>NC_082712.1:126002619-128420119 GCF_030144855.1 Hypanus sabinus
CCCCCATCCAATCTTCTCCATTATTGCTAAATCTCTGATTTCCTTCCTCAACATCCACATCTCTATGTTCCTCCTCCGCCACTTCCAGGCTTTGCAATTCACTTTCCAATCACTTCCTTCCAGTTACACCTACACCAAATCTTCTCTCCAGCATCCACCATGGACTTCTCTCAAGCCCCTTCCTACAAAGAGGAATTCACAATTCACTTCAGCTTCCCAAGCCCCACTTGTCCTCTCACAACCCATTCCAACCTTTTTCTCTCCAGAAGATCTCCATCTCCAATCATTTTTCTTCCCAATGAACTTCTCACTATAATTTCTCACTCCCTGATTTGCTCGCATCTCCAATATTCTACCTTTCCAGGATCTTCTCCCTGCAACCCTCACTGTAAACTTTTCCAATACTTTTCTACCTACCTCCCTGATCTCTGCTTCAATTTGTCTCTCCCGCACCCTATGTTAGCAAATTGCAAAGACAAGGGGGTGAAACAGTGGTATAGCTAGTAGAGTATAACTTCGCAATGCCGGAGATCCAGGTTTGATTCCAGCCTCAGTTGCCATCTGTGCGGCATTCCCATGTTCTCTCTGTGACGGCATGCAAGAGGTATTCTGGTTGGTAGGGTAGTTGGCCGTTGTAAATTGTCCCTGGTTTGTTGGTAAGTGGCTGAATCTGAGGGAAGTTGATAGAAATGTGAAGGAAAAGGGAACTGTCTATTGAGATCATGGCAAGCTTGGCTCTTCCCCCACCACCTATCTTAACTGAATTTTATAGGAGCACCATTGAGAGCATCCTGAGCAGTTGCATCTCCACCTGGTATGGAAGCAGCAGAGCATCAGAGGAGAAGTCCCAACAAAGGACTGCGAGAATGGCTGAGAGGATGAGAAGGCATCTCCCTGCCATCCATTGGGGACATTTATCCGAAGCACTGAGTACACAGGGCCCTTAGGGTTATCAAGGATCCCACTCTACCAACTTGCACACTTTTGGGATGTGGAGGAAACTGCAGCACATGAGGGAGGAACACGTTGTCACAGGGAGAACGTGTGAACACCACATAGATGACTTTCTACCATCAGGCAGGAGACTCCAATGCATTAAGACAAAATGGTCGGGATGGAAAAGTTTCTTGCCCCATGCCATTAGGCTATTGAACTCCCTGTCACAGCGCATTTGAAGTGTCACTGGTTAATTTGTTCTGTACCCTACAATATTTAATATAGGCATTTTACTTTACTTATTATGCATGATTCATTTGTAGATTTTATTCCTACTTTCCTAAGTTATTGTGTGTTATGTGTACTACTGGTCCAAAGAAGTGTCTTATTTAGTGGTGTACATGAACAGAGTTAAATGACATAAACTTGACTTGAATTGATGAAGACTAGTGCAAATCAGTTGGCTCTATCTCAATATGCTAAAAGAACTGTTTCTGTGATGCTTCACAGGTCTACTATGTGGCATGTGCTCCCATACACACACAAAGTCCAGGGTCATTGGGTCTAAAACATAAGCATTGAAGCCTTGGGATCATGTGCTGGTAAATGGAATTAGTATAGAATTGATGCCTGAAGGTCAGCTTGGTTATGCTGGGCTGCAGCATCTCTGTTCTGTTCTAAATGGATAGGTAACGCAATAAGTATTCTGCATTTATAGCAAAGCATAGATGGTCCTCAAGCTGATCTTACACATTTTGAATAGCTTTCTGGCCTAGTATTTTGCTGTTATCACACTGCTGTTTGAAGGCTTTCATTGTGCGAAAATAAACTACTGTACTGCATTCCAATTGTACTTGTGGCAAAATTTCAAAAGAACTTTGCTGTCACTTTGGCATACTGTATCTGAAAACTCTGAAGGAGATTTGCTTTACAAGTTTTGCTTTTGTTACTGTGCAGAGTAATGGAGGAATTAGACCTTCTCTACGGTTGTTGAAGTTGTAAGATTATAGCAAGTGTCTTCCTGCCAGTCAACACTAAACAGATCCTGAGTATAGCCGACAGGCACAAGTGCAAGGCCAATTGCCACTTACCAAGTCTCATGTTTCATTTGATTGGTTTTTCCAGCAGAGGTCATGTGCATTTTTTTGGAAGAGGCAAATATGAGGATTTAGATTTTGTCAGATTTGAATGCTTCTCTTTTTTCTGCAGTCCTCTATAAATAAATCCCCTTTCTCACTCATCACTCTGACTCACAGCCACAGCCACCTCTCTAAAGAAATTACAGTATTGAAAATTGCTTTCCCAGTTAGCTGCTCTTGATGTTTTAATTTTATTGGACTTTAATTTTGTTTTGATAGGCAGTTGAGAAAGGGTGAGAAGTCAGAATGGGGAATAGAGAAAGAGAGAGGAGGGAGGAAAATATTTACTGGAAGGAGAAATCGATATTCATGTATCAGGTTGGAGGCTACTCAGGCAGAATATAAGGTGTTGCTCCTCCACCCTGAGAGTGACCTCATCTTGGCACAAGAGGAGACCATGGAGTGACATGTCAGAATGGGAATGATGTTGATTCTTCTGTGCTCTTTCACCTGACATTAGGTCCTATTTTTCTTCTCTTTTGCTGGATTTTACAAATGTTACACTAGCAGTAAAACAGCAACACCACATCCATTTACATAGGAATTTTCATGTTGAATATCCCATATCGGAATATAATAAGAACATTAGCAAAGGAACTTTGACTCCAGATATATCTGAGTCCTGGCAAAGGGTCTCAGCCCGAAACATCGACAGTGCTTCTCCTTATAGATGCTGCCTGGCCTGCTGTGTTCCACTAGCATTTTGTGTGTGTTTGAATTTCCAGCATATTCAGAATTCCTCATGTTTGCTCCAGATATATTGGTAGGTTTTAAGGAGGAGAAAGAGAAAGGAACTGGGAAGGAATTCCTGCCAAGCCTGCAGCCATGAGTGATAGAGTAACTGGAGCTGGTGACACCCAAAAGGATTGAATGAGACAAATGCAGAGATCTTGAATGCTGTAGGAGTGGAGGAGATTACACTATTGAAGGCCAATGAAAACGTAAGTAATATTTCACAATGAATGTGGGCCAAGCATGAAGAGTGTGCTGAGAGTAGAAGTTCAGACAGCTGAGTTTTGGATCTTTTCAAGTTTATGGAGGATGGAGGATGAGAGGTCCACCAGGACAGCATTGCAAAAACTGGAATCAAACCGGACTTCCAGTCACATGTTTATGTAATGGTGGTTACATACACTTGGACTGGAACAACTTGCATTCAGTCTCAAATCTACATTTACTAAGGTGGTATTGGGACATCATAATTGTTTAGGGATGGTATTAATGATGGAAATTAAGTGAGTCCTCCCAGTACTTTTCCCTCAGGAAATGCAAACTCCAGACCTTAGGCCAGTTAGTCTGACCTCAGTGGTTGGGAAGATGTTGGAATCGATTAGTAACAATGATGCCCATCATAAAATAGGCCTTAGTCAGCATGGCTTCCTTAAAGGAAAATCTTGCTTCACAAACCCATTGGAATTCATTGAAGCAATAACAAACAGGATAGACAAAGAAGAACTAGCGACTGTTGTTCACTTGAAATTTCAGAAGGCCTTTGGCAAGGTGCCACACATGAGGCTGCCAACAAGATAAGAGCCCATACTATTACAGGAAAGATTCTTGCATGAATAGAAAATTGGCTGATTGGCAGGAGGAAAGTTTTGGAATAAAAGGAGCCTTTTCTGGTTGGCTGTTGGTGACTCGTGGCATTCCATAGGGGTCAGTGTTGAGTCTGATTCTTTTTACATTATATATAAATGGCTTGAATGACAGAGTTAATGGCTTTGTGGCCAAGTTTGCAGACAATACAAAGATAGGTGGAGGGACAGGTAGTGTTGAGGAAGTAGAAAGGCTACAGAAAAAACAGACAGATTAGGAGAATAGACAAAGAAGTGGCAGCTGGAAAACAGTGCCTTGAAGTGTATGGTCAGCATTATGGTAGAAGGAATAAAATTGTAGACTATATTCTCAATATCTGAGGAGCAAAGAGACTTGGGAACTCCCATTCAGGATTCCCTAAAGATTAATTTGCAGATTGAGACAATGGTGAGGAAGGCAAATGTGATGTCAGCATAAATTTCAGGAGGGCTAGAATATAAAAGCAATGATGTAATGTTGAGAATTTATAAAGCACTCTTGAGATCTCTTAGGTTTGGCCCCCTTATATAAGAAAGGATGGGCAGACATTGGAGAAGGTTCCGAGAAGGTTTACAAATATGATTCTGGATTGAAAGGTTTTGTCATATGAAGAGCATTTGATAGCTCTGAAATTATGTTGACTGGAATTCAGAAGAATGAGGATGAACGCATTGAAACCCTTCGAATGTTGAAAGGCCCCAATAGAGGAAATGTGGAGAGGATATTTCCTATGGTAGGGGAGTCTAAGGTGAGAGGACATAGCCTCAGAATAGAGGGACATCCATTTAGAACAGAGGTGAGGAGGAATTTCTTGAGTGGTTAATCTGTGGAATTCGTTGCCACAGGTGACTGTGGAGGCAAAGTCATTGGGTATACTTAAGGCAGAAGGTGATAGATTCTTGATTATTCAGGGCATGAGGGAATACGGGGAGAAGGCAGGAGATGGGCTGAGAAACAAAATGGATCAGCCATGATGAAATGGTGCAGCAGGCAAGATGGAACAAATAACCTATATCTGCTCCTATACCTTACTGGAAAGCCAACAGATCTGTTAACTTTTAAGCATTGGCTGTGTGGAATCTTTGGCTTTCTGATCAGAGTTTTGAAGTTTCCTCCCACTTCAGTTTACTACCAGTCCCATGGACCATTGCAGTGTTAAAGATTTCCACAGATTTACCATTGCTTTTCCTTCCATTTGATGAAGTGTGTGTGTGTGTGTGTGTGTGTGTGTGTGTGTGTGTGTGTGCGTGCGTGCGTGCGTGCGTGCGTGCGTGCGTGCGTGTGTGTTTGTGTGTGTGTGTGTGTGTGTGTGTGTGTGTGTGTGTGTGTGTGTGTGTTTGCATTTGTCTGTTTATGTGCACATGTTTGGTTTTGTGTGTGTGTGTGGGTATTTGTGCTTATGTTTGTATGTACTTGTGCTTTTGTGTACATACTTGTTCTTGTATGCATGCAGTGTTCCCTCAAGGCTGTGCAGGTGCACGGCCACCTAGGAACTGAAATGTTCGAATGCATATAGCCTTTGTTGCCACACAGCTGGAATTTTCTTTTATATAATTTTAGTATAATTTTGATATTATATTAATATAGTTTGAAATCTTTGTTCATATAATTGTTAAATACTCAAAAATTAATTATTTGTTAATGAATATAATCAATTAATTTTCTAAATAATATATGTACCTCAACCTTTACTTTGCAAAATCTTTACACTGGCAGTGTTTCAAGTTACAACACGGTTACAAATTGCAACAATAAACACAGAATGGAAGCCCACTGAATGCTGATACCTTATAAGCTTAAAACTTTAAAGATCTTTTTTGTTGTACTTTATTTCATTACATCCTTCAATTGATAAAGAAATTCAAAAGTATGTGATTTTTTATTGATTTTTTATGCATTTCTACAATTACTACAGCAAAAAAAACAACAGCAAAATGAAGATTAATACAGTACAAGATAAACATTCAATAATATAATTCAAAACAATGATGAAAAAGCACCCAAAATAAAATCATGTGAAGTTATTATCCTCCCCCCCCCCCCCCCCCACAGAAAAGAACGCCAGGCCAACCATTGCAAAATGTAAAAAATATGCATCGGAGGATTCAGTCCCCCAAAACTGTAAATGAAAATAAAAACAAAGAATAATAATGCCTGCTACCAAAGAAAGAAAAAAAAGCTGACAGTAAGGGATTGAAAAAAATAGACTTAATCTGAAGAGGAGTTATGAAAATATTCAAGAAAAGGTCCCCACACCTTATGAAACTTTATGTCCAAGTTGAGAAGTGAGTAGTGAATTTTTTCAAAGTCTAAACAGGACATAATATCATTAAGCCATTGAGCAGGGGTGGATGGGACAACATCTCTCCACCTAAGAAGAGTTAAGCGTCTAGCCAAAAGAGAAGCAAAAGATAATGCTTGACATTCAGTCTGACTCAAATGTATATCTGCCTCACCCAAGGTACCAAAAAGAGCAATCAGAGGTTTAGGTTCGAAGTGGCTTTTGGGATCAGGTTAAGAAACTTCTCTCCAAAATTTCTCTAGACCAGGGCAGGCCCAGTACATATGGATAAGCGAAGCCTCGCCACCTTTACACTTATCACAAACAGGACTAATGTCAGGGTAAAATCGGGAACATTTAGATTTGGACATGTGAGCCCTATGTACAACCATAAACTGTAAAAGACAGTGGTGAGCACAAAGAGAGGCTGAATTAACTGACTTGAGAATTGAGTCCCAAAACGCATCAGATAAAGAAACATTTAAGTCATGCTCCCAAGCCGTTCTAATTTTATCTAAGGGGATACGCCATAGGGTCATTAATTTATCATGAATAAAAGGTATTATGCCTTTGCCCTTTGGATTAATAGAAAGAAACAGGTCCACAACGTTTGTTGTATGTGATTTTTCACATACAAAGTGTGTGATTTTTCAGTTTTCATTCTAAATATTGATAGTTTGCATATTATAAAAAACATTTCAAGTGCTGCACAGTTTTCAGGCAGCGTAAAATATTCCTGCTCAGATCAATGGTTGGTCGTCATAACTGTAAAAAAAATTGGAGGGATACTGTATGTGGGTGACCTTTTGTGTGTTAATTAGATAAAAATACAACTTCAAATAAGATTTGAAAAGAATACTGACAAATAAGACTTTACTTTGTAATAGTTCCTGTCAATACCACAAAGCTTTCAAGTCACCCGACAGCTGGCGAACCAATTATGGCCGTGCTCTTTGTGCTGGGAGGGAATTCAGTTGATCTCCCAGTGAAAGATGGCACCCAGGTCCAAGCTAGAAGAAATCAAACAGTTTAAGATAGGCTATGGGTGCTATTTATCATGATCACGTTGCTGCTTATGGAAGCTCACTCTGCATAAACTGGCACCACTCTTCCTAGCATTATAATAGTGACCACATTCCTAAAGTACTTCAGACATTGTGAAAAACTTTAGGTCATCTTGAGGTTGTGTTAAGGGCTGTATGACTTTCACTTCAGCAGTTGGCACTAACCAACTCCTGTTCCAAAGTGGTCTTCTTTAGAAAACAGATTAATGGCTCTGTGTCAACAGAACCTTCTCAGATGTCAGCTTACAGCTGTGCTTTTTTTTTGTTAAATAATTGTGATGGACAGGTATAGCCTCCAGTGCCACCAAGTGTACCAGAAGTACCGTTAATAATTGCCATTCAACTTTTTATTGCACCTCCATTTCAGAGCCCGCACTGTAATGTAAATGTACACTGATAGCAACATTATGAGGAGAGGCTTCAAGTGATCTAAGAAGCAACTTAAACACGTGTTGTTGAGAACAATAGGATATTCGTACACTGAGTCTTTCAGGTTGCATGTCACTGTCAAACTCTCGTAGGTCTGGAGGTTCTGCCAGGCTAGGAAAGATACTTTAGGTCCCTTAGGATGCTTATATGCTCCTACTCTAAAACTCTTTTGGTAAAAAGGCTCAAGATATTATGCTTAGCACAACAAAGATTGCAAAGAAAGCTTCACCTCTCTTTGATCCAGCATGGGGGAGCTAGCAAAGGAAATCCAATAGTTCAGGTGCTGTGACTGAGGGCCACAGGCCAGGGGTTACAGGCACTTGTTGTTAAGGAGGGAGGCCTGGAAGCTGGAAAACATGCCAGGTTACATGAAGGTGGTAATGGTGGGGAGTCAGATCAGAATCCTGGCAGTACATTGGGATGGAGTGCAGGGGATGAGGGTAATTTAAAGTGGATCCAGCTGCTGATGAATCCAAGCAGGCCTCACTTTCACATGACTACAGCAGATGAATTGCTTGTCACTAGACACCATGGCATTTGCCCATGCACCAGAGGACCTGGTAACAAATTCATGGAAACTGTGTTAAGCGTCTGATCATTTTCTGTCATTACTTTACTGGCTAAAATCTCTTGCACGACATACGCACCAAGATGCATGATAACATTATTGGAGCTTGCACTTTTTGAAGCCTGCCTAAATGTAAGAACGGAAGGGACTCATCTAATTTGCTATTAGTGCCAATGTTGTAAATCAGCCTAACAATGAAAACAGAACACATTACCTTTCACTCATTGCCAAGCTCACTCTGCTGTAAAGATCGCCTTTGACTTCAACACACTAGGCTCCAGCCTATCAAGGATACGAATTACTTAGCCACAAACTAGAACGTAGATCAACACATTGATCCTGCTACATAAATGTTATCGAACTAAACAAATATGTAAGCAGTTCAACTTCCTTTATTTTTCATGAGATAAGATTCTGACAAGCAATAAGAACTCTGACAAAGTAAGCTTTGAGAAGCAGTGAGCTTTTTAGTCTGGTGCAAAGTGATGTGTGGAAGTTTGAACAAAGCTGACATTGCTAAAATAACAATGCCATTTTCTATGTAATTAACAAGCTACCATAATGTTGTGTATATGAGCATAAAATAACCATAAACCATAAAAATGACCTGTAAATCTATAAACCATGGCTATGATTTTCTGATCTTTTCAAAGTAAAAGGTATCAGACAAATTAACTAGGTTTTATTCAAATGCATTATTTTTATATGGGTGGGGGACAGTAGAAATATTCTCTACTAATGTTCAACAGTAGGATTTTTCTTGCCTTGTCTATCATTCTGCACAGACAAGGGTGTTTCTGGATAGGAGCATATGCCAGAGGACAGGGAGGGAACAAATGGTATTGGTATGAGGAGGGAGAGGTCTGGGCAAAGATTCTGTGATTATAATGGTCGGAAAATCTGTGTCGGCTCTCCAGCATTTTACTTAAGCAGGCTACAAAAAACCTCTATAGATGTGTAGTTGAGAGTGCATTGACTGGCTGCGTCACAGCCTGGTATGGAAACATCAATGCCTTTGAACAGGAAATCCTACAAAAGGTAGTGGATTACATCACGGGTAAAGCCCTCCCTACCATTAAGCACAACTGCATGAAACTCTACCACCGGAAAGCAGCATCCATCATCAGGGATCCCCACCACCCAGGCCATGCTCTCCTCTCGCTGCTGCCATCAGGTAGAAGGCACAGGAGCCTCAGGACTCGCACCACCAGGTTCAAGAGCAGTTACTACCCCTCAACCACCAGGCTCTTGAACAGAAGGGGATAACTACACTCTCTTGCTCGTCCATTGAGATGTTCCCACAGTTAATGATCTCACTTTAAGGAGTATTATCTTGTTATCTCATGTTCTCCTTATTAATTGCTATTTATTTATATTTGCCTTTGGACAGTTTGTTGGCTTCTGCACTCTGGTAAATTTTTTATTGACTCTGTTATAGTTACTATTCTTTAGATTTGCTGAGTATGCCCACAGGAAAATGTATCTCAGTGTTGTATATGGTGACATATTTGATTTTGATCATAAAACTTACTTTGAACTTTGAACTTTTGAACCTCATCGCAATAAATTACAGCTGGATTCAATCCTGACGTCTGGTGCTGAATGTGTGGAGTCTGTGTGTTCTCCCAAGATTACATAGTTAGATTCCTGCTGAGTGTTCAGGTTCCTGCCACATCCCAAAGTGTCAATTTGATATGTTAATTTGGCAAGTGTAATTTCTGAGTCCCCTACTTTATGAGGAGGCTGAAGATACCTGGGTTACGCACACCAATACTCCCAGCCTTCTACAGATGCACAGTACAGAGCACCCTATTTGTCCAGCACAAGAGTGTGGGCTGAAGGGCCAGTTCCTGTGCTGTACCATTCTATGTTCTATCCTAACGTGCTGCATCACCATATGGTACAGAAACTGTGCTACTGCAGACAGGAGGGCTCTACAATGAGTAGTCAAACCTGCCCATTGCATCACTGACACTAGCCTACCTGCCATTGAGGACATATATACAGAAAGGTGCTAGAGAAATGCCAGAAATTTCATGAAGGATTCCACCCACCCTGTTCATGTACTGTTTGTTCCACTCCCATCAGGGAGGAGGCTATGTAGCATCCACGCAGGACTTCTAAACCTGAAAACAGTTCATTCCTCCAAGCAGTAAGACTGATCAGCACCTCCGCCCACTAACCCACCCACATTTATTAGTATTTCCTGTCAGAATTTTACCTTATGTGCACACATTCCAGTACCTAATCTCATTTTATGTACATACAATTAATGTATGTATATAAGCTATCTTGTGTATTTACATTTATATTTATTGTATTTCTTATCATTGTGTTCTTTATCTTATTGTGTTTCGTTGTTGTGCTGCATTGAATTCACAGTAACAATTTTTTTCATTCTCCTTTACACTTATGTACTGAAAACGACATTAAACTACCTTAAATCTTGAATAAGTGAGTGGTAGAATGAGAATACAGGGAGAATGAAGAATGGAATTAGTGTAGGTTTAGTGTAAAAATGGGTGGTGGATGCTCGAAATAGGATAAGGGTCAGAAAGAGCACTTTTCGCACATTGGCCTTCATTGTGTGCAGGAGTTGGGACGTTAAGTTGAAGTTGTATAATACATAGGTGAGGTCTAATTTGGAGTATTTTGTGCAGTTCTGGTCACTGAGCTACAGGAAAGATATCAATGATGGTTCAATTTTGAAGCACCTAGCAGACCAAGACAGTGCACAGACAGCACTTTTAGGCACCCTGCAGCAGTCCAGGGCACATTAGTGGAAGTCTTTACCATGATCTGCCCCATGCCTGCAGTTAATCTGGTCAGGAAATCAGATTAAAGAGCTGAAGATAGCTCTTTGAGTCGTCCATCCATCCATCACTGCAAATTAAATATGGCTGACGGTCCAAAAGTAAAGGCACCGTTGTGTTTCCCGACCCTATAGTGGTGATAGTCCGCACTCTTGTATGTCAGAAAGGGAGACCTTCTGCAGTTCGTGCGGTGGTCTGGGTTCAGGGCCAGGTGCACCAGATATGCAGTCTAACACCTGAATGTTCAGGAAGCCTGCAGTTCTGGCAAGTGAGTATGCCCGTGACTCCTGCTCACATGAATGATGAGATTTCCTCGGTGTGAATGGAGAGCACCTGTGGCATCTCTACTTGTCACGATGTACAGCAGACTGTATATTGTACCCTGTCACCTGCTACTGCCCAGAACAATCATGAAACTATATTAAAGAGTGAGGGTGCACTCTCAGAAAGCACATGATGGTGCTCTGACTACAGAACATGACAGCTGGCTGTCAACACTGATTAAGAAACTTAGCCTAAAGCCAAAGTTCCTCAGAAAGCTCGAAACAGGAGTTCCTGCAACACCCATGGGTGGGGTACATTGTGCCTCTATCCGTTTTCTTCTAACTTCTCTGCCTTTGGACAACTTTCAGTACCTGCATATGCAGTGTTGTAAAACAACTTTCAGATTCTGTTCACCCAGAACAAGAGGATGTTTTCCAAAAGCTGGCCGAAGGCCTGAGCTGGAAAGTGACTGGATGTCTAAATGACTCACCAGCGGATATGCAAGGGACTAATCCTGTCAAATAGAACAGGAGCAGGGTGTGTTTCTACTGTTACGTCTAGATTTCCGGCACAAAATCTAAAGAGAGTGCCATTTATATATTGCTGAGTCTATTTCACAGTCAGAGGGGATCTTATAGATACATTGAGAATTGATAGATAAGATAGAGGCAGGAAAGTTGTTTCTACTGGTAAGTGAGACTAGAATTAAGGGAAATAGATCTGGGGGAATAGATTTAGGATGGAGATGAAGAGAGATTGCTTTGCTCAGAGAGTAGTGAATCTGTCGAATTCTCTGCCCAGGGAAGGAGTAGAGGCTACCTCATTAAATATATTTAAGACACATTTAGATAACATTTTTCATAGCAAGGGAATTAAGGGTTATGGGGAAAAGGCAGCTAGGTGGAGCTGAGTCCACCGGCAGATCAGCCATGATCTTACTAAATCGCAGAGATCTCTTTACAACCCTTATCTTCTTGTGACTACCCTGACCACCCAGCACCCATTTTTACACTGAACCTACACAAATTCCATTAGCAGGCATGTTCAACATGCCAACTGACTTATTCCTGCCCCTATTCCTTACGTTGAGTTAACAATTGGGTTCAGTGTTTAAATGTGGCATCAGCCATGCACAAACTATGTGCAAGCACCCAGTAGAATATTTTGAGCTAAGTTGCATCACTACAATTGCATAGTTTGTGCTTGTAATTTATGTTCAGTTTTACAGTCAAAACCAATGGCTTTGTGCTTTTAAACATGTATTGTGCGATAGTATTTCAATACCAGCATGTCCAGCTAAACTTGAATTCCACAGCAAAGATTATGTACTCAAGTACGACAGGGCACTCAGAGACTTCAAAAGGGAAACAGCCTGCACCGATGGAGTCTGGAAGCACAGGTGCTCTCACTTGATGGAAATAATGTGATAAACCATATCCATCAGCGAAAGAGGATGAGGTGCAGGAACAGGAGGAAGCTGTGCCACTGTTGACGCAAGAAAATTCAGATGCTGGAATCTGGAGTGAAAAAGAAACAAACTACTGGAGAAACTCAGTGGGGCAGAGACAAGCTGTGGAGGCAGAGGGGCGAGTAACATTTTGACCTGGGACCCTGGATTGTAGGGTCCCATCCCAAAACATCAATGATCCCTTTGCTTTCGCAAATGTCGGTTGACCTGTTGAGCTCCTTCAGCCAATGTGCAAGTGAATGATGAACTTACAGTTCTAATGGTTAAGCTTTGTCATCTCAAACCCAATATATCCAATTTCTTTGAAATATATTTCTGCCTGGATCCCTCCTTATAAGACGTATCAATTCTTTCATGTCATCATCAGAAACACATCTACAGTTACCCATCACAATGCTTCGTTGTGCTCGCATGGAAAGGAGACTGGGTAAAAATGGTATCTTGTGGTGGTTCTTATTTCAAGCCACTCTCCTCTTTGAGTACAGCTTTCTTGCTGAGAGCACAGATCTATTGAAATGCCCCAGCAGGAATGTTTGAAGTTCAAATTCCCTATCATTAAACTTTGCTGGCTGAAAAGAGAATCACTACAGTTTGTAAAGGCCCCTGCACCTGTCGCAGTATTTGTACAAATCCATTCACTAATATTTAATCACTTTTGATAAATTTGTTTATGTCACATATTGGAATTCCATATTAAAGTGCCACGCTAAACAAATGGATTATTATCCTAGTGCCTAATAAATCTATTAATAGTTAAACCAAATAAAACACACAAGTCATTAAGTGTAACATGATAAACCTGGAAGCAGAGGTCTACCCAAAAACGTTCTTAATATTCATAAATCAAATGGGAAAAAATATTTTATATTTTAGAAAAAAAGTAGTATAGGGATGAGTCCAACATTTTGAAGGAAAGGCCTACTTCGTGTATAAGAGAAGACCTAGCAAAATGTTTATATTTCAAGATACACTTTCTGCTTTCTTGCTGTTTATCAGTGGGGAAAACAAGACTATTAGACCATAAGGCATAGGAATAGAATTTGGCTAGTTGACCCATTGAGAATGCTAGCCATTTGGTCATGGTTAATTTATTACCCATTCTCCTGCCTTCTCCCCATAACCTTAGGCATCCTTACGAATCCAGAACCTAACAACTTCTGTATTAAATATACCCAATGACTTGGTCTCCACAACTGTCTGTAGCAATGAATTTCACAGCACTGTCTGCCTAAAGAAATTCCTCCTCATGTCTGTTCTAAAATAATGTCATTCTATTCTCAGCCTGTACTCTCTGGTCCTAGACTTTCCCACTATTGGAAACATCCTCTCCACAATCATTCTATCTAGGCCTTACAATATTCAGTACATTTCAATGAGATCCCCCTCATTCTTCTTATTTCCAGTGAGTACAGGTCCAGAGCCATTAAATGTTGTTCATACATTAACCCTTTAATTCTTGATAGCATTCTTTTAAACCTCCTCTGGCTCCTTTCCAAAGCCAGCACATCCTTTCATAGATATGGGACCTGAAACCACTCACAAAATGTTTCACATTTGAATGCTCACTGGTCCATTCTCCTCGGTTCTCTCATGGTCACGGCACTGTGTATAAGTCCTTCTATTCATCCCCGGCTCTGAAGAACACAACTTTAGCAACGTGACATGTTACAGAGTTAATGTTATTGAACCCGTGACACCTCCAAGTGTAATTATCCATCATGTTAAACAAAGAAAGTCATTAGACTCTGGCAGAAATCCTGAGCCCATGCGTCTGATCCAGACCTGAACTTGAAATACCACTTTCTGAACTATTTCATTGCCAGACTTCTCCTTGATGGTCATCTTTTAAAGTGGATCTAAATATTTCAGATAAAATGGTTCAGTAAAAAAACCATTAAAAGAGAGATTAGCTGAAGAGATAAAAGGGGAACTTCTGCACTCTATGCTTTAAGTAGAGATAAACGCCAGATATGGATGGGTTTGAAATCCCAACAAACCATTGAATCACATTATAAAGTGGGCTGAAAAGTGATTTTCAGTATTAGACCAGAAATTAACTCAATAGGGTTCTGAAAATAGTGTTTCTTTCCTGCAAAGATTCAAAATTAGGATCTATAATCTTATCATATGAATTCTTAATGAGCTCATTTTGAAATTTCTCCCCCATTATTTGATGGAGGTGTTAATGTGAATGTTTAAATTACAGAAATGAATTCAGTATATTCATTTCACAGCCTTTCCTTGAGTAATTTCCACCCTATAGTTTCAAATCAGACACAGCTGTCTGCACCCTGCATTTTGTTTCCAAATTCTTTGCCATCAATATCAACTCAATTTAAAGTAGTAAAGAAAGATCAAAAATAGAAAATACCCAATCCATAACAACTAATTATTTTTACAAAGGCAGAATATTTATTCAGTCGCAGTGCTCAGCACGACCTCTGTTTGAATTGGACTATTACTGTGATAACAGTTTCTGTACACGAGCCTATTTCAGCCACAGCAGCTTACAATAGCCATGTCATAAACTGCACAAATACTCGACTGCCGTTATCAAGTCAAATATAAAGTGAAATAAAGCTATGATGATGCCGCTTTCTCTTTTTAATAAACAAAAGGAAAGGAAGATAAAAAATTGAAGTTGAGTTATAGTGTGCCAAGTTTACCAGCACAAATCAAATCTACAAGCTGTAATTCTGCTCCAATGGTGACTAGATCAAACACAGCTGATGTGCTGTTGTAATTTGCATATTGCAAAACAAATGAAAGAAAAATACCTATATTAGTGATGCAAGATTTGCTGTAAATGGTGCGTGTTAGTTATGTTGTGAGTTGGAAGCAACAACTCACACTTGTATTTGCATGTTCTTGTCTTTGAGTTCAAGTTTTATTTCTGAGTCCTGGGTACCTACCTACTTCAGACTTACTTTCCACAAGAGCTTTGAGAAATTTTGATAATACTGGTGCCACTGTGCATTTGGCCACAGTCAGCCTATCTGTTCTCTTCGGTGAATGTACAAGCCCATTCCTCACCATTTCAGAGAACCTGGTGCTTAGAAATTTGGCGATGCATGTTAAATCTGAAGTGGGTGGTGCACCTTGCACCTGCAAAATTTCATTGTACACTCGGCCCCTAATATTGGATGGAACTAAAGAAGATTCTCATGTTTAACAAGTTCAAAAGCCTTGGACAACTGGAATGGTGGAAATGCCATACTTAAGTTTGCTGATAACACCTTGGTCATTGGTTGAATCAAAGGTGGTAATGAATCAGCATACAGGAGAGAGTTTGAAAATCTAGTTGATTGGTGCCACAACAACAACCTCTTACTCAATGCCAGCAAAACAAAGGAGCTGATTATGGACTACAGGAGAAGGAAAGCAGAGGTCCATGAGTCAGTCCTCCTTGGGGGATCAGAGATGGGAATGATAGCAACTTTAAATTCCTCAACGTTATCATTTCAGAGGAACTGTACTGGGCCTAGCATGTAAGTGTGATTATGCAAGCCAGCAGCTCAACTTCTTTAGAAGTTGCGAAGATTCAGCATGACATCTAAAACTTTGACAAATGTGGTGGAGAGTATTCTGATGAGCCACATCATAGCCTGCTATGAAAATAATCATGCCCTTGAATGGAAAAACTGGAAAAAAACAGTGGATATGGCACAGTCCATCATGGGTCAAGCCCTCTCCACCACTGAGCATGTTGGCACAGAGCACTGTTGCATAAAAGCAGCATCAATTATCAGGGATGCCCACCACCCAGGTCATGTTCTCTGCTCACCACTGCCAGGAAGAAGGTAGAGGAGGCTCAGGACTCACACTACCAGGTTCAGGAACAGTTATTACCCCTCAACCATCAGGCTCTTGAACCAGAGTGGATAACTTCACTCACCCCATCACTGAACTATTCACAGAACCTGTGGACTCACTTTCAAGGACTCTTCACCTCATGCTCTCAATATTTATTGCTTATTTATTTATTATTTTTATTTCACAGTATGTTGTTTTTGTACACTGGTTGTCCGCCTAGTTGGTGCAGTCTTTCATTGATTTTGTTATGGTTATTGGAATTGTTGTGTGCGCCTGCAAGAAAATGAATCTCAGGTTTGTACATATATGGCATCATATAAGTACTTCAATAGTAAATTTACTTTGAACTTTGAACAGTTAATTTCACGCGGTCAGTTTATGTTGCACAGGTCAAGGTATTGGAAATAGATAAGTGACACTGAGCAGAGAGTGGATAGAACATCATCTGGGAGCAGATTCAACTGAGGATGGATCAGGGAATCCGGGCCAAGAAGCAAGTGATGACAATCAGTTGCTGTGGGTGTGATTTGATGAGATGGGTTTGCTCAGAGGGTCTGATGGAAAGCCACTGTGAGGGATGCAGTCTTCTCTGGAAGCACACCAACATTGACTGTGGTGGTGGGACCTACGCAGACAACTTCCATTTGTATGCACTGTTCTAGAGAGATATGACATGGGAACAGTCCCTTTGTCCAACCAAGTCCATGCCATTCACCAACCATCCATTCACTTTTCTTTTCAAATCTTTTTATTATTATTATTAAAAATACACAGGTACATCGAAGTAACAACACTCACAATGCCTCAAAAAAATTAAAGATTTAAAATTTTTGTGAATAAAAAAACCCTACTAAGCAAGAAAAGAGAGAAAAAAAAGAGCCCATTGAGGGCACAACCCTGGATCCAGGTATCATATAGAAAGCTTCTAAAAATAAACATCAAACCGTCAACAAGAAGAAAAAAATATATCAAAACAAAATTTACATTTAGATCGTGGAGGAAATCTATCAGTTAACTGAAATGATAGTAACAAGCAAATGAGCCCCATCTCTTCTCAAAATCAAATAAAGGTTCAAA
Organism: Hypanus sabinus; assembly: GCF_030144855.1. Taxonomy (NCBI): domain Eukaryota; kingdom Metazoa; phylum Chordata; class Chondrichthyes; order Myliobatiformes; family Dasyatidae; genus Hypanus; species Hypanus sabinus. Next base: position 126,020,047 of record NC_082712.1, read on the forward strand.
GGTTCAACTTCTAATTTTCTCCAAACTGAGACACTGCATCACTTGAGAGAACCATTGTGACAAAGTAGGAGCAGATATATTCTTCCATTTTAACAAAATGGCCCTCCAAGCTATCAATGTAACAAATGCAATAACGTGTTGGTCATTCACATTAATCAGTGGATCATAAAACCATAAGACATAGGAGAAGAATTAGGCCATTTCTTCCATCAAGACTACTCCAACATTTTATCATGGCTTATTTATTACTCCCCCCCCCCCCCACCCCCATAGCCCCATTCTCTTACCTTCTCTCCATAACTTTTGACACCCTAACTAATCTAGGCCCTATCAACCTCCACTTTAAATATACCCAATGACTTGGCCTCCAAAGCCACTTGTAGCAATGGATTTCACGGATTCAACACCCACAGGCTAAAGAAATTCATCCTTATCTCTGTTCTAAAGGGACATCCTTGTATTTTGATGCTGTGCTCTCTGGTCCAGGACTCCCCCACTATAGGAAGCATCCTATCCACATCCACTCAGTCTAGGCCTTTCAATATTTGATAGTTTTCAATGAGATTCCCCCCACTTTATTTTTCTAAACTACAGTAAGTTCAGGCTCAGAGCCATGAAATTCTACTTATATGTTAACCCCTTCACTGCAAGATTCATTCTCATGAACCTCCTGTGGGCCCTGTCCAATCTCAGCATCTCCTTTCTTAGATAAGGAGCCCTGACTTCTCATAGTACTCCAGGTTGTAATCTTACAGTACACACCTTTTTTAGATGTTAAAGCCATGGCTGAAGGAGGCACAGACAGCAGGAGATTAATAATCTTTGAAATTACTAAATTGTTAAATTGGTTTATTATTGTCACATGTAGCGATGTACGGTGAAGAACATGTGTTGCATACTGTCCATACAGATCAATTCATTACATTGAAACAGTACAAAACAAAAAAATAATAAAATGCCGAATAAAGTGTTCCAGTGCAGTGCGCATAGACAATAAGGTGCAAGGTCATAACGAGTTAGATTGCAAGGTCAGGTGTCCCTACTAATGGGGATCAGAGAAAAAATTGTGAAACACAAGGCTGGAAAAGTTAATCAGCTGGAAAGTTTGAATTCATTGTTGAGTCTATAAAACTATAATATGCCTCATTAGGAGATAAGGTTTTTCCTGAAGTTTAGGTTAAGCTTTACTGGAAGAGTATAGGAGGCCAAGGACGGACAGACCTGGATGGAAATGGGACACGAGACTGAACTGGCAAATTTTATTGACCTCATAACTTGATTCATCAAGTAGAATATCTGTCACTACCACTCAGCATTTCAACCATGGCGACTGATCTGTCCACAAAGATGTTCCACCTTCCATTCTCCACCAGCACAAGAATATCCACCTTTTTAGAACATGCCTACACCACAAACTGCACCATCAGGTGGTAAATTGGGAGACCTGTATGAATTCTTCTGGTATTGAAACACATGTAAACTTGTAAATGTCACAACAATTAGTTTCCACATTTTTCTAGTGCAAAGTCAGACTTATATCATTGTATGAATCAGACCCTGTTACTGGTACTTAAGCTAACTTAAAACACATTTTTTTAGCGAGCACACAGTGAGAAATGTTCCAGAAAAGAAAGTGTTAATTCCAGCTTGTTCTTACTGACAGAAGACAATTTGAAGTGGAGTGTGGTCACCAGAAGGTAGTGGCCCCATTTTGTTATCTGTACAAGATGTAAAACCTCAGCCTGAAGACACAGAAAAACAATAAGAAATATGTAACATTATTCAGACTGAAATATTTTGCTTGAAGACTCACTACAAGCCCTTTGGTTTCAACAACATGTCATTTTAGTGTGTCATTACTCAATGAGACATTGATGTCTTTTTGAACTTGCCTAACAGGTTATAGTGAGATGCCTGGAGGAACTCTTAGCATTCACAGTCAGTGCTGTCCTGCATGTCCCAATCAGATAGTTGCTGATTAGGATGAGTTTCCAGACAGGAACCTTTGTACAAGAAAACTTCAGCAGGAGGTTAAAAATTTTTACCAGGGTGAAGTTTCTGAACCATTAACAAACAATAATTCAGGGGATCATTTTGGCAATTGTGTGAAATGATGATGGGCCAATGCCATAGAACAAAATAAGTTTACGTTTTTTATATTTTTCCTCTCACTGTGCTGTTTGCTAAATACACATGTATTACTTTTAATAAAGTTAGTCAATCTGTAGTCTGATGGCAATTGATAACATGTTGCTACATAAACACAAAGTCATATTACGCATTTTAAGTTGCTGTGTGATTGTTTCAACGACTCACTCATAAGAAATACCTTGCCTACATAACAAAATTAATGCAAAATGTGCACTTGGAGACATTGTGATGAATAAGTAGTTGTGAAAGGATATTTTAAAGATTGGAAGAGATACAAAATGCACAAAACTTCAGAGAGTTCTTGAGGTTAGGATCTTGACAGATAAGCCAGAGTAATTCAATTGTTCCACTGTGGCAACCCACTTCCTAGCACACTCAAACTGACTCACAAATAGCCAGCGTGCCGGCATAAAGGCCAGTCCCAAAAGGGTGCCAGGTCTGCTTCACCAGCAAAGGGAAAAGTCCGCGTGGGACTGTGAATATGTGCCCCCTACAGCATCCATGCCCGGGGAGGGCAGGACCAGGGAGGCGTTAAAGCGAGGCCGCGAAGTTCGAATAAAATCTTTTTTTAACTGCAGTTTACCGACTCCGTGTCGTTATTTCAGCGCTGCGTGTAGCACACCGCTACACCACTTTATTTTAAGGGAGAAGGGCCAAGCAATGTATTTCATTATGCAGAGTTGCCTATATAATTCTGTCTTTCAAAAATGTTATTCTCCCTTGAATGGAAAATCTTACAAAAAGTTTTGGATATGGCCTAGGCCATCACAGGTAAAGCCCTTTCCACCATTGAACACATCTACACAGAGTATTGTTGCAGAAAGAAGCATCCATCATCAACTACCCCCACCACCCAGATCATGCTTTCTTCTTAATGCTGCTATCAATAAGAAGGTACAGGACTCTCAGAAGTAATGCTACTAGATTCAGGAACAGTTATTACCCCTTAGCCGTCAGGCTCCTGGACCAGAGGAGCCAACTTCACTCAACTTCACTTGCCCCGTCATTGAAATGTTCCCACAACTTATGGACTCACTTTCAAGGACCTCTCATCTCATGTTTTCAATATTTATTGTTCGTTTGTTTATGTATGCATGTATGCATTTCCCTTTTTTTATTCTTTTATATTTGTATATTGATTCTACTATTGTTATTAGATTTATTGATTATGCCCACAAGAAAATGAACCTCAGGATTGTACATAATGACATTATGTACTTAGCTAACTGTTAAGAAATTGCAAGGGCAAAAGGACCTGATGGCAGTTATATACAGGCCTCCTGACAGTAGCTGGGATGTGGACCATAGATTACAACAGGAAATAGAAAAGGTATGTCAAAAGGGCAATGTTACAATAGTTATGGGAGATTTTAAGATTCAGGTTGATTGGGAAAATCAGGTTAGTAATGGATCTCAAGAGAGTCAGTTTGTTGAATGCCTACAGGATGATTCGGAACAAGAAGGCAGCGGGAGAGCACCTAAGGATTTCCAGCAGGAAGACATTTTGAGTTCTCAGGAGAAGACGGAGGCCAGACAGCGCAGGCGCGTGACATCAGCCTGTTCAGCGCAAGCAGTTTAAAAGGACAAGGAATCTGCAGAAGTTTTGATTCAGAACAAGAAGGCAGCGGGACAGCACCTGAGGATTTCCAGCGAGAAGACATCTTGAGTTCTCGGGGGAAGAGAGAGGCCAGACTGCGCAGGCGTGTGATGTCTGCCTGTTGAGCACGAACAGTTTAAAAAGAGGGCAGCCATATGCAGTGGGCAGCGGAGTGAGAGGCAGTGGAGTAAGAGGCAGCAGAGTGAACAGGCAGTGGAGTAAGAGGCAGTGGAGTAAGAGGCAGCAGAGTGAGAGGCAGCGGAGTAAGAGGCAGCAGAGTGAACAGGCAGTGGAGTAAGAGGCAGCAGAGTGAACAGGCAGTGGAGTAAGAGGCAGCAGAGTGAGAGGCAGTGGAGTAAGAGGCAGCAGAGTGAACAGGCAGTGGAGTAAGAGGCAGCAGAGTGAGAGGCAGTGGAGTAAGAGGCAGCAGAGTGAACAGGCAGTGGAGTAAGAGGCAGCAGAGTGAGAGGCAGTGGAGTAAGAGGCAGCAGAGTGAACAGGCAGTGGAGTAAGAGGCAGCAGAGTGAACAGGCAGTGGAGTAAGAGGCAGCAGAGTGAACAGGCAGTGGAGTAAGAGGCAGCAGAGTGAACAGGCAGTGGAGTAAGAGGCAGCAGAGTGAACAGGCAGTGGAGTAAGAGGCAGCAGAGTGAACAGGCAGTGGAGTAAGAGGCAGCAGAGTGAACAGGCAGTGGAGTAAGAGGCAGCAGAGTGAGAGGCAGTGGAGTAAGAGGCAGCAGAGTGAACAGGCAGTGGAGTAAGAGGCAGCAGAGTGAGAGGCAGTGGAGTAAGAGGCAGCAGAGTGAACAGGCAGTGGAGTAAGAGGCAGCGGAGTGAGAGGCAGTGGAGTAAGAGGCAGCAGAGTGAACAGGCAGTGGAGTAAGAGGCAGCAGAGTGAACAGGCAGTGGAGTAAGAGGCAGCAGAGTGAACAGGCAGTGGAGTAAGAGGCAGCAGAGTGAAAGGGCTTTGGCAGTAATGGGACGAGGCGAAGCAGTGGTTGATTGCAAAAGGAAGGAGTATGTGTGTGAGGGTGATTTTCTGATGTCGGTGTCAGATGTGGGAGGTCCTGGAGTCTCCCTGCATCCAGGAGACGCCGGGGGAGTGACAGTGGCTGTACCTCTGGCACAGAGTCTGGCCCTGTGGCTCAGAAGGGTAGGGAAAGGAAGAGGAAGGCAGTAGTGATAGGGGACTCTATAGTTAGGGGGTCAGACAGGTGATTCTGCAGATGCAGGAAAGAAACTCAGATGATAGTTTGCCTCCCAGGTGCCAGGGTTTGGGATGTTTCTGATCGCGTCCAAGATATCCTGCGGTGGGAGGGAGAACAGCCAGAGGTTGTGGTACATATTGGTACCAATGACATAGGTAGGAAAAGGGAAGAGGTCCTGAAAGAAGACTACAGAGAGTTAGGAAGGAAGTTAAAAGCAGGACCTCAAAGGTAGTAATTTCGGGATTACTGCCTGTGCCACGCGACAGTGAGAATTGGAATAGAATGAGGTGGAGGATAAATGCGTGGCTGAGGGAATGGAGTAGGGGGCAGGGATCCAATTTCTGGATCATTGGGACCTCGTTTGGGGCGGGTGTGACCTGTACAAAAAGGACTGGTTTCACTTGAATCCCAGGGGGTCTAATATCCTGGCAGGCAGTTTTGATAGAGCTGTTGATGAGGGTTTAAACTAGTTTGGCAGGGGGTGGGAATCAAAATGTGAGTGTAGGGACTAAGGTAGAAGGACAAGGGAAAGATGCTAAGAGTTCTGAGTTAATGAAGAAGGACAGGCAGGAGACTAAAGATAATTGTAGCCAGTTAAAGGGGTTGAAATGTGTCTATTTCAGTGCGAGGAGTATTAGGAAGAAGGAGGATGAACTTAGAGCATGGATTATTGCGTGGAACTACGATGTTGTGGCTGTTACTGAAACTTGGTTGGAGGGGCAGTTGATGGATGATGCAGGTCCGGGTGTTCAGGTGTTTTAAAAGGAATAGGATGGGAGGTAGAAAAGTGTGTGAGGGGGGGGGAGTGGCATTGCTGGTCAGGGATAGTATCACGGCTATAGAAAGGGAGGATGCTGCAGAGGGAGTGTCCACGGAGTCAGTCTGGGTGGAAGTCAGAAATAGGAGGGGATCAATCACTGTGCTGGGAGTAGTCTATAGGCCCCCAAATAGCCCTCGGGACACCAAGGAGAAGATAAGCAGGCAGATTTTAGAATGGTGCAGGAAATACAGGGTAGTAGTTATGGGTGATTTCAACTTCCCTCATATTGATTGGCACCTCCTAAGTGCAAGGGGGATAGATGGGGCTGAATTTGTCAGGTGTGTTCAAGAAGGACTCCTGACACAGTATGTGGACAGGCTGACGAGAGGAGAGGCTATACTGGATCTAGTTCTGGGTAATGAACCTGGTCAGGTGACAGACCTCTTGGTGGGGGAGCATTTTGGTGAGAGTGACCACAACTCCCTCAGCTTCAGCATAGCTATGGAAAGTGTCACGCAGGTGAGAAACTGCTAAAACATTCAGCAGTTTAATGAACAAGGAGGCAATTAAAAGAGAGAGAGGACTCTGACTTGGTTTTGATAACACTTTTAATTATAACCTTGAGAGAGAGAGTACGGCGCCAGCTGAGACACGAGCTGGGAAGTCGCCATGGTAACAGCTCAGAGCGGTTGAGCTAACGGACGGTTGGAATTCCGGATGGAATGTAAAAAGTTGAGGCGTTGGTCTGATAATGGCAGAGGAGACACGACACAGGAGAAGTGCGGAAGCTACTCGAGAAACCACTGGTGGAGTTTAAGACCACCACGAGGGTGGAGGCCACAGACCGATTAATTTTGACCCGTGATTACCAGTGTGGGTCAGAGCTTGCCTGTGGGGGTTCCGCTGGTGGGGAACCCATGCCGTGGGTTAGTAGACTGTTCCCTAGAAGGGGCTCTGTCCATCTGTGTCTGTGTGGGGTTCACACGAAGTGACTCTAAAGACTTCGGAAGCAAGAATAACTAAAAGTGCCAACGTAAACATCAACTCAATTAACTCTCTCTCTCTCCATCAATTCAACTGGACACAACACAAAGTGAACTGAACTGCTTAAACTTACCTGACACCGTAAGACTGATATCTACCTCCGGGACTATTACCTTTGTATTCACACACACATTTATAGAGATATATATAAAATAGTTTATAACCTGTATCGTATTATCCGGTTTTAATGATATTAATTTGTAGTAGTAATAAATATAGTCTTAGTTTATAGTAAACCAGACTCCAGGTGTGCTCCATTTCTGCTGGTCCTTTTCAACTTGTCACGGGATTCGTGACAAAATGGATAAAATTAGACGAAATGGTAAAGTGCTTAACTGGGGAAGGGCTAACTTTGAAGGGATGAGGCAGGAACTAGCGAAAGTAAATTGGAAACAGATGTTCAAAGATGTTCAAAGCACAGAAGTAATGTGGGAGAAGTTTAGGGACCACTTGAGCTGGGTTCAGGATAGGGTTGAAACACTGAGGCACGGAAAAAATGGTAGGAAAAGGGAACCGTGGCTGATGAAACACGTGAGGCAACTCATCAAGAGGAAAAAGGAAGCATATGTTAGATCTAAGAAGCAGGAAGTAGGAGGGGCTTATGAGAAATATAGGGTAGCCAGGAAGGAGCTAAAGAAAGGACTTAGGAGAGCTCGAAGGGGGCATGAGAAGGCCTTGACATGTAGGATTAAGGAGAACCCCAAGGTGTTCTATGCATATGTGAAGAACAGGAGTATGACGAGAACGAAGGTGAGACCACTAAAGGATAAAGAGGGCAACATGTGCCTGGAGGCAGAGGAGGTTGGGGAGGTCCTAAATGAATACTTTGCTTCAGTATTCACAAGTGAAAAGGATTTTGATCAGGATGAGGTTGAAGTAGAGCGGGCCTGTGTGCTGGACAATGTGGAGATTAAGGAAGAAGAAGTGCTGAATCTTCTTAAAAACATTAAGATTGATAAATCCCCAGGGCCGGGTATAATACACCCCAGGTTGTTGTGAGAATTGAGAGAAGAGATCGCAGGAGCATTAGCTATGATCTTTGAATCCTCTTTGGCTACAGGGGAAGTGCTGGAGGACTGGAGAATGGCAAGTGTAGTTCCCTTGTTTAAAAAAGGTAATAGGGAGAAACCTGGGAACTATAGACTGGTGAGTCTTACGTCAGTGGTATGCAAACTACTGGAAAGGATTCTTAAGGACAGGATCTATGAGCATTTGGAGAAGTACAGTCTACTCATGGATAGTCAACATGGCTTTGTGAAGGGAAGATCGTGCCTCACGAGCCTGATTGAGTTTTTTGAAGAGGTAACAAAAGAAATTAATGAGGGTAGGGCAGTGGATGTGGTCTATGTGGACTTTAGCAAGGCATTTGACAGGGTCCCTCATGAGAGACTCATCCAGAAAGTCATGAGGCATGGGATAAGTGGAACCTTGGCTGTTTGGATAAAATATTGGCTTAAAGGAAGAAAGCAGAGGGTAGTTGTGGAAGGAAAGTATTCTGCCTGGAGGTCGGTGACTAGCGGAGTGTTGTAGGGATCTGTCCTGGGAACCCTGCTATTTGTGATTTTTATAAATGACCTGGATGTAGAGGTAGAAGGATGGGTGAGTAAGTTTGTGGATGACACGAAGATTGGAGGAGTTGTGGATGGAGCTCTAGGTTGTCAAAGGTTACAAGAGGATATAGACAGGCTGCAGAGTTGGGCAGAAAAGTGGCAGATGGAGTTCAATCCGGATAAATGTGAGGTGGTGCATTTTGGAAGGACAAACCAGAAGACCGAGTACAGGATTAATGGTCAGTTACTTAAGAGAGTGGATGAACAAAGGGACCTTGGAGTTCAAATCCATACATCTTTCAAGGTCACTGCGCAGGTTGATAGGGTAGTTAAGAAGGCCTATGGGATGCTAGGCTTCATTAAAAAGGGGGATTGAGTTCAAGAGTAGAGAGGTCATGTTGCACATCAACAAATCTCTGATGAGACCGCACTGAGGTGTTCAGTTCTGGTCACCTCATTATAGGAAGGACGTGGAAGCTATGGAAAGGGTGCAGAGAAGATTTACCAGGATGTTGCCTGATTTGGAGAACAAGTCATATGAAGCAAGGTTAGCAGAGCTGGGACTTTTCTCTTTAGAACGTAGAAGAATGAAAGGGAACTTGATAGAGGTCTACAAGATTATGAGAGGCATAGATAGGGTGGATAGTCAGTACCTGTTTCCCAGGGTACCAATAGCAAACACCAGAGGGCATATGTACAAAATTAAGGGAGGGAAGTTTAGGGGAGACATCAGGGGTAAGTTTTTTACACAGAGGGTTGTGAGTGCCTGGAATGACTTGACAGGGATGGTGGTGGAGGCTAAAACATTAGGGGTAATTATGAGCCTCTTAGACAGACACATGGATGAAAGAAAAATGGGGGGTTATGGGGCAGTAAGGTTTTAGTACTTTTTAAGGATTATATGTGTCAGCACAACATGGAGGGCTGAAGGGCCTGTACAGTGCCGTAGTGTTCTATGGTTCTATGGCTCTTTTGAGCAGTTTGTCATTGCACCTACTAGGGGATCAGCTATACTGGATTGAGTGCTATGTTATGAACGGAAGGCGATTAGGGAGCTTAAGGTAAAGGAACACTTAAGAACCAGTGATCACAATATGATTGAGTTCAACTTGAAATTTGATAGGGAGACAGTAAAGTCTGATGAAGCAGTATTTCTGTGGAGTAAAGGAATTTACAATGGTATGAGAAGGAAGTTGGGCAAAGTGAATTGGAAGGAGCTGCTGGCAGGGATGACAGCAGAGCAGCAATGGCATGAGTTACTGTGATCTGGGGATAATGGGGAAAGTGCAGGATAGACGTATTCCAAAAATGAAGAAATACTCAAATGGCAAAATAGTACAACCGTGGCTGCCAAGGGAAGTCAAAACTAATGTAAAAGCAAAAGAGAGGGCTTACAACAAAGCAAAAATTAGCAGGAAGATAGAGAATTGGGAAGCTTTTTAAAACCTACAGCGAGCAACTAGAAGAATCAATAGGAGGGAAAAGATGAAATAAGAAAGCAAATTAGCAAACAATATTGATAGCAATGGATTGTAAAAGCTTCTTTGAGTATGTAAAAGATAAAAGAGAGATGAGAGTAGCTATAGAACTGCTAGAAAACGAGGCCAGAGAAATAATAACAGGGAACAAAAAGGTGGCAGATGAGCCAAATGAGTATTTTACATCAGTCTTCACTGTAAAAGACACTGGCAGTGTTGCAGATTTTGAAATGTGTGAAGGAAGATAAGTGAGTACAGTTACTATTACAAGGGAGAAAGTGCTCAAAAGCTGAAAGATCTATGGGTAGAAAACTGCACCCTAGGGTTTTGAAAGAAAGAGCTGTAGATATTGTGGAGGTATTAGTAATGATCTTTCAAAAATATTTGGACTCTGGCATGGTACAAAGAACTGGAAAGTTGCAAATGTTACTCCACTCTATAAGAAAGGAGAAAGTCCGCAGATAGGAAATTATAGACACGTTAGCCTGACCTGAGTGGTTAAAGTCAATTGTTAAGCATGAGGTTAGGGAGTACTTGGTGATACAGGACAAGATAGGACAAAGTCTGCATGGTTTCCTTAAGGGAAAATCTTGCCAGACAAACCTGTTGGAATTCTTTGAGGAGATTACAATTAGGATAGATAAAGGGGATACAGTGAGTATTGTATATTTGGACTTTCAGATGTCATGGACTTTGACAAGGTGCCCTAGAGGAAGCTACTTACCAAGTTAAGAGTCCATGGTTACTGGCATAGATAGAGCATTGGTTGATTGGTAATAGGCAGTTAGTAGGAATAAAATGATCCTTTTCTGGTTGGCTGCCAGTGACTAGTGGTGTTTCTCAGGGGTCAGTATTGGGACCCCTTTTTTATGCTGTATATCAATGATTTGGATAATGGAATAGATGGCTTTGTTGCCAAGTTTGCAGATGATATGAAAATTGGTGATGGGGCAGGTAGTGTTGAGGAAACAGGTAGGCTGCAGAAGGACTTAGACAGATTTAGGAGAATGGGCAAGAAAGTGGCAAATGAAATACAATGCTGGCAAATCCATGATCATGCACTTTGTTAGTAGAAATAAATGTGCAAACTATTTGCTAAATGGGAAGCAAATCCAAAAATCTGAGCTGTAAAAGGACTTGGGAGTCCTTGTGCAAAACACCCTAATGCTTAACCTGCAGGTAGAGTTGGATGTTAGCATTCATTTCAAGAGGTCTAGAATACAAGAGCAGGGATGTGATGCTGAGGCTTTATAAGGCACTAATGAGGCCTCATCTTGAGTACTGTGAACAGTTTTGCGCTCCTCATTTAAGAAAAGATGTGCTGGCATTGGGGAGGGTTCAGCGGACATTCACAAGAAAGATACCAAGAACGACAGGGTTATCATATATGGAACGTTTGATGGCTCTGGGTTTGTACTCACTGGAATTTAGAAGGAAGAGGACATCTCATTGAAACCTTTTGAATGTTGGAAGGCCTAGATCGAGTGGATGTGGAAAGGATATTTCCCATGGTGGGGAAGTCTAGGACAAGAGGGCACAGCCTCAGGATAGAGGGGCGTCCATTTAAAACAAAGATGCAGAGAAATTTCTTTAGCCAGAGGGTAGTGAATTTGTGGAATTAATTACCACAGGCAGCTGAGGAGGCTAGGTCATTGGGTGCATTTAAGGCAGAGCTTGATAAGTTCTTGATTGGACATGGCATCTGAGGTTATGGGGAGGAGGCCAGGGAGTGGGGTTGAGGAGGGGAAAACCGGTTCAGCTGTGAATGAATGGTAGACTCGATGGGCCAAATGGCCCAACACTGCCCCTAAGTCATATGGTCTTATAATATTAAATTTACTTTGAACTTTGAACTATTATTGATTTCTTTAAATTATTGTTTTAAGACTATGTCATGAAACATCCGGCTTGTGACTATCTTGTTTACAACACATCATAGTGCAGGGTATCATGGTAGCATAGTGCCTTAGTATGAGACTATTTCAGCTTGAGGTGTCAAAATTCAGATTTAATTTCAGTGGCATCTGTAAGGAATTTGCATGTTCTCCCTGTGACCATGTGGGTTCTGTCTTGGTGCTCCGATTTCCTCTCACAGTCCAAAGTTATATTGCTGTGTTTGTAGGTTAATTGGTCATTGTAAATTGTCCCGTGATTAGGCTAGGGTTAAATATGTGGGTTGCTGGGTGGCCCAGCTCGTTGGGCACTGCTTTCCTAAATAAATACTAATAAAGTATAATTCTTGTATCTGAATCTCCCAAACATTATAGACAATGGCATATTCTCTGGTACATAATTCATTATAATACACACAAAATTCTTTTACTTCCGGGGTGCCTTGGGAAGGGCAATCTCATGCAGCACAGCTCGATGGATACGATTAAATATTCCCATTTCAGCCTTGTACAGCTGAGAATCACAACTGCTTCTAAGGTCTGTACAGTTACTCGAGATATCTTACTGCGATTGAATGAACGATCTCTGCTGAAAACTGACAATAACAATGCCGATTATATCTGTACTTCTCGCAGAATTCCTCATGGGAAATGTGGCTGTAGGTTAGTGATACAAGTACCTTGAAGAAAGTACGGTTTTAGACTCCCAATAACAACCGCCCAGCTGGCAAACATACAGTCCTGAGTAAATAAAATTGAAGGTCTCAGAGCTAGGGTGCTGTGTTAGAGAGACGTTAAGACCGTGTGCATCATTTGTTTCATGGAATCCCTGTTAACTCCTTCCATACTGGACACGTCAATTCAGATTGACAGGTTCACTATAAACTATCAGGATAGGGCTGTCGAGTCTCTCTAAAGCAGAGGCGGAGGTGCATGCCTCATGACCAACTCCTCTTGGTGCTCAAATCTATCAGTGTTCTCCCAATTCTGCTCACCTGATCTGGAATATCGCACAATTAAGTGCTATCCATTTTATCTGCCACAGGAGATGTCTGCAATCATTTTGTTAGTGGTGTACGTTCCACCTCAGACCAATGTCAAACAGGCTCCAGATGCTTTGAGCAATGAGATCAACTTGCAGGAACATTACACCCTGATGACTTCACCATCATCTTGGGGAATTTTAAGCAGTCCAGCCTGAAAACGTCACTAAATAATTATGATCAACAAATCACTTGTAGTACCAGAGGGAGCAACACACTGGACCACTGTTAGTCCACCATCAAGAATACCTACTGTGCTATTCCATGCCCTCACTTTGGGAAGTCTGATCACCTGGTTGTTCTTCTACTCCCTGAGTACAGGCAGAAACTGAAGACTGCAGCACCAGTAGTGAGGACCAAGAAGGTTTGGACAAGGGAAACATGGGAGTGTTTACAGGACTGCTTTGAATTGGTAGACTGGACTGTACTCATCTTCATGATCTGGATGAGAACACCGTAGAGACTTCATGAAAACCTATGTGGATGAGTGTGTGTCTGTGAAAACTTGCTGTACTTCCCCAAACCAAAAACTGTGGCAGAACCAGGAGGTATGTTGTCCGCTGAAGACCTGATCTATGGCTTTTAAGTCTCGTGACCCATATCTGTACAAGAAAACCAGCTATGACTTGTGGAAGATTATTTCAAGGGCGAAGAGACAATTCCAAGTGAAGTTGGAGCTGACAATGGGTGCACTTCAACTCTGGTGGGGTTTGCAAGACATTACTTCCTACAAAGCGAAACCCATTAGCATGAATGGCAGCGGTGCTTCACTGTCAGATGAGCTCAACATCTTCTATGTCTGCTTTGAAAGGGAGAATATAACCACAGCTGTGAAGATCTCTGCAGCACCTAGTGACCCTGTGATCTCTGTCCCAGAGGCCAATGTCAGGGTGTCTTACAGAAGAGTGAGCCCTTGCAAGGCAGCAGACCCTGATGGAATACCTGGTAAGGCTCTGAAAACTTGTGTCAACCAACTGATGGGAGTATTCAAAGACACTTTCAACCTCTCAATGCTATGATCAAAAGTTCCCACCTGCTTCAACAAGGCAACCATTATACCGTTGCCTAAGAAGAGCAATGTGAGCTACTGTAATGACTATCATCCAGTAGCACTCACATCTCCAGAGATGAAATGCTTTGAGAGGTTGGTCATGGCTAGAATCAACTCCTGCCTCAGCAAGGACCTGGACCCACTGCAATTTGACGATCTCCATGTAATCTCAGTGGCTCTTTATATGGCCTTAGATCACCTGGCCAGTACAAACACCTATGTCAGGATGCTGTTCGTTGACTCTAGTTCAGCATTGAGCACCATCATTACACAATTATGATCAGTAAGCTACAAAACCTGGGCCTCTGTACCTCTCTCTGCAAATGGATGCTTGACTTCCTAACCGAAAGACCACAATCTGTGTGGATTGGTGATAATATCTCTTCCTTGCTGACAATCAACACTGGTGCACCTCAGGGATGCATGCTTACCCCACTGCTCTACACCCTCTATACCCATGACTGTGTGGCTAGCTATAGCTCAAATACCATCTATAAATTTGCTGATGATACAGACATTGCTGGTAGAATTTCAGATGGAGATGAGGGGACGTACAGGAACGAGATATGTCAACTAGTTGAAGGGTGTCACAGCAACAACTTTGCACTCAATGTCAGTAAGACAAAGAGCTGATTGTAAACTTTAGGAAGGCTAAGATGAGGGAAGACAAACCAATCCTCATAGAGGGATCAGAAGTGGAGATATTGAGCAATGTCAAGTTCCTGGGTGTCAAGATCTTTGAGTATCTAACCTGGTCCCAACATATTGATGCAACTATAAAGAAGGCAAGACTGTGGCTATGTTTCATTAGGAGTTTGAAGAGACTTGGTTTGTCAACTAAAACATTTGAAAACTTCTACAGATGTACCATGGAGAGCATTCTGCAAGGTTGCATCACTGTCTGGTATGGGGGTGGGGTGGGGGTTGGTTCTGTGGTACTGCACAAGACCGAAAGAAGCTCCAGAAAGTTGTAAAATTAGTCAGCTCCATCTAGGGTACTGGCCTCCATAGCATCCAAGACATGTTGAAGGAGCAGTGCCTCAGGAAGGCAACATCCATTATTGAGGACCCCCATCATTCAGTACATGCCCTCTTCTCATTGTTACCCTCAGGACGGAGGCACACACTCAGAGCCATTCAGGAACAGCTTCTTCCCCACTGCCATTCGATTCCTAGGACACTACTGCACTTTTTAATACATATTATTTGTTTTTGCACTATTTGTAATCTATTCAATTACATATATATACTTACTGTAATTGATTTACTAATTTGTATTCTTTCTATCCTGTCATATGTTGTATTGAACTGCTGCCACTGTTAACAAGTTTCACAACACTTGCCGGTGATAATAAACCTGATTCTGATTTTGATTCTGAACATGCTGGGGGAGCTCAGCAGGTCAGGCAGCATCTATGGTGATGACAGCCAATGCTTCGGGTCAGGACATTTCTTCAGGACTGACAAGGAAGGGGGAAGGTGCCAGAATAAGATGGTGCGGGGAGGGGAAGGACATCAGCGTAGAAGGCAATAGATAACACTAGGTGGGTGGGGTGGTGGGAATGAAGTTGGAAGATTTAGATGCTGGGAGGTGATAGATGGAAAAGGCAAAGGACTAGAGTAGAAGGGATCTGATAAGAGCGGAGAGTGAACCATGGTAAAAAGGCAAGGAGGGGAACCAGGGGAATGTGATAGACAGGTGAAGACAGCGGGTAAGAGAGCAAAGTGGAGAATGGAAGAACATAGAACATAGAAATCTACAGCACATTACAGGCCCTTCGGCCCACAATGTTGTGCTGACCATGTAACATACTTTAGAAACTGCCTAGAATATCCCTACTGCATAGCCCTCTAACTTCTAAGGTCCATGTACCTATCAAAGAGTCTCTTAAAAGACCCTATTGTATCCGCCTCAACCACCTTCGCTGGCAGTGTATTCCACGCACCCACCACTCTCTGTGTGGTAAACTTATCTCTAACACACCCCTTATATCTACTTCCAAGCAACTTAAAACTATGCCCCCTTGTGTTAGCCATTTCAGCCCTGGGGAAAAGCCCCAGGCTATCCACATGATCAATGCCACCCATCATCTTATACATCTCTATTAGGTTATCACTCATCTTCCGTCACTTCAAGGAGAAAAGGCCGAGTTCACGCAACCTATTCTCATAAGGCACGCTCCCCAATCCAGGCAACATCCTTGTAAATCTCCTCTGCAGAAGAAGGAAGGGGTGGGGGTTTTGCAGGCAAGCAAATGGTCCATTCACCATTTTACTTTTGATTCATAGGACACCGAAGGGAGAACAAGAAGTTTAAATATGATGCATTAGGTCAAATATGTATTGATGGGCATGAGTGGCTTCAACTGTGAAATGAGCATCTGATCTTTAGAGTTGGATGTAGTTGGCATTGAGAGCTGCATTGTTGGAAATTGAAAGTGTTAAGTAGGGAGGTAACTGAAACACAACTATGTGCATCAGTGCACTTAAGGGTTAAGAAAGCAAAACGCAAGAATACACTCGTGTATAAATAGTAAGTCTTGGCAATGGTTAGGATAATGCTCAGATCAGATCCAATAGGGAATTTCAGTATCACTGAATACTGCGTGATTCATCAAACATGAGTGGTGACTGGATACAACCTCCAAATTGTTTGGGTAAAGTTAAGTTTCCTTTTTAATCATCACAACTTGAACTGCTTCTCTATTGCTTTGCTTAAAACCTAAAAGTCCACATGCGGACATGATGAGAGTGTTGACGGTGCTGAATTGTGACAAGTTATCTTCAATGGAATTTTCCTGATCATTAATGACACCTCTGAAGCAGGTGCTCCTGCCACAACGAGGTGCCTATCGTTTGCAAGACACTCCTTCTGAGTTATCTATGTTGAAATCTTAACATTATGTTAGCATTCTACAGCATAGTTATTGGTGCCCCAAGGCCAGAGACCATCCCAAATGCTGCAGGCAAATAGTTTAAAAATGCATACAGACACTTACAGGCTTGAATTGTACAGAGAGGTTCTCAGATGAATGCTAAAAGATTACTGTTTAAGCCAAAGTGATTTTTAACACCGACTTTATAGTTATTCAGAGACTACTAACTTTATTTATTCAAGTTCAAAAAAAACTTTGAAGCACCACAAACTGGGTCGACTTCAAAGCATTTCCACAGCCCTCAGTTTCTGCTTCTGTAAAAGGCTGCTCCCACTCAGCCTGGTTAATCCAGAGACAACTGGGTTTAGACCACATTACAAATGCTCACCTTCTGCAACTGTGGCTCTGTACGTAGCAGCAGGCTTTCACATTCCTAAACTTGCCCTCAAGCTGCCTGAGAACTCCAGTGGCCAGAGGTGGAAGTGGTATATTGCAACTTTAAGCTATGCCGAGATGACTGAGTGCACTTGTTTCGTGGAACATATCCGAAAACGTATGTCAGGCAAATGTGAAAGAGCTATAGGGTCATACAGCCTGGAAACAGGCCACATTAGTGAAAGGACACCTATCTGTACTAATCTCATGTTAATGCAATTGGCTCACATCCTTCTGTGCCTGAGTGATTCAAATGCTCATCTAGGCACTTGCTCAGGCAGTGTATTCTAGCTTCTCACTACTTCTTGGATGAAAAAGCTTCCCCTTAAATCCCTTTTAAATCTCCTATACCCCAAGTCTCTAGGTTTATTCATTTGAGATATGGGAAAATATTTCCAGCAGTCTACCCTACCTAAACACCTCATAACTTTATATACTTCATTCATTTCCCCTCTTAAACCCTGCACCCACCACTCCAGGGAAAACAAGCCTAGTTTGAATGCCTCTTGTGTGAAGGCTTTTTCTCTCAATTTTACAGCAAAAGCAATATTGTCTTTACATCAGTGAAGATAAAGGGAAACATGCTTTGCAAATTGTAGAGGGTTCAAAGTGTGAAACCTACTGGAGATCTGGTCATTTGCTTTCAGACCTCCAACTTCCAGATCTTCAATCCTGTCAAAAGTCTCCTCACTCTCCCACTCTCTTTTGCAATATTATTAGAACTGTGAAACAGAAGGGTTGAAAGAGAACAGAAGGATTTAACACAGGTGCTCCAGTGATTTGTATTTCCTTCATAATTTACAAGAGAACACTGGATATGGATTGCCAGATCATCCAGGATAATTCCAGGAAACTCCAGGACAGATATGGAAAACTAGCTACGCAACCTAACCTTGGGCCTGACCCTCAAACCTTTATTCTGGTCCAGTCCCTAACCCAGTTTCATTGCTAGAACTCAAGACTTGACAAAATCCTAGCAAATGTCAAACATGAAGAGGTAACAAAAGAAATTGATGAGGGTAATGCAGTGGATGTGGTCTACATGGACTTTAGCAAAGCACTTGACAAGGTCCCTCATGAGAGACTCATCCAGAAAGTCATGAGGCATGGGATCAGTGGAACCTTGGCTGTTTGG
The DNA here is from genome assembly GCF_030144855.1 of Hypanus sabinus. NCBI lineage: Eukaryota > Metazoa > Chordata > Chondrichthyes > Myliobatiformes > Dasyatidae > Hypanus > Hypanus sabinus. The sequence continues at coordinate 126,038,265 of NC_082712.1, forward strand.
GTAAAAAGTTGGCTTAAAGGAAGAAAACAGAGGGTAGTTGTGGAAGGAAAGTATTCTGCCTGGAGGTCGGTGACTAGTGGAGTGTTGTAGGGAGCTGTCCTGGGAACCCTGCTATTTGTGATTTTTATAAATGACCTGGATGTAGAGGTGGAAGGATGGGTGAGTAAGTTTGTGGATGACACGAAGATTGGAGGAGTTGTGAATGGAGCTGTAGGTGGTCGAAGGTTACAAAAGGATATAGATAGGCTGCAGAGTTGGGCAGAAAAATGGCAGATGGAGTTCAATCCGGACAAGTGTGAGGTGATGCATTTTGGAAGGACAAACCTGAAGACTGAGTACAGGATTAATAGTCAGTTACTTAAGAGTGTAGATGAACAAAGGGACCTTGGGGTTAAAATCCATACATCCCTCAAGGTCGCTGCACAGGTTGATAGGGTAGTTAAGAAGGCCTATGAGTTGCTAGGCTTCATTAACAGGGGGATTGAGTTCAAGAGTAGAGAGATCATGTTGCAAATCTACAAATCTCTGATGAGACCGCACTGAGGTGTTCAGTTCTGGTCACCTCATTATAGGAAGGATGTGGAAGCTATGGTGAGGGTGCAGGGGAGATTTACCAGGATGTTGCCTGGTTTGGAGAACAACTCATTTGAAGCAAGGTAAGCAGAGCTGGGACTTTTCTCTTTAGAGCGTAGAAGAATGAAAGGGAACTTGATAGAGGTCTACAAGATTATGAGAGGCATAGATAGGGTGGATAGTCAGTACCTGTTTCCCAGGGCACCAATAGCAAACACCAGAGGGCATATGTACAAAATTAAGGGAGGGAAGTTTAGGGGAGACATCAGGGGTAAGTTTTTTACATAGAGGGTTGTGAGTGCCTGGAATGACTTGCCAGGGATGGTGGTGGAGGCTAAAACATTAGGGGTAATTAAGAGCCTCTTGGACAGGCACATGGCTGAAAGAAAAATGGAGGGTTATGGGGTAGTGTGGGTTTAGTACTTTTTTTTTAAGGATTATATGGGTCGGCACAACATGGAGGGCTGAAGGGCCTGTACTGTGCCGTAGTGTTTTATGGTTCTATGGTTCTATATGATGCCATCATTGCTGAAGAAATTTGGAATTATCTTTGAAAAATTCAACATTCTGCCGGTGGTTGGAGAACACTTGTCCAATGGCCTGTCCTGGACCCAGCAAGTAGATATAATCACATGGAAGGCACACAAACATCATTATTTACTTAGAAGATTAACTGTTCCTGTTAAGATGTCGCCCCTGAACCTGCGCAACAGCTTGGTAGTCAAAAATCCAAGATATCCAACTAAGAACATCACTAAATACACCATTTTGGAGGTAAATTGTGTTAAATTATTGCTGCAAACTGTTAAGGGGTGAACTATGGGGAGACAAGTTTGGGGTGGGGGGTGAATTGATGCAGATGGAGTTCCAATATCTATACAGCTGGCCCAAGAGCAAAGTTGGATCACTCTGGGTGCCATAAAAAGAAGTCAGGGTCCAGGTAGAACAGATTTGATTTTGATGCTCGTACAACTGGCTCGAATGTGAGGCTGGATCATCTTGGGCACTGAGCTGGTCTGAAGAGCATGAGAGCGGTTTCGGACTGGGTGGTGAAATCTGGGGCTGGAGCAAGTCATCTAGGCCTGGGACCTTTTGCAACAGTGGTGCCTAGATCCTACTGCAAGGTCCAGTGTACTGTTCAGACAATTTAAATGCCAGTCCAGTTCGGAGGTGAGAGCTGATTTCGCTCTCTGATCCATGACGTTCTCTCCAGGGCCTTTCACTGTTCCATCATTAGGTCAATTTAAATGCTGGCTCAGAGAGATTGAAAAGACAGGCTCGGGAGGAGAGTTGATTTCACTCGTTGTCTGCAGTGGTCATCTCTATGACACTGCCTTGGCTGCTGTGCTCCATGCCCACTAATATGATGAATTGATAAGTGAGGCTTTGGCCCCATGGGGTTTGGATCTGAGGACTCATTTTTGGTTCGGAATTCGTTTGCTCATTTCAATTATTTGCATGACTTGCATTTTTTTCTTTTTCTTTTGCTCATCAACTGTTGGTCTTTTATTTTTATTTGTATTCTTTTATTATCTCTTTAAATTGGGTTCTTTCAGGTTTTTTGCTTTGTGGCTACCTGTAAGTAAACAAATCTCAAAGTTGTATAATTTATACATCCTTTGATAATAAATGTATTTGAATCATGAATTTGATTAAGCAGGTTCAGCATGTCACTAAACACTCCAACAATTATTTGGACTGGTTGCATTATAGTTTGGTATGGCAATTCAAATGTGCAGGAGTATAAAAAGCTGCAGAGTAATTGGCTCAGCCTGATACATATCCTTCCTCACCATCGGTGGTACCTGCAGTATGTATTATCTCAACAAGGTAACATCTATCATCAAAGTCCTCCGCCAGATGGGCCACACCATTTATTGCAGCTGCCATCTGGTCAAAGTCACACACCATAAGATTGAAAAGCAGCTGCTTCCCTTGACCCAACCTGCACAATGCTAATCACTACCTCCAAACAGCAATGCTATGACCACATTGCGCTATGAAGAATTTTTTTCTAATTGTGTTCTTTCTTGTATAAATTATGTATAATTTATGGGTTTTTTTGTGACCTTTGTCTAGCCGATGCTATGTGCCTGTGACACTGCAGCAAGTAAGTCTTTCATTGCATCTATGCACACATAGAGTGGTGCATATGACGATAAATTCAACTTTGATTTTTATGGGCAACCTTTCCCCAGTTGGTCGAGCTGGCCTGTTACATCTTGAGTTTTGCTGAAGTATCATTGACCATCTATATCACCAGCTTCGGTGTCTCTCCAATAACTTCGACCATAGTCACAATATTTCGGGGTTCATCCAGGTGACCGTGATCTCATTCCCTTTGATTGATGTACAGAAGGATTTGGGATGGTCTCTGCTGGAATGGCTGCAAGGACGTCACACTATCCTGAATTGTCCATTCGATGGCTTGCCCAACAACAGCTCATTTGTGCAGCCCATTCAGGCTGCCACAGCTGGCTTTAGACACTGTGTGCATATTCTTCCCTTTCTCAGTTGGCCTTGCCATCAAGGTTGTGGCACGTGATGCCTCTGCCATAAACCTACATTCCCCAGTATCTTTCTATTCTGATGTACCTCTGGGTTTGTGAGACTCTCATGAGAGAGTCCCCAGAATGATGCCTGCTGTGATTGAAGTTACCAGACAGATACTGAAGCTGGTGATATAGAAGTCTTTATTCATCACAACAAGCAGACGTCATTCTGGAGACACACTTGGTAGAAGCTCATAAACCCAAAAGTACATCACATTTTTATACCCTTAAGTTCAAAGATAACAGCATGTGATTTAATACAATTACAATAGTTAGAATAACATTAATTTCTTTTAATATTTTGGGTTGACAATGCTTCCTTTAAATTACATATCTAAGTGATGGATGCATCAGAATCTCCAAACATCTTTGTGACAAAGTAATTCACACAAATAGTCTAAAAGCTTCTGGAGATAAAAATCCCTGACACCCAGAATTAATATTGTCAGGGCTGTGTCTGAGTACAGAAATATCACAAGTACACTATTGATTGTCTATTTCTGTGAACATGTTTGAAATGCTAAGTGACACCATCCGTCTGGTCTACCAGCTTGAACTGAAGTCACAATGATGCAAATAACTTAGCTCATAGTGTCTGGTTTGATGCCGGCCAATTAAATCAACCCCATTATTAACATCCCATGGTCAGCATTTTGCAAACCATGTCTCTTCGTCTCTCAGAGTGCTTATTTGCAAAGGTGCACGTTTAACCTCAATTTACTACTTGCCATTTGCAATCTACATTAAGAACTGAATATTGGTTCTTGTTTGAATTAATATCTGCTATATTCATACATCTGAGAATTCTCCCTTGCAGCATTATATCTGTAGAAAGTTTCTGGAACCTTTGTGACATATCAAATCTCCTCAAACTCCTAATGAAATATAGCCTTTGTCATGCCTCCTTTGTATCAATATGCTGAGCCCTGCTTCAGATATGTTGACACCCAGGAACTTGAACCTGCTGACTCTTTCCACTTCTGATCCTTCAATAAGGACTGCTGTGTGTTCCTTTGACTTCCTCTTCTTGAAGATCACAGTCAATTCCCTGATCTTACTTACGTTGAGAGTAAAGGTTATTATTTCGACACCAGTCAGCCAGCTGACCTACCTCATTCCTGTATACCTCCTCATCACCTTCTGAGATCCTGCCAACAGTTGATTCATCAGCAAATTTATAGATGCCATTTGAGCATAGCCACAGACATGGGTGCAGTGAGATCCAGCAGTGGGCTAAGCACGCATCCTTCAGGTGCACCAGTGCTAATTGTCAGAAAAGAGATGTTACTTCCGATCTGCACTGACTGTGGTCTCCCGACGAGGAAGTCAATATCACGACCACGGATTCGGCAGCGCAGCAGATTCGGCAATTGCGCTCATGAATATGCACGTGTCAGTTAAGTATTATTTCATTGTGATAATATTTAATTCCATTCATTCCATCGAAGCATTTGTTTAGACTTGGGAACAGCAACGTTTCGCTGCCTCCATCCCGCCTTGCCTGAGAAAATGGACTGTCAAGCCAACTGACTCTGAAGACTAGCGATATTCATTTTATTCTTAGTTATACTTTTCAGCCGCAGTGAATGCTTTGTTTACCATTTGAGAGTTTTAGTTAACGGTCCTGTGTGGTCTAGTTATTATTGTTTTCTTTTCCCTTTAACACTGTTCACATTAAAGTCTGTGAACTATCGATCCGCTTCAGTGTCTCTCACTCCGCACTTGGGCCACGTCCACACCGGGAGACAGTCAGGGATTCAGTTGCAGAGGGAGGTACAGAGGCCCTGGTTTTGATGCTTTTTGTTCAGTAATGAGGGGATAATTGTGTTGAATACCGAGCTGTGATCAATAAGCCTGACATCGGTATTGCTGTTGTCCAGGCAGTCCAAGGGTGAGTGAAAAGCCGGTGAGATTGCATCCACTGCAGACCTGTTGTGGTGGTAGACAGATTGCCGTGGTCCTTGCTCAGGCAGGAATTGATTCCAGCCATGACTAAACTATTAAAGCAATCATCACAGAGCATTCGGGTGCAACTAGGTGATAGTCATTGAAGTAATTCGCCCCACTCTTCCTACATTATTTTGTCCTGCTCCTTTGCGGTCCAGGTCAGCTGATGCCAGTTAATCATTTTCCAATTGCATGCTGAGTCATTGCATGCGTTTTAACAGAGTGGGGAAGAGCACTGGTGATATCAACCTGACCCCTAAGTCCACAAGAGTAACTCACTGTGGTTTATCATTCAAGTTCCTTGTTGATTTTGATATTATTTAATTGATATAATTCAATACACCACAAACAGCGATCAAAACCAAGGCCCATGAGTTATGCATATGATGGATTTTCACAGCAGGGCTCTTGAACAAACAAATTTCTAGCAAGCTGGTGGTTTTAAGATTGTTTGCTAACACTTATAATAACTTGCTCATTCTATCTCATTTCCTCTCAGCTCCCATCTGACCAGCAGAAAAATGAATTACCACATATCCCTGCAAGTCAGGTCTCTCTTGATCATCTAATTTGGGTTTGGAGGTGCGGGTGCTTCTAAGTAATACTCTTTGGTCTAACTCTTTGATCAAACATCTTTATATCACATCTTCATGTGGTTCATTTTGTAATGTGAACAAAGTCATCACAGCGAGACTGAAACTAGTGAATGCAGAAGATGTTTAATCAGCAAAATGAAACACTCTCTGGGGAAAGACCCTGTTCAACCCAAAATTACATGCCATTTTATATGCTAAAGATCAAAGGACAATTCTATAGTTACAATGTATCTATAATGCTTCCTTTGAATTACATATAGTTTCCACACCTCCTTCTTTGCACCCACACCCCAAATACCCTAAATGTATGTTAATCAGCATTGTTTTGTTTTCAATTAACTGATGTCCACAGCTTGAGGAAACTATTGTCCAGGGCTGCATTTTAAATTTAATATACAATCCACATGTAGGTCTAAAGAATGGTTGCTAAATTTAATATTTTGCTAAATATATCGCAACTCCAGAATAATGCCCTAACGGTTCAGTATCAAATTTCATTGGATACTGCTCCTTTAAAGCACCTTGGGGCATTAGACAATGTTGAAGATGATTATATATACAAGATGTTTTGAGTTCATCTTTCAATAACTTCAATATATACCTCCATTTTCATCCTATTTTTTGCATGTAAAACAATCAACATGGTAAAGGATAAAGAGGTCTCTTTTAAGTAATATTTATTCAGGCAAAAATACTTGTCTATGTGCAGCAATTATGGCATTAAAACAGACTGATTACATTTGATGGTAACTTATGTAAGTGATAACTTCCTATCTTGTCATGGCTCTTTCCAGCAGCTGCATGTCCAAGTAATGATTTCAGATATATTTCATCACTCTAGCTAATTCTTCTCCATCAGCAGGCTTACCTTTTACCAACTTTCTTCTTTCTGACAATCTTCCTTCTGTTAACTAACATTATTCATGGAGTTATATGGTCATTTGTGGCGACCCATTTCCTGGCACATCCGAACCGGCTCACAATTAGATATCCTAGGGGGGTTTGCGAGCACAGAGCTTTGGAGCCTCTGCACCACGGGGGGGGGGGGGGGGGGCAGGTTGAGGGAGGCTTAAAAGTGAGGCTGAGGATTTCGAATAAAGTTTTTCCTTCGACTGCAGTTACCGACTCCGTGTCGTAATTTTAGCGCTGCGTGTAGCACACCGCTACACATTGATGATTAACTGTATTTCTCCATGCAAGTGCAATCTTTGTTTGGACACAGTGTAACTGATTCCTGGCTTCTTGACTAAAAGAAGTCTTCAATATGAATGGTCAATAAGATCACAGTTGAGAGGCCCTTTGAACTGATGATTGACAGCAGCCAATAGGTGCATAGAATCATCCCATCAATCAGCAGAGAGACAGGCCCTTTGGCCCAGCTTGCCCATAATATTAGCTGTTGATCCTATTTATAATCATTCCATTTAAGCACATTTCGTCCATAGCACTGGAATCATTGGAAGATATCATTCACTATGATATCTTTGGAGAAAATCTTTTTGTTACAGCATGCACCCTACCATGCCAGCCTTTAGGGTTTAGATGCTCCAATTCTCCTGAGTATGGCTAGCTGGCACAGTCCTTTTAAAGATTCTGGCCCACTCTGCTAATTGTTGGCCTTGTTTGGGACCAAGATTTGGATATTTAAAGAGCACCTGAACCAAGGTTTGGTACTCTCTTGTCAGCTCAACTTTGGTTCAGTCTGCGACTGTGTTTAGGATCTGTCTCATTTGGATTCTTAATTGTTTCACCAGGTTCTCGTGCAGCATCTAGTCAAGAGATCTTTTCTCATCTCAGTCTTGAAATCGTGTGCCAATTCTAGTCTCGGATGCTCCAGAACGTGGGTCCTTACCATCCTCACGCAGGCCTCTCATCACAGTTTTCCAGATGATTGGAAGTGAAACTCCTTCAGCAATTATGATAAAATTCTGCTCCATTGTTTTTCTGAATACAAAATTATACTGATATAAAAAGCTAATTTATTGAAAGGTATTAATAACATTGCCTGTAATACTTTACAATATTTCACAGATTTTTTGAACTTTCAATTAATTCCTCATGTTAACACAGTGATCCAATATTATAAGTATTAAAACACATGTTTATTACTGAGAAACTGAAGGATTCGCATTTGAAAAATGTAGCGAAGAAAATAAATAAATTAAAATTATGGTATTAGAGTGATCCCAGGTTTAATAAGTTTTTAGAGGAAGAAGTGGAAGGAAAGGATTCCAAATATGTTGATGAATTGGAACTAAAGTGAGATCTTAATTTTAACTGAGTAAGATTCTGGAAAGATATATAGGAAAATATTTCCTTAAAGTAAATAAAAGGAAGCATGTTAGAGCAGCAAAACCTAGAGCAAAGATGATGAAATGAGCACAAATCGTATGAAGTGTTAGAGATGCAAAGAGTGATTTCAAAGGATGATTTAATAAGGACAATGAGTGCTCTGGTGTGGTTGATAAATTGTGAGAAATATGCAAAAAAGCCTACAGAACAATATATAAACCCTTTTAGGTAATTAGCAAGGAGGTGAGAGATGGAAAAGAATGCAGGGATGTGTGAAATTATTCACAAAATTAGGAAGAATGGAAAATTGCATTGTTTCATTTATAGGTGGAGAAACAAGTTAAGGTTGATGTTGGGAATTTCAGTGACCTTTTACATGAAGTGCAGTAAATTAATAGGAGGATGCACCATCCATCAAGAAGGCAAAAAGAGAGTCAGATTGTAAAAGCAAGTTTTCTTTCACATGTAGGGGCCCTCTTTGAAACCACAACTGGAGTGTTGCACTCTGAATGAAATAATATTGGCTTGTATACTAGGAATATCTTCCCAGGCCATGCCATAGGAAGCTTTCTGTCTACTTGAGAGGGCAGAGAAGGTATGGGTTTAATACCCTATCTGCTGAGCAGTGCAGCAGTACAGTACTGGAGAGAGCTCAGAGCATCCTGTCAAAGGCGTAGGAAGCAAAACAATATGTTAGCTTTCTTTTGAGTCCCTAGAATGTTGACTCAAATATTTTGGTGTTCTTCCCAAAAGAAGTAATTTCACCAGGATTCTACTGACAATATGTCAAGTGTCTGACCTTGAAGATCAGTCAAAATAAGCTGGACCATTTACTAGTTTTTTGATCTCATGGTAATATTTGTCCAAGGGAAAATTACAAGGCAGATATAAAATGGCTAGATAGATAGATTCTTCATTGATCTCAAAGGAAATTATAGTGCCACAGTAGCATTACAACTGCGTAAATTTAAATATCAGAAGAGAACTGGAAAGAATAAAAATAAGTTACCACAAACAGTCTAACAGGAGGGGGTCATCACTTCCCCAACTATAGAGTCTATTGGCTGAAAGCGCTCTTTGGAGCAGCACAGTTGTCTTAGTCGGTTAATAAAAGTGCTCCTCTGTTCAGCCAAAATGGTTCACAGAGGGTGAGAAACATTCTCCAGAATTGCCAGGATTTTCTGTAGGGTCCTTTGTTCTACCACAGCCTCTAGTGTGTCCAGTTTGACTCCTATAACAGAGCCAGCCTTCCTAATCAGTTTACCGAGACTGTTGGCACCACCTGTGTAGATGCCATTGCCCCAGAACACCATACCATTGCATAGAAGATCATACTGGCAACAGCAGACTGATAGAACATGTGAAGGAGAAGCCTGCATACTCCAAAGGACCTCAGTCTCCTCAGGAAGTCGAGACAACTCTGGCCCTTGTACACAGCCTCTGTGTTGGTGCTCAACTCAAGTCTGTCAGCCAGCTACTTGTAGGTCCTCACCATCAGTAGTAACAGGCCGCAATGCAGGCTTTGTCTTCCTACAGTCCATCACCATCTCTTTTGTCTTACTAATTTTCTCATGGTAGATGTCTCTTGCCTAGGAACAGAATTGAAATTGAGTACCACTTGAAAATTTTGGAAGGTGTGCCCCAAAGTGGAAACCAGGCTAATTAGCATTGGTCTGAACAATGAATGTAAGTAAACATGAAATTAATACAGGCAGATAGAAAGTTCTCTGTGCTAAACTTAAGAACAATCAACATAATATGTGCCCCAATGCTCATGCTCTTGTCAGTGTGCAAAACATGATCTTATGCAAGGTGAATGGATAATCTGCCACATGAACAATTCACCCTCATAACACACTTCACCAAAAATTGAATGGAAGCTTAATATGTTTTCCTTCCTCTAAATTAGCAGTGAACCACACATCAGTAAAGGTATCATTCAAATGTTTTGCAAAATCAAAATTTTAAGAATAAGTAAATTAGCTCTAAAAAAACTTTGTCCATAAGATTATTAAGCTAGATGTTTTAAATATACATATTTCTATAGATGCATAGCAGAGAGTATCCTGGTTACATCATGGACTAATATGGAATCACCATTGCCTAAGAATGGAAAAGCATACCTGTAACATGAGGGGTTAACTTACCTACTAGTCAAAAGCTGCTTCCACTGTGCCGGTCACTGATTGGCTCATTTGAAGGATGTGTCAGCTCTGTTCCATTGGCTGGCCTTGGCGCACGGCACAAGCTTCTGGCTTTGAGCACCCTGCAGTAATCAGATAGTGCCTGCAAGATGCACTGTCTCTTTTCACTAGGTGCTCTTCGTCAGACTGGACCATTGGGAAAGTGTGCTCCAAGAAGGAGGGCCCGTCCACACACTTAGATAGGTACCTGTTTCTTGAATGTTTAGTGTCATAGTTATCCCCGGATAACAGATCATTTGATCTTCTGCTGGATTCCTCATCTCGAGATCAGGGTTCCCTATCACCCCCACTGGAGGCCCTACAAAGTGCACTGGTGGACCTCCTGTGGCATCAGGGGTGGGGTGGTGGGTGGTACCCTCCCATCCACTCAAGTAAGGAAGAAATCAGGATTCCCGACTGATAGGCCCGGCAGCCCTTTCCCAGCTGGGGACCTGAGGCCTTGCCTAGCCCATTGTAGTACATTGGGGGAAAGGGAATTTTCAGCGATGGGTGGTGCTAGTGGACATTAGTATCGAGTAAACCATTATTCCAGTTGGAGGGTCCCCAGGCTACAGAAGGGGGTTTATGGGATTCCATTCTTCCCACCTGGGGGGTTACCCTGCAACTGGCCATTGGACAAGGACAGCCAGGAACTATGACGGTCTTGGTGTCAGCATCTCCTGAGTGCATTCTGGGTATGATTGTGTGGAGGGGTAGATCTCTGCAAAAAAGTAAGGGTCATCTTACATCTGCGGTGACCCAGGTGAAGGTACTGTGGGAACACTTGGAGATTCTGCTCCCTTCAAGGGTAGCAAACACCAAACAGTACCTGATCCTAGGTGGCACCCTCTAGACTAGGGAGACTGTAGTTGCCCTGCAGCAGAAGGGGATCAGTCACCCTGATGCCTTTCCCTACAACACACCGATGTGGCCGGTGCGGAAGGGGGATGGGACGTGGTGCATGATTGTCCATTGTAGACAGTTGAATAAACATCCCTCACAGCACAAAGGGGTAGGGAGAGGAGGCATTGGTTTGCAGTAGTGGACCTGGCCAACGTCTTTTTCTCCATTCTCCTGAGTTGTGAGTCACAGGACTGGTTCACCTGCACTTGGAGGGTCAGCAGCACACCTTTGCCACCTCCCCCAGGGTCACGTACACAGTCCCACGTTGTGCCATGGCATGGTAGACTGAGATTTACAGAGCCTAACATCTCAATATCCCACTATATAGATGATGTGCTGTTACAGAGGCCCTCGCAGGATGTAGTAAGGCAGGTACTGGATGAAGTGGTCTAGCAACCCTGATAAGATACAAGGCCCAGTCTGAATGTTCTATTCCTGGGCATACAGTGGCATTCTGGGCAGTGGGAGACACCCGATAAGGCTGCGCGCAAGGTATTAAATGCTGCAATCCCCATTTCCAAGGAGGAGACCCAGCACTTTATAGGACTCCTTGATTTTGGCAGTAACCCCACCTGATCATGATATTATGCCACCCATAACATCTGCTGCAAAAAGACCACTTTCCATTAGGGTCCTGAGCAGCAAACAGCCTTCAATGCTGCCGAGCAGGCAATGGAACAGGCTCTCCCACTAGCCCCTAGGCAGAGTGGGGTGCTGCAAGTTTCATCTAGAGTGGCCGAGTGGATTTTGATGCAGGTTCAAAGGGTGTCGCGTCCCCTTGGGGTTTTGGACACAGACCTTCTCTGAGGTGGTGACTTGATATACCCTCTTTGAGAGGCAGTTGTTGGCCTGTGTTGGGCCCTCCTGGCCACTGAACACCAGACAGTGTCAGAGCCAGTCGTCCTGTGACTGCATCTCCCTGTTATCCAGTGGGTAAAGTCCAACAATGCAATTCATAAGAAGGGTCGTTCCCAACAGTCTTCAATCATTAAGTGAAAACAGTATAATGCAGGTAGGGCAGAGAAAAGTCCTAATGAGGTGAGCCGCCTCCTTGAGCAGGTTATGCCCAGTTCCTGCCCAGTTATGACCACCACACCCACGGTGAAGTCCCTACTATTGACCCCTAACCCAAGCAATAGGGTAAGCCAAATGACATTCTGACCGCCAAGAAGAAGGTCTTCTCCTATCATTTTGCATTTCCCCCTCCCACTCCTACTTTCAAATCTCTTACTATCTTTTCTTTCAGTTAGTCCTGATAAAGGGTCTCGGCCCAAAACGTCGACAGTGCTTCTCCCTATAGATGCTGCCTGACCTGCTGTGTTCCACCAGCATTTTGTGTGTGTTGCTTGAATTTCCAGCATCTGCAGATTTCCTCGTGTTTGCCTGAAGAAGAAACAAGTCTGGTTCATCCATGGCTCCAGCCATTGGAGGGCAGCAAGCAGTGGTGGAAGACCACTGCTCTCCATCCTGCAATGAGCTAGGTCGTCACACAGGAGAGAGACGGGGACCCAGCCAACTGGCTGAGTTGGTGGCCTTGACGTGACCAACTCAGGTCACATCTGAGCAGGTCCAAGATGTGACCGAGCCTGACTCCTGGGCAGTGGCCAATAGCATGGCAGTATGGATGCTTCAGTGACACAAGCAAAACTGGAAGATGTGCAGATAACCTCTCTGGGTTGCCCCTATTGGGAATGTTGCTGGAGGGATGCATAACAGCGACAGATTATGGTCCACCATGTGGATGCCCACAGCTCTCGGGATTCTGAGCAGGGGTGTAGGTCAGGATGGCCACAATGTGTTCCAAGGAGGAGGACCACAGCTGGGTGGTGGTCTGCGCGCACCAGAAGCGGGGGCATTTAGGCACACCAGAGTGTAGGACAAGGAAATGAGCAATGGCTCGAGGGGTGGCACTAACTTACAATAAGGTCCAAACAGCAACTGTAAGCTACCCAACCTGCTTACACGTTAAACCCGGTTGATGGCCGGTGGGTCCCTCAGGACACACCTGAAGGGGTGCGGGAGTTGGTCAGGTCTGGAGATAGATTATATTGGTCCTCTGCTGTGACAAAACAGAGAGCAGTATGTGCTGACCATGGTCGACATGTTTCAGATTCCTGGTGGCAGTGCCGTTTGACTACGCTGACCGGGAAATCACAATAAAAGTTTTGCAGTACTTGTTGTCAATGTTTGGGAGAGTCAATCAGGTAATGGCTCACCTTTTACGGGAGCTAAGATCCAGAATCGTGTTGAGGAACCTGGCATTTTCACACCCCACATTTCTCGCAGGTGGTGGGGCTGATCGAACACCTGAATGGGCTGTTGAAGCAACTGGTTAAACTAGTGACCCTCACCATGCACCCTCCAGGGGTGGCTTGGAGTGCTGCAGCAAGCGATGGACCAGCTGAACTCCCGGCCGGAGATTCCAGCTGGGTCCCTGAGGACATGGCATTTAGCAGTGTTGGACCCTCCTAAGCTAGTGGAGTTAAGGAGGAATTGGGGTAGGTTTGGGTGCAGCACCCACAGGGGCCACCCGGACTGGGGTGAGATTGTGGCCTTTGGACTGGGGAATAGGCAGTGGGTAGTGTTACCAGGGGAATCGGAACTGACATGCCTAAATAGCCAATAACTACTGGTAACTGGGGAGAGCATGTGTGTGTATTCCTACATTGCAGAACGGTAGTGGTAGCTGCAATGGGAGGTCCCATAACACATTCCTGTGGATGGCATATGAATATGCTACCAGGAATGAATTGACTTTATTACATACATCCTTCACATACATGAATAAAACTCTTTACGTTACGTCTCCATCTAAATATACCTACTGCAGTTTACAGTAATTTGTAATAAATGTGTATAAGATGATGAGAGGCATTGATTGTGTGGATAGTCAGAGGCTTTTTCCCAGGGCAGAAATGGCTAACATGAGAGGGCACAGTTGTAAGGTGCTTGGGAGTAGGTACAGAGGAGATGCCAGGGGTAAGTTTTTTAAGCAGAGAATGGTGAGTGCGTGGAATGGGCTGTCGGTGACAGCGTTAGAGGCAGATATGATAGGGTCTTTTAAGAGACTCCTGGACAGGTACAGGGAGTTTAGAAAAATAGAGGTCTATGGGTAACCCTGGGTAATTTCTCAGGTAAGGACATGTTCGGCACAGCTTTGTGGGCCGAAGGGCCTGTATTATGCTGTATGTTTTCTATGTTTCCAAATAGCATGTACAACAGGACAGTCAATATAACAGAAATACAATTGTATCAGTGTGAATTAATCAGTCTGATGGCCTGGTGGAAGAAGTTGTCCTGGAGCCTATTGGTCCTGGCTTTTATGCTGCGGTACTGTTTCCTGGATGGTAGCAGCTGGAACCTTTGGGGTGACTTGGGTCCCCAATGATCCTTTGGCCCCCAGTGATCCTACTGTTATTCTTCCGCATAACAGAAACCAAAGTGATGGATGCAGTCCAGTCCATCTCAGGAACAGTCCTTCTCACCACCGAGCACACCTGCAAGGAACACTGCGGAGAAAGCAATATCCAATATCACGGACACCTCCCACCATCCTGGCCATGCTCTCTTCTCTCTGCTACTGTCAGAAAGAAAGTACAGGAGCTTTAAATCCCAAGTCACCACGTTCAGGAACAGTTATTATTCTTCAACCATCAGGCTCCACAACCAGTGTGGACATCTTCACCCGCACAACACTGAACTGATCATTGAACACAATCTATGGACTCACTTCCAAGGACTCTACAAATCATGTTCTCAGTATTATTTATTTACTTATTATCTATTATTTTACTTGTTTTTTTTTGTATTTGCAGTTTGTCGGTCTTTGAGTGTAGTTTTTCATTGAATCTATCATACTTCTTTGTTCTATTGTGACTGCCTGCAAGAAAATGAATTTCAAGGTAGTATTTGGTGACATATTAGTACTTCAATACTAAATTTACTTTGAACTTTAAATTAAATAGCACAGGAATGTTTAAATAATTCCATTATTCCAACAAAAGGAACTGCTTTGGTTTATTCTAAGTATTATTGTAACAGAATTAGTTGACCAAAAGTATGTATCTTTGCAAATTTATTTATTTGTTGAAAAACGGTGTGGGATGAGGCTCACTACTCAGCAATCTCCTGATTTAATCCTGGCCTAATGATGGGACAATTTACAATGACGAATTAAGCTACCAACCGATACATTTTTGGACCGTGGGAGGAAACTGGAGCACCTGGAGGAAACACACACAGTCACAGGGAGAACGTACACACTCCTTACAGGCTGTGGCAGGAACTGAACCCTGGTCAACTGTACTACAAGGCATTGTGCTAGACACTACACTACCATGCTGCCCTAGAATGGCTCGAGTATGAGTCATATAGCCCTGCTGCGAGTTCTCCCGAGCAGGCCAATTCTTAGGAGAGCACAAAGCAGAGAACCTTCAGTCGAATTGAACAAGAAGCTGGAGTATTTAAACCTTCAGTCTGACTCAAGTGACTGGAGATGAACCTTCAGTGCAACTCAACGAAAGGCTGGAATATTTGGCTAGAAACATAGATGGACTTGTTTATGCTTTTAATACCAGACTACTACCTTACCAATAAGGACCACGTTCTCTCTAAAGGTCTAAGGATTCTTGTAGTGCTTCCATGTGATAAACGTAGGTCCTCCATAGCTGATGAACACTTGCCTTATGTACAGTCAATACATACAAATGAGCATTCGGGAGGCCAGAGGGATGCATTTTCCCACTGTCATGAAGGAACTCATTCGTAGCTGCATTTCTAACTCAGGTTAAGGTCATTTCCAGGATATGAACCCTGTTGTAACCTGGGGAGGACCTGTGAGTATTAAAGTTTCGACCTTATATGGGTGGTTCAAGGAATGGCATTTTTCTATTACAATCAAGTCATTTGGATGATGAACCTCTTTAGAGCTGATACGATAAATCGATAAATGGTGTTTAAGGTTAAGGTTGGAAAAAAGCAGGATGAGCCATTACTATGCTCTCAATAAACTCAGACAGTGTAAATAGTTGATTACAAGTCTGACATGGTTGTAGTAAAACCATATAATGCAGTAATATCTGTGCACAAGCAGAGATCCAGCCAATTGATCCATACTTGAGCTAATGCAGAGCTACTGACAACAGTGCTATGGAAGAGGTTGGGAAAACATTTTAACCTTCAATGCAGGGGAATGAAAAGTGATCTATTGAGAATGATAGAGCAACAAATGGCACAAAAGAATGTGTGCCTTTATATGATCTTTTAGTGGTGGAGATGAAAGAACCCAAAAGTGGAGTTTGAGCTCAGTGTTACAATGTCAGTTGTTTAGTAAAAATGGACGGCCTGATTGTCTCAGAATGAACCATTGAGAGCAGGGCAAAACATCACGGGCAAAAGGCTAATTCGACTGAGATGTAACACTGAGCGGCATAGGAAGTCATTTCTACCTGTGGCCATCAAACATTACAACTCCTCCCTCGGAGTGTCAGACACCTGAGCCAAAAGGCTGGTCCTGGACTTATTTCCACTTGGCATGATTATTTAATTATTTATGGTTTTATATTACTATATTTCTACACTATTCTTGGTGCGGCTGTAATGAAACCCAATTTCCCTCAGGATCAATAAAATATGTCTGTCTGTCTGTCTGTCTGAAACTGGTTCTAAACAAGAGCAACTGATGCATGGAATGTATTTTAAAGGGATAATCAGATAGTACACTGAATATGCTGCCAACATACTTTTGGGTTCTAGAATAGCCCATTTGATATTGATATGTTTACTTTGAGCAGTTCCAGTTCCTTGTATATTCTGTGGGCCCACATTACAATTGATCCTATTTAAATTAACTCCCTGTGAGGAACTGGCATAGAGAAGGTGAATCATGTTGCAATAGATACAGGATGAAAACTTATCCTGTCTCCTCAACCCACATCTTTCATAAGTTAGTAAAGCATACTTTAATGGAATTGACACTAAGTTTAACAAATTTCTTTAGTCTTTCAATCTTTTGCTGCATATTTTTTAAAATATCAGAAAAATCACTGAAAGAGTATTTCAAATGGTGTCCCTTATTTAACAAACTGGGCTTTCTATCTTGCAGGTGCGTTTAGGGCTTGTAAGTGCTCTAATTTCCAAAAGTGGTCACGCTTTATGTTAATTTGCTGTAAGGTAAGGAGAAAAAGCACATCTGTTAAACTTCTAAATACCTTTTGGTTAGCAGGTGGATGGGAAATTGGAAGACATGCTTAATCTAATGGCCTGATTTATGTTCACTGAAGGTGGATTAATTTTATTCTGTTTATTCTCACAATAATGTTATAATCACTATAATCAAAAAGTTGAATTTGAAAGCATTCTGAAGTACAAAACTGCAATATTATATGATGTAGTACTATTGACTAGAGTATATTTTGTAATGTAGTGGTCTTAAAGATTCATTGTTGACCTATCCTTACTTCCGACACCGTAGTATTAAAACAGCTGAGGAAATTGATGAGCAAGTTTGTCTTCAACAAAATCATTTTATATCTTATTAAGGCTCTACATGCATATGTTTTAGAATGATGTTATATGTCAATTATCCTTCAGATATAGGATTTCAGGAGTGTACTATTGTGCAAGTATAACTGGGGGGGGGGGGGGTATAGTTCACAGGCCACATCCCTACTTGATTCACATGTCACATGAGGCCATCATCTTGATTTTATATGGTAAGTCATGTATTTTGAATAAGTGTTTTTTAAAGTTCATCAGACAGCCCAGAAACATTAAAGATTTTAAGCATTTTATACTAAATGTTTTCAAAGTGATAGAAAGGGGTTCACTTTTAGTATCACACTCTCTTTAGCATCAATAAAAATAAACTGGTAAGAAAGTAGAATTAATACTACATAGTACAAGTACCAACAATGTAACCTGTAGCGATGGGCAATGTCCAGGGGGTAATCCAGTTTGATGATTGTACTCTTCTACCGATACGTTAAAGATTCAGCCTAAGCCATGAGCGATCATTTCCTGTTATCATACTTCCTTCATCTCCTTGACCTTGTCAAAGAGATACCCCACTGCCTTATTCTCAGATATCAGGCCTGCAGTTTGCTGTAAAATAAAAAGCACTTTGAAGAACAATAATGTTGCCAATCTCGTTCACCTGACAGCAAAATGCAACACATAGCTGGTGTTCTGATTACCCATGTTTCTTTTGTTGTTGATATTCATTCTGGGTTAAAGTGAGTCCTGGCATAATGGGAGCCTCAATGGGCAATAAAAGAGCTCCATATACTTAACTGTTGCAATCATGGTTCAAAAAGGTCAATGGTGACATTTCCTGCTGTTGTTAAGCTCTCAGCATTTTGTTTGAGTCTACATTCACATCAATATCAGTAAAGGGTATGATACTTATTCCTTCAAATTTCCCATCAACTCCATTTCTGCATTCAAACAAACCCTTGACTGCGAATTTCCTCAGAACTGCTGTTGGTTCACACTTTTACCTGCCTGACCAAGCTGTAGAAAACCTTCTCATAAAAAATTAGTCTCAGCCAAGTTTCTCCAAGAAGCGTTTTGGTGGAGATCCAAGGGAATTTCCAATCTGATAAAAAAATTACCGATATGCTGTGCACAATGATGAAGATGTTTGAATACAAATTCTTTATTCTATATTTTAACATTTAGAATGGATAATAGAATAACTCAAGGTAAGAGTATGAACATTTTACCAAAAGTGATATACAACTCTGTTGCAAACGGTTTAAGGAGGAACTTCTACTCATCTGGAGAGTCGTCTGTGGTAGTTCTTTCACAGTATGCTGGTGCTCTGGACTGATGCAACATGTTGCTTTTACACAAAGGCTACAAAATAACTTAAAAATACAATTTCCCTACCTTTAGTTGTAAGATGGAGAGATAAAAGGAGGTACAAACTGGGTGAAATTCATGAATATTAGAAATGGGAAGCAAATTTTTTTTAGTAAAAGTGACACACAAGATTCTAATTGGTATATTTTTGCTGTGGCAATACAAATGGCATGTTGTAATTTTGGCGTTTATTAACCAGCCAAATACCAAATATCTAGGCTGGGGAGGTTCTGGTTGGAATTTTTCTCAAAAGTCACCAACAAAAACCAGACAGGATTCTAAACAGGCTATTGAACTGGAAGTATGCAATTAGAATGCAGTATTGCTACATCTGCACGCTTTATTCATTATTTCACTCACAAGTAAATCAGTGAGTGATTGTCCCAGATTTAATTATACAGAAGCAGGAGTATGTCTTGGATGGTGCAAAGAACTTTCAGTGCTGTGGGGGTTAATGCTTTTTTCCGGGCAATTGATCCTATTGGTAAGTATCTGGTTCTGCATGGGTTTTTGGGAACCATTCAAGTTCAATTCTTTGAAGGACTTGTCTCCAACTTTCAAAGGGAGTTTAAATCTTTTGAAAATACACTGAATACTGCAAACATCATGCGGCTTTAACAAGAGACTTCTGCAATAACTCAACCATACCAACCTTTGACGAAAGAAGTGAAATTTCATTTCAGGAACACAGAAGTATAATTTTACAACAAAGCATAATTGGTGGTTTAAAAGTATTATTTTCTCTTGTTGCTCTGGATGATTTTCATTCTGCTTTGAAAGCAATGAATCTCACATTCCATTTACAGTAGCAATTAAAATTGCCTTGCAATATTAGTTTGACACCTTACTGATATTAACTAGCTTATTTTAGTTAACTCCATTCCCTTATGAAAATAGTAGAAATATTTCAAGTGAACAATAATCCAGCTAATATTACACAAATCATTTTCAAATGGCAGGTTATAGAAAGCTTTCTAAGCCTTAAAGCTTCACCTGGAAATGCTTTCCGCAATGGTTATAACATCAACCTGTGGAGAATTCAGCTATTGTTTGATAAACTCAGATGGCAAAGTCATTCAAAATGAACATTAAAGGGCACTGTGAGTTTCAATATGGGTATTTATGGTGTGTACTTATATGCTTGCATATATATTTGTTTTTAGATGTGCACAAGATTGTGTCCCTAAGTCTGCGTGCATATGTCTCTAAGTTTACCTTTGTGTGGACTTGTATATGGATCTCTGTGCGTGCATGCATTTGTGCATACCTATGACACTACTTTCAATTTTTGTCTGATATTTGTTTTATGAAGAACTGTGAAATATTCTCTACAATCAAGGGACTATACTGCATAAATAAAGTTCTATGAGAACATATCCTGATGCATGTACACTCGTACTACATGGCATTTTCCTGATTGCAAATGCCAAATTGTGAGCCAAACTGTAAGCCAATAATGCAAATTTGATCAGCTAGCTGCAGATCACTATAAGCATGTTATAATCTCAAACTTGTTTCTTTCTTTTATGTTTCTTTTTAAAACTTCTGTTTAGCATGGCATTTAATTGCATTTATCTGAATATGGGATTTTTTAAACAAAAAAAGACTTTTAAAACTGTTCCTTCTGTTAAATATAATATAACTTATAATGATTAAGTATCCAAAAGTATTATCATCTTTCTTTTTAAAATTTTTCAACTTCTCAAGTTCATTGAATTCCAATTCAATGCATATAAATGTTTTACAGACTCTTGTATACAGACTTTAGAGTGTGTCATTATCATAGGAAAAAGGCAAATATATTTTACTGCTTAAAGTGATATTTAGAGCAATATTTTTGAGAGTTAAACCTTTACATTTCAGAAGTTTGCATTTTTCAAAGCTTTGTTACATTAGGTGAATGAAACTTCCCTACTGATTTCAAATCAGGCATGCTCACTAACAAAGAAAAGTTAGTCTTTAGACTTCAGCTTCTTTCTGAGTTGTACAGAATAAAAAAAAGTAATCCCCACTGCTTCTAAGCTGAATGCAGCAAGCTCTACACTCCTGACTGACACTTCACTTCTTCCCTGAATAGAGTTTAAACTTCAGACGACCTAACAGGGTACTAGATCAGTACTGCAGGGGGATAATAATTTGCATGATCTATTGTGCTGTAGAATTTTGGATGCATTGCAAGGCCAGTTCCATTTACTTCCACTCTGGCTGCCTGTTGCAGCATTTGAATAGTCCCAGCTCAAGGGGATACAAAGAGCTTTTGTGTGTCATATGAACCATATTCATCATGTAATGCCAGTAACACAAATCTGATTGGACATTTTGACCACTTTGATGCTGATCCAGAGTGCAAGTCGTCAGTGACTGCTAACTTGAATCTCTATTCGCCTCCGTTTTTTTAAGCATTGAGATGTGGTTCCTCATAATACGAAAGAGCAAATTAATAACTAACGCTCCCAATGAACAAAAACACTGGAGCATGATTGACACTACTTTATGCCGAAACAAACAAAGGGGTGATTTGGATAGAATTCAAAATGAGTTGCTGGAGCATGGATTTAATTCAGATATTTTAGATTTCTTCTCTGCAGTGTAAACGCTGGCATTCTCAGTTTACAGCACAATGTATTGGTATCAAAACTGCTTATTGTATGTATTTGAATTACAGAACAGGTCATACAAGAGCCCCAAGTTTGTGTCTAGTGGCATTTACATGGTTCCAAAAAAAATTAAAGTAAGATTTTTTTTAATTCTTTAGTAAAACATTATATTAGCGATAATTTGATTTAAAAATTGAATCACATTTCTATTGAGATTGTTCTTTACCTGATATGTTAAAAAGTTGCAACTTATAAAAACATGAATGAAATTTACTACTTTCAGATTCACACAGATGTTGACGGGGAAAATATGTAGTATATCTATTTTCTTTATTAGCCCTTTAATCATACTTATAACCTGCAATGGAACTGCTTCTTGTGAAGAGACACTGACATTATCCTGCAATGCCTTGTAAAAATCAAACTGCCTTGTATTTGGTGGTAGCGTTATTCATTAGAGTGTATCTCTTTTTGTTGCATTTAGCACTACAGACCTATTCATTATTTAACACTTGAAGCTTAAAAGGCTGAATGGAGGTAGTGCACTTTTTGTTTCAATCCAACCCAGAAGCAATTTGTCATTGGCTTTAATGGAGACGTCTATTCTATGTGGGAAAAAAACAGCTGACATCTGATTATACAGAACTGAAGAGGGAGTAAATGGTAAATTTCAACATCATTTTTGTCTTGCCATCAATACAGTCTGGAAAAAGATACAAGGAATTTCTCCAAGGTTAATGCACATTCATACTAATAGTTACAACATATGAGTGTATGGGACTACTTACGGTACTAACAGGTCAGGTAGATGCCTATGTTTATAACTGCTTACATCAGGGGTTCCCAACCTGAGGTCCACAGACCCCTTGCTTAATGGTATTGGTTCATGGCATAAAAAAGCTTGGGAACCCATGCTTTATGTGAACAAAATTACAATCAGATTAATGCTTGGTGTATACGCCACAAGTTGTACAAAAAGCATTAACTTTTTCTTTGATTATACTTAATTAGATTGGATTTTTTGAACGCTTAGACCATAAAGAAAAGTAAATGAAGGAGTTAAGAAATTATGCCTTTTCCAAATTCAGGGACACTTCAGAAGCTTGTGGGTAACCTGTCCTCTTTGGGTCTCAGTGTCCCTCTCTGTAACTAGAACCTGGATTTCTTGGCAGGAATGCCACTGTCAGTCCGCGTTGGCAGAAACATCTCGAGTTCCAACATGCTGAGTGCAAGAGTTCTCTAGGGCTGCGTGCAGAGCCCACTACTGCTCACACTGCTGATACATGACTGCACTGCTAGATCCAGCTCAAACTGAATCACCGAGCTTGCTGATGACACAACAATGGTTGCCCTCATGAACAATGACAACAAAAAGGTATACAAACAAGAGGTTGAATGGTGCGAGCACAAAAACTTGAGTCTCAATGTGGACAAGACCAAAGAGATGATGGTGGACTTTAGGAAGGGGCAGGCTGATCATCCCTTACTGCTGCTCAGTGGAGAGAGTTAGGAGCACCAAGTTTCTGGGAGTGGACATAAAGGACGATCTTATCACGTCCTTCAACATCACCCCTTTGGTCAAGAAAGCACACAGCATCTCCACTTCCTAAGGAGATAATGTGGGTGGCGATCTACCCCCCCACCCCACATTTTCACCAATTTTTACAATTTTTCATCATGAGTGTCCCAACCAGTTGCATGTCCATCTGGTACGGGAATTACAAGGTTTCTGGAAGTCCCTAGAAAGGACAGCGA
The DNA here is from genome assembly GCF_030144855.1 of Hypanus sabinus. NCBI lineage: Eukaryota > Metazoa > Chordata > Chondrichthyes > Myliobatiformes > Dasyatidae > Hypanus > Hypanus sabinus. Next base: position 126,061,523 of record NC_082712.1, read on the forward strand.
GGTCTACTGAGAGGATCATTGGAGTCTCTTTGACCTCGCCATCATGCAGGAAGTATCAGAGTATTAGGACAAGAACTGTTAAGATGAGAAACAGCTTCTTCCCCCCAGGCCATAAGACTACTGAACTCCCTGCCACTGCTCACGTCTCATCATATATAAGACTATAAGATATAGAAGCAGAAGTAGGCCATTCAGCCCATCGAGTCTGCTCCACCATTCAATCATGGGTTGATCCAATTCTTCTAGTCATCCCCACTCCCCTACCTTCTCCCCATACCCTTTGATGCCCAGGCTAATTAAGAACATATCTATCATATCTATCTCTGGCTTAAATACACTTAACCTCCAAGGCCATTCCGAGAATTATCACCCTCTCACTAAAGTAATTTCTCTGCATCTCTGTTCTAAATGGACGTCCTTCAATCCTGAAGTCATGCCCTTTTGTCCTAGACTCCCCTACCATGGGAAATAACTTTGCTATATCTAACCTGTTCAGTCTTTTTACATTCAGAATGTTTCTATGAGATCCCCCTTCATTCTCCTGAACTTCAGGGAATACAGCCTAAGAGCTTCCAGATGTTTTATTCCTGTCCAATATGCAATACCAATAATGTTATGCTGTTTACTTTTTAACATCTATCGTATATGCACCCTATTATTTGTTATTTATTTGTGTGAGTTATACGTACTCTGTTGTGCACATTGGCCCAGAGGAATGTTGTCCCATTTGGTATAGTTGAATGACAATAAACTTAAACTTGAACTTGAGAGAATATCAGAACAGTGAAGTTTTGATTTCAAAACAGCTGGGCATTCTTGGAGGAGTATAAGTTTCAGATAGCAATTGGAAGATCAGGAAGAAGTAAGACAGTTTTCCTTAGAAATCATAGCAATATTTTATTAACATGCTTAATATTACAGGGTGAATATCTCCACATATGTCCAAAACTTTACTATACATGTACATTTTGGGATGGTTACTGAGGAGAGAGGTCATGTCCCAACCTCTTCCCTTGTACACATGCAGCATAAAGTTCAATCCCCATTTCAGACCCATGAGCATGTAACTGAGATCAATATTTCAGTGCAGTGCAGTCCAGTACAGCAAAAGATTATTCCCGAGAATAATCTTGAGAATTATTTTGTCATTTTCTGCCAGAAAATGTTATATTGATTGAACTATGTGAATCTGATTCTAACCCTTGCATTTTCTGTTCATTCATTCAGTAGCTTATTGATTTCTATCTATCATTAACTTTCCAGCTCTTTTCTTGGTCTCTTTTGAAAGGAGATTGGAAGCATATCCTATGGAAAAAGTTATGCTCAGATCACATGGGCATTCGAGAGAAATGAATGATTTGACTTACTTTATCCTACTTGCTAATTTAAAACTGGCAGATTTCAATACAAATTTTGAAAACTTGTTCTTTCATTTTCTGCTAATAAGTCTTCAAACTTTATATTGAAAACTACCAGTTTTGAATTAGCAAGTAGGACTCATTTCTAACCCTAATGCTGGTCACTTTCTCCAGAAGTTCCCCAGTGTCACTTATTGTTTATAATCTTCATGGGAGGATTCTTTTCCTTGGCAAACAATGTAAATGGGATAGTTAGAAGTTTGTGAATCTCACTGCTAGCAAACGAAGCATTTCCATTCCTGAACCGTTCAGTATTGCAGTAAAAAATCTCAGTTATGCAAGGTAGCAAATGCTGACAACATGATATGATTTCCCTACCCTACCAGTAATAATGACTAGCTGCTGTAGATGTTCAGTGTTGGCAACATCATATCAAAGAATTTGCTTCTGAAACATAATGCTGCGACCAAGCATTTAAATCCTTCTTCCCATAGATCTATGTCAATGAGTCCATACTTGGAGTTTTGTGTTCAGTTCTGGTCGATTCATTATAGAAAGGTTGAGGAAGCTTTAGAGAAGGTGCAGTGAAAATTTACCAGGATAATGCCTGGATTAGAGAACATGTCTTATGAGGAAAGGGTGACTAAGATGGGGCTTTTCTCTTTGGAGTGATGGAAGATGACAAGACACTTGATGGAATCATATGAGATTATAAAAGGAAAAGATAGAGTGGACAGCCAACATCTTTTTCTTCCCAGTGTGGCAGAGGGTAATACCAAAGGACAGCCTTTTAAGGGGAGTGGAGGTAAGCTTAAGGGAGATGTCAGAGGTAGGCTTTTTACATAGAGTATGACAAATATGCCGGTGGTAGTGGTAGAGACTCTTCAATAGGCACATTGACGAAAGAAAAATGGAGGATTGTGAGCTATGTAGGAAGAAAGGGTTAGGTTGATTGTGTAGATTTATATGTCGACACATTATGGGCCAAAGGCCCCATACTGTGCTTTACTGTTCTATGTCCTATGTTTTGTTTCCACACATCCATAACCTCTGTGTAGTGACCATGCCCATCTTTCATTGATGTGCCTGTATCTACCCTGAAAGCTCTCACTGACCATTAAGTAGAAATGTTTCCTCAAGTATAAATATGAAAGGATGGTTTGAAGTAATGTATGAACTTTTCAGCTTTTCTGTAAAAGAGAGTATAATGACATGAGATGCAAATAAAAATGACACAAAGATGGTCATGGGTGCTCCTATGATGGCACAGCGTATCAGCAGAGATGCCTTTGGTGTGGCTCTCAAACCCACAACATGCCCATTCAAAGGCAAGAGTGCTAATGTACGCCTGAGTGGTTCCTCCCGAAATGAACATATTAAAGCAAAATAGGACATAACTAATTGATAACAGCAACTGCCCATTTATAAAAAATGACAAGACTTGTCGTCCCAGCCCTGCCCTCTCATGTTAAACAATGCCAAAGCATACAAACCTAGAGTTGTTCTGTGTAAAAATATCAAAACAATGTAAGCCATAGGATTTTGATTTTATCAGGGGTTAAATGATGTAAATAATTGTTTGCAAAGGGTTATTTATTTCCACAACATGCATTAGTTAAAGCAGTCATTGTTGATTTAATACCCTTGCCCTAGTGCTGAACCCATATCTTTCTCCAGTTTCTCTCCTCTCTCCTCCTCCTGTGCACTAAGCTCATTTTGTCCTCATGCCACAGCAGAAGTCAAATTGGCAATCATAATGCATGAATAACAATAAACAGAGCTTCCATTAATATAACATTGTTAATATGGCAAAAACACATCAAGTTGGCAAGCCTTGTGAGGCAGAAGAACAAAAGTGGTCAAACAGATACATTTTAAGAAGTATTTTAATGAAGGAGACATAGACAGATGAAAAAGTTTATGGCAGGGATGCCAGTGCCCGAGGCCAATGAAGAAACAATGATGCAGCAGTTACATTATTGGGTGGTCTAGAGCCCAGAGTTAGACGACCGTAGCTACCAGGAGATTATAACCATAGAACATAGAACTGTATTCAGGTTTCAATGTTCCAAAAGAGAAAGAGAGGGAGGTAAAAGAAGTGGAGGAGTGGCATTGCTCATCAGGGATAGTATTACAGCTGTAAAACTGGAGGACATTCTGGAGGGAGTGTCTACTGAGTCAGCATGGGTGGAAGTCAGAAACAGGAAGGGAGTAATCACTCTGCTGGGAGTATTCTATAATTCACCAAATAGCAACAGAGACACAGAGGAACAGATCAGGAGGCAGATTTTAGAAAGGTGCAAAAATAACAGGTATTTTTCCATGGGTGATTTCAACTTCCCTAATATTGATTGCCACCTCCTTACTGCAAAAGGTTTAGATAGAGTGGAATTTGTTAGGTGAAGCCTTTTGGACTTTCCAACAAAGCAGCAGTTTTCCAAGCCTTCATCAACGAGATCCTTTGAGACATGCTGCACAAATACATGTTCGTCTACCTCAACTGCATTCTCACCTTCTCCAAGGGGCCCCCAAGACCACATCTGTCATGTCCATTCAGTCCTTCAGTGTTTTCTCGAGAACCAACTCTACTGCAAGTTAGAAAAATGCCTGTTTCCCATCCCAGTCACTTACTTCCTGGGCTAAGTCCATTCAACCCTAGGAACAACCATGGATCCAGTGAAAGTACACACTGCCGTAGAATGGCCTGGACCACGCTTCCTGGGTGTCTCCATCTTCTACAACCAGTTCATGAGAAACTATAGCCAGATCACTGCTCCTCTCACCAGGTCACCCACCTCATAGTTAATCTGGTCCACTGCCATGGGCAATGCTTTTGAGGAACTCAAGGGAAATATATGATAATGCATTTTGACAAAAGGAACAAAAATGCAGACTATTATGTAAATGGGGAGAAAATTCAAGCATCAGAGCTGCAAACGGATTTAGGAATCCTTGTGCAAGACTCCCAGAAGTTTGTTCTCTTGTTATCTTTACTTTGGAATACTTCTTCCTCTTTGGGACATATATATCCTGTGCCTTCTGAGTTGCTTCCAGAAATTCTAGCTATTGCTACTCTACCTTTATCTCTGCCAGTGTACTTTTCCAATCAATTCTGGCCAGCTCCTCTCTCATGCCTCTGTAATTCCCTTCACTCCACTGTAATACTGATACTAGCTTCTCCTCAAATTTCAAAGTGAATTCCATCATATTATGATCAATTCCCCCTCAAGATTCTTTTACCTTAAGCTCTCTAATGAATTCTGTGTCATTGCACTACACCCACTCCAAAATAGTTGATCTCCTAATGGGCTCAACCATGAGCTGCTTAAAAAGCCACCTCATACGCATTCTAGAAATTCCTCGTCCGGAAGTCAAGCACAAACTTGATTTGCACAATTACCTGCATATTGAAATCCCCTGTGACTATTGTAACATTGTGCTTTTGGCATGCATTTTCTATCTCCCATTGTCATTTGTAGGTATCATCTTTACCACTGTTTGGGGGTTTGTATACAACTCCCATCAGGGTCTTTTTACCTTTGCAGTTCTTTAGCTCTATTCACAATGATTCAACACTTTCCGAACCTATGTCACTTCTTTCTAATGATTTAATGTCACTTTTTACCAACAGAGTAAAAACAGAGGGGCCACCCCCTCTTCCTTCCTGCCTATCCTTTAGATACAATGTGTATCCTTGGACGTAAGTTCCCAGCTATAATCTTCTTTCAGCCACAATTCAGTGATGCCTGTAAAAACATATATGCCAAACTGTAACTGTGCTACAAGTTCACATACCTTATTCCATATACTGCGTGCATTCAAGTATCTTGTGTGAAAATATACAGTTGCTGGAGAATAAGACTGAGAACCTAAGGGTAAGATCACTGTATTGGAGGGAAGTGAGGGATTTATGTGTTCTGTGTTTCATAGAGACATGGCTCACACCAGGCATGCCAGATTTGGCAACTAGACCCAAGGGTTTCTCTACGCAGTATGGATTGGAGAAGGCAAAAGTGTGGGTGTCTTTGAAGTGGTCGACAGAGTGGTATTGTATTTTTTACCCCGTCCAGGAGCATCAAATTACTAAGCGCTGAACTTTCTACTTACCAGGAGAGCCTTCCTCCATGATCCTGACCTCAGTTTACATTCCACCAAATATGATGTTAAGCGGGCAATTAAGGTACTGAGTACCATGATCAGCAAACAGGAAATGGCCTACCCTGACGCCTTTCAAATCATTGTTGGGAAATTCAGTTAGGCTTGATTGAAAAAAATCCCTTCTCAATTACCATCAGCATATAACCTGCAGCACCCAACACACTCGACCACTGCTATACTACGATTAGGAAATAATGCTTACCATTCCATACCTAGACTGCATTTCAGGAAATCTGATTGTTTGGCTGTCCTCCTCTTACTTGCATATGTGGAGAGGCTAAAGAACTAGGCTCTAGAAGTAAGGACAATGAAGTGGGTGTCATAGGAGGAGGAGGAGCAGCTTCATATTGGTGGACTGGGTGTTCAAAGATTCATTAGAGAATACATCTGACTTCATAAAGCCAGTCACAGACAAGTGTATCGCCACTAAATTATTCTGTTTTCCCCAGCCAGAAGCTCTGGATGAACCATGAGATCAGCAGTCTGCTGAGGGCCAGATCAGTGGCGTTCAGGTCTGGCGACCAAGTAAAATCGAAGAGGTCCAGGTACAAACTCCGGAAAGCCATCTCACATGTGAAGTGGCAATTTGGGACCAAATTTGAATCACTGAAGGTTGTGGCAGCTCCGGCAGGGCTTGAGTGCTATCACCTCTTACAAAGTGAACCAAGTAACATACTGTAGATGACAACAAGAATTGGCCCCAAGGTGACCTTAATGCATTTTATGCTCACTCTGACCATCAAAGGATGAAGACACTTTCACAAATTCTGAAGACCCTGTGATTTCAGTCTCTGAGGCTGACCTGGGAGTATCCTTCATGAGGGTGAAACCATGGGAAGCGTCCAGCCCAGAAGAGTACCTGGCTGAGAGCTAAAGACCTGCGTTGATCAACTAGCTGGTTTTAACTTCTTGCTTCAAGTCTGAGGTACCCATCTGCTTCAAGCAGGCTTCAATTACACCAGTGACTAAGAAGTACGTGGTAACCTGCCTCAATGACTATTATCCATTAGTACTTACATCCACTGTGATGAAGTGCTTTGAGTAGTTGGTGATGAAATAAATCAACTCCTCCCTTTGAAGTGATTTGGATCCACTCCAAGTTGCTTCGCATCAAAACAGGTCAACAGCAGCTGCCATTTCATTGGTTTCTCACTCGACCCAGAAACTTCTAGACAGTGGAAGTGCATACATCAGAATGCTCTTCATTGATTACAGTTCGGCATTCAATACCATCATCCCCTCAAATCTGATCAATAAGCTTCAAGACCTAGGCCTGAGTATCTCCTCCTGTGATTGGATCCTCGATTTTCTCACCTGGAGACCCAAGTCAGTTCAAATTAGTTACATCTCCAGAATCTCCATCAGTACTGGTGCACCACAAGACCATGTGGTTAGCCCCCTGCGCTACCTGCTTTATCCTTATGACTATGAGGCTACATTAATGGCTAGAAGATCCGTTTTATTGAATTAGAAAGAGATTAATCCTCCTACTATATTTCAATGGTTTTCCCAAACTATATCATGTTTAAATTTAGAAAAAATCAGGAGTGTCACTTTTGACCCTTTGGTTAAATTTGAAGAAACTTGGAGGCCATTTAATCAATATTTTCATATGATGTAACTTGACCTTTTCCGAATCCCTTTTATTAACCATAAATATATGGATAGAGGAGCAAAACTAATGACATTAATGATTGTATCCAATGTAATATAATAGCCCAGCTTTGTTTAGTTTAGTTTAGTTCACTTTATTTTTTGTTTGTTTTTCAATTTGTGTTTTTTTTCCTTGACATTTTTTTCATTTTTTTATCATGTTTAATTACATTAAGAGTTTGGGAGGCTTAGTATACTTGCGTTATTTGTAGTTTATATTCATATATGCTAATTACTAATAATGTAATCCCACTCTCTTTGTACTATTGTTGTTGTAATGTTTATGAATTTTAAAATTAATAAAAAGATTGAAAAAGAAAGAATTTCTCTGACAATATTACTTTACTGATACTAATTGCTTTGAATTTCTCAGTCATTGAGCTAATTTGATTTCTTAAATCTAAAATAGAAATACAGTGGGTCAGATTATCATTTTATTTGATGTGAGAATTCCTCTGTTATTAATCCAGTGGTCATTTATTCAGGATAGAAACAAAAAGTTCTTATTGGCCTAGGATGCTCCCTCTCACCTAATTTAGTGCATTTCAGTTCATTGGAAGCAGTGGGATTGAAGGAGCCAACATTCTCGAAAGGCTGCTTTCCGTAAAAAAAAAATGATCATTAGGCTAAGATTCAAGTATCTGATGGCACAAAGCCTACTAAAAAAACATGCCTGGGTTCCGCAAAAGCACAAATCTCAACTTATGCCAGGTAACTCGGAGTGTGGGATTCTTTTCCAGCAATTAAGAAGCTTAGGTATGCTTTCCAGATCTTTTGAAACAAACTTTAGATCCAAGTAAAATCACATTAAAGAAGAATCCACAGAACATCAAAGATTAGTAAATATATCCAGTAATTCAAATCATAGAGATATGTTTTTGATAGTCAGGTAATTATATCATTAATTATTTGTGACACTTGAAAATAAAAAGTTTGAATTGCTGAGGGTTTTTCAAACCATTTGTTGCTCACTGTTGAGGCCCTCTGTTAGTTGAGGTCAACCAAGGATCTTGCATCCCAACTGTCTGTGTGATACACAAGCCAGGGTAGTACAACAGCGAGTGCAAGCTGCAGCCCATGTAGCAGGCTCCACCACTCCACACTGCTGATGAATTCAAAGGAACTGTGGAGACCAATATGATCTGTCACCAGTGGCACCGCAAGAGTCGCCATTCAGTGCTGAACTCAACATAGGACTGCCTCAGAGAATCCAGCTCCAGATTTTTCCATGAGGTTTTCATCCAAAGCCTTCCCCATGAGTGGATTTAGCCACAAGGCAGCGGAGGTTTGAGATCAGAGTTTTCCTTCTCCTACATGAGCTGCCAACAATGGCTAACAATCCCCATCTGCCTGAAGTGACTGAAGAAACAGCATTTTCCCCTTCTCCTGTTAGAAGAAACGATTACACCGGACTTAATAGCTCAGCCACACGTGAAGGCCAGGAGCCGGACTTGGTTGTCAGGGGCTATTTGTGTGGCAAGCCATTAGAGTATTTAATATGAGCTTGTCCCCATTATCACCCCCGGCTGTAATGACTTTAAGGAACTACACTTATTGCAATAGAAGTTGCCTGAAATCAAGGTGCAAACTGCTGACTATCATTTCAAAATTCATTGCACTGACCTAATAAGTTTGATCTGGAAGATGACTGGTCAGAAGTGAACACCTCTGCAATAATTAGGTGGTCAATATGAACCTAACGTAGTCTTTTGTACAGCGTATCACAATGATTGTTGAGCTATAGAGTCAAAATATGGTTTTTATGACAAAACCATTGATAGGATTGGCATGCATTCAACATCCATAAGATCAAGGTGAGCTACTAACCTACACTCACTGTCCACAAAGGCAGTCTTTGATGATGAAATTCACCACCACTTTCACTGTACTAGCATAGCATTAGTCAGTTGTGGAATATGGTATCTGCAAATCAAGACTTCAGTCTTGACCCAACACTCACGTCTTCTGAGCAACCATGGTATCTGAGACCTGAATACCTACAGCAGATATCTCAAGGACTGGAAGGATACCATCATTGCTATCTCTTCAATATCCTACAAATTCGCTGGAAGGATAAGGAAACCAACATTAATGTCCTCATGAGGCCCGAGCTTGGTTGAGTACTCACATCAGTCAAGAAATAGACTCTCCTTTCTGAGACTTGACACAGAAGGAGATTATCAGGTAGATAGAGGAAAAGAATCAAGGTTGAGTGTGAGTCTCCCTGAATAAATGCCTCATTCCCACTGAGTCTTAGAACTATCTGACTCATCTCAAAGTGGCAATGGAGCGGGATGCTAGTGATAACCTTAATTTCATTCATCAGAAGTACATGGAAGTTGTACATAAATGACAAAAGAAGCATATCTCCATCCCCTGCCTAACTCCTTACCATTAGACATCTCCAGCCTCAATCGTTAGAAGGATATGTGAAGTACCTCTGCTCCTGTTTTCTTATCTTCTTACGTTAATCTTGGTGACACAACCTAATTTCCATATGGAGTTCAACTGTGCAATAAAGTGTGTTATGTTTTGTGACTCCAAAATATAAAACTAATTGGAAGAAAAGCAAGGAACTATGAATAAACTATCTTAGATTGTTTTACTTTAAGCAAGGTGCGCATGTATGCCATGATTTTGTAATGACATATCAATTTATATACCTTTGCATTTAAACCAATGGTGCATTATGGAAACAAAAAGGAATGCTTAATCAAACAATATACTTACAATATACTCATACATTAAATACCACAACACTCCTCATTGCTTAACTATAAACTCCAACTCAATATAGAATGCATTTCAACTTGTATACACTACAATTATATAGTACATACAATATACTGTACTGCAAAATACAAACTACTGTATAGGTATCAATGCATAGTAAATTTTAAATTGTCCCATTCAGGCCTAAATTTTTAAATGCTGTAGAGGCTTTCTTTTGTGGGATAATTCCTTTCCTGACTAAAGGAAGCACTCTGCTTGGCAGGTGGCTATGAAACAATCTCATGTTCTGGGACCTCCTCCATGGTGGTTCTAAGAGTTGACTCTGGGACTTCAGGAAGTGGTTCTGACATCTCCGGACACCTTTCTTCTCTAACAATTGACTCTGCTCTCCTTAATTGATTAATGTATCCTCTCTCAGACACAATCTCCACTGTGTAGAAAAGTGGTCCAGTTCTGTCCTTAATCTTTCTAGGTACCTACTTATGATCACCTCTGTAGTTCCTCACCAGGACTGCTTGTCCAGGAGTGCTTGAGAAACCATCAATTTGTCTCAGCTGTTTTTTCTGTATTCTCCTTCTGAGATTGGATTTGAGGAAATCCAAGCATGAACACAGGGAACAACTCAGGGACAGCTTAGCTGGTGAGTTGTTGGTTGTGGAGTGTGCTACATTGCGATTTGCAAGGAGGAAATTGGTGAGCTTCTGATTCAGTGTCAGTGTAGTGTGTTCTGCTGACATTGCTCACAGTGTGTTCTTTAGACTCTGAACAAACCTTTCCACCAAGCCATTTGAAGTTTGGCGGAACAGTGCAGATGTAATATGTCTTATACCACTCATTTTCAGAAATGACTGAAACTGTTCCACAATGGTCCATTGTTACTGACTAAGGGTTCTGAAACACCAGGGCTTATCAACACATTAATGGTGTGTGAGGCTGTAGTGGAGGCTATTGGAAACACTTCTGTCCACTTAGTAGCTGTAACCACTACCACCAAGAAATTAGTGCCCATGAATAGTCCAGCAAAACCTACATGAATTCCCTGCCATGTTAATTCAAGCCATTCCCAGGGATGGAGAAGCACAGCTCTAGGCATCTTCTAGACATGATGGCATCCTGAACAGTGCATGGCAAGCTGATTTATTTGCTGATGTGTTCCAGGCCACCAGACCAAACTTTGAGCCAATGTTTTCATTTTGACACATCAAGATGACTGGCATGTAGCTCCTCCAACACTTTAGCTCTCAGCTTGGATGGTACAACTGCTCTCCATTCTCACGTAAGGCAAGCCCCATCAAGGGCAAGTTCATCCTGGTGCTTGCAATAATGGGGGGAGCTGCGATTTCTACTGCACATTCCAGCCATTTTCAGTTGCCATGAAGACTTAAGACAGTGTGGGTTATTTTCTGGTTTCCCTTTGGATCATCTCTACCATAATTGAGAGACTTTCGATTTTCATTAGGGAAAATACTCCCAGAGGAGAGTATACTTCTGTATATATTTCTGCTATTTCCTATTCAAAGGGTAAACAGGACAATCCAATAACAGTTCCATGATTAGTTGTCCTCTTGAATTCAGTCTTGTAATTGTGTCCTCCAAGAAACAGAGCTGTTGCTGTTGCTCCTAGTGGACCACACTTCTGGCAATTGAAAATGGACACTAGTGGTTGATAATCAATAATTAGGGCAAATTCTCTCCCAAACAAGTGCTGGTTGAAAAGTTTTACATTGCAAATCAAATTCAAGGTCTCTCTGTCAATCTGTATATATTCTTCTTCTGCAGTGGTAAGGGAACATGATGGGTCAATCACTTCATCACTCATAACATGTGGCCGACACCATAAGACAAGGAATCGCAGACAAGCTTCACTGGATGATGTGGTTCATAATGTCTGAGTACAGTGTCTGATATCACCTCTCCCTTAATCTTTTTGAAAGCTACCTCACCTTGCTCTGTCAATTGCCATTTCTTCCCAATCTGTAGTAATAAGGTCAAGGGTTGAGCACAGTAGCCAGGTTTGGCAGGAACCTGTTATAGCAATTGACAAATACTGAAAAGGACCACAACTGTGACATGTCGTTTGGCTTTAGGACATCTAGCACTGCTTGAATTTTCTCAGCACGCTTGTGCGTCGATGATATAACCAGAGTAAGCGATGCTTGGTTTAAAGAAATCACACTTGTTGCATCATGCTTTGAGCCCGTAATCTTCTAATCTTTGTAACACTGTCTTGAAACTTTGTAGATGATCCTTGTCACCCTCACCGGTAACAATGATGTCATCCAGGTAACACTGAGAGCCCCAACAGCCTTTCAGCATCTGGTCCACAGCCTTCAGCCAGAGTGCAGGTGCAGATGCTACTCTGAAAATAAGCCTGCTATAGTGATAAAGCCCTTTGTGAGTGTTTATGGTGAGAAACAATTTGGACTCTTCTGTCTCCATCTGTAGGTAGATCTCAGCTAAGTCCACTCTTCAGAAGTGTTTCTCTCCATGAAGTTTTTCAAAGATGTCCTGGGTAAAGGGTACAGACCTACTTTCAGTATTGGGATGATAGTGACCTTAAAGTCACCACAGACTCTGACAGATCCATTCTTCTTGGCTATTGGGACCAATGTTGATGCCTACGGGCTCTACTCAACATTGGAAAGAATTTCTTCAGCCTCCATGGGATTCAGCTCACTGATTAATTTATCACAGATGGTGTAAGAAACCAGACAGGCTTTGAAAAACTTGGATGTGGCATTTTCATTTAACACTGCTTTACCCTTGGTATGTTTGAGTTTTCCAATGTCATTTTTGAACATGCTGTAGCTTTTTCCAGCACCTTTCTTGATCGGCTTTCAGTTGGCTCTATTGTAGGTGGATTTCCAAACAATTTTTAATTGTCTCAGCCAATTATGATCCCACAAAACAGCCCTGCTGTTTTTACCACACACAAACCCAAATATAAATTGTTGTTGTAGTATCTCATTGTTATAAATGTCATTCCCACAGGAAATATTTTTTCTCCAGTGTAAGTTCTTAGATGGATATCCTTAGGCTTCAGTTTAGTATCATTGAAATACTGTTCAAATTCATTTTGTGGAATGACTGAAACAGCTGAACCAGAGTCCAATTCCATTTTAATTAATTTGTCATTCACCTCTGGTGTAAGCCATAATGCTTGTCTCCTGTTAGTTTTCACATTGTAAGTCTCAAGTCTATTCAGTCCTCCATCACTCTCATCATTTTCAGATTTTTCATCAACAGCATGCAAATTAGTGCTCTTTTTTAAACTTCAACTTGACTTTTTAGCTTTCTCTTTTCCCTGTGCTGTCCTATTATTTTTGGCTGCCTGACGTGTTCTTTGTCAGTATAGCAGTATACATCCCACCTCAGGCCAATGTCAATCAGGCTTTAGATGATCTGAGCAATGGGATCAAAGTGCACAAAACAGTGCACCCTAACACCTTCACCATCATTTTGGGGGATTTTAATCGGGCCAGTCTGAAAAAAAATCACTAAACAATTACCATCAACAGATCACTTGTAATACCAGAGGAAATAACACACTGGACCATTGTTACACCATCATTAAGAATATCTACCGTGATATTCCACGCCCTCACTTCGGGAAGTCTGATCACCTGGCTGTACTTCTACTCCCTGAGTATAGGTAGAGACTGAAGACTGTAGCACCAGTAGTGAGGACTAAGGAGGTAGAGATAAGGGAAGCACAGCAGTGCTTACAGGGCTGCCTTAAATTGGTGGTCTGGACCATATTCAGGGATTCATCTTTGAATCTGGATGAGTATGCTGAAGTTGTTACAGACTTCATTAAATCCTGTGTGGATGACTGTCTACCTACAAAGACTTGTACATTCCCAAACCAAAAGCCATGAATGAACCAGAAGGTACATCGTCTGCTGAAGGCTAAATCTGTGACATTCAAGGCTGGCGACCCAGGTCTGTACCAGAAAACCAGGTATGACTTGTGGAAGGCGATTTCAAGGGTGAAGAGGCAATATTGAATGAGGTTGGAGGAGACATCGGATGTACGACAGCTCTGGCAGGGTTTGCAAGACATTACCTTCTACAAGGCAAAACCCAATTGCATGAACGGCAACAATGTATCACTACCAGATGAAGTCAATGCTTTCTATGCCCACTTTGAAAGGGAGAACACAACTACAGCTGTGAAGATCCCTGCTGCATTGGTGACCCTGTGATTTCTGTCTTGGAGACTGATTTTAGGCTGTCTTTAAAGAGAGTGAACTCTCACAAGGCAGAAGGTCTCGATGGAGTACCTGGTAAGGCTCTGAAAACTTGTGCCAACCAACTGTTGGGAGTATTCAAGGACATTTTCAACCTCTCACTGCTATGGGCAACTTCCTTCAAAATGGCAACAATCATACCAGTGCCTAAGCAGAATAATGTCAGCTGTCTGAGTGACTATCGACCGGTAGCACTCACATCTACAATGATGAAATGCTTTGAGAGGTTGGTCATGACTAGACTGAACTCCTGCCTCAACAAAGACATGGACCTACTGCAATTTGGTCAATGGGAGGTCAATAGGAGACGAAATTTCAATGGCTCTTTATGCGGCCCGAGACCTCCTGGACAATACAAACGTCTATATCACAATCCTGTTCATTGACTATAGTTCAGCATTTAACACCATCATTCCCACAATACTGATTGGTAAGTTATGGAACCTGGGCCTCTGTACCTCCCTCTGCAATTGGATGCTCCACTTCCTAACCAGAAGACTACAATCTGTGCGGGTTGGTAATATTGTCTCCTCCTCACTGACAATCAACACTGGTGCACCTCAGGCGTATGTGCTTAGCCCACTGCTCTAATCTCCTATACCTATGACTGTGTTGCTAGGCATAGTTTAAATGCCATCTATAAATTTGCTGATGATTCAACCATTGTTGGCAGAATGGAGACGAGAGAGCGTACAAGAGGGAGATATACCAACTAGTGGCATATTCAGTAAGATGAAAGAGCTGATTGTGGACTTCAGGAAGGGTAAGACAAAGGAACACGCACCAGTCCTCTTTGTGGGATCACAAGTGGAGAAAGTGAGTGGTTTCAAGTTCCTGCGTGTCAAGATCCCTGAGGACCCAACCTGGTCCCAACATATCAATGCAGCTATAAAGAAGGCAGGATAGTAATTATATTTCATTAGGAGTTTGAAGAGGTTTCAATAGGTACATTTAATGTCAGGGAAATGTATACATTTTACATCATGAAATTCTTTTTCTTCACAAACATTCATGCAAGCAGAGGAGTGCCCCAAAGTATGAATAACAGTTAAATGTTAGAACTCCAAAGCCCTCCCCCAGCACCCCCACACACAAACAGCAGCAAAGCAACAACCCCCACCAACAAAAAAGTATCAGTGCCTCCCCCCTGAGCACTCAAGTGTACAACAAAGCATCAATAAAGACACAGACTTGCAGCACCACAAAAATAACTTGTTTACTTGGTAATTTGACATACCACAGGCTCTCTCTCTCTCTCTTTCTCTCTCTCTAAAAAGGGAAAAAGAGGTGTCCCAATTTCACTACGAGAGGAGAAACATAACAACTCGCTGACTTATGATGTTAAAAGTCTGTTGCATCGCTTTTTCCGAGGTCTGTGGCCAGAGAGCTCAGGTCCCTGGACCCACAGCCCACGGCAGCTAACTTGCTGCTCCCGATGTTCCGTGTTCTCCTGCAATGTCTCAGTCAATGTCTGCACCCAGCGAGTCGGCCCCAGGGCTCAGGTTTCTGAACACACAGCCCACGGCAGCTAACTCGCTGCTCCTGATGTTCCGTGTTCTCCTGCAATGTCTCAGTCAATGTCTGCACCCAGAGAGTCGGCCCCAGGGCTCAGGTTTCTGAACACACAGACCACGGCAGCTAACTCGCTGCTCCCGATGTTCCGTGTTCTCCTGCAATGTCTCAGTCAGGGGCACCAGCCTTGAATCAGCCCGTCTCCAGAGCCACGAAAATCTGGCACTCTGAATGTGCGCTAGTCTTCCAGGTCGCGTCCTTGGGATATTAAAAAGTGACCGGTCGTGAGGTCCTGAGAGCGGGTCTTATTCCCGCAAAGAACAAATGTCAGAGTGTAACTCCAGGTCAGGGTCTTCAAAAGAACCTTAAAAAGGAAAAAAAGAGAGATCAAAGATAGAAATAGATCTGTTTCCAGAGATACAACCAAAGAAGTCATCGTTTAGTGCCCTCACCACTTCGGAGATTCGGTATGACACTAAAAACACTCAAAAACATCTATAGACTTACCGTGGTGAGCATTCTGACAGGTTGCATCACTGTCTGGTATGGGGGAGAGGGTGCTACTGCACAGGGGCAAAAGAAGCTGCAGAGGGTTGTAAATTTAGTCAGTTCCATCTTGGATACTAGCCTACAAAGCACACAGGACATCTTCAAGGAGTGGTATCTCAGAACAGCAGTCCATTATTAAGGACCCCCAGCACCCAAGGCATGCCTTTTTCTCACTGTTACCATCAGGAAAGGGGTACAGAAGCCTAAAGGAACACACTCAGCGATTCAGGAACAGCTTCTTCCCCTCTGCCATCGGATTCCTACATGGACATTAAACCCGTGAACACAACCTCACTTTTTAAATATATTTCTGTTTTTGCACCATTTGCAATCTATTCACTATTCGTATACTGTAATTTATTTATTCATTTATTATTATTATTATTATGATTATTATATTTTTTCTTCTATATTTTGTATTGCATTGAACTGCTGCTGCTAAGTTAACAAATTTCACAACACATGCCTGTGATAATAAACCTGATTCTGTATATGTCCTACGTTGTTGTGTTTTCTGCAGGTTTCGCCTTTAAACCTGCATTGGTCTGGTGTATGTGAGCCCCTGCCACAACAGTAACAGAATTTGTTCAGTCAGTCCAGTTTCTGTTTAGACAGTGCAATTTTTGTCACGCTTACTTTCATTCCTGACTGCAAATCAGTTGCGTCTCTCTCTGCTATTTCCGTTTCTGAATGCTTTCTTGTAAAATTACACAATAGAAATGATCACTCTGTACATCATTAAACATTATTGAGCTGATAATGCTTGGACAACTTCTTCAATTCAGCCACATTCACTAACATGTACTCCCATCGTGTTTGATTTTGCCTACAAAAAGCTTCTGATTTTGCAATGAAACTTCTAAGTAACCTATATAACTTTAAATCCAATGCACTAGGTAACATTGG
Organism: Hypanus sabinus; assembly: GCF_030144855.1. Taxonomy (NCBI): domain Eukaryota; kingdom Metazoa; phylum Chordata; class Chondrichthyes; order Myliobatiformes; family Dasyatidae; genus Hypanus; species Hypanus sabinus. The sequence continues at coordinate 126,078,642 of NC_082712.1, forward strand.
TACTTGCTTTTCATTGGCTATTTCATTTTGCTTTAAAATACTGCTCAATTCACTCAGTATACAAAATCCAGCTATCTCTTGTGCAATCAAATATTTCTATCTTGCCAGCCAATACTGCTCTTTTCTATGATTATTATCACCTGGTACTCATTGTTTAACCTTGAATTTGTCTGTTTTCTACAGTTTTATTTTAAACTTGAACTTGCTCTTTTCCAAATGAACCATAAGCTGTGCTTTTTTAAAAATCGAATGTATTTGTAGAAACTTACAGATAAGTCGTTGTCTCAGGTTTGTTTAAAGCTTACTTGCCATACAAGAAGCTTGGAATAACCTATCTTATTTCGCTTTTACTTTAAGTAAGGCTTGCACTAATGATGTGGCAGCATAATGACTTATGGAATTTATGTACTTCTATGTATCTGTATAACCCTCAATGTATTAAGCAAACAATGAAGAATGCTTAATCAATAAATTTAAATTATTACTCAGATATTACTGAAATATTAAATGCACAACACAGTGAATAGCTACTGTCTTTTTATTTTTCCCTTTACTGGTGTTTTAATGCTGCCAGATGTCCATAGGCAGACCATCAGGATGCTTCTAAAGCATGGACTCAAAGTACTTACTACATTCCCAATCCTCCTTTTCCATCTTGAGCAATCATGGGCTAGACTCCTTCAGCAAACTTAAATGTGGATAAATCCCTAGGGTCTGATGAAAAGTAAGCCAGTATATTACAGGAAGCAAGGATGGAGATTGTTGGGGCACTGGCAGAGATTCTTAAGCAAGTGACTGAGGTCAGGTCGGTGGCTCTAATGCCAGTGACTGAGAAGCTACTGGAAAACAATCAGAGGGACTAATCAGTACTTGGATGAACAGTGACAAGTCAAAGGTAGTTGACATGGCTTTGTTGGTGGGAGATTCTGCCTGTCTAATGTGAGCAAATTTTTGAAAAGATAATAATAGGCATTAACAAGGTTTGTATAATTGATATCATCTGTACGGAACTCAGTAAAGCTTTTGAAAGTATATGAGAGACCGGTCCAAGTGATTAGAGCCTATGGGATTCAAGGCAGGTGAGCAAACTGAACCAAAATTAGCTTGAGAAAAGTAACCTGAACGTGATGCTAGAGAGCTGTCTTTGCTATTGGACGCCGATGACTGGTGGTTTCCCACAGGCTTATTTCTGGGAATCCTACTATTTGGATATCAATTGACAATTGGATATGAATGTCAGAGGTATGATTACTAATCTTGCAGATGATTCGGAAACCAGGAATGTTGTTTTTACGATGAAGAAGACATATGGGAAACTTGCCTTCATTAACTGAGACACAGAATAAAGGCCTGGGAGGTTATGGTGCAGCTTTACAATGGTTTGAGTTCTCAACAGTTGTAATTCTCTGTCCATTTCTGGTTGCCAAATTATAGGAAGGATGTGATTTTACTGAGGAGGGTCAGAGGAGATTCAGTTGGATGTTCCCTGGGATGGTCCGTTATCATAATGTGGAGAGAATGTTTTGTTCTCTTGAAGTGAAGAAGACTATGGAAACCTGATAAAATATACAAAATTATGAGGGGCACTGATAGGATAGGTTATACAGATTTTTTTAAATGCAGATGTCTAAAAGTAAAGGCCACTGGTTAGGGATAAAGCAGAAAAGATTTAGAGGGGGTCTAAGAAAGGAATCTTTCACCCAGAGGGTTGTTGAAAATCACTGCCAGAAAAGGTGGTGGATCAGATACTCACATGACATTCAGGAGATATTTAGATGACCATTTGCATCATCAGGATATAAAAGACCAAGTGATCTGTGCACAGTAGATGATTACTTGGTCATGGTGGTCAGAAAGGTTCGTTTCTGTGCTGTAGAACTCAATAACTCTCTGACTCTACAAAGAAGCACTCTCAGTCAAACTTACTTTCAGTTCACTAAAACAGCCCTTGAGGCAGTTAAAGTTCGTTTATTGCCACAGGCATTTATACACAAGGTGTAAATGCTGACAAAATTGTCTCTTCTCAGCAGCAGCACAGTACATTACAAACGTAGGTTTAACATAAACTTGGCATAAATTATATATAACTTACATGACAAAATAAACACAGCAGCATTAGTGTAACTTGAAATAAACATAATGGCGTTCGTGCAAATGAGAATGGGACAGCCTGATTAGATTTAGCCTTTTATGCTTTGGCAATGCACTTGTTGAAATATTTATCAATTGCCAAAATAGATCTGATACGTACTTTGTACTCTCTAGACCTTTTTCACTGATGTTACAAATTTGGCTCAAGCCCAATAATAAAGGGTATTATCATTAATTTGAATACAGCTTCCAACTTCTCAGGGAAATCTTATTGTCAATTAATATTGTGTGACCCAGTGATTTGCAGTTTGACTCACAGCATTTATAGCATTGATAGACTCACAGTCTTTTATGTGAAAGTCAGCTACTGTTTCTTTTCATGTATATATTCTTTGCCTTAATAGATTTGTGAGGACATTGCAGTTGACTTTGATCTTATTAAGGTTAATCATAAATCACAAAGAAAGATTATTATGAAATACCAGAAGACTTCAGGTTCTCCTGTACAAATCTACACCATCCATTTCTAGCTTAAACACCCCATGAATGAAGATTTCCCATTAAATGTGAAACAGAGAGTTCAAGCAGATTGAACCCAAATAAATTGCATCCATAGGAAAATCACTTTTGCTTCAGTGTAAAACTGGCAAAAAAATCCCTAGAAATTCAAAAAATCAAGTCCTCTGCTACTTGCATTAAGAAACCTCAGCATAATCTGAAGGCACATTAAAGTAATTTTTGAAGAATGAACTTCCATCTGTTTTCTCTGATGGAATTTTTACAAAGCCCAGAAATTAATTCATGGTAAAAATTGAGATTTGTAATAACTAACTACATTTGTTCAAAGGGTTAACAATTTTATCCAGTAAGGCATTGAGCAATATATATCAGGAAGGATTCAAATTTGATGCGTTGTTTGTGCCAACATGGTGGATTTTGACTGGCACGTTTTATAATGCTGTTTGCTTTGTAAATACATGCTGGTATTTATGTGTTTATGCACATTTCTAACTTTATTTTTATATCATTCTTTATTGTTTATAATTGTTGAATGTTGTTGCTTTTTGTTGTAGATCGTGCCAGCACATCACAGCAAATTCCTAATACGTGCAAATGTATATGATGAATAAAGTCGACCCCTGAACCTTCATATATCTAGACCATCTGTTTAGGGCTGGGTGAGGGACAAATACACACCAAGATCACAGCAAAACCAGCCGCTGTTCTTCCAATAGTGTTAGCGTTGCAATAATCCATACTTCTCCAAATGAAAACTATGGATCAGAAGATAGCCTCTTCCCACCCTAACGACCTCCCCCTCCTGTCAGAAAAGTCTCCCAGCAAGGTTTATCGCATTTACTTACTGATGCTTTTCAAGAATTAAGCAACATGAATGAGGAAATATAGTTACAAGAACCAGTTTTAAATATGTATAAGAAAGGCGGAAGAGCAATAGACCCTAGCTGGCGCAACAGCGAACTTAAATTGTACTTTTTAATCTGGACCTTCACAGTCTCATGAAAAAAAAATCCGATATACAATATTTGTGTTAAAGATTTCTGTATTTGTACTTTTTCTTACTTAATCCTTGCTTGACCTGCTGCCTAGGCAAGCTACAGCTTGCTGGTAATACGAAAAAAAATACTTCCCATAGCTGACACTTGGCTGTATTTACAAAAAAAATACAGAGACTAAACGATGCAGCCTGAAGGGATCAGCTCTGCCCACTTATTAAACAGGATAACCTGATACATAGCTGAACACAGGATTCAGTACACTGGCACTTTAAGTGATGGAATGTGCTACAACTACACTCGCCCTTAGCAGGAAAGGAAAATAATGGTCTCAGGATTGTTAAACTCCTTCAAGTCAAAACAAGTCTGTGCAGAGATTGTGAAATAACCTGCTCTTATCTGATATATTTAACCAGAACAAAACAGAGGCACTTGTCCTTTCCATCCTGTCAAGCCACACCATCTCCACTTGCACTTGGAATTTTTCCCTACTCCACTGCAGAATTTTATAACTGCTGTGTGTTAGAGTTCTGCATTTCTGCTGCAAGATTTCTCTTTCTAAATCACTTTCGATTTAGGTCATTGTGCGAATTGGTTACACAACATTTCAAAGTTTGTAGTATATGTATTCAAATCTTAGAGGATAATCATCTAGCCATCTGCTTTTTATGTGTGTTCTCTTGTTTTCCACTTTTGAAGTCAGATAATTACTCGCCAGGTTCCCGAAGACACCTGTAGTCTTCCACTACTTTGTCCAGTGGTCAATATTAATCTACAAACCTCGTAAAGAATGCTAAAATTTTAACAAGTCCAGCACAGAAACAAGACCATCAGCTCAGCAGTCCTTGCTGGAAACCATTTAAACTGCCTACACCCAACGGCCTGCACTGGGACCATAGCCCTCCATATCCCTACTATCCATGTACCTATCCAAACTTCCCTTAAATGTTGAAATGAAGCTCGTATGGCCCACTTGTACTGACAGCTCATTCCACACTCTCACGACCCTCTGAGTGAAGAAGTTTCCCCTCATGTTCCCTTTAAACTTTTCACCTTTTACCCTTAAGCCATGACCCCTGGCTGTAGTCCCACTCAACCTCAGTGGAAAAAGCCTCCTTGCGTTTACGCTATTGATACCCTTAATAATTTTGTAAATCTCTATCAAATCTCCTCTCAATCTTCTATGTTCTAAAGAATAGAGTCCTAACATATTCAAGTCTTTCCTTATAACTCAGGTCCTCCAGACCTGGCGACATCCTTGTAATTTTTCTCTGCATTCCTACAGCTTTGTTCACATCTTTCCTGTAGGTCGGTGACCAAACCTGCTCACAATACTCCAAACTAGGCCTCACCAACACAATATACAACTTTCACATAACATCCTATCTCCTGTACTCAATACATTGCTTGATGAAGGCCAATGTGCCAAAAGCTTTCTTTATCACCCTGTCTACCCGTGACGCCATTTTCAATGAAGTATACCCCTGTATTCCCAGACCCCTTTGTCCTACCACACACATTAGTGCCCTACTGTTCACTGTGTAAGACGTACCCTGGTTGGTCTTACCGAAGTGCAAAACCTTGCAGCTGTCTGCAAGAAATTCCATCTGCCATTATTCAGGCCAATTTTCCTGGATGATGCAGATCCCACTGCAAGCCACGATAGCCTTTCTCACTGTCCACAATGTCCCAGCCTATTTGTAATCCACAAATTTGCTGATCCAGTTAACTGTATTATCATCCAGATTATTGATATAGATGACAAATAAGAAAAGTTCCAGCACCGATCCTTATGACACATCACTAATCGGAGAGGCATCCCTTTACAACCGCTCTCTGGCTTCTTCCACAAAGCCAATGTCTAATCTAATTGACTACCTCATCCTGAGTGCCAAGCAACTAAACCTTCTTGACCAGCCTTCCAAGTGGGACCTTGTTAAATGCTTTGCTAGGTCGGTCATGTCTGCAATGATGTTTCCTGTCTGTTTCTTTATCCTGGACACATACATCTTGCATTGATGGTAGTCTGCAACCAATTCCCTTTTTTGCTGTCCTGACAGTTCCCTGTAGTTTTTGTTTATTGTGAGAGCATGCTGCACCAAACCAGATAGTAATAGCTAATGCTAATTTTACCATCTTCCACAAAAAGTACATCCTCTGCCAAGCTTTTTGGTAAAGAAGAAGATATGGTCCTCCCACATGAAGTCTGGTGAAATGATGATGCCCATGAACCTGAATAATGAAACACTGCCAACTGTTGATGGTGAGTGGAAAGGTGTCACATTTCTCCTGACGTCAAAATGCGTCTTCACCGTTTTGAGGTCATTCAGCTCCAAGTTGTGATTGTACCAGGACACTAGTTTGTTGACCTTCTTGTGGTACTTGAATTCATCGCCTCTGCTGATTAGTCCTATGACCGACGTGATTTCCGCCAACTTTATTTGTGGAAAGAAAACCCTTGGGCCAGAAATGTGAACCCTATTTCTCTTTCCACAGTTGTTTTGTAACCTGCTAGATCTTTTAGGCACTGTCTGATCCTATTGCTGGTTTCCAGTATTTTCACTTCTTCACCTTCACTTCATTGATTGTAAACAGTTAGTTAAAGGGTTTTTGATTTTTCTGAGCCATTCAATGCACAATTCGTGACATAGCACAACAAGTGACAAGTCCTTGAAGTTCAAATTACAATGTTTATTTATTATCAAAGTATGTTCTTACAGGCAGCCACAAAACAAGAAACCCTAAAGAACCGATTAAAAAAAAAGACCAACAAACACCCAATGCGTTAGTGAACATGTATGCAGTATCCAAACATCCTGGAAATTGGAGGCAATGCTCTACTTTTCCCTCCTTTCATAGATGTTCTTCTTCTTGCAATTAAATTATTAAGTTCTTAGTTGCAGAGTCCAAGAAGGATTCAACATGAATTCTTGTTTTATAATGTCAGACAAGAAATGATGGCATCAACTGCTCTCAAAGGCAGTGAAGGCTACATCAGTAAATATATTTAAGACAAGGTTGGATATATTTTTTCATAGTAGGGGAATTAATGGTTATGGGGAAAAAGCAGGTAGGTGGAGGTGAGTCCATGGCCAGATCGGCCATGATCTTATTGAATGGCAGAGCTGGCTCAACGAGCCAGATGGCCTACTCTCATTTCTTATGTTCTTATGCAGAACAAGAAGATGAGAAAATTCATTTGCTTTCCCAGTTGCTGATTGCAATCTGTTCATTCCTGCATTGTGTATTTATAGATAATCGCAGAGGGCTGAACCAAGTGAGATAAAATATTCCCACACTTTAAGTGCCTGTCAAGTGAGTCAGGAAAGACCACATGGACATAATAATAGAATTCCAAAAATAATTGCATTTGGTGCAAACCCACGAGCTAAGATTTTCGTCTGTGTGCACAATCCAATGTTTTCATTATTATTCGATAATTATTCAATGTCGGATTAATTTTGCCAGTGCCACATTAGTTCCATGCAGATGCAAAAGGATGGACATAATCCAAACAATGAAGAGCCAGACTCCAACAGGAAAGAAAAGTTTGCTCATACCCAGGGCATTTCACGCCAATTTCACAACATTGCAAAGTACGTAAGAGCCAATAATGTACTTTTTGATACTTGGTTTAATTTAAAAACTCATGATTGGCCATTAGTACAGAGCATTCATCCAAAAACCATAACATGATAATGTTTGTGAAATTGTACTTGAAAAGAGACGTAAATATTGACCAGCGCAGAGGGGAGTAATAGCCTGCTCTTCTTCAAAATGACGTGGGATCCTTGCATCATCTTGCAAGAATAAATCCAACCTTGTTTTAATATTTCACGAATACCTCAGATGGTGCAATGCTCCCTCAACATTCCTCTTATGTATAATCAGCATCAAAACACTAGTGTTTGCAATAGTGGAAGAGTCTAGCATTTAGAATAGAGATGAGGAGAAACTTCTTTCAACACAGGGTAGTGAATCTGTGGACTTCATTGCCACAGATGCCTGTGAAGTCTAGCTCCTCATTGTTTGCATAACGTGCATCTGCTTTGCATTTGCATGAGACTGTTACTAGACAATATCTGCTATTGGCATAGTGACCCCAACATTGAACAATAATCCAAGTGGGAAATTTGGGTTGCGTTCACAGAACTAACTATAGTCTGCTGTTCCAGACCAGATGAAATTGTTTTTGCAATTCTGCTACTATATCCACATGGTCTTTCCTTAAGTACAGCGGATTCCATTTAATTGAGATGCATCAGAACCAATATATTTTGGTCCAGCTAAGCAGCTTTCCAAATTAATTGAAGTTTCACGGAAATAGTTAAAAGGTATAAAAAAGATAAACTGCCATTTAGCTAAGTAACAAATTACGTATTTAAATGAAAAACAGAATGGATTAGAACACCAGCAATATTACTACAGTACTATAAAGCTGTGTATTCATTTTCTAAAGGCATATGAATTCATCATGTTCTTTTGATTGACTGTAACTGAACCAAATCGGCACAGACACCTAGTGCAGATGCATGAAGTGGTATTGTAATCCAACAATAAAGTTCTTGATTTCCATATCCATTGGCTGCACCAAGGATGTTGCATTGGCAGACAGGCATTCCAGCTGGATGCTTCTCAAACTTTCTACATTGGGCTTGTTATTGTCAACAAGCAGAACAATTTTGCTTGATTTCTGCTATAGCTCTGTATCCCAACTCATCAGCCTTTTCTTCAAACTTTCAAAAGTCATCCACAAATTCTTATTAGCATTGTACTCAATTGGTAAACTATCCATTGTTAGACTCTTAAAGCATCAAGGATTAATGCTTTTCCCAAAAACCAGCAATTTCTTTTGAACAGTTCCTGACAACACAACACAGTTATGCTTTCTTTGAAACTGATATTGTTGCCGGTGTGTGGCAAAGCGCACCACCGAGCATGGTACAATTAAAATGGCGGTTTCATCAGCATTGTAGACATCATCTGCATAAAATTTTTGAAGCAAGTCGAGGAGTTTTGTAGATTTCCATGTTTCTGCATGGAAACAGCACTGCCTTTCTTGCTGTGTGCTTTCCTGAGTTTAATGTGATGCCTGCAATTCCATCCAGACAACTAACTATCCATTGCTTTAAGACCTTCATTACCTAGTTCCTCTGACTTGTTTTTATTTTAACAATTGCCCACTGATATGCACACTTCATCCATTTACAATGAAAAATCATTGAATGAAGGCCACTTCAACATTTGGATCCTTACCTTCATGTTTTTGTTGTTATGATGTTCCCTGTTCTCCCTCACGTCATTTCCATTCTTCCCGCAGTTTATTTTGCTGTTGTATTAAGCATGCAATTGTACATTTCGGCACTCCAATTATCTCTGCCAGCTGCCGATGAGTGGTGTTAGGCAGATGGTTTTTATTAGAGTAGAGTAATTTTTTCAGATAGTTTCAAATCTTTTCATGGTAAGTTTCTCAAAAAATTCTTAAAGTCAAAATGAAAAAAAGCAAAATTATCAAACTAACCTGCTTTTTGAATCAGCATCCATCAGCCCAAGTGGATAACATAATACAAACGCACGCATCTGTTCACTCTAAGCACAGTATAATGTCTAACGGCCAAAGAAGTGCATGTGACTGACCATCCCCTGCCTGCTCCAATTAAGCAGCATAGTGTCCCAAATAAATGAAGGGGATCTCAGTTTTCTGTTGTTTAAGAGTTGTCCCAAATAAGTGCCTGCCCCACTTAACCAAATGACAGAGAAGATTCAAAGGGCTGAATGGCCTTATGTTGCTCCATTGTCTTCTGGTCTTGTATTACTTTATTTTTATAATCTAAAATTATATATTCAAATAGCTGATGATATTAGTTATTTCCTGTTGAAATTGCAGCAATTTTAGACCTGGACATTGCACTTTCATAAATGAACCATTTTCCAAGTGTCAGACATTGATGCTATACCTAATCTTGCTCGGCCTGACATAAGCTGAAGTGCAAAGGAGCACACAACAGCTGTGTTGGAACAATCTGAGTCAAACACACAACATGCTACAATATATTCTTCTTATTTCAGGACTTTCCATTAATGTTGGAAGATCAGATTGGGTCCCTTTGAATTGACTCCTATCTAATCAAACATATTCCAAAGGCCATAGATTATGTTAGAACAAGTGCTTTCTTCACTTCTATTTGGCTGCAGAATTCCATACTTAAAGAGCACCTCCATAGTGAGACTTTGGAAGCACTCCATTGCAGGAGACACAATCACACACACCTGTATAAACCCCATTCCAAAATACAGGGACTTGTCTAAACAGCAAAGCATTTGCAGGCTCTGGTTTTTCAAAGGCTGGAAAGCCCCAACAGAGAAAGGCAAATGATCTCCAGAGTGGAGCTCATTGTCTCCAGGGTCTGCCCAGCTGGCTATGAGAGTATTGGGATGGATTCCTCCACAATGCTTCTCAAATTCTGCTTCCAAATGGCCGGGATTATCAATACACAAATCATCTTGTTCATTGACATCTGCATCGAAAGCGCTCCAGTGTGACTCACACCCAAGTTCTCCTGGATTATGTAATGTGTAAATAATCACTGCTCTAGCCAGTCACTGAAGTGGATTCCCTCGTGCCAAGGTAAAGTCCACAAGTGCCTATTTTATCAAGATTCATTACCTCCAACCTATTTCACTCATCCCAATGCTCTGGGTGTTGACCATAATGAAGCACTGTGTTCATCATCTGAGTACATCCCCTAACCTTGCCTTCTCTTTACTTTCTTCCCCTTACTCCTCCATCCACTTCATTCCCTCATGCTCCGGGTCCTCCTGAGGTAGTGATGAGGATATGGAGAGTCTCTACTCAAACCCTACAAAGATAAAAGAAAAGAGAATTGCAATAATAAGCTAGAACTAAAGCTTCTATCAGGTGATGCAGCGCAAATGGCAATAGTTGTGTCTGAAGGTAGTCGGTTCAAATGGGGTGTGGTAATTACAATGAAACTTTCGTAATGAGCTTAATAAAAGCATAAGGTGCTGGAAGTGTTTAGCAGATTTTGTCAAAACCGATCAAAGGTCATTGCTCTGAAATGTAAAGTCTGCTTCCCTCTCCACAAATAATGTCTGACCTGTTGAGCGTTTCCAGTATTTGAATTTATCTGGAAGGTGGAGGGGTGGGGGGTTGACATGGTAGCGTAATGGTTAGCACATTGCTTTATAGTGCAAGCGACCTGGGTTCAACTCCCACCACTGCCTGTAAGGAAAATATACGTTCTTCCCATGACCACATGGGTTTCCTCCGCGTGCTCCAGTTTCCTCCCATAATCCAAAGGCGTACTGGCTGTTAGGTTAATTGGTCATTGTAAATTATCCTGTGATTAGGCTGGGATTAAATCGGGAGATGCAGGGCCGGATGCCTCAAAGTGCAGGAAGGGCCCATTCTGCACTGTATGTCAATAAACAAATAAATAAATTGTTCCCATATGGTAGTGCTCACCAACCTTTTTAAGCCCAAGATCCCCTACCTCAGCCTTAGTGAGAGATGAGATCAATCCCAGATTGATTAGTTACAGGCATGTGCACCGGGGCAGAAAAGACCGGAAGTAAAACCCCTCAACCCTGATGTAGAAATAATGTATAAACACCAGGGGTACCCACCCTTTTTTGCACTGCGGACTGGTTTAATATTGACAATATCCTTGCGGACTGGCGGACGTGGTGGGGGGGGGAGGTATTAAACGTGACGAGAATACAGCGATACTTGAAGCAGGTTCCTAATGTCCCGTCTATTCCGCAATTTAGTTTTCGTGGCTCTCAGCACTTAGCTTCTGTCCCACGCTGCTCAAGTTTTTTCCGCTGAGAAAAGCTCAGTAGGTTTGTCTTTAAGTGCAGGGTGTGTGGACTCAGGGTACCGAAGCAGTATTGAGGGCTTCATTGCCTCATTAGACAGCCTCCCGGCCCAAACTCCAGCCTCCTGCCCGCCCGCCACCTGACTCCTTGGCCAGGTATGGCTGGTCGTGGGTGGGGTGAGAAGACAAGGTCAGGGCCGAAGGTCCCCATGACTTGGCCGCTGTGGTCACAGTCCAGAGAGAGCAACTGACCGAGTGAGGAGAGCGACAGGGTGCGGGCCCGCCAGCCTTGTAGGATCAATCAGATGACAAAAGTTTGTTTCAGTGGATCGCTGCGAGGTAGCTGCTTTGCTACTTATGAAACCCTGAGCCTGAATTAGGTCGCCTGTGAATATTTTAGCACCGGGTTCCCCACGAACACTCGGTGTGGTAAACCGGTTTAGAGGCGGCGTCCATCTGTCCGCGCTCCAGGCCGGTAGCAACGGCACTTCCCGCCAGCCACGTGAGGCCAACCAGTGATCCCAGGTGCAAGGGTACCACTGTGTTTAAGTGACTGATGACCTCGTGTGGGTTCAAAACTTCAACAGTGAGTGTGACAGGGAATGAGGAAAGGTGCACCTGACTCGTATAGTTTCCTCCCAGCCCAGTGGTTGGGGACCACTGAAGTACACTGTGTAGTGTGGGGGAGCAACTGGCATGCGTACTGGGCAGAAAGAACGGAACTAAGACCCTGCAACCCAGCAATCTCTCAATAGTATTTGTGAATTTATTTTTCATTCTTTTTCGGGATCTACTGGGAGAGTCTCAAAGATCGACCAGTCAATCGTGATCGACGGGTTGGCGACCACTACCATATAGCAATACTTTAGTGGTGCATAGTTCACTTATATCATGACGATATGAATTTGTTGTAACACTGCTCCATTGTTTTTTGGATTCTCACTGCAGATGAGACATTCTAGTGACTTCCTGTGGATCCTTTGCATAATGGCCTCAGTAGAGATCTAGACAAACTTCGCCTCCATCCTGGCTTGTATCTCACGAATGCGGATGCCCAATGCTCTATCCATGAATCATGCAGTTTCTTCCTTCTCCCCTCCACGGTATTGCTGTTACCTGGCTGCCTCAGGGAATGTGCCTTTAAGGGCTAGTGCTTGACAGCAGAGTATTGGCAACTGCACAGAACTGAGTGAGGTCCTATCATGAATGATATGGATTGAATTTCAGCACTGCTTTCAGGGCATAAGCCAACCTAATGCTGCATCAAACTCGTCTTCATCAATTACACAATTTTTAAGAGAGGAATGTAATTTGCTTCTGGAAATAAATGCAACAATATTGAAGTATATCAAAAAATAAGCAAAATCCCATTTTTCAATGAGAGTATTCAAATTTGATAGTTGGGTAAGTTTTTAGTTTTGAATGTACCTTATACTTTGCAATGAAAATTGCACATTAAGTGCAGAACAGATCTTGGAGCGAGAACCAATTATACCACAAAACACTCAAACGTTGCAATTGAAAGACTGAGGAATTGATTTTGATTCTAGCTGTGCCTGAAAATCCATCAATCAATATATTGAAAGAACTTAATGGGGAGATGTTTGGGAGAAAGACCAGCAGAAGCTCTTTTTAGTCAGAGGGTTTCTCATGTGTCCTATAACACAGAAGGTGACCTTTCATCCCATCAAATGCATACTAGCTCTCAGAGCAATTCCATTAACCTTATTTTCCTACGTTAGTTTTGTAAGTTATTCTCTCTCTCAGTCACGTTGATTCCATCTTGATGCTCCAGCTAGCCACCTTCACCTTTGGTGTAATATATGGTAGCTAATTAGCCAACAAATCCCGCTACTGTGCGGGAACTCCAGGGTGCCAAGTGGAGATCTGTGTGGTCTCCACAGTGACAGCACCAGTGCTCAGGATTCCGAGGCAGCATTGCTACCTGCTGCACCACTGAGCTACCCTACATGCAACAGATGCACGCACAGTGTACAGCAAAGTCCAGAGTCAAAAAGACCCCTTGACCGATAATGCACACTTCTACACTATTCCCGTTAACAGCTTGGTCTGCAACCTTCTGTACCTTGATAATTGAAGTGCTTGGCCAAATACTTATTAAGTGTTGCAAGAGTTCTTGCTTCTACCGCCCTCTCAGTGTTTCAGATTCCAACTACCTTCTCGGTGAAAGTATTCTTCCTCGGAATCACTCTAAACCAATTCCCTCCTTACATCTCCTTGTGTTTTCGTGTCTCTTCAAGAATTGCTCCCTGAAGTTTATACTGCCTCTTCCTGGTCTCCCACCCAAAATGTCATACTTTGCACTCCTCAACTCATCTGTCGTCCCATTTCACCCCAGTCTGTTCATCGAGAGAGCAGTGGTGGGCAGTCGTTGGGAATGAGCAAGTGCGAGGGAGCTGCACAACCGGAAGGTGTGATATGAAGCAGCAGGGGGAAGATAAACTTGGTTCAGAAATGGACAGGGGTGATGTGAAAGGATAAAACCACTAAAACAGGCACTGGAGGATTATGACAATTCTCATCACATTCTACAGAGAGCATCCTGAGCAGCTGCATCACTGCCTGGTTTGGAAATTGCAAAATCTCAGATTGCAAGACCCTGCAGCAAATAGTGAGGTCAGCTGAGAAGATTGTCTGAGTCTCTCTTCCCGCCATCACGGACATTTACACTACACGCTGCATCCGCAAAGCAAGCAGTATTATGAAGGACCCCTTGCACCCCTCATGCAAACTCTTCTCTCTCCTGCCATCTGGGAAAAGGCACTGAAGCATTCGGTCTCTCACAACCAGACTATGTAACGGTTTCTTCATCCAAGCCATCAGACTCCTCAATACTCAGAGCCTGGACTGACACCAATTTACTGCCCTCTACCATGCCTATTGTCTTGTTTATTATTTATTGTAATGTCTGCACTGTTTTGTGCACTTTATGCAGTCCTGGGTAGGTCTGTAGTCTAGTGTAGTTTTTTTTCTGTGTTGTTTTTACGTAGTTCTGTGTGTAGTTTTTGTACTATGTCATGTAACACCATGGTCCTGAAAAACATTCTCTCATTTTTACTGTGTACTGTACCAGCAGTTATGGTCGAAATGACAATAAAAAGTGATTTGACGACTTAACAATTGAAATGAAGAGTGAAAAAGGCGCAAGATGAAACTTTTAACTAGGGCAAGAAAAACAAAAGGTAAGTTGAACTGAAGAATGACATATTAATAAAATATAATTCAAAATGTACGTAGAGCACAACACAGGTAAACAGTAAACGACTTGATGTCTTAAATGATTTGAATTATATTGCAAGCTGACAGAAGGTGTTAACTGTTCAGTATACTCCCCCTTCATATAATTAATGTGCATCAAGATGTGCTGTTTAATCTCACAAGGTTACAAGCAAACTTATTATGTACCAGTTTTCATATTTATGACAGGAAAAGAGATAATTCACTAGGGTATACCATGGCAAGTAGAAGATCAAAGACCTGTCTTATCTCTGCATTCAAGATAAGACAGTCTCTATTATCAACTGCTATCAGACATTGGCCGGTCATGTATTTTATGACCGCTTCTTTTTGTTTGATCTTCTAATATCTTATTGAAATCGAAGAATTTTAACTCCTAATATTGTTAACTTAACTATATTACTTGCTGCTAAAGAATTCTCCAATATCTGTACAATAGGACCACTTATTGCTGTGTGAGCTAGGCCTATAGTGTTCTAACCCAAGAATAATTGTGTAGCAACATTCAATAGCACAGAGGACTTGTTTGAGAGACTCATTTCCCCATTTATAAGTCACGCTGGGAATGATGCTGAATGCAGAAGATCTGTGAAGCTTTTACGGATAATGTGTAAGGAAGATGTGGAAACCAAGAATCAGAACCAGAGGCATTAGTGAACAGTACTGAAAATATAAGGCCTATTTAGGAGAGTTGTACAATTGCTTATGTAATTGTAAGTGTTCAGAACCCCACACTGAAAATATGGGAAGATTTCAATGCACTAAGAAACTGGAAATCCCTTTGTTATCTGACAACCTTGCACATAAATGTAGCAGAAGGAATTATAGTAGAAGATCCAGGTAGCAAAGAAATCTATTCCATCTGCCATTAGATCCAATATTTTTCTACATCGTCTAGTTTCCTAGCTAGCAAGCAATGTGTGTACAATTTTCTAGCAAACATAAATCTGTCAGGAACTTTAATTGTTGGATATTCTTGAAGCTAGTGTCTTCCAGTTCCTTATGTTACATTAAATATGTAGAATTCATACATAATCTGTTAAGTTTTGTAATTCCAAAACATAAAAACTGTCATGGTTAGGTCTGTGGATTCCTCATTCCCGTTACTTCTTTATCCCCGTGGTTCTGTTGGACACCTTGATTAAGGCACCTGATCCTCATTTTGAATCGGCAGCTTAAAAGGGATCCGGGGACAACTATTCGGTGCTGGACCGTCACCAGAAGCACATCCCTGGAAACCAGTCACCGGAAGCCCATCATCTCACCATAGCCACTGTGGCTATGCTCATGCCGAGACCGCTATGAATCGTGGTCTCTAGTTGCCTTGGCGCCTGTGGCTGCTTAGTGAATTCAGCTGAGACTGCTGGCCATTTGCTGCCACTCCAAGCAAAGATATGCATGGACTGTTGTGTGGTTTTGTCTCCTCATTGTCCAAGTCCTTTCCAGCCGAGTGGGTCTGGCCATTTGCCGCTACTCTGAGTTGGGTATCCTGTCTCTTTGTTGTCCAAGTCCTACCAGCTGAGTATGTCTGGCCATTCTCCACTACTCCCAGCTGGGTATTCTGTCTTTTCATTTTTCAAGTCCAGTCCAAGTCCAAGTATGTGGTCCGAGTTCTGAATCCTAGTCAAGATCTGAGTTCCAAGTCAACATCCAAGTTTTGAGTCCAAGTTGAGATCCAAGTTCTGAGTCCAAGTCGAGATCTAAGCTGAGATCAAAGTCAAATTCCGAGTCCAAGCCGAGATCTAAACCGAGATCCAAGTCAAATTCCGAGTCCAAGTCGAGATCTAAACCGAGATCCAAGTCAAATTCCGAGTCCAAGCCGAGGTCCAGGTTCCGAGTCCAAGTTAAGGCCAAGACCAGGTTTCTGGTCCAAGTCAAGTCCAAGGCAAGTTCAAGTCCAGGTTTCAAGTCCAAGTCCTAGTCCAGGTTTTACCAGTTTGTTATCCAATGTTTAAGTCCATGTTGATATTTAGTCCTCGCTCCCTGGCCTTCCTGGTAACTATCAATAAACCCAGTTCTGTTTATACTGCCTCTGTGTCTGTGTCCTGCACGTGGGTCCACTCCCAATGCCCACATGTAACAAAAAACAAGGGTCCGAAATAACATATCTAACTTGGTGTTTACTATAAGCAAGATTCGCATGTATCAGGTGGTAACATCATGACGTTTGCAATTCACTTACTTTTACATGTACCCATAATGAATTATTTAAATGAATAAGAATGCTTTATCAAACATTATATTTACAGTATTACTCAAATGCTACTGAAATATTAAATACACAACATAATCCCCAAGGCTTTTAAGTAAGAAATTTCAGGATTTTCACCAATATCAATGTCCAACGTGTGTTTGTGGTAACTTGGAAATGAAGAAGTGTTGGGTAACACACACAAAAAACTGGAGGAACTCAGCAGATCAGGTAGCATTTATGGATAAGAATAAAGAGCCAGTATTTTGGGCATCGTCAACACTCTTTATTCCATTCTATAGATGCTGCCTGACCTGCTGAGTTCTTTCAGGTATTTGTGTGTGTTATTCTGGATTTCCAGCATCTGCCTGCAGTATCTCTTTTAATTAAGGGGTGTTGGTGTTCCCTTGAATTTGCGGCTCCTATACTTCCAAGTGATGTTGGGCCTGTGAATTTTACATGAGATGAATTCATCCTAACACAGCCACCAAGAAATATCAGCTTCAATCCTATGAAAGATTTACATCTTTCCTGACTTTCTTCTCCACTAAAGTAAATACAGAGTAGGTGATAAGCAGTAAAATCTGATTTCCACCCTATACTTCAAGTTTTCCAGCTAGTCAGCTGGGTTAAAATTCCTCTGACTGCAACATAGTTTTCACTTTTATTAATCTTGATACATCAAGTGTCTGTCCCTTAACTTCCACCACTTTAGTCGAAGGAATCCTTCTTCCATAGATTATGGGTTTGTCCATGGCCCTGTCACTAGCTAAACTTTGGCACCAATATATTCACATATTTTACCATAACCTCTTGTTCTGAACACGCCATTTGTGAGGTTGAACTGTTAGTTATAAAATCACTGATTAGCAATGCATGTGCCTGAGAAGTGGTTAAAAACATTTTAAGGAAAATGGTTATGAATGTTACATGCTGGCAACAGAACTATGCAGGGTAGATAACTCTAAACCTCAATGCTTAACTTAAGCCTGGCCGTCTGATTTAATCTGTGGTGTTGTTGACAATTAACCAGCCAAGTTTTCTTGGTAATATAAGCTGACATGACAAACTCTCCTCTCGGTCCAAAGCTTCAAACTCAGTTCCAGGAATCTGGATGAACGGTAGCTTTTATATTGTCCTGGAAATGAAGAAGCACTAGAGTGCTTGGAAATGCTCTGTAAACTGCCAGGCAAATCCTCACAAAGTTTTGAGGATTACTAAATAATGTTCTGAAGTTTTGTTTTGTATTCACATGTCTCTCTTGAAGGATTACTTTCTATTTGTAATGGGTAAATAGATAGTAGTAAAGTCATAAAGTTGCACAGCATAGAATCAAGCCCTTCAACCTACCACTATCTGTCGATCATCATCATACTCACATTTGCCTGCAGTAATTCCCTATCTCTCTATGCCTTGCTTATTCTGGTACCTGTCAAGGTGCCTCTTAAATGTTGCTTCTAATCCTGCCACCATTTCATTCCAGTTACCAGCTACTCTTTATGCCTCAGATCACCTTTAAACCTCCCTTCTCCTCACCTTAACCCTATGTCACTCTAGTTTTAGACACCACTACCATGGGAAACATCTCATAATATTATATATCTCAGTTCCATCACCTCTCAGTCTCCTTTGCTTTGGGAAAAAGAGTCTCAAGCCATCCAATCACTCCTAATAACTCCAGAATTTCAATCTATCAACATCCTTATGAATCCTGTCTGCATCCTCTCTAGCTCAGTCTATAGAAATAGAGTCCTGATGGCTTGATATAATTGCTTCTGCACCTTGGACAGCTGAGCAGCAGCAACTTGCATTTATATATTTGTGTTTAGTACAGCAAAATGTCCAAAGATGTGCCAAGAAGCACTTGTGAGGTACAATTGTCAGTTATAAAACTAAATGTGACTATTGGCCACCGGAAGATATTACAGAACTGACTAAAAACTTGATCAAAGAGTTTTATTTTAAGAAGGAACTAGACTATAGAGAGAAGGAGAAAGGTCTAGGGAAGCAATTTTAGAGTTTAGGACCTTGGCAGCTGTCAACATGTTCTCCGGTGAAATATAATCTATGATGAGAAAAGGGGGCAGAATTCAAGGAGTGAAGAGATCTTAGAGGGTTGCAGGGTTGGAAGAGGTCATAGAAATTTGAGTGGGAAGTATGAAGGGATTTGTCATCAGGCCAGTACTTAACAGGGACTCAGTATGTAGTAGGTAGGCAAGGAGAAGTTTAATGGTTTGAAGGAGCTTACCTGAAGTAAGGCTAAACAATGAAGACTGGAAAAGAGTGTATTGGAATAAGCAAGGATTGGGGGAACATCAGTGTGCATGAGGGCTCAACAGCAAGTGGGCTGAGACAGAGGCAGAATCAACTTCTGGTAGTGGAAAAAATGGTCTTGAAGGTGGTGCTGATGTCAATGCCAAGACTAAAGCTCATCTCAGGGTGAATTATAGCACGAAGGTGATGACAAAGCTGACAGTGCTAAAGCGTTCATCAGATCTATGGAAAGAGAAACGGAAATAGTTAGTATTTCAGGGCACAGTACTATGACTGTGACTCAGTGTCACACAAGTGAAGACAGATGAAGGGTGGAGTTTGTAACAATGAGGAAGTTTATGATGGGAATGAGAAGCATTTATACTGCTTTCCAAAAACTTCATTGGAGGAAAATTCTGCTAATCCAACCAATGCTGCTTGTCTTGGTTGAATAGATAAACGTAGGTTGTTGTTGCTTTGATGTTCAAGGTGCAGAAACACTTGTATTAAGCAAATGTGAAATCTATTCCCATAGACCAGGGGTCAGCAACCTTTACCACTGAAAGAGCCACTTGGACCCGTTTCCCACAGAAAAGAAAACACTGGGAGCCGCAAAACCCGTTTGACATTTAAAATGAAATAACACTGCATACAACGTTTTGTTTTGCCTTTATGCTATGTATAAATAAACTATAATGTGTTGCATTTATGAAATTGATGAACTCCTGCAGAGAAAACGAAATTACATTTCTGCATGCAACAAAAACATTTTGAACTCCGAAAAAAAGACGTTGGGTTGAAGGTTACTTTTAAGTAAAATACTCAACGTCTATTTGAGTCCTTCTTGTATTTATGAAAAACGCCAAACTTAAATTTGCCGCCAGCAGCAAACCAAAAATAACGTCAGCCAGCTGTCAACCTGAAAAATAAAAGGACTATTTCACTGAA
This sequence comes from Hypanus sabinus, assembly GCF_030144855.1. NCBI lineage: Eukaryota > Metazoa > Chordata > Chondrichthyes > Myliobatiformes > Dasyatidae > Hypanus > Hypanus sabinus. The sequence continues at coordinate 126,098,735 of NC_082712.1, forward strand.
CAATGAAAACATATGAATATACGTAAAATAATACACAATTAAAATATTTATCATACTTCTTCAGGTTGACTCACACCTGACAATGCAGTCGTATTCAGTAGGGATGGATCGATGCTTAGGGGAGTGACCGGGAAGGATAATGTGTTTTTTTCCTCTCTGAACTCACAGAAGCGCTTCCCAAACGATGTTTGCATTGCGATGATTGCAGAATGTAAATACTCCGAATTTATCATGTCGTGAGATTGTTTGAACTCTCTCAAATTGGGGAAGTGAGACAATGTGCCTTTCTGTAAATCTCTGGCAAGCAACGTCAACTTGCGCTCGAATGCAAAACATCCTCCAACATGTGCAGGGCTGTACGTCCTTACCCCGTTGAAGAGCTGTGTTCAGCGTGTTCAGGTGCGCTGTCATGTCTACCATGAAGTGTAGCTTTTCCAGCCACTCTGGCTGTTCCAGCTCAGGAAAGTTGAGCCCTTTGCTGCCCAGGAAAGTTTTCACTTCTTCCAGACGCGCGACAAAGCGTTTCAGCACCTCCCCTCTGGACAGCCAGCGATAAAAACACATTGTAGCGGTTGCTACACGCAGTCAGTAAACTGCAGTCAAAGATAGCTTTATTCGAACTAAACAGCCTTGCTTTTAAGCCTCCCTCAACCCGCCCCCCATGGGCGCGGATGCTGCAAAAGACACGTACTCACAAACCCCCGTAGGCTATCTCCCTTAGCCTGAACGCTGGCTAATTGTGAGCCGGTTCGGATGTGTCAGGAAATGGGTCGCCACAACGTCTTATTTAGATTGTACAAGATCACCATAATCTTCAAATTTAGATTTACATTTCAAAAACTAACAAACTAACATAAAATACATATTAATTAAATACTGACCATGTAGCGGTGTGCTACACGCAGCGCTAAAATTACGACACGGAGTCGGTAACTGCAGTCGAAGGAAAAAAACTTTATTCGAAATCTTCAGCCTCACTTTTAAGCCTCCCTCAACCTGCCCCCCCCCCCCATGGCGCAGAGGCTCCAAAGCTCTGTGCTCGCAAACCCCCGTAGGCTATCTTATTGTGAGTCGGTTCGGATGTGCCAGGAAAAGGGTCGCCACAACCAATTATTTCCCAAAGCAACAGGGAGCCGCAGCACAGACGTAAAAGAGCCACATGTGGCTCCGGAGCCGCGGGTTGCCGACCCCCGCCATAGACTAAGCTATAGAGAGTGCAGAAAAGATTCACAAGGATATTGTCTGTATTGGAAGGGTGGAGTTAACAGCAGAGATTGGATAGCCGATGTTCATTTGCCCCAAAACAGAAGTCTGAGAGGTGACATCATTGAAACAAATAAAATTATGAGATATTTCCCATGATATGTATGTCTAAAACTAGAGAGTTGCTCAAGAAGACAGCCCTTAAGTTGGTGCTAGTGGATATCTAAGTTGGGTGGTGGTGTGATGATGTGGTCATTACCGACTATCCTTGAAACCGTATGTATCATTTTGGACAATAATCAAGGGGCAATGTGTGGTGAGAAATAGGAACAGTGCAAGAGAGCTCATAGAAAACGATTTCCTTCAATGTGCTTGTTTGTTTTTGATAGTTTATTGGCTAATAATATATGCACTTCAATCACATGGCTTGTTTTGTATATGTTCTTTTAAAATTTCTGTTGCAGGTAGTGCCACCACTAGATGGCATCTACTTATAAGTCACTTTTAATTATATGTGCAGCTAGCTACATAAACAAATTAAAATATTAAAACCCTTGCATATGGGATTTACTTCCTTCAAGTGATATATTTACTTTTTATACAACTTCTGGCATTTTCCTACAATCATGCTATTTCCATCGCACCTGTCTGTAACACCTGTCAGCAACACCTGTCTGTAACTTAATGCTTACTTATCCTCCCAGCCACTGCTTTTCTCCCTGTTCCATATCCACAGCTGGTGGCACTTTGATGCTCAGTATCACCTGCCTCAGCCTTCGAAAATCAGCCGTCCTGTGGCATGGGTCACACCTCCAAACCTTCTGCTGTCCAAATCCAACCTAGTTCCTCCTCCCCACAACCTCACACATAAACCCTATCCTCTCCTACACACACAGCACACATATGCAAGCATACACTCTCGATGTACACTGTATATACACACTTGAAGATACTGTATGTATGTAGATAAGCATACGAACACTTGCCCCATGTTGGTCCACTACAAAAGCATAAAAATTATGCTGAACCTGAGCAAAGCACTGTTGAAGCTACAGCTGCAATATTTTGACCAATTTTGGTCACCACATTCTAGGAAGGATTTAATGGTCCAGGGAAGCGTACAAAGAAAATTTACTGGAATGGCTGTGCAGAAACAAAGCTAGACTGGAGAAAGTGGCATTCCTCTTCGTCTTCTTTGTGTCAAGATTCCCACTGGTCATATGGATGCTGGACAACACTTTGATCAGAAGGTCACACTCTATACCACACTGAGCTCCTATACAGCGTGAAGAGAAATGGGAGAAAAGTAGGAAGAGGAATTGTAAAAGGAGATTAGTGGGCAAAATTAGACCACATGGTATTGGGGGCAGAGTACTGACATGGATTGAAAATTGGCTGGCTGACAGGAAACAAAGAGTAGTGATTAACGGGTCCCTTTCGGCTGCGACCAGTGGGGTACTGCAAGGTTCGGTGCTGGGACCGCAGCTGTTTACAAAATACATTAATGATTTAGATGAAGGGATTAAAAGTAACATTAGCAAATTTGACGATGACACAATGCTGGGTGGCAGTGTGAAATGTCAGGAGGATGTTATGAGAATGCTGGGTGACTTGGACAGGTTGGGTGAGTGGGCAAATGTATGGCAGATGCAGTTTAATGTGGATAAATGTGAGGTTATCCACTTTGGTGGCAAGAACAGGAAGGCAGATTACTATCTAAATGGAGTCAAGTTAGGAAAAGGGGAAGTACAACGAGATCTAGGTGTTCTTGTACATCAGTCAATGAAAGCAAGCGTGCAGGTACAGCAGGCAGTGAAGAAAGCTAATGGCATGCTGGCCTTTATAACGAGAGGAATTGAGTATAGGAGTAAAGAGGTCCTTCTGCAGCTGTACAGGGCCCTGGTGAGACCCCACCTGGAGTATTGTGTGCAGTTTTGGATTCCAAGTTTGAGGAAGGACATTCTTGCTATTGAGGGAAGGCAGCGTAGGTTCATAAGGTTAATTCCTGGAATAGCGGGACTGTCATATGTTGAAAGATTGGTGCAACTGGGCTTGTATACACTGGAATTTAGAAGGATGAGAGGGGATCTGGTTGAAACATAAGATTATTAAGGGATTGGACATGCTGGAGGCAAGAAGCATGTTCCCGCTGATGGGTGAGTCCAGAACAAGATGCCACAGTTTAAGAATAAGGGGTAGGCCATTTAGAACAGAGATGCGGAAAAACATTTTCACCCAGAGAGTGGTGGATATGTGGAATGCTCTGCCCCAGAAGGCAGTGGAGGCCAAGTCTCTGGATGCATTCAAGACAGAGTTAGATAGAGCTCTTATAGATAGCGGGGTCAGGGGATATAGGGAGAGGGCAGGAAAGGGGTACTGATTGTGTATGATCAGCCATGATCACAGTGAATGGCGGTGCAGGCTAGGAGGGCTGAATGGCCTTCTCCTGCACCTATTGTCTATTGTAAGGAAGAAGACAGGATAGGCACCTCCATTCTTGTGGGCTATCCCTAATCATCTCAAATGAGTGTGAAAATGTTTCCCCAATCCCCATTCCTTCAAACTTATTCCTTCATCTTGTGTCCCGCTATCTGCAATTCACAGATATAAGTCAGCAGAAAACATATAGTATATTCCAAACAAAATCAAACCACTTACCCTCCCAATATTTGTTTGCAAGAAATATTGACTCATACAGTTCTGAATTCTATTAACAATCTGATAATTCACTACCAGAAAGGCCATGCTGAGGTAGCATTGAATATTCTCATTGTACTTATGGAAGCAAGTAACTATTTTCAGATGATGTCATCAAAAGAAGTGTGCAGTGGAGAAACAGGAAAGGCCCTAATGACTCAGAATAATATTCCAGGATAAGGAAGTGAAGCTTTTTGTTATAGTCGCATGACTATCTTGTCTATGATTAGGCTGATAAGAAAGAATAGACCACACAGCATCCCACACAACAGGATGATAATGGAGAACAACAAGGTTTATCTCCTTTTGCGATCATTTTGATCAACAAAACATGTAGGCAACTTCCCACACACCCCTAGAGGCCCTATGATTTCAGACTCCGAGACTGACAATGAGAGCATCCTTCAGGAGAGTGAACCCATGAAAAGTATCTGGCCCAGATTTAGTGCCTGGTTGGGCACTAAAGACCTGTGCTGGCTGGAGAGTTCACTGATATCTTTTAACCTCTCACTTCAGCTGTCTGAAGTGCCCACCAGCTTCAAGCAGGCTTCAATTATACCAGAGCCCAAGAAGAACATAGTAACCTGCCTCAGTGGCTATCATCCAGTACCACTTACATCCATTGTGATGAAGTGCTATGAGAAACTGATGATGCAACTTATCAAGTTGTGCCTGAAGAGTGGCTTGGGTCCACTCCAGTTTACGTACCATCACAACAAGTCAACAGCAGATGCCATTTCATTGGCTCTTCTTTCAACTCTGAAACATTTGGACAGTGATGATGCATACATCAGGATGCTTTTCATTGATCATGTTTGGCATTCAATTCTATCATCCCCTCAAAATTAATCAATAAGCTCCAAGACCGAGACCTCAGTAGCTCTTTGAGCAACTGTATTCTCAATTTCGTCACCTGCAGAACCCAGAAAGTTCTAACTGGCAAAAGTATCTCCTCCACAATCACAGAGGTTGTTGTGGCACCACTCAGCCATATTTTCAATCTCCCTCCTATTTGTTAGTTCCACACCATCTGTGATTTGACCTATGAAATTTCAACCTCTCACTCAATGTCAGCAAGAATAGGGGGCTGATTAACTTCAAGAGAAGGAAACTGAAGATCTGTGAGTCAGCGCACACTGGAAGATCAGAGTTGGGGAGGATCAGCACCTTTAAATTCCTTGGTGTTATCATTTCAGAAATGCGTCCTGGGACCAGCATGTAATTGCCATTACAAAGCAGACACAGGAGTGCCTCTTCCTACTTAGGAGTTTGCAAAGATTCAGCATGTCTTGGAAATCTTTGACAAAATTCTATCAATGTGCGGTGGAAAGTATACCAACTGGCTGTATCACAGCCTGGGTATGAAAACACCAATGCCCTTGAACAGAAAAGCCTACAAAAAGTAGGCCTACAGCCCAGTCCATCACAGATAGAGCTCTTCCCACCATTGAACACATCTATAAGGTGTGGTGCTGCAGAAAACTAGCATCCATCATCAAGGAATACCACCATTTATGCCATGCTCACTTCACAGGTACAGGTTGATGGGTCAAGGCAATTTAAATGGTTCAGCACCAACTAAATGGGCTGAAGATCCTGTTTCTGTGCTATAGCTTTTTATCACTCTATGACATTATGCTCAATAAATCTAATTGCCAAAATAGAATCAATGAAAGACCACACCAACAGGGCAGTAAACCAGTGTACAAAAGACAACAAACTATACAAATGCAAAAAGAAAAAAAAAGAAATAATAAATAAATAACCAATAGATATTGAGACCACAAGATGAAAAGTCCTTGAAACTGAGTCCATTGGCTGTGGAGATACTTCAGTGATGGGACAAGTGAAATTGAGTGAAGTTATCCACTTGGTTCAAGAGGCTGATGTTAGAGGGGCAATAACTGTTCCTGAACATGGTGATATGAGTCCTGTGGCTCCTGAACTTTCTTCCTGATGGCAGCAGCAAGAAGAGTTCCTACTGTGTCTCTTTGTATTTACTGTGAATGCCCACAAGAAAAAGAATCTCGGAATTGTTGTACTTTGGTAATAAATTTACTTCGAACTTCAAAACTTTGAGAAGCACTGGTGGAGAATGGTATACTCCAGACCATCAAAGGCAACAGAGAGGTGACAGTCATAGGGGATGTCATTCATGAAGTTGATACAAGGCTGTCTGAGCACTTTGGCAGGTGTGAAAACCCCAGGAAAAAACTCAGAGATGGAAATTGAAGGTTGAAAATGGGCAATAGGCAAATCAGTAGCAGAAAGAGAAAGACAAGTAAACAATTCAGGCGATAACTCCATCAGTCATCAGTGATTTTTGAGTTTCTTTCTGCTCTGATTTTATTGTAAATACAATCCTATTAAACCATGTAATGAGCATAGTGTTATTACAGGATAATATTTTCCCCATGGAACAATTAGATATGGCTCAGAAAGTTAATTTTCTCTCATTAGCAACAAACTGTTGGCTTAATGCTTATCCCATGATTTTTTTTCAAAATGAGTAATCACTCTTGTCAAAAAATGGTAGAACTTCAGTATCAGAGCTGCAGTTGCAAAATGCAGATCATAAAGGTCAGGGCTGTACCCTGTTTGGCTGCTTATGGTTAGCAACCTGGAGTATAAATTTTTTAAAAAGAACTCTTGATTGATCTTGGCAGAAAGAAGGCTTTTACTTCAAAAGCCTGAGGGTGATATCCTAGCCTTATCTCTAAAGCAGTAAATGGAATTAGCACCAAACCCCATACATTCAGTTAGTACACACATAATCACTATTACCTTTAGATTTATACAGATACGTCTTGGAGACTGATAACCTTATAATGTGATAACTGTCAATGGCCCATCTTTGATTATCTCAAGTTACATTAAATAGTTCTAAAAATTATTATGTATTCATGTATATTTTGAACATTATGGGTTGCTGTCAAGCTTCCATGTGTGTTACATGCTGAATATAGTATGAGAAGGCATTCTGGGTAGATGACTACAAGCAAAATGAATAGCTCCTCACCTCTCTGTCTCTCATGTGTGTTATTCATGACCGCCCGGCTCCCCAGTACCGTATGCACAACAACCGGCGACAAAGTGGCAAATCCTCACACGGCATTTATTGTTTTGTTCCTTTCAGCAAGAGAAATCCATGTGCAATGCTGGCAACGTGCCGTTGTGTTATGTGGGTGTGTGAAAAGAAAATGGCTTCAGGAAGCATGGTGAGTGAAGAATCTGAAGGGTGAGAATGAGAACAGAATGGTTAAATAAAACAAATAAGAGAGGGAGAGAGAGATGAATAAGACTAGTTAACTTGCTGGAATGTGATTGTCTTTGAAAATGACAACAATGTTGGAATATGGGGCTGCATGATGAAATGACAGAGCAATGGAGTTCATAAACTATGATTTGAATGTTTTGCACTGGTAAATCAAATTTCTGACGATTTTTGTGTGCCAAATTTTCTGACTGGGATGGGTGCAAAAGCGTTTATTACGCAGTCTAGTGCAATCTGCTAAGCCTGGCAATAAGCCTGATGAGGACATCATTAAAGTTTTAAAGAAAAACTATCACCACGTAAGAATATGACACCTATTGGCATCAATAGGTGTCTTCTCAATCAAAACTGAGCATTCAGCAAAGAATGCTGGTATGAGGATTTAGATTGCCGAAGCTATGTCAGAAAGGGTCATATTAAATGCTCCTGTAAAAAAAGACACCATCAATGAAAAATGCTGTAAAAAGGAAATATAACTTTTAGAAAAGCGAAAAGGAACATGAACATAGCGGAGCATACTGAGGATGCTGAGCTCTGAGTGAAGCTTTGCAGTGGACAGATCACTGTGAAGATGCTTTTAAGAAGGCCAAAAGAGCTTTGTCACAATCGGAATGAAGCACTCACACACTTCAAACCATCATTGCCCATACAGTTGGCCTGCGACACATTACCCTATGGTGTAGGGACAATGATCTCACACATCATGCCATCGGGTGAAGAGCATCAAGGACATTAAGCAAGGCAGAAAGCCACTCTGTGCAGAGTGAGCAGGGAGCATTCACAATTGATAAGAAATTCCCTCAATTCCTCTTTGGTCGACGATTTATACTACTAACTGATCATCACCCCCTGAGATCAATTTTTGGTCCACGTGCAGTCACTCCTTCCCTGGCTGCTAGACAAGTGCAAAATTGGGCTCTGTTACTATCTGCACATCAATACAATATTAAGTCTAGGAGGTCCAAGCACCATTTGAATGCTAGTGGACTATCCACACTTCCCTTAGTTGTTACAGCTCCAGAAAGAGATTTTTTACTTCAAGGAAGTACTTACAGCTCTGATACCTGTGGCACAAGTCCAGAAGCACATGCGTACTGACCCTGTGCTATCAAAAATGTTGGACATGGTAACTCATGAATGGAAAGGAGAGCCAACCATAGAATCAAAATCTTACCAGGCTTGATGGAAGGAACTTACAGTCAAAGAAGAATGTTTACTCTGGGGCTGCTGTGTTACCATTCCTCCACCATTAAGAAAGCGAATGCTTGATGAGCTACATGCAGGACACTGTGGCATGGTGCGCATGAAAGAAATCGCACACAGCTTCTTCTGGTGGCCAGGAGTGGATGTAACCATTGAAGAGAAGACCAAAGCATGCTCACATTTTCAGTAGATCAGAAATGTTCCTCAACTTACTACTTTGCATCCTTGGAAATGGCCTGTAGAACCATGGCAGAGGATTCACATTGATTTTGCAAGGCTTGCAGAAGGCCACATGGTCTTGTTTGTACTGGATGCACACAGCAAACAGTCCAAGGTTGCCATCATGATGAGCACTAAATCTGACAAATACACTCAGAAGTTGTGTTCCAACTTTATCCATTTTGGGCTTCCTCAACAGCCTATCAGTGACAAGGGTCCACAATTCAAGAGGCAAAGAGTGAGAATAAAGGGGATCAGTTCTGGTCAGCTACCAGTGACTAATGGAGTGCTGCAAGGGTTTGTGCTTCTTTTCACATTGTATATCAATAATTTGGATGAAGGAATTGATGGCTTTGTGACCACGTCTGTGGGTGATACAAAGACAAATAGACGGGCAAGTGGCATTGAGGAAGCAGGGTAAGTGCAGAAGCACTTATACTGGGGAAAGGGGCAATGCAGTAGAGATGGGTAGAGGTAACAAAAGAAATTGATAAGGGTAGGGCAGTAGATGTTGTCTACATGGACTTTAGCAAAGCATTTGACATGGTCTCTCATGAGAGACTCATCCAGAAAGTCATGAGGCATGGGATAAATGGAACCTTGGCTGTTTGGATAAAAAATTGGCTTAAAGGAAGAAAGCAGAGGGTAGTTGTGGAAGGAAAGTATTCGGCTTGGAGGTCGGTGACTAGTGGAGTGCTGCAGGGATCTGTCCTGGGAACCCTGCTATTTGTGATTTTTATAAATGACCTGGATGTAGAGCTGGAAGGATGGGTGAGTAAATTTGCGGATGACACGAAGATTGGAGGAGTTGTTTATGGAGCTGTAGGTGGTTGAAGGTTACAAGAGGAGATAGACAGGTTGCAGAGTTGGGCAGAAAAATGGTAGATGGAGTTCAATCTGGATAAGTGTGAGGTGATGCATTTTGGAAGGACAAACCAGAAGACTGAGTACAAGATTAAGGGTCAGTTACTTAAGAGAGTGGATGAACAAAGGGACTTTGGGGTTCAAATCCATACATCCCTCAAGGTCGCTGCACAGGTTGATAGGGTAGTTAAGAAGGCCTATGGGATGCTAGGCTTCATTAACTGGTGTATTGAGTTCAAGAGTAGAGAGGTCATGTTGCAACTCTACAAATCCCTGGTGAGACCGCACTTAGAGTATTGTGTTCAATTCTGGTCACCTCATTATAGGGAGGATGTGGAAGCTATGGAGAGGGTGCAGAGGAGATTTGCCAGGATGTTGCCTGGTTTGGAGAACAAGTCATTTGAAGCAAGGTTAGCAGAGCTGGGACTTCTCTTGGGAGTGTAGAAGAATGAGAGGGGACTTGAAAGAGGTCTACAAGATTATGAGCATAGATAGGGTGGATAGTCAGTACCTGTTTCCCAGGGTACCAATAGCAAACACCAGAGGGCATATGTACAAAATTAAGGAAGGGACATTTAGGAGAGACATCAGGGGTAAGTTTTTTACACAGAGGGTTGTGAGTGCCTGGAATGACTTGCCAGGGAGGAGGCTAAAACATTAGGGGTATTTAGGAGCCTCTTGGACAGGCACATGGATGAAAGAAAAATGGAAAGTTATGGGGTAGTGTGGGTTTAGTACTTTTTTTTAAGGATTATATGGGCCGGCACAACATGGAGAGCTGAAAAGCCTGTACAATGCTGTAGTGTTCTATGGTTCTATGGAATAAAATGCATGGTCATGCAGAAGCAATAAGGGAGTGGAATATTTTGTAAATGGGGAGATAATTCAAAGCCCAGAGGTGCAGAGGGACTTGAGAGACCCCATGCAGATTCCCTCAAAGTTAACTTGCAGTTTGATTTGGTGGTTTGGAAGGCAAATGTAATGTTAGTATTCATTTTGAGAGCACCAGAATACAAAAGCAAGGCAGTATTTATAAGGCATTGGTCAGACTACACTTCAAGTACTGTGAGCAGTTTTGGGCCCCTTCCCTAAGAAAGGATGTGCTGACATTGGAAAGAGTCCAGAGGAGATTCACAAGAATGATCCCAGGAATGAAAGGGTTAACATATGAGTAGCATTTGATGGTTCTGGATCTGTACTTACTGGAGTTTAGAAGAATGAGGAGTGATCTCATTGAAACCTGTCAGAAATTGAAAGGTGTGAATAGAGTGGATGTGGAGAGGATTTTACCTATAGTGGGGGAGTTTAGGATCAGAAGGCATTGCCTCAGAATTGAGGGATATCCATTTAGAATACAGATAAGGAAAATTTTCTTTAGTCAGAGGATGGTGAATCTGTGGAATTTTGTCATAGACAGCTGAGCAGGCCTAATCATTGGGTATATTTAAGGCAGAGTTTGATAAGTTCTTGATCAATTAGGGTGTCAAAGCTTACAGAGTGAAGGCAGGAGAATTGGGCTGAAAGGGATAATTGATCAGCTGTGATAGAATGGCAGAGGAGATGTGATGGGCCAAATGGCCTAATTCTGCTCCTAGGTCTTGTGGCCTTCTGTTCTAACTCCTGTCTGAAGAGTTCGGGGTACAAAAGGGTATTCTGCACATTAGGTCAGCACCACATCATCCAACCACTAATGGCCCTGCTGAACAATTTGTACAAAACAATGAAACAAGCCCTCAAGACTTCAGTGGGAAGTCAATCCCTCAACCAGCATCTTAGCACTATCTTACTGAAACACCACAACACACCACATACCACCATTAAAATGTCTCCAGCCGCTGCACTGATGAAAAGGCAGCTTCGCACTCGGCTTGACCTGCTTAGATCCCCAAACACAAAACAGATAGTGCTCAATGAACAGAAAACCCAAGCAGAGAGACGTGCTAAAGCCGAGTACTGAAGCATCACGGCATGAGAGAGAGGACTTGTCTGCAACTACATCTCTGGAACCAAGTGGATATCTGTAATGATGGTGGCACAAATTGGTCCAGTGTCATACACAGTGGAAGCTAGTAATTATAAGATCTGGAGAATGCATGGCAATCAGCTGCTGTCTACTTCTGAGGCTACTGAAAACCAACACAAACTGACCAATACAGATCCAGTTGTAGAAACAGGACAGGATTCTGAGACTATGACTGTACAGCTTCCATTAAGATCAAATGACACGGCCAGTGCTCCCCCATTACCTGTGATTTCTGAGGTGCCCCCTATTGAAAATGCAGTACCCAAGTCAAGATCTATACATACACCACCAAGAGGTAAAATGACTATGGTGTCATCCCCAGATTCACCTCTTTACAGGCAGCCACAAAACAAACAAACCCAATAGAAACTATTAAAAAAGAAGACTGTCAAACACCCAATTAACAAATATTACAAACAATAAAAAATAAGCAAATAATACTCAGTGCCAAATTTAACAGAAGTGAGATCACAGCCATGAAGACAGTCAATCCAGGGGCCAATTAGTTGCAGGCCACACCCTCTGTTCAGTGTAGAGATGACTAAACCTGACCGAGCAGCAAGCTGAACACCGGCCCATCCCTGTCACCTTGACCTTTTCAATTTGGCCCACTGTTTAAATCAGCCAAACCGTGTTTTGTTCCTCACTCCCAGACCCAGGCTCTGACTCTTAGATACACTCTCAGACCTGGGCCTCTCTGCCTCAATTTGGCTCGTACCCGACCTTTCCAGTCCAGCCTTGTGCTTAAATCAGCAAAACATTAGCTCGCTCCTCACTCTTGGGCATGGGTCCTCCTGCCTCAGCTCCACCTCACCTCAGCTTGCCTTGTCTTGGATCCGTTGCTTGAAATCAACTCCAAGCCCATACTAGCAATGACCATACATCGACTCCTTCCTTGTTCTCAGACCCAGGTTCCACCATCCTGCGCCTTCAAGACTTCAGTTCACACCACAAAAGTGCCAGTTCATACAGGCAGCTCAAAAGCTCTGCTTCAAAAGGGATGCTATAGGCTATTGATTGCAGTGATCATTTTCCAGAAAAAATGTGATTAATAAAGTAGTTAGTAGCTTTGTAGTTTTGCTTGCTGCCAGTAAGTCATCACTCTGTTCCACCAGTGCCATCTTAAACTGGACTGACAAGCAGAATAAGCAGCTGCATGTTTGTTCCTCACCTCTCGATCTATCATGTGTGTTATTCACAGCCACCTGGCTTCCCAGTACCACAAACATAACAAAAATCAATGGGTGAACTGAGGTTAATAGAGGCAATATTGTGCAGACAAAATAACAGAAGTTATGTCAGCATTTATCGAAAGCAATTAAACACGTTAAATAAGTCTGTACTCTTGTCTGAATGAAAGAGTCTCTAAGTTAGACATCACCACAGAGATGAATGAATGGAGAGGCGTTGCTGCTTTTTAATATAAGTTCCTTAATATTTGTCAGCAAAGATTAGTTAGGAAAGCCATATAAATTTCTTCCCCTATTCCTCTATGAATACTCAAGATTTCTCTGATACATCATCAAGCTGAATTTGTGCATACCCTACATCCATTAAAGATACTGGTAGTTTAAGTTTGTTTCTCCAAATGGTTTCATTTAAACATATTTCAATATCTCATCTCATCACAGTTCCTCATTATTGCATGATGAATCAATACCTCATGTTCAAATGGGGCTTGAATCTGTGGGTCTCAATTTTAAATGATAAAATGAATGAGCCAGAGAGCAAACTCTGAGCTCTTACTATACAGGACTCAAAGGGCAATCTTCAGTTTACACTTGTGTTTTAATATTGGCATGTACATATTTGTCTAGCAGCTCAGTGAGTTTGTTTACTGAGTTGTAGAACTATATAAGGTGGCAACAAGTTGAGTCTATGTATCAAACCAGTCCTTACCCAAATCAGTAAGTAGTGTTACGTATCCCGTAACTGGATAACTTACCAGCAAAGATAGAGTGGTCCGTTGAAGTCTGATGTCACTATTTTCAAACGTTTTTATTTATAAAGGGGCACAAAAGTAAGGTTAATACAAACATTCAGATAATGTACGTCGTCAATACTCAATCTAAAGCGCGGGTATAGTAATGATCATCATTAAGAAAATGAGCTCTACTGTTGTCTAGGGGATAATATGTTGTCCGTTGGAAATATAAAAGTCACTCAGAAGTCTGCAGACTTTAGCCTTTCAGGGAATCGCTGGGTTTCACATGTTTTAGAGGGATCGGTGAAAAACGGAAAAAACTTGCCCGGGTCTTTATGAAGCCACTCCGTTAAATCAGGGGAGCGTTGTTTCCCCGTTGTTAGTTCAAAGTCCTTCTCGGTAGTATCAGCCACCCGCTCCCCAGGCAAAGGAGTTAGGAGCACACGTGGCGTTGAGTGGCTTCCAGCTATTACGGGAGCACTGAGCGAGGGTGTCCTTCTGGTGCGTCGCTGGGGTACTGCCTCCTGCAGTCCCCTTTTATCTTGACTTGCAGAGTTGTAGATGTACATCAAAGTAGGGTGATGCAATCCCCACCCCCACATTGCCCGAGGGTGTCCATATCCATGGTAGCTGACACGTAGCAGGGACATGCACATCACACAGGTGCCTCTAAGAACAATGGCCAAAACCGTTGTGTTGTCTCTCACTTCCTGGGTCCGAGACCCGAATTAATAGCGATCTTGCGATTCTCTGGAAGGAGGGGGCTGATTCCCGCCCCTTCGGCCCCTCAGAGCTGTGGTACATTCATAACAGTAGGAACAGTAACTGGTGATAGCTACCTCAAATTAGTTGAGAGCTCCTGTTGTCTGTCAGATCACTGTCTGGTTCCTCTGCCAGATGCACACAGGAAATGTTTCTGGATGCTATCTGATGAGGACACATAGATTGTTGAACTCACAGCCTAGCCTGAGAATGAGTACCATACCAATCACCTGGGAGAGGCACATATAGACACTGCAATAGGATTCAATGCCTTTGGGAATGGGGAGGAGTGAAAAATTAAATCACTGCCCATAAACAGTTCAGACAAAAGCAAACTAAAGTTGTAAAATAGCTATTGCAAGGCATCATATTACTTTGGATCAACCTCCTTCAGCTTGGCAGCCTTACAAAGTATGATATTAAAAATAGCCCCAGATTTTTACTTACTCATTGATGTAGATAGATAACAACAACTTTCTTTGGGCAATAAAGATAAAATGCTTTATTGTACAGTAACACTGTCTGAAGATTGCTAAGCACCTACCTTGCTAGTGGATAACACCGTAATAATGATAAATGACAATAATGAGTTCTGCCTTAATGCATAATGACCTCTTTAATTTGACTAGTGTCTTTAATAATTTAAGCTGTTGTATGGATTCATCTTCTTCATTTTTCTATTTCATTCAGCATCAAATTGTGACGTATGCAAATTGCTTTTCCCAAAGGCAAAATATTACATTTCGCTATCTAGAATAATAATCATACATCACAGATTCAAAGAGATGTAAGTTTTTTGATTGCTTGACTGATAACTCTAGGCTCCAGACAGAGCACATGCATTTTGTATATTTGATGGATAATTGGGGGAGAGATATATGAGAAATTGTAAAAGCGAAGAAGTGAGAGAAAATTGTAAATATTGCATCTAGGTGTTCCTTCATTACAATGGTAATTAGACCTCAAAAGTAACTCCACAGATTAGAAGACCCTTCAATATACCATCAGGATCTGGGTGCCACAATATAAAGCCAACTCTTCCTATTTAATGATATGAATTATGTCCAGCAAGTAAATCCCTTTGGTTTTTCTGTAAATCAGTTTTCACATTTAGTTTTCCAAATATTCCTGGAGACAGTGACCTGCATAGGAAAGAGTTTACAGGCTGGCAGTAGTCATTTATAGGAAAAGAGTATCTGAGACTCCAAATCTTTCTGTGGCAAACATATTTTACTAATTTTGTAATGCCTCAATGAAAACCATTTACTATTTACAGGCAATAGTACTGGAATTGCTGCAATGGGAAGTGAATACAAGAAGCGCT
Source organism: Hypanus sabinus (assembly GCF_030144855.1). Taxonomy (NCBI): domain Eukaryota; kingdom Metazoa; phylum Chordata; class Chondrichthyes; order Myliobatiformes; family Dasyatidae; genus Hypanus; species Hypanus sabinus. The sequence goes on from NC_082712.1 coordinate 126,114,228, forward strand.
TACTACTTTTGTTACCCTGGCATGGGAGTCTATAGGAGAACAATCAGATTCCATGTTATCTCTATGCTTAGAAGATCATCAAAACAAGTTTTCAAGGAGGTGTCAGACTTAAAACTGACCAGGTTAAACCTGTATAAGTGTTCCTGCACAAAATACATAACCCAGGAAAGCGAGACACAAGTTTTCTTTTCCCCTTTCAATCTGTCAAAAGTATACTGAGGCCAAGGACTGAACAATTTTACATCTTAGTATAGCTTAAGTGTCCAGCCCAGTGGCCAGCTAACACACTTTTTCCATAAAGGAATTAAATATGAGTAAATTTCCACTTAATAGGCTCATGTAATATATAATTATTAAAGAAAAACAGCAAATTCAAAGTTGAGAAAATAAATATCTCATAATTGATGAGTTTTACTCCTTTGGGTGTTAAGATAATATTAAGTGAAAGAATGAATATCTGTAATAATAAGGGGTCAGGGAGAATAATTTCATTGATCCTGCTCCGATTGAAGGTGCAAATGTTGACGGTTGATTCCTCTTTTGCAAATAGTCTCTGTGATAATATTAATGCATCTTCTAACATCTTTGTAATCAGTAGCTATGTCCTGTTCTGCCCTTGATGGTCAAAAGATGAAGATACCATCTTCAATGGCAACAGAATGATGTTTATCATGTGGCAACTGTAACATGACAAGTCAATTTTATTTAACAGCAAATTTTGAGACAGAAGATAACTGCTTTAGGATGCAATGATGTATCCTAGAATGATTGTAAGTACTGGAATAGGCCTTGTTATATTTCATTTTTACCCACTATTAGCAAAACAACTGGTTATTATGAACCATTTATTCTCGTAAGAGTAGCTGTGAGCAAACTATTTTCTGAACTATTGCTTGCATGTCTCATTCAATATTTCCAAATGTATTAATGCAAAATGATATTCCTCTCTTAATTTAGACAATTGAATTGATCTCAGAAAACTGGCTCTCTACATATATTGCCAATGGTGACATCTCATCCTTCAACAAATCATTCAAAGCACTAGAATTTGGGAGCATTCGGATGCAGAAATTGTTTTCAATATGAAAAGCTACAAAGCAACAAATTCCATTCCTAAGGTGCTCTCAATGCAGCAAAATTGTTCAAGGATCCTTCACAGGAGCTTCATCAAATAAAAAATGGGGCTGAGCCATCTAAGGAGATATCAAAGCAGGCAGCCAAAAGCTTGATCAAAGAGGTAGGTTGTAAAGATCTGTTAAAGGAGAAAAGAGGCAGGAAAAGTTAGGGGTGGATTTTCAGAACTCATGGTCTAGGTAGCTAAAAGCAGATCTGCCACTGGTGGAGCAATTAAATATGTTAGGCTTTGTGGAGCGTTGACATGTGGAGATGGAAAAAATTAGTGATGGAGAGTGAGCAAAGAGGAATGTGAAAATTTTAGTGATCTTGCCTCTACTGAAGGTCCAAATATTGACAGGATGGTTACTCTTTGAAAATAAACTTTTCAATGATATTAATTACTTAGATGATAACAAGGCTTTGCTCCCAGATGAGCTCAATGCCTTTTATGCTCATGTTGACCATCAAACCATGAAGGGACCTTCATAAACTCCCACAGCCCCCGATGACCCTGTAATATCAGTTTGTGAGGCCAAAGTGAGAGCTTCCTTCAGGAGGGTGAACCTACGAAACATATCCAGCCCAGTACCTGGCCAAGTACTAAAGACCTGTGTTGATCAACTGGCAGGAATGGTCTCCGATAACTTTAACCTCTCTCTTGGCAGTTCGAGTTGCCCTCGAGCAGGTTTCAATTATACTGTTGTCTAAGAAGAACATGGGTGCCAGCCTCGATGACTAACATCCAGTAGCTCTTACATCCACTGCGATGAAGTGCTTTGAGAGGTTGGGGGTGAAAAATATCAACTCCAGCCTGAGAGATGACTTGGATGCGCTCCAACTTGCCTACCATCACAAGAGGTCAACAGCAGATGCCATTTTGTTGGCTCTTCACTCCACCCTCGGACATCTGGACAGTGAAAATGCATACATTAGATTGTTCTTCATTGACTACAGTTTGACATTCCCTCAAAACTAATCAATCAGCTTCAAAACCTTGGCCTCAGTACCACTCTGTGCAATTGGATCCTGAATTTCCTCACTTGCAGACCCCAGTCAGTTGGGGGCCAGGTTAAATGCTCAGAGAACTTGACACCCAGGAACTTGCAATTTTGTCCCTTGCAACATTTTCTGCTCTTAACGTACCTGTAGAATCCTTGAAGATTCTCCTTCACCTTGTCATACCTTCTTCTGCTTTTTTCTTAAGTGTTCCCTTGCATTTTTTTATACTCCATAAGCACCTAATTTATTCCTACTTGCCTATACCTGCTACACGCTTCTTCCTTCTCTTATGCAGGGCCTCAATATCTCTTGAAAAACAAGGTTTCCTGTACTCTCAGAATTTCTTTTTGAAAGCCTCTCACTTTCGAAGTACACCTTTGCCAGAAAACAGCCTGTCCCAATCCACACTTGCCAGATCATTTGAGATACCATTAAAAAAGGCCTTGCTCCAATTTAGAATTGAAAAATTTAGAGTTTGCCTTATCAAATAGTGATGCTGAAAGCCTTTTCCCCAACATAAACGAACACCAAGATTGAACATTGAACATAGAACATAGGATAGTACAGCACAGAAACAGGCCATTTGGCCCACAATGTTGAGCCTAACCAACTAAAACACAAATCAAAAAACACCCAAACACCAATTAATTTCCCCTACCTACACAATATCCTCATCCCTTCATCTTCCTTTCATCCATGTGCCTATCCAAACATCTCTCAAAAGCCTCTGCTGTATTTGCCTCTTCCACCATACCAGGCAGTAAATTCCAGGCATCCACCACTCTCTGGATAAAAACTTACACCTCACATCCCCCTTGAACCTACTCCCCTCACCTTCGTGGCGCGCCCTCTGGTATTAGACATTTCAACCATGGGAAACAGATCATCCCTGTCTACTCTATCTACGCCTCTCATAATCTTATAAACTTCTATCAAATCTCCCATCAGCTTCTGCCACTCCAGAGGAAACGACCCAAGTTTATCCGGCTCTCACAACAGCATATGTCCTCTAAACTAGGCAGCATCCTGATAAACCTCTTCTGCTCCCTCTGCAAAGCTTCAACATCCTTCCTATAGTGGGGTGACCACAAATGTATGCAACAATCCAGAGTTTCATAAAGTTGCAACATAAACTCTTGACTTTTGAACTAATAAAGGCAAGCATTCCATAACCCTTCTTAATCACCTTATCAACCTGTGCAACCACTTTCAAGGAGCTATGAACTTGGATCCCAAGGCCCCTCTGCTCAACTACACTATTAAGGACCTTGTCCTTAACAGTGCGCTGTCTCCTTGCAACAAAGTGTTCTTGAAACAGAAATGCAGATCTTAATGCAGGTCTCATTAGTATGATGTATGAATGTCATTTATTTTTCCAAGCCTGTATGCTTATTGAATCTTTATTATCATTTCACATTTCAATTGTTTATGTGTTTTCCAGTTTACTTTAATTATAATGCACCTATACATTTAGGACATTATTAATCTAATTGACTACTTATATTGTTATAAATTATGCCCAGATTCATCTTCATTGAATATCCCCAAAACTGAAACTTACTTTCTACCATTTAAAAAAGATGTTTAATTTGATAGATAGTTCAAAAATACAAAGTTACAGCCAATAAATTCATATATTAAAGTTATAATTTGAAATAGAATCATTGTGGTACACCACAGAAGCAGGCTCTTCTGCACAAACTCCAATGCCGACCTTGTTGTCCATCTACACTAATCCTACTTCCTAGCATAAGGTCCAGATCCTTCTATTCCTTGCCATTTCAAAGACCTTCTAAATGTCACTTACATATATGTAATGATTGTTTCTGATTCCACCACCTCTTCTGGTAGCAAGTTCCAGATATCAAGCACTCTCTGTGTAAAACTTTCCTCCTTAAATCCATTTTGAAACTCTTTCCTCTCACCTAAAAAGTTTTTTAAAATCTCTACTATAAGAAAAGGATTCTGGCCATCTATTTTATCCATTCCTCATAATTCTGTCTACATCTGTCAGGTTATCCCTTCACTACAGGGAAAACAAGCTCAGCCTATCCAATCTCTTCCTATAATTAAAGTTGTCCAATCCAAGCAACACCCTGATCAATCTCCTCTTCACTCTCTCCAATGCATTACGTCCTTCCTAAAGTGCAGTGACCAGATTTTCTTTGGGGTTTTCTCCAACCTGGGAGATGGGGCTTGTTTTGCTATTGTTGTTTTGTTTTGCTGTGTCCTGTGTTGTTCTTTTGAGCATTGTGGTCATGCTATGTGTGATGACATTGCAGGCTTCCCCTTGCACGTCCCTATGTGTCGGGCATTAACACAAACAACACATTTGTTTGACACACTAAAACAAACGTCGACAGCGCTTCTCCCCATAGATGCTGCCTGGCCTGCTGTGTTCCACCAGCATTTTGTGTGTGTTGTTGAACACATTTCACTTTATGGTTTGATGTACTTGTGATAAATAAATCTGAATCTGAAATCTGAAGTGTATTCCCCATCATTGACATAAGGCTCAGCAAATTTTCCCCGCTGCCCTTCCTAAATGAAGAAAGAATCTGTTGGTAGCTCACCATGGCTGACAAAGATGCAACTATTTCTCAGCTCTCCAATTACTCCTCCCTTCCTTCTCAAATTATCTTGGACTTAAATCTCGTTTGGCCCAGAGGATTTATCAACCTTATTCATTCCATGAAATCTAAAACCTCATCATCTTAATACTGATGTGCTTCAGACTATCAATGTGGAATTTCCTGAACTCACTATATTCCAAGTCCTTCTCTTTGATGAATATAGCTGAAGTATTAATTTAGAACTGTACCAACAGCATTTGGCTCCGCACATGTGTTATCCTTCAGCTGCTCTTTCCCCAGCTACCACTTGTTTCGGACATACTTATAGAATATTTTCGCATTCAGCTTACTCTTACCCCTTTTGGTTCACCTAATTCATTTTTAAGTTCTTTCCTACATCCTCTAGATTCCTAAAGGGATTCATTTGATTCTAGTTGTTTTGTACCTTCCCTCTTTGCCCTGGTCAAATCATCAATATCCTATGTTTTATAAGATTTCCTAATGTCACCATCTTTACCTTTCATCCTTACTTGAACATGCTAGCCCTGAGCTCTCACAAACTCTTTTAAAAGATCGCCATATTTCTGACACTATTTTTCTCACAAATATCTGCTTCCAATTATTTTCACTAGGTCCCCCTATGCCACTGAGATCAGCCTTCCCCAATGGGACCAAGCTTTGCCCTTTCTATAACTGCCTTGAAATTATAGTCACTGTTCCTATAGTGTTCCTCTATCACCTGCCCAGCTTAATTTCATACAATCAATGAAAGAAGAGGCCCTGTCTCTAATAGAATTATGTACATGTCATCTCAAAAACTTCTCTTGGATGCACAACAAATTCGGCCCAGTCTTAGGCTTTTGCTGTAAAGCAATCCCAGGTAGTATAGAGATTGTTAAAATCCCACAATATTACAAATAATCCAATTGCTTTCACACCTTTCTGAAATTTGCTTGCATCTCAAACTCTCTAATTCCCGTTGGCTGCAGAAGGAACATAGCACAATCCCAGCAACTTGATTGTTCGTCTCGTGTTCCTGAGGTCTATCACATTGCCTCATTCTACAATCCCTCCAAGATATCTTTCTAAAGTATTCTGTCATAGACTTACAGAGTGTGGAAGAAAGGCCATGCAGCGATGATGTATCAATTAGCAGCAATTAGCCCAGAGACTTCTATGTCATTGAGTCATAGAGAAGTACAGCACAAAACAGGACCTTCAGCCCATTTAGTCCATGCTGAAAAAATTTAAGTTACCTACTCCCCATCAACCTGCCTTGTTTTCATCCAGCTTCCTCAAGAAAATCTATAAGCTTGATTAGACATGACCTACCATGCATGAAGGCATTGTTGACTATCCTTAATCAGTCCATGTTTATCCAAATATTTATATATCTGGTCCCTTAGAATACCTTCCAATAATTTTCCATAAGTGATGTCAGACTCAACAGCCTATAATTTCCTGGTTTGTGTTTAGAGCCTTTTTTAAACAGTGGAAAACATTGGCTATCCTCCAATCCTCTGGTATCCCTTCTGTCGCTAAGGATGCTTTAAATATCTCTGCTAGGGCCCTGGCAGTTTCTGCAATTGCCTCCCGTGGGGTCTGAGGGAACACCTTGTCAGGATTTATCTATCCTGATTTGCCTTAGGTGTCACAAGAGCGGGACACGGGTGGACCCAAATGCAGGACACAAACATGTTTTGTAGCGTTAACAAAAATAGAGTTTATTAATAGTTACTAGGAAAGCAGGGAAGCAAGGGTTGTACAGAGAGACATGAAGGAGGGAATATGCGTGGCTGGAGTTGAACTCAGACCCTGGACTTAGACTGAGACTCAGGGCCGGGGAACTCAGAACTCGGAACCCGGACTTGGACTTGGGTTTGGCCTGGGAACTCAGAACTTGGGACCCAGACTTTGACTTGGATTGGGACTTGGAACTCGGAACATCGGAACACGAAGCCAAGACTCTTCCTTGGACACAGGGCACAGAGCTAGGACTCTTCTTGGATACAGGATACAGAACACAAAGAGATTAGTTCCCCACTCAGGGTAGTGGCAAGCGGCCGGACCTAGCCAGCAGAGGTGAGGACACAGGGACAAAACCACACAATGTCAGGCAGTTCTTTATCTTGGCACAAAGCGGCTCCATGTAGTGGCGAGCTCTCAACTCGGCCCCAGAACTACAGACAGAGGCTCTTGACTCATTCTGGCAGATTAACTTGATGGACCCACTCTGGTGAGGTAGCATAGCAGGCTCGCTCAGGCGCGATAACTTAACGGACTCACTCTGGCAAGCAGAGGCGACTTACTGGCAGTTGCTTCAGAGAGGAGACTTGGCTTGCTCTGGTGATGTGACTTGGCTCGCTCCGGCAAGATGACTTGCTCGCACTTGTTTCAGTGACGTCCGGTGACGATCTAGCGCTGAGAAGCTAGACACTATACACAGCTGGTTCAGCTGAGAATCAAGTGCCTTTAATTACAGAGCCCAAGAAACACGGAGAAACAATGAATTAAAGGAAAACAAGGAGTCAACAGTCCTGATCATGACACAAAGGAAATTTACAGGGAATAACTGATCAGGACCGTGACATCAGGATAGCAAACACCTCCTCCTCTGTGATCTGTACAGGGTCCATGAAGTTCATGCCACTTTGCCTCACTTCTATAGACTCCATATCTGTCTCTTAAGTAAATACAGATGTAACAAATGCACTTAAAAACTCCTCCATTTGTTTTGGCTCCACACATGGATTACCATTCTGGTCTTCCAGAGAACAGATTTTGACCATTGCAATCCTTTTGCTCTTAACATATCTGTAGACTCCCCTAAGTTTCTCCTTCAGCTTATCCGCTAGAGCAACTTCTTGCCTACTTTTAGCCTTCCTGATTTCTTTCTTTAAGTGTTCTCTTGCATTTCTTGCACTCCACAAGCTCCTCATTTGTACCAACTTGCCTATACCTGCTATGCCCTTCTTTTTTTTCTCAGCCAGGGCCTCAGTATCTCTTGAAAACCAAGGTTCCCTGTACTTTCAAAATTTCGTTTTTGAAGGCTTCTCACTTTCGAAGTACACCTTTGCCAGAAAACAGCTTGTCCCAATCCACACTTGCCAAATCTTTTCTGATACCATCAAATTTGGCCTTTCTCCAATTTAGAATCTATGTGATGTTCTCCACAATCAGTAGTGTGACCACTACTTCCCTCCTGTGCACTGCCTATGTCATCTGTGAGAGTACTATAGGCTAGAGCTTTAGGCAACTACTCTTGTCCTTCCCTCAGCCATGTTTCTAGAAATGCAATAATATCATAATTCCAAGGGCTCTTTTCATGCTTTAAGCACATAAGATCATAAGACCATAAATCATAGGATGAGAATTAACCCGTTCAGTTGATCAAATCTTTTCTGCCATCCCATCATGGCTGGATTATCGTCCCTCTCATACACCTGTCCTGTCTTTTCCCTCTGACCTTTGACACCTTGATTAATCAAGAACTTATCAATCTCTGCTGTATATATCCCCAATGACTAGGCCTCCAGAACTGTCTGTAGCAATGAATTCAAGTCAAGTCAACTTTTATTGTCATTTTGACCATAAATGCTGGTACAGTGCATAGTAAAACTGAGACGATGTTTTTCAGGACCATGGTGTTACATGACACAGTACAAACAACTAGACTGAACTACGTAATAAAAAAAAACACAGAGAAAGCTACACTAGACTACAGACATACACTGGACTGCATAAAGTGCACAAAAACAGTGCAGGCATTACAATAAATAATGAACAGGACAATAGAGCAAAGTGTCAGTCCAGGCTTCGGGTATTGAGGAGTCTGATAGCTTGGGGGAAGAAACTGTTATATAGTCTAGTCGTGAGAGCCTGAATGCTTCGAAGCCTTTTCCCAGATGGCAGGAGGGAGAAGAGATTGTATGAGGGGTGCATGGGGTCCTTCATAATGCTGTTTCCTTTGCTGATGCAGCATGTAGTGTAAATGTCTGTGATGGTGGGAAGATAGACCCCGATGATCTTCTCAGCTGACCTCACTATCCGCTGCAGGGTCTTGCGATCCGAGATGGTGCAATTACTGAACCAGGCAGTGATGCAGTTGCTCAGGATGTTCTCAATACAGCCCCTGTAGAATGTGATGAGGATGGGGGGAAGGAGATGGGCTTTCCTCAGCTTTCACAGAAAGTAGAGATGCTGCTGGGCTTTCTTTGCTATGGAGCTGGTGTTGAGGGACCAGGTGAGATGCTCCATCAGGTGAACACCAAGAAATTTGGTGCTCTTTACGATCTCAATTGAGGAGCCGTCGATGTTCAGCAGGGAGTGGTCGCTCCTTGCCCTCCTGAAGTCAACAACCATCTCTTTTGTTTTGTTCACATTCAGAGACAGGTTGTTGGCTCTGCACCAGTCCGTTAGCCGCTGCACCTCCTCTCTGTAAGCTGACTTGTCGTTCTTGCTGATGAGACTCACCACGGTCGTGTCATCGGCGAACTTGATGATGTGGTTCAAACTGTGTGTTGCAGCACAGTCGTGGGTCAGCAGAGTGAACAGCAGTGGACTGAGCACGCAACCCTGGGGAGCCCCCGTGCTCAGTGTGGTGGTGTTCGAGATGCTGCTCCCGATCCGGACTGACTGAGATCTCCCAGTCAGGAAGTCTAGGATCCAGTTGCAGAGGGAGGTGTCCAGGTCCAGTAGTCTCAGCTTTCCAATCAGTTTCTGAGGGATGATTGTGGTGAATGCTGAACTAAAGTCTATGTACAGCATCCGAATGTATGTGTCTTTTTTGTCCAGGTGGGTTAGGGCCAGGTGGAGGGTGGTGGCAATGGCGTCATCTGTTGAGTGGTTGGGATGGTACGCAAACTGCAGGGGGTCCAGTGAGGGGGGCAGCAGGGTCTTGATATGCCTCATGATGAGCCTCTTGAAACACTTCATGATGATGGATGTGAGTGCGACGAGAGGGTCGTCATTGAGGCAGGACTGAAGACTTTTTTGGCACGGGGACAATGGTGGTGACCTTGAAGCACGTTGGAATGGTGGCGCTGCTCAGGGAGATGTTGAAGATGTCAGTGAGAACATCTGCTAGCTGGTCTGCACATCCTCTGAGCACTCTACCAGGGATGTTGTCTGGTCCAGCTGCCTTCCGTGGGTTGACCCTGCACAGGGTTCTTCTCACGTCGGCCACGGAGAGACACAGCACCTGGTCATTCGTAGGAGTGGTGGACTTCCTCACCACCACATCATTTTCTGCCTCAAACCAAGCATAGAAGTTATTCAGCGCATTTTGGAGGGAGGCATCACCTGCACAGTCAGGTGATGTTGTCTTGTAATTGCTGATGTCCTGGATTAAATTAGAGTAACACCAGGTCTAAAAGGCTGTTGCTGCCGTGCCGCACTGCCTCATGGGATTTGCACTGATTCACCACCCTCTGGCTAAATAAATTCCTCCTCATCTCTGTTCTAAATGGTTGTCTCTCTATTTTGAAACTGTGCCCTCTGGTCCTAGACTTCCCCACTGTAAGCATCTTCTCCAAGTCCACTCTGTCTAGGCCCTTCAATACTCAATAGGTTTCAATGAGGTTCCCCTTCAATGAGATTCCTGTTCAGTGTGTACAGGAACAGAGCCATCAAATTTTTCTCATGCATTATCCCTTTCATTTGCAGAATCATTCTCATACACCTCCTCTGAACCCTCTCCAATGCCAGCACATATTTTCTTAGATAAGGGACCCAAAACTGCTCACAATTCTTCAAGAGTGATCTGATCAATGCCTTTTCAAGCCTCAGCATTACATCCTTGCGTTTATATCTTTGTCCTCACAAAATGAATGCTAACATTGCATTTGCCTTCCTTACCACTGACTCGACCTGCAGGTTAACCTTTAGTGAATCCTTCATGAGGATTCCCATGTCTCCTTGCACCTCTGATTTCTGAATTACTCTTCATTCAGGAAAATCTTCACCTTTATTCCTTCTACCAAGTGTGTGACCATACACTTCCCTACACTCTATTCGATCTCCCACTTCTTACTTCTTTTCCCATTTTCCTATTCTGTCTAAGTCCATCTCCAAACTCTCTGCTTCCTCAACACTACCTGCACCCTCATCTATTTTTATATCATCCACAAACTTGGTCATCTAAATCATTGACATATAATGCGAAAAGAAGCAGTTCCAACACAAATCCCTGCAGAACACCACTATTTGCCAGCAGCCAACCTGAAAAAGCTCCCTTTATTCTCACTCTTTCCCTACTGCCAATCAGTCAATCTTCTATACATACTAGCATCCTTCCTGTAATCCTATCTTGTTTAGCAGTTTCGAGTGTGGCACCTCGTCAACGGCCTTCTGAATATCCAAGTAAACAACATGCACTGACTTCTGTTTCCCTATCCTGCCTGTTCTTTCCTCAAAGAAATGCAACAGATTTGTAGGGCAAGATTTCTCCTTAAGTAAACCACGCAAACTTTGGCCTACTTTATCATGTCCCTGCAAGTACCTGAAAACCTCATCCTTAATAATGGATTCTAAAATGTTCCCAACCACTGAAGTCAAACTATCATTTCCTGTCTTTTGCCTCCCTCCTTTCTTAAAGAGTGGCGAGACATTTACAATTTTCTTGGGTCCCATGATTTCACCAAGAGTTGGACTCAATTTAGTGACTGAACAACAACAATGACAAGGATTATACATTTTCTTATCCTGTCACTTCATTCTAAGGATTTGATTTCATTTTCTACCAACAGAGTCATCCCTCATCTCATCTATCTCTGATGCTCCTTGCATTAATGTGAATGTAGATTAGCCCTCCCATGGTCCCTAATCTGCCTCTCTCTACTCTACTCAATGAACTTTCTTGCTTCCCTAGACTGAATCAGTCTACCCAGCTGCTGCCATTTTACCGTGCCCCCACAACAACCCCAGATGAGTGCCCCTATTGATATCAATGGGACTGAAGTTGAAAGCGTGAGTAGCTTCAAGTTCCTTGGTCTACACATCACTGAGGATCTCACCTGGACTGTACATACCGGCTATGTGGTGATAAAAGCACAACAGCACCTCTTTCACCTCTGACAGCTGAAGAAACTTGGCATGAGTACCTAAGTCCTCGGGACCTTCTACAAGGGCAACATCAAGCCCGTCGTGACTGGCCGTGGCACCGCCCGGTACGGGAACTGCACTACTGTTATTGCAGAGAGTGATGCGGACAGCCCAGCACACCTGTGAATGTGAACTTTCCTCTATTCAGGACATTTACGGCAGCAGGTGCCCATAAAGGGCCTGGAGGATCATCAAGGACTCCAGCTACCCCAAACACAAACTGCTGCAGCTGCTTCCGTCTGGCAAATGGTACCGTAGCGTTAAGGCCAGGACTAACAGGCTACAGGACAGCTTCTTTCAGCAGGTCATCAGATTTGTTAATACACATTGATCTGAATGCATATCTGACTGTAATTTGTGTCTGACTGCATTCACGTATAAAAAACAATTATGTATACATTCCAGGTGTCTGGGCAATATCCTCCCACATTTCCCTTCCTTATAGCGATGGAGACTCAACAAAAAGATTTTTACTCCCTCACATTGTGAGATGGATTTAAGAAACAAAGTTCTAATTCTAAACCTTCCAGAATAAAGCCCCTGCAAGGATTTTGTTTCTGCCAGTTTAGATGCAGTCAGTCTTTTTCTACAGGTCCTTCCTGCCCTAGAAACAACCTTAGTGATTCAAATATCGAAAGCCCTCCCCTCCACACCAGTTCATTAGTCACGTGTTTTCTGTGGTATCCTCCTAATTCTATCCTCGCTAGCAGATCACACAGGGAATCACTCTGAGATTTCAACTCAATCAGTCCTATACTTTAAACCTACTGGCTCCCTGAATTACTTTGCATCACTCATCACTATATATACCTATGACATTAGTACTCCCCAAGTACTCAGCAATGCCTCCAATGGTTGTTAATTAACATGCTGTCCATTCAATTATCAATAACGCTATGTGCAAATGTCTTCATTCAGTTAACATGACAGTATTAAACTCCTTTTGTTTTCCGAAATTGGAACTGAAAAATACCCCTTGTTGTAGAATGCACCTTCTGGTGCTACTTGGACTTGTCTTCAGTGATGAGCCCAGGGTTGTAGGATGTTTCAGACAACCTCACCCAAGTGACCCAGACTGGGGTGATCAGCCCTCAACTTGTGTCCAAGTGGCGCTAATCATGTTAATTCACTTCAGCAATAAAGGCATAGTGCAGTGTTTTTGAAGGGCCTAACATTGATCTTATATTCTCTGCAGAAAATAATAAAGAAGCAATTGATTCAACTAATAGAAGTAATTAAATTCTAACTTTAGACAACTGGAAATCACCACATAGTCCTAGATTCATGCTTTTCGATGGGCTATCAATACTCCAAACTGTTTCTCTACAGCTCTGAAGAAATTCTGAAAATTTACTGAAACCAAACTTCAACCTACTTGGAAAATTTTATTTCCAAACAGACAGCTGGTTTCAGACAAACTAAACATATAATTTTTTGATCATCTTCAGTCACTGCCCATAACTCAGCCCTCACTTCCGGTGTATATTCAAACACATCAACTTCATCACTGAATTCTCAGGTACATTGTGCTGACAGCAAGATGTTTACGTGGATCTTCCTGAATCTGTCAGCTTCCCCTACAAGATAATTCTTGAAATCTCTACAATCTCTCTGATATCTCCTTTTCTAGTCTTTGATCTGTCTTCTGAGTCAGCACATGTAGCTTATCATGTGTCAGGGTCTGTGCATTGTCCTGAAGCACAGATGCCTCTATGAAGATGCTTCATAATAAGAACTAAACTTCAATGTGTGACTTTCTTCTTCATGGCCTCTTTCATTGTATGCACAGGAAACTGGTATATGTTAGGCCATGCCTAATGTCATTCTCAGCTCTTTTTGACCACAGTTACTAACTTTTCCTTGACTATGTATAGACTATTTTTATCCATCCTCAGATCTAAAGAAACACGCTATTCTGCATAGCATTTCATCATATAATTCTTTATTGCATGGTGTCTTATCACCTCCTCCTAACATTCTATTGGATAACTCAACGTTCCCCTCCATCAGTATCCAGCATGTCACCATTGACCGGAAACACATCTGGACTTGCAACATGAACATGGCAGCTGCAAGTGTGGGTCAGAGTTTGGGTATTCAGAAGCACCTTCTGACACCTAAAAAGCCTCTACAAAGCAAAATTGAGGAGAATAATGGACTGGTCTTCAGTTACTTGGGCGAGTGCAGCTTCAACAACACTCCAGAAAATCAAACAAATCCAGCAGAGAAAGATGTGTCTGATCTGTGCTCCATCCACCACCCTAAACATTTATCATCTCCCCCTGTAGCACCCAGTGGCTACAATGTATGCTATCTGTAAAATAAAGTGCAGTTATTTACCTAGACTTCTCCATCACCACCAACTCTCTCCATTCTAATAAGGACTACACATTTAGCACTAAGATTCCCAATGTCTGCCAGAGTTGTTATCTTGCACCATTCTCTATAGAGAGGTTAACACAAAGGAAACTCTGCCATGGACGGTCCCAAGCCTGGCTATGAAAGGAGGAGGGTTGGGAACAGTCCAAGCAACCCCTTTCATAAAATCCTAGAACTACAGAAATGTCAACAGACTCTCGAAAGACCTCATCGCTGGGAAAGGGAGGATTTTCACCTAGAAGACGTTTGAAATTTTGTGGTGAAAGCCACTTGTCTGTGAAAGCCACAGGGTCACTCATCCTTTTGTCATCCAGGACTACCACCACTGGAACATAGAATGTAAAACGTGAAGACCATGTATGAAAGTGGAAAGACAGCTGAAATGAAGAACATAAATCAGTGCCTGCTCAGCATCAGTGAGGCTGATGACTGCTTCAATAAGGGCATGAGGAAGATGATGCTCTGCACACATAAGGAGTCACATTCATGCTATCAATCATAGCAAAGAAGGAATTAGTAGAATGGAAAGCCCATGATCCTTGCATCACTGTGGCACCCTTTAGAACAAAGAAGAAAAAGATCAAAATGAATGGCATACAGCATTACGTGCAACAATGGAATCAAGGATGTTTTCTACAACTGACTCCAGAACATCCTAGAAATGAATCCTGAGGGAGATATTAACATTTTCATGGGAGGCCAAAGCAAAAAATAGGATCAGATAATACTGGCTATGAAGAACTGATGGAGCACACGAACTGGGCATGATGAGCAGGAATAGAGAGCGTTTTGCTGACAGCTGTGCATTGAAAAATATGGTCATAGGAGGCAGCAACTTCCCTCACCCAGGTCACAAGAACACCTGGGTGTCAGCTGACCACATAACGGAGAACCAAACAGACCACATCTGTATATCCCAGAAATTCAGGAGATCACTTCAAGATTTCAAAATAGGAAGAGGAGATTATGTCGCATCTGACCATCACCTCTTGGTTGCAAATCTGAAACTAAGACTGAAGAAGAATTGGATGGAATCAGCATCAATGGGGCAGAGGTTTAACATCAACTTTTTGAGAGGCATGCAGACCCAAAAACATTCCAATTGGTCCTCAGCAACAAGTTCCATCTGCACGAGGAAGAGGATCTATACAATGAATGACAGGAAGTTAAGGAGATGCTAGTTTTGACATGACCAGAGGTACTAGATGTCTCAAAGAACCAGCAGAAAGAATAGATCTCAGCTGAAACACTATGCAAGATCGGGGTGAGAAGGCAGAGGAAAGCAGTCATGAATAACAGCAGGACTAGAGCAGGAAAGGCAAGAGCACAGGAAGAGCACATAGAGGCTCACAGAGCAGTGAAGAAGAGAGTTAAAGCAGACAAGTGCAGTTATATAGACCGCCTGGCAGAAAAAGCTCAACAAGCAGCAGGGTGTGGCAAGATGAGGAAGCCATACAACACTGCCAAGAAACTGTCCGGCAAGTACAATAAGCTTGAGAGGCCAGTCAATGACAGGATGGAAAGGCCAAAGTGAGAACAGAGCAGCAGCTGAACAAGTGGCTGAAAACTTTGAAGAACTGCTGAACAGACCCACTCCTCTAAACCCACTTGATATCCCTCCAGTCAATACTGACTTACTTATAAAATGTGACAACCCAACCAGACAGGAGTTCAGGAAAGCAATAAAGAATGGTAAAACAGCTGGTCCAGATGATATTCCTGGAAAATCTCAAGGCAAACTTGGACACAACAGAAGAAATGCTGTACCCAGTCTTCCAGAAGATCTGGGAAGAAGGGCAAGTACCAACAGACTGGAAAGAGGGCCACCTTGTCAAGATTCCAAAGAAGGGTGATTTTAGCAACTGCTACAACTACAGAGGCATCACACTCTTTTCAGTCCCAGAAAATGTCTTCTACAATACTAGAGAGTGTGAAGAATGCTGTAGATGCTGCATTAAGAGATGAACAAGCATCTTTCCACAAGAACAGGTCATGAACTGACCTAAGAGCCACAGTACACAACATAGTCGAGCAGTCACTTAAGTGGATTTAATGTCTGTACATCAGCTTCATTGATTATGAAAAAGCATTCCACTGTACAGACAGGGAGACCCTGTGGAGAATCCTGCTGCACTATTGAGTACCAGGCAAGATGTTCAGCCTGATCAATAATCCATACGAGGGAAAGTCCTACAGAGTGGACAGCTCACCAGTAGCTTTCAGGTGAAGACAAGAGTCAGACACGAACATCCTAATGTCCCTTTCCTGTTGCATCTGTTCGTCAACTGAACGATGAAGACATCCAGAGCACAGAAAAGGAACAGGATTCCAGTAGACACTATGGAATCAATTGGATGAACTGCACTGATGATATAGTTCTCTTATTCCATGCCCAAAGCATATGCAGGAAAAAACAACAGACCTGGCAACTACATCACTGTAAATGTTCCACAAAGGGAAAACAAGTCCTCACAATTAATTCACCCTGTGTTGACCCAATTATTCTCAAGGGAAATCCACTTCAGGACGCAGAAGTCTTCACCTAACTGGATAATGTCATTGATAGACAGGGCAACACTGATGCAGATGTCAAGACATAGTTAGGGTAGCCTTCATCCAGCTCAGGAACATCTGGCGCTCCAAAGAGCTGTTATGCAAAAATCAGCGTGTTCATCTCCAATGTGGAGTCAGTTCTTTGGTATGAGGCAGGGCCTCGGAGGACAACAAAGGCTATAATTAGTAAAGTGCAGACCTTTATTAATAGCTGCCTGAGAAATAATCCTCTGGATCTGCTGGCCAGCAGTCACTAGCAGCATCGATCTATGGTAGAGAACAGCACCTTTCAGCAGAAGAAGAATTAAGGAAAAGAAAATGGAGATATATAGGATATACGCTGCATTAGCCAAGTACCAAATCTCCAGGGAAGTGCTAACATCGAATCCCAGGGGAAAGCAGGAGAGTCCAGCCAAAGAACACCTTGCAATGCAAACTTGAAGCTGACCACAAGAAGGTGGGCTACTTGAAAGACTGGCTCAAGACAGAGGACTCAGGCAAGATGTTGGTGGTGGTCTATGCCCCACTAGGGGTGATGGGTGTAACTAACTAAGACAAAGGAACTCTTTGGAGGTAGTGATCATAATATGATAGAATTCACCCTGCAGTTTCAGAGGGAGGAGCTAAAATCAGATGTATCAGTACAACAGTGAAGTAAAGGGAATTGCAGGGGCATGAGAGAGAAACTGGTCAAAGTCAATTAGAAGGAGACACTAGCAGGGATGATGGCAAAACAACAATGGCTGGAGTTTCTGGGAGCAATTCAGAAGGTACAAGTTAGATACATCCCTAAGTAGAAGATATATTCTCAAGGTATTCTGAGGCAACCGTGACTTACAAGGAAAATCAAAAGTAGCATAAAGGTAAAAGATGGGGCATACAAATGATCAAAAAAATTAATGGGAAGCTGGAGGATTTGGAAAACTTTTAAAACCAACAGAAGGCACTTAAAAACTAATAAGAACAGGAAAGATAAAATATGAAGGTTAGCGAACCAATATACAAAAAAGGATCATGGAAGTTTTCTTCAGATATATAAAGAGTAAAAAAGAGGTGAGAGTGGATATCAGACTGCTGGAAAATGACACCAGAGATGTAGCAATGGGGCACACAAGTGATGGTGAATGAACTCAGTCAGTATTTTGCAACAGTCTTCACCAGCAATATGCAGATACTTGAGAGAGCCAGTGGCGGAAGTAAGTGTATTCGCTATAACTAAGGAGAAGGTACTTGGGAAACTGAAATATCGGAAGCTGCATACGTAATCTGGACCAGATCAACTACGCCCCAGATTTCTGAAAGAGGTAGCTGAAGATATTGTGGAGGCATTCGTCATAATCTTTCAAGAATCACTAGGTTCTAAAATTGTTCTGGAGGACAGGAAAATTGCAAATGTCGCTCCTTTCTTTAAGAAGGATGGGAAGCAAAAAACAGGAAATTAGCCTGACTTCAGTAGTTGGTAAGATGTTGGAGTCCTTTATTATTCAGCTAAGATTTTGGGGTACCTGGAGATACATGATAAAATAAGCTGGCATCAATTTGGTTTCCTTAAGGGGACATTTTGCATGACAAATCTGAAGTTTGTCAGGGAAGACAAAGTGAGAAAGTAACAGACAGTGCAGACTAAGGAGAGTCAGTGGATTTTGTTTATTTGAATTTTCAGAAGGCCATTCACAAGATAGTGCAAATAAGGCTACTAAAGAAGATAAGAGCCCATGGTGCTACAGGAAAAATATAAGCATGGATATAAGATTGGTTAACTGGCAGAAGGTAAACCGTGGAAATAAAGGGGGGATCATTTATGATTGGTTGTTGGTGACTGCAGGGGTTGAAATTGGGACCATTTCTTTTCACGTTGAACTCAATGGCCACTATGTATTACCTAATAAAATGGCCATTGAGCGTATGTTTCGGGTTTTCTGCTGCTGTAGCTCTTCCCCCATCAAGGTGCGATATGTTGCACATTCAGAGATGTTCTTCTGCACACCACTATTGTAACACATCTTTATTTGAGTTACTATAACCTTCCTGTGGGCTTGAAACATTGTCCTCTGATCTCTCTCATTAACAAGGTATTTTCACCCATAGTCTTGCCGCTCACTAGATTTTTTTTTGCTTTTTGCAACATTCTCTGTAAACTCTACAGATTGTTTTGCATGAAACTCTCAAGTGATCAGCAGTTTTTGAAATAATCAAAACACCCTATCTGGCACCAATAATCATTCCACAATTAGTCACTTAGATTACATTTCTTCTCTATTCTGATATTCAGTCTGAACAATTGAACTTCTTGACCACGTCTGCATACTTTTATGCATGGAGTTTCTGCCCCCAATTAGTTGCTTATATATTTTTATTTATGAGCAGACATAAATAAAGTGGCTACTGAGTTTATAGGTCAGTAATTTGGATGATTTGATTGATCATTTTGTGGCCATTTGCAAACAATTCAAAGATAGGTGGAGGAGCAGATATTGTTGAGGAAGTAAGGAGTCTGCAGAAGGACAGACAGATTAAGAGAATGAAAGAAGTGGTAGCTGGAAAACAGACTTTAAAAAACTTAAGTCTGACTACACTTGAAATATTATGAGCAGGTTTGGGCCCTTTATCTAAGATAGGATATGGTGCATTGGAGAGGATCTGGAGAAGGTTCACAAGAACGATCCAGGGAATGAAAGGGTTAACATATGAGGAGCATTTAGTGGCTCTGTGGCTGTACTTGCTAGAGTTTAGAAGAATGAGGGGTGATCTCATTGAAACCTATAAAATATTGAAAGGCCTAGAAAGAGTGGATTTTGAAAGGATGTTTACTATAGTGGAGGAGTCCAGGACCAGAAGATAAAGTCTTAGAATTCAAGGATGTCCCTTTGAAATAGAGATGATGAGGAATTTCTTCAGCCACATGGTAGTGAACCTGTGGAATTCATTGCCACGGATGTCTGTAGAGGCCAAGTAATTGGCTGTATTTAAAATAGTGGTGGATAGGTTCTTATTATTAAGGGCATCAAAGATTATGGAGAGAAGTCAGAAGAATGGGGCTGAGAGGGATAAATGGCCTACTTCTGCTCCTATGTCTTATGTCTTGTGGCAATTCAATAACCAACTTGCATTTCTAACCTGAAATCAAGGCCCATTATTTCAAACCTGCACATTGAAGTTACCATGATTAATTGTAAGTTTTCAACTTCATCTACCACCATGATTATACAGTGACTGAAAATTTGAAATTTTTTTGTTAGCTTTGATTCTTTTCAGAACATTTTTATTATGAATGGATGCATGTAAACCATTGCACTTCCAGTCACTAGTGAGGTGACATTGGTCTGTGTAAAATTATATGCTCAAAACATGGAGAGCTCTGTAGGATACATTTGGTTTATTTAAGGCTCTTCTCAGAATGTCTCTATGTTCACGATGATACACGCATGATCAAACATGTCATGAGGTGATATCTCACTAATTGTTATGGACAAAATAGTTAATCTAATCATTAAAATGAACATCAAACTAATCAACATGAAGGACCAAGATGCACTGTCATGAAGGGCAGGTGGCCAATAGTTGCACAATAATAATAGCCTTGTACTGGATCTAGACTTCCAGACTTTCACAAGGTTTATTGAAAATTATTCTTTCTTAAGTTACTGGGAAAGTTTGACATTTTATTTCAATTGATTAAAAAGAGAAGGTATATTAAAAAGTTATGATTGTGATAAAGAAATGGGTAACATATATCATTATTAGTTTCTTACTACCCTTTAGAACATTGGTGAATCTGCTTGGGATTGAGATTTATGACATTCCATGAGATAGGTGTCCATAATCTCCCTTCAATTTACAGAAAAGCACACTTGCCAAAATTCAATCTTATAATTAGCAAGCATTTAAGTTCAGCTTTCCTCTGTGGCAAAAGAAAAGCTTCAATTTGCTTTATGAAACAGTTTTACTGTAATCTAATTATATTTGTTGCTAATGATCTATATCACTCTGGAAGAAGATTAAAATAAACATCAAAGGCTCCTGTTAAATGGTAGTTGCAAAGAGACAAGGACAGTGCCTGTAAAAGTAATGATAAGTAAAATCTTGTTTTGATTTCAAGTACACAAACCATATAGATTATAATAACCATCTGCTATATAAGTAACCTATTACGAAGTTAATCAATTTAGTTTCGTAATTTAAATGATACACATTGATTTTAAGTTAAATGCATACAATTGGTTCTTTATTCTTTCATGTACAATTAACAGTGAGAGCATTTTGTGTATTAGATCACCAATACATATTCAGTTTCAACAAAAGTGAGGTTGCAGGGCTAGGTTGGAAGGGTAAGCATGCATCCAGATCAAGTAAAAGAATTGGCAATTTTGTTGTTGATCTGGACAGGGTAACAATTACAATCAATTGAATTCAATTAAAATCAATTATTCTCAAAGAAGAAGACAGTCAAATATCTTTCTTACGCAGAGGTATTCTGATACATGTGAGTTGGAGGCATTCTGGCACAATGGAAAGGAGGAAATGCTGGGAAAGATTTTTTCTAGACTTGTCATCTTTTGATGTTCTTAATAGCTCCCCTTGTGCATTATTTTAGCTTTACATTGTTCATTACAGATATAGTCTTCTGTATTTAGTGGAAAACTATTTGGTAGAAGTATATTATGTAAACAAATTTCTTGCCCTCATATGCATCAACAATCTTTAAATTATTTTTGGCCACTTCCAATTAATTTTTCATCATTACTCAATGGGCAAACACAATGAAGTCAGCATTACCCAAATCAGAAGTTTTAGTAGTTGTTTTATGCTTCTTGCTTTTGAATATTGCATTAAACTCAATTATACCATAGTCATTGAGAGATTAATGTTCAGTCACTGTTAAAATCAAATCCTGTATCAACCCTCCTTCTTACTTTGAAAAAGTAGTTAGTTCAGTCAGACAGAACCCTTCTCATAGCAAAGCTATGCTGACTACCATATTACTGATCAATCTGTGCCTTTCTAATTGAAGGTTTATATCGTCCCTCAAAATGAATTTGAATGAGTTGCCCATCAGTGATTAAATTGAAGATGCAAACTGTTGACATCCAACTTTATATTACTACCACCTCTAATTTTATCGTCACCAAGTTGACAGGCTATTGAACTAGTACCCAGTGCTATTTGAGCAGAAAAAATTTACAAGTAAACTTTTGTGAGCCTTTAGTTTCATCCTATACTATGCAGAGTCCTGTCACTGGAAGTGATTACTAAGTAGATGAAGAAAAAAAAATTCATTCATGATCTAATCAATGATAAGCATCATGCATACATTTCTTCAGTTGTGCTGGAAAGCTGGTCAAGAAATGACCATTAATTATTTCATTTATTATTAATAGCTTGTTCCACTGTTAAACAAGCCCACCCTCTCAACAACAGACCCTGGAAAACATGTGCTGTGCTCCTGTTCTCAGGAACCATGTCTCTGTGAAAGCAGATGTCAATGAAGAATTTTACCAGTGCATTAACATAGTCTTTGGGTGTCTGAGGAAAAGAATAGTTCAAAGATCAGAGGACAAACAAGACATTATGCTCATGAGTTACAGGATAACAGGGGTCTCCACCCTTCTGTGTGTTTCCAAGATGTGGACTGTCACCTCAATGCTTGTCTTCTCAAAAATCATCCCAATCAAATGACAGGAAAGGCAATCACTGTCAGAGCTGTCTCTCAGGTCAGCATCCCCAGTATGAATGCTCTAATTACACTCCGATTTCTCCAATGGACAAGGAACACCATTGGCACGCGCTGCACCAGACTCCCAAAACAACACACTGCCCCCAGTACCGTGACGTGAGGGGATTACCAGCCCAAGACTACTCCAAAAAAATGGAGGAAGGAGAATCTAGGAGTTTGAGGAAGCAGGTGAAAGCCCAGCCAAGCAGCAAAACAAATAAAGCTGTCTCCAACACACACCACATCCCTCTTTTGGTACCTTCTAGCCTGGTCAGTGGTTCTTACAGTACCCTCAACAGTCTCCCAAGAAACCCCAGAGTTTCCGTAGATATAATCCTCTTCCACCGGGGGGATTGTCTGACATGAAAAATAGCTGTTAATTTCGAGCCCCAGTGGGTTAATTAGCAGGTTATTTATTTCCGCACAGGTAACTTTTGAAAACAAACGCCCAATAAATGAGACAGAAATTATGCTTAAAAGATACTGACGAAAGCTGTTGCAAGGAGCAGTTTTCGATAGATTCTCGCAAAAGGCGCGGTTTATTCTGGTCCGTAGCTGGATGCTGGGAGCACTGAATGTTTAAAAAGTGAACTTTGCAGCATTTTGCTTTCGCTTCTCAAAAAGTGTTCCCAGTCAAAGTTCAAAGTAAATGTATTATCAAAGTACGTACCACTCTGAGATTTATTGTCTTGCGGGCTTCACTGTAAATGCAAAGAAAAACAATAGAAGCGATGAAAACCCGCTACCACAAAGACGGGCAAACAACCAATGTATAAAAGACAACAATTGTACTAACACAAAAATATGCAACAAATATCGAGAAAATGAGTTGCAGAATCTTTGAAAGTGAGTCCGTAGGTTGTGGAATAGGTTCAGTGTTTTGGGTGAGTTAAGTTATCCCCTCTGGTTAAAGAGCCAGTAACTGAGAGGTAATAACTGTTCTTGAACCTGCTGGTGTGGGACTTGAGGTTCCTGTACCTTCTTCCTGATGGCAGCAGCGAGAAGAGAGCATGGCCTGGATGATGGAGGGCCCTGATGAGGGATGCTGCTTTCCTGCAACAATGCACCATGTAGAATTGTTCGTTGGTAGAGAGGGTGATGGACTGGGCTGTATCCACTACTTTTGTGCGCGTTTCCGTTCAATGGTATCGGTGTTCCCGTATCAGGCCGGGATGCAGAACTTTGTCAAAGTTTTAAATGACATGCCAAATCTGCGCAAAAATCTGCGCAGAGGAGCTTTCTTTGTAAAGGCACTTAGATACCGCACCCAGGGTAGATCCTCTGAGATCCTCTGTCAAGGAAAATCTTAAATTGGCTGCCCCCCCCCCCCCATGTCTGATACCCCGATGTGGACTAGCTCATGGACCTCCGATTTCCTCCAGTTGGAGTCAGTAGCCTTTGGTTTTCCTGACATCGAGGGAGTGGTTGTTGTCATGGCACTATTCAGCCAGATTTTCAGTCTCCCTCCTATATATATATATATAAGGTTTGCTGCCATTTACTTGCTAAAACCACTATTTTTTTCATATTTTGCTTTTCATGAATATAGGCGAGCTGCTTTCTTCCGAATGATTGAGCATGAGATCCAGCAAAAAAAAAGCACTCATTGGAGATACTCATTCTGCTGAGCCGAACAGCCAATTCAGATGAAAGAACAAATGAAGATGTCAACTTCCTTCAATATTCTGACGTTAAAACTATACTTAAAACGGGTGAATGCAGACTGATGTTCGGATAAAGTTCACCAGCTGAAAACTACAGTTCGCTGAATATGTTAAATTTAATGCACACATCAGACTGAAGTGCGGTTTTCCACCATGGATTAATCGCCGATTCGCCCTTTCCAGCATTTCTCGATTACAAGAGTAATTAAACGTGGAAGGTAGAGGAGAGAAGGGTCATATTCTTTGCCCTCATAAAATACTCCATGCTTAGAATCGTACTACTTTTACTGGAGTGGAATCTATCCATTGCATCTAATTTATATGAGACTCAGAGAGAAATTGATTTTCACCAACATAAAACGTTCACGCTTCTCATCAATGATAATGAGTCTTCTCACAAAGTAATATTGTGATCATGCCTAATACTCGAGAGGCAGAAATAAGCACCACAGCCTTTTTTTTTGCTGTTGGATTAATTTTCCGAACAGCAACGTTCAATGGCAAAATACATAAGAATGATTTTTGATTATTTTTAAATAATTTTGACCATTGATCATGATTAAGACTATTGTGGTGTATTAAATCTGAGATAGAAGTCCGCATTTGTAGATCGATGACTGTGGAAGAGTATAACTTTTAGAATATTGTTCTCGGCAGCGAGATTCTGAGTTTGACTTCATTTTGCCTGTCTGTATAAAATTCACACTTTAGGTTGCATGCTGATGAAATATATTGATCTTACTTTTCGACGCCTTAGCTTTACTGAAAGCAATTTAGTCAGGCGATTGTGTTCTAAATAGTCACTCCGCTGCATTACGGATTCCCTGCTGATGGAGATCTTCGGTCACAATATGTAATCTGAAGTGTCCCGCCACCTCTTGTCCCATGAATACTCGATGCTAACACGAATGAACAAATGAGAGTTTGCACCTGGTTCCAAATCCCTGCTGTATCCTTTTCCCCCCACTTTTGAAAATAAAACCAAGAAAACGCACCGCTGGGTCCAATGACAAACTCTTTGGCAATCACACAAAGCTAGTTGAACCTGCACTTTGCGATACGCAGAGCAGAACACGCAGGAATGCCTCGAATCCTGTTAACGTCGTCTGGACTTTGTGCATTCATATTAGCATCACTCCGCTAATTGTATCTTCGGGGTTTTATACATACATTTCACAATAGTTATCTGGTACTCCTAGCGAATGTAACAATCAGCGGATTAGAGCTGAAGGCTCAAGGCGACACGTTTGTTTAAAATATGCCAACTAACGTCTTGGGAAGGCCCCTTTACCCATTGGCTGCATCAAGGCTACTGTTGAAAAGACTGTCCGAGGACGAGTGAAATGTTGCCTTGAAGTCGTATTGAGTCAGAATTCCATTTAGAACTGCTTTGGGTGCAGGTGCGTGGAAGCTTTAATCTCATTGGAGTTAAGAAGATGACCCACAGCTGCGTTAAATTGGCACCTTTAAGAATTTACGCTCCCTGGGGTCAGTGTTGCTCAGGGTGGTGTTGGTTGCTCGACCGGTTCTCTTTCATTTTTTCTCTCTCTCTCTCTTTCTCTCTTTCTAATAGCCTGTTTGGGAACGCTGTAAATCCATTTTTATTCTCGCTTCCCCTCCACATGGTTCCCCCTTACAAAAAAAAATGTCTTTTGTGAACAATTGTAAGAAATTGGAAATGCTGTAATCAGTGTTTGCACAATGAGTTTGTTAGGCTTTATTGTTTGGTAATGATTGATCGACGTTCAGAGTGTATGTATGTGTATCTATTACAGAATAGCTGGAATACATTGGGTCTTTTCAACGGGACACGCGAGGAGCCCATCTGAGATTAAGGCCGGGAATCGGCCCGAGGAGATAGGAAAGATCATAGCATTTGACCCCAGGAAATTACACCGTGTAAACATCAAACCTAAGAAACGCTTCCACTTCCCAGCAAGACCGCCGGCTTACAATGCGCGAATATTATTGTGTGTGCATCGTAGCAAAATAGCCAACGAGTTCTATTCTTTGCAGCGCGCCGTGGGACGCCAGTGGGGCGAAATCACAGGCCCGTTTGTCCTTGGCCGGCCCGATGAGTAATTGCCCTCATTAATCACCGTTTTAAACTCATTCTTCCGGGGAAGGGGGAGGGTGGGGGTGAGGGATGATGTTGGAGACGCAAGCCGCTGGCCAATCGGTTCTCGGGAATGCCGGTGATTGACAGAGGACGCGTGGCCGCCCTCCAGCTGCCCTATTGACTCCAGCCGGAGCTCCCAGGGAGCCTGCCTTTCTACAGCGGCTCATTCTGCTCAGATCGACAGGTGATATTGAAATTACAACTTTGCGTGTGTGTTCCTGCCCTAGCCCTAATGTTTATTTACAATAGTAATAATGACGATGCAACACAAAATGTCTTAAAGACGTTTAAATTCTTGCCACAGTCCCGGACAAGACCCGGCCCTCAAACCTTCCACGATGTCGGATGGAGCTTTCAGATCAAGTCTTGTTCAGAAATAAATGCAGGATCATTATTGAACCAGTGAAAGGGAAGAGAAACAGTGCTTAAATTCTAGAAACCATAAGTTTTCATTGTGATCTTACTTCAATCCTAAAAGAGCCATTTTCGCGTACGTTTGCCACTTATCTAAGCCTTATTGAGTAACACGTACAAGCATATTGATTCCAGGATAGCGAAATCACCAGCTTCTATCCTAGACTGTTATTAATCGAAATAGTAACATGTATTAGCGGCAGTTACTGGTGAAATGAGAAAAGTTTTGAACAACTTGGTGAGTGAATTAAAAGAGTGGCATTTGTCAGCACTCAAATGGAGCTATGGGGAAATTGTCTATCGATAAGGAGTTTTTCTTGGGATATTACTGGTTACTTCTCACATTCCTACACGGACGAGTTCCAAGCAAACTAGTGTAAACTTCACTGGGCTACAGTATCTGTACAAGAGCTTCTCAATATGTTCGTTACTTTGTTTTGTTCCGGTACTTTCTCGTATAGTATTTTTTGAGAATTTTCTAGTGCTATAAAAATGCTAACTTCTTTCCTGTCGGTAACAGTGTAGTTTGCGAACAATGTCTTTTGCTGAACTATCACATTCGATCCAGAATTTTCATTGATGGTAAGATACATGACGGGGTTTCGAATGAATGAATAATCGTGCAAACCTGCAATACACATTCCCTCTCACTATCCATACATATGGACTTATAAGTCACTATTTCCCCACAACTATTGTCTTTGACGAAGTTGACTAACGCCTGAAATGGATTCTACCAAATATGGAAAGCCAAAACTATGATTAACTCCGAGGATAGTCTATATGTCTTGCAGTGGACGGAGAAGTATTCTATTTTTACAAAACCCGGTGTAAAATGTATAATCTTACCAGAGCTTTTAACATCAATGTCTATTAGCATCTGCATTCAGCGCAGTATTAATGGGACATTCAGAACACAACGTGCAAATTAACAACTGCCTATACAGTACATCTCACAGTATGCCATTGACGGCAAGGAATGACCACCCGATACATATATGGGCTAAGATAAAAGATGCCAGTTTTGTATTGCAGGGAACAATGCAGTTAAGCTAACACCAAATCAAACAAGCAAAGCTTAAGCAGTCCATTTGAACGCTTTAATTTGTCACCGCCTTCACTACAATACTCTATTTACATACGAATCAAAATACAATGGAAAGTAATGTGGAAACGCTATAGATAATGAAACCTGTCAAGCGTGTCAGGTATCCATTTCACCAATATGACCTATTCTAAAAGCAAATTTTCTGTCAATAGAATGAGTTTATTCATATAACTCAATCTGCATAGAACAGGTTCGATTTTGCCCCAAATGAATAGCTGAGAAGCAAATTTCGAATGTGTCATTATTTGCATTGTCAAGGCCATTTCCAGAGATCTGTTTATCTCGGGGTTGCATGCACCACGCTGACCACCAAGGTGGTGCGTAATTTTGTAAGGACATGTGTGTATACTGTCACATTACCCTTTATGGATCGGACATTTTGCTCTAATCTCAGACTTCACCCACCATAAGAATCAGACCCACGTTAGCAACCCGTGACTCGGCTTTCAGGACGCTTCACGTTGACTGACACTACTCCCACCTATCTCAGAGTGAACCATGAAACAATGTCAACTGTCCGGAGAAACACGGAGGACATCAAAAGAAATGCATCAAATAATGTATAAATAGAAAATCTTTATTATAGACTATTTCACATAAAATATACTTTTTAAAAAATTGTTTATGTACAAGTTTAGTAAAAAATAGTAACCACAGCAAGTGCACATACATGGTATCCCCCATGCATCAAAACAACCTTCAATCAGACCGGAAAGTTGAGGAATAATTCTGCAGAACTAGATTACAAACGAAATTCAAGGCACACTATAAGTAAGCGTAATCAGCAATATGAAACTACTCTTCTTAAAGGAGTAAAGCATTGTCTCATTCTTGCATCTTTGACACTGTGCTAGTGGCAGTCGTACAGTAAGTCATGTTAAGGTCTGTCTGTTTTAGAACTCTTTAATTCTGCTTTCACGTATATACAAAAATAAGTCTTCATATAATCCTTATAGTAAGAATAGATACAAAATAGAAATGCTTACATCAATTCAATACAAAATTCCTTTCAAAGTAGCGAAGCATCAAGTTTCATTCTCCACTCTAAAACCCAGTATAAAGTTAGTTTTCTATTAATTGACCCAAAGGCGACACAGTATACAAGTATGTGACAGACGGAAGCCACAGAGATATTCCCTTTAACACCACACCCTTTAACAGCTATATTAGCTAGACAGAAAGGTTGGATACTCTTCAGACAAGCATCGTATAGGGACGGAGCCCTATCAGTAGTCTCTCTCTCCACCGCCCCCTCCAGTGGCGGGGAGATTGCGAGGAGTCACTATCATAATTGCACTTCAGTTAGAATTGTTCGAGGGCTTTCTCTTGGAAGCATTGTTTCAAGTGTGTTCCTGAGTAGTCGTGTGGTCCCCGGTGTCCCAGCGCTCAGGATGGGAGGGCTGGCAGAGAAACGAAGCGGCGGTGAACGGAGAGACGCGCTGCCCCGCTGCGTGCCTCCCCTGGGTAGCCCCGGCACTGGCACTGCTCCCATTCAACATCTGCAATACAAGAGCACTTGTCAGTTCGCGCTACAACAGAGAATCACCGCGACCCGGACCACCAGCACCCAAAGAGGTCATAAATCGTGCAAAAAGAAAGCAACATTCTGCAACAAAAAATCATTATACCCCCCTCCCTCCCACCCTGCATGTGCAATAATACCGAAACCGCACACCGTACCTTTAGGTGCAATCTGCTGAGCGGCGCTTACCTGCTAGCCATTCGCAGCTCAGTATCTGTCAAACCAGCTGGTGAAGTCGAGGAGCTCCTGCTCCTCCGGGCTCAGCGCCTCATAGCTGCCTTCGTCCGAGGAGTAGGTGGAGAGCGGCGACGGCGGAATCGAGTTGAGGTCGGCGGAGTAGGCAGGCGACAGCGTGGGCGACGGCAGCCCGCACTGGAAAGCGGCCGACACGGCGTCGTGCTCGTCGAGCAGCTGCTGCAGAGCGCGGATGTACTCGACGGCGGAACGCAGCGTCTCCACTTTGCTCATCTTCTTGTTGGACGCGCCATTGGGCACGTGCTGGCGCAGGGTCTGGAAGCCCGCGTTCACCAGCTTCACGCGGTTCCTCTCGCGCTCGTTGCGCCTGGCAACGGCCGCCGGCTGCTGCTGAGGCAGCGAGTAGCCCAGACCCGTGAAGCTCAGGCGCCTCTTGCAGCGCAGCAGCTCGGGCGAGCTCGACCTCGGCCGCTTCAGCGCCTTGCAGCCCTTGCCGCCGCCTCCGCCGCCGCCGCTGCTGCCGCTCTCGGGCGACGACGCAGGCGAGCCGTCACTGTACGGCGCCGGCCGGCTCTCCAGCAGAAACTGACAGGAGGTCTGCATCAGTTGTGCGGCTGCTGCCCGCTCCATCTGTGTTTGCACGGCGAGGTAAAGGGAACTCAGCGAGAGAAAGAGAGAGAGAGTGTGTGTGTGTGAGAGAGAGAGAGAGAGGGGGGTTGGTGAGGGAAGCAAAAAGTTGGCAGTGTGCGGCGCTCGTGGCGTTCGCGTGGGGCGCGCGCTTTACCGCAAGAAGCAGGTCCTGACCCGCACCTCTCCGGGAGACGATCTGCTGCAAACTTTGCAAGCACTCGCCCTTTTCAACACGCGCCTCTCCCCAGCCCCCTCCCTCTCCAGATGCACGCTCCAGATAAGGTCCGGCCCACTTTCCCTCCCTCCCCTGCCCATTCTGTCTCGCTCCTATTGACATTCCACGCGCGTCGCCCCCCTTCATTCGTGCGCCCGGCGCGTGCCACTCGCCTCTAAATAAACAAATGGAGCTTTTCAGCTGCGGCCGGTCGTCCCCGGAGCACGCGCTGTCCTCATTTGCATACCAATGGAACCTCCGCCTGCACCCCATTGGTCGGCTTTCTCTTGCTCAAAATGCAATCCCTTGTCGCTTTGAGCCGCGGCTATATTGACACAGCGCCGCTTTTCTTTAAAGTTAGCCTTTTTTAAAGAAGAATCTTGCATATAGTCGAACTTCAGCAAGATGCCATTAAACGATTGTGCAAGGCACAGAAACTCGTCGCCTTTCTCAACTAAGCCTCCTTCAGTCCCTGAAATAACTGCACAATACTTAAACATTTTCATTGTTACAGTCTAATGCTATTTACGAGAGTGATAGTTATTTGAAAAGTCGCACTTTAAAGCACTTTTAACAATAACCACCTGTTAAGCGGATACTTGAGGAATCTCACCACACTTTGGATCTTCTTTATAATTTATTGCATTATGCCCCCTCGCATATTTGAAAGTATTAATAACAATCATATGCCTAATCAAAGTCTGCATTTAAAAAAAGGAAACCGAGGAATGTGCGTTTGTGGAGTGGCGGGGGAGTGGTTATCGCTGGCGGGGAGGGGCAGTCGATTCCGGAACATATTAACATTGCGATGAAAATACAGATCCCGCGAAGAAACTGTAGCGAAAGGAACGATCGTAATGGCAAATGGTTTTACACTTTGCCGCTTTCTGAAATAGCACAGAATAAAATGTTCAATAAAGTTACCAGTTTCTTGTGAAAAAATCCATTTGTGTAAGCACACTGATGCTGGTCCTATTTGTATGTGTCCGTGTTCTCGAATTCAAGTAGGAACGCCCCTTGTGTTGCTTTCATTGACCAACACAAATAGCAACCCCTACGAGTGCAGACTAACCCATGCGAAAGAGAACAACCTATGTTAACTCTTCCGATTGTTTACTGGGACAGTGCATTGTGCAACAAAGAATGGCGCGAAGAGCTTTAAAACCTGCTTGCCGTGAAATTGATCTAAAAACTGGAAGTTTGTTTCAAAGTTAGCAGGGTCTAAAACTTCTAACATATTTCCCCCATTATGACAAACATTAACATTGTTAAAGTCAATAAATATTAAGGGATAGTTTTGGAGCGTGCTGGAGACAGCCATTCGCACAAAAAGCGATACTGGCTGCGTGCAGAAGTGAAGGGGAAATCGATATGGATGCGTGCTGAGTATCCATTAAGTGAAATGGTTGCGAAGACAGCAGCATGCAAGGCGATCGATCATTTTCTGACGCAAAACAACATTCAATGCTACCCTAATTTCTGAAGCTTTACTATTTCCTCAGTTATACACCCCTGTGTCTGCAATATGTGCCTCACACCGTATGAAATAACATCATTTTTGTTCCGAGTTTGTTGCTTCAACTGCAGCACAAAAAGCCTTTAAGACCACAAATTGCCCCACAGCCGAAAATATCATTTCGAGTGTGGCGTCGGGGACCCAGACACTTACACTTGTAGTGCGGTGTCTGTAAGTGGCAGCCAGGAAGAATAGGCAGCCAGCGCTATTCATGTGATAGACAGTAGGGCAGCCGAAACAGAATGCTCTACCGAACCAAGTGGCACCCGTTAAATAAAAGGGAATTTTTTCGGTTTGCACCCTTACACTGCAAATGATAACCACATTTTTCACTGATATTCAAACAATATTTTTTTCCCAAGCCACACCTGAAAACGCGTGGCAAGTGTATAAAATTGTAAACTCCATACACGTTTACACGGGAACATGATTTGTTGACTGTTGGAGTTTCGGTTGGATTCATTTTATTGCTCAGGGGTGGTTCTCGCTGACCTGAACTGGGAAATGTTATGGCTTGTGTATTGTTTTATGCTGGTGATGTGCCTAAAGCAACAAGTAACAAATTTATAGCCTTGCTATCACTATTTACATGGCGAGGCTCGGAAGAAAAAATGAGTAAATTGAAACAAAGTCCAGGAAGAAGATCAAAAGATTTAAGATATTTTCATTGGAGTCCAGTTTTAACTTGAGCCGACACAAACGCTTCTCAGGTACAAGACAAAGTACATTGACTATAGTTCGTAAACTGTCCAAAAAAGCTTCCCCAACAGTCATTTTAAGGAATGATATTTGAAACAAAAAGAGTAGATATAAAATAACACTCGCGAGGTGTCTCAAGCAGTGTGTTGCACAAAACTTGCCATAAAATAACTTTCAATACCACGGCCAGTTATAAAATAATGTAAAGCAGTCGTTCTAACAGACAATGACACCTAGTGAAGCTAAGCTGAAACACATGTTTATTGAGTGTCTTCTGTTCGGCATGCACCGGATTCCTGCATTATCAATCATGCACGTTCTCTTACCAAATATATTCCTTGCTTTTCTGTTGATTGCGATTGCTCCCCTTTGGCCATGTATTTTCCTGTATTCGCTATGATGCTTCCTGTACTTCTCCTCTATTAGTATCGACATGCTCTTTTTTCTGTTGCTGACACGAGTTGCTATTTTTTTAAGAAAATATGATTATTCTGTTACTGCTGAATCTTACACCTCTAGCGCCGATGATATACATTGTACAGTTGGACGTCTGACACTTTCGGAAATGACTCTTAGGTATCGATTTTTTTTTGAGGATCTCCTGCGACTGCTTATGCCACTTTCAGGTTACTATTGTGGTGATGTTGCCCTCTATATTATGGGTGGTTCCTCTACCATGGCTGTTTCCAAATCCCCTGTTGACTCCTCTATTAATTTTACAATGGAACTCATCTCTTTTGGTGATGCCATTCTAATAATCGAGTTCAACTATCAATTATTCACGTATTTGTGTTTAGTCTTCTGTTATTTATGATGACTCCCCTTTTTCAGATCATCAAAGAGGTCTACTCAACTCTTTGGGTCGAGTTCACAGAGCAATCCATTCCCTCACTAATTTTCCATGTAACCTATTCTCACATCCCCATCAAGCCCCCACACAGGCCCATATTCTGACATCCATATACATACTCAGAGCAAACCACAGTGGCAATTAGCACACCAACCAATATGTCTTTTGGATGTGGGCTGTGCTTGGGAGTATTCTGGAGTTATAGCAGATATAATTCGAACTAGAACCAGTCTTCAATCTGTATGGCACAGTAAAAGTAAATAAGTTGCAATTATTCTTCAGTTTGTATTGTAAATTGCAAGCAGTGAACTGAAGTTAAAAACACATGGACTAAGATATGGTTTGGCAAAATGGTGACCTTGAGATGTTTGTATATGCATGAGTCAAACGCTATGACAATGGGGTTGTGTTAATTAGCCTGCATTAAACCAGGCAATGTGGGCAAAGTGATTTGCACCATTTTGATTTCAGTTCAAGCAAGCAGACCAGATAGATGTTATCACTTGGCATATCAAACATGATCACAGGTTACACAATCAATAGTCTTTTTGTGTACTTATGATGCCTGCATACTCAGACAGCCCTGACAATATTAATTTTGGGCAACACCCACAAAATGCTGTCGGAACACAGCAGGCCAGGCAGCATCTATAGGAAGAAGCATTGTTGATGTTTCAGGCCAAGACCCTTTGTCAGGACCCTGTTGGGTGTTTGGCTTTCTCTTTTCAGAAGCTTTTACTCTATTTGTGTGAATTACTTTGTAACAAAGGTGTTTGAACATTCTGAAGCATCTCTCCCTGTAGAAAAATGTAAGGTAATGTAATTGGTGGAAACATACTTAATTCACAGCCACCAACATTGATTTGAGGTTCACTTTAAAAGGCTGGTCTGACATGATGATGTAATTACATAAAGTACTTTTACCCTGCTTTATGCTCAGTCTTCAGGAGTTCAATAAATGACTTGTTATGGTGATCTTAAATATAAAATGCCTCCTCCATTTTTGCTTGCAAAAACTTACATTGGTGATCCCAATGCTGTACGATAATTCCAGAGCTATTGGACATGTCGGCCAAAGCAGTCGCTTTGAAACTGCTGGGATCCTGGGAACAAAATGCCTTTGCTTGGTTTGTACAAGCCAAGGACCAATTCACACTGTGAGAAATCACTGCTGATAACACCAGATATTTCTATGTGGTTGTGTCACTCAGCAACTCCACAGCTTCAAGAGTGGTGAGTCTACTAGAATACCCATCTGAACGTGATAAATACTGATCACTGAAAATTCGCCTTTTACAGACTTTTGGACTATCGGAGTCTGAACGCACCAAGCAGTTGCTCTCTGTGCCCAGCCTCAGTGATGCTCCCACCAGAGCTAATGGACTTCATGCTGTCTCTCTTGGGAGATCACCATCCTTGTTTAATTTTTGAAGAACTCTACATATTGCCAGTGTCAGATCAAGTTCACATAGCCTTCACTAATGCATCTGTGAAGGATATAGGGAGCTTCCTAAGATGGTTGATAGCCTACTCTCAGGCAGGCAGCGGTGCATAATGCCGCCTCCTTTCCGTGCCTCAATAAGACAGGATGCCTGCAGCTGTGCAACAGATGATGCTGGGCCTGTGTTTTTAACCATGCTCGCTTTGGTATTAATAGATGTGGAACGGAGTCAGGGAATTATTACAGAACAACTAAGTTTATTAACACTCAAGCAGAAACATGGAAACTTAAACAAGCGACTAACTTCAAATGATGTCAACAGTGCTATGTGCCTATAGCTCCCAAACGGTTAAACTTAGAAACAATTCTTAACAGAGTCTTACTG
Source organism: Hypanus sabinus (assembly GCF_030144855.1). Classification (NCBI taxonomy): domain Eukaryota; kingdom Metazoa; phylum Chordata; class Chondrichthyes; order Myliobatiformes; family Dasyatidae; genus Hypanus; species Hypanus sabinus. The sequence continues at coordinate 126,149,419 of NC_082712.1, forward strand.
GAGCACAGTCTCAGAATGTCAGTTCAGAAAGTTTCACTGGATTCCCGAGAGAATTGATAAGAGAGACTTTTAGTTTTGAAGTGTAGCGAAGTGATAACCTTGAAGACAGAAATTCAAAATACGGTGAAGAAGCGAGTCTTGCAGAGATACACTGAAATGGCCACCGTACCTTTCTGAAGGTGATTCGGCAGACATACAGTACCTCTTGAACACTGATCTCACAAATCGGCCACCATACCTTTACAGTGAAAGCGAGTTCACAATGGGGGGGGGTGGGGCGGGAAAGAGTCTATTGAAGAGTCCACAAAAAGTGAGAATTTCACCACGTAACTGACAGGAGAAGTCCCTTTTCCAGGACTGGTCACCACACACCCGAGACTTTGCAGGGGGTCACCAAACTGGGTGCCAAAAATCCACATTTGGATTATGAAATGTCAGTCACCTCCGAAGTGCACAGCGTTATCGAATACCCACTCCCTTTTGGGTTCGATCGAAGCTTGCCCTCTTCACTCTCACGAACGACTCTGCTGTCTAACACAACGACTCTCCACCAAGTGTGTCTAGCTCCTTTTATACTGTTGGGATAGGTCATTGCGTGACACTACAAGAAACAAAGTCACAGATTTCCAGTACATCACGTACCATGCCAGGTGTTGAAACTGGGGTTCATAAGAGCATGAACTCTATGAAGTGTCGACTGCCTCACAGCTTTGACAATGCTAGTGCAGTGATATCAGAGGTTTATGAACACTGTGGGTTCAAGCTGCCAGGGTTATCTACCGATCATTATGAACACCCTTGCAGGGTGATGCTTCCTGTGTGACACAGGTGCTCAAGTGAGTGTGCTGCCAGCATTACCTGTTGATGAGAAGACAAGGAGTGACAAAACCTCACTGGAGGTCACCAACAGCACAGACTTTCCAATGACTTATCGACTTTGTATTAAAAGACAGATTTTCTTTTTGTTTACATGGTTGACATACTTGTTGCCAAACCAATCAAATCCTAACATGTATCTCATCTCTGCACACTTTTCAAGCATGGAAATCAACTGATATATAACCTATCAAGGGAAAAAATAATGCAGTGGCTGATTGCCTCACACAGCCACTCATTGATGCCGTACACATAGGGATTTACTTTGCTGGCATGCAGAAAGCCAAGCTACTGTCCCAGAGGTCCAGGCTTACCAAATAGAAATCACAGGCCCCTGGTTTCTGAGATTACGTTCGGGAAAGCTAGGGTTTCTCTCCTGTATGATGTCTCAACTGGTGGCCCTCGCCTCATGGTGAACTATTTTTGACTCCATACATGGCCTCTCGCATCTGGGTTGGAAGGCCTCACAGACTCTGGTTGCACTAATGTTTGTCTGACTCGACCCTGGAAAGGACATGTGTGATTGAAGTGCAGCCTGTGTGGCATGCCAGCAAGCAGAAATTAACCATCATTTTTGGACACTATCGGCAACTTTTGAGGTCCCTGAGTGACAGTTTGGCTACGTTAATGTGGACTTTGTTGGTAAAGAGGTGCATGAAACTGCCGGGGGTGGGGGGGGGGGGGCTGAGAGGGGAGAGGACCAACAAGGTCCACATTGACCTTGTTGCACCTCTTTTCCATGGTGGACTGTACAACCAGGTGGCCGGAGGTCATCCCTCTAGCATTGATGATGACAGATATACCCAGGAATCACTTTTCCCCCAAATATCTCCAAACTAATTCCTATATTAGGCAAAATATAAGGGATAGATAAAAACTATAAATTAAACAGTGCATATGTAAAACCTCAGAGTATGTACTCAGTAATCTCACTAGCGCTCACTACAGGCTGCATTGCATTCACACATTTCCTTTCCAAGGCATTGCCGAACGAATTTTAGTGCAACTGCTTTCTGAGAGGCCTGCCAGCTGAGATGTATGGACTCATAAACAGTTTGCCTCCAGTTTTCAGGCACTATGGAGCGAGGGCAGCTGGTTGAGACAACACACAAGAGAGAAACCCCAAGTTCCCTGAACTTAATGTCAGCCACCCAGAGGCCTGTGACTTATGTTCAGTAAGCCTGGACCTCTGGGTAAGTAACTCGGTTGGTTGCCATGCCAGCATAGTTAACCCTTATTTGAATGGCCTCAAAGGCTGGCCATGAGAGGCAACCAGCCATGGCATTATTTTTCCCCTTGAAATGTGTACCAGTTCTGAACTCTGACATGTAGGCCAGGTGGAGTTTCTGCCGTGCAGACCAGGGGTCCAGTATTTTGGCCATTATACGCATGAAGGTTTGTGGTCAATGAATGCTGTGTATTGGTGATCCTCTAGAAGAAAACAAAAATGGCATACAGCCAGATAGAGACCCAGAAGCTCATAGTTAAGCATGCTATATTTCCAGTCAGGGGTTGGAGCTGCCTGTTGAGGAAGGTGAGTGGCTGACACACATTCTGATCAGCTGTTCATACACAGCACCCACAGAATAGTCTGAGGTATCAGTACCAATGGCTATAGGTGCATTGGTGAGTGGGTGTGCCAGTAAGGTTGCAATAGGATGAGCTCGTTTGATATCATCAAATGACCTGCTCATGTCCGCTGACCAGTGAAGCACTTGATTTGGCCTTATGTGTACTATACAGGGAGAGTGCAAGTCCAGCAGCTCTCAGAATGAAGCGTTAATAGAAATTCACAATACCTAAAATCTGTAGTTGTTTAGTAATTCAGCGTGATGGGACATCCATAATAGAGGCTACTTTTGATGGAAGGCGTCTCACCTTCGGCAGAGATGCCATGGCCGAGAAAATCAATGGTTGACAACTCAAACTGGCATTTAACAAGAGTAGTAATTAACCCATGTTGGCTTAAACACTTGGAAAGTGTGTGGAGATGAGATATGTGTTTTGATTTGGATGCACTGGTGACAAGTGTGTTAGTACGTAAACAAAAAGAAAACCTAAGTCTTTTAATACAGAGCCCATCAGCCATTGGAATGACTATCCTGCGTTCTTCAGCCCAAACAGCATGTGCAGAAACTCAAAAGAAGCCAAACGGGGTTATCACAGCTATTTTAGGAATGTCTTCGGAGCACACAGGTGCCTAATGGTAGCCTCTAATTAGATGGAATTTGGAAAAAAAAATTAAATTTCCAGCCATAAGATATTTCCATTTGCATCAGTCAAATGTTAAGACAATGGGGTTGTATTAATTGGCCTGCATCAAACATGGCTAAATTATTTGCATCATTTTGACTTGAGTTCAGTTTGGTAGACCAGACAGATGTTGTCACCTAACATATCAATCATGGTCACAGCTATAGGCAGACAATATTTTTGTATGCTTATGATACTTGCATACTCAGAGACAGCCCTAACAACTTTAATTTTGGTTGTCTGGGATTTCTGCCCTCCGAAGCTTTTAGACTATTTGTGTGAATTACTTTATGACAAAGGTGTTTGAACATTCAGAGGTGTCTTTCACTGTGGATATGTAATTCAAATGAAGTATTGTTGACCAAAAATATTGAAGGAAACAATGTCATTGTAACTATTGAAATTGTTTTGAATCACCTGCTATTACCTTTGATCTTAAGGTATAAAATGTGATGTACTTTTGGATTTATGAGCCTCTAGAAAGTGTTTCTCCAGAATGATGCCTGCTTGTTGTGATGAATGAAGAATTCTATATCACCAGCTTCTATGTCTCTCCGGTGACTTTGATCACAGTCACAACAAGAGGAAGCTGGGAGTGTCCAGAGGAAACCCACCCAGTCACAGGGGGTAACGTGCAGATCCACACACATGACACCAGATTGAACTCAGGTCACTGACTGTGCTGCCACAGATGAGAGATGGTTGATGTACTCCTCCATTAAAGGTGGTGTTGATTGTCTAGCCTCTCTACCATGCAATGCCCTAGTTAGCTGGACGTTGGTGCACTATCGTCCTTTGTGGAAGAGTTCTTACAAGTAACACCTTGAACCATAAGTCCATCAGGCAGTGGTCAGTGTGGAATGCATTGCAGATGATGTGGGACAGAGATACCATGGATCCTCTGTGTATGTTCCCTGAGTAAATAGTCCAAATCCTACTGAAAATGTGTTTTGTTGCCATAGCTGATCAGCAAGCACCAAGGCCTTGCTTAACTGGTGATGATAGTGCCCTGTCAGTCAGAGCTTTCTTCTTCAGACAACATATCACCACAAATGTACATTACCTTCAGGATAGTTATGGTGGGGAAGAAGCGGTCACCTCTTTACAGATGTGGATTTGCTAAGAGTGTGTGGCGACAGGTTCAAGGGTCTATGCCCTGGTTCATTCCCAGCAGCTGTATGACAGAGGATTCTCTGATTTGCAAGCTCTTCTCTGGGACACCTTTTGTTTTAGATATTGAATGCTGCTGAAAAATCATCAACTTGGTGAAGGACACGCTTTAGTCTGCCCAAAACTGTTTATCTTCCAGCACTGTAAGATGCCCCTAAGGGAATGCTGCAGACTGGCTCAGTGCAGGCTGCAGGGATGCTGAGGGATGCATTGAGGCCTGATGCAACTAATGCTAAGTCTCTGTGGGGAAGAACCTTTCTATAAGCTCCTTGCACTATTACACATGGAGGAGCAGAGTTGGGTGGGAAAGCCCTTCAACCAATGAAAGGGGGTCTCACCTTAGAGAGCAAGTGAGGTGCAATGACACTATGGTATTTTGTTTGATGTTTACATGACCCAAAGTATCAATCATGAATGTGAAGATTTTTTTTTCCCTGTATCCTCATTTGCATATATTTTCTCAATAAGAATGAAGTCAATAAGAAGAAGAATGAAAGATGCAAAAGCAGTTCATTCCAATGAGAAGGAAGGATTCAAAGAAGGGGAAGGGGCCACAGTGGTTGACAAAGGAAGTCAGAGATTGCATAGCATTAAAGAAGAAGAAGTATGACAGGGCTAAGATGAGTGGGAATACAGATGATTGGGAAAGTTTTCAGGAGCAGCAGATCTTAACTAAAAAAGCAATACGGAGAGAAAAAATCAGGTATGAGCTCAGTCTAGCCAGGAATATAAAAGGGGATAGCAAAAGCTTTTTTAGCTATGTGAAGAGAAAGAAGATAGTTAAGAACAATGTTGGCCCCTTGAAGAATGAATTGGGAGAAATTGTTATGGGAAACAGGGAAATGGCAACAGAATTTAGTGCGTACTTTAGATCTGTCTTCACCAGGGAGGACACAAGCAATCTCCCAGATGTATGGATGGGCCAGGGTCATAAGATATCAGAGGAATTGAGACAGATTGACATTAGGAAAGAAACTGTGATGAGTAGACTGGTAGGACTGAAGGCTAATAAATCCCCGGGTTCAGATGGTCTGCATCCGAGGGTTCTAAAAGAGGTGGCTCAGGAAATTGTGGATGCATTGGTAATCATTTTCCAATGTTCCTTAGATTCAGGATCAGTTCCTGAAGGTTGGAGAGTGGCTAATGTTATCCCACTTTTCAAGAAGGGAGGGAAGGAGAAAACGGAGAACTATTGCCCTGTTAGCCTAACGTCAGTCGTGGGGAAGATGCTTGAGTCCATTATTAAGGACGAAATAGTGGCACATCTAGATGGCAGAAATAGGATTAGGCCGAGCCAGCATGGATTTACCAAGGGCAAATCATGCTTGACTAATCTGTTGGAGTTTTTTGAGGGTGTAACAAGGTTGTTAGACGAGGGTAAGCCAGTGGATGTTGTATACCTAGATTTTCAGAAGGCATTCGATAAGGTGCCACATAGGAGATTGGTGAGTAAAATCAGAGCTCATGGCATTGGGGGCAGGGTTTCAACATGGATAGAAAACTGGTTGGCAGATAGAAAGCAAAGGGTAGCAGTGAATGGGTGTTTCTCGGACTGGCTGGAGGTGACTAGTGGGGTACCACAGGGCTCTGTATTGGGACCACAGCTCTTTACGATTTATGTCAATGATTTAGATGAGGGCATTGAAAACTATATCAGCAAGTTTGCTGACGATACTAAACTGGGTGGCAGTGTGACATGCGAAGAGGACGTTAGGAGAATACAGGGAGACTTGGATAGGCTGGGTGAATGGGCAGATACTTGGCAGATGTCATTCAATGTGAATAAATGTGAAGTTATCCACTTTTGAAGCAGGAACAAGAGGGCAGAGTATTGTCTGAACGGAGTAGAGTTAGGTAAGGGAGAAATGCAAAGAGACCTAGGAGTCCTAGTTCACCAGTCAATGAAGGTGAATGAGCAAGTGCAACAGGCAGTGAAGAGGGCAAATGGAATGTTGGCCTTTGTTACAAGGGGAATTGAATACAAGAGCAAGGATGTCCTTTTGCATTTGTACAGGGCCCTGGTGAGACCACACCTGGAATATTGTGTACAGTTTTGGTCTCCAGGTTTAAGGAAGGACATTCTTGCAGTTGAGGAAGTGCAGCGTAGATTCACTAGGTTGATTCCTGGGATGGCAGGGCTGTCTTACGCAGAGAGATTGGAGAGATTGGGCTTGTACACGCTGGAATTGAGGAGATTGAGAGGGGATCTGATTGAAACGTTTAAGATAATTAAAGGATTTGATAGGACTGAGGCAGGAAATATGTTCCAGATGTTGGGAGAGTCCAGTACCAGAGGGCATGGATTGAGAATAAGAGGTCAGTTATTTAAAACAGAGTTGAGGAAGAGCTTCTTCTCCCAGAGAGTTGTGCAGGTGTGGAATGCACTACCTCGGAAGATGGTGGAGGCCAATTCTCTGGATGCTTTCAAGAAGGAGCTAGATAGATATCTGATGGATAGGGGAATCAAGGGATATGGGGACAAGGCAGGGACTGGGTATTGATAGTGAATGATCAGCCATGATCTCAGAATGGCGGTGCAGACTCGAGGGGCCGAATGGTCTACTTCTGCACCTATTGTCTATTGTCTAAGTCAGTTTATGGAAAAAAAGTTACTAGCACTGATTGATGTCACTCTTGGTGACATCATATCCACTATTATTGGTGGTATTATTGCCTCTCTTTTTGTTAAAGTGCTTCAACTACTATAAATAATGGTGCAGTTACTATTATTGTATTTTATTATTACTATTATTATTATTTGGATTCAATATTTTAAATAATCTAAGAAAGAGATAGTTGAATCATTGCTACACATATTTAATAATTCCTTCACAAACAGTAGTCAGAGGACTGATGAAGAAGAAATATATCAACCATGTTTAACATACAGTACCTGGCCGGTGGTGTAATGGTATCAGCACTGGCCTTCGAGGCAAATAGTCCTGGGTTTGAATCTGGACAGCTCCTTGCATGTTTCCATGCTGGGTTGAGCATCGAGTCAGCAACTTAGCCTTGTAAAAAAACTGTCAAATGCTATGGAAATGACCTATCACAATGCATGAAAAGGAATAACAACATGTTTAAGATTAGACCCAAGACATATCAGGGAAGTATTGATGAATTGACTTAACTTTGGAAGCAGGAAAAATAATGAAATTTCAATTAGAAGATTGAATGGAAGAACATTTAGAAACAAAAAGTATAGTAATGATAGTATGATTTCCAAAATCATACACCAGCCTCAATGAATTTTTGAGGAAACACCAAGGGAGTAAACACCTAGATTTTCAAGAGCTATAATAAAGTCTCCCAGAATTCTCCAATGAATGTAAGAGAATGTGGAATTAAGGAGGAAGTATCATAATTGATTACTAGCTGTGTTCAGGACAGAAGCCAGAGAATGGGAATAAAAGGTAACTATTTACAATGGAAGAATGTGAGAAGTGATGTTCCCCAGGGATTACTGCTTGAACCAACAGTGGTCACACTATATATTAATGATTTTGATTCTGGAACCAACAATATATATTCTAAGTTTACAGTTGTGTCCATGTTGAATAGGATGAGGGGAGGGTTGGGAATGGCAGCTAGGGGTGGTAAGATAGTCAGTGCTGAACAGAATGTAAATAAATCTTTTGAATGGATAACAGTAATGCAAAGAATAATATGGATACATGAAAATTAGCTAATTTTGGTTACTACTTGGAAGCTGTAATTCAATTGTGATTGTGCAATGCAGTACATATTTCAGAAAACAAGTAATCTGAAGCTTGTGCCGTAGGTTAGCAAGCCCATGTTACGCGAGAAAGCAAATCAAGTTCTAGCGCTTAATTTTCTAGAAAGGTAGAATTGGAAAGGAGAGGAGATATGATAAATGTACTGTATAATAAAACTTGTTTATCAAAATAAGTATTGCATATATTTCTGGTGTCCATTTCATATAAAGGATACGGAGGTAATGAGCATGCAAAGGATAACAGTATGATACCTGAAACATTGGGTATGTTATCAAGAAAAGATAAGTGGACTGTGTCCCTCTGGAAAGAAAGATGAGGGTGACTTAAAGAGGTCTGTTACATGTACAGTTATTTATATAGGACCTAGAAAGACTATATTTGGAATATTTTGTATAACTTTGATGATCTTACTTAAAAATGGATGTGCTTCCTATGGAGGTAGATCCACCCAACCGGTTTATGAGATGGTAGTTTTGTTATAAAAATGGGCTTGAGTTAACTAAGTCTATATTCTTTAGAATTAAAAAAAAATAGAACTGACTTCATTGAGATATACATGATTCTCAACTTATTCAATATGGGCCAGATATTTCCCTTGGTGGAGGAGCCCAGAACTTGGTATCACAGACTCAAAATTAGGGATAGTCTATTTCAGATTAAAATAAGGAGACATTCTTCACCCAGTGCTTGGTTGTTCAAAGGAATTCTGTAGTCTGGAAGGCAGTTAGAAGCTGAATTGTTTAATTCAAAGATTGGCTCAAAAGGTTTACGGACATTTAAGGAACAAAGAGATATGAGGGTTTTGCAGTAAAATACTGTTGAAGTAGAAGATCACCTTTGATCTATTGAATGGCAGAATAGACTCAAGGGGCTTCATGATTATGAATGGTTTTAGTAATTTACCAGAAGAATGTTTTCACCTGTGATTATGAGGTAACTAAAAGTAACTATAAGGTATCCACTAAGAATCCAGATGGGAATTCAGTAGAAACATTTTTTTCCAGAGAACAGTAAGAATGAGAACCTTCTAATGCAGAGAATTGAATATTTTCGATGTGCTAGTTGGGCATGCTGATGTGTGAGAAGGGATTAATGGACATTACCAAGATTAGCTGAAGAAAGATGTGATGATGCTTGAGTGAAGCGCAATGCTGAGTGGAGGAACGATACAGACATTTTCTGTGATGTATATCACTTACTTATCCAATGTCATCCTATGCTGTTCATGATTCCTGTATCATGATATAAGGTAGAAGTGTTTTTAATTCTGCTATTATGATAAAGCAGATTTCCTTTTGAATGATGGTTTTTATCAGCCAACTATAGTTGGATTTCATCATTCTATTGCTGTTACTGTTGATTCCTTTGCTACGAATAATGCTGGTTTAGCTATTGCAGTGATATTGACCTTATTTACTGGCAATGTCGATTGTTAAATTAGTAATTGTTTCAATTACTATTGGTGCTTCTGCTTCTACTGTTGCTGTAGATGTTTATAACTTTGTTATAAATTATGTTGATTTTTATCATTTATGTTTATAGTATCTCTACAGTCGATGGTGTTAGTTGTGTGTATAGCTTAACGGTAATTTGATGTGTATTTTCTCAATGATATCACATTTTACTGATAGTTCGGATTCTTCTCGGAGTCGATTCTTCACACACAGATGACATTGTTTTTGATAATGCTGAGTTCCCTGTCATTGGTAGTTTTGATTCCTTTATCATTGGTGGCTTTAACTCATTATTATGGGTTGTGAATAGGTATTCAGCCTCTCACTCTGTCATTGTAGTGTCAATTTCTCAACCACCTGTGATTATTGGTGGGTTATGTCTCTGTTATTTGCTGGGCATGATTTCTCTCTTAAAAGCATTTTATGAGGGGTGATTGGTAAGTTCGTGGCCTAAAGGGGAAGGAGTCAATTTTGGAAAACCTAGCACATTTATTTTTTCTACATTTACACACTTGGTCCAGCTGTCGTGGAGCATACGGATCCCTTTTTGTAGAAGTCGGCGGCTTGGAACTCCAGAAGTGGTCCACAGCAGGGGTGGTTGATAAGTTCGTGGCCTAAGATAGAAGGAGATGAGTTATTCACTTCAAACTTTCTGCATCGTCACACAAAGAGTTGAACTGCACGTGCATGTAAAGAGAGCTGTATATCTCATCTCCTTCTACCCTAGGCCAGGAACTTATCGATCACCCCTGCTGTGGACCACCTGGAGGTCCAAGGCGCTCTCGTTACATGCACATGCAGTTCAAGTCTGACTGATTATGCAGCAAGTTTGAAGTTAATAACTCATCTCTTTCTACCTTAGGCCAGGAACTTATCAATTACCCCAGCTGTGGACCACTTCTACAAAGAAGGGATCTGTATGCTCCATGACCGCTGGACTAAGTGTGTACATGTAGGAGGGGACTATGTTGAAAAATAAATGTGCTAGGTTTTCTAAAATTGACTCCTTCTACCTTAGGCCACGAACTTATCAATTACCCCTCATACAATGTATCTTTTTATGTCCTGTCTTAGGACTGGTGACTTCTATAACTGATGGCAATGATTCCTCTATTGATACTTACTATCATCCCTGATTATTGGAGACACTGTTTATTTTTGTTACTGTATGTAGTTTTTCTACATTGTCTTTGTTCATTCATTTATTGTCCTTATTGTTCTTGATTGCTTTTTCTCTCTCCTATCGATAATATTGCTCATCTGTTTTTAGTGATGTCCATTGACCATTATCGAGGATATTGACTGTTGTTTGCTTTCTTTCTTCACACTAATGCTGATTCCCCATGTTAGAAAATCTTTCCTATCAAATGCAATAAGCATACACAACAGTTCATCTCTGTGTGACAGGAGAACATATATCATCGTACATTAGTCTCTGTTTTATTATTTCTTACATTATTATTACACATTATTGTACATTGGTAAATTATTATTATGTATATCATTATTCAGTACTTTATTATTCGTTAAGTCTGTACATTACTAAGTGTACTTTTAAATGTTATTGCTGTAGCGAAAGAATTTCCCACTTGGGATCAATAAATATTATTAGTATTATTATTAATCTTTTTACCCAATTCATCTGTTTAAGGTACTGATGGTATCCTTTTATTGGAGTGTTGGTAGTTCTTTCACTAGTGTTATCAAATCTGTTATTGATGTCTCCTTGAATTATTAGTGGTGTTGAATTGGCTGTTATTGCAGGCAGAGTCTGAATTTGCTTCTGGGCTTAAACAAACATATTGGAAAGAATATAACTGAAACTTAAGAATGTTAATATATTCAGTACCTACAACTATTTAAATAAATAAGTTGGTAAAGCACAGAAATAAATTGAAAACATGTTCCTCACTGAGTTCGGATGGGTGGGGTAGGATGACTCACTGATTGAAATAGTGACAATTTTGTTAAAAATCTATAGGTGCTTGAAATCTAAAAAAAAATTCAAACAAACACAACGGATCGGACAGCATCTCAACTTCTTGTGAAGGTAAACAGAAGTCTTCAAGTGAAACATGGACTGTTTCAGCAGATGTGATATGACCTGCTAATTGTTTCCAACAAGTTTCTGGTTTTATTCCTGGTTATAAGAATGATGTTTTGGCACCATTTACTTAAGATTTCTATTTGTTAGTATTAAGCTCCTTTATTGGTTTTACAGATGTTGTCAAATATGTAGCTTTCATGTAATTCTGTATTTAGTTCACTTCAACTTTCAAAAGAATTTGCCAAGCATTTTAACATTGGCTCCATATGTATTGCATTAATTGACCTGATGGTCATCAACATGTAAAATAAGACAAAAAAAAGACATGTTGTTTTTGCTCCATGTTGTCTCTTATTTCTGGAGCTCTGTAGTTCCAGCCAGACAAATATGCTTGCTGGGGTTGCACCCTGAGTTTTCTCAGACATAAGTTATCAGAAATGAAGTTTGGATAATGTTCAGTCATTAAACTTTAAACAAACTACAGATTAGAAACTTAGTCATCAATTAAAAGCATATACTAAACAGTACAGAGTGGGAGACATGCACCTATTCGATCTGCTGCTGTTGGTCTTGATATTCCTTCTGCACCTTCTGGCAGTCAATCACAACCTTCTTCACCTGGTGATCCACTTTAAGAAGTGAGAGTAGTATCAAGAATTTAGCATATGCTGAAGTTGACTGCTGGCGACCGACCAGGCCGTGGATCATGCAGCCTGGAATCACAAGCAAGATAGGGGCCATAACAGTTATGGGTGCAGACAAGGAAATATTAATGTTGACTAAAACTGAGCCACATAGCAGTAACTGGGAAATATGTATGTCTTTATTCACATAGCAATCCTTCAGAGAGAATCCAAAAGATTTCATTCTCCTGGCATGATTGTTTTATATTTCTTCAACACAATGAACTAAAATTTCAGTCACTTTGTATGTTGTGGAATTTGTTAACTTAGTAGAAGCAGTACAATACAATACTAGATAAATATATGAAAAATAAATAAATGAATTACAATAAGTATACATATATTTAAACAGTTAAACTAAAAATGGTGCAAACACAGAAATAATAATAAAAAGAGTGAGGTAGTGTTTATGTTCAATGTCCATTTAGAAATCAGATGGCAGAGGGGAGGAACCTGTTCCTAAATTGCTGACTGTGTGCCTTCAAGCTTCTGTACCTCCTTCCTGATGCTAACAATGAGAAGTGGGCATTTCCTGGGTGATGGAGGTTCTAAATAATGAACACCACCTTTCTGAAGCACCACTCCTTGAAGATATCTTAGATATTACGGAGGCTAGAACCCATGATGGAGTGGACTAATTTTACAACTTCCTGTAGCTTCTTTTGATCCTGATGCTTAAGTTACTATTTAAGTTTAAAATTTAAAATATAGTCTTCATATTATTATTCGTATCATAGTCTGCTTCAAAAGGGCAACAAGCATGCCAGTGCCAAAGAAGAACAGGGTGAGCTGTTTAAATGAATATCACCCAATTGCACTTACTTTTACGTGATGAAGTTCTTTGAGAGGTTTTCTTATGGCTAGAATCAACCCCAGCCAAAGCAAGGACCTGATCCCACTGCAATTTGCTTATTGCCTCAATAGGTCTACAGGAAATGCAATCTCACTGGCTCTCCACACAGTCTTGGATCAGTTCTTGAACCAGCCTTGACCATCCCTTTGGGAGCTGAACATCCGAGGATATACGGTGTATCAGATAGATAGGTTAGTAGGCAGAGGGGGGTGGTGTGGCCCTGTGTATAAGAAATAATATTAAATCATTAGAAATGGATGACATAGGACTGGAAAGTGTAGAGTCTCTACGGGTTGAGTTAAGAAATGGCAAGGGTAAAAGGAACCTAATGGCAGTTATATACAGGCCTCCAAACAACAACTGAGATCTGGATTACAGATTACAGCAGAGATAGAAAGGACACTTGAGAAGAGCAATGTCATGATAATCGTTGGGATTTTAACATGAAAGTGAATTGGGAAAACCAGGCCAGTACTGGATCTCAAGAGAGAGAATTTGTAGGATGTCTAAGGGATGGCTTTTTAGAGCAGCTTGTTGTTGAGCCCGCTAGGGGATTGGCTGTGCTGGTTTGGGTGTTGTGCAATGATCCGGAGGTGATAAGAGAGCTTAAGGTTAAGGAACCCATAGAGAACAGTGATCACAATATGATCGAGTTCGCTTTGAAATTTGAGAAGGAGAAACTAAGTCCAATGTATTGGTATTTCAGTGGAATAAAGGAAATTTCAATGGCATGAGAGTGATCACAATAGCATTAGCTTCAATATAATTATGGAGAAGGACAGGACAGGACCTAGAGTTGAGATTTTTGATTGGAGAAAGGCTAACTTTGAGGAGATGCGAAGGGATTTAGAGAGAGTGGATTGGGTCAAGTTGTTTTATGGGAAGGATGTAATAGAGAAATGGAGGTCATTTAAGGGTGAAATTATGAGGGTACAGAATCTTTATGTTCCTGTTACGTTGAAAGGAAAGGTTAAAGGTTTGAAAGCACCATGGTTTTCAAGGGATTTAAGAAATTTGGTTCGGAAAAAGAGGGATGTCTACAATAGATATAGGCAGCATGGAGTAAAGGAATTGCTCGAGGAATATAAAGAATGTAAAAGGAATCTTAAGAAAGAGATTAGAAAAGCTAAAAGAAGATATGAGGTTGGTTTGGCAAATAAGGTGAAAGTAAATCTGAAAGGTTTCTACACTTATATTAAAAGCAAGAGGATAGTGAGGGATAAAATTGGCCCCCTAGAGAATCAGAGTGGTCAGCTATGTGTGGAGCCGAGGGAGATGGGAGAGATTTTGAACGATTTCTTCTCTTCGGTATTCACTAAGGAGAAGGATATTGAATTGTGTAAGGTGTGGGAAACAAGTAAGGAAGTTATGGAACCTATGACAATTAAAGAGGTGGAAGTACTGGCGCTTTTAAGAAATTTAAAAGTGGATAAATCTCCAGGTCCTGACAGTATATTCCCCAGGACCTTGAGGGAAGTTTGTGTAGAAATAGCAGGAGCTCTGACAGAGATCTTTAAGATGTCATTAGAAACGGGGATTGTGCCGGAGGATTGGCGTATTGCTCATGTGGTTCCAGTGTTTAAAAAGGGTTCTAGAAGTAAGCCTAGCAATTATGGACCTGTCAGTTTGACATCAGTGGTGGGTAAATTAATGGAAAGTATTCTTAGAGATAGTATTAATAATTATCTGGATAGACGGGATCTGATTAGGAGTAGCCAGCATGGATTTGTGTGTGGAAGGTCATGCTTGACAAACCTTATTGAATTTTTTAAAGAAGTTATGAGGAATGTTGACGAGGGTAAGGCAGTGGATGTAGTCTATATGGACTTCAGCAAAGCCTTTGACAGAAGGTTAGTTAAGAAGGTTCAGTCGTTAGGTATTAATGCTGGAGTAATAAAATGGATTCAACAGTGGCTAGATGGGAGATGCCAGAGAGTAGTGGTGGATAATTGTTTATTGGGATGGAGGCCAGTGACTAGCGGGGTGCCTCAAGGATCTGTTTTGGGCCCAATGTTGTTTGTAATATACATAAATGATCTGGATGATGGGGTGGTAAATTGGATTAGTAAGTATGCCGATGATACTAAGGTAGGAGGTGTTGTGGATAATGAGGTGGGTTTTCAAAGCTTGCAGGGAGATTTATGCCAGTTAGAAGAATGGGCTGAACGTTGGCAGATGGAGTTTCATGCTGAGAAGTGTGAGGTTCTACATTTTGGCAGGAATAATCCAAATAGAACATACAGGGTAAATGGTAGGGCATTGAGGAATGCAGAGGAACAGAGAGATCTAGGAATAACAGTGCATAGTTCCCTGAAGGTGGAGTCTCATGGTGAAGAAGGCTTTTGGAACGCTGACCTTTATAAATCAAAGCATTCAGTACAGAAGTTGGAATGTAATGTTAAAATTGTACAAGGCATTGGTAAGGCCAAATTTAGAATATTGTGTGCAGTTCTGGTCACCGAATTATAGGAAAGATATCAATAAATTAGAGAGAGTGCAGAGACGATTTACTAGGATGTTACCTGGGTTTCAGCACTTAAGTTACAGAGAAAGGTTGAACAAGTTAGGTCTCTATTCATTGGAGCATAGAAGGTTGAGGGGGGATTTGATCGAGGTATTTAAAATCTTGAGAGGGATAGACAGAGTTGACGTGAATAGGCTGTTTCCATTGAGAGTAGGGGAGATTCAAACGAGAGGATGTGATTTGAGAGTTAGGGGGCAGAAATTTAAGGGAAACACGAGGGGGTATTTCTTTACTCAGAGAGTGATAGCTGTGTGGAATGAGCTTCCTGTAGAAGTAGTAGAGGCCAGTTCAGTTGTGTCATTTAAGATAAAATTGGATAGGTATATGGACAGGAAAGGAGTGGAGGGTTATGGGCTGAGTGCGGGTAGGTGGGACTAGGTGAGATTAAGAGTTCATCACGGAACAGGAGGGCCGAGATGGCCTGTTTCCGTGCTGTGATTGTTATATGGTTATATGGGAACTGGTCAAAGTTGACTGGAAAGGGACACCAGCAGGAAGGAGAGCGGAGAAGAAATGGCTGGAGTTTCTGCGAAAAATGAGGGAAGTGCAAGACAGATATATTACAAATAAATTTTCGAATGGAAGAATGACAGTACCACAGCTGACAAGTGAAGTCAGAGCCAAAGTAAAAACAAAAGAGAGGGCATACAAGGAAACCAAAGCTAGTGGGAAGATAGAGGAATCGAAAGCTTTTAAAAACTTGTAGAATGGAACTAAGAATGGCATTAGGAAGGAAAAGATGAATTATGAAAGGAAGTTGGCAACTAATATCAAAGAAGATACCAAAACTTTTTTAAGTTGTAAAGGGTAAAAGAGAGTTGAGGATAGATTTAGGACCAATAGAAAATGACACTGGAGATATTGTAATGAGATACACCAAGATGGCAGAGGAACTGAAAGCGTATTTTACATCAGTCTTCACAGTGGAAGACATTTGCAGTATACGGGACATTCAAAAGTGTCCGTGATATGAAGTTTGGGCGGTGAAAATTATGACTGGGAAGGTGCTCAGGATGCTTAATAGTCTGAGGGTGGATAAATCTCCTGGACCTGATGGAATGTACCCTAGGGTTCTGAAGGAAGGACCTGGAGGGATTGCGGAGGCATTAATGATGATCTTTCAAGAATCGATAGATTCTGGCATTGTAACGGATGACTGGAAAATTGCAAATGTTACTCTGCTATGTAAGAAGGGTGGGAGGCATCAGAAAGGAAACTCTAGACCTATTAGCCTGACATCAGTGGTTGGGAAGTTGTTGGGATCGATTGTTAGGAATGAGATTACGGAGTACCTGGAGGCATATGACAAGATAGGCCAAAGCCACGCATGGTTTCCTGAAAGGAAAATCTTGCTTGACTAACCTACTGCAAATTTTTGAGGAAATTACAAGCAGGGTGGACAAAGGAGATGCAGTGGATGTGGTGTACTTGGATTTTCAGAAGGCCTTTGATAAGGTGCCACACATGAGGCTGCTTAGCAAGATAAGAGCCTGTGGAATTACAGGAAAATTACTAGCATGGGTGGAGCATTGGCTGATCGGCAGAAAACAGAGAGTGGAATAAAGGGATCCTGTTCTGGCTGGCTGCCGGTTACCAGTGGTGTTCCACAGGGCTTGGTGTTGGGACCGTTGCTTTTTATGATGTATGTCAATAGTTTGGACTATGGGATTAATGGATTTCTGGCTAAATTTTCCGATGATACAAAGACAGGTGAAGGAGTGGGTATTGTTGAGGAAACAGACAGCCTGCAGAGAGACTTAGATAGCTTAGGGGAATGGGCAAAGAAGTGGCAAATGAAATACAATGTTGGAAAATGTATGGTCATGCACTTTGGTAGAAGAAATAAACTGGCAGTCTATTATTTAGATAGGGACAGAATTCAAAATGCAGAGATGCAAAGGGACCTGGGAGTCCTTGTGCAGGATATCCTAAAGTTCAACCTCCAGGTTGAGTCAGTGGTGAAGAAGGCAAATGCAATGTTGGCATTAATTTCCAGAGCTATAGAATATGAGAGCAGGGATGTGATATTGAGGCTCTATAAGGCACTTGTGAGACCACACTTGGAGTATTGTGTGCAGTTTTGGGCTCCTTATTTTAGAAAGGATATACTAACGTTGGAGAGGGTTCAGAGAATATTCACGAGAATGATTCCAGGAATGAAAGGGTTACTGTTTGAGGAATGTCTGGCAGCTCTTGGGCTGTGTTCCCTGGAGTTCAGGAGAATGAGGGGGGATCTCAAAGAAACATTCCAGATGTTAAAAGGCCTGAACAGATTAGATATGGCAAAGTTATTTCCCATGGTAGAGGAGTCTAGGACAAGAGGGCATGACTTCAGGATTGAATGACGTCCATTTAGAACAGTGATGAGAAGAAATTACTTTAATCAAAGGGTCGTAAATCTGTGGAATTTGTTGCCAAGAGCAGCTCTGGAGGCCAAATCCTTGGGTGCATTTAAAGCAAAGATAGGTAAGTTCTATATTAGCCAGGGCATTCAAGGGTATGTGGAGAAGGCAGGGTTGTGGGGATGATTGGAAGAATTTGATCAGCCCATGATTGAATGGCAGAGCAAACTGGATGGGCTAAATGGCCTACTTCTGCAGCTATATTTTAAGGTCTTATGGTCTTATAATCTACAAGCTCCAAAATCTGGCTCTCTGTACCTCTCTCTGCAACTAGATCCTTGGGAGATCTCCCTCACTGGGAGATCTCCCTCACTGGGAGATCACAGATCTGAAATAAAAATCTCTTCCTCACTGTCAATCAACACTGGCACACCTCAAAGTTGCGTACTTAGTCCACTGCTCTACTCTCGTTACACCCATGGCTGTGTAGCTAGGCACAGCTCAAATGCCATCTATAAGTTTGCTGTTGACAAAACTATGGTTGGCAGAATTTGAGATGATGACAAGGAAGGTATGGGAGTATGATAGATCAGCTGGTTAAGTGGAGTTGCAACAATAATCTTGCACTCAACATCAGTAAGACCAAGAAATTGATTGTGGACTTTAGAAAGGGGAAGTTGAGGAAACACACTCTAGTCCTCATAAGGGGATCAACAGTGGGAAGGTTGCTGCAAAACAACAAATTTTAAGGCACTTGCTAGTGATATTAAACTTAATTCTGATTCTGCTTAGTCAGGTCAATTTATAGAATTGCTTATTTACAATGATGGCAAATCCCAACTAGCAGAGCGTCTTTGAATAATCAATGCTGGTGTTTGTTTCAAAAGCTAGGCACCCAAAATAGACTGTTTTGTTATTGTGCTGAGAGATGTATTCATTAATAGATATCTAACTAGAAGGTTGAGTGGCAAAAGAGATATGTCCTAACAGGGATACACCTTTAACAATGTGTAAATAGTAAGAACACTCATCTGCACAAGAGATTCTGCAGATAGTGGAAATCCAATGTAACACACCCAAGATGCGGGAGGAACTCAGCAGGTAAGGCAGCATCTATGAAGAGGAATAAATTATTTTGGTTTGAGACCTTTAATCAGATCCGGAAAGGAAAGGGGAAGAAGACAGAATGGGGAGGGGAAGGAGTACGAGCTGCAAGGTGATAGGTGAAACCAGATGAGGGAGAAGATGGGGGGATGAAGTAAGAAACTGAGAGGTGATAGGTGGAAAATGTACAGGGCTGAAGAAGAAGGAATCTGACAGGAGTGGAGAGTGGACCATTGGTGAAAGGAAAGGAGGAGGTTCACCAGAGGGAGGCAATAGAGAAAGGGCAAGAGGAGAGCCAGAGTGGGCAATAGATTATAGCTTCCATTGTTTGCCAATTAAAACAACAAAGGCAATTGAAATATTAAGGCGAGTGGAGAAGTTTGGAAACTGGTTGGGTTTTCCAGCATTCTGCAGTCTATCAGGGGACTCCGGGAGGCAGCATGCATGAGCCTCATTAGCGATGTTTGGCTCCTTTTCATGATTAAAACCTCCACTGTTTGCCGACTAAAGCAATGAGGGTGATTGAAGCACTGAAGTGAGTGCAGAGGGTGTGCACCGGCTGCCCGTCTTTTGATCACTCTGCTAGGCTACCTGAGAGGGGCGAGCCTGCCACTAGAGAGTGTTGCTCAGGGTTTTTTTGTGTGTTTTGGATGTGGACTTGGACTTTAAAGTCTTTTTTTCAGCCTTATAGTTTTTATGTTCTGTGTTTTCGCCTGAGCTTCTCAACTTTACTTTGGGTGGGGTGGGTGATTTGAGGGTAGATGTGCCTGATCTGTTTTTTTTTTGCTTTTCTCGTGTGGGAAGGGAATTTGAGCATTCTTGTTAGTCTTCCTGGTTTTTCTGTCAGGTCTTTTAAGCATCCAATTGATATCCTTCGCCTTGTAGCTGTTGTGTAGGAACATCGTGCGTAATCATCTTATTTCCTTGGGGAGACTCTCCAGGTCCAAAATGTTTTGCATGGTTACTCAAAGTTGAAAGAACTGCTCTATGTTGGGAGGTGTGATGGTTGTTGTTATTATTGACATATGTGAGTGCGTTTCCGCTGGACGCCATGTCCAAGGCTACCATCCAGTTTGCTCAGTTTGATTGATGACAATCCGTTCTGACTCCAGTGGTGGGATAGTTTATCAGTTCCATGACCATCTGAACAGTATACATCCAAACATTCAATTTACGATGGAGATGGGGAACAATGGTTGCCTCCCATTCCTGGACTTTCTAATTCAAAGCAAACTGGATGATAGCCTCGAATATAGCATCTATCGGATATCAGCCAGATGGGACACATGGTAGAAACCCACATCAAGGAGCACAGGAGGTGTATCCATTTGGGTTACCTGGAGAAATCAGTGGTAGCAGAACACTGTATTTGCAATGGTCATAGGATTGACTTTGACTGCACGAAACTACTGTGCTGCGCCAGTGGCTTTTGGGACCGCCCGGTGAAGGAAGCCATTGAAATAAAAGAGTGCTAACAAAGATGAAGCTCTCACTCTAAGTAAAAACTGGAATTCAATTGTAAACAAGGCAGGACAGCGGGAATCTGATTGGATGGGGACTAACCAATCAGAAGCGATGGACTACAGGGGTGTAACTACCAGCAGACTAGCTATACCCAGACATCATTCCTGAAGAAGATGGCTGAGCTTGTCATTGAAATGTCAGTTATAATTGATACCTGTACCCAGCTGGAAGCCTGAGTAGAATTTATTGGTCATATATGCCGGGAAAGCACAAGATCCTTTTTCATTTTCCTCTTCTCACCATCTATTTTGAGGCATACAATGCACAATTGAATTGTTAAGGCAGAACTATGGAAAAGAATTGAAAAGGTTGTCATAGATTTAATTGATCAGAATGTTGTTTCAAACATCTAGCTCTTCATGTAATTAACTATACAGGTGTAAAGTTCTTCGTACTGAGATTTTTTAAAGCTTTGTTTCATGGAGTGTCAAGCATACATCATGTAGAACTGCTTTCACTTTGCTGTCACGTAGCATAATTTATTTCTTGATGCAAAACCTGGGCAAACAAGCACCCATCCTCCCAGAGGATGGTGAGCTCACTCGCTCCACTTGTGATAGAAACAGTCATTGACTGCCCTCTGCAGTCCTGAGATAGAATTACAGTTGCGAGCCAAAATTGCAGATACCTTCCTAAATACTGCACAGAATGAAAGGCAGCAGAGGAACAAACTTCAATACAATTAAAAGATACTTGGAAGAGCCATGGTTATACAGGCTACAAAACAGGAGTGCAAAGAACAGCCTGGTTAGCCTGAGAAGTGCTTTTACAACCAACGGACATGGTGCCCTCCTTCTGTGTTGTAAATGTTATATGATTCTATAAAACTAGTTTGGTTGTAAAATGGCTAGGAGAAAGTCAGTGACAGTGAACAGTGGTAGGCCTTACATTAGTGGTAGGAGTTATTGGATGAGATTCTGATAGATAGGATTTATTTGTATTTGTAAAGGCAAGGACCAAATGGGGAGATACAGTATGGCTTTGTGCACATCTCATTTATACTTTCCCTCCCTCTCACCTTGAACAGGCTCTCTAGTATTTAACATTTCCTTCAAGGGAAAAATACTCTTGACTACCTATGCCCCTCATAATTTTATATCCTTCTGTCAAGTCACACCTCCAACAATTCAGAAAAAGCAATCAAGTTTGTCCAACCTCTCCTTATAGCTAATACTCTCTAATCTAGCCAACATTCAGGTGAATATCTCATTGGCTCTTCGTTCAGTCCTGGGAGACCTGGGCAGCAAAGATGCATACATCAGGATGCTTTTTATCGACTACAGCTCTGCATTTCTCGCAAAATGAATACTGTTTAATACCCTTTAAACAAATCAATAAGCTTCACGACCTTGGCCTCAATATCTCCTTGTGCGATTGGATCCTCAATCTCCTCACTTGCAGATTCCAGTCAGTTCGGATTGGCAACAACATCTCCTCCACAATCTCGATCAGCACAGGTGCACCACAGGGCTGTGTACTTAGCCCTGGCTCTACCTGCTTTATACTTATGACTGTGTGCCTAAACACAGCCCCAGTGCCATTTTCAGCTTTGCTGACAACACCACAGTAGTAGGCCGAATCAAAGGTGGTGACAAATCAGCCAGTAGGAGGGAGATTGAAAATCTGGCTGAGTGGTGCCACAGCAACAACCTCTCACTCAACGTTAGCAAGACCAAGGAGCTGATTATGGACTTCAGGAAGTCCATGAGTCAGAACTCTTCGGGGGAATCAGAGGTAGAGAGGGTCAGCAACTTTAACTTCCTGGGTGTTATTATTTCAAATGACCTGTCCTGGGCCCAGGACACAGGTGGAATTACAAAGAAAACAGGGCCGAGCTTTTACTTTCATAGGAGTTTGCAAAGGTTCAACATGACATCCAAAACCTTGAAAAACTTCTGTAGGAGTGTAGTGGAGAGTATATTGACTGGCTGCATCACAGCGTAGTATGGAAATACCAATGTCATTGAATAGAAAATCTTACAAAAGATACTGGATACAGCTCAGTCCATCATGGATAAAGTTCTCCCACCTCTGAGCACATTTACACAAAGCATTATCATACAAAAGCAGCATCCATCAACAGGGAGCCCCACCAACCAGGACATGCTCTCTTCTCCACAGGAGCCTCAGAACTCACACCACCATGTTTAGGAACAATTATTACCCCTCAACCATCAAGCTCTTGAACAAAAGGAAATAACTTCATTCAACCCATCACTGAAATGTTCTCACAACATATGGACTCACTTTCAATGATTCAACTCATGTTCTCTGTATGTACTGCTTATTTATTTAGATAAACCTACTGCACAATACAGGCCCTTCAGCCCACAAATCTGTGCCTAGCATGTCCTTACCCTGGAAATGACCTAGGGTTGCCCATAACCCTCTATTTTTCTGAGATCCATGTACCTGCCCAGGAGTGTCTTAAAAGACCCTATCCTATCAGCCTCCACCACCATCACCGGCAGCCCATTCCATGCACTCACTGCTCTCTGTGTAAAAAAAACTTACCCCTGACATCTCCTCTGTACTTACTTCCAAGCACCTTAAAAGCGTGCCCTCTTGTCCTAGCCATTTCAGCCCTGGGGAAAAGCCTCTGACTATCCACATGATCAATACCTCTCATCATCTTATATGCCTCTATCAGGTGACCTCTCATCCTCCGTTGCTCCAAGGGAAAAAGGCCGAGTTCACTCAACCTATTCTCATAAGGCATGCTCCCCAATCCAGGCAACATCCTTGTAAATCTCCTCTGCACCCTTTCTATGGCTTCCACATCCTTCCTGTAGTGAGGCGACCAGAACTGAGCACAGTACTCCAAGTGGGGTCTGACCAGGGTCCTATATAGCTGCAACATTACCTATCGGCTCCTAAATTCAATTCCACGATTGATGAAGGCCAATACACGGTATGCCTTCTTAACCACAGAGGCAACCTGAGCAGCAGTTTTGAGTGTCCTATGGACTCGAGACCCAAGATTACTCTGATCCTCCACATTGCCAAGAGTCTTGACATTGATACTATATTCTGCCAATATATTTGGCCTATCAAAGGTAACTACCTTACACTTATCTGGGTTGAACTCCATCTGCCACTTCTCAGCCCAGTTTTGCTTCCTATCAATGTCCCGCTGTAACCTCTGACAGCCCTCCACACTATTCACAACACCTCCAACCTTTGTGTCATCGGCAAATATACTAACCCATCCCTTCACTTCTTCATCCAGCTCATTTATAAAAATCACAAAGAGCAGGGGTCCCAGAACAGATCCCCGAGGCACACGACTGGTGACTGACCTCCATCCAGAATATGACTCGTCTACAACCACTCTTTGCCTTCTGTGGGCAAGCCAGTTCTGGATCCACAAAGCAATGTGCCCTTGGATCCCATGCCTCCTTACTTTCTCAATAAGCCTTGCATGGGGTACATTATCAAATACCTTGCTGAAATCCATATACACTGCATCAACTGCTCTACCTTCATCAATGTGCTTAGTCACATCCTCAAAAAATTCAATCGGTCTCGTAAGGCATGACCTGCCTTTCACAAAGCCATGCTGACTATTCCTAATCATATTATGCCTCTCGAAATGTTCATAAATCCTGCCTCTCAGGTTCTTCTCCATCAGCTTACCAGCCACTGAACTAAGACTCATTGGTCTATAATTTCCTGGGCTATCTCTACTCCCTTTCTTGAATAATGGAACAACATCCACAACTCTCCAATCCTCCGGAACCTCTCCCATCCCATTGATGATTCAAAGATCATTGTCAGAGGCTCATAAATCTCCTCAGTCACCTCCCACAGTAGCCTGGGGTACACCTTTTCCAGTCCTGATGACTTATCCAACTTGATGCTTTCCAAAAGCTCCAGCACATCCTCTTTCTTAATATCTACATGTTTAAGCTTTTCAGTCTGCTGTAAGTCATTCTAAAATTGCCAAGATCCTTTTCTGTAGTGAGTACTGAAGCAAAGTACTCATTAAGTACCTCTGCTATCTCCTCCGGTTCCATACACACTTTTCCACTGTCACACTTGATTGGTCCTATTCTCTCACGTCTTATCCTCTTGCACTTTACATACTTGTAGAATGCCTAGGGGTTTTCCTTAATCCTGTCTGACAAAGCCTTCTCATGGCCCCTTCTGACACTCCTAATTTCATTCTTAAGCTCCTTCCTGCTAGCCTTATAATCTTCTAGATCTCTATCATTACCTAGTTTATTGAACCTTTCGTAAGCTCTTCCTTTCTTCTTGACTAGATTTACAACAGCCTTTGTATACCATGGTTCCTGTACCCTACCATCCTTTCCATCTCATCGGAACGTACCTATGGCAAACTCCACGCAAATATCCCCTGAACATTTGCCACATTTCTGCCATACATTTCCCTGAGAACATCTATTCCCAATTTATGCTTCCAAATTCCTGCCTGGTAGCCTCATATTTCCCATTACTCCAATTAAACACTTTCCTAACTTGTCCTTTCCTATCCCTCTCCAATGCTATGGTAAAGGAGATAGAATTGTGATCACTATCTCCAAAATGCTCTCCCACTGAAAGATCTGACACCTGACCAGTTTCATTTCCCAATACCAGATACAGCCTCTCCTTTTGTAGGCTTATCTACATATTGTGTCAAGAAACCTTCTTGATCACACCTAACAAACTCCACCACATCTAAACCCCTCACTTTAGGGACATGCCAATTGATATTTCAGAAATTAAAATCTCCCATCATGACAACCCTGTTATTATTACGTCTTTCCAGAATCTGCCTCCCCATCTGCTCCTCTATGTCCTTGTTACTATTGGGTGGTCTACAAAACACACCCAGTACAGTTATTGACCCCTTCCTCTTCCTAACTTCCACCCACAGAGAATCCGTAGACAATCCCTCCATATCTTCCTCCTTTTCTGCAGCTGTGACACTATCTCTGATCAACAGTGCCATGCCTCCACCTCTTTTGCCTCCTTCCCTGTCCTTTCTGAAACAGCTAAAGTCTGGCACTGGAAGTAACCATTCCTGCCCCTGAGCCATCCAAGTCTCTGTAATGGCTACAACATCATAGCTCCAAGTACTGATCCACGCTCTAAGCTCATCCACTTTGTTCATAATACTGCTTGCATTAAAATAGACACATCTCAAACTATCAGTCTGAGTGTGTCCCTTCTCTATCACCTGCCTATCCTCCCTCTCGCACTGTCTCCAAGCTTTCTCTATTTGTGAGCCAACCACTTCTTCCTCCATCTCTTCAGTTTGGTTCCCACCCCCAGCAATCCTAGTTTAAACTTTCCCCAGTACCCTTGGCAAACCACCCCACCAGGATATTGGTCCCCCTGGGATTCAAGTGCAACCCATCCTTTTTGTACAGGTCATTCCTGCCCCAAAAGAAGTCCCAATGATATAGAAATCTGAATCCCTGGCCCCTGCTCCAATCCCTCAGCCACGCATTTACCCTTCACCTCACTCTGTTCCTACTCTCACTGTCGTGTGGCACAGGCAGTAATCCTGAGATGACTACCTTTGAGGTCCTGCTTCTCAACTTCCTTCCTAACCCCCTGTAGTCTGCTTTCAGGACCTTGTCCCATTTCCTCCCTATGTCATTGGTACCAATATGTACCACGACCTCTGGCTGTTCTTCCCACTTCAGGATATCGTGGACACGATCAGAAACATCCCGGATCCTGACACCTAGAGGCAAACTGCCATCTGTGCTTCTTTCCTGCATCCAGAGAATCACCTCTCTGACCCCCTAAGTATAGAGTCCCCTATCACTGTTGCCATCCTCTTCCTTTCCCTACCCTTCTGAGACACATTTATTTCTTGTTAGTACTATTTCTTTCTTTTTGTACTTGCACTGTCTGTTGTCTTTTGCACTCTGGTTCTATGCCCAGTTGATGTGATTCTATTATGGTTATTGAGTATGCCCACAAGAAAATGAATATCAAGGTTGTATGCTGTACACATATGTACTTTGATAATAAATTTACTTTGAACTTTGAACCTTGAACCTCTTCTGCACCCTCTCCAAAGCTCCCACATCATTCCTGTACTTAGCAACTAAAATTACTCCAAGCTTTATGCTACAAAGTGTCATGGCAGTTTTAAAATTCAATGCCCCAGTGATAAAGGCAAGTATACCGTGCATCTTCTTTACCTCTCATCCACTTGTGTTGCCATGGTCATAGTCCTGGAACTTAGAATATGGACAATCACTTGCAAGGAAAAGCCAGTGTGTTTCAGACAGACCAGAGGATGTTTCATTGAGTTGGTGACTCTCCAGCCATAGTTGGCAATTATTTCAGTGTGGTTGCCTGTGAACAGTACACACAGTGCTGGAAACTATCACCCTATTGACAAATGGAATACAGTGTCGGAAAGTGTATAGTCATGTACTTTGACAGAAGGAATAAAAGCATAGACTATTTTCTAAACAAGGAGAAAATTAAAAATTCCAACGTGCAAAGGGACTTGGAAGTCCTCGTGCAGGATTCCCTAAAGGTTAATTCGCAGGTTGAGTCGGTGGTAAGGAAGGCAAATACAATGTTAACCTTTATTTTAACAGGAATATAAAAGCTGTGATTTTAAAAGGCACTGGTGAGGCCTCACTGGAATACTGCGAGCAGTTTGGGTCGCGTATTTAAGAAAAGATATGCTGACATTCTACAGGGTTCAGAGGAGGTTTACGAGAATGATTCCAGGAATGAAAGGCTTCTCATACGAACAGCGATTGATGGCTCTGGGCCTATACTTTTAGAATTTAGAAGAATGAGGGCGGAATCTCATTGAAACTCATTAAATGTTGAAAGCCTAGACAGAGTGGATGTGGAGAGGATGCTTCCTATGGTGGGGGAGTCTCGGGCCAGAGGGCACAGCCTCAGAATAGAGGGATGTCAATTTAGAATGGAGGTGAGGAGAAATTTCTTTAGCCAGAGAGTAGTGAATCTGTAGAATTTATTGTCACAGGCGGCTGTGTACATTAAATACATTAGGTGTATTTAAGGCAGAGGTTGATGCGTTCTTGAATAGTCAGGCCATGATAGGTTGTGGGGAGAAGGCAGGAGAATGGGGCTGAGAGGGAAATGGATCTCCATGATGAAATGGTGGAGCAGTGGACCGAATGGCCTAACTCTGCTCCTTTGCCTTATGGTCTGATGGAAAGCTGGCACTGCATCTGGCTCTGTAGCACAAGAGGAGAGAGGGGAGAAGAAGACTGCTGCAGTGATGGAGGATTCACCAGTTAGAAGAGCAGACAGGACATCCTGTGGACATGAAAGAGACACCTGGATGGTATGTTGCTTTCCAGGTGCTGGGATCAGGGATATCTCCGACTGGGTTCACAGCATTCTAAAGAAGGAGAGTGAACATCCAGAAGTTGTGGTACATATTGGTACCAATGACAGAGGTATGAAAAGGGATGAGAGACAATATAGAGAGTTAGGTTGAAAGCTGAAGAGCAGGATCTCAAGGGTTGTAATCTCTGGATTGCTGCCTATGCCACGTACCAGTGAAGATATGAATAAAATGATTCGAGAATGAATGCATGGCTGAGAATTGTTGCAGGGGACAGGGTTTCAGATTTAGACCATAAGACCATGACACAGGAGCAGAATTAAGCCATTCAGCCCGTCAAGTCTGCTCCACCCTTCCATCATGGCCGATCCCAGATCCAACTCAACCCTATACACCTGCCTTCTCACCATATCCTTTGATGGCCTGACCGATCAGGAAACGATCAATTTCTGCCATAAATATATGCACAGACTTGGCCTCCACCACAGTCTGTGCCAGAGCATTCCACAAATTCACTACTCTCTGGCTAAAGAAAATTCCTTCTTACCTCTGTTCTAAAGGGTCACCCCTCAATTTTGAATCTGTGCTCTCTAGCTCTGGATACCCCCACCATAGGAAACATCCTCTCCAATCCACCTTATCGAGTCCTTTCAACATTCGGTATGTTTCAATAAGATCACTCCACATTCTTCTAAATTGCAGTGAGTACAGGCCCAAAGCTTCCAAACAATCCTCATATGTTAACCCCTTCATTCCTAAAATCATCCTCGTGAACCTCCTCTGGATTCTCTCCAATGACAACACATTCTTTCTGAGATATGTGGGCCAAAATTGTTGACAACACTTTAAGTGTGGCCTGACTAGTGTCTTATAAAGTCTCCTTGCTTTTTATTCTATTCCGCTAGAAATAAATGTCAACATTGCATTTGCCTTCTTTACCGCATACTCAACCTGTAAATTACCTTCTGGGAGTCTTGCACAAGGACTCCTTATTCCCGCTGCACCTCTGATGTTTGAACTTTCTCTCCATTTAGATAATAACCCGCACTATTGTTCCTTTTACCAAATTGCATTATCATACATTTCCCAACACTGTATTCCATCTGCCACTTCTTTACCCATTCTTCCAATTTGTCTAAGTCCTGCTGCAATCACATTGCATCCTCAGCACTACCTCCCCCTCCCCCCTATCATCATATGATCGGCAAACTTTGGCACAAAGCCATCAATTCCGTTATCCAAATCATTGACAAACAGTGTGAAAGGCTGCGGTCTCAATACTGACCACTGAGGAACACCACTAGTCACCGGCGGCCGATCAGAAAAGGCCCCTTTAATTCTCACACGCTGCCTCCTGCCTCTCGGCCATTCCTCTATCCATGCCAGCATCTTTCCTGTAACGCCATAGGACTTTATCTTGTTAAGCAGCCTCATGTGTGGCGCCTTATTCAATGCCTTCTGAAAATCCAAGTAAATAACATCCACTGTCTCTCCTTTGTCCACCCTGCTTGTTACTTCCTCGAAGAACTCTAACAGATTTGTCAGGCAAGATTTCCCTTCACAGAAACCATGCTGACTTTGGCTTATTTTATCATTAGTCTCCAAGTACCTCGAAAACTCACCCTTAATAATAGACTCCAAATTTTCCCAACCACTGGGGTTAGGCTAACTGGCCTATCATTTCCTTCCTTTTGCCTTCTTCCCTTCTTAAAGAGTGGAGTGATATTTGCAATCTTCCAGTCCTCTGGGACTATGCCAGTATCAAGTGATTCTTGAAAGATCATGACCAATGCATCCGTTATCTCTTCTGCAACCTCTTTCAGGACTCCCAGATGTAGTCCATCTGGTTCAGTTAACTTATCCACCTTAAGAGTTTGCCTAGCACCTTTTCCTTTGTATTAGCAATGGCACTCACTCCTGCTCCCTGACACTCACAGATCTCTAGCACACTGCTAGTGTCTTCTACAGTGAAGACAGATGCAAAGTACCCATTAAGTTCATCTTCCATTTCTTTGTCCCCATTACTATCTCACCAGCATCATTTTCCAGTGGTCCAATATCAACTCTTACCTCCCTTCTTATATAACTGAACATAGAACATAGAATAGTACAGCACGTTACAGGCCCTTCAACCCGCAATGTTGTGCTGACCCTCAAACTCTGCCTCACATATAACCCCCCACCTTAAATTCATCCATAAACCTGTCTAGTAGTCTCTTAAACTTCACTAGTGTGTCTGCCTCCACCACTGACTCAGGCAGTGCATTCCACGCACCAACCACTCTCTAAGTGTAAAACATTCCTCTAATATCCCCCTTGAACTTCCCTCCCCTTAACTTAAAGCCATTTCCTCTTGTACTGAGCAGTGGTGCCCTGGGGAAGAGGCGCTGGCTGTCCACACTATCTATTCCTCTTAATATCTTGTACACCTCTATCATGTCTCCTCTCATCCTCCTTCTCTCCAAAGAGTAAAGCCCTAGCTCCCTTAATCTCTGATCATAATCCATACTCTCTAAACCAGGCAGCATCCTGGTAAATCTCCTCTGTACTCCTTCCAATGCTTCCACATCCTTCCTATAGTGAGGCGACCAGAACTGGATGCAGTACTCCAAGTGTGGCCTAACTCGAGTTTTATAGAGCTGCATCATTACATTGCGTCTCTTAAACTCTATCC
Source organism: Hypanus sabinus (assembly GCF_030144855.1). Taxonomy (NCBI): domain Eukaryota; kingdom Metazoa; phylum Chordata; class Chondrichthyes; order Myliobatiformes; family Dasyatidae; genus Hypanus; species Hypanus sabinus. Next base: position 126,179,957 of record NC_082712.1, read on the forward strand.
CTCGACTTATGAAAGCTAACACCCCATAAGCTTTCTTACCTACCCTATCTACCGGTGAGGCAACTTTCAGTGATCTGTGGACATGTACACCCAGATCCCTCTGCTCCTCCACACTACCAAGTATCCTGCCATTTACTTTGTACTCTGCCTTGGAGTTTGTCCTTCCAAAGTGTACCACCCCACACTTCTCCGGGTTGAACTCCATCTGCCACTTCTCAGCCCACTTCTGCATCCTATCAATGTCTCTCTGCAATCTTCGACAATCTACAACACCACCAACCTTTGTGTCGTCTGCAAACTTGCCAACCCACTCTTCTACCCCCACATCCAGGTCGTTAATAAAAATCACAAAAAAGTAGAGGTCCCAGAACAGATCCTTGTGGGACACCACTAGTCACAACCCTCCAATCTGAATGTACTCCCTCCACCACGACCCTCTGCCTTCTGCAGGCAAGCCAATTCTGAATCCACCTGGCCAAACTTCCCTGGATCCCATGCCTTCTGACTTTCTGAATAAGCCTATCATGTGGAACCTTGTCAAATGCCTTACTAAAACCCATTTAGATCACATCCATTTAGATCACATTTAGATCACACCCTCATCTATATGCCTGGTCACCTCCTCAAAGAACTCTATCAGGCTTGTTAGGCATGATCTGCCCTTCACAAAGCCATGCTGACTGTCCCTGATCAGACCATGGTTCTCTAAATGCACATAGATCCTATCTTTAAGAATCTTTTCCAACAGCTTTCCCACCACAGACGTAAGGCTCACTGGTCTATAATTACCCGGACTATCCCTACTACCTTTTTTGAACAAGGGGACAACATTCACCTCCATCCAATCCTCCGGTACCATTCCTGTGGATAACGAGGACATAAAGATCCTAGCCAGAGGCTCAGCAATCTCTTCCCTCACCTCGTGGAGCAGCCTGGGGAATATTCCGTCAGGTCCCGGGGACTTATCTGTCCCAATGTATTTTAACAACTCCAACACCTCCTCTCCCTTAATATCAACATGCTCCAGAATATCAACCTCACTCATATTGTCCTCACCATCATCAAGTTCCCTCTCATTGGTGAATACCGAAGAGAAGTATTCATTGAGGACCGTGCTCACTTCCACAGCCTCCAGGCACATCTTCCCACTTTTATCTCTAACCGGTCCTACCTTTACTCCTGTCATCATTTTGTTCTTCACATAATTGAAGAACGCCTTGGGGTTTTCCTTTACCCTACTCGCCAAGGCCTTCTCATACCCCCTTCTTGCTCTTCTCAGCCCCTTCTTAAGCTCCTTTCTTGCTACCTTATATTCCTCAATAGACCCATCTGATCCTTGCTTCCTAAACCTCATGTATGCTGCCTTCTTCCACCTGACTAGATTTTCCACTTCACTTGTCACCCATGGTTCCTTCATCCTACCATTCTTTATCTTCCTCACCAGGACAAATTTATCCTTGACATCTTGCAAAAGATCCTTAAACATCGACCACATGTCCCTGCAAAAACATCATCTTAATTCACACCCACAAGTTCCAGCCTTATAGCCTCATAATTTGCCCTTCCCCAATTAAAAATTTCCTTTTCCATGATGATGCTAAAGGCCAGGGAGTGGTGATCACTGTCCCCCAGATGCTCACCCACTGACAGATCTGTGACCTGACCCGGTTCGTTACCTAATACTAGATCTAGTATGGCATTCCCCCTAGTCGGCCTGTCAACATACTGTGACAGGAATCCATCCTGGACACACTTAACAAACTCTGCCCCATCTAAACCCTTGGAACTAATCAAGTACCAATCAATATTAGGGAAGTTAAAGTCACCCATGATAACAATGTCCCTGTTATTTTTCCACCTTTCCAAAATCTGCCTCCCAATCTGCTCCTCTGTATCTCTGCTGCTACCAGGGGGCCTATAGAATACCCCCAGTAGAGTAACTTCTCCCTTCCTGTTCCTGACTTCTACCCATACTGACTTAAAAGAGGATCCTGCTACATTATCCACCCTTTCTGCAGCTGTAATAGTATCCCTGACTAGTAATGCCACCCCTCCTCCCCCTTTTCCCCCCTCTCTATCCCTTTTCAAGTACTGAAATCCAGGAATATTGAGAATCCATTCCTGCCCTGGTGCCAGCCAAGTCTCCGTAATGGCCACTACATCATAATTCCATGTATGTATCCAAGCTCTCAGTTCATCACCTTTGTTCCTGATGTTTCTTGCATTGAAGTACACACACTTTAGCCCTTCTACCTTACTACCTTTACACCCTTTATTCTGCTTCTTTTTCATCAAAGCCTCTCTATATGTTATATTTGGCTTTACTCCATGCACTTCTTTCACTGCTCTATCGCTCTGGGTCCCATCCCCCTTGCAAATTAGTTTAAACCCTCCCGAACCACGCTAGCAAACCTACCTGCAAGGATATTGCTCCCTCTCGAGTTCAAGTGCAACCCATCCAATCTGTACAGGTTCCACCTTCTCCAGAAGAGATCCCAATGATCCAAAACTCTAAAACCCTGCCCCCTGCACCAACTCCTCAGCCACGCATTCAACTGCCATCTCCTCTAATTCTTACCATCACTATCACATAGCACTGGCAGCAATCCTGAGAACGCCACCCTTGAGTCCTATTCTTCAGCCTTCTGCCTAGTTCCCGAAACTCACAGTTCAGAACCTCATCCCTATTCCTGCCTATGTCGTTGGTACCAACATGTATCATGACTTCTGGTTGCTTTCCTTCTCGTAACAGTATGTCATGCACCCGGTCAGAGACATCCTGGACCCTGGCACCCGGGAGGCAACAAACCATGCGGGTGTCCTTTTCACGTCCACAAAATCTCCTGTTTGCTCACAGACGATAGAGTCTCCAATGACGACAGCTCTCCTCTTCTCCGTCCCATCCTTCTGCACCACAGGGTCAGACTCAGTGCCAGAGGTCCTGCCACCGTGACTCATGCCTGGTCGATCATCCTCGCCAACAGCAACCAGGACGGTAAACTTATTATTCAGGGGAATGGCTACAGGGGTGCTCTGCACTACCTGTCTACTGTTCTTCACTTTCCCCCCCTCGGACTGTCACCCAACGACCTGCTTCCTGCAGCCTAGGTGTGACTACCTCCCTGTAGCTCTCATCTATGACTGCCTCATTCTCCCTTATGAGTCAAAGGTCATCCAGCTGCTGCTCCAGATTCCTCACACAGTCTTCCAGATCGCCCAGCTGCAAGCACTTCTGGCAGATGTGACTCTGTGGAAGAGGGGAGTTCCCCCAAGACTGCCACATCTCACAGGAGAGGCACATCACCGTCTCAGGAGGCATTGCAAAGACTAACTGGGAACAAACTCATTCTCCGCCTCTTCTCGTCAAAGCCTCAAATCTCCACTCCTTCACTGGCCCACTCACTCACTGGCCGCTTTCCACAACTGAAAACACTTTTAGTATCCTGCTTTGTATTATTGGCTAGTCTGCCCTTATGTTTCATCTTTTCCCTTCTGAAAGCTTTTTTAGTTGTGTTTTGTTAGATTTTAAAAGCTTCCCAATCTTCTAATTTCCCACTCACTTTTGTCCTTTCCTTGGTTTTTATGAAGTCCTTTAACTTCTTTTGTCAGCCATGGTTCCCTGGCCTTGCCATTGAGAACTTCTTCTGTGGGACATATCTATCCTGCACCTTGTGAACTATTCCCAGAAACTTCAGCCACCTCTGCTGTTCTGTCATCTCTGCCAGTATCCCCCTCCAATCCACCTGGGCAAGCTCCTCTCTCATGCCTCTGTAATTCCCTTTATTCCATTGTGATGCTGATATATGAGAGTTATCCTTCTCCTCTCAAACTGCAGTATGAATTCAATCATATGATTACTGCCTCCTAAGGGTTTCTTTACCTTAAGCTCCCTGAGAAGATCTGGGTTATTACACAAACACCCAATCTAAGATAGCTTTTCCCTGAGTAGGCTCAAGCACAAGCTGCTCTAAAAAAACCCCATCTCATAGACATTCAACAAATTCCCTCTCTTGCGATCCGACACCAACCTGATTTTCCCAATCCGCTTGCATATTGAGGTCCCCCATTACAATTGTGTCATTACCCTTATTATATGCCTTTTCCAGCTCTCTTTGCAATCTCAACCCAATATCTTCGCTACTACTTGGAGGTCTATATATGATTCCCATGATTTTTTTCTGGATCATTTGGGATCTCTTTTTGGGAAGGTATGACCTATAAAACCATCATGGGTTATACCTGAACTCAAGGAGGACTAATATCCTGGTGGGCACATTTGCTAGAGTTGTTGAGGAAGGCTTAAACTAATGGCAGTGCATGGGAACTGTAGTGATAGGGCTGAGAATGGGCCAATTGGTCTGCAAGTATACAAGTAGATGGAGTGTGTAGTGAGACTGTGAGGAAGGATAGACAAATGATAGGATAAAATTAAAGTCAGTGGGATGAGTTGAAGTGTGTCTTTAAACTAAATAGTAGGTTCAACTGTTCAACAGTTTGGGGTAAGTGAGGATAAAATAACAGGGAAGATAGATAGATACTTCAATGATCCCAAAAGAAATTACAATGTTATAGTAGCATTACAAGTGCACATATTGATCAGAAAAAGGAGCAGAGACTTGCAAACTCAGCCAGCTCCATCAAGGGCATTAGTGTCTCCAGCATCGAAGATATCTTCAAAAGGCAATGCTTCAAAAATGTGGCTTCCGTCATTAAGAACTGCCATCACCCAGAAAATGCCCTGTTCTCATTGATACCTTCAGGGAGAAGATACACAGTCAATGCTTTAGGAACAACTTCTTCCCCTCTGCCATTAGATTTTTGAATGAACAGTGAGCCAACTCACAAACACTACCTCACTATTTTTGCTCCCCTTTTACATTACTTAATTTATTTTTTATAATTATATTTCCTACTTTAATTTTGTGATTTTTTTAAATGTATGGCACTGTACTGCTGCTGATTCCTTAAGGTTGTCATAGCCAGGGGAGGTAGCAGGGTTAAGCTTCCACTACCTATTAAGTTCCCCCAATGATGTGCATCTCAAATAGCCTCTAACAGCCAAGTCCAGCTTCTGGTGTTCAAGTATGACGGAATCATTTCTACTGGCAGGAGAAGGGGCAAGGATGGGTTACAGTCACTTCGGGAAGAAGGAGCTCATCAGCCATATTTGGCAACTCACCTAGGAGACGGAAAACTCCACTAACTTCGAGGGAAGATGCAGAGCTGGAGTCCTTAATGCAGTCCTATGTTCAGTTCAACATTGACTGGCAACTTCTGTAATGCTGCTAGTGCCAAACTGCATTGGTCTCTGCCATTCCTTTGGATTCTTCAGCTGTGTGGAGAGGGGGAGCTTGCTGCATGGGCAGCAGCTTGCTCTCCATATCTTACTGTTCTGGCTTGTGTACAACAGCTAGTATCAACATCCATGGTCAACCCTGACCAGCAGAGGGCCTCACTGCCACAATACAACAAATTTCATGGCATATGACTGTGATACTAAACCTAATTCTGATTCACTCCTTAAAAAGAGAGAGACACCAAAGACAGGAAATTATAGGTCACTTAGCTGGATGTCACTAGTTGGTAAGATGTTGGAGTGGATTGTTAAGAATGAGGCTTTGCAGTACATGGAGGCACATGATAGAATAGGCCTAAGTCAGCATGGTTTCTCAAGAGGAAATATTGCCTTACTAATCTATTAGAATGCTTTGAGGAAATACCAGGAAGAATAGTCAAAGGAGAGTCAGTGGATGTTGTTTACTTGGATTTTCAGAAGGTCTTTGACGAGGTGTCACACATGAGGCTGCTAAACAAGTTAAGAACCTAATAAGATAAAGCGTGGGCAGAAGATTGACTGACTGACAGAAAGAGGTCTTTATATAATATAGAACATTTTTTCTGGCCAGTTGCCGGTGACTAATGGTGTTCTGCAGGAGTTGATGATGGGATCACTTTTTTTTAATGTTATAAGTCAATGATTTGTGTAACAAAATTGATGGCTTTGTGGCCAAGTTTGCAAATTATACCAAGATAGGTGGAGGGTCAAGTAGTATTGAGGAAGCAGGTAATCGACAGAAGAGTTTAAGCAGATTAGGAGAATGGGCGAAGATGTGGCAAATGGAATATAGTGTAGGCAAATGTATGGTCATTCACGTTGAGAGAAGGAATAAAGGCATAGTCTATTTTCTAAATGGAGATAGTTCTGAAATCAGAGTTGCAATGGGACCTGGGAGTCCTCGTGCAGGATTCCCTAAAGATTAACTTGCAGGTTGAGTTGGTGGTAAATTTTGAAAGAACTAGAATATTAAAGCAAAATGTAATGCTGAGACTTTATAAGGCATTGGTCAGATCATACTTGGAGTACTGTGAATAGCTCTGGGCCTTTTACCTAAGAAAGAAGTGCTGGCATTAGAAAGGGTGCTGAGGAGGTTTCTGACAATTATCCTTTGAATGAAAAAGTAAATGTATATGGAGTGTTTGATCGTTTCAGGCTGTACTTGGGGGGGGGGGGGGTGGTTGGAGCTTATTGAAACCTATCAAATATTGAAAGGCCTAGATAGAGTGATTGTTTTCTATAGTGTGATAAGTCTAGGACCAGAGGGCACAGCCACAGAACAGGAGAATATCCCTTTAGAACAAAAATGAGAATGAATTTCTTTCTCCAGAGGGTTGTGAATCTGTGGAATTGATTGCTACAGATGGCTGTAGAGGTTATGTAATTTGGATATATTTAAAGTGGAGATTGATAGCTTCTTGATTAGTAAGGGCATCGAAGGTTACGGGGAGAAACAAATCAATATCAAAAAACACGTTCTTCAAATGAAGCTCTGCTCAATCATCACTTCATAACTAACCTGGTGACTCCCAACCAACAGGTTCCACGGAGAGTGCAAAGGCCAGGTCTGATCTGAAGTTCCGGGGAAGGTATGTCTTTGGCAATGATAATTGCATTCTCACTGGCCACAGGAGCAGTACCAGATAATTGGGGTGTGGCAAATGTTACTACTTTGTTCAAGAAAGGGATTAGTGATAACCCTGGGAATTATAGATCAGTGTGGCCAAATTATTGGAGAAGGCTCTGAGAGACAGGATTAATGAGCATTTGGAGAAGTATAGCCTGACTGGGGATAGCCAGTATGGTTTTTTGAGGGGCAGGTCATGCCTCATGAGCCTGATTGAATTTTTTGAAGTAGTGACAAAACAAATGGATGAAGGTAGAGTGGTGGATGTGGTTTATATGGATTTTAGTAAGGTGTTCGACAAAGTCGTTGTAAAGTGAACAAAGATAGCAACGTGTTTTATTCAACAAAAAGAGACACTCTCAGAGAAAGAGGCTGATTCAACCCAATGTTACATGACATGTTATATGTTAAAGATCAAAGGAAATATCAAGATAATTCTATAGTTACAATGTATCTACAACTTCTCACACCTCCTTCTTTGCACCCACACTCCAGACATCCAAAATGAAAGTTAATTAGTATTCACGAGGAAATCTGCAGATGCTGGAAAATCAAACAACAACACATACAAAATGCTGGTGGAACACAGCAGGCCAGGCAGCATCTATAGGGAGAAGCGCTGTCGATGTTTCGGGCTGAGACCCTTCGTCAGGACTAACCGAAAGGAAAGATAGTAAGAGATTTGAAAGTAGAGGGGGGAGGGGGAAATTCAAATTTCTTACTATCTTTCCTTTCGGTTCGTCCTGATGAAGGGTCTCAGCCTGAAACATCGACATCGCTTCTCCCTATAGATGCTGCCTAGCCTGCTGTGTTCTACCAGCATTTTGTGTGTGTTGCGGTATATAAGGTGTTGTTCCTCCAACCTGAGTTTGGATTCATTTTGACAATAGAGGAGGCCATGGATAGACATATCAAAATGGGAATGGGACGTGGAATTAAAATGTGTGGCCACTAGGAGATCCTGCTTTTTCTGGCAGACCGAGCGTAGGTGTTCAGTGAAATGGTCTCCCAGTCTGCGTTGGGTCTCATCAATATATAAAAGGCCACACCGGGAGCACCGGACACAGTATACCACACCAGCCGACTCACAGGTGAAGTGTCGCCTCACCTGGAAGGACTGTCTGGGGCCCTGAATGGTGGTGAGGGAGGAAGTGTAAGGGCAGGTGTAGCACTTGTTCCACTTACAAGGATAAGTGCCAGGAGGGAGATCGGTGGGAAGGGATGGGGGGGACGGGGACGAGTGGACAAGGGAGTCGTGTAGGAAGCGATCCCTGCAAAAAGCAGAAAGAGGAGGGGAGGGAAAATGTGTTTGGTAGTGGGATCCCGTTGGAGGTGGCGGAAGTTACAGAGAATTATACGTTGGACCTGAAGACTGGTGGGGTGGTAGGTAAGGAAAAGGGGAACCCTATCCTGAGTGGGGTGGCGGGTGGATGGGGTGAGGGCAGATGTGCGGGAAATGGGAGAGATGCGTTTGAGAGCAGAGTTGATGGTGGACAAAGGGAAGCCCCTTTGTTTAAAAAAGGAAGACATCTCCTTCGTCCTGGAATGAAAAGCCTCATCCTGAGAGCAGATGCGGTGGAGATGGAGGAATTGTGAGAAGGGGATAGCCTTTTTACACTTCCTCCCTCACCACCATTCAGGGCCCCAGACAGTCCTTCCAGGTGAGGTGACACTTCACCTGTGAGTCGGCTAATGTGGTATACTGTTTCCAGTGCTCCCGGTGTGGCCTTTTATATACTGGTGAGACCCGACGCAGACTGGGAGACCATTTCGCTGAACACCTATGCTCGGTCCGCCAGAAAAAGCAGGATCTCCCAGTGGCCACACATTTTAATTCCACATCCCATTCCCATTCTGATATGTCTATCCATGGCCTCCTCTATTGTCAAAATGAATCCAAACTCAGGTTGGAGGAACAACACCTTATATACCAGCTGGGTAGCCTCCAACCTGATGGCATGAACATTGACTTCTCTAACTTCCGTTAATGCCCCTCTTCCCCTTCTTACCCCATCCCTGACATATTTAGTTGTTTGCCTGTTCTCCATCTCCCTCTGGTGCTCCCCCCACCTCCTTTCTTTCTCCTGAGGCCTCCCATCCCATGACCCTTTCCCTTCTCCAGCCCTGTATCACTTTCGCCAATCACCTTTCCAGCTCTTAGCTTCATCCCACCCCCTCCGGCCTTCTCCTATCATTTCGCATTTCCCCCTCCCCCCACCACTTTCAAATCTCTTACCATATTTCCTTTCAGTTAGTCCTGATGAAGGGTCTCGGCCCGAAACATCGACAGCTCTTCTCCCTATAGATGCTGCCTGGCCTGCTGTGTTCCACCAGCATTTTATGTGTGTTGTTGTTAATCAGTATTGTCTGGTTTTCAATGAACTGGTCTCCACAGCCTCAGGAAACTATTGTTCAGGGCTGCATTTTAAATTTAATCTACAATCCACATTCAGGTCTAAAGATTGGTTGCTGAAGTTAATACTTGCTATCTTCTCTAACACCACACTACACCATAACAGTCTTGGCTCTCCTGGATAAAAATCAATTTGTTCCAGGAAATGCCAAACCTTAAGGAGAATCTAGTTAAATAGGGCAGCAAAAATGTCCGGTTCTTTGGAACCCCTTCTCCAATTACACTAATTACACCTATGCTGTCATCTCTAATGGCTACCCACAAGACTCTAAGCAAAATTTGTTCCATAAATCTGGCTGATAGTCTTTAAAATGCAGCTTTGTCATTCATCTGCCTGTTGCCTCCTTCCCTGCTGGCCGACTGCAGTTTAATCACATTCTCTATCTTCACCCCTTCATTTTCGGAAAGCTAAAACTCTGTGGTGGCTTTGAGTAGTTACGCTCTGGTCAGGGGTAGACGTATCAGGCTCACAGGCAACAATTCACTCTCCATGTCATTCTGACAAAAGATTGTCAGAATCTGATGACTAGTCATCTTGATGACTAGACCCCTCTCATCAATGTACAGGAGTTGGGCTGGTCTCTGCACGATTCCAAGGACCTCATCCCGGTGACACTCCTTTCAAGACTGTCCATTTGATCGCTGGCCCCAACCACTGAAAGGGCCCGGCTGTGCGTAATTTTTTCAGTCCTTTGCCGTCTGCCATACCATCAAAGCTGTGGAACCTGAAGTCTCTGCTGTAACTCAGTTCCCTTCCCAGCTATTTTTCCCAAATATTTTTCTATATTGAGCTACACAACTAATCATCTGCCTTCAGCAAGCAGCTGTCATTACAGAGTATAATTACCATTATACTTTAACATGATATTCACAGCTTGCTGTCAGGTTTTCGCAGTGTCCTCTGCCTTTGCATTTGCTGAGGTTTGCTTCCATCAGTTGAGGTCAGCTCTGATGCAGCCGGCTGATATTCATCACTCGGGGTGTCTGCAATGAAACTGTAATGTGGTACACTTGACCTCTTGCTCTGCCTGTCAGGATGATCAGAAGGAGGGTCATATGGTTTAACCTGTGTCCTGTGTTTACACAGTCTGCCTCGCCGGGACAGGTGTCATTCATCCGGGGCAGCACCTGAGAGTGAAACCTATCTTTTCAACCAGCTCCCTTACCACGACTTGGTCACCTGGCTGTGGGAGAACTATCTTCTGTTTCTCTGTCTCTCTGTTCCACAATATGTCAGTCCCAATGAATGGTCTCAGCCTGAAACGTCAACTGCTTACTCTTTTCCACAGATGCTGCCTGGCCTACTAAGTTCCTTCAGCATTTTGTGTGTATTGCTTTGATTTCCAGCAGACTTTCTCTTGTTCACAATATGTCACTGTTCCTTTGCTCGACCCCTCAGTGTGTCACCCTGGTTACAGTGGTCCTTCACATCTCCGTGTAATCTTACCCATATTGCCAGTTGTAGTTTCTTTCAATGCCCTCCTCACACTGATGTCTGCCCACTCATTCCTTTTCTGCTCCTTACTGGTGAGTCTTGACTTTAATCGCCACTACCTCCTCTGGCAGCTGCACTACTTCCAACAGCTCCTGACTGTGCTTGACCTCTTCCCTCGGGAGCCCCCGACATGATTCCCACTCATCACCCTGTCTCTTCTCCTCGTTTGGGGATGTTGTCTCTCTGTGGGCCATGTGAGCTGCTTTGCAGGTTACATATGTTTGCTGTCCCTGTCTTGTCCGTGTTAATTCTCCTTTTCCCGAGCCTGTGATAGCACCTGCCTTACTCAGAGAGTCGATCCTGAGGATAGTACCTTCATTATTTGAGCATGTTCAAAAATGTACAGGTAGCTGCCCTCCCTCAATCTCAAGCTGACTTCTCTCCACCCTCGTTGTTTCAAATAAAGTCGGTTCAATTCACCTCCTGCACTGGTAATGTAAATCACCTCTCTGGTGATGGGCAAGGATAGATCAGTTATTGATACACTAACACCTTACTTTACATAAAGCTCTCGGGTACACCTGTGGCATTAGAGGCTGTCGTCAGCCATTCATCTGACCTCAGCGGCCTAATCTAGTCAGCAGTCAAATCGGAAAGAGAGGGCACTGCTGTGGATTCTGCCTGCTTTGTTGAGTGCTTTTCACACTTTACCCTCTTTTCAGGACACTGCTTCCAACCATGTCCAGAAAAGCCACAGAAGTAACAAATCACCTCCTTTACTCTCCCACATCTATTCAATAGGTTTCAATCAGTACATTTAATGTCAGAGAAATGTATACAATATACACCCTGAAATTCCTTTTTTTCACAAACATCCACGAAAACAGAGGAGTGCCCAAAGAATGAATGACAGTTAAAGTGTTATACACAGACAGCAGCAAGGCAATGACCCCCCCCCCCCAACCCATCAGCAGCAAAAAGCATCGACCCCCTCCACCGAGCACTCAAGCATGCAGCAAAGCATCAATAAAGACGCAGACTTGCAGCACCCCAAAAATGACTTGTTCACCCCGTCATTCGACATTCTACAGTCTCTCTCTCTCCCTAATAAGGGAAAAACAGGTGGCCTTATTTCACAGTGGGAAGTGAGACAATGCACTGATTTACGATGTTAAAAGTCCCTTAAGTTGCTTTTTCCAAGCTCTGTGCCCAGAGTCTGCACCAAAAAGGCGCAGCCTTCTGGACACACAACCCACGGCAGCTAACCCACTGCTCCTGATGCCTGATGTTCCGTGCTCTCCCACGACTCTTCACTCAGGGGCACCGGCCTAGAATCAGTCCGTCTCCAGAGCCATGAGAATCCAGCACCCTGAAGGCAAGCTAGTCTTCCAGGCCATGTCCGTGGAATATCGAAAAAGCAGCCGGTCATGAGGCTCTGAGAGCAGGTCCCATTCCCACAAAGGACCAAAGTCAGAGTGTAACTCCAGGTCAGGGTCGTCAAAAGAACCTTGAAAAGGAAAAAAGAGTTATCAAAGATAGAAATAGAGCTGTTTCCGAAGACGCAAGCAAAGGAGTCGCCGTCTATTTCAGCTGTTCCTTGCCACGTGCTCCAGCTGCTGGCAAGCAAAGCAAGTTCTCTGTGATGTCAGAGCAGCTACATTCACTACAGCCACTTTACGACTTTACTACCCCCTCCTCTGATCTATCTCACTGGCTCAAGATACCATTGCAGAGTAGATCAATCCCACTGTTATTCCCGAATCTAAATCTTTCTGGTAGGCTGAGCTCAGGCATTCTTTCAACATTTTCAGCAAGACTGGGTTATCCCTCCCTGGATTATCCAACCCTGAATACTCCTCATACACTCGCTATTTATGTTCCACATAATCCATGGCAGGCTCATCAGCTCTCTGAACTACTGACATTCCCAGTAACTGCCCATGTACCATCCTGCACCCCTGGGCCATATATTCCTCAGGCATTTTGTGTTTACCAACACATGTGTATCTTTAGGGTGCATCTGGTGAATTTCAATCACTTCCTCGAGCTTGTGCCAGGATTCTGCATTCCCTCAGGCAACCTTAAGTGAGGGCAACTCAGAGAAAATGCACTGCTATTACCGGGTGTGAAGGGCTTATGGATAGTTGTAATCTAAGTTAAGGGCTGGCTCAGGTCATCAGGGTTCTTAACCTGACATTGCTCGACCTCAATCAGTGCCAATCCAACAGAAATATCTAGGTAAACCTCTCCCTCAAATATCTTCGCACTAATTCCCACACTACACAAAATATAAATGATAGATGTGTTGCACACTTGGACACAACAGGGACTTCCAGGCGTGCAGAAGTTTAATATAACGTCTTTATTTTCCTTTCTGGAAGTACCAGAACACAAGCGCATCAGCTTACTGTACATGCTGCGTGTCCGTCACATGCCCACTGCCGCCCCCTAGGACACCTCAGCTGCCCCCAAGTGCCTGTATAAGCTTTGCTCCTTGTAACCATCAATTAACCAACTAAAATATTACTATTGCTAGTGTAACTGAACATTAATCAAATTGTGAATATACAAAATAACAAACCAAAGCAATAAAAATAATATGACCATCATATAAGAAAATTAGGGGGTTATCCAGTGTCCATTAATATGCTCCACATTACTATAGGTCCCACAGATGATAATTAAACATTATACACTTAAAACCGCAGAGTATGTACTCGGCAATTTGCCACTTCTGTGTGACTGAACTCATCATTCCTATTGTATCCCTTTGCAGTTAAAATTGTTCACCAAGGTTACAGAGGTAATCTTAAAACACACACATTAGAGACTTTTTTGCATTCTCAAGTACATACATTTCCTAAAAGTCCAGATAAAAATTTACTTGATATAATTTTTAATTTGAAACCCTTCCGTAATGCATCTATATCTAATATTTATGGTATGTTGTTGGGAATGAGAAATATTCCTTTAGATAAAATTAAAAATCTTTGGGAACAAGATTTACAGATTTCAATTTCTGAGGACACTTGGAATGAAATTTTTAAATTGGTTAATGCCTCATCGCTATGTGCCCATCATTCCCTTCTACAATTTAAAGTGGTTCGTAGAGCCCATATGTCTAAAGATAAGCTGTCTCGTTTTTTATTCAGATATTCCTCCCTATTGTGATAGATGTAATAATGGAGAAACTTCACTAATCCATATGTTTTGGACTTGTCTGAGTCTTGAAAAATATTGGAAGGAAGTATGTCAATCTTTTTCAGTGCTTTTTAAAGTAAATTTTAAACCTAATCCTTTGACTGCCTTATTTGGTACTGTTGGAGGAAATGAAATTATTTTGGAGACACAAGATTTGCATATTTTGACCTTTATTTCTCATATAGCCAGGAGGGCATTGTTGCTTAACTGGAAGGATGCCACTCCGCCTACTCATACTCATTGGTTACATGATGTTATGTCTTGCTTAAATTTCAAGAAGATTCGCTGTTCAATTTCTGAACCGAGACAAGACTCTTTTAACATTGTGGGGACCTTTGTGAATTACTTTAAAAATCTTTGATTTGCTATTAAGCACAGATGTTAGCTAATAATATGTTTTACTGTATGTTAAGGATTTTTTCCTTTTCTGTTTTTTAACCAAAGAACTGATTTTTTTTCTGGTAGTGGGTTTAGATTTTTTGTATAATAAAATTATTTATTTTCAATTTTATGTTTAAGTTTAATTTACATGGATATGGGGTAATTACACTTCATCTGTGATTTCAATATATATTATTTATCTCACTGTACCCTGTTTTTTTACATTAGAAATCAATAAAAATATTGGAAAAGAAAGAAAACACACATATATGCAAATACTTCTGCCAAAATGCAGTTCCTGAATTGAGTATACACATATCCCGAACCATCAGTGACTGTCCTTTGCAGCTGGTGGCCCCATCTCACCAAATTAACACACAAATGTTTTATCTCTTACATAAACACACATGCATGCACCCATACCACACTACTTTTATAGCTACTAGTTCAGCTCTCCATTGTATTCATGATACCTCGTGACCCCGTAGTTACTGACCCAAGCAGATCCAAGTGTGAATGCCAGTTTTAAAAATACTCTTCCGTTTAGCCAGACCACACAATGGGTTGTGAAGGCATTCAGATGAGCACCGAAATATTGTAACATGAACAATGTCCCAGGATAGACACTGAAGCTAGTGGATACATGAGTGTTTTATTCAACAGAATGAGACACACTTGGAGAAAGAGGCCTATTCAAACAAATATTACATGACATTTTCTCTGCTGAAGTTCAAAGGCAACATCAGAACAATTCTATAGTTACAATCTATCTACAATGCTTCCTTTGAATTACATGTAATTTTCACTCTTCTTCATACCCACACTCCAGACACCCAAAATGAACATCAATCAGCATTGTCTGGTTTTCAATGAACTGGTATCCAAAGCCCCAGGAAACTCTTGTTTCGGGTTCCATTTTAAATTTATTCTACAATCCATGTTCAGGTCTAAAGATTGATTGCTGAAGTTAATATTTGCTATGCACCCTAACTCCAGAATATGCCCTAATAAAGGTTCCCGTGGGAGGCTCATCAGAAAGTAAGCAAGCATGGGGTCACTGAAAATGGTACCATGGATTCAGAAATGCCTTCCTGTATGTAGCAGAGAGTGGTAGAAAATGGAACAAACTCTGTCTGGACCGGTAATGTTCTGCACAAATTTGTTCTGAGGTTTTTTTAATAAAGCATTTAGAGGAGGATGTGGAAGGGTAGGATAGTAAGCTTGCAGAAAACACAAAGGTTGGTGATGTTGTGGATTGTGTAGAAGCTTCTTGTAGAGTACAACCAGACATTGATAGGGTGCAGAGCTGGGCTGAGAAGTGGCAGATGGAGTTCAATTCAGAAAAGTGTGTAAGTTCAGAAGGTCTAACTTGAAGGCAGTATACAGGGTTAATAGCAGGATTCCTAGCAGTGTGGAGGAACAGAGTGATACTCTGCATTCATAGGTCAGTCCAGATTGGCACACAGGTGTATGGTGTGTGGACCTAGTGTACATTAGCAGTGAGATTGAATTCAAGAGCTGCCAAGTATTGTTGCAAACTCTGGTTAGGCCACACTTGGGAGTATTGTGTTCCATTTTGATCCCCTCATTAGAGGGATGAGGAAGCTTTAGAAAGGTTGTAGGTGATATTTACATGGAAGCTATGTGGAGATCATATCTTCTGAGGAAAGGTTGAGTGAGCTAGAGCTTTTCTTTTTGGAGCAAAGGGGGATGTGGGGTGAGGATAGAGGTGTATAAGATGATGAGAGGCATGGATAAGTGGACAGTCAGTGCCTTTTTCCCAATAGCTAATACAAGGGATCATCATTTTAAGGTGATTGAAGGAAAGTGTATGGGGAGAATCAGAGGAATGTTTTTTGACACATTAAGTGGTGAGTTCTGTGGAGCATGTTGTCGGGGTGATGGTAGAAACAGCTACATTAGGATAATTTAAGTGACTCTAAGATAGGCACATGGATGACAAAAAACTGGAGGACTACGTAGAAGGGAAGACTTAGATTGATCTTGGAGTAGGTTATTGTGGGCCAAACGGTCTGCACTGTGCTACTATGTTCTATGGTCCAGGTTTGTGAGGCTGTTTAGGCAATGCAGGAATTAATGATTTATAAGTAAAAGCTGTTCTTTGACAAGAAATATGATCATGACATGAAAATTTTAAAAATCAAATCTCTTGGCATGCTACTATCTCTTTACCTGAAGAGCAGTTAGTGATGGCACGAGTCCAAGGGACCCATTTCATTAGGTTCATTAAGAACAGGAGGCCTTCAGTGCCAGCTGAAAGGAGCACTTCAAAGATCTCAGCAATCAAAAATTTAAACGTGGCCTTAATTCTGTACCCACAGCACGGTCTGTAGCACAACCTTGGCACCACCTCAACCTGGCAAGAGGCACTAAAGGATACACAACACCCGAAAAACATTAAGGCTGCTGGATTGTATTTACAATACAGCAGGAAAGGTTGTCTGGTGCAAATTTAAGACCTCAAACTCAGACCAAGCACGTGGTGTACCAAGAATCAAAGATCTGTGCCTTTCTTGTATGGGTCACAAACATGTACACCCCAAAGTAAGCACTCAGATCTGGAGAACTACTACCAATCACTTCTCCACAAGGTCATGCAAGTCCCCTAGCAGTATCTGCAAACCAATACCACTGTCTTCCACTTCCTGCTTTGACACTCTGATTATGCTCAGTCAGCCCCACTGGATTCAATGTATTCAGCTCCAGTGTTGCCATACTCACTAATCAGTACTGAGCCCTAGGAAGGCAAGGAGACAGACAAAAATTGCTCCAACTGCCATGCAAAGTGGCAAGAAGCACCAAGTGCTTCAAGAATAGAATGTGCAAACAGTGGAAGAAGTTCTGTCCAAGTCACCCACCTGCCAGATTGTGCTCCATCTCACCAACACAAGAAATTCTGTAGATGCTGGCGATTCAGAGCAACACATACAAAATGCTGGAGGATTTCAGCAGGTCAGGCAGCAGCAATGAAAAGGAATGAACAGTCAATGTTTCAGGCCAAGACCCTTCATCGGGAATCAGGAACCTAAAACATCAACTGCTTATTCCTCTTCAAAGATGCTGCCTGACCTGCTAGGTCCCTCCTGCATTTTGTGTGGGCTGCTTCATTTCACTGACATGGGACACCTTAGTCACCTCAGAGCCCCGAGAGCAGGGGCAACAGCAAGTCATCTTTGAAATACGAAACCTTTGACTCTGAGCTTGAAGAGGAAGCTGCATTCTGCTGACCACTAGTGCTGCAGCTTCATTTCAAATATCTTCTGTTGAGTAGACTGGATTCTATTTGAAAAGACTAAGTTCCATTGGTTGGTAGAGTTAAACAATTACAGTAGCACAGCTAGTATAGCTGCTACCTTATAATTCTGTGATGCACCATCAATAACTCTCAGAGATGTGAGGTGAGATATAGGCTTTTATTGGCTGGAAGAAAGTACAAGCAGCAAGTGACCACCACACTACATCCTGGAGACTGAGACGGGGGCTGTGCCTCCAATCACCTTTATACTGGGGTCCGTGGTAGGAGCCACGGTCAGTGGGAGGAGCCACAGGAGCAGTCAGCGGGGTGGCGTGTCCAGACAGGTATATGTAGTTCACCACATTCACCCCACCTTTGTTTTAAAAGAGAGTCCCCATGGGGCGAAGTTTCTTACAAGTATATTTACAGGTTAAGTCTATCAGGTGGTCGAATCTGTTGCTGCGATTGACGTAGCACCAGCTGTGATTGCACAGGTGTCAGTGGTGATTGCACCGGAGACGGAGGTTGTGCTGGTTCCGGCCTAACTGGAGGTGTCAGCCCACTAGGCATCAGTGATCCCTCATGCGTGTGCAAGACGCCCAGTGTAGGAGTGTCGTGAGGAGTTTGTGTAGGGCTCGGTGCATGCAGTGTCACCTTGGGTACAGGGTTCATAGTTACTGTGGAGTGTTCGGGGTAGTGGTCTGCAGCTCCTGCGGGCGCCAGGTCGTGGACGGAGACCGTGTCCTCCCGCCCATCAGGTAAGACCATGTAGGCATACTGGGGGTTCACATGTAGTAGGTGAACCCTCTCGACCAGCGGGGAGTATTTATTGCTCCTCACATGTTTCCGGAGCAGCACTGGCCCTGGGGATGTCAGCCAAGCCCGTAGGGTAGTCCCAGTGACAGACTTCCTGGGAAAAGAGAATAGGGGCTCGTGAGGGGTGGCATTGGTGGACGTACATAACAGGGAGCAGATAGAGTGGAGTGTCTCGGGGAGGACCTCCTGCCATCGAGAGACCGGCAACCTTTTTGACTTAAGGGCTAAAAGTGTGGCCTTCCACACTGTGGCATTCTCCCTCTCCACTTGTCCATTACCCCAGGGATTATAGCTCATGGTCCTATTAGTAGCAACGCCCCTAGCCAGCAGGTACTGGCGCAGCTCGTCACTCATAAAGGAGGACCCTCTATCACTGTGGATATAGCAGGGATATCTGAACAGAGTGAAGAGCTGGCGCAGGGCTTTTATGACGGACATGGCAGTGGTGTTGGGGCAGGGGATGGCAAAGGGGAACCGTGGGTACTCGTCGATAATGTTGAGAAAGTAGACATTGCGGTCGGTAGAGGGAAGGGGGCCCTTAAAGTCAACACTCAGTCGCTCAAAGGGGCGGGTGCCCTTGATAAGTTGCGCCTTTTCAGGACGGTAGAAGTGCGGTTTGCACTCAGCGCAGACTTGGCAGTCCCTGGTCATCGTCCTCAAGGGAGTACGGCAGGTTCCGGGCTTTCACGAAATGGTAAAATCGGGTGACCCCAGGGTGGCAAAGATGTGTATGGAGGGTGTATAGCTGGTCGAGCTGCGCGCTGGCACACGCTCCCTGGGATAGGGCATCAGGGGCTCATTGAGGCTTCCAGGCCGGTACAGGAATTTCATAGTTGTAGGTGGAGAGTTCTATTCTCCACCGCAAAATTTTATCATTTTTGATTTTGCCCCGCTTTTGGTTGCTGAACATGAACGCAACTGAGCGCTGGTCGGTCAGCAAGGTGAACCTTTTGCCAGCGAGATAGCGCCTCCAGTGCCTAATAGCTTCCACTATGGCCTGGGCTTCTTTCTCCACCACGGAGTGCCGAATTTCAGGGCCTTGAAGGGTACGAGAGAAGAATGCTACTGGCCTGCCTGCCTGATTGAGGGTAGCAGCCAGCGCGAAATCAGAGGCATCACTCTCTACTTGGAAGGGAACGGTCTCATCCACCGCATGCATCGTTGCTTTGGCAATGTCCCCTTTAATGCGGCTGAAGGCCGTGCAGGCCTCGGCAGAGAGGGGAAATGAGGTGGATTTGACTGGGGTTGGGCCTTGTCTGCATAATGGGGGACCAATTGGGCGTAATAGGAAAAGAAGCCCAGGCACCATCTGAGGGCTCTGAGGGTGGTGGGAAGAGAAAGTTCTAACAAGGGGTGCATACGGTCGGGATCAGGGCCAATGACCCCGTTCTCCACGGCATACCCAAGGATAGCGAGTCGGGTGGTTCCGAACACACACTTGTCCCTGTTATAAATAAGATTCAGGGCTTTGGCCACTTGGAAAAATCATTGGAGGTTGGCGTTGTGATCCGGCCAATCGTGACCACAGATGGTGATGTTATCCAGGTAGGGAAATGTGGCCTTCAGTTGGCACTGGTCCAACATCCGGTCCATTTCCCTCTGGAAGACAGAGACATCATTTGTGACACCGAAGGGGACGCGCAGGAAGTGATAGAGCCTGCTGCCCGCATCGAAGGCAGTGTAGGGGCGGTCCTCTGGGCGGATGGGGAGCTGGTGTTAAGCGGATCTCAGATCTATTGTCAAGTACTGAGCTATCTGGTTGACCATATCCGCGATGCGGGGTAGGGGGTACACGTCAAGCTGCGTGAACCTATTGATGGTCTGGCTATAGTCCACGACCATCCTGGGCCCTCCAAGGACTTCTGCTTGGCTCAATGATCCCCTCCCTGAGCAGCCACTGCACCTCTGACTGAATGAAGGCCCTGTCCCCCGCACTGTACCTCCTGCTTTTAGTTACCACAGGTTTACAGTCGGGGGTCAGGTTGGCGAACAGCGATGGGGGAGGGATCTTGAGGGTGGAGAGGCTGCAAGTGGTGTTGGTAGCGCAGCTGTCGGCATGGTGCTGGGTGGGACATGTGGTTCGGTGTGTGTGTGTGGCCAGTAGCGGGGTATATGATGAAGTCCCACAAAACTGAGGATTCCTGACAGTGAGTGGTGGGAGGGGCCCATCATATGCCATAGTCACACTTTTGTGGTGGCTCTGGAAGTCCAGCCCCAATAGCAGAGGCGTGCACAGTTGCGGCATGACCAATAGCGCAAAGTCCCGATATCTGTGCCTTGCACCACCAATGTCGCTACAAAACCCACCCAGATGTTTGTGGAATGCGACCCAGAAGCCATTGTGACCCTCTGGCTTACCGGCCGTGTCACAAGTCCGCAGCGTTGCACCGTGTCCGAGTTAATAAAACTCTTAGTGCTGCCCATGTCAAACAGGCAGCTAGTCCTGTGCCCCTCCACCAGGATGTCCATCATTGACCTTGCAAGCTGGTGTGGGGCGCTTTGGTCGAGGGTTACGGTGGCCAGAGTTGAACTGCCGTCTTGGTGCCCGGTAAACACCGGTGGGTTGGGGGCGGGGCGAGGTGGCGCCGACAAAGATGGCCGCCCCCATGTCTCGCACAAGGCGGGCAGGCAAGATGGCAGCCCCCATACCTCGCAAGAGGTGGGCAGGCAAGATGGCGGCAACCAAGATGGCGGCCCCCATGCCTCACACGCATCGCTGCCCGACCCCGCTCGTGGTTCCAACTTACAGACCCTGGCGAAATGGCCCTTCTTCCCGCAGCTGGAGAAGGTAGCTTCTCGGGCCGGGCAGCATTTTCGGGGGTGCTTTTCGAGTCCGCAGAAGTAATACCGCGCGGACTTGCGACTGGCAGCAGCTGTGGTCGGTTTCGGGGAGTTCGCTCGTGGGTGACGGTGGCGGAGCCTGCAGCATCCATGGAACCGGCGGAGGATCGCACTGCTGGACAGTGTCAGCGTTGTGTAGAGCAGCCACCAGCGTGTTGGCCGTCTCAATCGCCGAGCGTAAGGTAAGATCGGCATTTTCCAGCAGCCGTTGGTGCATGTACACTGACCTGATCCCCGTAACGAAGGTGTCTTGTACTAGCAGATCCGTATGTTGTTCTGCCATCAGTCCTCTGCAGTCACAGGTTCGCACGAGTGTCTGTAGGGCTTGGAGAAACTCCCCGCTCGACTCGCCGCGTCGCTAAGCGATGTCTTGCGTAGACAGTGTTCACCGGCTGCAGGTACTGTCTTTTGAGGGCATCCAGTGCCCCTTGGTATGATGGCAGGTCTCTGATAAGGGAGAATACTTTCGGACTTTCTCTGGCTAGGAGGATTTTGTACATTGTGGCAGGCTCAGTCACTGGAATCATTTCCAAGTATGATTGAAAGCATACAAGCCAGAGTTCAAAGGCAAGAGCTGCTTCTGGAGTTGGGGGTCCAAGTCTAATTTTTCCAGACATAAAATACTTTCCACGTTTTAAAACTTCCAGCCAATAAAATTGATGCACTGTCAATAATTCTAGGAGATGTGAGGAGAGATATAGGCTTTTATTGGCTGGAAGAAAGAACAAGCAGTAATTGACCACCACACTACATCCTGGAGACTGAGGCCGGGGCTGTGTCTCCAATCGCCTTTATACCGGGGTCTGTGGGAGGAGCCACAGGAGCAGCCAGTGGGGGGGGGGGGGGGGGGCGTGTCCAGACAGGTATATGTAGTTCACCACACTCTGGTGTTCCTGATCTTTGAGCTGTCTGTCTGAAATTTGCACATTTGCCCTGGGAACACATAGATTTTTTTCAGAGTTCTCCTGTTTCCTACTATATCTCAAGGATGTGCAGGCTGGTGGGTAAAGTTGCCTCTGTAATGTGTCCCTAGTTTGTAGGTAGGAGAAATTGATGAGATTGTAGAGGAATGAAAATGAGATAAATGTCATACTTATGTAATGTGGGCGTTAGGTTGGTATAAATCTCATTGAGCTGAAAGGTTAGTTTCTAGGAAATATCACTCTGACTCTGGTGAGAAAGCAGAATAAGATTACTGATTATACTTTTCATTCCAGTTTATTGAATTATCTATATTGTTCTTGTGCTATGGTGGAAATTGAACATCCTAATCTATAGTTTGAGCAGGAGTTTCTAAAAGGCTCATCACAAGTTGGTGCCAGCGTAATCAGTGACTCTGCGACCTGCAGGAAATTGTACCAGTTTTCCTCTTAAATATACTTTTCAACTACTTTTGCTGCAATCTGCAGCATATACGTTTCCTCTTAACAAGCGACTACAAAATTACATCAATGATCTTCAGATCTCACGTTCGACGGTTAAATGCGGTGCCTTTAAGGGTCAACACAATGGCCGAAAATGCGGCTGGAGAGGCGGCATTTAAACCAGGCCGAAACGCAGGGGGATGAGGCCTCTTCTACTGAGCATCTTGTTGGCGAATGTACGGCCACTTGACAATAAGACAGGCGATCTCAGGGTCAGGCTGCTGTATCAGAGGCAGGTTACATTGAGACTTGGTTAACACCAAACACACGCGATGCAGCTATCCGATCAGGTTTTACGATTTTCAGAATGGATCAAACCTCGAATTCTGAGAAGGAAAAGGGGTGGTGGTGTTTGCTTTTTAATCAAATCTCTTGGGGTTATGTCAACTTATTCCCCCCCCAACCCCCGACTTAGAACAACTTGTAGCGATGTACTACATACAGAGCTAGAGACAACGACACACAGTCGACACACATTTCAAGACTAGTTTATTCAAACTTCGCGGCATTGGCATTTAATCCCTAGCGCCCGCCCACTCCGGGCGGAAATGACATCAGAGGTGCATTACCAAAGTCTCTCCCCGCGCGCTGGCTATTTGTGAGCCGGTTCGCCTGCACAGAAAGTGGGTTGCCACATAACCCCCCCCCCCTCAGAACCGGCGATACACCCCCCCCCCCCAACGTCCACAGTCTGGATCAGCCTCTGTTTGGGAGGTCTGCCTCTGCGCCACGGTGCCTGAACCTCGACCGGCTGCGCCAAGTCCACATGGGCTGGTTTGAGTTGGTCCACTGTGAAAACATCCTCTTTCCCCCCAATGTCCAGAATGTACATGGATGTACGTGTTGTTGATCACCTTGAACAGCCCCTCGTACGGCTGCTGTAGCGGTGCCCAGTGTTCGCCCCTTCGTACAAACACAAACTTACAGTTCTGCAGGTCTTTGGGTACATGGGTCGGGGTCTGTCTGTGCTGTGAAATCGGTACGGGGGCCAGGTTGCTGAGCCTCTCGAGTAATCTGTCCAGGACTGCTGTGGGTTCTTCCTCTTGCCCCCTTGGGGCTGGTATGAACTCTCCTGGGATGGCCAGGGGTGCGCCGTACAACAACACAGCCGACGAGGCATGCAGTTCCTCTTTGGGCACTGTGCGAATTCCAAGCAGGACCCAGGGAAGCTCGTCCACCCAGTTAGGTCCTCTCAGGCGGGCCATGAGAGCCGACTTCAAGTGACCGTGGAAACGCTCCACCAGTCCGTTCGACTGTGGGTGGTAGGCAGTTGTGCGGTGCAGCTGCGTTCCCAACAGGCTGGCCACAGCCAACCACAGGCTGGAGGTGAACTGGGCGCCTCTGTCGGAGGTAATGTGGGCCGGTACCCCGAAGTGTGCTGCCCAGGTTGCAATCAGTGCTTGGGCACAGGAATCGGCAGATGTGTCGGTGAGCGGGACCGCCTCTGGCCACGTCGTGAACCGGTCTACCATAGTTAGGAGGTACTGCGCTCTTCGTGACACTGGTAGGGGGCCCACGATATCCACATGGATGTGGTCGAACCTCCGGCAGGTGGGTTCAAACTGCTGTGGTGGGGCTTTAGTGTGCCGCTGCACCTTGGTTGTTTGGCACTGCGTGCACGTTCTGGCCCATTCACTGACCTGCTTGCGAAGTCCGTGCCACGCGAACTTGCTGGACACCAGGCGGACGGTTGTCCTGATAGATGGGTGCGCCAAACTGTGTATGGAGTCGAAAACTCGCTGCCTCCAGGCTGCTGGGACGATGGGGCGAGGTTGGCCGGTAGCCGCATCGCGCAGGAGGGTCCTCTCACTTGGGCCTATGAGAAAGTCCTGCAGCTGCAAACCCGTGACTGCGGTCCTGTAGCTGGGCATCTTGTCATCTGTCTGCTGCGCCTCCACCAGTGCTACATAGCCCGCCCCCAGGGACAGGGCCTGGACAGCTGGTCTGAAGAGTGCGTCCGCCACGACGTTGTCCTTTCCCGAGACATGCTGGATGTCCGTCATGTACTCGGATATTTAGGACAGATGTCGCTGCTGGTGAGCCGACCAGGGATTGGACACCTTTGTGAACGCAAAGGTCAACGGTTTGTGGTCTGTGAACGCGGTGAATGGCCTGCCTTCTAAGAAGTACCTGAAATGTCAGATTGCCAGATACAGTGCCAACAGCTCCCGGTCAAATGCACTGTACTTAGTTCGGGTGGTTGTAGGTGCTTGCTGAAGAATGCCAGGGGTTGCCAGCGCCCCTCGATGAGTTGCTCCAGCACCCCACCAACTGCTGTGTTGGATACATCTACTGTGAGGGCAGTTGGAACGTCCGTTCTGGGGTGCACCAGCATCGCGGTATCTGCCAAGGCTTCCTTGGCTTTAACGAAAGTGACCTTGGCCTCCTCGTCCCAAGTAATGTCCTTGCTTTTACCTGACATCAGGGTGTACAAAGGGCACATCATCTGGGCTGCTGAGGGGAGGAAATGGTGGTAGAAGTTCACCATACCAACGAACTCCTGCAGGCCTTTGACCGTGTTGCGCCGGGCAAAGTGACGGATCGCGTCTACCTTGGTGGGCAGAGATGTTGCCCCGTCTTTGGTAATCCTGTGGCCCAGGAAGTCAATGGTATCGAGACCGAAATGGCATTTGGCTGGGTTGATCGTGAGGCCGAAATCATTCAGGCGGGAGTAGAGCTGGCGGAGATGGGACAGATGCTCCTGACGACTACTGCTGGCTATAAGGATGTCATCCAAATAGATGAACGCAAAGTCCAGGTCGCATCCCACCCCATCCATTAGCCGCTGGAACATCTGTACGGCATTCTTCAGGCCGGACTGCATTCGGAGGAGCTCGAACAGGCCGAACGGGGTGATGAGTGCTGTTTTGAGGATGTCTTCAGGGTGCACCAGGATTTGATGGTATCCCCGGACGAGGTCTACTTTGGAAAAGATTCTTGCCCCGTGCAGGTTTGCTGCAAAGTCCTGTATGTGCAGCACGGGGTAGTGGTCTGGAGTTGTAGCCTCGTTCAGTCTGCGGTAGTCGCCGCATGGTCTCCAACCCCCCACTGCTTTGGGCACCATGGGCTGTCGGACCTCCGTACGATTCCCAATTCCTCCTTCCTCTTGAACTCCTCCTTCGCCAGGCGGAGCTTTTCCGGGGGGAACCTTCGTGCACGGGCGTGGAGGGGTGGTCCCGGGGTTGGAATGTGGTGCTGTACCCCGTGACTGGGCATGGCTGCCGTGAACTGCGGTGCCAGAATCGATGGAAAGTCCGCCAGGATTCTGGTGAATTCGTTGTCCGACAGCGTGATGGAGTCCAAGTGTGGGGCCGGCAACTTGGCTTCACCCAGGGAGAATGTCTGGAAAGTCTCGGCATGGACCAGTTTTTTTCCCTCGCAAGTCAACCAGCAGGCTGTGAGCTCATAAGAAGTCTGCCCCCAGGAGTGGTTGGGCCACCACGGCCAGTGTGAAGTCCCATGTGAACCGGCTGGCGCCAAACTGCAGCTGCACTGTGCGGGTGCCGTAGGTCCGTATCGTGCTGCCGTTTGCGGCCCTCAGGGTGGGTCCTGGCTTCCTGTTGCGGGTGTCTTACCCCATCAGGGGCAAGACGCTGATTTCCGCTCCGGTGTCAACCAAGAAGCAGTGTCCCAACTGTTTGTCCCAGATGTACAAGAGGCTGTCCCGGTGGCCAGCCGCCATAGTCATTAGCGGCAGCTGGCCCTGGCGCTTCCAGGGCGGGTGACAATGGCGGGCTTCTGTGCCCCACCGCTGGTGGTAGAAACACCACTGTTCACTGTCCTCCTCACTCCTGCCTCTGTGTTGTGTGTGCCTCCCTGCCGGGCCTGGTCTGGTCTGCTGTTGAGCGCATGGCCTGGTAACCTGACCAACAGATGCCACGTTCTCCATCTTGGCTTTCCACAGCACGTCTGCCCGGGCCGCCACCTTCCGGGGGTCGCTGAAATCTGCATCGGCCAGCAGCAGGTGTATGTCCTCGGGCAGTTGCTCTAGGAACGCTTGCTCGAACATGAGGCAGGGCTTGTGTCTGTCAGCCAGGGCCAGCATCTCGTTCATCAATGCTGACGGCAGCCTGTCTCTCAAACCATCCAGGTGAAGCAGGCGGGCACCCCGCTCATGCCATGAGGGGCCAAAGGTCTCAATGAGCAGTGCCTTGAATTCTTCATATTTGCCTTCTTCCAGGGGCGACTGTATGAAATCCGCAACCTGGGCGGCCGTCTCCTGGTCAAGGGCACTCACCACGTAATAATAACGCATGGAATCAGAAGGTATCTGCTGAATCTGGAACTGGGTTTCTGCTTGGCTAAACCACACACATGGTCGCAACATCCAGAAAGTTGGCAGTTTTAGCAAAACTGCGTGAACAAATGAAGAGTCGGTTATCTTTGGTCCAAATCCCGTTTGGACCATCGGGGTCACCAACGTAGCGATGTACTACATACAGAGCTAGAGACAATGACACGCAGTCGGTAAGTCGTTTTGAGACTAGTTTATTCAAACTTCGCGGCGCTGGCATTTAATCCCTAGTGTCCGCCCTCTCCAGGTGGAAATGATGTCAGGGGTGCATTACCAAAGTCTCTCCCCGCGCGCTGGCTATTTGTGAGCTGGTTCGCCTGCGCAGAAAGTGGGTCACCACAAACTAACAATTAAATGTAGACCATTCCAATTGCCTTGGGAGTTCTCATCTGTAATCTTGACCGTAGTTTACATACCACCAGTAGCCGATGATAAGTAAGTACTTGCGATGCTGTTTGTAAACAAGAAACGCTCATCCCGACGCATTTCAAATTTTTGTCAGCGACTTTAACCAGGCCTGTTTGAAGAAATCCCTGCCCAATTATCACCAGCATGTAACCTGTTGCACCAGAGGTCCCAACACACTACACCACTGCTGCACTATGATAAGGAATGCCTATCGTTCCTTCCCGAGACCATATTTTGGCAAATTGGATCCTTTGGTTGTATTCCTACTACCTGAATACAGACTGAGCCTAAACAGCAAGGAGCCAGAGATCGAGACAACTAAGAGGTGGCCGTGGGACACAGAGGAACAGTTAGCTGATTGTCTTGAGTCAGTAGACTGGGCAGTGTTCAAGAATTCATCTGAGGATTTGAACCAGGGTGGTTACGGACTTTATTAAAACAGCTATGAATGGGTGTGTTCCTATAAAATCGTTCAGGATGATTGTGATCCCCAATCAAAAACCCTGGATGAACAATGAACTCCGGAATCTGCTGAGAGTCAGATTAGACGCATTCAACTCTGGAGATCCGGAATGGTACAAGAGGTTCAGGTATGATCTCTGGAAAGCCGTCTCTCTGGTGAAGTGGAGATTCTAGACGATGGGAATCAATGAGGGATGCTTGACAGCTGTGGCAGGGTTTGAATTTCATAACTTCCTACAAGGTTAAATCTTGTGATATAGGGGACAGCAGAGCTTTGCTCCAGATGAGCTCAATGCCTCTATGCCTGCTTTGACCACCAGAAGAGGGAGGAACCATCGCGCACCCCCATGCCTCCTGGTGATCAGGACAGAAAGTGCAGGATTTAGGATGTAAGGTTACAGCCGCACAAGACATTGATAAGACTGCACTTGGACTATTGTGTGTAGTTCTCATTGCCACACTGGAGGAAGGGTGTGATTAAGCTAGAGAAAGTGCAGAAAAGCTTTAAAAGGATGTTGTATGGATGAGAGAACTTGAGTTAAAATGTGAGGTTGGATAGGCTGGGATGGTTTTCCTTAGGATAGAGGAGGCTATGTAGAGGCGTATAAAATCACAAGGGATATGGATGGGTAAATAGTATTTTTTTGGAATTCAGGGGAGACTAAAACTAGAGGTCATAGGTTTAAGTTGAGAGGGGAAGACTTAAAGGGGATCTGAGGGCAAGTTTTTCCACACAGAGTGGTGGGTGTATGGAATGAGTTGACAGAGGAAGTGGTGGAGATCACTACAATTATAAACTTTAAAAGACATTCATACAGATATGTGAATAGGAAAGATCAGAATTGTTTTTAATATTACTGACAAATATCATGAAATTTGTTGCAGTACAGACCAAGACATAAAAAATACCACAGGTCACAGAGGTATGGGCCACATGCAGGAAAATGAGGTAACTTGAGTAAGCACCTTTGTCAGCTTGAATGAGTTGAGCCAACAGGCTTGCTTCTGTGCAATATGACCCTATGACTCCACCAGTACTTGGGCCTTGTGATTTTAATGCACCCTTCATGTTAAGTATTAAATATTGTGGATCTGTAATTACACAATGTTGAAAGAATGTTTGGTTGATTAAAGTAATAGTTAAAAAGTTATTGTGTATCAAATAATACAGCATGTTATCAAAAAACACATGTAGAAAGGTACTTCACAAGGAACTGTTTAATGAGTAGAGGCATAGTATGCACTTGATAACTGCAAACAGATCTAGCCTCTCATGACTGGGCTACAGGCCTCCAGGAGCAGCAGAATAATACTGGACCACCATCTGCAACCCCATGACTTGGCAGACACCCCACTACACCATCACCCCCAAACCAAAGGGTCAACACTGATTCGATGAAGTGTGAAAAGGACATACCAAGAGCAGTGCCAGGTATATCACGGAATGAGGAATCAATTAGACAGGACTACTTGCATGCCAAGCAACATAAACCACATGCGCTTGATGGATTTAACTGATCCCATAAACAACAGATCAGATATAAGCTCTGCTGTCCTGCCACATCCAGTCATGAATGGTGACAGACAAGTAAACAACTCACTAAAGGAGCAGGCCCCACAAATTTTCCATTCTCAATTTCTGTCAAACCCAGCACGTCACTGCTAGATTCAGTCTATATTGTGGCTGCTCAATTGAGAGAAGGGGTAGCTTGTTATTAACGTGGGATTGGGATAACGTCAATTAGGATAAAGCACTCAGCTTCATTTGCCTTCTGTTTTGAACCCTCTGTAAATCTGTCCATAGATAGATCAGTAAACAACTAGACTAGATCAGACTCCTTTATGAGGAAGGCACAGTTCTGATGCTTTCCTCCGTAACCCATAGTCATCCATTAGGTGGAATTCAAGGCTGTCAGCAGATCCTCAGCAATGAGGAGGTACGATATATTTGAAAGTATCTCTGGAACTGCCTCCTACATTGATGTCAGCATGCTTTGTTAATCATAGTCTCCTGGGGAATATTGAATCCTTTAGGTATCACTTTGCAGTCACATCATCTACAAAGACCCTGTAATTTTTGGAAGTAAGAGTACTGAGCTTAGTTTACTTGTGAATCACCAGAGGGAAGTACTATCCTCATCTGATGACAGTACACATTCCCATATTGGTCCTGCTCCAGATCACAATCTGAATCCTCTCCTACGACCAACTGCCGCGAGGAGGAGGTGCCCAGAGTTCCAGCAGGTCAACTTGAAATATCTGAGTGTCAGGTACTTGCTGCAGGGTCCTGTTTCTGCTTTACAACACTGTTTATTATGCCAGAAAGAACATTCCTGGGAGCAAATGCAAGATGAAATTAAGGTATACATATCCATCAGTAGTGCACTTTCACTTTACCTACAACATCGCAGAATTGGCATGATCTGAGGTGTACAAGAAAGAGAAGCATGAGGTGGATTCTAAAAAAGAGAATTCTCAGTGTGAACTTGCTTGATCACTGCATCATCTCCTACCACTTTGAAGTTTACCTTCTTGCAGCTGTCTGGTCCTTTTCTTGAAACAGGACTGGCTGTGTAGCCTTGCCTCTGACATCATAAAGCCTGTTTTCTGTCAAAGTTGTAATCTCCTTTTGCTGGCTTATGCAACGTTTTTAATCACAGTGATGCTAGATTACTGCTGTAGCAGCTGTCAACACCCAATGTTAACAGGATGCAGTGGAGAAGCAGACGTACCTTTGGGTTCTATGTGTTATCTTCTTCGAAGTACTTGTGTAGAGAACATAAATAATAAATACAACTAATAAATAGAAGTAAAGGGCTATCAAACGTACATTTAACAACAATGTTGCAAAAAATAATGGTGAAAGCAGAAAAGGTGGCTGCCACCTTGTGAATGATACAATCATTGTTCATATGAAGATATATGAAACAATTTCATTAGAAGTTCAAAATCTAACAAGACACCTATTGGTGTCCAATCATTAAGTATGAGATAGTGAAACAATGATAGGACTTTCAGAGTAAATGGTAGGACCCTGAGGAGTGTTTTAGAACAGAAGGACTTAGAAGTGCTAGTACATTATTCCTCGAAAGTGGTATTACAAGTAAGCAAGGTGGTGAAGAAGTCATTTGGCTCGATGGCTTTCAGTCAGGGCATTGAGCATTGGAGTGGAATGTAATGTTGCAGCTGTCCAAGATACTTGTGAGATTGCACATGAGTACTGAGCACGGTTGTGATTACTCTGTTATCGGAGAGAAGTAATTAGTCAGGAAAGAGTATAAAGAAGATTTTCAAGAACATTGCCAAAACACAAGGGTCTGAGTTATAGGAAGACGTTGGGTAGGTTATGACTTTATTTCGTGGTGTATAGGGGACTGAGGCATGACATTAGAGGATTGTAAAGTCTTGAGGTGCATAGATAAGATGAATGCACAGTCTTTTTCCCAGGGAAAGGCAATCAAAAACTATAAGGTGTAAGTTTATGATGAATCAGAATCAGGTTTATTATCATAGGCATGTGATGTGAAATTTGTTAACTTAGCAGCAGCAGTTCAATGCAATACATAATATAGAAGAGAAAAAGTATATAAAATAAAAATAATAATAAATAAGTAAATCAATTACAGTATGTGTATATTGAATAGATTAAACATGTGCAAAATACAGAAATACTGTATATTAAAAAAAGTGAGGTGGTGTCCAAAGATTCAATGTCCATTTAGGAATCGGATGGCAGAGGGGAAGAAGCTGTCCCTGAATCGCTGAGTGTGTGCCTTCAGGCTTCTGTACCTCCTACCTGATGGTAACAGTGAGAAAAGGGCATGACCTGGGTGCTGGAGGTCCTTAATAATGGACGCTGCCTTTATGAGACACCGCTCCCTGAAGGTGTCCTGTGTACTTTATTCTGGTACCCAAGATGGAGCTGTCTAGATTTGCAACCCTCTGCAGCTTCTTTCGGTCCCCAATATCCGACAGTGATGCCACCTGTCAGAATTCTCTCCATGGTACATATATAGAAGTTTTTGAGTGTATTTGTTGACATACCAAATTTCTTCAAACTCCTGATGAAATATAGTCACTGTCTTACCTTCTTATAACTGTGGAGATATCATGGGATCAGGTTAGATCCAAAGAGATCTTGACACCCAGGAACTTGAAACTGTTCACTCTCTCCACTTCTGATCCCTCTATGAGGATTGGTATGTGTTCCTTTGTCTTACCCTTCCTGAAGTCCACAATCAGCTCTTTCGTCTTACTGACGGCGAGTGCCAGGTTGTTGCTGTGACACCACACCACCAGTTGGAATATCTTGCTTCTGTACGCCCTCTCATCACCACCTGAGATTCTACCAACAATGGTTGTATCATCACCAAACATATAGATGGTATTTGAGCTATGCCTAGCCACACAATCATGTGTATATAGAGAGTAGAACAGTAGGCTGAGCACACACACCCCTGAGGTGCACCAGTGTTAATTGTCAGTGAGGAGGAGATGTTATCACCAACCCGCACAGACTGTGGTCTTCCACTTGGGAAGTTGAGGATCCAATTGCAGAGGGAGGTACAGAGGACCATGTTCTGCAACTTCTCAATCAGAATTGTGAGAATGATAGTATTAAATACTGAACTATAGTCGATGAACAGAATCGTGATGTAGGTGTTTGTGTTGTCCAGGTCATCTAAAGCTGTGTGAAGAGCCATTGCGATTGCATCTGCCATTGACCAATTGTGGCGATAGGCAAATTGCAATGGGTCCAGGTCCTTGCTGAGGCAGGAGTCCAGTCTAGTCGTAACCAACCTCTCAAACCATTTCATCACTGTCGATGTGAGTGCTACCGGGCGATGCCTTAGTGAAGCACCGCTTCCGTTCATGCTGGGTTTCATTCATACTGGGTTTTGCCTTGTAGGAAGTAATGTCTTGCAAACCCTGCCAGAGTTGTTGTGCGTCCAATGTCACCTCCAACCTCCTTCGAAATTGTCTCTTCACCTTTGAAATAGCCCTCTGCAAATCACACCTGGTTTTCTGGTACAGGCCTGGGTCGCCAGACTTGAACACCACAGATTTAGCCTTCAGCAGGTGATGTACTTCCTGGTTCATCCACAGCTTTTTGGTTTAGAAATGTACAGTAAACCTTTGTAGGGAAAAGTTGTGAAAGGGATCTGAAGGGTGGAATCTGGAGTTATAGAGCAGAGGTTGGGGCTGTTGATATATGAGTAAATGCAGTGAATAGTATAGAAAGGGATAAGAATTTAACTTCCAGTAACATGGAGGAAAAATTGAATACACGACTGAAGGAGTTATATTTGAATGCACACAGTATATGGGACAAGATAGATGATCATGTAGTGCAGTTAGAGATTGGCAGGTATGATGTTGTGGGCATCACTGAGTCATGGCTGTAAGAAGACCATAGTTAGGAGTTTAGCAACCAATTGCATTAGATGGATTGGCAGGAGGGCAGAGAGGATGGAGTAGCTCTGTTGATAAAAAATGAAATCAAATCCTTAGAGAGAGGCACTATAGGATGTGAAGATGCAGAACCCTGGTGTGTAGAGTTAACATAGAACATAGAAATCTACAGCACATTACAGGCCCTTCGGCCCACAATGTAGTGGTGACCATGTAACCTACTCTAGAAGCTGCCTAGGATTTCCTTAGTGCACAGCCCTCTATTTTCCCAAGCTCCATGTACCTATCTAAGATGCTCTTAAATGACCCTATTGTATCAGCTTCCACCACTGCTGCCAGCTGTGCATGTCTGTGTGAAAAACTTTCCCCTGACGTCCCTCAGTACCCATTTCCAAGCACCTTGAAACTATGCTCCGTCGTGTTAGCCATTTCAGCACTGGGAAAAAAGCCTCTGGCTATCCACATGATCAATGACCCTCATCAACTTATACATCTCTATCAGGTCACCTCTCATCCTCCATCGCTCCAAGGAGAAAAGGCCAAGTACACTCAACCTATTCTCATAAGGTACACCCTCCAATCCAGGCAGCATCCTTGTAACTCTCTTCTGCACTCTTTCTATAGTATCTACATCCTTCCTGTAGTGAGGTGACCAGAAATGAACACAGCAAAGTGGGGTCTTACCAAGGTCTTATATAGATGTAACATTACTTGATGGCTGTTGAACTCAAGCCCACTGTTGATGAATGTCAAATCACCATACGCCTTCTTAACAATATTGTCAACCTGCACAGCAGCTTTAAGTGTCCTATGGATATGGACCCCAAGGTCTCTCGGATGCTCCACACTGCCAAGAGTCTTACCATCAATTTTATATTCTGAAACTTCAAGGGTAAAAAACTTTGGTAGGAGTTGTGTACAAGCCACTGAACAGCAGACAGGACGTAGGGTACAAATTACAATGGGAGATAGGAAAAGCATATAAAAAGGGTGTTATGGTGAGCCGCCGAAACAATCGAAATCTATTGGTCAGCTTCAATCAGTTCCAGGCTGACTTTCATTGATTGGTCTTTGTTCCTATCAACAACTCAAATGTTTTTGTTAAACCATTTAAATAGTCTTGCATTGGAATGTACTGTTGAGTTTTTGAGATTTTTGTTGCGTGGTTTTACTGAATACATTTTATTTTGTGTTCTAGTTTTGTTCTATCTCCTGTTTTAGGGTCTCATCTGTAGTGATAGGTGAACAAACACAACAAAATTGGCAATATGGTGCTGTGTTATATCAACATGGCAATCTCAGCAGAAGACTTCTTTGCAATTCTACAACAAAAGCAAATTCAATTTGAGGCAGCCCAGCTGAAGTTAATTGCACATTGACTAGCAGCTTATCTGTGAGTCCAATGACATCGGTGTCAAATACTGAGTAGAATTCACGTGAGTTGGTTATTGCATCCATTACCAACTTCCAGTTCGATAGCGCTTCAGGGGTTACATTTGAATCATGGTTTAAATGTTATGTTTTAGGTCAAATTCGCCAATAAAGACATTGTGGAAGACACACATTTTGTTCCAATAATTGGGTACTGCTGAACATGAGCATTATTTCAACTTCATTCTGCCTTAGAACCTGTATGATCTAACAGCTAAGAACCATTTTTGGAGAGCAGTCATCTCTCTTCAGTGTATGCTACCAATGCCTAAGACTCGTCAAACGTGATGCCGAAGACTTCATCACATATACCACAGTCATCAATTGTGAATGTGAAAAATTCAAGCTAGATAACGTGACTGAAACACTGTTCAAATGTCTGATTTTTATTTGCAGAGTTCAGGCACCTGGCAATGCAAATGGCTGCCGGCTGGACTGGAGCAAGGGCCTGATATGACTCTACCAAATGTCACTCTAGAATGTCAGCATTCGCCCAATCTAAAACACAAATAGAGACACATCACTGCGGTTTCCAGTGGCCCAGACATTATCACTCTGCAGCTCTCTAAGCAGCCAAACACAGCTTGTCAGAATTGTGGTGCGTGGCATTACACAAGAAACTGTGAATGCAAGTACCTGATTTGCAGCAATTGGCAGCACCATGGTCACACAGAAGGCTTTTGCTATTTGTTCACTGTCATGTGGGCCAGTAAAACACAAGGCCAAGAAGTATCAGAAGCCATCAAAATTTACAAGTTTAATGGTCACATTCAAAGTTGACCTCAGACCAGGAGACAGCTCATCAACATACTTATCAATCAATCTACAACTCAATATGGCCAATTATCTCCAGTTATGGCCAATATAATGACCTTTATCTCCAAGTGTACATGATGGCCTCTTGGATCCCCACCAGCCAGATCAACTCATCATTCTGCCTGTAGTACATCGGGTGGAACCTTGCAGATGATTGGTAAACTGTACCGCTTGGTGAAGCTGAAGGGTATCCTAGTCAACGGTGTGTGTTACCTAACAGACCAGCTAGAACTAAATGTTCTCGTCATTGACTGCATCATTAGCTTGATCCCCGGAGCATCCTCTGGAAGAGGCCCGTCTGAAGAAATTGGCTATTCAAATCATGTCAATTCACACCATATCACCATCAGTACGTGAGACTATACTACAGCAACAACTACAATGACACTATGTGGAAGTGTTTCAAGAACGTTTAGCCTGCTGCACGAAACTGAACTCCATCTCTGTCCAGATGCAAAGCCAGTCTTCTGAGCCAAAAGAATAGTACCATTATCAATTGTGGAGCAACAGCTAGATCACCTGCAACAAGTTGGTGTAATCAAAGCTGTCAACTACTCATGTTGGGCAGCTCCTATCATCATTATCATCAAATGGTACAGTGAGGTTGTGAGCAGACTTATCAACTTGTCTCAATGTGGCTCTTTAAACACACCAGTACCTATTACTGGTACCAGCAGATCTCTTTACAGAATTGAACAGTGGCCACTACTTTGCAAAATTGGGGTTGGCTAAATTTTACCTCCAGGAAAAAGTAGCAGAAAACTCATGTGAGCTTCTCAGAATTGTAAAACATAAGGGGTTGTTTTCTTTCCTCCATCTGCCTTTCAGGATAAAGGCAGACCTTTGAATTTTCCAACAGTTTATGGACTCCATGCTGAGTGATATTGATGCTGTTGCTGCTTACATCAACAACATAATTGTGATGGACACGGATAAGATAGAGCAATGTTAATGCCTGGACAATGCTTTCAACAAACTACAAGCCTTTGGATTATGACTTTGGGCATAAAAAAGGCAGCCTCGTGATGTTTTCAATCAAGTCTCCAGGATTCATTATAGATACGCACGGTGTCGCCCAGATCCCAAAAACATTACTGCTATCCTAAAGGTGCTTCCACCATCAGATTTATCACTTTACAATAATTTTTGTGCATGAACAATTATGATTCAGTATTTCACCTGCTTTGCACTAGCTGAGGGAGCCACTCAATGCCTTGCTCAACAAGGGTGCCACATGGAAATGGTCCAAACAATACCAAGAGGCTTTTGATCAGGTAAAGAACATGCTGTCATCTGACCTTCTCTTGATGCATTTCAACCCAGAGTTGGCAATTGTCATCACAGTGGATGTAACTAACTACAAAGTGTGAGTTGTTACAGTATATCCCATATCCTCCCTGATGGTTCAGAAAAAAAAGCTGTCATATATTCAGCCAGGTCACTGACTGCAGCAAAATGGATCCATGAAAAAATCAAGATGGAAGCCTTGGGAATAATCTTTTCTGTGAAGAAATTCCACAAGATGCTTTCTGGCAGACGGTTCACTCTCCTTACTGATCACAAGCCATTGTTGTCCATCTTCGGGTCTAAGAAAGTGTATACAGCTAACTGTCTACAGAGATGGGTAACAATGTTATTAGCCTATGATTTTGAAATCAAGCACAAATCAGCCCAGGAACTTGGTCAGGTGGACGCCCTTTCCAGACATATGAATATGCAGGTTACTGAAGATGACGGTGCAGTTCCGGTATGATTTCAATTGATTAAAAAATCCATCAGGTTGTATTAAATGCCGCTGTAGGTCTTCCAGTCACGGCCAGCACAGCCGCGAGCAACATAATGATGAGAAAGTGACAGTGTGCAACCACAAAGAAGGACTGATTGGCAGTGTAAGCCAAATGTTCCAATCCAAGTCAACCAACCCTTGACTGAAACCCTACAGGTAATCACCTTCAAGAGGGAGGTGCAATGGTGAGCTAAAACAACTAATGTCTATTGGTCAGCTGACAAACAATCTCAGGCTGAATTTCACTTATTGGTCACAGTTCCTATCAATGTCTCAAATGTTCTTGGGTAAACCATTTATACAGTCACGATTTGGAATGTACTGTTTTTGGGATTTTAGTAGTTGCATGCTTTTCCTGAATAAATGTTATTTCATGTTCCAGCTTTGTTCTGTCTCCTGGCTTCAGGTCTCATCAGTACTTATAGGTGAGCAAACATGACATAGTCGTGTGGGATTTCAATATGCAGGTATACTGGAGAAATCAGGCTGGTGCTGGATCACAAGAGAAGGAACTTGTAGAATGCCCATGTGGTGGCTTTTCAGAACAAATTGTGGTTGAGACCGCTATGGAAATGGCAATTCTGAATTGGGTGTTGAGTAATGAACAAGATTTGGTTAGGGAGCTTAAGGTAAAGGAACCTTAGCCGACAGTAATCATATGATGGAATTCATCCTGCAGTTTCAGAAGGAGAAACTAAAATCATACATTAGAGTGAAGTAAAGGGATCTACAGAGGCATGAGAGAGGAGTTGGCCAAAAAGATGAAATATGAAGGTAACCTAGCCAATAATATCAAACATGATAGAAAAGTTTTTTATTTAGAAATGTAAAGAGTAAAAGAGAGGCAATAGTAGATATTGAAACACTAGAAAATGATGCTAGAGAGATAGTAATGGGGGTCAAGAAAATGGCGGATGAATTAAATAAATATTTTGCATCGGCATTCACAGTGGAAGATGCTAGTAGTATGCAGGAAGTTCCTGAATATCAAGGGGCAGAGGTGGGTGCAGTTGCTATTTTTAGGGAGATGGTGCTTGGGAAGCTGAAAGGTAGATAAGTCACCTGGACCAGACTGACTACACCCCATGGTTCTAGAGGTAGCTGAAAAGATTGTGGAGGCAATAGTAACAATCTTTCAATAATCAATAAATTCTGGCATGGCTCCAGAGGACTGGAAAATTGCAAATGTCACTCCACTCTTCAAGAAGGGAGAGAGACAGAGGAAAGGAAACTATAGGCCAGTTAGTCTGCCCTCAGTGGTTGGAAAGATACTGGAGTCGATGTGGCTTTGGGGTACTTGGAAGCACGTGATAAAATAGGCAATATTCAGCATGGTTTCATCAAGGGAAAGTCTTGCCTGACAAATCTGTTGGAATTCTTTGAAGAAATAACAAGCAGGATAGACAAAGGAAAATTGGTGGAAGTTGTGTACTTGGATTTTCCTATAGTGGGGGAGTCTAGGAACTTTTTCAACATGAGGCTGTTTAACAAGTTAAGAGCCTTTGGTATTACAGGAAAGATACTAGCACGGATAAAATGGTGGTTGATTGGCATGAGGCAAAGAGTGGGAATACTTTTCTGGTTGGCTGCTAGTGACTAGTGGTATTCCACAGGGGTTTGTGTTGGGACCGCATCTCATTACGTTATGTAAACTCTCACTCGGCTTGTATGCAGATTTGGCTCATTAGCGGGCTCTGCTAACAGCTACGTGACTCAGCAGTGAAAATGCCATCCTTCACAAACAATAGACGACCAGGGTCAGTATGATTTGGGGCTCAACCAAACGGGAACGTCATGATGTTCCAATTAAAAAACACCGCATAAAATTGTGAATGCAGTATATTTACAAATTTCAGCTTTATTGAACAGTTAGTAGGAGAGAAGATAAAAACAAAAGGGCCCATTACAGTTAAATGTGCACATAAAGTTGGAGCTCATCCTGGAGTTGTCTTCACTCACGCACTGTAGCACACACATTCCAAACTTCACTTGAAATCCATCTCTAACAAATGGGCTCTCTCTCAGGAGTATCTCCCCTTCCCCCTTGGAACCATTCATCTGCTGACAGCACTTTGTGCAAGGGGGACTTCCCTTCCAACGGCATTCTGCAGCATCTTCCTTTCCGCAGCTCCTGAAAGCCCCCAAGAACCAGACCACAGTGCTTTGGAAAACTCTTCCCCACAGCTCTCTAGAAGCCTCTCTCACAAACTTGTTCGGCTGACTCACATTCCTAAGGTAGACAACATGTGTCCTTACCTGCAGCTGAAGCCAAAACACAGCATTTCTAGCACGGCTCATTCCTTTTCCTGATAGCTGCTGATTTAATCTAGCCCACAGTGTTGCAGCAGAGATCTTACAGTTATATATCAATGACTTGCATGACAGGATTGATGGCTTCTTGGGGAAGTTCGGAGATGATATGAAGGTGAATGGAGGGGCCGGTGTTGTAGAAGCAGAAAGGCTGCAAAAGGATTTGGACAGATTCAGAGAATAAGTGGCTGATGAATACAGAGTCAGAAAGTGTGTCATCCTGCACTTTGCTAGAAGGAATAAAAGCGTAGACTATTTTCTAAGTGGGAAACAAGTTCAAAACTCATAGGTGCAAAGGGATTTGGAAGTCCTCCTGTAGGATTGCTTGAAGGTGAATTTGCAGGATGAATTGATGGTGAAGAAAGTGAATGCAATGTTAGAATTTATTTCAAGAGAACTAGAATATAAAATCAACAATGTGATGTTGAGGCTGTATAAGGTAACTGGTGAGGCCTCACTTGGAGTATTGTGAGCAGTTTGGGTCCCGTATTTAAGAAAGGATATGATGGCATTGGGGAGTGTTCAGAGGAGGTTCACAAGGTTGATTCCGAGAGTGTAAAGATTATCATATGAACAACGATTGAAGGCTCTGGGCCTGTATTTGCTGGAATATAGATGTATGACTGGGGATTTCACTGAAGCCTATCAGATGTTGGAAGTCCTAGATAGAGTGGATGTGGAGGGGATGTTTCCTATATTGGGGGAATCTAGGATCAGAGAATACAGTTTCAGAATGCAGGGACATCCATTTAGAACAGAGATAAGAAGGATTAACTTTAGCCAGAGCATGGTGAATCTGCAGAATTCATTGCCATAGGTGGCTATTTAGGCCAGGTGGACTTAATGGTTGATAGGTTTTTGATTAGTCAAGGTGTGAAAGGTTATGGGGAGAAGGCAGAAGAATGGGGTTGAGAGGGAAGTGGATCAGCCACGATGAAATGGCAAAGCAGATGGGCTGAATGGCCTGATTCCGCTCCTGTGTTTTATATAAACATTAGCATGCAGGAGGGAGAATACAAAATACTGGAACATAAGAAGAGACTCTGTGTGTGTGTATGTGTGTGTGTGTGTGTGTGTGTGTGTGTGTGCGCGCGTGTGCGTGTGTGTGTGCATGTGTGCGTGTGTGTGCGTATGTGTGTGTGCGTGCGTGTAGCTAGAGTGTCAAAGACAGAGGATGAGAGACACTGATATCAGGAAGCAAGAGTGAATAGGTGATCAGGGTTGTAAGAGATTTTCAGAATAGGAGGAGAGTTGAGCAACCTGTGAATAGTTGGAAGTAGTTTTTTCAAGAAGAAGTATGGGACTGTGAATTCAAGTATTAATCTGCACTGGAGAAGTATAAAACCTGGGGCGCAAGAGAGTTTAGAGGAGGGAAGGAGTCATTGGGAAGGCGAGGGATTCAGGGGCAGAGCTGACTGAAAGGGTGATATTGGTGTCAGAGTTTTAAAGAATGTCAAATGGCAGGTGAGAATCACAGACCTGGGTAAGGATCAGAAAGATTATGGGAAATGAGGTGAGAGAGATATTCAGGTGGTGGGCTGACAGCAATGAGTAGCAAGTTAGGGAGAGTGAGAGACTGGAGGGGCAAATGGGGCTGAGCAAACACCGTGGGTTACTGAGACTAAAACGTTTTGGAGATTGCCTAATGCAGATGGTGGGGTGAGGCTGTGACCCCATTGAAACACATTAAATGGTGAAAGGCCTTGAAAGAGTGGATGTAGGGAGGATGTTTCCTGTGGTGGGAGAGTCTAAGACCAGAGGACACAACCTCAGAATAGAGGGACATCCTTTTAGAATGTCCCTGAGGAGGAATTTCTTTAGCCAGAGAGTGGTGAACCTGTGGATTTCTTTGCCACAGGCAGCTGTGGAGGCCAAGTTTTTATGTATATTTAAGGCAGAATTTAATAGATTCTTGATTGGTCAGGAAATTAAGGGATAAAGAGAGAAGGCAAGAGATTGGGGCTGAGAGGAAAACTGGATTAGCTATGATGAAATGGTGGAGCAGATTCAATTGACCAAATGCCTTAATTCTGCTCCTGTATTTTATGGTCTTGTGGAGTGAGAGAAGACAACCTGAGGGACAGCAGTACATTAGTTGCTTTTGGAGTAGAGTGAAATGGGGT
Source organism: Hypanus sabinus (assembly GCF_030144855.1). Lineage (NCBI taxonomy): Eukaryota > Metazoa > Chordata > Chondrichthyes > Myliobatiformes > Dasyatidae > Hypanus > Hypanus sabinus. Next base: position 126,221,728 of record NC_082712.1, read on the forward strand.
GGACATAGATGGATGCTGAGGGAGTTGGAGGCAGTGGAGGACAGAATGTCACATAGGGACATAGAATGGGAAAGGGGTCATATCAGGTCTCAATGTGGGAAGCAGTGTGAATTGGAAGGTGTGAATTGTGTTTGTGAAGAGCAGGGAGAAAAGTAAAGCATTTACAGACTCAGGTAAGAAAGAAATACATAAAGTGAAAGTGAACTGAATCCAATCAAAGCAGCATGTTGGTGGAGAGTATGAGGAAGGCTAAGACAATATGGTGAAAGGGGATGATGTGTCGGGAATTGTTGCATGAGAGAGGTTAGGTGAACTAGACACTGGGCGTCACAGAGGGATGAGAGGGTCAGAGGTCATGAGACTATAAAATATAGGAGCAGAATTAGGCCATTTGGCCCATCATCATGGCAGATCCAATTTTCCTCTCAGCCCCAATCTCCTGCCTTCACCTTGTATACTTTCATGCTCTGACCAATCAAAAGACAGGGATGGGTAGGAGGAGAGAAGGGAGCAGGAAGTAGTGGAGGCCGGTAGGAAGAAGAAAGAGAGAGGGGGAGAGAGAGAGAGAGAGAGAGAGTATAGGGTGGGGGGGGGAATAGAGATGGGTTAGTTCTAAAAGAGAAATAGATATGTAGAGATGTCCAGTGAGTTGCAGACTGGTGGGGATAGTGTCTGGTGGTGAAAAAGAATCACAGGAATGACCTAGACAGGAAGCGAGAGTGAAGGAACCTGGCGGAGAAAGAGGAGAGGAATGAAGGAGTCAATACTGGAGGAATGATGCAAGTATAGAGGAGGAAAAGAGGGTGAATGCATGGGCATTGGAGAAAGTGTGAAAAGAGGAGAGAGGGATATGAACAGAACTGAGAAAATGATAAAAAGCTGGCTGTAAGGAAGATGCACAGGCATCTTGTGGAAACAGACAACTTAAATGAATGGACAAGGATGTGGTGTATTTTCTGGTGAAATATAAAAGCATCATAAATTAACATTTGGGTACAGTGAACCATCTCAAAGACCAAAGTAAATTTATTATTAAAAATATGTATGCTGTTTATCACCATATACTACCTTGAGATACATTTTCTTGTGGGCATTCACAGTAGATCAAAGAAATAACACAGAATTGGTGATAAACTACACACAAAGGTGGACAAACAACCAGTGCACAAAAGAAGTGAAGCTGTGCAAATAGAACAATAGAATAAATAAGTTGTAGGGTCCTTGAAGGTAAGTCCACAGGTTGTGAGTGCTGAAGTGAGTGAAGTTATCCATGCTGGTTCAGGAGCCTGATGGTTGGAGCGTAATAAGTGGTAGGGAATCTGATGGTGTGGGACCTAAGGTTCCTGTACTTCCTTCCTAATGGCAGCAGTGAGAAGAATCTGGAATGTTAGCCATTACGTCAAGATGACATTTTCATGACAGTACAACTGTACAGGACTCTAAGTGAGATTACACCTGAAATAGTGCATACAGGGTTGGTCTCCCCATCCAGGGAAAATATATTTAGAATAAAGAGAGTGCAACCAACGATTAACAGATTCATCAGCAGGTTTGTCCTCTGATGAGAGATTAAGCAGGTTGCGTCTCTCATGTCTTGATTTAGAAGAATGAGAAGTAACTTCCTCAGTATGTTTAAAATTCTTCCTTTGGTTGATGTTTCCATGGTTTAGATGTCTAGAATCAAGGCTCACTGTCTCAAAATAAGAGATCAGCATTCAAGACTGAGATGAGAAGAAAGTCTCGAGAAATCATGGGATAAGATGCTACCGCTGGAAAGTGGAACTGACGTAAGTGGTCGGCTATGATCTTATCCAATGGTTGAACAGTTCTGGAGCCAAATAACAAAATTCTCCCTCTATTTCTAATCTTCAAAGATGTTTTTGCTATCCAGTATCCTGGTTATACAGTTGTGCTGCAATGGAAAGATTGTTTAGTATTTCTTCCAAGATCCTGCTATGTTAGATATTACGAATTGGCTACTTTTATATCACCTGTGAATTGTTCCTACTATAAAAGATCCAAGGGTGAAACAAGAAGAGAAAATGCTTTAAGTGCTCAGTAAATCAAATAACAGTTTAGTCTTCCTTGATCCAACCATTATTGGCTTGCACCTCTGCCCCGCAAGAATAAGTATATTTATTCCAGCTTATCTAGTTACCTCTAAACTGATTCTTGCCTGGTTTTGCCCGTGCATGTTTTTGATGCCAACGTGCACATTCGGTCCTGTTAGGCCTATTTAGCTTCTTTGAACATATCATCATATCTACATAATGGAAAAGTAGTGTATTTGTTAAGTGGTGAGAAATTTGTTAATGTTCTGCATACAAGTGTCTGAAGGCCAGCATGTAGATTCAATAAGCAACCAGATGGACACTGGTATGTTAACCATTATATGAGATTCAACAAACACCAACTTATATACTGTATACTCACTGCCTGTTATGTTTATTGAAAATTGTCTTTAATGTCTATAGAACCTCTTTTAGCTTGAATCTACCAGAGTAAGCTTCTTCATTCATTATCACAGATTTTAAAGTATTAATATGCATGTTAATGCATGGGTTGTTAATCTATACCTTGAGTCAACCAGCTGTCATTTCCAATTGACATGCAGGGATTGCACAATCCCCCTTCCTTTTTGTCTGATTACTCTTAAACCATGAAGTCTTTCTTTCTGTTGTTTCCGATCCGTTGTTGTGGGTGGCATGCCAGTGCAGCACTTAGTGCAACACTTTACAGTGATGGGTGGTGGGGGGTGGTGATGGGTGATTCCCGCCACTGTCTGTAATAGGTTTGTACATTCTCCCCGTGACCGCGTGTGTTTCCTCCAAGTGCTTCAGTTTCCTCCCATATTCCAAAGACATACATTCAGGGTTAGTGAGTTGTGGGCACGCTATGTTGGCACTGGAAGTATGGTGACAATTGTGGGCTGCCCAGTACAATCTTCTCTGATTTAATTTGAAGCAAATAGCGCAGTTCACTCTCTGTTTCAATATGCAAATAAAGTTCATCTTTAATCTTTAAATTACTTTTGATGCTTGGCTTAAGCTTGAATTTTATGAAGTTCTGAGCTCTGGAAGCTGATAAGGTGAATGATGACCATTGTAATGATGGTAACTGACTCACTAATGCCCTCCAGTGCATTTTGGACTCTTATTTTTATGTTGAATTTTACAATGGCTCTTTGATTGGAGATTGTAGCAATGCCCATCACTTGTGCTACAGGAAATTTCTAGCATCTTTTATATTTCATTTCATTCACAGCGCAAGTTCTTATGTAAGTTTTGATGCCAGATTTTGTGAACTCAACAGCTTTGACTAGCAAATTGTGCAGCAAACAATCGCTAACGTACTTTACTGTTCTAAATTGGTTTATTATTGTCACATGTATTGAGGTACAATGAAAAATTCTGTTTTGCATACCATCCAAACAGATCACTTCATCAGATCAGTACTTTGAGGTAATACAAGGTAAGCACTAATAGAACGTAGAATACTCTGTTACAGTTGCAGAGAAAGTGTGGTGTAGGCACACAATAAGGTGCAAGGCCATTAAGAGGTACATCCTGAAGCCGAAAATCCATCTATCATAATAGAGGACCAAGCAATAGTCTTACATCAGTGGGGTAGAGGCTGTCCTTGAGCCTGGTGGTGTGTACTTTCAGGCTTTTGTCTGTTCTGGCCAAAGGGAGTGGGGAGAATAGGGAGTGTCTGGTGTGGGTGAGTATGCTGATTATGTTTTACTGCTTTACTGAGAAGTATAGACAGAGTCCACAGAGGAGAGGCTCGTTTCTGTGCTGTGCTGAGCTGTGCCCATAACTCTCTACAGCTTCTTGCAATCCTGGGCAGAATAGTGGCATAAAAAAAACATGATGTATTCCAGGAGGATGCTTTCTATGGTGTATCGATTAAACTTTCGTGAGGGTCAAATAGGACAAGCCAAATTTCCATGGCTCCTGAGGAAATAAATGTACTAGTATGCTTTCTTGGCCATGGTGTCTATGTGGTTGAATTGGGACAGGTTGATGGTGATGTTCACTCCTAGGAACATGAAACTTTCAACCCTCTCAAACTCTCACCCTTCCTGATTCAAGGATCAATCAAGGTCTTTTGTTTTGCTGACACTGGGGGAAAGGTTATTATTATGGCACCATGCCACTAGGCTCTCTATCTCTATCCTGCACTCTAAATCATCCTTATTTGAGATATGACCCACTACGGTGGTGTGCTCAGGAACTTGCAGATGAATTTGGAGCAGAAAGTGACCAGGTACTCATTCGTGTATAGGGAGTGAAGTTGGGGGCTGAAGGATGCATCCTTGTGGTACACCACTGTTGTTAATCATGGCAGAGGTATTGATGCCTAGCCTTATTGATAGTGTTTTTTTCAGTCAGGAAGTAAAGGATCCAGTTGCAAAGGTTGGTAAATTTATTTTAAGTTCATCGCGAAGGAATGTGAATTTGTCAGCAATGCTGCCCAGCTTCATTTTGTAGCTCATTGCAGTATGTAAGCTTTGCCACAGCTGATGGCTTTTCTGGTACTTGATTTTGGCCTGGTATTGGTTGAAACTACAAATCTATACATAGCTTATCATGTATCTCAAAACTATCAAAATTGCCATGCAGGGATGCAGTTACTCACAAATTATCTCATATTATTTCTGGCTGCTTTTCTCAAACAACCTTTGAGAAACATAGAAACATAGAAAATAGGTGCAGGAGTAGGCCATTCAGCCCTTCGAGCCTGCACCACCATTCAGTATGATCATGGCTGATCATCCAACTCAGAACCCTGTACCTGCTTTCTCTCCATACCCCCGATCCCTTTAGCCACAAGGGCCATATCTAACTCCCTCTTAAATATAGCCAATGAACTGGCCTGAACTGTTTCCTGTGGCAGAGAATTCCACAGATTCACCACTCTCTGTGTGAAGAAGTTTTTCCTCATCTCGGTCCTAAAAGGCTTCCCCTTTATCCTTAAACTGTGATCCCTCGTTCTGGACTCCCCCAACATCGGAAACAATCTTCCTGCATCTAGCCTGTAAAATCCCTTTAGAAGTTTATATGTTTCATTAAGATCCCCCCCCAGTCTTCTAAATTCCAGCGAGTATAAGCTTAGTCGATCCAGTCTTACTTCATATGAAAGTCCTGCCATCCCAGGAATCAATTTGGTGAACCTTCTTTGTATTCCCTCTATGGCAAGAATGTCTTTCCTCAGATTAGGGGGCCAAAACTGCACACAATACTCTAGCTGTGGTCTCACCAAGGCCTTGTACAACTGCAGTAGAACCTCCCTGTTCCTGTACTCGAATCCTCTTGTTATGAATGCTAACATACCATTTGCCTTTTTCACCACCTGCTGTACCTGCATGCCCAATTTCTATGACTGGTGTACAATGACACCCAGGTCTTGTTGCATCTCCCCTTTTCCTAATCGACCACCATTCAGATAATAATCTGTTTTCCTGTTCTTGCAACCAAAGTGGATAACTTCACAGTTATCCACATTAAATTGCATCTGCCATGAATTTGCCTACTCACCTAACCTATCCAAGTCACCCTGCATCCTCTTAGCATCCTTCTCACAGCTAACACCGGCGCCCAGCTTCGTGTCATCCACAAACTCAGAGATGCTGCATTTAATTCCCTCGTCTAAATCATTAATATACATTGTAAACAACTGGGGTCCCAGCACTGAGCTTTGCGGTACCCCACTAATCACCGCCTGCCATTCTGAAATGGTCCCATTTATTCCCACTCTTTGCTTCCTGTTTGCCAACCAATTCTCTATCCACATCAATACCATACCCCCAATACCATGTGCTTTAAGTTTGCACACTAATCTCCTGTGTGGGACCTTGTCAAAAGCCTTTTGAAAATCCAAATATACCACATCCACTGGTTCTCCCCTATCCACTCTACTAGTTACATCCTCAAAAAATTCTATAAGATTCGTCAAACATGATTTTCCTTTCACAAATCCATGCTGACTTTGTCCGATGATTTCACCACTTTCCAAATGTGCTGTTATCACATCTTTGATAACTGACTCTAACATTTTCCCCACCACCGATGTCAGGCTATAATTCCCTGGTTTCTCTCTCCCTCCTTTTTTAAAAAGTGGGGTTACATTAGCCACCCTCCAATCCTCAGGAACTAATCCAGAATCTAAGGAGTTTGGAAAAATTATCACTAATGCATCCACTATTTCTTGGGCTACTTCCTTAAGCACTCTGGGATGCAGACCATCTGGCCCTGGGGATTTATCTGCCTTTCATCCCTTCAATTTACCTAACACCACTTCCCTACTAACATGTATTTCCCTCAGTTCCTCCATCTCACTAGACCCTTGGTCCCCTACTATTTCTGGAAGATTATTATTATATTATTTTTATAAATAGAAAACTTGTCCAGTTTCAGCACTGTACTTATATAGAAGATACCCATCATATAAAGGTATTTTCTAGCATTCCACACACCTCTGACTCAATCACAGTCAGGAATTACTTTGTCGAGCTTGCATGTCTTAATGGTTTGAGCTCTTAATAAAATTGCTTTCTGATCCATGTTCAGCATATTGTTCACTTTAAACACATAGCTCATTTGCTCAATGTATGATCTGAACTTTTCTTGAGCACAGTCATATGGCTAGATGTGGCAGTCATTTTTTTGTAGTTCCTCTCCATTTAGAAAATAGACAAACCTTTCACTTCTACCAATGTGCATGACCATACACTTCTGGACACTGTATTCCATTTGCCATTTCTTTGCCCATTCCCCTAATCTGTCTATGTCCTTCTGGAGCCTCTCTACTTCCTCAAAACTATCTGCCCCTCCACCTATCTTCATATCATCTGCAAACTTTGCAACAAAGCCATCAATTCCATCATCTAAATCATTGACATATAGCATAAAAAGAATCAGACCCACTAGTTACCAGCAGACAATCTGAAAAGGCTCCCTTTATTCCCACTCTTGCCTCCTGTCTATCAGGTACTGTTTAATCCATGCTAGAATCGTTCCTGTAATACCATGGGCTCATAGCTTGTTAAGCAGTTTGGCATCTTGTCAAAGGCCTTCTGAAAATCCATGTACACAACATCAGCCATTCTCCTTTATCTATCTGCTGTTATTTCTTCAAAGATTTCCAACAGATTTGTAGGGCAAGATTTTCCCTTGAGGAGACCCTGTTGACTTCAGCCCATTCTATCATGTACCTGCAAGTACCCTGAAACCACAGCCTCATCAATCGATTCCAATACCTGCCCAACCACACAGGTCAGACCTTCTGCCTCTCTACCATCTTGAAATGTAACGTAACTGCAATTTTCCAGACTTCCAAAACCATTCCAGAATCCAGTGATTCTTGAAAGATCATTACAAAGGCCTCCACAACCTCTTCACCTGCCTCTTTCAGAACTCTTGGGTGTATGCTATCTGGTCCAGGTGACGTATCTACCTTCAGACCTTTCAGTTTTTCAAGAACTTTCTCTCTAGTTATAGTAACATCACACACTTCATGTTCTCTGACACCTGGAACATCCACCATACTGTCTTTCACAGTGAACACTGAGATAAAATATATATTCAGTTCATCCGCCATATTGTTGTCCCCCATTATTACCTCTCCAGTGTCATTTTCCAGTGGTCCAGTATCCAATCTTGCCTCTCTTTTACACTTTATGTACCTAAAGAAACTTTTAGCATCCTCTTTAATATTATTGGCTAGCATACTTCCATATTCCACCTTTACCTTCTTAATAACTTTTCAGTTGCCTTCTGTTGTTTTTTAAAAGTTTCCCAATCCTCTGACTTCCCACTAATTTTTGCTCTATTATATGCCCTCTTTTTGGCTTTTATGTTGACTTTGACTTCCCTTGTTAGCCACAGTTTTGTCATCTTTCTGTTCAAAAACTTCTTCCTCTTTAGGATTTATATACCTTGTGCCTTCTGAGTTGCTTCCAGCAATTCCAGCCATTGCTGCTCTGCGATCATCCCTGCCAGTGTTCTTTTCCAGTCAATTCTGGCCAACTCCTCTCTCATGCTTCTATAATTCCCTTTACTCCACTGTATTACTGATACATCAGACTTTAGCTTCTTCTCAAATTTCAGGATGAATTTGATCATATTATGATCACTTATCCCTTAAGGGTTCTTTTACCTTAAGCTCACTAATCAATTCTGATTCATTGCACAATACAGTATGCTAATCTTATCTTTATATAGCCACACTCAGTTACTTGTGCACAATATTTATCAAATATTTATTGTGTTTTTTAGTGTTCTTTATGCAATTGCTTTTTTAATGCTGCTTTGGATTAGAAGTAACAATCATTTAACTTTCCTTTCTGATGTACTGAAGAATGACAATAAACAATCTCGAATCTTAAACATAGAAATCTACAGCACATTACAGCCCTTCGGCCCACAGTGTTGTACTGCTCCTGTAAACTACTCCAGAAACTGTCTAGCATATAGCCCTCTATTTTTCTAAGCACCATGTACCTATCTAAGAGGCTCTTAAAAGACCCCATTGTATCCATCTCCACCATCGCTGCTGGCAGCACATTCCATGCAACCACCACTTGCTGCGCGAGAAACTTACAATCTGCAATCAAAGAGTCATTGTACCTATTTCCAAGCACCTTAAAACTGTGCCCCCTGACGTTAGCCATTTCAGCCCTGGGAAAAAAGCTTCTGTCTATTCACATGACCAATGCCCCCATCATCTCATAGACTTCTATGAGGTCAAAATGAACAACTTCACATTATCTGGGTTGAAGTCCATCTGCCACGTCTCAGCCTAGTTCTGCATCCCATCAATGTCCCGCTGTAACGTCTGACAACCCTCCACACTATCCACAACACCCCAACCTTTGTGTCATCAGCAATTTTACTAACCCATCCCTCCACTTCCTTATCCAGGACATATATAAAAATCACAAAGCGGAGGGGTCCCAGAACAGATCCCTGCGGAACACCACTGGTCACCAACCTCCATACAGAATATGAACCATCTACAACCACCCCTTGCCTTCTGTGACAGGCCAATTCTGGATCCACAAAGCAAGGTCTCCTTGGATCCCATGCCTCCTTACTTTCTGAAGGAGATATACACTACATCCACTGCTCTACCTTCATCAATGTGTTTTGTTCCCCTCAAAGAATTCAATCAGCCTCATTAGACATGACAAAGCCATGCTGACTATCCCTAATCAGATTATGTCTTTCCAAATGCTCATAAATCCTGCCTCTCATGAGCTTCTCCAACAACTTGCCCATCACTGAAGTCAGACTCACTGGTCTATAATTTTCTGGGTTATCCCTACTCCTTTTCCTGAACAAGGGAACAACAGTTGCAACCCCCCAATCCTCTGGTACTTCTTCTGTCCCTATTGATTACGCAAAGATCAACACAAAATGATACAGTGGTATTTGAGAGGAGTTGGCCAAATTAAATTGGAAGGAGCTGCTGGCAGGGATGACAGCAGAGCAGCAGTGGTGTATGTTGATTTAGGACTGCTAGAAAATGAAGCTGGAGAAATAATAATGGGGGACAAGGAGATGACTGCTGAATTAAATGTGTATTTTGCATCATTCTTCATTGTGGAAAACACTAGTAGTATGCCTGATGTTGTAGTGTGTGAAGGAAGAGAAGTGGGTGCGGTCTCTGTAATGAGAGAAGGTGCTCAAAAAGTTGAAAGACCTATAGGTACATTAGTAACCTTGACCAGATGAACTGTACCCTAGGGTTCTAAAAGAGGTAGCGTTAGAGATTGTGGTGGCATTAGAAATGATCTTTCAAAAATCATTGGACTCTGGCATAGTGCCAGAGAACTGGAAAATTGCAAACATAACTGTACTCTTTAAGAAAGGAGGAAGGCAGTAGAAAGGAAATTATAGACCTGTTAGCCTGACCTCAGTGGTTGGGAAGATGTTAGAGTCAATTGTTAAGGATGTGGTGATGGAGTACTTGGTGATGCAGGACAAGATAGTACAAAGTCAGCATGGTTTCCTTCAGGGAAAATCCTGCCTGCTGAACCTGTTGGAATTCTTTGAAGAGATTACAAATAGGATAGATGAAGGGGATGCAGTGAATGTTGTATATTTAGACCTTCAGAAGGCCTTTGACAAGGTGCCACACATGAGGCTGCTTACCAAGTTAATAGCCCATGGTATTACAGGAAATTTACTAACATGGTGAGAGCATTGGCTGATTGGTAGGAGGCAGCGAGTGGGAATAAAGGGATTCTTTTCTGCTTGGCTGCCAGTGCTCAGTGGTTTTCCACAGGGGTCAGTATTGGAACCACTTCTTTTTATGCTGTATATAAATGATTTAGATAATGGAATAGATGGCTTTGTTGCCAAGTTTGCAGATGATTGTTAAAGATCCGGCCTGAACACTGGGTCAAAGGGCCTCTGCTGATAGCTCTGGACCACGGCAGCCCTTAATTTCTGCCTTCTTTCACCTGGCCACATGAGTTTTGACCCAGCCCCTTTCCCTATTGGACTTCCGCCAATTACCCACTTATCTCCCCAGCAGCACCCACCTGTTTCTGGTTTCACTCATTACCCCGTCCATCTAAACCCTGCCTTGACTCATATTCTCTGCCAGTTTGTCCCAGCTCTGACCTGAGTTGTTCTAGGCTCATTGCGACTGCTGCCAACTGATTTCACCAGACTCTGTGTTTCTGGATTTTGCCTGTTTTGGAACCTGATTTTTGCCTGTGCGCTCTGGATCATCTGCCCTCGCCGGACTGCCTTTCCTGGGTAAGACCTCTGCCTGCCATTCCGGATTTGTGCCTGCCTCCTGTGTTTGAAAGACTGTTGCCCTTGTGCTCCCTAATAAATCCTGGTAAAAGAGCATTCATTGGTCTACACTTGAGTCCTATTGTAACCTGACCCAACCTAACAATGATATGAAGATTGGTGGAGGGGCAGGTAGTGTTGAGGAAACAGGTAGGATGCAGAAGGACTTAGACAGATTAGGCAAATGGTCAAGAAAGTGGCAAATTAAATACAATGATGGAAAATACATCGTCATGGACTTTGGTAGTAGAAATAAATGTGTGAACTTTTTTCTAAACAAGGAAAGTATCTAGGAATCTGAGATGCAGAGGGAAGTCCTTGTGCAGAACACACTGAAGGTTAACTTGCAGGTTGAGTCAGTGGTCAGGAAGGCAAATGCCATGCTAGCATTCATCTCAAGAGGTAAGGGCAAGGATGTGATGTTGAGGCTTTATTGTGAACAGTTTTGGGGCCCCTCATCTTAGAAAAGATGTGCTGATATTGGAGAGGGTCCAGAGGAGGTTCACAATGATGATTTCAGGAATGAAAGGGTTATCATATGAGGAACATCTGATGACTCTGCTTCTGTACTCACTGGAATTCAGAAAGATAAGGGGTATCTCATTGAAACCTTTGGAATGTTGTAAGGCCTAGACACAGTAGATGTGGAAAGGATGTTTCCCAAGGTGGGAGAGTCTAGGACAAGAAGGCACAGCCTCAGGATAGAGTGCCACCCTTTCAAATCAGAGATGCAGAGAAATTTATTTAGCCAAAAGGTGGTGAATTTGTTGCTACATGCAGCTGTGGAGGCCAGGTCATTGGGTGTATTTAAGGCAGAGATAGATAGGTTCTTGATTGGACATCAAAGGTTATGGGGAGAAGGTTCGGAACTGAGGTTGAGGAGGAGATAGAGAAAAGGCTCAGCCGTGATTGAATGGTGGAGCAGACTCAATGGGTGAGGTAGTCCAATTATGGTGATATGTCTTATAGTCTTATCTTATGGCAGGTGGTTCAGCAATCTCCTCTCTCACTTCCTGTAGTAGGCTGGGGTATATCTCATCTGGTCCTGGTGAATTATTTAAATTAATGCTTTTCAAAAGCTCCAGCACATCCTCTTTCTTAATGTCTATATGCTCAAGCATTTCCGTCCACTGTAGGTCATCCTCACAATTGCCAAGGTCTTTTCCCCGGTGAATACTGAAGCAAAGCATTCATTAAGTACCTCTGCTATCTCCTCCAACTCCATGCACACATTTCTACAATCGCACCTGATTGTTCCTATTTTCACATGCCTCATTCTCTTTTCACTTGCTTGTAGAATGCCTTGGGGTTTTCCTTAATCCTGCTCACCAAAGCCTTCCTATGGTCCCTTCTGGCTCTCCTAATTCCATTCTTAAAGCTGCTTCCTGGCAACCTTTTCTGCTTAACCAGCTTTTCTACATCCTTAGTGCACTATGGTTCTTTAACCCTACCATCCTTTCCCTGCCTCAATGGAACAAACCAATGCAGAGCTCCATGCAAATGTTCCCTGAACATTTGCCAAATTTCTGCCATGCATTTCCCCGAGAACATCTCCTCCCAACTTCCTGCCTAATAGCATCATATTTCCCCCTACCCCAATTAAATGTTTTTCCAAATTGTCTGCTCCTATCCCTCTCCAGCACTATGGTGAAGGAGATAGAGTTGTGGACACTATCTACAAAATGCTCTCCCACTGAGAGATCTGACACCTGACCAGGTTCATTTCCCAATAGCAGATCAAGTACAGCCTCTCCTCTAACTCGCTTGTCTACATATTGTGTCAGGAAACCTTCCTGAACACAACAACAAATTCCACACCATCTAAACCCCTCACGTTAAGGAGATGCCAATCAATATCTGGATAGTTAGTCTCCCATCACAACAACCCTATTATTATTGCACCATTCCAGAATCTCCCTCCCTATCTGCTCCTTGATATCCTTGTTACTATTGTTGGGGGGGGGGGGTCTATAAAAAGACCCAGAAGAGTTACTGCCCCTTTCCTGTTTCTGATTTCTACCCACACTGACTCAGAAGAACATCCCTCCATGATCTCCCCTTTTTCTGCAGTCATGATACTATCCCTAATTATCAATGTCATACCCCCACCTCTTTTGCCTCCCTCTCTGTTCTTTTTGAACCTGGAATATTACTTGCCTTCCAGCTGTGTTATATATTTTAAGTTGATGCCCAAAAGAAAATGAAAATTACTTGAAAATTTTAAAACAAAATAGTTGTTTCTGTGACTTTCTCTAAGCTGATGCTTCATCTGCAGATTTTTTAAAGTTTAGAACTGCTCAGCCTTTTCCTCCACAGTCTCAAACTATTTCTCCATCCATAAACACTGATGCACTTCTCACCTCCTCTCATGACAGAGCATGGCAATCATCCAGCGCTAAGTTTCTCTCCTGCTCACCTGTGTTTCTGACTCTGCCTTAGTCTGGTGTATTTCCAGTCACCTGTGTTTCATCTCACAGTTTATGTCCTCAATACAATTGCTATCACTAAAGAGGTAGTGCTGAGCAAACAGGTGGGCCTAGAGATAGACAAGTCCCCTGGTCTTGCTGGAATGCATCCCAGGGTACTGAAAGAAATGGCTAAGACTAATGTCATGCCACTGTTCAAAAATGGATGTCATCAAAAGGCAGGTAACTACAAGCTAGTGAGTTTAATATCTGTAGTTGGGAAAATGCTTGAAGCTATCATTAAAGAAGAAATAGTGAGGCATCTGGAAAGAAATGGATCCATCGGGCAGACATAGCATGGATTCAGCAAAGACAGGTCCTGTTTCACAAATATACTGGAGTTCTTTGAGGACAGAACAAACTCATTGGATAGAGGGGAACAGATGGACATTATTTACTTGGATTTCCAGAAGCTGCTTGATAAGGTGCTACATAAAAGACTTATCCATAAGATAAGGATGCATAGAGTTGGGGATGATGTATTAGCATGGGTGCAAAATTGGTTAACCAATCAGTTGGTAATCAGTGGTGAGCTGTGTGTCGCAGGGGTTGGTGCTGATCTTTTACGTTATACATTAATGATCTGGAAGAGGGGAAGGTGTATAGTGTATCTAAGTTTGCTGATAACACTAAATTGAGAAGAAAAGCAAATTGTGTGGAGGATATGGAGAGGCTACAGAGAAATTTAGATAGGTTAGGTGAGTGGGCAGGGGTCTGGCAGGTGGAGTACAAAGTTGGTAAATGTGAGGTTGTCCACTTTGGAAGGAAAAATGGAAAATCAGGTTATTATTTAAATACTAAAAGATTGCAGCATGCTGCTCTGCAGAAGGACTTGGGAGTGCTTGTGCATGAATTACAAAAGATTGGTTTGCAGGTGCAGCAGGCTATCGAGAAGGCAAATGGAATGTTGACCTTCATTGCTAGTGCGATTGAATTTAAGAGCAGGGAGGTTATGCTGCAATGGTATAGGGTACTAGTGAGGTCATGTCTGGAGTACTGCGTGCAGTTCTGGCCTCCTTACTTGAGGAAGGATACACTGGCTTTGGAGGAGGTGCAGAGGAGGTTCACAAGGTTGATTCTAGAGATAAGGCAGTTAGACTATGAGGAGAGATTGAGTCGCCTGGGACTGTATTTGCTGGAATTCAGAAGGATGAACGGAGAGCTTATGGAAACATATAAGATTATGAAAGGGATAGGTAAGATATCGGCAGGAAAGTTGTTTCCACTGTCGGTGAGATTAGAACTAGGGGACATAGCCACAAGATTCAGGGGTGTAAGTTTAAAATGGAGATGAGGAGAAACTGATTTTCCCAGAGAGTGGGGAATCTGTGGAATTCTCTGCCCAATGAAGCAGTGGAGGCTACCTCAGTGAATATATGTAAGACACGGTTGGACAGATTTTTGCTTGGAAGGGGAATTAAGGATTTTGTGGAGAAGGCAGGTAGGTGGAGCTGAGTCCATGGTCAGATCAGCCATGATCTTATTGAATGGGGTGCAGGCTTGACAGGCCAGTTGGCCTATTTCTTACGTTTTTATGATCGCAAACCTGGCACTTCAAGATTTAACCTTTCCAGCCAGCTGCTGGACTGATTCCTTCAAATGTCCTATGGCCCATCTTCTCCCCAGTGTATCCCCTCAATCGTTCCACCTTTTCATCATCTGTCCCAGTTTCTGTTTCAAAGCTTGAACTCCAAGCTGCCCCGACCACCATCTCCCTCCACCCGGGATTCTACCTTGCGCTCCCAGCACCTTCTCGAGATATCCTTAAAACATCATCTCCTTGATTTAAAAAAAAATAAGCATTTCCCCCATTTTCTCGCCGTGTCTTTTGAATAGACAGGGATCCGCTGGTTGACAGGGCGGAAAAGCAGTGCAGCTGGCAAAGTACAAAGTAGCTTCCTCTCATCTCCAACGATCTTAATCTTACTGTTCGAGGTTTGCACATTCTTCCCGTGGCTACGCGTAGTTTCTCAGGATGCTTCACATCCCAAATCTGCGCAGGCTGCCGGGGTATTTGGAGAATGCACATTGCTCCTGAACGGGGTCGGTGGGAATGCGAGGAATAAAACTGGATTAGTGTAAAGTCGGTGTTGTTTCTTTGGTCCGAATGATCTGCTTCCATTCTCTATGAATCTATTGAGTAAAGTGAACTAAACAATTTATATAGGTGAATCAACACTGGATATTTCCGAACTTCTTCAAAGTAATTGAAGCTCCCTTGTCGGTTCGGGTGGGGTTTACGGGAAAGGGAGGAGGTACATTCTTTGATGTCAAGTGTTGAGAAAGCGCCTTACATAGCAGGGACGAAAAGCGCAAAGTAGGAGAAGGTACCTGCAGAACCAGTTCGCTGACACGCGGTGGGGCTATCGTGAAGCTAAAGCGTCCTCCAGCTGTCAGTGAATCCCACGCTTTGCCCGTATATGGCTACTCGCGGCTCACTGCTGTCAAAGTCCTGGCAGTTCAGAATCCCCCGGTCGTCGAGTCGACACGCAACCTTATAAGGTATTTGCCGGCGATTATTTACAATAAAAAATTGTAATAGTGCAAATGGGTCAGCAGTTGAATGGCGGACAGTAGCGCGCAGGAAACGACCTCAACGCTTGCAATCAGACAGCACAATCTCACCCTGCTCTGTTGTCTCGAAACGCACTGTTCCGCGGCAGGCTGGCATCGGTGTTAGAGCCTAAAGTCTGATATAAAAGGGCCCTTTGAGCATTGCACAGAACCGAAATGCTGGCATTTCTATAAATGACAAACGCGATTTAAAAACTCTTATAAATATCTGATCGTACATTAATCCCGGTATTCCAATCTTCATCTGAAAAAGTATGGATTTTTTCTAAGGATGTAAACGTACCTTAAAAAACTGAAGTACAGTGAGTAGTAAATCTTGGAAGCAAAAATTAAGAGTTTAAATCTAGCAGTAAAAAGTACAAGGTTAATGCACTGACAATTGGGTAGGTATTAAAATTGAAAAGAGACCTCTTGTCTACAACTCCACGTTTAGGATTACTCCACAATAACTAGCAACTAATTAATGATTTTCCCAATGGAGGCACCGTTATAAAAAACGCAATCGCCTATTTCTGTCCAGTAAGCTCCCATGATTTCCCAAGGTCTGTTTTAGTGCTGCTTGGCGAGCGTAGATGTAGACCACTATGTAAGCAATAAATCTCCTACCTTGCAATGTTATTATGGATTCTTAGGACAGCTTGTACTGGAGCCTACCAGGGAGAAGGCAATTCTAGATTTAGTGTTGTGCGATGAACCATGTTTGATCAGGGACCTCGAGGTAAAGGAACTATTAGGAGGTAGTGACCATATTATGATATGTTTTAACCTACAATTTGAGAAGAAGGGAAAATCGGATGTGTCAGTATTACAGTTGAACAAAGGGAACTATGGAGCTATTTGGGAGGAGCTGGCCAAAGTTCAATGGAACAATACCCTAGCAGGGAAGATAGTGGAAAAACAATGGCAGGTATTTCTGGGAATAATGCAGAAGGTGCAGGATCGGTTCATTCCAAAGAGAAAGAAAGATCCTAAGGGGAGTAAGGGGCAGCCGTGGCTGATGAGGGAAGGGCAGTATAAAAATAAAAGAGAGGTATAACATAGTAAAGATGAGTGGGAAACCAGAGGACTGGGAAACTTTTAAAGAGCAACAGAAGATAACAAAAAAGGCAATATGCCAAGAAAAAATGAGGTATGAAGGTAAACTAGCCAAGAATATAAAGGAGGATAGTAAAAGCTTCTTTAGGTATGTGAATAGCAAAAAAATAGTTAAGACCAAAATTGGGCCATTGAAGACAGAAACAGGTGAATTTATTATGGGGAACAAGGAAATGGCAGATGAGTTGAACAGGTACTTTGGATCTGTCTTCACTAGGGAAGACGCAGACAATCTCCCAGATGTAATAGTGGCCAAAGGAACTAGGGTAAAGGGTGAACTGAAGGAAATTTATATTAGGCAAGAAATGGTGTTGGATAGACTGTTGAGTCTGAAGGCTGATAAGTCCCTGGGTGTTATCTAGGTGTTCTTGTACATGCAGACCATCAGATGATGGTCTGCATCCCAGGGTACTTAGAGGTGGCTCTAGAAATCGTGGATGCATTGGTAATCATTTTCCAATGTTCTATAGATTCAGGAACAGTTCCTGCTGATTGGAGGGTGGCTAATGTTGTCCCACTTTTCAAGAAAGGAGGGAGAGAGAAAACAGGGAATTATAGACCGGTTAGCCTGACGTCAGTGGTGGAAAAGATGTTGGAGTCAATTATTAAAGAGGAAATTATGACACACTTGGATAGCAGTAGAAGGATCAGTCTGAGTCAGCATGGATTTATGAAGGGAAAATCATGCTTGACTAAACTTCTGGAGTTTTTTTTGAGGATGTAACTATGAAAATGGACAAGGAAGAGCCAGTGGATGTAGTGTACCTGGACTTCCAGAAAGCTTTTGATAAAGTCCCACATAGGAAATTAGTGGGCAAAATTAGGGCACATGGTATTGGGGGCAGAGTACTGACATGGATTGAAAATTGGCTGACTGACAGGAAACAAAGAGTAGCGATTAACAGGTCCCTTTTGGAATGGCAGGCTGTGACCAGTGGGATACTGCAAGGTTCGGTGCTGGGACCACAGCTGTTTACAATATACATTAATGATTTAGATGAAGGGATTAAAAGTAACATTAGCAAATTGGCTGATGACACAAAGCTGGATGGCAGTGTGAAATGTCAGGAGGATGTTATGAGAATGCAGGGTGACTTGGACAGGTTGGGTGAGTGGGCAAATGTATGGCAGATGCAGTTTAATGTGGATAAATGTGAGGTTATCCACTTTCCTGGCAAGGCCAGGAAGGCAGATTACTATCTAAATGGAGTCAAGTTAGAAAAAGGGGAAGTACAGCGAGATCTAGGTGTTCTTGTACATCAGTCAATGAAAGCAAGCGTGCAGGTACAGCAGGTAGTGAAGAAAGCTAATGGCATGCTGGCTTTTATAACGAGAGGAATTGAGTATAGGAGTAAAGAGGTCCTTCTGCAGCTGTACAGGGTCCTGGTG
The DNA here is from genome assembly GCF_030144855.1 of Hypanus sabinus. Taxonomy (NCBI): domain Eukaryota; kingdom Metazoa; phylum Chordata; class Chondrichthyes; order Myliobatiformes; family Dasyatidae; genus Hypanus; species Hypanus sabinus. The sequence goes on from NC_082712.1 coordinate 126,240,059, forward strand.
AGCCCCCACCTGGAGTATTGTGTGCAGTTTTGGTCTCCAAATTTGAGGAAGGACATTCTTGCGATTGAGGGAGTTCAGCGTAGGTTCACAAGGTTAATTCCCGGAATGGCGGGACAGTCATATGTTGAAAGATTGGAGCGACTGGGCTTGTATACACTGGAATTTAGAAGAATGAGAGGGGATCTGATTGAAACATATAAGATTATTAAGGGATTGGACTCACTGGAGGCAGGAAGCATGTACCCGCTGATGGGTGAGTCCAGAACTAGAGGCCACAGTTTAAGAATAAGGGGTAGGCCATTTAGAACACAGATGCGGAAAAAACGTTTTCACCCAGAGAGTGGTGGATATGTGGAATGCTCTGCCCCAGAAGGCAGTGGAGGCCAAGTCTCTGGTTGCATTCTAGAGAGAGTTGGATATAGATAGTGGGGTAAGGGATATGGGGAGAGGGCAGGAACTGGGTACTGATTGTGTATGATCAGCCATGATCACAGTGAATGGTGGTGCTGCTAGAAGGGCTGAATGGCCTACTTCTGCACCTACTGTGTATTGTCTATTATCAATGTAGGGTCAGTATAAATTCAGGTATAGGTAAAACAAATTGTCTGGGTCATAAAAGTCAAGAGTATTGAGAGAGAGAGAGAGGTGTCTCTCCGAATGGTGATTGGTGACCAACGCTGTTGATTCAGGGTTTGGAGAGAGCGCGGAGAGGATGTTGTTTGGGTTAGAGGATAACAGCTAGAAGGAGAGGTTGAACAAACTTGGATTGTTTCCTCTGGCTTGCTGGAGAGTGAAGGGTGTCCTGCTACAAGTACAGCCTATACAATACTGACGGGCACACATGGGTTCCATGGTCATTTTCCCTTGATGGAAATGTCAAATACAACAGGTTGCAGGTTCAATGTGAGAAGGGAAATGCTTAAAGGAGATTTGCATGGAAAGTTATTTTTCAAAACAAAGTGGTAGGTGCCTGGGATTCGGTGTTGGGGAGGTGGAGAAGGTGGTAGAAGTAGGTACAATAGCAGAATCCTCAGAAGTACCTCGGAAATAGACACAGGAGTAAGCGGTGATTGGAGAGATACGGTCTAGTATTGCAGACCAACGGGATTAGTTAGATTGGTACTGTGGTCCAGCATAGATACAATGGGCTATACAGCCCGATGCAATAAGAAGACCATAAAGAAATAGGAACAGAATTAAGACATTCAACCCATCAAGTCTGCTCCGCAATTCCATTATGGCCGAGTTATTCTCCTACCTTCTCCCCAATAATGTTTGATGCCCTGATTAATCAAGAACCTGACCTATCAACCTCTGCCTTAAATATATCCAATGAACTGGCTTGCACAGATATCTGTGGCAATGATTCACCACCCTCTGGCTAATGAAAAACTTCCACATCTCTGTTCTAAATGGAAGCCCCTCATTTCTGAGGCTGTGCCCCCTGGTCCTAGACTCCCATGGAGATGTATAGGAAACATCCTCTCCACGTCTAGTCTCTCTAGGTCTTTTAATATTCAATAAGTTTCAGTGAGATCATCCCTCTTCTAAACTCTAGTAAGTACAGGTCCAGAGCCATCAAATGCTCCTCATATGTTAACCCTTTCATTGTTAGTACAATTCTTATGAACTGTTCTAGATCTCCAATGCCAGTACATCTTTACTTTGAAAAGGGGCCCAAAACTGCTCACAGTATTCTAATACTCAATATGGTAGTCAGGCCAATGTCTTGTAAAGCCTCAGCATTACATCCTTGCTTCTGTATTTTAGTCCTCTTGAAATGAATGCTAACATTTTATTTATCTTCCTCAACTCAACATGCAAGCTAACCTTTAGGGAGTCATGTATGAGGGCTCCCAAATCCCTTAGCACCTCAGATTTTTGAATTTTGTCCCCATTTATAAAATAGTTTACACCATTATTCCTTGTGCCAAAGTGTATGACCATATACTTACACTGTATTCCATCTGCTGCTACTTTGCCAATTCCCCAATCTGTCAAAGTCCTTCTGCAGACACCCTGCTTCCTCGACATTACCTGCCACTACGCCTATCTTCATATCATTTACAATCTATACCACAAAGTCATCAATTCCTTCATCCAAAACATTGACATGTAACATGAAAAGAAACTGTCCCAAAACCGACCCCTGCGGCACACCTCTATTCACTGGCAGCCAACGAGAGGAGGCCCCCTTGTTCACGCTCTTTGCCTTCTGCCAGGCAGCCAATCTTCTATTCATGCTTGTATCTTTCTTTTAATTCCAAGGGCTCTTGTTAAGCAGCTTCATGTGCAGCACCTTGTCAAAGGACTTCTGAAAATCCAAATAAACAACATTCACTGACTCTTTGTCTATCCAGCCTGTTATTTCCTCACAGAATTCCAAAAGATTTGTCAGGCAAGATCTCCCCTTGAGAAAACCATGCTGACTTTGGCCTTTTTAATCATGTGCCTCCAAGTGCCCTGAAACCAACTACTAAAGTCAGGCTAACTGGTCTATAATTTCCTCACTTCTGCCTCTGCTTCTTAAGGAATGGAGTGACATTTGCAATTTTCTAGTACTCTGGAACCATTCCAGATTTCTCAAAAGATCATTACTAATGCCCCCAGAATCTCTTCAGCTACCTCTTTCAGTACTCCAGGGTGTAGTCCATCTGGTCCAGGTTACTTATCTACCTTCAGATATTTCAACTCTCCAAGCCCATTCTCCTTAGTAATACAATGATACTCACTTTTGTCTCCTGGCTCTTTCAGTTCTGGAATTCTGCTATTATCTTCCATTGTGAAAAGTGACACAGGGAAGTGACATAAATTCCACCATCTCTAAAGGGATCCTACCACTAAGCAAAGTAAGGCATTTTACCAGTAGGTGAAGAGCATGAGGATAAGCCATGTGAGAATAAGACCAACCAGGTGTACTAATGGAAACGTGTGTAGATTTGCAGGACGTGGTAGAGGTACTTAATGAATACTTTGCTTTAGTATTTACCAGGGAAAAGGACCTTGGTGATTGTGGGAATGCTTTACAGTGGACGAACACTTGAGCATATAGACATTAAGAAAGAAGATGTGCTGGAGTTTTTGGAAAGCATTAAGTTAAATAGTTTGCTGGGACCAGATGAAATATACCACAGGTTACTGTGGGAATTGAGGGAGAAGATGCTGAGGCTCTGGTGATGAGTGTTGCATCATCAGTAGGGATGAGAGAAGTATCGGAGAATTAGAGGGTTGCAAATATTGTTCCCTTGTTCAAGAAAGGGAGTAGAGGTAAGACCAGTGAGTCTCACTTCATTGGTGGACAAGTTGTTGATGAAGATCCTGAGAGGCAGGATTTATGAGCATTTGGAGAGACTTATTCTGATTAAGGATAGTCAGCATGGCTTTGTCAAGGGCAGGTTGTGCCTTATGAGTCTGATTGAATTCTTTGAAGATGTAACAAGACACATTGATGAAGGTAGAGCAGTTGATGTAGTGTATATGGATTTCAGTAAGGCATTTGATAAGCATCTTGATGCAAGGTTCATTCAAAAAGTAAGATGGCTTGCAAAGAGACGTTACTTTGTTACTTTGTGGATCCAGAATTGGCTTGCCCACAGAAGGTAAAGGGTAGTTGTAGATGGTTTGTATTCCGCATGGAGGTTGGTGACCAGTGGTGTTCTGCAAGAATTTGTTCTAGTACCCCTCCTCTTTGTGATTTTTATAAATGACCTGAATGAAGAAGTAGAAATGTGGGGTTAGTAAGAATGCTGATAAGATGAAGGTTGGGGTTGTTGTGGATGGTTTGGAGGTTGTCAGATGTTACAGTGGGACATCGACAGGATGAAGAACTGGACTGAGAAGTGGCAGATGGAGTTCAACCCAGATAAGTGTGAAGTGGTTCATTTGGTAGGTCAAACTTGAAGACAGAATATAGTATTAATGGTAAGACTCTTGGCAGTGTGGTGGATCAGAGATATTGGGGTCTGTTCCGAGACGACATTCAAAGCTGCTGTGCAGGTTAACAGTGTTGTTGAGAAGGCATATGGTGTATTGGCCTTCATCAACCGTGAGATTGAGTTCAAGAGCCATGAGGTAATGTTACAGCTATATAAGACCTTGGTCAGACCTCACTTGTTCAGTTCTGGTCACCTCACTACAGGAAGGATGTGGATTCTATAGAAAGAGTGCAGAAGAGTGCAAGGATGTTGTCTGGATTGGAGAGTGTGCCTTTTGAGAATAGGTTGACCTGATAGAGGTGCATAAGATAATGAGAGGTATTGATCATGTGGATAGCCAGAGGATTTTTCCCGTGCTGAAATGGCTAACACGAGGCATAGTTTTAAGCTGCATGGAAGTAGGTACAGAGGGGATGTCATGTGTAAGTTTTTCAGAGATTTGGGTGTGTGGAATGCACTGTCAGTGATGGTGATGGAGGTGGATACAGTAGGGTCTTTTAAGAGACTCTTAGATAGGTACATGGAGCTCAGAAAAACAGAGGGCTATGTGGTAAAGTAATTTTAGGCCACTTCTAGATTAGGTTACATGGTCGGCACAAAGTTGTGGCCCAGAGGGTCTGCAATGTGCTGTAGATTTATATGTTCCATGTTCTATGTTTACCTACGCCCACCCCCCACATTCAGCAGTGATCGTTCCCTCCATGATTCCTTTGTCCATTCGTCCCTCCCCACTAATCTCCCTCCTGGCACCTATCTCTGCAAGTGGCCTATGTGCTACACCTGCCTAAACTCCTCACTCACCTGCATTCAGGGCCCCAGGCAGTCCTTCATGTGAGGAAACACTTCATCTGTGAATCTGCAGGGGTCGTCTATTGTAACTAATGCTCCTGATGCGGCCTTATATGCAATGGTGGGACCCATTGTAAATTGGGGGGGGGGGACTGCTTCATCAAGCACCTCCACGCCATCCAGCACAAGGAGGAATTCCTAGTAGCCAAACATTTTAATTCCCATTCCCATTCTATCATGTTGGTCCATGGTTTCCTCTTGTGCAAAGATGAGGCCACCCTTGGGATGGAGGAGCAACACCTTGTATTCCATCTGGGTAGCCTCCAACGAGATGGCATGAGCATTGATTTCTAGAAACATAGAAAACCTACAGCACAATACAGGCCCTTCGGCCCACAAAGTTGTGCCAAACATTTCCCTACCTCAGAAATTACTAGGGCTATCCAGACCCCACTATTTTTCTAAGCTCCATATACCTATCCAAAAGTCTCTTAAAAGACCCTATCGTATCCACCTCCACCACTGTTGCCAGCAGCCCATTCCACGCACTCACCACTCTCTGCATTAAAAAAAACTTACCCCTGTCATCTCCCCAGCACCTTAAACCTGTGCCCTCTTGTGGCAGTCATTTCAATCTTGGAAAAAGCATTTGACTATCCACATGATCAATGCCTCTCATCTTATACACCTATCAGGTCACCTCTTATCCTCCTTTGCTCCAAGGAGAAAAGGCTAAGTTTATTCAACCTGTTTTCATAAGGCATGCTCCCCAATCCAGGCAACATCCTCGTAAATCTCCTCTGCACCCTTTCTATGGCTTCCACATCCTTCCTGTAGTGAGGTGACCAGAACTGAGCACAGTACTCCAAGTGGGGTCTGACCAGGGTCCTATATAGCTGCAACATTACCTCTCGGCTCCTAAATTAACTTCCACGATTGATGAAGGCCAATACACCATATGCCTTCTTAACCACAGTCAACCTGTGAGTGTCCAATGGACTCGGACCCCAAGATCCCTCTGATCCTCCACACTGCCAAGAGTCTTACCATTAATACTATACTTTGCCATCATATTTGACCTACTGAAATGAACTACTTCATACTTATCTGGGTTGAACTCAATCTGCCACTTCTCAGCTCAGTTTTGCATCCCATCAATGTCCGGCTGTAACCTCTGACAGCCCTCCACACTATCCACATCACGTCCAACCTTTGTGTCATCAGCAGACTTACTAACCCATCCCTCCACTTCCTCATCCAGGTCATTTATAAAAATCACGAAGAGTAAGGGTCCCAGAACAGATCCCTGAGGCACATCACTGGTCACCAACCCCCATGCAGAATATGTCCCGTCTACAACCACTCTTTGTCTTCTTTGGGCAAGCCAGTTCTGGATCCACAAAGCAATGTCCCCTTGGATCCCATGACACCTTACTTTCTCAATAAGCCTTGCATGGGGTACCTTATCAAATGCCTTGCTGAAATCCATATACACTACATCTATTGCTCTACCTTCATCAATGTATTTAGTCACATCCTCAAAAAATTCAATCAGGCTCGTAACCTGCCCTTGACAAAGCCATGCTGACTATTCCTAATCATATTATACCTCTCCAAATGTTCATAAATCCTGCTTCTCAGGATCTTCTCTATCAACTTACCAACCACTGAAGTATGATTCACTGGTCTATAATTTTCTGGGCTATCTCTACTCCCTTTCTTGAATAAGGAAACAACATCTGCAACCCTCCAATCCTCTGGAACCTCTCCCTTCGCCATTGATGATGCAAAGATCATTGCCAGAGGCTCAGCAATCTCCTGCCTAGCCTCCCACAGTAGCCTGGGATGCATCTCATCCAGTCCTGGCAACTTATCCAACTTGATGTTTTCCAAAAGCTCCAGCACATTCTCTTTCTTAATATCTACATGTTCAAGCTTTTCAGTCTGCTGCAATTCATCAGTACAATCAACAAGATCCTTTTTCATAGTGAATACTGAAGTAAAAGTGTTCATTAAGTACATCTGCTATTTCCTCCGGTTCCATACACACTTTCCCACTGTCACATTTGATAGGTCCCATTCTTTCACGTCGTATCCTCTTGCTCTTCACATACTTGTAGAATGCCTTGGGGTTTTCCTTAATCCTGCCCACCTAGGCCTTCTCATGGCCCCTTCTGGCTCTCCTAATTTCCTTAAGCTCCTTCCTTTTAGCCTTATAATCTTCTAGATCTCTAACATTACCTGGCTCTCTAAATGTTTTGTAAGCTTTTCTTTTCTTCTTGACTAGGTTTACTACAGCCTTTGTACACCAGTTCCTGTACCCTATCATAACTTCCCTGTCTCATTGGAATGTACCTTTGCAGAACTCCACACAAATATTCCCTGAACATTTGCCATATTTCTTCCGTACCTTTTCTTGAGAACATGTGTTCCCAATTTAAGCTTCCAAGTTCCTGACTGATAGCCTCATAATTTCCCTTACTCCAATTAAACACTTTTCTACCTTGTCTGTTCCTACCTCTCTCCAATGCTATTGTAAAGGAGATAGAATTATGATCACTATCTCCAAAATGCTCTCCCACTGAGGTCTGACACTTGGCCAGGTTCATTTCCCAATAACAAATCAAGTACAGTCTCTCCTCTTGTAGGCTTATTTACATATTGTTTCAAGAAACCTTCCTGAACACACCTAACAAACTCCACCTCATCTAAAGCCCTTGCTCTAGGGAGATGTCAATCGGTATTTGGGAAATTAAAATCTCCCACCACAACAGCTCTGTTGTTATTACACCTTTCCAGGATCTGTTTCCCTATTTGCGGCCTATAAAAAATACCCAGTAGAGTTTTTGACTCCTTCCTGTTCCTAACCTCCACACACAGAGACTCCATAGACAATCCCTCAATGACGTCCACCTTTTCTGTAGCTGTGACACTATCTCTGATCAACAGTACCACACCCCCACCTCTTTTGCCTCCCTCCCTGACCTTCCTGAAACATCTAAAACCCGGCACTTGAAGTAACCATACCTGTCCCTGAGCCATCCAAGTCTCTGTAATGGCCACCACATCATAGCTCCAAGTACTGATCCACTCTCTAATCTCATCCGCTTTGTTCACAATATTCCTTGCATTAAAGTAGACACTTCTCAAATTGTCAGTCGAAGTGTGTTCCTTTTCTATCACCTGCCTATCCCCCCTCAGTCTCCAAGCTTTCTCTATTTGTGAGCCGACCTCCTCTTCCCCAATCTCTTCAGTTCAGTTCCCACCCCCCAACAATTCTAGTTTAAACTCTCCCCAATAGCTGTAGCAAACCTCCCCGCCAAGATATTGGTCTCCCGGGATTCAAGTGCAACCCGTCCTTTTTGTATTGGCCACACCTGCCCCAAAAGAGGTCCCAATGATACAGAAAGCTGAATCCCTCCCCCCTGTTCCAATCCCTCAGCCACACATTTATCCTCCACCTCATTCTATTCCTATACTCACTGTCACGTGGCACAGGCAGTAATTCCGAGATTACTATCTTTGCAGTCCTGCTTCTCAACTTCCTTCCTCACTCCCTGTAGTCCGCTTTCAGGACATCTTCCCTTTTCCTACCTATGTCATTGGTACCAATATGTAGCAGGACATCTGGCTGTTTTCCCTCCCACTGCAGGATATCGTAGACATGATCTGAAATATCCTGGAGCCTGGCACCTGGGAGGCAAACTATCATCTGAGTTTCTTTACTGTGTCCACAGAATTGCCTGTCTGACCTTTAACTATAGAGTACCCTATCACTACTGCCTTTCTCTTCCTTTCCCTAACCTTCTGAGCCACAGGGCCGGACTCTGTGCCAGAAGCACGGCCACTGTTGCTTCCCCCAGGTAGGCTGTCTCCCCCCCCCCCCCGCCCCCCCAACAGTACTCAAACAGGAGTACTATTTCTTCTTCCAGTATACAAATACCACCCCCCCCACCTCTATTCCTTACTCTGACCTTTTACCTCTTCTTGCCTGCCTATTACTTCCCCTTGGGTCTCCCCCTCATTCCCTTTTCCCTACAGTCCACTCTCCTCTCCTATCAGATTCCTTCTTCTCCTGCCATTGACCTTTCTCTCCAACCTGACTTCACCTATCTCCTTCCAGCTAGCCTCCTTCTCCTTCCCCCACCTTTTCATTCTGGTATCTTCCCCCTTCTCTCTATCCTGAAGAGTCTTGACCTGAACATTGACTATCTATTCATTTCCATAGATGCTGCCTGACCTGCTGAGTTCTTCCAGCATTTTGTTTGTGTTGCTTCACAAAATACTTAGCAGGTTACTCTGCCATTTCTTTGTTCCCTATTACTACCTCTCCAGCATAATTTTCCAGCAGTCCAATATCCATTCTTGTCTCCTTTATTTTTTATATATCTGGAAAAAGTCTTTTGTATCTGTTTGTATTATTGGCTAACTTATTTCAATTTTTTCTCTCTTTATGGCTTTTTTAGTTCCATTCTGTTGGTTGTTAAAAACTTACCGATTCTCCACCTTCCCACCAATTTTTGCAATATTATATGTCCACTCTTTTGATTGTATGCTCTTTGATTTCCTTTGTCAGTCATGGTTGCCTCATCCTCCCCTCAAATACTTTTTCATCTTTCCTGTGCCTTCTGTATTTCCCCCAGAAACACGAGCCTTTGCTTTTCTGCTGTCATCCCTGCTGGTGTCCCCTTCCAATCAACATTGACCAGTTCCCCCCTCAGGCCTCTGTAATTCCCTTTACTCCACTTTAATGCTCATACATCCAGTTTTAGCTTCTCCCTCAAACTGCAGGGTGAATTCTATCATATTATGATCACTGCCTCTTTAAGGTCCCTTTACCTTAAGCTTCCTAATCAAATCTAGATCATTAACATACCACTATTGCAGAATTGCCATTCCCCAAGTGGGCTCAAACAAAAGCTGCTTGAGAAAACCATCTTGCAGGCATTCTACACATACCCTCTCTTGGGATTCAACACATTGCCCTTTTTTACATGCCTTGTCTATTTCCCATTATAATTTGTAGCCCACATCCTGACTACAGTTCAGAGACCTGTATATAAATTGCTTTTACCCTTGAAGTTTTTTAACTCAATGCAGAAGGGTTCTGCATCTTCCAATCCCATTTTACTTCTAAGGATTTGATTTCATTTTTTTTTAACCAATAGAGCTACTCCACCCTCTCTGCCTACCTGCCTGTTCTTTTGATACAATGTTTATCATTGGATGTTAAGCTCCTGACTATTATCATCTTTCATCCATTACTCAGAGATGCCCACAACATTATACCTGCCAATCCCTAACTGCGCTACAAGATTAAAGTTCAAAGTAAATATATTGTCAAAGTACATATATTTCACCATATACAACCCTGAGATTCACTTTCTTGTGGACATACTCAATAATCCCACAACAGAATAATAAGCATAATACAATCAATGAAAACTGCACAAACTGGGCTTTAAACCAGTATGCAAATTGTTCAAATACAAAAAGAAATATTAATAATAAATAAGCAGTAAATATCAGGAACACGAGTGCTTGAAAGTTAGTTTATAGGCTGTGGGAACATTTTAGTGATGGATCAAGAGAAGTTGAGTGGTTATCCCCTTTGGTTCACAAGCCTGATGGTTGAGGGGTAGTAACTGTTCTTGAATGTGGTGATAATCCTGAGGCTCCTGTACCACCTTCCTGATGGCAGCAGTGAGAAGAATGCATGTCCTGGATGTTGGGGGTCCCTGATGGTGGATGCTATTTTCCTGCAACAATGCTCTGTGCAGATGCGCACAGTTGTGGGGAGGGCTTTACCTGTGATGGACTGGGCCATATCCACTACCTCTGTGGGATTTTCTATTCAAGGTCATTGATGTATCCATACCAGGCTGTGATGCAGTCAGTCCATATACTCTCCACCACACACCTATAGAAGTTTGTCAAATAAGGTTGATTATCTACCTTGCTCTAATAAAGTGTGTGTATTCATCACCCTTTTTGATCTTGGCCCCCAGTTACACTTTAACTCATCTCATTGACTACAATTTTGCCCTTTCATCTGCCTGTCCTTGTTCATTGTCTCACTATATTGTCAGCTACTTGTATACCAACTACCCCATTGTTAGCCCTATCACTCCCATTTCTACCCCTTTGCCAAATTAGTTTAAAACCTCCCCAACAGTTCTAGCAATACTGTCCATAAGGATATTGGTCCTCCATGGGATCAGGTGTAACATGTCCGTTTGGCACAGGTCATAGCTTCCCCAGAAGAGATCCCAATGATCTAGAAAGCTGGGTCCCTACTCTCTGCACCAATTCTTCAGCCACAGATTCTTCTATCAAATCATTCCATTCATACTGTCACTGGCATGAGGCATGGGCTGCAAACCTCAGATTACTATCCTGGATGTCCCACTTCTCAGCTTTCTGATCAACTCCCTATATTCTCTCTTTAGGACCTCCTCCCTTTTCCTACCCATGTTGTGGGTACCAATATGGACTCCAGCTCTGCCTGTTCACTCTCCCTCTTTAGAATGCAGAGGACTTTATCCAAGATATCGCTGACCCTAGTCTGAGGGAGGTAAAATACCATCCACGTCTCTTTTATATCCACAAAGTCTACTTCTACTCTTAACTATGGAATCCCTTATCACTAACACACTCCTCTCCTCCCACCTTCCCTTCAGAGCCACAGGGCCAGACTGACTGCCAGCGACCTAGTTGTTTCAGCAACCCTCACCCCACAACAGTATCCAGAGTGGTATATTTATTATTGAGGAGAATGGCGACAGGGTTACTCAGCACTGGCTGCCTATTCCCTTTCCCTCTCTTGACAGTCACCCAGGCACTGACCTCCTGTAACTTAGGGATGACTACCTCCCTGTAGCTTCCATCCATCATCTCCTCATTCTCTTGTGATGAATACTTGTGATTATTGTTATTGCATATTTGGTGCCTAGGATGAAAGTTAGTGGCCAGAATATCAGGAGCAGGACAGGTGACCTGCTCATAACCCATGCCCCAATACAGCGAGATTCTATTAATATCACTTTTTTTTGGAGCATCATTATAACTTTCAGTGATTTTTCAGTAAAATACAATTTTTACCAAAAACCACCTGTTTTACCTAGACTCTGTTTGAAATTTAAACAACTTTGCCCCAGCTTGTGAATTTTGGTCTCATCTTCTCCTCACTTTGTTTAAACTAAGCAGACTCATAACCAGCACCTCATCAGTACCCAGAATTATTAGATCTGATGCAGCTGTCAAAATTAAATCCAAAGCAACAATATCCTAGAATATCTTTGAAGTTGATTCTAGAAAGATAACAGGCATAGAAACATGGAAAATCTACAGCACAATACAGGCCTTTCAGCCCACAAAGTTATGCTGAACATGTCCTGACCTTAGAAATTACTAGGCTTACTTGTTACACCTCTATTTTACTAAGCTTCATGTACCTACCTAAAAGCCTCTTAACAGACCCTATCGTATCCACCTCCACCACCATTGCCAGCAGCCCATTCCACACACCCACCACCCTGAGTTAAATACTTATCCCTAACATCTCTACTGACCCTACTGCCCAGCACCTTAAACCTGTGTCCTCTTGTAGCAATCATTTCAATGGGGAAAAAGCCTCAAAGTATCCACTCGATCAGTGCTTCTCATCATCTTGTACACTTCTATCAGGTCATCTCTCATCCTCCGTCGCTCCAAGGAGAAAAGGTCGAGTTCACTCAACCTGTTTTCATAAGGCATGCACCCCAATCCAGGCAACATCCTCATAAATCTCCTCTGCACCCTTTCTATGGTTTCCACATCCTTCCTGTAGTGAGGCGACCTGAACTGAGCACAGTACTCCAAATGGGGTCTGACCAGGGTCCTATACAGCCGCAACCTTACCTCTCAGCTCCTAATATTCAATTCCATGATTGATGGAGGCCAATACACCGTATGCCTCCCTAACCGCAGAGTCAACCTGTGCAGCTGCTTTGAGCATCTTATGGACTCGGACTCCAAGATATTTCTGATCCTCCACACTGCCAAGAGTCTTACCATTAATACTATATTCTGCCATCATATTTGACCTACCAAAATGAACTACTTCACACTTATCTAGGTTGAACTCCAGCTGCCACTTCTCAGCCCAGTTTTGCACCCTATCAGTGTCCTGCTGTAGCCTCTAACAGCCCTCCACACTATCAACAACAACTCCAAACCGTGTCGTCATGCTTGGGAGATCCAAGTTTTATATCGATGTAAAGCAGAATGTATTTATTATGCTGGATGAGAAAACATGTAATCTGTTAAAAATATGTGGAGTCTTGGTCCACAGTAGTTTAAAAATTCCTTTGCTGAATTTCCTAAAAAGCTTCATGCAGCTGGAAATCAGCATTAGCCAGAATGGAATGATATGATGCCCATTTCTGTATGTTAATATCTGAGATACTTGACTTGTGACTTTGGGGGTCTTCACTTACTCAAGAACTTTCCTTTGACAAAAACTCTACCAAAGGATGTCAACAACAGTGAAATACCCAATATTCACCTCCATGTTTTTAAGGCCAATGGAGGCTAAAATTAATTGTTCATTTATTTGCAGAACAATCTCTAACATTATTCCTCCATTTAGATGGTCAGACATTTCTGACCTTCTCCAACCTCACACACACCTCTGCAGTGTGACTGGATTGCTTTGCTACAGTGATCCAAGTTGTGGTTACTGACAGCTTCCTGGCCTCCACTGAGGTCCTGGCAGCTTTTCCACCTGTCACAGTTGGCTGTTCATTGGAGCTCACCCAAATTCATGGTCAAGGAGAGAGGACTTCATTTAATTCTCCTCCTATCCACAAAAAATGGTGCAGAAGGCCAAATTGGTAGAACTGAGTTTCCCAAAGTGCTACTGTTACGAATGTGCCACAACTCTGAGGGGCCGAAGGGTACAAAGTCGCCCCCTCCTCTTTGAGAATTGCAAGATCGCTATTAATTCGGGTCTGAGTCCCAGGAAATGAGAGAGAATCCACAAGGTTTGGAATGTGTCCTGGCCTCAGTGAAACGAAGCCACTGATAACGGCCATTGTCTCTTGGAGACGGAATTGTGTATTGAGTACTGTACTATTCATTGAAGCCCCTCAGGGGACGACCAGAGTGGGCTGGTTGAGGGATTGCATCATCCCAACCTGATTGACATCTGAGACCCCGTGAGTAAGGATAAAAGAGGGTCTGGGGAACAACCCCTTCAGACGCGCCAGGAGAAACGCTAGAAATCCTGTGACAGCGTTTAATAGCGACAGCCGGTGGGGGGGGCTCATGTGCGGCCTTCCCTTGCCTGGGTTGGCGGGCTCACCACGGAAGAATGCCTTTAGCTAAAGGAGAGGCCACGAGTGAACGGCTACACCCATGGGACTCCCAACGGATTGAAATCGTAAAAGGATAGCCGGCAAGTTTTTCTCCCAAAACTCACTCTCTCTCCAACCATTGCAAACCCAGCGGTCCCCAAAAGGCTGCAGCCTGCATGAACTGAGTGACTTTTATATTTCCATCGGACAATACATTATCCCCTAGACAACGATAGAGCTTATTTCTTATTATTATTATACCCGCACTTTTAGATTTAGTATTGATGATGTATATTATCTGTATGTTTGCATTGGTATTATTTTTGTGTATTTTTACTAATAAATACTGTTAAAAATAGTACCATCAGACTTCAACAGACCTCTCTATCTTTGCTGGTAAGTGACCCAGTTATGGGGTTCGTAACACTACTTACAGAGCTCTCTTTGCCAATTTCCTGCTGGGAATGTTTGGTGATAGGGAGCATTCTGGAGTTCTGAGAATATAGCCGACATTAATTCAATTCTAATGAACCAGTCTTCCCGTTCGAATTGTAAATTGCAAATGGCAATTTGAAGCCAAAGGCACAGGTTGGCCTGGAGATTAGGAGGTAATGTTTGCAAAATGGTGACCATGAGACATTCACATATGTATCAGCCAAATTTAAAACAATGGGATTGTGTTCATTGGTTTGTAATCCAGGCAATCATAGGTTTAAGCCGTTTGCACCATTGTAAATAAATTCTTGGAAGTGTCCCAGCTAAGGTATTCAAACATTCAGAGGTGCTTCCTATTGTAGATAGTGTTTCCTTTGAATTGCATATCAACCCAAAGTACTTAAGTAAACAACACACTCAAAATGCTGGTGGAACACAGCAGGCGTCGTCGTTTCGGGCCGAGACCCTTCAGGACTGATGAAGGGTCTCGGCCCGAAACGTCGACAGTGCTTCTCCTTATAGATGCTGCCTGGCCTGCTGTGTTCCACCAGCATTTTGTGTGTGTGTTTTGAATTTCCAGCATCTGCAAATTTCCTCATGTTTGTATTGAAGTAAACAATGTCATTGCAACTTTTGAAATTGTATTGAATTACTTACTGTTACCATTGATTGTAAGGGTTTAAAAATGTGATCTATTTTTGAGTTTGCAACCTTCAACTGTGAATGTCTCCAGAAGAATGCCTGCTTGTTTCAATGAATAAAGACTTCTATATCTCCAGCAACTTCGATCAGTCACAACACTTGGCTGCAGCCCCAGAGGGCTGAAGTGATCCTCTTCCACAGGATTGTGTTTTTTTTATAAATGCATATTAAGGGAAACAAAGGGTGTGGAGTTGATATTGAAAATGTGATGTTCAAGTTCAAGATCCATTAAAAGCTAATTAAAAGTTAGAGGACTATGAAGAGCTGATTCTGTTTTTATCTATTCTACTTCCTTTGATTGCCCACTTCCTCACCTACCATTATTCAGTAGTAAGTCATGCCATTCACGATGAATGAGAAAATTCCACTTGCACTATGGCCTGACTGCATGAATTCAGAATTGACTTGCCCACAGAAGGCAGAGAGTGGTGGTAGATGATGCACATCATGCCTGGAGGTTGGTGAACAGTAGTGTTCCACAGGGACCCCCTACACTTGTTGATTTTTATAACTTGGATGAGGATGTGGAAGGGTAGGTTAGTAAATTTGCAGATGACACAAAGGTTAGTGATGTTGTGGATAGTGTAGGTTGTTGTAGGTTACAAAGTGGCATTAATATGATGCAGAGCTGGGCTAAGAAGTGGGAGATGGAGTTGAGAATGGAAAAGTGTTAAGTGATTCACTTCGGAAGGTCAAAGTTGAAGGCAAAATACAGGGTTAACAATTTGGAGGAACAGAGGGATCTTGTGGTTCAGGCCCATAGATAACTCACAGTTGCAGTGCAAGTTGAGATGGTGGTTAAGACTTATAATGAGTTGGTCCTCATAGTAGGTGGATTGAGTTCAGGAACCACGCGGTAATGCTGCGGCTCTATAAAATGAGTTATAACACGTATTTTGTCCCATTCTGGTTGTCTCTTTATGGGAAGGATGTGGAAGCTTTTGAGGATACAGAATAGATTTACCAGGATGTTCTCTAGATTAGAAACCATGTCTTATGAGGATAGATTGAGGAAATTAGGAATTTTCTATTTGGAGAGATGGAGGATGAGAAGCAACTTGATATGTGTACAAAATAATAGGGTGGACAGCCAGGGACTTTACTGCAGGCCAGAAATTGCTAAATACAAGGGACATAATTTCAGGGTGTCTAGAGGAACTTAGGGGGGGGGGTTGGTCAGTAGTGGTTTATTCAATACAGAATATAGGTGTGTGGATATGCTGCCAAGGGTGGTGATAGAGACAGATACATTGGGGACATTTAAGAGACTCTTGGGCACATAGATGAAAGAAAAATGGAGGGTTACATGAGAGAGAAGGATTAGACTGATCTTGGAATAGGTCAAAGGGCCTGTACTGTTGTGTTTTATGAAAGTACCTGTAGTTGCTTAGATTGCAGCAGCAAAAAAATTGTAGAACAGACAGTTGAGGGAAGCCCATCATTGCTGTTCTGCAACCCTTCCAATATTCGACTTTATTAAATTTTCAGGAACTACATGTCATTTGCATGACTGGCATTTATTGCCAATCCTTGAATGGTTGTCAAATGATAATGCTAAGCCACTACTGTTTTTCTGATGAAGGGACTCCCACAGTGCCTCTGGTCATGGATGTCTGAAGATTTAGCTTCAGCCACGATGAGGGATTGGCCAGATATTTTCACAGGAGAGGAGAAGCTGCAGGTGACTGTTCCTATGCAGACAACCTTTCATGTGACCCACAATGCTGTTTTCATGTAATTAAAATTTAATCATGAAACTTACAGGACCAAAAGTCCCACATTGATGCTTGTAGGGAAATATAATTGATATACATGAAATGCATCTTAATCTGGAAAAATTCCACAAGGGTTTCAACAGCAGATGAGCTGGGTTTGGTTGTTGTGTTTTCATAGTGGAAATGGATGATTGTAGATGGTCCAGAGTTCATCTTGAGACTAAAACTGTGAAATGATCTTTTAATCAGCGAGTTGCTTTGTCTCCTCTCTTGCTGTGAAAACAGGGACACCTCTTTTTCCCTTATTAGGGAGGGATGGGGAGGGGGGAGAGAGAAAGGAGGGAGAGGGAGTGGGAGCACCGTGCACGAGTAGTCTTTGGGCTACTGTAAGTCTGTGTCTTACTGATGCTTGCTGCACGCTTGAGTGCTCGGTGTGGAGTGCGGATGCGTTTTTGCTGGTGGGAGTGGGATTGTTACTTTGCTGCTATTTATGCATGGCAGGAAGAGCTGGGGGTGCTTTGGAGTTCTAACATTTAACTGTCATTCTTTGGGGCACTCCATTTCTTTTCAATAGGTACATTTAATGTCAGATAAATGTATACAATATACATCCTGAAATTCTTCACAAACATCCATGAAAATGAAGTTAAGGTAGTAATTACAGTTTATTGTAGTCACCAAAGATGAAAGTTGTTAACTTTCCAGTCACCGGTTGGAGGAAATTTCAAATCTTTGCATACTTGGTGCTAAACAAACACAGACTAGTTGAATACTGTAGACTGGGGTGAGATAATAAAGAAGAGCTTATTAAAGTGCCTGTGGAAACTGATAGTGTGCTCTCAGATAAAATGACATGGGCAATGGCAGCAAACGAGAGACAATGGTTTGGGATGGGGCGGGGTTAAGAATAAATTCATGTGAACACAACAGAAAGGAAGCTCTATAGGTGCAATTCTCTGGGTACCTTCAGACAGATTATGGATGGAATAGGTTTTGGGATAGGGGTAGGAGGTTCAGAGGATTTGAAGACTTTTTTTTTCAAGCAAAGGATGTTCAGAATCTGGAATGCATTACATGAGCGAGCGAGGGAAGAAGTAACTGAATCAGTCAGCCGACTACAGATCAAGGGCTGGTAAATGGGATGGGTACTTCATAGTCAGTATTGCCATGGTGGGCTGAAGGGCCTAGTTCTTACCAAAAGACCCTGGGAACAAGGCGAATGTATGATCCACGGAACCTCTTAAATGTCAGCTTGATCGTAGGATGGTGATTAGATTATGTAATGAGTTTTGTTGTGAGCATTGAAATGACAGCATTCAAGGTTCACAAAATCAACTGCTTGGTATACTCAGCAGGTCTCTCTGAAACTTTGGAGAGAAAACACATTAAATGTCAAAAACATGCTGATGATAAAGAACTTGCAGCCCAAGAAAACATGATTGCATTGGGGACCAGTACTGGAGGAAGGAAGGTGGTCAGAGGGTTATCAAGCTGAAAATATTTACAACAGAGATAGGAAAAACAAGGCCATAGAGGGAGTTGACCATGATTGAGGGCTGATGGATCTATGTTGGCTTGCCAAATGAGGAGCAAAAAGGACTCTGCTTAAATTGGATATGTACTAATATACTGTTTGCTTGCTTAATGTGATCCATTATATTTACAGCACAGAATTCTGAGAAGGCTTTCCTCTATGAAATCAGTTCCATGGACATAGCTTTTTGGAGACAGGATCAATAGCTTTAAAGTAAAACACAAAATTTGGAAGCCACAAGAGAAAGAGCTACATCAAAAGTCTGCATTTTTTTGTAAAATATATCTTTTTTATTTTTGGTGCATATTGTGCTCAATGTGAGGAATGTCAGTGCTGAAATCAGACATATTTTTACTTTTAAACTTACTATCAGTATTATGTATTCCCGGATGAAACGCAGCATAGGTTAACTCAACAAAATCCTAATTAACCTTTTTTAAAAGTGCCTTGTTTGGCTCTCACATAAATGACTTGGGGATTTCAGTTTTTCTCTTGAGCGAACTTTAAATGGAAATGTCCTCACAGCACCAGTAAACAATTGCCCTCAAATCTTATAACATTTCCTGAAAAATAAATTCAATGGATACAACTTAATTTGGCTAACAGTCTTCATCGAGTGTCAGCACTTAGTGTTGACATCCTTGAATCATATGAAAGGGGGAACTTCAGTATCCTTTTTGTATGGGCTAGATTAAGTTTAACTCTAAAGGCAAAAGGGTAGTGTCTGCTCCATGACACTGAGTATCAACTATAAGTGGAATATTTCAGAACTTCTGCTTTTATAGTCATGTTAACTACAGAAGTACCTAAAACAGTGTGCGTCCAATTGCTCACCTTGTCTGTCAAGCACTATGGAAATTGAACCCAATGGAGGTTCTCAACCAGGCCAACAGTCAAGTTATATTGTGAAGAGGTTTAATCGAAGTAATTGGGGGGTGGGTATGAGTTGGGGAAAACTAACCTATAGGAAATAAAAGGGGCTTCAGAGAGTTCAAGACTAAGGATTGGGATGAAAGGTCTTTTTTTCAACCCCAAGATTAAGTGGCGAATTACGCCTGAGGTTGAATGCTGCGTGAGAATGAGGACTCTTTACTGGGAATTCATTGACCTGAGAGTAAATCACAAGTATAAAAGCGAAGGGTGAAGTTTGGTAGTGAAGATACAGCCTGAGAGCCACGTAGCTTGTAATGGAAAGTCATTACGACACTTCACAAATGAAGCTTGTCTCTCTCTCCATTTTATCGACAAAAAAAAAATCGACTTCCAACCATTGGTCGATGTGAATTAGTCTGACACAATTTTCTTTTAAATATTAACATAAAAATGTACAAGAATATATAGTTTACATTTGAAAGGCAGGTGAAATATATAGAACTGGTTTCAAACACATTTGTGGCTTTTATACAACAAGAATTTGTGCAATTTGCAGGCAAGCATATAGTAAAGTAACTTATACATTATTGCATAAATGATAAACACAGCATTATTGCACAAGTGATGCAGTATGTGTAGTGTTTACCCACCCGATACACATAGCATAAAGGAAGCCCTGAACCCATTTCTCCTCGGCTTTTCCAAATGTGCTGATCTCTGAATCTTGGATTTCCAATGACAGATGTAAGCACAGATATCTACTCAAGTTGTCTAACCAGGACAGACAAGGGAAACACTTTCATCCAATTCTTGTGACGTTTCTCTCCTCTGCCTAATGCCAACATGTCCACTAACACAGTGCCACTATGAATGGTTTGAGTTTATAGTGAACAAGTACATGAAAACAACTGGCCTCCTAATGATACAGAAATAGAAAAGTTACTGAGTACTTTATATGTAGCTGTGATTTAAAATTATTCAGTTTTTCTGTGGAACCCATTTAAAGGGCAAAATGGTTATCTTTTTAATAAACCACCCTCCCAGTAATAGGGCCCTTCATAGCATCTGGACATTCCAACTCCTGCTGACCTCGAAATGTAATGCATAAAAATGGTAGAAAATCATATTGTGCATCTCGCAAATAGTGAGCTAATAGATAATAATGCCTAAAATCACAACACCTCCGGAACTATGGGACTTCTCAGCCAAATTCACCTTGACCTCTTGTCAATTAAGTTTTCCAGCAGATTTTGAATAGTACAAATAGACAGTGAATGTTCCAACCTACAGTGAAAATTTACAAGCCAAAGGATGAATGAGGCATCAGGGCTCATTATAAATATATTCAGTACAGTTCTGAAGTCTGAGTGCTGTAGACAACTGAGACATTTGGGTAATGCATATACTGCAGTTTCTTGAGGCAGCAACATCCAGTCCTCTTGATGGACCACTTTCTAAATCTGATCCTCAGAAGATTAAAGGTTACATTATAATTTCCTACGCCAACTTGCCAAAGGAGATAAATTTACGTAAGTGCTAAGGAATTCATGGGGTTGTTAAATTATATACTTTGGTTCAATGGTTAGCATTCTGTTTGCAGTAAGAGACTCTTCAGTGGAATACATGGTGTCTACTTGGATACTTATCACAAGAGACTGCAAAATAAAAGTGTGATGGCTTCTGAAGTGGAAGGTAAACAATGAGGAGCATTACCTTTTGCAGAAATCCCTGCAAAAGCTCTGACTACCAAACATCAGTGCATCGGATAGTATAATCTGATAAAACTTTCACAAATTATGAACAGCGGCCTTGAAGCCGTTTAATCAAATCACTGCCTTACTAAGTAGCCAGGGGGAATCCAGGCAAAACTGAGAGACTCCCCAACATAAGTACAGCATTAATTTGGAAAACTGATCATTAGTGCCCACTACAAATACAGGAAAGAACAAACAAAATTAATACTCTTGCATAGATTATTCTTAAACTGCAGCAGCTCTTTTCCAGAATTTTTTTTTGTTCAAGTTCCACTTGAGGAGCTGAAACTACAGCCTTGGCTGAAATTCTGCAGTATTAAGTGACTGTTGGAAGGGCCAGCTGATAGAAGAAAAGATGACTCAAATCCACTTCCTATTCCAGTAGACTGGGTGGAAACTTAAATTCAAAGAGAAGTACTGTGTTTTTATTGATGCCCTAGTCAACATTCTTTTTTCAGTCATCACTAAAAACAAATTAACTTATAATCTGTCATACTTGTAGGAACTACTTGTGCCTTCGACAATAACCTTTATGTTCTGGGAAATTTCTGAACGAAACAACAAAGTGCTACAAAAATACAAGTGTTTCTCAGAACTATAGCAAACTAGAAAAGTAATTTGCATAGGTAGGGGTTTTTATATCATGGTATGCTGTATAAAATGATAATCTAAAAAATATATTGTCTCACTGTAAACACATACTTTGGTACCACAACACTTTACATTCTGACTGTTATGTTTATATTGCGCATTTTTTTTTTGCTTTTGGCAAGGAAAGTGGAAAGAGCTGATAAATTACAATTGTTCTCTTTTTCTCTGGTACAGGATACAGGAAAGACAAGATTTTTGGCAAGAGGGGATTTGACAAATAATAAAATTAGGGACTTCCACAGTACAAGAGCTGAGGGGAGGCCGAGGAAATTAGTGCAATTTCAAATGGGAGAAAATCTTGTCTCAATTTTACAAAAGCATTACCATTACATTGCATACAGATTTTACCCCTTTTTACTCCCTCCTCATAACTCGCCAGCTCAGGAATCAACATCAGCTCTATCTGCCACAAGTGACAGCCAATATTTCAGGTTCTCTCCAATTCCAGGTGATTCCTATAATCATTTCTGCTCATGCAAACCACTAAAAAGTAACACTCACATAACAATGACTGATATTAGAACTGTTCCTTTTAAACTGAACCTTGCTTTATCACTGGCTTGGTTGCATACATTCCTGGCAGAAATGATTTCTTATTTGAGCTTTACTGTCCTTCTAAACTATCTCTTCCAAAACCAGCAGTAGTTTGGAACTAGCTTAAAAATACTCACTGGGTAATGAATATACGTGCAATACATTTTTGGGAAATAGGATACTGCCGGAAAGTCTTAACTATATCTTTCCAAGTCCCGATTCTGTAAAACAGTCTGCAGAGGTCAGTAATGAACAACCCTATAGTAAGTTCCATGTAGTATGGAGGAACTGGTGAGGCTTTAGGTAGCTGGAAGATCGAAAGAATAATTAAAAAAAAATATGCTTTAGTCTTTTTCTGTTTCATTCCCTTATAAAACAACTCAAAATGAAGAGCCTGTCAAGCAGAACTCTCCGTTCCATCTCTCCAATTTGACCAACAAAGTGTCCATTTCTTCAACCGGTCATGTACTACGAATAAAACAAAGTGCTGTTTTGTCATCGAAGTCACATGAGTGAAGAGTGGTCTCGTGTGTTGATTGGGACAGTTGTCATCATCAAAGGCTCTGGATTCCCATTACAACTATTCCTCACAGCAGTGCTGTTCCTCTGTGGTGTGGCTATATAGGTACCGGTTATGAGCATCATTTATACAGAATTCAATGAACATGCCTTTCCAAATTACCCACGGATGGCAGTCCAGGTGCTACTGTAATAGCAATAGGTGTGGCTTGATTAGCAATCCCTCTAAAGAGAGGGTGAGGCAAGCGTCTGGACATGGAGACCAGTGGCAGTACACCCCATCACTCCAGAAAGCTTTGTGCAAGTGTTGAAGTGAAGACCAGTTACTTGGAAAGTTTGCTGATGACACGAATCAGTGCACCATTTTCATCTTTCAGTCTCTGGTTGTCAGCTCTTAAATCTGTTAAAACCTGCAGAGATATTTAAAAAGAAACATGCCTGGAATCTTTTCATTACACAAGAAAGCTATCAGGCTCATCAAACCTGACCTACTGTACAGTAAAATTATGGCTAATCCATTCTATCCTCAACTCTTCTGTACAAACTCCCCATATCCTGCAAATCCCTGATCTTTGAAATATTTATCTATCATTATCTTAAGTATACCTAATGTTCTGGCCTCCAAAACTTTGTGGTAGAAGGGATGGGGAGGGGGCAGAGAATTAAAGAGAATCACTACCCTTTCAGAAGAATTTTCTACGTATCTCAGTTTTAAATAACTCAGCGCCTTATTTTGCAGGTATGTAGTTACACTGCACTGTTCATGACTCTCCCACTAGTGAAAACATCTCAATATCTACCCTGTCAAACTCTTTTAGAATCTTGTATGTTTCAATAAGGTTACTCCTTGTTCATAGAATGATACAACACACACAAAATGCTGGTGGAATGCCACAGGCTAAGCAGCATCTATAGGAAGAAGTACAGTGAATGCTTTGGGCCAAGACCTTTCGTCAGGACATCCTGACGAAGGGTCTTGGCCCGAAACGTTGACTGTACTTCTACCTACAGATGCTGCCTGGCCTGCTGCGTTCCACCAGCATTTTGTGTGTGTTGCTTGAATTTCCAGCATCTGCAGATTTCCTCGTGTTTGTGGTCATAGAATGATGCTTGCTTTGGTTTGAGCATTAACTAAAACACTTCATACCTTTAGTTCTTCCTCAAGTTCTGAGATTCTTCTTTCTAAGGCTCTCCGCTCCTGTTAAAAGAATTCAAAGTGAGTACAGGCATGTGTGGTGTAGAGTCAGTTTGTAGAACTATGGGCATAACACCTGCTCAGCAAAACTATCTGAATATCCAAAAGCTATGAAATTTACCTTTCAAGTATTTGAAAGACATCTAATTTATTTCTAAATTAGAATCTGGTTAAACGCACAATGAAATATTCCATTCTTTTAACATCACTCTTTGGTCGTCTATTGATTAACTCTTGTTTTTAACTCCCCGTTACTGATGTGCATATTAGAATAGACCTTTATTGTCATTTCTTAAAACAGCGAGATTGTGGTGCTACTGCAGTCCATACAAAGACAGATATTTACAATGCGGTACGGCTTAATTATAACAATTATTAACACTCAAAGGCGATTAGCAAGCTGGGCCGTAGCGTTATTTAGCTGCACAACAGCCCTCGGACAGAAGCTGTGTTCAGTCTCACTGTCTTGGCTAAGATGCTTTTGTATCTCCTACCAGATGGCAGGAAATTGAACAGGCAGTGTCTGGAATGGGATGGGTCTTTAACCATAACCATATAACAATTACAGCACGGAATCAGGCCATCTTGGCCCTTCTTGTCCATGCCGACACTTACACTCACCTAGTCCCACTGGCCCGCACTCAGCCCATAACCCTCCATTCCTTTCCTATCCATATACCTATCCAATTTTACTTTAAATGACTTTAAATGAAATACTTTTAATGATGATCTGAACGTGTCGTAGGCATCGAGAGTTGCAGATTGTCTCCGGATCTGGCATTGAGTCCCAATGATGCACTGAGCCATCCTAATCACCCGTTGGAGTGCCTTGTAATCTATCTTGCTGCAGCACCACACCATCATTTTGTATGTCAGTATGCTCTCTATCGCATATTAATAAAAGTTGGCCATCAACTTTTGGGGCAGATTAGCTCTCCTTAAGCACCTCAGGCAGCATAGTCACTGTTCTGCTTTCCCTACTATCAAGGTTGTATTGATGGATCAGGAGAGCTTCTTGCAGATGTTCATCCCAAAAACTTGAAACTGGAGACCCCTTCCACTACCACATCATTTATGAATAGTGGGGCTTGGTTAGAACCTCTTGCCCTCCTGAAGTCAGTTATCATCTCTTTTGTCATCTTGATGTTGACTGATAGGTTGTGCTTCCTACATCAATCAGACAGTTTCAGCACCTCCTCTCTACATGCAGATTTGCTATTGCTTGTGATTAGGCCAATCACTGTTGTATTGTCTGCAAATTTGATGATTGAGTTTGTAGCGTGAGGAGTGCAGCCAGAGGGGAAGAGAGAGTAGAGAAGTGGGTTCAATACACATTTAGAGTAGAACACATAGATCCTGTGGACATGATAGAGACAACTGGATGGTATATTCCTCCCAGGTTCCAGGGTCAGGGATGTCTCAGATTGGGTCCATGACATTATAAGGGGAGAGGGTGACCAACCAGAAGTCTTGATACATACTGGCACCGATGACATAGGTAGGAAAAGGGAGGAGGTCCTGAAGAAAGAACTTGGGAGCTGGGTAGGAAGCTGAAAAGTAGAAACTACAGGATAGTAACCACTAGATTCTGCCTGTGCCACGCACTGGTGAGGTTAAGAATAGGATGATTTGGCAGATGAAAGCATGGCTGAAAAGTTGGTGCACGAGGTTTCAGATTTCTGGATCATTGTGATTTCTTCTGGGGAAGGTATGGCCTGTACAAAAGGGATGAGTTACATCTGAACCCAAGGGGGACCAATATCCTTGTGGGCAGATTTGCTTGAGCTGTTGGGGAGGGTTTAAACTAATTTGGTATGAGGTATGGGAATTGGAGTGATAGGGCTGTTGGTTTATAAGCAGAAGCAGTGCTTAGTGAGATGAGTTGCAGTGTAAAAGGGGACAAAATTGAAAAGTGTGTTGGATACTGGATAGAAGGTATTATATTTGAATGCACATGGCATACGGAATAAGGTAGACAATCCCTCAGTGCAGTTAGAGATTGGCAGGTGTTCCTTTGCAGGCATCAGAGTTGTGGCTGAAAGATTATAGTTAGGAGCCTTTACATTCAAGGATACACATTGTATTGAAAGAACGCTCAGGTAGGCAGCGGGGGTAGTATTAGGGCTCTGTTGGTAAAAAAAAGTGAAATCAATTGCTTAGAAAGAGTGACACAGGAACTGAAGACGTAGAATCCTTCTGGATAGAGTTAAGAAACTGCAAGTGTGAAAAGACCCAGATGGGAGTTACATACAAGCCTAGCCAGGGTGCAGGCTACAAATTACAATGGGAGATAGAAAATGCATGACAAAAGGGCAATATTGCAATAGTCATGAGAGATTTAAATATGCCGGTAGATTCGGAAAATCAGTTTGGTGCTGGATCCCGTGAGAGAGAGAATTTGTAGAATGCCTACAGGATGGCTGTTTAGAGCAGCTCATGGTTGAGCCCACTTGGGGAACAACAATTCTGGATTGGGTGTTGCGTAATGAACCAGGTTTGATTAGAGTGCTTAAAGTAAAAGAAGCCTTAGGAGACAGTGATCATAATGTGATAGTATTGACCTTGCAATTTGAGAGGGAGAAGCTAAAGCCAGATGTATCAGTATTACAGAGGAGTAAAGGGAATTACAGAGACATAAGAGAGGAGATGGCCAAAGTTGATTGAAAGGGGACTTCTTCGGTTGTCCATCAGAATCCAATGACGACGTCCATTCCTTTAATGGTGAGATCTTTGATGACTATACAGTCCTATCCTGGACCCACAAGTTCTATTGCAGGTGGGACATGTATATGTGGTAGTGATGGTAACCATGGCTACATTTCTCCTGGCTCTCTTCTGGTTGTTCTTTCCATCTTCAGAATACAAACCCCATCCCTACACAGCTGTCGCCAAGTGTTACGGTCAGCAGCAACATCCTCCAGGTCCTTGGGTCTGATCTTGCACTTCCTTAAAGCATTCTTCATCTGATCCTTATACCGCTTCTTCGGCCCTCCAGCTGAGCATCCACCATGATGTAGCTGGCCATATTACACTCTGCGGGGTAGCCAACATGGGGGCATCCTTATCACGTGCCCCAGCCACTGCAACTGGGTGATCATGGCCTCAATACTTCTGCAGTTGGCCTTTACTAGTATTTCAGTGTGAGTCACCCGCTCACACCAAATAATTCCCAGGATGTGCTGAAGGCAGCTTATGTGGAAGCACTCTAAAGATTTGATGTGTCAGCTGTAGGTTACCCAAGCTTCATAGCCATAAAGGAGGGTGGTGACACAGACTGCTTGGTATACAGCGACCTTTGTGGAGGGACGAAGGCTCCTGTTCTGAAAGACTCTAAGCCAAAGTCTCCCAAAGGTTGCTGATGCCTGTTTAATGCGGCTCTGGATGTCGTTGTCAATGCCGCTATCCTCAGAGAGAATGCTCCCCAGATATTTGAAAGATGGCACAACTGACAGCTTTTCATCACCAACAGTGAAGGCAGGTAGGGTGGGTGGGATACTAGTACTCCATTGGCAAATAACTTCTGTCTTGGTGATATTGACGGTCAGTCCCATCCTGCTGTACGCTCTCACCACCACAGCAAGGACAGTCTGAAGATCCTCCGGAGTATGGGCCACAAGAGTACAGTCATCTGCATACTGCAGTTCCAGGACCCGCTCTCTATGGAGTTTGGTGGTTGCGTGGAGCCTCCTGATGTTAAAGAGGTTGCCATCTAATCTGACGTCCACTGCTACACTGCTGCTGTCTTCAATCTCAATGTGCAGAAGCTTGGTAACACACAAGAGGAAGAAGTTAAAGAGTACTGGCATTAGCACACACCCCTGTGCAAACAAGGAAGGGCTCGGACTCTTGTCCTCCTATGGTTACCCGAGCAGTCATCCCATCATGGAACTGGTGGAGGATGTTAACAAATTTATTGGGACAGCCAAACCTGAGGAGGACATCCCATAAGAGCTCTCTGTACAGTATCGAATGCTTTGGAGAGGTCGACAAAGGCCAAAAACAGGTCTTGATGAAAGGGGACACCAGAGGGATGACAACACAGCAGCAATGGTTGGAGTTTCTGGGAGCAATTCTGAAAGGTGCAAGACAGGTACATCCCAAAGAAGAAAAAATATTTTAAAGTCAGGATTATGCAACTGTGGCTAACAAGGCAAGTCAAAGCCACCATTAAAGCAACAGTGAAGGCACATAATAGAGCAAAAATTAGTGGGAGGTTAGAGGATTGAAAAACTTTTAAAAACCAACAGAAGGCAACTAAAACGCCACACGAGGGGAAAAGATGAAATACAAAGCTAAGCTAGCGAACAATATTAAAAGGGTATCAAAAGTTTTTGAGATATGTAAAGAGTAAAGGAGAGACAAGAGTAGATATTGGACTAATGACCCTGGAGAGGTAGTAATGGGGGTCAAGGAAATGGCAGCTGAGCTGAATAAGTACTTTACATCAGTCTTCACTGTGGAAGATACTAGCAGTATGCCAGAAGTTTGAGAGTGTCAGTGTGCAGAAGTGAGTGTAGTTGCCATCACTAGGGAGAAGTGCTTGGGAATCAGAAAGCTATGAGGGTAGATAAGTCACCTGGACTAGATGGACTACATTCCAGAGTTCTGAAAGAGGTGGCTAAAGAGATTGTGGAGGCAATAGTAAAGATCTTTCTGGAATCACTAGATTCTGGAATGGTTCCAGAGGACTGGAAAATTGCAAATGTCAATTTACTCTTCGACAAGGGAAGAAGGCAGAAGAAAGGAAATTATAGACCATTTAGTCTGACCTCAGTGGTTGGGAAGACATTGTAGTTAATTGATAAGGATGAGGCATCAGGACACTTTGAGGCACTTGGCAAAAATAAGTCAATGTCAGCCCAGTTTCCTTAAGGGGAAGTCTTACTTGACAAATCTGTTAAAATTTTTTGAGGAAATACCAAACAGGATAGACAAAGGAGAATCTGTGGATGTTGTGTACTTGGAATTTCAAAAGGTCTTTGACAAGCTGCCACACATGAGGCTGCTAAACAAGGCATGTACCCAGAGTATTCCAGTAAAGATACTTGCATGGATAGAGCATTGGCTGATTGGCAGGAGGCAAAGACTGGGAATAAAGAGATCCTTTTCGGATTGGCTGCTAGTGACTAGTGGTGTTCCACAGGGGTCTGTGTTGGGACCACTCTTTTAAAGTTGTATGTCAACGATTTGGTTGATGGAATTGATGGCTTTGTGGCCAAGTTTGCAGATGATACAAAGATACGTGGTGACACAAGTACTGTTGAGGAAAAAGGGAGGCTACAGAAAGACTTGGACAGTTTAGGAGAATGAGCAAAGAAATGGTAAATTAAACAGTGTCAGGAAGTGCACAGGCATGCACTTTGCTGTAAGGAATAAAAGCAGAGACTATTTCTAAACGGGGAGAAAATACAAAAATCTGAGGAGCAAAGGTTAATTTGCAGATTGAGTCATCGGTGAGGAAGGCAAATGCAATGTTGGCATTCATTTTGAGAAATCTAGAACATAAAAGCACATTTTCCAACAACAGTTCTTGGTTTTAATATTAATATCCTAATATATCCTGTAAAAGGCACTAATCCTATTTGCTTGCATCATCTAATTTTAAGGAAATAAATTCTGCACATCAACATAAATCTGTTCCTATATTAACAGAATGATTTTATTTAGTGTGGTTTCTTTCTACACTGAACTGCACTGAGTTCTATCTAGATATCTAACAGTTTACCTTATAGTTGCCAAGCAACTTAATTTAGAAAATAGCAACATTAAAAAAAATGTAGCCCTATCTCAAATTTATTATCTAAATGGAAGAAAAGAGTTAGAAACCCAAACAACTGGCAATGTAAGAAATATGCATCTGCACTTTGCTTTTTGTCCTTTAAAATCTCTATCCATATCTTCACTTTAGCTTTAATATAAATTATCATAATTTTGCCACCATCATATTTCAACATTGTTTCACCATTTTCCTACAAAATTTTTTTAAAGTATAGGCTTTTTGACTTGATACTTAAACTGGCAAGTATACAAACTTGTTGACTTCAACCAACTTTTTAAGCTTGCGTCACATTTGAATGGCACTTTCCATTACCTTTCTACCACACAGAAAAAAAAATCCCTGCAACAATCCAGAAAAGAAGATTTTCAGATCGGTTATGAAATGTGGGTTAAGTTTATAAAAAATGTTGCAGCCTTATATTACTAGGCAACATTTTCAACCATTTCCTCAGTCCACACTCAATATTATCTAGTGCTGCACATATTCCATCTTTTTAGCGTTGGTTCCCAGAAATATCCAACAATCTCTGCTGATTCTTAGAAAGTTCTCTATAATATCAAATCTGAAGCCAGGCAGACTGGAAGTGGTTGGGTATTTTGGCTGACAGTCAAGATTAGTGACCACACACAATCTTTGATTTGCTACATTTCTCTGGGAGAAATTACCGTACATTTATGGGGAGAAAGTGTTGCAGTTTCCCTTCTCCTTTGTTCTTTAATTGCCCCTGCCCCTGAATAAATTGAAAAACTGGCAGTGTTGTCAAAAATGCTGTTAGAAATATCAGTGCACTGCATTCATACAATTCACTTTGAAGATTCTGTACTCACTTTTTTCTCCATCTCCAGATGGGCGGACCTGTCTGCAAATCTTTCCTGCATCTATCAAATCAAAACAGAAAAAGATGGTTGTTATATTGCATTACTGAGGACATTTAAAGTGGGTACACATGGGCTGATGATGCCTGGTTTACTAGTGAATGGGGAGTCCAAGGACAGTGTAATTAATGTGAAGTTTTATTCTGAAGGCAGAATGCTGCTATTTAGAGTGCAAGGGGAATACAGGGGGAGGGTGGTGGAAACTCCCAATTTAATACAGGGTCTGGGGTGTGAGAGGCAAAAATACCATCAGTTTAAAACTGAGAAAAGTGAAAACCACTGCCAATGTAATATTTGCCCAGGTGTATTTGAAGATGAAGCAGTGTTGTCCTACTACAACTTGTGACAGAAGAGTGTGCTTAGCGCAGAGATTGTTTTATTGCAAGGTACGAGTGTATGAAGGCAGGACTGCTGTTGACATGTTACAACAACTGAGAGCAGACAGTGATATCAATGTATAGCAGGGTGAGGGTTAAAAGTGCCATTGAATTATTACAGGGTATGAATGCCGAGACTGTTACCAGCTTATTACCTGGTAAAAATGTACAGAGTGCTCTTTGACTTATTAAATTGATTTATTATTGTAACATAGGCTGGAAGGGCAGGGGGTGCAGTGTATGCAGAATGCGAGGAAAAGGATTCCTCTGTAGCAGGGTTTGAGGTCAGGCAGTGCAGATGATTTATAACAGGACAGGAGAGCAAGGACTACAGCTAAACCACAGGGCTGATGAGGAAAGTGTTGATTTATTATGGGGTGAGGAAGTCTGAGTGCAGAGTCCTGTCAATTTACTACCGAGTTGAAGTGCAGGAAGTGCAGATGATTTATTGCAAGACAAGCGATTATTGGCAGAGTCCTGTTGATATACTACCGGGGGTGTCATTGCTTCATTACAGTGCCAGAGAATGCAAGGGCCAAGACTGCAATGGATTTCTTACAGGCCAAGTGAGCAGAGATCACAGATCATTCCTTGCAGTGTGAGGGCCAAGTGGAGTCAGTCAGAATATTGATCTAGGACATCAGAGAGGCTGATGAGTTAGTACAGAATGCAAAAGAGATTTTATTTATTTGAGGGATCACTGGCAACTGCCCATTTCTAGTTGCTCCAAGCCGAGAGTGTGGTTAAAAAAAAACACCATTGGGGCTGTACTCTGAGCCCACACAAAGCCAGACCAGGTAATGATGGGACACTTCCTTCCACGATGGGATTTATTTCAATTAGTCACAGAGCAAAGGAGTATGAATGAGGTACTGTGGATTTAGTATAGAGCGTGAGGGCAAATGGTACTGTCAGTC
Source organism: Hypanus sabinus (assembly GCF_030144855.1). Lineage (NCBI taxonomy): Eukaryota > Metazoa > Chordata > Chondrichthyes > Myliobatiformes > Dasyatidae > Hypanus > Hypanus sabinus. The sequence continues at coordinate 126,271,978 of NC_082712.1, forward strand.
TATTAGAGTGGGTGGAGAGAGTGCAGTTAGTTATAACAGGGTTGGAAGATGGAAAACACTGACTTGGTAGAGCATACAATGATAAAGATTGATCTTTGTTATTACAGAACAGAGGCTATTGTTTATCTACACTGGGTATGAGCGCAAAAAGTACCATTTTTAACAAAGGCCCGAGGACAGAAATTCTTGTTGATTTTATACAAACTGAGGGCAAGGATTGCACTTACTTCTACAAGATAAGAGGTCAACAATTGTTCTCCATTTGATTTATCACAGGGTGCGGGACAGAAAGCATTGATTTACCGTGGGGTGAGGAAGACTAAGGGCGGAATCCTGACAGTTTACCAGAAGTGCTGTTAATTTCATACTGTGCAAACAGTGTGATGGCAGAGATTTCTATAGATGTCATTATGGGTGTGAGGGCAGAGAACATCGTTTCTTTATAAATGCACGCAGCAGTGCAAGTGCAGAGATCTGCAAAGGACTTATTACAAGACAGGTACAGGGAGTGCTGTTGATTTAGGGATCATGGTGTAAGAGGGCTGTGGATTTATTTAAGGGTTGATGGGGCAGTGGGTGCTGAGAATCTACTAAATGCAGGAGTGTGAGGACACAGTGTACTAATGAGTTATTACAGAGTTTGGGGGAAGAGATTGTATTATTTATATGTATGATGTGGTATAATTGCCAAATGTCCATTTCTAAATGTCCTTGAACTGAGGAGGCAATTCAGAATTACCCACTGGTGGGGCTGTGGGCTGCACCCACACAATGGCCATAGTAGATAATGAAGACAAATTTTCTTCATGGTGGGTTTGTATATATTTATTACAGGACAGGGGAGAGCACACCCAGAGTATTGTCGATTTATTACTAAGCATGACACAGATGGTACCATCAGCTCATTGCAAAGTGAACGGGCAGAGCACTGATTTATAACAGAGTGCTGTCAACTTATGACATTTTACACTGAACCCACTTGGAATATTGTGTTCAGTTCTGGTCACCTCATTACAGGAAGGATATGGAGACTGTAGTGAGAATGCAGAGATTTACCAGGATAAATGAGCTGGAAGATCTCGGGTCGAGCAACATCTATGGATGGGAATAAACAGTCGACATTTCAGGCTGAGAGCCTCCATCAGGACTGAGCTACTCTTGATGAAGCGTCTCAACTCGAAATGTCAACTGTTTATTCCCATCTATAGATGCTGCCTGACCTGCTGAACTCCTCCAGCACACTGTATGCATTGCTCTAGACTTCCAGCATCTGCAGTACCTCATGTCTAAGATTTACTGGGATGTTGCCTGAATTGGAGATCATGTCTTATGAGGAAAGGTTAAGTGAGCTATGGCTCTTTTCTTTGGAGTGAAGGTGAATGAGAGGCGACTTGATAGAGCAGCATAAAATTATGAAGGCATAGAGAGAGTAGACAGCCAGCCTTTTACCCGAGGGTAGCAATGGGCAATACTAGAGGGCATCCATTTAAGGCGAGTGGAGGGAAGTTTAAGGGGAGATATCAGAGGTAGTTGTGATTTTTTCTACACAGAGTGATGATTCATGGAATGCACTGCTGGGGTGGTGGGAGTGGCTGGTTCAGTAGGGATATTTAAAAGACTCTTAGATAAGTGAAATGGAGGGTTATGGGTTGTGTGGGATGGATGGATTAGATTGATTGTGGACCAGATTCAGGTTCAGATAGGTGCTGAGGGCTCACACTGTGCTGTACTGTTCTATGACTTTTTTTTACAAGAGGCAGGAGTGCTTTTGATTTATTACAAAATTCCAGGACAAAGATTGCACTCAATGTATTACAAGAAGGCCATTGACTAGGATGGAGTACGAAAGCACAGAGTGTCTGCAGGGTTCATTGTTAGTAAACATGAGATTTTTTCCCCAAAGTGTGGGAGCAGACTCTTAATTTTTTTTAAATAATCCGAAGAAGTCTGAGCAGAGAATCTACAGGTAGAAAGCTGAAAATACTGTTGACTTATCTCAAGCAAGGCAGTGTGGTAATAAGAGCTCTGGTGATATTTTACAGGGTGCATGGGCAGAAAATGCAGCAGATTTATTGCAGGGTGTGCCACTGCTTTACAACAGCAAGTAAGGAGCATGAGGGCAAAGACGAGGGTTGATTTATTACTGGGCAAGAGTGCAGGGTGTACTGTTGTTTTATTGCACGTTCGTGAGCAGTGATCAAGTTGATTCATCGTAAGGGCAAAGATTGTGGGGGAGGATGTTGGAGAGGGCTGTTGACCAGGATGTGAAGGCAGAGATTTTGTCTGTCTGTTATCACTGGCAAACGTCTATCTCCAAGGTCCTGAACTGAGGAGGCAATTCAGAATTGACCTTTACGGCATGAAGTCATGAACTGGCCAGAACAGGTAATGAGGAGAGCTTTTCTTCTCCGGATTCTGTAATCATTCATTACAGGGCCGAGAGTGCCACCGACTTAATACAGGGTGTGAGGCCAGAGAATGCTGTTAATTTAGTCCAGAATGCGAGAAGAAATAATGGTGTACGTTTATTACAGAGCAAAGGACAGAAAGCACAATCAATCTATGACAGTGTCAGGGCCTATCTATAGGGAAGAATTGGTCTTGATTTATTACCGGCTTTTATTACAGGCCATGTGAGCTGATCCTACAGTTGTGAGGACAGAGTATGCTACTGATTTATTACTGTGCGTGGGTGTTGACTACTGATGTCATCACCCAATGAGAGCTCACAATTTATCTCAGACTGTGAGGACAGAGAATGCTGTTGATATAGTTTAAGAACTTGTGGTGTGATAATCATTGACTGGTGGACAATCGGTCACTTTGGCTCGGCATGCTCTGTCAGAACAGGAGGTCCATTGTGCGGTACCAGAATTATTGATTCATTAAAAATGCAGAAGGAAGACGTTTAATCAAATATGTTTAAATCAGATCACAAATTGTTGTTCAAATGGCACTTCAAACACTAAGCTTGATTACTGTTGGATGAAATTTAGGTAGATTATAAAAACATCACTGAAACAGCTTTATGATTAAGTTGAAAGAATCAACATGGGGCAATTCATGAAAAGTTAACTAAATTAATGGCAAAAATAGAAATGAATGAAACGAGAAGTAACCAGGATTGATAATTAGCACAGGTCACTATTTTAGGACAGGTGGGCAACAGGAAAAAAAAATTGTCCATCTCTCCCACAAATAAAGTGTGAGACAAAGCCAGTAGAGAGAAACTCAGCTCAGAATGTCAAGTTGAATGGAGTTAAGAAACAGTAAGGAGTTGAAAATATAGTGCACACAGTAGTTCCTTAATGATAAAAGTAATGTATGGCATGATATAAATCAGAGAGTTGCATTGGTAAATAAGGGTGTCACAATAAACAAGGGAGATATTAATCTACGTGTAGTCTGATAAAATCAAATTAATAATCATAGTGTCAAAGGATGCACTCACATTCAAAGAACGGTGATAGAATTTTATACAAACATTTCAGATGACTTCAAATTTATAACCCTGGATTCAAATGAACAAACTAAGAGAATAAGGAAGGTCTTAAGCATGAATTGATCTTAATAAGAGTGGGAAACTTCATTCAAAGAAATGTATTTACTTATTGAGATACGGGGTGGAAAAGCCCATTCTGTCCTTCGAGCTGTGCCACCTAGCAACCTCCGAGTTAATCTGAGCCTAATCGCGAAACAATTTTCATTGAACAACTGGTAAACACAAAGTACACTGCAGATGCTGTGGTCAAATCAACACGTACCGTACAAACACGCTGGAGGAACTCATCAGGTCAGGCAGCATCCGTGGAAATGAGCACTCAATGTTTTGGGCCGAGGGTCTGCTCATTTCCACAGATGCTGCCCGATCTGCTGAGTTCCTCCAGCGTGTTTCTACATGTTGAACCTACCAACTGGGAAGTCTTTGAACCGGTGGGGGAATCTAGAGCACCCAGAAGAAACCCATGTGATCACAGGGAGAACACAGAAACTCCTTACAAACAGCGGTGGGAATTAACCCGAGTCGCCTGGACTGTAAAGCATTGTGCTAACCACTATGCTACCACTCTGCCCCAATGACAGCAAACATGAATTTGCTAACACTGGAGGAACTGATACAGTTTACAAATATATGTATTCCTCTTTAGGGAGAGAAACACAATAGGAAAAGTAGAATGAGAGTTATTTAGTGAGAAGCATAAAATCTTCTTCTGTAATATTCTTCTGTAGTTATACAAAACAGGAAGAAATACATTGGGGTATTAAGCATCTTATGTCTGTCTTCCTAGGGGAAAACACAGCCACTAAGGTCTAGAGCAGTGGTTCCCAACCTTTTTTTGGTTGGTTCCCTTTTTTTGGTTCCCCACCTAATCACCTCTAAAATCCTGATGCCCCCTGTGGTGAAATATAATTCTTATTATTCAAAAAGTGAACTCCTATTCACCTGGAGGAAGCCTAAAAGACCATTAACTTGGTTTAAACAAGCTTCCAAAGAACATGGCATTCATGAAAGAGAAAAATAAAAGAACCAAAGGACTGTTAAAGTTCTGAGGAAGAAATTACTAAGAAATTGCAAAAAAAGAAGAACATTAAGTGATATTAAAATAATAATAATAAATAAATAAAACAATGCCGATTCGTTTCTACAGCATACAAAGACAGATACACCGTTTAAAAGAGATGACGCAATGTACACACCTTCACACTACCAAGAACCGAAAGCTACTGCAAAAAGCAGCATTGGCGTGACCTCGTACGAGTTTCTTATGTGTTTGGACTTGTTCATTCGTTCCTTCAGGTCAATTCATTAATTTAATTATGAAAGCCATTTGATGGTTGTAATGATGGTGTTACACTATATATACAGTACATACCCAATTACACATGTACATACACACAAGTATTTTTATGTATGCATACTGTATATACACAGATGTATTAACTCGCACACACACTCATACTCACACAGACTTACTAGAAAAAATTCACTGTTAATAACTCATTCTCGAATTGCCCCCACTTAAAAATCAAATTACCCCTCTGTGGGGCATATGCCCCACATTGGGAACCATTGGTCTACAGTGAATGTAAAGCTCAAAAGATTATTAGTTAAATGTAGAAAATTTAGGACTGAAAGCTAATAAATGTAAAGTCTGATGACCTATAACCCAAATTTTTTAAGTTATTACTATGGAACTAATGGATGCACTGGATACAAAGAGTAAATGTCATCGTCCAAAGTTCCATAGATCGTAAGGATTGGAATGTAGCTAAGGTGCCCTTTCTGCTGGCTGAGAGAGAAAGAAATAAAATAGAGGACAATGGACCAGTCAGTCTAACATCAGCAACAAGGGAAATACTGGAGCCTGTGAGTCCACAGGTATTAATAAGGCACTTGGAAAATAGGATGGGCACAGTGAATATGGATTAATGAAAGAGAAATCATTTTTGAGGTTGTAGCTAGCACAATAGTTGAAGTAAACTGGTAATTGTGGTATATTTAAACATTGATAAGTCCTTTAAATAGGTACCATATAAAAGGTTATTGAACATAGGATAGACGGTGATAAGTACTTTGGCATGGATCTTAGGAAGGAGAACAGACAGTAGGAATAAATAGGTCACTTTTGGAGACTGTGACAAGTACTGAGTACTGGGAACCAATCTGTTCACAATCTGTATCAATGATTTCTATATAACAATCAAATATTGAGCAGATATGGCAGATAGAATTTAAAATGGAAAAACACAAGGGCACCCAATTTGTAGAAAAATAGAACAATCCTTTAAATGATAGGAGACGGAAAGGTGTTAGTATGCAGAGGGACATGGGTATTCTGACACATGAACAACTGAAATTTAATGTATAGGTTCATCAGGAAGGGAAGCAGTATCTTGGTGTTTATTTTTTAAGAAAAGGATCTGACTATCAGTGAAGGCACCTTACTGCAGTTCTATGTGACACTGCCCTCAAAAGATCATGTATAGGTCTGGTGCCCAAAACAAACAAAAAGTATCCAGATTGTGAACAGATAGGTTCCCAGTACTCAGTACTTGTCACAGTCTCCAAAAGTGACCTATTTATTCCTACTGTCTGTTCTCCTTCCTAAGATCCATGCCAAAGTACTTATCCAGGATTCAAGATTCTTTAATGTCACATCCAGTATACAAGTGTAAAGGAGAATGAATTAATTGTTACTCTGGCTCCGATGTAGCACAAAGCAAAACACAAGAAGATAATTACATAACAATAGCAGTAAATATAAATACATAACAGCTTATGTACATAGATTGATTGTATGTTCCTTTCAGTGGATGGTTAGGTGACAGCATGTATGCAAAGCCATCAAGAACACATTGGTGTTAACTCCCAAGATTTACAAAAATATCATCCCATTACATTTTATTCGGTTTGTTGTAATCAATGCTGCACATTGGCAGGACAGACGTCAAATTCAAAGAGTAGCAACCCTGAAATTTCAATTAACAATCTGTTGCTGAAAGATCAGATCACAAGATAACAAGTTAATTTTTTTTATATTCTAGAATTTAAGAAAAGTAAAGAAAAGCATGCAAAACTACCCTAATATTCTAAAAACAATTCAATTCACCAAGGCTTTTCAGAAATATTAGTCTACCAACCTTACCTGATTTTGAAGATCTACAGAAATGTGGTTGACTTTTAGCTGGCCTCAGGAATGCCCTAGTAAGTTAATTGTATTAAACTCACATATTAACAAAAATATTTTTTTTAAGAAAACACTCCACATCAACCTTGGCACTGAAATTCACAGACTGGTCAAGCAACAGCTTCATATACTTGTATTCTCAAGATCCTATTGTATTCATGAAATCCCATTTTAAAGGCATACTTCCAGCTTCTTCATCAGAACTCCTGGATACATCCTGACTATCGGTAGGACAAACTGGAGGTGGCGGTTGAGTGATATTCAGACAGATAAATCCTCAACATTGACATCAGATTCCAGGCTGTCTCATGGCATCAAGTCAAACATGGACAAGTAAATCTGATTATGAACACATTGCGCCTCCATGTAGTACAACATTTCAGAAAATTTGTTGTAGATAGCAAGGGAACAGAATGTTGCAAGGAACTTCAGTGTGCATCACCAAGAGTGGCTTGGCAGAAACATCACTAATCAAACTGGCCAAGTTCTAAAGGACAAAGGTTCCAGACGGAGTCTACAGCAGGTAATGAATAAGCCAACACAAGGGATAAACTTGCTTGCCCTTGTCCGTTGTAGATGCACAGGTAGAATCTAGTTCTGTGACAGCACTGTCAGGAGTTACCAGCACGTAGTCCCTGTGAAGAACAAATCCCATTTTCACATTTGATGCCCGCTACTGTGTTGCGTGGAACAACTATTATGCTAAATGGGATAGATTCAGAGCTATTTTGACAACTGAAAACTGGGGATCCAGTAGGGGCCGTGGACTATCAGCGTTAACTGCAGGGCTTAGCATATTCTTCATTGATCCATAGCTACTATGCCAGGAAATCAACTTTGGTCCACGGAATACAGAAGGAGAAATGCCAGACGTACACTCAGTGGCCACTTTATTATGTATCTTCTGTACCTAATAAGGTAACTAGCTCAGAGAATGTTCATGGTCTTCAGTTACTGTAGCTCATCCACCTCAATGTTCTATGTGCTGTGCGTTCAAAGGTGCGTTTTCTGCACACCACTGTGTAACATGTGTCTATTTGAATCACTGTTGTCTTCCAGTCAGGCCATTCTCCTCTGACCTTTCTCATTAACAAGGAGCTTTTGTCCACAGAACTGCTGCTAACTGGATGTATTTCATTTCATTCTTTTGCACCATTCTCTGTAAACTCTAGAGACGGCTAGATGTGAAAATCCAAGGTGATCAGCATTTTCTGAGATACTCAAACCACCCCATCTGGCACCAACAATCACCCATGGTGAAAGTCACTCAGATCACATTTCTTCCCCATTTCTGATGTCTGGTCTGAACAACAACTAAACCTCTTGACCGCATCTGCATGCTTTTAGGCATTAAATTGCTACCACATGATTGGGTGATTAGATATTTGCATTAATGAGCAGGTTTTCAGAATAAAATGGCCACTGACTATAAGTACCTATAGAAAAAAAATTAGTACTAACCTGGGAAAAAAGTGACACAGGGCGATATATATATATGCTAAACAGCATGTAATTATCAAAGCTAAGCACTCCCACAATCAACAAATCAGATTAAAACCATGCAAACCTATCTCTGAGTTGTGAATAATGGTAGACAACTGAGTTGATAAGCTGCAGGGAAGGGGGGAACAAATATTTTCAAAAATGGAGGGGCCCAATGTAAATGCTAAAGCAAAGACGGAGGCTTTTGTGTTCATCCTGAAATAGTGAGTGAATGATTCACATCAACTCGTGAGATCCTCAGCATTACAGAAGGCAGTCTTCCGTCAAACCAATTAATTCTACGTAGTAGCAGGCAGCCATCGATCCCAGGGGATGATGGGTTTGCGCCTCTGGTGAATTGTGTCCTCTCCAAGGCGCAAGCCTGGGTGGGAAGATTTGAAGAACCGGCTTTTGCCCATGCAGCGGGTTCCCCCTCTCCATGTCACTGATGTAGTCCAAGGGAAGGGCAAGCGCCAACACAGCTTGGCACCAGTGTCGTCGCAGAGGTTGCCAGACTGAAGTTGTAAACAACATCAAACTGCCTTAGGGACCCCAGCTCCAGATTTCTTCCTCGGGATTTACTCCCGAAACCTTTCCCATGGGTGGGTATGGCAGCAAGGCAATGGAGTTTTAAAATAAGTGTTTTCCTTCTCCTAGGTGGGCTACCATTCAAGTCTGATGTGCCCCACCTGTCCGAATGAGCTTATGAAATGACTGACAGCACTGGAAACAGCGGAGTTTATGGCACCAAACATCCCGTCTGTATTACCGAAGACAATCAGCACTTTAGAACAAGTCATGGACTCACCACGCTGTTCAGTGACTCTACTAGCAAGTAACCGAAACAGTGAAATATTGTTCACACGTGCCCTGCTTGCAAAATGCAGAAAATATCCAATCTGGCTAAGTAGCATCAAACAATAAATCTTCCCTTAATCAATGTGATGGTAAGGTCCTCCATAGTACTCTCAATTGGCAAATAACAACTGCAATTAGGTCTCCCCACTTAATATTCAATGGTACAAATAACTGAACTCTTAAACATCACCATCCCGTGGGTTAACATAAAACAGAAACTTAACTGAACTAGTCACATACAAGACAAGATCAGGTGAGTAGCTAGCCGAGAGTAACTAACCTCCTGACGCTAAAGATTCTCCATCAGCTACAAGGCTTTTACTAGCATTGTGGTGGAATTCTCTACGTTTGGATCTCAGTGCAATTACAACAATGCACAAGACGTTCAACATTAGTCAGAGTATGGCAGCCACGTAATTGATACATTATCTATCTCTCTAATAATGAATAACAACAAAAGTTTTATTGCTCCAGTGGATGTCTTTTTGTCTGATCTTAGGAAATCATTTGATCCACTAGAAGAGCTGGAAGAATGGCTAACATGCATCACTTTTGCAGCCAGATACCCAAGGCAGTACAAGACTACAAAAGGTACTGTGTCAAAATATTGTTCAGTCTACTCCCAAGTATGGAAGTGACACAAGAAATCCCCCCAGAGTATTGATCACCTGTAAAAAGCATTAGTTAAGTCACTCTCAATGGTACTTTTATAAATTGTATTTGCTCCTGCACTCATATACACTTAAGAGTAAACTGCAGTTCTGAACATCAGGAAAAACTGTGCTGATGCAAATAAGGAACTGCTTCACAGCAGCTGTTAAGATTTTTCCAGAGTTCTTTTCAGACCTGAAAATATCTCAGCAAACTGATGGTGTTTGAAAACAACTAGACAGGTTGTGGATGACACTTTTGCTGCTACACAGCATCTGAGGACTTTGAAGCAAGCCCACCAAACCATTTCCTAATCCAAGTGATTACTCCAGCTAGTGATCCTTGCTCCATCTCTGCTATCTTCCTGAGGTGTGGCTGGTGGTAGGTGGAGTGAGTAATACAGTGAATGGAGAGTGGATTAATCATTTGTCTTTAACCCTGTGACCTGTCCTACAGAAACGGAACAAGGTAAGGCATGTACAGAATCTGCAGACAATCCTGGGAGAACACTTCAGTTGCCACCAGTATCGTATAAATGTGCAGTTAAGCTGCTTATTGACAGCATGATCCATTCAAGGACCAATCTCACGAAGAACGAGAAATGAATAGAGGAACAGGTACTAGCCTGCAGATTTAGAGTCACCACCTGCAAGACCCTCTCCAATGGGGGCCATGGAGTGGCATTCCTGGGTGAGTCCTTCCACGCAAGTCAACGACTTCACACTTGGAGAGCCCACTCCCGTTTTCATCTTTCCCTTTCTACAGTAAGCTTCCTTTGCCTGCATCAGTGAAGACATTGATTGAAAAAAGTGATCATTTTCCTTAGGCCTGGTTACTTTGCTCTCTTGACCAAGTGCAAGAACATGCAGCATGCAGATTGATCCCAACAGGACATCAGGATGCCACCTTCCATTCGTGAATGTTGTGTTTGCAAAGAGGATGAAATGCCATGCCTGACTTTGGGTTGCCTGTGTAGCATTATAGAGTGACACTTTAGAAAAAGGAAACATTTAATGTGATTTACCAGCTGGTCCGGAGAGATCTGTTGGTGCGCCACAGGTATGTAATTGCAAAGTAACGTTAACAGATGAGTATAGCAGGCACTAAAAGTGACAAATATAGAGTGTTGAACTTCTTCCTCATCTGGGAGGGTGAGTACTTTATCACCCATTTAATTGCATCTTCCCAGACAGCTCCAACTGCAGCTTATTACACCACATCCTACAGCAACACATCTTGTTGCCACCACTTCCTGGGCTCTCTCAGAAAAGGAAGTTGTTCTGATTAACTGTGAGAACAAGCACTGCACGTAATACATTCTCAAAGGGGTGAAATCAGATATGACACCTTGTGAAAAATGAAACAGTGTGGATAGTTAAATAATAACCAATACAATAAATGCAAATAATTTATGACAGCTAGTGAGACCCTAAACTCTGCCTGATTTTGATTAGTTTCACCCTTGCCCAATTAACAGTGCATCAATGCCATTACTTATTCTTGCACTCAAGGCTGCATTACGTGAGGACCTTTCAACTACTGCTTACCTGTGTAGCCTTCTCTAACTCCAATTTAGTATGTGAAATTTGCATCTGTGTCTCCTGCAGCTGGTCCTGTAGCTGGACATTCTCTCTCTGAAGCACTTCATACAACTGTTCGACAAAATGAGAGACATTATAAAGGCCTTTCTGGCAGCGTGCTTGATCAGCAGCACCTTGTATCAAGAACTTCACAAGCAGACCGAGCAAAATGAACGCAGTCGGCTGAATCGATGATCAGCTGTGGCAGAGTTCAGCAATGCCTACCACGTTAATTTTTGGTTCAGATGCTGATTTTTGTTTAAAGTTATATATAAAAATATGTTGAGACCAGGAATTAGATGGCATTCAGATCAGCCATAAATAGCAGAATAGGTTAAAAAAGCTGTGAGAGCAAACCAATAAATGGTAGGATGGCATGCGCTAATTAATGAACAGGACAAGAAAAGCTAAGGGATGATTTGCGAGAGGAACCTAAATTGGAGAATATGGGAAATTCTGGGAATGGGAAGAGTATACATAAGCAAATGGCAAATACAAGAACTAGAAGAGAAAAAGATGAAAGGAGGAATCAGTGGCAGTGGGATGAGAGTGGCAGAAATAGAGAGGTGTCCTTCTGAATCACAGAATTAGAGGAATGAATCAGTAAATGGTATTCGGGTAGACAATATTAAATAGGAAGGATCAGCAGTACACAGGGGAGCTTGCAAGAACGGAGTTGCTGAAAGATAGCATCAGAAGCTGGGAAATGGGCAGAGAAGTAAATGTGAGAATTAGGGAAAGTAATGGCTGACTGAGATCATAAACACGAGTAATTCTGCAGATGCTGGAAATCCAAGGCAACATACACAGTTTGCTGGGGGAGCTCGGCAGGTCAGGCAGTTGACGATGAGGGCCAAGACCTTTCTTCAGGACTGGAAAGGAAGGAGGATGATCCCAGAATAATAAATAGTGGGGGGAGCGGAAGGGGGATAGCTAGGGGGTAATTGGTGAAACCAGGTGGGAAGGAAAAATAAAGGGCTGGAGAGAAAGGAATCTGATAGGAAAGAAGAGTAGACCACAGGAGAAAGGGAAGGAGATGGGCAGATGACAAGGGGACAGAGTTGGGAAAAGAAGAAGAGGGGAGAGGGAGGGAAATTGTCTTTTACTGGAAAGAAAAATCAATATTCATACCATCAGACCTCCAACCTGATGGCATGAACACTGACTTCTCTAACTTCCGTTAATGCCCCTCCTTCCCTTCTTACCCCATCCCTGACATATTTAGTTGTTCTTCTCTCTCTCTGTCCATCGCCTGTTCTCCATCTCTCTCTGGTGCTCCTCCCTCCCCCTTTCTTTCTCCCGAGGCCTCCCGTCCCATGATCCTTTCCCTTCTCCAGCTCTGTATCAGTCTCGCTGATCACCTTTCCAGCTCTTAGCTTCATCCCACCCCCTCCGGTCTTCTCTTATCATTTCACATTTCCCCCTCCCCCCACTACTTTCAAATCTCTTACTATCTTTCCCTTCAATTAGTCCTGACGAAGGGTCTCAGCCTGAAACGTCGACAGTGCTTCTTCCTATAGATGCTGCCTGGCCTGCTGTGTTCCACCAGCATTTTGTGTGTGTTGATGGAATACAGTGCTGGGAAATGTATGGCCATGCACATTGGTATAAGAAATGAAACGGTTGACTATTTTCTAAATAGAGAGAAAATACAAAAAACTGAGACACACAGGGACTAGGGATTCCTTGTGCAGTATTCCCAAAAGGTTAATTCGTATGCTGAATCTATGAGGAAGGCAAATGCAATGTTAGCATTCATTTCAAAAGGACTAGAACATAAAAGTAAGGACGTAATGTTAAGACTTCATAAACCACTGGTGAGGCCTCACTTGGGAGTATTGTCAGCAGGTTTGGGAGCCTTACTTAGGATGTGATGAAACTGGAGAGAGTTCAAATAATTGCAGGATTGAATGCTTGTCAAACGAGGAGCATTTGATGGCTCTGGGCCTGTATTCACTCAAATTCAGAAGAATGAGGCGTGACCTCATTGAAACCTACTGAATGGTGAGAGACATTGATACTGTGGATGTAGAGAGGGTATTTCCTATGTTGGTAGAGTCCAAGAGCAGAGGACACAACCTCAGAATAGAGGGTTGTCCTTTTAAAACAGAGATGAGGAGAAATTTCTTTAGCGAGAGGGTGATAAATCTATGGAATTCTTTGCCACCAGTAGCTGTGGAGGCCAAGTCTTTATGTATACTTAAGGCAGAGATTGATAGATATTGGTCAGGGCATGAAGGGATACAGGCAGAAAGCAGGAGATTAGGGCTGAGAAAAAAATTGGATCAGCCATGATGGTTGGAATGGAGCCAAAGTATGAGGACACTAGTTCAGTTGGGCAGGAGCAGCCAGCTGATTGAGATATTCAAAGGCTTGCAAATTGGGCAATTAGGAAATGGTACCTTTAAATGGTACAATTAAGTGAATGAATCCATAAGTAGAATATCACACACATTTAAGGAAGTCAGGTTTAAAAACTTGAATAGGACTGCCAAAGCAGTGATTTGGAAAGAGATTCCATTTCCCTAGAACAGATGATGGAGTAATCACCAATGGTGAATGAGGTTTTCAAACCCAGTTAGATGACGAGGCCAGTTAGGAGACATCAGAGAAAAAAAACAGAGGCCATGATGGGACTTAAACACGACATCTAAGTGGAAATCATCAACTTGAAATTTACCTTTCTGTAGCCTTGCCCATTAGTCTCGCTCTCAGCCCGAGCAGCCCGGGCAGAATACAGGCTCAAATCCGAATAGTTCACTCCTCTGCTTGATTGGTTTCTTGAGGTGGTTTCTTCCCTGTAACCAAAGTCAATACATAGGCAACAACAGCTCCTACTTGCATAACACCCAGTTTTGTAGAAAAATGATATGATGCATCTTTGTACAAATTTGTCATTGAACTTGATGTGCTATTGAAGAAATGACTAAATGGCTATTCAAAGTGGTGGCCATTAAAGTAAAATTCTAAAGGAGGAAGGGGGCCTCGAGATTTAGGGAGGGAGATCCATACACAGGACTTTGCCTCTTCAGGCCTAATCACCAGTGTTGGCATGCTTTAGAATGGGTTGGAGGTTGATTGCTCAAAATGTCAGTAGAGGAGAATAACCAAACGGCCGTTGGCTGGAAGAGCTCACAGAAAGTGGAAGTCACATGGTGGGATTTGAACATCGATGAGCTTTCCAAAATGTCAACATTACTGAGACAGAAACCAATAAAGATCAAATTCAGAGTGAACACGGCTTGTCTAGAATCAGAATAGAGGCAGCCAAGTTTGGTATGATAATTAGGGACAGTCAGTATGGTTTAGAGTGGAGCAGGTCATGTCTACCAAACTTGATTGGGTTTTTTGTGAAGATGACTGATGAGGGTAGAAGGGTGGATGTTGTCTACATGGACTTTAGTCAAGCATTTACTTGACAAGGTCCCTCATGATAGTCTGATCCAGACGATTAAGATGCAAGCAATTCATCGTGACTTGGTAGTTTAGATTCAGAATTGGTTTGCACGAAGAAGACAAAAGGTATTGGTGAAAGGGTATTACTCTAATTGGAGGTTGGCGACCAGTGGTGCTTCACAAGGATCAGTGCTAGGACCTCTGTTGCTGGTGACATGTATACAGTACATGACTTTAAAATATAGAAGGGTTAGTTAGTAAGTTTGCAGATGACACAAATATTGGTGGAGATGTGGACGGTGAAGAAGGTTATTAAAGAATACAGATCACTTCCAAATATGTATGGCTGATGGAGTTTAATTTGGACAAGTATTGCACTCCAGGAGGTCAAATGTATACAATTAATATCAGGACTCTTAACAGTATTGATGTACAGAGGGATCTTGTGCTCCAAGTCCAAAGCTCCCTGGAAGTGGCAAAACAAGTAGATGAAGTGGTGAAGGCATTTAGTATTCTGCATTGGTTGGGCCATTGGGCAAAAGTCATATCGCAGTTGCATAAAACTTTGGTTAGGCTACACTTGGAGAATGGCATGCAGTTCTGGTCCTCCATTACAAAAGGATTAGGCTTTGAAGAGGGTGCAGAGGATATTTACCAGGATGTTGTCCAGATTAGAGTGAATTAGCTATAGGATAAATTTGGATTAGTCTCTCTGAAGTAAGGGAGGCAAAACAAAGAGCTGGTAGAATTTCATAAAATTATAAGTGGCATAGCTGGATAGATAGACTCCTTTTTTTCTACGACAGGGCAGACTTTAAAGACGATGTGAAGTGGTTGCATCACCATCTGCTATGGAGGAAGCACCGCACAGGATGGAAAAACTGCAGAAAGTTGTTAACTCAGACAGATCTATCATGGGGACTAGCCTCCCCAACACTGAGTACACCTTTAAAAGGCAAAAAGGCAAAAAGGTGGTATCTATGTCTAAGGAGCTCCATCACCCAGAACATGCCCTCTTTCCATTACTACCATCCAGGATGAGGTACAAGAGGCTAAAGACACATACTCTATGTTTCAGGAACATCTTCCCTTCCACCATCAGATTTCTGAATGGACAGTGAACTCACTACCTCACTATTTTTTTCTTATTTTTAATCTCTTTTTGCACTACTTATTTAATATAATTTTTTAATTATTGTAATTTATAGTTTTTATTATTATTCTTATTGTACTGGTGCTGCAATACGACAAATTTCACAACATATATCAGTGATATTGAACCTGATTCTGAAGTGCAAGCTCTTTTTTCCAACACAATGGTTGGTGAAGGCAGATATGAAAGTAGCATTTAAGAGGCTTTTAGGGTAAAATGAATATTCAGGGAATTGAGGGCCATGGATCATATGCAGGCAGAAGGGATTAGTTTAATTTGGCATCACGTTCAGCACAGCTATCATGGGTCAAGGGTCGCCAATCAGGAATCTAGAAATGACTGAGGCCAGCAGGAGAAGGCAAGGAATTAAAAGGAGGAGTTTGGAAGCAGGGAGACAATAGACAATAGGTGCAGAAGTAGACCATTCGGCCCCTTGAGTCTGCACCGCCATTCTGAGATCATGGCTCATCATTCACTATCAATACCCAGTCCCTGCCTTGTCCCCATATCCCTTGATTCCCCTATCCATCAGATATCTATCCAGCTCCTTCTTGAAAGCATCCAGAGAATTGGCCTCCACCGTCTTCCGAGGCAGTGCATTCCACACCTCCACAACTCTCTGGGAGAAGAAGCTCTTCCTCAACTCTGTTTTAAATAACTGACCTCTTATTCTCAATCCATGCCCTCTGGTACTGGACTCTCCCAACATCTGGAACATATTTCCTGCCTCAATCCTATCAAATCCTTTAATTATCTTAAACGTTTCAATCAGATCCCCTCTCAGTCTCCTCAATTCCAGCGTGTACAAGCCCAATCTCTCCAATCTCTCTGCGTAAGACAGCCCCGCCATCCCAGGAATCAACCTAGTGAATCTACGCTGCACTTCCTCAATTGCCAGAATGTCCTTCCTTAAACCTGGAGACCAAAACTGTACACAATATTCCAGGTGTGGTCTCACCAGGGCCCTGTACAAATGCAAAAGAACATCCTTGCTCTTGTAACTGGGATCATTTAGAGAAGGAAAATCAAGAAAAGGTTTTTTGGCAGAAGTGAGTAGTGACTGAAGTTAATGTTGGGGACTCTATCTAGTCAGAGCAAATTTCCATTCATCAATGTCCGTCAAACTGCAGAAACTGATGCTGCATTCTCAGATCAATTGCCAAGAGGCAGCATCTAGATTAGACGCAGTAAGGAGACGGACAAATCCTTAGCGGATTGCCGGATGAATAGAAACAGGAATAAACTGTTCTGTAGGTGATTCTCTGGCCACTGCTACCAAAATAAGGTTTGGATTGAAGGCACAATGGAGAAAGATGAAGTTGATTAGCCTTGTCTATGACCTTACACAAAGCAAAAATAATGAAGAGAATAGATTCAGTTTATGACAATGAGAAAAATATTACTACCATGGTTAACAGCCATGTCACGCTGTACAAGGATGGAACTTGGAATTTGGGTAAACATGGTGTGATTTAGAAATACAGCTTCATATTAGCGACTTTAGAGAGGGAAGAGTTTGCGAAGGAATAAATCTATAATTTTTAAAAGATACTTTCTTGACCTAACTTTCATGGATGCTTTGTCCGGATGTGTGCTGGTATGAAGCAAGATGCTAGTGTCCCCAACTTGGTCACGAACAAAGAAATTAAACTAGAGATGACGCAAGTATGAGACATTCAAGCTTCATTTGTAATTTTAAAACATACACTGCATTCCCTGTAAGCTTAGCATTTGGAAACACCACCATTTTATGCAATGTACAATATCACATCTCAGAGCTGTAAATCCATAAAGTGCTAGATAAAGCCAGCTCAGGGAAAAAGTGCCAGTGATCTTTAATGTATTTCACTGCTCTTTCCATTCACTATTTGAATCTATTTGTTAGTTCATAAATTCTGCAGTTCTATTATAAAGATCAGTGTCACTAAAGATCTAGGTGGCCGAACCTTTCACCAAGGTCTAGCCAGTGGATTAACACTCACTGTTTAGGAAATGATGACCTGTTGTTTCAGTGGGCTTTAAAACCATTTCCCTGATTGTTACTGTTTATATAACAGACTCCGTCACCATCACAAGCTTTTAGGCCACTGTCATAGTAGAAATCTCAGAAAGATGTGGTCAAATGCACAGTTCATCCTGTCACTTTGACTGGCAATAATCTATCAGTGATCAAGATCATATGAAATCACCTATACCCAAACACCCCACCTGTATATTTAATCCAGCTCCACTGATCAGATAGTGGTCTCACCCAGGGCAGCAGCAGATTAATCTCAGGACACCTGAGCCTAAGGAGGGAACACTGGCCGGTGATCCTTGCTAAAAGAGTATCTGGTGTTGCTAAGTGGGAACATATCAGTCATAGCTGTCACAGGATGATAAATGGACTCCTTACCTTGACAGATTACCAATCTGGAAAAAAAAAGAAACAAAAATAGTAAGAACAAATCAATCCGGACATAATCCATTCATAGCCGATCATATACTCTCTTCATGGAGTAACGGAATGAGTGGAGTACAATTTGAGACAGAGCAGATGTGATAAGTTAGCAGAAAGGATCAAGTCAGCAGAAGCAGCTTGCTTGACTGTGGGTCATGGTTGTGCAATTGGAATTGATTCATCTAGATGCATATTCACACAACCAATTTTACACATAACACATACTTCTCATCACCTTTGGCAAATTCCTATAACAAGGGCTCATTAATCCCAATATTACACTGCTTGCTGATGTTTCCTACATTACAATAGGGGTTAGACTAAAAAAGTACCTTGTGAGATGCTTTGAAATGCCTCAGGGTCTCAAAAAAAATTCTATTAAGATCATTTCTGACTCTACCCTTCCCTCCCTTCTCTTGGTTATCATCATTGACTAATCCAGGTGATAGTATCCACCAAGTCTACCAATCTGAGCCTTCACCCTCTCCATAGCTACCTTCTCTACATGTCCTCGCACTCTATTGACCATAAAGACTGTGCAATTCTTTTAGTTTCTGAGTCTTCATTGCAACTGTCCGGACGTCATCCAGTGTCAACCTTTCCCTCAAATGATCTCAGCCAGCTGACCACTTGACAGTATCCATTCCATTTAACACTTTCATTCTCTTCCCTTCTACCTACACAGACCCAGTATTCAGAGTGTAAATGCTTGCAGTTTCTGAAGCATACACCAACAAACACACCTTCTATATCTCTCCCCTCTGCATCTTCCACCACTTTAATTCTTCCTTCTTCAACCTCCTCCAACACCTTCTTATGCAGCTAGGAGTTTGGGTCCTTTCCAGGTGAAGCAGTGACATACTTCTGCCACTGCCGCGCCTTCAGGGGACCCAACTGAGCCTCCTTTACAACGGGAAGATCAAACGCAGATCAGGTAATCATCTTATGGGGTTTTTTCATTCAAGTGTGGTCCTGAGTCATAATTTACTGACACCTAATTCCCTATTCTAATCCTAATTTGGCCTGCCTGTTTTATATCCCATACATTGTCCCAAATTTCGATGTGAGCTCAAGGAATGGCACTTCATCTTAAGATCTGACACAATATGAACTTTTGGATTCAACTCCTTCCTCAACAATATCTGATAATGATCACAATTAGTATTTTGTTTTTATTGCAGATTTCTAGCATTCACGGTATTGTGTACTTCAGATTGTTTCTTCTGAGCTGGCCTTCCCCCCACCCCCCCATCACATTTATCATCCTCATTCCCCTTGCATCTCCTTTTCTGCATCTTAATCTTATTATCCCTTTATTTCTGCAGATTCTAAAGCAAAGTCATTAAACTGAAACTTATTTCCCCATCTGCAGATATTGTCTGATCTGCTCAGTATTACAGTCACATTCTGTATGTACTTGACGAGCTACACTGAATTGGGCAGACATGAACCATACCTGTTTCTTCTGTAATCCTACCACATCCTCACCATCTGACAGATCCTGGTCATTCTCATCCTGGGAAAAAGAAAACTTATATTAACAGGGGAACATTCTAGAACAAGGCTACAGTCCACTCCCAAACTTCAGAACTTTCTTTCATGTGGACTGCTTCAGAGATTCAGATACATGGTATGCTAGTACAGGCCTGTCACTTATCCCCATCCATCCAGGTAACATGAAGAGATTGTTCAGTTATAAGTGTAAATGCTGAGACAAAGGTGGCAGTGTTAAATTACCTTTGAACAGAAATGATTGAGATTATTTGTTAAGATTATTCTGGATCACCAGTAAGACATGTAAAATACTGTTGTTGGAATTATTAACTGCATTCTGATAATAAATCTATAGTTCAGAAACTGTTTGGCACATGCTGTATTTACGTTTCACAGGAGTTCCTATATTCCTACTATTTCCTCTTATCGTATCAATATGCTCTTCTGTTCCCTCTCTCTCAGGTGCTTGTGGTCTCGTATGTCTTCATGTTGTTTTCCTCCTGTAATTTTCACAATGGCACATGCCACATTCTTACTAACTGTTTTGCCTTGAACTCCAACTCAATTTATTAGTGATTTCACATCTAACCCATTACCCTTCTATTCAACTGTCACCCAAGAGCCCAAGTCTTGACTTTACTAAAGAACCCCAGACTGTTCAATCTTCCTGATTGCTCCGATACCATGAATGTACATTTTCAACATGGATAGAGTGCTAAAATCATTCAGAATTGGTCATGAGCGTCAAGATGTTTATCAACAAATACAAAAGCCTAAACAATAAATAAAATGTCCAATGATGCTGAAGAGTACAAAGTTCACTAATCTCCAGAACCAGATCAAACATCCCTTCCTGGAGTATAAACTGGAAAGGATTTGCAACGTGATCAAGTCCCATCTCTGCTAGAATAAAACTGGACTTCTGTTTCTCTAAGTTTAACATCTATAATTTAAATACAAAAGTATACAGAGGTAAAAAATGATGTTTATCAAGTTTCAAATGTCTTTTCCTTCCCTATTATGTACGAAGTGATTTTCTTTTAAAACTAAAGGAATTTAATACAAACATTACCTTAATAAAGCTTTAGAAATATGTACATTTCTTTCAAACAATTTTTAATGATTGCTGAGAGTACTGCATTTACGATTTCTTAACTTTTTTGCCAAGCTCTACTGATGTAGTCCTGGATAATATTGTCTGCTGAACTTGCCTTCAGCCAGTTGAATTATAGTGCTGGGCAAATCAATGGCAAGACCAAGGCCACAGCTTTGGGTGATACCAAGATCTTCAAATAAAGATCAATAGATATAAGAAAAATGAATTAACTTGACCTCAAGTTGGTTCAAAGTAATTCACAATTAGTGAATTACTTTCAAAATGGTTGCCGTTGTTAAGCAAGTTTTTCAGACAATGCGCGCATGAATTGGAAGAAAATAACTGAATGCAAGTTTGTTAGTGCTGGTTAAGGCAGAGACATTTGCCACATCACTGCAATGTCATTTGCTCTATTTTATTGACATAAGCAAACATACAGAGCTTCCATTTAATACCTCACTGGGGAAGAAAAGGCATTTCTCTTAATGCAGCAGTCCCTCAAGGTTTTACGCTAATTATAATGTACAGTGGACTTAGAGCTACTTGATGAGGTAAATCTATCCCAGAGGAATTAGTAATGTTATTGTACAGTACTTCATTTTTAATATCTAATTTTGTCATAAATTTACCATTGGATGATGGAAATCAATAGGGAATAAATAAGGATGAGCCTATTAAATCATACATTTACTTTCTGTTGGCGAGTTCCCCTGATTGGTCATGAGTAGCAATTTTTACATATTTGATACACTCCCACTGGCACATTACTAACCATTTAGCTTACCCCAAATTTATGCACTAACTGTGTTAGAGTTCCAAGTCCCTCAATCATTTTAAACAACACAGCCGAAATTGACGGCAAGATACATTAGAGACTATGCTTTGAATCTGATCAGCTTCTCAACCTCATCGCATTCATATAAAGATGTATCAAAACAATTTATCAGTCTTCATGCCACATCACTGGTGTATTCTGCTTGTTCACTCTTAGATCAAACATGCTGGATATTCATTTTCTTTCCCTTTGTCACAGTGTTCTTTAAACTGAAGCATCTAAGATACATACTTAAATGTTTCCCTTCCCATTCCTTACCTTCCTGACCATTTTTTTCCTTCTGTTAATTCATTTCCTACATTTCCATGCTCAGAACAGATCACAATTAGCCCCTCAGGTAACAATGAAATCAATCTGTGGTAAAATTTGCCACATCAAATATAAAATAAAACAACTGCAATACTTCACAATCCCTTTATTATTGGCCATGGTTCCGTTGGAGAAACCCCACCTTTAAGCAGGGTAGGTGATCTTTTCTACAATTCTCCTGAATACCCGAAATACTTACATCTTGTGATAGGGAATGCACACCTGTTGATCTTCGTTTCCCCCTTGGCCGTCTCCGGTCTCTTGTACCAGACCTTCTGAAAGAAGAATCATCTGATTCCTTCTCCTCCTCTTTTGCTTTCTCCAATTCTGTGGGAGAGATCTAAACTGTGATTAGATGTTCAGAAATGGACCAGTGTTCAACATCCACACATTCTCAGCACTCAGTTACAAGCTTTCCTCAAACACACGTCAACCAAACAGCACAGAGTAATGCAATCAGTCCCAGAGCTAAACTACAATCTGCACGGTGAAACAAAGAACCCCCAAGCCATATATTACCTGAAGGCACCCTACACTATGAAAAATAAATACCCAGTTACTGCACTCTCTCCACACCCCTGTATAAAGCAAAAATGTGTGTTGGCCCTCCACTCACCTCTAAATCCAGTGTGAAAAGATCATCCATTCAGACAGAGGCAGCACACAGTAACCATGTCATTGAGAAATGAATCTTATCACAACATTAACAGGCAAAAACCACATTAATATGTCTGTTGGAAATATTAGAGATCAGTCAGAGACAATGGTCTGCACCTGAAGTCTCTTCCTTGTGTGCAGACGTGTCCAGAGGTTCTCTGTGACTAAGTGTTCATCCTTTGTGGCTGAGTGCAAGAAGAAAAATCTGAACTCATTTGTCATTTAACCACACATACTTCCCAGCTGGTGAAAAGTAGCAGTAACTGACAGATTTTCCCGTTAATCCACCAGAGTTGAGACCAATAACAACCATTGCCTTTGCATTCAACCAAGTCTTTAGCTTTGTCAGCTCTAAGAGTATCTAACTCAGTACAAAACTCTAAGAAATAGGAGCAGAATTAGGCCACTCGATCCAGCGAGTCTGCTCTGCCATCCATTGTGGCCAATTTATTTTCCCTCTCAAGCTTATTCTCTTGCCTTCCCCCCGTAACCTTTTATAATGTGACAAGCCAAGAACCTATGCTTTAAATATACTCAGTGACTTGGCATCTACAGCCATCTGTGGCAATGAATTCAACAGATCACCACCCTCAGGCTAAATAAACTTCTTCTTATCTCTGTTCTAGATGGATATCCCTCTATTCTGAGCTGTGCCCTCCAGTCCTAAACTCACCCACTATAGGAATCATCCTCTCCACAGCCACTCTATCTAGGCCTTTCAACATTCAATAGGTTTCAATGAGACACCCACCACCCCGCCCATTCTTTAAAACTCCAGCAAGCAAAAGCCTAGAGCCATCAAACACTCCTTACACATTAACCCTTTCATTCCCTGTATCATTCTTAGGAATCTCCTTTGGACCCTTTCCAACGCCAGCACATCTTTCTTTTTCCCACAGGAGGCCCAAAACTGTTCACTATACCCTAAGTGTGGTCTGACCAATGCCTTATAAAGCCTCAGCATCACATCCTTGCTCTTCTATTCTAGTCGTCTCGAAATGAATACTAACATTGCATTTGCCTTCCTTACCGCTGACTCAATCTGCAAATTAATTTTTAGAGAATTCTGCACAAGGACTCGCAAGTCTCTGTGCACCTCTGATTTTTGAATTTACTCCCCATTTAGAAAATAGTGTACATCTTTATATCCTTCTACCAAAGTTCACTTCCTGACACTATATTCAATCTGCTACTTCTTTGCCCATTCTCCTAATCTGCCTGAGTCCTTTTGCAGTCTCCCTGCTTCCTCAATACTATGTGCCCCTCCACCTATCTTTACAATGCCTTCAAAATTGCCCACGAACCCATCAATTTCATCATCAAATTGGTGACATATAACATGAAAAGAAACAGTACGAATACTGACACCTACAAAACACCATTAGGCATCAGCAACCAACCAGAATAGCCCCTTTATTCCCACTCTTTGCTTCCTGCCAGTCAACCAGTCTTCTATCCATGTTAGTACTTTCCCTGTAATTCCATGAGCTCTCACCTGATCAAGCAGCTTCATGTGCAGTACCTTATCAAATGCCTACTGAAAATCCAAGTAGGCAAAATCCACTGTCTATTCTGCCTGTTGTTTCCTCAAAGAATTCCAACAGATTTATCAGGCAAGGACTTTGGCCTATTTTATCAAGCTGCTCCAAGTACCCTGAAACCTCATCCTTAACGATGGACTCCAACATCTTCTCAACCACCGAAGTCAGACTAACTGCCCTACAATTTCCTACCTTCTGTCTCCCTCCCCTCTTAAACAGTGGAGTGAAACTTGCAATTTTTCAATCCTCTGGAAGCATTTCAGAATCTCTCTTGAAAGATGATACACCATGCTGAGTACTTCTAGTCTGAGTAAATCTACTGAGGGCTCAGGGAGTGTCAGCATTCATTAAGACTCCAACCGTAACAGTTTAACCATGGAACAATGCCCCTTTACAGTTTTGTCTATCCAATAACGTCCAGCGCAGGTGACTCAGAGATGGAACAATTCTACACAAACTCTTGACAGAGCACTTGATTGGCCAAGCGGCCACCTCGTGCTTCGGACTTAAAACATATTCAAGCCTAAGAATGTGCGGCTTGGTATCGCAGCAGTTTGTGTGATGCTATTATAGCTCGGGGCGTTCCAGAGTTCAGAGGTCAATTCCGGTGCCATTCTGTACTCTGTATGTCCTTCCCGAGGGTTTCACCAGTTTCCTCCCACAGTCCACGGCCGAACTGGGTAGGTTAACTGGTCATTGCAAATTGTCGCGTGATTAGGTTAGGGCTAACCTGGTTTGTTGGGGCCATGCAGCTCGAAGGGCCTACTCCATGCTGTATCACTAAAATAAATGAATGTCAAGGCTGAACCATCTTTTGTTTTTTTTGGAAAACACAAAATGCTGACAGGACCATGGGAATTCCACAGGAGATTGGACGTTTTGTTTCAGATACAACTTTCTTCCTTGCCTTGCTCTAGCTGCTGAATCTCTCTCAAAAGTATCAGATATCAGCTGATACAAGAGGTAATGATTCCGGAATAAGGCCCATATTGGCCCAGATCTGATCAGAAGAGCAGCCAAGGACCTCCCGGCCTTGAAGCCAGGGTTCTTTTTAATCCTCCATGACATTTTACAAGCTCTGACCAAGTTTGGTTTATCTTTACAGCAGCTGGTGTGATATGCTGTTTACGTCAGTGAACCTGTTAACAATTTTGGGTTTTGAAGGAGTAGCAAGTAGACAATAAGCGTACTCCTTACTCAAGAAGTCTGTTGAATACCTTTGTTGTCAAGGGGCTGTACAGCATTGTGGTAGGTGTAGGTTGGAACGCTTGAACGGTTAGAATCTGTGGAATAGGAAGTCAGACCCAGCAGATCCGCTTTCTGTAGGTTGGCTAGCCTTGAACGCCAGTTCTTCTCCTGTATAAAGGGAGCAACATAAAAGGCAACTAAATAATGGCACATTGTGTCACAGCCTGCATCCCCAAATAAAGTCACTAAAAGCACGGAATGCAAGCCAGGGCTAACAGACAAGAACAAGAGGGGGAAAATGCAGCGATTAAAGGAGTGCATTGCAGTTATGTGATGTGAAGTGATAATCACAAGTGTGCACACGAGAGAGCCAAGGATTAATGTTTTAAACTGTAAAGAAAAATTAAGAAAAGCTAACACAATAAGCCATGTCAAAGATACTAATTATTACAGCATGAAAGCTGTTCAAGAACTTAAATCACAGTATGTTATGAAAATAGCAAAAGAGAAGGCCAAAAGAAGATACTTTTGAACAGCAGATTGTAGCACCTCTGCATCTGAACTCTATTCATCCAGCTTTGATCTGCTTTCTTTGGGTTTTATGAGATAAAAGACCATTAATTTCAGATTTCTATTGTTTTTGCAATGTGAACAATGGGAACCTGGAATGACCTTGCATTCATTTTAATATTTCTCTCTCAACCAATGTACTTCCCTGAATTTCTCTTATTTTCCCAAAGGATTCACTAAGCCATCAGTGGAAAACATGCAAGGAAACAACTGGTGAAGTTCAGTTGACATCAGACGAAGAGTCATGGTAAAAGCAGTATTTTTAAAATTAATTACTTGAAGCAACCTCATGACCGGTTAGAACTTTAAAGTGTGACTGAAGGATTAGGAAGTAATATCACCAACTTGCATTTAAATAACAGAGGCACTAAGAGTGTACTATTGAAATTGGGGATATTCAAAATGTCAGACCTGCAGAAGTACATGGATGCTGATATTCTGGAGAGATGGAAAATGGAGGAACAGGTAGAGCAAGATCATTCACAGATTAGAAAGCGATGGTTAAAAGGAAAGCATTCCTTTTCCAGGATCTATAATAACTCAGCAGCATGCAGAGGAGCAACTTAGGTCAGAGTTATATGTTAGAACACAAGGTCCCGATAGTTCTGACTATTGCTTTGACACTGACAGACTTGGAGAATCAACCTATTCTGGGTATTACAGGTAGTCGTGCTATCTACAGCCAATTATCTCACCTCATCCTGACTGCTCCTGCTATATCTGTACTTCGAGGCAAAGTCTTTAGCTTCTCCTTCTTTCTCTTTCTCTTCCTTTTCTTTTTCTTTCTCTTTCTCTTTCTCTTTCTCCTGTTCTGCAGCTTTCTTCTCGCGCTGCAGCCCAATCGTTTTCTCAGCCTCTTGGAGGTCTGTCAGCGTCACACCCTGCATGAAACAATGAAGTAAGAGAGACAACTTGGTGAAGAGCAGCAAGTTCTGAACCAGTCAGGTGGGGTATGTGGGCAAGCAGGAACGGAGAATACCCCAATGATCACTGGAATGAAATACTAAATATGGTTTTAGGTTGTTCATTCGCATATTCATTTCGCAATACAATAGAACTCTGATAATACACTATTTGGAAAATCTAATAGTTTGGCATCCAGTTGATCAGGAGAGGTTTACAGCCCTCCATTCACACACCTGTATGTCCTTTTTAAACTTATTGGCTCACTCACTGTAAAATTCATTATGCACCAATAGGGAAGCAAATAACATGCAAAAATATGGAAAGTTTGCCAATCTGGCACCACCAAAGCCACAAGTGTGCCAGATTATCAGAATGTTACCACGCTTAACATAGTAGAAGTGTGAAAGTTTAAAGCCTTATGATGTCCATTCTGAGCAGCAAAGGAAAGGATGGAGTGCAAGGAGGACTGAACACAGAATGTACTTTATATCACATAAACCTATAGTGAACACACCCTTGGTCAAACTTCCTATGCAAAGAGCAATTTCAGATATCAAGCCTAGATCCCACATTCCAATATTAGCTGGTTTATTGAAGAAATATTACTTCCATTTTTAGATTTTGATGATGTGGCAATCAACTCAGAATTCCGATATTGTGAGGGTGGGTGGTTGAACTGCAGATGGACTCTCTCACCTGTGTGGACCTGCGAGACTGACGAGCATGTCGCGAACGGGCCTTGCGTTGTGCTTCAGCTTCCTCATCACGAACTGGGGTGAGATAGGATCTGAATCAGTGAAACAATACAGAAAGCAATCATGTTAAAGGCAGCAGTGAAGCAAGATCACGCATTGCACCTAAGGAGACATTACTTTAGATTGGATGCAAGGAAGCCATTGCAATGAACAACACGTATAAAATGCTGGAGGAACTCAGCAGTCTAGGCAGTATCTTTGGAACAGAGTACAGTCGATGTTTCAGCCCGAAATGCTGACTGTACTCTTTTCCATACATGCTACCTGACATGCTGAGCTCCTCCAGCATTTTGTGTGTTGCTCGGATTTCCAGCATCTGCAGATTTTCTCTTATTTGCCACTGCTATGAAGCTTGCTTATAACCTCTCCTTGTCAATTCTGCTGTTCAAGCACACCCATTTTCTAATCCAAGGCAGTTCCAATCCAAGTGAAAATTACCAGTATGAGATTCATTCCTGGGAAAAGACTTACAAAACTGGTACTTGGAATTGAAAATTTTTATCCTCATTAGTTGGTCAGTAACCAGCATATGCCTCTTATAAGATTGTAAGCTTTTTTTCTATCCAATGTAAACCTGTCTTGATCTGTAAAGGATAAATTATCCACTTATCTGACTGAAGATGATAAACTAGCTGATGTTGAGGCCTGAATTACAGCTGTCACATCAATGGGGCCAGTATCCTGCCTGCCGGCTTTAGACTAAATGTGGGTCTTCTTTTTTTCTTGGCTCTGTACGGACTCTTTTTTGTGTACAATATACTATTGTTAGGGCTTCCCTGGAAAGGGAAATGGATTCTTATCTAAAATGACAACTCATTTAAATTGTTATACCCAAAAGTGTAGCATCATAATCATTCCTTTGTAAATTAGCTTGAGTTGCTTACTAGGCATCATCCAGAATAAAAGACACTAGAGGCAGATGGACTGCCATTTTAGCTGGGAGGGTTTGTAGGATGGCTCTATCGATTCAGGAAAGTATTGCTTCCCTGGAGGTTAAGTTTCTCTTTGCTTCGGGAGGTTCAAAAAAGCACCAGAATCATGTGCTGCAGCAGCAAACATCTTCCTTCTCCAAACATGTGTAACAAATCTTCCCAGGTCTTCAATGGCACTAAATCTGGGTCCACCTAATTGATTCAAGCTTCAAAGCATAGTCAGGTTCTGTGGTAATCTAAGTGTAAACTTCTGTTAAGTCCACCTCTCCCACCCCCACCCACACCTAAGGTAGACCAAAGAGAAATGGAGGAGAAAACAAAAACTAAGGTAATCAAATAAAAAATAATCTACTTCTTTTCCTCAATTATAAACATTGCAATTTGAGTCCTGAAGAAAGATAATGGCCCAAAACGTTGACATAGATGCTGCCTGATCTGCAGAATTTCTCGGCATTTTGTATGCGTTGCCTTGAGTTAAATATAGATTTCTCTCTCTCTCTCTCTCTGTTTATTCAATTCCCTTCACTGAATTGCAAAATTCTGTTAGCTTTCCTAATAACCTGTACGGTCGCCAAATCTTTCTGCTTCTCAGAGCTCTGCAAACACTAACTGTTAGATAACCCAGAGTACAAGTGCATAGATGTTCTGTTTAGGCTAGATCAGTATATATAAAACAAAAGGTTCCAGCAAGTTTACTGTGGATGGTTTTATTTCCATGTTAGGAAAAGGACATGATGGCACTACAGATGCTGGGAGGAGATCAACACAAAAGTACATTTATTATCAAAGGATGTATATATACCTTGAGATTTGTTTGCTTACAGGCAGCCAATACATGAGGATATTCTAGGGTCTGGTGATTGTAGAGAAATGATGTGTCATTTGGGGTTACTTTCTATGAAACAGTAACACAACTAAGGGAAGATTTAAATTGAGGTCCTTATTACAGCAAGAGACTTAGATATAGTGTCTATATCTAGTTCCATTGCCAGAGATACCAGTAACAATAAGACTTTGATTTAAGATCATTTGTAGAAAGATTGGAAGGAGTTTGAGGTATTTTTTCCCTCCAGGAAAATGGTGCAAGTAACTTGCTAGCTGAGAAGATGATGGAGGTAGGAATCCATAATGCTTGGGCAAACATTAGGAGTGTTATAACCCACAAGTCTACAAACCAGGAGTTGGAAACTAGAAATAGTCATGATTGTTTTTTGTCATGATGATACATAATGCTCTGAAATGGCCCCCTGTCCATGCCTTGAACTCTTATGATAGCAGCACAGTAGCATAGTGGTCAGCAGAATGCTTTACAGTACAGGTGACATGGGTTCAATTCCCAATGCTACCTGTAAGGAGCTTGCAAGTTCTTCCCTTGACCACACAGGTTTCCTCCAACAGTCCAAAGGTGTACTGGTTGGTAAGTTAATTTGTCATTATAAATTGTGATTAGGGTTAAATCAGGGGATTGCTGGGCAGCATAGCTCGAAGGGGCAAAAGGGCCTAGTCCATGCTGTATCCCAATATATAAAATAAACGATTTTCATTGTGTACAGCCTTCAGTGGTCTTTGAATGACTGAAAACGGCTGACATATTATCAGATAATATATGCTTCAGTTAGATAATAAATATTTTGGAAATTTAGAAGCGATGCCGTTAGTTTCAAAAGATGTTTATAATCCAAAGTCTTTAGTATTTCAGGTTAGTGGATGTGTGCCAACATGATTTCAATTAATTTAACAGCAAATTTGTGTACAAAATCTGTCTCTCTAAGACACAAGGTTGAGTCTGGCCAGACTCACTTCAGGTTGGAACCTTAAACCAAGCGAAGTTCTATTCTTTAATGGATTCCGTTAATGGCATGTACACATCAAAAACAATTCTTTGTTTTTCCAAGGTCTATAGAATTAGCAACTGACTAGAGAATACACTGCGACCACGTTTTGAGAGTGTGGTACATAGTGAGCTCACTGCATCGTTCAAACATTTTCGCTTGTAGCTGGTACCTGCGTCTCTCACGGTTCTCAGAGCTGTAACCAGTGCCTTGCGCGGTTAGATTGCTCCCTTTCTCTGCTCCATTTCCTGCTTGGTTTCGAGCCTGGGAGCTGAGGATGTGAAGGAACAAAGTAAGACCTGTGAACCTTATACCATGTACAGAAGCTGCAGCTGGTCAATCTGCAAAATATCAAGGTTCTAAGTATGCTAGAGGAAGTGTTTACCTCTAGCTTTAATTAAGTTGCTGGGCAAAGTAGTAACAATAAATGAAGTTCTAAGCAACAAAATAGTTAAAATCAGCCTTATCAGTGAATTTACTGCTTTGATTGAAGGCGATACACTAAACGGAACCATAACTTACTGAAGAATCAGGAGGTTCCTTAATTAAACTTGACCCCGCCACCTTTGTTATTGTTACTGAAAAATAACTTTGCTCAGTACAGCACGGGTGACTGCATAAAGCTGCTAGTAACTGCTAATAAAATTGGGAGCTAAAGTGAGAGAAGTGCACTAATTTCAGAGGATTACTTAAATAGGACCTAATTTACAGACAACAAAGTATAGTACGATTTCACTTTACGGTCAAGGAGGCAAATGGATTCGCTGATGAACAATTCAGTTCAGACATAATATGGCAATGGATGAAGATTACAGCTGTAGAAAACTGAGGAAGAGGTAAAATTGAGCAACATGAAGACGATACTGATATGGTGTATGAAAGTGATGTAGTTGAAGGCTAGAGAATGGTGTTTGAAATAGAGATCAAAGTCAATGTGTAATTCACCCTGAACTTTGTTGGGGGTGGTGGTGGAGTTTTGGTCTGCTCAGTGAATGTTGCATGACAAATACACAAGAAAGCGAGGGATTAAAGTTGGGTGTCGTCAGCCTACATTTGGAATTTATATCTTGATTTTGAGTGATGTTGCTGATGGGCAGCGTAGGAAGCTATGGGGTTTACCAAGGGAATTAATGCTGAGAAGGAAGTAAAGCTGCTGCTGCATCTTAGCTGCAAAGAATTAGTGATGAAACCAGTCATGGCAGTCTCATCTAGATGAATCAGAGTGGAGGTGCTGGAGGAGGAAGGTCCTGTCAACCATATTAAAGAATGCAGATAAGTTGAAGGCTGGATTTACAACCATTGAGAGATTCTGTAAATGCTGGAAATCCAGAGCAACCCACACAAAATACTGGAGGAACTCAGCACGTCAGGCAGCAGCTATGGAAAAGAATAAACAGCTGACATTTCGGCCAAGACCTTTCAAACGTCAATCATTTATTCCCTTCCATAGAAGCTGCCTGATGTGCTGAGTTAATCCGGCACTTTGTGTGTTGTTCAAAATCACGTATAGTGTCATTAGTGACTTTGATCATAGTTATTTCAGTATTGTGGCAGGGACGGAAACATGATGAAGGAGCCAAATAAAGAGCTTATATATAAATGGGGATTAATGGAAAAGACAAGGAAACTTTCACATAATTTTCGAACCTTCTTACATTGAAGTTTCCCCTTTCAGAAAATGGTAGGAGAGAGACACAACATTTACAGCCTACAGAATCACACTGCTCTCAAGTCCTCTGCTCAGAACTCAACTGAAGTTATCTTTGTTGTCCTCCTCTTTAGTATTTCAAAGTCTTCATGGAAATAACTTAAACAAAAAGTGAAAGTCTGCTTAACCAATTCTAGATACTGCAGTGCCTCACCACAAGTTCTAATTCTGTAACTCACTGAATTATTTAATACCCTTTGTTTTGACAAACCTCCTAGAAATTTGTTCCATGTTTGATTAATCTTTGCTCAAAGAACCTTCTGTCATCATCCTAAATTTTCCATATGATCATTTGTTATTAAGAAGCAAATATGTCCAACCACAGTTATGCATTAGGTACTCTGAGATTTATTTCTGTAAATGGGAGTGTTTATTTGATTTTGGGGCTGAATGGACTAGGTTTTGTCATTCAATTTCAAAACATTCTTTGTATCACAGTACGTACAGTCTTAAAAGAACCTGACACCATTCATGCAGCCTTTTCCTTGTTAGAGACTAATCAATATATCCAGTTTAAAAGTCAATTTCAATCTTATTACAACGTGCTTTCAAATAAATGATATCTGGAAAAAAATGATATGTTAAAACTTAATTATTCCACCCTGAAGGAAATATCATCTGTTTTTTTAATATTCTGATTGCACAGGAGAAATAGAAAACATAAATAGGACTAATGAGACAATGAACTCACACAAATACAGTACCTCATCAACCTTGAAAGAAAGAGAAACAGATAGAGGAAGAATGAGAAAATGAAAAAAATAGAGATGGAGGAGGAAATCGCTATAACAATTTGAATATTATCCTGGAAAATAACACACTATAAATAGGATTCACAGAAGTGGTGGATCTGAGGCTTCTCACATGTGATACAGCTCATTTATCAAATCCATAAATTCCAGAGCAGTCTTACCGACTTGTGTCACCTGAAGACGTTGCTGAGATACCAGCTGTTAAGCCACGGCTACTAGAAAGATTGGAAGAGCTTGTATTCGACAATGTATTGATAGATCCTGGGGCAGAACTACTGGCGAGACTCTCCTGCCTTCTTCCACTGGAAGGAAAGTTTAATTAGACAGGAGATTAACTGGGAAGACCAGCTTGGAAACATATCAGAAAAAATAGTGATCTATCTGTGGAACCAAATAGGAAAATTAATGAATAATTAATAACTAATCTTATCTCAAAACTCAAGAGGAATTTGGTGGCAAAGATAATGGATCCTTGTTCCAGTTCAAACTCTCAAGTACAACCTCCATGTGAATCTCTTCAACATGTTAATAAATGTATTATAACCTCTCCAAATGTTTTTGTGCAAGCCCCTCCCTACTAAACGTGACTCCCTGCATCTATTAATATGATTCCATCTTAGTAGCAAAAAGAATTGCCTTCTCATGTTTTAGAAACATAGAAAAGTACAGCACAGAAACAGGACCTTTGGCCTATCTAGTCCATGTCAACACCATTTAAACTGGCTCCTTCCATCAACCTGCATCAAGTCCATAGCCCTCCATATCTCTACCATTCACGTGTCTATCCAAACTTTGTTTAAGCGTTGAAATCAAGATGCATGCATCACTTGCATTGGCAGCTTGTCCTATACTCTGACAACCCTCTGAGATGAAAAAGTTTCCCCTCATGCTCCCCTTAAACTTTTCACCTCTCACACTTAACCCATGACCTCTAGTTTGTAATCCCACCCAGCCTCAATGGAAAAAGCCTGCTTGGATTCACCCTATCTATACCCCTCATAAATTTGTATACCTCTATCAAATAGATATACCCCTCAATCTCCTATGATCCAAGAAATAAAGTTCTAATCTATTCAATCTCTCCTTATAATTCAGGTTCTCCAATCCTGACAACATCTTTGTACATTTTCTCTGCACTCTTTCAACCTTATTGACATCTTTCCTGTAGGTAAGTAAGCAGTTTTGGTCACATACTCCAAATTAGGCCTCACCAACGTCTTATACAACTTCAACGTAACATCTCGTCTCCTATGCTGAATATATTGGTATATGAAGGCCAATGTGCCAAAATCTTCCTTTAAGACTCCCTCTATCTGTGCTGCCACTTTCAATGAATTATGGACCTGTAGTCCCAAATCCCTTTGTTCTACCACATTCCTCAGTGCCCTACCCATTCACTGTGTAACACCTATCCTGGTTGTCCCTACCGAAGTGCAACACTGTGCACTTTTCCATATTAAATTCCATTAAATTCTTCAAGATCGAGGTTTAAAAAAAACCCTTCAATAGTTTGTTGTTAGAGAACAACATAAAGCCATCCCTCCAAAACCCAGAGTCCTAATCAATGCTTCATGAATTGCAGGATATCTGGGGTCTGACCCAAGGATCGTGTCCAAAACAATGCACAATACTGACGACTATGTCTCAGTGCATTCTATCTCTGATCGATATACAAGACCACTGCCACCTGTAAGAACTGGAACAGGAATACAAGCAGCCAGTGGTCCTCAAAATACAGCAGTGCAACTCAATCAGTACAAAATGCTGAGAAAAGCTGATACGATCAGTACCTTATAAAAGTGGTGAAGCTGGCAGAAGCATTACCAGGGTTAGTATCATTATGTCTTGAAGGTGACATTGTTCTGGAACGCAGTCTGAAGTCTTGTGCACTATAGCTGCGGCCTATCATTTTCAGGAGCATGTGACTAGTCAAGAAGCAGAACAGTGTGCAAACATGCAGGGAGAGAACAGCACAGTCAATACATCAACTTACAGGGTATACATGGAGATAGAAAGCATGTCTGTCACTTGTCATTCACAGATTGGCGCATGGAACATCCAAACCGGCATGTTCAAGTACATGAATTTGCAGGTACAATATATCTGGAAGTGCATGCACCATTGTAAACACACTTAAAGTGCATGTAATATAACAACAGACACATACGGTGCAGGAGTTTACATTTACAGCAAGTGTACAGACACAGTAAATTACTAGCATGCAGGATTAAACTAATTGCAATAATCAAGTCACAACTAATATAGAGCACAAAGATGACTATAGGATGAGGCTGTTATATTAATCTGCTGGCTTATTAAAGCTAAATACATTTCAGTAATTGCTAAGCGAATTTAGATCTAAGGAGCAGGTGAAGTCTAAAGAACAATACATGTACAGGAAATCATTATTCATTAACAACAGTTAAAAAATACCCAAATCAAGTGGAAGAGGCCAATTTTGATCAGGAATTTAACAGTCTTATTGGAGATAATAATAATTAAGTCTAGCTGGGAGGAAGAGGAGACCGGTTGTGAACAGTGAGATTACCGACAATTAACAATAATACTGCGTAGGTGTCAAATACTTTGTGCAAACATTTAAATGCAATCAGATTTTTTTCCTTTGTACTGGCCAACATTCCTCACTTAAGCAACAATCATTTATCAGAATCAGAATCTGGTTTACTATCTCCGGCTTGTGACATGAAATTTGTTAACTTAGCAGAAGCAGTTCAATGCAATACATAATCTAGCAGAGAGAGAAAAATAATGATAAAAATAATAAATAAAAATAGAAAAATAATAAATAAACAAGTAAATCAATTACATATATTGAATAGATTTTTAGAAATGTGCAAAAACAGTAATACTGTATTTTAAAAATCAATGTCTATTTAGGAATCGGATGGCAGAGGGGAAGAAGCTATTCCTGAATCGCTGAGTGTGTGCATTCAGGCTT
The DNA here is from genome assembly GCF_030144855.1 of Hypanus sabinus. Classification (NCBI taxonomy): domain Eukaryota; kingdom Metazoa; phylum Chordata; class Chondrichthyes; order Myliobatiformes; family Dasyatidae; genus Hypanus; species Hypanus sabinus. The sequence goes on from NC_082712.1 coordinate 126,307,761, forward strand.
CTGTATCTCCTACCTGATGGTAACAGTGAGAAAAGTGCATGCCCTGGGTGCTGGAGGTCCTTAATAATGAACGCTGCCTTACTCAGACATCGCTCCCTGAAGATGTCTTGAGTACATTGTAGGCTAGTGCCCAAGAGGGAGCTGACTAGATTTACAACCTTCTGCAGCTTCTTTCGGTCCTGTACTGTAGCCCCTCCGCACCAGACAGTGATGCAGCCTGTCAGAATGCTCTCCACGGTACAACTGTAGAAGTTTTTGAGTGTATTTGTTGACATGCCAAATCTCTTCAAACTCCGCTGCCTTGCCTTCTTTATGACTACATCAACATGTTGGGACCAGGTTAGATCCTCAGAGATCTTGACACCAAGGAACTTGAAGCTGTTCACTCTCTCCACTTCTGATCCCTCTGTGAGGATTGGTATGTGCTCCTTTGTCTTATCCTTCCTGAAGTCCACAATCATCTTACTGATGTTGAGTGCCAGGTTGTTACTGCAGCACCACTCCATTGTTTGGCATACCTCACTCCTGTATGCCCTCTCCTCACCACCTGAGATTCTACCAACAATGGTTGTATCTGTATATGGTATTTGAGCTATGCCTAGCCACAGTCACGTACATACAAAGAGTAAAGCAGTGGGCTAAGCACACACCCGAAGTGCGTCAGTGTTGATCATCAGCAAAGAGGATATGTTATCACCAATCTGCACGGACACGATCAGTCCAAGTCAGCATGGATTTACGAAGGGGAAATCATGCTTGACTAATCTTCTGGAATTTTTTGAGGATGTAACTATGAAAATGGACAAGGCAGAGCCAATGGATGTAGTGTACCTGGACTTTCAGAAAGCCTTTGATAAGGTCCCACATAGGAAATTAGTGGGCAAAATTAGAGCATATGGTATTGGGGGTAGGGTGCTAACATGGATAGAAAATTGGTTGGCAGACAGGAAACAAAGAGTAGGGATTAACGGGTCCTTTTCAGAATGGCAGGCTGTGACCAGTGGGGTACCGCAAGGCTCAGTGCTGGGACTGCAGTTATTTACAATAAACATTAATGATTTAGATGAAGGGATTAAAAGTAACATTAGCAAATTTGCAGATGACACAAAGCTGGGTGGCAGTGTGAAATATGAAGAGGATGTTAGGAGAATGCAGGATGACTTGGACAGGTTGGGTGAGTGGGTAGATGCATGGCAGATGCAGTTTAATGTGGATAAATGTGAGGTTATCCATTTTGGTGGCAAAAGCAGGAAGGGAGATTACTATCTGAATGGTGTCAAGTTAAGAAAAAGGGAAGTACAACGAGATCTAGGTGTTCTTGTACATCAGTCACTGAAAGTAAGCTTGCAGGTACAGCAGGCAGTGAAGAAAGCTATTGGCATGTTGGTCTTCATAACAAGAGGAGTTGCGTATAGGAGCAAAGAGGTCCTTCTGCAGTTGTACAGGGCCCTGGTGAGACAACACCTGGAGTATTGTATTCATTTTTGTTCTCCAAATTTGAGGAAGGACATTCTTGTTATTCAGGGAGTGCAGCGTAGGTTCACGAGGTTAATTCCCAGGATGGTGGGAATGTCATATGTTGAAAGATTGTAGCAACTGGGCTTGTATACACTGGAATTTAGAAGGATGAGAGGGGATCTGATTGAAACATACAAGATTATTAAGGGATTGGACATGCTAAAGGCAGGAAACATGTTCCCGATGTTGGGGGAGTCCAGAACCAGAGGCCACAGTTTAAGAATAAGGGGTAGGCCATTTAGAACAGAGTTCAGGAAAAACTTTTTCACCCAGAGAGTTGTGGATCTATGGAATGCTCTGCCTCAGAAGGCAGTGGAGGCCAATTCTCTGGATGCCTTCAAGAATGAGTTAGATAGAGCTCTAAAAGATGTGGAGTCAAGAGATTTGAGGAGAAGCCAGGAATGGGGTGCTGATTGTGGATGATCAGCCATGATCACATTGAATGGCGGTGCTGACTTGAAGGGCCAAATGGCCTACTCCTGCACCTATTGCCTATTGACTGTGGTCTTCTGGTTAGGAAGTCGAGGATCCAATTGCAGAGGGAGGTACAGAAGCCCAGGCTCTGCAATTTCTCAATTAGGATTGTGGGAACGATGGTATTAAATGCTGAGCGATAGTCGATGAACAGCATCCTGATATAGGTGTTTGTGTTGTCCAGGTGGTCTAAAGTCATGTAGAGAGCCATGGAGATTGCATCTGCCATTGACCTATCGTGGTGTTAGGCAAATTGCAATGGGTCCAGGTCCTTGCTGAGGCAGGAGATCAGTCAAGTCATGACCAATCTCTCAAAAGCTTTTCATCAGTGTCCATGTGAGCGCTACTGGACGATAGTCATTAAGGCAGCCCACAGTATTCTTCTTAGGCACTGGTAAAATTGTTGCCTTTTTGAAGTAAGTGGGAACTTCGCCCGTAGCAGTGAGAGGTTGAAAACTTCCTTGAATACTCCCGCTAGTTGGTTGGCACAAGTTTTCCGAGCTTTACCAAGTACTCCATCAGGACCTTCCACCTTGCAAGGGTTCACTCTCTTTAAAGACAGTCTAATATTGGCCTGAGATGGAGATCACAGGGATCTTCACAGCTGTAGTTGTGTTCTCCCTTTCAAAGTGTGCATAGAAGGCGGTGAGTTCATCTGGTAGTGAAGCATCGCTGCCATTCTTACTATTGGGTTTCGCTTTGTAGGATATAATGTCTTGCAGACCCTGCCAGAGTTGCCATGCATCTGATATCGACTCCAACCTCATTCGAAATTATCTCTTCGCCCTTGAAGTAGCTCTCCGCAAATCATACTTGGCTTTCTGGTACAGGCCTGGGTTGCCAGACTTGAATGCCACAGATCTCGCCTTCAGCAGCCTTCTGCCTACTCACTGCAAATAACCTTACTTTGTGCAAACGAGCACTTTCATTCTCTTGCAGTAACAAGTGAGTGAACTTCAAGAAGCAAACTCTACAATGCAAAATACTCAAGAATATCATGAAGGTATGAGAAAAGATGTTTTATATTTTGCCCGAGCAAGTTACATGAGGGTACTCAACAGAAGGATAGTTTCTATAAAACCAAACTAACAGCTTTTCTTAAAACTCAGAATGCCAAATGTTCATCTTAGATATATTTCTAGAAGACAGAAAAACTAGGGGAGCTCTGTGTGATATTAAACGATACTCTGCTAGAACAGAACACTTCCAGTAATACACATTAATAAGGCAAGGCAGAAAGTGAATTGACAGCTCAGGAATGAAAGTAGAGTAAGATACTCACACCCCCCTCCCTCCACTCTCGTATCTCTGAGGGGCGGGGGGGAGTGTGAGAGAATGGGAGCTGTGAGGGGGAAGGTGAGGGAGGGTGGGTGGAGTGGGATTGGTGGGAACGGGGGAGTGGGCCAGAAAGTGTGGGGGGGGGCAGGAGGAGTAGGGGGGCAGGAGGAGTAGAGTGGGGCAAGAGGGTGTAGAGGGGTGGAGGGGTGTACAGGTGGATGAGAGAATAAAGCGAAAAAATTATGCAGTGAGGGATTCTACAAAAATATCATTTTTTTCAGAATAAATATTTCAAATGAATTTTGAAAAGGTTTAGCTATTTTAGATCTTTTGACTTCAGTTTAATGAGAACTCAGAACCATTAGATGTATTACTGTTGAAAAGTTATCAGCTAAATTATCAAAAATATCAAAAAACAGAATCATTGCTGAAGTGATTCCATCTCATTTATTATCAGCATAAAGAGCTGTACAAGTGTACACAACTTAAACTGTAATATGAGTAGATTAGTTTATTCGTTTTTTCACAGGCTGAAATCAGTACGAGAGGTCATTAAATGGTGACCCAGCAGAAGTTTAAAAAGGGCTCAGGAGTTTTCAGCATGCTGAAATAAGCTTGGGGCCAATGAAGTGGAGGTGTAAGTGGAGTGGCCGTTACCTGAGTGGGCCAGTGTTAGAGGGGTCCAGCTTTGGCTCAACAGGATTAGATAAATACAAGCTTGGGCAAACACCAGTGGAGGTTCTAAGAATGGAAGTTTCTTGGCTTTTTTTCCCTGTTTGTACATAGCTAATGCACTGAGAAAAGATCTGGAGCTGGTGGTGTGCTCCTTGAGTAAGATGTGGGAAATTTGGGAGACCTCCAGTCTCCCTGATAACCACATCTGCATGAAGTGCATCGAGTTGCAGCTCCTTAGAGATAGTGTTAAGGAACTGGAGCTGCTGCTGGATGACCTTCAACTTACTTAAGAAAATGAGGAGGTGATACAGAGGAGCTACAGGAGGCAGTCACTCCTAAGTTGCAGGAGGCAGGTACCTAGGTGACTGTTGGGAGACAGAATGGAAAAAGGCAACAAGTGCAGAGTAGTCCTGTGGCCATTCTCCTCAATAATAAATATACTGCTTTGGATACTGTTGGGGGTGTGACCTACCAGGAGGAAGCCACAGTGACCAGGTCTCTGGCACTGAGTCTGACTGTGTGGCTCAGAAGGGAGGGGTGGTGGGGTGGGTGGAGGAGTGCAGTGGTGACAGGGGAGAGTGAATAGCCGATTCTGTAGGTGCGAAAGAGTAAGTGCTGGAGGGGTAGAATTGGAAGACAAAGAAATGGCAGACAATAATTATTTTGCATCAGTCTTCACTGAGGAAGACAGGAGAGAGATGCTGGAAATCTGAGAGTGTCCGGGTCAGAACTAAGTGTAGTTGCGATCACTAAGGAGAAGGTGCTTGGGAAGCTGAACAGTCTCAAGGTAGATACGTCACCTGACCCAGGTGGACTACACCATAGGGTTCTGAAAGAGGTGGCTGAAGAGATTATGGCAGCATTACTAAAGATCCTTCCAGAATCACTAGATTCTGGAATGGTTCCGGAAAACTGGAAAACTATAAATGCCATTCCACTCTTTAACGGAGAGAGGCAGTGGCTGGAAAGATGTTGGAGTGTATTATTAAACATGAGGTTTCGGGGTACTTGGAAGCACATGATAAAACAGGCAAAAGTCAGTACCTTTTTCTTAAGGGGAAACCTTGCCCGACTAATCTGATGAAATTCCTTAAGGAAATAAGAGGCAGGAAAGACAAAGTAGAGTCAGTAGAGTTGTTTCTTTGGATTTTCGGAAGGCCTTTGACAAGGTGCCACACATGAGGCTGCTTAACAAGGTAAAAGCCCCTGATAATACAGGAGAGATATTAGCATGGATAAAAGATTGACTGAGTGGCAGGAGGCAAAGAGTGGGAATAAAGGGAGCCTTTTCCGGTTGGCTGCTGGTAACTAGTGGTGTGTACATGGACCGTGTTGGGACAGCTTCTTTTCATCTTGTACATCAGTGATTTGGATGAAGGAACTGATGGTTTTGTGACTAAGTCTGCAGACAATACTAAGAGGGGCAGATAGTGTTGAGGAAGCTAGGAGGCTACAGAAGGACAGTCAGATTGGGGGAATGGGCAAAGAAGTGGCAGGTGTAATACAATGTAAGGAAGTACATCGTCATGCACTTTAGCAGAAGGAATAAAGGCATGGACTATTTTCTAAATGAGAAGAAAACTCAAAAATTAAAGATGCAGAGTCCTTGTGCAGGATTCCCTTAAGATTAACTTGCAGGTTGAGTTGGTGTTAATGAAAGCAAATGCAATGTTAGTATTTATTTTGAGAGGATTAGAATATAAAAGCTAGGATTTCATGCTAAAGCTTTATAAGGCATTGGTCAGACTGCACGGAGTGTTATGAGCAGCTTTGGACCCCATTTCTAAGAAAAAATGTGCTGGCATTGGAGAGAGTCCAGAGAAGGTTCATGAGAATTATCCCAGGAATGTAAGGGTTAACATATAAGGCGCATCTCATGGCTCTGCATCTGGGTCTGTACTAGCTGGAGTTTAGGAGAATGAGAGGGGATCACCGCAACCTATCAAATATCGAAAGGTCTGGATCATGTGGATGTTTCCTACTTTGATTAAGTCTAGGACCAGAGCACACAGCCTCAAAACTGAGGGACATCCATTTAGAACAGAGACAAGGAAATTTTTCTATAGCCAGCAGGTGGTGTATTTGTGGAATTCAGTGCCACAGATAGCTATGCAAGCCAAGTCATTGGTTATACTTAAGGGAGAGGTTGATGGGATCTTGATTAATCAGGGAATTAAAGGTTATGGGGAGAAGACAGGAAAATGAGGTTGAAAGGGACAATAAACCAGCCATGATGGCTGAATGGCCCAACTCTGATCCTACAGTATATTTTCAGTGGAGGTTTACTTGTCCCTGCACTAAACTTCAGCTCACTACTCTGTGAGATTTACTCGTCTCGACATTTAAATGAGTCAGCGATTGCCAACTCATTTTTGTGAACTTCAGTTCTGAGTGCTATTTGCTTACTTTTACTGTTTGCACTATTTGTTTTTTTTCCTCTGCATATTGGGTGCTTGACGGTCTTCTTTGTTTTAATGGGTTCTGTTGAGTTTCTTTATTATGTGGCTGCCTGTAAGGAAACAAATCTCAAGGTTGTGCTAAGTATTAATTCTTTGATAATATATGAACTTTGAACTTTGGTCTTACAACTTGGGCTGAGCGATCAAACTGATTGAGTATCTAGTGAATAATATTTCTTCAGAATGGTTTCAGGGTTAGGTCATGCTTCATGCAGCTGTCAAAAATCAAGCTACTTATCATTAACTCCTTTCTTTCCACAGCTGTTACCTGACCTGTGGATTGCTTCAGAATTTTATGTTTGATTTCAGATTTCTGGGATCTGTAGTATTTTGTTATTTTCACACATTGGTGTTGGATTGCGGACAAGAATACACATGGTAGCAGTGTCTTCTGAGGTTTAAAAAAAAGCATATTGAAACCTGTATTATTTTCAATCCAGCAAAAAATAGTGGAATATCCTACACTAGCAGAAATAGAATTGAGACATAATTCAGGAATAATGTTCCACTAACTAGCAGACTTGACTCTATTCAGCTGCTGCTAAAATAGTAACTATAAAAAAAGTTGTTGAGCTAAAGCGATTGAAGCTGAATCTGCCTAGGGTGGAGGGGAAATATACAGCACAAGCTATAGCAATAGCTCACTTATTCAGCACATCACCAAATGGTATGCTCGGAGAACCTTCTGGAAGGATACAATAAATATGGGAAGATAGCACAGGAGAAATAGTCCAAGCACAACAGAGATGGGGACTGCAGGGAGGGACAGAACGCAGAGTAGTTCACAATAAACAAACAGTTCTTCAGTTCTGGTTCTTCACAAAACTTCCACTGGGGAAAGATATTTCCACTGGCAGTGACAATGGACAGAAGGGAGATGAGGCAAATGGGTAGGAGTTAGAGGGGCTGAGTTGCTGAATAGTTAACTATTCAGGGAGTTAACTGAATAGTTGAACAACATGTTGGAAGTGAAATGTCCTGAAGTGACATGGGAAAGAAGGAGAAATTATTCCCATCATCGTCTGAACCCTTAGCAATTGGGGCCACAAAATTATTCCTGAGCATCACTTGAAAAAGTATTTGCTTACATTGTGAACTAGAGTACTGACAGAAACAGCCATTCACTACATGCTATCTAAATGATGCAGCGGAGCAATATGTGTGTTTGCGTACATTGAAAAATCCCGAATTTAGATGAAAGATGTTACCATGTGTCTTGAGGTGGGTAAAGATTGGAGTCTATAAGCCTGCCTTTCTCTAGAAAGGGTTTATGTGGAGCCCAATTCTGAAGAAATATTTGTTTACAGTGAACTATCCCTCATGTTAACCAGTGGAGTATGTCCCATTCTTTTTCTGTTTTCTTTTTCTTGTTCTTGACCGACAAAATGAAGGATTTGCAATCCTTAACAGCGTGTACTATTTCAGACATAGATTATCAAAGATATATATGTCTAGTCATCTCATCCTTTCCAAAATGATCCTCCATTCTAGGCATCCAGATCAGGCTTCTACAGATTAGTTGGTTGCTTCAAATAAAACTAGCTAGATTTAGAATATCAAACTGTGACAAGAACTAGAATATCAAACTGTGACAAGAGGTGCCAGGGCTAAAAGAATTGCATTTGACTATTTAGGAAGTAGCTTAATGAACATAATAGGAAAAGATTGAGACTGTGTCTTTGATACTCGCTATGCTCAGCTGCCATTTTCTTGCAGCTATCCCCTCCTGTCAGCTGTATTACCAAATTATTATAGCACCAACAGAAAAATATAGCCAAAGAAAAAAGAAATAACTGCAAAAAAATGCCTCAGTTCATAACAAGACAGGGAGCTAGACTTCAATTAAATCCTTTGAAAACCAATGGGCCACCTCAGTACCAAAGTCAGCTAGCTAAAAGCCAACATGGCAAAATGCAGGTCTTCAATAATATCTGAGCACTGGAATGTAGTGAGACCACAGGTCACCAAGACACCTTTTGGTTTAACTGTTGCTTAAGAATAAGCCTTCTAAACTTTTGGTTTGAGCCCAACTTTCTAAAGTGCTCATTTCTGGAAGGGTTAGTGACTTTAGCAGATCAGTACAAGAGAATAAGAAAATATTGACTGGAAACAGCTGTTAACAATGCTTGGGGAAAACCTGGATTGTTGGAAGGGGGCTCTTTGAGAGGCAGTTAGGGGAAATTAAAGACAGTTTTGAGCAACGTAGGAAATGTCGAGAACACAGAAAAAAATAAACCCAATGAAAGAGAACAAGTGAAAAGCATAGAGGCAGAGAATTAAGAAAGAAAAGCTATTAATGCCACTTTTTTTTGAAGTAGAAAACCTTCTGACAAATACCGAGACTAATCTAATCTGTTTTCATGCATGATCTGGCACATGTATATTTTCATTTCTCTCTGTTTTTGTTTCAGATTTCCAGTATGTGCAGTTCTTTCTATTTTCAAAGGATTTGTTTTCCTTTGATTTGAAAGATATTACATAACTGGCAGTGGTACAGAGAGATGGTTCAGCCACCTCGGCACATATGCTGATTTCAATAGCGTAAGCAAGGACCTGCCGAAAGTAGATTAGGAGCAGATGCTAGCAGATAACATGACAGCTGACAAGTGGGAGTTTTTTAAAGGAGCTTTAAGAGTTCAGGGTTAGCATGGCCCAGGAAGGGTGAAAGGCAAATATGGCAAGATTAGGGGACTTTGGACAACAAAGGGCAGACTGAAGGTTTGATCAAGAAAAAGGAAATACACAAATGGGATACAGGGAATCTCAAGGAATATAAAGAGTATGTAAAGAAGAAATTGGAGGGCAAAAGGGTCTATGAAATACCCTTAGTAAGTAAGATTTAAAATAAAGCCAAGCATAAGTATATCCACTGGAAGAATGTAGCCAAGATTCCAAAGAGGTAATCTCTGTGCGGCAACACAATGTGATTCTACAGTAATGTGCAAAGGTCTTAGCCACACATATATATATCTAGGGTGTCTTAAGACTTTTGCACAGTAAACATAGAGTGGAGAGTGAGCTTGTAAATCTGGCAGGAGCAAAAGTTATTGGGAACGATGACGGTAAAGCACTGCAGGAGGGGCGTGGGACTGGTAGCGGAGAAGGAGTGCCAAGGCAGGGCTTGGCACCGGCAAGATCATTTGATCCCAAACAATTGACTTAGTGATCATTAAATAATGTCTCCCTAGTGCTTCCCACATTCTTCCTCCTCTCTTTCCCTTTTTCTCCCCAACCATGATTCCCTTTTCGCAGCCTCCTTCCCACTACAGTCCCCAACAGACTCATATCAGAATCAGGCTTATCATCACTCATATATGTCATGAAGTGTTTTTTTTTGTAGATGGAGAGTTTGGGGAGGGATACGTGGATCATCCAGGGTAGGTCAGTATTAACAGTAGATGTTAGATGCCAGGGAAGGCATGTTTGATAAATAGTCAGGGCTGGATGAGATCTATCTCAGGCTGCTATGGGAAATGAGGGAGGAGAGGGTTGAAGCTCTAAGAGAGATTTTTGTATTCTTGTTAGCTACAGGTGCGATGCCAGGAGTCTAGAGGACAGCTAATAGGGCTCCTTTATTGAAGAAGGGCAGCAGCAATAAGCAAGAGTCTATAAGCTGCTGTGTCTTGCGTCATTGGTAGGAAAATTACTGTAGAAAATCCTAAGGGATAGGATTTATGTACATTGGGCTGATCAGGGATGGTCCACATGGCTTTGTGCAGGGGAAGTCATACCTTACACAATAAGACAAAGACACAATAATAAAAAAAAACACGATAAATACAAATACATAAGATAGCTTATGAACAGAGATTGAATGTCTGTCCATAAAGTGACACGAGGCACAGGAGTGTCTATACACATGGTGACTGACAGGACATGATAAAGAAGTATTCGCGTGGGGTGTGGATGGGTGGGTTAGTGGGTAGACGTGTTGATCAGCCTTACTGCTTGAGGTTAAGTAACTGCTTTGATTCTTTGGAGTACTAATGCATTTGACAAGATACTCTAGGGATCCCCCGTCACACAAATTGACCTTGGATTTCAATCCCCACCACCTCCCCCAAACAACTCCACACAACTCACTTCAATCACTGATCTTCTCCCAGGGAGGCACTTGGCTGCACACACACGTGGTTCTGTAGTTTAACTGTCAGTTCCTTGCCAGTGTTATATAGGTAACAATGGGGATCAAACAAATAACACTTCCCTGCTCAGCCTTCAATCATGGACTAGATAGGAGCATCATGCAGGACTCTGCAAACCTTGCTGATAACTTGGGGTCCAGCCACTCTCAATTCTGGAGGCAATCAGACAACCTGAACAAAGTCCAGATGTGGTTTCTGCCTCTGAAGACAATGCCTCATTTGTTCTTCCAAAGTCCAGTTCAATAGACAGATGTCACACAAAGGCAACAGGGCAGGATGTTCACTGCAACACTTTCAGGCCCAGTCAAAGTAGGAAAGAGGTTTCCATGTCTGTCACCAGCAGCCACGACTCCTGCTATCGCAGGAGACTCACTGACACTCAGCATCTGGACATCTGGTGCTAACTGAGTCACACAACTCAGCATGGATACAGGAACTTTGGCCCAACAACTTCATGCTGACCTCTGTGTCCACCCCACATGGCTTCCTCCTCAATGTTAACTGAACTCCTGGAACATGTAGTTGGAAAGACATTACATCAATGAGCAAGAGGGTGCTCCTAATCTGTTCCAGTGTCCCAGGCATGATCACAATTTGTTAGTGATATATTTGCATGTGCCAGAGAAAATAGTGAGCACATTATTGCTGTCTCACAAGGACATAAACGACTACAGCTAAAATAGCCAGCCACTTATCTACTCTGACTTCTCTTAAATAAAGCATGAAGGCTGTATTATTGTTAGAGAAGTGATCACTGACTTCCATGAAAACCAACTGGAGGAATGAAAAACTCATTGGTGAGCTATAAAATGGACCATAAGACAAGCATAATTAAGCCACTCGGCCATCAAGTCTACTCCACCATTTAATCATGGCTGATTTATTATCTCTCTCAACCTCATTCTCCTGCCTTCTCCTTGTAACCTTTGACACCCTGACTAACCAAGAACCTATCAATCTCTGCTTTAAATTTACTCAATAACATGGCCTCCATGGCAATGAATTTCACAGATTCACCACCCCCTGGCTTAAGAAATTCCTCCTCAGTTCTGGTCTAAATGGATGTCCTTTTATTCTGAGGCAGTTCCTTTGTTCCTAGACTTATCCACTGTAGTAGTGGTTGCCAACCCGTCGATCGCAATTGACTGGTTGATCTTTGAGACTTTCCCAGTAGATCCCAAAAAAAAGAGAAAAATAAATACACAAATACTGTTGAGAGATTGTCTCCGGGTTGCGGGGTTTTTGTTCCGTTTTTCTGCCCAGTGTGCATGCGTGTTGCTCCCCTGCCACACACTACAGTGTACTTCAGTGGTCTCCAACCACAGGCCGCGAGGAAACGATATGATTTGATGATATGAATCAGTTGCATCCTTCCTCATTCCCTGTCATGCCCACTATTGAACTTGAAAGCACATGATGTCATCAGTTGCCTAAACACGATGATAGCCTTGCGCGGGATCACTGGTTGGCCGCGGGCGGCCAGCGAGAACTGCCGTTGCTACTGGCCCGGCGTGCCGACATACGGGCGCCGGCTCTAAAACTGTACAGCATACTGAACGTTCGTGAGGCACCCGGTGCTAAAATATCCGCAGACGACCTAATTCGGGGTCAGGGTTTGGTATGTAGCAGAGCAGCTACCTCGCTGCGATCTACTGAAAGTCATCCCTTGAATCAAACTTTTGTTGGCCGAAAGATCCGACAACGGGGGCGGGCATGCGCCCTGTCGCACTCCTTGCTTGCTCTCTCGGGACTGCGACCGCTGTGGCCCCGGCACGGGGACCTTTGGCCCTGACCTTGTCCTCTCACCCCAGCCACACCTGGCCAAGGCGTCTGGCGGCGGGAGGCTGGAGTTCGGGCCCGGAGGCTGTCTGATGAGGCAATGAAGCCCTCAAAACTGCTTCGGTACCCTGAGTCCAAGCACCCAGCACTTAAAGATAAACCCGTTGAGTTTTTTCAGCAGAAAAAACGTGAGCAAGCGGGACAGAAGCTAAGTGCTGAGAGCCATGTAAACTAAATTGTGGAATAGACTGGACATAAGAAACCTGCTTCAAGTATCGCTATATTCCGGTCGTGTTTAACACCCCCTCCCCACCATCAGCCGTCCACAAGAACATTGTGAATATTAAACTGGTCCGCGGTGCGAAAAAAGGGCGATGACCCCCGGTGTACATATATTATTTCTACTTCCGGGTTGTGGGGTTTTACTTCCGGTCTTTTCTGCCTGGTGCACATCTGTGTGACTAATTGATTTAGTAAGTCAATCTTGCCTTTCACTAAGGCCAAGGTAGGGGATCTTGGGCTTAAAAAGGTTGGTGACCACTACACTATGGGAAACATCCTCTCAACATCCACTCTATCTAGGCCTTTCAATATTCAACAGGTTTCAATGAGATCCTCCGCCTATTTTTCTAAACTCTAACAAGTACAAGCCCACAGCCAGTAAACACTCCATATGTGTTAACCTTTTCACTCCTGTCTCATGAACCTCTTCTGTACCCTCTCCAATGCCAGCACATCCTTTCTTAGATAAGGGGCCTAAAACTGCCTACAATACTCCCTGCATTCTGGCCATTACCTTATAAAACCTCAGCATCACATCCTAGCCCTTGTATTCTAGCCTTCTCAAAATGAATGCTAACATTGCATTCGCCTTCTTTACGGCTGACCCAACCTGTAAGTTAACCTTTAGACAATCCTGCAGAAGATTCCCAAGTCCCTTTATATCTCTGATGTTTGAGTTTTCTCCCCACTTAGAAAATAGTTTATGCCTTTTTACCTTCCACCAAAGTGCAGGAACATACCCTGCCCTACATTATATTTCATCTGCTACTACTTTTCCAATTTTCCTCATCTGTCCAAGTCCTAATGCCAGACTCCCTGCTCTCTCAACAGTACCTGCCCCTCCAACCATCTGTATCTTCTGCAAATTTGGCCACAAAGCCATGAAAATGTGAAAAGTTACAGGCAGAGGGCTGGGGAATGTGGTTGAGAGGAAAATGGATCAGCCTTGATGAAATGGTGGGGTAGACTCAATGGGTCGAATAGCCTTATTTTGCTCCATAGTCTTATGGTCTGACACTGCTGCCAACAAGCATCTGCTTATCTACCTCAAGATAGGCACATATTACAGCCAGGACAGTCAAGTTGTAAGTGTATCACATGGTTACATGCCAGGAGAACTGGGCTGTATTAGAGAACATAATAGCGTTCATATTAACAGCTGTCTGAAAACAACATCCTTCAAATTGCTCAATTATAAATTGCCAAATACAGCACTAGCCAGATGCAGAACAAAAATGTTTATACTGACCCAGATTTAAAAAAAAACAACCTGCTCCATTAACAGTAAAAATCTCCTTTACTCCTTTCATATGTCATGATCAAGAAGGCTGGATTAAAATGCAAGGAATATCACTGTAATGTGACAAAGACCATTCCATAACTAACATTTCTTAGGATGTGAGAATGTTTTAGGTGGACTGTTTAAAGTTATGAACCTCAGTCAGATTATCCACAAGGTCAGCCCATTTTCTGCAGTCAGCTCCATTGCTTCCCTTAATGCCACCAGCCATGCAGGATTACCACTCACCTTAGTTTGTCATGCCATATTAAATCCTACTACCTTATGGTGCTGTTTCGTAGAGCAGCGATTTACATTTTGACTCTTCCTTTAAAAAAAACTCTTCTTTACATTTCACTCTGGGCTCACTGGTACTTACCAAATGTATTCAATGTCAACCAACAATTCTGGGGCAAAATATAGCGGGCACGTATTCACTATGCTGACCTTGGCCACATATACATTTTTCTACAGTTTAATATTACGGTTCTCACATGGAATTAAGTTATTTTTTTTAATCTGAAGAGCATCCCAAAGGGCTTGCACGTAATAAATCAGTGACTTAGTCACATTTATTATGAAAGAAAACAGAGCAGCTTATTTTCAAGGATGCACTCTGAGCAGAGATGAATGATCAATTATTGATTGAGAGAGCAATATTGACCAGCACACCAGAAGAACTTTCTGACTTTCCAATTAGGGATGTGTGATTTTTTAATGTCCACCCGCACTGTTGGGAAGAGACGCGAGACTTTACTTGAGAATAAACCTGGAGGTCGGAATCTCCAACTATGCAGCTTTCTACGCCAATGTACCTCATGTGTTCAAAGTCAAGAATAGGACTTGAACACAGCTGATCATTTCTGTCTGCAGGAATCTGCAATTGCCGACTGGTAGTTCACCATGGGAACTGAGTGAGCGCAATATTGTATATCCAGAGACACACACGAACAAGACAAAAACCTCAGAGTAAAAATTCAAGATGAATGGATGAACATTACAAAAGCTCAATCCCTTTTATGAATTCCCATTGGAAACACAGTCTGGCTTAATGACATTAGCAAGAGGCCAATGATTTCACTACACACAGGCTACAAACCTCTTTGGATAACCAGGCACTGTTGCTGTAAGTACACCAGTGTTGCCTGGCAGAATGTTGTT
Organism: Hypanus sabinus; assembly: GCF_030144855.1. Classification (NCBI taxonomy): domain Eukaryota; kingdom Metazoa; phylum Chordata; class Chondrichthyes; order Myliobatiformes; family Dasyatidae; genus Hypanus; species Hypanus sabinus. The sequence continues at coordinate 126,322,811 of NC_082712.1, forward strand.
GAGATCCTTATCTTGTTTGTTGCTCTCCAACTCTGTCTGTTTACGTGTGTAGGATGAGCTCCGGGCCAGGATGCCGGAGTCATCTTCTCGCTGCTTTGTGTACGAGGCACTTCGAGCCACTGCGGCTGCAGAATCACTGCAAGAAGAAGCAACAATCACACAGGAAACAGCAGGCCCTGAAGAAAGACCTGGCAAACAGGTTTGTTTTTTTTTAAAGCACTTTCAACTTCAGTAAACTATTTGGACACAAGCACAAATTTGCTGTCAGAGAGACAAGATAGACTGTTTGTTAAATAACTTTTATTTTCCTACTTTACACAAATTGCCTCTAGTCACAGTAAGGTGCTCTTTAAGGGTAACTTTGAGAGAGATGAATGTTTGTCCAATTTTGGTGAAGTATTTTTAAACAGTGAAACCAATTAGATGAAAGCCATCTCTCCCTAAACTAGGCACCCTCTATCCATCTCCCTACCATGCCTAATCTGGTACCATTCTGAATTCCACCATTTCTTCAATATTCTCTCATTGAACTCAACAGATTATCCTGGGGAAACACGTTGGGCCTATTACCTTCGTTCTGATTCCACCTAAATTAGCCTTACGTGTAAATGTTGCTGAGTTGATCAATATGCTTCAATGTAACCAGGCATGTCAATGCACAAGAAAGCATTCATTAGATGAATTGAAAGGAGTGGGTAACTAGGGATATCATTAATTTTCTTATTCCACCACATCTCATATCAATGGGAGTCCAATTCGGAGCAACACACAAAAAATGCAGGTGAAACGCAGCAGGCCAAGCATCATCCATAAGGAGAAGCACTGTCAACATTTCGGGCCGAGACCCTTCGTCAGGACTAACTGAAAGGAGAGATACTAAGAGATTTGAAAGTAGTGGGGGGAGGGGGAAGTACAAAATGATAGGAGAAAACTGGAGGGGGTGGGACGAAGCTAAGAGCTGGAAGGGTGATTGGCGAAAGTGATACAGGGCTGGAGAAGGGAGAGGATCATGGGACGGGAGGCCTCAGGAGAAAGAAGGGGGGAGGGGGGGAGCACCAGAGGGAGATGGAGAACAGGCGGAGTGATGAGCAGAGAGAGAGAAAAAAAACACAAACAACTAAATATGTCAAGGGTGGGGTAAGAAGGGGAGGGGCATTAATGGAAGTTAGAGAAGTTAATGTTCATGCCATCAGGTTGGAGGCTACCTGAGTGTGGCTTCATCTTGACAGTAGAGGAGGCCATGGATAGACATATCAGAATGGGAATGGGACGTGGAATTAAAATGTGTGGCTACTGGGAGATCCTGCTTCCTCTGGCGGACCGAGCGTAGGTGTTCAGCGAAACGGTCTCCCAGTCTGCGTCGGGTCTCACCAATATATAAAAGGCCACACCGGGAGCACCGGACGTAGTATACCACACCAGCCGACTCACAGGTGAAGTCTCGCCTCACCTGGAAGGACTGTCTGGGGCCCTGAATGGTGGTGAGGGAGGAAGTGCAAGGGCAGGTGTAGCACTTGTTTTGCTTACAAGGATAAGTGCCAGGAGGGAGATCGGTGGGAATGGATGGGGGGGACGGGGACGAGTGGACAAGGGAGTCGCGTAGGGAGCGGAAAGCAGAAAGAGGGGGGAGGGAAAGATGTGCTTGGTAGTGGGATCCCGTTGGAGGTGGCAGAAGTTACGGAGAATTATACGTTGGACCTGGATGCTAGTGGGGTGGTAGGTGAGGACAAGGGGAACCCTATCCTGAGTGGGGTGGCAGGCGGATGGGGTGAGGGCAGATGTGCCAGAAATGGAAGAGATGTTTGAATTTCCAGCATCTGCAGATTTCCTCGTGTTTGCTCCAATTGGGAAAAGTCTATTTTGACAGTATGGTTACCTATTCAAAAGTTGTAATCTAATAGAGTAGATTCTGGTTAATTGGCCCAAAAGTTAATCTGGGCAGCCACTTATTTGGGACAACTTTTAATGAACAAAAACTAGCCGATACAATAACAGGAATTCCTTTATTTATTTGGGAAGCTACGTTGCTTAACTGGGGCAGGAGATGGTTGCTGATCAGTTTCTATCTAGCATCAGATCTGTGCACTTGTATGGCTGTTAGAAAGTACACTGTGCTTAGAGTGAACAGTTTTCAAATAGAGTTAGCTGCATGTGCTTGTGTCCAAAAAACAATGATCTTTGTCACTGATAGTTAGTGACAAATAAGCAGTAAGACAATTCAGAACTGTTCTACCCACTGCGGTTTCAAGCATTCAGGCTTAGAGAAGCCAGAGATGGCTGGAGTGAAAAGGAAATTGATTTCACTACTTCAACAAGTTAGGAACTACAAAGAACTTGAAGGTATTGACAATTATTTTGAATATTACAATCAAAATGAAGATTTGGAGGATGCAAATGTTGAAAGCATTGTATGAAGGCAGACTGTTACCTATACTAGGTGTCTGTGCTGATTTTATTCATTTACAGTCAATGGATGGAGCTTGTCAGCCTGGGAAGGCAGTCCATCTAAGAGAGGGAAAATTCAGATTTCAAACCTCCGCTGCCTTGCGGCCATACCCACTCATGGGAAAGATTTCGGGAGTAAACCCTGAGGACAAACCCAGAGCTGGAGTCCCTAAGGCAGTCTGACGTCGTCTTCAACCTCGTTCTGGCAACTCCTACAACATCACTGGTGCCAAGCTGTATCGGTCCTTGTTCTTCCCTTGGACAACATCAGGGGCGTGGAGAGGGAGACTTGCTGCATGGGCAACAGCCAGTCTCCCATACAACCTTGTCCAGGCCTGTGCCCTGGAGAGGACTTTATAGGTGTAGTTCCATGGTCTCGCAAGACTAACGGATGCCATACATTACAGGCAATCAAAAGACCACAGTAGCATACATGGAATGAACTCCTCCGTCGATAACTATACACAATTTTTTATACTAAAGTAGCAGTATTGATAGGAGTGCTGATTTGTTCAGTATTTCATTTAAATACATTATTTGTTATTTACTTTGTCTTTTATACTTTTTTTTTTACTTCCTTGAAACCTTAGCTAATTGGAGTAACTGCTTAACTGGGCCAAAATATACTGGTCCCATGTGTCCCAATTACTGAATCCACTGTATTCAGACCATCCCCACTGAACAGCCTCAATCTATCACTTCTTATCCCCAGGTTTTATGGCAAAACTTTTAATGTTGCAATCTGGTTGAGGCCATAAATCGATGCATTTTACAGTGCCTAGAATATTGGAAATATATTTTTCTAAATGATAAACACCTATTCTATACAAATGACAATATTTTTAATGATACCAAATGGGTGTTCGATGAACTATATACCCACTGATAGTTTGTGACTATTGCTAGTTATTCAGTTTTACACTCTCCTGGTAATTTACTATTGCTCCTGGTTCTCTGTATTGCCAAAGTACATTGTGGGGTTGCAAGCTTAAATAACATTAATCTCTAATTCAGATTCTAGGTCCTCCTAGATATCAGGGAGACTTGCAGGGAGACTAGATATCAAGTACCACTGTGAGCATTAACATTTAATGGTAGCTCTTTACAAACCACCACTACAGAAAGCAAATAAGAATATTGGTTCAGTGAACTATTTCCTGCAGCTGATTTGCCTACCTGGGTTTGTCCTCACTGGTATCTCCAATAGTGAAGAGCTTCCTTGTTGGAGTGGGTGGAACACGTGCTAACCGCGGTTCTTTCTCCTAAAATGTAAGACAAATAAAAGTTGAAAATAAAACACAATGACTAAACAGTGGAATTCAGTTCTAACAGAAACACATAAAAATCTATTAGATGGAACAGCTTAGGGTTTTATTAGAATTGCACAGTAACTCAGTGCTGGTGCTACCCCTGTCAAATTCCCTGCAGTACTTACATGATGTGTCAAGTTGCAGGTCAAAGTCCAAACACAATACTAGTGAGATACCTCCAGATCGTACACCATCTGTGCAAAAACCTACCACTATTTTAGTCTACAAATTGCATCAACCATTTCCAGAGTAGGTGCAGAGCAGTTGTGCTTCTGAAGAAAGTGAAAAGCATATTTCTAAATGAAAGTTCAAAGCAAACTAACAAAGCTTCTGACTGAGTGGGGATTCTGATGTACAAGGCCCAGCACTTGCTGTATTAACAAACAGGACATACGCTACTAAATCCATTCTGTCAAAGTCTTCATCATTGTGCAGATTGGAAAGATAGAAAATCTGCAGAGTCTGAAAATGGCTCAACAAGAAAAGGGGATGGGAAGGTTGGGGAGACAGACAAGCCACGGATTAGAAAGGAGCTCAGCCAACTGAAGTTGGCACTCGACGGGCCAGAGCAGGACAGACTGATGGAGGGATTTGATCTGGACAAGCATCCGTGGGGGAGCTGCGGTGAGCTTTTGACGACAGAAACTCTGCAATTAAGTTGGAAGTCACGTTGGGTCAAGAGTTGAATCAGAGTTTGGGAGTGGGAGAGCCAGATTCCCAGTACCAGACGATGTGGGCTGTGACAGGTTTAGGCTGAGGTCCCACAGACATGGTGAGGGAACAGCCAGTGTACCTGTCAGGACCCCTTTGAACTTTAGTGGATCAGATACACATGGAGAACTCGGAAGCAAAACTGCAGTGCATGCAATAACTCACTTATTTATTAGTCCATTTTATGTTTTTTTGTTCAAATAAAATTGCACGGTGGGCTAAAATAAAATGTGAGCCGCTGTGATAGGATTCTCAGCCTCTCTCACTCGCTCATTCTCAAAGTACACTCTCAATGAAAATGGGCACATTGGCAAAGGAAGGGAGGCTCCCCTTGAGGTATGACACATGTGGTAACATATTGCTTCAATCAATTTTCCTCTGCACTGCCTTATGCAACATCGCAGGTCAGTTCCAGTAAGGATTTCAATCAGAATTGGAACTGGCCTTTCCTGTAGAAGAAAGTTTCTGCAAAGTCTGGCTCTAATCTTTTGACTACACCACCAAATCCTAGGCATCCCATTCACTTCTTCTCTATCAGGTCTTTTTTCATCATTAAAATCTTTACACCCATCCTCCCATACATAGTAAATTCCATGTGATGCAGCTCTCATAGTTTAACTTTGGAAATTCAGGTATCATTCCGGTTAATAAATGTTCCACCATGATATATATGGCCTTCTTGGGTGTAGTTCAAGCAGGAATTTATAATCGTGGTTAATTTCCTATCTTTCATAGTCTGTACATTTATCCAAAATTCTGTCCTCCATAAATCACAACCTATTCTCAGCTTTACACTCTATGAGAACTGGATTCCAAAACCTTCCTATTTACCAACGTTCTCCACCAGCTGTATGAAGCTGATTAGATTCCTTTTGAAATCCATCCTTTTACATTTCTCCGTTAACATATTCATTAAAATCCACCTCTAATTAATCAGGAATGGTAGCCTTTTCTCATGTAGGTACTCACCCCAACTCTACTTCTTACTGAAGCACTGTGAGGTGCTTTGATATGCAACAAACCTGGGTGTGGGCTTGCAGGGTAACATTTGCAAATGTGCAGATGACACAAAACATGCAGTTATGGTAAATGGTGAACAGGACAGCAAATGACTGCAGTAAGACAGAAAGGTGCTGAAGGGACAAGCAAATGGCAGATGAAGATTAATACAGAAACCTGAAGACATACACTTCTGCAAGGAAGACTTAGTTCTTTACTCTGATGATTCAAGGACTGTGGGATACAGATGAAATGTTTTGGTCAAAAGCTATAAAGAGGTAGGTTAATAAAAAAACTTCCTTAATCAAGAGGGTGGCTATTACTTGATAACAGGAGTTTAGTGATTGTAATCAGCATGAACATGATGGGACACAATGATCCTTTCATACAGTTACAATTCTGTCTGATAAAAGATCTTCAATCTAAAATATTAAATCCATTTCTCTTTCCATACATACTGCTTGATCTGCTAAGTGTTTTTCCAGCAATATTAGTTTTTATTTCAAATTTTCACCATCTTTAGTTTTTCAGTTTTCACTAATAACTAATTTCATACCTCTCTCATACCTCTGTTTCTGTTCCAGATTCTGCAAGATTATTCTCAGTTCTCTGCTCTTTTCTTAAAGTCTCCAATACTTCCTTCTCATTATAAGCTAATAGCACATTATGACATCTCTGTTTGACAGCAGATCTCAGATTATTTTGGGTTCAAAAACAAAAATCAACTTACCTAAAATTTATAAAAGGAAAATGCTAGAGAAACTCAGGAGGTCAAATAGCATCTGCGGAGAGAAACAAAAGTTAACATTTCAGGCTGATGATCCTTTATCAAAAGCTGAAATGTTAAATCTGTTCCTCTTTTCATAGATGATGCCTTACCTACCGAGCCTTTAAACAATTTTCCACTTTATTTCAGGTTTGCAGTTTATTTGCTTATCCATTGTCAGTGTCTGTTTGTCTCCTTGTGCCAATTGGTCTAAATCTATGTCTGGCCACCGATTTACCTATCAGTGCCAAGTGGTGAACCGATTAAGCTTCCTTCTCAAGCAATGCTCCTAAACAATCCCCTCACAAACCTTCTCCATGGATTCAGCCAGAGTCAGCTTGGGACTCGATGCTGACCGGACAATTCCAATCTCTTTCCCTTTCTGCTCCTCCTGGGGTGGTTGCATGTTATTGAGGGTTCCATAGCTCCCTGTTTTGCGGAGGGCAGCACGCCACGCAGCCGGAGACTGCTGCTCTTTCTTCTCCTCCTCATGGGTTGCTGCTTTGGTGGGAGAACCTGAGAACTGGGCGAGCAAAAGGAGACATTTTACCAAGTGGCGTAACCCATTCTCCCAGAGCTGAAATGTCTCAAGTTGAAAATGTGATCAATGGAACAAAAAAAAAAGAACCTGCTGAAGCAAAGCGGCAAAATCAAAAGCCAGCTATGTTCAGGGGCTTACCTTAGAGGTGGAAGGCAGACCAAGCTTGCTCTAATAACAGCACAAGAACATAATAACCTAAAAAAAAGACTTGTGGGTCTAAAGGGACCTCAGTCCTGCTGCATCCTTTACTCAAATCATGGCTTCAATTGCACTTACCAGCTGCATTTCTGAATTTCAAGCATCCCTTAAAATCCTAAAACGTATCAATATCCATCTTGAATCTCTATCATTTGGCCTACCTCCTAGGCTGAGATCATTGCTCCCAATTCTAGAGTCTCTAGCCAGTGGAAACAATCACAGCATTCACTCTGATTCAAGTCACTTGTGAATTTTAAGTTTCAATCAACACAACTCATTTGTCTAAACTCTACAGAGTACATGGACATCCCAATCTTTGTGCAGTGAATGGTCATTTTAACCCAGGAGTAAATCTAATGAACATTTGCTTTGTCTCTAAGACAATCAGATTCTTCCTTAAATGCAGAAAGGAAACTGAATCCACCACCTGTAAACTGTTGTATAGTAACAGCAAGATTTCTTCATCCTATATTACAACATCCTTGGAATAAAAGGCAATATGGCAGCTGTCTTTCTAATTGTTCACTGTAATTCAATGCTAACTTCCCATATTTCATCTACAACAACATCCATACCCATCTAAACATCAACATTTACCAAAGACCTTTTCAGAATATTTTAATATTTTTCCTATCTGGTTGAATAACGCACAACCAGATGTTGTGCAACTGCCAGTTTCTCAACTACAGTTAACTTTTCTCACTCTTTACAAATTGTAACTATTTTTGTCACAGACGACTCTGCTGTCCAAACCACTATCATTAAAAAACTTATGTACATTACACATTGCCCCCTCATTAAAATAACTGGATAAGTAGCTGGGTGCCAATTTTTCTTGTTACAGCATTCCAACCTGTAAACAACTGAGTTATTCATACTCGGATTTAACTTGTGCTCTATCCATGCTAAGTTATTACCCCTAATCCATCAGCCTACCATCAGTCTATTTTGTTTAAATAACCCAGAGTGTTATATTTTAAGAAAATCTTTTGAAAATCTCTATTTATATTTGCCTATTGATTTAACATCTATTTATATCCTTTTAAAATAATTTCCTTTTTCCATAAAGGCACAGAAACTCTACTTAATAATCCATAAAAAAATGCTGGATGGATCTAGCAGGTCAGGTAGCATCTATGGAAAGGAATAAACAGTCAATGTTCCGGGCTGAGACCCTTATCAGACTCCACTTAATCATGTTCATGCATTTTAAGCACCCTTTTCGTCATTTTCCCTAGCGATAAATCCCAGCATTTATTGACAACTCAGCTAAGCAATCTATAATTCCACACTTCTCCCTGTTCCTCAACCCCAGAGAGCAGTATTGCTCCTGTATAACATTTTTATCCAAACCTTGATGAGTATTTGATGACAGCTATCCAGATAGCTCCTGCAACTCCAGCAACTCCTTTTACAATCCATGTGTTTGCATTGTTGGGAGGTTGAATTCTGTCAGCTTTAATCCCATCAATTTATACAGTACTTTTGTGTACCAATATCCAATTACACTAAGTTCTACAATCCTTTAGTTCCTTACTATTTTGGTACATCATTTATATCTTTCACTGAAAAGTCAGACATAAAACACGTACCAGGTTTCAATGTTCCCCTGTTATACTTTCTCCTCTCCTAATCTCTAAGGGATCCAAATTTTTTCACACCTTTGCCAAACACCTTTCTGTTTCCTACTACAGTACTTTCAGTCACCTTTCCCCTTCTCAATTAGGCTTTGGTCAATCATGCAGGTTTAGAAAATCTTCGAGCTTGATGTTCTTTTTGATAACATTAAAATGACTCAGTAACGCAGCCGGTAAAACAAAATCCTCATCCACTGCAGATGTACTGTCATCTCCTCCCTCCAATTCAACCAAAGATAAAAAATGCCTGAACACACGAACCACCAGGCTCAGGAGCAGCTACTATTCCACTGTTATGAATGGTTCCCCCATATGATAAAATGGACTTTTAACCTCACCATCTTCTTCATTATGACCTTGTACCTTATTGTCTACTCGCACTGCATTTCCTTTGTAATATATTCTGCACTCTGTAGTGTTCTAATGAATTGATTTCTATTAATAGAATACAAGACAAGCTTTTCACTGTACTTCTTTACATGTGACAATAATAAACCAATTTACTATTACACGGTTCCTTTAATCCAATGGACGAATCAATTTTCTACAATTTTCATTTGCTAGTATGTCATACCTTTCAAGCTACTTACTTGTGAGATTCTACACTGAAATTTAAACTCTATATCCTCACACTTTCCCCAAATCATCTCTTTTCTAGTTTGAGCTACTGTATGTTGTTAGTGCCTATGTAGATCTTCTCTCTTGCTCTTAAAACCACAAGATGGTATCATTTATCTGGCACTGTACAAGTACAATTTCCAGTTTTCTTAACTGCAGGGTGTTCTTTACTGTGCCTTGTAAAAGAATTCAGCCCCCAACCTTTTGTTCACATAAATGAGTATCACAAGTAAGGATTTTGAACAATTTAAGTGAGATTTTTTTTAAAATTTGTGTACAGCTCAGATAAACAGTGAAAACTGTGAAGCATAAACTAAAAATTCATAAACTAAAATGTCAAGAGTTAAAAAGTATTCATCACCCTTTGCTCAGTACTTAGTTAAACCACCTCTTGCAGCTATTACAGCCACCAGTCTTTTTGGACAAGTCTCGTATTAGCTTTGCGCAACATTTAGGAGCAAGATTTGCTCTTGCAAAATTGCTCAAGCTGTGTCAGGTTCGTTGAGTGCCAGTGGACAATAATTTTGAGGTCTGGCCAGAGATGCTTAATCGGGTTCAGGTCAGGACTTTGATTGGGCCACTCAAGGACATCAATTTTCTTCATTTGAAGCCAATCCTTGGTTGCCCTAGCAGCCGCCGTCCCGTTGAAAGATGGACTTCCTCCCCAGTTTAAGCATTCTGGCAGAGGCAAGCAGGTTTTTATCCTGGATCTCTCTGTATTTAGCAGCATTCATCTTCCCATCAACTCTGACCAGATTTCTAGTCTATACCGCTGAAAAGCATCCCCACAGCTATACGCTACCTCCACCATGCTTCTCAGGAGGGATGCTACTACCTGGCTGATGCATAGTATTTGATTTACACCACATGTACCACTTAGTATTGAGGCCAAAGAGTTCCACTTTAGTCTCATCTGCCCACAAGGCCTTCTTCCTCATCTTTGCAGTATCTTCTAAGTGACACTTTACAAAGTCTCCACTGGTAAGGATATGCTTTTATTTAGACAGCTCTTCTTCCTTGCCATTCTTCCATAAATACCCTTTTTTGAGCAAGGTCTTAGGAGATTGTGCAGCAATGTACTTCGTCTCCATTTGTAGTCACTGACTTCTGCAGCTCCCTCAGAGTGACTGGTGGTGTCACAGTAGCGTCTCTTACAAGTGCCATTCTTCTCTGGTGAGTAAGTTAAAAGGGATAGCCTGACCTAGGCAGTGTGGCTCTGGTTTCATACTTTTTCATAATGGACTGCACTGAGCCCTGAGGTACGTTCAGAGCCTTTGAGATGTTCTTGGATCCTTCTGCAGATACATGCTCCTCTATTATTGTTTCCCTGACTTGTTCTTTTGTCTTCATTTTGGTTTCATCTGTTGAAAATCAACCATACTATTGAACCTTAAAGGGGTGGGGGGGCAGTTATTCAGGTGATCCTCCAGTTTTCAACATCAGCAAATTGGGTGAGTTGGAAAGGTAATATACAGTGTATTCCCCCAAGGAAAGTTAGCATGATGATTCCTAAGGGTTGAATACTTTCACAGCCTCAGAATTTTGGTTTTTAATTTTTAGTAAACTGTTGACGTGTTTTGGATTTTTTCTTTTGATTTGACATGATGTGCAATATTTTGCAGATTAGCTCAAAAATCCTACTTGAATATATTTTAAATTTAGAAAATGAGACAGTAAAATGTGAAAATTGTTATATGGGCTGTATATATGTATACTGCTGAATTCTTACACACAGAATTCTTACAGCTATAAGCCTTGCTAGACTGTTTCCCACAGTGCCACTGATTTACACCAGAAGCTTTCTGTAGCTCAGTGCAATGGTCAAATTGCCCAATTGCCCAAGATCCTCTTATCTTTTCCTTCAGGTCAAGTGTGCCATTTCCTGGCACCATCTTATAACTGAACTACCTTGCAGCCTATAGAAAAGACATGCAGTTAGACAACTAGTAGCATAACCAAGCAAAAAGAGAAACTTCTTGACAGAGGAGGAACTTACTTACACTACCCCCCCCCCCCCACCCCGCCAAGAAGCAGTCTAAAATACCCTCTGCCATAAAAACAGAAATTTTGGGAAACTTACCTCAGCAGGTCAGGCAGCAATTGTGGAGAGATAATGGTTCAGATCAATGGCCTCTCATCAGAACTGTTATCAACCTGAGACCTGACCGGGTCTGTGATCTGACCTGCTGAATATTTCCAGCATTTTCTGTTTCTTCCCCCGATTTACAACATCTATGGTTTCCTGGTTTTTGATTGCTGTTCTCTGCCAGTTTTTCCATTTTGAGAGAACAACAAACTCACAGCAATCTCAAAACATCAGGCTGAAAAAGTAGCAAGCCGCAGCTAACCCCCCCAATCAAAAATAAAATCTCTACCATAAAATAAAGCATTAGAAGGATCGGGGAAGTTTCCATCTGGTTAAACTGTGCTGATAATATTATAAATATGGCAGAAACAGCTTTTGACAGTTTCAGTGAAGTCAAAAGATTGATCATTCAGAAGGTCTCTACAATTTTGCTCTGAATGGCTGCGGGAAAGGCCTTGCCCCAATAATTGGCATTTGTTCTTCCAGATCCTCTGGTATCTAACCCGCTCTCTTACAGGATCTTCACATTCAAAACTGACTAAACACCAGCGAAAGCTGCAAATATCAGCAAATGTTTTAAGTGTAATTGAGGAAAATTGTTTGACTGGCAACCTGACAACTCAAGAGTCAATGTATAGCAACTTCAAATGTACAAACCGCTGGCAACAAATACCAGTTAGTGGTAGAAATGGAATATGCACAAGTGGGGAAGCAAAAAAGAAAATATGTGCCAATCAGAATAGTGAAAAAATATGCACCAATCAGAGAGTAAGAAGGAACTCACACCAATTAAGGACTGAGAGAGAACAAATACCAATCATGAGACTGAGTGAATTATGTGCCATTCAAAAACCAAGTGGAGATCTAGACCAAAAGCAGAGGGTGAGCTAATTAGGGGCCGAAAGGGAAAACAGTTGATCAAGGGCTAAAAATAATGTACAGTCAAGGTATCAATGCTGTGTATTTCAACCATAGGCAAACAATCAAAATCCCTATTGAAGTGAAGTTCAAATGTTTTTCTGAGAACAGCAGTTGCTTAGAGTTAAACACAGATTCCCTGCTGGTCTTGATGTGTCTGAATATTATTAATTTTCATTGCTTCTGGAATATTTCTCCTAGTGGTTTATTAGTGACGTGCCTGAGAGATGTGTGTTTGAGTCAATGCTGCTCACAAAGGATTAGGAACTTGGAAAAGAATCAACATTGCATACGCTTTCTGATAATAACAAATCTCTTGAAGAATCGCCATAAATAACATAATAAAAGAGCGCGGACAGAGATATGGATAATTTGTGAAGTGGAGCCAAGTAGTGGCAGATGTCTGAAAGTGGCTGAGTGCAAAATAATAAAAAAAATCTGAAGGGATAACCATTGTGGGCATGTGACGCACAACAGTAAATTACAGGAGATGGATAAGTGTGGGATTGGGGAACAAGGAGCAGGATGCTGCCCAGTCCTGGTGAGTAACATTGGTACTATCAAACAGACCATAGTAAAGAGAGAAAAGATCACAAGAATTAACAATGACCTTGCACTAAGTGCCAGCCTAGCCTCAATTTCAATTTAGACCATCAAATTTCAAAAAGAACACTGTCGATAATATCAGCCGATATTTTTTTTTATTTGTTGCCCAGTTATGGAGACAACAAAAACTGGAAATATCTCCACTGGAAAAGAATCTGACATGCAGTGGCTCAGAAGAGATTCTGAAGGAACTGTACACATTGAAAACTGATGACATGTTTAGCAATCACAAACTCTGCAAGAAAGTGACAAAAGCTCACTTTTAGAATAGGGAAGGGTAGAAGTTTAAGATTACAGAGTGGCAGGTGAAACTAAGGAGCGGAAAACCAGTGAAATTGGGTTTGGGTGGCCTCAGTATCTAACGGATAGAAGAAGATTATCATTTCTATGATCCAATATAAAATAGTACCCTCAGTATTCTCAAAATACATTTCAATCTACTTTAAAAAAAGCAGTATAACATTAATCTCTTCCACCCTCAGTAAACAATGCAATACTTGTTTTCAATGAGGTCACAATCTCTTTCCTTTCAATAATGTCATAAATCATATGAAAGGAAGGCCTAACAGATATCCATCCATTCTCAATCACCCCTCAGACAAAATAATCTTCAGAACAATTTTAAGCAGTGAAAATGGCAGGGAATGAGAATGTGTAACATGAACATTTTGGTGGATTTTCTGCTGTTTAGAAATCAAAAATTAGTCTGATCCTGAAATTGCTCGTCAAAAACTTGAGAAGTTGAAATCGAGAGGAAGCAAGACAAACTACGTTCTCATGCAGCACAACAAAAGCTTCAGCACGAATGGAAACCTCAACATGCAAGAAGCTCACCGCCGCTTTCCGACCTCTTTGGGGCACCAAAACGATGCCGGTTTTGCGTAGGCCTTGTCGCCATGACTTTGGGTCACTTGGCTGACAAAAAGGTAGCAAAGGAGTAATGAAGTCAAACTGTAGTCAGAGGAAGAGCAAGAGGAGAAAAATAAAGAGTCAGATGAGGTACAGGTGAGTGAAGAAGAAAGAATGGGAGACAAGAAGAGAGTCAAGGGAAGGCATCCTCATCCTTAATATAAATGAGCATTCAATTCAATCCACAATAGAATATATAATCAATACATTAACCTTCCATATTATTGTATCATTTAACAGTCAATGTGTAATGAACCAGGAGGTTTATAAAGCTGGGATAATGTTCAATGGAGTTTTGACTCTCTTTGATGGTATCAACTCATTTCAATCACAATATAATTGGACAGTGGTCCAGCAACAGAAGTGTGGACCGTGGTGGTAACTTTACTTCACAGGAACATATGAAGGGGCTGAAGAAACTCTCACTGTCTAATCAGTCTACTTTTTTTTCAGTCCACTTTCAATGCTAAAAACCATTTTGTTGTTGAATTCAACTTCCCTGTGACGCCAGGGATGTCAGTGCAGAGCCACTAAACACAACAAGGCTGGAGCTTTGTTTAAATATTACTTGGACACCTGCAAAGCTATGTTTTAAATTCAGTGTTGACTGGGACTGGGACTGACCCATTCCTAGATAGATGTTCAGAGGGTTATGGGCCAAGCGCTGACAAATCAGACTAGCTTGCTCAGGAATCTTGATTGGCATAGACTAGTTGGGACAAAGGACCTGCCTCCATGCTGCTGGACTCTATGACTCTCACTGGCAAACATTGGTTAAAATTTAGAACGCAGAACATGGAAGAGTACAGCACAGGAACAGGACCTTCAGATCACAATGTTGTACCAAATTAATTATATTAATAATCAAATGCCTAACTAATCCCTTCTGCCTACACAATGTCCACATTCAGTCTCACCACCACCCCAGGTGGTGCCAGGCACTCACCTCTTCCTCTGAAAAAAATAACAACACATCTCCTTCGAACAACACACACAAAATACTGGAGGAACTCAGCATGTTTCAGCTGAAACATTGACTGTTTACTCTTTTCCATAGATGCTGCCTGGCCTGCTGAGTTCCTCCAGCATTTTGTGTGTGTTGCTTAGATTTCCAGCATCTACAGATTTTCTCTTGTCATCTCCGTTGAATTTGCCCCTCTTAAATGCATGTCCTCAAGTATTAAACACTTTCATCCCTGGGGAAAAGATGCTGGCCGTCTACTCCATCTGGCTTTCATAATCTCATAAATCTCTATAAGATCTTACCTCAGCCACTCCAGAGAAAACAACTCAGTTTGTCCAACCTTTCATGACAGCACATGCCCTCTGAACCAGTCAGCATCCTGGAAAAGCTCCTCTACACCCTTCCAATAATGAGACAACCAGAAATGACACGGCTGAGTTAGAGATTTATAAGCTTTAATATAACTTCCCAATTCTTGAACTCATTTCCTTGACGAGTAAAGGCAAGCATGCTACGTGCCTTCTTTACCATTCCAAATACTCATGAAGCCACTTTGAGAGAACTATGAGCTTGGACCCCAAGATCCATCTGCACATCAAAACTGTTAAAGAGTTTTGCTATTAACAGTTTCCTGTCTCTTTACATTTGATCTTCTGGAATGCAGCACTTCACATTTGGCCAGGTTAAACGCCGTTTACCATATCTCTGCCCATATCTACAACTGATCTAGTACTGCAGATATAACAGAAGGGAAGGAGGAAGAAGAGGCAAGTTGCAGTAACAGGGAATTCACTGGTCAGTGGAACAGACTGGAAATTCTGTAGGTGACAACGTGATTCCTGGATGGTACATTGCCTCCCAGGTACCAATGTTAAAGACAAATTGGATCAAGTCCACAGCATTCTAGTGCGAAGGTGAGTATCCAGAGGTCACGGTCCATATCGGTATGAATGACAATAGGTAGGAAGAGCGACCAGGTCTCACAAAATGAGTTCAGAGAGTTAGGTGCTACGTTAAAGGATAGAACCTCCATGGCTGTGATTTTAGGACTGCTATCCTTGCCACATGCTAGTGAAACCAGAATTAGGAAGATAATAGTTTTTAACAAGTGGCTAAGGAGATGGTGCTGGAGCGAGGGCTACAGATTTTTGGATCATTGGATTCACTTCCAGGGAACCTATACAGATGGAATTCTTTGCATCTGAAATGCAGGGAGAATAATATCCTTGCAGGAAAATTTGCTTGTGCTGCTCCAGTGTTTAAACTAGAACTGTAGGGAGATGGGGACCAGAGTGCCAGGGCAGATAGTGAAGCAGTTGGAGTGAACGATGTTAGGCCTACACACAAAAACAGGAATCGAAAGGTTGATCAAGATGGGAATAATATTTGGTGAAGTGTCTATTTCAATGCAAGGAGTATTGTACTTAAGAGTATTGAGCATAGAGCATGGATCAGCACATGGAATTATGACACTGGAGGTATTATTGAGATTTGGTTGCAAGACTGGCAGAACGATGTTCTAGATGTAATGACCTGGGAAAGGTTTCACTGCTGATGTGATGGTTTCTCTGTGACACAGTGTTTGGGTTATGCCTAGAGATATCGGGGGCTTTGGGATGAATGCTGGCCAATGAGGAGAGGTGTTTTTCTTGTGTGCCCGAGAGGTTTTGTGGTCTTTTGTTCGGCAGAAGATGGAGAGGGAAGATGCCAGAACAGGGAAGTTGTAGACTGCAAGACGGAGTGGACTTGGAGGGGGTGGGGAGTCGATGATGCCTGGGGGAAATCGATGGAGAACGAACAAATGGGAAAACAGTGAGCTCCAACGCTGCATATTAGACTGTTTCATGAGAATGGGCCCTTTTTCTTTTTTGTTTTCTTTACTAACCTTATAGTCAAATTAAGAATTATAAAGCATTTAATTGCATATTATGTACTGTTTGTTATTTCGTGGTACTGATTTGTAACAGGGAAACACAGCATCCACCCAAACAAGATTTCTCAAGTTTGGCCAGGCTGGAGGCTGTCTTGCCCTAGATTAACGCCGCCAGCCAAACCGGAGGGTTACATAGGGTTCTGTTGTTTTAGACGTGATAGAGTGGGAGGGATTAAACGGGTTAGGGTGGCATTAACAGTAAAGAAAATGTCACAGCAGTGCCAAAGCAGGACAAACTGGAGATCTACACAATGGGATCTACTGAGGCTTTATGGGTGGAGCTGGCGAATAGCAAAGTGATGACCAAGTTAATGGGATTATATTATACACTTCCTAATAGTCAGCGTGATTTAGAGAAGCAAACTTGTAGAGAGATTGCAGACATTTGCAAGAAACACAAGGTTGCTAGAGTAGGTGATTTTAACTTTCCACATACTGACTGGGACTTCTAAACTGTAAAAGTGCTAAGAGAATATAGTTTGTAAAATGTGTTCAGGAAAGTTTCCTTAATCAACTAGATAAAGGTCCTAACTAGAGAGGGTGTATTACCGGATTTCCTACTACAGAATGAGTAAGGGCAGGTGACAGAAGTTTGTGTAATGGAACACTTTTGATCTAGTGATCATAAAGCCATTAGTTTCAAGATTATTAAGGATCGGAATGGTCCTCAGGTTAAGGTTCGAAATCAGAGAAAGTCAATCTTAATGGCATCAGAAAGGATCTGGTAAATGTGAATTGGGACAGGTTATTTTATGGCAAAGGCATGCTTGTTAAGAGGGAGGCCTTCAAAAATGAAACTTTGAGAGTACAAAGTTTGTATATTTCTGTCAGAATAAAAGGAACCACTAACCAGTTCAGGAAACCTAATTTTTTGAGACACTGAGGCCCCGGTTAAGAAAAAGGAGGTGGTGCATAGCAGGTCTGCCAGGTAAGAACAAATGAGATACTTGAGGGGCATAAGAAATGCAAGAGAACTCCAGCAAAGTTACTCTAGCAAACAAGGTGAAGGGGAGTCCCAAGGGTTTCTACAGATATATTAAGAGCAAAAGAATAGCTATGGATAAAACTGGTCCTCTTGAAGATCAGTGTGGCCTTCTTTGCATGGAACTGAAAGAGATGGAGAGATTTTCAATAGATTTTTCTGCATCGGTATTTACTCAGAAGATGGACACAGCGTCTATAGGACTGAGGCAAACAACAGTGAGGTTATGGACACTATACAGATTACAGAGGAGCTGCTTGCTGTCTTGAGGCAAATTAAGGTGGATAAATCCCCAAGGCCTGACAAGGCGTTCCCTCAGACCTTGTGTGAGGCTCGTGCAAAAATTGCATTGAGCCGAATGGAGGTATTTAGTGTCCACAGCCATGGGTGAGGTGCCAGAGATTTGGAAGATAGCTAACGTTATGTTGTATTTAAGAAAAAGCTTTAAGATTAAGCTGAGAAATTATAGGCCAGTGAATCTGACAACAGTAGAGGGTAAATTATTGGAAAGTATTCTAAATGACTGGATATACACTCAGTGGCTTCTTCATTAGGGACACCTGTACACCTGTTTGTTAATAGAAATACCTAAGCAGACAATCATGTTGCAGCTACTCATTGCATAAAAGCATGCGGACATAGTCAAAAGTTTCAGTTGTTGTACAGACCAAACATCAGAATGGGGAAGAAATGTGATCTAAGCAACTCTGACTGTGGAATGATTGCTGGTGTCAGATGGGGTAGTTTGACTATCTCAGAAACTGCTGATCTCTTGGGATATTCATGCACAATAGTCTCTAGAGTTTACAGAGAATGGTGCGAGAAACAAAGTGGCAGTTTGTGAGTGAAAATGCCTTGTTAATGAGAGAAGTCGGAGAAGAATGGCCAGGCTATTTCAAGCTGACAGTAAGGTAACAGTTATTCAAATAATATGTTACAACAGTAACATGTTAGAGCACCGCTGGATGCACAACACATCAAACCTTGAAGTGAATGAGTTACAGCAGAAGATGACATTAACATAGACTCAGTGGCCACTTTATTAGGTACAGAAGGTACCTAGCAAAGTGGCCACCGAATGTATAAGCATTCAGATAGACCAGGACTGATTAGGAATAGATAACATAGCTTTGTTTGTGATAGGTTGTGCCTAACCAATTTTATAGAGCTTTTCTAGGAGGCTACTAAAAGTATTTATGTAGGAAAGGCAGTGGACATTGTCTACGTGGTCTTCAGCAGGTCCTGCATGGGAAGCTGGTCACGAAGGTTTATTCACTTGGCATACAGGGTGAGGTAATGAACTGGATTCAACATTGGCTTTGTAGGAGAAGATCAGTGAGTGGTAGTAGATGCTTACCTCTCTGACTGGAAGCCTATGTCTAAACGTGTGCCACAGGAATTTGTGCTGGCTCCATTGTTGTTTGTCATCTATATCAATGATCCAGATGATAATAAGATTAGAGGCAATGCGGACAGCAGGGAAATCTATCAAATGGGTTGAAAAGTGGCAGACGGGACTTAATGCAGTCAAGTGTGAGGTGTTGCATTTTGGGAGGACAACCCAGGATAGAACAGTAGAGTACCGAGGGGTGCAGTAGAGCATGGGGAACTGGGAATACAGATCCATAATTTCTTGAAAGCGGTGTCACAGGTAGATAGGGTCATAAAAGAGAGATTTTGGCCCATTGGCCTTCATATACAAGTACAGGGGCTGGAATGTTATGTTGAAGTCCATTAAGATATAGCTGAGGTCTAATTTGGAGTAGTGCATGCAGATCTGGTTGCTGACCTGGAGAAAAGATATCAATAGGATTGAGAAAGTAGAGAGAAAATTTACAATGATATTGATAGGACTTGAGGATCTGAGCAGTAGAGAAAGGGTGAATAGGTTAGGACTTTATTCTCTGGAGTGTACAGAATGAGGAAAGATTTTAATTCAGGGCTACAAAGTTATGAGAGGTAGAGGTAAGGAAAAGATAAGCAGGTTTTTTTCCTGCTGAAGTTGGGTGACACAAGAACTAGAGCTCATGGGTTAAGGGTGAAAGGTCGAATGTTTAAGAAGAACATGACAGGGAACTTCTTCATGCAGAAGGTGGTGCGAGCGTGGAACAAGTTGAAAAGATAAGTGGTGGATATGAGCTTGAGTTCAGCATTTAAGAGAATTTTGAATCAGTATATGGATTGGAGAGGTATGGATAGCTATGGTCCAGGTGCAGGTGCAGGTCAATGGGTCTAGGCAGAAGAATAGTCTGGCACAGACTGAATGGGCCAAAGAGCCTGTTTCTGTGCTGTAGTGCTCTAGTACTCTGTATCGTTTCATACTATCCACAACAGCACCAATCTTCATATTGACTATAAACTTAATAACCCAGTCATCTATATTTTCATCCAAGCTATTGTAATTACAAACAGCAGAGTAGAAATCCCTGCGGAACAAAAACATTAACAAACCTCCAGTCAAAATGACCACTACCCTACACTTTCTATGGGCAAGCCAATTCTGAATCCAAACAGATTACCCAAGACACCATTCTGCACAAGGCAACCCTGCTCACAAGAAACTGAGATTCTTTCGAGATCGAGCACTGCATTCTTTGACTCATGAATCAATAGAACACTATTCACAAATAATATGGCAGATCTTATCGCAAAACTAATCAGCATACTTCACATCAATATATAATTACCTTCATAATAACCTTTACAATTTTATACACCAGGAACAACACAAGATCCACAACTGTAGGCAACACCACTCCTCAAGGGAAACAATGCCGAATTCTTCATTAAATTCAATGTGGCAAACTTCATCAGAGAGAACACTGCACTTTTCATAAGAAGCAATGTAGTGCTCTTCATAAGGATCAATGGGGGCATTTTTCAAATCTTCCACTGTAGTGCTCTAGACAAGATCTTCATAAGATGAAATTCAGCATTTTTCACTGGAAACAAAGCAGAGATCTTTACAAAACCCAGCACTTCGATGGACACGTAGCAGTACAACCACCAGAAATGACACAGCACAATATTAAATGTGGTATCCTCGAAACAATCCAAACTCTTCAGCAGTATGACACAACAGTCTCCACAACATAAAGCAACATGCATTTCACATGCTACCTACCCAGGAAATATCACAGTATTTTTCACCAGCATGGCTTACTTCACAGATGACAACAAATTTACATGCTTCTGAGTCTAAAGAAAACATAATCTTCACAACAGATTGAACAGCATTCTTCAAAAAAAGGAACAATTATCACAGCATTCCACGTAAAAAAAAATCCTTCAAATTTCACTGCATATCTGCCCGAGTGAGAGAATCCAAACACAAGTACCAGCACTGCATGGAAAACAGTGCAGCACCCTATAGAGGAACAGATGCCGCAGTCCACTACATGCAATGTTCTTGATATTGAGAAACAATGCGAGTACAACATTGGGAATCAAGACAACACACTTAACAAGTGAAAACACTGCAATGTTCTCAGGGAATCATACTCCTAAAGATCCAGTGTTGCATGCTTCACACGATACACTACAGCACACTTCACAGAACCAATAAAGCACACGGGCAAACAAACAAGTTAAGAGTGAGCACTGAAAATGACTCTTCATCCACAGAAAGCTACGCTTTTCATTAGAAATGGTAAGGACATAACAAACTCTTCACATCCAAGAACAAAATGCTGCATTGCTTTCCTTGGGAAATAATGCAGAATATTTTGCAAAAGCTTAAGTATACCATGAAAATGACTTCATATTCCAAAAAATGCTGCACCTTTTAAAGAAGCAATGTTATCCATGAGAAACAAGTTCCAAGTGTGGTTCCAAAGAAGATTAAATGGAACATCAATTGTAACACTACTGCGGAGCCACCCTTGCAACGGGAAGATCTGCAAGATTCCTTACAGAGAAATAGTGGCATTCCTCACATTTCAATATTCACTGGAAAGGGCATTTATTTTCTTTTTTGTTGTGCAGGGAACTTATCATAAACCTGAAAACTAAAACACAAAGAGCAATGGAGCAATCCTTACTACACAGAATAACAGCAAATTCCACAGCAAGAAACAACGCAACATCCTTGTAGAGGTATAAAAATATCAACTTATCTCACCAGATGCAGTAAAGCAGCATTAACTGTGCATCCAATGAAAGTGTGGCAGCATTTCTTGCAATGAGACAAAACACACTTGAAAGAGAAAATTGTTGCTCACCTTGAAAGTAAATGATGTAGCATTAAAAAAAAGGAGTAATACAGTAAGCATGGCAGAACACTATGCCACTCAGAGCAAGAAACACTTAAGTAACATTGCAGCGGCAACACAGGAGAGTGAAGCACCATTTCTCTTAGAAGACGACAGAATTCAATAGTTATAATTACAGGTCACATTTATACAATTCCAGATTTCATTTTTGATCAGTTTTAATCAAAAGAGGTTATATAATGTTCTTATATTAAAATCAAAAATCATCCACCCTGCAGTACATAGAAGTTTCAGCTAGAGAGAATGTGATATTAGATTCTATTAGCTAATAAGACAGGGCAGGTCACAGAAGCTTGTGTACGGGAACATTTTGCATCCAGTCACCATAATGTCTTCACTAGAATTCAAAGAATGAGGGCTGAAGCCTAATGAGTAGTGAAAGGCCTTGACAGAGTGGACGTGGAGAGGATGTTTCCTATGCTGGGAGAGTATAAGACCAGAGGACACAGCCTCAGAATAGAGGGGCATCCTTTTAGAACAGAGATGAGGAGGAATTTCCTTAGCCAGAGAGTAGTGAATCTGTGGAATTCTTTGCCACGAGCAGCTGAGGAGGCAGAGGTTGACAGCCATGTATATTTAAGGCAGAGGTTGACAGATTCTTGATTGGTCAGGGCACGAAGGGATACGGGGGCAAGGTGGGAGATTGTGGCTGACAGGAAAATCGGATCAGCCATGATTAACTGGCAGAGCAGACTCCATTGGCCAAATGACCTAATTTTGCTCCTATGTCTTACTGTAAATATGGAGAAGGATAGATCTGGTCCTCGTATTGAAATTCCAAATTGGAGAAACTCCAATTTTGATGGCATCAGTAAGGATCTGTTACATGTGGACTGGGACAGGTTGTTTTCTGGCAAAGGTGCACTTGGTAAGTGGGAGGCCTTCAAAAGTGAAATTTTGACAAAACAGTTTGTATCTTCCTGTCAGAATAAAAGGCAAGAGTAATAGGTTTAGGGAACTTTGGTTTTTGAGAAAAAGGAGAAGAAACAGAAGGAGGTGTGTAGCAGGTAGATGCAGGTAAGAACTAATACAACACTTGATGAGTATAAGAAATGCACTAGAGCACTTAACGAGGAAGTTAGGAGGGGGAAAAGAAGGCATGAAGTTGTGCTAGCAGACAAGGAGAATCCTAAGGGCTTCTAAAGATATATTAAGAGCAAAAGAATAGCAAAGAACAAAATTAGTCCTCTGTAAGATTAGATTAGTAATCTATGTGCAGAGCCAAAAGAGACAGGGAAGATCTTAAGTGAACTTTTTTGCAGCTGTATTTACGCATGAGAGACAGGGTCTATGGAAGTGAAGCAAAGCTGCAGAGAGGTCACGGACTCTACATATCACAAATGAAGTTTGCTGTCTTGTGGGAAATTAGGATGGATATATCCCCAGGGTCTGACAAGGTGAGAGGCTCGTGCAGAAATTGGAAGAGCCCCAGCAAAGAAATTTAAAATGTCCTTAGCTGCGGGTTGAGGTGCTGGAGGATTGGAAGATAGCTAACGTTGTTCAGTTGTTTAAGAAAGGATCTAAGAACAAGCCAGTAAATTAAAGGCCAGTGAGCCTGGCATGAGTAGTGGGAAAGTTACAGGAAGGTTTTCCAAGGGACCGGATATATAAGTATTTGGATGGACAGGGACTGATAGAGGATAGTCAACATGGCTTTGTGCATGGTAAGTCATGTCTCACCAATCTTATAGAGTTTTTCGAGGAAGTTATCAGGAAAGTAGATGAAGGTATTGGATGTTGTTATATGGCTTTTAGCAAAGCCTTTGACAAGGTACTACATGGGAAGCTGGTCAAGAAGTTTCAGTCACTTGGCATTCAAAATAAGGCAATAATCTGAATTAGACATTGGGTTTATGGAGGAAGCCAGATGGTTGTCTCTCTGACTGGAGGCCTGTGACTAGTGATGTGCCCCAGAGATTGGTGCTGGGTCCATTGTTGTTTGTCATCTATAGCAATGATCTGGATGATAATGATAAAGTGGTTAACTGGATCAGCTAATTTGTGAGTGACACTAAGATTGGGGGTGTAGTGGACAGCAAAGAAGACTACCATGGCTTGCAGAGGGACCTGGATCAGCTGGGAAAATAGGCTGAAAAAAGGCAGATGTAATTTAATGCAGACAATTGTGAGGTGTTGCACTTTGGGAGAACCAGCCAAGGTAAGTCTTGCATGGTAAATGGCAGGGCACTGAGTATGCAGTAGAACAGAGGGATCTGGGGATACTGATCCATAATTCCTTTTAAGTGGTGGCATAGATAGATAGGGTCGTAAAGAAAGCTTTTGGTACATTAACTTTCATAAATCAGCGTAGAGGAGATGGGATGTTACATGTCAATTGTATAAAGCATTGATGAGACCTAATTTATAGAGTATTGTGTGCAGTTTTGGTTACCAACCTACAGGAATGATGTAGATAAGATTGAAAGAGTGCAGAGAAAATTTATGAGGATGTTGCCAGGACTTGAGTTATAGGGAAAGGTTGAATAGATAAGACCTTTATTCCCTAGAATGTAGTAGACTGAGGAGAGGTTTCATACAGCCATACAAAATTATGAGGGGTTTAGACAGAATAAATGCAAACATGTTTTTTTCACTGAGGTTAGGTGACACAACAACTAAGAGGTCACAGGTTATGGGCAAAAGATGAAACATTTAAGAGTAACATGAGGGAGAAGAAGTGGATGAGACTGTGGAATGAGCTACCAACACAAGTGGTAGAAGCCGGTTGGGTTTCAATAACTTAGAGAAATTTGGTTAGGTACATGGATAGGAGGGGTACTTAGAGCTATGGTCTGGGTGCTGGTCGATCAGACAAGGCAGATTAATGGTTCGTCATGAATTCGATGGAGCGAAGGATCTGTTTCTGTGCTGTAGTGTTCTATGACTATTAGTTTTGGTCATATATCTTTTTCAGGCCTTACCTATTTTTATTCCCAAGACATACTTTGATTCTTTAGATTCAATTTTAACCTCTTATATTTGGAATAATAAACAAGCTCGTTTAAGTAAAGTTTACTTACAAAGAAATAAAGAGATGGGTGGACTAGCCCTACCCAATTTTAGGTTTTACTATTAGGCTGCCAATATAAGGAATATTATTTTCTGGTCCTATTATATTTATCATAAAGATTGCCCACCATGTGTCTCCTTAGAAGTTAATTCTGTAAAAAATTCCTCTATTGTCTCTCTTCTTGGATCATACTCTTCTTTTTCAGCAAATAAAACAACATTTTACATAATTGTTAAGCAAACTTTAAGGATCTGGTCTCAATTTAGAAAATTTTTTGGTTTAGCGAATTTTTCATTATCATCTCCCATTCTCCTTAATTTTTTTTATTCCTTCCATGACTGACAAAGTCTTTAAGGATTGGGATGAACTAGGTATTAAGTGTTTTTGGAACCTGTTTATCTCAGGATCTCTTGCTTCATTTGACCAATTGTCAACTAAATTTGCACTCCCAAAATCACATTTTTACAGATACCTTCAAATCAGAGATTTTCTACATTTCCAATTAGCTACTTTTCCTATAGGTCCTGATAAAAATTTACTGGACGATCTTTTAAATTTAAAACCTTTTGTTAATGGTTCTATTACCGGTATCTCTAACTTGTTGATTGATTCTAGACAAGACTTTTTAGATAAAATTAAAAAAAGCTTGGGAGGATGACCTAAATTGTCAGATTTCTGATGATAGGTGGAATAAAATTCTTAAACAGGTTAATAAATCATCTTTCTGTGCTCGTCATTCTCTTCTACAATTTAAAGTGGTTCATAGAGCTTACATTTCTAAACAGAAGCTCTCCAGTTTTTACACGAATGTTTCTCCACTTTGTAATAAATGCAACTCTGCTGGTGCCTCTTTAATTCATATGTTTTGGTTTTGCCCTACAATTCAAAAGTTTTGGCGGAAAGTATTTCATACCTTCTCTCAACTTTTTAGGGTCCAATTTGACCCAAATCCCCTTACTGCCTTGTTTGGTATTATTGCAAATGAAGATATAACTTTAAATACTCCTAACCTACAGGTTTTAGTTTTTACCTCTCTTTTAGCAAGAAGAGCAATCTTGCTTAAATGGAAGGAGTCTACCCCTCCTACACATCTTCAATGGCTACGTGATATTATGTCATATTTAAATTTAGAAAAGATCCGCTGCTCAGTCTTAAATTTGAAACAATCTTTTTATGATATTTGGGGACCTTCCCTAAATTACTTTTCCAATCTATAAAGTTTAACAGTGCACAGACTTTTATGTATATTTTTATCTTCTCTTCTTAAGTGAATATGTTTTTTTGCTAATTATCCATTGACATCCATCAGCTTTTTCCTTGGTAGTTGGTAGGGGGTTGACTTTTTTATATATATAAAAGTTTCTTTTATGATGTACGACCTATCTTTAAATTTTTGATTACAGAGTGGCATACCTTTGTGTGTTATGCTATAACACTTTGATCAGTTTTATTACAATATATGAATGTACACAAGTTATGTTGAGATGTATCTATGTGTTGCACTCTGTAAATCTAATAAAAAGAAAAGTTTTGGTCAATTCCTCCCCTTAGAATTGAAGGAGTTGACCTACACTAATGATAGGTACTATGAAGGACAATGAAGCTGGCCTCATTACTTTCTCTCCAAACTTACAGAGACTGCTTGGGCTTATTGTTGCTGAGATCATTACAGATCTGAGTTCAGCAAGGAACATAGCAAGTATCCGCTCTTTGGGACTGAGATCACAGGCTTAATTGGATAGTTATGTGAACCACGACCTACTTGTATAGAGAAAACAGGGATTAAGCTTTGCTTCCAGTCTTGTGAAAATAAGAGTAAGACATTTTATCCAGGAAATCAGCTCTTATTAAAAGCCAACACTGAAGGCAAAGCTCATCTTTTATTGCTGGAATCTGATAAGAAAGCTTCTAAGAACTATTCTGTGCTAAGTGAAATAAACAATAATCTTAATTTTACAATGACCTTACTCCATCAAAGTGTTCATCTGTTCCACCCACTACAAGTTCTAAGACGTGCACGAGGCTCTGTGAAAAATGTAACTGCCAGGTGAAATCAGAAAAGAGCCCCAAGGAGCACAGTTACTGGGTAGTCCCAGCAAACGCATGAGCGACAGAGACAAGGAGCCCTGCAATGCAAGACTATCTAAGGCAAAATGATAACTTTACCTCACACCAGTTGCTAGGGAAAATACTGGAACAACAAACAGTCCCACAAAGTTATGAGGCTGCCCTCACAGAGCAGCCTTCTTAAAAAGGCACACAGACAAAAAGCAATGCATCAGAGAGCAAACAATGGCCAAGGGATTCCACAGTAATTTCTGGTGGCACAGCAGAAGCAACTCCTAACCAAATGAATGCATCCCCGCTTGAACAATGCTAACATTGCAGAATGTGATGCAGCTCGTGACCTGCAAAAAGAAACATGGTATCACGGTTCCAAGATTCTACACTCTGCAGCACAAAACAATGCAGCATAGACTGCAGTAGGAAGCACAGCATCAAGCTTTGCAACATCAAACCTGCAGCATCTGCGACAAAAGGAACTGCTGTTCAAAACACACATGACTAAACAGAAAAATACAGCATCCATTGCTACAGTAAACAATAAAAATACAGCGTCCATTGCTACAGTAAACAATATAGTCTTCCGTGCAGCAGCTAAACAGAAAGCAAAAGAGTCAACCCACAGCAAAGTGCAGCATCACAGCAAACAATGAAGTATTTCTAACAGTGACATGCAACAGCCCTCAGAAGACAAAGACTACAGGATCCAACCTCATCCTCACTTGACCAATCACAGAGCAGCACATTGTGTCTACGTTCCTCCATAGAAAGCAAGCAACATTCTTCACAGGAAACAAAGCAGCCTTTTCTGCAATTCTGATTTTTTTTTTGTTTGATCTGGATTGAAAAGAAAACGCCAAATCTTCAATGAAAAAGTCAAGCCAGTTCTATCACACGAGATCCTGGCTCCAAATTGAAGTTTAAAAACGCTAAATCAGGAGATGGTCCAGCAGGTTCCAAACTCCAGTCTCAATCAGTTCCCCTCTCTGCTTGTTACCTACCCTCTTGTTACTTGTAGTGGTAGATGAGAGGGAGTCAGCAGTCAAGTTCCGTTTGGTGAGGTTATTCATGTTTAATCGGACTCTGGCCTTCTCTGTCAAAGCAAAGAGACACAATCAGCGATCATCAAATAGAAATGAGCAGATTGTGTCAAATCTGAGTTTGCAATTACAAATCCCAAATGAAATAGAGGACGAGCCCCTCAGAGTCTTATCACTCCTGACAAATTCAACATAGAAGAGAGAACACAATGCCTATACATAATATATATAACACTTCCGAGCTCCAGGTGGCTTTTGCTGAAAGACACTTATCATATAGGCCATGCCAACCATCTAATTACTGGGGGGGGTCACAAACCAGCCAAGTATGATCCAGACCGTATCTGTGACTGCCAGCACTGGCCAGTCCTGCAGGTACTCATGGCCAAGGTCGACTGGACCATTTGTCTTTAAACTTTTTTGCAGACAGACCACTAATCAACACAGCCCAATAATAATAACCAATATACTGTAAATCTCATGCAGACATTTTGGTTATAATCCAAAAGGGAGCATCAGAGGAAAATGTTATCGAGCAACGTGGAGGCAGGACATGCAGTTCTCTGGTCTGCAGACTCTGCGCTTCCCAGGTTTCTCCCTCCATCTCATGCCATGGGCCCAGGCCAGGGTCTCTTTCTCATTTATTGCCTATACCTTACCTGCACCCCATAGGGCCTGCATTCCTGACCCCAGCCCAATCAGTTCTGACAACTCCTTTTTAAACACCTCATGACCTACCTGCTGGATCTGAAATCACGACTTTGAAAAGCTCTCAACCAGACTATAGAAATCCCATTCCAAGGA
The DNA here is from genome assembly GCF_030144855.1 of Hypanus sabinus. NCBI lineage: Eukaryota > Metazoa > Chordata > Chondrichthyes > Myliobatiformes > Dasyatidae > Hypanus > Hypanus sabinus. The sequence continues at coordinate 126,351,623 of NC_082712.1, forward strand.
CTGCAACAGGGTATTGCGAGTCAGGAAACTACTGATACTGGCCTCCAACTAGGCCTAATCCTCAAGCCTAAGCTCTGTTCAGATCAATGGCACATTATCTTGAACTGTGTGCCTCTTATCCCGGTTTAGAGGCTGCCTGCCCCAAGCAACAAATTCGGCACCACTCTATTCTTGCTTCAGAGCTGGTAGATTATAGGTCTGTCTCACTCCAGAATCTTGTCTATAAAAGCATCGGAAGACACTCCAGTGAAATTCTGCAGGAGAACTGAACTGTTGGGAGAAGCATTTCTCAAACGAGATGCTAATCTGAGAACCTGTCATTTGGGTTCAGTGATCCCACAGTCCAGTCTGTTAATGAGCAGGCAATTAACCCTGGTGTCCAGCTATTGACACTACAAGAACAGGTGATTTGTCCATCACTGTACTGTTGTTTGCAGGATAAAGTTGGGCACAAAATAGTTGCTGTGTTTGCCATTCTAACACTGTTTAAAGCCAAGCATTTCCATTATGTTTAAGAAAATTGGCGTTACCTGATGCTCAGAAAGACACAATGGAAATGCATGGTTTTCTTGTAACATGGTCACTGCCTGGGATCACAGAAGAATACCAGGAGCAAGGAAAATCTATTACATCCCTCGGAAGTCCACTGTCTATTAATCTAATTTCAAGTTTTCTATCCTGCGGAACTTATTAACATTAAACTCATAAGACATGGTCCTCAGTAAGACCTGGCTCTGATTACACTATGGTATCAGTGAACTCACAGGAATTGGCATAGTTATTGGATGGACCAGAGGGGTGACTTTATGAAAGTTCACATGGTTGTTTTCTGGGATAACAGGCTAAGAATTCCTACATTCTGCACAGTTTAGAGGAATGAAAGACAAGCTTATTCAAACATTTCTCACAAGGATGAAAGACTTTCACCCCTGCTTAGTGTCTAGAAACACAGTCTCAGCCAGAGTAGTTCATTTTTAGGATATCAAGGGGAACACATTAATAGAGATTGAAACATAATGCTATCGAATGGTGGAGCAACACTGGTGGCCAAATATTCTACCTCCTTACTCACTTTCTCTGATATTTTCATTAAATTTCCAAAGAATCCTTCTTCAGTTACGTATATTGTTCGGGTTGAGAAACCATTTTATTTAATTGCAGTCTAAAGCCCTCCTCCATGTAGAAGAATATACAAGCCCTCCCTCGTGATGGAAGAATATACAAGCCCTCCCACGTGATGGAAGCAGAGGTCTTTGTCTTACCAGCATCCGATTCCACTTCATGAGGCATCTCCTCCTCAGAACTTGAGCCATTCAGCTTCTTCCTATCCTCCTCTTCGTCATTAACATGCTCCAGCATTGCCGACTCCAGTGTCTTGCGCTCCTTGTCATGTATTGAGATTTTATCTTTGCTGCTCATACGGGAAATAGAAGTCCTGGTGGGATAACGGATTAGCACTAATTGGCTGTTAGTGTGATGCGTGCAGGCCCAAGGCTCATAAGCAGGTTCCATCTCTGAGGGTTAGACACAAAACTCCAACAGGGTACAAAAGAGCCACTCTCCAGCACCATACAAATAGAATGCTGAAAGCAAACACTAACACAGGTAGCACAAAGGATTTCAGTTTTGGTCAAATCTCTATCTTACTTTCCTGTAGTACCCCATGCAAAGCTCCCTCTAACCTTTAACATTAATAAACCACACTCAGATCTGCTATTACTGATCATTTTTGCTGTGTAAAACACATCCTAAAATCTCTTCCAATGTGCAAAATGTCTCCGGCTCACATAAAAAGCATGCTCCCATCTACTTTGAGAGATATACATTCTGAACCCAGGTCACCATATTTGCGTGGTACACTTTAGCTAATAACAGAGTTTACAACTATGAATTCCTGTGGGCTCTTTGACTCTCTCCATTGAACCCTGTTATTTTCTGCTGGCTCTACGACTGTGTGAGCTCTCTCCCGGCATTGATATTATCAAGTACTGTACTTCCAGCTTCATTGCTGATTCACATATTTATTAGTAACATTTCACTGTGATTATCCTACAGCAAGAAATTTCTGTCTCAGATGGAGAAGGCTATCCAGAAGCAAAAGCTGGAGGTGTTCTTTTGTACCCTGCGGCATCTCAAACGCAGAAAACAATCACTAAACCCCTGGCAAGGCCCAGAGGCAAAACCTCACCCAGCATTTACTTGGTAAGGTATCAGTCTTTGTCTAATGAAGAAGCCAATACAGTGAAGCCAACTCTCAATCTACATATAAGGCTAAGCCTTAACACAGTGTATACCCCATCAATGCAGGGTTATTGCAACACTCATTGCTTTACAGCACTCCCCTCCATTCCCTTTCAAAAATATATTTGAATTGTTTCTCATTTATTTTTTACCGAGACTTTAACATAATTACTGGGAGATGAAAAACGCCCATCCAATTCAACATCTACCATCCAGGTCATGTTTGTAAAGATACAAAGAATAAACAGGAATAAGGTATGAGATGTAAACAATGGTTAGAAATGAGCCACAGCAATGAAATGGGCTCTGCAGTGAGTGGAAAGTGATTCAACATCACATGGATGAGTGCATTAACAATAGCAGAATATCAGGGCACGCAGAAAAAGAACTCCAAGAGCAGCAAGGATTTAGGAGCAATAAATTACCGTGACGGAAATCTGATAGCAGTCTACAAAGTTTTCATGGGACGTCTGACGATTTTACATCCACAAATGTGAAGAGGAACAAAGGAATGCTGACAGGTGAATTAAACGGATAACAAAGTGGGTCAGAAATAGGGAATGGGTGATGTACAGTATATAACGTTGTCCTGTTTGGTGGTGGTTTGCATGTACGACAATAAACTTGATTTGACTTGAGAAATATCCCATGGGGCTACATTATACAAGGGCTCTTTTGGATTTGTTTGTTATTTCTATGGAGGCAATCAGGTTATTACTGAGGGCTCAGGACAAGAGAAGCAATTAAGCAGGATTATAAAGTCAGGCAAGAAGTGATGAACCAATTTCATGATGAAGTAATGTAATATACAACTGGCTCCAACAAATTGAATGCCGGTTCAATAAACAGATATTGAAGATTTCTCCCCAGTACTCCACCATTGAGGAAAGGGGTGAAGAAAATTGGTAAAGGAGCCGTGTGAATATGTGAATAGCTAAAAGGATTCAATGTATGGATAGCACAGAATGATATGATTCCAGGACTAGCAAGATGAGGTGAAGAATAACATTTAATGGAATGGGCCGAATAGTTGATTTTTGACAGGGCAGGAGGGACTAATGTGTCAAAAGCTTAAAGCATTGGGGCCACGTCTCCAACATGTGTTAAAAGGTATGTACTTACAGAACATTTTAACTTTCCAAACTACACAGACTTCACATAAGATGAATTATTTTAAAACTGTATGGATATTGTTTGCCATAAGCATCTGTAGGACGGACATAAAGGACCTCTGCTTTAGATCACATCCTGAGGGAGAAGATTTCTAAAGTTCTGAAGTTTTTCAATAACGTACTGAAGTGTCAACCTAGATTATGCGCTCAAGTCCTAGAGAGGAGCTTGAATACACAATTATTTGGGAAGGTGCCAAGCTGTCACTGATTCAGTTGATTGTATATGGTTTGCTTTAGGGAGATCTTGCTGCCACTTGGAGTTCATTTGCCCTTATTTGCACAGCACTTGGATTGAAGAGCTGATGCAGTACCTGGACCTGCCACTGGAGGTTATTAACACACTTCAGAAAACTGTTAGCATTGTCGTGAATGGAAAGGGATTCGGAACACTTCATTATCCCTAAATTTTCACCAGCACAATGAAAACAGATGTTTCCCCCCTTGATTTTTTTTAGGTATGGGACAAGTGTGATTATAATAGGGCTAGGAACTCCAGACAAGACACTCACACACAAGATGAACACATCTTGTACTCATCTGAGATGCAGCGGGATCTGGGTTCCCTTGCAAATGATTCACAAAAGGCTGAAACTGCAAGAAAATGGTAAATGTAACAAAATGTAGTCATAAACAAACATTAGTGGGTTTATGCTTCAGTTAGACGAGGAGACCAAATCTAGAGAACTGTGTGCAGTTTTAGTTTCTTTATTTAAGTAAGTAAATATACGGAAGCAGTTCAGAGCTGGATTACTAAGCTAATAGCTGGAATAGGTAGGTTGTCAAGTGAAGCAAATTTGGACAGGCTTTACCTATATTTTAAAGAGCGAGAGGCAATTTTGTTAAAACATGCAAGATCCTGAAGGGTCTTAAGAGGGATGATTTGAAGAGGATGTTTCCACTTATGTGAGAAGAAAGAACTTGGGGTTATTGTTTAAAAATAGAAGGTTGCACATTTAAGGTAAAGATAAAAATATGAAAGTGCTTCTCTCAAAAAGTCATCTGCTTTTGGAACTTTTCTTCAGAACTGCAGCAAGAAGAGTTACTGATACTTTAAGGCTGGAGGCAAATTTTTGAGAACAACAAAACCAAAAAGTACTTTGGGGCAGTAGGAATGCAGAGCTAAGGTTACAATCGGACCGACCATAGTCTTACTGAATGGTGGAAAGGGCTTTATAGACTAAGTCGCCTACTCCTCTTCTTAATTCATAAGCTAATATGTTGTAGCTGGCTCACACTAAAACAGAGCAGGGGCACCGGTGGAGGAAATGAGTGTTAAAGGTGGTTAATGAAGTGTGTCAACTACGTGAGATACTTTTGCCTTCCTGGTCACAGGAAGAAATGTTACTGGATGCACAGGTACCCTACACAAACTGTCATTTCTTTCCTCTATTTTCTTCAGAGTCAACCCTTAATCTGTCCCAAAAGCACAAGCACACCAGCAACAATGAAACAGGATACCATTTGCAAATGAGGGCCTGAGTCAACTCATCACTTCCTCTTTATCCATCCTCAATCCCTTGTCAAGAGGAGAATGAGAGGCTAACTGTAGAAGGTGAAAGGTCATGAGTTGTGTGTGTGCACACATGTCTATAAATGCTTGTTTTTTTATCTTGTCCGTTTTCATATGTATATGTGTTGGTGAATTATGCTTCACTTGTTTTAATGATTTGTGCATGTGTGTGGGTACATGCAAACACTCTCAGTTGGGACAAGCATTATTGGGGGTCGGGGGGAGTTAAAAGAAGCTAAGCCGGTCAAAACTCAGAATGTGTAATACTTCACTGACCAGTTACTGACACAAATATCCTACAGTAATTGAACACACAAGAACTAACAAACCTCCAACAAAACTGCACTTTGTGGATAAAAGTCAGAATCTAACTTAAAAGCAAGTAAAGAAAAACATTTTGTGTTGAGCTTTCAATATTATTGTCATCAACACCAGCTCTGCTAGAAAATGAAATCCAATACTCCTTATCTATACGCTTCATCCTTCCATGTTATTAAAAGAACTACTTAAATTCAACTTCATTTGTAGAGGTTCCTTTTAAAGTGAGCATCAAAGATTGGTGATGCCATCACAGTAACATCAACTTATCTATGAGACAATACCCTACATTTTAACATTGTTAGTCCACAAATAGGTTTAATCAAAGCAAATAAAGATTTTTTAAAATGTTTGTAAAATCCATTTTCAATTGCATTAATGCTTTTACTTTCAGTGGGAAAAGAAGGGGATAAAGCAACTCCTTGGTGTTTGTTTCAGTATTAGTCAATCTCTCAAGTGTGAAGTGGTGCTCACAGTTAAGAACTAATTCAGTGGTGTTAGGGTGGGAAATGCAGTTGGCATCACCAGTCATCAAACAGTGACTGTACATGCCGCAGGATGACATCAGAACTAACCTTCTGCTCCTCGATGCTGGTTGCTGTGAGGCATTTGACAGTTCAATAAGTGAGGCCTCCATCTTGGTTTGCTTCTCTTTCTCAATCCTCAACTGCTTTCAGCAAAAAGAGGAAGGGGAAAAAAAAAATTATAACTGGTCAACTGGCATGAAGATAGACCAATGTACAATTCAATAACATGACAAAGGAGGTCTCCGTCTCATCCACCACATACTGTTCATTGCACTACAGCAAGGGACGGCTCAAGGGAAGGGATCAGTGATTGGTTTTATTAAGCTTCTTTCAGTATGGCCAAGTGGAAGTTTGAGTGTGCTGGGTCTGAGTGTTCAAAATCTCCGTGCCTACTTACAATTGTCTGTTTCTTCTGTAGCTCCTCCAGCAGATCCAAGAGGTTTTCGTCTGCAACATCCAATGCAGTTTGACCCTACGATTCAGGAAAAACCTGGTCAAAGATCAATGTTCCTGACCGCAAGCAATCAATTCTGCCCACTTAACACTCATTCCAGAAACACTAAACCAAAGTTGCAATCTGCCCATAGAGAACAATTGAACAACCACTTTTTCTGTAACAAAACTCCAACTAACTTAGAGAAAATAATCTTATCAGTGCATAAATCACAAAGCACTGCAAAAGTAAAGGCAATTATCTAAACTGCATTCAAGGCTTCTGCTTTGACTACATTTTTCCTTTAACCACCACATCATTAATCCAAAGTTCAAACTAAACTTATTATCAGAGTACATATATGTCACCATATACAATGCTGAGATTTATTTTCTTGAGAGATTACTCAATCATGCATCATAAAATAATAATGAACTTGGGTGTTCAACCAACTTGCAAAAGACAACAAACTGCAAATACAAAACAAATAACAAAATATGAGATGAAGAGTCCTTGAAAGTGAGTCCATTTCAGTGGGAATACTTCAGTGATGGAGTGAGTGAAGCTATACCTTCTAGTTCAAGAGCCAGTTGGTTGAGGTTAACTGCTCCTGAACCTGGTGGTGCAAGTTCTGTGGCACCTGTATCTTCTTTCTGATGGCAGTAGTAGGACGATGGGGGCGTCCTTGGAAATCGATGCTGATTTCCTGTGATAGTGCTCTGTGTAGATGTGCTCAATGGTGGGGAGGGCTTTACCTGTGATGGACTGGGCCATATCTGCTACTTTTTGTAGTATTTTCCGTTCAAGGGCATTAGCGTTTCCACACCAGGCCCTGATGTAACCAGTTAATATACTCTCCACCACACATCTACAGAAGCTTGCCAAAGTTTTAGATGTCAAGCAGGTTCTTCACAAACTTCTAAGGAAATAGAGGCACTGCTGTGCACTTGCATGCTGGACCCAGGACAGCTACTCTGAAATGATAACACCAAGGAATTTAAAGTTGCTGACCCTCTCCACCTCAGATCCCCGATGAGGACTGGCTCATGGACCTCTGGTTTCCTCCTCCTGAAGTCAATAATCAGCTCTTTGGTCTTGCTGACATTGAGAAAGAGGTTGTCGTTGTGGTGGCACCACTCAGCCAGATTTTCAGTCTCCCTCCTCTCTGCTGATTTATTATTGCCTTTGATTCAGCCTTCAACAGTGGTGTCATCAATCAAATAGAATATGGCATTGGAGCTGTACTTAGACTCACAGTCATAAGTATAAAGCGAGTAGATCAGGGGTTAAGCACACAACCTTGTGGTATTGTTACACCTTGTACATCAGATTCAGTTGTGTAAATATTACTTATTACTACTTTAAACTGCACCAAAGCAAAATCGTATTAACATATATTATAAATCAGCCCATGATGAAGACAGCATCCCATGCAGCAACAGCTCTACGTATCCAGTGTTTCTTATGACAGACATGAGATAGAATGGATTCTGACACCACCAGTGCAGAATTACCGACTCCCTACAACTAATTCACCCAAAAGAAACAAACCGCATTTCCACAAAGTACAGGATAGTCAAGCAACACTAATCAGTGGGGCATTTGAGATTTTGCACCATCTTACCACGGCGTGAAGCAGAAATTGACTACCCAAGTTCATCATGAAAGATTAATCTGAACAATAAATTAGTGTAATTCACATGCATTGAGGATTATTTTTGTAAACTTTAATTTGAATTTCCTAAAGTGGGATTATCCAATGCAAAAGTGAGCAATACTGTGTAAAGTATAAATATGATACAAATAGAATACAGCGGATTCTGGTTAACTGGGACACATTGGGACCTGTACCTTTTGGCCCAATTAAGTGGCTGGTCCAATTATCTTAAGTTTCATGGAAATAATTGAAAAGGTATATAAAAAAAATCTACCATTTAACTGTAATAAACTATGTATTTAAATGAAATACAGAACAAATTAGACCACTAATATTACTACAGTACTGTAAAACTGTGCAATGGTTATTGATGGAGGAAGTCGAATGTACGCTGGTGTGTTCATTTGATTGACTGTAAATGAACAAAATCAACAGAGACATCTAGTGCAGATAATGGACCGCCTTTATTGCATTCTGGCATGAAGCGGTGTTGTAGCCCAACAATAAATTTTCTGGCATCTTGTGTCATCACTCGCTCAGGTTCAGCTGTGTCTTTCTCATCACTTTCCTTGTCTTCGTATTACCCGCCTTACAATGCTTTCGACGATTGCATCCCCCATATCTTCACTTTCATTGTAACATTCAAGATGATTGTCAATACCTTCAAATTCTTCATATTCCTAACTTGCTGAAGTAGTGAAGTAACTTCATTTTCACTCCTAGCCGTTTTGGGCATCTCTAAGTCTGAATGCTTGAAACTGCAGTGAGCAAAACAGTTCTGAATTGTCTTGCTGCTTATTTTTCATCATTAACAGACTGTACTGTCTATAGAAGGTTAACCCCTGCGCTCACTTTCTTGGTTGATAAAGATGATGTCAGAAGATTTTCTTCAATTGCTTCAAGAATGTGGTTCACCAACTTTCCACGAGAGAGTGTCTTTATTTTTTTTTTATGATTCCCATATCCATTGGCTGCACCAAGGATGTGCTATTGACAGACAGAAATTCCAGCCGGATATCTGTCAAACATTCTACATCAGGGTGTGCTGCATAATTGTCAAAAAGCAGAAGAATTCCACTTGATATCTACCATAGCTCCGTATCCCAACTCATCAGCTATTCCTTAAAAAATTCAGAAGTCATCCATATATTCTTATTAGCATTGTACTCCATTGGTAAACTATTGTTAGCCTCTTAAAGCATTGAGGTTTAACGCTTTTCTCAATAACCAACAATTTCTATTTAACAATTGCTAACACAACAGTTATGCAATCCAATGCTTTCTTTGAACCTGATTACATTGACTATTTGTAGCAAAGGGAACCATTCAGCATGACATGACAAAAAAGGCCTGTATCATCGACAACGCAGACATCATCTGCACAAAATTTTTGAAGCAAATCGAGTTCTGTAGATTCCAAGTTTCTGTACTTACAGCATCAGCCTTGCCGTTCCTGTCATGTGCTTTTTTGAATTTAATGTAGGACCAACATTTCCATCTGTTGCTTTAAAATCTTTGTGACCCAGTTTCTTATCTAGCTCCTCGGACTTCTCCTTTTTAAATTATTGTCCACTGACGTGCACACCTCATCCAGTTACAATGGAAAATCATTGACTGAGGGCTTCTTCAACATCTGGATGCTTACCTTCAAACTCCTGTTGTGATGTTCACTGTTCTCCCTCACGTCATTCCCATTCTTCCTGCAGTTTATCTTGCTGATGCATCAAGCATGCAATTGTATATTTTGGCACTACAATTATCTTTGCCAGCTGCCGATGAGTGACATTAGGCAGATGGCTTTTAATTTGGCCCAGCAAGATAATTTTTTCAGCTAGTGTCAAATCTTTTCATGGCATCTTGGCAAGAGACTCAAAAAAAAGGCCAAATTTAAAAACAACAAAATTATCAAAAATCACTGCTTTCTGAATCAACACCTGCCTGCTCAAGTGGATAACATAAGACAAACCCACGCAACTGACAGAACTATTCACTCTTAAGCACGTTATAATGTACAACAGACACATAAGTGTACATCATTGAACGTCTCCTGTTCCAATTAAGTGGCATGGTGTTCCCAATAAACTAAGGGAAACCCGGCTATTTTCCAATTTGTTTTTCGTTCTTTTAGAGCTGCTTTTAATAAGCAGTTGCCTCGATCAACGAATGGGCCAATTAACCAAAATCTACTGCAATAAGTTAGGCTGCAGAAAATATGGCAAAGACAGTGGAATATAGAGCAACAATAATCAATGCAGGCAGCATGAAATAACATTGCCTCATGTAAAAAAAGTGAAATCCTTAGTAATTTGAATAATATTGAACATATAATGTATGTTCCTTAGTGTATGCATTGCTCTCTACGAGGGGTGATTGATAAGTTCGTGACTTAAGGTAGAAGGAGTCAATTTTAGAAAACCTAGCCCATTTATTTTTCAACATAGTCCCCTCCTACATTTACACACTTAGTCCAGTGTTTGTGGAGCATACGGATCTTGGACCTCTAGAAAGAATCCACAGATGGGTGATTGATAAGTTTGTGGCCGAAGGTAGAAGGAGTTGAGTTATTCAGCTCTCGTTACATGCACATGCAGGTAAACTCTTTGAGTGATTATGCAGAAAGTTTGAAGTTAGCAACCCACCTCCTTCTACCTTAGGCCACAAACATCAATCACCGTGATGCGTTATTAACTTCAAACTTTCTGCATAATCACTTGAAGAGTTGAACTGCATATGCATGTAATGAGAGCTGTATAACTCATCTCCTTCAGACAGACAGACAGACATACTTTATTGATCCCGAGGGAAATTGGGTTTTGTTACAGCCATGCTAACCAAGAATAGTGTAGAAATATAGCAATATAAAACCATAAATAATTAAATAATAAGAAGTTAATCATGCCAAGTGGAAATAAGTCTAGAACCAGCCTATTGGCTCAGGGTGTCTGACACTCCGAGGGAGGAGTTATAAAGTTTGATGGCCACAGGCAGGAATTACTTCCTATGACGCTCAGTGTTACATCTCGGTGGAATGAGTCTCTGGTTGAATGTACTCCTGTGCCTAACCAGTACATTATGGAGTGGATGGGAGTCATTGTCCAAGATGGCATGCGACTTGGATAGCATCCTCTTTTCAGACACCACCGTCAGAGAGTCCAGTTCCACCCCCACAACCTTACCACGAACTTATCAATTATCCCTGCTGTGGACACTTGCTGGAGGTCCAAGATCCGTATACTCCACGACCGCTGGACTGAGTGCGTAAATGTAGGAGGGGTCTATGTTGAAAAATAAATGTGCTAGATTTTCTAAAATTGACTCCTTCTACCTTAGGCTACGAACTTATCAATCACGCCTCACATTTGGATGAAATTACCTTCAATAGCATTGAAAAGAATACAGAGAGTGATAATGTGAAGTAGCTTTACAGAGAAAAAGAGCAATAAGAAGTTACATAGCTAACATGGAGCCATAAAAACCATGCTGGAAAGTAGATCAATTTTACATAATAGACTGCACACAACTTCATACAATAGAGTACACAGAGAAGTAACAACAATACAGAGCTGTACCGTACTATGCATATTCAGCAATGCACTGCAATGTGGAATGAGAGTGCTTACAAATTGAAAGTAGAAAGGTACAAATCTCCCCAAGTACAATGAGTTAAAGCAGTCACATCTCATCACATTGCCCTTTCTAAAAAGTATTAATTGACTATTTTGTTGAGCCTATATAAGGTGGAAAGCATAGAAGCTACAGTATAGTGTACAATACAACAGAAGACTTCAAAAGACAGTCAGATAGTACAATGCGGTACCTGACTGTGAGATACAGCACACTGCAGCACAAAGACAAAGCATCAGTAAAAAGCATTGAGTCTTTCAGCACCATTCCATCCAATGTCATTTCAATACATCAGTGTATGATAGATCCATTTCATTAAATTGGTTTTCTTTTCCTCTCTACCACCCCCACCAATACTCAGTGATTTAAGACTTTAATGAGCTGGGTACATTTTGCTAATCTCCCAAAACTTGATTTTAAGAAAACATAGACAGCTCCTACTAGGAACCAAGCAGCTCCACAGATTTTGATATTTTTTGTCATTCATTCCAATAGCACCAAACAATTGATACTGTTATTCAGATCCATCTTACTGATGCACATAACCAGCGAACAAACACTAAAACAAAGAAATATTTCTTTTCTAACTCCTCCTGCAAAAAAGTAAACCATTTTATGAATATTGGTGTAGCAGTTGCCATTTCCAGCAAAAAAATCTCAGTCCCTTTTACAGAAGTCAGCTGACTGATTATTAGCTGCCTATTCTAATCTGCTCACGTTTGCTAATCACTGCCCACCTACAAATTCTCTCAAAAAAAACTCTCAACTCCTACTACCACTGTTATCACTTTCAACTTTACAAGTGGATTGGGATTTTTTTTAATTGTTTATGAAAAATGTTGGTGTGCTTATACATCACAATATTACATTATGAAGCAGTGTGATAAAATGCAGCATTCTACTGTTGTAAGGATAAAGCACAACACTTAACCTGCAAATCTTGCATCAACACTCCACTATTAAAGAGCAAATCAAATTCAGAGGGTAAGAGATAAGCTGTGAGATGCAGCTTCAAAGCTTCTGGGTCAATTACACAGGTCCACAGCTTCCACAATGCCGAGGACCTCATCCTTACCAGCACTTCTAGGTATTTGCTGGATTTGCAAATTATTTGGCCATTAAACCTACTGTAATAGGTTGGGTATCATTTATACACATTATAATTGTTAATACAATATCAGTTATTGCTATGGTCACAAATTAGCATTGTTCAAGTTTCGTTGGAGCATATTGAAAGTTCTGCTTAGACATTTTAAACAATCTTTATTAAACATCTTTCTACTTTTTACATTCCTTTCCTGTCCTTCCTCCAATCTTTCTCTTCCTATGCCTTATTTGACTCTAGCTCAGTGTTCTTCTCTATTTTTCCTTTGTTACTATCTCCATCATATCTCAGTAGGTAATAAGATTAATTAATGGTCGCAAATGCTCCTTCATCCTCTTTTCACACTTGCTGTATCTCTGGCAACTTAGAGCACAAAATATTTTAAACTAAGCAAAGGAGGATACAGAACTATGATATTTCTCCCTTGCAACCTTTGGCCTGATAATACAAACTAGTAATCTGTGCATTTTTAATGGAAACAGTGATATACAAATTATGTATCACATATGGTCTTGATTTTACAATGGCAGCACAAAGGATTTTAGTAGCCCAGAGATAGAAATGGATTAATATTAATCCTGATATAGTCAGTAAGACAGGTCCCTTGCAGGGTGAAGTACCCAATCCTACAGAGCCAAGATCTGTACAGACACAAACAATGCCTTTTCAAGACTAAATAAATGATGGTCAGGACTAGGAACCAGACTTGTGTCTTTCTTTTTACTCACTTTTCCAAGAGACCAGGGTACCCACAGCAGTTTAGCTGTTGCCTTATCATATGCTAGAATAACCCAAGAGCATTGTGGAGTAAGTCTTGACACCATATCCTGGTACACTTAGACGATGCACTTAGCTTTGAAAAGCCATTACTTCAACACTGGGAGTCCAGCCATGGAGAAATTAGCAGTATTTGTGTTGGAGCTCTTAATGCTAGTAGGACTCACCACTTTATTGACAGCCTGCATGTCGCACAAGTTCTCCACCAACAACCTGCAGACCTCTTCTTTGCCCCAATGTGAAGCTGCATGTAATGGAGTCCAACCATCATTGTCTCGACTGTTTACATCAAAGCCAGCCTGGATTAACAACCTGCAACACAAAAGACTTCTTGTAGAAAAGGACAGCACAACAAGTACTGACATCACAAAGACCACAGTTTTCTTTCAATTAATAATCCTCAAGTATACTTAGACGAGAAAAAGAAAGGTCATAGTACTCTGTAGAGGAACAACCAGTAGAGAATGGTAAAAATTGCAATATTTTGAAACATTTTAGGGAACTTTACATCTAAAATGCAACTTTACATGATTATTTGAAAAGATACATTAACAGAGGCAAGGACACAGAATGTTCTCTGAGATAGTCAGGTGGAGATTCAACTTCAGTATCAGAAGTGTCTCTGGGGGAAAAAAAATGAGGCCTTATCTTCATCAGTCAGCTTATTTCATAGGCACCTATCCACAAGCATACTGGTAAGATGAACGAGACATTTTTCTGGAAATGAAGCTGCATCTTCACATACAAGACTCTCTCCATTACCCTGCATGGCAATGGCATGCATTAGATCTAGCTGCTCAAAACTGGCCATCTGTGAGTTGCTATGCATCATCAGCAGAAGCTGGAGAAAGATTTGCACTGGTTTCTTGCTTGCAAATACTCAAAGCAGTTTACAATTAGTAAAATACTTCAAATAGAATAACTGTTGAAATGTAAGAAATGTGCCAACTAACTTGTGCCTATCAAATGTCCACAAATAGCAACACGGTGATGACCAGACAAGAATATTAAATGATAATGACATCAAAAGGTATATTTAGCTTGTCTTTTCATCAGACTATTATTTTATTTTGTAAATCTCTTGGCACTTTGAAGTGAATAACCTCCCTGCCTCTATCCCAAACCACTCCTGATATCTCCATCTCTGCATTGTTCTCACTCTTACAAGAAGTCAAAGTCTAGCCAAAGTTAAATAGATGGATATCCTAGCAGAAAAGACAGTGGAACAGCAATGGCAGGTATTCTTGGGAATAATGCACAAGGTGCAAAATCAGTTCATCCCCCGGAGAAGGAAGGATTCAAAGGGGAGAAAAGGGCCACAGCGGTTGACAAAGGAAGTCAGAGATTGCATAGCGTTAAAAAAAAGTATGACAGAGCTAAGGTGAATGGGAAGACATGATTGGGAAATTTTTAAGGAACAACAGAACTTAACTAAAAAGGCAATATGGTGAGAAAAAATGAGGTACGAACGCAAGCTAGCCAGGAATATAAAGGAGGATAGCAAAAGCTTTTTTAGGTATGTGAAGAGAATGAAGATAGTTAAGAACAATGTTGGGCCCTTGAAGAATGAATTGGGTGAAATTGTTATGGGAAACAGAGAAATGGCAGAAGAATTTAATAAGTACTTTAGATCTGTCTTCACTAGGGAAGACACAAACAATCTCCCAGATGTATGGATGGGCCAAGGACATAGGGTAACAGAGGAAATGAAAAAGATTGACATTAGGAAGGAAACGGTGATGAGTAGACTGATGGGACTGAAGGCTAACAAATCCCCAGGTCCAGATGGTCTGCATCCTAGGGTACTAAAGGAGGTGGCTCTGGAAATTGCAGATGCATTGGTAATCATTTTCCAATGTTCCTTAGATTCAGGAACAGTTCCTGAGGATTGGAGAATGGCTAATGTTATCCCACTTTTTAAGAAAGGAGGGAGGAAGAAAACAGGGAACTATTGTCCTGTCAGCCTAAGATCAGTAGTGGGGAAGACGCTAGAGTCCATTATTAAAGATGAAATAGTGGCATATCTAGATAGCAGTGATAGGATTGGGCCGAGCCAGCATGGATTTACCAAGGGCAAATCATGCTTGACTAATCTATTGGAGTTTTTCGAGGATGTAACCAGGAAGTTAGACAAAGGAGATCCAGCGGATGTAGTGTATCTTGATTGTCAGAAGGCACTTGATAAGGTCCCACATAGGAGATTGGTGGGTAAAATCACAGCTCGTGGCATTGGGGGGAAGATATTGACATGGATAGAAAACTGGTTGGCAGATAGAAAGCAAAGGGTAGCAGTGAATGGGTGTTTCTCGGAATGGCAGGTGGTGACTAGTGGGGTGCCACAAGGCTTCGGTATTGGGACCACAGCTGTTTACGATTTACATCAACGATTTAGATTAAGGCATTGAGAATAACATCAGCAAGTTTGCTGATGATACTAAGCTGGGTGGCAGTGTGACATGTGATGAGGATGTTAGGAGAATTCAGGGTGACTTGGATAGGGTGGGTGAGTGGACAGATACTTGGCAGATGATGTTTAACGTGAATAAGTGTGAGGTTATCCACTTTGGGAGTAAGAACAGGAAGGCAGATTATTATCTGAATGGTGTAGAATTAGGTAAGGGAGAAATACAAAGAGTTCTAGGAGTCCTCGTTCATCAGTTACTGAAGGTGAATGAGCAAGTGCAACAGGCAGTGAGAAGGCTAATGGAATGTTGGCCTTTATTACAAAGGGAATTGAGTACAAGAGCAAGGAAATCCTTTTGCATTTGTACAGCATCCTGGTGAGACCACACCTGGAGTATTGTGTGCAGTTTTGGTCTCCAGGGTTAAGGAAGGACATCCTGGCTGTAGAGGAAGTGCAGCGTAGATTCACAAGGTTAATTCCTGGGATGTCTGGACAGTCTTACGCAGAGAGGTTAGAGAGATTGGACTTGTACACGCTGGAATTAAGGAGATTGAGAGGGGATCTGATTGCAACATATAAGATTATTAAGGGATTGGACAAGATAGAGGCAGGAAATAAGTTCCAGATGCTGGGAGGGTCCAGTACCAGAGGGCATGGTTTAAGAATAAGGGGTAGGTCATTTAGGACAGAGCTAAGGAAAAACTTCTTCTCTCAGAGAGTTGTGAGGGTGTGGAATGCACTGCCTCAGAAGGCAGTGGAGGCCAATTCTCTGGATGCTTTCAAGAAGGAGCTAGATAGGTATCTTATGGATAGGAGAATCAAGGGATATGGGGACAAGGCAGGAACCGGGTATTGATAGTAGATGATCAGCCATGATCTCAGATTGGCGGTGCAGGCTCGAAGGGCTGAATGGTCTACTTCTGCACCTATTGTCTATTGTCTAAGTAATTCTTGTTCCTACAGCAGGAAGCAACAACCTCCTCAATCAGATTAACATTAACCACATTTCCTGCATTCCTTAGCACAAATTTGCCTTCAAAAGTTTGAAGTGTAATAACTAACCCACAATAACTTTCTTTTTGTTAAAACCATAAGGTTTTGACTCTTTCCACTAAACCCCTTGATAACTGTCTACTCACTTTGTGACCTCCAAGTAGCCTTTGGCTGCAGCAACATGAAGGGCACTTGCTCCAGTTTTTGGGTGCCGAGTATCTTCCACCCTCCCTCGATTTAGCCACTGCCTGGCATCCTGGATCATCTGTTGCTCCTCCTCCTTTCGGGCCACCTCCACGTCGATCCCTAGAAATGAGATGCATGATATTTGTCGCTGTCACATCACCAGCATTCCCTCAACGTGCCTGCAAATACAATCATTCTCCATGCAACATTAGTTGATGCACAAGACTAAAGGACAAGAATAAGATCCCTTTAGAACTCCTGCAATTGTTCTGCAGTTTACAAGGAGGACAATTTCATGAAGTGTCAGCAATGGTTCAGATGCAGTACTCTAATTTGGAAATATTGTCAAGTATGCTACATTCTGGTAACATTCACCAGAAAGATGATGGAACAAGCAAAAAAAAAACAGCCAAAAAATATCTTAAGTCTCAGTCGTCTCTCAATGGTTAGAATTTTTCCCTGTCCGTTTAAAATGAAAATCAAGTTTATTGTCAAATGCACAAGTACATATGAGCACAGACACAATTTACAGAAAACTTACTTGCAGGAGCATCACAGACACATAGCATCATATAAGCAGCGTTCATAAGAAAAACATAAATTATATATAATTTTAATGAGAAAGAACACAAAGAGGTAAGTTTTTCACTGAAATGCAAATTAAAAGCCCATTTTAGATCAAAGTGGTCATGGTATTGTTGAGCTTTACTGATTAGGGTTGTGTCAGTGATTAAAGAATCAAATGGTTGAGAGGAAGAAGCTACCCTTCAACCTGGTAGTGTGGGACTTCAGTCTTCTGCGGCTCCTTCCGATGGTAGCTGCGAGAAGAATGATACCATCTAGACAAAGCGGACACAGAATGACCAACAGACAATGTGAGGGATTCAGAAACAAGCACATGGTAGAGAACTATGATCAGAATCAGTACATGTGCAAACATACTTCCAGATCTCAGAACTGAAGGCAGAGCAAAGTCAAGATGGCACCAACAGCTACTCCCCTGCTTGCATCTTTGGAAACAGCTCTTTTTCTATCTTGGATAACTCATTTTTTTTTCCTTTTCAGGGTTCTTTTGAAGATCCTGACGTGGAGTTAACACTCTGATTTTGGTACTTTGTGGGGATGGAACCCACTCTCAGGGTCTCACTACCAGCCGCTTTTCGATATCCCAAGGACTTGGCCTGGAAGACGAGCGCGCCTTCAGGGATCCAGAATTTCATGGTTCTGCAGATGGACTGATTCAAGGCTGGTGCCCCTGACTGAAGCGTCGCAGGAGAACACAGAACATCAGGAACATCAGGAACATCAGGAGCAGCGTGTTGTGTGTCCAGAGACCTAAGAACTTCTTGGTGCCAATGCTCTGGGAGTAGAGCTCATTTTAACATTGTAAATCAGAAAGTTGTTTGTTATGTCTTCCCTCTCGCTGCGAAATGGGGACACCTCTTTTTTCCCTTATTAGGGTGGGCCAGAGAGAGAGAGCCTGTGGTATGTCAAATTACCAGGTGAACGAGTAGACTTCGGGGTACTGCAGGCCTGTGTCTTTATTGATGCTTTGCTGTACGCTTGAGTGCTCAGTGGAGGGTGCTGATGATTTTTTTGCTGGTGGGGGTGGAGGGGTCATTGCTTTGCTGTTGCTTGTGCATTGGGAGGAGCTGGGGGGGCTTTGAGGTTCTAACATTTAACTGTCAGTCATTCTTTGGGACACTCCTCTGTTTTCATGGATGTTTGCAAAGAAAAAGAATTTCAGGATGTATATTGTGTATGCTTCTCTGACATTAAATGTACCAACTGAAATAACACCCATGGCTGAATAAAACTTGGGGGCCGTCAATTGACTAGGTAAGGATGAAGAGTAATACAGCACTCTCTAATGGATGGGGCTGGCATGAACACTGCAAAACCTGCAGCAGAAATCCCTGTTCAACAACTGAGTTCTAACCATCTGCAGTCATCTCTGAGCAACTCAAAACTTTGAAACTATTCTAAATAATTACTATTCTAATGTTATTGCATAAAATCATTACAATTATATACAATTATACTTTCAAACGCTCCAGATCATTATAGTTCCCATGACATTCCTTCTGTGCTTGGTTCAGAGCAAGCTGGCTCAGTTACTTGTTTAATCATAAAGGTACAGCAGGTTACTCAGATCTATTAATTATTTTTCATATATTGGAACCTCACTTTTAACCTTGCAATCAATTACAGGAATAAAAATTCCAAAAATCCAGCATCTGGTAGTTTGGAAATTCTGATCGTGTTGCCCTGTTTGGTTGGGGATTCAGAGGGTTTGTGGCCAGAATCAGGTACCTGGCGTGTAGAGAAAGACATTGACATGTGTACATGGAACTTTAACAGAACATATGGAATCCTACGATTCAAAAATAGAGGTATAGAGTACAAAGGTAGAGCCCAGATTGGACATTGTTAGGCTACCAGTGTATCCAATTCTGCTTATCACACTTTAAGAATACAAAGATCCCTCAGCAAGAATGTGAACCTTTACTAAAATGACTCCAGAGTGAAGGAATTCAGATGCAGTCTAAATTGCCAAAGCTGGAGTTGCTCTCCTTGGAAACCAGATTGAGAGGAGACTTAGCTGAGGTCTCCACCATCATGATGGGTTTTAGAAAGCAGCTTTAGCGATGTGGATGCTTGAGGACCAAGACATGAGGTTTGAAAGCAAAAGCCAAAAGGTACAGAAAAGCTTTTCTACACAGTATACGGCTTTGAATGATCTGGACATCAATGGTAGTGGAAAGAGAATGAATCAGGGCATTTGCCAGGGAATAGGATGGGCATCTCAGGGAGAAATTACAGCGCTATGGGGAAAGAACAGAGGCAATGGGGCAATGGGTAACCTCCAGCCCCTTGGTATGAACATAAAATTCTCCAACTTCCAGGAATTCCCATCCCTCTCCCTTCCACTATCCCACTTTCACTCTGCCTCCTCTTCCAGCTGCCTAATACCTCTCTCATGATTCTGCCTTCTTCTACTACCCATAGTGCTTTCCCCTTTCATTGCTTCTTCACCTCTCCGGCCTATCCTCTCCCTGCTTCCCCTCCCCCACCCGATTGGATTTTCACCTGCCACCTTCCACCCCACCTCCCCCCACCTTCTTTAAAGGGCCCCTGCCCCCTCCTTCTTCAGTCCCGATGAAGGGTCTTGGCCCGAAACGTTGACTGCTCATTTCAACGGATGCTGCCCGACCTGCTGAGTTCATCCAGCTTGTTTGTACGTGTTGATTTGACCACAGAATCTGCAGTGTACTTTGTGTTTACCATGGAACTGAATAGATTGCTGGACATGAATCAAATGTGAACAGTGAAGCAAATGGCCTCTTTCTTTGGTTCAAGAATTCTATGATTCCAGCACCAGAGAATGAAAGTTGTTGCACACGTGCAGGAGTGGCTCCAATGTCAATAATCACTTTAGATTTCCAACCATAATCTCTCCCTTTCCAGTATCTGCAGTTGTTGACCAGTAAAGGGTTTCTGCTTCTAAAACAAACTGACATATTGAAAAATGACTTGATTAATACTGGAAATAAGACACATCTCTCAGCGATGCTGAAATGTATAGAACAGAAACAAACTGCAAGGAAGATCATCCGATTCCCCTTTTTCTCACACAAGCCTTCACAGTCACAAAGCACGAGGTCTTTGAAAAAAATCGGAAAAAGATAAACATTACCTAAAAGAATCAGTTTGTCATCTCTTTAAATAGGTTTGAACAACTGATGAGAAACAGCAATTCAGCTGATTAAAAGCACTGATGCATTACTGCACAATTTAGACACACAAAGTCTTCCCTCAGCCATCAAAGCATTTGCCTAGAAATTCAACTGCCTATCCATTTCACAGCATTTTACAAGGGACAATCTTATTCTCCGCTTGGAGTAGAGTACAACAGTGATTCCTAGGTTGCCTTGTATCACGTGGAAAAGTTGACTGGACACTTCCCATCAGCAATGAGATTTGTGATCCTAAATTTTTTTTTTGCCAAGGCTGTAAGGAATTACATCATCACCCTTTTGGAACCATTGCAGCAGTATCCAGACCAAGTGGCTGGGTTTTCCCAGGAAGAATATGCAAAACTCCACAAATCGGGCGGTACCTACGGAGGGGAACAGACTCAATGTTTTCAGTGGGCACTCCTCATCTGGAGTGGTTAAGTGACCCAACTCAAAACATCAAATGTCCAGTGCACTCAATAAATGCTCCCTGATCTGCTTAATTCCTTTGTGTGTTGCTCAAGATTCCAGCAAATGCAGTCCCTTGTGTCTCCATTTCTGGGAGAATGCAGCCTTATTCCCAAAGCAAAGATTTGGGTAATGTGCATGATAAATAAAGACCCATAAGGCAACTTGGGTCTTGCTATAAATCTGCACTACCAATTTCCCCTGCCCCAATACTGTACTAAGATAACATTTAACAACCTCTAGTGTCCAGATGTTCCCACCAACACTCCAAGGCTGCACAGTAGTGTAGTGGTCAGCTCAATGCTTTATAGTAACAGGAGATCTGGGTTCAATTCCCACCACTGCCTGTAATGATTTTACATGTTCTCTCCATGAATGTTGGGATTTCCTCCAGGTACTCTGGTTTCCACCAACAGTCCAAAGGCATACTGTTAGGTAGGTTAATTGGTCATTGTAAATCGTCCTATGATTAGGCCAGGGTTAAATCAGGGGACTGCCGGATGGCGCAGCTTGAAGGACCAGAAAAGCTCACTCCACACTGTGCCTCAACAAATTATAAAAAATTAAAAATTCTGTCATTCCATCCTGAAAGTTAACCATCAATCTCATCCTCATCATCCATCCATAGCACAAGCTTCTCTCTTCACTACCCCTTTCCTGTGCCTTCTTTTCTCTCTGTCTATCACACACACACACACACACACACACCTACACCTTCAAACACTAAAGCAATGGTCCATGACAGCACAGGAATCTATTGGCAGCTGTCTCAGACATGGGCTTCAAGGAGAAACTGCGGGTTGAGTGAAAACAATAATGGGCTTTAACAGAACCAAACAGACAAATATAATCATATTTTGAGAAATCTACAACTGCTGATTTGTTCTGTCTCAGGGTCAATTTCACAGCACCAATAACCACATCTAAAGAGCATTTTTAAATCACAAGTATTAAGTTACCTCAGTGAAACTTGAGCAGCAACAAAACACGTTTTAAAAAGTAAAACAAAAAATGCCAAAATACCCAAGATGGACGCAGGTTAAAAATGCAGGTTTTAAAGCAAATTTTAAATCGGGGGGGGGGGGGGGGGGGAATGGACGAATAGATAGATACTTTATTGATCCCAAAGGAAATTACAGTGTCACAGTAGCTTTGCAAGTGCACAGATATAAATATTAGAAGAGAAATCAAAATAATAAAAAAATAAGTTACCATAAACAGTCTAACAGGAGGGAGTCATCACTTCCCTGGCTTTTGGTTAACTCTTTATCGAGCATGATGGTCAAGGGTAAGAATGACCTGATAAAGCGCTTTTTGGAGCACCACAGTCTATTACTAAGAGTCCTCCTCTGTTCAGCCAAGGTGGCATGCAAAGAGTGAGAAACATTGTCCAGAATTGCCAGGATTCTCCATAGGGCCCTTTATTCTATCACAGCCTCCAGTGTGTTGAGTTTGACCTCTGAAACACGGCCAGCCTTCCTAATCAGTTTATTGAGCCTGTTAACATCACTTGTGTTGATGCTATTGTAGACAATGTGACTTCATTGGCCTTCTGTATCTAGGGCACCAGCAATGTTGCCTTAGCCGGGTCTAAAAGCTGCGATTGAAATTTAGTAAATATCTGGTCTGTCTTGAAGTAAAGAGTTCAGCTGCCAGATTTGCAGGACTGCTCTCTTAAGCCAAAGTGCACTGAAGTCAACCTTTCTCCACAGATTGGAATTCTCTGTACAATTCGATGGACCTTTGAAGATCATTAATGGTGAAGTGTTGCTTTCTTACCAAAGTGTTACCAAGTTACATGGAGTTCTTACCTTGCTTTTTAATGACTTCCTTCAGCATCTTCTCCATAGCTTCCCCCTGGGCAATGTCAATAGGCAACTCACCCTCACTGTTCACAGATGCCACATTGGCCCGTTGTTTAATTAAGTACCTAGACATGGAATGAAAATATAAATTCAGAGCTAGCGGTCCCAATCTCTACAGAATTCTTAACTGAACTCTTGGTAGGCTCACTTCAGATCTGAGTGTTTGTGCTATGGGCAAATGAAAATGTCCTGCTGAACAAAACAAGCAGAGAAATTTGATCCATAACTAAACTGTGCAGACCCTTGGTCTATTAGAATCATTAAAGTCTTGAAACCCGGTTTTACTCTAATCACAGTTGCCTACATTAGAATCATATATTTCTATGCCTTGGCTATTTAAGATCTGACTAAATGCCTCTTCATTCTTGTCACTCTATCTGATTGCAGTACCTCCTCAGAAAGCTAGCTTCAGATATCAACCACTTTGAGTAAAAGCTTTCTTCTCAGATGCTCTTTAAAACTCCATTCTCTCATCTTAAAACTACATTTTTGACAGCCCCCCCCATGGGAAAAGGAAGGATTTTGAGGACTCACCCTACCTTTGCTTCTCATAATCAGGTCACATCTGATAATACATCTATCACGTCACCACTCAGCTTTCTTGACTCCAAGGAAAACAAGTCTCGCCTATCCAATCTCTCCCTATTACTGATGTGCTCCAGTACAGACAGCATCTTGGTGAATCTCCTCTGCACTCACTGCAGCGCAATCACAACCTTCCAATTGTGTGGCAACCAGAAATGCACGTTACGCTAACTGCATCCATACCAGTGTTCAGTAAAGATACATCATTCTGTCCCAACTCTCATATCCAATGTCCCAACCAGCAAGGCAGACATGCCCTACGCCGTCTTCACCACCCTTTTGACCTTAAGTTAATGATGGACTTGGTCTCCAAGTCCCTTTGTTCATCATTGTTCCTCTCACTTAGTATATGTAGTATGGTCTCTGCTTATTTGGATTTCCGAAGTGCATTACCTTGCCCCTGCCAGGAGTAAATTCCACCTGTCAATTCTCTGCCCAACTTTCTGTC
This sequence comes from Hypanus sabinus, assembly GCF_030144855.1. NCBI lineage: Eukaryota > Metazoa > Chordata > Chondrichthyes > Myliobatiformes > Dasyatidae > Hypanus > Hypanus sabinus. The sequence goes on from NC_082712.1 coordinate 126,375,673, forward strand.
TGATCTACACCCTACTGTAGCCTTCAACAACCTTCCTTGCTCACCACATCACCAACTTTAATGTCATCCACAATTTTTTAAAATCACACCTCATTCCATCGATCGAAGCTAATTTATTTGTTCTCTGTACTGTTCCTTCCTTGTCACCTTTTACCTTACTGGCTTGTGCTTCCATTTCAAGATCCTAAACTTAAATTTCATCTGAGTTGTGGTGAGCTCGGGCATTGCCATACAGTTATAGGTAGTGTGCAAAAGTCTTTTGGCACATGTTAAAAAATTCTGTAAAGCGAAGATGCTTTCAAAAATAATGGCATTAAAAGTTTTTAATTATCAAAAAGTATAATACTAAGAACATTAAAGAGAAAAAAACTGAATATAATCAATATTTGGTGTGACTACCCTTTGCCTTTAAAAAATGGATCAATTCTCTTAGGTACAATGCTGTGCAGTTTTATAAGAAAACATCTGTAGGCTGTTCCAAGCATCTTGGAGAACTTGCCACAGTTCTTCTGCAAACTTTAGCTTTCTCACTTGCTTCTGTCTCTCCAGGTAATGCCAGATAGACTTGATGATGTTGAGATCAGATCTCTAAGGAGGCCACACCATCTGTTGCAGAATTCCTTGTTCTTCTATTCACTGAAGATAGTTCTTCATGACCTTGGCCGTATGTTTGGGATTACTGTCCCGCTGCAGAATGAAGTTGTGACCAATCAGATGCCTCCTTGATGGTAATGCATAATGGATGAGAATCTGCTTGTAACTCTCGGCATTGTTTCTGATCAGATCACTTTTGACTCCATCGACTGAGAGCATTTGTCACCATTGTTCAGCACACCAGTCCGTGTGCTTTTGTGCTTCGGTGAGTCTCTTGTGACCACTTCAGAGAATAGCTCTTTAGCACCAACTCTTCCACAAAGTTCATTTCTGACAAGACTTCCCCAGACTGTAGAGGAGTGTATTTGGGTTCCAGTGGTTTCTGTGAGTTCAGAGCTGATTATCAGTACCAAACTTCTTCCAACTTATAGGGGACGTCAATTTGATGTATTTCTCACCTGCAGTACACAGTTTTTGTTGCCAACCACTGTGTTTATGGTCCTCAACCTTGCATGTTTCTTAGTGCTTCTTCTGAAGAGCTTGGACAGCACATCTTGAAATTCCTGTTTGCCACAACATTTCTCCTTGGGAGAGGCCTTGTTGATGCAGAATGACCACCTTGTATCTAGTTGCTATTCTCACTCTTGTCATGGTGTAACAATTGATGATTTGAAAGGTTAAACTGTCACATCTGTCCCACCCTCACCTTTTAGTTTGGTTGTCCTTCATTCAGTCTGATTCCTTCTGCACCCATTTCTGTTTGAGTTAATCAGTTTAGTTCACTCAACTTAATATATCACTGATCACTAGCACCTGTTTGTTATATTGCGGAATAGGGAAATAGCAAGGAAATTAAGTAAATATTCAGCATATCTCTTCAGAAAAACAAACAGAAAACTTTTGCAAAATAGTGGAGAACTAGAAGCGTGGAATGAGTGTATGGAGAAATTGGTACCAGTGGGAAAACAAAGTTTTGGTGAAATGAAAGAAGTAAAAATTGATGAATCTCCAAAACACGAGGAACCACATCACTGAAGGTTGTTGCAATGGAGATACTGGATAGGTTGGTTATCATCTTCCAAAATTTCATAGATTCTAGAATTGTTCCCAGAGACTGGATAGTAACAATGGCAAGCCTACTATTTAGGGATGGAGTAGTTAGCCTTGCATCAGAGGAGAAAAATTGACAGAAAGCAGAATTACTGTTTATACAGTGAGAGGTGGAAAGCTATTGTTCACAGAGCCCCACATATCATTGTGAGATTCATGTACAGGTGCAGGAAGCAAAAAGGAAGGGAAAGAATATGCTGTGCTTTACCTCATGAGGGCTTGAGTACGAGAATGGAAATGTCTTGCGCCAATAACGCGAGAGCCCCAGTGGGACCACTCCTAAAATACCCTGTGCAAGTCCAGCCCCAGAATCAGGTTTAATAGCACTGACATACGTCCTGAAATTTGTTGTTTTGTGGCAGTAGTACATAGCAATTACAGGATTAAAATATTATAAATTACAATTTAAAAATCTATGAAATTAAATTAAGTAATGCAAAAAGAGACGGAAAAAGTGTTCCTGAGCTCATTGTCCATTCAAAGATCTAGATTATGTACAACTATCTGTGCAATTGTTTATTTCAGAATCCTAAACCAGTTTTGCTCAAAGTGTGAACCAAAGTACAAAGTAAAGAAGGTTAGAAACTGGAGGTGCAAGCTAAGTTCATGTTAATTGAGGAATCTGCTCATGTGCTAATGACAATTAATTAGTTCCATACTCACTCCGTGATCTCCATGAAGCCACAGGAGGCTGCTGCGTGTAGGGCTGTCCAGCCCTCGTTGTCAGGCTGATTGACATTGGCGCCATGCTCCAGCAGAAAAGTAACCATACTCAGGTTTTCATCGATGCAGGCCTGTCAGTGAGGAAGAGGCAACAGTGAGTGTGCAGTCTTCTGCTGTTGCCTGTCTAGAAAAAAAATACTCTCAGCCACCTCTTCCTACTTGGTTAGATACAAACATTCAATTTCAATTACCTTAAAATCTCCTACAGTCCTGTCATTATGCACATAGGACAGAAACATAACTGATACCAGAGACTGAATTTCACTGCTATACAGTATTTCCAACAGAATTGCTTACAGCTTTATGGCGTAGAAAAAGATGGCTTTCCGGGCACGTGTAACAAAGTTTTTATTCTAATATTGGTGAAACAAACTAAATAATTTATGGATAAAAGAAAGTGCATAAATGAGCAAGCACATCACGTTTTGTCAGTCGCTTAAATGGAGAAATAAATGAAAGTGGAAGAGACAGGTATCAATTAACTGAAATGATATGCACTGAATTAAATGCATCATCCGAGCAGGAGACCGATCTGCCAAGGCTAAGAGAGTACTGGGACCTGTTTAATTGTAATATATAAAATGATTTGTTCAGGAAACTACAGCAATAGAAAAAGACAATTTAATAATACTAAATGGCAGTTCTATTTAACAATCTTTAGTAATGCTAGTTGGCAAAACATATCCTCTGAAGGATATCACATTTTATTTTCCAGCCTGGGTTGAGAGCTGACCTGAATGCTATTTCAGCAGAAGCTGAAAGCATAACCGAAGTTTGTTATATTCCCTGAAAAGGACCAGAGACTCAAATTTTTAAAAAAAGCTTTGAGTTGGTGCCAGAGAGCCACGGTGCTGAGGGCCTACACTTTATTAAGAACCACATTGAGGGGGGGTTCAGGAGTTGGCCAAGTGCAGCAGGATTGAAGCCAAAGGAATAGGACAGGCCTTCAGAGGACCCAGAATGCAGGCAAAGCTCAGTAGTGGGGGCTGCCAAGTCTTGTACGATACATTCCTGAACACTTGGGTGACCTGATATAGAAGCACATGCCATCTGTTCACTGTTTGCAAAATGTTATTCCGTTTACCTTGTTTGAGAGTCTTAATATCACGAGGATCCAATTAAAACTAGGCTTTTGTTTAAAAATGAGATAAATCAAATGAACATAAAGGAAAGATTTATAAGTTATGTTCTTCGAGTATCAGCAATGTTTAAATAAAAATTATTTCTGCAATATTTCGACAGTATTGACCAGAACAAGAGCAGCTAAGCACTACTGATTCAACAAAATTATCAACTCACAGGATACAGTATTATTGCTTTCAGTTTCCTTTCCCTTCTAAGCATAGCTTTATAACACAGTGTTTTATCAATTCTCTATGTCAGTGCACGCAATTCTAGATCCCCTAAGTCCCCAACTCCCTCCTTATTTGGTGTTTCTCTTCTCCCTATCCCAACTCGCTGGGCATCTCTCTATCTCTTGTGGTGTAGATCATGCAGCCGGTATGAAAGGATAAAAAATGGTAGGCAGACACGATAGGGACTTTGACAGTGCTTTATGTGGATATTTTGCAAACACTTGCATGTGATTCTTATTAATACCAGCATTACTTCAGACATAACACAGTACTTTCAAAAGTTTTCTGGTGAACTCGTTAAATTTCAAGGGAATACCTTGGTGCAAAACGAGGAAGAATCGAAAAGAAAGCATTTATTCTTTAAATAGTGAGAAACCATTGGATATTTGTGCTCAGAAAGATCTGGACACCCTGACATCATTAATGTAAAGTTAGCATGCAAACACTATGCATGACTAAGGCAGCGAATGAGGTCCTGCTTTATATCGGAAGAAGGAACAGCAGAATAAGTAAATCTTGCTGTAATCTTGGTCGGGGCCCAAATACATCCACACCTGCTGATCTGTGGAAAGTTTTAGTCTCCTTATTCACATTCCAATATGTTTGCCCAGAGACACTCCAGAGAAAGTTCACTGGAGTGTCTCTGGGACAGTTGTCTACTGAAGAATAATTGAGCAGAAAGGTGCCTAACTCTCTGGTGTTTCGGAGGAAAGAGAGACTTCCAAAAGCCTTGCCATGGTGGATATTCTGAGGGTATTTCCTCTGGCTGAGGGAGTATAGAAGATGACCAGAGCATCAGGTCAAGAGGTCAACCACTTGAGTCTGAAATGGGGACATATTTCTTCTTTCAAATAGCTGAAATTCTTTAACGAACTAGTCACTGAACATATTGTGAACTTTATTGTCATTTAACTACATACCTGTATATAACATAAATAATGTATATAGAAACTGGACATTTCTTCAAGTGAGGGCGTAAAGCACATAACGTAAGATAACTTATGAAGGTAAGGATAAAATCTACAGAAATAGGGTGCTGGAATTGATGTGCACAGTATATTTAATAGCCATCAGCATTTTCCAATCATAACAAAGACGTAGAGGACATGGACGAACTATTACACCCAGGGACAGAGTGTTTGCTGCATCTGAACACACCACCAGCTTTGAAACTGCAGCAGAACCCATAGTTCAGATCAGCCAAGCCACAACTTGGGATAGTAGACTCAAGGGGCCAAATGGCCACCCATGTCCCCATCATTTCTCAATCACTGTTATAGGTGCTGGCTCCCGCTGGACTGGCCAAGAAGATAAAACCACAGCGCTACAACACACACTGAATATCAACTGGCTTACTTATTATGGAAGATACCAAAGATAATTCAAAACTACCTTTATTTATCAGATGGATATGTGCACTCACCCAAAAAGAACTGTTCCTTTTGATCAGAAATGGAACCCTGACCAACTTTGTCCCTAGCCTTGCTCAGGGTAATAGAGATCAGATTTGGTCCCTTGAATGACAACCCATTTAATTGAGACCACAGGGAGAAACTGAGTTCAGACTGGCTCATGCATAGAAAGTTCAGAGAAAATTCATTACCGAAGTCTATATAAAGCATTGAGGTTCATGTTCTTACTCGTAAATACAAGAAACATAATGGACTGTGACAAACGGGAGGGGGAAAGTGGGATGAGGGGGGAGACGGGGGGGGGGAACGAGGGGAGGAATAGCAGGGGGACGAGGGGGAAGAATTAGTGAAGAAGGAAGCCGTTAAGAAAGCCAGGCAGAGGGTGGGGAATGGAGGAGGCCCACGAGTGCAGAGGAAAGCATTGCAATGGAGAAGTCACAGCGGAGCCAGTGATACAATGAACATTTAAGGCAGCAGTGAAATGATAAAAACTATGAGCGGTTACCAGCAATCCACTAGAATGAAGCAAGTTAAATCCACTTCTATCAGGAAGGTGCAACCGAACAGGACCCCCAAAAGTAACCATCTGTCTGGAATATCTCAACAATTCTATTTGAAGAGATTGCAAAGTGTTTGTACTTCAGGTGGTGTTCTGGGGTGAGAAAGATGAGACCTGCCTGGCTAAAGTGGAAACGGTATCAATAGGGTCAAGGAAGTAACTGGTTTCCTGCTGCAAAAAGAATGCGATGAAACTGCACCGGGATACTCTTGATATTTTTCCTTTATCTGCTCATCTCATGAAGCTACCCCTTGCCTTGGAGACTGGGCAATATCATTCTCCTGCGTACAATTATGAATAACGAAGATGACAGACAGCATCAACATCAGTGAAAATCACCGAGAGAATGACAGCAGATACAAAGCAGTAAGGAGGTGGAGAACTGATCAAAGTGACATCAATTTAAAATGAAGGCAAGGAAAAAAATCAAATAATTCGCTGCCTATTATAGAAAGCTACGAAGTATTTCTAAAGCTGACAATAAGAGTAATATTGATATATTGTTTAATCAGTGGAATTTATTTGAAACCTCACAAATATCACTGAAATAACTATTTTTTCCAAAACAATTGGAGCGGCACAGTAGTGTAGTGGTTAGCACAGAGCTTTACACAGGCATCCCACCTCTCCCGGAAGTTCCGCGAGTCTCCCTCATATTGATAATGGCTACCTGACGCCTGCAAATTATATACAATATCCCAGAAATCGATTTTTTTGAGAGGGACTGGGAGAGGAAGAGCAAGAGGGAGAAGGAGCACCCTGATTGGTCTCTCTTCGTGCTATCAGTTTTCTCTGTGGGTGGGCTTTATAGTCAACCTCAAAAATAATGACAATGTTGCTCGCTGCACTGTTTGCAACAGTGACTTTTCTATCGGCCATGTTAGGTTAAAATGTAAAAGACGTGTTGAGGTGAGTTTAACAGGTGTCATTCATTCATTGACATAGCTAACATTATTTAAGCTACCTGGCTAGCTGCTAAGGAGCTACTCTATTGATGTCCTACGTGATGAGGCCAAACTAATAGAATAAAAAAATGATTCCATGATAATATAAGCATATATTTTAATGTCACATTTTCTGCATATAACCAAATTGGTTTACAGATTAGACAAAATCACTAAACAAAGTATTATGTACACCCTTGAAGATCGACTGGGGTGGGGGGGGGGATATGGGGCTGTGGGGGACGGGGGTGCTACCTCCCTGAAATGAGTTTTTGCAGGGTGGGATGTCTGTTTACAGTACAGGTGATCCAGGTTCAATCCCCGCCGTTGCATGGGTTTCCTCTGGGCGATCCACTTTCCTCTCACAGCCCAAAGTTATACCAGTTGGTAGGTTAATTGGTCATTTTAAATTGTCAGGGGTCATTAAATCAGATCATTGTTGGACGGCGCAGCTCGTAAGGCCTATTCATGCAGTATTTCAATGTCTTTTAGTCTTACTCAAGAAATAGGGCTGTCCAGTAGAGAATCTAAGTGCAATGAGTCCATAGACTTTGCAAGTTATCAAGAGGCTCAGTATTTTTAAAACAAAACTGGATACGCACACTTCCCCCAAAAGGAACTGTTACTCTTGAAGAGAAATGGAACGTTGACCAACTTTGCAATCACCAAGAAGTAACAGCCAAGGGCCCTGGTGCTCTGCCCTGGGTTGGAACTGACTGAGTTAGAATTCCAAGTTGGATGTGAGATAACTAGACAGGTCTTCACTTATGTCTTTATAATTCCCTACCTCAGTGGTTACATGAGTGATCAGATGTTAGGTTTCTTGGAAAATCTAGGCAATACCAGTCAAAGAGTGGGAGGATAGAACAGGAAGATGAAGTAATGTTAGATGATTGACTATAACCACATCAAATGCTGAAGTAAGACAAACTAATCAACTCACTCCAAATCAGGTTACATGATTTATTTACTGATTAATTTGTTTGTTGAGATAAAGTGCAGAATAGACCGTTCCGGGCCTTCAAGTCACACTGCCCAATTTAATCTGTGCCTAATCACGGAACAATTTACAATGACCAATTAACCAACCAACAATGTCTGGACTACAGGAGGAAACCAGAGCACCCAGAGAAAACCCATGCTGTCACAGGGAGAATGTACAAACTCCTTACAGGCAGTGGCGGGAATTGAACCCACGTCGCCTATACTGTAAAGCGTTGTGCTAACCACTGCGCTACCATACCACCCTACATCCTTGTTTTCCTGCTTTTCTTTCCTACTCTCATCTCTCCATATGCGAGCTGTTCTTATGCTCAGTTACCCTGACTTATCTCATTCAATTATGGACTTCAGCCAGGGGAAACAACTTTTAACCCTTCTTGCTGAAGGTTGAAGAAGCTGAACGATCCCAGCTTCCCTGGTTACTCCAAACACTCGCAATATTGCAGCACGAAGAATATTCCCATCACTATTCTCCCAGCAATATTCCTCATGCACAGGATCTGATATTTTGTTCCATGTTTGGCCTAACCAGCAACCAGAATATCAAACAAAGCTATCTTCTTGCATTCTATTCATATTAAGTCAAGATTCTATGTATGTTTTTGAAGCTTTCTTGATATGCAATGTCTTGAGAAAGTACTCCACCCCCACAACTATTTTCATATTTTACTCTCCCATTTTCTAAATTTAAAATATATTGAGGTGGGACTTTTTGATTCAATGTACAAAACATTGTGTATCATGTCAAATCAGAAGAAAAATTCCAAAACCTGTCAACTACGTACTAAAAATCGCAGAGCAAAATTGTGATGCTGAAAGGGTACCCATCCCTTTTGTAAATACTATGCTAACTTTCCTCAGGTGCAATATACTATATTACCTTACCAACTTACTCAATTTGTTGATGTAGAAAATTGGAGCATCACCTGCCACCTATTTTCAATGAATGCATAAGAATACCACACCCCCACACTTCTCTGTAAGGTCCAATAGAATGGTAGACTTTCAACAGACCAAACCAAAAGACAATAAAAGAGCATTCAAGACAAATCATGGAAATGGTACTGTAAAGAAGTGGAAGAAGGTCTTGCGGCCAGATGAGACCAAAGAGGAAGTCTTTGGCCTCAACACTATATGGCACATGTGGCGTAAATCTAAGATCGTGCATCAGCCATGTAACACCAACCCTACTGTGAAGTATAGTGAAGGTACCATCATGCTCCTCAATACCCGAAGCCTGGACTGACACCTTGCCCTATTATCTTGTTTATTATTTATTGTAATGCCTGCACTGTTCTTGTGCACTTTATGTAGTCCTGTGTAGGTCCGTAGTCTAGTGTAATTGTTGTTTTTTTCATGTAGTTCAGTCTAGTTTTTGTACTGTGTCATGTAACACCATGGTCCTGAAAAATATCTCATTTTTACTATGTACTGTACCAGCAGTTATGGTCCAAATGACAATAAAAGTGACTTGACTTTACTTGATGCTACGGGGATGATTTTCAGCAGCAGGAATTGGAAATCTGGTCAGGATTGATTAGAAGATGAATGCTGCTAAATACAGAGAGATCATAGATTAAAATTTTCTAGCCTCTGCCAGAAAGCTTAAATTGGGGAGGAAGTCCATCTTTGAACAGGACGGCGGCTGCCAGAGCAACCAAGGATTGGCTTCAAATGAAGAAAATTGATGTCCTTGAGTGGCCCAAAGTCCAGACCTGAACCCGATTAAACATCTCTGGCCAGACCTCAAGATTGTTGTCCACCACTTCTCTCCAACTAACCAGGCGCAGCTTGAGCAATTTTGCAAGGAGAAATGGGCAAATCTTGCTCCAACACGTTGTGCAAACTTAATAGGGACATCCAGTAAATCTACTGGCTGTAATAGCTGCAAGAGCTGATTCAACTAAGTACTGAGCAACGGGGGAAATGAAAACTTTTGAAATGCTGTCATTTCAATTTTTGAATTTTTAGTTTTTCATGATTTACAATTTCCCTATTTTTTGGGGCTCTACTGTAAAAAAAGGAGCATGTGATTCACAAATAAAAGTTCTCAGCTAAATTTATCAAAATTCCTGGTTACAATAGTCATTTATGTGAACAAAGGGTCGTGGGCTGAATATCTTTACAAGGCCCACATTATATATTATATTATAAATATAGCGACACAATCTCTTTGCTTCTGTAGCCCCTTCAGAACTGTGTAATTCAATTGAAACTTCATATTTTTATTATCTGCATTACATAATCTTTCTCTGCATTAAACTGAATCTACCATTATCTTCCACTTCAGAAACAGAATTCAGTTTTACTATCACCAGCATATGTCATGAAATTTGTTCTTTTGCAGCAGCAATACATTACAATATATAATATAAACTATAAAAATAATTAAAATAACAAGGAAGTGTATACAGTGGAATCTGGTTAATTGGGACACATCAGGACCAGTACATTTTGTCCCAATTAAGTGGCTGCCCCAATTAGCCACAGTTTCATGGAAATAATAAAATGTATAAAAAGACCAACTACACTTAACTGTGCCGCAAATTATGCATTTAAGTAAAATACAGAACAAATTATAATACTACCATACTACTGCAAATAATGTATTAGTCCGTAATAATAATTGATGGAGGTGTTCATTCAGTGTACGCCAATCAGTGCAGACACCTAGTGCAGATAATGGACTGTCTTCATAAAACGCTTTCAACAAATGCATCCTCCAAATCTTCACTTTCATTGTAATATTCAAGATGATTGTTGATACCATCAAATTCTTCGTAGTTCCTAAATTGTTCAAGTCGTGAAATTGTTAAATTTTCACTCCTGGCCATTTCTGGCATCTCCAAGCCTGAAAGCTTGAAACCACAGTGATAAAACAGTTCCAAATTATCTTGCTGCGTAATTCTCACCAACTATCAGTGACAAAAAATTGTCACTTTTTGAACACAAATGCATGAAACTATTTAAAAACTGTTCACTCTAAGCGCAATGTTGTTTCTAACAGACACTCAAATGCATGCAAGTAATGATGGTTAAAAACGGTTCAGCAGCAGTCTCCTGTCCCAATTAAGTGGCATTGTGCCCCAAATAAACAAAAGGGAATTCCAGCTATTTGCTCCATCTGTTTTTATTCTTGAAGAGTTGTCCCAAATAAACCACAGCCCCGATTAACCAACAGCCCAATTTAACAAGGATTCTGCATCTCCAATCATTAAGAACTAACCCCCCTCCACCCCTACGGCATGCCTTCTTCTGATTGCTACCATCAAGGAAGAGAAATGGGAGACTGAAGACACACAATCAACATTTCAGGAACAGCTTCATCTCTCCACCATCAGATTTCTGAATGAACAACAAATCCATGCACACTAACTCACCATATTTTCCCCCTTTTTGAATACTTATTGAATAAGGAAGCCACTGTATATACAAAAATTACATAAATAGTGCAAAAAGAGAGGGAAAATATAGTGAGGTAGAGTGAAGCTGTATTTCGTTAGGAGTTTGAGGAGAATTCGTCTGTCACCAAAGACACTTGCAAATTCCTACGGATGTATCATGAAGAGTATTCTAACAGGTTGCATCACTGTCTGGTATGGAGCAGCCACTGCATAGGATTATAAAAAGCTGCAGAAAGTTGTAAGCTCAGCCAAGTCCATCATGGGCATGAACTTCACTGGCATTGAGTACATCTTAAAAAGGTGATGCTCAAAAATGCGGCATCAATCATAAAACCATAGGACATAGGAGCAGAATTAGGCCATTCAGCCAAACAAGTCTGCTCCAACACTTCATCATGGCCAATTTATTATCCCTCTCAACCCCATTCTTATGCCTTTGGCACCCTGACTAATCAAGAAGCTATGAAGCTCTGCTTTAGATATACTCAATTAGCCCTCCACAGCCACCTGTAGTGATGAATTCCACAGATCCACTACTGTCTGACTAAAGAAATTCTTCATCTTCTCTGTTTTGTCCCTCTGGTCGTAGACTCACCCACTATTAGAAACTTCCTCCCTGCATCCACTCTATCCAAGTCTTTCAATATTCAATAGGGTTCAATGAGATCTAATCTCCTGCAAGGACAGGCCCAGAGCATCAAGCGTTCCATGGGGTCCATGTACATTAACGCTTTCTTTCTCAAAAACTTCCTCTGAACCGTCTCTAATGTGAGCATATCTTTTATTAGAAAAGGGGTCCAAAACTGCTCACAATACTCCAAGTATGGTCTGACCAATGCCTTACAAAGCCTCAACATTACATCCTTGCTCTTATATTCTAGTCCTCTCAAAATGAATAATAACATTGCCTATGCCTTCCTTACCACCGACTCAATCCACAGGCCATTCTTTAGGAAATCCTGCACAAGAGCTCCCAAGTCCTTTTGCACCTCTGATTTTTTAAATTTTCCTCCCTATTTAGAACACAGTCTTTGTCTTTATTCCTTCTACTGAAGTGCATGAACATACACTTCCTGACATTATACTCCATCTGCCACTTCTTTGCCCATTCTCCCAATCTGCCTAAGTCCTTCAACAGACTCCCTGCTTCCTCAACACTACTTGCCCCCTCCATCTGTCTTTGTGTTGCCTACAAACTTGACCACAAAGCCATTAATTCCATCATCCAAACCATTCACACATAATGTGAAAAGAAGCGTTCCCAACACTGACCCAGAGCCATACAACTAGTCACTGGCAGCCAACCAGAAAAGGATCCCTTTGCTTCCACTCTGTTTCCTGACAGTCAGCCAATCTATCCATAATACAATGGGCCTGTAATTCTGTTCAGCAGCCTCAATTGTGGCACGTTGTCAAAGGCCTTCTGAGAATCCTAGTTAAAAACATCCTCTGACTCTCTTTTCTCTATCCTGTCTGTTATTTCCTCCCAGAATCCTAACAGGTTTGTCAGGCAAGATTTCCCCTTAAGAAAACCATGATGGCTTTGGCCTATTTTATCACGTGCTTCCAAGTATCCTGAAACCTCGTCTTAATAATGGACACCAACATCTGCCTGACCACTGAAGTCAGAATAACTGGCCTATAATTTCCTTTCTTCTACCTTCCTCCCTTCTTAGAGTGGAGCGACATTTCCAATTTTCCAGTCCTCGAGAACCATTCCCGAATTTAGTGCCACACCTTCTTTGTAATTGCATCAATATGTTAGGGCTAGGATAGATCTTCAGAGATGTTGACCCCTAGGAATTTGAAATTGTTCACCCTTCCTACTCCTGATGAGGACTGGTATGTGTCCCCTTGACTTTCCCTTCCTTAAGTCCACAATCAATCCCTTGGTCTACCAGCTGATCTATCTCACTCCTGTATGCCTTCTAGTCACCATCTGAAATGCTGTCAACAATAATTGTGCTGTTAGTAAATTTATAGATGGCCTTTGAGCTGTGCAAAACCATATAATCGTGGGTGTAGAGAGATTTGAGCAGTGACTAAGGACGCATCCTTGAGGTGTACCAGCATTGACTGTCAGTGAGGGGGAGATGTTATTTCCAATCTGCACAGACTGTGGTCTCCTGGTGAGAAAATCAAGGATCCAGTTTCAGAGGGAGGTACGAAGGCCCAGGTTTTGGACCAGCATGTCTTTCTGAAGCCATGAATATTTTCTCTTCATTTATTAAATTTCCAAACTTCATGTTATCAGCACACTTCAAAATTATTGCCCACTTATGCTCAAGCCCAAGTGTGTATCATAACACAGAACTCGCAGACATCAAACTCCTAATGTATGCCCTAGTGTGTGTAATAAATAGCCTTAGCAAGTAGGAAAGTAACAAATTAAGAACTGCTATTCAAGAGAAGAAAGGAAAACAGAACTATAGACTCATCAGCCTGGAATGAACAGCATTATAAATCTCTAGAATTCTATACCTGGAGAGTTATATTCAAGAATGAGGCCTACCTAAATTTACACTCTAATGAAAAGTGGAGTGTGCAATAATCCAACAGGAAAATGGATTTAAGGCACAGGAGCAACCTTCGGCTTAATGAATAACAAGGCAGGTTTGAGGAACTGTATAATCTACTTCCACTTCAATTTCTCGTGTTCTTAAGTTACAAAAACAAAAATGGTAAAAAAAAAAGTTGTAGAGAACTCTTGGTGGCGCGGAAGGATTTTTTTTTGGACATTTCAACTCAGAATCCATCCAGTACACAACTGGGTGACATGCTAACCTCGTATGACAATGAGGACTAACTCCAGGATGATTTAATACCCTGCTTCTGAAGTTGCAGGCCAATTGCTCCTCTTTTTTTATTCTGGACAAAGTAGGTCAACAGTATGCTGTGAAACAAAAGAAGCTGAATTACCACAAGTACACGCACTTCACAGAAGTTTATACAAAATTACTAACTGAAAACAACAGAAATTGGTTATATATAGAACTGTAAGGGGCCGTGGGACACAGAATATTTCCCACAAGTGCCCTCTGACCCATTAAATCAAGAATAACAAACACTTTTGGCTAGGTTTCCAGCAGTCACTGGAGAGCTAGATTATCCCTTTGTCAACATAGTCTATGACTATTTAGCAACCATCTTTTTAATTTTAAAAAACACGATTTCTCAGTAATGATCTACCAGTTCTCCCCAGATTCCACACAGCATCCACTGCCTTCATCAGTACTGACCACTGACTCTGCAAACTGGAGAGCGGGATAATGCCCAATGCCTGGAGTCAGCAGCAAATTTACATTCACAAATTCCTTCTGCCCAAAGTAGAGGGGAAAACCTCAGAGGAAGAAGCAAGCTTAGATTAGACGTATTAACACAAGAGAGCAGGAAATGAGAAGAAACTACTCACTGATCACTGCCACATCAGTACAAACCACAAATCATTGTGGATTACACACCATACATTTAATCTCCAGGAAAACCACTGATATAAATAAATAGCAAAGGAAGTTTTACCACTTTAAAGAAGCTTTATGAATGCAAGTATTTTTATAAATTTGTATTGATTATTCTCAAAGGCAAGCGAGGAAAACTGAACAAAATCCCCACAAGCCTCTCACAGTGTTATCTTCATGGCGAGAAAAATTCGATGACCATCTCAGATGATCCTTTTGCTCATCCCATTTCCTCACACCATAGGACTAGTGATATGGAAACCATACTCAATAAAACTGCAAATCAACATGAGACAGAACTGGATGATGCTAAGTATGAGTTAATTTGGAGCTTTTAGGAAGAAAAGTGAGACGAGATGGGGAGGACAGACTGCATTCAATTTGTCACATAGCTCCTGTCTCCCATTTATAGCGTAACAGATGGAACAAAATACCCTGAAGGTGATACAAGCGATTTTGAAATCACTGTAATCCATGTAGCTCTGCAGAAACAATCTACTCTGCTTAGGGCTCAGCACAGGAGAACCCTCTTCCTTCAAAATAAGATATCAACCAAAGAAAAAGCTCATTCCTTTTAGCTAACTCACTGCGCTGACTTGGAAAGGATCCGCATCTGACAGGAGAGGAATGTATTGCATGGAAAATTCACCATTATGTACCAGTTGGCATCAGTACATTAGGAAATGACCGAGACTTCCTTCTCTCCTTGTCACTCCTATCAATACCTCTAATTAGAAGCACCATTGCCACTTCCAACCTCAAGACAGTGTCCACAGCAATAGACACAACCCTGTCCAAAAGTGCAGCCCAATAATATTTCTGCTGCTCACCAGCTTCTTTGCAAGCCTAACCTCTTATTTTTCCCTTTTCCTACAGCCACTTCTAAACACTCCAGCTTCACCTTGCACTGGGCTTTTTGGAGAACTTCCAAACTTCAGGCTGGGTGAAATATCAGTAGCTGGTTTGCAATGACACCGGGTTCCATGGTGCCAGGAAGACCCCATGGTTTATTTTATTATGAGCCCACTGACACACAGATTTTATTTACCTCCAGGGATAAAAACTATTGGTAAAAATCAGCTGCAAGGAATTACCAGACTTTTCATGTCAAAAGTAAGCCCAAGCTTGTTCATAATGAAAAAATGCACTGGGTTTAAAATCAGCTAAACAAATATTTGAAGGAAACAAAGAGAAATCTCTGCAACTATTAGATGCTGTCCACCAACAGCTATAATTAGAAATGTGTGTCTGCATAAACTCCATCCTCCGCACTGGAGGAAGTACCACCAACTGGGTTTCTGCTACTACTGACTTGAGGCAATATTACTTACTGACAGGCTAGTATAAGCAGTGCATTCTGATGCCAAAACAATGAACACTGATTATACAAGAAAAATAATTTCATATATATTAACTGTAAGGTGAAAATGTCATGAGTTCATGATCAGATTCTTTTCTAATCAAACTTAATTACGAAGCTGAACTTTATATCTTCCAATCCAAGAAATCTGAGATAATTTCCACTCACCAGACAAAAATCAGACAAAAATCCAATAAAGAGTGCCAAGTAGCTACTCACTCAACAACCTTCCCAGCCACCCTGCCACTACTTACATCCAGAATGAGAATCCACTATCAGAGAACTCCACACCGCATGTAATCAATGTCCTGCGACAAACATCCTTGTTTATTTCTCAGTTCAGAACATGGCATGCCAGATTACCTCACCCATCTTCTTGATACTCTATCCTATTTGAACCTGTTAAGTCATGGAAATATTCCGATCTAATCACCAAATCCTTATTGGGATTCCCAAATAAGGAGCAGTGTCTGAAACCAAGTAAAAAGGAAATAGAAAAGACACTGCAAGTGGTAAACAAAGATGAAAAATCACCAGTCAACCATCTAGGAAGGATAGTACCTAAATCTTCAGCTCTCCCACCAATGCAAACTTGTCCTGAATGCAATTCCTATAATTATCCATCTGTGCAACTAGAGCAAGTAAACCAGATCCCCACACTGTCTCACTCCATTCCAACATTCCAGCTGAATGCAAGAGGGGATAGGAAGAGGAAGGAGCATTGCTCAAATTATGTCTTCATTAAAACGAGGCTTGAACTTTCCTGTTCTATTTGTGATTTGGTCCAGAGCAGTTCTACAGTACTTGTTATTGGTGCCTGGCATAGTCAGTTAGTTTTGTTTAATAAAACGTTCAGTCAATAGAAGCATCAAATTTCAATCTCTTTTGTACGAATGTAATTACATTATTCTTATTTTATGAGCTTTTTTTCTTTGTGACTGTATGTTTTTCTGAAATCACAAACATATGTGCCATTTGTGCAACATGCATTGTGTTGATGGTAATGTGTGTTGCACCTTGGTCCAGGAGGAATGCTGTTTCATTTGGCTATATTCACGTATGGCTAAATAATAATTTAATGAACTTGAACTTGAATGCATTGAGAACTTTCTCAAGCCATGTTGGTAGAAAAAGGAAACTGCACTTTTATGTTTTTCATACAGCATTCTGCTGATTATAATTCTTGCACTCATAGATCATAAAGAGGTTTGCCTTGCATCTCATAGCTTTAGTCAAAGGTAATTAGAATACTTAGTATGCTTTGCACGCATTGTAAATGAAAAATGGCAAATAACTACTCTCAAGTTGCTGACAAATTTCTCACTATAGAAGGCTTTTGTGGCACCGTTCACTCAATTAATTGTGATCTCAACAGCTGAGCAAAGTCCTCCTTTCAGAGTCACAGAGCAGTACAGCACAGAAACAGGGCATGTGGCCCACCTCGTCTTTGCCGAACCCATTGACCTGCACCTAGACCATAGTCCTTCATACCCCTCCCATCCATGTACTGATCCAAACTTCTCTTAAATATTAAAATCAAACCTATATTCACCACACCCTCTGACTGAAGACGGACCTCCTCAAGTTCCCCTTAAATATTTCACCTTTCATCCTTAACCTATGACCTTTAGTTCTAGTTCACCAAACCTCAGTGGAAAAAGCCTGCTTGCATTATCCTTATTTATACCCCTTATAAATTTGTATACTTCTATTAAATTTCCCCTCAAAGTCCCAATCTATTCAACCGTTCCCCATGACTCAGATTCTCAAGTTCCGGCAACATCTCTGTAAATTTCTCTGTAGTCTTGCGATCTTAGTAATATCTTTCCTGTAGGTAGGAGACAAAATACTCCACATACAAACAAGCCGGAGGAACTCAGTAGGTTGGGCAGCATCCATGGAAACGAGCAGTCAACGTTTCGGGCCGAGACCCTTCGTCAGGACTGAAGGAGGAGGGGGCAGGGGCCCTATAAAGAAGATGGGGGGAGGGTGGGAAGGAGAATTCTCCAACTTCCGGTAATTCCCTCCCTCTCCCTTCACCTATTGCAGTTTCACTCTGCCTCCTCTTCCAGCTGCCTATCACCTCTCTCATGATTCTACCTTCTTCTACTACCCATAGTACTTTCCCCATACATTCCTTCTTCACTTTTCCTGCCTAACCCCTCCCTGCTTCCCCTACCCCACCCCTTGATCTTTCCTCTGATTGGTTTTTCACCTGACACCTACCAGCCTTCTCCTTCCCACCCTCCCCCCAACCTTCTTTATAAGGCTCCTGCCCCCTCCCTGTTCAGTCCTGACGAAGGGTCTCGGCCAAAAATGTTGACTGTTCGTTACCACGGATGCTGTCCGACCTGCTGAGTTCCTCCAGCGTGTTTGCACATGTTGCTTTGACCACAGCATCTGCAGTGTACTTTCCGTTCAAAATACTCCACATTTGGTATCACCAACGTTTTATACAGCTTTAACATAACACCCAACTTCATTACTCAATACTCTGATTTATGAAGGGCAATGTGCCACAACCATATCCACGTGATGTCACATTCAAAAAATTATGAAGCTGTATTCCCGGATCCCTACGTTCGGCTGCACTCCCCAGTGCCCAACCGTCCACAGTATAAACTCTACCCTGGTTTGTGCTCTCAAAGTGCAACATCTCATACTTGTCCACTTTAAATTCAATCTGCCACTTTCAGCCCACTTTTTCTAGCTGGTCGAGATTGCTGGTGTGGGAATTTCCATGTATTTTTCCCATTTTAATTACTGCTTCTCTTATTGTCACCCCTACTTCTCAGAACTTCTGAACTTCTCAAAAAAAAATTATGCCTTGCATTATGTGGGTGTTATAAAATTTTGCAGCTAACCCTGCAAAATTTACAATGGTTTCCTTCTTCAGCACAATCCTCATTTTCAAATAAACTACACACATCTTTCTTGCTTGCATTTCCTCTACTTTCACTCTAGCATCAAGGCTACTGACAAGAAAACTGCACCAATGATGGAACTGGTCAGTGGCCCCACGAGCCTTTTGAAAGCCACCAAAAGCATCCCAACAGCAAATGTAAATTCTACATAGCTAACACTTAGTGTTGGTACAATCTTGAGTCAGTGAGACAGAAAACAGCTTTTCCCAGTCAATCTTCAGGGAGCTTTCTTACGGTTCTAAATAAGATAAAACTTCAAATACTAACTTATTTAGAGAACTAGCTCCGAGTGACTGGATACCTGCTGAGCCGCTTCCCATAGCAAACTTTATTGTCCATTATTACATCCTGCAATCCCACTTTTCAAACAACTCAGACACAGGAAATCCATAGCGGCCAAGGTCAAAGTGCTCGAGACGACCCAAGAATTTGGGTAGCTTCCAAGCATTGAATTGTTTCTTATTTTTCAGAATGTAGAACAGTACAGCACAGTGTGGACTTTTCAGCCCATGAAATTCTGCCAACCAGTATAAACTTAAGGATGATCAATCTAACTCCTTCTTACACACTCCATTTTCCTTACATCCGTGCGTCTAACTAAGAGTCTTTTAAATGTCCCTTTTGTATCAGCCTCTACTACCTCCCCTCTAACTATCAGCAGTATCTTCCAGGCACCCCACACCCTGTGAGTAAATAAAATTAACCTCTGGCGTCTCCCCTAAAGTTTCCTCCACTCAATTTAAATGGACATGCACTTGTACTGGCTGCTGGAACCCTGGGGAAAAGGTGCTCACCGTCCACTCTATGCCTCTCGTCACCTCTATCATCCTCTGCCACTCCAAGGAGAAAAGGTCGAGCTCACTCTAGCTCACCTTAAATCATCAAAGAGGCAACATTTCTCCTCTGGGACAAAATGACCAATCTCCAGATACAAGAATGCAGAGGCTTAAGGGGAATTCATCCAGGTGCAAGGGTGAATTGGTTCTAACTTAGCACCACAGTACAGTGAGTACAATACCCAGACTAATGGCGGTGTCATACTCACTGCATAATTTGATTAATTTAGAGCTGATTATTCTGTCAATCTGACTGGTCTCCTACTGCACGTGACAAAAGAAACTTTCCACTGCCTTTTGTCTTGTAATATGCTTTGAGCATTTAGTGATAATTCTATCCTTTTTAGTTGGATGTCTCTGTTGGAGAGCAGACCAGAAGAGGAAGTGTGGGTGTGAGCAAATTGGGAACAAGACCAGAAGAGGAGATTCAAACAACACACACAAAATGCTGGTGGAACACAGCAAGCCAGGCAGCATCTATAAGGAGAAGCACTGTCGACGTTTCGGGGCGAGACCCTTTGTCAGGACTAACTGAAAGGAAAGATAGTAAGAGAATTGAAAGCAGTGGGGGGAGGGGGAAATGCAAAATGATAGGAGATGACCAGAGGGGGTGGGATGAAGCTGAGAGCTGGAAAGGTGATTGGCGAAAGTGATACAGAGCTGGAGAAGGGAAAGGATCATGGGACGGGAAGCCTAGGGAGAAAGAAGTGGGCGGGGGGGTGGAGAAGCACCAGAGGGAGATGGAGAACAGGCAGAGTGATGGGCAGAGAGAGAGAACAAAAAGGGGAGGGGGGAAATAAATAAGGGATGGGATAAGAAGGGCAGGAGGGGCAGTAACAGACGTCAGAGAAGTCAACGTTCATGCCATCAGGTTGGAGGCTACCCAACCGGTATATGAGGTGTTGTTCCTCCAACCTGAGTTAATGCCCCTCCTCCCCTTCTTACCCCATCCCTGACATATTTAGCTGTTAGTTTTTTTTCTCTCTCTCTCTGCCCATCACCCTGCCTGTTCCCCATCTCCTTCTGGTGTTTCCCCCCTCCCACTTTCTTTCTCCCGAGGCCTCCCGTCCCATGATCCTTTCCCTTCTCCAGCTCTGTATCACTTTCGCCAATCACCTTTCCAGCTCTTAGCTTCATCCCACCCCCTCCGGTCTTCTCCTATCATTTCGCATTTCCCCCTCCCCCCACTACTTTCAAATCTCTTACTATCTCTCCTTTCAGTTAGTCCTGACAATGGGTCTCGGCCCGAAACGTTGACAGTGCTTCTCCGTATAGATGCTGCCTGGTTTGCTGTGTTCCACCAGCATTTTGTGTGTGTTGTTTGAATTTCCAGCATCTGCAGATTTCCTCGTGTTTGCCCAGAAGAGGAGATAATAGGGCGATAAAGCTGGAGAAATTTCCATCTAAAAGGGGCCAACTGTGGAAAGGCCTCACCACAAACAAAAGAAAATTTGCAGATGCTGGAAACCCGAGCAACACACACTAAATACTGGAAGAACTCTGGCGGCCAGGTAGCATCTATGGAAAAAAGTACAGTCGTCGTTTTGGCCTGAAACCCTTCAGCAGGACCGGAGAAAAAAGTCTGAGGAGCAGATTTGAAAGGTGGGGGGAGGGGAAAGAGCAATGCCAGGAGATAGGTGAAACTTGGCAGGGACAGGGACGTAGTAAAGAGCTAGGAAGTTGATTGGTGAAAGCGAGAGAAGGCCATGGAAGAAAAGATAAAAAGGAGGGGTGGGGAACAGCACCAGGGGAGGTGATGGGTTGGCAAGCAGATAACACGAGAGAGGGACAAGGGGATGGGAAATAGTGATGGGGGGGGGGGGAGTGGAAGGCGTCATTGGAAGTTTGAGAAATCGATGCTCATGCCAAAAGGGTGGAGGCTACCCAAATGGAATACAAGGCACTGTTCCTCCAACCTAAGGCCCCCACGACCATCAGGTTTCACAGACACTCAACATAGGTCCATGGTATTGAATTAGCTACAATTTTTTTTTATTTTAATATTATTTATTTATTAAATTTTAGAAATTACAAAGAATAAATGTGGTAATAAAATAGTAAGAAAATTAATATTGACCCTCCCCCCCTTAACCCTTATCTAAAGAAAGAAAAAAAAGGAAAGAAGAGAAGGATTGCCTGGATATCGGAGGATCCCCACATGCTCCATGGAGTTCAAAATAATTTTGATATTTATTTTTACTTTCCCCAATTACTATAATTTTATCTTCAAAGGACCTATGTATTTAATCCTATTTTTTGTAAGTATGGGAACCAAAGTAGTGGAATACAACTATGTATTTCATTATTCCAACGATCTATAGTTAAATATAGATCAGATTTCCAAGTAACTGCGATAACTTTTTTGGCTACTGCTAACGCAATTTTTATAAATTTTTTCTGATACTTATTCAATTTAAGTTTCATAATTGTCCCTTCAATATCTCCTAATAAAAATAATAATGGACTATGTGGGAGTTGTACTCCAATAACTTGTTCCAATAAAAGCCTTAAATTTATCTAAAATGGCTGAATTTTAAAACAAGACTAAGTAGAATGTAAAAAAGTACCAATTTCTTGATTACATTGAAAACATTGGTCAGACATATTTGAATTTAATCTATTTATTTTCTGTGGTGTTACATATAATTGATGTAAAAAATTATATCGTATTAATCTAAGTTGAACATTTATTGTATTTCTCATACTATCAGAACATAATCTTGACCAGTTTTTTCCATCAATTTTAATATTCAAATCAGATTCCCATTTTTGTATTGATTTATGAATTCCTAATTTAATTGTCTGCTTTTGAATCAAATTATACATACAAGATGTAAATTTTTAATTTTTCCTTTCTGGATTAATATTTCTATTTCACTAGGTTTTGGCATCAACATTGTTTGTCCCAACTTTTCTCGTAAATAGGCTTTTAATTGAAAATAACAGAAAGGAGTGTTATTTGATATTTTATATTTATTTTTTAATTGATCAAATGACATCAATATACCTCCTTCAAAACAATCACCTATATATTTAATCCCTTTTTGGAACCAATTATGTAAAAGTCTATTATCCATTGTAAAAGGAATAAGCCTATTTTGAATTAAAGTTCTTTTTGCTAATTAAGATTTCTTTATCTCATCGTCCATATTTACCTTATTCCATAAATCAATCAAGTGTCTTAATATAGGAGATTCTTTTTTTTCCTGTATCCATTTGGATTCCCATTTATATATAAAATCTTCTGGTATATTTTCTCTGAATTAGCTACAACGTTAAAAAAAACTGTGACAGAAACATCCAATCAAACTGATCCACAATCCTGTTTGAGGGACGTAAGCTCAAAAACGGATAGTTCCCCTTCTATTTATTCTGTATTAGTTGAAAAATATCACAAAGTTTGTAGAATTTATTCACCTTGATCGAAGAAATATCAACTCCAAAAACTCTGAACAAAGATGAGAACCATCTGCCACTGTTAAGTGTAAAGCAAAGGGTTTGTTTTGAAAGGGCATACACCACAGCATGACCACGCCAGTGAAGCTAGCCCATGAACACAATCTGGTGTCTGCCCACAACCAAGTGCCCACAGGAATTATTATGGGATGTGCACCACCATGGACAACAGTGAGCAGCAGGCAAAGACTCTTCAGAGATTGCATCTTCCTTGGCTTAAAGATCAGGCTTTGCCTCAGAGTTAGTATTGTATGAGCTTGCTGCATAGCTCAAACTCCAAGCTGACATTTAATCATGGCAGGAGCTGCAGTATTGCTGGTATGCCATCTTTCAGATAAGATTTTTTTTACTCCTTCCAAGTAGACTTAAATCTATATTTATCCTTCACCAGTCAATTAACATTTAAAAAGAATGATTTAGCCTTCATTTCATTTCTGTTTGAAACACACAAGATGGTGGTGGCATTCCTTGTGGTGTTTAAATTCATGGATGCAAAGCCTGTTCAGATGTCTTGAGCTTGACAGAGAAGATCTATGAACGTAATCATTATTACAGTTACTAACTCTGACAAACACTCGCTGCCTCTAGCTGCGTTTATGTCTCCAGTTGTGAGGCAACTTATCATCTCACCCTCCAATCTGTCATATGCAGACAGAAGTGAAATTCCACCCATCACGTTCAACAGCTCTATAAACTTTCCTGCTAAACAATTCTGAACTCTTTTCAAAGCTGTAACACAGCAAGCCCCATTCCACAAAACTGCATTTGTTTTACCCTCTTCCAGACCAACTCTTCGTAAGATGCACATCCATAAAAAAAAATTCGGAATTTAAGTAACACACAACATTCAAGTTGGCATTTTCATGACATGCCATTTTGATACTTAAAGTTAGTCTTCATTTATAGAGAACCCTTGAGCAAAAGGTTTTAACACAAAATTAGAAAACAGTGGCAGAAGGTCTCTAACCTGTGGCCTTTCCCTATGATAACCATCCACCGTCAGTGTGTCATTCAGCATGTATTCCTGGAAATTTGCGGGCGTCAGTTTGAGAGCTGTCATATTTAACACATAGCCCTGCGGGCTTCAGGCAGACCAGAGAGTATCTTTGACAGCATCGATGGGCTCCCAGTGGGTTTCCCTGGTAATAGTCCACACAACCCTCAATAAATACCTTTGCATCTCTTTACCAACCTGCCTGGCAAAAATGAACCCAAGAAAGAAAGGGATAATAGTCCATCACATAGCCCAGTGTTTGGGGCGACCAATATTACAAACAGACATGAAAGATCTGATAGGAAGGGCCTTTCTCAACACTAGGCAAGTAAGACACTGGTGTTTGTTGGAAAGGTCCAGCAATGGGGCATTCTGCCAAATAATTCTGCCAAATAATTTATACAGGGCTCAGGAAAGGACCCCACCATCTCCTTTTGCTGCAAGGCTTTGAGGACATTTTGTGAAATCACTGCCCAAATGACTTGTGATCAAAGGCAGTCTCCTCATTAAAGGATTTTACAATGCACAGATGTTGTGATATAGTCCAATTGAAAGGAAAGTTTCACAACCTGGCCAAGCCATCTTTTGCAACACGAGAGACCAGTAACACCTCAGATGCAGTGACAGTGACTTTTGCTATTAAAGGTCTTTTCAAAACTTTTACTGATGGGCCATGCGTAAGGATTCTGCAAACCCATTCCAATTTTAAGCTCCAGATGAAATGGAAAAAGGTTTCAGACAACTGCTACAAAGCAGTTGCCAGTCTGCAAGGCACCGTAACTCCACACCACCATTCAGCAACGAAACCCAAATTGCCTTTATTATCAAGAGCAATAATCCAATATAATGATGTCAGTATCCAGCCATGGTACATGAGTGAACAAGTAGCCATGTGTTGACAAAGGTCACCCAATTTCTACTCTATCACTTACTATCATTCAAGCTCTTCCCAATTGCAGTTGAACAAAAATGGTTAACTGATGGAGACTATGCACAGCAGGAACCACAGATTAGTACAAAGTAGCTCCAAGAAGTTTACTGCTGTAGTCCAATCTGCCCAAGTGATATTGTAGTACTCTATTATGCTATGGTACTCTTGATACACAGAACTCACACTAAACCAGCAATACTATCAAGACTGCCTTCCACTCAGACCCACTGGGCATAATCGAGTGATCCTGCACTGGCTGTCACTTTCCATTGAACATTTCCTCCATACTGAAAGATACAAAATGTTGTTCAATTACTTGAGAAAATAAGATGATAGAAAACAGGGAACTACAAAGCATTAGCCTAACATTGGCAGTAGATAATATACAGAAATCTATTATTAAGGAAATGCGGACAGGGCATTTCTAAACTAATATTAATCTGTAAACTAGGATTGAGCACAGTGAACATAACACAAATGGAAATCATCTCTGTTGCTTAGTTGAGACAACGCATACAGAACAAAAACTAATGGAGAAAATAGCTGGGATTCCTGTTGTTTATTTGGGACTCTGTGCCATTTTAGCTGTGACAGGAGACAGTTGCTGATTAGTTTCTAACTAGCGCAGTTGCGTGTACTTGTATGGCTGTTAGACAGTACACGGTGCTTAGATTGAACAGTTTTTAAATAGCATCAGTTGCGTATGCTTATGTTACGATATCCATTTGGGCCAACAGACACGGATTCAAAAAGCAGGATTTTTGATAATTTTTTTCTTATTTTGGCTTTAAAAATTTTCAGACCCTTGCCAAGATGCCATGAAAAGATTTGACACTAGATGAAAATTTTACCCCAGTCTGTTCGTATTTTGTTTATTTACAGTCAATCAAAAGAACATGACAGCGTACAATGGATGAATTCCTCCATCAATAACAATTAGAAATTAATACATAGTTTTATAATACTATTTTGGCATTGACAGTATTCTAATTTATTTAAATACATAATTTATTACTCAATTAAATGGCAGTATGCATTTCTTTCTACCTTTTTAACTATTTGAAACTTTGACTAATGGGGGCACCTGCTTAATTTAGCCAAAATGTACTGGTCCCAAAGTGTCCCAATTAACCAGAATGAAGTCAGCTCAAGTCAAGTTCAAGTTTGTTGTCATTCTACTGTACCACCAATCAAAGTACAATGTTCTCCCACAACAGAGTATATATAACTCACACACATAACCCATAGAGTAATATTACCACAAATAAATTAACAAATAATAAGGTGCATTTGAGACACAAGTTAAAAAGAAAGCACTGTAAATGCTATTGGTTCTTCATGCATGATGAGACCTTGGAGGTGGCAGGGAGTTCAGTAGTCTTGCAGCCTGGAGAAGAAGCTTTTTCTCATCCTAACAGCAACTGTCTTATTGCTATAGTACCTCCTGCCTGATTCAAAGTTCAAAGTAAATTGATTATGAATCACTATATACAACCCTGAAATTTATTTTCTTGCTGGCATACTAAATAAATCCAATCAACATAATAGAATCAATGGAAGTCCAGGCTGGATGGGCAACCAGAGTGCAAAAAACAATAAACTGTGCAAATTGGGAAAAGGAATAGTAATAATAATGCTGAATTGAAAGAGGAAACTGAAAGACTTTGGAAGATGAACAAGGTATACATTGTCCCAACAGTACTATCTACAACTGGTGTCATCCCGAATCTATACAATGGCATTAAACAAATAGGGCTACTCAGTAATATCTACGTAAATCTTCAGAAAGCCACATTACTAAACACCACTCAAATAGTTCGAAAGTTCCTAGCAATTGAGAAATAAGCATGCTTGGCTATGCCTGTACCTCAGGTTTTACCAGCTTGAGCTGAGAAGAAAACAATGCATTTAATAATAATGATGAATAAATTAGCAATAAGTATCGAGAACATGAGATGAAGAGTTCATAGACTGAAGGGCAAATGAAGCTGAGTGAAGTTAGCCCCTTTGGTTCAAGAGACCGAAGGCAGAGAGGTATTAATTGTTCCAGGAACTGATGGCGAGAACCCTGAAGCTCCTGTACATTCTTCCTGATGGCAGAAGCAAGGAGAGACCATGACCTGGATGGTGGGGGTTCCTGATGACGGATGCTGCTTTCCTGTGAAAACACTGTGTAGATGTGATCAGTAATGGGGAGGGCTTTACCCATGACGGACTGGGTCATACCCACTACTTTTTGTAGGATTTTCTGTACAAGGCATTGGTGCTTCCATACCAGGTTTTGTTGCAGCCAGTTAATATACTCTCCAGCACAGATCTGTATGGATTTCCCAAAGTTTTAGATGTCATGCTGAAGCTTCACAAACTCCTAAAGAAGCAGAGGCACTGCTGTGCTTTCTTCATTATTGTCCTTGTTCAGGTCCTCTGAAATGATAACACTGAAGAACTTAAAGTTACTGGCCCCCTACACCTCTGATCCCTCATTAAGCACTGACTCATGGACCTCTGGAAGTCAATAATCAGCTTCTTGGTCTTGCTGACATTGAGTAAGAAGTTGCTGTTGTGATACCGCTCAGCAGGTTTTCAGTCCCCCTCCTATAGGCTGATTTGTCACCACCTTTGATTCGGCCAACGACAGTGGTGTCGTCAGCAAACTTGAATATGGCATTGGAGCTGTGCTCAGCCACACAGTCATAAGTGTAAAGCGAGCAGAACAGGGGGCTAAGCACACAGTCTTGGGGTGCACCTGTGCTGCTGGAGATTGTGGAGGAGATACCGTTGCCAATCTGAATTGACTGGGGTCTGCAAGTGAGGAAATTGAGGATCCAACTGCACAAGGAGGTATTGAAGCCAAGGTCTTGGAGCTTATTGATTAGGTTTGAGGGGATGATGGCATTGAATGCCGAACTGTAGTTGATAAAGAGCATCCTGATATATGCATCTTTGCTGTCCAGAAAGGCATTGAGCTCATCTGGTAGCAAAGCCCTGTTGTCGCCCAAGTCACTTGATTTTACTTTCTAAGAGGTGATAGCATTTACACCCTGCCAGAACTGTCAAGCATCCTTCTTTGATTCAAGTTTAGTCCGGAATGGCCACTTAGACTGTGAGATGGCTCTCCTGAGATAGTACCAGGACATCCTGTAACTTTCTTGGTTGCCAGACTTGAATGTTCCTGATTTGGTCCTCAGCAGATTGTGGATCTCATGGTTCATCCAGGGTTTCTAGCTGGGGAAGAATCCGCTTGATTTTGTGGGGTCAGGTTCATCTACAACTGTTTTTATAAAGTCCATGATAACCATGGTGTATTCATTCAGATTCACAGACAGTCCTTTAACACTGCCCAGTATACCAAATTGAAGAATCCCATAGCCACTCCTCTTCCTCCCATGACCACCTCTTTGTTGTCCTAATCTCTGGAGCCTTGTTCTTTAGTCTCTGCCTGTACGCTGGTCAGAGTGGACAGTCATGGGATCTGATTTCACAAAGTGTGGTACGGGCATGGAACAGTAGGCATTTATCTTAGTATAACAGCGGTGTGGTACATTGGAACCTCTAGTGCTACAGGTTATATGCTGATGGTAATTGGGCAGGGTTTTCTTTTAACAAGCCTGATTGAAATCCCTGACCTCGATATGAAATTTGTCAAGACAGACTGTTTCTTGTTTGGAGATGGTATCACAGAGCATCTCAAGCACTTGATCGGTAAATAGAACAGATGGCATTTGAACGTTAGGTGCTCATGATCAGAGGAACTCAAAGTTCCACAAAATCACCACATCAGAACACCACAGAGAGTTTATCCCACCGCTGCCTGTAAGGAGTTAGTATATTTTCCTGATGACCACATGGTTTTCCTCTGGGTGCTCTGATTTCTTCTGACATTGCAGAGACTAGCTTGTAAGTAGATTAATTGGTCATTGTAAATAGTTTTGTGATTAGGCTAGGATTAAATCAGGGGATTGCTGGGCGATGCAGCTTGAAGGGTCAACTCCACGCTGCAACTCAATAAATAAATAGTGAAACATACACCTCCACCTTTTGCCTTTTCTGAATCAGTGGCAATTTGGTCTATCCTGTGTATCATGAAGCCTTCGAGTCTGATCTCTGGACCTGGAATGCTAGGATTAAGCCAAGTCTCGTTAAAACACAGAACAACAATCTCTCATTTCCCTTCAGCACAACAATTTTGGCCTTAGGTCCTCAATTTTGTTCTCCAGCAACTGCGCATTGCTAACAAGTTGCTGGGTACAGGGGGTTCATTGGTCTGTGTTTCAGCCTGGCTTGGAGTCACCCCACCTCCTGCCTCACTTCTGACCATGGTGATGAATCTTTGTCTGCTTAAAGGCTCGTACCTACTTGTTTGAAAATAGCCAAGTCTTTCTAAAGATCATGAAATCTGCATTTCATTAAGTTGATCCAAAAATATGTTTCTTAAAGGGAAATTACATGCTGCAGATTGCAGTGAGAGTAATTCAAAAGAGAAATATTTAGAAGTATTGTACGTAGCCTGCAGAACATCACTGTGGTTCACTGGCGCTATCTTGCTACATTATGGTAGGGGATAGTTGGAGGTTCTGGCCCTGCATGTGCAGTGCCCTCCAGATAAATAACTCAGATGGATTGAAGAGAGACACCCAAGATCCTCTCAGCAGTCCTCACAATCCTTTGTAGCGACTTGTGGTCACATCTCTTACCATTCCCATACCACACAACGATGCAGTTTGTCAGGGCACTCTCAATGGTACTCCAGTAAAAATTGGTTATAATGGGAGGGAAGAGCCTCACTCATCTCAATTTCTTCAGGAAGTGGAGACACTGCTGTGCTTTCTTGGCCAAAGAGGCTGTGTTGAGGGACCAGGTGAGATCATCCATTATGTGCACTCCCAGCAATTTGGTGCTCCTCTCTCCAGGGATGAAACGTCAGCCAGCATGTCCCTGAAGTCCACAATCACCTTTTTAGTTTTGTCCACTTTCAGACTCAAACTGCTGTGCTCACACCATTCTACCAGCTGCTCTTCCTCCTCTCTATATGCCGTCCCAATGAGACCAACCACTGTTGTGGCACTGGCGAACTTGATGGTTCGGCCTGAACTTCATCTAGCAGTGCAGTGAACAGCAGCGGACTGAGCACACTGGCCTGCGGAGTGCTCAGCGTGAAGGAGCTAGAGATGTTTCTGGCAATGCAGACTGACGAGTCCAGGATCCAGTTACCGAGAGAGGTGTTGAGACCCAGTGAAGACAACTTACCCCCCAGCTTCTGAGGGATAACTGTATTAAATGCCAAGCTAATCATCTTCCGAGCAAATGAAGCACCGTTTCCCAGGTGAGTCAAGACAGAGTAGAGTGCAGAGGCTATGGCATCATCAGTTGACTGATTTGAGCAATAAGTACACTGGAAAGGGTCTAACGTAGCAGGAAGATGGGATTCAATGTGACTCATAACCAACATTCAAAGCACTTCACTATTGGTGAGATCAGTGTCACTGGATGGTTGACATTGAGGTAGTCCACTGTATATCAAGTTTGTTGATGATACAAAGCAGGATGGCAGTGCAAGAAGGATTTAAGGGATCAGAGGCATGAAGGAGGGTCAAGTGCATGGATGAGAACATGGCAGGTGAAACATAAAATGGAAAATATGAGGTTAATTACAACAAAAACAATAGAAATGCCAAGTATTTCTTAGGTGATAAGAAATACAGAGATGCGTCCTTCTACGTTAATCACTGGAAATTCACGTGCAAGTACAGCAAACCATGAAGGAAGGCAAACAGTACACTGGCCTTCACTGCTGAAGGGTTTGAGTACAAAAAAGGATTTTAAAACAAAAAATTCTGGAGCTACAGAGCAGAGAGTGAAACGGGGCTTGGTTTTCATGTCAATCTCCTTTCAGTAGAACTTGGCCAGTTCTCAGAGGAAGTCAGATAATGTTAATTATTCTTCCCTCACCAAAGATGCTGCTCACTTTACTATTTGTAGTATTTTCATATTTCTACTATCTGCATTTTTTTTGCACTTTAATAAAAATACATCTTGCTCCAATTATACCAGGTCATAGTGAGGCTACATCTGGAATATTGTGTACAGGCCGTAATCTCCCCTCTTAAGGAAGATTCAGCAGATTGATTCCTGAGATCGCAGCTTTGTCATAAAAGAGATTAAACAGAACCTATGGTCTTTCGTGTTTATAATACCCAGCGGTGAAGTAATTGAAACATACCCATCGCTTGCAGAGTTTAGATAGATTGATGCAGGCATGATACTTTCCTAGGCTGAGTCAGTCTTAAAATAAGGGAACAGCCATTCAGGAGAGAAGAAATTTCTTTACCCAGACAGTAGTGAAGTTATGCAATTCGCTACACAGGAGATTGTAGGAGCTAAATTGTTGAGTAAATTCTAGGCAGAAGCCAATATTCTTTAGGTATTAAGAGATATGAGATTAGTGTAGGGCAGTGGCATCAGACATGATCTTATTAAACAATGGAGAAAGCAGAATAAACTGGATGACCACCCAACTTGTACACATGTTCTGATCAGGAATTTGAATGTCATCATAAATCTAGAATAAAATGATAGCATCAGTCATGAAAATAATCAAATGTTATAAGAATCTATCTTTCCATGTCATATGCACTCATCTGCAGGCTGATGATGCACAACTGTAGAATTCACTCTCCCAAGTGATGCTGACACAACTGTAAGCCACATTGTTTAGGTCAAACAACCGAGATCCACACTGGGTCAATAATGTGCTGTCTCGGTCACATTCAACTGCAGCCCACGCCGCTCAAGTTGGAAACAAAAATCACAGATAAAGTCCACACTGTCCTAGTGACACTCGCACTACTGTGGATTAGTAGCAAGTCAAATTCATGCTGTCACCATAAGACACACACAGCTGCAATCGATAACATCACAATGACGCTGAACAAGAAACTACCACAGCAAAGTAGATATCATTTCCTTCAGGGAAAATCTTGTCTGACAAATCTGTTGGAATTCTTTGAAGAAATAACAAGCTGGATAGAGAAAGGAAAATCGATGGATGTTGTGTACTTGGATTCTCAGAAGGCCTTTGTCAAGGTGCTACACATGAGGCTGCTTAACACGTTAAGAGCCCATGGAATTACAGGATAGATCCTAGGATGAATAGAGCATTGACTGATTGGCAGGAGACTAATAGTGGGAATAAAGGGAGGTTACTAGACGGCTGCCAGTGACTGGTAGTGTTCCACAAGGGTCTGTGTTGGGACCTCTTTATTGTCAATGATTAGGATGATGGAATTGATGGCTTTGTGTCCAAGTGTGCAGATAACACAAAGATAGAATGTAGGCAAATTAGGAGAATGGGCAAAGAAGTGGTAGCAGATGGAATACAATATCAGGGAGTGTTTTTTGGTAGAAGGAAAAAAACCATAGCCTATTTTCTAAGTAGTGAGAAAATTCATAAATCTGAGGTGCAAAAAGACTTCGGGGACTGTATGCAGGATTCCTTTAAGGTTAATTTGCAGGTTGAGGAGTCAGTGATGAGGAAAGCAACTGGTATGTTGGCATTCATTTCATGAGGACTAGAATATAAAAGCAAGGACGTAATGTTGAGACTTTATAAGGCACTGGGAGCGAGTATTTTGAGCATCTTTAGGCCCCTTATCTAAGAAAGGATGAGCTGATATCAATGATTCCACAATCGAGAACTTAACATATGAGAATGGCAATGGGCCTGTACTCACTGGAACTCAGAAGAATGAGGAGGGATCTCACTGAAACCTATCAAATGTTGAAAGGCCTTGAGAGTAGATGTGGAGAGGATGTTTCCTATGGTGGGGGACAGCCTCAGAATAGAGGGATGTCCATTTAGAATGGAGATGAGGAGGAATTCCTTTAGCAAGGAATTCCATTAGCCAGAGAGTGGTGAATCAGTGGAATTCATTATCACAAGTTGCTGTGGAGGCCAAGTAATTTGGTAGTTAAGGCAGGGGTTTATAAATTCTTGATTAGTCAGGGCATGAAGGGATATGGGGAGAAGGCAGGAGATTGGGGCTGAAAGGGTAATGGATCACCCATGATGAAATGGCACAGCAGACAAGATGGGCCAAATGACCTAATTCTACATCTATATCTTATAAAATATTGGTGATTCAGCTTCCATTTCTGGCTTCTTAACAGTTTACTTTTGCCCTGTTTGATGGATTAAAGGGTATGAATCACCCACAAATGGCCAACCTAATGCATTAACAGGTCTGATAAATCTAAAGGGATTCCCAAGATAATGGAAGACTGCCCAGGCTCAGTGAGGATTGTTTTCAACTGTTGAAACTCAGGTCCCAGAATGGACATTTATTGGAGGCAATCCAAGTTTTGTTTAAAGATATATTAATTCCAGTCATACTACAGAAAATACTGAACTACTCAGACAACACCAACTCACTGGGAAAATAAACCGTTCTAGATCCCTAAAAAGGGTTGGTTCAGGGCTTGATCTTTCAGTTTATTCAATAGCGCCACTGGTTGGTCTCTTAACCACTGAATTGCCCTTGTTGTTTTGTGTATGTGAACACGACAAAAGAGGCAGGCTTAGAATCAAGAAATAAATTCTCTCCAGGCTCTTTAAGGCTATAAAGTTACATCAGTGTTTTCATGCTTACTTTTTATAATGTCAAATGCTCATTTCTTTCTGACAAAGGTTGGCCATCATAGCCCAGAGCATATCATCAGCTAATAACTTACATGTAGTTAAGAGAGCATGCCCCCATAATTCTCCCCTCCGCTTATGGAAGAGGTGCCGACTTTATTGTAAACTTATGAAGAAAACCGACATGTTATCCTCTCAAGGCATGTTGAATATTGTCAGGAAGAATGCCAACTTTGGCGCTTCGGGTTGTCATAGCCAGGGCAGGTAGTGGGGATAAGCTCCCACTATGATTAAATGCTCCCAATGGCGTGTGTCTCAAGTAGCCTCAGACAACCACGAGCAACTCCTGGCTTAGTTACTAAGCCCAGTGGAACCATTTCTACTGACAGGAGAAGGGGTAAATGCACACTGGTGCCTTAAAACCAATCACTTCAGGCAGATGGGCTTTATCAACCATGGTTGGCAACTCATCTAGAAGAAGAACTCTGATCTCAAACCTCTGCTGCCTAGTGGCTACGCCCAATCATGGGGAAGGCTTTGGGAGTAAACTGAGGGAAAAATCCAGAGCTGAAGTCTCTATGTTGAATTCAAAACTGACTGGCAATTCCTGCAATGCCACTGATGCCAAACTGTATTGGTCTCTGCCATTCTTTTGGACCCATCAGCTGCATGTAGGAAGTGAAGCGGCCTGTGACATGGGGAACAGCTTGTACTCGATTTCATGGTGCCCTGGCTTGTTTATCACGTAGACAGTGAGGCCACGATCAACTTGGCCAATGAGGGCCTCACTAATATCAACTCCAGAATGAAGTTTGTTTCTGAGGATATTCCGGGGAAAAAGAGTTACCAGTGCTGTCAAGCATTTTGATACATGATCAGAACTTCATTTGGAAACACTGGGAAACCTAGAGATAATTCAAGTGTTGAAGGGAAATGATATTGAGCAGCTGGGTCAATGCTATGAAATCAATGGAGGCCAGTACAGCTGATGTAGAGATTTAAGAGGCCATCTGAATGACCACTGAAATAATGGAATTTCTTAGTATGAAAGGAATAGATGAAGACTTCAAATGGGAGTTAAAGATGATGGGGTGAAGGCAACTTGGCAAAAGGTATACTTTGTGAAAGAAAAGATATTTATGATGGGTAAGAAATTTGGGTGGGACACAAACTGCCAAAAGTCTGATTTAATGTATGGTTGTGACCAGAAAGCAGAAGAGATTCAGGGTCAAGATAGGGAGGAGGAACCCATTGCTGAGGAGAGTTAAGACTACGATCAAAGAGACAGTAATAGAACCAAGCAAAGGCAGGTCTGCTGGGTGGACAGCAGAGGAACACGGAAGAAGATGAGTACAGTTTACAAAACACATTGAGAAGAATGCAGGTGAATAAATCACAGAGAAGGTCAGTTACAAATCGTCTCGGCAGAAACCCAACTGGAGATTTACATGGCGGGTTTCAGCCATGGGGCAGTGCAGATTTGACAGCATCAAAGGCAGACGGGTCGGTCAGCAAAGTGCAAATGAGCAATGAGGAAATATAATCACATGCAAGGAAACAAGGAGCAAAAGGCAGAGCAGTGAACATAGGGAGAAAAAGAAGGGGCATGGATTGTTACAGTGAAGTGAACTTCCGAAGGTAAACTTAACAACCAACCGTATTAACATGGGATAGAAAAGTCTTGCCCTTGCGGTACAATTCACCACAATTCCCTCAGAAAATTGATGAACCGAGGACAACAGCAGATTTATGGAAGACACTATGATGAGATCAAAGTCTAACATCTGCTGACTGATAGCCTGCTGGCAGACAAAACACACACCAATAACCCCAAAACTTCAACATCCAGCCATATACTCAGATAAACAGTCCATATTCTCAGAATAGTGTATAAAGTCAATAGTGCCAAAAGTCCCAACTGATGAGTACATTACCCAACACCCATCTTTTATCACAACCCAACAGTGACAAAATATACTGCATACAGTATTCTGGGCATCCCTTGCCAGTGTTACTGTCAATGAAGTCAAGCTGAACTGAGTAATTCAGTAATTTTGGAAACTATATCTCACTTTTTATGTTCGGACCTCATTAATCTAGTGAGTGCATTATTCAGAACCAGAACTAATGAAAGCTGAGTGTAAGGACTTCCATGGGAAATAGTTGCCCTGATGTTCCCCACCCAGTCCACGTCACACACAGCCACTGCTCAGCAGCAATGCAAATCACAGAGGCCACATTTGAAGTGTTGCAACAAATCCTGGGGCCTGGTACAAAAAAAAACAATTGCCAAACCATGACAGTACAGGAGAAAATCACAAATCTAATCATATATATAGACAAATGCCAACTCTTCAACTATAGCTGCCAATTGCAGACCCTTTTATGTGCTTCTATTTATAACTTCATTTAAAAGATAAAATCTCAGTTGTAATGGCCTTTCATGCAAAAACATTTCTTACAGGGAAAAAAAACTGTGGGAAAAAAAATTCTCTGTTCTTCTCATGATAATCTTGTCTATACTACCAAATGACTTATCGCAAGAATGCATCCTTCACATCACCTCAATGTTAAAGATCTGTTTTGTATCCTCCCTGCCTCCCTTTTCCATTAAACTTCCAGTGAGTCACAGCCTCATAAGACCATAAGACATAGGAACAGAATTAGGCCACTCAGCCCATCGAGTCCACTCTGCCATTCCATCGTGGCTGATTTATTATCTCTCTCAACCTCACTCCCCTGCCTTCTCCATGTAACCTTTGATTCCCTGAATAACCAAGAACCTATCAACTTCTGCTTTAAATATATTCAATGTCTTGGCCTTCACAGCCACCTGTAGCAATGAATTCCACAGATTCACCACCTTCTGGATAAAGAAGTTCCTCCTCCTCTCTGTTCAAAATAAACATGCTTCTATTGAGGCTGTGCCCTCTGGTGCCAGACTCTCCCATTATAGAAAACATCCTCTACACATCCTCTCTATCGAGGTCTTTTCAATATTGAAGATGTTTCAGCGAGATTCCACAACCCCCCCCCCCCAACACTATTCTTCTACACTCCAATGAGTACAGGCCCTGAAACATCAAACACTCCTCGTACGTTAACCATTTCATTCCCAGAATCACTCTTGTGAACCTCTTCTGGTCTCTCTCCAATGCCAGCACATTTTTTCTTCGATAAGGTGTCTCAAAGTGCTCATAATACTCCAAGTGGAGTCTGATCGATGCCTCAGCATTACATCTTTGCTCTTGTATTCTAGTCCTCTCGAAGTCAATGCTAACATTGCATTCGCCTTCTTTACCACCGACTCAATCTACAAGTTAACCTTTAAGGAATTCTGCATGAGGACTCCCAAGTGCCTTTGCACCTTTAATTTTCTCCCCATTTAGAAAATAGTCTATGCCTTTATTCCTTCTACCAAAGTGCATAATCATATACTTCCCTACACTATATTCCGCCTGCCACTTCTTTGGCCATTTTCCTAGTCTGTCCAAGTTCACTGGACACTTCCCAGTGCATATACTTCACAGAATAGATTTTCCACAACAGAAGAATACATCAAAAAGCACTATCTACAAATTCAACACCACACAGTTGCTTTTAAATATGCTGCTGTCTACAAAGCCTAGAAGATTATTGCCTTTTTTGAAAACAAAATTTTGCCATCACTTCTGGTTCTCTGCTAAATAGGTTCACTCAGTTCAGCATTAGGTGACTTGGCTGGGGCTCAGACAACTAATGATGTATTCATTAATGCAATTAATAACTATACGAGGAAAAACTGTCCATTCTTTCAAAACTGAAGATGAGGAAGGTGGGCAAGAAACTGCAGAGCTGTAGACACAGCTCAACACATCATGGAAACTAGCTTCAGTCTATGCTTCTCTGAAGCAGCCAGCATAATCAAAGACCCCTCCCACCCTGGATATCCTTTCTTCTTCTCCGTCTCATCAGGCAGAAGATACAAGAGCCTAAAGGGACCAGGACAGCTTCTATCCCACTGTTATAAGAATACTGAATTGTTTCTAGTGCAATAAAATGGCCTCTTGACCTCACAATCTACCTTGTTATGATCTTGCACCTTATTGTTTAGCAGCACTGCACTTTTTCTATAGTTGTTACACTTTATTCTACATTGCTATTGTTTTACTGTATACTATCTCACTACACTGTGTAATGAACCGTATGCAAGATGAACTTTTCTTTGTACCTTGGTACATATGACAATAATAAACAAATTCAGACTAATTGGCTTTTCCATGCCTGGACATTCCCCCATTTGCCTTAAAATACATCATGGCATCAATTAATTTTCTTATCCTGAATATGATATATTCTATTCACATTAAAATACAACTGAAGCAAAATAGTTGCAACGTTAAATTCAAAGAAGTGATTTGTGGACGGACTCCCCCTGAGGAGTTACCTAATTTAAAACTACAGTGGACGCCAATTCATTGGACCATCAGTTAATTGGAGCAGCCACTTATTTGGGACAACTCTTAAAGAAGAAAAACTAAATCGAGTAAACAGCTGGGACTCCTTTCATTTATTTGGGACACTATGGTGCTTAACTGGACAGGAGTCAGTTGTTGAACAGTTTCTAACTAGAGTCAGATGCATACACTTTCATGGTTGTTGGACTCAACACTTTGCTTAAGGTGATTAGTTTTTAAATAGCATTAGTTGCGTGTGTTTGCGTTCAAGGAGCAGTGATTTATGTCACTGATGGTTGATGAGAAATAAGCAGTAAGACAATTTGGAACTGTTTTGCAGTTTCAAGCATTCGAGCTTAGAGATGCCAAAAAAAGCCGGGAGAGAAAAAGAAACAATTCCACTACTTCAACAAGTTAGGAATTATGAATGTATCGACAATCATCTTGAACGTTACATGAAAATGAAGATTTGAATGATGCAATTGTTTATAGCATTTTATGAAGGCAGAACATTTTCTGCACAAGGTGTCTGCTGATTTGTCCATTTACAGTCAATCAAAAGAACATGGCAGATGTTTTGTCCACTGATAAAAATTAGGAACAAATACACATTTTTATAGTATTATGGAGGTATTGGTAGTGTTCTAATTTGTCTATTTAAATTAAATACATAAATTGTTACACAGTTAAATGGCAGTTTGTCATTTTTTATACCTGTTAACTATTTCCATGAAACTTTGGCTAATAGGAGCAGCCTCTTAATTGGGCCGATGTGTCCCAATTAACTGGAATCCACTGTACAAAGAACTGGATCAAACGTATTCAATTGTAACCAACTTGATTAAACACCAATATAATTTGTACTTCTCTTTTAACTGAAACAAACCACATTCATTGAAAGCCTACAGCAACCTTGGTACGTTATCACAGTCAACAATGTACTTCTGAGGTGTGACCCTTGTAGCAAAGTAAGGAACAAAGCAGGCAATATTTGGCATGATTTGTGATCTGAAATTGACTGCAACACTGACTTATTTCTTCCACTGAACCCACCTTCCCCACAACGATGTCACAAAAATGCCACTCTCACTTGACAAGACAACCACAGTCATTTCCAATTCCTGAACTTACAGCAAAATCTTGCTCCAAGTCCCAATACATTAACAGGAGTCTCCTCGATATTTAGCAGCCAAGGATTTGTGGGAACACTGCCACATTGAAGGATGCCAGCAATTAGGTAAGATGTTTCACACATGTCCCATTTAGTTTTTCTTGTGGATACACAATCACATCGTGTTATAATGTGAGAAACACATCACTTGGGACACATAGGCAGAGTCAATAACATGCACCTGTGTTATAAGACCACAAAACCAAAAAATATAGGAGCAGAATTAGAAATTCAGTCCTTTGAGTCAGCTCCGCCATTCTATCATTGCTGATTTATTTTCCCTCATTTTTTTTAAACCTGTGGACCCTCTCCATTGCCAGCAAATCCTTTCTTTCCAGGCTCAAAACTGCTCACATCTCTTCAAATGTGAACGGATCAATGCCTCGGCATTACTTCCTATATTCTAGACCTCTTGAAATGAATGTTAACATTGCATTGACCTTCCTTACTATTGATACAACCTGCAAAGACACTAAGGAATCCTGCACCAGGGCAAAACGCCTCTTTGCACCTTTTATTTCTAAATTCATTCTGTGTTTAGAAAATAGTCTGCACTTTTATTCCTTCTACCAAAGTGCATGACCATACACTTCCCTAAACGGTTTTCTATCTGGCACTTCTTTGCTCATTCTCCTAATCTGTCTAAGTTCTTCTGCAAACTTCTGCTTCCTCAACATTATACTTGCCCCTCCACCAATCTTTGTATCATCTGCCACAAACTTGTCAATTCCATTTTCCAGATCATTAACGCATAATCTAAAAAGTAATGGACCCAACATAAACCTCCGTGGAATACTATTCACCAGAAGCTGATCAGCAAAGTACCCCTTTATTCCCATTCTTTCCCTCCTTCCAGTCAGCCATGCTCATAGCTTTCCTGTAATACCATGGGCTCTTATCTTGTCTAGTAGCCTCATGCGTAGCACCTTGTCAGTCCTTTTGGGTAGTGGGGTCCCTGAGGGGGAATGCTGCCTTCCTGCGACAGCATTTCATGTAGATGTTCTCAACGGTTGGGAAGGCTTTACCCATGATGAACTGGGCTGTATCCACTACTTTTTGTAGGATTTTCTGTTCAAGGGCATTGGTATTTCCATGACAGGCTGTAATGCTGCCAGCAAATATACACTCTCCACCGTACATCCATAGAAGTTTTAGATGTCATGCCGATTCTCCACAAACTCGAAATGAAGTGGAGGTGCTGCTGTGCTTTTTTCACATTTGCACATAAATGCTGGGCCCAAGACAGGTCCTCCAAAATAATAACATGTAAGAATTTACAGTTCTTAACCCTCTCCACTTCTAATCCTCCAATGAGGATTGGCTCACAGAACTCTGGTTTCATTTCTCCTGGAAGTCTATAATCAGTTCCTTGGTCTTGCTGACATTGCGTAAGAGACTGTTGCTATGACACCTCTCAGCCAGATCTTCAATCTCCCTCCTAGGGACTGATTCATCACCACCTTTGATTCAGTCTATAACAGCGGCGTCATCAGCAAATTTGAATGTGGCATTGAAGCTATACTTAGCTATAAAGTCATAAGTGTAAAGTTAGTAGAGCAGGGGACTAAACACAGCCCTGTGGTGTACCTGTGCTGATGAAGATCGTGGAGGAGATGTTGTTGCCAATCTGAACTCACTGCGATCTGTAAGTGAGGAAATTGAGGATCCAATTGCACAAGGAGGTATCAAGGCCAAGGTCTTGGGGATTATTGATTAGTTTTGAGGGGATGATGTATTGAATATCGAGCTGTAGTCAATAAAGACCACCTTGATGTAGGCATCTTTGCTGTCCAGATGTTCCAGGGTTGAGTGAGGAGCCAATAAAATGGCATCTGCTGTGGACCTTTTGCTTCGGTAGGCAAATTGGAGCAGATCCAAGTCACCCCTCAGGCAGAAGTTGATATGTCACCAACCAACCTCTCAAAACACTTCATCACTGGGGATGCAAGTGCTACTGGGCAACAGTCAGCGAGGCAGGTCACCATGCTCTTCTTGGGCACCAATATAATTGGAGCCTGCTTGAAGCAGGTGGGTACCACACACCGCCACACTGCCAAAGCAACAGGTTAAAGATCTCAGTGAACACTCCAGACAGTTGATTAGCGCAGGCCTTTGGTACCCGGCCAGGCACCAGAGACTGGATCATCGAGGGTTGTGGGAGTTCAAGATGGCTCCTCCATGCTT
The DNA here is from genome assembly GCF_030144855.1 of Hypanus sabinus. Lineage (NCBI taxonomy): Eukaryota > Metazoa > Chordata > Chondrichthyes > Myliobatiformes > Dasyatidae > Hypanus > Hypanus sabinus. The sequence goes on from NC_082712.1 coordinate 126,417,158, forward strand.
TGACAGTCAAAGCGAGCATACAAGGTATTGAGCTCATCTGAAAGCCCTGTTGTCACTAGGCTTCGCTTTGTATGAGGTCACAGCATTCTAACCCTTCCTTAGCTGTTGAGCATCCAACATTGATAAAAACTTTGGTCCACAAGTTTAATCAAATTGCCACATTGACCCTGAGGTGGTTTTCCAGAGGTTTTACCTGGACCTCTTGTAACTTTCGAGGCTGCCAGACTTGAATAACTCTGATTGGCCCTCAGCAAATTTTGGATTTTATGGTTCATCCAGGGCTTCTGACTGGGGAAAACTCTGAATTCGTGGGGACACACCCGTCTAAAGCAGTTTCAATAAAATCTGTTACAACCACGGGTATTCATTCCAATCCACTGATGAGTCCTTCAACACGGCCCAGTCCATTGTTTTGAAGCAATTCCAAAGCCGCTCCTCTGTCTCTCATGACCACCTCTTTTGTCGTCCTAATCTCAGGTGCTTTGCTCTTTCACCTCTGCTTGTAGGAGAAGAACAGCCATGTGATCTGCTTTACTGAAATGTGCTCTGGGCATGGAACAGCTGGCATTCCTCATCTTAGAGTAACAGTGATCTAGTGTGTTGTAACCTCTAATGATTTTTGGAAGACCATTTCTACTGAATCCATAATCTCTTCAGCTACTTTCAGAACACTAGGGTACAGTCTATCTGGTCCAGGAGACCATGTACCTTCAGACCTTCCAGCTTCCCAAGCACCTTCTCCTTAGTAATTGTGACTGCACTGACCTCTTCTCCTGGACACTCTCGAATCTCTGGCACGCTGCTGTTGTATTCCACAGTGAAGACTGATGTAAAATACTTGTGTGTGTGTCCACCATTTCTTTGTTCCCCTTTATTACATTGTTTTCTAGTGGTCCAATGTCCACTCTCAATTCTTTTACTTTTTCTATCTCTACCCACAAGGATTCCACATCTTCTGACCGTACATCACTTCTTTCTAAAGATTTGATTTCATTTTTTGCCAACAAAGCCTGTCATTAGATACAATGGATATCCTTGGATGTTAAGCTCCTAGTTGTGATTTCTTTCAGCCACAGCTCAGTGATGCCCACAACATCATACCCATCAATTGTAAACTGTGCAAAAACAGCATCTACCTGTGATGCCAGTTGGAATACTTATGATGTTAGTTTAAACATAAATATTGGCAAAAATAGCCTCCTTTTCAGAGTTGCTTGCTGTGATCTTCTACACCCACTTAAGCTACACAATCCATCCAAAAGCCCGCACTGTTCAGAATTATTTTTATGTTCAAGTTCGGCAAAATTTGTCTCTTGCTTCACAATTACAGTCTGTGATGAATTAGAATACAGCATAACCATACAAGATTGTTTCCAACTGTGGCTGAAATATACATTGCAGCTGAAATTCAAACATTTGCCACCATAAATTTTCATTGTCACATCCAGAAGCACTTATCCACAAAACATACCATCTTCTATGCCAAATGCAGGATCTGTTGTGAAACCTGACAGACCAGGCCCAATATGGGTAAACAGGACAGGGCATGGACAGAACCCAGGAGCACTCACACTTGAAATTCCACACTCTCCTACTCATCACTCTTACAGAGAGAAGGCAAACACACACTCTTCAGCTCAATAAGTGTCCTATCCATTTTATAAACAGTTCACCTCTCAGTTTCAAAGCTGAATACCATAATATTTTCCAAAGGCAGCATGTTAACAGTGACATTTCTCCAGCTTGGGTGTCCCACCATAATAAATTCTTCAGAAACAATTGTATCTTCATTTCTAGAAAACATACCATTTAAACAACACTGAAACATCCCAAGAAACCACAGACAAAGTGCCCAAACTTCAAAATATAACCATAGCTAATGCCAAGTTTAGTTAAGATTTAATGCTATTAATTTATAACAGAGAATGAATCACTGATTTAAATTTAATCGCAGGCATTTTAACTTCTCTCTTAAGCTCAGCTGGCAGAATTATGGATTGAAATTATGGATTCTTTTTAATTTGGAATCATACACTGTGCTGAATATTCTTTTTTAATGCCAATTTATTGTAATTTATGGGATTATTTACAGTTCCTTCACCCAAGAACCCTTCTAATGGCAACGTTCTTTAACAATAAATCCAAACATCATTATAGGACCACATATTAAATAAAACTCTACAAGATGGGCAGCATTTTTTAAAACAGAACTAAATTAACATTTCAAATGTAGGACCTTTCATCAGAACTGTAATAGTGAGAAATGAAACATTTTATAATTGACAAAAGAAGTGGGGGGGGGGGGGAGAGGGGGAAAAACAGAAACACAAAAGGTGAGGTCAGAGGTGGCAGACCAAGAGAGACCAGGTGACTCAAGTGTTGGTTTTGCTAGCTAAGGGATGCCTGGATGTGATATCAGCAAAAGACCAATGAATTCTGAAATAAAACTATTAAGATACAGGAGCAAAATTCGGCCATCTAGCCCTTTGAACCTGCTCTGTCATTTCATCATGGCTGATCCAAGTTTCCTCTCAGTCCCAATCTCCTGTCTTCCTGTATCCATTCATGCCCTGACCAATCAAGAATCTATCAACTTCTGCCTTAAATAAACAAAAATAGGGAGCCTCCACAGCTCCCTATGACAACAGATTCTATAGATTCACCACATTCCGGCTAAAGAAATTCCTCATCTCCGTTCTAAATGGACGCACCCCTATTCTGAGGCTATGTCCTCTGGTCTTATAGACTCTCCCGCCATAGGAAGCATCCTCTTGACAGTCACTCTAACAAGGCCTTTCACCATTCAATAGTTTTCAATAAGGTCACCCCTCATTCTTCTGAATTCCAGTGAATACAGGCACAGAGCCATCAAACACTCTTCATATGACAAATCCCAGAAGAGGGAGAAAGAAAGCAACGTTGGAAATGTGAAATGCAAAATTGGAATGGCTGATTTTCTAAAACTGAATGCAGTGTTGAGCACAAATTTGAAATTCATGATCTATATGGATCCTCCCCCCAGCTTCTTATCCTTCAGACCTATTCATTAGATGTTCATTCCTTCATTCCTGCAATATATGGATTCCAAGGGAGCAATAACAAAGACCAGCCTCTTATTCTGAGCAGCTCATACACACTGCCACAATTTGATTAAAGAGCCTGGGCTCTTTCTCTATGAAAAGTCCAACAAATTTTGTCCAGAATCTTCCAAGCTACCTGTCCACAGTTAATTATCCAGCTCCCTTTTAAACTTACTCATGAACTCACGTTCTGTCACACATACATTTTTCAACCTTAACAATTCTGAGTTTGTCACCGATTTATGACTACTCCCCACAAGAATATTCCATGAAAACTCTCATTACCTGAAAACTCCCATTATATGACTTTTTACCTTACTCTATTCTCAAAACTGGCGTAGCTCTTCCAAAATCTCTGTTCCTCACCACTAATAAGACTTAAGAGTCTAGAGGAGGATTAAAATCCTAATTCTTGTTTTTAAATTTCTCTACATTCTAACCAATCTCTGTAACCTTCTCACCCTCAGCCAGAAATTCAAATGTACAGGTAAGAGGCTGAGTATTTCATGCCGAAGTCTTTCCAGAATCTACAAGGCACACATTGGGAGCTTGAGAGACTACTCTCCACATGCTTGTATGATTGCAGCTCCAAAATCTCATGGGAAGCTCACAGCATCCAGTTCAGTGATACCTCACCCATCATTTCAAATAAACACGCATTCCACCTGCAGTTATCTTCACAGCAGCTCTCAAACTTCAATACCACCAAGAACATCAAACGCGGTGGTGCAAGTTCCCCCCACCCCCCTCCCCAGGCCACACAACAACCTGACTTGGAAATGCATTGCCACTCCCTCATCATCTAAAGCCCGCATCTCCTTCTCCAGTAGCTTTGCTGGGTGAGCCTTTGATGGAAGGACTGCAGTTCAGACCGCCTACACACAGCTACCTTTCCCCGAAACAATAAAGTATCTCCAGCAAATACCAGTCTCACCAGGAATACCAAGTTCCCAAATGATTTTTAAAAAATTGGATTATACCTTCAACTTAGCTTTTATACAGTTCCAAGAGTCTGTCCTCAAAATTGTTAGAAAACCTCCACAAAGACATTTCTTAAAATTGACCGCTGCTCAACCTAATGTGTCTGTTCAGTGCCACATGGTTTACTTCAACCCCAGAACATTCATCAAATGTTTTCAGCTTCCACGTTCATCAGACCAATCTCTTTAGGTAGCTTTTGTAAAAATTTCTGATCACACTTCCCCAACCAGGATTCAATTTCAACTTTTCCACCCTTACCTCCTCATTCTGTTTTGCTCATTTTTGTGTGGGAAGAGGGATTTGAGGGATCAATGTGCCTGGTCCGTTTTTGTTTGTTTTTTTGTGTGGGGTGGTGGGATTTGGGGGTTGATAATTGTGCTGCCGTTCTCTTCTTTTTTGGTTTTATGGCTACCCAGAGAAGAGAATTTCAAGTTATATACTTTGATAGTAAAAATGAATCTTATCTCCAGTAATCATCTTATAAAGATTTTAAGAGCTGATTACAATCCTCTACCAAACAGACGAATTCTCTAAACAACTTCGTCAATCAACTGTATTGGCATTTGCTACAACTCAGAGCCGAGATCCAGGATTTTAATATCCATGACATTGCTTACTCTATTCTCAGCATGATAAATTTGTGTAACTTCATTTAAACCTTTAAGATCAAAATACATTTTCCTACTCAGTTTGACAAGTACAATGTTGTTATTAAACAGCAGATTCCTTGACTCTCTCTTACACCATGGTTTACCATTATGTCTTGCTCGTTACAAAACAAAAACTATGCGCAACATGTTCCTAAATGAAAGCATGACAGGCTTAGTATTTACCTTTCATCAGAAGCTCTGTATTCTTGTTCTGTAGCCGAAGCCTTCAGCCATATCTGTGTTAAGCTTGTATATTCATTGTGAATTAATGCAATAATTTCCATCTATCCATACAGCAAGAATGTTCCGCTGAAGGACTCATCTCATACACTGCTTCGCAAAATGGTATTTCAGATTTCGTTTCTATTTTACTCACAAGGAAATAAGAAACAGGCACAGGAGAGGCCATTCAGCCCTTTGAACCTTCTCAGTTATTCATCAAAATCAAGGCTGATCTTCTGCCTCAGCACCATCTTACAGCATTATCCACATTCCCTGATTCCCTTAATATCAGATCTCAGTTTTGGATGCACTCAGTGACTGATCCTCCACAAGTGCACCATTATTTTCTATCCCTCATTAACCCCACAGAGGTGGTGCTTAACAGCCAAAAACATTTATTTGTCATAGAACACTTGAAGAGGTAAGGAGCCAGGTGAGTGAATATTTTAATGACAGTTCAGTCATTTTATGGTTATTATTGCCTTCACTGACAGTACCTTTACATTCTATATTTATTTAACAGCTTGAATTTCAGCTACCTGGCAGAAACTCAATTTCTGGATCAAAAGACCAGCCCCCTCAATCTTAAACCAGGAATATTACCAACTTTCCTCCGGCACCTTAAAAGCATCTGTATTTATGTCCTCCAGGCTTACAGCTGTGGCCAGGTTTAGTAGTTTTGACCTTGGGCCCTAATATACAGAGTACCTGGACACATTCTAAAACTTAAATGTTTCCCCTTAAAATAGATTGTCTGGAAAAAAAATTTTAGACTGCTTATTTTAACCCTTCTGTAATAATAGCTCTACTTTCAGCTTAAAGTGTAATATATAGTGCAGCCAAAGGTACTTCTTCAACAATAAACTCTGATATACCAGCTTATTCTTTGTTGCTTCCGCTCCAAAACATGATGATTAATTTTTCTTCACAAACATCACGTTTGGATATCTGCCGGTATTGCACGAGCTACACTGGTTGCACTTTGCTAGATTTAGTTTTTTGTTTGGAAATATTAACTACGCCATACTGATCCAGACCTCTCAAAGCATGTAATCAAGTGGTTAGTTACACTGCCTTTAATAAACTTTTTCTAAAAGTGGAATCTGTGAGCATTTAGATTTGTTACTTTTTGTGGCAAATGTTTTCCATTCAAGAAGAACTAGGATTTTATCCAACCAACACACACAAAATGCTGGTGGAACACAGCAGGTCAGGCAGCATCTATAGGGAGAAGGGTCTCAGCCCGAAACGTCGACAGCGCTTTTCCCTATTGATGCTGCCTGACCTGCTGTGTTCCACCAGCATTTTGTGCGTGTGTTGCTTGAATTTCCAGCATCTGCGGATTTCCTCGTGTTAGGATTTTATCCAGTTTCTTTTGTAACATACTGGAGATGTGAAAGGTTACAGACTCCGAAGAAAGCTCTGCAGGCCCACCTTGTCCACCTATCTATAGGCTCATCCATTTTTCCCTACATTAGGCCCCTATCCTTCTTTACTTTCCCTATCAAAGTAGATATCCAAACATCTATTAAACACATCAAATTGGATCTGCCTCCTCCACTGGCAGCTCATTCCATAGACCAGGGGTCAGCAACCTTTACCACTGAAAGAGCTATTTCACACAGAAAAGAAAACACTGGGAGCCACAAAACCCGTTTGACATTTAAAATGAAATAACACTACATACAATGGTTTTTTTTTGCCTTTATGCTATGTATAAACAAACTATAATATGTTGCATTTATGAAATTGATGAACTCCTGCAGAGAAAACGAAATTACATTTCTGCATGCAACAAAAACATTTTGAACTCCGAAAAAAAGACGTTGGGTTGAAGGTTACTCCATAGTTAGCCTACCTTGGATCGAAAAATTAAAAGAAATCGCGCACTGGCGGGTGTCAGGCATTGGCAGTGGTGACGTATATTAATAGCGATAAAAAACACGTTGTAGCGGTGTGCTACACGCAGCGCTAAAATAACGACACTGCAGTCAAAGATAACTTTATTCGAACTAAACAGCTTTGCTTTAAAGCCTCCCTCAACCCGCCCCCCCTGGGCACGGATGCTCCAAAAGACACATACTCACAAACCCCCGTAGGCTATCTCCCTTAGCCGGAACGGTGGCTAATTGTGAGCCGGTTCGGATGTGCCGGGAAATGGGGTCGCCACAACATTTTATTTAGATTGTACAAGATCACCATAATCTTCAAATTTCGAATTACATTTCAAAAACTAACAAACCACGGGGAGCCGCAGCACAGAGATGAAAGAGCCGCATGCGGCTCCAGAGCCGTGGGTTGCCGACCCCTGCCATAGACAGACAGACAGATAGATAGATCTCCATCTCCCCCTGGAAAATCTTGCCCCTCAGATCTCCTTTAAACCTCACCCTTCCCTTCTTAACCAATAACTTGTGTTCTAGATTTTCCTATCCTGGAAAAAGGACCCCAGTTCCTATCCAGCTCATCTGGTTCAATGAAGAATTTATACCACTGTCAAACATGTAAACAAAAGCGTATTTAAAGCGCATTCAGCACCGCTATAGATCATTGGAGTTTCACTGTATTCTACTTTTCCAGTTGATATACAACAGAACAATCCTCTAATTGTTTCAATTGTTTGAAATAAATCCCTAGACTTCACATTTGTCCACTCCTGAACACTTATTTGTGCAAACAAATTCAAAATAGTTTGTTCCATTCCCTTTGCAGCCACTGAATATGAGTCATGAGTTTGAACATTCTACTGCAATGCCATGATACTGGCATCATAGTGTTGTTTTTCACCTCTATCAGCAATACACTCAGGGAGCCAACTGCAGTAAACTTAATTCAACGTGGTTGTTCCTTTCCTGAAAGTTTGGTACTGTTGGTAAATGTGTCACCTTAAACAAAAATTGCTAGCAAGCAAAGGCATTGGTAGAGACAAGATGATTTTTACCAGGATAATAGGTCTGAAAGAAGAATGAGCAAGTAAATGAGATGTCAAGATTCATGGAGGCAATTCCATCTCAATCCTGCAATTTCAAAGGACTGCAGCTACTCCACAAGATGCAATCTCGACAGTGAACCGCACCAGCTGTGTTTTTCCTCCAACAAGCACAGCTGATCCTACAAGGGAAGGGCAAGATTCAGTTTCCAGGCCAACTCCTTACATTATAGGCCATGTAAGGAAATGTCCTGAAAATGAGCTCCAAAGACACACAGCACCTGTCATCTCCCCATCACTACTGAAGCACAATAACTAAAAGGCCAACATTTTATGCAGATAAAAAGGCCACACGCTCTCCGAATGGCACAAAAAGAGCAAGGAAAAGTAATCAATGCAAAATCATCATCTGAATCATAAAACAAATTAAAGCAGTTCAAGTTCTGCTGCTCAAATACATCTCACTGAAGTACTTGAAATACTAGCTAGAGGCTCTAGAACATTACTCCACACTAACACTTGAAAGACGCACTAAGGGAATAAAATCAAAGATAAGGGTAAGGCCCCTTTTTCCATAAACACTGCCCGGCCCACAGAGTTCCTCCAGCATTTTGTGTGTATTGCTTTGATTTCCAGTATTTGCAGATTTTCTCCTGTTTGAAAGTCAAAGATATGTTAGTTTCAAAGCAACTCTTTCTTTATATAAGAATGATAAATGCTTTGAAATAATACATCAAGTAATTGGTTGACAGATGTGTTGAGAACCTCACAAGCGAGGCAAAAGCTGGAACGTGAACGAAGATAAGCTTGTCGAACTAAGTTCTCTTCTGCTCAAGCACATTCTGAAAAAGGGTCTTGGTCTGAAATGTCAACTGTTTATTCATTGGAATAGATGCTGCCTGACCTGCTGAATTCCTCCTGCATTTTGTGTGTGTTGCTCAGGTATGAATAATGTACTTTCATTGATCAATAAGCATCAGTGGCAAAACTACACTTACAACACAGCAGGCAGTCTGCAGCTTTCACAAAGAGATAGTGTTTGATGCCCCAGGCCCATAAGAGCTATGAGTTCCTGCAGTCCTACAGCAGAAGTCCCACAGACCACAGAGATTGGATGTTAGTTTATTAAGAGGATGAACCATTTAGAAGTGCCCTATTTTAGACCATAAGACATAAGAGTAAAATTGGGCTATTCAACCCATCAGTCTACTCTGCCATTCCATCATGGCTGATCCCGGATCCCACTCAACCTCATATACCTGCTTTCTCACCATATCCTTTGATGCCCTGACCCATCAGGAAACTAACAACTTTCGCCTTAAATATACCCACAAACCTGGCTTCCGTCACAATCTGTGGCAAAGCATTCCACAGATTCACTACGCTGGCAAAATAAATTCCTCCTCACCTCTGTTCTAAAAGGTCGCCCCACAATTCTGAGGCTGTGCCCTCTAGTTCTGGATAGCCCCACCATAGGAAACATCCTCTCCACATCCATCCTATCTAGTCCTTTCAACATTCAGTAGGTTTCAATGAGATTCCACCTCCACCCCCCACATTCTTCTAAATTCCAGTGAATACAGGCCCAAAGCTGCCAAACACTTCTTATAGGTTGACCCCTTCATTCCCAGAATCAGCCTTGTGCACCTCCTCTGGACTTTCTCCAATGACAACACATCCTTTCTGAGATACGGGGCCCAAAACTTTGACAACACTCCAAATCCAGCCTGACTAGTGTCTTCTAAAGGTTCAGCATTATCTCTTTGCTTTTATATTCTATTCCCCTTGAAATAAATGCCAACATTGCATTTGCCTTCTCTACCACAGACTCAACCTGTAAACTAACCTTCTTAAGAATCTTGCACAAGGACTCCTCAGTCCCTCTGCACCTCTGATGTTTGAAATTTCTCCTCATTTAAATAACCCGCACTATTGTTCCTTTTACCAAAACGCATTATCATACATTTTCCAACACTGTACTCCATATGCAATTTTTTTTACCCATTCTTCCAATTTGTCTAAGTCCTGCTGCAATCGCATTGCTTCCTCAGCACTACCTACCCCTCCACCTATCTTTGTATCATCTGCAAACTTTGCCACAAAGCCATCAATTCCATCATCCACATCACTGACAGACAAAGTGAGAAGTAGCAGTTCCAATACTGACCCCTGATGAACACCACTAGTCACTGGCAGCAAACCAGAAAATGCCTCTTTTATTCCCATTCACTGCCTCCTGCCTCTCGGCCATTCCTCTATCCATGCCAGCATCTTTCCTGTAACGCCATAGGACTTTATCTTGTTAAGCAGCCTCATGTGTGGCGCCTTATTCAATGCCTTCTGAAAATCCAAGTAAATAACATCCACTGTCTCTCCTTTGTCCACCCTGCTTGTTACTTCCTCGAAGAACTCCAATAGATTTGTCAGGCAAGATTTCCCTTTACTGAAACCATGCTGACTTTGACTTATTTTATTAGTCTCCAAGTACCCCAGAACCTCATCCTTAATAAAAGACTCCAACACTTTACCAAAAACTGAGGTTAGGCTAACTGGTCTATAATTTCCTTTCTTACACTTTCTTCCCTTCTTACAGAATGGAGTGACATTTGTAATCTCCTGTCCTCCGAGACCATGCCAGAATCAAGTAATTCTTGAAAGGTCATGACGAATGCATCCGTTATCTCTTCAGCAATGTCTCACAGGACTCTGGGATGTAGTCCATCTGGTCCAGGTGACCTACCCCCTCAAGACCTTTGAGTTTGCTTAGCAATTTTTCCTTTGTAAGAGCAATGGCACTCACTCCTGCTCCCTGACACTCACAGACCTCTGGCACACTGTTAGTATCTTCCACAGCGACGACAGATGCAAAGTACCTATTAAGTTCAGCTATCCCTTATTACTACCTCACCAACATCATTTTCCAATGGTCCAATATCAACTCTCACCTCCCTTTTACTCATTATGTAACTGAAAAATCTTTTAGTATACTGCTTTATATTATCAGCTTGATTGTTCTCAATTTTCATCTTTTCTCTTCTTATAGACCTTTTGGCTGCCTTTTGTTGGATTTTAAAAACTTCCCAATCATCCAACTTCCCACTCACTTTTGCTACAATATTTGCCCTTTCCTTGGCTTTTATGTAGTCCTAAACTCTCCTTGACAGCCACAGCTGCCTACACCTGCCATTTGAGAACAACTTCTGTGGGACATTCTGACAATCTTCAACAGGATTGCCTCGAAATTCTAAACACAAAATAAATTAATCTTATTAGAATTCCCTATCAACGGAAAGTAGTTTTCAGTTACAACATGTACATACTTCCCTTGGGCTTCAGTGACACACTAATCCCCTACTCCAGGCCACATCATTGTTCAGCTTAAGCATTATAGTCTGAGCCAGATGCACTGCAGAATTAACAACAGTGCTCATTATACCGTTTGCTTCACTGGTAGAGAACTACAGTGAATGGACACATTGGTCTCAAGTCTCAACAATTTTTTTTCCTTTGTTACCATTTGTCAAAGATCATTCACTTTACACTCAATTTTCATTTCAAGGATTTAAAAGCTTGAATTCAGTGTCTGAAATGCATCTACCGCTCTTCTGCTTACTTGAAACTCTCATCTTGCTCCTTCTGCTCTGATCCTTTAGATTTAGCTCAGTTATTTCAACACCTTTCATGACATGAGTAGTGTGGTGGTTAGCACAACGCTTCACAGTACATGAGACCCAGGTTCAATTCCTGCCGCTGTCTGTAAGGAGTTTGTACGTTGTCCCCATGACCACATGGGTTTCCTTTGGGTGCTCCGGTTTCCTCCCGCAATCCGAAGACGTACCGGTTGGTAGGTTAATTGGTTATTATAAACTCTCACGATTAAGCCAGGGTTAAATCAGGGCAGCTTAGCTCGAAAGGCCAGAAAGGCCTATTTCATGCTGTATCTTGATAAATAAATAACTAAGTCTCCAAACCGGAGTTGTTCCACCAGCACTTTCAGCCACACTACAGAATATTTTCATTCACTGATGCTATGCAGCTGACAAAGGACTAAATTGTTATAAAAGGCCAAATCTACAACCTTAAAGTGAAATCACCATAAATGCATAAGTCAAGGTCTGATTGCCAGAACCCTGGGTCTACGGGACTCCAAGTCCACTGGGGATGCCAAAAGCCTGATGTCTAGGGGCAGCCTGTCCTGGTGTTGGAGGAGTGTGAGTGTGCGCACGTGCTGTTGTGCTCTGTGCTGTTCTGCTGAGTGTTTTGGGCACCCTGTGTTGGTGGTGAAACGCATTGTGATGCATGTAGGCTGCTCCCAGCAGATTGCTCAGTTGTGCTGGTTGCTAATGTAAACAAAGCATTTCACTGTACGTCTCAATGAACATTGATAAATAAGTGAATTTGAATGCAGATAAACAAGACTCCAGACTTCTCTTACGGAGGAAGCTGCCCTTTGCTGTTAGTCCCCCACATCACTCTATAACCCACTTCGTGCCCTTAATTAATTCTGTTCACGCAAAGATCAGGGAGCAACTTTTAAGGGCTGATCCACCACCAACAAGTACTTATGAACCCAGAAATAGGGAAATGAAGCTTGAATTGCGTTTCGCTATTTCACCACAAGCCACTTCAAAGGTGAAGAAATTGTTCTGCGGTAACAATACAGTTATGTATTCACATGTAAGAGACCCCCCACAGCAAATGAGTGGACAATTCTTTTTGGCAGTGCGAGTTGAGAAAGTAAAGATAACCACCGACATCAGAAATATCAGTGTCCTTCCTCATATACAGCTAGTTAACATCCTCTTGAACTAGCACTACTAACGTTTGAGTTCACAGAACCACATTAGTAGTTTCTCAGTCAGAGGGCAAAGTCAACTTCAATAATATGCTAAAGTAACTGTGGGTGATCCTTGAAATCACAAGCACAACCAGAAGTTAAAACGAGCACGGCACTCAGGCTTTACAGCAGAAAGGCTACATTTCATTTCTGCTCCGTGCTAAGTTAACTAATGACAGTCAGGGACAGAGTTAAGGAGCAGAAACCCCCGCTTTCGTTTCTACTCCTTGTTGCTATCATTACCAACTGAAAAGGCTATTGAATATCGATGATAACAAAAAACCCTAAAGGTTAAGTACTTGCATTCTTCTCTCTAATGTTACCTAGTTTGCCTGAACTGATTGTGACCATTGGCCAACAGCACCAACAATCAACTGTTGTGATACTGTACCCAAGCATATTCGAGCATCAGGACAAAAATTAGGGATGCAATAAAAGCAGCCACAACAAAAGCCAATCACTGGCATTGCTATTATTTGTGCTGGATTTCACAAAACATCGAGGTAACATATATTTAGTTACATTAGCTAAAATGAACGATATGGACCAAACACAATTAAAGGCTGGAATTATAAATTAGAGGGCACAACAGTAACTTCCTGCCACTTGCAGGGTACCAGACCAATATATGCTGTCAATTCAACCCCACTCCAAACTGCCTTTTATAGAAGCCAATTATTCTTTTAAACATACACAAAGCATGTGATATTTTTGCGCCTGATTATCCAGTAAACCTCCAGCAACGGTTTTGCTGAAGGGCTCGGAAAATGTCATGTTGCCATTGCATGATGGCCAAGTTACCCAGATGCTCTCTCAGTACTAGCAAAGGCACTTAAAACCAAAATGCCTTACTCACTACGTACTACTGTATAGAAAATAACAAAAGACCGAGAGAGAAGGCAGTTGTCAGCTCATTTCTAAACAACTGTAAACTATGAACTAAAACCCTACAGACTCCAGCTCAAGTTGTATCCTGACATACTAACTTTCTGTGTACACAAATACCTCTTCTGTGGAATTCCTCTAGAACTTTCTTTGTTGTACTGCTAATTCCTTGTCTCAGCTTGGTTAAATTGAACATTTGAAGATTCTCTTGCTTTCTCACATTTTTTCTCATTGGACACACCTTTCTCCATGTGGGCTTCACTCAAATTTCTTCACCCTCTTCGCACAGTCTTTTGTTCTTTTAACACCCAGCAATTGCTTTGCTAAAATAGTTGCTTCAACATTCAGACAATTCCCCAGATGTGACGTGAACACCAATGAATGGTAAAGTGGCATAAGGTAAACTGGAGAGAAAATATTTTAGTGAGTGAATTCACAGACAGGTAGCATTGGCCATCTATTGTGGCAAGAATCAGCCACCCTGAGGGAGAAGAAGCAACACCTTATATTCCATCTGGATAGCCTCCAACCTGATGGCATGAACATCGATTTCTCCTTCTAGTAAAAAAGAATTCCCTCACCCTCGCCTCTTCTTCTATTCACCACTCTGGCCTTTTGCCTCTTCTCGCCTGCATAATGCTCCCCCTGGGTCCCCTCCTCCTTCCCTTTCTCTTATGGTCTGCTTTCTTCTCAGATTCCTTCTTCTCCAATCCTTTTCCTTTCCCACCCACCAGGCTTCACCAATCACCTTCTAGCTGGCCTCCTTCCCTTCACAGTGCCTTTTTATTCTGGCAACTTCCCCCTTCCTTGGTCTCAGCCCGAAACGTCGACTGTTTATTCACCTCTTATAGATGCTGCCTGACCTACTGAGTTCCTCCAGCATTGTGTGTTGCTTTGGCTATTGTGATTGCTTGTGGTCAAAGCTGAGAATTTGAGGTAATCCTTCAAAGCAATTTCATGTTTGCGAAACTAAAACCTGGATTATCGTCATAAAGAAAGGCAGCCATGAATTTTAACAGTGCTGGTAGCTGTTACAAGAACAAGGAAATAGAATAGCATTGTCATGTTGATGGACAGGGAAATGGAAGAAATGGAAAATAAAATAGTGGAGTAAGAAATAGTGAAATTAAGAAATGGGCTTGAAATCCAGGGCAGGCAATGAGATCAGAGAAAGGTAGAAAGCAGGAGGAAAGCAAACTGTTCACAATCCCATTTATCAAAATTCTGCATTCTTGGGTAAAACCAGGAGCTGACCTTCTGTAGTGAAGGTACTGTACTTCATAAAGATTTAGTAATGCCCTTGAACACATCACTATTATTTAGAGTGTAAATATTAACACATCTTCCTCAACGTTAGAGAAAGTTGTCTGGCAATTCATGGGACTATTTACAATAAAGGTCAGTAACTAGTCTGTGAATTACATAGATCAAGCTAGGACACAAGAGAGTAGGAATTTTATACCACAAGGAGGAAAAGGAAAAGTTTATGTGGGGAAGAACGATTTTGAATAACATTACATTCTAAAATTTTTGGTTAAATCAGAAACTGCAAATAGACCATTGCAATGGCTCTTAAACTCTGGGCTGAGTTGTGGAATTAGTATTTATCAGGAAAGCCAGATTTGAGTTAGCTCTGCTTTAATTTCTGCAGAGATGACCAATAGGGAACAGCAGAATTAAAAGAATATCACAATGAGATAGTGCTGTGGAGAAAACCACCAAGAGCCAAATGCTTCATTGAGTGACAGGTATAAAACAAGCAAAGGTAATTATCCAGAGGGTGGTCCATATATGAAATAAGCTGCCAAAAGAGATGCATGTTGAGGAAAGTTTGAAGAGATATGGGCCAAATGCAGGCAAATGCAAGTGGCTCAGATGAACACCTTAGTGGACATGGACCACTTGAGCATAAGGGCCTATTTCTGAGCTGTGTGGCTCTCTGACTTGGAGTCTAATACAGAAATGTCACAAAATGCAACGTCCAAACATGCAACCTGCACAATGCAAAATTTAATAGAACATTTTTTGTTTGAATATTTTGGTCATACATTATTGCTAAAGTCATGTTCATTCATTCAGGAGTGTCACCCATGCCAGTTTTCAACAGCACTAGAGCTGCAGTGCCTTTGTTGAAGCCACTTAAGCAGTGCTGTTGTGAAGAGAGTTCCAGAATTTGGAGCGGAGGTTGGTATGTACTGACACATTTTCAAACAATGAAACAGAGGGATTGGATGCACCTGCTCATCTTGTTTTCTGGATATTAAAATCCTGGACATGGTGCACTTGAAGAGAATTGCTTGTTGCAAAGGGTACATAGTGAATTCTAAGCTTCTTAGCTACTGTAGGAAATGAACATTTTATCACATTTCCATAATATAGATGTAGAAGTTATTGGGTGTCCAAAAGTCACTTCATAAAGGTCAATAATTTCCAATCTGATCTTATAGACACAAAATGTACTGGGCTCTATTTAATGATAAGCACCTTCTCCACAGTTTCCAAATGCCAAAGATGTTACTGACAAGAGAATTCAACATTAAAATTGCTTCTGAATGCATGACTGGGTTCTCTCATTGGTACTTCCATGACATCAACCTTATCTTCTATTATCAGCAAAAGATTCAGATGTTGCCTCGGCAGTTCTGCATGGGGTTGCAGTGTGATTTATTACCCAAAGATCATGAACAGAACTGAATTCTGTGCAATCATCAGTATACATCCCACATCTAATCTTCGGATGACAGGAACATGTCTGATGAAGCAGATGAGAGGTCAGTGTCCCTCCAACTATTTTCAGGATCTTATCTTCAGCATTACAGCCTGATTATCGTCAGGTCACATATCCTTTACAGTGCTCAATGCATTGTTTATTTTTTCCCAGACCTTACTCTGAATGATCAACTTGATTTAGGACTGACTTTCTTGATGGTGGGAATCTCAGGAAAGACAGATGGAGGAGGATTGTTTACCTGACACCACTAATTCAATACAGTCATGGGTTACATTTCTTCTGATCTTACTGTCATTAGTGAAGGAGGGCTGATGCTGGGCATCATCATTTTATGGTTTCATGGTCCACTCTCATTCACAACAGGGCTTAGATAGGCTTTGGTCAGCTCTGTTGATGGTCAATCAGTTAGCTCTGCTGCAACATGTTTGTTATGGTTTTTATCCCAACATGTCGACCTGTAACTTCAAATAATGGACATGCCCAGTTTTCCACACTGGCTTCAGCCAAGCTTCTCCTTGCTTCATTATGGCACGCTAAACAGAGCTGGAGATCCTTCCCTTCTTAATCTACCGAAAAGCTCTTGCGACAAGTTGCAGTCAAAACTACAATAACATTTCCACTTTAAGACAGAGTCAGGTGACTGAAAATGGAATGTCTACCACTCACTCAAGAAATTGCTGCATTCTCAGTGAGACTTCATATTGCAAAAGTAAACTCGAAAGTTCTTGACTTTCTTACAAATAAACTTGTTTAAAAACAAAGCGCTGGCCAAGCTGCAGTGATAGGGTGAAGGAAACTGTGCTATCAGCTCAGTGCAGATTTCTTGATATGACTTTAGTTTCATCCACACAATGTTTGAACTATTGCCAGCTTTGTCATACTCTGCTAGGGGGAGAAAGATTTTCATGCTTCAGGGTTGGACACAGAAAATGGTGACGTACGGATAAGCCCACATTTATAGCAAACGAGCAAAAAGCAAAGCACCACTTAAATAGTCCGTCTCCAGAGATTCAAGATTGTTTAATGTCATTTCCAGCACACAAACTTAAAGGGGAGCCAAAATAATTGTTACTCCGGATCCAATGCAGCATAACAATAAACAATAAGATAAAGAACACAATAATAAAAAATAATAAATATAAATACATAAGATAGCTTATAAACATAATAGATTGCATGTACATAAGTGATGCTAGGTAAAGAGTGTGTGTATGTAAGGTGACTGACAGGAAATGATAAAGTAGTGGTGGTGAGAGATGTGGAGGGCTGTGTTAGGGGCTGGGTGTTGATCCACCTTACTGCTTGGGGAAAGTAACTGTTTCTGAGTCTGGCGGTTCTAGTGTGGATGCTACGTCACCTCCTCCCTGATGGGAACAGGACAAGCAGTCCATGAGCTGGTTGGGTGAAAAGAAAATCTAATGTTGACACACGAGTGTGCTGGTTAGGTTCAGCGTGATGTATGATGTGGATCCAGTTTGCTCATTAAAAGCAAGGGACATTTCCCTTATGTTGAAGCCAAAACTTATCCTCACTTCTATGTCATCAAAGTTAAATATCTAGTTACAAACTGATGTTTTGTGGGAGACTACTGTTTTCCCTAGGTCACAATCACAGCAATGCTGCAAAACTGCTGCTTTACTTGTGCTTTGGAAAACCTTGAGGCCTCAAACGGTGCTATTATTAAAGCAAATCTTTGATATCATAACCTGCATTCTAACTTCTAAAAGATTATAATGAATACAATGAGCTGAGGACTCCCTCCCAAACCTTTATTGAAATTGAGATTCAAAAATTCTTCAGAAAGCAATCAACTACAATCCTCTCCAATACACAGCACATTACATAAACAGCAATTAGCTTGAAATTTCATTAAATTGGTATTAAATTTTGCTAATTGTTAGGTCGTTTTAGCAGAGAAATTTAAGAATGTGTCCAACCTCAAAAGCAGAGAAAAGGCAAGGCAGGGTGCAGAGGGGCAGGGCAAGGGAAATCACAGGCAAGGGCAGAATGTAACAGTGAAAAATGACAGGGTGAGAAAATGTGGCAGAAAGCAAACAAGGAAAATAATAGAGAAAAAGAGATCTTTAGAGGAACGTGAGAATTGGTAACGCACTGTGAGAATGGCAGTCAGGGAGTGAAAGTGAGGAAGAAAATGTCTAGCCCATAAAAGAGAGGGTGGCTGTCGATGGCACGTGGTCTGCCCGGAGGTCGATGAGTTCCACGTGGATCTGTTCTGGGACCCCTGCTCACGCTGATTTTCATAACTGACTTGGATGAGGAAGGGGAAAGGTGAATTAGTAAACTGGCAGATAACACTACAGTAATACGCTGTTTAAGAAGGTATATGGCGTATTGGCCTTCAATAGCCAGGGATTGAGTTAAGAGCTATGAGATAATGTTGCAGCTCTATAAAACCTTGATTAGATCACACTTGGAATACGGTGTTCCGTTTTGGTTGTCTCATTATAGGAAGGATGTAGAAGCTTTAGAGAGGGAGTAGAGGATACTTACTATGATGCTGACTGGATTAGAGAGAATGTCTTAGGGTAGTTTGAGCGAGCTAGGGCTTTTCTCTTTGGAGCAACGGAGGATAAGATGATAGAGGTGTACAAGAGGAAAACAGGCATAGATACAGTGGATAACAAAAAAAAAAGTTCCTAGAGTGGAAATGGATAATACCGGGGGCATAGTTTTAAGGTGATTGGGGGAAAGTATAGGGCACTGGGATGTCAGATGTACATTTTTACAGACAATGCTGTCCTGGGATCCAAGGTGGTGATAGAGGCAAATACATTAGGGCCATTTAAGAAACTTTTACATAGGCACATGGATAATAGAAAAATGGAGGGCTATGTAGGAGGGAAGGAGTAGACTGATCTTAGTTGGTTTGAAGATTTTAAGAAGGGCCTGTAGTGTTCTATGTTCTAAAGTAGATGAAGAGTATAGATGCCAGAAGAATGGGATGTAAAGGTAGGAAAGGGAAGCAAGTAAGAGCAAACAAAAGGAGGGAGTGTGGTAAACAGCAAGGAACTGAATGAGTGAGCGACACAGAGAGGGGACCCAGGTGACGGAAAGTGAAAGACAGAATAAAAAAACTAGTAACCATTGACTCCAACTTCATAGAACTTCTGGTAATGTCCCCCCTCTCTTCCACCATTCTCCATTCCCTTTCCCTCTCTCACCTTATTTCCTTGCCTACCCCATCACCTCCCTCTGGTGCTCCTCACCCTTTTCTTCCTTCCATGGCCTTCTGTCTCCTTTAGATTCCCCCTTCTCCAGCCCTGTATCTCTTTCAACAATCAACTTCCCAGCTCTTTCCTTCACCCCTTCCCCTCCCAGTTTCACCTATCACCTTGTATTTCTCCCTCCCCACCCCCACCCCCAGCTTTTAACTCCATTTCTTATCTTTTTTTTTAATCCAGTCTTGCTGAAGGATTGCAGCCCGAAATGTCGACTGTACTCTTTTGCACAGATGCTGCCTGGCATGCTGAGTTCCTCCAGCATTTTGTGTGTTTCACAGAAACATTACAAGTTTGATTCAGAATTAAAGCAACAAATGAGGAAGAGAGAGTTCCAGGTGACACAAATTTCTTTTCAAAGAGACATAAATCCTGAGCTTCATTATAAACATTTTCTCCAGCTACTGACAAGAACATAGTAATTCCCATTATTGCTCCACAACTTAATCACCATGGCCAAGAGTAAGAAGGCACCCAGAAAAAATGTTTCTAAAGTCTAGCACCCCAGTCCCTATGGCTAAAATAATTAGGGAACAAAAAACACAAGTTCATCACAACTTCACTAAGAGCAGCTCCCATGAATCCACACATTCAGGACATGACTTGCCAGAGTAACCAAAGTAGAGAAAGCTATGAACCACTGTCAAACCTCAGGTAATACAGAATTAGAATCAGGTTTAATATCACTGTTATAGGTCATGAAATTTGGATGATAAACATCAGTGATCATAAGATATAGGAGCTACTCAGTGAAGCAGAATTATGTGGAACATGGAGGTTGGTCAAATATCTCGCAGAGTATCCTGCCTATCCTCCTGGGGTTATAATACCTAAAACTGATATTCATTTTTATATTTCAAGAAAAAAGATACCTCAACAACTTCCAGCTCAGCTTCCATGTCACAGGCCAGCCGTTCAGAGTTTGCCAATTTCATGCTGAGTTTATAATATTAAACACTACTTGAACCTCTAATAAATAATTTAAAGACAGTGCTCCCTCTCGCCTCAACACAAAAGATGCTGAGGCAAGGAGCACATTTATTCCCCGTTCTGAATGACAGCTGAGCTGCGACCATATCTGCATGCTTTTATGCACCGAGTTGCTGCCACATGATTGAGGTTGGACATAAAAATATTTGACATTAGCTGAACCAGCTGAAAGATTGTCAAAAAGTGAAAAATCACTGGCTGAGCTATACAAAATATAAGAAAGTTATGCTACTGTTACAGAAGTTATTGTTTGGTGGGAGCCTGTGTTGGGGATCAGAGCTTTGGAAGGTTGACAAGGCCTCAGAGTGCACACAATTGGAAAGACGGTACCAACTGAAGGCATACTTTAATTATGTAAAAAAATTAAGGAAACTAGGATTGTTAACTTTAAAGAAGGCTAAAATGTTTCATAGGAGTTCTGAGTAATAGAAACATAGAAAACCTACAGACCAATACGGGCTCTTTGGCCCACAAAGCTGTGCCAAACATGTCCTTACCTGAGAAATTACCTAGGGTTACCCATAGCCCTCTATTTTTCTGAGCTCCATGTACCTGTTCAGGAGATTCTTAAAAGACCCTATCGTATCCGCCTCCAACAATGTCGCCAAAAACTTACCCCTGACATCTCCTCTGTACCTACTTCCAAACACCTTAAAATTGTCTTATGCTAGCCATTTCAGCCCTGGGAAAAAAGCCTCTGACTATCCACACAATCAATGCCTTTCATCATCATATGTACTTCAATCAGGTCACCTCTCAGCCTCCATCGTTTCAAGGAAAAAAGGCCAAGTTCACTCAACCTATTCTCATAAGGCATGCCCCCCAATCCAGGCAACATCCTTGTAAATCTACTCTGTACCCTTTGTATAGTGCCCACATCCTTCCTATTGTGAGGCGACCAGAACTGAGCACAGTATTCCATGTGGGGTCTGACCAGGGTCCTATATAGCTGCAACATTACCTCTGGGCTCCTAAACTCACTCCCACAATTGATGAAGGCTAATGCACCATATGCTTTTTTAACCACAGAGTCAACCTGCGCAGCAGCTTTGAGTGTCTGATGGATTCGGAGCCCAAGATCCCTCTGATCCTCCACACTGCAAAAGTCTTACCATTAATACTACATTCTGTCATCATATTTGACCTACCAAAATGATCTACCTCACACTTATCTCGGTTGAATTCCATCTGCCACTTCTCAGCCCAGTTTTGCATCCTATCAATGTCTCTCCGTAACTTCTGACAGCCCTCCACACTATCCACAACACCACCAACCTTTGTATCATCACCAAGTTTACTCCACTTCTTCATCCAGGTCATTTATAAAAATCACAAGGAGTAGGGGTCCCAAAACAGATCCTTGAGGCATACCATTGGTGACTGACCTCCATGCAGAATATGACCTGTCTACAACCACTCTTTGCCTTCTGTGGGCAAGCCAGTTCTGGATCCACAAAGCAATGTCCTCTTGGATGCCATGCCTCCTTTTTTCTCAATAAGCCTTGTATGGGTTACGCTGTTAAATGCCTTGCTGAAATCTATATATATACTGCATCTACTGCTCTACCTTCATCAATGTGTTTAGTCACATCCTCAAAAAATTTAATCAGGCTCATAAGGCACAATCTGCCTTTGACAAAGCCATGCTGACTATTCCTAATCATATTATGCCTCTCCAAATGTTCATAAATCCTGCCTCTCAGGATCTTCTCCAGCAACTTACTAACCATAATGAATGGTTTTGATTGTGGAAATAGAGATGATTTCTACTGGTAGAAAAATATGAAAGCGGGGGTAAAGAAAAAAGTTAAAAATTAAAGACAGTAACCTTAAAAGGTCGGATTGACTACATTTACACCCTTACAAACATTAACAATATGTGAAAAAACTTTTTAAACATTACTTTAAAGCAGGCCACTAAAAGCTCTGCAATGAATAGTTTCTCCCTGCTTACAGAAACTCCAATGAAATATAAACTAATCAAATCTCTACTTGATGTTCTTTCCTCTGAACTATCAAATATCCAGTCTAGCCTTGTAGGTGAAATCCTCCATCCCTGAACAAATGCAGGAAATATCTTCTGCCAACTCACAAAACTTCCATATCCTTTCTAAGAAGCTCCAGAATTGGAAGTAACACATCTATCACAGCAAAACCAGTCTTTAAAATTCAAGACAACATTTACCCCTGCCCATCCACCAAGATTTGTCTCTGTCTATAACATAAGAAAAAAAAAATCAGAGAAGCAGGGTACTGCACCTCTTAAGCCACCCCTACCATTCACAAAGATCATTGCTGATCTGACAACCTGCCACAGCTCCATCTCCTGCCTCATCTTCATTACCCTTATGAAGCCAGGTATCTCATATCTTTTACCAATCACAATCTAAACATCTACTATCTTCGAAGATCAATGTGCATTTATGGGTCAATTCCTCTATTTCTGCTCTAAAATTATAGTTAATTCACATTGTCACTCCAACAGGCCAAATGCAACAGATCACTTTTTCTACAATTGTCCAATTGACCAGCCTACAGCCTCATATTCATCACCATCCTCCCTTACTTTAAACATTATCAATGTAAAAAAAACCGTAAATAATGTTAACCTGCATACTTATGAATATAAAAATAACGTACTTCTGTCGTCAATTTTTGAACTACGAACTGGAGCTGGACCCAAAGGGCCCACTCTGACAAATGTATTCTTACACCAAAAGGGTGAATAGACCACCGGCGCAAATCCCGAGGTCATGGAAGTCACCGTCTTTTAATGATGGCAAAATGACAGACTACCGTCAAAACTTATTATCAATAAATCCGAAGGATTCCGTGCTTTGAACAGCAGGGTCACACATTCCCGATCACCTGCTAACCGACTAGTCAGTCAGCTTGACTTACAGACGTCGCCCGACTCTACTGGCCCAGGGGACACACATCAACCTCTCCTTGTAGTTCATGAACTGCTGGCACCGCTACCTTATAAAAGGCCCTGACCCGAGTTTCAAAGGTGTTGCCCCTTTAGACGGTGGCAACCCCGGCGCGGCCTGCCACCCATCCTCAAGCGGACCTTCCCACCGCCACCATCTGCAGACCCTGGGCTGTGGCTGGCATCCGAAGCCCTGCCCCAGACAGTCCATCCCCGGACCCGGACCGGGACCCACATCACTGCTCAAGATTCCTCCAGCCCCGGGGCACAGGGAGCCTGGATCCGCATCTCTGCCGTAGGTAGACAGGACGCTGACATCCCCCACCTCCCCCGGTGTCAACCCTGCAGACATTTATTTACCCCGCTGGCTGGCAAGTGGGGAGGAAGGGCTGGGTGGCGGCTCTCCCTCCGCGGACTCAGCCTCGCCGGCCCGCGGGTGGCCGTGGGCGATTGCCGGCCGCCACCTACCTGGTGAAGGGCGGTCAGACCGTCCACGTTGGTGTAATTGATGTCAGCTCCCCTCTGCAGCAGCTTCTCCACCTCGTCTTGGTCCCCGCTCGAACAGGCTGCCAGGAACACGGCTCCCTCATTGAACTTGACTCGGACGTACTTGGTGCGGGGCCGCTCGGGCTCCCGCTCGGTCTCCGAGCCCAGCCAGCGCTTCAGCTGCTCTTTTCGCTTCTGTTTCGCGCTATCACTGCGGGCCTGATCCCGTTCCCGATCCTCCGCCGCCATCTTCCACTGAACTCAATCGGGAATGCCTGATATCCCGACTCAAACCTTCCTCACACAGCCCTACGCCATCTACACCCTCTGAGTATACATTGCAACCAATAGATTCAACCTACACTGTTCCCACACACCCACTATACATTACAGCTAACGTGTCCTGCGCCATCTAGTCACTTTCTGAATATATTGCAGGCGTCCCGAATGTTTGTACCCAGCGGATTAGTACAATAGCTGCATATTCAATACAAATTAATCAATACATCTAGTCCCATTGGGCCAACGCCTTATAAATATATTCAGCAGAAATTGACATCAATGTATATCTACCCCAGCAAATACACAGGAACATAAGATGTGTTGTGGAGAGTATATAGATTAGCTGCATCATGGCCTGGCAAGAAAACACCACTGCCCTTGAATGTAAAATCCTACAAAAGGTAGTGAAATCAGCCCAGTCCATCACGGGTAAAGCCCTCCTGACCATCAGGCACATCTACATAAAACACTGTCGTAGAAAAGCAGCATCGATCATCAGGGACATCTCCATCACCCAGGTCATGCTCTCTTTTTGCTGAGGTACCAATGCCTCAGGACTCGCACCACCGGGTCCAAGATCGGTTACTACCTCTCAACCATTAGGCTCTTGAATAAAAGGGGATATTTGCACTCACTTGCCCCATCATTGAAATGTTCCCACAACCAATGATCCCAGTTCTAAGGGCTCTTTATCTTATTATTTGTTGTTCTTTATTTATATTTGCATTTGAACAATTTGTTGTCTTCTGCACTAGGATCTTTCATCAATCCTCTTATGGTTACTGTTCTATAGATTTGCTGAGTGTGCCCACCAGAAAATAAATCTGAGTGTTGTATATGTTGACATATATGTCTGTACTTTGATAGTAAAATTTACTTTGAACTTTGAATTAATAGCGGGTCAATATGCTGCATGTCTTCTTTACCAACTTGTTCAAATGTTGCCTCTTTCAGGGAGCAATGACTTATACTCCAAGATGTCTTTGCATTTCAAAACTCCCATGGGTCCTCCATTTTCTGTATACTTTCCTCTTACATTTGACCTCACAAAGTGCAATACTCACACTTGTCCAGATCAAACTTCATCTGCCATTTCTCCACCAATGTTTCCAGCTGTGGTATATCCTTTGACAACTTTCCTCACTGTCCACAATTCTGCCAATATTTGTGTTACCTGCAAACTTGCTGTTCAGTTTAGGTACAGTTTTTGTCCAAATCATTTACAGATATCATCAACAATATTTTGTCTCAGCATTGATTGATGTGGAATACCACTGGTCACAGAACTCCAATCAGAAAAAAAAACCACCTGTCTTCTACAGCCAAGACAGATTTAAACATAATATACCAAATCACCAAAGATCATGTTTCTTAAAAAGTATTTATTTTTTGCTGGCAAGGTCAGCATTTATTAGCCGTCCCCCAGTACCCCTGAGAAGGTTGTGATGAGCCACCAACTTGAAGTGCTTCTTATCTTCTGGTGAATGCACTTCCTTAGTTTTCTTGGGTAGTGAGTTCCGTGATTTAGATTCAGTGGTGATGAAAGACCAGCAAAAGTGCTTCAAATCAGCATTGTGTGCAGATTGGAGGAGACTTGCAGGGGAATACATCATCTCTATATATATCTCTCTCTATATCTCACCATTCCTTTAGCATCTGGAAATCTGGTGATCTGATGTTCTAAGCTTCCACAGTCATTCAAGACAAAGTTATCCATGAAGATGAATTCCAAAGATTCATTGCTTTCTGTGTGAAAAGCTCTTTCCAAATGATCCACTCACATTCTCAGAGTGTACTCTGGTTCAAGTCTTCTCAGAGAGTAAAACACTCAATGTCGGTGTTTCTTTGAGATCTCCTTTCATTGTACTAAATGCTAGAGAATATGGGATTAATCTACCAGTTTCTACTCATCCAACAAACTTGGCATTTCAGGCTCCAATCTGATAAATCTTTGTTGCACTCTCATGGCAAGTATATTCATTTTAAACAGTAGATGAAAACTGTACAGATTATACCAGGTGTTATTTCACTGAGGTATTTTACTTCTGTACTCAAACCCTCTTGTTATTATGATCAAGTTGTGATCTGCCTTCCACAGCTTGCTAGATCTGCATGTTAGCTTTTAGTAACTTACCACTTTCGTTCTCTTAAACAGCATTATTTCCCAATTTGTCAGAAACACTCTGCTTTTCTGTTTTGTGCACCAGTTCATGATACTTCTTATCCATCTGCCATTTCTCGTTGACTTGTTTAGTAATGTCTATATTGTCTTAAAGCTCACCTAGATTTTTATCAACAGCAGATTTGGTCCCCTCAGTCAAATTGATTGTGCAAAGCTGGGGGCACAAGAAACTATCATTGCTTTCCCCCACTAGTCACAACCACCAACTTAAGAAAACTTTGCTACATTTTCTGATGTTTGGTTTACTATCCTTCAATCTGCATGAATTATAATAGAATCAAAAGAATCTGGAAGACGATTACCAATGCACCCATTATCTCTCACCTTATCTTACAAAAAATGGGGATGCAGATCATTGGGTCCTTTCAGTCACTCCAAAGTAGTTAGTACTTCCTCGTTTACACTGACACTAATTTCCTTCAGTTCCCTATTGCTTCCAGACCATGAGGTTTCTCATATTTCTGGTAGTGATTTCTTCTGTGAAGACAGAAATGAAGTATGTGTTCAATTTCTCTGACTTCTCCTTGCTTCTCCCTTGTAAATTTTCCTTTCCGTCAGTAAGAGGACCATATTTTCACCTTTTTAACATATTTATGAAGCCCCTAAATCAATTTTATGTCAATATACTTTCATCTTCTATTTTTGAATCAGTTTCATAGTCCTCTTTTACCAGTCATAAGGTCCACCTCTACTTTTAACAACTTTATTAGCCTCTTCTTTAATATACTACCATATTTAAGTTTTCCCCTTAGCCACAGACAAACCACAATTCCTGTTATGTTTTTGTGCTTTGCAGGAATATGCAGATATCTTCTTTACAAACCACTACTTAATTAAGTGCTTTCTCTGTGATACTCTTGTCCATTAGTCCCTCCCCACTGATATTTCTCTACAAGCAAAACAAATATTACACCTGCCCATTCTCCTCCACCCTCACCCAAACAGGTCCTTTCAAATGAGGCAATACTTCACATGTGAGTCTGCTGGGGTCATCTATCGTACCTGGTGCTCCCGGTGCAGTGTCCTCTACATCAGCGAGACTCCTATATATCACTGGGACAGATTGGGAGAATTGTTTTGTTGAGCAATTTCACTTCATCTATAACAAGCAGGATTTCCTGCTCCCTACTGTTTTCATTCCTATCCCCATTCCAACATGTCACTCCATGGTCTCCTCTACCAAGATGAGGTTCACTCTCAGGTTGGAAGAGCAACACCTCATATTCCATCTGGATAGCCTCCAAACTGATGGTATAGGTTCACAAATAAAACAAAGTGAGTCGTTTTATATCTAATGAAACCTGTAATATATCTTATTGAACACCAAAACCTACACACAAAAGCAGGCTAAAAAACTTTACATGATAACATCATCATGTTAGATGAGCCTCTTAAAATGAAACCCCAGCTCAATGCTTGTGATTGTGAACTATGTATCTTTCTCCCAATTGTATTACCTACAACAGCATGAACATTGATTTCTCTAATTTATGTTAATTTCTCCACCCTCCCCTTTCTACCTTCATCCATTCTTCATTCTGGCTCCCCTCTTACCTCCTCTTCTCCATACCTGCCAATCACTTCCCTCTGGTTCCCCCTCTTTTTCCTTTTCTCCTATGGTCCTCTCTCCATTCCTATCAGATTCCTTCTCATTCAACCCTTTACCTTTTCCAGCTATCACCTCCCAGCTTCTCACTTCATCCTCCCTTCCCCACTCGCCTACCTTCCCCCTTATCTGGTTTCATCTATCACTTTGTAACATGTACTCCTTCCCCTCCTCCTAACTTCTTATTCTGGCTTCTTCTCCCTTCTCATCCTGATGAATGGTCTTGGCCTTGTAGAACATTGATTCTGTATTCATTTCCATAGATGCTGCTTCACCCGCTGAGTTCCTCCAGCATCTTGTGTGTGTTGTTCTTCATTAAGTGCTTATCTGTCTGTTTTTAATGCAGTTGACGTCCCCCAATGTGCCACATTTTCCTGTTATATGCATCTCCAATTATCTAATAAAACAACCATGACTTTGTTGCCTTTACGTAACTTGCACTAATGTTCCTACAAAATTATTCTATATCTGCATCATGATTTGCCAAGCCACAATCACTTGCTAATACTGTTCTGACCTCATCTATTATTAATACATTCTTTATTGTTATCAGCACAAAATGGCTGAACTCAACACCGAGTCCTGAGGGTTACAATGTGTCCTTACTGAAGATGAAGTGCTGTTTCTTGAACTTGGAGTGACGTAGAAGGGAAAAAGCAGAGAAGTCATTGTGAGAATGGCATGGACAATTAAAGTGACCTGCTTCCTCTAAGGATTCCATTCTGTTGTTTCCACTTTCTCTATCTTATGTGTCCTCATGACAAGAATTCCCATACCAACTTTTCTGAGATGATTTATTTTCTCCTTAACTACATCTTCACTTCTACTCTAACTGATAAGGCTTCCAGTACATCTCTAATTCTTGCACCTCTGCTTTCAGTCCGTCTCTGCTTATCCAGAGCAAGGATAGGCCTCCTTTACAATAAACTTTACATATAATAGATCAGCCAATGTAACTTCTACCATCTAAAACAAGATATCACCAAACATATCTTCCTCTCTTCTTTCAATATTTCAAATGAACTGCTCACCATGCAATATCTTGGATTTCTCTTCAATCTCCACTAAGCCTCTCTTCCTCTTAGATTTTCCCATGCAAACACAAGAGATATAAAACTTTCACTTTTACCGTATCCTTTGCTCCATCTAGGCACTCCAACAGTCCTTCTATTCAGGAAGCAATTCACTTATTCTGCCTTCAGTGAGTGCTCTGTTCTACATTGGAAGAACTGTACACATGTTGGGAGACCATTTTGGAGAACATCTGAATTAATTTTGCAAGGATGCCCCAAAGTTTCTGATGATCTTTCACTCTAATTTTCCACCCAGGCCTCATTCTGATTTGTCCTTCCTTGACCTTCTACACTGTTCCACTGAAGCCTGACAGTAGCTTAAGGAGCACTGCCCCACAGACCATATTGCAATAGTGAATTCAACGATTTCAGACTACAGACCTGTTCCCATTTGTGTTACAACTGGTCAGTTCTGATGTCAGATCATAGACTAGTTGCATTAACTCAGTTTTCCTTTCTCCACAGAAGCTGCCTAATCTGCTTAGCATTCCCAGCATTCCATGATGTTCCCTATTTATAACATTAATTTATCCATCTTGTTGTAATATGGTAAATAGGATTAATTTATTTTTGACTTTGTAACATTTTTCATTACTTTATTCCCACTTTCTGTTTGCCTTATGTTTTTTTTAATTTCATTTATTAACTTTAAAATTTTACCTCATTTTGTTTTTTTCCTCTCCTTTCTGTATATTCTCTTTCCAAAGTACAAGTTAAGTCCAGTCCACTCCTGATGAAAGGTCTCAGCCCGAAATGTCAACGGTTTACTCTTTTCCATAGATGCTGCCTTGCCTGCTGAGTTTCTCCAGCATTTTGTGTGCATTACTTTGATTTCCAGTATCTATAGATTTTCTCTTGTTTGTGATTACAAGTTGGTGAACAAACTAACTCCCATGAAACCCAAATTACAAACCGATCCTCAGTCCAAATAAGACTTAATGCATCCACTACCAGAAGACAAAACTGACAAAATTAGAAGTGTACACCCATGGTTTTCTTTGTTTCATGGCTGTCTGTGGGAAGACTAATCTCTGGGTTATATACTGCATATGATCTTTGATGATAAAATGTTCTTTGAATCTTTGAATAAATAAATAGTCTAATGCCCCATATATATGAAATTAAAAAATAACAATCAGTATATGCAATACACAGAGGTTGTAGTGATTAAGGAAGAAAACATTGATCATGATATTCTTTCTGCACAGGCTAGCACCATGCGTGTAATTATTATAAATGTCAAGTATCACCACATAGTCTGCTGTAATTGAACACATCTAATACACCCAAACCCACACAATCCAAATTTATATCAAGAAATTGTATAAGTTATCGCAAATATATCCAGTCAGTCTGCACACCTTCAGTTAATAAACAATATCAGGCAATACATCCAATTCCAAACTAATAGATCTAGACCATCCAGTAAAACTTCAAAAACTTCAGCCAAATCAACCTAAAGTCGTCAAAATAAAATTTGACTAAATTGCAGTTAATATACCTAATCTCGATTTGCACAGTTCAAATATATTAATTCAACCACAATCAGAAATTTCTAGGTCACGTTTGCATTTCAATGAAAGTTTATTGACACATTCAATGTCACACAAGCTGCAGGATTTATACAAAGGCATCTAATGTCCACATTTTATGAGTGAGACACTCCCCAAATATGTTCCTACCTGGAGCTTAGAACATAACACAAGGAACAGACTTGATTTGGGAGATCACTGCCTGTTATGAATGAAAACTGTCAGCCTGAAGTGTGGCATAAATTTATTCGAAACTGCCTTTTATCTTGCACTTTACATTAATAACATAACGGCCAAAATCTCTCACAAACTGAATCAGAAATATTCAGGAAGCATTGTATATAATGGGCAGAACTGTGCAGAGACCAGTCTGAACACACACTATATAATTATAACTGATCACAGGTTTGTTCCATTGGCATACACTGATTTTACTTTAATGCCAATATCCCTAAAACTCCAAAAACAAAGGCGCCACTTACACAATTACCTAAACTGCGAAATTCTGTGCAGGTTGTCAAGATTCATGGTTGGCTGCTGAGGAACAAGTTTAATTTCTTGTTCTATTATTCCTGGCCCAGGAAATACAAATACAGGCCACTTTCATATTATGGTGAGGTTGCCGGGGGGGGGGGAGGAAGAGATTGTGTTTCTAGCAAACAGTCAGTATCATGATTACAAAGCTACATTATCTGCACATGCGTAGTAAAATATAAAACTTCCAATAAAATATTGTGCTTACTTCATTTTTGACACATCAATTTTATAATGATTTTTATTCCTTTTATGAATTTTTGAGCAGGGATTTGGGAATTTTATAAGGGTAAATTTTCATAACCACACAGCTATTAAAGTTTCCTCAGTAAATATGGGACTTCCCTGGCTGTGCCTTCTATTTATGCTATTTTGTCTAGTATAAAAGTCACAGGGACTTTCCTACTCAGTGCACAATAAAAATTAAACACTGATCACTTTGGACAAATGTCTAGGCAATTGCTCAATACCTCAAGATAAACTTTCATGTTCAACATGAGTGAATCTGCAGATGCTGGAAATAAATAAAAACACAAAATGCTGGCAGAACTCAGCAGGCCTATGGGAGGAGGTAGTGACGACGTTTCGGGCCGAAACCCTTCAGCCTGATTTTGTGTTTTTAAATTTTCATGTTGTTGAGTTCATGACAAGCTACTTGCTTCTAGTTAAGTCATCCCAGTTTTTTTAACAATGGGCCCTCATCAGTTATAATTGTCTCCAAACTGGGGTCTGCTTTCAAAAGGCAGTGACTCGCATAAATTCATTGGTGCTCAATGAGTTTGACAGACACTGCAAAAGTTGGAGTAAGTGTAAGTGTTCATTTTGCTGCATTTGTAGTACATTTACATTTATTTCAAGTAGAATTACAGGTACAGAAGTAAAGTCAGTAGCTTTTAAACTTATTTGTGGTATGTAAATATCATGGTTAAGCCAGCAGTTGATTAGTTACATCTCACCGAAGGCGGCATTGTGCCTTCTTCTTATATCATGTGAGTCCAGTGCCATAATTACACTACTATAAAAAGAGTTCCAAAGCTTTAACCTAACAAAGTGATGATTGCATCCAAAGTCAGGTCAGTGTTGAACTGGTTTTGACGTTCACTGAGATCTCAACCTCAGTTTCAAAGTAATCACTGCATTGAATGTCATTGAATTTTTAAATCTTCAAATACACTTAAACTTTTTTTAAAGATATGAATGTCAAGAAGTTTTTAAGAGCGTATTTTGCAATTAAAAACTTAAACTCTCTCTCTCATTCTTTAAAATCGATTAAAACATTTAAATAACTTAATTAACTCAAGTAGAAAGCTGAACTTACCAGTTCCTTCCCATTCATTTTAATGGGAAGACTAGACTATGTTTGACCTAGAAGACAAAAAAGACTGCAGATGCTGGAAGAACTCAGTAGGTCAAGCAGCACCTCTGAAATAACAGGCAAGTGGACACTTCAGGTCAAGACCCAGTTTCAGAACTGAAAAGGAAATTGGAAAAATTGCCGGGATATAGCAGTATGGGGGGTGGGTCAGAAACAGGTGCTGATAGGCAGCCTAATGGAGAGGGGATGATGGGCAGTTAAAACCAGGTGTTGGATTAGAGTATAAAATTGTTATTTTTCTCATAGTTTAATTTTTCTTATGCTTGCTTATATTTTTTCTATAATCACCTATATCTGTATTTTTCTGGACGCCTTTTAGTTTTTCTGTAGCATGTGTCATGCTACTTGAATCTTTCTATTTTATAGGTTAACTAGAAACAGTTAGTTTATAAGCAACACACACAAAATGCTAGTGGAACACAACAGACCAGGCAGCATCTATAGGAAGAAGTACAGTCAACATTTCGGGACGAGACCCTTCGTCAGGACTAACTGAAAGAAAAGACAGTAAAAGGTTTGAAAGTAGGAGGGAGAGGGGGAAATCCGAAATGATAGGAGAAGACAGGAGGAGGAGGGATGAAGCTAAGAGCTGGAAAGGTGATGGACAAAAGGGATACAGAGCTGGAGAAGTGAAAGGATCATGGGACGGAAAGCCTAGGGAGGGGAAAGGGGGAGGGGAGCACCAGAAGGAGATGGAGAACAGGCAAAGAGTGATGGGCAGAGAGAGAGAGACAGAGAGAGAGAGAGAGAAAAGAGGGGCAGAATAAATAAATAAGGGATGGGGTAAGAAGGGGAAAAGGAGCATTAACCCAAGTTAGAGAAGTTAGTTTTTAGTTGGTTCTTGTATAAAACAACCACAACTTTATTCTCTCTCTTCTTTCCTTTGTTCATTATTTGTTCTTGTAACACTCAAAAAAAGTTTTATGCCTCATTCTTGACCTCTTAGCCTCTGTTTCACAAAATCCAACACAGATGAAAGGGTGGAATGGGAGAGGTGAACAAAAAGGGAGGAAAAGTAAAAGGGCATTGAGAGTGAGTTCATACAGTTTGGCTGAAAATTACCAAAAGAACACACACGATGTTGTTTCTCTGGTTTGTGTTTGAACTCTCTATAGCAATGAAGACAGCCAAAGGAAGTGTGGAAGTAGGAAGGAGAGTTAACCTGAGCCTGGGTTAGATATAGCACATAAGAGCAATGAGGAGCCCACAAGTGTAGAGATCCAAGATCATCGTTTTCCAAGTCAAAAATTGGGTCACAGTCAATGCTTGTGCTTGTCTAGCTCTGTGCTCACCTGCAGATGGATCCATGTAGAAGTTCATGTATCCTGGGCCAACATTCTGCTGAGCAGAACCCAACACAATCGCTGAGGGTGCATTTTGCAGCAGTTCTGAATAGACCTCGGCAGAAGATTCATCTCTACGTCTCTACAATTTAAACACTTGTGGCTAGAATGCAAGGAAGCATCTCACAGGGCTCCACTATGATCGTTGCAGCTATTTATTCTTCTTCCTTGCAGACTAATATTTATTAAAGGCAGCACAGCAGGAAGAGGTATACACAACTGTGTGTCAGCATTGCACATCTCTTCAAAAGCCAATTCTGACAATAAAAGTAAAGAACATCCACTGACTCCCCTTTGTCTATCTTGCCTGCCATTTCCTCCAATAGATATGTCAGGCAAGATTTCCCCTTAAGGAAACCATGCTAAATTCAGCCTATTTTATCATGTGCCCCACTCTTAATAAAGGACTCCAGCATCTTCCCAACCATGAAAGTGAAGCTATCTGGCCTATAAGTTCCAGTGTTTTGCCTTCCTCCCTTCTCAAGAATGGAGTGACATTAGCAATTTTTCAGTCATCCAGAACCATACAGAATCTAGTGATTTGCAAAGGATCACTACCAATACTTCCAACTATCTCTTCATAAGAACACAAGAAATAGGAGCAGGAGTAGGCCATCTGGCCGGTCAAACCTGCTCCACCATTCAATAAGATCATGACTGATCTGGCCATCACCTACTAGCATTTTCTCCATAACCCTCAATTCTCCACAGCTTCCTCTTCTAGTGACTATACTCACTTCTGTCCCCAACACAGGCTAACTTCTGGCACAGTGAAGACTAACGCAAAATACTTCCAGTTCATTTGCCATTTCTTTGTCCTTCATTACTACCTCTCCAGTGGCATTTTCCTGTTGTCTGATACCCAATATTTGAAAAAAATCTTTTGTTATCCTCTTATATTACTGTCTTGCTTGCCTTCACATTTCATCTTTTCTCTCTCTATTGCTTTTTTAGTTGCCTTCTGTTGGTTTTTGAAAACTTCCCAATCCTTCAGCTTGTCACTAATTTTTGCATAATCTGTTTTGCTATTTTGCTGCCTTTGACATCTTTCGTCAGCCACAGTTCCCTCATCCTCCCTTTAGAAAACTACTTCAAGATAAATCTGTCCTGCGGCTTCCAAATTGTTTCTAGAATCTCCAGCCTTTGCTGTGCTGCCACAATTCCTTCCAATCACTCCATATAAACCTGATTACTACAGCACGCAACTTAAATGAACCTGACCAGTCTGGCATGGATTGTATCTACATACCATCACCTTAGCACAGTGATTTCCTTAAGTCATTAAGAAAATGGGAGTGTGCCAGTTGATCTGCAGAATATCTCGCAAAGGAGAAAACATTGAAATTGCATGGCTAATCTTGTATTATAAAATCTTTTAGAGAGACACTTCCACTTGGAAAAGAAAAGTCCATTGAGAATAATGAAAAAATATATTTTTAACAAAACATATACAATGGTGCTACACCAACTGAGCAGAGGAATTTTTAAAGTACAAAAAAGACAATAACAGATATCAAAGGGTTATGAAATTCTTATTAATAACAGTACATTATCATTCAAATCTCTCATTTCATGTAAAAACAATACTAATTCAAATATTACATTCCACAAAAATACAAAGATAATAATACAATACTGTACAAAGTAGTTTTTGATTCTAATGAGGTAATAATATGGGAGCTGTACCATCTTAATAAATAAAATATTGTTCAATAATCTATTGATCAGTAGTTCACAGATTTGGTATTTGACATAAAATACTTCAAAATATCACAGGCCTTAAAGCTGCCACTCAGACTCCAGTGTATGCCGTCCAGTCTCAGACCAGTTGTGGAGTTCAAATCTATTCAGTGAGGGCTCATGACACCTCCCATCATGAAGGTCAGGATCAGAATCAGGTTTAATATCACCAGCATATGTTGTGAAATTTGTTGTCATGCAGACTTTGTAGTAAATGTAGATGTGGTTCTTTAAACACACCACCCTGTTGTCAGAAATCTGGATAGGAGGATGTCTCATTCTGGCTGTTCAGTGACTCTGTTGGACACATTGAAGGAGGCAAACAACTTGATTGATGCATGAAGAAACCTGAAAACAGCAGGAAATTAAAAAGCAACACGAGTGAATCTGCAGATGCTGGAAAAAAATAAAAACACAAAATGGTGGCAGAACTCAGCAGGCCAGACAGCATCTGTGGGAGGAGGTAGTGACGATCTCCTCCCGTAGATGCCGTCTGGCCTACTGAGATCTGCCAGCATTTTGTGTTTTTAGGAAATTAAAAAGCATTTGAAAGATTCAGTGTCTGACTAATATACTAATGATACAAACTCAAAACTTTTACATTGACTGTTAAATAAGGATAAAAAAACAAAATTTGCATTTAATTCACTTATCAAATTAAGTAGTCTTTTTATATCGCCTACAGCTCACAATATTTTTGCCAATTAAAATATTACGTTAATATTTTAGAAAGCAAGCAAACTTCAACCTAATTTGACATGTTGTGGTGAACTACATATACCTGTCTGGACACGCCCCCCCCCCTGCTGACTGCTCCTGTGGCTCCTCCCACTGACAGTGGCTCCTCCCACAGACCCCGGTATAAAGGTGACTGAGGCCTGAGACCTGCCCTCAGTCTCCAGGATGTAGTATGGTGGTCAATTGCTGCTTGTTCTTTCTTCCAGTCAATAAAAGCCTATATCTCGCCTCACGTCTCAGAGAGTTATTGATGGTGCATCACATGTCCTGTTCAAAACATTTTGTAACTTCTGCCTCAAACAATCAAAATGATCATCCAGCTTTGATCTTCACAAAAAAAAAGTATTGGAACTAACCATACGGAAAGAGATTCTCATTTCCTGACCTAACAATTTAATTTGTGTAAAAGTAATACTTTAAAAACAATATTGATAGACTTTGGGGGAAAAAAATCTCAACATTTGATTGAGTCTGTAAGAACTTAAAGTCATGAAATCAGAAACTTTGAAGATCAGTTTCCCAAGTTGCCTGATTTTAGCTAGAGCACCTGCAGGGACAAGTAGAATACTTTAAGCAGCAATTTCATGTCCATCTATCCCTCTAGAAAAGCATGTCCATTATGGTATTGATTGAGGACTGGACCCTATGCAACTTTGAATGCCTTTATTAAATCTCTCCTCAAAGGAAAATAATCTGTTTTTCTACATGTAGTTGAAGACCCCTGTCCCTAGTTTTGTTTTCATTTTCATTCTATCCCTTATATCTTTTCCAAGAATATGACAACTTTCCTAACCTGGGGTACTCAAAACTGTAACCAATATTCCAGCTGACAATTGACCAGTGACATAATACTTGGTATAACCTCCAGTTTTGTACTCAATGACAATTTATAAACCTGAAGACCATATACATTTCTCTTTCTACACAATTTTGAGAAGAAAAACAGAAGCAATGATCCAGTAGCAAGCTGGATATCCTGGGGATAGTTATAACAATACAACTTCATTATCAGGCCTGAAGTAGAAAAGGGTATCAAAACAAGGAAGGATCAATAGGGAGAAGTGTCCATTAAGAACAGATTTTACTTCCGCAGGGTAAGAATGTCACAGGACGGGATAAATATTTATTTTGAAAACATTGGAGAGTACCAAACAGTTTAGGGAAAATAACTTATCAGTTCAACGTAAGAAATCGAATTTGGCCCCATGGGACAACAATAATGAGTAGATTCATGCATTAAGCTAGATAACTGTTTACATGCTGGGATACTTCCATTTAAAATGTAAAATAATTACTGAAAAATTGGACGAATCAATTGAAGTTTTGCAAATCTCTCTAGATTTACACATGGCCATCAAAGTGTTCCCTTTGGAGGCTTGTTACAAAATTTACTATGTGGTATTTAAGGTGCAGCAGTGGGAATAGGAAGGTGATAATGGGACAGGAGGTAAAAGTAGTTTTCAGATTTATTTTATGAATAGACACTACTTGGTAAAGCTTAACAGTCTGTCCCA
The DNA here is from genome assembly GCF_030144855.1 of Hypanus sabinus. Classification (NCBI taxonomy): domain Eukaryota; kingdom Metazoa; phylum Chordata; class Chondrichthyes; order Myliobatiformes; family Dasyatidae; genus Hypanus; species Hypanus sabinus. The sequence goes on from NC_082712.1 coordinate 126,455,036, forward strand.
GTGATCCCCTGATTTGATATTGAAATGGGAAATCCAAATTTTAGGAGCTGTAAACCAAGCCATCTGACCTGTCCTAATGCATTTCTAACATTTGAATATTTAGACTTCAGTACAGTTCCTGGAAACTTTAATAAATGGCAAAGTATTCAACGGCTGCCAACTTCATGTAATATCAGGAGCTACATCCCAATCACAAGTAAAATATTAGAGATCTTACAGGGGTGAAACTTATAAACTAGATTCCTTTAATGTTCAAATAAAAAAGGCAACAGCTTCACTGTTACTTTTAGTGAATAATTTTAGAGAGAGAAAGAGACTGTAAAACCCTCAGCAACAATGCCCATGAAATAACAAGCAAAAGCTTTACCACAGATAATTCACTGCCAGTATTCTCCAAATCCCACAACTGCCGTGGAGGAGATGGATGGAATCTAACTAAGTAGAGAACTTTTCCAGAAGAGAAGCTCAAATATTTTCAATAAAATACAGACATGACTAAGGAGCTTTGAAAAAAATAGCTTATTAGCAATTATATGTTATTTTTTATTACCCCCTGTTGCCCTACAGCAATAAAATAACCAAGAAAAAGTTGGTGCTCCTTATCTTTGGCATAGAAATCCAAAAAAAATCCAACAAATTTTCCACTGAATTGCAGAAGACTTTTCCAAGTTTACTTGAAAGAAAACACATTCTCAGGAGCTGCAATTACATTTCTACAAATCTAGTTAACAATCTCATCTCAGTGTGCCCCCTCTCCCTGCTCCTCTAGCCATTAGTTTCAGCTGCCCTGCATCATATTCCATACATTTTCGCCCACAGTGAAAGGCAGGTTGTGCTTCACGAACCTGATTTAATTAATGAAGATAGAGGTGCAGGTGTGGTAAATACGGACTTGAGTAAGGCGCTCAACAAGGTCCCCCATGGTAGGCTCATTCACAGTCAGTAGCCATGGGGCCCAAGGAATCTTGACAGCATAGATTCAGAATTAGTTTGCCCACAGAAGGCAGAATTGGTACTAGATGGAGTGCATTCTACCCAGAGATCGGTGACCAGTGGTGTTCTGCAAGGATCTGTTCTAGGACCCCTGCTCTTTGTGATTTTTATAAATATCTTGGACAAGGAAATGGAAGTGTGGGTTAGTAAACTTGCAGATGGCATAAAGGTTGGGGGTATTGTGGACAACGTAAAAGGCTGTAGTGGTTACAATGGGACATTGATAGAAAGCGGAGCTGGGCTGAGAGGTGTCAGATGGAATTCAATTCAGAAAAGTATGAAGTGATACTCTTTGGAAGGTTAAACAAAGGCAGAGTACAGGGTAAATGGCAGGTTTGTTTTTTGCAGAGTGAAAGAACAGAGGTACCTTGCATTCCACATCTGTAGAACTCTCAAAGTTGCTGCACAAGTCAATAGGCAGCAAATGGTGCATCGGCCTTCAGATAGTTGGGGGATTGAGTTCCAGAGCTGCAAGGTAACTTTACAACTCTATAAAACTCTGGTTAGGCCGCATTTGGAGTATCGTGTTCAGTTCTGGTTCCTTCATTACAGGTAGGTTGTGGAAGCTTTAGAAAGGGTACAAAGATTTACCAGGATGCTGCCTGAATTAGAGAGCATGCCTTATGAAGAAAGGCTGAGCGAGCCAGGGATTTTCTCTTAGGAATAAAGGACGATGAGAGGTGGCTTGATAGAGGTGTACAAGATCATGACGCATAAATAGAGTTGGTCAGATAACATATTTTTCCTAGAGCAGCAATGGCTAATAGAGAGGACATAATTTTAAGTTAATTGGATGAAAGTATTAGGGGGATGTCAAAAGTAGATTCGTTTTAAAAAACAAGGAAAGTGGTGAGCATGTGGATAGCACTGCCAGGGGTGGTGGTAGAGGCAGATACAATAAGGAAGTTTAAGAAACTCGTAGATAGGCACATGGGTGAAAGAAAAATGGAGGACTACGTGGGAGGTAAGTGTTAAATTGATCTTGGAATAGGTTAAGAGGTCAGCACAACATCATGGCCCGAAGTTCTATATTCTTATTCTATATTAAATTGAAGATTATCCTTAAAATGTGCCTCTTTAACCAAGCTGTTAATTAGTCCAACTAATACCTCTTTTATACTAGGGTCCCTTTTTAAGTAAATATTTGCATATTACACCATAATAATGAATGTAAGCAGGTGTTAACAGAGATCTAAGCCAATTTTGAAGAAAGTCGGCTATCAACATTCTAATAAAGGGCAGAGTGGCTTTAAGTAATCTAGCTTCCTTTTGTATGGACACAATCATAGTTGTGTAGTAAGAAATCCAAAAATAAAAGCAGGTTTAGGCCTGTTCAATTTGAAAGCACATTGGGAATGTTCCATACATCATCTTGAAGACAATTTTTCCTTAACCACTTTGTTGTTCTCAAAACTGTTGATGATGAATTGAGATTTCTGTTGACATTGGAACTAAAGCCAATTGCATATATCTAGGACAATGCATTAACGTTGGTTATCCTTGTGACTTCTATTTGAACCGTTGATTCGATGACCAAGGGCACTGTCTTTGAAAAGCAATGCTTGAGAGTGTTGCCATTCATTTCTTGAACTTGAGCGAAAAGATCTAGAACCTCAATTTAGTTTGAACAGAGGTAGGAATAATTAGTAGGGTCTGGATTAGATGGTCTGAGTAGGTGCCAACAGAACAAGAATGATATTAACATTCAAGCACTGTGTAGATCCCTGCTCCTTCAATCAGTCTGATTTTGGGGAGATTCAGTGACAGGCCATCTGGACAAAGGGGTTGATCATTTACACTTCCTTTGTTACCTGCAGGGCACTGGCACCCCGGTAGACAGGAGCTGGTGGAACATTGAATGTCTGACTGCTGGTAGGTGGCACAGGTCTGCAGGCAACTGCATTCACTGTAACTTGAACCATCAGGGCAAGTCACACCTGAGAAAGACAACACAGAATCAAGAGCATTTTATTAAAGAACAGCAAGCACTTTCACCAGGAGTTCATGATGTAATATTTCACTGAAGTAAGGAGATTTCATACAAAACAATTTTATTAGTATCACACAATTGCAGAATTCCTCAGGTGCAGTAGGTGTATCCATCTGCTTGTTGCTCTGAGCAAACCAACTCAAAAGGTCCCAGCAGAGTTAATCGACTCAAGTCAGTTGATGTTACAATCTTTGCTCAGATGACCAGATAAAAACAACAAACAAGGATCCTGCTCTCAAACTTCGTTGCCATGGTGCCATCTATTTGCTAGGGCATTACTTTATGGATGACGCCATGGCAACGAAGTGCACATTCACTCTTTAAAAGGGTCATTTGGTAATTGGATCATTAAATATTTTGCAAACTTCAGTAACTTCAAGGCTAAAGTTACAATTATGCTCTTCAGGCTGAATTTGATACTCAGTTCCCTCACGGCTGGCATGACCCTACTTACCTAGTTGGCTTGGGGGAGAAAAGGAGAGGGACAAAGTGGGTAGGAATAATTGGCAACTGCCTTCAGCAACCTAGGCCTCAAGGTCGAGAATTATCTCCTTGAACATCCCTTTCTTTCTATACTCCTTTAGTTGCATCTTAAAAACACTCTTCGACAAAGTAATGGGTTACTTGTCCTAATATCTCCTTGCATAGCTTGACCAAATTTTGTCTTAGATTTTAGGTGAAGCATCTCAGATATTTTACTGCGCAAAAGGTGCTAAGTTAAATTCAGAATGTGTAACTTTCTACCGGATGCATTGTCCCACAACATCAACTGCAGACAATCCCTCTCAGGCTGGCTCACCACAAAGCCCGGTAGACACTTACCACAGAGCATTTTGCTTCTCCAGGTTAAGATGATTCCGAGCCTCAGGGCACGGAACGAATAGGCTGACAGAATGCTGCACAGGCACCCTGTCCGATCCATGCAGGTGCACAAGTCATGCCGACAAGCCCTGTAATAAGGCTGTGGGTTAATGTGGTCATGTGCTGGCCGAAATAAGGGACCCTGAAAAGAGTAGAGGGCACAGGTGAAGTTGCTCAGACAACTGGCACAAGCAGCATCACAGGAGAGGTGTTAGATCATTTTCTGTAATTTTTTTTTAAATGGGAGGCAAATTTTGTGAACCACAGGTAGTTCACAGTTGGGCAGAAAATGAAGAATGGTGAAGGTGTAAAGAAAAAGGTAAAAAAAGGGCCTAGTGCTTTTTTAGAAGGTAATTCAAACAGTGAAAAAGAATGATCTAGAAAGCTAATGGGAAACACAGGAAGACACAAGATTATCTTACATAAGCACCTTGCTCAGATGATTAATTGGAGATGTATTCAGTCTGATATTGATGGAACCAAAGAGCGATGGGTTTGGAATATGAAACTGGTATTAAGTGAAAGATGGATGAGTGACGGACATCTGCATTCCAGGCCTCTGCTCTGCACTCAAAGGCCAGCAACCATGAGGCATAAGAAACCACGAAGGCATACCCAGAGTTAGAGCTTGAGTTTGGGGTCCTGTCATTGGCTGGTCCAGGGTCAAAACCAAAGATAGAAGCCCGGAGGATGATTAGTAGTCCTGAAGTCGAAGCCCAGATGGCCGATGGCTGCAGACAGGAGGCTGGAGGCCTGTCCTGGAATTGGAGGACTGTCCGTCTGTGTAAGTGGGTGGGAGGGAGAGACTAAAGGAGCTTGTTTGGCAATTGTTGTTTTGTTGTTTGTTGTGTTCTGTGTTGTTCTACTGAGTATTGTGGGCATGCTACATTCACACCATAATGTGTTAGACACTTGTGGGCTGCCCCAGCACATACTAGGGTGTACTGGTTGTTAACTCAAATTATGCATTTCACTGTATGTTTCGATGTACCTGTACATGTAATAAATAAATCTGAATGTGAAGCTGGATGGCCTATTCCTGCTTCTGTTCCTTATGTTCTTACATTTGTACAGATGCTGTCTGTGTGCGTTCTGTACATATTCCCTGTGGCAGTGAGTGTCCCCAGTGCCCCAGCTTCCCCTCAATTCTCAGATTTTTGCCAATGTTAATTGGTTACTTTCCTCCAGTGCAGGCAGGTGGCAGAAGAATCCTCGGAAAGCTGTAAATATGTGAGAGAGAACAGGTTACAAGGAAATTAACCAGGGAATAGGATTGATAGGAATGTTTGAGAGCTGACAGATATTCAGTTGGCTTAACGGCCTTCTTCACTGTCATGAGAAATAGCTTATGATTTCATTAAATGTAATCAGTCTGTGATTGCCCAATTAAACAGTGTCTTACACAATAAGGAGCAGAAAAGTCATTTTTAAAGAGGAGAGTTTGGTTAAATACATACAGTGAGTTTTTTATCTGAAGTAGAAAACAAAATGTGATAAAATACAAGCAAAGTAATCATACCTAGGTGTTTAAAAAATCCATGCCTAGACTGAAAGAAATACTGAGAAGAGATGAAGGACCAATTAGAAAGTATGGAAAGTAAGGATTAGAGCATTTCAGATTTGCTATGTGTTGTTTTCCTTCCATCCCCTTTGAAAATTTTCGCACATGAGGACTTAAAATAGATAGTAAAAAGTTACTGAAAGGAAGGTCTCAGGTTGCAGAAATCTGTGTTCTTGGTAGGACTGCCAACTTTGGTTGGCCAGTATTCTCAGAATCTCAGATGTGGTTAGTTACTCAAAGACAGCTCTAATAAACACAATTCCCTTTGCTCCATTGATTGGTTTCACTTGGGTTGACAAATCAGAATACTGATGCAGGTAATTTCAAAGTTTTCAGATTTACATATACTTTGATTCCCTACCTCAATCATTCATCATCTGACACGTCCACTACTATGATGCAATATCTGCTTGCATAGAAAGCTGTTGGATTTCAATCTCAATTAAAAAGTTGTTCAAATGGCCAACCTGCCATTTTTATTTTAAAATGGCATAATGTTTCTACAGGGCAGTGCTCAGGACAGTAATTGTGAAGTCCAAAAGGCTGACACATTCTGGAAGCATTGCAATCTTGGGAATACAAGAACTCAAGGAACATGGAGGAGGAAGTCATTGAACTCTTCGTGTCATTGCTTAAGATCTTAATTTTCACTTCCCTCTCAATATTATTATCCAAACTATCCCATAATTGCTCAATTTCCCAAAATATCTGTATTTTGAATTAACATGACTGAACCTCCACAATCCACCAGAGTAGAGAATTATCTTCATCTCAATACTAAGCAGCTTACTCTTATCTTCTGATGGTCCAGCCCTGATCCTGAACTCTTCTGTCATGAGAAACATCCTCTCTGCATCTAGTACATCAAGCCCTTTGAGAATTCCACGTTTCAATCTGTCTGCTCAATCTCTTCCTATTGAGCAAACCTGCCATCTCTGGAACCAGTGCACTGAATATTTTTTGCAATCCCTCCATGACAAGTACATATTTAAAGGCAATAAGATGAAAATTGCACACAATACAGCACATGCTGTTTCACCAAAGCCCTATGCAATTGTAATAATACTTCTTACTGCTGTGTTTAAAACCCAACCTAATACAGACCAATATACAATTTTCCCTTTCCAATGTATACGGCACCTGCAAATTCTCTTAGCATAGTTCCTTTGAACAGCAGTACAGTATGTCTCAATCTTTCACCATTTATCAAATACAAGTCACCACCTTCCTGGTATGTGCAACAAAGTGGACAACCTTGCATTTCCCACAATATATTTCATCTGCTGTGTTCCCACTTACTGAACTGGCTTGTCCATATCTCCTTGAAGCTTCATTACATTTTCCTCCTTACTAGCAATCTCACCCACCTCTGTTGACTATGCCAAGTTGAAATGATGCCATTTGGTTCACTCTGCTAAACCATTGACATAGATTATTACAAACCAGGATCCAAGCATCAATCACTACAGTGTCTCACTTTTCAAATTTAAAATAAAATGTTAATTACCAATCTTTGCTTTGTATCCAATTAAATAGCATATTCACATCTGTAATCCACAGAAGCATTTGAGAAAAGGAAATTGGGCTAAGGTTTCTTATCCCTATGGGCCCAGAAACTCCACTGGTAAGGTTACCAAGTGGTGTGTCATGTCCAGCAAAATCAGGTAATGTTTGTTTACCATATTCCCCATTCACCTGCTGCATGACTCTCCATCACCAGTTCCCTGCTTACCATCTTTGGTACTTAGACTACCCTCTCCGCTCCTGCTGCCTTCAATCAACCAAGGGAGTGAAGGCACAGTCTTCTAAGTTACTGATTCTCAGCCCCTACAGATAATATCACTCACTTACATCATATGTTGCCTTGCAAACTACTGAGTAACAGAACATTTCCTTGTTAGAGAGAATGAATAGTTTCCTTGTACTGCTGATAAGCTAAAGAGAGTCCCTGTGCTTTTGCCACCTCCTGCCCTTTGGCGGGTTTATGTCCTCTGGCAGGTTGGGAATAGATACTACTGGGAAATGTTATGTACTGGGCTGTGGGGAAACTATCAACACGAGGATCCTGTTGTCAAGTCAATCCAAATGTGACACCGTCAGTGGTAGCATTCTCACTGTTGAGTCAGAAAGGGTTCTGATCCCATTCCAGAGAATTCAGAACAAACAATAGGTTGAGAGGGCAGTACAGTACCAAGTCAGTCCTGTATTTTCAAAGGTACCATTTTAAACTAATGCTCTCTCTCTTTTCTCACGTGGATATCAAATATTCCAAAAAGAATAGCCAGAAGTTCTTTCTGGGGCTAATATTTATATATTAACCATCATTAAGCAAATCATTTGGTCATCATCTTATTGTTATGTGAACTCTTGCTCTGCACCAGTCATTACATAACTTGACAGTGATTTGGTTTTGGTAGGTTCTCAAGGCTGTCTGAAATTTCAATTAATGCAATATTGAAAAGCTGGAAGTCTGTTCCAAAGCAAACCATGTGGCATTAAATCACAGAATGTAATGAATTAGCAGCATTTACTAGGATAATGAATTACCATGATAATGAATTAGCAGTGTTTACCATGATAATGCTGCATGTGTCATTTGCCAAATGGTGGTCATGAAGTCTCGTCCCATTACACAGATCTTCAGTATTGTTGGCAGTGCACAAACTGCCATTCTTCTGCTCGATTACCCACCCATTTCCAAACTCAGTCGGCGACAAAGTCTCTTCTCCATCTGGCAACCTATCGCAGTGAAGCAATCCACTGTTAGTGACTCTTACAGCATGACGTTGTGAAAATTCAACTAATAATGCCAACGCTGACCTTACATAATGAACATAGAATGTGTTGGAAAACCTGAACAGATCCAGCTGTACCTACAGAGAGAGAAACTAATTAAGAGCTGACCGATAACATTGCCCATTTCTCTTTCCTCAGATGCTGCCACGTCTGTCAGTTTTTCCTGCATTTTATTCCAGATTTAAAGCATCTGCTGTGTTTTTTTTAAAATGGATTTTCAATGCTGGCATTGTTTCAGTCCTGAGGGGAATTTAAATGGTTAGCATCCGAGAATTCCAGATCGTCATGCCAGAGGAACACAAATGCTCAGTCACGTGCTCTCACCAATGTAGAGAAGGACACATCAAGAGCACCAAATGCAATAGGCAAGGTTAGAGGTGAAACTCTGCCTCACCTGGAAGAGCTGCTTGGACACCTGAATGATAGTGAGGGAGATACAGGAACAGGTACTATACCCCTCTGGTTTCAGGAAAGACTGCCTAAAGAGGGGCAGGGATGGGTGGAGAGGGATGTGAACCAGGGAGTCACGGGGATAATGTTCCATACAGTGAACAGAAAGGGGTGGGGAAGGGAAAATGTACCTAGTTGTAGGGTGATGTTGTAGTTAGCAGAAATATTGAGGAACGACCTGCTGATTGTGTATGCTGGTGCGATGAAAGATCAGGACCTGAGGGAACGCCATCTCATTTCTGTCTTGGGGAAGGTAGGGTGAAAGCAAAATGTCCTGGAAGGAAATATTCATCGCTACCATGGAGAAACTGAAAGAAAGGAATGGAGAAATTTGCATTTATTCTCCCAAGCTGTAAATGTTTAACTAAATATAAATTAAGTATTAACCTTACTCAAGCTCACCATGAAAAATGTGGTCCATACAAAACAGAGCTCTAACTCATTAGCTGGTTTCATAAAAGAAGTAATCAACAATTCAATATTATCAAATGTTAGTCATACAATGATACATGAATTAGTCAGGCTAAGTGAACAGTGCCCAAACAGTGATAGGTAACTGCAAAAAAACTGCACTGAAAATATAATCTATATTATAATCTAATCCTGGGTTACAAATGCCAGTTTTGTGGACATCCTTGCATACAAATGAACTCCCATAATACTATTACATTCAAAAGTTTAGCACATGTTTGAGCCAACAAATGGTAGCACGAATTGCCTCATTCTCTTCACTTCAGTAATTGCTCTTTCTTATCTGCCTTATTTGTTTTTCACGCCAGTCATTACAATACAGTGGGGTGTGGTTACATAGCAAATGATTTTATGATTTTTCTGACCTACTGTATATACATATTTGACTTCAAGTCAAGTCACTTTCTATTGTCATTTTGACCTTAACTGCAGGCACAGTACACAGTAAAAATAAGATGTTTTTCAGGACCAGGGTGCTACGTGAAACAGTACAAAAACTACACTACGTAAAAACAACACAGAAAAAAACTACTGTACACTAGACTACAGAAATATCCAGGACTACCCAATACATTCCAAGATGGCGGCCCGACACAGCTTGCAGCGGCCACTCCGGAGCTGATTATCTGTTATTTGTGAAGTGGGGAGCTGTGCTCAATCATAATCGATTGAAAATGGACATGGGAGTACAGAGGAACATCAGGAACATCTCCAGGAAGACCCCTTTCACTGCTGCTGCTGCTGTGAGGTCCGGGACTCTGCTGGGAAGAACAGGCCCCCAGTCCTCGGGGTCGCATTGGCGGGGCCGTCTTAATACGCTTGGCAGAGGATGGTGCTCGGAGAAGCTGTGCCGGAGGGGATGGTCGTTGGCTCGGAGGTTCAACGGACTCGGAGTCCGCTGTGGTCAGGTCACTTTCAGTGCGTGCTGTGTCTGCAAGGCTGAGTTGGGCGGCGCCGTGGAAGTCAATAGTGGGGGCATTCCCTTCTGCCGCCGGCTTGGGATGGTAAGTCTGTTGGGACTCTGGGGACTTGTGAAAACTGTGGTGATCTCTTTTGAACTTATAGTCCTCTAACATCTTTGGACTATTTTTAGTGTGCCCATAGTCTGTTTTTTTTTTATCAATTATGCTATTGTTTGCACTGTTGTAACTATATGTTGTTACTATGTGGTTTTGTGCAGGTCTTGTAGCTTTAGTTTTTGGTCTTGTTTTGTCTGGTGGATTTGGAGCTCCTTTCCCAGGAACGCGCTAAGATGGTAGCGCAATATTAATATGCAGCAGCCTCTCCGGACTCTGGATTGGGGATTGCCAAACGTTACATGGATTTTCTGGTGTAGTCTGTTTTGTCATATGCTTTTGTGATATCATTCTGGAAGAACTTTGTCTCATTTTTTAACTGCATTGCATTTGTGGTTTCTAAATGACAATAAACTGAATCTGAATAAAGTGCACAAACAGTGCAGGTATTACAATAAATAATAAACAAGACAATAGTCACAGTGAAGGTCAGTAAGTTGGTGTCAGTTCAGACTCTGGATACTGAGAATTCTGATGGCTTGGGGAGGAAACTGTTACATAGTCTGGTCATGACAGCACAAATGCTTCGGTGCCTTTTTTCAGATGGCAGGAGGGAGAAGAGTTTGTATGAGGGGTGCGTGGGGTCCTTCATAATGCTGTTTGCTTTGCGGATGCAGCATGTAGTGTAAATGTCTTGTGGATATCTGCAAAAATGGAAGCCAGCCTGCAGTCAGCTGATGATGTGACTGACTCAATTTATTCAGAAGTTCAAGGTCTATTTCTTCTGCCAGTTAAGATACAGGATTAGGAAGTGTAGAGCAAACTTCATTCAAGAGTATAAAACCAGCATTCCATTGTCATGAGCTGAATGTTGCAATATCAATGGTGTCAGATTCATTGTTCTTACAGATAATGAACACGTGCATATTTAATACTTACACAAAATCATCTGATTTGTTTCCATTAAAGTTGCCACACAGTCCACACATCCTCGACTGCAATGAGTCTTGGGCATTAAGTTCTACAAAATGGTTTCCATCCCAAGTGATGACAAGGCCTGTTGGTAGCTTCAAAATGACATAGAGTCCTGTTGGGGGGAAAATACAATTCAGACTATGTATCTAGCACAGACTTAACCAGGTATTATTATGGTCTTCCATGCTCTCTCTGCAATGGTCAGATTATGTGCAATTGGCAAACAATTGCATAGGACTTTATAAAACCATGGACATTTATATAGCAGGCTGCTCATTTAAACAGATGAAGATTTCTCCTCAATAATTTTTGTGCATACAGTATGTTATCTTGAAAAGATATTAGATCTTTTCTTAAGGTTGAGGTTTTGTGGTACTTGGAGGCACACAATAAAATAGGTTGAAGTCAGCAAGGTTTCTTTAAAGGGAAATCATGCCTGACGAATCTATTTGAGGTATTTGAGGACATAACAGACAGGATAGATAAAAGAGTCAGTGGATGGTATTTTCATGGATTTTCAGAAGGTGTTTTTACGAGGTACCACACAAGAGGCTGCTAAACAAGATAAGAGCCCATGGTATTACAGGAACGATACTAGCATGGACAGAAGATTGGCTGACTGGCAAAAGGCAAAGTGTGGGAATAAAGGTGTCTTTTCTGATTGGCTGCTGGGGACTAGTAGTGCTCTGCAGGGCTCGGTGTACGGGCCACTACTTTTCACACTATATGCGAATGTTCTGGATGACAGAATTGATGACAGTGTGGCAAAGTTTGCAGATGATACGAAGATAGGTAGGCTGAGGGATAAGTATTGTTGAGGAAGCAGGGAGGCTGCAGAAGACCTGGACTGATCAGGAGAAGGGCAAGGAAGTGGCAGATGAAATGCATTATACTAACAGATATGGTCATGCGCTTTGGTAAAAGGAATAAAGATGTAGACTATTTTCTATACAGGGAGCAAATCCAGAAATTGGAGGTACAAGCTAAGTCTGAGTGCAAGATTCCCTAAAGGTTAACTTGCAGATTGAGTTTGTAATAAGGAAGGCAAATTGCAATGTCATTATTCATTTAGAGAGGAGTAGAATTTCAAAGGAAAATGTGATGCTGAGGATTTATAAGGTATTAGTCAGTCTGCTTTGGAGTATTGTGAGCAGTTTTGGGCCCCATATCTAAGAAAGAATGTGCTGGTATCAGTGAGGGCCCAGAGAAGGTGTACAAGAATGATCCCGGGAATATTAAAATATTTGGAGATTTTGATGGCTCTGGGTCTGTTCTCACTGAAGGTGAGAAGAATGAAGGGGGGAAATCACATTAAATCTTATCAAATATTGAAAGGACTACAATAAATGTATGTGGTGAGGATATTTCCAACAGTGGGAAAGTCTAGGTCTAAAGGAAAGAGTCTCACAATACAATGATATCCTTTTAGAAAAGAGATGAGGAAGAATTCCTTTGGACGGAATTGGTGAATCTGTAAAATTCATTGCCAGAGATGGCTGGGGACACCAAGACGCTGAATATATTTAAGACGGAGGTTGATAGGGTTTTGATCAGTAAGTGTAACAAAGGATACAGTTGGTAAACAGGGGAATGGTGTTAGGAGGGAAACTAAATCAGCCATGATTGAATGAAGGAATTGATTTGGTGGACTTATGACCTAATTCTATTGTGTCCTATAATCTTATAATTATTTGCAAAGGATAGATAGGATTATCACAAGCTGGAGAGGGTAAAGAGATAATTCGCCAGGACAGTACAACAGATGGGGGAAAGATTGAAAAGTCTACAATTATTCTCTTTAGAGACAGAATGCTTACAGGAGTGTTAAGCATGATGAAGAATTTTGAAAAAACAAGTACGGGGAAACAACTTTTCTGAGAAGTGGATTAATAGTAGAGATCATAGACCTAAAATGGTTGGTAAAAGAGCTGGAGGGGAAATATTGTAGGAAGAAGATTTTCAAACAATTTTTTTCCTTAGAATGCAGAATGATTTTTAAAAATGAAGGCTTTGTCAGATTCTTTGGAGGCTTCAAAAGACAATAGGCTGGCACATGCGGATGACAATATTAGTTCTGGCAAACAGGAGAACATTTAAAGGCTCTTTTACAGACTGAGTACAGGTGTGAGAGACATAATGACCTCCTGCCGGGTGGAGGATCTTGGCTTGAAATACCTGCTCTTTATTCCTCTCCATAGATGCTGTCTGACCTGCTAAGTTCCTCCAGCATTTTGTGTGGTTACTATGGCCTCCTGTGTTGCAACATTTCAAAATGTTTTGATTCTCACCCCTTCAATATCACAATCCATTCTGGATGAGATTCAAAGAATTCATTTGGACTTCAATTATGTACTTCATTGAGGAATGCAAACTTTTACCAGACCAGTGCAGACTTTAACCTGTTATAAGTTAGTTTACACTGTAAAGGAGCAACCAAGCTGGGTCAATTAATACTACTGTGGCTGCTGATCGATACGACTATGAGTCTATACCCCTTGGAAATAAGCAAGATTTTTTAAAAAAAATGCCAGTTAGGAAGTAATATGTTGTAAAATTGTAAATAAATTTAAGGCTGGTTTTGAAGATGTTCATGGGTGAAATAGATTCAATCATGAAGAATGATCTGCTCAGCAAAAGTCAGGCAAAATAAATTTAGTGTTTAGTCACCTAAGTGTGCAAACAAAATTTTGAGAACCAAAATCTGCACAGGCCGTTGTCACTTTTACAAATCAACAAGAAATGCATTTTAAAAAGAGTTTAACCTGGGATTTCCCGAATTGTGTATAAAAATAAAGTTGCAAATAAATGTGAAGATTAGGACAGAAAGATCAATTTTTTTAAGAGAGCAGATGGTGGATGTGCAGGATTTAGTCCAGAAGATGAAAAGCAGAAAGCTTGAGGATACAGTATTTGAATTCCAATAATAGCAATGGACAGTCAATGACGTTTTGAAGACCAAGGTTTGGATGATAGAAAGGAAGAAGTAAAGGTATATGCATTTAGAAACTGGGACACAAGATATGACAGATGCTCGTCTCTGGAGCGATAAATAATACGTTAGAGGGCCTCAGCAGGTCAAGTAGCATCTGCAGGGGACAAGACCAGTCATTTCGGATGCTAATTTTCAACCTGAAATATTGCCCTCGCCACGGACAGATGCTACTCAACCCCATGAGGTCATGTGGATTGTCTCTCTCGTCATAATTGAAGTACATCTTTCATGGCCCTGCAGCACCTCACAGCTTCAAAAAGCCAATTAAATGCTCAAGCCAGTCATTATTACAATATAAATGGTGGATTTGGAAGAATATTTCCCGCTATTGTCTTGTGTTGGGAAAAGCTCAAGATGAGTTTCCAACTGCATTTCTGGAAACCCCCATTATTTTTCCACTGCATACCTGAGTGATAAATGGAGATGTTTGATGTAGAGTAATTTAGTGGCATTTCCGTATTGTTCACCTGAACGGGACGCCCGGCTGAAAGCTCGATGGTTCTATTTTTAGTTTGTACAATGAAGGCCATTGTCCCAGGATCCGAAGAATTGCCATTCATTTTACTGTGGTAAACTACCTAGAGAGTAAATAGTTATCAGGAAGCAGGCATGATATAATTTGCATAATTGTTAACATTAATTCACATATGTGCTTATATGAAATCACTGCATACCACTGAATTGTGTATATGTGCACTGGCTTTGAGGTAGTTTCAGGACAAGCAGGCTGGAATCTGAGCTCAAAATATGCCCAGATATGGAATTGAATGTTGATGCCATGATTTACAAAGGGGCTGGGCTTGGGCAGAGCAATGGAGTTGAGTATGACAAAAGAACTGTTCTGCAAGGTTCAGCAAACAACTCTGCTTCACAATCTGATGTCTACAAACGTTTCTTGTTCCAGGTCATCAGTAAACTGCACTGCAGCGTGAACTGATAGAGCAAAAAAAATCCTGCATACTACTCCGATCCGGAACATGCATGTCATCCCATTTCTAAACTTCAGTGTCCTGTTAACAGGGACTTTTGTCACCTTCAGGACCAAAAAAAGTGACATCTGTAAATCTTGACTTTAAACTAGCAAAAGTGCTCTCGTCATTGAGAGTAACATCAAGATCATCAAAAATAAACTCTGAGCCATTACAAAAAGATCCCATATTACCAGTAAAACCCTGTCTCACAAATGACTATCATCAACAGTATCACAAGAATCGACATGCTTTATATAAAGAAAAACATGTTTCTAAAATTCTGATGCTATTTCTTTAGGGATGTGACTGGTGGCATTGATAAGGAAGTACCAGCAGAACATTCAAAGGAAGTTCAGAAGATGTCACAAAGTGTTGTTATACAAGAATTTAGGATTGCGATAGCGTATTCAGATTGATTAAAGATTAGTTAAAAACAGGATCCAAAGAATAGGAATATATTTTACATTCCATGGTCAGACTTTTATCCAGAAGAATCCCATGTGCATTAATCTCAACATTAAAGCAGGAAATGCTGGAAATATTCAGCAGGTTAGGCTGCACCCGTGTAAAGAGAAACAGAGTTAACATTTCAGGTGGATGTTGACTGCTGGCTAACTTACTGCCTACATTAATGAATTATGTAATGGATGCAACTAAGCTGTGACTCTGAATTAGAAGTCTGCAAAGTAATACTTTTGTGTCAAACTGAGCAGACCGGATGCAGGTATAAAACACCATGGAAAATATGATCACTTTGGACAATCAAGAAAATATTGCTCAGAGGGATTTAAGTATCCTTATACATGCATTGCAGCAAGTTAAAGTTCAAAGTAAGTTTATCAAACTATGTATATGTCACCATATGCTACCCTAAGATTTACTTTCTCGCAAGCATTCACAGTAGAACAAAGAAGCTCAATAAAATTAATGAAAAACTATAAAAACAAAGACTGACAAAAAAGCAATATGCAAAAGACAACCAATACAAATAAATAAATCAACACTAAGAGTTAAATGACAGCAGTTTTAAGAGATATGTAATTATGTTTACACAAGTGGGGAATATTATCTTGCAACAACAACGCATACATACACTTGATTTGGAGATGAGTCACTAACTTGATTCCTTGGATCATACAGTTGCAGGAAAGCAGCATCCATCAACAGTGGCCCCACCACCCAGGGCTGCCATCAGGAAGGTGGTTTAGGAACCTCAGGACTCACATCATCAGGTTCAGGAACAGTCAGCTATTCAGGCCCTTGAACTAACAGGATTATCTTCACTCACCCCCATCATTGAAATATTCCCACAACCAATGGGCTCACTTTCAAGGACCCTTCCGTTCATGTTCCTGATACTTATTAATTATTTATTGTTTTTATTTCTTTCTACTTCGATTTCCATTTTGTACAGTTTGCTGTTTTTTTTACACTGTATGAATGCCCGAGTTACTGTGGTCTTTCTTTGATTCAGTTACAATTATTATTCTATGGAGTTATTGAGTATGCCCAGGGTTGATAATAAATTTACTTTGGACTTTGGATAACGGAGCTGACATGAGGGTTGTGCAAATACTCTTTGTACTTCAGAAGACTTATTAAAACCAGTGAGATCCTGGAGGTTTGATTGGGTAGATGCTGGGACACTACTTTTCATGACAAGAAACCTGGAGCTATTAATCAGGCTACAGACAAAGCTCAGATAAACCATGTCATAAATCATCAGACTACTCTATCACAGAAGGCTGTGGGTACTGTGTTATTAATGATCAATTTTTAGGTTCAAAGGAAATTAAAGATACAGAAATAGAGATAAAATGTGTACGTATTTGAGGTTGAGGATCTCTTACAGAATGGCAAAGAAAGATGATATTTCAGTTGAATCCTGCTTCAATATCTTATGTCCATTCATTGACACAACCAGTTTATAAAAGGAACTCACATTGAAACTGTTTGACTCGCAGTCCTTAGCTACAAGGTGGGTACGTGTTCCATTAAGATCGTAGAACAGGCCATCAAAGGTCACGTAATGGGACCCTCCAAACACAATGCAGGAAGAACTCCCTGCAGGCAGACAGCAATATAATCCAAAATCAGGAATATAAATAAAGAGTGATTACAGTTACACCCATCACTTTAGCAATTGCTCAGTACACACTGGAACCTTTCCAACCCAGCTGATTACTGTTTTTGAAGTGAAATCACTCCAAGTACACAGGTCAGCAATGTACACACAATGACTTCCAACAGCAAATGATATAAGGGTACTATCACCTTTATAGAAGCAAAAGACACTTTAGGGCCAATAATATAGCACCAGCAATGGGAACATAACAATAAATTGTTAGAATGTTCCCTGCAACCTCCAGTCCTTGTCTGTGGCTTGAATCCCTGCTGAATTAAATTCTTATGGAGACAGCAAAATAAAAACAAAATTATCTACCTTATTAACCCCTCCTGAAGATGTTGCTATTACTTAGATAAATAGGGCATTAGCAATCCTTGTGTTGTGGTCATTATCTTTGAGGGAGCTCACATAGTGACTGCAGACTATATAACCTATCAGAGAGAGATCTGAACATTCAATAAAAGAGTAGAACTATTTTGCATTTAGATAAATTCCCGACAAGTTGTTTCTCTTTTGATTTCTTGATGATTAATTTCTTTTAATTTGAAATATGCGCAGGGCACTCTGATTTCTCCCGTGCAAGGACACTAATTGGTTCTGTATTCATTCTCTCTCCCAAATATAAATTCACATTAAATCTTCTTTATGGGATGATTTCCAGCATCTTTGGATTTCTTCTTGTTTGTGATTAAATGTTCTTTGCCAATTTTCTACCCATTTACCAGCCCGTGTGTTTGTAAAGTCTATAAGAACCAGGCCAAACATCCAAAAGCACCCAAATACAGTGAGAAGGATGTTCCTGTTGATTCACAATGCAGAAGGATAAATTTATTTAATTGACGTCAACTTACTTGCTTTGATTTGTACGCAGGTCATGCAACACCCTCCATCAGGCAGGGTCAAGATGTACTGTGGTGGGCAGGAGATGGGAGGAGAACAGGGCTTGGTCTGACACTCCACAGTTCCATTGTTACAGTGGCAGAGATCACACCCATGTAGCCACTGGCTTTGAGCCTGCCTCAAACAGAGCAGAAAGAGTGCATCACTGTGCAGCCCAACTGTAACAAAACATCAGCAACTCTATACAACGGACTTAATAAACAATAAAACAAATTGGAGCCTATGAAGGCAGGGATCACACAACTAGGACTACTGTTTTAGTTCTCTTCATGTCTCATCTTTTTTTTCCTTATTTGTTGAGGATTGATTTGGTGTTGCCCTTGTACTGAACTCAGAAGTTTCATTACTTTCAGAGTGAATGTCTAACATTTTTTCAGTTCCTTTCCCATCTTCTCAGTACGGAATAGACAATTTGGGATATTGTACTGCAGTCGTACAAGTCACTGGAGAGGCTGAACTTGGAGTATAGTGTACAGTTTTAGTCATCCTGTTACGGGAAGAATGTGGTCAAACTGGCAAGCGTGCAGACAAGATTTATCAGGATGTTGCCAGGACTAGAGGGCTGTGTTATAGGGAGAAGCACTTGACAGGTACATGGAAGGGTGTGGATCCATGGGAAATGGGCTGAACACAGGTAATTGGGACTAGTTGAGGGACACTGTGATTGGCAAGGACTGGCTGGGCTGTGTTGTTCTATGACGCTATGGACAGGCTAGAGAAAGATTAGAGACCAGCATCAGGAACATGCTGACAGACTTCTATACTTCCTGGACTAAATCTCTCTCTCCCTGGTTTATTTGAGGACTATCTACTTTACTTGTTTACACTGTCTCTATTGATTTTGTTCTGATGACTTCATCTCCATTCCACAGCTGATGAGTTCCCCTTTTCCCCAGTCTAGGTTTCTCCTTCACTCTATCTGTTCCATTTTCCACATCTCTGTTCTGACCCCATCTTCTTGCACCTAGAACAATTGGGTTCCTTTCAACCTACCCCTGCCCCACACTAGTGGAATATTTCTCTGACCAATGCTATGGCTCACTCTTCCATCTCCATAAATTCACACATTTTTTTCTCATGCCACCTTTCCACATCACACATGCTATGTTACTACCTCCCTCTTCACCATCCAGAGTGCCAAACACCCCTTCAGGGTTAGCAGCAAGTTACCAATTTGGTATAGAGCATCATGCAGTCTCTGCTCCATTTGGGAAACCAAACACAGATTGGTTTGAGTTTTGTGGTAAACCATGTATATCTGTCTTGTCACGCTTCCCCCGCTGACTGCTCCTGTGGCTCCTCCCACAGACCCCTGGATATAGGCGATGGTGTCACTGCTCCTCCCACAGTCCAGGGCAGTCATCCAGCATGGACGTGCTCCGTTTTGCTGCTAATAAAAGCCTTTCAGTATTTACTCTACTTCCAGTCTTTTGGAGTTATTGATAGTGCATCAATTTTATTAGCAGTAATTTTAAAGCATGGAGCACGCTTTGAGACCCGACAAATTGGATATCAACCCACGAACACCTGAGGCCAACAATACTTTCGAACTCTGGCTAGCCTGCTTCGAATCATAGCTGGAGGAGATTGAAGTGATCGAGTCCACCGCGAAGCGCAGAGTTCTCCTCTCCAGAGTCAGTCCACGGGTCTACTCAATGATTAGAGACCAGTCGAGTTATGACGGTGTGATGAGTGCCCTCAGACGACAATACCTGCAGCCGGTAAACACCGTCTATGCAAGACATCGCTTAGCAACACTGCGGCAGCGAGCAGGAGAGTCGAGCTCTGAGTTTGTCTGGGCCCAAAAGACACTTGTGCGGGCCTGCGATTGCTGAGGGCTGACAGCCAAACAGCATGCAGAGCTCCTAGCAAGAGACACCTTCGTTACGGGGATCAGGTCAGTATATGTGCGCCAGTGGCTGCTGGAACACGCCGATCTCACCTTACATTCAGCGATTGAGCTGGTCGACACGCTGGAGGCCGCTCTGCACAACTCTGACGTTGTCCAGGCGCGCGATCTCCCGATGGCCTCGTGGACACCGCAGGCCCTGCGCCCTGCCGACGAATTGACCATGGCGGCTGCCAGTCACGAGTCCGCAAAGTGTTACTTCTGCGGACTTGAGAAGCACCCCCAAAAACACTGCCCAGCCCGAGAAGCTACCTACTCCAGCTGTGGAAAGAAGGGCCACTTAGCCAAGGCCTGCAAGTCCAAACTGAGAGTGGGATCAAGCAGCGCCACGTACGAGGCATAGGAGTCACCATCTTGGCCGTTGTCATCTTGCCTGCCTGCTGCTGCGTGCGAAGCATGGGGGCAGTCATCTTGGTCAGCTCCTCCTCACACCGCCTATGGCCCAAGGGCGCTTACCAGGCACTCCCCCGCGCCAGACCACGACAGCGGTTCAACTCTGGCCTCCGTGACCCTCAACCAAAGCGCTCCCCACCAGCTCGCAAGGTCAATGGTGGACACCCTGGTGGAGGGGCGCAGGATAAGCTGCCTGTTTGACACGGGCAGCACGGGAGACTTTTATCCACCCGGACATGGTGCAATGATACGGACTCGTGACACGGCCGGTGAGCCAGAGGGTCGCCATGGCTGTTGGGTCGCACACAACAGCCATCCCGGGGGGGGGGGGGGGGGGTTGTTTAGTGACACTAGTGGAGCAGGGCACAGAATATCTAGACTTTACATTACTGGTCATGCCTCAACTGTGTGCCCCTGTGCTACTGGAGCTGGTCTTCTAGAGCCACCTGAAAAGTGTGGCAATGGGGTATGATGGGCCCCTTCCACCAATCACTGTCAGGAATCCTCAGTTTTGTGGGACTTCGCCATATACCCCGCTACTGACCACACTCACACACCGACCCGCACATCCCACCCAGCACCATGCCAACAGCCGCACTACGGACACCACTTGCAGCCTCTCCACCCTCAAGATCCCTCCCCCACTGCTGTTCGCCAACCTGACCCCCGACTGTAAACCTGTGGCAACTAAAAGCAGGAGGTACAGCGCGGGGGACAGGGCCTTCATTCAGTCAGAGGTGCAGCGGCTGCTCAGGGAGGGGATCATTGAGCCAAGCACAAGTCCTTGGAGGGCCCAGGTGGTTGTTGTTTGGAACGGGGAGAAAAATAGGATGGTCGTGGACTATAGCCAGACCATCAATAGGTTCATGCAGCTTGACACGTACTCCCTACGCTGCATCGCGGATATGGTCAATCGGATAGCTCAGTACAAGGTGTACTCGACCATAGACCTAAAATCCGCTTATCACCAGCTCCCCATCTGCCCGGAGGACCGCCCCTACACCGCCTTCGAGGCGGGTGGCAGGCTCTATCACTTCCTGCGCGTCCCCTTCGGTGTCACGAATGGTGTCTCTGTCTTCCGGAGGGAAATGGACCGGATGGTGGACCAATGCCAACTGAAGGCCACGTTCCCATATCTGGATAACATCATCATCTGTGGTCACGACTGGCAGGATCACAGCAACAACCTCCAACGATTTTTCCAAGCAGCCAAAGCTTTTAACCTTACCAATAGCAGGGACAAGTGTGTGTTCGGAACCACCTGTCTTGCTATCCTTGGGTATATCGTGGAGAACGGGGTCATTAGCCCTGACCCTGACTGTATGCGCCCCCTGTTGGAACTCTCTCTTCCCATCACCCTCAGAGCCCTCAAATGGTGCCTGGGCTTCTTTTCCTATCACACCCAATGGGTCCCTAACTACGCAGACAAGGCCCGACCTCTGGTCAAGTCCACCGCATTTCCCCTCTCTGCCGAGGCCCGCGCAGCCTTCAGCCACATTAAAGGGGACATTGCCAAAGCAACGATGCATGCGGTGGATGAGACCATTCCCTTCCAAGTAGAGAGTGACGCCTCCGACTTTGTGCTGGCTGCTACCCTCAACCAGGTGGGAAGACCAGTGGCATTCTTCTCCCGTACCCTTCAAGGCTCTGAAATTCGGCACTCCGCGGTGGAGAAAGAAGCCCAGGCCATAGTGGAAGCTATTAGGCACTGGAGGCACTACCTCGCCGGCAAAAGGTTCACCTTGCTGACTGACCAGCGCTCAGTTGCGTTCATGTTCAGCAACTAACAGCGGGGCAAAATCAGAAATGATAAAATTTTGAGGTGGAGAATCGAACTCTCCACCTACAACTATGACATCCTGTACCGGCCTGGAAGGCTCAATGAGCCCCCTGATGCCCTATCCCGGGGAGCATGTGCCAGTGCGCAACTCGACCGGCTATACGCCCTCCATGCAGATCTTTGCCACCCTGGGGTCACCCGATTTTACCATTTCGTGAAAGCCCGGAACCTGCCTTACTCCCTTGAGGACATCAGGACGATGACCAGGGACTGCCAAGTCTGCACTGAGTGCAAACCGCACTTCTACCGTCCTGATCAGGCACAACTTATCAAGGCCACCCGCCCCTTTGAGCGACTGAGTGTTGACTTTAAGGGCCCCCTTCCCTCTACCGACCGCAATCTGTACTTCCTTAACATAATCGACGAGTACTCACGGTTCCCCTTCGCCATCCCCTGCCCCAATACCACTGCCACATCAGTCATAAAGGCCCTGCACAAGCTCTTCACTCTGTTCGGACACCCATGCTATATCCACAGTGACAAAGGGTCCTCATTTATGTGTGATGAGCTATGCCAATACCTGCTGGCTAGGGGTATGGCAACTAGTAGGACCATGAGCTATAATCCCAGGGGGAATGGACAGGTGGAGAGGGAGAATGCCACGGTGTGGAAGGCCATACACTTAGTCTTTAGGTCAAAGGGACTGCCGGTCTCTCACTGGCAGGAAGTCCTCCCCGAGGCACTCCACTCCATCTGCTCCCTGTTATGCACGTCCACCAATGCCACCCCTCACGAGCGACTCTTTTCTTTTCCCCAGGAAGTCGACCACTGGGACCACCCTACCAGCTTGGTTGACGTTCCTGGGGCCAATGCTGCTCTGGACACATGCGAGGAGCGATAAATACTCCCCGATGGTCGAGAGGGTTCACCTACTTTATGCGAACCCCCAGTATGCCTACGTGGTCTTACCTGATGGGTGGGAGGACATGGTCTCCATTCGCGACCTGGCGCCCGCAGGAGCACCAGACCCCTACCCTGAACACTCAATGGTGACCATGAACCCCGTACCCACTGATATATATACCCATGAGACATTGCACACACCAAGCCCTACACAGACTCCTCACGACACTCCCATACCAGGCGCCACGCACACGCATGAGGGATTACTGATGCCTAACGGGCTGGCACCTCCAGTCAGGCCAGAGCCAGCACGACCACCATCACCGGTGCAATCACCACTGGTGCTACGTAGACCGCAGTGACGGACTCAACCATCTGATAGACTTAACTTGTAAATATACTTGTCTTACGTATTGTCAGTCACTTCACCCCGTGGAACTCTCTTTTTAAAAAGGAGGGGTGAATGTGGTAAACCATGTATATCTGTCTGGATACGCCCCTCTGCTGACTGCTCCTGTGGCTCCTCCCACAGATCCCTGGATAAAGGTGATTGTGTCTCTGCTCCTCCCACAGTCATCCAGCATGGACATGCTCCGTTTTACTGCTAATAAAAGCCTTTCAGTATTTACTCTACTTCCAGTCTTTAGGAGTTATTGATAGTGCATCAAGTTTCCTTTCCACTCCCACTCTGACTGCTTTCTTTGGCCTACTGTACTGAAGCATCCAATAAGTTTGTTGGGAAGTTTCTCATCTTCTAGATGATCTCACCTCTCCTACAGCCTGCAGGGCTCAGCAATGATTTCAGCCATTTTAAAGAATAAGTAATTCTAGCATTGTATCTCACATTTCCACTGCTTTTCTCTCCTTGTTTTGGGTGCTTCATCTCCTCATTTATATCTCTCACAAACATCAGACATCACCACCCACTTTCATCTGGAACAACAACCACTTAAGCCATTCTATCTTTCCCAGTACCCACCCTATATCAGAACTCTTTGTTAGCCCTCATCCCTCTCCATTGCCCACAACTTCTAACTTTTTATTTCATGAAAAATTATTAACAAATACTGTTTCTCCTGGTCTGATCTCGCCTGATCTGATGAGTATTTCTAGCAATGTTAATTACTTAAAGTTAACATAACTTCCAATATTTTACATTTTATATAACTGATGAAGATGTATTTATGATGCACTTTGGTGTCTAATGTGTAGGCAATGGGGAAATACATGATGGGTGCTATGGAAATCTTTACATTTACTTAGCCTGTGTTGCTGATCATTGATATGTTCCTTAATTGGTGTTGGTATATTATTGTCACATCTACCAAGATACTGGGAAAAGCTTGTTTTGCATACTGCTCATACAGATCAAATCATTAAAAGGTATACCGAACCAGAGTAAAGGTAAAACAATAACAATACAGAATAATTTTTAAAATATACTGAAAAATGCAGTGCAGGTAAATGATAAGATGCAAGATCACAACATGCTAGATTTTGAGCCCAAGAATCCATGTGTTTGTACAAGAGGCCCATTCAAGAGTCTGATAGAAGTAGGAGAATAGTACAGAGAACTTACCTTATTCAGATTTGTACCATTGATAAATGGGGAATAATCAGACAGTGCAGAGAGCTTTAGTTATTGCTGCACTACAGCAAACTATGGTTCTAAACTGCATAAAAATACTTCATTCTGTACTAGTAATATGGAATAATAGGGCCACGTGTGTGTGGGATGACAGAAGGTCGGCACCAACTTTCCCTACTTGATCTGGAGTAAAATTGTTAAGCTATCCTTTCATTGTTGCAAATCCTATTGATACCTTACCTATTTTGTTCTCTTTTTTGCAATCCTTATTTATTTCTTATTGTAATTTTTAATCTCTGTACTGCCAGTGGAAAATAATAAATTAGATGACACACTGCAAGTCTGTGATAATAAACCTGATTCTGATTCCAATGCTGTCCCAAGAATAGAGAATCCCTTATTGTAAGTGTGAGGAAATCTTTTTCCACAAGCTTTGTGGTGGATTAGCTCATCTGACTGTTGGCAAAAAGAACTGAATCAATTTGCAGATTTTGTTCCATTGAAAACAATGAGCTGCCACATTTCCATTAATTTCCCATGATGGTTCCTCCCAGAGATAGCATTCTGGAAATTGTCACTCAAACTCAACCAGAAACCCTGATCTGCTATGAGGCAGCTGGGCAATTAAAGAGACAAATCAATGTGTGCTCCTGGTTAGCTTCAAAATCCTACAACAAGGGAGGAGGTGGCATTGAAACGAAGAGAAGCAAGTACCGGTATGTAATATTTTCTCACTACAGCAAGGATCCAGGACATGGTAATTCTGGTCATCTGATTCTTTTGGAAGCTTTGGAAAGTGTGCAGAAAGAAGTTTTCCAGGTTGCTGCCTGGACTAGAGAATATGAGCTACAGGAAGAGCTTGGACAAGCTTGAATAATTTTCTCCAGAGACTTGAAAGTGAAGGGGAGACTGATGGATGTCTATGAAATTACAAGAGGATAGGGTAGGGTAGGGAGTCAAAATTGATTTTTCCAAGGGTAGAAATGCCAAATGCTGCAAGACATGAATTTAAGGTGAGAGGAGGAAGTTTTTTTTTAATATATAAGCAGAGTAAAAGGTGCCTGGAATACTCCGCCAGGGGTGGTGGTGGAAGTAAACAGAATAGTAACACTTAAGAGGCTTTTAGATAGACAATTGAATATAAAGGAAATATAGGGATATGGACCATGTGCAGGAAGAAGGGATTTAGTTTAGTTTGGCATCATTTTTGGCATAGACATCTGGGGCCAAAGGACCTGTTCATGAGGTCTACTGTTCTCTAATCTATGTTTCTAGGAGAGAATGAGATCTTTAAAAAATTCTACAGATGTACCGTGGAGAGCATACTGATTGACTGTGTCACCATCTGCAGTCAGGGGGTGGGGGCTACTGAATAGGATGAAGTAAGCAGGAGAGAGTTGTAAACCTAGTCAGCTCCATCATGAGCACTAGTCTCCCCGCATCCAGGATACCTTCAAGGAGTCATGCCTCAAAAAGGCAGCATCCATTTCATGCCTTGCTCTCATTGCTACCATCGGGGAGGAGGCGCACACTTAACAAACCAGGAACAGCTTTTCCCCCCTCTGCCATCCAATTTCTGAATGTACATTGAACCCATGAACACTACTTCACTACTTTTTTTTTATTTCTATTTTTGCACTCCTTATTTATTTTAACATATTACACATACACATACAGTAATTCAATTTTTTCTCGATTATGTATTGCATTGTACTGCTGCTACAAGTCAACAAATTTTCTGACACATGCCAGTGATATTAACATGATTCGGATTCTAATTTGACTAGCTGACGAATCAGGGGCGATCTAAGTCAATAGTAAAACTGGTTAAAAGGACTGAATGTCTTATCTCTATGTTCATATTTTTCAAGGAGAGACTGCTCAGCAAGAAACTTGCCCACTTTCGTCATGGGGCAACAGTCATCACTGCTGCCATTTCTGATGTGAACTGCGGGTGGAAGTTGCTGACTCTGAATCACACTGATTATAGGAGTAGGTTGGAAAGTCATTTTTTCCAAGTTCCTTGGGAAAGGTCACCCAACTCACCTCATGTACTTGATCCTGGTGCACACACCAGCCTAAATCAACACAAACTGGGCAACATTGGTTATCGGGAGTTTTCTGCTGCATTAAGTCGCACAGCAAGTGTGGACATTGTCCCTTCTGTGACTTGCAAAAAATTGTGCCTTTCTGTAAATAAAAAAATACAGTAATAGTTGAAATGATAAACATTTTTGTCGTGTTCAATTTAGAGCCCAAAGTATAGAACAGTTAGTCATCCGTCATAATCCCCATCACAATGCAAAAGAGTTTTGCTGCAGAGTCCGCTTGCTGCCTTTAGGTGGGACTGTAACATTAGAAACACACGATCTTTCCCTGCGGTTTCACCAGTTCCTCATACATTTTATTTCCAGTAACTAGGTTCCTTTCTCTCTTCCATTTCCTTTAGTCACCTTGTTCATTACTTACTTCATTTCAACTCCAGTTGAAACTGTCAGCTTGCAGTCCTTCAGCTCCTCATTCAAGTGTTCCACTGATCTTTTATTAAGTTTTTCACCTAAGTTTTCCACATACCTCTACTCTTTCAAAGTTACCTCAATCATCTTTGTGATCTACACTGATTTCCAATTTTTAAATATCTTTTAGGTTTCCCCTCCAATTGTCAGCCACCTTGATCTGTCCTACAAATATACTGCTGTCAGAAGTCTCCTCTGACAGGCTGTCTACCTCCCTTGATGTTGACCAAGTGCCTTTCATGGTCTTCTCTGTAAGCTCTGGCACTCCATTCCCAAATTTCCTTTCGTGTCCATCTTCTCTTTTCAGTCTTTCACTAATTAAAGTTTTGTTATGGCTCTCACTTCAACATTCAAATTCTATCACATTTTTGAAATGTTTGGGACATTCCTTCAGAGCTTAGTCTTTATGGAAATCAACCAGTTGTGCCAGATGGCACTGAACACAAGTTATCCAGCTTTAATCTCCAACATATACTGAGTTATTTGTTCCCAAACAACCACCTTCTGCACTAACAAAAACTTATGACGAGCAGGAAGGCAGGCAAAGTATCTCGGTCTTTATGGACTTTTGCAGGCTCAGAGTCCAATTTAGCATCATTCTCAAAGTCCAGCCCTCAGCTAATGCAAACTGAAAAAACCCTGCGTCAGAGTGCAGAGAGTTAATTGAAGTTCTCCTTCAGCACACTAATCACTGAATAGATCGGACACAGTTCTATGTGCAATTAATTTTAAAAAATCCCCATTTAGCCCTATCTGTAGCAACGATTCCCATTTCAGAATATGTTCTATTTGCCATGTTTACTAGCCAGTAAGATCACATTGTTAGAGTGGACAGTGATGTTTGTGTGAAAAACAAAATGGGAGAAGGAAGGAGGGATAATTCTATCTGAGGAAGAATGGACAATAATATGGAGGTATCAATGGAAGTGTACCAGTTCACAGAAATGGAGGGGGTTTGGATGGAAAAACTTGATAAGATACTTTATTACACCCTCTCAGAAATCCCATTATGATAGTAACCTCCCTGTTTGCTGGAGAAATTGTAGAAATCAAAATGCAAATCATTATCATATTTTTTGGCACTGCCCTGTTATCAAAAACTATTGGAGGGGGATACACAATGCCCTACAAGACATCTTTAAATATGAAATACCCTTAGAGAGGAAGACCATATATTTTGGATATATACCTCAAGAATGGTTGAAAAGAGATAAATATTTAAAGAATATACTGTTGGTGGCTGGTAAAAAGACTCTTACTAGGAAATGGTTATCACAGGAGAGCCCAACTTTAAATACATGGATGGAAATTACAATGGACATTTACAAAATGGAGAAGATAACAACATCTGTTGATCATAAGCTAGAATACTTTGATTCATACTGGGAAAAATGGTTTAACTACATAATGCCTCAAAGGCCTGATTTTATTCTCACAAATCACTGAATATGTTGTAAAAAAAAAGATCACTCCCTACTTGTACATAGTTTTTTCCTTTTGCTTGTTTTTTCTTTCTGCTCTTTTCTATAAGTGTCTACCTCAGATAAATACTTTGTGGACATTTGTGACATATATGATTATATGATATATATGTACAATGTCTGAAATACATCTTATGGAAATGTTTGTTTGATGATGAACTTCAATAAAAAAATAAATTACAAAAAAAGAAAAATTGAGAAATGCTCCACAACAGAATTGATTGTTAGTGTGGGGTAAGAAATCTAATTCAGAGATATCAAAGTTAAGCTTCTGGTCATATGCACAAGTATACATGTATATATACAATAGGGTCTTTTAAGAGACTCTTAGATAGCTACATGGAGCTTAGAAAAATAGATGTCTTTGCAGTAGGGAAATTCTGGGCAGTCTCTAAAGTAGGTTACGTGGTCAGCACAACATCGTGGGCCGAAGGGCTTGTAACGTGCTGTAGATTTCTATGTTTTTATGCACAAGGGTGACGATAAACCTACTTGCAGTACCACCACAGTTACATAACATCATATAAGCAACATTCACAAGAAAATCCCAAATTAAGCATGAATTAAACACATTTTAATGCAATAAAACACAATAGTAACAAAAACTATCGAAGTTCATTTTAATGCAAAATGGTTATGAAAACTGTTTGTCATACAGGATACATAGACGATGTTTATAAAGGCCTAACCCAACCCGCACCCCCAATTCTGTGGGTTGAACAGAAATCAATCTTATCCAGAAATATAATAGGGAAAGTGATTCTCAGGTGCTGGATAAAAGCCTTGGGCCATAGTGTATTAGGAAGAAGTTATTCAATTGTTTGAAGCAGTGCGCATGTGGCAGATTTTATTCAAGATCTTACCCTCAGTCACATATTGTTTAATGAAGTTTAGGTTTTCTGATACTTATTGCCGGTTTCTTTTTCGAGTGAGCAGCATGTCAGTCTTAGAGATGCCATATGGAATGTGCTTTACTGGTCAATCTGTGTGGAGTCCTTAGGGAGGACCCAACTAAGCTTTACAATCACAAACAGACAACCCATCCACAGTTGCTGTTTGGGCTGAAGTGGGTAGAATTGATTGTTGTTTAAGGTATCACAGGTGGGAAATGCACTCCGGCAACAGTCAGATATATGCAACAATGTTGGCCTGGAAGATACTGTTAGATGCTTAAGAACACTGCTCAGAATCCTGTGCTATATTGTACACTCCCTCAGGTCAAGTAGCTTGTGAGACTGAATTTATCACCGTGCCCTGAACAATCCTTTAAAACAAATCATTGGCCTATACTCTGTTGCAATAGTCAATATTGTGTACATAACATGGAATTTTGACTTTCCTGAAACCTGTTGGGATATCATTCTCTGCTTTTCTCATTTTGATCTATTTTGATTTCCAGATATAAATACACTTTTGGGAGATGAATTGTTGACAGCTGTTTCCTGCTGGTCAAGAAAAGTCTTCACAGCCAGTGGAGAAATGGATGGATACTACTGCGAGAAAGCTCAGAAACATTGAAAAGCATACAATCTGCTTCATCATAACTTTAAGCTATCCCAAAGTGTTTTGGAACCAGTAAAAATGGCTGAAATCTACATACTGTTGTTTTGTGAGCATACAAGGCAGTCCACAAGTTAGCCTGTCGTGTTTCTGGCAGTGATTAGCTGAAGAATCACGATTAGCTATAGACAAAAATCACTGATCTTTTATGTAACACATCATAATTGGTTTTGATAAAAAATATGGCAGGCTCTATTGCTGTCGGCATCCATGTCAGTCCAGATTAAACAATGGAAAATCAAATTCCTTGAAAAAGCGAACAATATTTTCATAAAGCTACGGCCAGAGAGAGATGGAGCATAGAAACAAGCCCTATGGCACAAGTGTTTGCCAGTCACCAACTGTATATTCACACTAATCCGGTGTTATCCCCTTTTTTCTCATCAACTCCCTCAGATTCTTCCATTCACCCATGCATTAAGGGGAATTAACGGTGGCCAATTAATCTACAAACCCACGTCATTTGGATATGGGAGGAAACCAGAGCAGACAGAGAGAACATATCCGCTCAAGACAGACAGCACTTGAGATCAAAGTTGAACCCAGAAGCCTGGTGCTGTGAAGCAGTGACTCTCTGGGTTGCACCACTGTAAGAGAACAGCATATTGTATCCATCAGTGTGGTTGACAGTGACATACATTAACTAACAACTGATTTATCATTGTTATTTAAAAGAAATTCATCCCTCCAGTTCAAACTGAAGGCACACTAAATTACTTTTAAAGGATGCAAATTCCAAAATGTATTTTTAACCATGTTACTAACCACACACAGGCATATAATACAAGGATCTTCTCTGGGAACAGTCTGCCCGTGGCTGAACACAAGCCCATCTTCATCTAGACAATCTAAGACAAACACAAATTACAGTAAATTCGATCATTAAAATTGAAAGGACAGTCTAGCACAATATGTTTTCAGATAGACAGATACCAAAGACAAGATTACCAAGGAGAACATGGTTTGATGTGTTTGGCATTATTCAAAGACAAAATGCAGAGGATATGGCATGTAAAGGATGGGCAATAGTGCAAATATGATTCTGAGAAAGAATATAAATATTACAGTCTCAGAGAGCGTCTGTACCCCTAAAGAACACAGTCATTCACACATCAGCTTCATCTCTGAAGCATCACATATTTCACATATCAGTGAACACTTTACCGATTTCTGTAACTTCAAGGCAATTGTAGTTATGACATTTGAAAAACAATCTATCACTTCTAGATTCTCTTGTGGTCCTACGTGACAAATACAATGTAGTCCTGAGACTTGGTGGTAGGCATTTTGTTAAAGCTGCGTGGATGCTCAGAGCAGGGCTTTTGTAAAAAGAAAGTCCTGTTTGCTTACGGTGTCCAGGGGTACAAAATGAAATCACCAATACCATGTTTCTATCAGCTGTTCAAAAATATATTATTGGAAATATGGATGATATATTGTATTAAGAGCATATAATATTATATTAAGAGCATGTGCGCTCTTAATTTCCTCCAAACACAGAGTATAACAGACTGAGCATTTAATACCTTCCCAGTAGCGTAGTTCTCATTCCCATAACCTTCCGGTAGCTCAAAGGCAAATTTCTCTCAAAGGACCCATTGAAACGATGATTCCCAGTAAGGTTTGGGCCTTGTGTTTGTTTTTTACAATGCTGCTTCAACACACAATGTTAGACCAGGATGGACTTCTACCCATAATTTAACGGAAAGAATGTAAAAGGCAATACAACTCTGCAGTCACCTCCAACTCCATTCTGCCTACTGCACTTGTGTAAGGTCACTCATGCTCTTGTTGACCATTCACTGCTTGCCACGGAACCATTGTGCTTTGCTCAAGTACTTACTCAAGTTTTCCTGGACCATCTCATCTTTAATTTTCTCAGAAGCCATTGAAGTGGTTTTGAATGTTTCTGATGGAGGAAGAATGGAGATCCCCCAGGGGGCACCATCTGAAATAATGCCCATTTTCTTAGCCATTGGTTGCTTGGTTGTGATAATTCTTTGACTCTTAGATGAAGTATTTAGTTCCTGTCTGAGCCGTCTCTTGATGCTCCAAGGTAAAATTTGATTCAGATTGTACTTTTTAGGCATTGCACTGCTTAAGAGAGACAAGGAGATCAACTCAGCTTTTGTGTCTGAGGTCGGTTGTTGAGCTTTTGCTCTCTGAGGGCTATGATAGAATTGTGTTGGTGCTGGCATCTCAGGGAGAGTATTGCCTGTGATCGGAGGATGTAAGCCCGAACTCTCAGTGGGAGGTGAAGCCATGGATTCTGGAAAAGCAAAAGGAAAATTTAGTTAGTAATTCCAGGCCAAGAATTAATCTACTGTTATTGACATGGTGGCATGGGATCCCTGAAAACTTGGCCGTGTGGATTCGGAATTCTCCTGTTCACAGAAGGTCGAGGGGGTAGTAATGGGCCATATTCTACCTGGAGGTCAGTGACCAGTTGTGTTCTGCAGGGATATGGTCTTGGTGCCCTGCTGTCTATGAATTTGGATGAGGAAGTGGAGAGTGGGTTAGTAAGAGTACAGATGATGAATGTTGGAGGTATTGTGGAGAGTGTGAAAGCTTGTTGTAGGTTTCAATGAGTTATAGACAGGATACAGAGTTGGGTGGAGAAGTGGCAGATGCAGTTCAATGCAGAAAAGTGTGAGATGATGCACTTTGGAAGGTCAAACTTGAAGATGAATCACAAGATTAATGAAAGGATTTGTAAAAAGGTTAAAGGTTTAGGCAAGCAGTGTGGAGGAACAGAGATATCAGTATCCATGTCCCCAGACCACTCGTTGCTGATAGGGTGGTGTAAAGTGTGCTGGCCTTCATCTGATAGGAGACTGAGTTCAAGGTAATGTTGAAGTTCTTAAAAACTCTGGTTAGACAACTCTTGGGAGTATTGTGTTCAGTACTGGTCACCTTATTACAGAAAGGATGTGGAGGCTTTAAAAAGGGTGCAAAGGAAATTTATCAAGGTGCTGCCTGGATTAAAGAACACGCCTCATGAGGAAAGGTTGAGTGCAGTAAGGCCTTCTTCTTTGGAGTGAAGGATCAGGAGAGCCAACTTACTGTAGGGGTGAAAGATTCTTTATTCAGATATACATTGTGGAATAGTCCCTTTGAACCGCACGACCCAGCAACCTCTGCATTAACTGTAACCTAACCACAGGACAATTCACAAAGACCAATTAACCTACTAACCAGTATGTCTCCAGACTGTGTGAAGAAACCAGAGCACCTGGAGAAAACAATGCATATCACAGGGATGACATACAAACTCTTTACAGAGGATGCCTGGATTGATCTCCAAACTCCTACAGTCCGAGCTGTAATAGCATTCTGCTAACTGCCACGCCACTGTGGTGTCACAATTATGAGAGGCATCCAGCACCTTTCTTCCAGGGTGGCAATAGCCAAAATCAGAGGTTATTCATTTAAGTTCAAAGTAAATTTATTATCAAGGTACGTATATGTCACCATATACAACGCTGAAATTCATTTCCTTGCAGACATATACAATTAATCCAATAACCATAATGGAATCAATAAAATACCTTACCAACAGGGTGAAATAGAAGAAAATAATAATAAGAATAATAAATGAATAAGCAATAAATATCAAGACCATGAGATGAAAAGTGCTTGAAAGTGAGTCCATAGGTTGTGGGAACAGTTCAGTGATGGGGCAAGTGAAGTTATTCTCTCTGGTTCAGGAGTCTGATGGTTGAGCAGTAGTAACTGTTCCTTAACCTGGTGATGTGAGTCCTGAGGCTCCTGTACCTTCTACCTGATGGCAGCAATGAGAAGAATGCATGACCTGGGTGGTGGTGACTCTGATGATGGATGCCGTTTTCTAGCGACAATGCTCCACGTAGATGTGCTCAATGGTGGGGAGGGCCTTATCTGTGATGGACAGGGCCATAGTCACAACTTTTTTGCAGGATTTTACATTCAAGGCCATAGGTGTTTTCCTGTTATGCAGCCAGTCAATATACCCTAGCCAACACATCTACAGAAGTTACTCAAAATTATAGATGTCATGCTGAATCCTCGCAAACTCTTTGGTAAGTAAAGGCGTTGCTGTGGTTTTTTCATAATTGCACTTACATGTCAGGCCTAGGGTAGGTCTTCTGAAATGATAACACTGAGGAATTTAAAGTTGCTGACCCTCTCCACCTCTGATCCCTCGAGAAGAACTGGCTTATGGATCTCTGGCTTCCTCCTCCTGAAGTCAACAATCAGCTCCTTGGTGACATTGAGCAAGAGATTTGTTGTGGCACCACTTGACCAGATTTCCAATCTTCCTCCTACATGCTGATTCATTATCACCTTTGATTCAACCTACAACAGCAGTGTCATCAACAAACTTAAACATGGCATTGGACCTGTGCTTAGCCTCACAGCCATAAGAATAAAGAGAGTAGAGCAGGGGGCTAAGCACACAGCCCTGTAGTTAACCTCTGCTGATGGAAATTGTGGAGGGGATGTTGTGGCCAAACCAAGTGGGATCTGCAAGTGAAGAAATTGAGGATGCAATTGTTCAAGGAAGTATTGAGGTCAAGGTCTTGGAATTTATTGATTTTAAAGAAAGTATAGGGGAGATGTCAGACATTGCTATTTTTTAGACAGAGTTTTGGGTGTCTGGAATACACTCTCCAGTCTGGTGGTAGAGCCTAATGCGACAGGAACCCTTAAAATATTCTTTGATAGGTATGCAAATGTAAGGAAAACAGAGTGTTATGAACTGTGCAGGAGGAAAGAATTAGATTGATGGTCGAGTAGTTCATATAGGTCCACGCAATATCTCAGGCTCAAGCGCCAATACTGTGCTGTACTGTCCTATGACCTATGTTTTATAAATAGAATAACACCAAATGAAGTTCATTCAGCCCATTAAAATGATTCTACCCAATGATTTCTGCTCTTGAAGTACCTTACTCACTCTTGAATTATTGAATCCTTTCCTTTCCTTAGGATGGTACAGAGAACTAATGAATTAATAAGTATTCCACATCTTAGTTTTGATCCAGGCTCAGAATTTCCCCAGAGATACCCTTGCCTGTGTCAAGTAACCCTCTGAAAAATTTCATTAGCAAAAAATAACAAATACTCAACAGCATTTTGCTGGAACCTCACCATCAGGAAGAGCAACAAGGGACCTCTCAATATCTAATGCTTTATCCAACAATTTCAATACTCAGCATTTTTGTGTCTGATTCCACTTAGAATCTCAAATCACATCCCATCTCAAGATCTGAAAATTAATTATCAAGTAAAATATAAACAGACTTGTGGTCTATGTAACCTGATCTATGCAAGTTCTCAAATTCCACTAATTTCCATTAGAGAAGATGACAATTTTCAAAGCCAGTTCATACATGTTTCAAGTCAGGATGGTACTTACGATCTGGACATATAGGACAGCACGTGCCAATGACATGACGCAGAGGCTGTTCACACTCCAGTTCTGTGCAGCTGTCACCTTTCCAGTCACACTCCACGTTACCGTTCTGAGGTGAACAAAGAAGATTATAACAAAGCAACCTCAATACTAGTAGAGTACTCCAGCATCAGAAAAAAAGCAGCAGATTTTAATTGATATTCAAAGTAACTGGGAGACAAACTATTGAACCTTGAGTGCTTTTTCCAGAAGGATTTTTTTTTTTTAATTTACTAGATTTTAGTCCAAACCTATTCATTTCCAGATGGCAATATCACTAATTACAGATCCACAGAGCGAGGCATCACATTGGGATGTAGTGGCGTAGCGATCAAGTGACTGGGCAAGCTTCTAGAGGCTTGATCTATTGACAAACAGAGATGCAAAGTGCTGAATAGTGATTCAGAGGATGTACAAGTGTTAGTTATTGTTCCTTTTACCAAAATGCATTATCATACATTTTCCAACACTGTATTGCATCTGCTACTTTTTTGCTCATTCTTCCAATTTGTGCTGCTGCAAACACATTGCTCCTCAGCACTATCTACCACTCCACCTGTCTTTGTATCATCTGCCAACTTTGCCACAAAGCCATCAATTCCATTATCTAAATTACTGACAAAGAATGTGAAAAATCGCAGCGCTAATACTGACCCGAGGAACCCCAATGGTCACTGGCAGGCACCAGAAAAGTTCCCCGTTATTCCCACTCATTGACTTCTATCTGTCAGCCATTTCTCTATCTATGCCAGTATCTTCCCTGTTAAGTCATAAGATTTTATCTTGTTAAGCAGCCTCGTGTGTTGCGCCTTATCAAAGGCCTCCTGAAAATCGAAGTAAATGACATCCACTGCCTCTCCTTTGTCCACCCTGGTTGCTACTTCCTCAAAGAACTCTAACAGGTTAGTCAGGCAAGATTCCCCTTTACAGAAACTATACTGACTGACTTATTTTATCATTAGTATCCAAGTACCCTGAAATCTCATCCTTAACAAAGAACTCCAACACTTCCCCAACCATTGAGGTTAGGCTAACTGGCCTATAACTTCCTTTCTTTTGCCTTCTTCCCGTCTCAAAGGGTGGAGAGGCATTTGCAATTTTCCAGTCCTCCAGAACGATTCCAGAATCAAGTTATTCTTGAATGCTCACAACCAATACATCCGTTATATCT
Organism: Hypanus sabinus; assembly: GCF_030144855.1. Lineage (NCBI taxonomy): Eukaryota > Metazoa > Chordata > Chondrichthyes > Myliobatiformes > Dasyatidae > Hypanus > Hypanus sabinus. The sequence goes on from NC_082712.1 coordinate 126,491,875, forward strand.
TCAGCAACCTCATTCAGAACTCTGGAATGTAGTCCATTTGGTCCAGGTGACTTATCCACCTCAAGATCTTTTGAGTTTGCCTAGCACTTTTTCCTTTGTAATAGCAACAGCACTCACTCCTGCTCCCTGACCGTCACAGACCTCTGGCACACTGTTAATGTCTTCCACAGTGAACACTGATGCAAAGTCTTTATAAAGTTCATCTACCCTTTCTCCATTCTCCATTACTACCTCACGAGCATCATTTTCTGGTGGTCTAATTTCAACTCTCAACTTTTTTTATATAACTGAAAATATCATTTGGTATCCTGTTTTATATTATCAGCTAGTTTGCCCTCATATTTTATCTTCTCCCTTCTTATGGCTTTTTTAGTTGCCTTTTGTTGGATTTTAAAAACTTCTCAATCAGCCAACTTAAAACTTATTTTTGCTACATTACATGCCCTTTCCTCGGTTTATGATGCAGTCCTTAACTTTCCTTGTCATCCACGGTTCCCACATGAGAACAACTTCTCTGCAACATATCTATCCTGCGTCTTATGAACTATTCCCAGAAAATCAGCCACTTCTGCTCTGCCAACATCCCATCAGTACCCCCTCCAATCCATCTGGGCAAGCCCCTCTCTCATGCTTCTGTAATTCTCTTTATTCCATTGTGATACTGATACATTTGACTTGTGCTTCTCCCTCTCAAATTGCAGTACAAATTCAATCATATTATAATCAATGATTCTTAAGGGTTTCTTCACCCTAAGCTCCCTAATAAAATTTGGATTATTACACAACACCCAATCTAACATGGCCTTTCACAGAGTAGGCTCAAGCACCAGCTGCTCTACAAATCTGTCTTGCAGGCATTCAAATTCCCTTTCTTGCGATCTGACACCAACCTAATCTTCCCAACCCCCTTGCATATTGAAATCCCTCATTACAAATGTGACATTGCCTTTATTACATATCCTTTCCAGCTCTGTTTGCAATCTCAACCCCACATGATGGCTACTATTTGGAAGCCTAAATATGATTCCCATTTTTTAAAAACCTTGCAGTTTCTTAACTCCATCCACAAAGATTCAACTTTCTCTGACCCTATGTCACCTCTTTCTAAAGTAGTATTTCCATCTCTTATCAACAGAGCCACACCACAGCTGATGTCTTCCTGTCTGTCCTTTTGATACAAAGTATATCCTTTGATCTTAAGCTCCCAACTATGGTTTTCTTTGAGCCACGACTCAGTGATGCCCACAATATCATACCAACCAGCCTCTAATTGTGCTGCGAGTTTGTTCGCCTTATTCCAAACACTACACATATTTAAATACAGAATCTTCAGTCCTGCATTCTTCGCCCTTTTGAATTTTGCCCCTGTGGTACAATTTAACTCTGCTCTGTCTGCCTTTGTACACAATCATTGGCTTGTCTTTCCTTAAGTTCATGATTCACCCGTCATCTACTTGTAAACCTGCTGGCTCATAGTGGTTCCCATTCCCCTGCTGTATTAGTTTAAACCACTCACAATAGCTCTAGCAAACCTGCCTGCAAGAATATTGGTCCCCCTTGGATTCAAGTGCAACTTGTCCCTTTTGTACAGGTCCCAGCTGCCCCAGAAGTGATCCCAATGATCCAAAAAAAGAAAAAAAAAACCTGCCCCCTACTCTAATTCTTCAGCCACGCATTTATCTGCCACCTTATTCTATTCCTATCCTCACTATTGCACGGCACAGGTAGAAATCCCAAGATTACTACCCTTGAGTTTCTTAACTTCCATCCTAACTCCCTGTATTCTGTTTTCAGGACCACCTCCCCTTTCCTACCCATGTCATTGGTACCAATATGTACCACAAGGTCTGGCTACTCACCCTCCCTTTTCAGGATATTGTGGACATGTTGAGAAATATCATGCATCTTGACACCTGGGAGGTGAATGACCATCCATGTTTCTTATTCGTGTCCACAGAATCGCCTATCTGTCGCCCTATCTAAAGAGTCCCCTATTACTGCTGCCATCCTTTTCAGTTCCCTTCCCTTCTGAGCCATAGGGATGTTTGAGGCATCCCACTTTCAGGGGTCAACACAAGAGGAAAGCATACAGTAAATGGCAGGATATGTTGCATTATTGATCTGAGAGTAACAGCTCCCCGAAAGCAGCAATTCAAGGGAATAGAGAGCTAATGAAGGCACAAGGCGACTTGTCTTCATCAACCAGGGTGCCAAGTACAGAAGCTGTCAACTCATGTAGCAGCTGCATAAAACTTCGATTAAGCCACTGTGCGGTTCTAGTCAGCACACGAAAGGAGGGATACAGAGGCTTTGGACAAGGGGCAGAAAAGGTTCATCAGGACATTACTTAGAGTGAAGAACAAAGTAAAAATGGCCAAACTTAGATTGCTTTCCCTGCACCACCAGAAGCTGAAGGATGACCTGCTGGAAGCATACAAAATTATGACAGGCATTAATAAGGTCAGATTTTTTATCCCTAGGAGTTAAGCACCTGGAGACATAGCTTTAAGTTGAGAGGAAGAAAGCTTGGAGTTTAGTGCCTCTCAGGGGAGGTGGTATATGCAGATATAAAAGCAACATTCAAGAGGCATTAGGATAGGCATACAGTATGGACAAATAGGGATTAGAGGGATACGGACAATGTGTAAGAAGGTGGGATTAGTTAGATCGGCAGTATGGTCTGCACAGATATGATGGCCCAAAGGGACTATGTTCTATCAAAAGCTAAAATAAAAAACAAGAAAATAGTGGAAATGTCCAGCAGGTCAGGAAATAACTGACAAAATAACTCTAGACTCACATTCAGCATTCATGATTACCTTGTGGATGAATGCAAGTAAAGTTGGAATGAAAAGGTTGCCACATCAAATCCACAGATCCTGTACAATTTATTCTACCACAGCAATTTAAAATCCCCATGGACAGCTCTGTGTAAACAGGCGTTAGATGGAAGCCTAAAGCAAAACTAAAATCATTTAATCCACTTAATTGAAATTATCTCCATGATTAATCCCATTGATCCAGCTATTCCATTTATGTTTAGTTAATTATTTTAGACAAAATTGATTTTCATAGGAAGCTTACAGCACAGGAGTCCTTTTGTCCCATCAAGCTCTTGCTGGCTCTGGATAAAAGTTCTCTAGAGACTCAGGAGATCAGAGAAGCTGGAATTGTGTTTGGTGTTCTCAGCGCTCTCCCTGTTGACCATTTTGTTTTAAACCAAATTAGCTCCCTCCTGAACGTCAAAATTAATTCCAACTACTATTGCATAAAGAAGGTTTTCCTCATTACTATGGCTCTTCTGCCAATTATCTTCATTCTAAATACATATTCCATCAATGTGAACAGTGTTTTCTGTACCAACTCTGTACATATCCTTCACGTTTGTAAAAATCACAAGCATTATTCACATGCATAACTGAAGTTCAAAATTCATTTTTCATATCTTCAATTTATTATGAAAGAACATAGATTCATTTTCTTGTGGGCATTCATAATAAATAAAAAGAACCTAACAATAATAATAATAAAGCAATAAACATCAAGACCATGAGATGAAATGGCCTTGAAAGTGAGCCTATAGGATGTGGGAACAAGTTCAGTGTTGAGGTGAGTGAAATTGTTTGAAGTTATCTCCTCAGTTGAAGACCCTGATGGACAGGGGTAATAATTATTCAGATCACCTACCGTACAAAGGCAGACAACACAAGGGTCTGCAGCTGAGATGTAATAACCCCCATCTTCCAGAATCTGACCATCGTACAGACACACTACGGAAAATGTGCAAATACGCAGGTTAGAAAAATAGCAGTTTCATTTAATAACTAAGATACACACTGTATACTAGATTATAATGTGCACAAACATCAGTTCATAGTAATTAAATTACACTTAGACAATAACACAAAGTTTAAAAAATGATCAGGCAGCCAGAAGCAATACAAGAGAGAACTGCACCAAGTTCTATTTATATAGCACTTATTTTAGCAAAATGTATCTATACGACACATTTTGGCAGGGAGCAATAAGAAGAGACAATCATGCAGTTGATCAAATGTTCCATTGCTGAGCAATTCTTAAGAAGTACCTTAAAGGGGAAAGAGAAAGAAGTTGCAAAGCTCGTGGGTTGGGGACAGTCGGTGGGAGGGAATACAGAGACATGGCTTGAAAATTCACAACATGGCTGACAATGGGGAGATAATAAAGTACCAAGATGTCTATTACAACAGAATTAGCAAAGTGCAGGATGTAGGAGTTTTACAAAGATTCAAGTGGCAGATAATTTCTAAAATATCGGTCTTGATTAAGCATCAATCCATTTTATGTTTAAGTAAAGCAGGCTCTGGAGAAGAGTCTGCTGCCTGGGAAAAGGCTCCGAAGCATTCGGGCTCTCACAGCCAGACTATGTAACAGTTTTTTCTCCCAAGCTATCAGACTCCTCAATACCCGAAGCCTGGACTGACACCTTGCCCTAATGTCCTGTTTATTATTTATTGTAAAGCCTGCACTGTTTTTGTGCACTTTATGTAGTCCTGTGTAGGTCTGTAGTCTAGTGTAGCTTTCTCTGTTTTTTTTTTATGTAGTTCAGTCTAGTTTTTGTACTGTGTCATGTAACACCATGGTCCTGAAAAACATTGTCTCATTTTTACTGTGTACTGTACCAGCAGTTATGGTCGAAAAGACAATAAAGTGACTTGACTGGACTTGATATTCAGAGTGGACTATAAACCGATATATGCTCTGTGGAGGCCATCTTAATAGCAATGCTTATTACCTTTGTGGAGCAATATTCCTGTCTGGTACAGGAGGCCAAAGATTAAGAGTGGCATGGGCCAGGCTTAAAGTAATGTATATTACTTGTCTGGCTTTTGCAGACTGTTACAATATATTTGACTGTTTATGTTTTTTTTAAAATTTAAAGTTTATTCACAAAGATCTTGAGTATTTCAAATGCGTAAGAAGGCAGTGGTCTTAAATATGACCACAGGTCTGTTAATAAGCAGTAAGTGTAAAGAAGACATGGTGAGGATTGTAATTCCAGTTAGAAGTGGTTGGGACTAAGTGTTCGGAATGATCATTTCTGGCACAGGCCTGTTCAATCCCTGATAAAAGGATGGCCTAACCAACAGTTGGCACATCACATTCTTAAACCATTTCTTGATATCAACACTAATTAATTGCCATCTTTGAAGCTTTTAGAATGAAAACCTCACTTTAACATAAGTTGACCACATTAGCAATCACCAGATGAACTTGAAGTATCAAGAATTTTGAAAGTGAAAATTCAGACTAGTCATCAAACTCAACCAGACTTACAAAGAATCGATACCAAAACATTAATTCTGATCATTATGTTTCTGAACTGTATGACACACAATACCATAGTGGAGTCAATCATTTTATCAAAATATTTCTCACGGGAGATGGGGAGAAAAGTCCTTGCCAGAACTGAGGCAACGCAGCTGCACCTCCATCGGGCTCACTAATGAAGGAGTGAACGAGACTTGCAGTATTCTACATTACCAAAGTCCAACAGGATTTTGCAATCACAATGTTAATGTCCAAGACAATTACTTGCACTGTGCTCCATCCAATGGTACACAAGTCCAGGAGACAATGCAACAACAGTACATAATAAATGTAGTTCCATCGCTATTGAGAGCTATTGATGGAATAGTCCTGCAGTACCTGTTGGGTTTTTTTCAAAAATACAATCACAGTGACTTATGATCATGAAAAAAGGCATACAAGATGTGTAAATACACCTTCGATTGGACTTGGAGTGGTCTCTGCGTCCGAGACTGCCGCTATCTTACTGGTCTCCATATTCAAAAGATCATTGTTCAGAATTTCTACAATTTTCAACATGATACCACCAGATGACACATCTTCCTCTATCCATTAAAAGAAACCATTCCTTTAGGGTCAGATTCGTTCTTCCAACTCCAACTAAACCCATTCTTTTTCATGACATCTTCCTGTACAACCATCAGAGAATGCAATGCCAGCCCTTTTCCTTCTCCCCTTTCTACCACTCACAGAATATATGCAATGACCAGCTGAACCAGCTGTTTGTGCGTAGACCATAGAGTATTCCTTACAATTGCAGCATACTACATTCTATACAGTATGTACTATAGAGCTTCCCTAGTATCATGGAAACCAGAAGCAGATACTGTATGTGACCAGATTGCGGAACAGTGCTGTTCAGCCTATGAGAAAGAATCCAAGCCTGAAGTTACCTGTCCTTTTTAATAATGCATCCCAATTCCATCCTGCCCTTGTTGTTTCCTATTCCAACAATGCTCAATACAAGCTTATCATTGAAGTTTTTGGATCAGATGATCAGCTGTTACAAACTTTTCTCGGGCATTTTCAGCATTTGAAGTCTTTCTTTTTAACTGCTCTGCTTTTCTAAAATTTTACATTTCACCCTTCACTCCCGAATTACACCTTACAGTCACATCTTTTCTTATTCACTTGTCTTCATCATTTAGTTCCAGTTGGCTCCACTGCCAGTAAGGACTTTGAATCTTATTTATTTATTAACATACAGAGCAGACTAGGTCCTTCCTGCGCTTTGAGCCACAGGACCCAGCAATTTCCTGATTTAATTCTAGCCTAATCATGGGACAACTTGCAATGACAAATTAACCTACCAACTGGTAGGTCTTTGGACTGTGAGAGGAAACCGGAGCACCTGGAGGAAACCCACATGGTCATGGGGAGAACGTAAGAACTTTTTATGGGTAGTGGTAGGAATTGAACTCGCTCACCGGTACTGTAAAGTGTCGTGCCCACCACTACATTACTGTGCTGTCCCCGTACCTCACCCTATCTCCGACTTCCTCTTCTACAGGAGGCGCAGAGTAGATAAAAGAGAACTTTTCTGGTTGGCTGTTACTGAGTAGTGGTGTCTGCACAGGACTGTGCTTAGGTCTTTTCTTTTCATGTTTTGTCAATAATTTGGACAACATAATTGTTGGCTTTGTGGCCAAGTCAGTAGACAACATAAAGATAGATGGAGAAGCAGGTGGAATGAGGAAGCATGGAGTTTGCAGAAAGACGAGGACATATTAGGAGAATAGGAAAAGAAGTGGCAGATGGAAAACAGGTGTGGAGATGTGAATAGTCATGCACTTTGGTAGATGGAATAAAGGTATAGACTATTTTATAAATAAGGAACAAATTCATAAATCTGATGGGAGTCTGAATGCAAGATTCCCTCGAGGTTAACTTGCAGATTGAATCAGTGGTAAGGAAGGCAAATTCAATTTTAGCTTCATTTTGAGAGGACCAGAATATAAAAGCAGGGATGTAATTCTTGGGATTTATAAGGCATTGGTCAGACTGCATTTGGATCATTGTGAGCAGTTCTGGGCTCCATACCCAAGAAGGAATGTGCTGGCATTAGAGAGGGTCCAGAGGAATTCCGTGAGGATGATCTCAGGAATGAATGGGTTAACATATGAAGAATGTTTGATGGCTCTGAGCCTGGTAGCCATTGGGAGCTCAGAAGAACGAAGGGGATCATATTGAAACATACTGAATATTGAAAGGCCTAGAATGAGTGGACAAGGAGAGGATGTTTCCACTGTTAGAAGAGTCTAGGACTAGAGTGCATAGCCTCAGAGTACATCCTTTTAGAGACTGATGAGGAGGAATTTCTTTAGCCAGAGGGTGGTGAATCTGTGGAATTCTTTGCCACCGATGGCTGTGGAGGACAAATCTTTGGGTACATTTAAAGTGGAGGTTGATAGATTCTTGATTTGTAAGGGTGTTAGAGGTTACAGGGTGATGGCAGGAGAATGAGGTTGAGAGGGATAGTAAATCAGAAATGATGGAATAGTGAGGTAAAGTCAATCTGCTCTATCTTATGGTCAATGGTCTTTTGGTCACCCCACCCCTCTCTCCCACAATTCCTCGCAATGTAAATAACATTATTATCAATCTTACCCTAAAATCTTCCTAATTAAATGTTCCCAGATCTGAAAAGGAAGTCCACTGCTTTCAATCTTTAGTTTCTACTGGTGGAAGGAAAACACACGTGGACTTCACTGCTACTGGTTCCCCAGCTGGTGGATACAACACCAGCAGTGTTTAATCTTACCTGAGCATGTCGGGCAGCAGTCGCCTGGGACAGAATGGGGATGATCACAGGAAGGGGGCTCACACTCCTGAACTTCACAGCTTACTTCTCCCATCTGTTTAAGACAGTCAAGCAGAAATTGAGCAGTGGTGTTAGTGGAGGCGAAGCAGCCAGAGAAAGTGCAGGTGATGTGAGTAGCATGTGAGAGGGAGAGTAAAGGAAAGACTGAGAACAAGAGAAAAAGTGAGAGCAAATGAGAGTGAGGCAATTAACAGAAAAGAGTATTGTAATGAGGAACACGAGCAAAACCGATGAGTGACAAGGCATTACCAGACACAGAAAGATGGAAAGATCAGAGCAGATCTAAAAAATCATAAATGATGGAAAAACAACTTTCAAAAGCATCCTAATAGCTTCATTTTAAATAATTACTTTAAGTACAGATGCTAGCAATAATACTTCTAAAGCCAGCGTTTACTAATAGGTTATTTGGGACTAAATGTTGATTTGTACTGCATCTCCAGTTTAACATAAACACAAGTTATGTGTTAATAATACAAACTTTTCTTTTGTTCATTTAGCAAATAGTTACAGCACTGATCAATTGCAATCCAACATGAACATTCAGCCAGTTTCCTCTCACTGAGCTATTCTGCTCTGGCTGGTGTGCTTTCCCCACCTGTTCACCAGGTGTCCTGTTCCATCCCACCCTCCGAACCATCTTGATTTTTCCCTGCAGTAAACATCACTGCTTGTCCCTGGTCGTCTCATAGGAATCAGAGAACATCTTCTCAGAGTAGAACTTACTTGGCAGATGCAGTAGTGGCAGGGTCTGTTCTCAGGCTGAAACGTCTGGCCATTGGTGACCTTCCTCCCTTCATAGTTGCAGTCTGAAAGGGAAAGAGCACATGAATGTAAATGTGCCACAATAAGGACGAACTCAGTATCTGAACACTTCACTGTCTCATTTTCTGGCAAAACTATTCAGTTATACACAGGGGGTGAGGAATTGTTACACCACTTAGTTTGAGAATATTCCTCCAGCTCTTAGGGATACGATTTACTGAAGATGGAGATGGACAAACTACACTGAGACTTCCATCAAGCTTAGTGATGCATAAAATCAGGAGGGAATGCATCTCCCTTCATGTGAAATGGACTAATTAACTTCGCACCCCCATTTTGTTCATCTATATTCAGGAGAAAGTTAGGCTATTCCAAATACAAAGGTAAAATTCAACACTCAGAAACTCTGAACGCCAAAGCAAATCAAAGGGATGTGCCTAATGTATAAGCTGGACAGGGTTGAAAAGAAGATAGCAGGTGTTGAAGAAAGAATCCGGTCATTAGAGGCAGCAAGGAGGGCAGAAAGCAATAAAAGGGTTTAGGATGGAGCACTGGACACAGAGGAGAAGGTAGGTGTGTGAAGTTGGATCACAAGGTGTGGCTGGATGATCAACTTTCACTACTTTGTGCATGTTGATTAATATTTCTCAAGCTATGCTCCTTTGGGATGTGGTGTTGGATTGCTTTTACTGTCCAGTACTTTTCAACGATTCTGTTACTTTACCAATACTTAATCATGCCAGGGCCAGTGACATTTCTCTGAATGCAGTCATAGCCAATGCAGAATTATTCAGATTTCAGCAAAATTGATAGAAATGGAAAGCTGAACATATTAGAAATTTAAGATAACAATATTACACATCTGGTTCATCCCAAGCAGTTGGTAGAACACAGAACTCTGATTTCTGTCAATTGGGTTGCCAGATGCAGTCACACCATGACACAGGAAAAAGAACAGGCATTATTCCTGGAGACATCTTCTGTTTTCACCTAAAAAAGGCATGTAGTTGATTACAGTATACGCACAGCAGTATAACCTGGAGCTTTGGAAGGTATAACACATTTTCCAAGGACAGCATAGTCATTTAGTAGCTTACATTCTTAATCTGGGAACCCAGACATCGTTTCATGGATGCAGGGCTCAATTGCTAACAGAGGACTTGATCAGAACAGCATCATCATCAGCATATTTAATCATTCTCCCCATTCCCTGTTGGCATAAAGCAGTTCTATGGACAACTGACCTCTGATTGTGCATTCTCTCATTGGTTCCATACAATTCACCTTTTCCCTATTTATTAATCAATAACTGGAAAAAGTTAGATACAAAGAGGAGAAGTTTCATTGATGTGGGATAATATTGCTTTCTATCCATACTATCCTTTGGCCTCAAGAGTCACATACTTACAGATACTGATAGCAACATTTCAACAGTAAACCTGACTGTCTTCCTCAGGCACAGGGTAGACAAATGACAAGTCTCCCTAGAGATACCTCCTTGTATACCCTCTCAAGTGAGCAGGGCATTGGTGGGGCTTAATGCTCAATCCTGATTGGCTGCTACTGAATTGCCTATTCCTGAGTGGTTAGTTTGATTGGTTGATTTATTAGGCCAAACCCTGCATCAGGGAGTTGTGTACTCCACACTTCTATTACCATGCCAAAAATATATATATCGATGAGACTGGAAGGCCATTGAAGACCAGGATAGCAGAACGTAAGTGTGCCTTATAAAAACTTGAGAGCAGAGTGAAGTAGGATCAGTGAATACTTCTTATCATGCTCATGTAGACCAACGTTTGAGGAAACCAACATCCTTGGCAAGGAAGAGAATGCCTACAAGAGAAAGATTAGGGAGAATTAGGGTATCACTGGAGAAGGAGCATATGGGGATCAAAATGTATGTTTTAAGGAGTGTAGAGATAGTTGCAGTCTGCGTCCACGCATTTCTAAAAAGGGTTTGGCCTAAAAAAAATCAACCAATCAGAGCAAGGCCAATTCAAATAACCAATCAGGATAGGCAATTCAGATCCAGCTAACCAGGACTGAGCATTAAGCCCACCCATGCCCCGCTCACTTGAGAGGGTATATAAGGAGTTGTCTCCAGGAGGACTTATCATTAAACAAGAAGGGAAGGAATTATATTGATTTGACTTAGAATTGGGCCTACTGCACTTAATGATTCCTTATATCATTTTGGAAAACATCATTCTGGGGTATGTCAGTGCTGTCATTATTTTGAAATGGTTGAACACATTCTTTCACATTGTGAAGCATATAAGGCAGAAGAAAGCAAACGCAGGCTGCAGTACTGTTTTTGGGGGTTGAAAGTTTTCATTTAAAAACTTTAAGTTATGGAAGTGACTTTTAATTTTATTCACAATATTGTCTTTCATTATTTACAATCTATATGGCTTTTTGAGGTAATTTAGTTTTCATTTAATAAAGCATGAGTGGGGGTTTTATTTCCCAACTCTCTACACCACACTCCAGTCCAATTGGTGGTGGTAATGTACCTTTAAATCGGACTGCCAACCACCATTAAATCAGAAGAAGAAAGAACTTGTCATTTGACTAACTTGTGCCTGAGGAGGACGGTCAGGCTTAATGTTGAATCGGTATAATCAGTATCCGTAAGCATGTGACTGTTAAGGTGAAAGGATAGTATGGGTAGATTTGATAGCCAGTCACAAAGCTTCTGTAGTCTGTATTACTTTCTGCCTGCTTACTATCCTGGAAATAAAAAAGAGGCATCCTTAAACCAGGTAGCCTTTGAATATCACGAGTCTACTGTGAAATCAAAGATTCTATCTGGAGCTCAGATTTCTTCCAAATGCCTTTTCACAAGTGCAATTGAACCACAGTCACTAAAACTATCTCAATTTACAAAAAAATCACTAGTTCTATATCTTGCAGCTCCCTATTGGACATCACCAAGAAGGATCACCATTTCAATACACCGCATTATTACCTTTTACAAGGCATTTAAAATAAGCTATCAATTCTGATCTTGCCTTGGGTAACCATTATTACTCATTCCATATATGAATAAAGCCAGTCACGTGAGTTCCATGCCACATTTCCAATCATGCACAAACAAAATAATAGTAAGTATCTTGCTTTTACAAAGCTACACAAAGATGACTGGGTTTCCACTGGACAGCACAGCAGTTTGAACTCAAGTGACCCGGGTTTAATCTCGACCTCCAATGCTCACGGTGTGGAGTTTGTACATCTGCTCTGTAAATTCCTCCTTAGTTTCTTCCTACATCGTTGTCCCTACCACTGGTGGAGCTGAGGAGGATCGAAGGATTTATCACAGAGACGTATAGCAACTTGACGTACTTCGTACATGCCGTCCATGGTGCTTGTCTATGCTCATCCCACTTGCCTACATTGCACTGTGCTTTTCCTATCCAAGTACCTGTCCAAACACTTTTTAAGCATTGTAATTGTATCTGCTACCAGCACCTCCTCTGATAGCTCATTACAGATCTCTGTGATTATCTAACTCAGATATTCTTGAAATTTCACCCCTCACACCTTAACCCTGTGCCCTTGAACTGGGAAAATAGTTCTTACTATTTATACCATCTCTGCCCCTCATGATTTTATTAATCTCTATGAGGTCACCCTTCAGCCCATGTTTCAGTGAGAATAAACCGTGCTTATCCATTCTCTCCTTTATAAGTACAGCCGTCTGTTCCAACCTCCTGGTGAATCTCCTCTGCACTCTCTTCATTATTATCTTATTCTTGCTTAGTATGTGGCCAGAAAGAGAATGGGTATACAGCTGCCAAGTATCGCATGGGGTTTCCGATGATGGTTCACAGAACTGTATAGAATACTTCAAGTGTGTTCTAACTAATACTCTGTAAACCTGCACCATGACTTCCCCACTCCTCATCAACCACACTGTCTGTCAAATCTACTGGAACAAAGGTTTCTCTTTCTGTAGGTCAATGAAGTTGAAGTCTTGCAAATTATGTTCTTCTTGCTGATCTGTTCCTTTTCATAAAATTTATCTACAGGCCTAAAAGTATTCTTCTAAAAACGCATTCCCATCATTGCATTGTAGTTAGCCTGGATAGTGTATATTCCTCTGTAGAAATGCATTACATCTTGGCATTATTTCTGTCTACACACACACACACTCCAGGAAACAATATACAGTGGTCATCAAAAGGCAGTTTGGCTAATATCAGTCAGCTGAGGCCTAATGAAATAACCCCATTGTCCCGATTGGTTGACAGCTACTGTGGCCAACAGCGGATGTTATTTGGTCGGTATACAGCTGAGAAGTACCACAAAGGGTTCCGAGTTACAGTTCACAATCCTCAACTGCTGCAGAATATCTGGGATACTGTAATAGCACATACCCATACAAAGGGGGCAGCACTCGCCTTCAGAATGGAAAGGATAGGCGCAGTGAACTTTGCACTCCACAGGAGAGCAGGCGGCAGAGCCAGACTGTGGAAGGGAAACAGGACAGAATGTTAGGTGATGCTGCAGTTAGTTCTAATGGGTCTATATGACCTGAAGACAATAATACAGCAAATGGTGAAATGTAGTAATAAAACCAGAATAATATAATAGGACTGTACTATAAATAGAGCAAGAAATGACCTGGGTCATGCCTGATTGTCAATTTACTCTGAATTCTTAACTGAATAGCTTTCACTTAGCAGTCACAAATTTCCAACCACCCACACCAACCATCCTGCGCAGAAAACCCTTTGACTATTTTGCAAACTTCCTCACCAGGAGATAAAGCATGTCAGTGTGATTGTGACAAACTACAAATGCAGCAATATTATTATTTGATAATAACCTTTTCCAGATGCATCCTGTCACTCCATAAAACTGTAAAAGTAAATGAAATCCAAGCTACAAGCAGCCCAAAGTCAAATCACACAATTAAAACATTAGCTTTATTGAAATCCAAAGTCTTAATCTTTGTAAAAATATCAAAGTGATAAAAATGAATAAGGTTTGGAATATGAAAGAAGCGTACACACCCACCAGACAGATGCAGGTGAGGCAAGAGTCTACAGATGAGGGAAAGGTCTCATTATTCTGATAGATCATCCCACCATAGGCACAACCTATAAGAAGAATAAAAGTGTTAGTGTTAGATTTAACACAAATGCCATAACTACCAATCAACAATGACGATAGTAATTACGTTTGGTAATATTAATCCCTATGGATTTTCAGTAATTAAGTTGATTACTAAGGTTGTCATAGCCAGGGATTGTCATAGTGGGTATTCCCTACCACTACCTATAAAGTGCTCCAAATGGCGTGCAACTCTAACAGCATTTGATAAACAAGTGCCACCCTTGGCCTTCACGTGTGGCCCGGTGGAACTGTTGCTACTGACAAGTGAAGGGGCAAAAGTGGACCACTGGTGCCTCAAAACCAGTTGCTTCAGGCAGGTGGGGCTCGTCAGCCTTGGACGGCAGCCTGCCTAGGAGAAGGAAAACTTGCGGCCATACCCACCCACGGGAAAGTCTTCCGGAGTAAACCCTGAGGAAGAAATCCAGAGCCGGGGTCCCTAAGGCATTTTGATGACATTTACAACTTCACTCTGGCAAACTCTGCAACGACACTGGTGCCAAGCTGTATCGGCTCTTGCCCTTCCCTTGGACTACATCAGTGATGTGGAGGGGGGGAACCCGCTGCATGGGCAACAGCGGTTCTTCAAATCTTCCCGCCCAGGCTCACGTCCTGGAGAGGACACAGAGGTGCAAACCCGTGATCCCCTGGGATCAAGGGCTGCCTGCTACTACTGGAGGTACCGTGGCTGTCATTGACACATAGCAGTGCCATTGATCCTAGACGTTTTGCTGGAATTACTCAGCACCTGCTGGGGTAAATGCAACTCCAAAAACAAGAACCTTCAGAAAAGGGCAAAGCAACCCATTTGCTCAGCACCCCACCCTCCACTTCAAAAACATGCTCTTCTCGAACTGGATATAGATCGGTACAGTCTGACTGCAGTGTCTTCTATCCACAAAATGCATCACAGTAACTTAACAAAGGACAAGGGCCAGCAGCTGTGTGGGGACATCACCATCAAAAATCTGACTTCACCCTAGTTTGGAAAGGAACTGTGTCCCTCTGCTGTGCTACATCAAAATCTTGGAATACCCTATCTAACAGCTTTTCTGCCTGTTCGTATTTCCTCCATTCCTTTTCTGACTTGGGAAGATATTTCACAGGTGGTTGTTTCCACTGTTTTTACTGTCTATGCTCAAGGATTTAAATTAGGTTCAAATTAGAGTGAGACAAAGCCAAATTGCTTCATTATATGCACTGCATCAGTTTAAGAAGGTGGCTCACTATCCAGCTTCCCAAAGGTAAGCAATATTGGAAATAAATATTGACCTCACCCACATACTGTGAGCAAAAAAGGAAAATGAAAACTTTACGTGAAAAATAACCAAGGGCTTATGCACCCATATCAGCCCTGCAGTCTAAATCATAACAAAAAGGCTTTGCAACTTGCTCTGTGGTGAAGGGCTAGTAAACATTGTCTCACATACACTTTTCCTCGTACCAGTGGTAGACCCAACTCTAACAACCAGAGGGTATCAGTGGAAGAGAATGAAAAGCAGAGGTGAACTAAAATGATAACAAAAGAGAATAAAAGGCAGGCAGCACACCTTCAAAAAACAGCAAAGTGTAAGAGCTTATGAGTGTAAGATTGTGGAAGTGGATTCAATTAGAAATAACATTTTGTCCACGCAGTGCCGGCAAAATCGCCCTGACAGCGTTGCTGATGAAGACAATTAATGCATAAAATTAAACCAGCCAGTTAACAATTTGGTTTAGTCTCACTCTAATTTGAACCGAATTTAGATCCTTGAGCATAGTCAGTAAAAATGATGGAAACTACCACCTGGGAAATACCTTCCTAAGTCAGAAAAGGAATGGAGCAAAAACTGAATGAGCAAATGTAATCATCTGCAAAGACAGTAATGTACTCGATACACAGTCACAAAAATACAGACACAAGCACTATCCACACCAGCAAGAACATGGGTTGATTCATATGTAATTGAAAAGCCACCTGCAGAACAGTCAGGGCAGCACTGGCCAGGAACTAGTATAGGGTGTGCACATGTCTCAAGGCATTCAGTCCTCTTACAGACAATTGAACCATCTGCCTGAAATGGAAGAGACAATGAGAACAGAGAACATAAAACATCCAGGAGACAATAAACCACACCTAAAACTGTGACATAAACCAATGTGTGGCCACCAGAATGAGAGACTGGGAAACAACAGCCAATATGTTTTCTCACTGATGGATTTCCAGATACCAATCTGTGTGCAAATCTGCCATGAGAAAGGGAGGGCAAACACACCAATGTGCAGGTCATGCCCCTAAACAGGAACTTAATGGTGAAAGTGATCGTGAGTAAGCATTCACTGAAATATGCATACGTTTCCAATTGCGGTCTGAACAACATGCACTCTCAGCATAATAACATATTATTCTCATTCAGCACCATGAGCCATGTATGATATTCAAACTAGAGAATATTTGCAGATGCTCAAAATCAAAGTACTACACCCAAATTGCTGGAGGAATTCAGCAGGCCAGGCAGCATCTATGGAAAAGGGAAAACAGTCAACATTTCGGGCAGAAACCCCTCATCAGGACTCAGGTCTTGATGAAGGGTCTCGATCCAAAATGTCGACTGTTTACTCTTTTCCATAGATATTCCTGGCCTGCTGAGTTCCTCCAGCACTTTGTAATGATATTCGAACAGTCAAAATTAGAGATTCTATTTGATGATTGGAGGCTTACCCTCCATTCTCAACATCTTTAGATTATTTTTCCTGATTGGACTCACCTGACACACACACACTTCACAGGGGTCGCCAGGTGACCATATCTGTCCAACTGGAAACTCGATTCCATTGTCATCTATGAAACAGCCTACCAGGGACAAAAGGTATGAAATTAAAGTGGATAGTTACATTTCTCATTGGTTATTAACAACCATTTCTCTAAGTTACGTCCAAATTTAAATGGTATAACCAGACCTGGTTGAAGCAACAAGCCCTCTGCTGTTCACTCTGCTCACACATGACTGCACCGTCAAACAGCTGAGCCATCACATCGTCAAGTTCACTGACACAACAATGAGATGTCTACAGAGAGAAGGTGGAAGAGTTTGAAGCTTGGTTCCAGGCAAGTAACCTCTTCTTTAATGTCACAAGGTGAAGGAGATGGTTCTCAACTTCAGGAGAACTCACAACCCGCTTTATGTCAGGGGAACAGTAGTGGAAATTGCAAAACATTTCAAACTCCTGGGAGCTAACATCAGACACAACCTGTCATGGTCCAGAACACATCCTACACTGTCAAGAAAGCTCATCAACTCTTCTACTTTCTGAGGAGGCTGACGAGAGCTGGACTTTGCACATCTATATTCATGTCATTCTATTGATGCACAGTAAAGAGCACCCTAACAAGCTGCAACACTGCTTGGTACGGAAACTGTCCAGTGTATCACTGGTACCATCTTACCCACTGTCAAGGACATGTATACAGAAACATGCTGAAAAGGGGCCAGTAACATCATGAAAGGTCCCACCCACACTGTTCAAGGACTGCTTGTCCCACTCCCATCATAGATGAGGCTACATACCGTCCACGCCAGGACCACCAGACTCAAAAACAGTAACTTTCCCCAAGCAGTAAAGCTGATCAGTGCCTCCACTCACTAACTCCACCACTGTCAGTCACCTTATGTACAGCCTAGCATCACTTCATGGATATAAGTCAATGTATATAAGCTATGTTATGTATTTGTATATTGCTCTGTGTGTTTTTATTGTTATTATTTTGTTCTTTATGTTTTGTGATTTTTTTTGGTGCTACACTGGATCCAGAGCAACAATTAATTTGTTCCCCATACACTTCTGTACAGTTAATGACATTAAACAAACTTAAATCTTCACTCTTGAATCAGGTATTGTCTGTATGAATTCGTGCCAGCATATATTTTTCCATCATTCCCCTCAGAATTGACAAAATAAAGTGAAATTAAGTCCCCCAGGGGACTAAATAAGAAGATATTTATTCATTAAATAAAAATCCTTGAATTTCCATGAAATATAATACAGGCTTCCGAAGGTAGAGCATTCCTATGAAACCATTTGTAAGCCGAAATGTTGTAAAGCAAAGAAGCAATTACCATTAATTTATATGGAAATAATTTTTGAGCGTTCCCAGACCCAAAAAATAACCTACCAAATCATACCAAGTAACACATAATACCTAAAATAACACATAGTAAAAGCAGGAATGATATGATAAATATACACCCTAGATAAAGTAGAAATATTGCATGTTCGGTGTAGTTTCCTTATCAAAATCGGGAAGACAGCGAGCCAAAATCAATTTGGAGGAAAAAAATTGGCATGTACATGCATACATACATACATACGCACGCACGGACATGCATGCGCACACAACTGCCTGCACAAGGCTTCACGGTCATGGTAGTGTTTCTCGGGGTAAACACACGTATAAAGCGGGCGTCTTTTTTCATAAAAGCGAAAATCCTCTTTGGTTAGCGAAAACAGGTATTAATGTAGGTCTTTCGTAACAGTGAGCTGTCATAAAGCAAATGTTCGAAAAACTGGGGCCACCTGTATTCTGAAACCAGATCATCAAAATTATGGCAGATGAATGCTAAATTTTGAAGATCAGCAATGAAAGGTAAGTTAGCAGAATAATTATAATAATAAATACTGAACACCAAAAGAATGATCTGGAAATCCCCAACAATTGACAAATGAGTGTATTTGGCTGTACCGGTGCCTCAGTTTCTACCTGCTTGAGCTGAGAAAAAGATTAATAATAATGATCACATTACATTGTAGGGCTACACTGCAATACACGTGTAAATCTCCAGGAAGCCTCAATACTGACAACCACTAGAATAGTTTCAAAGTGCCTAGCAATTGAGAAATGAGTATGATGGTTTTTTTGGCATAGTATCTTGTTCTGAAATTGATCTGGAAAATTTACAAAGAAAAAGAGAATTGAAGTGACAAATTTTAGAAGACACTATGTACGCTTGAATGCACTTGGGCTACCTCTGACAGAAGGAGGAAGAGGAATAACAGACATAAAACATGTACACAACAGTCAGATAAAACTTCTAAGGATATATTTTCATCAACAAAGATGGGATTCAACACTCCCTGCAAGCATGTTCAATTCCGATACGAAGTACACACTACTGAACTTAAATAAAAGCACAACCAGAAAAAAAATGAAGAAATTATTACTGTAGAAGAAAATGTAAACTGATGGAAGAGAATGATGGAAGAGAATCCAATGATTTGAGCAGATGAGACATCAACAAGGAAGTGTCAAATGCGTGGTTCAGAATTGAAGACCTCTTCCTTGTGATCAGGTGGCTGACACAAAAATATCAAAAATGCGTAACTAAAGAGCAACAAATTCAGGAAGGCAAATGGAGAAAATGCTAAGAGAAATCAGAAACAATCCAACACATTACAGGATCCTACGGCAGTTTAGCTCAATCTGATTACTTCCACAAGCACAATTAAGTGACAAACCTCATTCACCAAATCTTGCTTTAAAATACAAATTCACAAGAGACACCATATGAATACTTTAAATACAAGCTGATCCAGTTTTAGAGTCAGAGTCCTGCAAATTATAATATAGCCGATTCATTATTGCAGATAGGACAATCCATAATAACCATCTGGATATAACATTACAAGATAAACAAGCAAGGACAACTTATTTAATAAAAGTAGTCTTTCCAAATACACATAACATATAGAAATCAACAAGCAAAAAACACCAGAAATGTGTTGAATTAAAAGACTATGGAATATGAACAGGGTATTGTCCCAATAGTAACATCTACAACTAGTTCCAACCCAAAGTCACTACACAATAGCAATATTTAGGTAAATCTCCAGACAGCCACAATGCTAAATACCACTAGAATAGTCCAAAAGTTCTGAACAATTGGGAAATTAGTATGCTTTGCTATGCCTGTGCCTCAAGTTTTACCAGCTTGAGCTGAGAAAAAATAAAAATACAATATTACAAATAATGACAGTTTTGGTGAACAGCTTTCTGTCCCCCATATGGCACATCCCTGGGTGGTGGATCGGGAAAAGCTCTGTAGATATGCAGAAAAACAGAAACAAATCCAAGCACATCTGTGCCTGGACTGGGCAGAACTCTGGTCAGTGTCTGCTCTCCATAATAGGGTGACTGAATCCAAAACCTGACTGTAGGTTTAAAAAGCTATACTTTTTCTCTTTGGAAATCCAGATACGTCCATGGAATCGAGTAATACAGCCGCTGCCTGGGGATTGCCTGGAGCTAGCACTGGGCACGACAGTAAGCACAGATTCAGCCAGCAGTCAAAGTAGCCCTCCAACACAACAGGTTGTGACTGCTGCACGTTTCTCAGAGGAGCAGCAGACTTACAAATGAGACCAATCAAGCAGTTAAGAGAAGAAGGACATGCATCAAATAGTCATTAGAAGTAAACACATTCATAAATGTGTGTACATTATCAAGTAATGGAACTTGAGACTGACATGACAGCATACGGGGCAAACTTCAACAACAGTTTATTGCATAATGTCCCTTCATGCAGGTTAATGCACATTGAATTGCAGATCAATGCAGAGTGATAATAAAAAATAACTTCATTCCTAGAGACATGTTAAACCAAATACAACATGATGTTGTACAAGAGCTAGAAAGAAACCAACCTAAAGACCACAGCAATGCTACATAAGAAAATAATGAAGATGCCCCCTCCCAAAGCACTATTTAAAACAGAATTACTTTATTGATTGTTCCACAACCTGATGATAATAGCAACAACACAGATGTAAAGCCTCTGCAGAATGCTGATGATGAAGCTGAGCTTGCAGATGAAATCTAACACCATACTAACAGAATACGTAGACACTGACCCAACAAAAAGATCCTACACAGCAAATCAAAACAACTCATCTAAATTTGCAAAAAATTACTAATGCTCTCAACAATATTATATTACCACAATATTTAGGAAAACTTGAAACATTTGAAGAACTACACACAATAATATACTGCACAACATTAACAGCAGTGCAGTGCAATAGCTCCAATAGAGGCATTCATTAATAGAAACCCAAAAATGAGCAATGAAGTGAGAACACCAAAATGGCAGAAGAGATTTATCAGCTTGAGTTGAGAAAAATAAAAATAATAATAACCTATCTAAAGAAAAAAGGTAATTAATTATTTAAAAAAGAACTGTCTCTAATTGAAGAACATTACAATCACAGAATGGAAATATTCATAGAAGAATTACAGAAAATATTTGATACAGGAACCAGTTAAGCTCACTATGGCTGAGCTAATCAAAAGGAGCTGTAACGTTCTCGTTCGGGTGTAATGTAACGCCGAATTAAACGCCGAGATAAACCACAGTCAATGAAACAAAGTCGCAGTAAGATTAACAATTTACTGTTCACTCTTCACATCAACATATGGTGAAAACTGTTGATAAAACAATACAAGATTGATACAGTATTTGTTCCTTTCTTAATATCACATTTCCATTGTAAATACTTGTAAAAGTGACTATAACTACATTACATTAAGGTGCAGTATACTGGCAGAGTTTATCTACGCCATTGGCTACTTTAAATACACTTCAATGCAAACTATCTGCAACTCTTTAACTAACGAAAACATAAACATTATCGACCGTCGTTACTTTTAACAGGATCGGCGTTAACATCTTAGTTCAATATATCGATTATCTATTAACTTACAGCATTGCTCTCACTGTGATTTCTAATGCTTGCAAAACAACTTCTGCTCGGGTCTGCCTCGTGGTGAGCCCCCACCCTCGTGCTGAACTCAAACCGGTATTTTCCCACAAGACGCGGCGAAACCAGATGTGACGTCATCGCATGCCGATATATTTTACAGGCAATGAATATACTTTAAACACTTCTAATTCTAACTAGAAAATACTAACAAATGAATTACTAAGCGAAAATATTATAAACTAAATAACTGTCATAAAGACAACACAGGAGCTATCCAGTCATATCCATCTTCTAGCACTAAGTCCACTGTCCCGTAGCTCATGGCTAAGCACACACTCAACTACTTACTGAATCCAAAGGAGATAGCTGCCATTACTGTCCCTTCAGTTAGTAAGCTTCAGACCCCTTCCATTGTTTAAGTAAAAAGTACCTGTTGACCCTTTCCACTTTAACCCTCCTATTTATTTTTGAAGTGGTATTCCCTTCATTTTGACCCTTCTGCAAAGGAAAGATAAATTCTTCCTATTTACCTATGTCACTTAAATCTTCCCTCAGTTACCTTCCTTACGAAAGGAAACCCTCTGAATTGTGTAAGATGTCCTCATGGTCAAAACTTTCCAATCTAGGCAATGTCGTTGTAAATCTCCCTGGTATACTCTCTAGAGCAGTCTGATCTCTCTCTCATGTGGTGACCATCACTGTTAGCAGTGTTCAACCTGCTGAAGTACAATATCACTGGGTGGAAAACAAATGAATGATGTGAAATATTGAGAGAATGGAAAAGATTCATGGAACAAATTAGACTATGTAAAAATGTTATGCAGCTCCATTATTTTGCCACATAATTCAGTCTTAAGTATTATAGTAATGAAACTTGCACATCACTAGAGAACCAAGCTCACCTCTGACAATTTTATCTTGACGGCAGGTAAAGCAGCATTGATTTGGCTCAAGAAACCATTCCTCCCTTGCACATTCCAACAGCGGGCAGGGCCTGTAATAGCACTCCACTTCACCATTCTGAGGGAACAATCAATCAACATCAGTGCTTAAAACAGAGAAAAATAATCAATTCACATTTATAGCCGAGATTTTATTGTATTTGTTTAAAATTGTATTATTGGTTATACATTGAACTTGACTGGCTAATACTTCAGAGACTTTGCACATATACAGCCTCAGTATAATTTGTGTGAAATTGATGAAAAAGCTCATTTAATATACATGGAATTTGTTTAAAGGGCACACAGAGTGTACATTTGTTTCTATAAACCTTTTATGAAATAATATTCCCTACTTGCCACTTCAACTTATGCACTGGAAATTATCCAGATATTCCTTGTATAGACTTTATGCATTGATTGGGGCAAGCTACTGACAGAAAATGTCAGCACGGATAAGGAAAAGATCAATGAATTTAAATGCAAGTTTCTTAAGGCAGAGACAGGGATAATTATAACGGGGAATAAGTAAATGGCTTAAAACACAAACTTTGCAATTGTTTTCACAGTAGAAGACACAAAAAGCTTTGCAGAAATAGTGGGGCATCAACGGTGAGAATGAGGAACATGAAGATTATTAGGAAAGAAACAGTGGTTGGGAAATTGATAAAAAATAAGATCCATAAAGTCCATTATATTAGGGTCTGCATTCTGGGCTTTTAAAAGAAATAGTCATAATGTTGGTGGATGCTCTGGTTCTGACTTTCTAGATTCCACTGATTGCAGAATTGCCTCTGAGGACTGGAAGACAGAAAATCCCCTATTAACAGAGGTACTTCACCAGATACATTAGAGAAATTGGCATGTTTAATTATGACCACGTGGAACAGAGAACAGAAAAGTTCAAAAGACGTAACTTATTTGGCAGAAAATGTGAAGGCTTATAAAAAACAAATAATGTTTTATAAACTTACTTTTCTATAGTTTTGATGAGCTGGATACTTAAACCAGAGTTGAAGGTTATAGCATTATTAGACATCTGTTTCAATAAAGTTATTAAACAGAAAGAAGGATCATTGGATTGGGGTGATGTATCAACATAGATTGAAGATTGGACAACAAGGAAAAAAAAGGAAAAATATTAAGTCAATTCTGGAATGCCAAATGTCAAAGATTACTGCTTGGTTCTCAGTTGACACAATGGCTTAGATAAGGAGACATAACTAAAGCATCTGCTCATAGTAACAACCTAGTGAAAGCTTGTTAAAGTAAACTTCGAGGTCTAAGCAAATTGATATAGGCTTCCTGAGAGAGTGGGAGAAATATGGCAAAAAAGGAGAAGAAAGAAGAGGAACTTAGATAGAAAAAGTACAGAAACAAGATGTTATTAAAGTATGAGAACTGAACAATTTTGGAAGCCAGATGTCCTTGTACCTGAATGACCGTGATAACCTGCTGGTACTCAAGCAATTAGGAAAGCAAATGGTATCCTGATGCTTGTTACAAATTACATATTACATTCTGGTAGGATCTTATTGAGACACAATTGCAGAAAGATTTAAGGTAATCCATAGAATATCTCCTTTAAGATCTTCTGATACATGATACCAGTTATGTCCAAATAGCCTCTAACAGCTTTGCCAAATCTACAGTAGATTTCAGAACCATTCTGGCACAATACGTCTGGATATTCTGTTCTCCTGGCAAAGAGATTTTGATGCTAAACCATGGTATTATTGTCAATCATCTCAATGATCAATATAAGTAGGCTAAAAGTTAATGAATTTCTCCAGTAATTGAAGGCACATTAGAATGACATGTTATACCCCTGCCCGTATATGTCTGCCAAGACGATTTACCAAGAAACACAGGGTAAATGGAAGCACTATAGTTCGGAACTATCTCTGTAACTTGGTAGCTGTTGTATAGCCAGAAAGAATAGTAGCCTTCCCATGGGAACCCACATCCAATCTCAAAAAGAAATCCAACAGTAGATGATATATTTTATTTTCCCAAATAACCCACAGGAGAGCTGATGGGAAAACAGATACCTGATTACCATAAACTGATCATAAAATAGATTTCGAACATCGGCGTAGTTTATATCATTAAGGGGACTGATCAGGAATTAATAGTACTTTTGTCTTTCGCTAGTTTTCTGTACATCTTAGATTAGAAATCTACTTTGGCCCCAAAACTGAACGGAGCATTGTCACCACCCTTTCATTGTACTCCTTTCAAAGTTCAAAGGTCAAAGTAAATTTATTGTCAAAGTGCAGATATGTCGCCATATACAAACGTGAGATTCATTTTTGCAGGCATTAACTGTAAATACAACAAATACAATTAAAGTCTGCACTCAACAGGAAGGACAGCAAATATGTAAAAGACAACAAACTGTGCAAATCCAGAAAGAACAAAAGAAATAATAATAAACAAGCAATAGATATTGAGAACATGAGATGAAGAGTTTTTAAAAGTGAGTCCATAGATTATGGGAACAGTTCAGTGATGGAGGGAGTGAAGATGAATAAAGTTATTCCCTCTGGTTCAACAGCCTGATGATTGATGGGTAATAATTGTTCCTGAACCTGGTGCTGTGGGTCCTGAGGCTCCTGTACCTCTTTCCTGAAAGGCAGCAGTGAGAAGACAGCTCAGCCTGGATAGTGTGGATCCTTGATGATGGATGCTGCTTTCCAACAATGTTCCATGTAGATGTGCTCAATGGTGGGGAGGGCTTTACCCATGATGTATCCACTACTTTTTGAAGGCTTTTTTGTTCAAGGGCATTGGCGTATTCATACCAGGGCATGAGGTAACCAGTCAATATACTTCCCACCACACACCTATAGATGTTTATTAAAGATGAATTAACAAACCTTCACAAACCTCTAAGAAAGTAGAGGCAGAGCAGGGCTTTCTTTGTAATGGGCCCAGGACAGATATTCTGGGTTGATAACACCGCGTTGCTGACCCTCTCCATCTGGAGGACCTCTGATTTCTCATGCTGAAATCAATGATCAGCTCCTTGCTCTTGCTGACATTGAATGAGAGGTTGTTGCAGCAGCATCCAGCTGGATTTTCAATCTCCCTTCAATATGGTGATTTGTCAGGATCTTGGATTTGGCCAACAACAGTGGTATACAGTAATCTGATATTAGTTTGCAGGTCTCTAATATCTGGCCTTTCTTTTCCAAATATATTGTTAATTTTAAGTATTCACCAAAACATTGCTCTGAGTGAGCAGGAAGCTTTTTGCGGCACAGTAAAATCCTATTTTTGGTGAAATGCCTAGGGGTGCTTTACTATGTTAAAAGCTTTGAAATAAGTGCAGGGCACTGCTGTTGTACTGTCCGCAGTGAGGGCGCGTTATATTACTAAGTTGTGAGAAACATCCAAGCCAGAGAGCATCTTTTACCCAGTTGTGTCATGCACACGTTACAAAATAGGAACGTAATTCCTTAGGAATTGCATCCTTCCTGGAAGTGTAAAATTGAATTGGAAATCCTCAGGTGTTACTCTGAGAGGTAGTTAGGACTATCATCTGTATTGTTCACCAGACAAGTTTATGGAGACAACAATATCTTGTATTTTAGTATTTTGTTGAAACTGGTGTTGAGACCAGATGCACTGAGAGTTAAGATACTTGAGGTGATGAATATTCAGTGGCTCTTGTTTGGTGACAGGATTTAAAGGACGTATCGTGGAGCAGATGAGGTAACATCATCTTCTCCCCTACCCCACTGCACAGAGAATCTTGTTCCAGTGTACATAAATAAATAGCTTTAATTTCTTTTGAAGGGAAGTTGTAAAATTTCTTGATGGAAAGTTGTGACTTGCCAGCTCCAGATAAACAAGCAAACAATGCCTTCAGTCTCTTACCAAACATGCACAAGTGATGCAGTCAACACCAGGCCGGG
This sequence comes from Hypanus sabinus, assembly GCF_030144855.1. Lineage (NCBI taxonomy): Eukaryota > Metazoa > Chordata > Chondrichthyes > Myliobatiformes > Dasyatidae > Hypanus > Hypanus sabinus. The sequence goes on from NC_082712.1 coordinate 126,518,523, forward strand.
AGAACTCTGCCCCATGAGGATAGACGACGCCATGATCAATACACTCAGCTTAGGAAAGATAAAAATGTTAAATTAAAAAAAACAGTGCAATGTTACTAAATAGTAATTTAACCAAGCATATTTTAATAATATATTTAATTTAACTTGCTCAGTCGGTTAGATTTTCAACCTAATTTATTCTACGTAGAACAGCACAACAGGCCCTTCAGCCCACAATGTTGTGCTGAGCCAATTCAATTAACAATCAAATGGCTACCCAAACTACTCTCTTCTATCTACACAATATTCATATCCCTCCATTTTCCTCACATTCATGAGCCTATCTAAATGTCTCTTAAATTTCCCTAACATATCACCGCTTCAGGCACCATTCTCTGTGTGAAAAACTTTCCCCTCACATCTCTTTTAAAATTACCCCCTCCCACCTTAAATGCATGTCCTTTGCTTTTAGACATTTCAACCTTGGGATAAAGATTCTATGTGTCTACTTTATCTATGCTTCTCATAATCTTATAAACCTCTATCAGATCTCTCAGTCTCCACTGCTGCTGAGAACACACCCCACGTTTGTCCAACATCTTGTTATAGCAAAGGACCTTCTCATCCAGGCTGCATCCTGGTAAACCTTTTCTGTACCCTCTCCAAAGCCTCAACACCCTTCCCATAATGGGGTGAGCAGAAATGTAAGCAATACTCCAGATAAGGCCTAACTAGAGTTTTTATAAAGTTGCAATGTAACTTCCTGATGTTTAAACTCAGTGCTTCCACTAGTACAGGCAACATGTCATATGTCTTCTTAACCACCCTATCAAGCTGTGTAGCCACTTTCAGGGAGCTGTGTATTTGAATCCCAAGACCCCTTTGCTCTTCAACACTGTTAAGGGTCTTTCTCATAAATGTGTACTGTCTCTTTAGTTTTGACCTACCAAGATACAACACTTCATATTTAGCCATGTTAAACTCCATCTTCCATATCTCTGCTCATATCTGTAACTGATCTGCAGGCCACTGTACTTTTTGCCAGTCATCTACATTATCCATAATACCACCAATCTTTGCATCATCTGCAAACATACTAACCACTCATCTATATTTTCATCCAGATCATTTATGTACATCACAAACAACAGAAATCCCAGTACAGGTCAGTGTGGAACACCATTGATCACAGAATTCAAGCTAGCATAAATCCCTTCGACCACCACTCTCTGTCTACTATGGGCAAGCCAGTTCTTAATCCAAACAGCCAATTCTCCATTGATACCATGCACCTTAATCTTATGGATGAGCCTCTCAGGCAGAACCTTGTCAAATGCCTTTACTGACAGCATCGTCAGCTATACCTTCCTCAATCGCCCCATCAAAAAACTCAATCAAGTTAGACATGACTTGTCCCACACAAAGCCATGTTGGCTCTCCCTAACTTGACCATAGTTTTCCAAATGCAGTAGTGTGGTAATCCTGTGAGTGAAAACGTAACATAATGATGTTAACTTTTACCTACACACTGAAATTGTTTTTGAAACAGGAACTATTGGAAATAGCGCATGATATAAAAACAGACCGGTCAGGTTCAAGGAGATGTTCATGCTCCATGACAGCCTCTTTTGCTCATCCAAGTCCATCTGCATAATTTACTCCTTTCTCTCTCATATACTTCAAATACCTCTAATAAGACATCTGTACCATACCTGGGTAGTGAGTTCCATGGAATAATTATTATTGGTGTACTTGATTATCTAACAATAATGTCCTCTCTTATGCTCTTCACATATTGAAACATTCACTCCACATCCACTCTCTGAAAATACTTTATTATTCTGAAGACATTATGAGAACCTCTTTCTTTTTGAGGATTTTGTAAAATCCTCAATAAAATTGATCACATATACTCTATATCCTTTTTAAAACGTGGATACCAGAACTGTATAGTTCTTCCCTTCCAAAAATGAACTGTTTGATTTGCATTTTATGGCCTTAATAAGCAGTGACACACCTTCCAATAATTGGTGCATTTGTAATGAATACCTCATGCCCTTGTTCATTTACCTTAGTGTACATCTGCCTTTAAAATCATAAGTGGCCTCTTCATTTTTCTAAGCAAAATGTCTTGTCTTATTGCTTGTCTGTACTGAACTTTGGATTCTACTTTTGCTCCTTCTGAAAATTTATAGATATACTGCTCAGTAATTACTAACCTCTTACACCCATTCAACTTGGCATTGTTTGCAAACTTAGATCTTGTATCTTATGTATTGCAGTGATTCTGGTTAATTGGGCCTCTGGTTAATTGGGGCAGCCGCTTATTTGAGACGGCTCTTTCAGAACAAAAACTAATTGAGAAAATAGCTGGATTCCGTTTGTTTATTTGGGACACTATGTTGCTAAATTGGGACAGGAGACTGTTGCCGAACAGTTTCTCTCATGTGGCCATTAAACACTACACCATGCTTGAAACAAACTCTCTTAAATACGGTCAGTTGCGTATGTTTGTGTTCAAGAAGCTGTAATTTTTGTTACTGATACCTGTTGCAGACTAGTTAGCAGCAAGACATCTTTGCTCACCATGTTTTCATGCATTCAGGCTTGGAGATGCCAGGAACAACTGGGAGTGAAAATGAAATGACTTCCCAACTTCAGCAAGTTAGGGACTATGGAGAATATGAAGGTATCTTCAATTTATTGCTTATTTATGTATTATTGTTGTTTCTTTTTTATATTTTGCAGTTTGCTGTCATCTGCACTCTGGTTGAACACTCTAGTTAGGCTGTCCTTCACTGATTCTGTTATAGTTATTCTTCAATAGATTTGTTGAGAATGCCCACAAGGAAATGAATCTCAAGGTTGTGTTTGATGACATATATGTACTTTTATAATAAAATAAAATATAACAATTTTTGCTTTGAATTTTTTGTTTATTACAATGAAAATTTGAAGCATGCAATCATCAAAAAATTTGTATATTGACACAAGGTGTCTGCACTGATTTTGTTCATTTACAGTCAATCAAAAGAACACAGCAGTGTACACTGGATTAATTCCTCCACTGATAAGTATTAGGAACTAATACACAGTTTTAATAGCACTGCAGTAGTATTGATAGTGTTCTAATTTGTTCTGTATTTCATTTAAATACTTAATCCCAAAGATTCAAGTACAGGTTTCCCCCGCTACTCGAAGGTAGAAATGGTTCGTAAGCTGGAATTTCGTAAAGTGAAGAAGCAATTACCATTTATTTATACGGGAAAAATTTGTGAGCGTTCGCAGACCCAAAAAAGTAACCTACCAAATCATGCCAAATAACACATAAAACCTAAAATAGCAGTAACATACAGTAAAAACAGTAATGATCTGATAAATACACAGCCTATATAATGTGGGTATACTTTTCCGCAATTATTGCAGCACTGTCCACCGCGGCGAAAATCTTACGCAAGTGCTCTTGGCAGCAAAAAACACACAGTGCAAGCACTCCTGGCAGAAACACACGGCGCAAGCACTCCCGGCAGAAACACTCTTTCCAGTAACCTTTAAGCTATGAAGCTACCAATAACACACAAAAATACGCAGCCTATATAAAGTAGAAATAATGTACATCCAGTGTAGTTTCACTCACTTAGTTTCAATCGGGAAGACAGTGAGCACACTGATGATGGTGTGTTAGGCTGAGTTGTCGGAGGTTGGGGTGGTGGGGGGTAGAGGAGACTGGGGTGTCATCTCATCGTCGTCTGTTTCCATCAGGGCAGGCAGGTCACCTTCTTCTATGTCTGCTTGTCTCAATGTTGAAGGTTGAGTTTTGTCGTCTGCTGTGGCTGATGTGGAAGGCTTGAAAAACAATAGTATGCTTGACTGCTTAGCCTTGCGTATTTTTCTATCATACAGTTCTTTGTAAGCACTCAAACCATCCTGCAAATATGCCCTAAACCTACGTACCCTTTCAAAATTGAAGTTGTACTTTTCTGCAATCATTGCAGCATTGTCAATCACAGTGAAAATCTCACACAATTGCTTCACGTTCAGTTCCTGGACAATTTCACTTTCAGGCTGTTCGCTACTGCATTCGGCTTCAATTGTTATCCTTTCCTCTTCATCAGCTCTTCATCTGTCAGTTCTTGGTCATGGGATGCCAAAAACTCTTCAACATCATCTTCATCAACTTCCACAAACCCTCAGCCAAACTCACTATATCCTTACCTTGTTCACCATGATTGAAACGTTTAATTATGTCTAGTTTTACGCTAAGTGTAACATTCTTACGCGCTCGTTTAGGCTTTTCCCATACTGTACCTTAGAACTCATCTTGCTAATGGATGCACAAAATAAATCAATATAAAGCACAGATGCTCACAGGCACGTGTTCAAGCAATGCCGGCTAGAATGCAGTTCCGGGGGAGGAGCTTGGCTGCTCGACGCGTGCTGCCTTTTTTCGTGACAGTGGAAACACCTTCTGTTAGCAAAAACAGGTAACTAATGTAGGTCTTTCGTAACAGCAAGTTGTCATAAAGTGAACTTTCAAAAAACGGGGGACACCTGTACATTATCAAAGAATGTATACATCATACAACCTTGAGATTTGTCTGCTTACAGACAGCCACAAACCAAGAAACCCAAAAGAACCCAATTAAGGAAACAAAAGACCAACACCCAATGCGCAAGAGAAAGGAAACAACACAAATCATACAAACAAATAAAGCAAACAACAACATTCTGAACCAATTGAGTCCTCAGACCTGAAACCTACAGCAGCCTGGAGTAGGCCAAAGCCTCATTTATCTGTTCATTCTATTAGCCGGCACAAAGCGCAGCACCAGGGCGGTCTTCCTAGGCTCAGTGCCATGGAGAGAGGAGTAACCATGGCGAAGAGCAAGTGAGATCGGCTCTTGGCTCAGATCCTAACACTCTGTCTTTCCAGTTTATCTGTGCCACGTTTAAATTGACAAAACGACAGAAGAACAAAAGACTCTGATGCCCAGGAGAGAGGAGTGAACAAAATGGGTCAATCCACCTGTATCGATTCTGCAACACACCATCTCGACTCATTCCCTAAACTCGCCTCGCTATTGCTTACCCCCTCACAGTTTGTAGCGGTAATTTAATACAATTTATCTCAGAAAATGTGTTTTTAGCAATGATTTTAAGTCAAATTTCTTGCCTTTTTAACTACCAGTGAGCTGTTGCATGTGTTTAGTAGCACCATTTTAACTGAAAAGAGTTTACTAAGTTAACTGAGTAACTTTTAACTCAGTTAAATAGTAGATTGTTTTTTTTTTGCTCTTTCCATGAAACTTCAGCTAATTGGGGAAGCCACTTAATTGGGCCAAAATGTACTGGTCCCAATTGATCAGAATCTACTGTACAGTATTTGAACAACAACAGTCTGAGTATAACTATCTTCTTTATCTGCAGATGGCCTAACCTTTACTTCCTTTTTTTGCTTTCAGTCAATCCTCACACCAGCTAACAATCCAGTTTGCTATTTGTCACCTTACTCCAGGTTATCTGACCTTAGTTATTAGCTTATTGTTAAGTAACAAATTAAAGACCTTTGAAAATCTAGATGAACTATCTGTAGTGTACAATCATTTCCATTTTCTTTGTTAACCCTAAAAGTAACAATAAGATAAGTCACAAGATTTCCACTTTTGAACTCTAAGATATTAATTTTTTAATCTTCATTTTCTCCCTCAATAAGGATTTTAAATTTTTCTGGCCACTACTATGAGGCTCAGTAGTCTGTCATTGCCACAATATGTTCCAGTTCCTTTTTTCTCTATTTAAGTTTGCTCTCGGACAGTCTTTAGACACAATGCCTTTCTCTAACGAATTATTAAATATATAGCACTGTCTTTGCTTTCTTTTTCTCAAATGCTTTTAAAAAGCATGAATGCAATTCAGCTGAAGAGGTACTTTATTCTCTGTTTGAGTAATTTAATATATTCCCTTTGTGCATTTTAAATGCACTAACGTTATTTTCCATACCATCATATAATGCCATATCCAAATGTTCTGTCTCACTGGGAAATCTGGAGCTAAAGAATAGTTTATTATTTTTGCTATCAGAAAGACAGCATAAAATGAAAGGGCTAAAAAATGCAGAAATTAGTGGGAACCAAGAGAACTAGTATGTATTTAAAAACCAACAGAAGGCAACGAAGAAAGCAATTCGGAGAGAAAAGATAAAAAATGAAGGTAAGCTGGTCTATAATATGAGAGAGTATACCAGAAGATTTTTTTCAGAAATATAAAGAGTAAAAGAAAGGTGAGAGTGGATATCAAGTCGCTGGAGGAATAGAATTGAATGGCAAAGCAATGGCTGATGAAACATAATTATTTTGCATCAGCCTTTACTGTGGAAGGCTCCAGAGGTATGCCAGAAACTCAAGAGTGTCAGGGGGCAGAAGTGAGTGTCGTTAACATCAATAAGGCAAAGGTGCTTGGGGAGCTGAAAGGTCTGAAGGTAGACAAGTCACTTGCATCAGATGGACTACACCCCAGGGTTCTGAAAGAGATAGCTGAAAAAGATTGTGGAAATATTAGTAGTGATCTTTCAAGAATCACTATATTTTGTAAAGATTCTGGAGGACTGGAAAGTTGCATTTTTCACTCCACTGTTTAAGAAGGGAAGGAAGCAAAAGACAAAACAAAATTAGCCCATTCAGTTGACTTCAGTGATTGGCATGATGATAGAGTCCATGATTAAAGATAAGGTTTCAGAGACACATGATAAAATAGGCCAAACTCGGCATGGTTTCCTTAAGAGGAAATCTTAACTGACAGATCTGTTGGAATTCTTTTAACAAATAATAGGCAGGATAGTCAAGAGAAAGTCTGTGGATGTTGCTTACAAGGATTTTCAGAAGACCTTTGACAAGTTGCTGCACATGAGGCTGCTAAACAAGATATCATGGACAGTCGATTGGCTGGCAGGAAGCAAAGAGTGGGAATAAAGATGGGCTTTTCTGGTTGGTTGATGGTGACTAGCAGGGGATGGTGTTGGGACCACTTCTTTTTATGTTATATATCAATGATTTGGAAGATGGAATTGGTGGCCTTGTGGCCAAGATTGCAGCTTGTACAAGGATAGGTGGAGGACAGGTAGTGTTGAGGAAGCAGGGAGTCTGCAGAAGGGCTTTAACAGATTAAAGCAAAAAAAATGGCAGGTGGAATATAGTGTAGGAAAGTAAAGGCATAGACTATTTTCTAAATGGGGATAACATTCAGAAATCAATGTACAAAAGGACTTGTGAGTAGTAGTGCAGGGCTCCCTAAAGGTTAACTTGCATGTTGAGTTAGCAGTAAGGGAGTCAAATGTAATGTTACCATTCATTTCAAGGGGAATAGAAAAAAAAAGCAAGGATGCAATGCTGAGGCATTGGGAAGATCACATTCAGAGTACTGGGCTCCATATCGAAGAAAGGGTGTGCTGGCATTGGAGATGATCCAGAGGAGGTTCACTAGAATGATATAGGGAAAGAAAGGGTTATCAGAGTGTTTGTTAGCTCTGGGCATATACTCACTGGAGTTTAAAAGATTGAGGAGGGGGTCTCATTGAAACCTGCTGAATATTGAAAGGCCTAGACAGAGTGGATGTACAAGGTATATTTCCAATAGTGGGGGAGTCCAGGACCAAGAGCAAAGCCTCAGAATACAAGGTCATCCCTTTAAAATAAAGGAGAGGAGGAATTTCTTTAGCTATAGGGTGGTGAATCTGTGGAATTTATTGTCATAGACTGCTGAGAGGCCAGGTCATTGGGTACTTTGAAAGCTGAGGTTAATAGGTTCTTGGTTAGTCAGGGAAAAGGCAGGAGAATGGGTTGAGAAGGATAATATATCAGAGATGATGGAATGGCTGAACACACTTGATGGGCTGAATGGCCTAATCCTGCTCCTATGCCTTATGGTCTTTCTATCACGTTCTGTGGTTGTTTGTTGCTCCTTTTTACACCTTGTAACACATTGGATGGCATTTTTGCTGTTTCCTTAGCATTTGCCTTTTGTTTTAATGAGGCTGGTTTGCTAGCTCAATGCTGACCTCAGCACTGATGGAAAGTGTGCAATGATTTGAACCTGGCCACATTAGTGTTGAAGTCCGATTTGATGCCATGAGTCTACCAGCTGGCTAGCTTGCCCGTTTGCCAATTCAGTCTTCAGCCTTTACTTATAATTTTGTGAAATATTTTACTACTTTGCTTCATTTCCCTTAAGTTCTGTTTTTGCCTTCCCAGATGCCATTTATATTTTTTCCTAATACCTTGGTATTTCTCTTACCATGAACTCTAAGTTTAATATGATTTTCTCACACAGCGTGAATCTTTCCTTCATACCATTGGGTTTGTATTCTTCCATAGTATTTCTAAAGACTTCACTTTATTCCTTTTCTTTTGGCATGTTTATATGGCTTCATTGGCTTCTATTCTACCTCGGCTGACAGAGCCCTTGACCACATCAAGTGTGTCTCTCCATGTCTGCTCTCACCCCCTTCTCATCTCAGCCACTGGCTTTCTCTTCCATCCTATCAGTGTCTGCATTTAATGAATCATTCTTTGCAATCTTCTCCATTTTTGTTGACATTCTGAAACCATCCATTTTCCCCTCCTCCTCTTTCAACATTTGGGAGGAACTATTCCTCCTGTAACTCTTTGGTCTGCAGTTTCATCTCTGTCAACAAGTCCTCTCCCAGAGCATTTTTCAGTGCCGTCACATCAGAAGCAATACCTGCTGTTTCACTTCAATTCTTTCCTAACATCCAGGAACCTAAGCATTCCTTCCAGGTGAAGCAGCAATTCACTACCATTTCTTCCAATCCAGTTTACTAAGTGCTCATAATATGATCTCCTTTATACTGGAAGCACTGAAAAGTTTGGGTAACTGTTGTGTTTTGTACAACGCATCTGTTCGATTTGCAAAGATGATCCAGAACTTTTAGCTGCTTGTGAATTTAGTTCTCCAATACTGTTCTAACCTGACAGAAGCATCTACATTGTTCTAATAAAACTCAACATAAACTTGAAGAATGATACCTCATGTTCCATCTGGACATTTTGCAGCATCTCATGTCTCAATACCAGATGTATCAATTTCTGATAGACATCATTTTTCTAGCTTGAACTAATTCATTCTGTTGTAAACTTAACCTCTGTAATGTGTATTGGTCTTCCTCTCTCAATAGCAGGGGTTACCAAATATTTTTATGCCATAGACCAATAAGCAAGAGGTCCGTGGACCCCAGACTGGGCACTCCTGCTCTAAAGGCATTACCTAACCCACTGTACATTTCCAACATATCTTGGTTTCAAGTTTCATCAACAGGTCTGACATTGATAGCTTTTACATGTCCAGGCATTTATTTTCTCTCTCTCTCTTTAACTGCCTGTCTTAATCTGTTGAGCAAATGGCTCTGTAAATGTCAAGTTGCATTAGTAGCCCTGTTGTTTCCTGATCTGAAAGCTTCCTATTTTAGTATTGAATGCTGAGCTGTCGTTGATAAAGAGCATTCTGATGTATGTATCTTTGCTGTCCACCTGTTCCAGGGTTGAGTGAAGAGCTCTGGATTTATTGCTCCAGTAGGCAAATTGCTTCTTAAACTGCCTCACAGGCAGGAGTTGATATATTTCATCACCAACCTCTCAAAAACACTTCATCACAATGGATATAAGTGCTACTAGTCACTGAGGCAGGTTATCATATTCTTCTTGCGCCTGGTATGATCGAAGCCTCCTTGAAGCAGCTAGATACCTCAAGGCTGCCGAAATGAGAGGATAAAGATCTGAGTGAACATTCCAGCCTGCTGATCAGCACAAGTTTTTAGTACTTGGCTAGATATCCGTTATGGGCCGAATACTTCTCGTGCGTTCAGACTCTTGAAGGCTGCTCGCATGTCAGTCTCGGATTGAAATCGCAGGATCACTGGGGGCTGTGGGAGATCGTAATGGTTCCTCTATGTTTTGACAGTCAAAGTGAGCAGAGAAGGCATTGAGCTCACCTGGAAGTGAATCCCTGTTGTTGCCCATGTTGCTTGATTTTATTTTATAAGAGGTTATTAAAGCCCTTGTCTCCATCTATTAACTTATGGTTTGGCTACTATCAGTTGAAAGTATACTCTATTCACTATGTCCTAAATGTTCTTTTTTTTATCTTGTTCAGTCAAAGAGCAATACAGCATGGTTACAGGGCTCTCAGCCCAACTAGTCCATGCTAACCACTGATCCCACCCAGCCTGAACAGTTTTCAGCCAATATGTCCTTCCACGCACCTATACAAGTGCTTCTTAAAGTGATACCACCACACCTACCTAGGTCACTTCTTTTATATAGTCACCATTCTCAGTGTGAAAATGTTACACCACAGATCCCTTTAAAATTTATGCTTCCCCCCAGTCTTGCTCCCTCCCACCTGGATAAAAGATTATTACCTTCTACCATATCCATGCCCCTCTTAATTTTAAATATTTTTATAAAGTTTCCCTCTCATTCCCCTACTTTCCAAGGAATAAAGTCCTAGCCTGGCCAAGCTCTTCCTTTCAGTGAGATCCCCTCATTCTAGCAATATCCTCATTTTTTTCTGCACTATTTCCATTTTAACACCTTTCCTCTAATGGGGTGACCAAAATTCTATACATCATTTCTAAATCTAATAGTGAATATCAAATAGTAAACTTGGGAAGTTGTTTGCATTTTTGATTTGAAGGGAAATCATCTCCCTTTAAATACCTCTTCTGATTGATTAATGTCAAGGCAGATGAAATTCTTGCAATTACTATTCGTATATTTTTTCCTCATCTTTTTTTGTCATCATATTTTTCCTCCAGGTTTCACTTGTGTGGTCTTGTGCGTTAACTTGTGTGTTGTCAGAGTGACTGATTCTGCATGATGTTTTAACTTCACCTTTATGGATACTCTGCTGTCACAGGTTCATGCCTTGTTTCTGCTACCATAATATTATTGCTAATTAGTACTGCCATTATACCTCCCCCTTACTGGTTTCTGTCTTTTGTAAATATGTTATGCTCGGCAATGTTTAATTTGCAGATCTGACTTTTCTGTAGCCATGTCTCAGTAACCTTTACCATGTCTGGTTTCTCTCAAAGTAACTGCCTTCACTTCCTTTTTATGTGGACACTGTACATGCAGACTTAATCAATTTTAATATGATATTCTCTCATTTTATGATTTATGATCTTACTAGACAATTTTAGTAACAGTTTTCCTTGAAAAGGAACTCCATCAATCACTTGTTAATTCTCCTGAACTATTGGCTTCGATGCTAATTTGCATGAGGTTGGCCAATAATCTAGAGATTAACTCTCTGCAACTGTGTTTTTGATTTAGAGCTTAATTTCCAACTTTAGCACAACTTCCTCACTATTCCTACCTTTGTCATTTACTCCAACATCAACCACTGGATTTATAGTGCAATTTCCTCAACTCCTCTTCAGTTGTCACAAGGTTATGTATTCTAGTACAGAGGAGGCAATACCATTTTCAGGGTTAGGGTTCACTTTCTTAGCTGTAGTCTGCCTGATTGGTACATTTCTATTCTGCTCTCTCCCACCCTGGACAGGTTTCATACAGACAGAGCTTAAAGAGCAAGGCTCCAAAGATCAAGACAACTAAGAGATGGTGACGAGAGGCTGAGGAATAGTTACAAGATTGCATTGAGTCAATGGACTGGGCCGTGTCAAGAATTCATCTGAGGATCTGAGTGACTACACCAGGGTCATTACAGACTTTAGTAAAACAGTTGTGGATAAGAGTGTTGGCACGTGGCCAAGTGGTTAAGGTGTTGGTCTAGTGATCTGAAAGTTGCTAGTTTGAGCCTCAGCTAAGGCAATGTGTCGTGTCCTTGAGCATGGCATTTAACCGCACATTGCTCTGTGGCCCTTGTCCTTTTCTTGGACAACGTCGGTGGCATGGAGAGGGGAGACTTGCAGCTTGGGCAACTGCTGGTCTCCCATACAACCCTGCCCAGGCCTGCACCGTGGAAGCTTTCCAAGGCACATGGTCTCTCGAGACTAACGGTTGCCTATTTTTAACTTTCGTTAATGCCCCTACTCCCCTTCTTACCCCATCCCTGACATATTTAGTTGTTCCTCCATCTCCCTCTGGTGCTCCCCCCCCCCACCACCTTTCTTTCTGCCGAGGCCTCCCGTCCCATGACCCTTTCCCTTCTCCAGCTCTATATCACTTTCACCAATCACCTTTCCAGCTCTTAGCTTCATCCCACCCCCTGTGGTCTTCTCCTATCTTTTCGCATTTCCCCCTCCCCCCACTACTTTCAAGTCTCTTACTATCTTTCCTTTCAGTTAGTCCTGACGAAGGGTCTCGTCCCAAAACATTGACAGTGCTTCTCCTTATAGATGCTGCCTGGTCTGCTGTGTTCCACCAGCATTTTGTGTGTGTTGCCTATTTTTATTTTGTGGATGAGTGTGTCTCCACAAAATCCTTCAGGGTTTTCCCCAATCAGGAGCCCTGGATGAACAATGAACTCTGGAACCTGCTGAGAGCCAGATCAGAGGCATTCAAGTCTGGAGGTCAAGAATACGACAAGAAATGCAGGTCTGACCTCTGAAAAGTCGTCTCTAGGGGGAAGTGGAGTTTCTGGAATCGACAACGGATGCCCAACAGTTATGGCAGGGTTTGAATGTTATAACATCCTACAAAGCTAGACTTTGCAACATAGGGGACAGCAGAGCTTCACTTCCAGATGAGCTCAATACCTCTATGCTTGCTTTGACCAACAGAACAGGGAGGAAGCATTGGGCATCCCCATGTCTCTCGATGATCCTTTGGTCTCAGTAACCGAAGATGATGTCCAGGTTGCCTTCAAGATGGTGAATCTAAGGAAATGATCAGGTCCGGACAGAGGACCTGGCCAAGTACTGAAGACCTCTGCTGACCAACTGGCTTGTGTATTCACGGATATCTTCAACCTCTTTCTCTAGTAGTGTGTGGTACCCACCTGCTTCAAGCTGTTTTCATTCATACGCAAGTTCCTAAGAAAAGCATGGTAACTTGTCTAAATGACATGCCCAGTAGCACTTACATTCACAATGATGAAGTGTTTTGAGGGGCTGGTGTTGAAGCATATCAGCTCCTGTCTGAATGGCAACTTGGATCTGCTCCAATTTGCCTACTGAAGCAACAGGTCTAAAGCAGAAGTATCTTGCTGGCTCTTCACACAGTCCTGAAACATCTGATCTGCAAAGATACATACATCGGGATGCTCTTGTTTGATTACTGCTTGACATTTAACACCATCAGCCCTTCAAAACTAACTCAGTAACCTCCAAGACCTGGGCCTCAATGCACCATTGTGCAATTGGATCTTGGATTTCCTCACTTGTAGACCCCAGTCAGTTTGGATTGGTAAAAACATCTCCTCCACAATCTCCATCAGCACAGAAGCACTACAGTGATGTGTGCTTAGTCCCCTGCTCTACTCGCTTTATACCAATGGCTGTGTGGCTAGGTACAGCTCCAACACCATATACAAGTTTTCGGGTGACACTACTATTGTGGGCTGTATCAGAGGTGGTGATGAATCAATATCAGCATAAAGGAGGGAGATCGAAAATTTGGCTGAGTGATGTAATAACGACAACCTCTGACTCAATGTCAATCAGTCCAAGAAGCTGATTGTAGACTTCAGGAGACGGAAACCAGAGATCCATGAACCCAGTAATCATGGAGGATTAAAGGTGGAGAGGATCAGTAACTTTAAATTCCTGGGTGTCCCTATCTCAGAGCACCTGTCCTGGACCATCATATGAATATTATTGTGAAGGAAACACGACAATGCCTCTAGTTCTTCAGGAGTCTTTGGAGGTTCAGCATGTCATCAAAAACCTTGGCAAACTTCTATAGATGTGTGTGGAAACTGTGTTGACTGGCTGCATTACCGTCTGGTATGGGAACACAATGCCTTTGAGCTGAAAATCTTACAAAAGCTAGTGGTTTTGGCCCAGTACATCATGGGTAAAATCCTCCCAACCATTGAGCACCTCTGCACGAGACACGGCCATAGGAAAGCAGCATCCATCATCAAAGATCCTCACCGCCCAGGCCGTGCTCCTTCCTCACCGCTGCCATCAAGTCGAAGGTACAGGAGCCTTTGGACTCATACCATCAGGATCAGAAACAGCTACTACCCCTCAGCCATCAGGCTCTTGAATAAAAGGTGATAGCTACTCTTATTTAAGGAACCTGTTAAATTGCTATTTCATGCTAATTATTTATTGCTAGTTATCTATATCTGCATTTGCACAGTTTGCTCACAGTTCCTGATATTTACATTTACTATTACTGTTCTTGAGATTTTCTAAGTATGACAGAGGAAAATAACCACAGTGTTGTGTGTAGTGACATGCATTTACTCTGATAATAAATATACTTGGAACATGAGAATTATAATTATAAATTCATGGTTATAATGCTAGTGGAAATGCAAGAAAGACGAGCATCATGCTTATTATGTTGGGCTTTCTAAGACTCAGTATAAAGCATTATTTGGAACACTATTTAGGTTGAGGCCTCTGCCATCATATTGAGAGTACTTCATGGGGACAGCTTCCTACTTTGGGATGAGAGGGTGCAGGAAGAGTTAAAAACCTGGTCAATTTATACATCAGCGCCTGCATCATAACAATAATGTAAATTGAAGAATTCACAATAACGGATGACTTGACAATTCTGTGTACGATTTGCAAAGTTATGCATTTTACCAGATATGCTAAATCTCCACCAAAATTTGCTCTCTTGAGCACATTTCTTCTTCAACTAACTTTTGATTCCAGGATCTCCCAAACCATCATGGAGATTTGACTGCACCAACGTTATGTCTCAAGACAGAAATCCTTTCTTGTGATAATGAGTTGCATGGTTCACAATTTCCATAATAGTGCCTTGTAGTTGTAAGGGCAGACTCACACAGCATGGAAAAGGGTCCCTCTGCGCACTAGGCAGAAGCATCCCATTATATACAGTATATCCCACTGTTTTACCCTCCTCACATCCCCAGAGATTCTACTACTCACACAGGCAGAACTGGATGTCAGAATTGAACAGAGTTCAAAGGCAGCTCAGTGAGCTACATCATTGTGCCCCCTCTGTGTAAGAGATATGTGTAGAAAAATGGAAAGAAGCGTAAAGTGCCTCAGTTAAAATTTACACCAAAATGAAAGTTATGTTAACTTAAATACAAGCATCAACCAGAAGGGGCTTTAAGGACTTTACATTCAAAATCATAAAAGTTTAATTGTAAGAAAAACATCAGTTCAGATCGGAATTGTTTGGAAAGGAGCAAGTTTGTTTTGATATGTTGGAACTTTTGATGGATGGTGTTAGAAATAAGCTGTCTCCCTTAGACTTACAATGCTGACATCTTTCTATTTAAGTTTTTAAGAGCACAAAGCATAACAAATATCAAGGAAGATTTCTGCTGACAGCCCTAATCTGGTGTTGACAGATATAATTGACAACTGTTTTTGTACCCACTGAAGTGAGATCAAGGCCCCTTCTTGGCTGCAGGCCTCCCTAAGTGGCAGGGAAACTCCTGCTGTACACTGATGTGACTAGTTTATGTAAAATTATTTCAAAGCAGGTGCAAGGTTTACCAGTCTTAGCGTTTCACACTAACCTTGCCAGCCATATCAAGATAAGAAATAAAATTGTGAAATATTCTACTCTATACTATGGCAAAAGAATCATAGCTGTAAGGACTGGAGCCAATTCAAGTTTAGTCATCAGTTGATATTTTGGTAACGTATAGTTATCAAAACACACACTAACCTGGGCATATAGGACAACAATCCAATAGAACTGGCTTCTCACATTCAACAGGAGGGCACTTTGGTGTGATGCATTTCACATTTCCAGACTGGAGAAGATAAATATCAGTTATAACTTAAATCAACACCAATAATGCAGAGGTTAAACATGATGCTGTGAGAAAACACTATTTTGGCTGTCTCAACAATAAGTCTTTACAATGCAAATTTTATGATTCAGATGATCATAGAAAGTATTCATTCTAACAGTGGCTGCACTATGTACCATCTACAAAATGCACCTCATTTTCTCCCCTGGGTTATTTTAACACCCCAGTTTCTCATCTTCCCTGATCGGCCTAGTTTAGGTAGGATATGAAAGCTTTGGAGAGGGTGCAGAATAGGTTTCCCTGGATACAGAATGGATTAGAGGGTGTTTTGTTCTGTAACTTTAAAAACATTAAACTAATTCAAAGGAAGACACAGGAGTCCAAAATGCAGGTCTAACTTCAAGTTTACTTCAAGGGAGGTGCTCACGTATTGCATGGTAGTGCGATCATGTGTGCAAATAATGTTTGTATATTCATGTATTCATGGATTCATTTAACTCACAATGAAATATTTAAATGAACAAGACATATTAAATACACAACAGAGGGCACGTGCTAAAGAGAGAGGCTGGACAATCTTGGGTTGTTTTCTCTGGAGCGGCAGAGCTGAGGGGAAATTGGTCAGAAGCTTTTAAGATTATGAGACGCACAGACAGAGAAGACAGCTGTACCTGTTTCCTAGGACTGAAATCTCTAATAGGACAAGGCACGAGATTAATGTAAGTGGGGTAAATTCAAAGCAGAAGTGCAGAGAAAATTCTTGTTTTAAACAGAGAAGTAAGTGCTTGGAATGTGCTGCCAGATGTAGTTGTGAAGAGGGAAAAAAAAGCAATAGTGGCATATAAGAAAGATATATGCAGAGAAAAGAGGGATATGGACCTTGTGTACACAGAGGGGATTAGTTTCATTAGCTGTTTAGTTACTAGTTCGATTAGCTCAGTATGATGTAGTGGGCCAAATGTGCTGTTCCTGTGCTGTCCTGATCTATATTCTATGTTCTTCTATTCCTTTCACCCTCCTCAGCCTCTGAAACCTGCCATGCCCGCAGCCAAAAATGACAAGGGCAGAAAAAACATGGGAACACCATCAACTGCAGGTTCCCTTCCAGGTCACGTCATTCTGACCTGGAAGCATATTGTGGTACCTGGACTCTGGAATATCCAACCCAACAGCACTCTGAAAGGATCTAACACCAAAAGGCCTGCAGTAATTCAGGGTGATAGCTTAAATCTCCTTTCTCATAGGTATGCTAGCCATGCCTACAGTTGTAATAGTTTATATATATATAAAACACATGGAGCCTATTTGAACAGGGAATTTTACTTACAATGCAGGCACAAAGGGTACAATTGTCATTGGAGGGAGAGAAAACATCCTCGTGGTTCACAATTCTACCCTCATAGAGACACTCTGAAATAAATAAAATATTCATTAACATGGCAGAACCTCAAATACAAACAGGGCAATTTATTGTTGTCTTTAACTAAATGGTCTGTGCCATATGATTGAAGACATTGTCCAAGCATTTTCAATGAGAGCAATGATGAAGCTATTAATGTATTCTAATTGAATGGGTGAAGATATTGCAGCAAGTACTCGAGTATGTAAGCACGTATCTAAAAGCAACAGTTCAGAGGTTATCATACTCCACCTTTACACAGTGTGTGATAAGACAGTTGTCAATGAGATAGCATGAAATCTGTGAACTGGTGAAAACCAACTTTCTACAAGCTGCTCTCACTGAATAAAGTATTGAAAATTTTATTTTCACTATGGATGTGCAGTCCCTATATATCTTATTTTCACTATGGATGTGCAGTCCCTATATATCTTATTTTCACAATGGATGTGCAGTCCCTATATATCTTATTTTCACTATGGATGTCCAGTCCCTATATATCTTATTTTCACTATGGATGTGCAGTCCCTATATATCTTATTTTCACTATGGATGTGATGCACCATCAATAACTCACACTGAGACGTAAGGCGAGATATCGGCTTTTATTGACTGGAAGAAGGAACCAGGAGTGAGTGTCTATCATACAATGTCTTGGAGACTGAGGCCGAGCGTCAGGCCGCAGATCTCCTTTATACAGGGGCCTGTGGGAGGAGCCACAGGAGCAGTCAGCAGGGGCGTGTCCCGACAGGCACATAGTTCACCACAGGATGTCCAGTCCCTATATATCTTATTTTCACCATGGATGTGCAGTCCCTAGACACCTCCATCCCCCACCAGGAAGGCCTCAAAGCTTCCTGTTTCTTTCTGGACACCAGACCCAACAAGTTCCCCTCCACCCCCACTCTCCTTGATCTGGTGGAACTGGTCCTCACTCTCAATAATTTCTCCTTCGACTCTTCTCACTTTCTTCAAACGAAAGGCGTAGACATTGGCACTCACATGGGTCCCAGCTATGCCTGCCTTTTTGTCAGCCTATGTGGAACAGTCTATGTTTCAAACCAACACTGGTATCACTCCTCAACCTTCCCTATGCTACACTGATGACTGCATCGGTGCAGCTTCCTGAACACGTGTGCAGCTCATCAGCTTTGCCCCCAACTTCCACCCTGCCCTCAAATTTACCTGGTACATTTCCAACACCTCCCTCTCCTTTCTCCATCTCTGTCTTTCTTTATCTCTGGGGACAGATTATCTACTAATGTCTTTCATTAATACACTGACTTTCACAGCTACCTGACTATACCTCTTCCCACCCTGTTCCTTGTGAAATTACCATCCCCTTCTCTCAATTCCTCTGTCTCCACCACATCTGCTCTAAGGATGAGGCTTTTCATTCCAGAACTATGTCCTTCTTCAAAGAAAGGGGCTTCCGCTACTTCACCATTAACTCTGCCTTTAACCACATAACTTCCATTTTGCTCACGTCTGCCCTCACCCCATCCACCTCTCCGGGGATAAGGTTCCTCTTGTCCCTACCTATCATCCCAGCAGCCTTCACGTTCAACACATAATTCTCTGGACCTTCTGCCATCTCCAATGGGATCCCACCACTAAGCACCTGTCTCCATCCCCTCCACTTTCTGCTTTCTGCAGGGATCACTCCCTACATGACTCCCTTCTCCATTCATCCCTCCCCACTGATATCCCTCCTGGCACTTAGCCTTGCAAGCAGAACAAGTGCTACACCTGTGCCTACACCTCCTCCCTCTCTACCATTCAGGGCTCCAAACAGTACTTCTAGGTGAGGTGACACTTCACCTGTGAGTCTGTTGGGATCATCTACTGTATTCAGTGCTCCCAGTTTGACCTCCTATACTTTGGTGAGACCCAACAGATTGTGAGATTGCTTCACCGAGCACCTATGCTCTGTCTGCCAGAAAAGGTGAGATTTCCCGGTGGTCACCCATTTTAATTCCACTTCCCATTCCCATTCTGACATGTTAGTCCATGGCTTCCTCTACTGCTATCAGGTTGGAGGAGCAACACTTTATATTCCATTTGGGTAGCCTTCAACCTGATGGCCTGAATATCGACTTCTCAAGCTGGTAATACTGCTCCCCCACACCCTCCTTCACTATTCCCATTTCTCTCTCTCACCTCATCTCCTTACCTGCCCATCACCTCTCTTTGGTACCTTTCCCTCTTTTATTTCTTTATGGTCTTCTGTCCTCTCCTATCAGATTCCTCCTTCTCTCGCCCTGTATCTCTTTCACCAATCAACTTCCCAGCTCTTTACTTCACCCTTGCCCCTCTCCAGCTTTTACCTATCACCTTCTGGTTCTTCCTTCCTTCCCTCCCACTTCCTTACTCTGACTCCTCATCTTTTTTTCTCCAGTCCTGCTGAAGGGTCTCAGCACAAATCATTGACTGTACTCATTTCCATGGATGCTGCCTGGCCTGCTGAGTTCCTCCAGCATTTTGTGTATGTTGCTCTGGATTTCTAGCATCTGCAGATCTTCTCTTGTTTGTGTGAAGCATTGAAAAGTATATATCACTTAATGAGATGAAACTGAGATTTTAAACTTGTGAAATGGCCCTGTTCACAAAGATTAATTTTATATCTGTGAAAAGGTATATCCTCAGAACAATTTTTAAATTCCATGAATCATAAATGTGAAAACAATCAACTAAAAATTTCATTGTTCCATCTTCCATCTTGCTCCCTGTGCAAGGACCTATCTTTTATTCTCTTTTTGAAATGCTTAAATGTTCAATTAAGCATCCAATTTTTATTGCTGGCTATTGTCAGAATTCTCAGTTTAGTTATCTGTTTGGTTAGCTTGATGCTATCACTGTCACAGACCCACAGAGCTGGTGTCTGACTACAACAGGGTCTGTGGAAAAAGGGAAATCCCTGACATAGATCAATTGATCTTTGTGGGCATCTTACTGAGATCAGTAGCAAGCAACAAGTCACTGCTTACCTCACAATCCGGCTAACGTTCCATGGATTATAATGTGTAGATTAATGCTATTGGTTTTATTTACAGATCTGATAAATTATGGGGAGTGATATTGATTTAGAATAATATTGAAATTAAACCAGCATTAGAGATCCATTTAACCTTTTTGGAAGACTGATTTAATAGGATCTTTGGCAAAGCTGGAGTTGCATTGTCCAATGTGTATTCAGAAATGTCAGTTCGTCCTTAGAGTTCAGAAAAATAATAGTCGTATTATCCTAAACTTATCCATTTCAAGAACTGTTGTCAAAGATGCCATCACACATTGTTGGAAGTAAACAATTCTAATGATTAAATGATCAAACATTTTCCACCTGTTTTTGCTGAATTGTTACTTTCCTCTTAATAATTGCAACAAAAACGTGCTGACAATTCACATCTTGACCAGCGTTTAGAACTTGGAGAGGATCATGAGCTGCTCTTTAAAATTTGGTGAAAAGAAGGGTAATATTCTTTTTAACTCCTCTACTGAGATGCTGCAACTCCAGGATTGACAACACACTAATTTAAGGCAGCAAGTCCAAAAGCTTCCTATGACGGCAGTTCTTATTCAGAATGTCTAAGACTATGAAGAGCTGGAGCAGTCAGAATGTCATTACGTCCAACAGATGCAACAAGTTGCCAGCTAGCCTGACTTGGATGTAAGCTATAGTTCCTTTACAATTGGGGAACTTTCTACCTGTCATGGCTCATTTTCAGAACCAAAGTAGAAACCTAACAAGAGAAGGTTATGGCAAAACACTTTCTACTTCATAATTATAATTCTTCTAATGATGACATTGAAACATGCTATTTCATAACATTTCTGTTAGCTTCATCCACTCATGAAACAATTAATGGGACATGGAAAATGAATCTCATGTTGTGTTTCGCCTACCTTATACATGACACTGGTGTCTGAAATGCAAAATTTCATTTTTTCTTCTAAGACTCGAGCAGAAAAATGCATTAATAAAATAACAACACTAGAGTACTGTCTCAGTGGTTTAAGGCAATTTGCTTTCTGAATATTTTAAATGCACTAGAGAAATATTTAAAAATGTTTCTTTAGAATATTAATAGATTATACTCACTATCACATGTTCCACAGCATTGACCTTCTTCAAGGACCTGATGGCTACAGGAAGTGTTGCAAACAATCAGTTGGCAATGTACCTCACCTTCCTGAAATGTCACAAACACATCGTCAACTTCATATTCTGAAGCAAATGACCAAAACTTTGCTCTTTTTTTTAAATGATGAAGAAAATTACACATAACACGATTAGTATTTAAACATTTCTGATATGGATCTTTCTGGTCAAATTTGACAATGGAGCATTTTAATTTACTCTTTAATTTCCTTCTCATTCCTTCAGCCATACCATCTTATCCACATGCTGCATGTATTTACATCACAGATGACTGTATCCTCATACAGAGGATTTTTTTTGGAATCAAAAACTTTAAGAATTATAGTCAACTGGGAAACTTCTAGATCTTAGGAAACTACAGAAATAGTCAAAGCTGAGAGAAATCTTAGTCATCAAATCTTCTCCTTTTAACACCCATTCTTAATTCTCTCAGTTCCCCAGTTAAAGTTGTTTAAATAGCACCAATATTCAAATGTTCATTAGTTAACTTGGGAATTAACCCCAAATATCAAGCTTGCTTTCTAAACACAGAAGCTGCCACTTGTCAAACAGTTGTAAGTAAACCTCCAACTAACAGTTGTTTAGCTTCTAGTCATAAATAGGAACTAGTCTACAGTTTTTAAAATGTAAATAACAAGCAGTAATCAGTTTGGAGTTAAAATAAATTACTGGCTACATAGAGCAGCTTTACAAACAAGCTTTGCAGAGAGCCCTTAAACTTGTTGTTTCATAGTCTCCTGCCTTGCTGCTTAGGAGGTGCAGTATACGATAAAGGGTCATTTAATTTGGCTTGTTTCAAACAGACAAGCTGACTAAGTTCCTTAGTTCAAGGAAGTTTGTGAACCAGAGGGAAAGTTTGTGTACTCAGAGAAGTTAGCTTTACAACATTGATGGTATGTAGCTAAGAACAACATCTCCAAAAAGCTTTCAGGCGGTTTGTGTAAAAAGGGCATCTGAGGAAATACCATATATGTGCAGTCACCCATGGCAAAGTGAAAGGATATAAATGTAGAGAGACGTTCACTTTTAATAGGAATGGTTAAAAAACATTAAGAAGCATGAAAGAAATATGGGGTGAGCTAGAATCTATTCCTCTGGCTTTGATTTCTTCGTCTGCATTGCTGTTATGTCTTTTTAGTTTATAGGAATTGCCTGTGATTTGGAAATACTTTGTATTTTAGAAATAATTTATAATTCAGAAATATTTTATAAGTAAGAAAACCCCTGAGTTTTAAGAGTGCTTTAAGAGTTTGGTTCGGATTTAAACGTGTATCGTTGAAAATAAATTAACTGTTTTAAACTACTTTGTTCGCTGGAAGGGAGGGAGAGGGACCCACTGTTTGAATAATGGATATTAGCAGCTAAACTCACCATGGAGAGCAAACAGGGAAGTGAACTAGTCTCTGATAATTGGGTAATTACAGTATAATATCTTTTTAGTGAGGGTACTCATGGCTATTTACAAATGTTTGTATATCCGATAGGGCTTAAGATCTTTCTTTGAGTTTAAAACTAAGCAGTCAACAAACTCAAGACCATTATCTTTTTGCTCACACTTAAAAGGAACACATTTCAGATTCTATTTCTCATCTCCATTACTCATCTGATTTTCCACTTGAGAGCATTGTTCCTGCTTTTCGCACAATGCCCCGGTAGCACAGTGGTTAGTGTAATGCTATGGCATCACAGGGCACTGAAGTTTGGAGCTCAATAACAGCGAGCTCTGTAAGGAGTCTCCAAGCACAGTGGCTTCATCCCACAGCCCAAAGATATATCAGGTGGATTCACTGGTCCTCTGGTTAAGTTAGGGGTAAACAGGGGTTGTTGTAGGTTGCTGAGGTGGTGCAGCTTAATGGACCAGAAGAGCAGCCTCTGTGCTGCATCACTAAACAAATAAAATAAAACATGTACTGAAAATAATGTGAAGAATTCCTGTGCTTCTTCCTTTGAAAAATTTACAAATCCTTTTCCTTTTACTGAAGATGGATTCTTCCTTAAAATCTGCTTACTTATGTGCTTGATATGGTAACACTGGAAAACCTATCCAAAATTATCTTACCAATGTTACCTGTAAAGCTGTGGAACATGTTTCTCAAGAGTATTACAGCTTTTACAGATATGGTTACATTCAGCAGCTTATCTATCTAATATCTCCATACATTATTACAGATTTAAAAGAGACAGTATTCAGCGGAAGGTAACAAGTATGTGATGGAACATCACTGGACTGTAAGGTGAAATTATATCTGTAGGACGATCCAGAGTTCAATGCTTACCTGACAGGAGCAAGTCAGACAGGGTTGGGATGGTGAAGTCCATGAACTGTTATGAGCATAGATGCTTCCATTGGAAAGGCAGGCTAGGAAATCAAAGTGAAAATAATCACTTCGGTGTGGTAAAACATAGGAAGAAGTTCAAAGCCAACTCTTTAAATTAACCTATGTCCACAGAGATAATAGACAACTTACTCTACCTATAATTCAAATCAAGATAGTACATCACTTGAGTCAAATGACTAAATATATTTAGAACTGCCTTGTGCTCACCTCAAGTATTGGGCATAAGGGAAACAGTTTAGCAGATCAAGCAATGTCTGTTGATAAAAGTATCATGATTATCATTCTGCGTCAACATTCATTCAGCAGAAAACAGTTCTGAAATACAGATGGCAGCAGGATACAAAAAGAATTCAGAGAATAAGGAGGATGGAAAAATGCTTTTGATGCCATAACAGATGACCATTAGTTAAAGGACTGTGAAAGTGAATAAAAATGTGCTGCAGTTTAAGAGTAGGAGTACGATAAATGGCCCAGCAGCATTGCACAAAGTCACATGGCCTCATTAAGATCTCCCTGGTGAATACTGTCACATATTAGTTGTGTTACTGGGCAAGTGACCAGAATCATGAGTTTGAATTCACTAATGGCAGCTGAGGAATTTAAGTTCAAGCAATTATATCATTCTAAATTAAATTATTTTTATAAATAGCTTCATTTATGCACCCTCATAAGCCTACTTCTTTGTTGTCAAAGACTAATCTAGTTCACTAAATCTGCTTCACCATGTGTCACTCCAGGTCAATGCTGTTGAACTGCAACTGGTTCCTTAGCTCAGGGCCAATTATGGATGAAGAACAAATGCTGGCATGACCAATGACGTCCTCATGTCTGAGCAGCCTTTATCTTAAAATTTAGTTTTAGGACCACTGGGGAGTCTTTAACAAAAAATAATCCTCAGAGGCAACAAGGGCAAAGTTTTAGCTCAAAATATGCAAAATTTTCAAGGATATCCTGTGTTTAAATTTAAAGAGCGTATTTTCACTGTCAAGATATGCAATCAAACTTGTAACTTTGAAATTCTTTTCTCAGATTATACATCACTAGTAAGACCTTCACGGCAGTATTCTGATAACAAAAAGATTGGAAGACGATTTGCAGAGTCCAGTTTCCCCTTTCTCCCCTTCACGACCTGATGAAGGGTAACTCATGTAACTAAACAGGCTTTGAATTTTTTGTCCCACCTGCAACTTAATAAGCTTATATATTGGAAAAGTGATGAAAACTGAGATGGGAGCAAGTTTATTTGAAAGTAAATCACTCTCCAATCAGAAACTGCCTTTCTGAACAATTACAATTATTATCCATTAGTTGCATCTACGTTTCTCTTCTATAATCCTGTCAGGTTAGTTTTCAATAATTATGCAGAATTTCTTAAAGTTACTAGGTCTGGGTAAAATGCAAATCTTTAGATTTACTTTGACTGTCAATCACAATTACCTATTGTGGCTGTCTCAATATTTGCCAGAAAGTATTTATTTAAACTCACCATAATCAAGTCAAGTCACTTTTATTGTCATTTCAACCATAACTGCTGGTATAGTACACAGAAAAAAATGAGACAATGTTTTTCAGGACCTCAGTGTTACATGACACAGTACAAAAACTAGACTGAACTACTTTTAAAAAAACAACACAGAGAAAGCTACACTAGACTACAGACCTACACAGGACTGCATAAAATGCACAAAAACAGTGCAGGCATTACAATAAATAATAAACAGGACAATAGGGCAAGGTGTCAATCCAGGCTTCGGGTATTGAGGAGTCTGATAGCTTGGGGGAAGAAACCGTTACATAGTCTGGTCATGAGAGCCCGAATGCTTCGGAGCCTTTTTCCCAGACGGCAGGAGGGAGAAGAGATTGTATGAGGGGTGCGTGTGGTCCTTCACAATGCTGTTTCCTTTGCGGATGCAGTGTGTAGTGTAAATCTCAGTGATAGCGGGAAGAGAGACCCTGATGATCTTCTCAGCTGACCTCACTATCTGCTGCAGGGTCTTGAGATTTGAGATGGTGCAATTTCTGAACCAGGCAGTGATGCAGCTGCGCAGGTTGCTCTCAATACAACCCCTGTAGAAAGTGATGAGGATGGGGGGTGGGAGATGGACTTTCCTCAGCCTTCGCAGAAAGTAGAGACACTGCTGGGCTTTCTTTGCTATGGAGCTGGTGTTGAGGGACCAGGTGAGATTCTCTGCCAGGTGAACACCAAGAAATTTGGTGCTCTTAATGATCTCTACACCGAGGAGCCGTCGATGTTCAGCAGGGAGTGGTCATTCTGTGCCCTCTTGAAGTCAACAACCATCTCTTTTGTTTTGTTCACATTCAGAGACAGGTTGTTGGCTCTGCACCAGTCCGTTAGCCGCTGCACCTCCTCTCTGTAAGCCGACTCGTCAAACTTGCTGTTAAGACCCACCACGGTGGTGTCATCGGCGAACTTGATGATATGGTTCAAGCTGTGTGTTGCAGCACAGCCGTGGGTCAGCAGAGTGAACAGCAGTGGACTGAGCACGTAACCCTGGGGAGCCCCCATGCTCAGTGTGATGGTGTTGGAGATGCTGCTCTCAATCCGGACTGACTGAGGTCTCCCAGTCAGGAAGTCTAGTATCCAGTTGCAGAGGGAGGTGTTCAGGCCCAGTAGGCTCAGCTTTCCAATCAGTTTCTGAGGGATGATTGTGTTGAATGCTGAACTGAAGTCATCTGTTGAGCGATTGGGATGGTACGCAAACTGCAGGGGGTCCGGTGAAGGGGGCAGCAGGGTCTTGATATGCCTCATGATGAGCCTCTCGAAACACTTCATGATGATGGATGTAAGTGCAACGGGAGGGTCATCATTTAGGCAGAACACTGAAGACTTCTTTGGCATGGGGACAATGGTGGCGGCCTTGAAGCACATTGGAACGGTATTATTTAACTTCATATCAGAGCTCATTATGGAGATTCCTCTCACCTTGTAGGTACTTGATGCTACATTAACTTCAAGAAATGGTCCTTTTTGCTGCATTTATAGTCAAATATAAACAGGTTCGTTAGTAAGTTTGCAGATTATACGATGATTGGTTGTGTTGTGAGTAGCCTAGAAGACTGGCAAAGAATACAGCAGAATATGGAGCAGTTACAAATATGGGTAGGAAGATGGCTGTTGGAGTTTATTCCAGTCAAGTGTGAAGTGTTGCTCCTTGGAAGGTCAAATGAAAAGAGACAGTACACTTTTAAGGGGGGAGACTTTTCACAGTGTTGATAAGCAGATGAATCTTGGGGACTAAATTCATAGCTCCATGTAAGTGGCTGTACAGGTCGATAGGATGATTAAAATAGGATGGTTAATGCCTTTATTAGTCGAGGCATTGAATTCAAAATTCAGATTCAGATTGGTTTGTAAAACTCTAGTTAGGCTGCACATGGAGTATTGCACCCAGCATCCACTATAGGAAGGAAGGATGGTGGAGAGGGTGGTTGCAGAATAGGTTTACCAAGATGATGCCTGGATTAAAGGGCATGTGCTATAACAAGACATAGGACAAATTGGGTTGGACAAACATGCTTGGAATGCGCTAACCGGGATAGCGGGTTGATGCAAATACATCAGAGATTTATAAGAAGTGTTTAGATAGGCAAATGAAGGTTCAAAGAATGCATGGATATGGACACTGTGTAGGCAGAAGGGATTAGTTCAGTTGGCTATTTGATTTCTAATTTTATTGGTTCGGCATAGCATTGTGGGCCAAAGTACCTGTTCGTGTATTCTAATTATTACTGAGTCTGCTGTTGTTCTTTGGTCTTTAACATATATCTGCAAATCCTGTGTTCTTTCTTCAATATTCAAAAATACATTCTCTTCCATAACCAGACAGACTAATGAAGTGCTACATGCACTCCTTAAGTTGTCAATGAACTATTTTTTATTGGCCTTTCTATTCAGCATTACATTTATGAACTTTGAACTACGAATACAATTTGGCAGGTGGTAGGTGAGACCAGGTGAGGAGGGAAGTGGGTGGGTGAATGGGTGCGATTGGATCTTTAGAAGATAAACTCAGATAGTTTAAATTCTGATGTATCAAATTGCCTACCAACCTGGGCTGGACTAAGGCCAAGTTCTGAGAATTGAACAGAGCTGCCCACTATCTCTTAAACATAAACACAAAACAAAAGTATTCAGATGATTGGCACAGATCCATACGTAAAGCTGAACAAGAGGCTGTCAAGACAAATCAGAGCCATTTAATGAATAATTAGTGGGTTCCTCTGTCTATTTGCATGTGGCATCAGATTATTTATGGAGTACAACCAAACAGGAAAGCTTTAGCGATATCAGATTCCTAATCTCACTCGGTGTGGCAGCCAGCAGTAAGCATTTGGACTACTCTCCTTCCAAAGACAGTTTAAGAGCTAAGATTTATCTTTCACTCCATACAGTACGCGACATGTCATGTTAACTCAGCTGGGGATCAGAACAGTTTGCGACCACTTTCATTATGATTATTTCCTTAAATTACACGTCCTCGGTGAAATAAAAATACAATAATGTACAAAAAACTTTAGAAAACAATTAAGAGAACTAATATTTCAAAAAACTAGTAATGTGACCTCTGAGTCTCCATTTCAGTCAGGATTCTTGCCATTAAAAGAGTTAAACAACCACAAGCTCTTTTAGAATACAACCTGAAGAAAATAGATTACTTTTCAGAGGGTTATGATTGGGAAGACATCCAAAGAAGGTCCTTCCATTAAATATTTTTAAAATAGTCTTCCCTTTCCTGGGCTTTCAAAGGAATCTATTTTACAATCATGTCATCAGACTTTCAAAGATGATAGACTAGCCAGTCGATCCTATTTCAGAAGAAGAAATCATTGAACTTTTAAGTAACGTCCCAACACCTAAACTTTTCTATCTACGGACTAATGAATAAATAGTTCATTGTGACAAGATGATTCCAATATAATCCAGAAGCATTGGATAAAAACACCCTCTCTCTATTTGCTGAATGTAAACCGTTGTGACCTTGCACAGTGTGAATCTCAGCAGTAGGGGGCATCAGCATTTCTCCGGCAAGACAGAACTAAGTTTCCATCTCCAACAGAGAAACCACCAGGGTAGCAAATTACTTTACATTCTGGCAGTCTTTTGCTTGAGGATATTAAAGAGATGCTCACTTTACTTTTTTATTCTGAATTAGCTTGGCTTCTCCTGCTTTTCGTCTGCTTTTTGTTTCATTGCTTTCAACACTCTCTACATACAGCTAACTTGCTTCTTTCTCTGGGCCTTTCCATGGACAGACACTAAATGCTATCCAAGCTATTTACTTACTTTACATTATAGACAATCCAATGTTTTCGGAATCTAATTTTTGCTTAATATTTCAAAAGTCCCAAAAATCCTTCATTTGATGATTTCTATTAAACTCCAATTCTCTGACTCTAATACTTGAAGCCAGGCAATATTTTACACCATATATTTTTAAAATGTAATTTTTACATATTATGTTGGTTACTTTTTCTTCTTTTTTGTTGCATTTCAGCCAAAGTTTTCACCTTCCACGCATCCTCAAAGTTTCAATGCTTCGAAGGTTCATCAAGTTGTTCATTTCTGAAATTCTTCTCCATGTAGCCATGAAACCAAGAAAGAAAAGAAGAGAGGCAACACAATCATCAAACCCCAAATTCCCCCTCCCCACTCAAAAAGTGAACAAAACAGAACAGGCACATCGAATCCCAAACCCACACCCCCTACACAAAATCCAAATGAGAAAGACTGGATGAAAAACACAGAATACAACCTGGATATTCTTCAGGTACTGAGCCAGCCTCCCCCCTCTCTGGTAGCACAACAGAGCGATCCTCAGCAATCAAAAGGCAGCAAACCGGTGCTCATCCTCTACACTCACTTTGATACTTCAGTCTCCTTTGTCGCTTTAATCGGTGCACAAATGAAGCTTTAATTGGCAAAATGGAGTCAAACATGGGCTTGCACCTCTCCCGTAACCTGCCCGCCATGAGGTTCATACACACTGCCTCGGTCTCCTGGAATCTTCTCTGGAAGCTCTGGAACACCCAATCTATCTCCAAACTTATGTATTCGACTCAATGTTTCAAACTTCCAATTAGCAAACAATTCAAGTTTTAATTGGTGAAACGGAGCCAAATATCAGCTCACAGCCATCCTTTGGCCTGCCCACCTTGAGATTCACACATGCTTCCTCTGCCTTCCGGAATCCCCTTGGAGCTGCAGCACCCAAACAAACTTCAAACAGCAAATCACAGACTCCAACAGTTCCATCATCATATCCAAGTTGAAAAAAAAATGTAAAGGACAGAAAAGAAGTAAAATATATTGTTTCATGATCTATCCAGAAGATGTTGACTGAAGGAGAATTATACGCAGGTGCCGTCTTGACTGGAAAAAAATAATTGATACAGAAGGTGAAAATATATTAATCTTTGCAAATTTACTTTAGACATTGTACATTTAGTATCATCAGTTAATCTAAAGTTGGTTAAATTCTTTCTACATCAAGAGATTCTATGAATAGAGATTCTCTTCTGGCCAAGATGGCAGCTGCGTAAAATGCTCCTTTGATTGACATCCTCTGGATAGGTCATGAAACCATATATTTCACTTTTTGTATGTCTTTTATATTTGCTTCTCAGCTTGGATGTGACTCCGAAACTGTTGGAGCCTATGATTTGCAGTTTGGAGATTGTTTGGGTGTTCTACCACTCTGCATTCTCCAAGGGGATTCCAGAGGGCAGAGGCAGTGTGCGCGAACTTCGTGGTGGGCTGGACGGGGGACAGGGCGTAAGCAAGTGTTTGACTCCATTTCACCAATTAGAGCGATGAGGGAGATTGAAGCATCGAGTTGATTACAGAAGGTGAGCACCAGCTGAGGACCACCCGGGGAGGGTAGAGCATGCTGCTGTGGCCAGAGAGTGTGGTCCAGGTTTTCTGTGGACTTGGACTATAGACTTGTTTTGGTCTTTTTTTTTGTATTCTCTGTTCTTTACCCAGTCTTTCTCTTTTTTTTGTATGGGAGACAGAGGGATTTGGGGGTCAATGTGGTTGTTGTATTTTGTTCATTTTTTTCTGTGGGGGAGGGGGGAATTTGGGGGTTGATACTCCTGTTCTGATTTTGTTCATTTTTTTGTGCGGGGAGGTGGAAGTTGCAGGTTGATGATCGTGCTGCCTTTCTTTTCTTTCTTGGTTTCATGACTACCCAGAGAATAAGAATTTCAGAGTTGTGCACTTTAATAATAAATGAACCTTTGAATATTGTTTTTTAATGAATGATTATTTACAAATTTCTATGGTGATGAAATAAATCAGGTGAAATCTTGTCTCACCCTAAATGATGTAAACCATTCATTCCCTGTCCACTAAACAGTGCCCAGGAATTCATTATAGATGGTTTTAATCAATGTGACAAGTTTCTCGGGAATATTATATGCCACATCACCTCTGCAGAAGCACAGTTAATAGCCTGCTTAAAATCGATGAAGTTGTATAACAATTGCAGTATTCTAAAAGTACCCCTGTAATCAGTTTATCACAAAGAGCTTTGTGCTGGTTTTATAGTGTCTGAGTAAACAGTTTTCCATTACAGTTACTAACTTTAACTTCATTCTTCTGTAATATTTACATTTGCTCCAATCTATTTATTTGAAGAATGGTACACCAATACATTCCTTCCAGAAGTACTTGTTAATTTGGTAAATGGACTTTGCCTCACTTTAACAATATGTTCCCTATCTTCAATGGTTTTATCGTCAATACAAAAAAAACTTATTCTTTTGCAAATTAACAGAAACTTTCAATTAGATCAGGTTCCACTCCTCTGCAATTGTAATCTCAACACCTATAGAACCAACTGTGGATTCAGTAAGGACTGGTTTTCTTTATCATCCACCAATATCGACAGAAACACAGTTTTATTCAGTGCAATTAAAACTACACAACAGAAGAATAGGATGTACCAAAAATAATGCTGATGGCTCATAATAAAATAACTATGAATATATTATAAAACATGGTTAATTTACTGACAATATAAATAATCATTTTTCAAAGTGAAATTTCATTGGCATGTCAGCAAAAGGTGTTAGCTAATTTCAAGTCAATTTTGGGGTGGCACAGTAGCATAGCGATTACCACAACGCTTTACAGTACAGGCAGCCTGGGTTCAATTCCCGCCGCTGCCTGTAAAGAGTTTGTATGTTCTCCCTGTGACTGGGTGGGTTTCCTCTGGGTTTTTTCCCACAGTAGGAAGACGTACCGATTGGTAGGTTAATTGGTCATTGTAAATGGTCCCTTGATTAGGCTAAGGTTAAATCAGGAATGGCATGGCCTGAGGACTATCCAGCACTGTATCCCAATAAACAAATAGAAATGATCACTGATGAGATTGACAAACCAGATAGTGTTGTTGTTTGAGGAGTTCTAGCAAGACCTTCATAATATCTTCATATGACCCTATGGATCACTTTCTGGCAGGCAGGTTTACCATCTTATCAGAAAGACGACACTTTTACTGCTACGATAAAATGTCAACCAAGTCTATTCTGCTCATGTTCTAGAGCACAGCTTGGATCTGAAATCTGTCTCAGATGTAACATATAAATATTTTTAGTATCTTCTGTGTCAATCCTCTTGAGAATTCTGTCTAGAAAGACATCATACAAACCAAAGGATCTCACATTACTGGTTATCTCATATTTTGTTGGTGAGACAAAAAGCTCAAATTATATGTTTGGAATGTAGTGGATGAGGGCAAGGTTTTCTTAAAGCTAAAATCTGCTCTGACTTTTGTTGCGATTTTGGCTGTAATATGCAGAAAACAGAACGTGCAGCTTAAGGAATATACAAAATTTCTCCTAAAAGTTGGATTGATGTCCCAAATCATTTTAAACCAACTGGAGAAGCTCAAGAAGCCCCTTCCAAATGAATACACAACCTCAGAACCAGCATTCTATATTCATTACAAAATATAAAAAATGCTCTTCCATTATAAAATGGCTGAGTGCTCTGACATCCCATGAAAAATTGTCTGCTTTCTACTGTTCCTGAAATAACTTTCAAGGTAGCATTCAACAAAGATTTCAAACTTTCAAGGTAGGATTCAACATTCATTTGGCTCTCAAAAGTAAATCCCTTCCTGAAAGATTTTCCTCCTGAATTTACAAAGATGCTGCTGAATTTCAGGGGAGAACTCACCCAGGTTCAAGACACATTGAGCCATGGATGGAAATCTTGGAAATATACTTCCAGAAGGATTACCTCTGTTCAGGTGTGGGGAGGAGCTTTGCAAAAAATGTTACCCTTAAATAATAAGTTACCGACAACGTTCCACATATTCTGATAGCAGGGTAAATAAACAGAGCCATCGGCACTCTATTAAAAAAAAATTAACTACAAATACATTATAAACCATGGTCAATTTATTGACAATATAAATAAATATAGCAGTAAAAGAAAAAAAGATATGCAAATGTTAATTGCAATTTTATAAAAAAGGAACTGATTGAGCACATTAGAAAAACTCACACAGACAAGCTTTAAATCTTCACTCTGTTCAACCAGAAGGGCTACTAAAGTGAGCTGGTATCATTGACAAGTAGTGCTGGGATCTCTTCACTCAAGTGCAATTGGGATCATCAGTGTGGAGCTCAGTGTTAGTCAGTTTAAAATCCTGATCCAGATCATTGTCCAATGGCTTAGAGTGGGGTGAGTGCATGTGGAAATATTACAGAAAAACTGTCCGGGTCGGCATTCAGATACATTGGTTTACTCAGTTAAATTTAGATTAGAATACCAAGAAGGAGCATCAAAGAAAAGTACTCTGCTAACAACCCCATCCTTTAACTGAAGTCCTCAAGTATTTGTTAACTAGCCTCAGAAAGGTACAGGCCTAAGCCTGGTGACTTGCATGAAACTCCCCAATTCCAGCAAACTGTAGTGGACATTGTGTCAGGGAAAACATTCAAAAGAAACAGAGTTATCAAGAGGGAAGGGGTCAAAAAAGAATGATGGGGAACTCTTGGCATTTGTCACACTCATCGATAACTTAGTTTAAAGAATTTACTTACATTTGCAAGCAGGGCAGCAGAGCCCTGGCATCATCTCCGTCTTGATACAAGGCAGTGGTGGGCATGTGGTGCAGGAGACTAATCCCAACTAGCAGAGGTAAAGAGGTAGAAGGGAAAACAAAATTAAATTCTTATGCAGGTACTGATATATTAGAGGGAAAGGAGAAGAAGGCAAGGCAGGGCAAGTATTTATACCATCAGCTTTTATGTCCTGAATTGTCTTAAGCTAGATAAGTACTTCTGAATTGTGGCAACAGGTGTTCTGTAGAAAACAGCAGATAATCTGTGCAAACAAAGCACACACTGAGCAATGAAATAACAGGTAATCTGTGTTAGCGAGCTTAACAGATGTGAACATATTGGTCAGGATATTGGGGAGAATTCTTCTCTTTGAAGTAGTGCCTTGAGATTTCTTTCTTTCATCATTGGCCTTGCGTTAGTATCTCAAACATAGTACAGTACAGTCAGCAGTCCTAAATACTCCTGGAGTATATATCAGTGATGAACTTGACATCATAACCTCTTGTCCTAGATGACAGAGCACTGGCAATAACCTTAAACTGTAAAAGCAGTGTTCAGATATGGGAGGAAAATAGACAGCAGAAGAGAAAATTCCCAGGCTTTGTTCTTGTTCCTTGTGCAGCCAGTTTAACTGCAATCCCAGGGAATCCACATAAAGCTCATTTCCTCCATTATCTGAGTGTTTGAAAAGCAAAGAACGTGAACAGAACTGTATCAATGAGGTACAGGCCCTTGTCTTTTTGGCCATTTTCTACAGCACGACAGCTATCATTAATTAAATCATACAATGCAAGACAAGTTAACACAGACGGAATGTTTTTTCTCTCAATTTAGGCTGAGCATTCCATACCAAAAACACAATGGAATGTGCTCAGTTTAAATGACGGAAGAGTTTAAGATGCAGATAACTTCTGCTGGATTTCCTCTTTTTCTTGGCTAGGCACACAAATTCTGATGTGGAGACAGTCTAAGGTTCAAATTCAAAGTGAATTTATTATCAAAGTCACCACATACAATCCTGAGGTTTGTTTTCTTGCGGACATACACAGTTAGTCCAAGAAACACAACAGAGTCAATGAGAAACTGCACACAAGACGGACAAACAACCAATGTGCACAAGGCAACTAAGTGAGAACATAACAGTAAGTAAATGACAAATAAATATATGGAACGATTGATGAAGTGTTCTTTGAAAGTGAGTTCATAAGTTGGGAGGACAGTTCAGTGATGAGACAGGTGAAGTTGAGTGAAATTATCCCCTTTGGTTTAAGAACCTGATGACTGAGGGATAATTGTTCCTGAATGCGGTGGTGTGGGCCCTGAGGCTCCTGTGCCTTCTTTGTGAATGCAGCAGCAAGAAGGGAGCATAGCCTGGGTGGTAGGGGTCCTTGATGATCGATGCTGCTTTCCTGTGGCAGTGCTCCGTGTAGACATGCTCGATGGTTGGGAGGCTTCCCCTGAGATGGACTGGGCTATATCCAATACATTTTGCAGGGTTTTCTGTTCCAGGGCATTGGTGTTTCAATACAAGCCTATAATATAACCAGTCAATATACTTGCAGCACCCAACTGTGGAAGTTTGTCCAAGTTTTAATTTCATGCCGAATCTTTGTAAACTTCTAAGATAGTATCGGCATCACAATTTCTTTGTATTTTCACTTACATGCTGGGCCCAGGAAAAATCCTCTGAAATGACAGGGACGAACTTCAAGGTGCTGACCCTCTACACCCCTGATTCTCCGATGAGGACTGGCTCATGGACCTCTGGTTTCCTCCTCCTGAAGTCAATAATCAGCTCCTTGGTCTTGCTGACATTGAGTAACAGGTTGTTGTGGTGGCTCCACTCAGCCAGATTTTCAATCTCCCTCCTATATGCTGATTCATCATCACCTTTGATTCAGCCAACAACAGTGGTGTGGCCTGGAGCTGCGCTTAGCCTCACAGTTATAAGTATAAAGTGAGGAGAACAAGGGGGCTAAGCATATAGTTTTATGGTGCACCTTCGCTAATGGAGATAGTGGAGGAGATGTTGCCAATCCGAACTGGCTGGTGTTGGCAAGTGAGGAAATTGAGGATCTAATTGCACAAGGAGTTATTGAGGCCAATGTCCTGAAGCCTGGTGATTAGTCTGGAGGATGATAGTGTTGAATGCTGAACTGTAGTCAATAGAGCATCCTGATGTATGCATCTTTGCTGTCCGGATGTTCTAGGTTTGAGTGAAGAGCCAATGAAGTGGCATTTGCTGAGGGCCGGTTGTGCTGGTGGGCAAATTGGAATGGATCCAAGTCACTTCTCAGGCAAGAGTTAGTGTGTTTCATTACCAACCTCTCAAAGCAGTCATCGTGGTGGACATAAGAACAACAGTCATTCAGGCAGGTTACCATATTCTTCTCCAACACAGGTATAATTGAAGCCTGCTAGGAGTAGATGGGTACCTCAGACAGCTGAGGTGAGAGGTTAACAACACTGGTAAATTCTCCAGCCAGTTGATCAGCAAAGGTCTTTAGGTACTCAGCCAGGTACCCTATTCGGGCTGGATGTCTTCCATGAGTTCAGCCTCCTGAAAACTGCTCTCACGTTGGCCTCAGAGACTAGAATCACAGGGTCATCAGGGGCTATGGGAGTTCATGAAGGTTCGTCCATAAGAGGCATTAAATTCATCTTGGAGCGAAGCCCCATTGATACTTATGTCGCTTAGTTTCATTTTATAAGAGGAAATAATATTCAGGCCTTGCCACAACTGTTAAGCATCCCCCCGAGACTCTATTTTGGCCCAGAATTGTCACTTTGCACATGGATCTCTTGTATCTTATTTGGTTGCCAGACCTGAATGCCATTTTTCTGGCCCTCAGCAAATGGTGAATCTCATGGTACATCTAGGGCTTCTGGTTGAAGTTGACTGAATGATTTTGTGGAAATACATTGTTTTAATATAGTCTATGACAACCATGGTCTATTAATTCAGATCCACTGATAAGACCTTGAACAAGTTGCAGACCATTGCAATCCTGTAGCCACTCCTCTGACTCCCATGATCAACTCATTATTGTATTTTTCTCTGGAGCCTTGCTCTTTAGTCTCTGACTATATGCAGGTAGGAGAAAGTCAGTCAAGATCAGATTTCTCAAAGAGTGGTCTTGGCATGGAACAGTAGGCATTCCTAATTGTAGCATAGCTGTAGTTGAGTGTGTTGGGAACCCTGGTGCTGCAGGTTATATGCTGATGATAATTGTGCAGAGAGTAATTCAAACAAGCTTGATTGAAGTCCCTGACTATCATTTGAAATGCGCCGGAGGGGCTGATTTTGTTTGTGACAGCAAACAATATTCAATAAACAATTTGGTGGCAGCTTTCAATATCTCGAGTGTCTGGTTAGTGCCATCTTTTGGCAGTATGTAAAATGCAGTTAGGATCGGGGAGGAGAACTCTCATAGTATAGATGGAACTCTCATGGAACTCTCATAGCATGGATGGAATTTAATCATTAAATGTTCCTTGTCGGGGTAACAAGAGTGCAACAAGATCAAGAACAAGTCAGAATACCACAGAGAAGTTATCCTGAAACACAGGTCCCCACCTTTTGCCTTCTCTGAATCAGCAGATTATTCCATCCTGTGCATTACGATGCCCTCGGGTCTGATCCCAAATCCAAATTATTCAGTTAGCCATGCCTCTGTGCAACACAGAACACGACACTTCATTTCCTTCCGATACAGCAATCTCACCCTTTGGTCCTCAGGCTTGTTCTACAGTGACTGTACGTTTGTTAACAAGATGCTGGGTAGAGGAGTTTCCACTACTTGGTTTTTTCAGTCTGGCTTGGAGTCCTCTCCTCCTCCCTCTCTTCCAGCTATAGTGATGTACAGTATCTTCATCCACTGAAAGGTGCTGAATCTGCAGGCTTGAGAGTTCAGTTCAGAAGATCATGAAATCACTAGGCCATTAAGACTATTCAAAAGTATTTTGTTTAAAGGGAAATTACAGTCTGCAGGTTGCAGTGAGAGTAATTCAGAAGAGGTATATTTATAACTTTAGTCAGTAGTCCACAAGATGTTGCCATGATTAACCAGTGCTGTTCTCGTTCTTCCTCACAGGATATTACTTTGTGAGGCAGGAATGTGTCTCCGTTTGCAGTTTTGCCAGTTTCATCTATTCTACCGAAACATTTTCAACAAATAACCACGCTTTCTGCCCAGGGACTTAGAGTGCTCTACATTCATTGCATAACTGTTCTACATGTGTTGTATAATGGTCTACACCTCCACCATTCCCTAGGCTGACACTTCAACAAATCCAGCTGGATGACACATTGCTGTCATATCCTCTCGCTTCCTTTAAACACTGCAGTCCGGAGCCAGGGGAGCAATCATCTCAACTTGCAAACTGACATAGCATGACAGCAATCTGAGCTCACTCTGCCGCAGTCAGGTTCTGGGCTGCAGCCAGTTGAGCTGGATCGAGAGCCGCTATGTCAATCCGTCATCATTTGGATGAATGCAATTGGCATCACTGCCACATCTGAAGAGCTCAGCTTTAAATCATGCACAAAGTTATGCTGGCAAATGCTGGCTTTATGACTCGATGCAAATGAGCTCATTTGTTAGCCTTCTTCTGGAAGCTGTCATATGCAAATATTTATCTGAGTCATTTCCGACAGAATCAATGTTTAACATCAAACTCCAGCAATCTGGCTTTTGTGCCCTTTATTGCTTCAAATTGTGCAAATTTAATATCTGAGCTGCTAACTGTGAGTGTATTGTCAGGTGATTTTGCTTCCTTACCATCACGGTCTCCATGCTTTTTCCCATCATGCCTTGCAAGTTTGCTCACCTTGTACATCACAAAGCTGAGGACAACAAAAATAAGATGTACATCTGTATATCCATTTCCTACCTCTAAAGCAGAAGAAATTGGTAGTTAATAATTAGTAGATGGTGGGATGTGTGAACAACTGGCAGCTGATAAGGTTATTTTACTTTGTTTCAGCCCTCTCCTGGCTGAAGTTTCGACAATTAATTTTCCAGTAATGTCTTCTCCATGAAGATTAGCTCATGCTGTAACCTGCCCCTTTGTGGTTAGTTCTAAACGTTTCCATTTGGGCATCAGTCTCTAAGAGAATACGAATTGTCTGAATGTATTGAACCTGCTATTTGAATGATGTTCCAAAAACACTTCAAAAAGCAAATTTATTATCAAAGTGCATAAGCTTCACTATATACTACCCTGAGATTCATTTTTGCAAGCATTCCTAATAGAACAAAGAAACGCAAAAGAATAAATTGGAAACTACACACAAAGACTGGCAAGATGACAAACTGTGCAAATAAGAACATAATAAACACAAAGTAACTAAATAACACAGAGAATATGAGTTGTAGAGTCCTTGAAAGTAAGCCCATAGGTTGAGTTCAGTGTTGAGGTGAGTGAAGTATCCTCACTGGTTCAGGAGACTGATGGTTGAAGGGTAATAACTGTGAACCTGGTGGTGAGGGGCCTGAGACTCCCATACTTCCTTCCTGATGGCAACAGTGAGAAGAGAGGATTGCCTGGATGGTTGGGGTCCTTGATGGTGTTTCCTTCTGACAGTGCTCCTTGTGGATATACTCAATGGTGGGGAGGGCTTCTCCTGTGATGGGCTGGGCTGTACCACCACTCTTTGGAAGCTTTTCCATTCTTGGGCGTGGTGCTTCCATATCAGGCCATGATCCAACCAGTCAGGCTACTCTCCATTGTGCATCTATAGAAGTATGTCAAGGTTTTAGATGACATACTGAATCTGCGCCAACATCTGAGAAAGTTGTGCCATTTACATGCTGGTCTCAGGACAGATCCTGCAAGATGATAACACCAAGGAATTCAAAGTTACTGAACCCCAAATGAGGAGCTGGCACATGGATCTCCAGTTTCTTCCTCCTGTAGTCAATACTCAGCTCATTGGTTTTGCTGGCAATGAATGAGAGGTTGATGTTGTGGCACCTTCCAACTAAATTTTCAATCTCACTCCTATATGACAATTCGTAACCGCCTTTTACTTAACTAAAAATAATGGTGTCATTGGGAAATTTAAATATGGTGTTGGAGCTGTATTTAGCTATGCAGTCATAAGTATAAAGTGAGTAGAGCAGAGGACTAAACTCATAGCTTTGTGGTGCACTTGCATTGAAGGTGATTGTGGATGGGATGTTTTTGACAATCCAAGCTGACTGGGGTTTGCAAGGGAGGAAATTGAGGATTCAATTGCACAAGAAGGTACTTAGAAATAGGTCGTGAAGTTTACTGATTAGTTTTGAGGGGAAGTTGTCGAATGGAAAGCTGTAGTAAATGAAAAGCATCTTGATGTATGCATGTGAAGTCAAATGGCATCTGCTGTTGACCCGTTATGACGACAGGCAAATTGGAGTAGATGCAAGGCACTCCTCACGCAGGAGGTGATATGTTTCATGAACAGCCTCTCAATGCATGTTATTGTGCTGCTGAACCCATCATTGAGGCAGGTTACTACAATTATTCTAGGGCACTGGTATGATTGAAGCCTACTTGAAACAGTGGATATGTATATTCTGGCAGGTAGTGTGAGGCAAACCTATAATTCTAGGTACTATCCTTGTTAATTGGTGAACACTTGGGTGTGGTAAATCCACTAAGTGCAGTCATAAAGTCTCTGAATGCATTGGACGGGATATATTAATTGAAAGTTACAGTCAATGGCCTGGAGATTTATGTATGTGAATCAGCATCCAGGATTTTAGTGCTCCACTTCTGGCATTGAGCCCTGCTTCTCCCAGTTTAATGTGAACTGGTTCTTTCCCCACAGATATGCTGGGATCTGCTGAGTGTTTCCAACAGCTTACTAACATTTTAGCGTTAACTAGTGTCAACCAGCGTTAAATGATCCTTGCAAATCATTCTGGGAGTCCTAATCAAATGATCCACTGCCCAACACAGTGGTTAGTGATGGGTGCATGTGGAAATCAGTATAGTTACCAGGCAACACACAGCTTACAGGCATGCTTTGCAATCTCTGAGCATGGGTTAATCAAAAATTGGGAGTTCTGTGCTTAGGGACAACCAAATTTACATCTTATCATCTGGGTTGCACTATGGGAGTTGCAGTGCACTGAGAATAGAGAATCTAAAATAATGTATAGAGAGGGTATGGAGGATGGAAGAGTGAAATCAATGTGCTTAGCATTTATAAGTTAATCAGTTTCTTCAATATACCTTCAGTTCTGCCACTTATATTCTCTGTAATATAATTAATGGAAATTTCTTAAAAGAGTCTTCCTGGGCAATGAACTTAAATAAGCAAACCAATCACTGAAAGGTATATGGGGGCGTCAAGGCAGAATGGCGCCCAGCTTAGACTCCCTAAGGGATGAAGCAAAATGGATATTCTCTTGTGAAGTGTCTGCACCATGCCCAACTCATCTTCCAAAATTGAAGGCCAAAGTTCACACACAGCTGAGGCAACCACACAGAAATGAAACTTACCCGACAAGTGCATTCAACACATTCCGACACCGTCCAGGTACTACCATCCTGTTGCAAGTTCCCATTATGCCAGCAAGATGTTGGTGGTGTCCAGGGAGTGGCTCGAATAGCAGCTGGCAAAGGTTGCTTCAGAGATTCCATTATTGCAACCGGGGCAGGTGGGCGTTCTGTAAAACAATGCATTATAGCTCAGTACGTCAGTATGGATGTATTGATAGGGCATAACATTTCTATCTAAAACTGCATAGTGATTGTTAGATCTCCAGAAAATGTAAATGGAACAAGGACAAGTGACAGGATTATCTGGTTAGAAGAACAAGAAAATGTAGAGGCACAAACTCATGAAATTAGTTTGTGCCACAATTCTGAAACACTGTCCAGGGACCATCAAGAAAGTAGTTCCAAGCATTCTCTGATTGAAGTTATTCATCTTTCTCTTAACTTACAGCTCATTCATCAAAAGAAACATCTTAGGGAACTCTTCAGTCCAAGCAGAACAAGTCATATGCTAATAACCTCTTTTCATAGTGCTGCACTGTATGCGACTAATTAATGCTAGAAACAGTGAAGATGGGGAGGCACGGAGCACTTACAAAATATTAAATTGTAATGACAATTATTGAGAAAGTAGGAATTGAAGGTTAGATACACTGTCAGTGTCATATGCCAGTTTACAACAGCCGGAAAAGCAGATATTGGAGTCGGTGGGAATCATGAAACCATTCAATGGTTCCGGGATTTGAGAAGTGCCCTATAATGTTTGTGGATATCCTTTGGGAAAGCAATGTGTCAACATCAGTCATGTTCCCTATGCAGTCTGAAAGGGACTGGAAGAGGCAAAATTAAGTTTCTACTGATTCTTCAAATCTCATTTCATCACCCCGCATACAACATAGGCCTTCACAAATTAAATTGAAGGAGAAAAAGTCAATGTTTCTAGTTGTCCAGACTGCAACATGCAATGATATTAGTTTTGCCAATTGGCTATGATGCTGGAGACATGATTGCTGAAACTGAGGAAATCATTAATCTAATGCTCCCCCAAATGTGCTACAGTAACACCTCTTGTATCCCACCCCCTACTGTAGTTCCGTTTGTTTCTTCGCCGACCACTGGCTGTCCTCTTGTCTCATGAGAATTCTCAGGATGATCTCCATAGAGAAATGAGTTGTTCAAGAAACTCAGCCACCATAACAATTATCTGTATTAACCAAAACTCTCAATTGTAATCCTGGTAAAAAAAACTTCAAAAACAGAGTATGACATTTGAACTGTGCTCAAATTCCTTTAAATAACAATGGAATCGGGTCCTCCTGGCTTAAGTACTGCACATCGACACAAGTTCCTCAATGCAATCACAATGTTTCTAATTCCAACCACTGCCCACTTCTGTTCCACTAACACATTGATGCTTTGGGGCAAGTATCATACCAATACTGCTCCTGGACTACAAATAAATTTAACCTAATATTCTCCTTTCCAACGTCTCAGAAATGACTTCAATGCTAATTTGCCCTACTTACAGGGAGAGATCACTGAGGTAAAACTTTAACTCTCTTCTAACTCTGCCAAGGGTGATCCCAAGCTCAGCTGCAAAAAGAGAAGTGTTGGCCATTAGCAAGCCCAGCCGAAAAAGGAGGAGCGGTGGGCTAGCAACCTATCCTATAAAATCCCAGTGCTACAAAAAGAAGAAGAGAACCTCCAAAGACTGGGAGAGAAAGGATCTTCACTTGGAAGACAGAAGATGGATAACACCTGGGAACAACTTGAAAGACTGGCCCCAACATGGGCTTGAAAAAAATGCTGTTTTAGCCTCTGTCTACTTCAAGCTTTTATTAATCCTTCCAAATTTAAGAATGGAAAGACAAAGGAAAATGACTGACATGCATTGAATTCTATTCCAGCAGGAAGAATTGATTATTTAAAAAGTCTGGCCTCTTTTTTGCCCCCAAACACCATATACTGTACAACAAACATTCCTCAACAGATTAAAGCAACCAAATAACCTCAGGTTTCAGAAGATTAGTGCAATGCTTTGTTTTCACCCCTGAGGATATTGCTACCTGAATTCTTGTCATATTCCACTTAGAATATAAAGGAATGCCGCTTGATTGTCCTCCGTACATTCTCTCTGTACTCACCTGTACAGGTGTTGTTCACACTTAGGTGAAACCCATCCGGACAAGTACAGTAGAAACTTCCCACAGTGTTAAAGCAATGATGGGAGCATGGGCTGGACAGGCACTCGTTAATATCTGAGAAAATAAAATGATCCATATCAAGCAATATGTAGGCTTTCAACAATGCTCACATCAGTACAATATTGGCAGACACGGAGAAAGTGAAGAATAGCAGGTGAGCGGTTGCAAGCTCAGTTCCACTGGGCTGGCATTTCTGCTGTTTAGTGAAAGCTTATCCAACACATGGACAGTCTGCTCAAAGCCATTGGCTTTATCTACAGGATATTCAAAAGTGTGGATAAGGAAATGATGCCTCACACTTTATTATTAATGAGACAACAAACCAATCAGAATCATATTAAAAAAATACTGCCAGTACTGCATGGAATCTGAAATTCACTGCAGAACTTGATCGGTTAGTGACCATGAAGTGTTCATTTCAAATGGCAGAGGGTGTAACAATAATCCATGATTTAGTCTATTC
Organism: Hypanus sabinus; assembly: GCF_030144855.1. Taxonomy (NCBI): domain Eukaryota; kingdom Metazoa; phylum Chordata; class Chondrichthyes; order Myliobatiformes; family Dasyatidae; genus Hypanus; species Hypanus sabinus. The sequence continues at coordinate 126,562,543 of NC_082712.1, forward strand.
AAAAAGTGTTAAAGACATTGTCTTATGAGGATTTATGGAATTTTTAGGATGTGGTGCCATGTATTTAATATTTCAGTAATGTTTGCATAATCTTGTATATATATATTGATTAAGCATTCAAATTCATTTATATTATTGATTACAGGTTATATGTAAAAATATGTTCATTGCATATACCATCAGACAAACAGACAGACAGACATACCTTATTGATCCCGAGGGAAACTGGGTTTCGTTACAGTCACACCAACCAAGAATAGTGTAGAAATATAACAATATAAAACCATAAAGAATTAAATAATAATAAGTAAATTATGCCAAGTGGAAATTAGTCCAGGACCAGTCTATTGGCTCAGGGTGTCTGACACTCCGAGGGAGGAGTTATAAAGTTTGATGGCCACAGGCAGGAATAACTTCCTATGATGCTCAGTGTTACATCGCGGTGGAATGAGTCTCTGGCTGAATGTACTCCTGTGCCTAACCAGTACATTATGGAGTGGATGGGAGTCATTGTCCAAGATGGCATGCACACTCATCACAATACCACATGATATGTGGGCACCTTGCTTAAAATAAAAATGAAGTTACACCCACATTTCTTGGACTCAAGTGTTTCCTTTGAATTAGTTTAATGTTTTGAAGTTACAGAATATAACATGTGGATTATTCAGTCTTGAATCCAAGGTCACTTGACTAGATACTGAGTTTCAGATAGTTGCCAACAAATATCTCATCCCTAAGCCAATTCTGCACAGAGTTTCAAAACAAATTCTTCTGGCCCTTCTCCTTGAGGAATATGGCTGCTTATTCTATGAATTCTTATATTAAATTGAAACATAGACATAGAAACATAGAAAGCCTACAGCACAATACAGTCCCTTCAGCCCACAAAGCTCTGCCAAACATGTCCTTATCTTAGAAATTACCTAGGGTTACCCATAGCCCTCTATTTTTCTGAGCTCCATGTATCTATCCAGGAGTCTCTTAAAAGACCCTATCATATCTGCCTCCACCACAGCCGCCGTCAGCCCACTCCACACACTTACCACTCTCTGCGTAAAAAACTTACTCTTAACATCTCCTCTGTATCTACTTCCAAGCACCTTATAACTGTGCCCTCTCATGCTAGCCATTTCAGCCCTGGGAAAAAGCCGCTGACTATCTACACAATCAATGCCTCTCATCATCTTATACACCTCTATCAGGTCACCTTTCATCCTCCATTGCTCCAAGGAGAAAAGGCCGAGTTCACTCAACCTATTCTCATAAGGCATGCCCCTCAATCCAGGCAACATCCTTGTAAATCTCCTCTGCACCCTTTCTATGGTTTCCACATCCTTCCTGTAGTGAGGTGACCAGAATTGAGCACAGTACTCCAAGTGGGTTCTGACTAGGGTCCTATATAGCTGCAACATTACCTTTCAGCTCCTAAACTCAACCCCTAAACTCAATTCCATGACTGATGAAGGCCAATGCACCGTATGCCTTCTTAACCACAGAGTCAACCTGTGCAGCAGCTTTGAGTGTCCTATGGACTCAGACCCCAAGATCCCTCTGATCCTCCACACTGCCAAGAGTCTTGCTGTTAATACGATATTCTGCCATCTTATTTGACCTACCAAAATGAAGAACTTCACACTTATCTGGGTTGAACCCCATCTGCCACTTCTCAGCCCAGTTTTGCATCCTATCAATGTCCCACTGTAACCTCTGACAGCCCTCCACACTATCCACAACACCCCCAACCTTTGTATCAGGAAAGGTTGGAAGTCAGAATATGGAAAAAAATAAAAGAATACACACAAAAAACCTAGATTGCAAGCAGCTAAAATTAGAAATTGACACCATAGTAGCGTAGCAGTCAGAAGAATGGTATAACTGCTAGGGTGTCAGAGTTTGGAGTTCAGTCCCCAGATCCTCTGTAGGGAGTTTTCATGTCCTCCCCATGAAATGCTTGGGTTTCCTCCGGATGCTCCACTTCCCCCCCACAGTACAAAGGCAAACTGGTTGGTAGGTTAATTGGTCATTGGATATTGTCCTATGATTAGGCCACCATTAAATCAGTGAGTTGCTGGTGGCACAGCTTGAAGGGCCAGAAGGGCCGATTCCGCACTGTATCTCCATAAATATAATGAATACAATAAAGGCCAGGCCTTTGCAATTGGAATAGCAATATTCATTCATTTGTTTTATGCTGAGATCCCATCAGAATCCTGTGCCAGCTTCTAACTGGACAACTTGAAAGTCAAACAAGCAGTTCCACTGAACCGAAAATCAAATTTGTACAGAAGCAAATGAGAGAACAATGTAGGAAAGCTCTCCTGCAAGAAGAGCAAAATGTTGAATTACTGCCCCATACATGGTAGCAACCAAAAAGCTTTGCTTTATTCCACATCCTGATCTTACCTCTGTACATTTTAACAGCCCCCTCCTATGTCTATCTTTCAAAGTAGTTCACAACCTCAAATAAAATATCCATGGCTTATACTAATATACGAAGAGCAGCCATAGGGTACTGAAGCACACTTGTGAAACCATTTCTTGGCATGAATCAACGTTTGACAAAGAAAAGGGGGGAAAATAAGAGTTTTTCTTATAATCTGCAAATTGTAAGTAGTCTGTTAACCTCTCATCAGCCACTTGAGGTCTTTTCTCGTTTGCGTCTACAAAAAAAAGCTTGAATCTGTACAATCTGTGCCAAGTGCTTAAAAGCTTTCTCAAAGTACACTGATAAAATTCCAGCTCATGGCCACCTCTCCCTCCCACTGAATTTGGCAGTGAAGTAAGGAAAACTGTGTGAATTAACGCTGATAACTACATAGAGCACACACTGTGCGAATCTTATCACAATGGTAAATTATGCATGGCTGATCTGAGACAGACACAAACTACGGGCAGTGAGTCACTTTCTGCCAGAGATCTGTATCCAGACTTGTAGAATACTTAGTCACACAGTTTATTAATTAAGATTTGGACTGATTTATATCATCACTGATTTGGCTATCCTATCCAATCATCTGCAAGCAGGGTACCTCTGCGTGTGACATACGGAAGACTTCAAAGATTTCTTGTATAGAGCAATATATTCAAGTGCGAGTGATCCTTAAAGAAGTTACAAGGCAGCCCAGAGTTTCACCAGTATTTATCAGGAGTTTCATGTCTATGGAGTAGATTTATTTATAACAGAGGTGTTGTGATCTCTCATCCCCCCATTGTAACAACCCACTGGCATTCTTCTCTGTATTCCATGAGCAGCACATAATATTGAAAAGAAAACATGGAAATTCCACATGTGGAAAAGAAGTCCAGGGAAATAAATGGCCATCCACAAATTACATTGAACATAAAGCAGTTCACAGAACCATAATCAGACAAGATTTATAACAAGCCAAAGGAAGAGATAATGAGATCAAGGGCTGAAAAAGAAAAAGGAAGGGGTGAGAGGGAGAAAACAATGAGATGGGAGGAAGAAAAACAGCAAATTGAAAGCACGTAAGAGAGAGGGAATTCCAAAGGCTAGACCCACAATGATGAAATCTTCAAGACACCCTCTGTGGAATAGAATGAAATGGGGAAAGAAATACAAGGCTGGAGGATGGTTGAGATAGATAAGGGTCTGCAAGAGATTAATGACGTAATAATGGGTAATGCCCTGGTGGGATCTGAACACAAAAAGGACGAAAGTTCAATGCTGATGCATCATAAGTTATTAGGTGAATGGACCAATGTAGGAGTTGACATATTATCTTTATAATTTTGCTTGAGCTCTTAATCATTAAGAGAGGAAATTGAAACCTGGTCAGAGAGAGTTGAAAACATCACATCTGGAGTAAAATATGAATAATAGTTTCAGCACCAAATTACATTATGTTCTTCTTGATCTAATTCCATTTCTAACTTCCCTTGGTAGTAATGGCTGGAACATCTTTACTGTCGTGTTTAATTGCCATAAATTATATAAAATAAGTTGTCAACAATGTAGTAATTCTTTGACCTAAGCTTTTGCATGTGTATTGCTTCGTCTTTTAATGCAATTGCCCTATCTTGCTTAGTCAATGATTTGGGTGAGGGGATCAGCTGTAACCTATGCTGATAATACAAAACTAAGTGGCAATATGGGTTGTGGGGTGGATGTACAGGAACCGCAAAGAGACTAGATTGGTTGACTGAATTGGACGGATGGCATAAACTGCGGCAAATGCTAAGTTATTCACTTCAGAGGGAGTGTACATGATGCAACATTAAAGATGTTGATGTGCAGAAGGGGGCTTGAATTCTTATGAAGAAAAAAATAAAAATTAATGTGTAGATGTTGCAAACATTTAGGAAAACAAATGGAAAACCACCCTTTATTGTAAGGGTCCTGAAAGTGTGGAATGAGCTACCAGCACAAGTGGTGCATGCAAGCTTGATTTCAACATTTAAGAGAAATTTGGATAGGTACATGGATAGAAGGGATATGGTCCTGGTACACTTTGATGGAAGTAGGCAGTTTAAATGGCTCAGCATGGACTAGATGGGCCAAAGGGCCTGTTTATGTGTTGTACTTTTCCGACTATGACCAAATGCACTATATCCAATTTAATAAAGACTTGAGACTCCATCTGGATTACTGTATATTGGTTTGGTGCCTCTACCCAAGGAACAATATATTTGTGAGAGGGAATGCAGCCAAAGGTCACTAAATGGATTCCTAGGAAGAATGAGTGGCAATCTCACTGAAATGTAGAGAAGTCTTCTGAGTCTTGTCAGGAAAGGAGTAGAATTATAACTACTTGTAGCTACTGTGCCCACAACCAAGGATGCCAATTTCAAAATAAGGGGTCAAACATTCAAAGGATAGAGGATACTTGTTCACCAAAATAGAGGAAATCTTCACAATTACCTGCTTGAGACACCTGTACAGATTTAGTTATTCAGTACTGGCAAGACAAAGATCAAAAGATTTTCAGGTATTGAAGGAATCGGGGATATAGTATTGGTGAAGGAATAGAAATAAATGCCTGGTCTTTTACCTCAACACTGAAGAAAAAGACGAGAAATGTCTTTACTGAATACCAGAGCTGGTACAAAGTGCCAAATTACTTGCTCCTGCTTCTGTTTCTTATGGTCTATTATGGATGGGCTACTGAAGACCAGAATCAGGCAATTTAGCTGAAGGAGAAATCAATGGTCTAGAGAATACTAATCTAGGGTTGGAACACAATTCAAGAGCAAGTGGAAAACAAAGGTTGCAGACATGAAAACTCAATCTAAAACAAGACCTAGAGGGAGCAAATGGAATCGGGGAAAGTGAATGGTGACAATGTCTTTGAAACTTCACATTACTCAATTGACAAAAAACTTACTGCATCCAGGACTGGATACTGGATAAATGGGACAATGGAAAGGTTAAGACATTAGAAGTATTCAGAGAAACACACACAAGGTACTGGAGGAACTCAGCAGGTCAGGCAACACCTCTAGATAGGAACAAATAGTTGTTGTTTTGGACTGAGTATTCAGAAGTAAGTTTTGGCATTGTACATGTGGAGTTTCCTTATGCCTTTGGGATGATATTGATACATTTTGTTCTGTAGAAAATTCAGTAAAACATTTATTCTATGATTTAGTTCAAAGTTATACAGATGGTAATCTAGAGCCTAGTTTTCATTCGAACCAGGTGATTAGGAGGGAAAAAAAGAAACAAAATGGGCAAGTGTGTTGCCTAATGGGATGGTAGAATCAGATTCAATAGCAGCCTTTGTATAAGAATTGGTTAAACACTTTGAGGAAAATAATCTATAACAATGTGATGGAAGAGCAGGGGAATAAAACTAAATTTCTTTTTGGAAGAGCTAGTATAAACAGAGTGAATGGAATGGTGTTATTCTGCATTGAAGAAAGATGGATAAGAGACAAAAGAAGCCAAAGCTTACAGGCTTGAGACTGTAGCTCACACTCACAGATAGGTACAAAGCTACTGCAGATGCTTCAATGCCTTCGACTGGCTACTTAAGACCATAGGCCTAACCAGCTGAACAAGAGGAGGACAGGATAACACCACGTCAAAAGCTGCAGCAGTTTCAAGATGAGAAGGGACAGAAGTTAAAGTAACACAAAAATTGATGGTATCAAGCACCTTGTCTTCTTGTTGATATCTGATCTGTTTGATAAAACACTTGTGTGAGAGTCTTGGAATCGATCTGAAAAGGACTACTATATTGTCCTCAAGAGGCTGCTTTTTACAGATTCTTGGAACAAAATTTGCTTTTAAACAGATTCTTTGGTACACAGACTCAGTACGCATATCCAAGGAATAAACTTTTACACTTGGATTACAGCAGCCTCGGGCAATCAGAGAAAATGTTGCATTCTCACTGGAATGGAAGACCAGAGCCAGAAATGGAATATTTATCCTGTCCAACTTCAATGAAGTGAATTCTTTTGCAGCAACCAATCAAACAAATTGTTAAAAGTTCTTGAACCTTGGCATTGAACCAAACAAAAGTAATAGTAAAAATTCTCTTAGAATTTTTCAGCCAGGCTATTTTAAGCATGGGTACTACGAGATATGACATGCAAGTTCTGTGAAACTCTGACAAGGAAACTTGAATCAATGTGTGCAATTTGAAGCATACCTTATGCTTCAGTGATTTAATTTCATGACCAAGATTCTGGAAAGATCATATAAATAGGATGGCTGATATATGGTTCCTTTGAGTGAGACTTCCAGTGGCCACTGAGTGTATTTCTGTATGTCCATAGTCTTCTGCTGGTGTAGCCCATCCACTTCAGGGTTTGATGTGTTAGTGTTGAGAGCTGCTCTTCTGCACACCACTGTTGTAATGTGCGGTAATCTGAGTTACTGTCACTTTCATGTCAGTTTGACCCAGTCTGGTCATTCTCTTCAGACTTCTCTCATTAACAAGGCATTGCCGCTCACAGCTTCGGCACGCGCTGGATATTTTTCTTGTTTTTCACACCATTTTTTTGCATGAAAGGCCCTGGAGCTCAGCACTTTCTGACAGACAGAAAACACCTTGTCTGGAGCCAACAATCATTCCATAGTCAAGTCACTTGGATCACATTTCTTCTCCATTCTGATGTTTGGTCTGAACATTAACTGAACCTCATGAACATGTCTCCATGTTTTTGTGCATTGAGTTGCTGCCACATGATTATCTGATTAAATATTTGCATTACAAGCAGTTGTACCTAATAAAGTGGCCACTTTGTGTTTAACTCAAACTTTAAAAACAGAAGGACTGCCTTGTAACACTTTAATCAAGCAGTTCCATCAATTAGGGAATTCCTTATCAGTTAATTTATAAACTACTAGACAGTATGCACTTTAAGTATAGAAGGGTCCATTTAAAATCCACACCAAATGTCCAGTGATAATCAGTTAGGATTGGACACAGGCACTGTCCTTCATTTGCAGTTACAGTAATTGTAGAGAAAAATTATGCCAAAGCAAGCCTGTATAGAATGCTCCCCTCTTACCTCTTTTCTTCCCCTCAGCTGGCCATCGCCTTCCTCTGGTGCCCTTCCACATTGCTTTTCTCCCAGGGTCCACTCTCCTCTCCTTCCTCCTTAGCCCTTTACCTCTTCTACATATCACTTACAAGCTACTTGCTTCATTCCCCTCCCACACTCAACCACTTCACCTGCCAGTTTGTAAAAGTTGATTTCAGGGAACTGATTATTGACAAAAAGAATGCCTTGGGAATCTCTTTAATCATACTTGGAAAGGATGTTTCATGGTCCTTCCTGGCTTTCCTAATTTGCTTCTTGAGTTCTTTTCTGGCTTCTTTATAATCCTCAAGGGTTCTGCTTGATTCTAGTTTCCAAAGCTTTACCTTTCATCCTTCCTATTTTTGAATCAATTGTTTATTCCTCTCCATAGATGCTGCCTGACCGGTTGCATTGCAGGTGTGTTACTCAGCATTTGCAGAATCTTTGATTCATTTCTTTTCTCCGTAGAAAGATGAATTTTGTCTCAATTTGTTTTTCCTTGCCAGTTTTTCTGGTCACTTGCATTGATGCTAGGGGCTAAAATTTGTTCCTGGTTTCCATAATACTCACCTTAATTTATTCAGAATATTATAGAATATCTTTGCATTTCTACCACCTCCACATTTCTGTCTTTTTCCAATTCCCTATTCTGCTTCCTAACTCAACCCTTCTTTTCTTCTCCGTTGGCCATCAACTCTCTCCAGTGCCCTTCTTTCTGTATGTGATTCCTTCTTTTCCATTCCTTTCTCTCTTCCACGTACTAACTCCCAGCTTCGCATTGCATCACCCATCCACCCACATAGTTACACCTGCCAATTTGTCCTCCCACCCCTCCCCATTCCTTCTTATTCTAGTTTCTTCCCCTCCTTTCTAGTTCTGATGAAGGGCATCGGCCTGAAATGTTGGCTGTTTATGGCTCTCTATGGATGCTGCCTGACTTGTTGAGTTTCTCCAGCATTTCGTGTGCAATACTCTTTTGAACAGTTTATCTGGGATATTTGTAAGGAGATACATTGTGACCACTCTGTACCTGGGCAGGAATACTCAGAAGCAGATACCATCAAGTAAACATATCTCAGACCTAAAGATAATTGAGCACCATCAATCCAAGAGCATGCTGGGACAAGTAAGCATAGTCACTGCAGAGTCATTCCCATGCAGGATCAACATACACATGCAAAACCAAGAGTTTAAACATGCACAGAGAAGTAAACAGCAAGCAAGTATTGCCAACCCAACCCAATCCCAACAACTGGAAAACAGATGCAATGCAAAGCAAAAACATAACACAAAGGAAGTTAAATACTGAATATTGATTCATAATCAAAGACAAAGTTTTTGAAATGAAATGGTCTCATATCCACATGCATATGTATTTAAAAAATTGATTAATTATTTTCCTGTGGTTGCCAAAATCACACACTTTGATCTTTGGTGCTATGTTAGTGATAAGGTGGATTTACCAGCTGTTACCTACAACCACATACATTTAATCCATTGATAGGAAAGAATGTTACACAATGTCATTTCTAATAACACATCAATTTACCCCCAGTTATCCATTCCAACATTGCAAGAGCCTACTTCAGAAATATGCCAAAGAGAAAATGTTAAATCAATTAAGTTCAGTCAAAGACAGGGCTGGCAGCCGGGGAATTAATGCAATGCTACCATCCACTACAGTTCAATTTGTTTCATTACTGTTACATCTTGAAGTAAAGACCTCCTTACTTGCCTGATTTCTAAGTTGATTGTGATCCAAATGCACCTGGTCTAAAGACCACAGAGATCCAACAGAAAGTACATTTACCTCAGCTGTTCCATTCCCTGTGTTATTTGCAATTATGGAATGGGCTGTCATATTCTGTATTTCTGTCTCTACATATCAAACTATGGGTTAAATGCTCTTAACACAAACACTATCCACAAAAGAAATCACTATCATCTACCCAAGTAAACAGTAAGCAAAATCAGTGGCAAAATAACATAATTGTTGTATATGTTGGTATATGGAAGATACCATGAAGATATGTGTACAGAAGTCAGTTGATATTATAACTGGTATATGCCCAGCCATTTTCAGAGTTGTAAATTAATGTCAAAAATTTAATTAAATCCTTTCTTGTGGTCGCCAAGCTCACTGTGTCCACTTTGTGGTCTTTATGACACAAAACTATTCCAAAACTAGACATAGTTAACATAAGGTGAGCTTAACAGATATTATCTACAATCACACTTCATACACTGCTGAGAAGGTATGTTAAGCAATGCCATTTCTAATAACATCACATAATGGTAAGACTCTTAGCAGTGTGGAGGATCAGAGTGATCTTGGGTCTCGAGTCCATAGAACGCTCAAAGCTGCTGCACAGATTGACACGGTGGTTAAGAAGGCATACGTTGCATTGGCCTTCATCAATTGTGGGTTTGAGGTTAGGAGCTGAGAGGTAATGTTGCAGCTATATAGGACCCTGGTCAGACCCCACTTGGAGTACTGTGCTCAGTTCTGGTCACCTCATTACAGGAAAGATGTGTAAACCATAGAAAGGATGCAGAGGAGATTTACAAGGATGTTGCCCGTATTGGGGAGCATGCCTTATGAGAATAGGTTGAGCGAATTTGGCCTTTACTCCACAGAGCGATGGAGGATGAGAGGTGACCTGATGGAGGTGTATAAGATGACAAGAGGCATTGATCTTGTGGATAGTCAGAGCTTTTTCCCAGGGCTGAAATGGCTAACACAAGAGGGCACCGTTTTAAGGTGCTTGGAAATGGATGCAGAGGAAATGTCAGAGGTAAGTTTGTTTGTGTTTTTTTTACACAGAGTGGTGAGTGCGTGGAATGAGCTGCCAGTGACGGTGGTGAAGGTGGATACAATAGAGTCTTTTAAGAGTCTCCTGAATAGGTACATGAAGTGTAGAAAAATAGAGGGCTATAGGTAAGCCTAAGTAATTGCTAAGGTAAGGACATGCTCAGCACAGCTTTGTGGGCCGAAGAGCCTTTATTGTGCTGCAGGTTTTCTATGTTTCTATAAACTGGCTCCAAAATTCCCACTCTTAATGGCTTCCTTGAACAGCAGGATTATATTTGCTAATTTTGAATCCATTGCAAATGCACTGCTAATTTGTTAGCTTTCAGTCCCACTAATTTCTATAATCCTTTTTTTTGTAATGATGTTGCTTTTTCCAAATGCTCATTCTCTCCAGACCTGCTGTTCCCTGTTACTACCATGAGATAGATTGTTGCTGTATGAAAACATTAAAACAAAATTGTCACTCACAAAATGCAGACACAGTGGACATTTTTACTGAAACTGTGGTAGTGACAGAAAACTACATTACCTTGGCAAACAGATATTCACTGATCATTGTGTTCATCAATACAATACCTAGTGAAGCCACACCAGAATGCAAAGCATTGAACAAATGCAGAATATTCAGTCCACTAATTCTTTGCTGAATTTCTGGGCAATATGAAGCTAGCAAGTGGCATGGCATTCATCTAAGCTACAATGAGATTAGTACTGATAAGAGCAATAAGCATTAATTATTTAATTAAGATAATGACAGGCATGACAATAACAGACCATAAAGCAAGAAAATTAATAGTGTGGACTATGTTCACTAAAAGATTATCTGGTTTATAAGACTAAATATTAAAACTTTTATTTAGATAATGAGGAAAAGAGATTGATTACTTTATAAAGACAGGAATGTCTAGGCAGAATAAGTATAGTGAAAAGTTAACTAGCCCTTTGCAAAAAGGAAAAACCAAGAACCTCCCATTCCCAATTCCTTGCTGTTATACAATCACTTTCTAGTGTACAGTTAAAGTCAAGCAAAAATGGCATATTATGTGACAAGGTGAGCATTTAGGCAGAAGAACGATTGGTCCCCTTAGGTGCCAATATCAAGCATCCAACTTCAAACCATCTTACTGAAGGACAGAATACAACAAATTGCTTGTTAAAATCAAAATGCTGACTTGTGTCCATGGTTTAGAAATTTGAGAAGATAAATGGACTAATAAAATAGCATGCAGTAAAGAAAAATAAACTCTGCAAAGTCTCTTGATAAAACAGGAAATTGTTGATAAGAGTTCTGGAACCATTGGAAAATATACAATGAGTGATTGGAAGGGAAAAGGATTTGAAACCCTTACCAGAACAATAATTTCTTCCATTGCAGGTGACAGGAAATCTGCATACAAATATGCTACAATAACCTTCCCTGATTTATTTATCCACAAAATTCAATTTTACTTTTATGGAATCTCTAAAGGGCCTGAAATGCTCAAAATTATATTCATGTCCAGGATGAGCAGTCACATTCCTGATATGTCTAAGTACTTAATGAGATTAAAATAAGAACTAAAGTGGTGACATCGTAAACATGTCAAAGCATACAAGATTTCCATGCTCAACTGGGACAAGATAATGAGCTTTAAAAGAGCTGCTGCTTATAGGGAACAAATATTTAATAGTGGCAGCTTTGCTGATTCCATATTTCAAGTTAAGGTTTGCTCTAATTTCAACTACATAGCCAATACTGATTAAATTTTGACAGCAATTCACTTCACAACTGTATTAATTGTTTTGCCAAAATACTGAATTTCTCAACCTTAATGTTGACATTTTAGGAAAATGTAAATCAGTTGCAGAAATTACTTCTTAACTGTCCTGACAGTAAGATATTGAAGATGGCACATAAAAAGATGAACTAAATAACTACAAAAAAAAACCAAATCATATGGGAAATATGTGTCTTATAAATCCTATAATGTTCCCATTGAAAAATCTCTCTCAGAAATTACCTGCCAACTTTTAAAAAGTGAAAAGACATTATAAATGGTAACACCATGCCATTAAACTTCCTTTGAGCAGTAGGAAAAAACAGTAGAACTCAATTGTTTGATCCATAGCCTACTGTTTCCTTGACAAAAATTGCCTGCGTGCAAAGTGGTAAAATGCAATAGCCGTTTGACCGAAAATAGATGACATTGTGAATCCTGCCGAAGGGTCTCAGCCCAAAACATCGACTGTTTATTCTTTTGCATAGATGCTGCTTCGCCTGTTGAATTCCTCCAGCATTTTTGTGAGTTACTGATTTTGAGGAAAGCTCGACTTAAGAGCTAAAGGAACTGATTTATGATTGGACAAACTCAATCTGTTCAGAATTGAAACCTGAAAACTGGCAATACACTATCCGGCAACATGGAGCTTGCTGTGCTCACCTGTACAGTCAACTCCATTAGGCAGTAGGCTAAATCCAGGGGAACATACGCTCTGGCAAGACTGGCAAATACGGTCAGCTGTAACATTAAATGAAACACAGTATGAGAAACTTGTATGTGAAATAAGACCTTTGTATGCTTTTATGCAGAGTAAAATTTTGCTTAAGTTATTCCATTAAGCACTGTCCGACCAGGTGCAAAACAGGTACATAGTGGGATTAATGTTTCTTGACGTCTCGTTCATATTTGCAGCTCAGAAGTTCCATAAACACTGAAGGTTCACCTGGGACTGGAGAACTCTAAATGTTGCCTACATTTCAATTAAAAATAAAACACAAGCTATGAACTATTACAATGTAGTGGCAAAAGCACACATACCAGTGCATTTGTGTGGAACACAAAAAGCAAAAAGCAACATGGATTCAAAACGGAGAAATAAATCCAAAGGTCCTCTGGAATTCTTCAAAAATAGCAAGCAAATAGAACAAGACCTTATTTAAGTCATTATTACATGAGAGATGCCCAGTGGATAGAATTTACTGACATTTTCAGAAGGCACTAAAATCTTTCCACATGCAAAAATTTAAAAGATTAGGTCACATGGGATTAAAGGCATTGGACTAAGGCATAGCAGATGTGATTTCAAATTATAACAGAGCAACGTACAGTAATGCAAAATGGTACAGGAAACAGAAAACGTGCGCATAATGTAGCTGTGTCCATTAGTAGTGATGGAAATGGAAGAAACTGGGTGAAGTTAATGTCACCTTTGAGCATGCATTTATCAGGTGTAGAACATGTAGAGGGGCTTCTCATTACTTCTTAGCTGCAAGCCAACACTTGACTTAGCTTTACTTGTAAGTCAATAGTTGGTGATTGCACACAGTTCTTGGACCTTCCACACTGAGTGTTGCAGGAAGAACATAGGAATGTAACCAAGATTATTAGGTTTACAAGAGCTGATACACAGATGATAAAACTAAGTATTTTCACTGCAGAAGAAAATAATGAGGGGGCATCACCACCTTGTAAAACATTCTAAGAGCAATGTGCAATCTAGATACAAGACTATTACTTAAAACAGAAAAAACATGAGAAAAGAATTGAAGTAAAGCTAAAACTGAGGTGAGGCTAAGTTTGAAATGTATTCTCCCCCCCCTCCCAAAAATAGTGAAAAAGTGGAATGCAAACAATGGAGAAAATGTCACCTTAAAACAGGCTTGAAAATGTTCTTTGAGACTAGCCAGAGTAAAAGCAAAAAGCTAAAGTCTATTGAACAAAGCTAGGTAGAACCAGTTAAAAGGTTGACTAAATACCTTATAAGAAAACTCTAAAAAGATAGGTTTTGAAGGCCATAAACAGCAGAAAATTGATCAAATTTACCATAATAGCCTGTGAACAGTAGATTCATGGAAATATCTTTGATTACTGATTAATAAAGGTGCATTTAGATATCAGTTTATGTCAACTACTTTTCACCAATCCCATTGAATTGAAATTCTCAGAGCAGGAATATTCTGTGAGAATTGCAATACTTTACTGCAGGATCAGTTGCTAAATGCGCATCATCAATTGTCAGCTATGAGCAAAGCAATTCGTTGCAAGAGAGGAAGTGACTTACGGATGCAGGAATGTCTGTCAAAGTGGAGCCGATAGCCTGGATGACAAGTGCAGTAGTAGCTTCCAGCTGTGTTGATGCAGTTATGGGCACATCGGCCATTTTCAGAAGCAGCACATTCATTGTTGTCTTAAAACCAAGAAGATCAATTTATGTGCATGAAATACTAAGAAGAGTATATCCCATTCTGTTGCCATGCTTGGGGAGTTTGCAATGTGATATAACATAGTGAATGTTCGGCTGCAAAGCAGTGCTGTACATTTTTTTATTTACTCCTGAGATTCATTTGAGTTCTCTAATTTTATCTTATCATTGTGGTCAACAATCGCTTTTCAAGTTATTATATTTCAAATTTTTCTTTGCTTTCTCTATTGCTATCTCCTCTTTTCCAGCAGGTTTTGATTCAGAGTATATTTTATCAATTGAAGTCCAAGTACCGTAAATTCCGGACTATAAGCCGCTACTTTTTCCCCACGCTTTGAACACTGCGGCAACACTGCGGCCTATACTACGGTGCGGCTAATACATGTTTTTTTTTCAAGCCGCCAAAAACATTTTGCCTCGTAACAGTAGACCAATAAAATTGATGAGTAGTTCACAGAGGTCCAATGAAATTGTACGATAAATCAAGCGCACTTTCACAATTAAATTATTGTAAATCAGTCATTTGTACTCACCCTCATCAACATGGAAAACACTCGAAGAAAAGCATATGATGCAGCTTTTAAGTTAAAGGCGACCAATCTGGCGGTTGAAGAAGGAAATCGAGCTGCTGCACATAATCTTGGCATAAATGAATCGATGGTGAGACGGTGGAGACGCCAGCATGGAGAACTGAGTCAATGCAAAAAGACGACAAAAGCTTTCAGAGGTAATCATAGCAGATGGCCCGAACTTGAAAACTTTCTTGAAGACTGGGTTAACACACAGAGAGCAGGCGGCCGCGGTGTTTCCACTGTGCAGATCGGACTGAAGCCTAAAGCAATCACCACCAAAATGAAAATCGAAGATTTTAGAGGTGGGCCATCGTGGTGTTTTAGATTTATGAGACGAAAAGGCCTGTCTGTCAGGGTACACACGACTCTGTGTCAGCAGCTCCCTCCCGACCACGAGGAAAAGCTTGCTAACTTCCGCACATTCACTCAAACAAAGATAGCGGAGAATTCCATCGGGCCAGATGATATCATAAATATGGATGAAGTACCTTTGACGTTTGACCTGCCTCTCACTCGGACTGTTAATAAAAAAGGTGACTCGTCCATCACTCTGAAAACAAGTGGCCATGAGAGAACGCATTTTACTTGTGTTCTGACCTGCACAGCATCCGGACTAAAGCTTCCACCGATGGTGATTTTTTAAGCGGCTGATAATGAAAGTTCAGTGAAAGCTGCCATCAAGAGTACAAACTCAATTCCAGCTGTGATTCCTGGGGGCACCACAAAGTATTTGCAGCCACTGGACATCAGCGTGAACCGGGCATTTAAAGTGGCGCTGCGCGTTGAGTGGGAGGCTTGGATGACGAGCGGCGAGAAATCCTTTACCTAAACAGGACGCATGCGAAGAGCATCTTTAACTCAAGTCTACCAGTGGATCCTAAATGCGTGGAGCCGTGTCACAACATCCACCATCACCAGCGGGTTTCGAAAGGCTGGACTGCTGCGTGATGAAGAGGACCGCATGCGCTCAAGTGAGAGCGACAACGAAGAGACTGAAGTGAGTGATGAGATCCTGAGGTTTTATTCAATTCGGACACTGAAGAAGAGAACTTTGATGGTTTTAGTGCGCAGGAGTAAGATGAAGAAGGCGATCAATAACTTTTCCTGGTAGGCTGCAGTATATATATTTTTTTTACCAGTCGTTAGGAGATATTGGAATGTTGTTTGTGCACTGTTCAGTAAAAAAGTATACGCAACGTAATTTGTGTGTTACCGTACGTATGTATATTTAAAAGTAGCTGTGTTACAGGCACTGTTCGAAAAAAAGCATTTGCAATATATATTTGTTTATGTTACCATACGGATTTAATTAAAAGTTAAAAAATCCTCACGTGTAATATCTTTCTGTGTAAATATCTCATATTACAACGTGGGACACCTGCGGCTTAAAATCCGGTGCGGCCTGTACAAGTACAAAATTGATTTTCTTTCTAAAGTTAGAGCGTGCGGTTTTTAATCAGGTGCGCTCTGTAGTCCAGAATCTACGGTAACTTCCCTTCAAACTTTGTCCCTTCCACCTGCACTATTTTTCATTATTTTACTTTGTTGAATCTGGAGATAAAATTGCCCGGAAGTTTCTTTGGAAGTCAAAAATAAGGTAAATCTTGCTTAATTAGGTGACAAAACAGTAACTATCTCACTCTACTGTCAGTAAGAACCAAAGGAAAGGAAAAGAAAAGAACAAAAAAGCCATGGTGGTCCTAGAGCTCAAAGTAGACGGAGAAGAAAATACTACTGATCAGAGAGTCCATGAAACAGTTCATGATGTGACACAGGCAGCAGACAAAGCAGATAAAACACCAGCTACACTACAAAATACTGAACATTTACATACAAACATGTTTATACAAACGTGTAAACAAGCATAAAGAAAGTTGAACTATAAGAAAGATGATAATTAAGACCCTCATCCAATACAGCTTCTATTAGAGATCAGCCAGAGGGCAACTGTCAGCATGTTATTGAATGCTGGCAGGTACAATCATGACCTTCTTACATATTTCTCAATGCAGGTATGAAACCCTTGTTCGTGTCAAATGATGTCATAGGTGATTTAGAAAGCAGCTGTTTGGTGATACTTAAGGCAGAAATACAGCCCCTGAAATACAGTGAAATGGAAATAGCTAAGCTAGCCACATGGTTCATTGTTGTGTCTTTGAAATATTGTCTACTAAATCTTTCTCTGCTCTAATGAGAGCAGTTTCCACATAATTCAAAGGTACCATCCATTATTCCTTCCCAGCTCTCTCTAGATCAAAAGCGTGACTGCAGATGTTCTCCTCCAAGAACTGTGGGCGCCATGACAGCATAATGGTTGGCTTGGTGCTATTACAGCTTGGGGTGTTCCAGAGTTCAGTGTTCAATTCCGGTGCAGTCTGTAAGGAGCTTGTATGTCTTCACTGTGGTTTCCTCTGGATGTCTCAGTTTCCTCCCCACAGTCCAAAGACGTACTGGTCGGTGGGTTAATTGGCCATTGTAAATTGTCCTGTGATTAGGCTAGTGTTAAGTAGGTGGGTTACGGGCCGATGGGGCTCATTGGGCCGGAAGGGGCTGTACCACTCTGTGTCTCTAAATAAAAGAACTCAGCTCAACTCTACTACCCACACCCACCCCCTCCCATGTGCTCCGCCCACGGCAATTCAAAGTAAAAAGGTAACAGACCTTGACAGTTGTGGCCATCTGTGTGCCGAGTATAACCACGCGGGCACAAACACTGGAAGCTGCCCAAGGTATTCACACAGATGTGGGAGCAATTGCTCTTTTCACATTCATTCACATCTGCAATAAAAGTGTCATAGCAATTTATCAGTGGGTGATACCAAACTATTGTCACAGACCTCTCATTTGCTGGCTTTGATCCAATATAAGGTTGATAATCATCTCTTAACTTCTTTTTCAAATTCAAAGCAGTGAGAATGGTCCCTATTACTGGTAAAGCCACACTCAGTGGCCACTTTATTACATACCTCGTGTTTGACGTTTTCTGCTGCTCCAGCCCGGTGCACTTCAAATTCAACATGTTGTGCATTCAGAGATGTACTTCTGCACACCACTGTTCCAGTGAGTGGGTACTTGAGTTGCTGGCGCCCTTCTGTCAGCTTGAACTAGTGTGGCTATTCACCTATGACTTCTCTCATTAACATGATATTTTTACCCACAGGGCAGTGCTTCACTGGATTTCTTTTGTTTATCGCACCATTCTCTGTAAACTCTGGAAACTACTGTGCATGAAAATCCCAGGAGATCAGTAGTTTCTGAAATAATTAAACCACCCCGTCTGGCACCAACAATCATTTCACATCCAAAGTCATTAGATCACATTTCTTTCCCATTCTGATATTTGATCTGAACAACAAGTGAACCTCTTGACCACGTCTGCATGTTTCTACACACTGAGTTGCTGCCACATAATTGGCTGATCAGATATTTGTATAAACAAGCACTTGTACAGGTGAATCTAATAAAGTGATCACTGAGTCTACATTTTTTAGACAAATAGCACGTTATGAAATAAGGACACTGGTGCTGAATTGCCTCAAGGAAGCTCGTAGATCATCATTATAATTTCACCTGAAGTACTGTGGGAAATGTAATATTGTTAGTACATTTAATGAACTTACAAATGTAGAGCAAAGCAACTCAAAACAAATTGTGGTCTACATGCTCCAACCAATCAGAACATTTAACTGAACTTAAGCAATGAAAATCCATCTCTCAACCCATAGAGCTAGACTTTAAAGTTTCACTGCCAGAGATTCTGACATATTCTGACCTCAGCATCAAGAATAAATGTCTTTGATTGTGCATGTGTCATCATTAATTCATGCAAAATAAAAGAACTTCTTACTTTTTGAGGAGTGCAGTAATCTATTTTACTATGATGTGACTTCTGTAAATAGATGTCAATACTGTGCCATTATGTTTTCTGAGTTCTTTAAAAATTCTAATGTGACTTTCACCATGTTATATCAAACCTTGAGCTCTGTGTGGCACTTTATCTGCCACTTGACAAGTATCACATGAAGCTGAGATGTACTTTTACAGGTCAAGTATTTGCCCCTCACTGCTACTCACAGATGTGAAATATGGTTCTAAACTCTTAAAGCTGTCTAAGTGGAGATCCAAAGACTCGGGAAAGCTACAGGATTAAACCCCTTTCAGAGTAGCATAGGCTGGAAACATCTTACCTGACTGAGTTGGTTTTCAGCACTATTCAATAACTTAAGTTTCTGGTACTAAACTGCAAGCTACAGGCCACCCAGAAGACTTACTGCACAGATTTATTTTTGGTTTTATTCTAAAACCAAATCTATTACTGGAATTGAAACAAATGTGCCATTATATTGTCAAAACTACTTTTCATCAACTGAACTCAGATTGGCATGTTGACAATCTAACACAGCAGCTGGCTGCCACTTTTTAAATTGTGGCCCACATAAAGCCACTATTTGGAGATTCATATAATCTTTAAAACATCAACAAAGCTCTCTACCTTAGATCTGTTTTTTCTTAGAAGGTCAACAATCAGCCAACAGCCAGACAAATGTGATTGGTTGCACTGGCCCTTACAGTGGGGACGTATGTGGCTTTATGAGGCTTTGAAAATGCTTGATTCCTCTGCTGAGGCTCATATCAGATTTGAGGCTTAGCTGAAGGCCTACTGAGATGCTACAAATTTAGATAAACAGCATGAACTGAAAATGCAACTAATGAAAGCACAAATATCCTTGAAAGAAATCAAAAAGGAAAGTCTGATTTATTGAGAAACTTAAACTTAAAACATATCTTACTAATGTTTTATTTGACATCTGACAAGCAAACATTGGCAGATTTTGAGGGCAAAATCTGAAATGTAATGTGAGCAGTTACCATTGTGTCACAACGTGTCATGGCGCACACAGTGTATGTTAATGTGCATGTGTGATGGTCTTCATGTGTGAGTGTAATTTACAAAGTGAATCATAAAGATGGCCTTGTTTATCAGCTCATCTAATTGAAATTGATAAAAGGAAGCAAATGCTAAAAATAGATGCTGACTTTATCTGAATAAATGTAATATTCTGGCAACTTAGATGCATAAGAAAACATCCAGTCATAGAATACTACAAAACAGAAACAGACCCTTTGACCCATTCAGTCTATGCCAAATTATTGATGTTTATAGTCCCATCGACCTGCACCCAGACCATAGCCCTCATGTACCTGTCCAAATTACTCTTAATTGTTGAAATCGTACACACATCCACCACTTCAGCTGGCAGTTCATTCCACACTCTCACCACCCTCTGAGTGAAGAAGTTCCCTCTCATGTTCCCCTTAAACATTTCACCTTTCACACTTAACCCACGACCTCTAGTTCGAGCCTCATCCAACCTCAGAGGAAGAAGCCTGCTTACATTTATCTTATCTATACCCCTCATAATTGTGTGTACCTCTGTCAAATCTCCCCTCATTCTCCCACACTCCAGGGAATTTTGACCTAACCTATCCAACCTTACCCTTGTGGGAGGCTACGGCAGAAATCACAGGAGTCCTAGGAGAGATACTTAAAACATCTTTAGCAACAGGTGAGATACTAGAAGATTGGAGAGCAGCTAATGTTGTTCTGACTTTAAGAAAGGCTCCATTTCTCTTTTCGCTCCATGCATAAATAATCACTCTGATCTTCAAGAGGACCAATTTTGTCCCTCACTATCCTTCTGCACTTAATGTATCGTATCTGTAGAAGCCCTTGGGATTTTCATTCACCTTGTTTGCCTTTTTTGAGCCCTCAAGATTTCATTCTTTGATGTTTCATTTCACTTTTATGCTCCTCAAGTACCTTACTTGTTCCTGCCTGCCTATACCTGCCCAACACCTCCTCCTTCTTAATCAGGACCTCATTATCTCTCAAACAACAAGGTTCCTTAAACCTCTTATCCTTGCTTTTTATTCTGACAGGAATGTACAAACTCTATACTCTCAAAATTTCACTTTTGAAGGCTTCCCACTTACCAAGCACACATTTGCCAGAAAACGATCTTTCCCAAACCACACTGGCCAGATCCTTTCTGATACCATCAAAATTTACCTTTTCCTGATTTAGACTCTTTTCCCACAATTAGTTTGAAACTAATGGCATTATCAACATAGATGCAAAGTGTTCTGCTACACAAACTCTGTCACCGGCCCTGTCTCAATACCTAACATGAGATCTAATATAACACACACTCTATTTGGGACTTCTATATATTGATTAAGGAAACTTTCCTGAACACATTTGAGAAACTCTATCCCATCTAGTCCTTTTACAGTATGGGAGTCCCAGTCAATATGTGGAAAGTTAAAAATCACCTCATATCACAACCTTATGTTTCTTGCAACAGTCTGTGATCTCTCTATAAATTTGTTCCTCTTAATCCACTGATTGGGTGGTCTATAATATAAACCCATTAACATGGTCATCCCTTCCCTATTCCACAGTTCCACCCATATAACCTCTGTAGACAAGATCTCCAGTCTGTCCTGACAGAGCACTGTCCTGACATTTTCACTGATTGGTAATGCCGTTCCTTCACCTTTAATCCCTCCCGTTCTATTATGTCTAAAACAACAGAACCACGGAACATTGAGCTGCCAGTTGTGTCCCTCCTGCAACCAAATCTCACTAACATTACTGAACATTATAAACAGTTTTGGGCCTTTTATCTAAGAAAAGATGGGCTGGCTTGGAGGTTCATGAGAATTATTTCGGGAATGAAAGGGTTAACGTATGATGAGTGTTTGATGACACTGGGCCTGTATTTGTTGGAGTTTAGATGAATCAAGTGCAATCTGATATAAACCTATCAAATATTGAATGGCCTAGATAGAGTGGATGTGGAGACCATGTTTTCTATGGTGGGGGAGTCTAGGATCAGAGGGCACAGCCTCAGAATAAAGAGACACCCATTTAGAACAGACATGCGGAAGAATTTCTTCAGCCAGTGGGTAGCAAATCTGTGGAATTCATTGCCTCAGAAGGCTGTGTAGGGCAAGTTATTGCATATATTTAGAGTGGAGTAAGATAAATTCGTGATTAGTCAGGACATCCAAGGTTATGGGAAGAAGGCATGAGAATGGGGTTAAGAGGGATAGTTAATCAGCCATGATGAAATGGTGCAGCAGACTTGATGGGCTGAATAGACTAATTCTGTTCCTATATTTAATAGTCTAATGGCTCCAATGTTCTAGCTACACCTGTTGATCCATGCTCTAAGCTCAGCCGATGTTCCTACAATACTTGCATTGAAATATACACAACTCAGAACATTAGGCACATCATGCTCAACAATTCAATTCCTGACTTTGTATGTGGGGTTAACAGCATTTTCCCCCTGACCACTCCACTACCTACTCTGGCACTCTCTTAACCCCCCTCCCCACCCCCCAGTGTTTTCCTCTGTTATGGACAGGATGGCCACAGGTTTGATACTCTACCCCCTTTGTCCCTCCTGATGGTTACCTAGTTACTTGTGTCTTACACCTTAGGTTTGGTACAAACAGGACGGTCTTCACCTGGGCTGGACTGGAACCAATGTCCTAGGGGGAGCGTTTGCTGCTGCTGTTCAGGAGGCTTTAAACTAATGTGGCAGGGGGATGGGAACAAGAGCAGAGAGACAGAGGGGTGTAAAATGAGGGTAGAAGCAGAAAGTAGTAAGATGAAAAGTAAAAGTGGCAGACAGGCAAATCCAGGGCAAAAATCAAAAAGGGTCACTTTTCAACATAATTGTATAAGGGCTAAGAGTGTTGTAAAAACAAGCCTGAAGGCTTTGTGTGTCAGTGCGAGGAGCATTCGTAACAAGGTGGATGAATTGAATGTGCAGATAGTTATTAATGAATATGATATAGTTGGGATCACAGAGACATGGCTCCAGGGTGACCAAGGATGGGAGCTCAACATCCCGGGATATTCAATATTCATGAGGGATAGACAGGAAAGAAAAGGAGGTGGGGTAGCGTTGCTGGTTAGAGAGGAGATTAACGCAATAGAAAGGAAGAGCATTTTCCTCGAGGATGTGGAATTGATATGGGTAGAGCTGCATAACATTAAGGGGCAGAAAACGCTGGTGGGAGTTGTGTACAGGCCACCTAGCAGTAGTAGTGAGGTTGGAGATGTCATTAAACAGGAAATTAGAAATACGTGCAATAAAGGAACAGCAGTTATAATGGGTGACTTCAATCTACATATAGATTGGATGAACCAAATTGGTAAGGGTGCTGAGGAAGAGGATTTCTTGGAATGTATGCAGGATGGTTTTCTGAACCAACATGTTGAGGAACCAACTACAGAGCAGGCCATTCTAGACTGGGTACTGAGCAATGAGGAAGGGTTAGTTAGCAATCTTGTCCGTGCAAGGCCCCTTGGGTAAGACTGACCATAATATGGTGGAATTCTTCATTAAGATGGAGAGTGACATAGTTAATTCAGAAACAAAGGTTCTGAACTTAAAGAAGGGTAACTTGGAAGGTATGAGACGTGAATTAGCTAAGATAGACTGGCAAATGATACTTAAAGGGTTCACGGTGGATATGCAAAGGCAAGCATTTAAAGATTGCATGGATGAACTACAACAATTGTTCATCCCAGTTTGGCAAAAGAATAAACCAGGGAAGGTAGTGCACCCGTGGCTGACAAGGGAAATTAGGGATAGTATCAAGTCCAAAGAAGAAACATACAAATTAGCCAGAATAAACTGCACACCTGAGGACTGGGAGAAATTCAGAGACCAGCAGAGGAGGACAAAGGGCTTAATTAGGAAAGGAAAAAAAGATTATGAGAGAAATCTGGCAGGGAACATAAAAACTGACTGTAAAAGCTTTTACAGATATGTGAAAAGAAAAAGATTGGTTAAAACAAATGTAGGTCCCTTACAGTCAGAGACAGGTGAATTGATCATGGGGAACAAGGACATGGCAAATCAAATGAATAACTATGAGAGTCCAGTGAGATGGAGGAACTGAGGGAAATACATGTTAGTAGGGAAGTGGTGTTAGGTAAATTGAAGGGATTAAAGGCAGATAAATCCCTAGGGCCAGATGGTCTGCATCCCAGAGTGCTTAAAGAAGTAGCCCAAGAAATAGTGGATGCATTAGTGATAATTTTTCAAAACTCTTTAAATTCTGGATTAGTTCCTGAGGATTGGAGGGTGGCTAATGTAACCCCACTTTTTCAAAAAGGAGGGAGTGAGAAACTGGGGAATTATAGACCGGTTAGCCTGACATCAGTGGTGGGGAAAATGTTAGAGTCAGTTATGAAAGATGTGATAACAGCACATTTGGAAAGAGGTAAAATCATCGGACAAAGTCAGCATGGATTTGTGAAAGGAAAATCATGTCTGACGAATCTTATAGAATTTTTTGAGGATGTAACTAGTAGAGTGGATAGGGGAGAACCAGCGGATGTGGTATATTTGGATTTTCAAAAGGCTTTTGACAAGGTCCCACACAGGAGATTAGTGTGCAAACTTAAAGCACATGGTATTGGGGGTATGGTATTGATGTGGATAGGGAATAGGTTGGCAGACAGGAAGCAAAGAGTGGGAGTAAACAGGACCTTTTCAGAATGGCAGGCAGTGAGTAGTGGGGTACCACAAGGCTCAGTGCTGGGACCCCAGTTGTTTACAATATATATTAATGATTTAGACAAGGGAATTAAATGCAGCATCTCCAAGTTTCCGGATGACACGAAGCTGGGCAGCAGTGTTAGCTGTGAGCAGGATGCTAAGAGGATGTAGGGTGAGTTGGATAGGTTAGGTAAGTGGGCAAATACATGGCAGATGCAATTTAATGTGGATAAATGTGAGGTTATCCACTTTGGTGGCAAGAACAGGAAAACTGATTATTATCTGAATGGTGACCTATTAGGAAAAGGGGAGATGCAACAAGACCTGGGTGTCATTGTACACCAGTCATTGAAAGTGGGCATGCAGGTACAGCAGGCAGTGAAAAAGGAGAATGTTATGTTGACAGTCATAGCAAGAGGATTTGAGTACAGGAGCAGGGAGGTTCTACTGCAGTTGTACAAGGCCTTGGTGAGACCGCACCTAGAATATTGTGTGCAGTTTTGGTCCCCTAATTTGTGGAAAGACATTCTTGCCATAGAGGGAGTACAAAGAAGGTTCACCAGATTGATTCCTGGGATGGCAGGACTTTCATATAAAGAAAGACTGGATCGACTAGGTTTATACTCACTGGAATTTAGAAGATTGAGGGGGGATCTTATTGAAATGTGTAAAATTCTAAAGGGATTGGACAGGCTAGTTGCAGGAAGATTGTTTCCGATGTTGGGGAAGTCCAGAACAAGGGGTCACAGTTTAAGGATAAAGGGGAAGCCTTTTAGGACCAAGATGAAAAAAAACTACTTCACACAGAGTGTGGTGAATCTGTGGAATTCTCTGCCACAGGAAACAGTTGAGGCCAGTTCACTGGCTATATTTAAGAGGAAGTTAGATATGGCCCTTGTGGCTAAAGGGATCAGGGGGTATGGAGAGAAAGCAGGTACAGGGTTCTGAGTTGGGTGATCAGCCATGATCATACTGAACGGCGGTGCAGGCTTGAAGGGCCAAATGGCCTACTCCTGCACCTATTTTTTATGTTTCTATGTTTCTATGTTTAATTACCTCCCTGTATGGTGTGCTGATAACCTTTCGAACTCCTGAATTTCTGGAGTTCATCCAATTCCAGCTTCAATTACATAACGTGGTCTGTAAGAAGCTGCAGCCGGATGCACTTCTTGCTGGTACAGTCGTCAGAGAGACAGGAGACCTCCCTACCCTCCCAAATCCTGCAAGAGGAACATTCCACTATCTTGTCTGGCATCCTCACTGTCCTCGCTATACATTTAGAGAAAAAGAAAGAAAACTAAATGAAAAAATCCTACTTATAGCCTTTGTCTTTTCTTGCCTAAGCCGCAACTCCCCACTCCAGCACTGGTCCACTCCCACAAAGGCTGCTCTGCTTAAATATAATTTCTTTTTATTGGTCCTTGCCAAGTGCCTAATTATGCACAATCCAATGTCTCCTCTGGAACTGTAGCACACAGAATATCCCCGCTGCCCCTACATGTTCCTTTTAAAATCCCTCTCCTACTATGCACAGTCCAACATCTCCTCAGGAATTGTAATACACAGAAAGATCATGCAGTCCTTTAGATGTTGACTATCCTGTTCTTTTACATAGATTTACTTCTCAAATTTCAAGCATCTTGTTTTAATGCCTTTACAAACAGAATGAAAGAGCACCAAATCAAAACTTTTTCTGCATTCCCCAGAATTCAGGATATGTTTATCCCAGACTACATGAGGAAAAAAACGATTAAAAATGGCATTCTCTGGAACTATGCCTCCAGACATCTCTGTATCAGTTCCTATACTTACAAATAACAGTCTACTCCTGCTAGCTTAAGTTCAAAATTGCCAAGAAAGCACTTTAATGCAAGCACATTCTTAGTCTTAGGAATAATTTGATGTCTTCTAATGACCCTCCCCTCCTCACCATTCCCCATTCCCATTTCCCTCTTGCACCTTATCTTCTTGCCTGCCCATCACCTCCCTCTGGTGCTCCTCCCCCTTTCCTTTTTTCCATGGTCTTCTATCCTCTCCTATCAAATTCCCCCTTCAGCTGCCAATCTTTTACCAATCAATTTCCCAGACCTTTACTTCACCCCTCCCCCTTCCTGGTTTCACCTATCACCTGCCACCTTGTACTTCTTCCTCCTCTCCCACCCGCCCTCTTATTCTGACTTCTCCCCTTCCGTTCCAGTCCTGATGAAGGGTCTCAGCCTGAAACATCGACTGTTTACTCTTTTGCGCAGATGCTGCCTGACCTGCTGAGTTCCTCTAGCATTGTGAGTGTGTGTTGCTTTGGATTTCCAGCATCTGTAGATTTTCTCCTCTATGTATTTGATGGCAACGCTCTCTATGGCTGGCAGGTAAAGATGTCTTGTGGTTGTGTTGATAATTTTATGAAATAATATTGAAGCATTATCAGTTCTTTGTAAATTAGAAAATAAAAAAAGCCACATACCTATGCACATCTGTCCATCAATGAGCATCTCATAACCAAGGGGGCAAGTACACTTGAAGCTGCCTATTGTATTAATGCACCTGTGCTCACAGAGATTGTGTCCATCTGCTTCACACTCATCTATATCTAAAATTATGACAAAAGCACAACAGTCAGCATCATTCTTTTGCATAAAACTAGACACCACACTTCAGTAGTTATTTTTAAGATGTGACTTAATAAGTTAGTCACATTCACAACATGACTAGGCACAATAAAAACGTATATTTTTTAAACAACATTCATTGATCACAATTCCACAAATCATCAAACTTAATAAGTAGAAATGAGAAGTTCACCCACTCCATCTCATTTGGTACGAACAACCAAGGTGAAGAGAATATCTTCGTTTTCTGCCAAAGTCACTTCAATATGAAAAGGTTAATAAAGGCCCAACCAATACCTTGGACAAGAAGAAAGGTAGATTTGGCTGGGAGTTTTGTAACCAATCCAGTTTTACGCTCCATTGAAGTAAAGGAAAGGAACAAACTCTGCAGCGTACTTTGCATTCAATTCCTTGCTACAGCTAAATTTTCCCTCCTTTCCTCCCTCACTAGGATGAACGTTTAACTTCAGCAAGATATAGAAGGAGATAACAATACCAAGATAGTTGGAAGAACAGATAGTGAGTCTGAAAGATTGATAGGTTCTTGATTGGTTGGGAGAATGGTTAAAAGTAGCCGATGGAATACAGCATGGGAAGTGTGGGGTTGTGCACTTTGTCAGGAAGAATAGAGGTGTCGACTAAATGGCAAGAAAAAACCCAGAGGCACAAAGAGACATGGGAGTTTCAGTGCAATATTTCCCTTAGGTTAACTTGAAGGATGGGTAAAGGCACACAAATTAAATTTTAACATTAATTTCAAGAGGACTATTATATCAATGTGAGGAGATACTGCTGTGTCTTTGAAGGGCATTGGCCTGTTTTCAGCAATCTTAGGCTTTATATCAAAGACGTGTTAGCCCTGAAGACGGGTTACAGGAGGTGCACAGGAACGATCCCAGGAAGTTAAAGCCATTTGATGTCTCTGAGCCTACACTTGGTGAAGTTCAAAAGGATAAGAGGGTAACTCCATGACCCACACCAGAATCTGAAAGGCCTGGAGAGAGTGAATGCAGACAGTATGTTCCCATTAAAAGGACTGTCTAGGATTTGAGGGCACAGCCCGAAAATGTAGGTATGTCTCTTTGAAACTGAAATGAGGGGAAATAGCTTCAGCCATAGAATGGTGATTTTGTGGACTCTGTTGCCATAGAAGACTGTGGAGGCCAAGGCAATGGTATACTTAAGGCAGAGATTGATAGGTTCTTGATTGGTAGGGGCATTATAGGTTACAGGAAGAAGGTAGGAGAATGGGCTTGAAAAAATATCAGCTATATTGAATGGCAGAGAGATATCAACTGGCTGAATAACCAAATGCAGCTTTGATATCCTATGGGTAGCAGTAGAAAGGAAAACAGGTATAAAGAACAACATATTTGCCATAGGTATTGTGTTAAAAGTTCTTTCCTAACAGGAATACATTCTTCATATTTTAAAACATATTCAAATTAATTTGCTTGATTTATTTTTTGGAATTTTCCCCTCGATTTGCCGGGAAATTCAGAGCAATGATTCTTTATCATTCTACTGTCCCACCTGTAACATTACTATATGAGAAAGGCTATCAGCAGCAAGCAAATATCCATCCTGATAGGAATATAAAAAATAAACTTCCTCCTGTATTAATGCATGCTTGATGTCATAACATTTAACCTTGATCTGAGCATTCATCCCAATCTGTAAATATCACAGGACAATAAGATCACTTAAGCATTGGCTGTCACACACAAAATTATACACATGCCTTTCAATTCCTATTGCATGTATGGATGCAAGTGGCATATGCAGGCCAACTTAAACAGGAATTGGCTTAGCAAAGACACAGTAGGAAATTGAATTTAACAAGCCTCATTGGTGCTTGTACAATTCTCGTTGTACATTAAAATATACACTTTTCAGTCATTTCTTAGTTTCTTTGATAAGCATGCAATATCTGATTCAAAAAATAATTGGCACTGATTTGTATCTTTCATGGTTCTGGGTTATTTCTTTTGCAATCCCCTAACTCACCTCTTCTGGGAATTATGGGCTATGGGTAACTGGGAAAGAGGAGATAACGTCTGAGACAGTACAGCCATATGCATACAAAAAGGCATAATAGCCTTAAGGTCCTAGGTGCTCCAATTCTATTGTGTTCTCTTATGTTCTAAACAGCGTTGGCACTGAATTGGTGAGTCATTAGCCCTAATATCAAATTTTGGTCAGGTTGTAGAGATTTTGCAAGACTTCAGGATGACTAGAGTACCTTTTTTTTAATCAACTAAGGAGGTTTCCAGTTTAATAGTCATTGTAATACAATAAATTCAGCAGCTAATTGGAGGGCAAGTAAAATAAGTGACCAGATTTGCTTATTTAATGATGCCAAATTGAGGGACAACATTTTGGACACAGCACAGGAGAACTTCACTGCTCTCTTTCAATAATGTAATGGAACTTTGTACATTCAACCTGAAAAAGCAGATGGGGCTTCATTCTAACACTTCCAAAAACTGCAGCATAAACAATGCAGTACTGTGTTCAAGTTACACCCTAATTTATGACCTGTAACAGGCACTGAAAAGTTCAGATAGGCCAATGAACAACTCACTTAAGTGTCCCCATTGTAAAGTACAGAAGCATGTTACACCCATAGTGATATACACCAGTGAAGTGGACTTGTGTTAGAGGAGGTCTCTTATTTGCACTCCTCAGTGAGGTGGAGTAAGCAGTAGAAATCAGGTAGTTCAGCAAACCACTGATCTGTGACTAAAACTCCCAGAACTCCAAGTTGTTAAACATTATCATTGGTGGCTAGATTCATGTGACCAGATGGAAAAAGGGACTTTAAGCAACTTGTACTTGGCCCTTGATTTTCCATTACATTTCATTTTGTTGGAACTGTGGCACTAGTTGATCCAATTACAAGGTAAACAATAACTGAGAAGCAACAAATAGAGTAAAAATTGTAAAAAGTAACAAAACAGTACACTGAGTAGAACTGCAATTAACAGATAACTGAGTAAGAAAATAGATTAAAGTACCTAGGCACTGTCCTTCAACCATCTGAAAGCCCTCCATACAGACACATTGATATGATCCCATGGTGTTGAGGCAATGGTTTTCACAAAGAGAGTCATCCTCCTTGCACTCATCAATGTCTAATGGTAAGGAAACAAAGATATAGTCACATACTATAACCCTGAAATGGAACTTAAAATGACAGAGGCACTTCAGACTTTTCAAAGGAAGTAAAATGTAAAAGCAACAATAGAAATATGCACAGTAAAGGAAATTTATGAAGAAAACATCCAACCTCTTGGATAATTCAAATACTCCACAAAATTAGTTAGAATTTTCATTGTTAAAGTTGCACCTACACTGTAATGAAACAATGAATAATTTATTCCAAATAACTGCTTAACTCTATCTGTAAGTTAAAAGAATTATAGAGGCATGAGAGAGGAGTTGGCCAGAATTGATTGGAAAAGAACACTGATAGGGATGACAGCAATGGCTGGATTTACCAGAAGCAATTCAGAAGGTACACAATATATACTACTGAAAGAGGAAGAAGTATCTTAAAGGAAAGATGACACAACCATGGCTAAGAAGAGAAGTTAAAGCCAACATGAAAGCCAGAGAGAAAGCATATAATAGAGCAAAAAATAGTGGGAAGTTAGAGGATTGGGAAGCTTTTAAAAACCAACAGAAGGCATTTGAAAAGTTATTAAGAAGGTAAAGATTGTATACAAAAGTAAGCCCGTCAGTAATATTAACGAGGGTACCAAAACTTTCTTCAGACACATAAAGTGTAAAAGAGAGGCAAGAGTGGATATCAGGTCACAGGAAAATCATGCTGGAGAGGTAGTAATGGAGGACAGTGAATTGACAGATGAAATGAATAAATATTTTGCATCAGTCTTCACTGTGAAAGACACTAACAGTATGGTGGAAGCTCCAGGAGTCAGGGGTCATGAATTGTGTGAAGTTACCTTTACTAGAGAGAAGATTATTGAGAAACTGAAAGGTCTGATGGTAGAGCATCTTCAGATTTTCTCTTGGATGAGGTCTAAAGGTAGATATGTTACCTGGACCAGATGGTGAACACCCAAGGGTTCTGAAAGAGGTGACTGAAGAGACTGTGTAGACATTAGTAATGATCTTTCAAGAATCATTAGATTCTGGAATGGTTTAGGAAGTCTGGAGAATTGCGAATAAGGCATTAATCTGACCTCAGTGTCTGGGAAGGTGTTGGAGTCGATTATAAAGGATGAGGTCTCAGGGTACTTGGAGGCACATGATAAAATAGGTCATAGTCAGCATGGTTTCCTCAAGGGAAAAGCTTGCCAGACACATCCGTTGGAATTATTTAAAAAAAATAACAGGCAGGGTAAACAAATGAGTATTAGTTGATGTACCTGGATTTTCAGAAAGCCTTTGACAAGGTGCCACACATGAGGCTGCTTAAGAAGCTACAATCCCATGGTATTACAGGAAAAATTCTAGCATTGATAAAGCAGTGGTTGATTGGCAGGAGGCGAAGAGTGGGAATAAAAGGAGCCTTTCCTGGTTGGCTGTCGGTTTCAAGTGGTGTTCCACAGGGACCTGTGTTGGGACCGATTCCTTTTATGCTCTCTGTCAATGTTTTGGATGATGGAATTGATAGTTTTGTTGCAACATTTGCAGTTAATATGAAGGTAGGCGGAGGGGCAGGTAATTTTGAGGAAGTAGACAAGGACATAGACAGAGTAGGAGAATGGGCAAAGAAATGACAAATGGAATACAATGTTGGGAAGTGTATGGTCATGCACTTCGGTAGAAGAATTGGGTTGACTATTTTCCAAATGTAGAGAAAATAGTAAAAACTGAGGCTCAAAGGGTCTCCAGAGTCCTTGTGCAGGATCTCCTAAAGGTTAGTTTGCAGGTTGAGTCCAAGGAAAGAAAATGCAATGTTCAAATTTTATTTCAAGAGGACAAGACTATAAAAATAAGGATGTTATGTTGAGACTTTATAAAGCACTGATGAGGCCTCACTTGGGGTATTGTGTGCAGTTCTGGGCTTTTTAGCTTAGAAGTGATATACTGAAACCGGAGGGGGTTCATAGGAGGTTTACAAAGATGATTCCAGGATTGAATGTCTTGTCAGCTGAAGAGCATTTAGCTCTAGGCCTGTATTCACTAGAATTCAGAAGAATGAGGGATGGCCTCATTGGAACCTATCAAATGGTGAAAGGCCTTGAAAGAGTTGATGTGGAGAGAATGTTTCCCTTGCTGGTAGAGTCTAAGACCAGAGGACGCAGTGTCAGAATAGAGGGGCATCCTTTTAGAACAGAGATGAGGAGGAATTTCTTTAGCCAGTGAGTGGTCAATTTATGGAATTCTTTAACCTAGGCAGTTGTGGAGCCCAAGTCTTTATGCACTGTTTATTTAAGGCAGGGTTGAATAGATTCTTGATTGATCCGGGTATCAAAGGATATAGGGAGAAGGCAGGAGATTGAGGCTGAGAGGAAAATTGGATCAGCCATGATGAAGTGGTGGAGTAGACTTGATGGGCCAAATAGCCCAATTCTGCTCTCATATCTTATGGTCTATTTAACTTTCTTTTCCAGAAAACAAATCTCAAACTCACTTTAAGACCAGCTTGACTTGCTCTCACTTGTTCACTTATGTGGTTTCACCAGACAAAAATGGAGCACTTTGCAGTTGCAAAGCTTCCCTGCTGTTCAGCTACAAATCTTGAGGCAGGTTTCTCTTAGGTAAGATGTGTTGGCATTGGAGAGGGTCCAGAGGAAGTTTATGATGGGTGAGCCCAAGGGTGAAAGGGTTAACCTATGAGGAACATTTAATAGTTCTGTACCTGTATTTGTTGGAGTTCTGAACAATGGGGGGGGGGGGGGGGGGAATCTCATTGAAATTTACCGGCTATTGAAAGACCAAGTTAGAATGAACGTGGAGAGGATGTCTCTAATAGTGGGAGATCCTAGGACCAGAGGACACAGAATGTCCCTTTAGTATAGAGATGTAGAAGAATTTCTTTAGCCAGAGGAAGGTGAATCTGTGGAATTCAGGCCAAGTCATTTAGGCATATTTAAAGTGGAGGCTGTTAGGTTCATGATTAGTAACAGCATCAAAGGATACGGGGAGAAGACAAGATAATGGGACTGAAAGAGAAAATAAATCAGCCACGATTGAATGTCAGAACAGATCTGATGGACTGGATGGCCCAATTCTGCTTGAATGTCTTGTGGTCTTAAATCACTTCAGATTTTTGTTTTCACCTGCTGCTGATGCTGTTCCTATATTTGAACTTGGTCTGTGCTTTTTAGCTTGGTTTTTGAGACTGAGCTGAACCAACTGTTGTAAAGTATGGTTAGTGGGTGCTGTTGGTGGAAAATGAATGAGGGCACCCGACCTTCTTAACCTGGTCATTTTATTCCAATTGCTAATGCATTCCCCACTTGCCCTTGGTGCTTATCGAACCACCTGCTTGCTTGCTGTGCCCAAGTCTTGACTACTTTTGAACTATTATCCATTTGAAATGTTCCTGAGACTGCTTGATAAGCACACTTGGCACTTTGCTATTTGAGGGATTTGGGCAGATGAGCTTGTCTATGAATCTATAAATTTCCAGGCCTCAGTTTGAGATGTGAAGGATCAAAGTAGAATAAAAAGAGGCAAAAGAATAAAAGAAAAAGAAGAGGAGGTGTGTGAATAAGCAACACATGAGAGGAAAAGGAGCAAAAATTAGTGAATATACACCAAGATACCACTGATAATTTGCTTCATGGATACTCGGGCGGAGGGGGCTCAAACATAGTTACTGTGTGCAAGCACAAAATCATGACTTTTGCTTGCTCCTTCAAACTTTCTGTTCAGAAATGACTTTTGTGTGAAAAGAAACTTCCAATTTGAGCTAGTCTGCTCTCCTCTCTTCCATTCTTTCTTCCCTCTTACCTTCACACATCTTCCTGTCAGCCTGAAGTCGGAAACCAGCACGACAGGAGCAGAGGTAGCTGCCAAAAGTGTTGTGACACGAATGGTGGCACACCCGGCTCTCCCCAACCCATCGGCACTCATTCACATCTGGAATGAAAGAATACTGCATGGACAAATGGCAGAGACAGTACAGGCCAGATTAAACTCATACCAGGAGTATGTGAGAGTAAACCAACAGGGCAGCAGATACATTAAATTACCTGAATCCTGGACTCAAATGTCATGAGGTCAATTCATCAGCAGAATCATCAACAATTTATCCTGTCCAGTCAAATATCCTCCATGGAAGAAAATATCCTGACATTGCCTGTTCATGGGCTGAAAGTAAAATGCCCAGATGCTCAGAAATGTGGTCTCTCAAGCACTACTTGCAAGTTTCTCTTGTATGGCTGAATACCAGTATTCAACAAATCAACTCTGGTGAGATACACTTCTTTTCTATCTTCCACTATTTCAAATAACAGGCAGAGTAGAAGCCACCAGAGCCCTTCTAATATAAAAAGCACTCCTAGTGTCAAATCCCAGTCAAATTGGCTTCCCAATACAACAGACAACTGACTTGACCCATGAACCCTGGCTCTTTACTCCATGGGAATTGAAACACTCCATATTACAAAGCAAGGGGATCATCTAACAAATTTTACCACGGAACCGTGCAAGAAAATGATAGCTCAGAAGATTAAAATATTGACAGACTTATGTGGCTCTCAAAGAAGGAAAAAAAGAGAAAGGCAAAATAGTTCAGGAAGGGAATTCTAAAGCTTTAATATCTGAAAGCAGAGGATCAATCAAGAGATAATTAAAATTCAAGCCAGGATCATTGGCTTGTACAAAGGGCATAAACTATATACTCTTGAAAACATTTGAAAAGCATTACTGCTTCAGAGTTCAGGGTAAATGTAGGTCAGTGAACACAAGAAATCAATGTTAGCAAGGATGTAAACTTGAGTGCACAAAGGAGAGAATATCATAGTGCAGTTTGGAAAATTTTAGAATGGCTAAATCTGAATGTAACCAGGATGAAGATTTAGATAGCAGATGATCTGAGGTGGGCTGAGTCAAGCAACATGATATTGGTGAAAATAGGCAAATTGCAAATATTCAATATATAGTCAAGAGTTCCTCTCAGGGTCAAAACTTTGGGAATTAAACTTTGCTGAATTTCAAAGTTTCTCTATAACCATCTCCACATCCCAAAGTTTATCAGTAATCTCAAGTAACACTTAGTCCTTTCATAGATTTTGATCTCCATCAAAGCAATGCATTGTAATGGTAAACTGGTAGTGAATTGCTTGTGGCTGAGTTTGCATGGACTCTCGTATTAGATACATTGAAGTTTCATGGAAATAGTTAAAAATGTTTTAAAAAAAGACAATCTACCATTCAACGGAGTAACAAATTATATATTTAAATGAAATGCGGAACAAATTAGAACACTACCAATACTACTACTGTACTATAAAACTGCGTATTAGTTTGTACATTTTGATAGAGGGATTCATCCAATGTGCATTGCCATGTTCTTTTGATTGACTCTAAATGAATAAAATCAGTTCAGACACCTAAAGCAGATAATGGACTTGAAATGCATATTTTTTTCAAGACAAAATAAAAAATAAAATGATCAAAAATTGTCTTTTGAATCAGCAATCATTGGCCCAAATGGACATGACACAAGCACACATGTACTCTTTTCCGTAGATGCCGCCTGGCCTGCTGAGTTTCTCCAGCATTTTGTGTGTGTTGCTTTGATTTGTTGCATCTGCAGATTTTCTCTTGTTTGTATTTTCTCGATTAGTGTTTTTTCTTTAAGAGTTGTCCCAAACAAGTGAATGACCTGATTAACTGGAATCCACTGTACATAAAATATACAGTACGTATAACAGCAATGCTTTTGGCTCAGCTTAAACAAATCATACAGCCCTATGCATTGTAAACAAAACTACATTATGTCAAACTTTGATTCTGTGCCTTTTCTTGCCTGCAAATAATATCCAAGGTGGTTCTGTCAGGTATTAATTTGCTCTCCCTTCATAGTGTGTATTTCCATGGCCTTGCAATATATTTTTCTTATTCAAAGAGGCTTTCATTCTCATACAGAATAAGAATGATGTTTCTTTATTTCAACTACTGATCTGACACAACATCTTTTATTAAATTATGCAATAAGATAGGGTTCAGCCTCAACTATGTCATATTCTAGGCTTTCCTTCTACATTTTACACATTCACTCACAGGATGGTGTAGTCACAGATTTTCCCAGCAATTATTGCCCATCCTTTACAAAAAATTCAACAAGCAAATAAGGTTGGCTTACAGCTCCTTGACTAATTGAGAAGAGATTTTCTGGGGGTGCGTCGATCATTAGCTGTTTGACAATCAACAGCACATCAGATCTGTTCTCTCAGAAGACATTCTGCACTAATTTTGAAGCCTGGAGAATTATGGAGAGCCCTTGGTACAGAAGTGAACTGAATCTTGACCCTGGGAAGAAGTCAATAGTAGAGAAGCATCCTAGATACAGTATCTGTGGACACCAATGATGTGACTGAACAAAGTCACTGAAGCTGGTGTTATAGATGTCTTTATTCAGCACACAAGCTGGCATCATACTGGAGACACTCTTAGAAGAGTCTTCCTGATTCAGTAATACATTATATTTTTATATGCTAAAGATCAAAGAAAACAGCAGGACAATTCTATAGTTACAATGTATCTACAATGCTTCCTTTGAATTACATATAATTCTCAAACACCTTCAACCTCACATCAACACATCAGACACCCAAAATGATGGGAGATTTGATAAAGGTATATAAATTATGATGGGTATAGAAAGAGTGAATGCAAGCAGGCTTTTTCCACTGAGGCTAGGGGAGAAAAAAAACAGAGGACATGGGATAAGGGTGAAGGGGAAAAAGTTTAAAGGGAACATTTGGGGGCGGGCTTCTTCACACAGAGAGTGGTGGGAGTGTGGAATGAGCTGCCAGATGAAGTTGTAAATGCAGGCTCACTTTTAACATTTAAGAAAAACTTGGACAGGTACATGGATGAGAGGTGTATGGAGGGATATGGGCCAGGAGCATGTCATTGGGACTAGGCAGAAAAATGGTTTGGCACAGCCAAGAAGGGCCAAAAGGCCTGTTACTGTGCTGTAATATTTTATGTTTCTATTGTTCTATGAATGTGAATCTCCACTGACTCTGGGTTGCATTCATGCATTTGCAGACATCTCACTCAGGTCAAATGGAGTGTTTCTTATTTTGCACTGGACCCCAGTCTGCAGCTCCAAGACCACCATTGTTCTGGGCTGCATTTTAATCTCAATCTATAGTCCATGTTCAGGTTTGAAGACTGTTAGCTATTGAATTTAATATTTGTGGTATACTGTAACTCTAGAACACGCCCTAACACCAGAATCAAATTCAGGTTTTAGATGACGTGAAATTTGTCATTTTGCTGTCCACCCATCTCATTAGCTATGGATGGAAAGGGCAATCATGACAGCTGTGAAATACATGAAGGATTTTTAATAAAATTATTTTTCTTGTATTTCTGTGGAGCAGCTTTC
Organism: Hypanus sabinus; assembly: GCF_030144855.1. Lineage (NCBI taxonomy): Eukaryota > Metazoa > Chordata > Chondrichthyes > Myliobatiformes > Dasyatidae > Hypanus > Hypanus sabinus. The sequence goes on from NC_082712.1 coordinate 126,600,339, forward strand.
CAAGAGCTACTTAAGAAAAGAGAATGGTGAATGGCCCATGTATCACCAAATAATTTCTCAATGGTGGGTCAAACTGAGAATCTACAGTAATCTTGGTGATCCATCCAGCACGTGTAGAGAGTTCAAGTTCTCTGTTCTCATAGGCATACAAACACAGGGTACAAATGGCATGAAAATTAGTTTCTGCAGCTGCAGCATAGCATATTACATGCATAAGCTAACTTAACATGACAGAAATGAATATCAATTGTACACATTTACACATGGAAAATAAACAAGAAACTAAATGCATTGACCCAAGTCAATTTGAGATGTTTGCAAATGATGCTTTGACGACCTCTCTAATTTAACAGAAGTGCATGACAGGTTAGGAGCTGAACTAGGAGGGAAACAAAGTGGCTTTTAGAATGTAACATATTTCCATAATGTGCAGCCGAGACACACAAGGCCCAAAGGCCAAAGTGTGAACATCTCATTATTTTAGGTCTAAGACAGCCATGTGCACTTACAAAATGATGCAAAGCCATACCACTTATTTCTTAGCCCTATGCTTATTATTCAAGGACACTTTATATGGTGTGGATAAAGTAATTATTCTTGAAATAGATTAATTTCCAATTTGAACGATTTCAACCCTTTTGACTGGTGACTTCAATTGATTTAAGTTGATTCAGACATTTCTGAAGTGGGCTGATATTTTGCACAGAAACTTCAGCCAGTGAAAATCAGATAGAACTAAGAAAGATTACCCCACAAGTTATTATTTCCTGACAGACATAAGGTACTTTTCCTTGTTAATGGAGCACATCCTTACAAAGCAGGAAATACTAGCAATAAGCAAACAAAAGAAAACGTCCCTTAAGTATAGTATATATTGCATTTGAATTGAAAAATGTCTACTTTTCTCAATAAATACTCTAATTTCAGGTTGCAAGTGATAATGCATTTGCATTTAATGGGTTTACAGATGAACTCCTTTGCTATCAGAGAGAAATGTACAACTGTGTTAATTGAGTGAACTAACAAAATAAAAGCATTGATTAAATTTAATGTCTAATTTGGAGAAGACAGAATACACCCAGAAGAATCTAATTTTCTAGTCACTAATACCTCTCCTGCTAAGACCTGAAGAACGTTAATACTAATCCCTCCTTTTTTTCTTCAAACCTTTGAATTCAATAGCCTAGCATTAATAGTTTCAATCTTCAGAGATTTTGGAAGAGCATTGTGAATATGCAATGTATTCCATGATGATTGGTTTACTATAATGTGGTATAAATATTAAATCCAAACAATGCAACCTATGGGAGCTAGAAATAAGATGAATGTTGAAGGTGTGTACTTCACTTTGTACATAACATAACAAACGGTAACAGCTGATCAGGGCCATTTTTATTCAATCACACCCTGCACCCAAAACAAGCTCCAGGTACTCCAGCTGGCCATCATGTTCAAAGAATGGATTAATCAAGGAGACCAGTTGATCCAGATTTGGTCACACATGGAGAATTTTCATAGAATGAAGTACTCATGGAAAGATGCCACATAGATATGCACTAAGCAGTCACTACATTAGATACAGGAAGTAGCTATTAAAGTGGCCTCTGAGTGTATTTCTGTACGTTCGAGGTCTGCTGCTGTAGCCTGTCCACTTCAAGGTTCAATGTACTGTGCATTCAGAGATGCTCTTCTGCACACCGCTGTTGTAATGCCTGGTTACTTGAGTTACCGTTAGCTTGAATGATTCCAACCATTCTCCTCTGATCTCTCTCATTGTTGTTGTTCCTTTCCACACCTTGTTAGGTACACCATGTTAATGTAAATATCTAATTAACCAATCATGTTGCAGCAATTCATTGCATCAGATGGCAACCTTGTAATTTCTTTAGCATTCGCCTGATTTTACGAGGCCAAGGTGCTAGCTCGATGCCCAACCCAACAGGAATGGAAAGCATTCAAGGAGCCAGCCAGATTTGAACCTGAGACCACTCGCCTTGAAGTTTGGTGTGGATGCCATTACGCCACCAGCTGGCTGACCTCTCTTGTTAACAGGGTGCAATCACCCATAGATCAGCCCTCGCTGGCTGTTTTTTTTTGGTTCTTACATTCTCTGTAAACTCTAGATGGTTTTGCATGATAATCCCAAAAGATCAGCAGTCTCTGAGATAATCAAACCACCCCGTCTGACAACAAATATCATTCCACAGTCAGAGTCACTTAGGTTACATTTCTTCCCCATTCTGCTGTTTAGTCTGACCAACAACTGGACCTCTTGACCATGTCTGTGTGCTTTTGTGCAATGAATTGCTGCAACATGATTGGTTAATTAGATATTTACATTAACATGGTGTACCTAACAAAGTGGCCATTGAATGTATATTTCTGTGAACGATTCATGCACTTAAACCCAAAATCTGAAGCTAGATGCTGGCATTTCTTGATGTTTGTAATGTTGGTCAGATAACTGTGAAATTGGGAAAAAATCAGTCTCGGCCTCAATCCAAAGCAACATTAGTTGAATGACTTGTGAACGCAAAACAGATGGAACACTGAGGAAATCGGCTTCTTGATTTCAAAGAAGTGAAGAGAAATCATAAAAATAGCCAAGACAATGAAAATTGACAAACCAATATAAATCTCTCCAATGGAAAGTAACAGAGTTAACTTGGCTCCCAGAACAGGAGAAAATAATAGAGGCCCACCTCAGGTTGAGCCAGACTGTAAAAAGATCAGCCTACTAACCTATCTGTAAATATTCCCAAAGGGATAATTCCTTCTGTGATTTTCCCTATTGGAATTACCCCAATTCCTAAACTGCATGTGGAGGCTGAACAACTGAGGACAAACAGCTATTTAGGTCTCTCCAGGGAAGAACAGGGCACACAGTCATCCTGTGAGGAATTATTAATAGCCAATGTCAAAGTGGAATTGTTTCACAGAGGATTTGGCAAATTGTCTTTGCAAGAGTTGGCCAGGAGCCAGGTTATATGCTTTTCCCCCTAACAGTTGGCAACTGCGAGGAAAAACAGACATTTTGAAGAGCTGTGCATTCCATTTTATTCTACATCTGAGCCCATTAACTCACTTACCGGTAAGCAGATCTTTTCCTGGCCTGCTGCTTTCTAATGTTCTCCCTCCTTACATGAAGGCACATGGGACCAGAGGTGCGAGGGGATTTTTGTTTTAAATATCCTTAGGAGGTAGGCAAGACAAGCAACCACATCCTAACCACTAATTCCTCAAGCATTAACTGCAATAAAAGCCGAGAATTTCCTTTATTACTCTTTAGTTGTTAAAAACCAATTTGGATGCCTTTCCAATACAGTCGAAAAATGTGTACCTCACATTGCAAACTTCAAATGCAATGCACGTGTAAGGTTCTCTAGTGTACTGCTTTAGCTTCAGTACACACCAAAACATTATCAGATAGCCGCAGGTACTTGGACGCATCAACAGCCTGGAGAGCCAGCTCTGAAAAGTGCAAAAGAACCACATAAGCACCACTGCTTACAACTTGCAACTTGAGTATTGTTGTGTAAGCAACACCTGCAGTGTTATTGGTTGTTTCTGTGTCTGCAAGCACTTGTACTTTGGGGAAGCCTGCAGTACACACAAATCCTCGTGCCCAGTCTGCCTCATCCTCTGGGCCCATTCAGAAGAATGGTCCGCCTGAATGTAGAGCTTGATTTACATAATGTAGTAGTGAACTGAAACAAGCCAGAGTTGAATTGCAAAGGACAAAAATGATCCTGAGGCTTGGAAGGTGACAGTGATGGTGAACTTGACTTCATCTACAACATAATTTGAGGTCACTGGAGGTTGCAGGTAACGATAAGATCCACTTTATTGAATGACACTCTGCTGACACATTGCTTCCACTAGAAATATGGCTATGTGCATGGATTTCTGTAAATACTGGGTGGATATAGAATCCCTTCTTTGCCTCCTCCTACTAGATCACCATCATCTTCCATTACCAATTTCCCCAATTCCCTTCCTTGTCACCCAGTAACGATGTCTTTCAGCTTAATTAAATAGCTTTGTTTTTGGGTTAGAAACAAGATTTCATTGCAAAAATGCCAGAATATGCAAGAAAGACTATTAATTATCACCAGTTTGCATATAATTCAGTGGGGCTGTAAAGGGCAGTGCAGGGCCTTTCAAAATAAACAATCTGAGCATGTTGCCTCTTTAACCATGTGGTTTGCAGAGAAATAACTTCAGTAGAAACAGGTTGTTTGAAGCAACTGCTATTGCTTAGACCATACAGTGTAAAAATCACGAAAGAAAGCAAAAAGAATACAATGTTGTATTATTGTTAATGTCATCAGGCAAAATTTCAAGCCAGAAACACCACTGAAAACCTTCAGAGAAATACTGGGGTCAACTTCTCTGTGTGCCACCAAGGGTAATAAAAATTATTGCAATTTTGCTCTAAGGTTAAATCTATTTTAAATTACAATACACAATTTTTTCAGTGCTATCAAAAGGATTCTCTCAGTCAACATAGCATTTCATCACAATGGACACCACATTTCAAACCCAACATGTCAAGAATGGTTGCCAAGCTTCCAGGACTGACTAAGAGTCTTGAAAACTCCATCAGGACAATGATCAAGTCAATTGTTACTTCTGGAAATGCAAAACTCTCTTTTTATAAATAATCTGCCCTGAATTTCATTGCCGCAGAAGTACTATAATCTACTGAATGAGCAGGAAATTCTAAGTAACAAAAAGCTTGCTAGAAGTAGCCAGCAAGTCAAGCAACATCTGTGGGAGAAAAGGAACTGTTGATGTTTTGTGTTGAAACTGTGCATTGGGACTGGAAATCTAACCAACCTGGGTCACCAAGTCTGGGTAGTCAGTGAATCAAACAGTTATATAGAATGCAAGTGGCTCTTAGTCCTCACTCGTCAATGCTGACCAATATACCTACCTGAGCTAGTCCTGTTTTCCTCCACTAAATATCCCTCCAAACCTTTCCAGTCCACGTGCCTGCCAAAATGTGTTTGAAGCATCGTAATTGTACCTGCTTCTACCACTTGCGCTGGCAGCTCATTTTAGCAATGTAGGAATACACTTAAGAAAGAGATCAGAAGGGCAAAAAGGGAACGTGAAGTATCCCCAGCAGGTTAAGGTAAAGAGGAATCCTAACAGATTCTCCAAGTATATTACAGCAAAAAAGTAAAAAGAAGTAAGGAAGTCCCATTAAGGAGCAGTGACTCATCTATGTGTGGAGTCACGGGAAAAGGGCAAAATCTTAAGTAAACATTTCACGTCCGTATGTTGTAGAAGGAGTTTGCGGAAGCAGGTCGCCAAAGGAAGTTCCAAAACTAACGAGGTCAGAGAAGATAAAAGTGATGCCCTGAAGCATATTAATATTACCAAAGAAAAGGTGATCACAGTCTTGACGCAGATATAGGTGGAACAATCCTTGGAGCCTGACCAAGTATATCCTTGCAGACTGTGGGAAGCAAGTGAGGAAATTGCTGGGCAGTGATGCTTGTATCTTAGATAGCGCAGGTAAAATACCAGAAAAAGTGGAGTGACTGGATTTCCTTCTTAAGTGTACTACTACAACGTTTCTACTCCTCAAGAGATTCAACTGATCACAGTTGCCCATAACAGGCATATGCTACCTTTTTCCCGACCAGAGCTTTATCTATCTATCTACCCATCCATCCAGTGAAATAGGCCCTTCTGGCTTTCAAGCCACACTGCCCAGTAATCCCCTGATTTAGTCCTAGCCTAATCACAGGGCAAATTACAATGACCAATGAGCCTATCAACCGGTACTTTGGACTGTGAGTGTAAACTGGAGCACCCAGAGGAAATCCATGCAGTCACGGGGAGAAAATACAAATCCCTCATCACCTGGGTTCCCTAATCCTGCCAATCTAAGAGGAACAATTTGGCTGTGAACACTCCCCATGTCACAGTTAAAAACCTAACACTTGTCAGATATACCTTTATTCCCACTCCCAATCAAAATTTCCAACTTCCTTTTTAATGCCATCAAAACCCGTTTGTCCCGAATTAAGATTTAGTGGATTAGTCCCATCCTTTCCCATAACTGCAACAAAAATATAAAAATATGGTCACTGGTCCCAAAGTACAAAGCCACTGACATATCCAGCACTTGCCCACCCTCATTTTCTAAGAGGATGTCAAATGTAATCCCTTCTCCAATAAGAACATTTACATATTACTTAAGAAACTGTCTGTGCACAATCAACAACTTCTTCCCCACCTAACCCCTTGGCACTATGTCAGCCCAGTCAATATTCAGAAAGTTAAGATCACCTACTATTACAACCCTAATATTTTTACACCCATTCGTGTCTCGCTACATATTTGCTCCTCTGACTCCCTCTGACTATTGGGGAGTCTATAGTAGTATCCCATCAAAATGATCACCCGTTCTTATTTTAGTTTTCTGCTCATATAGCTTCACTGGTTGGTTCTTCCAGAAAAATCCTCTTGTAGTGTTGCTGTGATGTTGTCTCTTCTCAATAGTACAACTCCCACCTCAATCATCCTGCCCATCCCTCAACATTGTTTCTATAGTAGCCCTGGCAATCTCAATGTGCTTAGCTATGCACTCAGTTCACTTGCTCTACTTTTGCATGATTAATTTTCAACTATTGGAGTGCAGTGGCCAGCAGTATCAACAAAGTGTCCACAATACTCATCTCAGCAAAAAGAAACTTTATATTCACTGTTTCCATAAGACCATTAAACACAAGAGAAGAATTAGGCCATTCGGCCCATCAGGTCGGCTCCGCCATTCAATCATGCTGACCCTTTTTTCCCCTCCACAACCCCACTCCCTGGCCTTCTCCCCAAAACCCTTGATGCCATGTCCAATCAAGAACCTATCAAGCTCTGTCTTAAATGCACCCAATGACCTGACCTCCACAGCTGCCTGTAGTAATATATTCCACGAATTCACCACCCTCTGACTAAAGAAATTTCCTGGCATCTCTGTTTTAAATGGATGCCTAGATTGCCCCATGATGGGAAACATCCTTTCCACATCTACTTCATCTAGGCTTTCCAACATTCGAAAAGTTTCAGTGAGATCCCCCTCATCCTTCTAAATTCCAGTGAGTACAGACTCAGAGCCATTAAATGTGCCTCGTATGAAAACTCTTTCATTTCCGGAATCTTCCTTGTGAACTTCCTCTGAACCCTCTCCAATGTCAGCACATCTTTTCTTAGATAAGGAGCCCAAAACTGTTCACAATACTCAAGGTGAGGCCTCACCAGTGCCTTACAAAGTCTCAGCATCACATCCCTGCTCTTGTATCCTAGACCTCTTGAAATGAATGCTAACATGGCATCTGCCTTCCTCACCACCAACTCAACCTGCAAGTTAACCTTTAGGGTGTTCTGCACAAGGACTCCCAAGTCCCTTTGCATCTCAGATGTTTGTATTTTCTCCCCATTTAGAAAATAGTCTGCACTTTTATTTCTACCACCAAAGTGCATGACCGTGCATTTTTCCAACATTGTATTTCTTTGCTACTCTCTTGCCTCTTCTCCTAATCTGTCTAAATCTGTCTGCAGCGACCTGTTTCCGTAACACTACCTGCCCCTCCACCAATCTTTGTCATTTTTTCAAACTTGGCAATGAAGCCACCTACTCCATCATCTAACTCACTGACATACAGCATAGAAAGAAGCAGTCCCAACATCGACCCCTGCAGAACACCAAAAGCATGATGTCCTGTTTTACTTTACAATCAGAGAATGTGGAAGAGTAGTATGTGACAGGAACAGAAGAAAAAAAATGACTCTTGAGGTTAGAAAAATGAGGAGGAATCTCATTGAAACCCATCAAATACTTAAGGGCCAGAATAGAGTGGTTATGGAGAGGAGAATGTTTTCATTGGTAGAAGAAACAAGGGCTGAAGACACAGCATCAAAATAAAGGGACAGAGCTTTAGAACTGAGATCAGGAGGAATTTCTTCAGCCAGATAGTGGACAATCTATGCAATTTGTTGTCTTTGACATCTCTAGAGTCCAACTCATAGGATATATTTAAGAGAAATAGTTCCTTGATTGTTAAGAGGGTAAAGGGTTATAGGGAGAAACAGGGAAATTAGGGTTGACATAAACAAAAAATGAGTCTTGATGAATGGTGGAGCAGACTTAATGAACCAAATGGCCTGATTCTGCTCCAAGATCTTATGGTCTTAACATTACGCAGATTCACTGTACATTATAAGTTTTTAAAACTTGTTCGCTGTATCCACCTCACCTTTACAGTGTATGGAAAATTGAAGCATGTGACAGAAGCAAGAACAAAATGAGCATTAATAGGTGATCCTATTATACTATTCAATAATATCATGATGGACCTCATGCTCAACTCCACTTTGGTAGCCCATCCTCTTGAATCTGAATTCAATAATTTAAAAAAACCTTACTGATACATATCCACAGCCCTCTGAATCTCACACATTCACAGTCCTCACTGTGAAAATCCTTCTGATGTCAGCCCTAATAGTCCATGACCCTATGTCATCTCATTCTAAGCTCTCTGGCCACATGAAACAACATCCTGGTATCTATTCATTGTTTAGAAGCTCATTCATCATCTAAAGATTTAATCAGAGCATCTTTCATTCTTCTGAATTCCAAAAAGTAAGGACCTATTCTGCTCCGGTTTTTCTCAAAGGACTGCTCCTTCATTCAGGAATCACCTTTATAAATCTGAACTGCACGTGCCTCGAGGCAGGCACCTCTGTCAGATGTTCCGACTTTGAAGTTGTGACAATCTTAATAGACGCAATATGCTGAAATAACTCAGCAAGACAGGACAGGCAGCATCTATGGAGGAGAATACACAGTGGACATTCTGGGCTGAGACCCATCATCAGGATTGCATCTCAGTATAATTCAGACAGTATATTTCCTTGCATAGATGATGCCAGACTTACTGAGTTCCTCAAACATTTTGCCTACATTCTTCAGATTTCCAGCATCTGCAGAATCTTCTGTGTTTAATATCTTAATCGTATTTGAAGAAATACTAAATGGGGCCTATATTTTATATGAACTTCTAATGTGTTGATATAGTCATGAGTTTCTCTGTTAAAACTAATGGAGCTGAAAGAAATGCCTGTGCTTTGAAATATTACCAACTAAAGGCAGGAGTATACTACCATTAAGCTCAAGAATTCTCTGATATACTCCCACCTTGCAACAATCAAAGATCTTGGGATACACTCCCAACACCTGACACTTGGAGATTCTGAAACACATTCCCAGTAGGCTGAAGCAAAATTCCAAATGATAAATGTAATAGGAAAAATATTGAGAACTTGCTTTCCATGGACACAGGCCAAGTATTTTAACATACTTTATGAATAAGGTTTAAATCCATAATAAAATCCATCAACCACATAAAATCAGTAACAGACATGCCAATCAAGGAGGACATAATGGCATTATCAAATAAGTTGACCCCAGTTTTCATTTTCTTTTACTTGTCAATCTGCCATGCTTTTTTGAAAGGTTTTATAAACTGAAGCTAATGCAGACATGACTGATTGGTGGCCAATGCCCAGCAATCCCGTTTCCTATTACGCTGACAAATCAGCTCTGACAGCCTGTCTCTTGCCTAGTTCCTCTGGGTTTCTTTCAGTATGAATTCTAGAGTGGACAGTACAGAGGGTGCCCTCTTTATTGCTTAAAGCTGCAATTTACTAAGGATTAACATCCCGGTGTCTGCAGTTGTTACAAAGAGGAACTTTGACCCCAGCCCCAGCAGTTGGTGAACAGAAAGAAATGTTATTGTTGTGTCTTGTAGCTTGGGCTTAGTTCCACTGTGAAGTAGCTGAGTAAATCACTCAAAATCTGCTTGTAGATTGCACACAGGTAAGTTAGTTATACGATATTCAGTTCTGGTGGAGTATGTACACTAATTTAAATGTGTCAGCCTTTGGAGGGAATATGTGTTCAGATCTTTTGTAATGAGGGTGAAGGCGAGTACCTAAATGTTGAGATTGTTGTTAAGAGGAGAGGACATCCCTGGTCCTTGATTCATTTTTCATTTTTTAAAACACTTCTTATATGCTATATCTTTGAGAGGAAGAAGGCCTGAGCAAGCCTTTTGTGTTACACAATGTTTCATTGTCCAACTCACCTATCCAAAGTACAAGCTTCCTGTGTGTATACAGTATAACATATGAATGCCTAGACATCCAAAAGAAATTCAATCAGAATTTCACCAAAAATGAGCTTTGATATCCCATTTAAAAGGAACTGGCACAAATTGTATAAATGATAGTTCTTTTCCCAAATGGTTTGCCATATTTCAAGAGCATGAGGAAAAAAATTTGGGCAGAGAAGAAAAGCCTAATCAATTATTATTTTGCCGAAGCTCTAATGGATAAATAATTGAAAAACTGAAAAAGACAAAAAAAATTAGAGCTGGAATTCCAGTAGTGAATTCAGAAGGAATATCGATGGGAATGTGGAGTTCAGGAGAAAAGGATAGAGAGCAACAAAAAAATCACTGATTAGAAATGATAAAAGGTGTGAAGAAGCTTGAGTGGAGCATAAACAGTGATAGGACTTATTTGAGATAAAATCTAACGATCTAAAGATTACATGAATTCAACTGTATCTTGTAAGGGTGATTATGGTCTGAAGCAGAATGATCTGCAATGGGCCATTAGGCCTGAGGTACAGGCCCATTAGTCCTCATCTCAGGACCTTTAGACAACTCCCAATTGACAAATTCCTCCTTAGTGCTTTTAAATAGCTCTGGTCAGGCATTTTGTCAATTGAAGGAAATGTAATGTGCAAAATTGCAAATTATTTAAATTGTATTGAAGTTATAGAATTTAAATTAATTTCCTTTTTTTAAACTTAACTTTTGTAAACAAACCATTGATTTTTGTAATTGAGGATGCTGACCTTAAAAGTCCGTCAGTATTCCAGGATACTGACAGACTTTTACCACTGTCCCATTGACAGCATACTCACTAACTGCATCTCAGTGTGGTATGGCAATTGTCCAGTATTGGACCGCAAAGCACTCCAGTGCCTGGTGAAAACTGCCCAGTGGATTATCAGCACCCAATTGCCCACCATTTGAGAACATCTACTGTAAATGCTGCCTGGGCAGGGTGAAAAGCATTATCAAGGATGCATCTCCCCTAACCATGGACTTTTTACACTCCTCCCATCTGGTAGGCACTACAGGAGCTTCCGCTCCTGCACCAGCAGGCACAGGAAGGTTCCCTGAGGCTGTGACCATGCTGAACCTCACATCACAGCGCTAAGCAATATTGCACCCATATTGTACTGTCTCAGTACTTGTATATTTGTGTGCTGTAGCATTTAGTTTTATTCACAGTTATTTTGTAAATAACACTATTCTTTGCATTTCTGGTTAGATGCTAACTGCATTTCATTGGCTTTGTATCTGTACTCAGCACAATGGTAATAAAGTTGAATCTAATCTAATCTAAAATGGTTGTTCCCCATCACAGCCACAAAAGCCAAGAGGACAGAAGCAAAATGCATCTAATATTTCACACTAAAGTCAGTTTTATAACTCCAAAACATAAAACTAGTTGAAAGGAAACACAGAGCTAGGGATATAACCATATATAACCATATAACAATTACAGCACGGAAACAGGCCATCTCGGCCCTTCTAGTCCATGCTGAACGCTTACTCTCACCTAGTCCCATTGACCTGCACTCAGCCCATAGCCCTCCATTCCTTTTTTGTCCATATACCTAACCAATTTTTTTTTTTAATGACAATATCAAACCTGCCTCTACCACTTCTACTGGAAGTTCGTTCCACACAGCTACCACTCTCTGAGTAAAGAAGTTTCCCCTTGTGTTACCCCTAAGCTTTTGCCCCCTAACTTTCAACTCATGTCCTCTTGTTTGAATCTCCCCTACTCTCAATGGAAAAGGCCTAACCACGTCAACTCTATCTATCCCCCTCATAATTTTAAATACCTCTATCAAGTTCCCCCTCAACCTTCAACTTGACTTATACTGACCTAGTTTCATTTTTATTTTAAGTGAAGAGTGCACGCATGACATGGTGTTGTAATGACATATGCCATTCATGTACTTTTACATATAACCCATAATAAATTATTTAAATAAAGAGTGCTGAATCAAACAATATACTTATCATATTACTCAAATATCACTTAAATATTAAATACATAACACTCTGTGCTTAGCTATAAACTTCAACTCAATATAGAATGTATATCAACTTATATACAGAATTACTATTTATATATACAGTATACTACAAAATACAACTCTAAACTTTAAATTGTCCCATTCAGGCCTAAAGGTTTAACCTGCTGAAGATGTCTTACTCTTGCGAGATAATGTTATTCCTGGCACTCTGCTCGGTAGGTGAGACTTGTGGCTGTGAAACAATCTCAGGTTCTGGGATGTCCTCTGTGGTGGTACTTAGGGATGATTCCGGGACTGCAGGAAGAGGTTCTGACAGCTTTGGACATCTTTCCTCTTGACAAGTTGGCAGCCCATACAGTACATGGCAAGCTGCTTGACTTGCTGATCTATCCCAGGCTACCAGACAAAGCTTTGAGCCAATACTTCTATTTTGACCATGCCTAGATGAAGTGCATGTAACTCCTTCAACACTTTAGCTCTCAGCTTGTAAGGTACAACAATCTTCAATCCCCACATAAGGCAATCCCCCCGTCAATGGTAAGTTTATCCCAACACTGCTAAAAATGGGCTGTCAGCAGTTTCTTACAAACAAAGAGAAAATTTGTAGATTCTGGAAAACCAAGCAACACACACAAAATGCTGTAGGAATTCAGCAGGCCAGGCAGAGTCTATGGAAAAGAGTGTAGTCAATGTTTTGGGCCGAGACCCTCCATCAGGACCGGAAAAAAAAGATGAGGAATTAGAGCTAGAAGGTGGGAAGGAGAGGAAGAAACAAAAGGTGATAGGTGAAACCGGGAGTAGAGAGTGGGGTGAAGTAAAGAGCTGGGAAGTTGATTGGTGAAAGGGATACACGGCTGGAGAAGGGCGGAATCTGACAGGAAAGGACAAGCCATAGAAGAAATAAAGGGGAGGAGCACTAGAGGGAAGTGATGGGCTGGTAAATAGGTAAGGTGAGAGAGGGAAATGGGAATGGGGAAAGGTGAAGGAAAGTTTGGGGGGGGGCATTACCAGTTGGAAAAATCGATGTTCAAGCCATCAGGTTGGAGGCTACCCAGACGTAATATAAGGTGTTGCTCCTTCAACCTGAGTGTGGCCTCATTGTGACGGTAGAGGAGGCCATGGACTGACATATCTGAGTGGGGAGTGGAATTAAAATGGGTGGCCACTGGGTGATCCTGCTTCTTCTGGTGGATGGAGCATAGGTGCTCTGCAAAGCAGTCTGCCAATCTGCTTCGGGTCTAACCAATATTCAGGAGGCCACCGCAGAAGCACAGGACAAAGTAGATGACTCCAACAGACTCCCAGGTGAGGTATCGCCTCACCTGGAAGGACTATTTGAAGCCCTGAATGGTAATGGGGAAGGATGTGTAGGGGCAAGTGTAGTAAATGTTCAGCCTGCAAGGATAAGTACCGGGGGGAAATTGGTGGGGAGAAATGAATGAACAAGGGAGTCATATAGGGAACGATCCCTGTGGAAAGCAGAAAGTGCGATCCCGTCGGTGATGTTACGGAGAATTATGTGCTGGTCATGGAGGCTGGTAGGTTGGTAGGTCCTCTGGTCATCCCACCAGCCATAGGATTCCTCTTCTCCTCACCTGCCACCCCACCAGCCTCTGCATCCAGCACATAATCCTACCCCTACACCTCCTCCCTCACCACGACTCAGGGCCCCAAACAATCCTTGCAGGTGAAGCGACATTTCACCTATAAATCTGTTGGGGTAAATTACTGTGTCCAGTGCTCCTAGTGTGGTCTCCTATATATTGATGAGACCCAATGTAAATTGAGAGACTGCTTTGCTGAGCATCTGCCTGAAGAAGCAAGATGTCCCAGTGGCAACCTATTTTAATTCCATTCTGATATGTCAATCTATGGCACCTCTACTGTTGTGATGAGACCACACTCAGGTTTGAGGAACAACACTTTATATTCCATCTGGGTAGCTTCAAACCTGATGGTATGAACATCGACTGCTCGAACTTCCAATAATGACCGCCCCCCCCTTCACCATTCCCCATTCCCATTTTCTTCTCTCACCTTATCTTCTTTCCTACCCATCACCTCCATCTGCTGCTTCTCCCCGTTTTCTTTCTTCCATGGCCTTCTGTCCTCTCCTATATAGATTTCCCCATCTTTCCAGCCCTTTATCTCTTCCTTCAATTAACTTCCCAGCTCTTTACTTTATCCCTCCCCTCGTCCCAATTTCACCTATCACCTTGTGTTTCTACGCCCCCTTTCCCCTCTTTCGTACACTGACTCCCCATCTCTTTTTCTCCAGTCCTGATGAAGGGTCTCAGCTTGAAATGTTGATTGTACTCTTTTCTATAGATGTTGCCTGGCCTGCTGAGCTCCCCCAGCATTTTTTGTGTGTTGATCTGGACTCTCTGCTGCATATTCCAATCATTTTGGGTGGCCATGTAGACTTGAAACAGGATGGGTCAATTCAACCACATAAGCTGCAATGGACTCCCCTTCCTTTTAATTCCATTCATGAAACTTAAAGCATGCTGCAATCAACAATAGTTCTAAATGTCCCTGCATTATGTTCATGATATCAGAAAAGCTCATTTCAGCAGGTTTGCTTGAGCAGTTAAACTTTTCAGCAAATTGTATGTCTTTAAATCCAATACACTCAATAGAATTGGCACTCACTTTTCATTGGCTATTTGATTTGCTTCAAAATACTGCTCAATTGACTTAGTATACAATATCCAGTTATTTCTTGCACAGTCAAGTGCATCTATTTTCCTGATGTAGTTAGCAACTTCTACTGATCATTATCACCCAGTATTCACTATTTATGAACACATGAATTCATCTGTTTTCGACTGTTTTAGTAACTCGACAATTTCTCTCTTCCCCTTCTGAAGAGGCATATGCTACACTGCTTTTTATTAAACTTGAATGTTTTGCTGCGCTTCAACAGTAGGTAGTCATCCTGGGTGCATTTTAAATCTCATTTGTTGCCATTCTTATGTTTAGTAATTTGAAAGCATAAAACTAATTGAAAGGAAACATGGAGCCTGGAATGCATGTCTTAGTTTTATTTTCATTTTCATAGATCATTTTGACCTATGCCATTCAATCATGTACTTTAACATATGAAATAAACAAACTATTTAGCATATTACTCAAATATTACTGAAATATTAAATACAAAATACTTATTCTCCAAACATTGTGGGATCCTGTAGGTTGCATGCTCCTTCTTTCTCTCTATGGGGATTTCTCCTTCACTTTCTATTCCTTGCTCCCATTCCTATCTCTATCCCATCACACATTCACTCTCTTTTCCTCTCCCAGCACTCTTTAATCATCTTTCACTCATCCAATTATATCTGCAGTGGATCCAGATGTGATCTGGTGTGAACTCTGAAAATGGCTCTGGTGTATCTCAGATTCGATCATCAACACCCCGAGCAAGTACCAATGTGGGAGGCAGGCAAACCCCGGCTGGATTCTGCTAAATGATTCCTGGCTCCTCTCCACACACACTTCACTCCATCTTCTTTAAATATCTCATTCAAAAAGTTACTGAGGTTTTAATGTGGAAAATCCAAGGGGAGGAGCACCATCTGTGGTTAATCTAAAAGTTAAAATTAGTATCAGACTTAAGTAAGAGTATTCAATTATACCAAGACATGTGGCAGAACAAAAAGTCTGGACAGAATATTAAAAAGAACAAAAGAGTGCAAAAGATTAATAAGGAACAGACCACAGTGAATTCCAGATAATGAGGCCCACGGTTAATTGGGCAGCCACTTATTTGGGACAACTTTTAAACCACAAAAAAGTAAATAGCCTAATTCCCTTCATTTATCTGGGACACTATGTCATTTAATTTGAGCAGGAGACTGCTGCTAAAGTTTCTAACTAGTGTCAGTTATGTGCACTTGTGTGGCCATTAAACAACACACCATGTTTAGAGTGAATAGTTTTTAAATAGCATCAGTTGTGTGTGTTCCTGTTCAAAAAGTAATTATTTTTGCCACTGATATTTTGTGAGAAATAAGCAGTAAAACAATCTGGTACTGTTTTGCTCGCTGCGCTTTCAAGCATTGAGGCTTGGGGATGCCAGAAACAGCTGAGAGTGAAAATGAAGCAATTTCACTACTACACAAATCCAGAACAACAACTGATTTGAAGGTATGAGCAATCATCTTGAAAATTACAATGGAAGTGAAGATATGGAGAATGCAATTGTTGAAAGCAATGTATGAAGGCAGTCCATTATCTGCACTAGATTTTGTTCACATACAGTCAACCAAAAGAGCAAGGCTGAGTATGCTGGATGAAATCTTCCATCGATAGTGGAGGATTTAAAGTACTATAGTAGTATTGTTAGCACTCTAATTTGTTCTGTAATACATTTAAATATATAACTAGTTATCCAATTAAATGATAGTTTGTAATTTTTATACATTTTTAACGATTTCAATGAAACCGGCTAATTGTACCAAAATGTACTGGTCTCAATGTGTCCTAATTAACTGGAATCCACTCTATTAGAATATGAGAAAAGTTAAGCCAAATATTAAAAGCAAAGAATAATAGCGTCTAACGATATTTTAAAAAGATTTAACTGAATGACCATGAATAATATATAGTTATTTTTAATGAAAAGTAAGGAGGTGGCAGATAAATCAAACAGATACTTCACTAAAAAGGATATTAGTAACAAACCAGAAATAAGTGTAAATCAGGAATTAGAAGGGACAAACTCAAGAAAATTACCTTCGCAAGGTCAGTTGTACTGAGTAAATTATTGGATCTGCAAATTAACTAGTCATCTGTGGGATTTCACTTATGCTCTTATAAGGAGTGGTTCATGAATAACTTACATGTAATGCCCTGGTTAAAATTGTATTTGTACTGCTATGCTGTTAGGTATTTTTCTTTAGTGGATTCCTGCAAATGCAGTGTGTTCTGTTAGTTAAGTTTTCATAGACTAGTGTTTTGGCTACAGCTAAGATAAGAAGCTCAGCCTAGGTATGTTGAGTCTGCCAT
The DNA here is from genome assembly GCF_030144855.1 of Hypanus sabinus. Taxonomy (NCBI): domain Eukaryota; kingdom Metazoa; phylum Chordata; class Chondrichthyes; order Myliobatiformes; family Dasyatidae; genus Hypanus; species Hypanus sabinus. The sequence continues at coordinate 126,617,536 of NC_082712.1, forward strand.
TTGGGTTTGTTTGATATTGCGCTGTAACATTTTGTCCAGTGGAATGTCATGGAAGATTCCAAAGAGCTAGATGGGATCAGATTTCTGAAAGTCAGTAGTCTGGTTTTGGGTCTTCTGTTAGGAGTTGCGGAGAAGAGTACAAGGGGAAATACTATGGGATCCCAATTGATTGGGAAACCCTATTGTAAGAAGTGCTTTGTGCAGATGAATGGTTCAAAGGAGTAAGTGCCAATACTCCTGAGGTTTCTCAAAATGGTCTTCAAAGGAAGTTCAAACTGTGGTTGGTGTCTTCCACACAGAACATGGTTTCAGGGCCGTGAGTAAAGCGATATGCTCAATAGGCTGTGTGAGTGCAAGTGGAGCTTTTACCAGGCTGAGAAAGAGAGTTTTTGAAGTTCAGAATATCAAGACCAACACTAGGCTTCTGGTCTGTAAATCGATAGTCCTGTCCTCCTTGCTATGTGAAGTGGAGTCATGGACAACATACAGCTGGCACACAAAATCCCTAGAAACATACCATCAAAGATGCCTCCAAAAGATTCTGAGAGTTAGTTGGAAGAACAGGCATACTAATTCCAGCACCCTGGGAGATGCTAACATTAACTCCATAGCCACAATCGTGACTCAACAAAAACCACTATGGGTCAGCCACATCATTGTATGCCTGACTCCCGCCTCGCTAAAGCTGTTTGACCAACTCAAGGATGCAAAGCGCACTCCTGGAGGGCAGACAAAGTGGTTCAAGGACGGTTTCAAGACCGACCTGAGGAAGTGCCACATCAACCTGAATAGATGGGAGAAATTAGCACAGGATAGGGAAGGCCAGGGAAAGACTGTCTATAAGGGGACTGCACAGCTCAAAGAATACCTCCGCTGTGCCACTGAGACTAAATGTCTTCACCATAAGGAGAGACTGGGAAAGGCCCAAACAGCTCCATCCACCACCACTCAATGACCTACACCTGCAACACTGCAATAGGACTTGTGGATCACAGATTGGCCTCTTCAGTCATCTCCAGACCCACAAGTGACCAGATCAACCACCAGGAGAAGAATCTTACTTGACTACGAATAATTGCTGCTGATGATGACACTCAACTACTACAGAAAAGAGTTCCAACTTTATGTGCACATTTAGACTTGTTTAATTGTACTAGGCCCTTTTCTTTTTTTCCCTATTAACTGTTTGTTAAAGTTGAAATATCTGTAAGTGTACTTCCAGTTTAATTTTATGCTGGTGTAAAGCCTTTGCGTGGTGCAGCATTTACACAGAACCCACCACTTTTGTTCCTTCGTCGGAACATTCCAACTTTCCTGTTTGATTGAACCTGATTCATACCAACCCCAGATGTGTGTTGCTTATTGAAGGCAGCCCTCTCACCGTTATCCATGCAATGCTGAGTCACATAGCTGTTAGCCAGAGTTAGCTAACGAACCGAGTTTGTCACCAGTCGTGTTGAGAGAGTTACATTTATGGGGGCTTCATCTGGAGGATTGGAATCCAGTGTAAGGATTGATTAAGTGGATTATTTGTCTGTTTAAGCCTATGTTTTGTGGAAAGTGAGGTACTTTATTATGGATGGCACGGAGATTAAGGTTGGGTAAGATACGACTACCAGTGACGTGGCTTAAGTCACAGTGCCCGATAGGATAGGGTACCTGGAGAGGCAGGGCTATGGCCAGTTCATACGTCTAAAGCTGGCAAGGAGGTAGCTGAGGGTGAAGATTTTAAAGGCAAGTTGTTCTCTTTTCTGTGGAGTGAGGGGAAGACTTTGGCTGATGTGAAAAATCTGATGGGTCCTTCATCTCTTGATTTAAGTTCTGAGCTTGTTTTGGATATTACATCACAAGCTGTTAAATGCCAAAGTGTGCCTGCGGAGAGTCGAAGTTGTCATAGGCTGGAGACAAGCCCACACCTAATGGGGAAGAAGAATACGAGGCTTGGGCTGAGCAGACATCTCAGTTATTGGATGAATGGCAGTGCTCAAATAATATAAAAAAAGCTGAGACTGGTAGAGGATCTGGTGGCTAATATAGAGAGGTTCCTAAAGGCAGAAAACCCATCAGCTAATTATGTGCAAGCTCCAGATGATGTTTCTGGCACTACTGAAAGTTTTGCCGATATTAGGTTGAAGTTTAGGCATGCATTCCAGGAAGGAGGAGAGAAGCTTTCTGCCTACCTTTTCAGGTTGGAGAAGCTGCTGCACGGTTAGTGCCACAAAGTGAGCATTCAGCTGCCTGAGAGAAATTGCTTGAGCGTAGAGCAAGTTCTGACAGGCGCACTGTCACATGACATATTTGCTCTATGTATTCGAATGACCCACAAGTTACACCCTCCTCCATCTTTTTAGATTCACATTCAGATTCAGATTCTACTAAGTTACTCAGAGAAGTTAGAGAAAAGGAAAATATGATTGAGGAGCAGAATGTTTCCAAAGGCCAAGTAACATCTTCAGTGGTCACCTCTGTTGCTAAAGTGGCCCTTGATGCCACGGGGATAGGGCTTTTGAGGAATGTGGTGAGAAACCTTTGAACTGAGCTGACTTGGTGGATGGTTGCTAACGTTTCAGCTGGACGTGATATGTCTGTCACAAAACCCAACTCACCTGTAGGACTTAATAAGCAGAGGAATGCTGCTGAAAAGGGTCTTTTGACTGGACAGGCAACCGGTATTTCTGTTATAACTGAGGAGGACATTTCAAGCAAAAATGTGAGTGATAGGAACATTTTCAAAAAGTAAGTCAGTGGTTAATCAAAGAGAGAAGAAAAAATGCAAAATTATGAAGGGACCCAGTAAAGGAGCAGGCTGGCCTCTTGGAGAGAATATGTTCCAATCAGTGTATCAATGGAAAAAGTAAAGTGCATAACACTACTCCTGTAGGTTTGGTGGGGCCAAGTTCTGAAGTATCCATATGAACTGGAGGTACTTATGCTAAAGCCATACTTGACATAGGTTCTCAAGTTACTTTACTTCACAGATCCTTTTACAACCGGTATTTAATACATTTACCATTGATGGCACTCAGTGCGTTTGAATTTGGGGGCTTAGTGTTGATGATTACCCGTAAGATGGTTACTTGTCACTGAAACTTGAGTTTTCCAAAGCAGATGTTGGAGTAACTGGGACTTTTCATACACCAGGGTTGGTCTTCCTGGATCTGGTTGAAAAAGATGAAGCTTCCATTCTTATGGGAACAAATATTCCCATTGTGAGAGGGTTCACGGGACGTACAAGAAGAGAAATTGAGAGAATCTTTTTGAAAATCTTGTCTGTTCACCTGGTGTTCAGAGCTGCTTTTTAGAAGGTGCAAGTTCCTCCTAAGCAGGTTGATTAGAATAAACCAGGACCTGTGTGGTATACACAGTTTAAACCTGTCACATTATGTAGTGGAGGAGTAGCTAGAGTGACAGATCACACCCCTTTCCAAGAGAGTCCTTTTCTACAGAGGTGCAGAGAAGAGCTCAAGAAAAGATGCTCGGAGGACCCCACCCAGAGGGGAAACCCTATTGTAAGAAGTGCTTTGTGCAGGTGAATAGTTCAAAGGAGGAAGTGCCAATATTCCTGAGTTAGCCAGTTCATTTGAAATGGTCTTCGAGGGAGTTCGAACTATGGCTGGTGTCTTTCATGCAGAACATGGGTTCAGAACCTGGAGTAAAGCATTCCCTCCGCTACTCCAGAAAAGAGCTCCATTGTTATATGCACATTTAGACTGGCTTAACTGTATTGGGCCCTTTTCCCCATGAACTGTTTGTTAAAGTTGAACTATCTGTAAATATACCTCCCCTTTAATTGTTACGCTAGTGTAAGGTCTGTTATTTCCTGGCGAATTATAACTTCGCATTGGCTGCATTTACAAAGCATTCAAAACAATTCTCATTCCCTCATTGGAACATTCCAACTTACCAGTCCTGTTGAACCCAAATCATGTCAACCCCAGATGTACTGTTTATTGAAAGTGGCCCTCCCAATGCCGAGCCATATGGCTGTTATGAGCTATGGTGAAAGGGTTACATGTGAATTAGTTTTAATTTTCCAAACTTCCTTCAATTTGGGAAAACTTCCATTTGAGTGGAAACTAGCACATGTAATTCTTTATTTAAGAAGGGTGAGAGAAAGCAGTTATCTTACAATGGCCGCAGGGAGGATATTAAAAGCTATTAATAAAGATGTTATAGAAGGGCACTTGGAAATATTCAAGTAATGAAGTAAACTCAATATGGTTTTGTGAGAAGAAAATCAAGTTTTACCATTTTATTGGTGTTTTCTGAGAAAGTGATACAGGCTATAGATAAAGGGGGAAACAAAAACCATTCTGGGACCTCAACAGGTGGATTAGGAAGTTTGCAGATGATATGAAGGTGGTTGCTGTGGAAAGCACAGAAGACTGCAGACATGGGCAGAGAAATGGCAGATGGAGTTTAACTCGACCAAATGTGAAGTGTTGCACTTTAGGAGATCAAATGGAAAGAAACAATATACAGTTAAGTGTAAGATGCATTAAAGCATTGAAATGCAGAGAGATATTGGGGTTCAAGTCCATAACTTCCTGAAAGTGCTACACAGACTGACAGGGTGGTAAATAAGGCATACGGCATGCTTGCCTTTATTAGTTGAGGAACTGAGTTCAAGAGTTGTGACGTTATGTTGCAGCTTTATAAAACTTAAGTGCCATTATAAAGAGTGGTGGGTGTCTGGAATGCACGGCCTAGCATGGTGGTGTAGACAAGTATGATAGAAGTATTCAAGAGGTTCCTGGATAGGCACGTGAATGTGCAGGAAATAGAAGGATATGGACATTGTGTATGCAGAAGGGATTAGTTTAGTTGGGCATTTGGTTACTAATTTAACTAGTTTGACACATTGTTGCCTGAGCGACCTGTTCCTGTGTTGTACTGGTTTATGTTCTAATAACGATGCTTTCAAACCCACAATTCTGGCCATCAATTGGTACTTGATATGGTGCTCAGAATACATTATTGCTGAGCTACACCAACAGCAACCCCACCCCTAATCCCATAGCTTCAACTTGCATGAATGAGAGAGGCATCATATGTAAGGGAGTATCACCTCTTGCAAGTTCTCTTTTAAGTGACACATCTTTCTGATTTGGAAGTATATTACCACTCCTTCATCTTCACTGGGTGTAAATCCCGAAACTCCCTACCCAACAGTGGTGTGGGAGTACCTTCAAAAGAACAGCTACTGTGGTTCAAAAATGCAGCTGCATTTCAGGAATAGGCAATAAATAGTAGTTTTGCCAGCAACATCCAGGTTTCAAATATGAATATGTACATAATTATTTTTATTCTACAAAGAGCAAGTAAATGTAGCATGAAATTATATATAATGTTGATATAAGTAAACCTCAGTCCAACTTGTAGCCTATTGGATAAATGAGAGATCTTCAGAAATTAACATGAGGCGGGGCACTTGTCTGAAGTTGTAATAAAACAAAAGTGAAATATTTTGAGGAGGACGGTCGGAGAATCAGAGTTAGAATGACAAAGCAAGGAAACAAGAACTTCAGCCCAACTTGTGCATGCTAAAGATGTCAAACTAAGATGGTCAGAGTTCCCTACATTTGGTCCATATCCCTCTAAATCTTTCTAACCTATGTAACTGTCTGAATATCTTTTAAATGTCATAATTATACCCACCTCTACCACACCCTCTGCAAATTGTTCCATATACCTACCATTCTCAATGAAAAACTTGCCCCTCAGTCCCTGTTAACCTTGTCCACCCCTCCTCCTGACATTACCTTATAGGCCCTCTGACTTTAGACTCCTTACTAGACTATGACCATCCATTTTATCTGTGCCTCTCATGAATTCATAAACATCACATTCATCATTCCAAAGAAACCAGTCCCTGTCTGTCCTGTTAGTTCTGTCTATCAGACCCTCCAGTCCTAGCAACATTGATGTGAATTGTTTCTGCATCTTCTACAGCTTAATCACATTCTTCCTACAGTAGGTGACCAGCACCGTGCACAATACTCCAAGTGTAGTCTCTGTACTGGTTATAGCCAGGGTGGTAATGGGGACAAGCTCCCACTACCTATTAAATGCTCCCTATGACATGCACCTCTAATAGCTTCTGATAATGAAGCCCAGTTCCTGACCACATGAAACCATTTCTACTGATATGAGAAGGGGCAAAGGAAGGTTACTGGTGCCTTAAAACCAGTCACTTTGGGCAGATGGGGCTCGTCACCCATGGTTGACTGCTCATCGAGGAGAAGGAAAACTCTGATCTCAAACCTCTACTGCCTTGTGTCTACACCCACTCATGGAGAAGGCTTCAGGAATAAACCCCCGAGGGAAAAACCCGGAGCTGGTGTCCCCAAGTCCTACTTGAGTTCAATGCTGACTGGCAACTCCTGCGATGCTGCTGGTATCAAACTGCTCTACAGCATCGAAGCCCTTACCATTCATTGTGTATGTCCTGCCCTGCTTTAAATTCCTAAAATGCAAGAATTCACACTGGTCCAAAGTTATTTTACATCTGTCATTTATTGCCCAGTTTCCAAGCTGTTACCCTTGATGACTTCTTAATTGTCCATAATACCACCGATGTCAGTGTGCTCCACAATCTTACTCTCGTACCACCTACGTTTCAAACAAATCATTTATGTAAGATAAAAAATGGGGACCCAGCAACAATCACTGTGGCACACCACTTGTCACAGGCAATCTGAAAAACAATTCTAACTACTAATACCAAGTCAATTTTATATCTAGTCAGCTAGCTTACCCAAAGATTCTATGTAATCTAACTTTCCAAATCAGCCTACCATGTACGCTTATCAAAAGCTTATCAAAAGACTTGCCAAAGTTCACATAGATGATTTCTAATGACCCAAAATTGCCAATCTTCTTGGTCACTTATTTAAAAAACTCAGTCAAATCCACGAGACACATGTTTCCATGCACAAGTCCACATCGACTCTCCCTAATCAGACCTTGCACTTCCAACTGCAGACAGGTCCTATCCCTCACAATTTGCTCTGGCAATTTTCCTGCCTCTGATGTCAGGTTTACTGGCCTATTGTTCTCTGGCTTGTCCTTGCAACCTTTTTTAAATAAAAGCACAATAAGAGACACCCTCCAGTCTTCCAGTATTTAGACTAACAAAGTTATAAAAATCTCTGTCAGATATCAAGAGTCTCTTCCTTTGCTTCCCGCATCATTCTAGGATACAATTAGTGAGAAGCTGCAGATGTATAAAAATATATGCTGTTCAAGATCACTAACATCTTTTCATTCATTATTGCAATGAGCCAATGGCTTGAAATGGAAACACACACACACACACATTTCAAGAGACTAAACACCTTCTACCTGTGCATAAATGCCCATTGTTGTGGAGGTAGTAGCCGAGCCTACAGGAACACTTAAAGCTGCCGATCACATTTTGACACCTCTGTTGGCACGGGGACCTGTTTCCCGCACATTCATCAATATCTGCAAAACAACCACACACTGGAATTAGACTGAAGAGTGATCATTTAAATACTGTCATTCCTTGTACATTTCACTGAATCACTTCTGAATAAATATTCCAATAAATAGAAATCACGAATTAGATTTGGATTACTTCAATATGCTTGGATTTTGGGTATTGGTGGTTTAAATACCATATTTTAAAAATAGATTCATAATATAAAAATATCTCATGCTTCATTCTGATGTTTGTAATACTGCTTTCACCTTTGAACAGTGAAAACAAAGACTGCATCTATGATTTTTCATACAACCCCAGGACATCTTTAGCACTTTACAACAAATTTTGAAAATTATGTAATATAGCAAATAGGCACAGAAATCCTTTAAATCATTCCACCGAGATTCAACACTGAGCATCATAGGAAGTCATTCCTGCCTGTGGCCATCAAACTTTACAACTCCTCCCTCAGAGTGTCAGACACCCTGAGCCAATAGGCTGGTCCTGGACTTATTTCCACTTGGAATAATTTACTTACTATTATTTAATTATTTATGGTTTTATATTGCTATATTTCTGCACTATTCTTGGTTGCTGCGACAGTAACAAAACCCAGTTTCCCTTGGGATCAATAAAGTATGTCTGTCTGTCTGTCAGCATATACAACCCTGAGATTTATCTTCTTGTGGGAAACCATAGTAACTACAAGAAACACAGTAGAATCAATGTGAGAACACCCCAGCAAGATGGACAACAAGCAAGGAGCCAAAAAAACAGACAAACTGTGGAAATAAAAAAAAGAGAAAATATATTAAGTAGGTAATATTGAGGATATGAGATGAGGAATCCTTGAAAATGAATCCAAAGACTGCAGGAGCAATTCAGTGAAGTGGCAAGTGAAGATTAGTGAAGCTATTCCCTCTGATCAAGAGTCTGATAGTTGAAGGGTAATAACTGCTCCTGAACTTGGTGCTAGTCTTGAGGCCCCTGCAACTTCTTCCTAATGGCAGCAGCAAGAAGAGCGCGTGGCCTGGATGATGGGGGTCTTTGATGTTGGATGCTGCTTTCCTGCAAGAGTGCCCCATGTAGATGTGCTCAATGGTGGGGAGGGCTTTACCCATGATGGACTATGTCATACTCTTCACTTTTTGTAGGCTTTTCTGTACAAGGGTTTTGCAGTTTCCATACCAGACCGTGATTCAACAAGTCAATATACTTCCATCACAGTTTGTCAAAGTTTTAGACGACATGCTAGATCTTCACCAACATCTAAGGAAGTAGAGGCTCTGCCAGCTTTCTTGATAATGGCACAAATTTCAAAAGTTCAAAGTATATTTATTATCAAACTATGTATACCGTACTCAACCTTGAGATTATTCTTCTTGCAGACAGACACAAAACAAAGAAACACAACAGAATCCATTTAAAGAAAACGGAAACACACAAAACCATCAAATGTACAAAAAGAACGTATCACGTAAACTTCAAAGCGCAAACAAATAACATGCAGAACATTAAACCGCAAAATCCCCTAAAGTGAGTCCACAGCCACGAGCTGCGGAGACGAGGTTAGCTGGTCCTGGAGCTGATGACTGCAGCCAAAGTCACCAAGTCAATCAGTTCAGCACTGTGTTGATGGCTGCAGGCCAGAGCCGCAGATCCGGTTCTGTGCCGAAGCGCCTTGATCAAATTTCTCAAATAGTAAAGCACATTCGGTGATGAGGACATTAAACATCAAAATGCAGCCAAAATTGAGTCCACACCACCATGAGCCACCAAAGCAATTGAAGCTGGCAACATGGGACCCAAGCCTCCTGTACTGTGTGCCCGCAGCAGACAGAGGGAGACCGGTCAACCACAGCCAGACTGCGCTGAACATCTGTTCATCTTCCACTCTCATCCTCACCAATTTTAATCCTGCTCAACACTTCAATCAATGCGATGTAACGGAGCCACCCACGACTTTGCATTCCGCCAAAAGAAATTGACGAAGCTGACCCCAGGGATGGCTGTAGCTGCATTCCACGCCAAACCCTGCAGGAGATCACAGAAGTGCCAGATTGTTCAGCCAGGCAGAAAAAAAAAACATACTCAAAAGTGAAATTCCAGGCTATAATCATTTTCAGTTCAGAAGAAGCAGCACATCTAAATTGAGGGTTTCCAACTTGGGGCTCACAGACCCCGCTGTTAATGGTAGGGCTCCATGGCATGAAAAAGGTTGGGTACCCTTGTTTTTGATTCTAAGAGAAGTAGAGGATCTCATAGTTCTGTAATCTGTCTGTAAGATGTTGTTGTTCATCACCAGACACTTACGTGCTGGATCCAGGACAAGTCTCCTGAGATCGTAATACCAAGGAATTTAAAGTTGCTGATGCTCTCCACCTCTGATACCCCAGTGAGGATTGGCTCATGCATCTCCAGATTCCTCCTGCTGAAATCAGTAATCACCTCCTTGGTCTTGCTGACAATAAGTGAGAGGTTGTTGCTGTGGGATCACTCAGCCAGATTCTGAATCTCCCTCCAACATGCTGCTTCATTACTACCTTTGATTTGGCCAATGACAGTGGTGTCATCGGCAAACCTAAATATGGCATTGGAGCTGTGCTTAGCCTCACAGTCATAAGGCAAGAAGAGCAGGGGTCTAAGTGCATATCCTTGTGTCGCAACTGTGCTGGAGGAGATTGTGGATTGAAGATTGAAGGAGATGTCATTGCCAATCTGAACTGACTGGGCCCTGCAAATGAGGAAATGGAGGTTCCACTTGCACAAGGAGGTGTTCAAGCCAACGTCTTGGAGCTTATTGATCAGTTTTCAGGCAATGAAAATACTGAATGTAACAGTCAGGTTGAAGATTCTGCATCAAAACTGTGAAAATGTGAATAGAAGTTGATATTAAATTGCTGAAAGTTGAGGGAAGTAGATAGGAAAAGGGAAATACTTCTGATAGGGTGGGACAGGTGTGACCAGGTGATTTTAATATTGTCAGAGCCAACTGGTTTAAGAGGATAGTTAGAGAGAGAGAGAGAAAATAAAGTAAGGGACACTTTAAAGCTGAGAAATCCAGGCCAAGCTGTTGACAAACCAGAAAAAAAGAGAAAGCCGAGAATACAGAACAGATCACAGTCTTTGTAGTGAGAGAAAAACTGACATAACTTACAAAGATAATTTACAGCAGAATTGGGCAGGTCAACACAATCAGAAAAACCAAACTATGTGAAGTTCTTGACATTGATATAGAAAGCTACAAGGGGCCTAGGCAGAGATGAGGTACTATTCCTCAAGCTTATACTGGGCACCACCGGGACTGTGTGGGAGGTCACAGGCAATTTAATCACAATGGAAGTGAATGGGGAATTAACGTGATGAACAAACCTTATACTGCAACACAGTAGAGAGCAGATAATTGGATTTTAATGCTTTCCCATAAATAGTATCACAAGATGTTTTAGACCTATCTGACAGAATGATGGCGCCGAGTTTGATGGCTCATCTGAAAGTAGACACCTTCAGCAGTACAGAATCACGTTCAAACCATTAGGTGGGACTTGTCCCTACAGCCTTCCAACTCATTACAAACATGTTTCAAAAAGGAGATCCTCCCCGGCAAAAGATTTAAAATCCACCTAATTAAAAATATCAGCTACTTATAATATTGCTTGATACCTTTTATGTCAGGGAATTGCTAACAAATTTTTATCAGGAAATCAAAATTGGGCTTTTAATTACAAATCAAACCAACGATATATCAAAGTGCTGGAACTTCCTTTGTGTTTCCAAATCATGTCGCAACAGTTAAAGTTTCAGCTGGAATTCATCAGTACAGCCCTCAGGTCAAGAAGCTGAATTATGAATCAAAGACTTGGAGCACAGAACCAGAATTCACCTTCCAAATATTTCATGTTACAGAAATCATTCTCAGTAACATCTGTGATGAAAGAAGGCAATCAAAAGAAACGGTAGAAAACATGGCCTCTAAATTTCTTAAACTAAGGAGTCAATTTTGCATGAAGAGCTTCTAAATTAGCAACTACTTCCTTTTTCTACTGCATTAAAATGAAGGGTCAGAACCAATTTGGAAACATTTTTTCCAATAAATAAGTTAAATGAATCACTCCTATGATCTGTTGTTCTTTCCTCATTGGTCTCTCCTTTTTAAGCCGGCTGCTGTTTTAAAAATTCAAAGTGTACAGGGAAGTGTATTCATGAAAGCATTGGGTTGTATCTCAGAGCTTGTATTTCTAGGCCATGTTAAAGATAGTAATTCTGATCAAAAGTTAACTCTGTTTCTCCCTCGAAATGGTGTGTCACCTGATGTGTCTTCTGACATTCTCTGTCATTGGGTTATATTTCAGAGCTTTTTTTGGATGCATAATAATGCAGATGGTATAAATAATGATGAAATAATGACAGAGACTGTCAGAAGACACATCAGGTGACACACCATTTAGAGGGAGAAACAGAGTTAACTTTTGATCAGAATTACTATCTTTAACATGGCCTAGAGGTTGCCATCTTCAGCTGCTTCATCAGTGATTAGAAATGAGGATGTTTGTTAATGTACAAATTGCGCAGTTCTGTCTAATCCAGCATTAAATAAAAGGAGTCTGTTCACATTCATGCAAGACCGAACACCTTGGGCAGGTAACAAGCAAGCAACACCTATGCACCAAATCATTTTCAAAGACACGACATTCAATGCTTCTCACGTTGAACTTTATTGCCATCAGTTCCCTTGAATACCGCCATTGACCAACGCTGCTCAATACGGTCACTGTGACAACAATAGCAGGAAAGACTTTGAGTGTTCTATGGTGATTAACTTCCTTTCCAATTCCCCGAAGTCATCCACCATCTTCGCAATGTTCAAATCAGGAAAATAATGGAATACACTCCACTTTGAAATAAGACTCAAATTTCATCATCATACAGGAGAAAGCTTCCATGATTGGCTGGCACTCCATACACCACCTAAAACATACTTACACAATACTCTCAACAATTCGCTATTTCTTCTTTTCAATCACATTATTGCCACCTAATAGGGCAAGAGCAGCAGGTAAGTCAGAATAACACGATCTCCAAGTCGGACTGGACTAATTTGATAGCATTAGAGGATCAAATTCCAGGAATCTTATACTAAAGAGAACTGCAAGCGTAGCTGCAATGTTCAAAGAACTGACTCATCATCAATGACAAGTAAGAAGTGATATTTAATTAGGTTTGGCCATATCACCCATAGCGACACTCCACAATTAAAAAGATATAAAAGGCAGTCAACCTGGGCTGCACAAATGCACAATGTAATGCTAACCTAGTGCAAACTGGGTTATTAATATGCCACCAGTCACAAACTAAAACTGATTAGGAGACATTTCGTAATTTTCACCAATGATATATTTCATTGAGAAATAATGACCCACCAGATGATCCATCTATCACTGGATAAAAATGTTGACACAATGTTCTGGCCTCTAGACACATAGTTCGTTAATTGAACATCACTTCCTGGATGTAAGCTTTTTTTTATATCATTTCCTGTGCAGGTTAATTTGGATTTTGATTTGAAGCACGCAATGTAGAAAGACATTTCCATCCCCACTTTATTTGCCCTTAAAACAGCAGTTTCTGTGAGTCTTAAGCTTTCTTATCATTGGAAAATATTTAGTAGATATTTTTGACAACACATTTATCACTTATTGCTATTAAGCTATTGTTGACAATTCAATATTGAATTTTTTTTTTGAATTTGAATGAATGAAATTAATTTATTTAGGTCAGTACAAACATAACAAAAAGCATCATTTACAACAATGATTTTATAACGATGATTTCATAGGACAAAATTACAACAAAAAACATAGATATTCTTTAAAACAGACCGAAAGGGTGTAGGCTGAAGCTACAGCTTATTACGCCTACCTCTCTTACTTATACAACAACATATTTGGCGTCAAACATCAAAAACAAAAAATTTCATAATCTTTTAACCCAAAATCCAATTCCAAATATCATTTATCTACATTACTCTCATTCATTTTAAATCATGTATTTATATTTGTTCATTAAATAATTTTTTAAATAATTTTTAAAACTTGTTAAGTGTGGTGCATGTTTTTAAATTCTCTCCACAACTTTTCCATAGATTCACCCTTCTGACTGAAATACAATGATTTTTTTTACATTTGTTCTTATCCTTTGTTTTTGAAATATATATGCTCCTCTCAAACCGTGTTGACTTTCTCTCATTTGAAACAACCTTTGGATACTTTGTGGTAACTGTCCATTTTTTATTTTATACATAATTTGTATTATTTTAAAATCTACAAAATCTCTGAATTCTAAAGTGTTTAGTTGAATAAATAGTGGATTGGTTGGCTCATAATAACTTGACTTATTTACAATTCGTATAACTTTCTTTTGGAGTAGAAAAATCGAGTTTGTATTTGTTTTGTATGTATTTTCCCGTACCTCTACACAGTAAGTCATGTATTTAACATGTATTTTACTTAACTTCTTGCTGTTTCACAAGTAAGATCTAATTTAAAACCCCAAAGGAAGCTTTTGTCTCGGGTGATATTTGATAAGGTGTTTACCTCACTGCATAGCTTTATATATCAGTACTGTGAGGACAGTAGAGTGAAAAGATAACTTGCCTTCAAAGGCATCACTTGTGGACTGGAAAAGTGGCTGAGCACCTTATGCAACAATGTCAACCTCTGATCTCAGCAATGTCGATCGCCAAGCCCTGAAAGTCAGGTTAGAACATGGCACATCAGTTGCATCTTCAAGATGCTTGAGCACAACCACAGTTAGCATAGCTGCAATATGGGCCCATACCAGTGATGTAGTAGCAAGAATGAGAACAGAGTATGCTAAGTGCAAAGTCAAAATGCAAATGTAGAAAGCTCGTACAGACATGGAGAGAGCATGTGTAGAGGCTACATTGAGTGCACTCAAGGAGGAGTGTGAAGCTAAGATTGCTTTAGCCGAGGCAAAGGTGTATGAAGCAGCTGCTGACTTAGACTGCAGTGAGTCTACAGCCAGAATCAGTCATGCTTTGCCATGACAACAGCCAATGCATCTTACTAAAGCTATCATACACTGCACTGAGTGTAATTGAACAGGACGTATCTGCTCTTCATTCAGGGCCGGCAACTTGAGGTACTACTGGTTCCAGCATACCTGCAGAAGATTATTATAATCTGGCACCTTGCATCGAAGATGAGGTCTTTCTTTGGATCATGAACATGAGTCGAAGAGTTGGGTAGCTCCCCTTCCATTTTGCTTTCCATGACAACTACTGAACAACAGGGAGCAGGAACTAGGTCAACTTATATCCCTCAGTCACACATTGAGAAGAAAAACAAAAATGACAAACATTGTGTGGAGTTCGTGGAGACTCTTCAGGAGAAGTCATGTTGTGTTAGCTTCTCCACCAGATCCCAAAAAAAAAATTAGTGTTTACCCAACTTTGGTGTTTACCTCTCCCAGAAACCTGCCTGCACAAACATGAATGACTTGATGCATCCTCTTTCATGTGTATTGCTGTTAAAGTGGCATTCCATTAATTCCATGTTGTCCAGTCTTGACATAGTTCCTGCTCCCTGTTGTTCCGTTAGCCAATTTTTCACGACATGGTCCCAATTCCCAAACCATTGGCATCGACCTTGTAAATCTGGGTAATATCAGAGCCGGCATGAGTTTTCTTGTTCTTGTCTCTCACATCTGGATATTTTTGTTGGCAGATGTAATATAAGCATGAGGGGCCCAGCTGAAGACCCTGACCAGGCCGTCACCACCAGGACCTGAACCCCGGACCCCTGCACCATGCAGTCCTGACTGTTCCCAGTGTCTATATACACAGACACAGTATACAATATAATACAACTACCATATGGAAAATTTAAATTGTCCCATTCAGGCCTAAAATACCCATGGAAGAGTTCTTACTCTTGTGGGATATCATCTTTCCTGACAAGCAAGGTCATTCTGCTTGATAGGTGAAACTTGTGGCTGTGAAATGATCTCAGGTTCCAGGGCTTCCTCTGTGGTGGTTGAAAGAGTTGACTCTGAGACTGCAGGAAGTGGTTCTGAGAGCTATGAACATCTTTCTTCTCCTTTTCTCAGTTTTTCTCTCTGGATCTACTTCAATCTTTACTTCTCTCATGATCTCGATCACAGTCTTGCTCGTTGTTCTGAAGTCATTCAGGCTCTTGATCCCATTCCTTTTCATTTTCTTCCTTCTAGGATGTGTATCTAGCTCATGGGAAGGTGCATTTAGTTCACCAGAGTATTTTATTCTCTTATTAATCCTTCTGTTGTTCCATTTATGATCTGATCTCTCTTCTTGGTTTCCTCATCCACAACATTATCTCATGAAACCTTTGTTTTCGTATCTCCATTAACCCCTCTCTTTTTGGCCTTCCATTCATCCAGCTGGACTTTGGTCTTTGCACCTTCTTTGAAAAGCAGCTTCTTGCCCCCTAGTTTAAGTTCATTCATGCACAGAGTTCTTTATACTCACAAGAGCCAAATGCTTGTAACTTTTCTGAAGCTCCTTGAAACCTCTTCCAGCTTAAAACCAAGCCACATTTCACAAGTAACTGCTTGATTAACAAATTAGAAGCTTTCTCAGATACATTGCCTGCAAAAACTGTTGCAGTTGGACCACTGGTTTCATCACTTCCACAATTCCACTGATTAACATGGTTTTTCCTTTGTCAGAATCAGAATCAGGTTTATTATCACCAGCATGTGTTGTGAAATTTGTTAACTTAGCAGCAGTTCAATGTAATACATAATATAGAAGAAGAAAAAGTAATAATAATAATAATAAAATACAGTATATGTATATTGAATAGATTAAAAATCATGCAAAAATCAGAAATAATATATTTTTTTAAAGTGAGGTAGTGTTCATGGGTTCAATGTTCATTTAGGAATCAGATGGCAGAGGGGAAGAAGCTGTTCCTGAATCGCTGAGTGTGTGCCTTCAGGCTTCTGTACCTCCTACCTGATAGTAACAGTGAGAAAAGGACATGCTCTGGGTGCTGGAGGTCCTTAATAATGGACGCTGCCTTTCTGAGACACCGTTCTTTGAAGATGTCCTGGGTACTTTGTAGTCTAGTACTCAAGATGGACCCGATTAAATTTATAACCCTCTGCAGCTTCTTTTGGTCCTGTACAGTACCCCCTCCCCCTTACCAGACAGTAATGCAGCCTGTCAGAATGCTCTCCATGGTACATCTATAGAAGATTTTGAGTGTATTTGTTGACATACCGAATCTTGTCCAATATGCTTTGCAATCAGAGGCACAGAGGGTGGCACCAACATCTTTTCACCCTCTGTTACACAATGGTTCATGGTGTACAGCATGGAGGTGGTAACTTCCTTATTTTGCTTCTAGTGGATTCTATTATAAGGGATGTGGCATGCAAATGGTGGATGGATCTCCACTCAAGTTGTAGTTGTCTCAGCACAATGCGGGCTCTCCTGTTTTTACAACATTCAAGCCTAATGTAATGTGTTGGCTGTGTTATTTCACTGCCATTCTCACAGGAGTTATCTTTTCTCCAGTATAAGCTGGATATCTGCAGGCTTTAGTTCAGCATCTTTGACATGCCATTTATAGTCATTTTATGCAATGACTGAAACAGCTGAGCCAGGGTCCAATTCTGTTTTAGAAAGTGTGTTGCTCCAAAGAAAATAAAAACGCACTGCACTGTTTTTTTTTTGCTCAATCGTTTCTCGCTGCACTTTTTAAAAACTTGAATGTCTCACTGTGCTTCAACACTGAGGTAGTCATCTGGGGTTCAATAAAGTTTCTTCATCACCACTATTATGTTTCATAACTCCAAAATATCAAACTGTTTAAACGAAAGTTATAGGACCAGGAGAGTAAGTCTAACTTTGTTTTACTTTAATCGAGGCACATGTGTGTTCTGTGGTGGTGTGATGACATGTGCCATTTACGTACTTTTACACAAAATCTTCAATGTGTTATGTAAACAACAAGAATGCTGAATCAAACAATATATTTACAATATTACTTGAATATTACTGGATTATTAAATACACAATGGTGGCAGCAGCAGTGTTCTTGACTTCAAGATCTCAAAGGATTGAAAATTCCAAGCACCTACACAACAATTCCACTATGTACAATCCAAAAGAGTCAAGTTCCTACTGATCTCAAACCAGTTGACCATGCCACAAGATGGCGTCAAACTAATCAACTCGCACTCTGCTGATAGGTCTCGGCTCAAAACCATTGATTGTGGTGTCCTGCCGAAGATCTCAGCCTGAAACCGTTGACTGTATTCTTTTCCATAGATGCTGCCTGGCTTGCTGAGTTCCTCCAGCATTTTATTTGTATTGCTCACACTCAACTCATGGTTACCTGACCTAGTATTTCTGATCCCCACCAAGAATGTCATCAAGGCTGGTATTTTCAAAGTGAGAATGGTTGAAAGACTGTTTAAGACTAGTCTCTTAGACTTACCTGCCTTTGCCAAAGACTTAACAAAATAATCATTTGACGTTTTCAGTAATTAAGTTTACCATCCTATGGGTTTCAGGTGATGAATATTCTGACCTCTAGAGGCAAAGTTCATTTCCTATGAATGTCACTTCCTGAACATCAGCTGTTTTTTTTATCATTTCCTATGCAAATTAATTTGTGTTGTGCAGGAAGACATCCATCTCCATCCCCTCTTTACTTGTCCTTGAAACAGGAGTCTTAAGCTTTTTTAATATTGGTAAACACTGGTAGTAGATATATTTTGAAGGAAGTATTATAATTATCATTTATTGCTATCAATCTATTGTATTGTATGCAGCTTTGGGCTCCTTATTTTAGAAAGGATATACTGTACTGACGTTGGAGAGGGTTCAGAGAAGATTCCCGAAAATGATTCCAGGAATGAAAGGGTTACCACATGAGGAATGTCTGGCAGCTCTTGGGCTGTATTCCATGGAGTTCAGGAGAATGAGGGGGATCTCATAGAAACATTCCGAATGTCAAAAGGCCTGAACAGATTAGATATAGGAAAGTTATTTCCCATGGTAGGGGAGTCTAGGACAAGAGGGCACAACTTCAGAATTGAAGCATGTCCATTTAGAACAAAGATAATGAGAAATTGCTTTAGTCAGAGGGTGGTAAATCTGTGGAATTTTTTGCCGTGAGTGGCTGTGGAGGCCAAGTCATTGGGTGCATTTAAGGCAGAGATAGATAGGTTCATGATTAGTCAGGGCATCAAAGGGTTTGGGGAGAAGGCAGGGGAGTGGAGATGACTGGAAGAATTGGGATCAGCTCACGATTGAATGGTAGAGCAGACTTGATGGGCCGAATGGCCTACTTCTGCTCCTATATCTTATGGTCTTAAGCTATTGTTGTGCAACGAGTTGACCCTAGTCTACACAGCATAGTAATGGAATATTGCATGTGTGTGTTACCTTAACACCGATCGTGAGAATAATTGATGGTATTGTTATGCCTGCAGCCCCCTCCTTTGTGAGAATCGCAAGATCACTATTGAGTTGAGTCAAGAGACCCAGGAAATGAGAGAGAGACGTGCGGAATGTCTCGTTCCCCCAGCGATATAAAGCTACGGGACATGGCCATTGTCTCTGGAAGACGAATTTGCGAATTGAAAATACTGCTACATGGACGCCCTCAGGCAAAGTGGGCTGGTTGAGGGCGGGATTGCATCACCCCCAAACCTGATTGACATCTGCAACCCTGCGAGTCAGGATAAAAGAGGGTCTGTGGGAACAGCCCCTCAGACGCACCAGAAGAAACGCTAGCGATCCCGTAATAGCAAGAAGCCATTTGAAGGAGGCCACGTGCGTTCAGTTCCGTTGCCTGGGACTGTTGGCTGGTACCACGGAAAATGGCTTTTAGCTAACAACGGGGAAACTAACTCCCCCACTCAAAGGATTGGCATCATAAAAGACCCGGGCAAGTTTAAACCATCTCTCTCTTAAACCCAAAACGCTGCAGCTTGAACGAACTAACAGTCGCTGTTATATTTCCATCGGACAATACATTATCCCCTAGACAATGATAGAGCTATTTCTTATTGATTATTATTATACCCGCGCTTTTAGATTTAGTATTGACGACGTATATTATCTGCATGTTTGCATTAATCTTATTTTTGTGCCCCTTTTATCAATAAATACTTTTAAAAATAGTACCATCAGACTTCAACGGACCTCTCTATCTTTGTTGGTAAGTGACCCAGTTATGGGGTTCGTATCAGTATTAGTACAATATATTCAGGTACATAATGATTCTATATTGAATTTAATCTATTTTACTTAACTTCTTGCCATTTCACAAGTAAGATCTCATTAAAAACCCTGAAGGAAGTTTCCATCTTGGATGAGTTTTGAAAATGTGTTTAACTCAGTGTATCAGCACTGCAAGGGCAGTAGACACAATATCAAATTCAAAGAGAAGGCAGATGTTGCAGTTGATGGAATCTGGAGCCAGAAACCATCTGCTGAAGGAACTCAATGGGTCATGCAGCATCTGTGAGTCAAAGGAATTGTTAATTGTTTTGGGTCAAATCCCTGTGTTAAAGAGAAGGATATTATTTTGGGAACAGTAATGGTGACCTGGATTCAGAATATAGAATAACAGTTAAGGATGACAAGATATACAAAAACAAACAGTATGAGCTTCTACAAGTTTGCAAAAGGAAGCAAAAGGCAAAAGTAAACCAGACAGTTTTGATTTCTTTATTTAAGTACAAATACATTCACATTGTAGTTGGATGGTTTTTGGAGGTTTACTCCATATGTCATATTTGCTATACAAAATTTGAAGGGCTTGTGGTGCAAGCATTGTGCAAGCTTTTCTCAGCGCATAATACATGATAAACTGTGGAAATCTCCCTTTGACATATTTGTCCCTGACAGATCCCTTGTAATCTCAAACCTTCATCATTATATCCAGTACAAAATCTATTATTATGACCTCAAATTCAAGATGGCCCAGGCAACAATAATCTGCCTTGCTTGACATCACAAATATGTAGTCCCGTCATCTTTATTCTACTTAATTCAGGTATATAATGGGATAACATGGAAGAAATGATATTGTAATTGATCATCGTTGCACTTGAATCACTGAGTCAGATCGTTGACTTACAAATCAGAAGAATTACTAACGGTAAGAACGTTATTTGCAATTCCACATAAAAAATTTCTGAAACACTAGTCTTCATGCATAATCATTATTGCGCCAATTGAAAGGACTTCCTGCTATGATGTTACTACTGCTCTTTTCACGAGCACTGCACAAAGCATAGTGCTTTTCCAAGGTAAGTACAATGTAGTGTACAGTGAAAGAGTTAAAGCAATGGCCCGAGAACAGGTAGCAGCTGAAGCTATCTGTAAATTGGATTTTGATACTGGCCAGTAGCCAGCTGGAAATTGGCCATGTCTTTCCACATTGAGCCTGCTGAGGAATACATTTGGCAAGCTGACAGTTCTCTGTCATAATCCATCTATTAGATAAATCTATCTGCAGGCAACATCAGTCCCACAGCTACTGTTTCAAAGAGACTTGATAGCCCATGACAGCAATAAAGAGCTTTCCACAACCTGGCCTAAAATAACAAATCAGACATAATTACCCCAGCAGCCTAACATCTGACCAACTTAAAAGTTGGACAGGAATAAAGCAATTAGTTTGATTGATCAGAAGGGATAACGAGTATAAAGATGGGGACAGGGTACAAGCTATACAATATTATGTGTATTCTGT
This sequence comes from Hypanus sabinus, assembly GCF_030144855.1. Classification (NCBI taxonomy): domain Eukaryota; kingdom Metazoa; phylum Chordata; class Chondrichthyes; order Myliobatiformes; family Dasyatidae; genus Hypanus; species Hypanus sabinus. Next base: position 126,638,758 of record NC_082712.1, read on the forward strand.
ATTTCATGCAGTTTCCATAGGCCTGAAATTCCACTGATGGGAAGTTGATGAGATCACAAGGAAAATAACTTCATTTGCTGGTTCTATAGCAATGACAACAAAATGAAGGAAACATTTGCTACAGTTTGTGACCTGTTACTCTGTTGGGTTGATGCAATATTTTCAATTCTAGATTAAGGAACATCTGTGGAAAACCACCTTTTGATTCCTAATGTACACACATGCTCCTCCTTGCAAATCTTTTATCCACTTCTACCCATGAAAATGCAAACTGTTGCATAAGTGCCAGTAGACTTCTGGTATCTTAGCAAGTGGTCAGTTTCAATGCAAGAGACTGAACAAGTCCCGGCTGGTTACAGGGGTGCATAATTGAGCCCAATCTTGTTCTCTCCTGGGGAGGATGATTTCTGGTGACTATTTAGAGCAGGGAATTTGCTGGTCTTCTGACAACTCGTCCAGATGGTGAGCACAATTGTTCTGCAACAAGAAAATTTCCATGGGATAACGTAGTTCCTGTCATTTGACCCTAAGATTGGCAATCAACAAGCAGCTGCAATATTGAGTATCTCACACTAATCAAACAACTGAACTTCACGTTGCAGTGCTGGAAAAGGTCATCCAAATGACAAAAGCAGCAAATTAGTAAACGCTGTCATTTACATTCAGGGCATGAGGCCTATTTTGTCCAGAGGATAATGCTTCATAAATAAAACTCTGTTGTTTGTGTTAAGATGAGATGGAGAACGTGCTGCAGATAAATGTGCAATAAGAATATTAATAAATTCATAAATAAAAGCACAGACTATTTTCTAAATGGAGAGAAATTTCAAAAATCTGAGGTGCAATAAGATGTAATGTTGAGGCTTTATAAAGCACTGGTAAGGCCTCACGGAGTACTGTGGGCAGGTTTGGGCCCCTTATCTAAGAAAGAATGTGCTGACATTGGAGAGAGTTCAAAGGAGGTTCATGAAGATCATTAAGGGATTGAAAGGCTTGTCATATGAAGAGCGTTTGATGGCTCTGGGTCTGTACCACTGGAATTCTGAAGAATGAGGGCTGTCCTCATTGAAACCTACCTATCAAATGTTGAAAGGCCTTGACAGAGTGGATGTGGAGAGGATGGTGGGGGAGTCTAAGACCAGAGGACACAGCCTCAGAATAGAGAGGTATCCTTTTAGAACTGAGATGAGGAGGAACTTCTTTACCCAAGAGAGTGGTGAATCTGTGGAGATTTTGCTATGAAGTCCAAGTCACGGGGTACATCTAAGGCAGAGGTTGATAGATTCTTGATTGATCAGGGTGTGAGGGATACGATGAGAAGGCAGGAATTTGTGGCTGAGAGGGAATGGATTACCCACGATGAGACGGCAGAGCAGACTTGATGGGATGAATGTCCTAATTCTATTTCTATGTCTTATGGTCTTATAAATGATAGAATCTAGGACACAATACCTAGGTCAACCTGGTCATTGCAATAACATCCTAAGCAGCCCAAAGCTGAAAACTGCGGAAGAGAAGTGTAAATTTTGCTAGCCATGAACTGAATTGTGCTTTTTCAAGGAAATGATTGTCAAATATAAACTCCATTCATGCCTATTTCAGTGGAACAGATATGAATGGAACTAACTTGCAAATTCCTATCTGCATAAACAAAATAGCTCACGAGTGTAAGAGTATTTTCTAACTTAGCAAAGTCTAGGCCAGATTACAAATGCCTCCATGCTTCTAAGCATCAAGATAGAACAAAACATTTATATTAAAATACTTTGTTTCCCAGCCTGTGTTTGCACCTTAGCTTACTAGGCTATTGGGTCTCTTCAGTCACAAACTACTGATCTGTCAACATCAGGGATCTAATGTGTGCACAGTCACAGTACCTGTTACCCATGCAATGTAAAATATTCCCACCCTATGATACTGCATTCCATCTGTCTTACAACTGTTGACAATTCAAAAGAAGATTTTCATTCTGTTTCTAAACCACATAGAACTGAAAATGATGATTAAAATACTGTTCAATTTTGCAGGTTCTCTCACTGCAGGGTAAAGGAAACCGACTAACTCCAAAAGTGAAAGATTCTTCATGAGTCATTTGACTCTTGCATAATAGTGTGATCTGATGATAACCATCCACTAACCATCATCCCTTCTTATCCCTTGAAGACAATCACGCAAAGATTTCCATGCAAGGAAGTATGGTTATAGATAATGAGGAAAACACTCAAGGAATAATAACTCCTCCAATGTGGCTTTTATTTCAATATTTCGAAAACATCTGGCTTGATGGGGTTTGGTGTATGAATCAGTACTGTGAGACAGAGCACGTACTTGATGCTAAGCAGGACAAAGGCATGAACAATGTCAACTCTCTCAACCGTCATGATGAGAGACTCTTGTGTCAATCATGAAAATTAATCTTAATGACACAAGAGAAGGATATACTGGCACTGCCCAATATCATGACCTAACTGAAACTTACTGAACTTCATGCATCTGGAAATTTTTTGAGTGGCATAATTCCCTTACAATATTTCTGCAGCTGCGAAACTTTCATTCTCTATTAGATCTTGAATTTGTTGAACAATAAGAATAACAAATTAAAGTTTTACAATCACTCATCCGGTCATTGTATTTTTTTCTATGCTCTCTCCAAAAGAAAGCTTGTTTTACTAAATTAGTTCTTCAAAGTCATATCTTCATTCTTAAGAATTGGGAATACTTTTTGAACATACTTCAAAGGACAAGCATTTTTTTCATGATCATGGAGACATAGAACCAGAATGTCCTGTGATTTTGAGAGTTGGTGTGGGACAGAATTGGCCCAGATGATTACACAACTATCCCAATCAAACTTATCTTGCTTTTGCTCACAAGAAAATGAGGGATAGGGGTCTGAGCAGTTAAGCTACTGTTCATTGATTGCCATCCTATTGACAATTGGGAAATCAGACTGTGAAATGGTTTAGCCTTTCAAGAGAAGATGTAAAGAATAACTGATGTGGGATTGGTCATTGGTGGGTAAGGCAAAACATTTCCTGGCATATCCAAGGAAATTCCACTTGCTAAAGTGAGTGCTATAGTAATGGAATTCTGTGGACAGAAAACAGGAAGACCCACAAAAGGATGCTACAGAAATGGAAAATGACTGTTGAGATTCTCCTTCTAATCTCTAGTATTCATGATCTAGAATTAGAAACATTGAAACATTAAGACAAGAAGATTGCATTAGTGAGCAACGCGAGCAATGGTGACATCCTCCAGGTGGTTCACAAAACTACTTCTTTCATTCCTTTTATGTCTTCTGTTTCTTTCAAAGGTGGTTCTGCTACTGTTGGAGCCTAGGATCTACACTTTCGTGCTGTGCTTTCAGGCCAGTTGAGCGATCTGGCACTTCTCTGTCTCTGAAGGTGTTCGATGAGGCATGTGGCCTCAAGGCCAAGAGGCCTGGAGATCAGGCACCTGGAGATATGATAGACTACATTTCTCACCAATCTCCCAATTAAAACATCGAGGAAGACAGAAATCACTGAGGCAAGAGTGGAAGACGAACTTTACAGCGCAGTCTACTGCCCGCTTGCTCGGTGCTTTCAGAGGAAAGTGGCTGTGTGTGATGGTCTCTCTCCCTCTCGCTGCTCCCGAAGGAAGGCCCCTGCATTCAAATGGTCTCTCTCTCTCTCTCTCTCTCCCACTCACTCACTGCTCCCGGAGGAAGGCCCCTGCATTCAAATGGTCTCTCTCTCTCTCTCCCTCTCGCTCACTGCTCCCGGAGGAAGGCCCCTGCATTCAAATGGTCTCTCTCTCTCTCCCTCTCGCTCACTGCTCCCGGAGGAAGGCCCCTGCATTCAAATGGTCTCTCTCTCTCTCTCTCTCTCTCTCTCTCTCTCTCTCTCGCTGCTCCCGGAGGAAGGCCCCTGCATTCAAATGGTCTCTTTCTCTCTCCCTCTCGCTCACTGCTCCCGGAGAAAGGCCCCTGCATTCAAATGGTCTCTCTCTCTCTCCCACTCGCTCACTGCTCCTGGAGAAAGGCCCCTGCATTCAAATGGTCTCTCTCTCTCTCCCTCTCGCTCACTGCTCCCGGAGGAAGGCCCCTGCATTCAAATGGTCTCTCTCTCTCTCCCACTCGCTCACTGCTCCTGGAGAAAGGCCCCTGCATTCAAATGGTCTCTCTCTCTCTCTCTCTCTCTCCCTCTCGCTCACTGCTCCCGGAGGAAGGCCCCTGCATTCAAATGGTCTCTGTCTCTCTCCCACTCGCTCACTGCTCCCGGAGGAAGGCCCCTGCATTCAAATGGTCTCTCTCTCTCTCCCACTCGCTCACTGCTCCTGGAGAAAGGCCCCTGCATTCAAATGGTCTCTCTCTCTCTCCCTCTCGCTCACTGCTCCCGGAGGAAGGCCCCTGCATTCAAATGGTCTCTCTCTCTCTCCCACTCGCTCACTGCTCCTGGAGAAAGGCCCCTGCATTCAAATGGTCTCTCTCTCTCTCTCTCTCTCTCCCTCTCGCTCACTGCTCCCGGAGGAAGGCCCCTGCATTCAAATGGTCTCTGTCTCTCTCCCACTCGCTCACTGCTCCCGGAGAAAGGCCTCTGCATTCAAATGGTCTCTCTCTCTCTCCCACTCGCTCACTGCTCCTGGAGAAAGGCCCCTGCATTCAAATGGTCTCTCTCTCTCTCTCTCTCTCTCCCTCTCGCTCACTGCTCCCGGAGGAAGGCCCCTGCATTCAAATGGTCTCTCTCTCTCTCCCTCTCACTGCTCCCGGAGGAAGGCCCCTGCATTCAAATGGTCTCTCTCTCTCTCCCTCTCACTGCTCCCGGAGGAAGGCCCCTGCATTCAAATGGTCTCTCTCTCTCTCCCTCTCACTGCTCCCGGAGGAAGGCCCCTGCATTCAAATGGTCTCTCTCTCTCTCCCACTCGCTGCTCCTGGAGAAAGGCCCCTGCATTCAAATGGTCTCTCTCTCTCCCTCTTGATGCTGTTGAAGGCTGGTGCCAGGGACCTGAGTCTTGGGAAAGGTTTAATTGATGCAGTTTGGGGATTAGATTCTGTAGTTCACATTGTGAGGTGTTTCTGGTTTCTGGTCATGGCTGCTTTTTTGTTGTTATTTTGGGTGATTTTGATCAGAACAGCCTGCAGATAATGAACAACACGGTGCTAGATTAAATTAGAACTAAGTTGAAGTGAATATGCCTGGACTCTTTTGTTATTGTGTTTTACATTCTGTATTTTTTCTTGTTTTTGTGCCATTTGCACAATTAGGTTTTTTTTTGACTGGGTTTTGGAGTTTGATGTTATTCTTTGAATGAATTCCATGGTTTCCTTTTACACACCATGTAAAATTCAAAATGGAGCTGGATACAGGGTCAGCTTTGTCCATAATTCCAGTGGCTGACAACAATAGACTGTTTTCACAAGATACCTCAGTGATGTTAAGGACTTACATGGGTGAAAAAGTGTCTCCCAAGGCAAACTAAAAGGAAGTGTGATGTATAGAGGCGAAACGCAACAGTTAGAGCTTTATACATTGAAAAGTGGAGGGCCAACACTTTTCAGACGTGAATGGTTGAGAAAGATCCAACTAAACTGACACTCAGTCAAAGCTCTCAGTGTGGCATCAATAGGCAATGGCAGCCCAGATGGTAGAACTAACCAGAGACTGGCACAACTGCTTAATGCTAATGAAAGATACTAGAGAAGGGGATTAGTAAACTCAAAGGCATGAAGGCCAGAATTGAATTGGATGAAGCAGCAACACCAACATTTTACAAAGCACATCCAGTGCTTTACACAGTATGTCCTAAAGCGGATGCTGAACTTCAGAACCTGGAAGCATCTGGAATTCTCTCCAAGGTTGAGTGGAGTGATTGGGCTCTGCCCATTGTCTCAGTGATCAAGAAATGGAAGGCCAGAGCCATTCACACATGTGTGGATTTCAAATTGAGTATCAACCCTGGGCTGAGTACTGTGCGGTATCCCTAGCCATGAATAGAAGATATTTTTGCCTCTTTGGCAGGCGGGGAGAGGCTTTCAAACATTGACTAGTCACAAGCCTATCTACAAATGTTGATTGAGGAGTCAAGCAGGAAGTACCTCACAATCAACACTCACAAGGGACTGTTCTAGTACAATCATCTCATCTTTGACATCGTGTCGGCTCCAGCAATTTGGCAAAGACCAATGGATCAGGTGCTCCAAGATGTTCCAGGAACACAATGTAACCTTGATGTCATCATCATGACTGGCAAAGATGAAGAAGAGCACCTCCAGAACCTTGGTAAAGTGCTTACTAGGCTGCGTGAGTATGGTCTGCATGCTAAGAGAGAGAAATATGAGTTTTTCAAAGATGAAATCTCATATTGTTGCCATGTCAAGGACAAGCACGGCTTACATAAGTCACAAGAGAAGACTGAAGCAGTGCCATAGGCACCCAAACTGGAAAATGTGTCACAACTCAGGTCATACTTGGGCCTTGTAAACCATTACCACCGTTTCTCCCAAACATTTCTACAGTGCTGCATCCACTGAACACACTGTTACAGACAGGAGCAAAGTGGGAATGGTCAGAAAGATGTGGAACAACATTCAAGAAAACCAAGAGACTTAATAACATCTGATGAACTGCTCATCCATGATAGAACCATGGAACCATAGAACATTACAGCACCGTACAGACCCTTCAGCCCTCTATGTTGTGCCGACCCATATAATCCTTAAAAAAAAGTACTAAACCCACACTACCCCATAACCCTCTATTTTTCTTTCTTCCATGTGCCTGTCCAAGAGGTTCTTAAAAACCCCTAATTTTTTAGCCTCTACCACCATCCCTGGCAAGTCAGTCCAGGCACTCACAACCCTCTGTGTAAAAAACTTACCCCTGATGTCTCCCCTAAAATTCCCTTCCTTAATTTTGTACCTATGCCCTCTGGTGTTTGCTACTGGTGCCCTGGGAAACAGGTACTGACTATCCACCCTATCTATGCCTCTCATAATCTTGTAGATCTCTATCAAGTCCCCTCTCATTCTTCTATGCTCCAAAGAGAAAAGTCCCAGCTCTGCTAAACTTGCTTCATATGACTTGTTCTCCAAACCAGGCAACATCCTGGAAAATCTCTTCTGCACCCTCTCTGCCCATCAGCCTGACGTCCAATGCACCCCTCCATGGCATTGGAGGGGTTTTGTCACACGCCATGAAGGATGGATCTGTACACCCAATTGCATCTGCTTCAAGGTCACTGATGAGCACAGAACACCACTGTGCACATTGATCGAGAGGCCCTTAGTCTAGCAAGGGGAAAAAAGAAGTTCCACCACTACCTCTATCAACAAAGGTTTACACTGGTGACAAATCACCAGCCCCTTTTGTCCATTTTCAATCCCAGGCAGGGAATTCCAGTGATGACTGTTATCCAGTTACAACATTGGGCATTATTCCTAGGAGCTCACTCCTATGATATAGTGTTCAAGGGTAACAAACAACACAGCAATGCTGATGGCTTGTCACGTCTTCCTCTATTGGCAACTGAAGGAAGAAAGCCTTCATACTGTGACCCAGCAGAACTGTCCAACACAGTATTGGTAGACCAGTTGCTGGTAACAAATTCTGAAATACAAAGGGAAACAAGGAATGTCACAACATTGTCAAAAGTCGATGAAATCACCACACAAGGATGGTAACCCTATATTTCCAGAGTTCTCAGTGAGACAAGACCAGCTGATGGTACGCAAAGAATGTTGATGTGTGGATCTGATGTTGTGGTTCCCTCTAAACCGAGCACCAGAGTGTTAGAAACCCTCAAGATGAAAAGTCTTGCCTGGAGCTATGTAGATAAACGGATTGAAAACTTGGCCAAAAGCTGTTCAGGATGCCAAAAAGTTCAAAATGAACCCCCCCACAGGCACTGGTACACCGTGACAGTGGTCATTATTACCATGGCAAAGAGGACATATTGACTTTGCTGGGCCCTTCATGGACTCCATGTTTCTGGTTGCTGTGGATATGCTGATTTGAAGAGGCTGGAGGTTATACCAATGAAGTCAACCACCTCAGCAAAGACTGTAGTCCTCAGCTCTGAGGACTACCTTTGCCAGAAACAGCTTACCAGACAAATTGTGAGTGACAATGGACCACAATACACGTCAGAAGAATTCTGACTGTTCATGAAGAGAAATAGCATCAAACGTTTCAAGTCAGCTCCTCACTACCTAGTAATGAATGGGTGAGCTGAAAATGTTTATCCGAACCCTCAAGAAGTCCATTAAAGCAATGGACAAGGGAGGTCATTTCTCTACAGCAGAATGTGGACCACTTTCCTTTTATGTATCAGAATTCTGTTCTTGCAAAAACAAATCAAACACCTGCAATGCTGTTCATGAGGAAGAATCTGAGATCTTACATGGAGCTCCTGAAACCAGATCTACGGAGGGAAGTGCAGAATAAACAGTTCAGCCAGTTGCCAGGTGAAGCAGCAAGGAGCTCTGAGATTGGACAGGAAACCCTAACACTTGACTGCTGAGAAGACAAATGGATTCCCAGTAGGATTGCTATGAGAACTGGACCACTGATGTACAGTGGATGTTGGAGGTCAGACATGGAGGCGTCATGTGGAACGGATACTGGATGTTCAACCGAAGAACACCCTTGTGCTGATTGCATCCAATAAGGTGGACACGTTACAGTTACCAGACTTACCTCTCAGTGACGATCATGTCACTTACAGCAACATAACACTGGAAACCGAGAATGTTGTCTTAGACAAGAAACCTACCAGAGCTGATGCCACTCCACAGGCCCAGAGTTGCTATCCTGAAGACTGAACCTTTAGAACCATGAAGTTAGTTATGGACTGTTATTGTGGAAGCGTGCTTATTTGGGACATGGGTTTATGAAAGGGAAATTCGATGTTTTGTACATATACCAATTTATGTTGAATTAATCTAAAGGGGGTGGAAGTGTAATGTATGGATCTATTTCTTTTAGATCAATGACCCTCCCGTTTCAGCACTACGTATTGACCTGTTGTCTATATAAGCGTATTGTCCTCTCCCTCCCCCCCGTCATATGAATACACCAGTTAAAGCCATCTCCTGCGTGCATGCTTTTATTTAACCAATATATAGTTGTGCACAGACACAACACACTCAATGTGCAGGAAAAAAAAAACAAATCATGCAAACAATAAAAGTAAGCAAATAACTTTCAGAACTAAAGTCCACAACCCAGTTACAGCCAATCCAGGAGCGTTTTAATTGCAGGACACGGCCTCAGTTCAGTGCAGAGACAAGTAAATCTCATGAGCAATGAGCTGAACATCAGCCATCCCTCTCCTCCTGCCCCGACACCCTGACCTTTTCAAACTGGCCAAACAGTCAGTTGCTGTTTGCCATGTAAGGAAATATCGGGCAAGATCCTTCTTGACCATCTTCCTTTAAGAAGCATTTGATAAATAGGTCATTAATTCTAATTCTCACTGAACAGATACTATCTGACCTACTGAGTAGTCCCAGCATTTATATTTTTGTTTCTGCTATCTAGTGCCTGCAGTTATTTGCTTTTCAAGTGTATCCAGCCAGCTTAGCTCATTAAAACTTACGCATTTCTTACAAGACTTGGCAAGCTGGGTGCAGAAAGGATATTTTGCCCCAGCAGTAGAATCTAGAAGGCAATCTATTCATTGCCAGAATCATCCTAATCAACATCTCCAAATTGCTTCCTATCAAAATAACTGGAGTTTAAAACACTCCACCTGTTCTTCTAAATGGGTTTCTTATTCTCAATTTTGGAAATACAATTTCAGGTGCACTTGTATATTCCATTTCTGTTTTCTATTCCTGTCATGCTAATAATGTCAAATTGTATCAGGTTTACACACTGAATGATTCAGGAACAGCTTCCTCCCCTCTGACATCTGATTTCCAAATGGACATTGAACCCATGAACACTACCTCACTACTTGTTTTTTATTTCTATTTTTTGCACTACTTACTTTAACTTAACTATTTTATATATATATATATGTAATTCCATTGTTTTTCCTCTATATTTATTAATCATGTATTTCATTGTATTTCTGCTGCAAAGTTAATGAATTTCACAACATATGCTGGTGATATTAAACCTGATTCTGATGTTATAAGAACATCCATGCCAAGAGCTACTGAGACAAACATTACTTACATTAAATATTTCATATCATGCCTGAATGAGGAGACATGATTGAAAATCTAATCCAGCTGCCAAAGATTTAATGTCAGTAGCTAAGACACCATGTGCCCTTTAGTCATGTATCAAACTATCTTGACATCACAATACACGAGGAAATCTGCAGATGCTGGAAATTCAAACAACAACACACACAAAATGCTGCCTGGCCTGCTGTGTTCCACCAGCATTTTGTGTGTGTTGTTGCTTGACATCGCAATAGCTATGCAAACCACAACCATGCCGAAGAAGATTGCCTTAGCACCACGCAATCTCATACTTCCATGCAGTGCATGCTAGATTAATGTTGGCAATAAGAGAGAATAATTGACTTTTTCCACATCTGACTAAGTTGTTGTGTCAATGATAGGTGGAAATAATCCCCTGGAAGAACGCAGCTGGTCAGCTGCAGCAACAACCAGCCAGGCAGCATTATGGAGAGAAACCGCTCGATGTGTCAGGTCAGTGGCTCAGACTGCATTCTTGTTTCAAAATCCAGCATCTGCAGTTTTACTTCAAATGCCAACCCTGATTAGTTATTTTGTCAATGCCAGTAAACAGCTGGGAACATAACTTCTGACATCTCTGGTATTAATTAAAGGGTCCAGATCCTACTTACTCCAAAGTGCAGACTACATGGGATTCAAATACTCAAATTTTAGAAATATACCAAAAAAAACTCATGAAAATGAACTAAATATAAATGATGGAATTGAAACACAATTTATCTGGGCTGTCCGTAGAGAAACCTGAGCTCTCTTTCACTTTACAACATTGATCGGCTTGCAGATCTTTCAAGCATTTATTCATTATTACTTTGGAGATGAAACCAACTTGCAAAAAAAGCAAAACATTTGGAGAAACAGACAGTGTGATGCTTGACCTTACAGTGTGCATACGTGTGTACATGAAGCTGTGTACCTGCATGGATAAATGTTCTATCCACAGCAAAGCATGCATTTATTGCAAATGAGCATATGTGCATTTGTAGGTGAAACTTTGCAATATCTGAGAATCTTTACTGTTTTATGCATAGATAGAGAATTTCTGATCTACACAAGAGAATACTGATTGTTGGGATTTATTTATTCAGATACGGTGTGGAATAGTCCCTTCCAGCCCTTTAAGCTATGCTGCCCAGCAATGCCCCGATTTAATCCTAGCCTAATCACGGGACAATTTACAATGACCAATTAATCTACTAACCAGTACGTCTTTGGACTGTGGGAGGAAACCAGAGCATCTAGAAGAAACCTCCGTATTCACAGGGAGAACATACAAACTCCTCACAGGCAGCGGCAGGAATTGAACCTAGGTCGCGTGTACTATAAAGCGTTGAGCTAACCGTTATGTTACCATGCTGCCTTGCTGTATCTGAGCAACACAAGATTCACACCTATCATATTCCAACCTTCCATCACTGTGAAAGATTGACAGAATCAAGTAGAAGAGATAGAACTAGAAGACTTGCAACCCGCCTTGTCTCTTCTAATCTTCACATTCTCCTACCACTTAAAACTCACCCCAAATTGTCTTTTCGAAAAAGTTCCTTTCATGTACACGAATCTGAGGCAATCGGAATGTTTATTTTTAAATAACAAAAGTTATGATGTACAGGCTTCTTTTCCTCACCAACACAGCTGTGCTTGTCTGCGGAGAGCTGCATTCCTGCTCTGCAGTCACACACAAATCCGCCTTCCTTGTTCAGGCACTGCCCTTTGCAAGAGGCAGTAGAGCACTCATTGATATCTGAAAGAGAACGAAGGGTGGATCAAAGTATAGGTAACTCAGAACGGACACTAGGATGGTATTTTAGCACTGTCTTGGCTTGTGTATCTGGGAAGAAAAAGGTTGAGACAATGAAACAAACACACTTATGAAGAGCATACCAACTAGGTCCAAAATCAACCTTCTACCTTTGCAGTTAATTCCAGTGCTGGTTTCGACCATGGTGAAGCCAACAGGGCACACACGGGAGATCTCTTCACAGCCACCGTGGTTGCAGCTCATGTCGCAACCATATTCCCCGCACCAAACAGAAAGCCCTAGGTTACGGAGAAAGAACAAACACTTTATAGTGTTTTTCACAACCATAGGACATGTCGGTGTACATTGCATTCATGGTGTAGACAAGTGACAACACACAGCAAAGATCCATAAACAGCAATGAGATATGTTTTAGTGATGCTGGTTAAGAATTAAACATAAACCACAACCACAAATTAGGATGGAGACAGTCAGTGGGAAAGCACAACAAAGGTAAATGTTCACAAAGTTAAATGACTACCCTTTTTAATATAACCAAACATAGTGGGAGAGGCTTCATCTCAAAGTGCCCTCAGAAAGAATGATCATAAACAATAAAATGCTAATGGTGCACATCTTGGCAATTGTAATGGCATTGAATATTGAGAAGAAATGATTAATAAATTAGCACTTGCATGGCACAAATATAACCAGCCACTTCTCAACTCAAGCCCAAATGTTAGCCAGTAGTCTTGCTCCTTGCAGGCTGTGAAGGAAGTTGAACACAGCACAGGGAAGAGCAGATATCTCTATACCTAGACTTTTGATGAGAGGGATTTACTAATGAAGCAATAACTGGTCATTGCCACATCCAACAAAGCAATGCAATTATCTGAGTTACTTCATAACCAGAGGCATATTTCTTTTCATAGAGTCATAGAAAAAGACAGCACAGAAACAGGTCTTTCAGCCTATCTAATCTGTTGCAAACCATTTAAACTGCCTACTCCCCTTCACCTGCACCGGATCCATAGTCCTCCATTCTCATTTCTTGCTGGCTTTGAGCAGTTTGATCAGGATGATTGATGTGGATTGGGGCGCAGGCCTGCTATGGGCTATCGGCATTGAACTGAATACTGCTAGACTCCTGGTAAGATGGATGATATTCTATGTGTTGTTCACTCGCTTTTTGCAGTTGGCACAGTTCGTCTTTTTTCTCACGCGTTGGGTGTTTGATGGTTTCTTGGACAGGTTCCATGGTGTTTCTTTGACTTGTGGCTGCCAGCAGGAGGACGAATCTCAGAGCTGTATTCTGTTTGCATAATTCGATAATAAACTTACTTTGAAACAAACCAGTTAAGGGCTTTTCCATCAATTCCCATTGAGAGGACAATGATGCAACATACATCCAGATATTGACAATGACAAGGGCAGCCATATTCACTTTGCCAGTGAATTCTGCTTTTTATCCTGGTTTATACCAATGGTTCTGGTAAGATCAGTGAGCAAGTGATTGCTAAGCAGTACTTGACAAAAGTACCAAAGGTTCCAATAATTAATTAATTGACGTGGCTGAATTTGCCCTACTTTTTTCCAGCAGAAAATATTTCGACAATCCTTAACATTGTGACTATAAGACCATAAGATACAGGAGCAGAATCAAGCTACTTGGCCCATCAAGTCTGCTCCACCATTTCATCATGGCTGATCCATTTTCCCTCTCAGTCCCAATCTACTGCCTTCTCCCTGTATCCTTTCATGCCATGACTAACCAATAATCTATCAAACTCTACCTTAAATGTACCCAGTGACTTGGCCTCCACAACCTCCAGTAGCAATGAATTCCACAGATCACCCCTCTCTGCCTAAAGAAATTCCTCCTCATCATGGCCTCTTGCCTGGTGCTTCTTCTAAGACAATTATTAATTATTGATGGGAATGCTAGCTAGTTATTAGATGTCCCTGCATGTGCTTGACCTGACCACATGGGATATACTGGTTTCAGCATTGAGACTTGACTAACTGTTCCAATCTAGCCACTAACACCTGAGTTTTAGTGTGAAAGATTTTTCAGGGTCACCTCAAACGTGTGCAGTTTTTGCCACTTCTGAGTCTGCTACATGTGATTGCCCAGTGATTCATCCAGAAATGGGCCTGGAGTCACAAACAGGCAAGACCGAGCTTGGAGCAAGCTCTGCCTGTAAGGTACATAAATGAACCAGTTGTGGTTTTTATGGAGAACCTCAGGTGCTTTGCATGCCTTGCTGATAGTTATTCCAGATTTACAGTACTTCATTCTCAATTCAGATTCACAAGTAGTCATGGTGAAACCAGAAGTCCGGTCTCTAGACTATTAGTCTAATTGTTAGGATTGCTAGTTCTATAACATAAACACTCTGCTGCCATATTTAACTCAGAGGAAAGTACATAGGGGGACTATGAACTCCCATATCAACAAACTGAAATACTATTCCTCATTAAGTCTCAACTTGCACCAAATAGACATTTGTACAACACAGGAATCCCACATGGCCCCTGGGACAAAGAGTTAAGTGCTTGAGGAAGTGATCAATAAAAGTGGTCAGTTATTGTAAAGGAAGCAGACATAATGACTGAAGAGGACAAATACAATGGCAATTTATTTAAAGCAAAGCTGATTGCAGTTAAAATTACACATACAGTATATATGCCAATAAGTGAAAGTAATGCGGCAGCTGAAGCTGGAAGGAGAATGCAGAAAGAAGCACTTAAAAATCCTGTGGATTTGTTCAATAAGCTATTCAGCCATTTGGGCAAAAGGAATTCATGAGATTCAGTTTTCAGCAAAATGCTTTGCATGCATGTTCATGGGATGCAGAAAGTAAACATGCAGGTAGAGTAAGCAATCAGGGCAGTAAGTGGTATGTTGGTCATTCTTGCAAGTAGCTGCAGCTTAGGGCTTCTGGGAAACCAGATCTGAACTCTGCGCAGCTTTGGTCACTGCACCGAAACGAGAGTCTATTTGCCTTTGAATCATTGCAGTTAAGCTTCACTGAAAAGGTTCCTGCCCTAAATAATGCATTTCTACAATGAGAAATTTAGCAGGGTTGGCCAGCCACACCATAGATTAGAAGGATATGAAAGCATTGAATGCACAATACTCTGACAAAAAAGCCAAAAGATAAATATTAGATTAAAGATTAGTTTTATTTCTCATATGCAGTGTACGTTAAAACATACAGTGATATGAGTTATTTTGCGTCAATGACCAAAACCGACAGCCGGCAAGTGTCGCCAATACTTCTGGCACCAACATAGCATGCCCATGACGAACCCTAACCCATACGTCTTCGTTCAAGTTCAAGTTTAATTATTATTCAACCATACATGAATACCCACAAATACATCAAACAAAGCAGCATTCCTCCAGGGCTAACAGTCATACACAGCTCAAGGCACAAAGAGGACATAGAAAATAGCAAATAAACACAGTCACACACAAAAAAATATAGCACAAGTCTTTGAGGGACACGTCTTGAAAATTGATGGTGCATAGGAGCTAGCAGTAAGAACAAGCAGTTCTCAGCAGTCCACAGATGAACATAAGTACACGTGCAATCCAGCTTGTCATTCCACCGAATGAACACTGAAGGGCAGCACAGAGGGGAGACCAGCCCCCAACCGAGCATGGACACCACGCTACACTGTCTCTGGTGTCCCTTCTTCTGGATTGTTGCAAAGGGCAAGCCCATGGCTTGAGGCCTACCCCTAACTAAACCTGATGCCACACACCTCCCCCGCTGTCTGTCTCATCATTAGACAAGGGAAATGAACTTGCTGTATTTCACATTACCAATGTTGAACAAGGTCTTGCGATTGCTAGAGAAACGTCCAAGACAGTCACTTGCTCTTATACTCCACACCGCCTTCGTGCACCGATTCCAATGCCTTCCTGTAGCAAGCAGTAACATGGTAACTACCGAGTCCAGCTCCTCCGCCAACGAACAGCTCGCTGATGGAGTAGATCCGCAGTGCTTGAAGGTCTTAATGTCTGGCATTGTCTTGCGATTATTAAAAAAAGATGTTTAAAAAAGAGAAAAGCACCTTTGGTTGGCCACTGAAAGGCTCCTGTACCTGAACGTGCTGACATTTTACCGGAAGCTGGAATATCGAAGTAAACTGGAGCAGCCGGAGGAAACGCACATGATCATATGAAAACATACAAACTCTGTAGACACAGTAGTGGAAATTGAATCCTGTCTGCTGATCACTGGTTCTGTAACAGCATTATGCATCCTGCTTTGCTACTGTGCCACCCCAGAGACCATTTCCTCCAGCCAGTGTGTTTGTAATTGGGGGACATAGTGCTCTACAGCTGGAACTCAATACCTCATTGGGATAAGGGTGCACAGGCTTTGAGTATATTTAAGGCTGGAATCAATAAACTGCTCGACACCACAGCATTCAGAGGACAGGATGAATTAGCATTGAAGAGGTCCTGAAACCATGTTTGTGTGATACAGCAGGCTTCAGGAGTCTAAACACAATGTTTCCTTCCATTTTACATATTGTTTCACTCTTCTGCAGGAGAATGCAGAAAAGGGAAAATGAAGAGGAAGTGGGAGAAGAATTCTGCAATGTATTTTAAGACTGATTTAGTTAAAATAAAGAACAGAGCATTTTTGTCAGGGTCTGACTCAAAATAGGGGAGGCAGATGGTTCTGTCAAAATCAAAGTACATTTATTATCAAAGTATATACTGTGCTCATTATGCAAAATGCTACTGTTTAGATTGGAAATAATTGTAACTTGGAAGTGCACAAAAATCAAACCGTCAAGTTAACAAATGGCAAAACACCAAGAAAAGATGAACCAAACACTGAAGGGGAAAACAGGAAAAGTTCAAACTACTGAGGGTGAAAATGTAAGCTCAAATATCTGGAAAGACTCTCCAGATATGGCAGAACCAGTGAAAAACAAGTCAACATTCTGAACATTAAATTCTTCCTTGATGTTTCAAGAACAATGCTCTTTCAAGGATCAACATTGTATCAGGTGACTGGCAAATCGCAGATGCTACTCCGCTATTTAAAAAGGGTGGGAGGCAGCAGAAAGGAAACTGTAGTCCTGTTAGCCTGACATCAGTCATTGGGAAGTTGTTGGAATCGATTGTTATTGATAAGATTACCTTGAAGCACATGACAAGATAGGCCTAAGCCAGCATGGTTTCAAAGAAACATAGAAAACCTACAGCACAATACAGGCCCTTCGGCCCACAAAGCTGTGTCAAACATGTCCTTACCTTAGAAATTACCTAGGGTTACCCATAGTCCTCTATTTTTCTGAGCTCCATGTACCTGTCTAGGAGTCTCTTAAAAGACCCTATCGTATCTGCCTCCACCACTGTCGCTGGCAGCCCATTCCACGCACTCACCACTCTCTGTGTAAAATACTTACCCCTGACATCTCCTCTGTACCTACTTCCAAGCACCTTAAAACTGTGCCCTCTCATGCTAGCCATTTCAGCCCTGGGAAAAAGCCTCTGACCATCCACCTGATTAATGCATCATCTTCCGGAAAGGAAAATCCTGCCTGACAAACCTTCTGCAATTTTTTGAGAAAATTACAAGCAGGGTAGACAAAGGAGATGTAGTTGATGTGGTCTACTTGGATTTTCAGAAGGCCTTTGAAAGTGCCACACATGAGGCTGCTTAGCAAGATAGGAGCCCATTGAATTACAGGTAAGTTACTAGCGTGGGTGGAGTATTGGGTGATCGGCAGAAAACGCAGAGTGGGAGTAAAGGGATCCTATTCTGGCTGGCTGCCGGTTACCAGAGGAGTTCCAGTGGTCAGTTTTGGAACCGCTGCTTTTTACGATATATGACAATGATTAGGACAATGGGATTTGTGGCTAGATTTGCTGATGATACAAAGATAGGTGGAAGAGCAGGTAGTGTTGAGGAAACAGAGAGCCTGCAGAGAGACTTAGATAGTTTAGGAGAATGGGCGAATGAAATACAATGTTGGAAAGTGTATGGTCATGCACTTTGGTGGAAGAAATAAACAGGAAGACTATCATGTAGATAGGGAGAGAATTCAAACTGCAGAGATGCAAAGGGACTTGGGAGTCCTTGTGCAGGATACCCTAAAAGTTAACCTCCAGGTTGAGTCGGTGGTGAAGAAGGCAAATACAATTTTGGCATTCATTTCTAGAGGTATAGAATATCAGAGCAGGGATGTGATGTTGAGGCTCTAAAAGGCACTCGTGAGACCACACTTAGTGTATTGTGTGCAGTTTAGAAAGAATACACTGACATTGAAGAGCATTCAGAGAAGATTCACGAGAATGATTCCAGGAATGGAAGGGTTACTGTATGAGGAATGTCTTGCATCTGCAGTTTTGTTTTCCAGAGAAAGATGTTAGAAAGAAATAGTTTCCAATTGGCATAAATTAGCCAAAGCAAGGTCAGGTTTGTCTGTGAATCTTGGAGAGAAGGTAGAAGGGTACTGGGCACGTTGGGAGAAAATGAAAAGTAATGAAGGGAAGATCTCCTGAGGAAATGAGTTTGGTAAATGCTTGGGAGACAATGGCCTGTTATTCAGTGGTCGGATCATGGTCCAGTGAGAATTTGAGAAATTCAAATTCTAGAGGACAGTCCATCAAACCCTAATAACACCCTCTATTGTCAGCAGTTATGTTGGCACTGTTAAGGCTGGTCCCTGTTGAGCAAAATGAGATGGAGATAAAATAGTGTAAGGACAGTGGAAAAGACTGAGATGGTCAATGTCACATCAACACTTAGTGATCACTAAGTCGAGAGCTTGTGAAAAGCTGAAAGTACTCCCTTTCCACTTCTCTGATGCCCTCTATCACTTTATTCATTTCCACTCCTGCTTGTAACCAATTTATCTTTACAACAGATATCTAATCCCTCTGTAGCGCCTTTTGAGTCAAGACTTCTGGAGCTGACAGAGTCCGCAAATTGGGGCGAGGACCTTTGGTGAAACAAATGGGCTCGAGGTTGAAGATGCCAAAAAAAAGAATAACAGTTCAATACCATGCTGAGCTTGGCATTGATTTAGATGAAGATGAAGCCACGACCTCTGCTGAAAACCTGTTGTCCCAAATCAGAGGATGGAAGATGAGATGCGATAGTGAAACATAGGAAGGAATACAATGAAAGTAGAAGAGGAGGATGATCTGGAAAATCCAACAGCTGTTAGAAGTTTGTGAGTTTTGTAAATTTAGATACAGCACAGTAACAAGCCCTTCCGGCCAACAAGCCTCGCTGCTCAATTACACTCATGTGATCAATTAACCTACTTACCCTTTGGAATATGGAAGGAAACCAGAGCACCTGGAGGACAACCCTCGTGCTCATGGGGAGAAAGTTACAAACTCATTAGAGACAGTGCAAGAATTGAACCCAGGTCACTGGTGCTGTAATATTATTACGCAAACCACTACACTACTTTTATGTCTTAAAGGAAGGACTTTTTTCCTTGAGATATTGAAAGCGGTGAAAAACACAGTGGAACTTTTAACAAGGGCAGCTTTTTATTGGAGAAAAATAATTGGAAATACAGAACAAAAACAGCAGGTTAAGCAACATAAAAAGTGTTTAGTTGCAAAGAAAAACAGGAAAGAGAAGAATTATCCACAGGGGATTTACAGTACGTGATAGGATGGAAGTTACGAGAGTTCCAATGACAAGAGTGATCTGGAGTCAGGTGAAAGAAACACTAAAGGTCACTGAATACAAAAACTATGTTTGAAGAATGTGTACAAAATAAAATCTTAAATGACACAGAGTTAACTCTGATTGTTGCTAATGTAAGATACAGAGATTTACTATCTGAAACTGCTGAGTCTCAACTTAAATTCTCTAATTGAGATTTTAGCCAACCTCTGAATGTCATTTGCTTTAAATCATCCTTCAGTTTTGATTAAATCTCTTTGATGTACTCTTACTTGTTAGCAGCACACTCCAACTCTAAACAAGCTGTTACTCACCACTTAAGCTGAAATATTTTGAAGTAACGCAAGAGCGCCCATTGGCTAAGAGTTGATATCCCTGATAACAAAGGCACCTGTAGCTGCCAATGTTGTTCTTGCAGATTTGCTGACAAAGACTTTGTCCTCCATATCGGGAACATTCATCAACATCTAGAAGTAAACACAGGAATGGGAGGCATTTGTTAGGAGTCGTAGGTATGCATATTTCCATTTGGCTCTCGCAAATTCAAAGCTGTGTTCAGAATCCTAACATCATAGACTTTCTGTATAAAAAATGTAGTCTGTTGTTTTTTTTTAAGTTATTGGACAAAACCGTCAAAATCTATGCTATTAAAACATAGTGCAAAGGTCAAGGATGTCTCTGAGCGGCTGCAGGACATTCTGGAATGGGAGGGTGAACAGCCAGTGGTCGTGGTGCACATAGGTACCAACGATATAGGTAAAAAACGGGATGAGGTCCTACAAGGTGCATTTAGGGAGTTAGGAGATAAACTAAAAAGTAGGACCACAAAGATAATAATCTCTGGATTACTACCAGTGCCACGTGCTAGTCAGAGTAGAAGTAGGAGGATATTTCAGATGATACGTGGCTTGAAAAATGGTGCAAGGGGGAGGGATTCAAGTTTCTGGGGCATTGGAACCAGTTCTGGGGGAGGTGGGACAGGTATAAACAGGACAGTCTGCACCTGGGCTGGACTGGAACCAATGTCCTAGGGGGAGCATTTGCTACTGCTGTTCAGGAGGCTTTAAACTAATGTGGCAGGGGGAATGGGAACAAGTGCATAGAGACAGAGGGGTGTAAAATGAGGGTAGAAGCAAAAAGTAGAAAGGTGAAAAGTAAAAGTGGCAGGCAGGCAAATCCAGGATAAAAAGCAAAAAGAGTCACTTTTCAACATAATTGTATAAGGGCTAAGAGTGAAGGCTTTGTGTGTCAATGTGAGGAGCATTCGTAACAAGGTGAATGAATTGAATGTGCAGATAGTTATTAATGAATATGATATAGTTGGGATCACAGAGACATGGCTCCAGGATGACAAAGGATCTCCAAGTTTGCATCTCCAAGTTTGTGGATGCCATGAAGCTGGGTGGCGGTGTTAGCTGTGAGGAGGATGCTAAAAGGATGCAGGATGACTTGGATGGGTTAGGTGAGTGGGCAAATTCATGGCAGATGCAATTTAATGTGGATAAATGTGAGGTTATCCACTTTGGTTGCAAGAACAGGAAAGCAGATTATTATCTGAACGGCGGCCAATTAGGAAGAGGGGAGATGCAACAAGACTTGGGTGTCATTGTACACCAGTCATTGAAGGTGGGCATGCAGGTACAGCAGGCAGTGAAAAAGGCAAATGGTATGTTGGCATTCATAGCAAAAGAGTACAAGAGCAGGGAGGTTCTACTGCAGTTGTACAAGGCCTTGGTGAGACCGCACCTAGAATATTGTCTGCAGTTTTGGTCCCCTATTCTGATGAAAGACATTCTTGCCATAGAGGGAGTACAGAGAAGGTTCACCAGATTGATTTCTGGGATGGCAGGACTTTCATATGAAGAAAGACTGGATCGACTGGGCTTATACTCATTGGAACTTAGAAGATTGAGGGGGGATCTTATTGAAACGTATAAAATTCTAAAGGGATTGGACAGGCTAGATGCAGGAAGATTGTTTCCGATGTTGGGGAAGTCCAGAACGAGGGGTCACAGTTTAAGGATAATGGGGAAGCCTTTTAGGACCGAGATGAGGAAAAACTTCTTCACACAGAGAGTGGTGAATCTGTGGAATTCTCTGCCACAGGAAACAGTTGAGGCTGGTTCATTGGCTATATTTAAGAGGAAGTTAGATATGGCCCTTGTGGCTAAAGGGATCGGGGGTATGGAGAGAAAGCAGGTACAGGGTTCTGAGTTGGATGATCAGCCATGATCATACTGAATGGTGGTGCAGGCTCGAAGGGTCGAATGGACTTTTGAGAAAAGTCTAAGGCTGGAGAAGAAGGAATCTGATAGAGAGGAGAGTGGACCATAGAAGAAAGGGAAGGAGGGAGGGTAAGTTTATTTTGCACACTGCAAAGGAAAAATATGAAAGTGGACTTTCTTCTCTTGAAGGTAGTTAGGAATACAATAAGTATAAGTACAATAAGTAGAAAGCATGAATGTATTTCTGAGAGTCACTGGTCCCAACTGAATTTTAAATTACTTTGTCCTCATTTCCTTTTGGAATTGCAGTAGTTAAATGATTCTATTCCAGTGCTGACTTGTGCAACTAAATACGGTTATTGGAATTTTTCATCAGTGAAGCAGGTTGTAACATGAATGATCAGAGGAGAATAGATTTATATTTTACCTCCAATCCTTAGCACACAGATACTGTTCTTTTAATCTACGTATGGGTTACACAGATTCAAGGTGCATGATTGCCATCGAAAACAAGATGATGTTGGCTTTTTAATATCTACTGTATCATTTATTTCATTTACTTTTACTTCTAATATGTGTGGAGATAAAGCTGCCATCTTTGAATAAAAGTACTAGCATAGAAACATAGAAAACCTACAGCACAATACAGGCTCTTCGGCCCACAAAGTTGTGGTGAACATGTCCCTGCCTTAGAAATTACTAGGATAACCCATAGCCCTCTACTTTTCTAAGCTCCATGGACCTATCCAAAAGTCTCTTAAAAGATCCTATTGTATCGGCCTCCACCACCGTTGCTGGCGGCCCATTCCATGCACTCACCACTTTCTGAGTAAAAAACTTACCTGACATCTCCTCTGTACCTACTCCCCAGCACCTTAAACCTGTGTCCTCTTGTGACAACCACTTCAGCCCTTGGAAAAAGCCTCTGACTATCCAGAGTCTAGATCAATGCCTCTCATCATCTTGTACACCTCTATCAGGTCACCTCTCATCCTCCGTTTCTCCAAGGAGAAAAAGTGGAGTTCACTCATCCTGTTTTCATATTCTTCATCAATTAAATACATAATAACAGTATATAAACTTTGGATATAACAAATTGCCAAATATTTTTTCCAGCAATGAAAAATGTGAAAAATGTTATTTGCATTTAAACTTGAAAATTAAAACTGCTTTATACTTCACAAAAGTTTTCTCATAAAAAGTGTATTTAAACAGCATTATTGGTCTTATAATGTTAATGGCACACTTGTAGTATGGATTTCACATTGGCTTATTTCTGTACTGCCCTTTGGGAGCCTTACTTGGCAGGAAGGCAAATCAGAAATCTGTACATACACTCTGAATTATTTCCAAACCATTTAGCTTTTAAAATCATTTGCAAATTACACCAGAATTTTTGGTAAGGCTAATTGCCAGTTTATGGTGCATGACAGGAGAATGGGATTGGTAAATTATCCCCTTTATATCCTGTAATTGGTAAATTAGATTTTATTATACACAGGTCTTTTTTGATTCATATTGTTTTGCTCTCCTTTATGTTTCCTGATTGTGTTTTATTCCTCCGTGCAATCAATTTAAATTGGCTAATAATATAACTTTAAAGATATAAAACAGGCATTTTTTTGTATTATTGCATTTCAATGAATCCTGGATTTTCAAAATAAATTTAAAATTTTGCAATTAACTTCAGAAAGGAAATATATACTTAATTGGAAGGAAAATTTTACACAGAAAAGTGGAATGTTTGGGATTCTGTTCCTCACCTTCCTATGTTGTTTTCTGTAGGTTAATACCTTGTCCAGAACCTTAAGTAAACAGTGAGTTCATTGAATTTTTTTTGTGATTTTCACAACAACTTGCTGTAAGTACAGAATGGGAATATATGTGATCTCTGCTACCATTTTAAGCAGGGAGACTCTCCTCATCTGGTCAATTGATCAGATGGATAAAGTGTTAATAAGCAATGCAAAATTTGAACAGAGTAAACATCAGATCAGACACATAGTGAAATAATCAAAGAGGCTGATGATGAAAAAGAAATAAGTTAATTGAAAAAGTAAAACAAAAATCAGGTTTTTCACAATCTCTGGCAACAAAATAAAGTTGATTGAATTAAAAAGTTATTCTTAGCACTAGAAAGGCTCTGACAATAATGAATAAGTATCACATTATTTAACTAAGTTCACACTGCTTTGAGTCAGTGGACTAGGCTATGTTCTAGCATTCATCTGGAGATCTAAATGAATACACTACAGTTGTACGGGCTTTGTTAAAACAGCTGTAGATGATGTATCCCCACTAAATTATTCAGAGTCTTCCCCAGTCTGAAGTCCTGGATGAACCATAAGATCCAAAATTTGTTGAGGGCCAGATCAGTGGCATTCAAGTCTGGAGACCAAGAAAGCTATAAGAGGTGCAGGTATGATCTCCAGAAAGCTATCTCAAGTGCAAAATGGAGATTTTGGACCAAACTTGAATCAATGAACAACGCTTGACATCTGTGGCAGGGCTTGAATGTTATCATCTTCTGCAAAGTTAAGTCAAGCGACAGGAGAGAGAGCAGGGCTTCACTTTCAGATGAGCTCAATGCCTTCTATGCTTGCTTTGAACATCATAACATGGAGGAATCTGCCCCCCCCCCCCCACATCTCCCAATGATCCTCTGATCTCAGTATCTCAAGCTGACGTGCAGGCTGCCTTCAGGAGGGTGAATCCAAGGACAAGGTATCTGGCCACATTCCAAAGAGCCGTTCCGACCAACTGGCCGGAGAGCCCACTGAGATTGTAACAAGAAGGCTTCAATTATACTGTTGCCAAGAAGAGTGTGGTGACCTGCCTCAATGACTATCACCCACTTGCACTTACATCCACAGCGATGAAGTGTTTTGAGAGGCTGGTGATGAAACAAGTCAGCTCCTGTCCGAGAGATGACTAGAATGTACCCGAATCTCCCTACCAGAGCAACAGGTCCTTGGCAAATGCTGGCTCACTGGCTATTCACTCAACATTGGAACATCTAGATAGCAAAAATGCACACATCGGGATACTCTTTATCAACTACAGCTCAGCATTCAGGACCATCATCCCCTTAAAACTAATCAATAAGCTCCAAGACCTTGGCCTCATTACCTCCTTGTGCAGTTGAATCCCAGATTTCCTCATTTGCAGACTCCAGTCAGTTTGGATTGGCAACATCTCCTCCACAATCACCATCAGTACAGATGCACTGCAAGACTATGCTTAACCCCCTGCTCTACTTGCTTTACACTTATGACTGTGTGGCTCTAATGCCATTTTCAAGTTTGCAGATGACATCACTGTTGTGGGCTGTATCAAAGGTGGTGATGAATCAAAATACAAGTGGGAGATTGAAAATTTGGCAGAGTGGTATCATAACCAAAACCTCTCACTCAATGTTAGCAATTCCAAGGAACTGATTTTAGGCTTCAGGAGAGGGAAACCAGAGGTCAATGAGCCAGTACTCATCCGAGGATCAGAGATGGAGACAGTCAGGGTTGAATTCTTAGATTTACTATTTCAGAGGATCTGTCCTGGACCCAGCATGCAAGTGCAATTGCAAAGTTAACTAAGTTCACACTGCTTTAAGTCAGTGGACTAGGCTATGTTCTAGCATTCATCTAGAGATATGAATGAATACACCACAGTTGTATGGGCTTTGTTAAAACAGCTGTAGATGATGTGTCCCCACTAAATTATTCAGTCTTTCCCAGTCTGAAACCCTGGATGAACCATGAGATCCAAAATTTGCTGAGGGCTAGATCAGTGGCATTCAAGTCTGGAGACCAAGAAAGCTACAAGAGGTGCATAGATGCTGCCTGGCCTGCTGAATTCCTCCAGCATTTTTTGTGTGTTTTTAGGAATTCCAGCATCTGCAGATTTTCTCTTGTTTGTACTGTATATCTCCTTTATTTGATTGATGCATTTTTCAATATTCATTCTCATTTCTTTGGTCAAATCATGTGAAAGGTATTGAAATAACTGCAGTGTTGGCAGTTTAATTCTGCATTAACATATGGGCTTCAAGTGTGAAAGAAGTGCACAGCGTAATTACTGCTAACATGGGAATGCATGGTGGTTTGTGTTGCCTGGTGTAGAAACGCTGTATTAAAATATACAGTCAGTTCACCTTGTGTTGAAAGATTGGCCGTGTACTTAAAATGTGCTGGGATTGAATCTGATGGTGCTCATGCAGATGTTGTCACTGAAGAACAAAAGCTATAGCCCAGTTGAACAAAATCAAAGCTATTATGGATTTCCCATCATACTACACTATAATAAAAACTATAGGAGTATTTAGATATGGTATATTTCTATCACCACTTCATTCCATGTACTTATGCTCCTCCTGTATAGTGCACTTAAAGACAATACGCCTAACCAGATGCTTGACTGGTCAGCGGATGTGATCAGCGCATTTGATGATATCAAACGAGCTCTAACTTGACCCTACTGGCACAACCGCTCCCCAACACACTCATAGCCACTACTACTGATGCTTCAGTCTCTGCTGTGTACGAGCAGTTGGTCGGAGGCATGTGGCAGCCGCTCACTTTCTTCAGCCGGCAGATCTAAACCCCCCGAAAGGAAGTACAGCACGTTTGACCATGACCATCTTGGTCTCTATCTGGCTGTCAGCCATTTTCATTTTCTTCCAGAGGGTCACCATTTGGACCCCAAACCACTCGTGCACGTGATGGCCAAAATATCTGACCCTGGGTCTGCATGACAGCAACCCAATCTACCCTAAACATCAGAGTTCACAGCTGATATACAACATGTCAAAGGGAAAAATAATGCCAGAGCTGTTTGCCTCTGATGGCCAGCTATTGAGGCCATACACATCGGGGTTGACAATACCAGCATGGCAGCTTACCAAGTCACTGACCCAGAGGTCCAAGCTTAACGAACAGCAGTCATGGGCCTGCAGTTGGCTGACATTAAGTTCAGTGAAGCCTGGGTTTCTCTCCTGTGCAATGTCTCAACTAGTCACCCTTGCCCTATTATGCCAGCACATTGGAGACGGATTGTTCTCGACTCCATACATGGCTTCTCACATCTGGGCTGGAAGGCCTCACAGAAACTGATTGCACTAAAGTTTAATAAAAACACAAAATGCTGGCAGAACTCAGCAGGCCAGACAGCATCTTTGGGAGGAAGTAGTGACGAAGTTTCGGGCCGAAACCCTTCATCAGCAGTCACTAAAGTTTGTTTGGTGCAGCCCCAGAAAGGACATGCATGATTGCAGTGCAGCCTACAAGAGAACAAAAATTAACCATCATGTACTGGCACCATTGGCACCTTTTGAGGTCCCTGAACACGTCAATGTAGACCTTGTTGGTCCTCTTTCCCCCCACCCGCCTAGTCAGCCTTTGAACAGCACTCCACCCTCCTCAGTAAATTCAATTCCATTTCACCTATTTCTACCTCCCATCATGGCATACAGTTCCTGTTGACCTACATTCTTCTTTGCTTTCTCTGCCATGATGCACACCAACATCCCCTTAGGTCCCCTTACAATAGCCCGTTCCACGTTTTGGAATGAGGAGAAAAGACTTTTATCATAGTTGAAAGGGGTAAACCTGAACGTGTTTTGGTAGATCGGCTGACCGAGATTTGGAGTATTCCGCTGCTCTGTCACTGGCATCACAACTTGACCATGAGCATGTCAATGCATCTCTGGATATGCTAGAGGCACCTGTTATTCCTCCACCCCTGGAACACAGGTCCCGGGCTGACGGCTCATCCGAGCTCTAGTCATGCTCATAAATGCTGGTTACAGTGAATTCTGGGAGGGTTTCTGTAGGATAACGTAATGGGGAGAGATGTCCATTATTCACATGTACCAACATTGAGTTGAAGTTTTGCTTTAAGAGACTGGTCTGACATGATGATGATATTACATAACTATTTTAGCTCAATTTTGTGTTCAGGTTTTGGAGAGCAATAAAATGTGTTATGGGTTTCATTAAATATAAAATGCCTCACTTCATTTTATTTGTGAAAACCTACAATGTCATTTCCTATGCATTGCTTTTCATAGAGCACTGCCTGAAAAATTAGTGCATTTTGCCAAAGAAGACTTTTATTAGACAATCCTAGAATAACCAGGTTTTAATGACATTGCTCCAGATGGAGATTGCATTCTCAGAATCAGAAGCAGATTTAATATCACTGGCATATGTTGTAATTTTGAGGGGTTTTTTGCTGCAGCAGTTAATTGCAATACATAATTTAAAAAAACTATAAATTACAAGAAGAAATATATATTTTAAAATTAATTACTTAGTGAAAAAATTGAGCAAAATTAGTGAAAAATAGGAAAAATTAGCGGGGTAGTGTACAGTACATAGGTTCATTGTTCATTCAGAAAGCTGATGGCACAGGGGAAGTACCATGACTTGACTGCTCTGTTTAGACTCTACCACAGACTTTCCTCAACGCCAATCTACAGCAACAACTACTGACCATCTAATCAAAAGAAAGCCTGACTCCTAGACACCAGCCACCTACTCCCAATGGCTATAATTTTACAAATCTCAACCCAAATACCTACTACTCTACTGTAAGATACTCATGTTCACCTCAGTAACAGATCTCCCCTGACCTTAATTAGTTCTCAATAATAAGCTAATAACCACAACCACCTCCCTTTATATTAAGTTTGCATTGGTCGGCCCATAATCAAAATCATCGCTGCTTCACCGCATAAGGGCCTTAGATTAAGTTTGTTTTTATTAAAACAGGCACCAGTTTCTGGAGTGTTATTATTTTCCATGCCATGTCCATGAAAAACTCTACAACCAGGAGTTGAATCAAAAGAGGAAACAAAGCATTGTTATTCCAAATAGGAAATGATACACTTTCCTGGTGCACTTTCTCATTGATTTCCCCGCAACTTCTGCTCAACCAGAAGGACTTCATTGACTAGTTTCCAATCAACCATTTATTCTTAGCCAAGGCATCTTGTGTAATAGTTACCCTTCTCAGCTCCATAAAACTCCTTCTTCACCCAATTCTTATTTATGTTACTCACTGACAACATTATTTTCAGACTGGCATTCAGCTTGCAAATAACAGTTGAGCCCATGGCTTCTTCTATTGCTTTTCTATTGGGAGACTGTTCATATGGGATCCAGTCTCAACTGAGTACAGTTTTCAAAAGTATACACGAGGAGAAGTGACCCTGTCAGGGGCTCTGCCACTTGATACTGGTATATCTGGCCATAGTCTGTGATCAAAAATACTGTTTATAATCTCAGTGAACAAGCCCTCACATAGTCAAACTTGTGATATCACCCACCTGGATTCTTGTTCTTGCCCCTGACTTGAACCCCTCTTAATATCATCATCCAAATCTCTATCACATCTCCTATCCTCCATGCTCTGTAAGTTTGTCATCCAAAATTCCCTGATAAAATCTTTGCCGCCATCAAATCCTGTTCATTGTCCTTACCAGTCTGCATTGGCTCCAGACCCTAAAACTTACATTTTCAAAGTTTTCCTCAGGCTAAAATGCCTTTATGACTTTCCTCAGGCAGCTCATTGAACTCCCTCAATCCCTGTGGTTGCCTCTTTCTCTGTGATGCCTCACGTTACTCTACCATCGGTGGATGTGGTGCGCTGAATTTGCTTCCTCATTGGATTACTTTCACTAACAGTTAGTCTAAGCAGGGGCCGAATCAGGTCATTTTATGCAGGCCAAGTATAAACCAAAAACATAGATCACAAAAGTAGAGATACAAGAACCAATGACAAAACTTCATAAGTGTGAATAAAATGTAATAACTTAGGAAAGGATATGTAACTAAATAACATGTAATGAAGAAATAGCCTGTGTCCTACAGTACTGCTGGGAGTCAAAGGTAATTCTCCAATAGTTCTTCTTGTAAACATATGGGGGAGGTGAACTGTGGAGGAATTTGGCCAACCGGGTCGGGCAGGCTATAGAATTGCATGTCTGTATTGCTTAATGCCTTGATCAGCAGAGAATTGTGGTGCTACCCTTTAGCCTACTGTCCTCTAGTCTATTTCTGTACACCACCAGGTGACCTGACTTAATTGTGGAAGAAAATTCTGAATAAAGGGTTAAAATATCTGAACGGTTAACACCCTGCACCTTCCTTTAATTAGCAACTTGCCCAGTGCTGATCTTAGTGCATAAAACAGCAGCACAAACAAGATGGAGACAGTGAAGGTCAAAATTGTAGAGAGGACTCTGTGGGCAGTCCAATTAATGGCAATTAAACAGTGTGTATAGTTTTCCTTCACCTGTCTGGTTCTAACATATAAAACAAATTATACTTTTAATGACTTATTGGATCTTCAATGAACTTCCTTTATATCAAAAATAAAGACTCACCATTTGTCCAGGGCTCTTAGCACACTTCCAATAATCTACCTTAGTTTCAAGGATATTTTGACAACCTTTTTCTGTGTGTTGTCGACAGGAAAGAGACTGTCCGTGGCATTTTCATGGGAATTGATAGACACACAGGATTGATTTTTATAGCTTTGGCTGATGTAAGTGACTTTCTGTGTGCATGTATAAACTTAAAAAAGCTGTGACTATTGTCCATTGGAAGACTTGACAATCGCACCGTTAGTCAGTCATTCTTCCCTTATTCATGAACAAAGGTATTCTCGAGTCACTTTGAAGTCTGTGTCCAATTTATTAGTAACCAACTTTAATTGAAATTCCTCAGCAAATTAATTTCCCTAACAAAAACAGAGTCCAAGTGGAAAAGATTGCTCACTGTATCCGGGCCTCTTTGTCACAAATTTCCCTGTAACTTTTTTTTGATTAATTCTCAGAAAGTATGTGGATTATTGTTTCCTAACCCATCTCATGGAAAAAAATAGTTACCACAATCAGATTCGTAAATCTTATTCCCCCCCATTGGGCAGTACGGTAGTGTAGAGGTTAGCTGGATGCCTTACAATATAGATGACCTGTGTTTACTTCCTGCTGCTGCTCGTAAGGAATTTATATGTTCTCCCTGTGAACTGTGTGGGTTTCCTCCAGGTGCTCCGGTTTCCTCCCACAGTCCAGAGACGTAGCAGCTGGTAGGTTAATTAGTTACTGTAGATTGCCCTGTGATTAGGCTCAGATTAAATCAAAGGGTTGTTGGATGGTGTGGCTCGAAGGACCAGAAGGGCCTATTCCGTGCCTTATCACAATAAATAAAATAAATAAATGAATTTCTTAATAGCAACTTATATAAATATGCACTATTTATGAAACTGATTGCTGTATCAAATCACTTTCAAATGCAAAACATAACATAAAAGGTAAAAAATTAAAATTTGTCACATGTAATATCTCATAAAATGCATGAAACTAGTAACACATGTTGTGCTTCAAGAATATTATTTCAGAAAGGTTCAAGTGTTTACGCTACATCTTGAGGAGATTACTGGGATTGAACAGAAAGCAAGTACATGTTCTTTTAATTAAAATAAATTGCAGCAACAATCAACCCATTGCACACATCTGTTTACTCCATGAAGAGCTCCAAAGTATCATGGCATGCATGTCATTGTGTGCCTTTATGTAAAGGTTACATCAGCCCTTTGCACTTCTCATTTGTTTGATGGGAAGAAAGAGACATCTACACAAGCATTCCAAAATCTGCAAAGGTTTATTGGACTCTGAAGCAAAACATACTTCAAATGCCTTTTAAACTATATGTGATTTAAGCAAATTTGGGAAAAAAAAACATTCATCAAGCCCAGGCTGACTCATGAATACACCAGCTGGGATCAACTTATGGCATGCAGACCCCTCAAATGTCAATTGACTTTCAATTGTTTTAAAACAGAATGCTGCAATGTGTAAGTAAATAACAAATAATACCAATTGAATATTTTGTTTATTTATTATTAATTAGCAATACAAGCACTTCTGGCCCTTTGAACTGCACAGCCCAGAAACCCCCGCAACCCCGGATTAACCCTAACCTAACCACAGGACAATATACAATGAACAATTAACCTCTGTGGTACGTCGTTGAACTGTGGGAGGAAATTGGAGCACTCTGTTGGAAATTAAGGGCAAGGAGTTGTTGAGTTGCATCTCGGCCAGATGGGCTGACAATTCTGTTTTTGTGCTCTGTCTCTCTATAACTGTAGAAGTTACATAAAAGCATAAGAAATAGGAGCAGGAGTAGGCCGTCTGGCCCGTCGAGCCTGCTCCGCCATTCAATAAGATCATGGCTGATCTGGCCATGGGCTCATCTCCACCTACCTGCCTTTTCCCCATAAACCTTAATTCCCCTACTATGCAAATATCTATCTAATCTTGTCTTAAATATATTCACTGAGGTAGCCTCCACTGCTTCGTTGGGCAGAGAATTCCACAGATTCACCCCTCTTTGGGAAAAGCAGTTCCTCCTCATTTCCATCCTAGATTTACTCCCCAGAATCTTGAGGCCACATCCTCTAATTTGAGTCTCACCTGCCAGTGGAAACAATTTTGCTGCCTCTATCTTATCTAGTTTATATTTCTATAAGATCTCTGCTCATCCTTCTGAATTCCAGCAAGTATAGTCCCAGGTGACTCAATGTCTCCTCATAGTCTTCATCTCTGGAATCAACCTGTTGAACCTCCTCTGCACCACCTCCAAAGCCAGTGTATCCTTCCTCAAGCAAGGAGACCAGAACTGAATGCACTACTCCAGGTGCGGCCTCACCAGTACCTTATACAGTTGCTTTTAAATTCAACCCTTCTAGCAATGAAGGCCAACATTCTATTTGCATTCTTGATAGTCTGCTGCACTTGCAAACCAACCTTTTGCGATAGTGGTGTAGGAGACTGGAGAAAAAGGGAGAAAGAGGAGGCAAGTCATGATATTCCCTTTTGCCGTCAGATTTCTAAATAGAACATGAATGCATGCACATTACATGGTTCAGTGCAGGGTAAAAATGAATGTAAGCATCTGCACCAGCTGAACTGCATTGGATTTAGGTTGGTAAGGATGGTTTTTGGGACAGAGAGGGGTGTTACGGGTTAGGCCACTGCTCAGGGATGTGAAGAATGTGAGGTTAGGTCAGTGTCTAAGTATCTGCTCTTCATTTGAAGGCCAGCAACAAGGTTGTGGGATATCCGTGGTCAATGTTAGATATCAGAATTGCTAGAGGTGGACGAGGGAGGTCAGTGAGTTGCTGACAGGTTCCAGACTTCAAGTTCCATGCAGGCAGAAGGAGTGAGCTTCCCCAGAGTTCGTGAATCAGTGAGACTAGAGTTTGAGGTCTGGTGTTCAGGCTTCCATCATTGGCGAGTCCAGAGTTTGAGGCCTAATGTCTGGTGATTGCTGTGACCGGAGATCGATGCTGAGGATGAAGAACCAAGGTTCAAATCAGAAGTCTAGAAATCGAGGCCTGTTGACCAAAGCTGAGTCTCCAGCCTCTGCAAGTCGCTGGAGAAGTTGAAGCCGAATGTCTACAGGCCCGAGTCCAAGTCTATTGAAAGTTGGAGGCCAAAGAAGATAGCCTGTTCTGGGGTCAAACGACTGTGTATGTGTGTGGGCGAATGGGACTTATTTCGCTGCTGCCATCAGGAGGAAGGTACAGTTGCCTCAAGACCCACACCACCAGGTTCAGGGACAGTTATTACCCTTCCACCAGAGGGGATAACTTCATCCAGCTTCACTCAACTCATCACTGAACTGTTCCCACAAGCTATGGGCTCAATTTCAAGGATTCTACATCTCATGTTCTTGATACTTAATGTTATTTACTGTATTCATTATTATTATTTTCTTTCTGTATTTGCACAGTTTGTTGTCTTTTGCACGCTGGTTGTCTGTCTTGTCTGCGCAGTCTTTCATTGACTCTATTGTGTTTCTTTGTACTTACTGTGAATGCCTGCAAGAAAATGAATCTCTGGGGTTGCATACGGTGACAGATATGTACTTTGATAATAAATTTACTTTGAACTCTGCTATTGTGCTGCTGCATGCCATGCTCTGTATTGCTCTGCCAAGCATTGTGGGCATGTTATCTTGGCGTTGGAATGTGTGGCAACATTTGCAGACTGACCCCAGCACATCCTCAGGTGTGTTGGCTGTTAATGCAAGTGAAGCATTTAACTGTGCATGTGATAACTAAATCTAAATCTTGATTTAAGGACAGGACAGGGATACTATCTGGGCCAGATGCTTTTCTTGGGCTCACACTCTGGAAGACTGATTTTAAGTCCATGTCAGTTTAATGCACAGGAAGCCATCAGGATAGGTGGTGACATTCCTATCCCCTTTCCATCAAAACAAATGCAGGATATATTAAACTCATAGGGAAGGGATGCGCAGCTAGCGCACCACCTGACTTCACTCTGTTGCCTGTTAGAGCATGCAAGTCCTGCCATAATTAACAGTTTGGGACTTTGCTTCAGACTGGCATTGTCTCCTGGCATCTCTGTTAGCCTTACAGAGTTCTTACCCTGATTTCTTGTAAAGGTGAGTGTTACCTTATGTAAACGCTGCAACCCTGGACTTTAGCAGAGTGGATCTCCCGGATCTTCAGTGGGCTGCATTAAGCAAGGCCAGAGATACGTCCACTTCATGTAGGTACCAAAGAAAACTGACAGGTGCTGAGATTGCTGTTGCTGCAAATGTCCTGGTGCTGCTTTGGACTGTGTACTTGAGTTTACAATGAAATAAGGCTTTACTTTAAAACAGGGAGCAGGAGACAACAAAGACCATAAAATATAGGAGGCAGAAGTAGGCCATTAGGCCCATCGAGTTACCTTTGCCAATTCATCATGGCTGATTCATTTTTTTCTCTCAGTCCTAATTCGTGCCTTCTCCCCATATTCTCTCACACCCTGACCAATTAAGAATCTATCAGCCTCTGCCTTAAATATACACTAAAAACCTGTTCTCCACAGCTGCCTCTGGCAACAGATTCCAGACATTCACCACTCTCTGGCTAGAGAAATTCCTCCTCATTGCCATTCGAAAAGGATGCCCTTCTTTTCTGAGGCTGTGTGCTAAGGCCTTAGACTCTCCCACCTGAAGAAACATCCTCTCCAACAAAGTGGCTGGTTTGACATTTGGAAGTTACAGAAAATGTCTTTAGGGTAATACTGGTGCTCATTGAACACTTTGATTGTTGCTAACTCTTTGTTCTGAAGAAATCATTTTGGATGTGAGATGATCGTAGCTTTTATGAAAACCTGCACAAAATGAAAGGCCCTGTATTCATGTCTACCAGCAGTTTGAAGGCACAGACATTTGAGAGTTTGAGTTAGTGAGGCCAAGTGGCTAGCAGTGGTTTGTGGTTCTATAATAAAGCTCAGTTTCCAGTGTGCATCCTGACAAGTATGGAGAGTCCAAAATAATATCACGGCAAGTGAACTTTGCATTCATAATGCAACCTTAAGTACCTGTTTGACATCTGTAAAACAGTGATGTCTGGGAAATAAGCAGATTAAACATTTTGAATGCTGCATCACTAAGACGAAGGAGTTGGTGGTGGAGTTCAAGAAGGTGATAACCCCCTGCGGTCCCATCTCCATCAAGGGAACTCACCTGGACAACGAACTGGACTGGACTGAAAATACAGAGGTTCTGTACAAGAAGGGACAGAGCCGACTGTACTTCCGGAGGAGGCTCTGGTCATTCAACGTCTGCAGTACTGTGCTGCAGATGTTCTCTGACTCAGTGGTGGCCAGCATTCTATTCTGTGCTGGAGGGTGAGAGCAGCTGATCTCAAAAAAATTGAGAAGCTCATCAGGAAGGCCGGTTCTGTTCTGGGGATGGAATTGGAGTCCTTGGTAACAGTGTCAGAGAGAAGGATCTGCAGAAGCTTTGGAGCATTATTGACAATCCCTCTCACCCCCTTCATGACATACTGGACAAACAGAGGAACACCACTGAACGCCACAAGAGATCCTTTCTCCTTGTGGTTATAAGACTCGACAACTTCTCCTCCTTAAGAATATAAGTACATGGTTTCATTGAACATCTGTATTTTGCACTATTACTTTTTAATGCACATTTTGTATTTTTTCCATATATCAATGTTTGCATTTCATATTTTAAAGTGTGCAATTCTGACTGAGCAACCTTACAACAATAATTTCCTTCAGGATAAATAAAGTTTTATCTTATCTTATCATTGTCCTAAAGTTACATAATACATAGTGTGTAATATGTGTCAGACAGCATCTAAAATTTAGAATAATATCATGAAGGGAACTAGGACAGAGAGCTACAATACACATCACTTCTATTTTTACATAAAATGTTTCAAAAATATGGAAAGTTTAAAATTACCCTTGTAATGAATGAAAAGAACTGTCCCATTATGTATCAGAACAAGGCCTATTGTCATTCTCCATCATTGCTGGTACCTGGCACCAACCAACTTTTGCTCTGCCTTCAGTTGTTATTCTCATTAGTGAGTTGCATAACCTACGACCCTGAGAAAACAGATGTGGTGTAAAGATGAACGGGAACATGTGGCACCACATAGTAAAAGGGTTTTGAATTTCATGTACGTAGTTGGATTGGAGACAGGTATATTACTGTAGCTGTGGGAGTAGATTTTTTACTATTGCAGAAGGAATCTAAAGGACGCCATTCTGAATACAGTCAAGGTTAGTGAATACATTTCAGGGAAGATTTATATTGAATGCAGTACATGCAGCGGTGTTGGAAGATGCTGCTGTGCCCTTTCCTTTGCACGTGAAGCAGATCCTGTCTTCTATTTATTTATTGAGCTACAGCACAGAATAGGCCCTAATGGCCTCTCAAGCCACACCGCCCAGCAATCCCCCAAATTAACCCTAGCCTAATCATGGGACAATTTATAACAACCAATTAATCTACCAACCATTACGCCTTTGAAACCAGAGCAATTGTAGGAAACCCATGCGGTCATGGGGAGAACGTACAAACTCCTTGCAGGCAGCGACGGGAATCGAACTTGGATCGCTGGTGCTGATCGCTAACCACTAGACAACCATGACTCAGTACTGACAGAATTGAGTGTTCCCTATTCTCCAAAATAAGGAATTAAAGCAGGAGTAGGCTATATCCCCCTTGAGTTTATTCAGCCACAGAATAAAACGATTGGTAATTAACCACTGTTTTGAGTCCCACTTTTCTCCCTACTTGTCAAACGTTCATAAGGATCAAAGGTCTGTCTCTCTTGGCCTTGAACAGTTTCCACAGCTTTCTGGGGTAGAAAATCCCTCTGAGAAAGGAAGTTTCTCCATATTTCTATATGAAACCGATGGTCTCTCGTTTCCAACACCATGACCCCAATTCCAGATTTCCTTACAAGGGGAAACATTTAGGATATATCTGGACAAGTCCCAGCAGAATTTTGCGTACTTCAATAAGATGGCCTCATATTTTCCTCAACTCCGTGACATTATAACTTTAGGAGAACTACAACCTCAGTCAAGAGATAGCTCATCTCAGTCCATGTAAACAGTTACTGTCAGAAAATAATACGAGTTCCCATGTGCTGAAGCAAGTTTAAGCCAATGTTACATTTTGCGTTGTTGCACTTTGTTCAGTCGTAGTGAATCTCTTCCTCATTTGTCACGTACTTTATTATTTGAGATTGGGAATTCAGAGTTTCATTAATTGTCTGTAAAATGAAATTAACTCAGCCATGTAAAGATAGAAGACGTGATGCCCTTGAGTACAGTTAGAAAATCCCAACACTGACTGCAAACCAGGAGCATCCACACCACTGAGTGATAATCAGGAATATCCAGACCACCAATTTTCAGTGAAGATCACCTGGAACTGGCGATAAATTGGTAGTCTCTGAAACATTGGAGCTACTTGTGGAAGCACTGGATTGCTGGCATTAAGCAGTCAGGACACCCGATCGCCCTGTAAATGCCAGGACCAGAAGCCGGCTTTAAATATTGATAGCTTATTAATGATTTCTAATAAAGGAGCAGATGAGTGGTGGGGTGGGGTTTGGGAGGAAGGGGAGATGAACTCATCTGGTGAGTTTTCCTGATTGTCATCTTGAATCTTGCCCCCACTCAAAGACAAATGAGTAATATTTAAATTGTTGGAAACTATTTTTCATTTTTACTTCTAACCTGACCCCTAACTCCCTTCTCTGTCCCCAAAGCCATCCTTACAAACCTAAATCCTATGTAGATCAGCTGGTGCAGGTACTTGCATTTTTTTTTATAACTTCTCGCTACTTCAGTCTAAGTTTCCTACTGATTTAAGATCGGTATCATCCTCGTACATAAGAAAAACAAGGTAAAGTGTCTTAATTATCACCACCGATGGCTCTGACTTCTATCTCCATGAAGCACTTCATGATGTTGGTCGTGGCATGCATCAACTCCAGAAAACCTTGACCGACTGCAATTTGCCTACCACCAAAAACACATCTATGGTAGACACCACTTCCCTGGTCCTACATTCAACTCTGGAGCATTTGGATATAAAAATGCCTACGTTAGACAAATGTTTATTGACAACAGTTCTGCGTTCAATACTATAATCCCAGGCACAGCTTCACCAAATTCCAGACCCTGGGAGTCAATACTTCCTTCTGCATCTGGATCCTTAACTTCCTGACCAACAGACTGCCATCAGCAGTTCCTCTGTCACAATCATCTTCAACACTGGTGATTTACAAGGCTGAGTCCTCCCTACAGGGGTGGCTAACCTATAGGATGAATGCCCAATGTCCATGCAAAAATTTTTTGTTGATATTATACCCCTCGACGCTTTGAAACCCACCCATAATAAAAAGATAGGTAATGACTATCTTCACTGCCAAATGAAGTAATGAGTGTTTCGTTACAACTTGAGATCATTGCGATGTTTTCCCAGGAAACATCTTAGACTGGTTTGGCATCATCTAGACGGCTGCAAGAACATGTGATATTGGATGATACATTTTGAAACACTTACAGAGCTAGTGTACACATCAGTATTTGGATAGTAAATCATTATAATAATATCTAGAAATGATTGTATTTTTCGAATTGCCTTCTTGGAAGACTAATATTAATAATATTTGAACACATTTTCTAAAACTCTTCATTTATTTTAGTCCATCTCTGTTATACTTTTATTCATAGTAAAACAAGAACACACATAAATAAGCAACAGGATTCATCATTTTTCCTTAAAAGAGTCCATAATTATTGCTACATACTCATGAGTCAATGATGATCTCTGCTCAAAGATACCATGGCATGCGAGAGATTTTTGTTAAAGTTTATCACTAATTTGGGCACACACTCTCAGAAAGCTTTACCACTCTGGCCCTGTACACTCACTACTGCATGGCTAGTTTGCGCTCTAGATCCACCTACCAGTTTGCAGATGAAGCCACTGTAACGGGCCATATCTCAAATAACAACGAGTCAGAGTACAGGTAAGAAATAGAGAGTTTAGTGTCATGGCGTAATGACAACACCCTTTCCCTCTATGTCAGGTTAACAAAAGAGCTTGTTATTGATTTCAGTGCACTTGCACCTGAAAAACATTGATGATGCTGAGGTTAAGAGGGCTGAGAACTTCAGTTCCTCGGAGAGAATGCCACTAATGTCTATCATGACCCAAATCGTATCTACTTCTAAAGGAGGGTAAGGAAACTTGGCATGTCCTCTTTGACCCTCAAGTACCATAGAAAGCACCTTATCTGGATGCATCATGGCTGGCTATGGCAACAATTATTTCATTCTCCTCTACACTTGTGTACTGGAAATGACATTAAACAGTCTTGAATCCTAAATCCTGAAACTGCTCTGCCTGTGATTGCAGAAAACTGCAGAGAGCTGTAGACACAGCTGAGCTCATGCAGAAACCACCGCCTCCTTGCATGAACCCGCCTAAACTTCTCATCACCTTGATAAGCATCATGAATGGCCCCACCAACTCCAGAAATTCACACTTCTCTCCTCTCCGAAAATACAAAAGCTTGTAAGCACCTAACAGTAGAATCAGGGACAACTTCTAACCCACTATTATAAGATTATTGAATGGCTACCTGGTACGATAGGATGGATTCTTGACCTCACAATCTACATCATTATGATCTTGCACTGCACTTTCTCTGTAACTGCTGCTATCAGGAGAAAGGTATGGGAGCCTCAGGACTCACACCACCAGGTTTACCCCTTAATCATCAGCTCTGAAACAAAACGGGGTCACTTCACTCAATACACACAAAATGCTGGTGGAACGCAGCAGGCCAGGCAGCATCTATAGGGAGAAGCACTGTTGACCTTTCGGGCCGAGACCCAACATTTGAAATCTCTTACTATCTTTCCTTTCAGTTAGTCCTGACGAAGGCCCAAAACTTCGACAGCGCTTCTCCCTATAGATGCTGCCTGGCCTGCTGTGTTCCACCAGCATTTTGTGTGTGTTGCTTGAATTTCCAGCATCTGCAGATTTCCTCATGTTCACTTCACTCAACTTCACTTCCCCGTCATTTAACTTTTCCCACAACCTATGGACTCACTTTCAAGGGCTCTTCATTTCATGTTCTTGATATTTATTGCTTGTTTATTTAGTTATTATTTTTATTTATTATTATTACTTTCTTTTTGGCATTTGCATAGTTTGTTGTCTTGCTGCCGTCTTTAGGAAGAAGGTAAAGGAAGCTCAGGACCCACACCACCAAGTTCAGGAACAGTTATTACCCCTCAACCATCAGGCTCTTGAATCAAAGGGGATAACTTCACTCAACTTTACTCCCCCCATCATTGAAATGGTCCTACAACTTATGGACTCACTTTAAAGTACTCTTTATCTCATGCTCTCAATATTTATTGCTTATTTATTTATTATTATTAACTTTTTATTTTGGTATTTGAACGGTTTGTTGCCTTTTGCACACTGGTTAAATGCCCAAGTTGTTACAATCTTTCCTTGTTTCTATAATGATTATATATTCTATTATGAATTTATTGAGTTTGCCCACAAGAAAATGAATCTCAGGTTTGTGTATGATGACATGTATGTACTTTGATAATAAACTTACTTTAAAATTTATTCTGTACTCTGTTGTTGGTTTACCTCAGTTATTGTTTCACCTTATTTTACCACCTCAATACATTGTTGTGATGTATTAAATGGTATGAAGACAATTTCTTCCACTGTACCTCGATACAATAACGAGTCAATTTATCATTTCAACAGTAATTATTGGAGAAAAGTCCATTGACCTCCTTATCAAGGACAATGCCAAAAATACACACTGCAAACCTCATCTGCATACATTCTGTCCAGCATCAAAGGTTCATTATTTCACTACATACAACTCCTTACATCAGAAGCATGGAAACTAGGTGCAGTATTAAACAGTATAACACAGTACAGGATCCTCAGCTCACGATGTTGTGACGATGTTTTAACTTACTCAAAGATCAGCTTAATGCTTCTTTCACTTGTCTTTCAACCCTTTGCCTGTTGCTTAAATGTTCCTAATGTATCTACCTCTACCACTGTCCCTGGTAGCACATCCCATGCACACACCTCTCTATGTAAGAAATCTTCCTCTGACTTTATGCTATACTTTCCTCCAATCACTTTAAAATTATTCCCTCTCATATTAGCCATTTCCACCCTGGGAAAAAGGTCCTCACTATCCACTCTATCTGTGCCTCTTATCATCTTATACACCTCTATCAAGCCACTTCTCATCCTGCTTCACTTTGAAGAGAAAAGCCCTAGCTTGCTCAACCCAGCCTCATAAGACAACAGCATCCTCAAAAATCTCCTTTGCATCCTCTCTAAAACTTCCATGTCCTTAAATTGAGGCGAACAGAACTGAGCACAATACTCCAAGCAAGACACATAGAATGCTGCAGGAACTCAGCAGGCCAAGCTGCATCTAGGGAAAAGAAAAAAACAATCAGATTCCCTCTTTTCAGGCCTTTTTATCTCTTTCACATCTTCCCAGCCCTTTACCACACCCTTCCTCCTTCACTGGTTTCGCCTATCACCTACCACCGATCACATCTTCCTCTCCTCCCCCCATGTTCTTGCCCTAACATCTCATCTTCCTTTCCAGTCCTGAAGAAGGGTCTTGGCCTGAAACATCAACTGTTGACTCTTCAACATAGATGTTGCCTGGCCTGCTGAGCTTGTGTGTGCTGCTTGGATTTCCGGCTTCTGCAGATTTTCTCCTCATGATACTCCAAGTGTGGATTTATAGGGTTGCAACATTACCTCATAGACCTTGAACTCAGTAGTCCCCCACATAAGTAAGACCAACACACACACCATACGTGTTCTCAATCACCCCATCAACCTGCACAGCAGCTTTGAAGGATCCATGTCTGACTGGAATCAGCATTGACTTTCTGTGCTACTCTCTGAAAGGTATACTTCACATTCTTCTGCTCCATTGGATATATTCCATAAACATTTTTCTTTTACTGTGTGTGTGTGTGTGTGGATCAAACATTGATAGATGATGGGTTTTCTTTAAAAGTTTGTTTTGTGTGTGGTCATTTATTCAGTGGATTCCCACCAAAGGTAGACTGACATGGAATGGTTTCCCAGAAAGACATCAAATATTTTGGTTAACAAAGTTCCTACATATCTTTGTGTTTATTCTCACAAATAAATGTGAACAATAAGAGCTTAATACATCCACTC
Organism: Hypanus sabinus; assembly: GCF_030144855.1. Taxonomy (NCBI): domain Eukaryota; kingdom Metazoa; phylum Chordata; class Chondrichthyes; order Myliobatiformes; family Dasyatidae; genus Hypanus; species Hypanus sabinus. Next base: position 126,681,216 of record NC_082712.1, read on the forward strand.
GAATCATTTTGTAAACAATACAAAATTTTAAATCTTAAAATTTTCCACCAAGCTAAGCAACGTGTATTAACAATTTACCTGTCCCTTAGGACTTGTTTTTTGTTGATCAATACCCACTGTTGACAGGCATCTATATTAGACTTACCATAGCAGGTCCTTCCATTCTTTCCCAGAGAGTAACCAGCATAACAACTGCAGACAGGCATCCCTCCAATCAGTGCACAGCTTTGGTCGCAATTCATGTTCAGACATGAGGGTGGGTTTCCTGTAAAAGCAATTCACAACTGTGACTTCTTTCAATTACCAAAAGAGAAAAGAACAAGATACTTCATGAGGGAATGTGTGAACGAAGAGCAAAAGATTTTGTGAAACTGTCACACGAAAGGAAGTTGGAAACGAGCTTAAGACCTTCAGTCAAATATTTTCCACAAGGTCTAGTTGATCACTTGTTTGTGTGTTAAACACTCATTGACAAAACCCCAGCCAGCAAAGACTATTAAATGACAGTTAAAATGATGGGTTTTAAAAACCTAATGTTGCAATGAATATATGAGCTTACAGATTCAAACTCTGAGGGAGAAAATAAGAGTGGCAAAAATTAATCAAATAAAGAAGTTATTTGAAACCAAACTTTTCTCCTCTGGTTCCTTAATCACCTCCACCTCCCCATGGTCAAGGCTCACACTTGGTCTACAAATGTACAGGAAAGAAGTTCTTCTCCCTTCAGGTAAAGACTGCAAGGAGGGAGGCCATCAAGATGTGAAAAGTGCCCTCTTGGACACAGCACTTCAGCAGGTTCAGGAAGAGGGATATTATATGCAGAATAAAAAACAGAGACACACATAAAATGTGCTTCTCAGAAGTTAAATGCTCGGATGTATAGAAGTTAAATGCATTGGGATGTATAGAAGCGGTTTCTAGTGAGTTCTGGAGCTGTCTTTTCCAGTATCTCATTGTGAGTTATGTGGACCTTTAAATAACAGTTAAACTTAAAAGGTTAAAGTACAGGGATGTTGCCTAGATTAGACAGCATGGCTTATGAGAGTAGGTTGAGTGAACCTGGCCTTCCCTCCTTGGAGCGACAGAGGATGAGAGGTGACCTGATAGAGGTGTATAAGATGATGAGAGGCATTGATCATGTGAATAGCCAGAGGCTTTCTCTCAGGGCTGAAATGGCTAACATGAGGGGGCATAGTTTTAAGGTGCTTGGAAGTAGGTGCAAGGGGGATGTCAGAGATAAGTTTTTCACACAGAGAGTGGTGGGTGCATGGAATGCACTGCCAGCGAAGGTGTGAGAGGGGAATACAGTAGGGTATTTTAAGAGGTACATGGAGCTTAGAAAAATAGAGGGCTATGTGATAGGGAAATTCTAGGCAGATTCTAAAGTGGGTTGCATGGTCAGCACATTGTGGGCCAAAGGGCCTGTAATGTGTTGTAGATTTCTATATTCTCTGTTATACTCCTTTATGACTGTAACTGACAAATGACAGCTCTATTTAGAAAGTGGGAACTCCATATCCATTGTTGGCCTTCTTAGAAGCCAAGATCATATTCAGCATGCACACTCATGTCCTGTCTTTACAAGTGAAGAATTTAATTATTGTTGTAGATCTTTATTTTATGTTCTCTTATATTTATCTTTTTCATTTAATCCAGTATTTCTTTCCTTCTTTATTTTGCTTTTTACGAAGTATTTCGTGCTGATTACAAATATTCAACTTTGTCTATTTTCTTTAGCTTACCCATATTAAAGTTAGGATTCTCTACATGAAACATCCAGACTACTGCTATAAATAGGAAGAGTCCAAAGTACAGACATTATTTAGTTCCACAAACAAGAGAAAATTTGCAGATGCTGGAAATCCAAGCAATAAAACGCTAGAGCAACTCAGCAGGCCAGGCAGTTTCTATGGAAAAGAGTACAGTCAACGTTTTGGGCTAAGGCCCTTCATCAGGACTGGAGAGAAATAACTTTGTTGATTTCCCTGTTCAAGCAAACCACAGACCACCAGGGCAGCAGATGACCATTCCGCACATCTAATTGGTACCAAAATCAATGAGTCCACGTCTGATCAAAGTTCAAAGTAAATTTATCATCAAAGTATGCATAATTCACTGTGCGCAAGTTGAGATTCATTTTCGGAACACTTCAGAAAGGGCAGAGCAAAGTTATGATGATGCTAAACTCCTTTGTTTGCATCTTCGGAAGCAGCTCTATTTCTATTTTTGATATCTCTTTTTTCTCCTTTCCAAGTTCTTTTGAAGACCTTAACCTGGTGTTACATGCTGAATTTGGATCTTCGCGGGAATGGGCCCTGCTCTCAGGGCTTCTTGATATGCCAAGGACGTGGCCTGGAAGACTCGAGCGCCTTCAGGTGCTGGATTTTCGTGGCTCTGGGGATGGGCTGGTTCTAGGCCGGTGCCCCTGACTGAAGCATTGTGGGAGAACACAGAACATTGGAGTAGCGGGTTAGCTGCTGTGGGCTGTGTGCCCAGAGGGCTGCTCCTGTCTGGGGCTGACTCTCTGGGCGCAGAGCTAAGAAAAAAGTGATGAAACAAACTTTTAACATTGAAAATCAGTGAGTTGTTTGTTCTGCCTCTCCCCTCGCTGTGAAATGGAGACATCTCTTTTTCCCTTATTAGGGAGAGAGAGCGCCTGTGGTATGTCGAATTACTGGGTGAACAAGTAGTCTTGGGGTACTGCAAGCCTGTGTCTTTATTGATGCTTTGCTGCATGCTTGAGTGCTCGGTGGAGGGTGCTGATGATTTTTTTGCTAGTGGGGGTGGGGGTTTGTTGCTTTGTGGTTGCTTGTGTATGGGAGGGAGGAGCTGGGGGGGCTGTGGGGTTCTAACATTTAACTGTCATTCATTCTTTGGGGCACTCTTCTGTTTTCATGGATGTTTGCAAAGAAAAAGAATTTCAGGATGTGTATTATATATATTTCTCTGTCATTAAATGTACCTATTGACCTATTGATTTTCTTGCAGGCATTTACAGGAAAAATAATGAAATACAATGGAATTTACAAAAAAAGCATAGACTGACAAACAACCAATGTGCAAAAGGCAAACTGCAAATAAAATGAGTTGTAAAAATGCCCTTGAAAGGACGTCAGTAGATTGTAATATTAGCTTAGAGTTGTGGTTCATGACATTATCCATACTGGTTCTGGAGTTTGATGGTTGTGTTTCTTTCTGAACATGGTAGCATGGGACCTGATGCAACTTTCTTATGGCATCGCTCCATGTAAATGTACGCAATGGTGGGCAGGGCTTTGCCTGTGATGGACTGGGCTGCATCCATCACTTTCTGTAGTCTTTTCCATTCCTGAGCATTGGTGCTTCCATACCAGGCCATGAGGCAACCAGTTAGGATACTCTCTGCTCTGCACCTATAGAAGTTTATCAAAGCTTTTGATGACATGCAAAATGTGTGCAACTTTGATGAAAGTACAGGTACTGTCATTTCTTCTTTGTGATGACACTTACATGCAGGTCCCTGGATTGATCCTCTGATATATTAACACTAAAAAACGTAAAGCTATTGATGCTCTCAACCTCTTATCTCCTAATGAGGACTGGCTCATTGTCCCCCAGCTTCCTCCTCCTGTAGTTAATAAAGTACATCTATATTCTGTAAACTAACTCCATATTCCCACTATGTTCCATATATACGAAGGCCATTAGTGAAAGGACATTTAATAAATCAGATTTTGATTCAGGTCAAATGCTATTTGATTAGATGCCAGTCTTCAGCAAATCCGATTCACTCCATGGGATATCAAGAAGGGACTGAAAGCACTGAAAAGGGAAGGAAGACGGGAATCAAAATGAGGTGACTCATAGATAAGAATAAGAGAAGGGGCTAGTGAGGAGCCAGAATGTGGAATGGAAAGAGAAATGGGGAAGGGGCAGTAGTTACTAGAAATTAGAGCAATCCACGTTTGTGCCATCGGGTTGAACTCTACAGATGGAATATGAGGTGTTGCTCTCCAATTTGAGAGTGGCCTCCTCGTGATGTAGTTACCCTCCTCTTCTCATCTGCCCATCACCTCCCTCCCTTTCTCTTGTAGCCTACCATCCTTGCTTATCAGATTTCTTCTTCTTCAGCTTTTTATCTTTTACCCCTATCACCCTCCAGCTTCTCACTTCATCCCCCTCGCCCTCACTTGCCCAGCTTGTACCTCTTCCCTTCCCATCTCCTTTCTCTGGCTTCTACCCCCTTCCTTTTCAGTGCTGATGAAGGATCTCAGCACAAAACATCAACTGTTTATTCCTCTCCGTAGATGCTGCCTGTCCTGCCAAGTTCTTCCAGCATCTTCTTGGTTATTTTCCACACCTTGGCTGAAATTTTGACAACTAAGCTACATAGACTCCCAAAACCTTTTGACGCTTTACTGTTTCATGTTTTTCACTTTTGAGGAAATACTGGTGCTTAGAAATTGTATCATATGGTACTGTTTTATTCAGCACCATGCAATCCAAAATCCCTGAATAAATTGCACAATCATGAAATTTATTGACACATCTCCAGTCACTATCCATGTCAATATTTCCAATGTTTTCCCAGTGATACAGTTCTCATATACTACATGTTTCAAACATTTACAGTGAGCATTACTGTACTTCAGGCTCGAGAGAATGAGTATCTGAAAAGTCAGGGGGAAAAATGCTGCAAAACACACCGTTCTTCTCATTTAGTTGAGATTTAAAGGACTTCTCTGCTGACATCAAGGAACCTCAACAGGAGCCCAAGAACTGACAAAAGGTCCAAAAGCACTTACATCCACTGTGATGAAGAGTTTTGAGAAATATGTCATGAAACATATCAACTCCTGCTTGAGGAGTGACTTGGATCCACTCCAATTTGCCAAATGTCACAATAGGTCAAAAGCAGATGCCATTTCATTGGCTCTTCACTCCCAGACAATGAAGATGCATACATCAGGATGTTCTTCATTGATTACAGCTCAGCATTCAACATTATCATCCCCTCAAAAACTAAACAGTGAACTCCAAGAACTAGACCTTGATAGATCTTGGTGCAATTGGACCCTCGATTTCCTCAATTGCAGTCCCCAGTCAGTACAGATTTGCAAAAGATCTCCTCCACAATCATCATTAGCGCACATGTACTACAAAGCTGGTCAAAAAGCCCCCTATTCTACTCACTTTATACCAAAGACTGTAGCTCTAACTCCAAATCTATATTTACTGTGATACCACTACTGTTGGGTGAATCAAAGGTGGTGACAAACTGGCACATAGGAGGGAGATTGAAAATCCGTTTCAATAGCGCCACAACAAACTTTCTCTCAATGTTAGCAAAACTAAAAAGCTGACTATTTGCTACAGGAGAAAGAAACTATAGGTCGATGAGCCAGTTCTCATTAGAGGATCAGGAGTGAACAGGGTCAGTAATTTTCAATTCCTTGACGTTGTCATTTCAGAGGATCAGTCCTGGGATCAGCGTGTAAGGGCCAGCAAAATGAAGGCTCAAAAATGCCTCTATTTCTTAGACGTTTGTGTAGGTTTGTCACATCATCTGCAACTTTGACAAACTTCAATAGCTGACAGTGGAAAATATCCTGATTGCATCATGGCCTGGGATGGAAGTATCAATGTCCTAGAACTGAAAGCTTACAAAAATTGGTGAATAAAGTGCAGTCCATCACAGGAGAAGTCCTCCCCACTATTGATCAATGAGGAATTCTACCACAAGAAAGCAGCATCCATCATTAAAGACCCCAACCATCCAGGCTACGCTCTCTTCTCACTGCTGCAACAGGGAAGGAGATACAGGAGCCTAAGTTCCCACACCACCAGGTTCAGTAACTGTTATGTCCCTTCAACCATCAGGCTTCTAAACCAGCGTGGATAACTTCACTCACCTCAGTTCAGATCTAGTTCCACAACCAATGGATTCACTTTGAAGGACTCTAAAACTTGTGTTCTCTGTATTATTTATTTATTTTCATTTGCACAATTTGTCTTCTTTTACCCATTGGCTGTTTTTCAGTCTTTGTGTGTAGTTTGATTTTGTTATATTGTACTTCTCTTTTCTACTCTGTCTGCAAGAAAATGAACTTCAAGGTGATATGCGTGAACATATACTGTATGTATTTTGATAATAGTTACTTTGAACTTTGAAAAGATTGCTGAAAGGTATTCCAAGCACTCATTGCTTGGTGATGTGCTTAATCCAGTACTTGACTGCAAAGCACCTGTCTTAATCACGTATCAGGTAATTCTTCCTTACTAAACCAACTCTCCTCATCACATTGTTTATCCTGCCATTATTGCCCAATCTGCACTAGTTTATAAGTATTTTGACAAGAGGCAAAGATGTTTCGGGGAGGGGGCAGGGGAGCTTCTTTTCAGTTCTTCTTCATGGTCCTACTTTGACAAAGAATATTTATTTAAATAAGTGTTGAGCTATAGTGAGTGGATTAGGCCTGAGTCAAGTAACACTAGAAGTGGTGAAAGGCAGTGATCTGGCAAGCTGCCAGAAAACTAAGCTTAGCTGTATTTTGGGAGGCATCTACATGAAGAGGGACAGATAAAAATGAGACGATGAGCTTTCACTATATCCCTACCTTCAAAAACCTGAAGTCATTTTGCCCTTTTGTACCAGACAATGCAGTTACATATTCAGCAGGAAAGGATATAGAAATAATGGAAAATATTTCTGCATCGAGATTTCCCACCATCTCTTGATCTCAGTTTCTGCCCACCTCAAACAAATGATCAGTGCCAAAAGAGGAGCTGACTGCAAACTCATGTGCACAGTCAATTTTTTGTCAATTGCCTGTAAATGCTTCCTCCTAGCACCTTGGTGAGAAAGATGGAATTAACGTTGAGAAAAGAGAGAATTACGAGACCCCCAATCAAGTGTTGTCAAGTGAATATTATAGTTGATACTTGTTTTTTGGGACAAAATATGGGAGCTTTATTCTCAATGTGGCAGTGCCAAACCTGATCCGGAATGTGTGAAAAAGTCAATATAAACATCTCTGCCATAGATCCCTATTATATACTTATCCAACTCCAGGAATATCTGATTAGCTCAGTATAAGGATGTTGCCAAAAATGTGGTTTGCTCCCAGAAACCACCTTTCAGTCTATCTACTAAGACAGGAACAGACACTAAGCAGAATGGTAAGTTAAGTAAGTTGTAAGATATTAAAGACACACAGGGCCCCAATAAATCTGCATTTTCAACTGCCAGAGGAATTATTTGGTGGGAGTGTTCTCACCAGTCCCAAAATATATTCTTAAGAATCCCTGAAACAAAACAGCCAGATGTCAAGGGAGATATTCATAAGCGAAAAAGATGAAAAGTTGCCAGGATTTAAATATTGAGTTAATTGGAGCATAACACATTAACACTTTCTGATTACTGCTACCCTGACCTATCTGACCATTTATCTTCTTGTCAGAATCCTTCCTCTTTACAGAAATACAGCTACTCATCCTTTGAACAGATCTATTCTGTCTTAGTTGACAGAGAGTTTTTCACTATTGAACAACTACCTTTGATACTATTCAAATATAGTGTTCTGAATTCTGCTGTAAAACCATTAGTGCTCACAGTGGCTGAGGAGTAAATTCAGCTGCAGTTTTTTGTGATCACATGAGCAGTTGAACATGGAAATCAGTGCCTCTGCAAGCCTTAAGGGAGGTAGCCCTTGAGATAACTACATAACTCCTTTACATTGTTGCATATAGGTTCAAAGCTTCATAAATTTATTATCAAAGAAATGCATCCATACACAACTCTGAAATTCATCTTCTCCAGGTAGCCATGAAACAAAGTAAGAACATGAAACTCATTCAGAGAGAAACATCCAATCCACCCTCACCCCCTCCCTGCACAAAAATGAACAACATCCCGATCATCAACCCCCAAAGCCCCTCCTACTGCACAAAACAGAACAGGAAAATTGGCCTCCAAAAATAACCCCCCCCCCCACAGAGAAAACTAACAGAACACAACATCAACCCCTCCCCCAAACAGTCATACAATTGCTCAAGGTATTCTACCTTAAGCTAGAGAAGGGACATTGGAAGTTACAGATGCCCATCATGATGCAGGTAATTGGTTCAAACACCAGAGATTTCTGGTCCTAGGTTGCTTGTGAACCAAATTTCCTTGCAGCCAATACTATACTCAAAAGATCAGCATTTCGGTAATAGAGCGTTCTTGTTTAGAAAATGTAAACTATGATTTACACTCCAACAACAGGAGAAAAGGCATCTGTAGGCACTGAATGATGAAGCCATGATCATCATCTGCATCCCATCCCGCTTCAGCAACCTTGATCAAATCATCCACAAATATTCATTTCACAGGTGAAGATGGTTAATTTTTTGAAGCATCCAAGTGTTCTGGCAGCCATGAAAACACAGCTATCCTTGTGAGAAATCAAATGAAAGTATTTAGGTAACACATAAGATGTTGGAGGAACTCAGCAGGCCACGCAGCATCAATGGATAAAAGTAAGTAGTTGATTTTTTGGGCCAAGACCTTTCATCGGGACAGGAAAACAGAGATGAGAAGTCAGAGTAAGAGGGTGGGGGGAGGGGATGAAGAAGTACAAGGTGGTAGGTAACAGGTGAAACTGGCAGAGGGGGACAGGGTGAAGTAAAGAGCTGAAATGTTGATTGGTGAAAGAGATAAAGGGCAGGTAATGTGGGAATCTGAAGGGAAAGGACAGACGGCCATGCAAGAAGGGTAAGGGAGAGGAGAACCAGAGGGAGGTGATGGGCAAGTAAGGGGATACACTGAGAGAGGGAAATGGGAACGGGTAATGGAGAAGGGGGACAGTTACTAGAACTCTGAGAAATCAATGTTCATGCCATTAGGTTAGAGGCTACCCAAATGGAATACAAGATATTGAATGAGGTCACACTCAGGTTGGAAAAGCAACACCTTATATTCTGCTTTGTTATATATTGCATTGAACTGCTGCTGCTAAGTTAACAAATTTCACATCACATGCCAGTGATAATAAACCTGATTCTGATTCTGGTAGCATCCAACCTGATTGCATGACCAGCGATTTCTCAAACTTCCAGTGTTTGTTCCCTCCCTGATCCCATTTTCCTCTCTCACTGTATCTTCTTACCTACCCATCACTTCCCTCTGGTGCTCCTACCCCTTCCCTTTCTTCCATGGTCTTCTGTCCTCTCCTATCAGTTTCCCCATTCTCCAGCCCTTTATCTCTTTCACCAATAGACTTTCTATTACCTTGTTCCTCCCTTCCCCCACCCTCTAACTCTGAGTTCTCATCTCTTTTTTCCAGTCCTGATGAAGGTTCTTGGCCCAAAACATTGACTGTTTACTCTTTTCCATAGATGCTGCCTGGCCTGCTGAGTTGCTCCAGCATTTTATGTGTGTTACCTTGATTTTCAGCACCTGCAGATTTTCTCCTGTAAGTGAAAATGTTTGCGGGCTACATATTTCCAGGTTCTTTTAAACCAGGCATACAGACAACTGAACAGTTGAACATGAACCAACATGTAAAATATCCAAGTAGAGGCAGGCTTTGGTGTGGATGCTATGGCCTGCTGATGGGCAGAGTTCAGGAGGGTCATTGTCATAGCAATCAACAGTTCCAGGCCAAACAGTCAGTCACCCCCAGGTAGTGTCTCTTGCTCATTTCCCCAAAGCTGCTAGTGAGAATTGTGTATCAGCAACTGATTAGAGGTCTTGTGGCAGTTTCCCATTTTACAATAAAAAGAAAAAGAATTCTTCTATTAAAAGAATCCTAGGTGTGTCTTTCATTTCTCTCTCTTAATGACAATTAATTCATAGCTTGGCACTTTCATCTGCAAACTCAGACCCTGGTGGACAGCTGCCTTTAGAATCACAGGAGTTAGATCATGCCCTGTTGATCACATTTTTCGATCTCCCCCAAGAGAAAGTGCAAGAATATCATTTTGCAGACAATATTGAGCTAAGCTGCAATCCACAATGTTAAAATAACCAAATAATAACATTCAAGGTCAGCAGGTTTTATTTTGGTCAGTCATGGTTTAGCCAGAATATGGTAGATATGAATAACCATCTTCAGGAATACATGCTGACCATTTCAGCTGGTGGTGTAGCGGCAACCACGCCCGACTTTGAGGCGAGTGGTTCTGGGTTCGGATCGGGCAGGCCCCGTGCACACTTTCCATCCACGCTGGGTTGAGCATCAAGCTAGCAATTTGGCCTCATTTAAAAATAAACAACAAATGCTTAAGAAATGGCAACATTACCGCCTGCGGCACCACAAGGCATGGAGAGGGACAAACAAGCATTTCAAAGGGTAGCCGTAAAGGCTTTTATTGGGTCCAGTGTCACACTTGAGCCACACAGCGCAGGGATTGCAGGTTACTTGTCTTAAGGAATACGCATGAAACAGGCAGGTTTCATTGCCAGTACTGTAGTTTCATAGTGAATTGACAACATTACTACTTATTTTAAATCCATTTCCCATTCCTGACTGACAAGTCTGTCCATGCCTTTATCTACTGCATGTTGAACATGCTTAACACATATCAGAGCAGGGGCTCCCAACCTTTTTTTATGCCATGGACCCCTACCATTAACTGAGGGCTCCATGGACCACAGGTTGGGAACCCCAGATAAGAGGAAGAACACTTCATATTCCACTGTGGTGGACTCCAACCTAATGACATGAACATCGATTTCTCTAACTTCAGGTAAGCACTCCCTTCTGCCCCCACTTCGTTTGCCCTCATTCCATTTGCCCCATCACCTCTTCTCTTCCACTGCTCCACCCTCTCAAGCTGCTCATCACCTACACATTCCTCCCTCCAGTTCCTCTCCTCACTTCCTTTCCTTTATTCCATTGTCCACCATCTTCTCTTATCAGATTCCATCTTTCAGCACTTTGTCACTTCCACATATTGTTTCTCAGTTTCTTACATCATTCCCAAACTCCCCTTCCCCCTTCACCTGGATTCACCTGTCAGTTCTTGCTGCACCCCTGCACCCACCCTTTAATAGTAGCTTTACTTATAAAGATAATAAAAGATTTTTTTAAGTATATAAAAGGTAAAAGGGAGTTGAAGGTAGATATAGGACCAATAGAAAATGGCACAGGAGATATTGTAATGAGAGACACAGAGATTGCAGAGGAACTGAATGCGTATTTTACACCAGTCTTCACAGTGGAAGACATTTGCAGTATACTGGACATTAAAGAGTGTCAGGGAAGTGAAGTTTGTGCAGTGAAAATTACGACTGAGAAGGTGCTCAGGAAGCTTAATGGTTTGAGGGTGGATAAATCTCCTGGACCTAATGGAATGCCCCCTTGGGTTCTGAAGGAAGTAGCTCGAGAGATTGTGAAGGCATTGACAATGATCTTTCAAGAATCAACACACACAAAATGCTAGTGGAACACAGCAGGCAAGCATTCCACCAGCATTTTGTGTCTGTTGCTTGAATTTCTAGCATCTGCAGATTTCCTTGCATCTTTCAAGAATCAATAGGCTCTGGCATTTTACCAGATGACTGGAAAATTGCAGATGTTACTCTGCTAAGTAAGAAGGGTGGGAGGCAGCAGAAAGGAATCTATAGACCTGTTAGCCTGACATCAGTCGTGGGGAAGTTGGAATCGATTGTTGGGGATGAGATTACAGAGTACCTGGAGGCACTTGACAAGATAGGCCAAAGCCAGCATGGTTTCCTGAAAGGGAAATCCTGCCTGACTGACCTCCTGCAATTTGTTGAGGAAATTACAAGCAGGGTGGACAAAGGAGATGCAGTAGACGTGGTGTACTTGGATTTTCAGAAGGCCTTTGACAAGGTGCCGCACATGAGGCTGCTTAGCAAGATAAGAGCCTGTGGAATTACAGGGGAGTTACTATCATGGGGGAGCACTGGCTGATTGGCAGAAAACAGAGAGTGGGAATAAAGGGATCCTATTCTGGCTGGCTGCCAGTTACCAGTGGAGTTCCACAGGGGTCAGTGTTGGGATCGCTGCTTTTTATGATGCATGTCAATGATATGGGATTAATGGGTTTGTGGCTAAATTTGCTGATGATACAAAGATAGGTGAAGGAGTGGGTAGTGTTGAGGAAACAGACAGCCTGCAGAGAGACTTAGATAGTTTAGTGGAATGGGCAAAGAAGTGGCAAATGAAATACAATGCTGGAAAATGTATGATCATGCACTTTGGTGGAAGAAATAAGCGGGCAGACTATTATTTAGACAGGGAGAGAATTCAAAATGCAGAGGTGCAAAGGGATTGGGAGTCCTTGTGCAGGATACCCTAAAAGTTAACCTCCAGGTTGAGTCGGTGATGAAGAAGGTGAATGCAGTTTTGGCATCCATTTCTTTAGAATATAAGAGTAGGGTTGTGATGTTGAGGTTCTATAAGGCACTCGTGAGACCACACTTAGGGTATTGTGTGCAGTTTTGGGCTCCTTATTTTAGAAAGAATATACTGACATTGGAGAGGTTTCGGAGAAGATTCACGAGAATCTTTCCAGGAATGAAAGGGTTACAGTATGAGGAATGTCTGGCAGCTCTTGGGCTGTATTCCTTGGAGTTCAGAATAAGGGGGGATCTCATAGAAACATTCTGAATGTTAAAAGGCCTGAACAGATTAGATACGGCAAAGTTATTTCCCATGGTAGGGGAATCTAGAATAAGAGAGCAATACTTCAGGATTGAAGGACATCCATTTAGAACTGAGATGCAGAGAAATTACTTTAGTCAGAGGACAGTAAATCTGTGGAATTTGTTGTCATGAGCAGCTGTGGAGGCCAAGTCATCGGGTGTATTTAAGGCAGAGATAGATATGTTCTTGAATAGCCAGTGCACCAAAGGTTGTGGGGAGAAGGCAGGGGAGTAGGGATGACCACAAGAATAGGATCACCCCATGATTGAATTGCCGAGCATACTCAATGGGCTAAATGGCTTACTTCTGCTCCTATATCCTATGGTCTTTATTTCCAGTCCTGGAGAAGGATCTCATCACAAAACATACACTGTCCACTTCCCTCCATGGATTTTTGCCTGACCTGCTAAATTCCTCCAACGTTGCTCTAGATATCCAGCACCTGCACTTTGCTTGTGTTACCAATAATATTAATTTTATATCCAACATCTATTTAATTAAGTTGCACAGGTGCTATGTTCAATGTCACTGAATCGTCATCCCAGGTAACAGGACTGTTGGCTCAGTAGCTTCACCAGTGTAATCCAGCGAGAGACAGCACCATTAGGTAAGGTAATGGCAGGGATTGCACCAAAGCCTCAAGATAGTCAAGCCTCTCACATATTAGAGCTAACAACGTAAAGATACTGAATCAACAGAGGACCCAGGAGAGCCCGCACTCAATAACTGACCTAACAGGAAACACAGCAGAGCCTTCTGCATCTGTCATGAATCTGAAGATCCTAGAGCCTTCAAAAACCTCGGTGCAAACACCAATATAAAGCTATCAGATCAGCAATGAATTTGAAGAAACCACACAAAGGTTCTAGTGCAGCTCACATGCAGCTTTGGTCTGACAGAAAACCTAAGAGTACCTGCAGACTGGTACTAGCCAGGAAGGAAATTATGGGGGGGGGGGGGGGGCGGGTGGAAGGAAAGGCAGGAGAATCTGCCCATAGGTATTGGCTAAGCAGAAAATCTAGGAGGTCCACAAGCACCTAGTCCATCACCAGGAACCAATCCAATAGGTGAAACCCCATCTTAGTAGTAAAGGAGAAGTGGCAGTACACAGCTACTGCTCCAGCCAGACACACTTCAGCTACCAAAGAGGCTGCACCTTGCAGGAAAGACAAAAGAGACTGCTAAAGAAAAACCTGGGAACTCCTGGGCCAGCCAAAAGCCCAGGAGAGTCCATACACAGCTGATGTCTCCACTTTAACTCCTGGCTTGGCAGGAAATAGAACAGTTCACACATGACTGATGGTCCAGCGGGAAAACTTGGAGAGGCCACACACAACTTGGAGACTGCCCACTATCAGCGTGAATCCTCAGGGATTCCACTCTCAGATTCCAGGGCTGCAGGACAGTTTGTACACATCTATGCCCAAGCAGTGATCTCAAAAGCCAATTTGCTAGTCCAGAAAGGAAACAGGAAGACCCAACAGATAGCTGGTAAAACAGCAGATTGCAGCAGAGAAGGACTTCAAGAGAAACTTAGAAATAGAAGAGTCAATAGACAGCAGGACAACAGTGGGGAAATAAAAACAACCAGCAGATGTGTCTGAGCAATCAAAGACACAGTAGTAGCCAACATAAGCCATGGTGATCATAACATACAACTACTGGATTGTACAGGGAAAAATATCCCATACAGAATTAGCAGTAACTGAGGCCACAATATTTATTTCCTAAGGTGAAGGCAGCATACGAGATCCCATAATGAATCGTCAATAGCTGGCTCAAAGTTCAGATGAAAAATATTCATCAGCACATTTCCAAAACACCCTGTAAACAGGATTTTACTGAGTCTCCCAAACACTGTATCTTTAAGTATGCTGGGATTAGTATATTCAACAAATGGGACGGACGCCTCTCGTTTGCAGACAGACCCAGTGTTGAGCGGCAAAGTTCTGGCTTCGCAGATCATATTCCTTGTTTCAGTCCAATGTACGTTGCTCCACTTTGTATGTGGCATTCCTGCAACGAACTGTTGGTATTACCACAGCGGAGAGCTTTTGCAAGCACACAAAACACACCAGAATGCAGCTGTGTTGAACTGCATGTAAGCAGAAGCCAAAACTAACTTCAAATTTTAGATGTAATTTTTCTTTGAATAACATCTACTTTTTAAACCAATTTTCATTGGAAAATAAAAGCAGGTGCCTGTTTCATTACAGTCACTGATATTTAGTCTGACTCCTTCTAATTCAATGATGATTGCTTTGGTGTAACCCTCATTCTACACCCTGTCTGGCAGAATAATCTCAGTCAACAAAATGACTTTCATCATCAATACTCTCACACTACAGGCCATCAATTTCCTGCATATCAAACATCAAACAAGGGATCTTATTTCTCAGAACCTTTCTAAAGC
The DNA here is from genome assembly GCF_030144855.1 of Hypanus sabinus. Lineage (NCBI taxonomy): Eukaryota > Metazoa > Chordata > Chondrichthyes > Myliobatiformes > Dasyatidae > Hypanus > Hypanus sabinus. The sequence continues at coordinate 126,696,264 of NC_082712.1, forward strand.
ATGTCTGACAGAACATTATCAACACAGGCCTTTTTTACAGAGGAACTCCCAATCAACAGGATGCCTCCAAAATGCACTGTGTAGTGGTTAGCACAATGCTTTACAGTTCCAGTGACCTGGGTTTTAATTCCTGCGCTACCTGTAAGACAATTGTACATTCTCCCCTTGACTGTGTAAGTTTGCTCTGGGTGCTCTGGTTTCCTCCCACAGTCCAAAAATGTATTGGTTGATAGGTGAATTGGTCATTGTCGAATGTCCTGTATTCAGGCTAGGTTAAGTTTGAGGTTGCTGTGTGGCTGGGGGTGGGGGGTGGGGTGGGGGTCAAAGGACTGGAAGGGCCTGTTGCAATGTGTATGTCAATAAAGAAATAAGCAATGCCTAAATTAATACTCCTCTGAAGTAGATTGAAAAATATAGCAATATTCTTAATGGCAGTAGCTATTTGCATTAACAACGGCCACAATCCAGGACACCGCTTCAACAGGCAGCCTCAAACCCTGGTGAGATAGGGACATGCCTGACCTAGCATGTGATGTCAGCTCTGGTAGACCTGCCGAATGAGAGCTACAGAGATCCAATGGCCGGGAAGGTGGTCCTGCAATGTCCCATGGAGAGCAAAGGACATGACAATACATAATAATAAAGATTATAAATTACAATTAATAGATGTAAAAAAGAGTAAATCAGTTTAATTAAGTTGAGCAAAAAGAGGGGAAAGATATTGAAGTAGTGTTTGTTCAGAATTCTGATATTCCATTCAGAAATCTGATAGTGCAGGGGAAGATACTGTGGTTGAGACATTGAGTGAGAGTCTTCAGGCCTCTGTACCTTCTCCTTGATAATTGCAAAGAGAAGAGGGCATGTCCTGGGTGATGGGGTCCTTAATGATGGATGCCGCCTTTTGAGGTATCACCTTTTGAAGGTGTCTGGGATGCTGGGGAGGCTAGTGCCCATGATGGGGTTGGCCAAGTTTACAACTTTCTGCAGTTTTTTCCAATCCTGTGCAGTGGCCCCTCCATGCTAGACGGTTAGAGTGCTCTCCACAATACATCTGGAGAAATTCGTGAATGCCTTTGGTGAGATATCAATTCTCCTCAAAGTCGTTGACTTGTCATCAACAAAGGTGACTCAAAATATAAGTCATACTTTGAAACTGCACTTGCAAGGAATTTTCCATTGACTTAACTAAGGGTAACTTAGCTCCATCCACAAACAAAGAATTTTTAAGCATGCTAGTACAATGAAAAAACTTAACTAAAGAGGCAAGCAATAACAACCCTGGTCTATTGTCAGTGCCAGTCATGGTCTATTCCACCATTCAATGGCCACTTGCTCCAAAGGTTGCCCTGTCATGCTTGCGTTTGGCTCCCAGAAGCAGTAGAGTGCCAAGGAAAGATAAATACATCTGCTGGGGCCTTAAGACTACCTTTTCAATAGATCTGTCCTTCTCTGCACCAAATAATATCTGTGGATGTAATTACTGAATGTAGCGATTAACAGATCTTGAAGACAGAATGCTTTCAGGAAACAGAGCGAGAGTGTAAAAATGATGCAACAAAATTGATGTCAACAAGAATCTAATGATAGTAGATATCTCAGCACACTGTCACCTGAGAGCTGATTTATTTTGGTATTCCCTGCATTAATATTTCCACCTTCAGCATTGTAACTCTGCATGCTGTTGGCAGCTTCCTTGGATCTAGCTTTTTACAACTCAATATATAAGTAAAAATATTTACTTTATGAGATAAAGAATTTTTTTACACCTAACAATACTGGCTAGATGTCTCTTAAGGTGTTACTGAGCCAAGTTTTCAAATGTTGTCATAGCCAAGTGGGGGGAGGGGAGTGGGGCTAAGCTCCCTAAATGCTCCAAATGGCATGCATCTCAAATAGCCTTTGATAAACAAGTTCAGCTTTTGGCCTTCACATGTGACTCAACTAATAAAACTGGCAAAACTGTTTCTATTAACAGCAGAAGAAGCAAAGATGGGTTATGGGCATCTTAAAACCATCACTTTGGGTAGATGGGGCTCGTTAGCCATGGTTGGCAGCTCATCTAGGAAAAGGAAAACTGATCTGAAACCTCTGTTGCATGGCAGCTTTACCCACGCGTTGGGAAGGCTTCAGGAGTAAACCTCAAGGAAAAATCCAGAGCTGGAGTCCTTAAGGCCGTACTACATTGAGTTCAACTCTGACTGGCAACTCCTGCAACACCGCTGGTGCCAAACTGTATCAGTCTCTGCAGCTGTTGCTTTGCATTCATCAGTTGTTTGAACAGGGGAGTCCATTGCTTAGGCAACAGCTTGCTCTTCATATCGTACTGTCCTGGCTTGCGTATCACATAGACTGCTTGGACGCAACATCCATGGTTGACCGCAGCCAACAGAGGCCTCACTCACACAACCATGCAATCTAGGAAGGTTGAAGGTCTGATGTGAGATTTATGATTTGTCTGGCTTGGTTAGTAGGAGATACCCATGTGCAGATTGTAACGCTGAGAATTACTGTATCAATTCACAATGATTTTGTTGCTGAAAAGGAAAATGATGATTGATTATCTCTCTTACAGGAACCTATCTGTTTAAAATGTTAGAAGGATCTGATAAGGGAGAAAAAATATTCTATCTAAAAAGCAATTCAAGACCATTATAATTCCAAGATCATGTGAAATAAGATCAAAATGATTTCAAAGAGAAATTAGGGGTATTACTTCTGCAGAAATCCTATTTCTCTCGTCGAGAAGGAAATGAATGCTGAGGCCTGAAGGTTCAGAGTGATAAATGTTTATCATTTGTGTTCAGAGTGAGACACTAAACTAATACAGGATTTGGAACAAAGGTGGGCAAATAGAGAAATCGGAATTTCAGAGTACTGTTTAAAGAGCTAGAAGATTTTACTGAGTGTCCCTTGTGTAGGAAATGTGGAAATTTAGCATGCAGTGAGTAATTAATGGAATTCTGATTCAAATGGAATTCTGTCCATTAGGGTAAAGAGGTTTCAAATACAAACCAATGTTACAACTTAACAGTTTGCTGGCAAAAACAGGTCTAGAGTATTTGTACAGTTTGGACTCTTTATTAATAAGAGACTCAGGGATATACTCACTTTCCAAACAGTTCAGAGAAGATTCATTCAGTTGATATCTGGAAGGTATTATAAGGTGGAACAGGTTGAGACAGTACTCAGTGGAGTTTAGAATTCTAGAGAGGTGACCAGGTCAAATCCTGCAAGATTCTGGAGGAATTGACATGTTACACATTGAAGGGATATTTCCCCTCATTAGTAGGGGAAGGTATGGTTTTCAGAACTGTAATGTCAGATTCCAGAATATTTGCCTATTTGAGTTGAAAATGAGGAGGACATTTAGAGGATAGAATATAGTAGAATTCTATATTGCAGAAAGATGTGGAGGCTAAATTATTGGACATACTGAAGGCTGAGACAGGTAGATATTGTTTGCAGTGAAGTCAAGGATAATGGGAACTGATAGCATAATGGAATGGAGACAGAAATTAAATCAGCTATGATTGTACTGAAGGATAGAGCAGAATTAAAGGATAATATTGTCTGCTCCTGCTCGAACTTTATATCTTTCTTTGTACTTAAGTGAATAGAGGAGAGATGCAGGAACTTAAAGGCAGCTCCTAATTCCTTGATGACTTTAGCATGGCTGAGGTTCTGAAATTACCTTAGTTAGAATAAGGAAAAGTACCAACAGAAATGGAGGAAGTTTTTAAGTCATGCATGACAGGAAGATGTACATCTCAAGACATATAGTATCAACTAACAGAAACACTTCTAAAAAATAAACTCTCTGACAGTAGTTTATCGAAAGTTTAGCATTCAGAATGACCTCTGTGTTGCAATATATTTAATTGCACTATTTCCACTAGGGATGGTTTAATATAGTTGTTCCATGCGATGAACTCAGTTTCTTCCAGAGAAAACCTTGTACATTCAATGAAACTCCTAAATTAAATCCAGCTCCCTTGTACTGTTAACCTTAGTAATTGTTCCCAATCGGCTGAATGCCTGCTATCCCAAGTCCAAGTCCATAATAAAGTCATGCTTAACATCTCCTTCTATTCGGGATATTTTATAATGTGCTAAGGTATTCTTTTGTTCTTATTCTCAGGTATTTACCTTTAATTAACATCCAGAAGATCAGATCCCAGAAAGTATCTGGCCCTCACTGAACTAGCCTTGGCTATTTGGGCAGATGTGTGACTAGCAACTCAGTTACAGCAAGATATATCTTTGGATAAGTCCACCCTGCACCCAGGGGAAAGTTCTAAACTATATTTTTGAACATTACAGTTCTGTTGGCAAGAAACTAGTTCACGGTGAAGGAAACAGCAGTTAACCTCTCTTTTGAAAAGGCTGCGTAGCAGAGTGGCACGGTGAACAGAAATGGCGTCCTCCATCTCCAGCAACAGGGTTCAGACCTGGAATCTGGAGTTGCCCATGTGGAATTTGTACATTCTCCCTCTGAATACACAAATTTTCTTCCTCATTCCAAAGACATGTTGTTTGGTAGGTTAACTTGTCATATAAATACACTTGCATGTTTAGCGGGACGGGAGAATCTGCAAGTTGGGGCAATGGGTGTAGGAAGATGATGGAAATGTTGGGAGATTAAGTTACAGGAAAAATTACAAACTTTGTATTAAGGAATTGGATTGCCCCAAGATTGAGTTCCTTGAAACGACCTTCTATGATGTCAAAGGAAATATAGATGGTATCCAAGCACTCACAAGATCTCTAAAAAAAAATGGCACACAGTTGCATTCCTTTCTCCCAGAGCCCAAGCATAACTAGAAAAACCAGAATAGTATGTACAGTGTCTATAAAAAGTATTCACCCACCCTTGGAAGTTTTCATGTTTTATTGTTTTACAACATTGAATCACAATGGATTTAATTTGGTTTTTAACACTGATCAACAGAAAAGACTCTTTCATGTCAAAGTGTAAACAAATTTCTAAAAATTGGTCTAAATTTATTACCATTATTAAACACAAAATAATTGATTATATAATTAACACCACCATCAAGTCAGTATTCAGTAGATGCACCTTTGGCAGCAATTACAGCCTTGAGCCTGTGTGAATAGCCTGCAATTTTTCCCCATTCTTCTTTACAAAACTGCTCAAGCTCTGTCAGATTGCATGGGGATCGTGAGTGAACAGCCCCTTTCAAGTCCAGCCACAAATTCTCAATTCGATTGAGGTCTGAGCTCTGACTTGGTCACTCCAGCACATGGACTTTGATGTTTTTAAGCCATTCACTTAACATGTAGCTTTCGCTTTATGCTTGGGGTCATTGTCTTGCTAGAAAACAAGTCTTCTCCAAAGTTACAGTTCTCTTGTAGACTGCATCAGGTTTTCCTCCAGGATTCCCTTGTACTTTGCAGCATTCATTTTACCCTCTACCTTCACAAGTCTTCCAGGGCCTGCTGCAGTGATGCATCCCCTTAGCATGATATCGTCACCACCATGCTTCACAGTAGGGATGATATGTTGTTGATGATGAGCGGTGTATGGCTTACACTAAGCATAGTGTTTAGTCTGATGGCCAAAAAGCTTGATTTTGGTTTCATTAGACCATAGAACCTTCTTCCAGCTGACTTCAGAGTCTCCCACATGCCTTCTGGCACACTCTAGCAGAGAGTTTATGTGAGTTTTTTTCAACAGTGGTTTTCTCTTTGTCACTCTTCCATAAAGATGCGACTAGCAACAGTTGTTTTTTTGCGCAGTATCCCATCTCAGCCATTGAAGATTGTAACTCCTCAGAATTTTCATAGGTCTCTCAGTCGCAACCCCCACGTCCCCTTCTTGCATGGTCACTTAGTTTTGGAGGACAGCCTGCTCCAGGCTGATTTACAGCTGTGCCATATTCTTTGCATTTCTTGATGATTGACTTAACTGTACTCCAATAGAAATTCGATGACCTGGAAATTTTCTTGTATCCATCTCCTGACTTGTGCTTTTCATTGACCATTTCATGGAGTTGCTTGCAGTGTTCTTTTGTCTTCATGGTGTAGTTTTTGCCAAGATATTGACTCACCAGCAGTTGGACCTTCCAGGTACAGGTGTTTTTTTACTACGATCAAAATAAACACCTTGACTGCACACAGCTTTATATATAGCTCGGACACTTTTACTAATTATGCTACTTCTAAAAGCAATTGGGCACCAGTTATGATTTGGTGTGTCATATTAAAGGGGGTGATACTTACGCAATGAAGTATTCTGTATTTTATAATTGTAATTAATTTAGATCACTGTAGAGATGTGTTTTCACTTTGACACGAGTCTTTTTCTGTTGATCAATGTCAAAAAAGCCAAATTAAATCCACTGTGATTCAATGTTGTAAAACAATAAAACGTGAGGACTTCCGGGGGGTGGGGTGGGGGTGGTGGTGAATACTTTTTATAGGCACTGTATCAAAACTGCATAATAGACAATTCAGGCTGTTACAGTGATTGAGATTTTAAAGGAGGGGAATACTCTACATTCTAATTTGAAATTAATCAAGTACCATTAGAAGAGAAGATGAAACAACACAGAGTGGGTATTAAAAACATTCCAGGGATTTCAAAATCAGCACGGCTCTACAGAAGTGATTCAGAATGCAAAATGAAAAACTTGAGTCTTATTACATCATCAATGGGTGGATTCCTTAGCTATGAAATGCCTGTTTCAGAAAATGCAGGATTGCCTTTTTAATAAATCTTAGTCTACCTTAAAATTATTTCCAATCTGTACTCAGAAACTATTGCACATATGTGCAATTGTAAAAAAAAAATTGGAATGCACCATCCCAAAGGAGTTGGGTGCACTTCAGAGAAGCTTGCGTTCAAGATAACTTAATCAAAGCATTCAGAAAAATAAAGGACACATCCAGTCAGACAAGTAGTTTAAAATAAATTGACTTAAGGAAAACTGGACCTTAGAATTATAAGCTGTTCCTGCCAACTTTTCAATAATTGCCAATTTGATCCATTTCTTCAAAATAAAAAGTGTATCTGTTTCTGGCTGGCTCACATATGACTGTGTAGAAAAGCTAAATACTGCTTTGAATTATTAGGGCCGGAGCCAGAACAATTTCCTGTACTAGTTTTGACACCCAAGAAGGTTAATGTACAATGAGATCAGTCATACAATAAGGAAGGGAAATCACGGTATTAACTATGAGGGCACTTCAATGATGATTAAATATAACAAAAAAAAACTTTTAAAAAAATGCAAGTTTTAAGAAACTACAGTGTTGCACACTTAATAAGTTTCTTTAAGCTGATATTCTTTTCCACTATATTTTAAAACTGACATATACCAAGATCTGTTGATGACCATTAAGTTGACATTGGCAGGTAAGTGGATTACAATTAACATGTCATTTTAATCACACTAGTTAACAAATTCAAAATTGAACCAACTGTATCTAGAAGCCATATCAATTTTGATTTGTGGGATATTAATGCCATTTGAGGCATGTTTGGATAGAGAATGACTATCGTTTTTTGCCAAGATTAGTTCTCATTGCCTATTCCTCTTTCCACATAAACTGCCCAACCTAAGAGTATTTCCAGCATTTTCTGTTTATAATTGCAAACATCAGACAAGTCCACAGATGTTCAAAGCCAAGGAAGTAGGCACATAGTGGAGTGCCTGAAAACTGGTTGGTGAAAGTGATTGGGGATGGCTGTGTAAGAGGCCTTGGCTGTTCCTAGCCAAGAAGCAGATCTGTAAGGCACATCTTTCCAAAGCTGCTTTCACTTTTTTTCAGTTGTCATTTCCCAAGGCCTAGGGGACTCAGTCTGGAGTTCATCTTTGAAAGCAGGGTCAGTTAGAAGGTGTCAGCCTCATGACACTATCAAAACTCCCAACTTGGTTTGACTCAGACACTTAGACTCAGTTACACTTAAAAATAAGTGGGTTGGAGGAGACTGGTTTGCATTCAGACCTTTAATACTTTAGCATAGCTAAAGACAACCAAACCTTCAGTATAGTGTATTATTTTAAAATATCTACTGTTTATTTACATAACCTTGCTCAGACACCTTTTTAAACAGTGTTCATTAGTACCCACCAAATATGTTACAAGCACAATTTTATCAACTTAGACCTGAAGCGATGCTCATTTTTTTTCTCACCATCAATGTCAGAGTGGTTTAATAATGTATCACTGAAAAGGTGACCCGACCTTCCATCATCTGAAATTAAAAAAAAAAACATGAAAATATCAGTTAAATCCCAGCACATCCATCTGACCTTGCAATCTTTATAAATTTCTTCAGAAAAGACGATATGGCCCCTACTTTTCAAATTGCTGACTTTGCCTCTCAAGTCACTGCTTTGCAGAGGATATCTACCAACTATCAGAAGTTAGTCAATGTTAATATGGGTCCCACATACAAAGAAATTTCCTCTTTCCAATTTTTATTGCATCCAAAACTAAACAATGCAGATACATTATCTCAGCAGTAATTGATAGCTGCTATGGTTACCTGAACAGGAGATTCCTTGTTGACCTCCTCTGCATAAGCAGAGATTGGGTGCGACACAGAAACCATTTCCACATCCAAAGGAACACACAGCTACAAACAAATCAAGAAAGGTCAAAAGTTAAAGTGCAGCATTCTCCCAGTAGAAAATGTTTGCACTAATTTACAACAGCTGAACTTTGGAACTGCATGCAGTAATCATCGCAGCTTGCAATAATTAGTTTCTTCAACTTTGGAAACTATTGCTTGACTTTTCCAAGACATTTTTATAACCATCATTATCAAGTACAAGCAATGTGGTTCAACGAATACAACTAATAGTGCTTCAGATATGCAACAAAGATCTCAAGAACATGTCCTTGTTGGAGAAACTTAGCAGAGAAACAAAGGAACACAAGAGTATTCTGGAAGTGAACATTACAATATACTGAAAAAGATTCAGAATCGGAGGGGTAGAAGGTGAATCTGCAGCTGATAATGTGGGGACAGACAGCACAATATGAGGTGAGTTGGGATAGAATTCAAAGGCTGACAGACAAGGCATGAATAGATCTTGGATAGGAATCAGGTCTGCCTTTCCTGTGGTGTCCACACAAGCTCTGGCACTCTGTGTGCTAATCAGGCAGTGAACACCATCAGCCTGGAGGCAGTAGTCCTGTCCATCGTAGTGCTTGGGGTGTGAATGAGAGCAGGAATAAGAGCAAAGAGTGATATTGTGTATGTGTGTGTGGGTGCCAGTGTGTGTTCAGATCAATGGTATATGCATGGGTAGAAGTGAGAAAGTAAGAGACAGTGTTCAGCAGGTGAGGAGTTAACTGAGACTCAGAGTGAGTGAGTGAGAGACGGAGTCATTGAAGAGTGATTGAGTTTGAGAAACCATGAGTGAGTTCATTATTAACAGTGCGTCATTCTGTATTTCCAGTCACACACCAGAAATTGTCTGTGCATGTAAGAGATGCTCTTGCCACAAGAAAATGCCTTTACCCTTCATTCAGTATAGGATTTAAACTGAAAGAATGTCTGACCAAATCAGAATTTATTGGACAGCAGCTGAGAGGCTTTGGAGCAGGTTGAGGAAGTGAAGCCAAATCTGAAGAATCTCCTTCATTTTGTCACTTACGTATGACACACAGCCCACTGCCCAGTGTTGGGTTCCATCCGAGGCAGCACCCATTCCCATATCGTGATTGGCACATATGAGGACCGTGGCGATACCTACAAAGAAGAGAATGAATAAATGTATCACATAGATGTTGCCAAAAGAGTGCACGGCCAAAGATAAGGAGTTAATTCATTACTGTTTATAGACAAACATTTACTTACAGAAATGGCTATTTAATCTGGTTTGGTTGAGCAAAGAATAATCGCAAGCACAATTGCTTTGAATTGGAATTGGAGTTGGTTTATTGTTGTCATATGTACCAAGTTCTTGTGAAAAGCTTGTCTTGCATTCTGTTCAAACAAACTATTGCACAGTTCACTGCAGTAGAGCAAAGTTAAAAAAAAAACAATGCGGAATAAAGTGTAACAGCTACATAGAAAGTGTAGTGCACGTAAGATCAGAATGAGATAGATAATGAGGTCAAGAGTTCATCTTATTGTACAAGAGGTTAGTTCAAGTGTCTTAGAGCAGTAGGATTGAAGCTGTCCGTGAGCCTGGTGATGCATGCTTTGAATCCTCTGCATATTTGGTGAGGGAAGAAGACAGAATGTTTGGAGTGGGTTGTGCCCTTGATTACACTTGCTGTTTTACAGAGACAGCGAAAAGTGTAGACCAATGAGAGGAGGCTGTTTTCCATGATGTGCTGAGTTGTGACTACAACACTGCTTTTTCTTGCAGCCATGTGCAGAGCAGTTGCCATTTCAAGTTGTTATGGATCCAGATAGATGCTTTTCATGGTGAATTGACAAAAGTTGGTAAGGCTTGATGGGCACATGCCAAATTTCTTTGGCCTCCTGAGAAAGTGGTGGCATTGATGAGTTTTCTTTGCTGTGATAGCAATACGATTAGAACAGGGCAGACCGTTGGTGATGTTCACTCCTATGGACTCAAAGTTCTCAACCTCAATACTTTTGCTATCCCCCTCAACAACAGGATTTAGCAGATTGGATACTGTTTGGGGGCAGGGGAGGGTGGGTATTGACCTAACAGAGGAAAGTCACAGTGGTCACATTTTAAAATAAAATTGGATAGGTATATGGACAGGAAAGGAATGGAGGGTTATGGGCTGAGTGCAGGTCGGTTGGACTAGGTGAGAGTAAGCGTTTGGCACAGACTAGAAGGGCTGAGATGACCTGTTTCCGTGCTGTAGTTGTTATATGGCTATATGGTTGGGTCTCTGGTACTGAGCCTGCCTCTGTGACTCAGAACGAAAGGGGGGAGAAGAGGTATGTTGTGGTGATAGAGGATGCATTAGTTAGGGGAACAGACAGGAGGTTCTGTGGGCAAGAACAAGATTCCTCAAGGGTATGTTGCCTCCCACGTGCCTGGGTCCAGGATATCTTGGATTGAGTCCAAAGCATTCTTAAGTGGGAAGGTGAATAGCCTGAAGTCATGGTTCATGTAGGTACCAAACACATGGGTAGAATGAGTAATGAAGTTCTGCAGTGGGAGTTCAGGAAGTTAGGTGCTAAGTTAAAGGGCAGGACCTCCAGGGTTGTGATCTCAGGATTGCTACCTGTGTCACATGCTAGTGAGGCCAGGGCCAGGAAGATTATACAGTTAAAGCGTAGCTAAGGAGTTGGTGTAGGAGGGAGGGCATAAGATGTTTGGATCATTGGGCTCTCTTCCAGGGAAGGTGGGACCTGAACAGAAGGAATGATTTGTGCCTGAACTGGAGGGGGACTAATATCCTAGCAGGAAAGTTTGTTAATACTGCATGGTGGGGTTTAAACTAGAATTGCAGGGCGATGTGAACCAGAGTCCCAGAACAGTTAGTGGACAGGTTGTGGAAGCCATTGTTGATAAGACCTTAGACAAAGTCAGGAATCAAAAGGTTGAGCATGGTGCGGCTAGAGTCCCGAGCTGTGTATATTTCAATGCAAGAAGTATCGTAGGAAAGGCAGATGGTAGTGCTGAAGATGAGGTAGTTGGTTTACAAACAGAGGCAATGTGTAGTGAGGAGAGGTTGTTGATAGGCAACATTGCAGTCAACAGGATAAGTTGCAATGTGAAAGTCAGACAAAAATTAAAACGGGTAAATAGAAGACTGAAGGTGATATATCTGAATGCACACCGTATATGGAAGAGGGGAGATGACCTTGTAGCACAGTTGCAGATTGGCATGTATGATGCTACAGGCATCATAAAATCATGGCTGAAAGAAGATTATAGCTGAGAGCTTAATTTTGAAGGATACACATTGTATCAAAAGGACAGGTTAGAAAGCAGAGTGTTACTCTGTTGGTAAAAAATGAAACCAAATCGTTAGAAAGAGGTGACATAGGGTTGGAAGGTGTTGAATCATTGTGGACTGAGCTAAGGAATTGCAAGGGTGAAAAGACCCTGATGGGAGTTATATATACACCACCAAACAGTAGTAAGGATGTGGTCTACAAATTACAACAGGAGATAAAAAATGCATGTCAAAAGGGCAATATTGCAATAGTCATGTGGGACTTCAATATGCAGGCAGATTGGAAAAATCAGGTTGGAGATGGATTACGGGAGGGACAATTTCTAGAGTGGCTATGAGATGTCTTTATAGAGCAGCTCATGGTTGAGCCCACTAGGGGATCAGCTATCCTAGACTGGGTGTTATGCAATGAACCAGAATTCATTAGAGATCTGAAGGTAAAAGAACCCTGAAGGGCAACTGATCACAATATGATCGAATAAACCCTGAAATTTCAGAAGAAAGATGACATAACCGTGACTAACAAGAGAAGTCAGAGCCAACATAAGAGCAAAACACAAGACATACAATAGAGCAAAAATTAATGGGAAGTTGGAGGATTGGACAGCTTTTAAACACTAACAGAAGGCAACTAAATAATGTCATTAAGAAGGTAAAAATAAAGTACAAAAGTAACTGGCCAATAATATTAAAGAGGATACCAAAAGTTTATTCAGATACATAAAATGTAAAAGAGAGATAAGAGTGGATACCAGACAGTTGGAAAGTGATGCTGGAGAGGTTGTAATGGGGACAAGAAAATGGCAGACGAACTGAATAAGTATTTTGCATCAGCCTTCACTGTGGAAGACACAAACAGTATGGTGAAAGTTCCAGGTGTTAGGGGACATGAAGTGTGTGAAGTTACTATTACTAGAGAGAAGGTTCTTGGGAAACTGAAAGGTCTAAAGGTAGATACGTCACCTGGACCAATTGGTGTACACCCCAGAGTTCTGAAGAGGTGGCTGAAGAGATTGTGGAGGCATTAGTAATGATCTTTCAAGAATCACTAGATTCTGGAATAGTTCCGGAAGATTGGAAAACTGCAAATATCACTCCATGAAGTGAGAGAGGCAGAGGAAAGGAAACTACAGGTCTGACCTCAGTGGCTGGGAAGATGTAGGAGTTCATTATTAAGGATGGGGTTTCGGGGTACTTGGGGGCACATGATAAAATAGGCCATAGTCAGGATGGTTTCTTCAAGAGAATACCTTGCCTAACAAATCTGTTGGAATTCTTTGAAGAAATAGCAAGCAGAACAGTCAAAGGTGAATTGTTTGATATTGTGTACTTAGATTTTCAGAAGGCCTTTTGACGACGTGCTACACCTGAGGCTGCTTAACATTTAAGAGGCCATGGCATTGCAGAAAAGATATTAGCATCAATACTGAATTGGCTGATTGGCAGGAAGCAAAGAGTGGAAATAGGGGGAGCCTTTTCTTGTTAGCTGCTGGTGACTAGTGGTGTTCCACAGGGGCCTGTGTTGGGACTGATTCATTCTACATTACATGTCAGTGATTTGGTTGATGGAATTGATGGATTGCTTGCAAAGTTTGCAGACAATATGAAGATAGGTGGAAGAGCAGGTAATTTTGAGTAAGTAAGAGACTTAGATTAGGAAAATGGGCAAAGAAATGGCAGACGAAATACTGTGTTGGGAAGAGTATGGCTCTGCATATTGGTAGAAGAAATGAAAAGGTTGACTATTTCTTAAATGGAGAAAAAATACAAAAAAAAACTGAGGTGCAAACAGACTTGGGAGTCCTTGTGCAGGACTCGTTAAATATGCAGGTTGAGTATGTGGTGGGGAAGGCAAATATAATGTTTGCATTCATTTCAACAGAACTAGAATATAAAAGCAAGGTAGTAATGTTGAGACTTTATAAAGCACTGGTGAGGCCTCACTTGGAATATTGCGAGCAGTTTTGAGCCGCTTATCTTAGAAAAACTGGAGAGGGTTCAAAGAAATTTTACGAAAATTATTCCAGGATTGAATGGCTTGTCATATGAAAGAGTGTTTGATGGCTCTGGGCCTATGTTCATTAGAATTCAAAAAAATGAGGGGTGACCTCATTGAAATCTATCAAATTGTGAAAGGCCTTGATAGAGTGGATGTGGTTTCCTATGGTGGGAGAGTCGAAGACCAGAGAACGCAGCCTGAGAATAGAGGTGTGTCCTTTTAGAACTGAGATAAGGAGAAATTTCTTTAGCCAGAGACCGGAGAATCTGTGAAATTCATTGCTACAGGCAGCTGTAGAGGCTAAGACTTCATGTATATTTATGGGACTGGTTGATAGATTCTTGATTAGTCAGGACATGAAGTGACATAGGGGGAAGGTAGGAAATTGGGACTGAAAGGAAAAATGGGTCAACCAGATGAAATGGTGGAGTAGACTCAATTGGCCAAATGGCCTAATTCTGCTCCAATATCTTATGGCATTATGCTCTAAACACAGTGGCATCCACTATTAAGGATGCCCATCACACAGGACCCTTCATCAGTACTGGGTCTTAGCCCGAAATGGCGACTGTACTTTTTTCCATAGATGCTGCCCGGCCTGTCAAGTTCATCCAGCATTTGTGTGTGTTGCTTGGATTTCCAGAATCTACAGATTTTCTCTTGTTTCTATCTCAGTATTTTTTCCTTTTTTTGCACTACTTATTTAATTTCATTTTCTCTTTTTTACATATATTCCTTATTGTAATTTATAATTTTTATTATTATGTATTGCAATGTAGTACTGCAACAAAACAACAAATTTCATGGCATATATCTTATGGTCTCTTATGGTCTTATACAGATAGATGTATGTATGTGCACTGCCACACTTTCTTCAACGTTGCCAATTTGCGATTGTCCTTTACTAACAAAAGCATTCAGGTTGCCTATTCAAATCAAAATCTAAGTTTAATTCTAATGGTTCTGGAAGGATATATGATTTGCTCAGTAGACAACAATGTTTTAAATATTAACATAAAAGAAGTGCGCAATTGCTGATGGTTAAGGGACAAAACCTTAATAAGTAATTCCATAAATTTCTTTTAAAATTGACAGCAGCTACTTTTAAATTCAGAGTCCAAAAATTCTAGTCAAAGTCCATGCAATGTACAAAGTATAAAGTACATTTATTATTATCAAAGTACATGTATGTCACCATCTACAACCCTAAGATTATTTTTCGGTTTGGCATACTCAGTAAATCCAAGAAACACAAAAGAATCAATGAACGACTGCACCCAACAGTATGGACATATAACCAAAGTGCAAAGGACAACAAACTGGGCAAGTATGTAAAAGAAAATATATAAAATATTAATAGATAAATAAGCAATAAATACTGTGAGGAAGAGTCCTTGAAAGTGAGTCAATAAGTTGAGGGAACACTTTAGTGATGGGGTGAGTGAAGTTGTACACCTCTGGTTCAAGAGCTGGTGGTTGAGGGGTAATAATTGCTCCTGAGTGTAGTGTGGATGATGATGCTCCTTTACCTCCTTCCTGATGACAGCAGTGAGAACAGAGCATGGTCTGGATGACACAGGTCCTTGATGATGGATACTGCTTTCCTATGACAATGCTCCATGTAGATATGCTGAATAGTGGGGAGGGACTGTGATGGACTGGGCTGTATCCACTACTTTCTGACAGATTTTCCATTCAAGGGCATTAATATTTCTATACTACGCTCTGATGCACCCAGTCAATATAGTCTCCACAACATATCTGCAAAAGTTTGTCCAATCACAAACAAGAGAAAATCTGCAGATGCTGATTCATCAACATCCTTGATTCGGCCAATGACAGTGGTGTCGTCAACAAACTTGAAAATGCATTGGAGTTGTGCTTAGCTACACGGTCGTAAGTGTAAAGAGAGCAGGGGGCTAAGCATTCAGCCTCGTGTTGTACCTTTGCTGATGGAGACTGTGGAGGAGCTGTTGTTGCCAATCTGAACTAGCTGGGGTCTGCAAGTGAGAAAACGGAAGATCTAATTGCACAAGTAAGTATTGAAGGCAAGTTTTTGAAGCTTTTTGATTAGTTTTGATGGAATGATAGTGCTGAATGCCAAGCTGTAGTCAATAAAGAGCATCCTGATGTATACACCTTTGCTGTTCAGATGTTCCAGGGGTTGAGTGAAGAGCGAATGAAATAGCATCTGCTGTGGACCTGATGTGCCGGTAGACTGATTAGAGTGGATCCAAGTTGCTTCTCAGCAGTGGTTGATGTGCTTCATCACCAGCCATTAAAGCACTTCATCACAGTAGATGCAAGTGCTAGTGGACGATAGCAGTTGAGGCAAGTAACCACGTTCTTCTTAGGCACTGGTATAATTGAAGCCTGCTTGAAGCAGATACATACCTCAGTCTGCCAAAGCAAGAGATTAAAGATGAACACACCAGCCTGTCAATCAGCACAGGTTTTTAGTACTCACCAGGTTCTGCATCTGGGCCGGATGCTTTCCTTAGGTTCACCCTCCTGAAGGATGCTGTCATGCTTTCCTCAGGGACTGAGATCAAAGGGTCATCGGGGGGGGGGGGGGGCTGTGATAGTTGATGAAAGTTCCTCCACGTTTTGACGATCAAAGAGAGCACAGCAAGCATTGTGTTCATCTGGAAGTGAAGCCCTGCTGTCATCTGTCTCACTTGATTTCACTTTGTAAGATGAACTAGCATTCAAGCCCTGCCACAGCTATTGAGAATACCTCAGTAAGTCAAATTTAGTCCAGAATTGTCTCTCTGCATATGAGCTAGATTTCCAGAGATTGTGGACTGTGGATCCCATGATACATCCAGGACCTCTGGTTGGGGTACACTCTGAATGATCTTGTGGGGACACACATACTCAACTGTTTTAAGGAATTCCATGACAACCATGGTGCAGTCACTCAGATCCTCTGATGAGTCCTTGAACACATTCCAGTACACCAACTCAAAGCAATCCCATAGCTGTTCCTCTGCCTCTTGCAACCACCTCTTTGTTGTCCTTATATCTGGACCTTGATCTTTAGCCTTTCCTTGTATCCATATAGAGAAGGACAGCCAGGAGATCAGATTTCCCGAAATGCGGTCTAGGTATGTATCAGTAGGCATTCCTAATCGTAGTATAGAAGTAGTCAAGTGTGTTGGGATGCAGGATATATGTTGATGATAATTGGGCAGAGATTTCCTCAAGCAAGTCTAAATGAAGTGCCAGACTATGCTTTGAAATGCATTGGGGTGGGTACTTGCTTGTTTGGTGTTGGCTGCATTCAATATCTCAAATGCTTGGTTAATGTCGGTCTTTGGCGGTATGTAAACTGCAGTCAGGATCCTGAAGGAGAACTCTCTTGGTAAGTAGAATGCTCAGCATTTATTTGTTAGATGTTCTAGTTAAGGGGAACAAGAGTGCGACAAGACCAAGACTATTGCACCTGAGCACCACAGAGAGTTAATCCTGAAACACCAACCCAGCTTTTGTTTTCTCTGAATCAGAAGTTCAGTCTATCCTGTGTACTGAGAAGCCCTCAGGTCTGATTGCATGATCAGAGTGAGCCATGTCTCCATAACTTCCTCATTTCCCTCCAATACAGAAATGTCACCCTTAGGTCCTCAATCTTGTTCTTCGGCAACTATATATTTGCCAACAAGATGCCTGTAGAGGATCTGGTTACAACTTAGCTTGCAGTTTTCCCCTCCTCCCTCTCTTCCAGCTATAGTGATGTAACTTTGTCCACTTAAAGGAGCCACATCTGCATGGCTGAGAGTTTAATCCTTAGAAGATCATAGGATCACTAGTTTATTAGGATGGTTCAATAGTATGTTGTTTAAAGGGAAATTACAGGCTGCAGTTTGCAGTGAGTATAATTCAGAAGATGTATATTTATAAGTTTCATAAGCAGCCTGCAACACATCTCAGTGGTTCACTGGCACCATTTTGATCCGTTTTGGCCTATTGGACTACTAAATAATAAATATTGCTCTATCTCTCCAATCCCTTCCTCCCACACAATTATGTTTATCTTTTATCAACAATGTGGCATAACAACTAAACAGAGAAGTTGCTGCAATTATCTTCCACGTTGAATATTGAAATATGGGAATTTTGTGCATCTCCTCACTAGCGGGTCTTAATTCTGAGACTGTGGAGCGTTGAGAATTTTGGGTAGGTGATGACAGATCAATGACAGCTTCAGGAGATACCTTCTGAACTTCTGAAATGTGTCAAATTCCATGCCCAGGATCTAAGCACAGAATACAAGCGGGCACTTCAGTGGAAGTATTAAGAAATGTTGCATTGTCAATAGTTTTCAACTGAAATATTAAACTGGGACTGTCTTTGTTACTCAGAGAGTTATTTTCTCTTCTGGCATTATCTGGAGAACAATGAGGAGTTCTTATAGTATCCTGGCCAAAATCTATCCCTCAGCCAATGCCTAAAGCAGTTCAACCAGTTGGTATGTTAACTTCTGTAGTAAACTGCGTATTCAAAATAATTGCTGCCGTTAGCTATGTTCCAACAGCACGGCAGATATAATTCATTGACTGTGAAGTACTTTGTGATAACCTAAGTAATAAATAGGTATTTTTTCATATTTTACAATGATGTGAGATGCCTTTTTTTGTTTATTCTTTTCATGAAGGTCCTCAGTGGCCCACTGTATTTCTAGAAGTCTTAATACATGAACCAACATCTGATATATTTAATATCCTGGTATGAATTCCATTGCTTTTTGTACAACTTTGTTAAGTACCAGAGCCACAGATAAGTTCCGCAAGTTCAATTTTTGGTTTCATTTGAAATTATTGCACATAGAGGGTCCTGGGATACAAGATAATCTTGTCATTACTGACTGGTATGATATCAACTAAAATTTCCACCCAATTTCAAAAGCACAAATTATCCATTTATTTTAGAAAATGGGAACTAGATTATGTTTACTCATCATCTTAAGCCTGCTTTGCCATTAAAACTTCAAAGTAAAGTTATTATTAAGATACATATATGTCACCACATACAGCGTTGAGATTTAATTTCTTGATGGCATTCACAGTAAATACTATAGAATACATGAAAAATTGCACCCAACAGGATGAACAAACAACCAATGTGCAAACGACAACAAACTGTGGAAAAACAAAAAGAAAGCAAAGAAATAATAACAAATAATAATAATAATAATAGTGTGATAAAGGAAAAACTTTCAGAATTTACTTCAAGGCTTAAGAAAACCTGTCAGAGCTTAACAGTAGAAATATAACAAAGGCAATAAATCTTTTGCTATACCCATATTAACAATACTTTCAGTATAATATCTTGGTCCGAAACTGATAGACAATAGACAATAGGTACAGAAGTAGACAATTCGGCCCCTCAAGTCTGCACCGCCATTCTGAGATCATGGCTGATCATTCACTATCAATACCCAGTCCCTGCCTTGTCCCCATATCCCTTGTTTCCCCTATCCATCAGATATCTATCTAGCTCCTTCTTGAAAGCATCCAGAGAATTGGCCTCCACCGTCTTCCGAGGCAGTGCATTCCACACCTCCCCAACTCTCTGGGAGAAGTAGTTCTTCCTCAACTCCGTTTTAAATAACTGACCTCTTATTCTCAATCCATGCCCTCTGGTACTGGACTCTCCCAACATCTGGAACATATTTCCTGTCTCAATCCTATCAAATCCTTTAATTATCCTAAACGTTTCAATCAGATCCCCTCTCAATCTCCTCAATTCCAGTGTGTACAAGCCCAATCTCTCCAATCTCTCTGCGTAAGACAGCCCTGCCATCCCAGGAATCAACCTAGTGAATCTACGCTGCACTTCCTCAATTGCCAGAATGTCCTTCTTTAAACCTGGAGACCAAAACTGTACACAATATTCCAGGTGTGGTCTCACCAGGGCCCTGTACAAACGCAAAAGGACATCCTTGCTCTTGTACTCAATTCCCCTTGTAATAAAGGCCAACATTCCATTTGCCCTCTTCACTGCCTGTTGCACTTGCTCATTCACCTTCATTGACTGATGAACTAGGACTCCTAGGTCTCTTTGCATTTCTCCCTTACCTAACTCTACACCGTTCGGACAATACTCTGCCCTCTTGTTCCTGCTTCCAAAGTGGATAACTTCACATTTATTCACATTGAATGACATCTGCCAAGTATCTGCCCACTCACCCAGCCTATCCAAGTCTCCCTGTATTCTCCTAACATCCTCTTTGCATGTCACACTGCCACCCAGTTTAGTATCGTCAGCAAACTTGCTGATATAGTTTTCAATGCCCTCATCTAAATCGTTGACATAAATCGTAAAGAGCTGTGGTCCCAATACAGAGCCCTGTGGTACCCCACTAATCACCTCCAGCCAGTCGGAGAAACATCCATTCACTGCTACCCTTTGCTTTCTATCTGCCAACCAGTTTTCTATCCATGTTGAAACCCTGCCCCCAATGCCATGAGCTCTGATTTTACTCACCAATCTCCTATGTGGCACCTTATCGAATGCCTTCTGAAAATCTAGGTACACTACATCCACTGGCTTACCCTCATCTAACATCCTTGTTACACCCTCAAAAAACTCCAACAGATTAGTCAAGCATGATTTGCCCTTGGTAAATCCATGCTGGCTCGGCCTAATCCTATTACTGCCATCAAGATATGCCACTATTTCGTCCTTAATAATGGCCTCAAGCATCTTCCCCACGACTGATGTTAGGCTAACAGGGCGATAGTTCTCTGTTTTCTCCTTCCCTCCCTTCTTGAAAAGTGGGATAACATTAGCCACTCTCCAATCTTCAGGAACTGATCCTGAATCTAAGGAACATTGGAAAATGATTACCAATGCATCCGCAATTTCCTGAGCCACCTCTTTTAGAACCCTCGCATGCAGACCATCTGGACCCAGGGATTTATTAGCCTTCAGTCCTATCAGTCTACTCATCACAGTTTCTTTCCTAATGTCAATCTGTCTCAATTCCTCTGATATCTTATGACCTTGGCCCGTCCATACATCTGGGAGATTGCTTGTGTCCTCCCTGGTGAAGACAGATCTAAAGTACGCATTAAATTCTGTTGCCATTTCCCTGTTTCCCATAACAATTTCTCCCAATTCATTCTTCAAGGGGCCAACATTGTTCTTAACTATCTTCTTTCTCTTCACATAGCTAAAAAAGCTTTTGCTATCCCCTTTTATATTCCTGGCTAGACTGAGCTCATACCTGATTTTTTCTCTCCGTATTGCTTTTTTAGTTAAGATCTGCTTTCCTTAAAACTTTCCCAATCATCTGTATTCCCACTCATCTTAGCCCTGTCATACTTCTTTTTCTTTAATGCTATACAATCTCTGACTTTCTTTGTCAACCACTGTGGCCCTTTCCCCCTCTTTGAATCCTTCCTTCTCATTGGAATGAACTGCTTTTGCATCTTTTGTATTATCCCCAAGAATATCTGCCACTGCTGATCCACTGTCTTTCCTGCCAGGGCATCCACCCATTTAACTGATCTGGAATACTTACAAACAAAAAATAAGAAATGAAATGACAAATTTTAAAAAACACTATGCACGCTTGGATTAACACAACCTAGATCAGAAGACGGAAGAGGAATAAGAGATATTAAAAATTTACACAACAGTCAGATAAAACTTCTAAGAATATATTTTCATCAATTAAAACACAATTCAGCGATCCATGCGGACATATGTAGTTCTGGTGAGAAGTACACACCACTAAGCTCAAATGAAAGTTCAGCTCAGAAAAATGAAGAAATCAAAATGATCACTACAGAAGAAACATTTAACCAACAAAAGAACATGACCCTCCATGGAAGACATCCCCATGATCTAGGCAGACCAAATGTCTTAAAGAAAGCATTGATTACCTGGCTCAGAGTTGGAGATCAGAAATAGAAGGGTTCCTTGAGACAATGCAGAACCAGGTGGTGAACACAAAAAAAATGGTAAAAAAAAACATAATAAAAGACGAACAAACTCAGGACAATAAATGCAGAGAATGCCAAGAGAAACTAGAAACAATCCAGCATACTGCATTCACCAAAATCTTGCTTTAAAATACAAACTCATAAAAGAAACTATACCTTACTATAATACAGGTCTGATCCAGTTTTAGAGTCAGAGTCCTACAAATTATATTACGACTGATCCATTATTACAGATAGGACAACCCATAATAACTGGCTGATTATAATATTACAGGATAAACAAGCAAGAACAGCTTACTTAATATATATACCCATTCCGAACACACATAATGTACGGAAGTTAATGAATGAAAAACATTTGAAGTATGCTGACTTAAAAGAGGAAATTGAAAGAAAATGGACCAGGAACAGGGTATACATTGTCTTGATAGTAATATCTACAAGTGATATCATCCCAAAGTCAATACACGATAGCATTAAACAATTAAGGCTACACAGCAATATCTACGTAAAACTCCAAAGAGCCAAAATACTAAACACCACAAGAATTGTTCAAAAGTTCCTAGCAATTCAGAAATGAGTGTGCTTGGCTATGTCTGTACCTCAGGGTTTTCCAGCTTGAGCTGAGGAAAATAATAATAATAAATATGCAATAAATATCGAGAACATGAGATGAAGAGTTCTTGAAAGAGAGTCCATAGTTTGCAGCAACAGCTTTGTGAAAGGGCAAAATAAGTTGAGTAAAGTTATTCCCTCTGATTCAAAAACCAGTTGTTCAGTGATAATATGGTCTGTACCTGAACTTCATTACCTAACTTCTCATACTCTTCAAAGCTCTTTAAAGAAAATCTTTAATTCATCATCTCCTGTTTTGAACCATTTATAGCCTCTGCACTGTTCTTATGAGGCCCAGTGTAAAGTATGAGGAATATCATCTCAACGTCTAACTTCCAGATTTAATATTGAAACAATTTCAGGAAACCTGATTTTTATATTTAAAACAGATTTGGACATATTGCAGTGTGCAGAAGTTGTCTATTTGACATAATCAGCCACTGCAATCTCATGTACCATGCTTTCAGCACTGAGTATTTTTCTTCTCTCTGCTTTTGGCACTTCAGTTTTCATTTATCTTCACTTACACTTCTTACAGAAATTTCTTCCTTTTTCAGCTGACACTCTTAATGCCAATCAATTTCTCCTGTTCTCCATCTTCCCTTCTGTTCCCTCCATGCCTCCCCCTTTCTTTCTATGCAATTTAAAATTTCTGATGGAAGATCGTCCACCTGAAACATTAACTGTTACTCTCTGCACAGCTGCTACCTAAATCTGACTATTTCCAGCATTCTCTGAATTTGTTACTTGCCATCCCAAACCCACCAGTAGTTTTGTATCAGATATTATTATACATGTAACTACAATTGGTTCCTTCATTCAATAGGTTAAAAATAACTGACCCCTTCCACCAGTCCTTTGTGGCATATTATTAGTTACAGTGTGACAATCTACAGTAGCCCATTCATTCCATCCCTGTTATCTATCCATCAGTTACTCCAAATCTAATGACCTTTAGATCTGTGTAATGACTTTCCTTGTGGTCATTTACTGAAAACTTTATTTTAAGTTTAAAAGTACAGAGAACCAATTCCTTTCCCTTATCTATTCCACTAGTTGCAACCATAATAAATGCTAAAGATTCATCATACAAGACTTCCCAACTGCAAATTTGAGCCAGTCCTGCCAAATCACACTACTTCCTAAATATCCTACTAACATATTCCCAAGATTTGACTCCGGTTCTTACCTTATTGTAGACTTTTCTCTCTCCCTCCTTTATTAAGGAACAGAGCCACCTTTTCTACATTCTGATCCAAGTGGACATTTTAATGCCTAGAATTCAGACAATCAAATCTACAAGTTTGTTACAATTACATTTATTTCTCTGATACTGTTTCTCAGGTCAGGTTAATCCAACCGTCACAACTGCTGAACATTTCAGATGTCTTCCACTCTGCCCTGTACTTGGCTAGCTTTGAGTACTCTGTCAGAAGGGAAGTTGCCTAGTCCTTACTTTTTTGATTAAATCAGTAGGAATTTATTAACGTTTCTCATTCTCTCTGGTCTTTTTGATCTTACCATTTCTGGAATTTATTTTGCACCTATAACAACAAAGATTGGTTACCAAGTCCTTTTCAAAATGCCTCTACCATTTCCATATTCCCAATTATGGCTCACCTATGCTTGAAAGTAGGTGAGCCACACCTGTCGAAGTATTTGTAGTCTGCTTTTATGTTTCCTTCAAATTACTTACATATTCCATTTCCTACTTCTATTTGTTTCTTGCTTATCATTTTCTGAATGCTAAATCCTTGCCAATCCTTAGGCTTAAAATGCTATTTGGGCAATATTTTCTTCCCCCCCCTTTAATCTTTAATTTCTCATTAGTTACAGTGATGCCACCTTTCTGATCAAGTTGTAAATTTCCATAAATAATTGTACATTTGTTTCATGATTATCATATTAGCTGTTTATTACTTCTTAATTTAGTGATTTGAATGTAAACTTCTCAGCTGTTGGAATTTGAATTTGTGTTTTCAGATCCCTAGTCCAGAGATCTATGTCACTGGTCAGGATCAAAACCGCTCTATTACAACCCCATCTTATGTTCAAACACTTATTTCCTCCAACGTACTAACAATTTTAGTTCGTGGAATCTCGCAGATGGAAAATAGCTGGAACACTTGCCTAATAGAACATGCCAGATAAGCAGGAAGGCACAGTCCTTTCATGATCTTATGAAACTGAACAAGAAATAGAGAAATTAAGAGACAACTGGGAAAGAAATACAAGTTCAGAATAAAATTTGGATACAAATTGGTGAAGAATTGTCACACTTTCATGTATTATTTCTTCTTCTTGCCCGCTGCCAACTCCAGCACAACCATGACCAGACTCAAACTGACTTATTCATCAAAATCATCATTCATAGAAAAGATCTGGAATCTTAAAACACTTACGAACTCTGCCACAAATGGCCACATCCCATTAACAGGTGAGGAGATAATTTTTGAGGTCTGTTACAATTACATGTACTTTCAGATCCCAGCAAGTTTACAGCTGGTGTTTTCAGATTCCTTTAAGGTAAACTCAGACAATACGAACAATATCAGGACTCCATTCCCATTTTATTGAAGTCTGGATCCTCCAAGCAATTTCTGCTTGTTTATAATGCATTTCTCTCAAAGTCAAAATCTCTATTGGTTCTGACTGTTTACAGTCGACACTCCATCTGCTGGTGTTTCCTTAAATTGTACTCAGTTGCCATTTGTATCAAGGGAAAACCAAAAACTTGCAGATGGTGTAAATCTGAAATAAAAACAGAAAGTGCTGAAAATACTCAGCTGGTCAGGCAGCATCTATGGATAGAGAAACAGTGCTTATGTTTAAGGTAAATTATTTTTCTCAGAACTAGACTGATGGCTATGTTTGGCATTACCATTTAGCTTAAATACCACATTTATCACACTGTGTCAGAATCAAAATCAAGTTTAATATCACTGGTATAGGTCATGAAAATTGTTGTCTAGTGGCAGCAGTGCATTGCAATTCATAATAAAACTATAAATTGCAGTAAGTTTATATAAAAAAGGTAAAATTAAATAAGTAGTGCAAAGAGAAAGGAAAAAATACTAAGGTAGTGCTCATGGGTTCTTTGTCCATTGAGAAAGCTGATGGTGGAGGAGAGAAGCAGTTCCTGAATTGCTTTAGGCTCCTTTTACCTCCTCTTTGATTATAGCGATTAGAAGAGGACATGTTCTGGGTGATGGGAGTCTCTTATGATGGATGCCACCTTTTTTGAGGCATTTCCCTTTGAAGGTGTCCTGAATGCTGGAGAAGCTGGTGCCATTAATGGAGCTGGCTGGGTTTACAACTTTATGCAGTTTTCTCTGATCCTGTGTGGTGGCTGCTTCAAACCAGATGGTGATATAACCAGTTAGAATGGTTTCTATGTAGTCATTTATGTATGTCTAATTGCACAGTACCAATTCTTCTCACACTCCAAATGAAATATAACTGCTGCTATCTCTTCTTTGTAATTGCATCAATATGATGGGCCCAAGATAGATCCTCAGAAATGATGATATCCAGGAACTTGAAACTGCTCACCCTTTCCACTTCTGATCCCCCAGTGAGGACTGGTGTGTGTTGCTCAACTTCCTGTTCCTGATGTCCACAATCAATTTCATGGTCCTACTTCAGTTGAATGCAGTATTGTTGCTCTGACAGTACTCAACCAGCTGATCTATCTCACTCCTGTATGCCTCCCTGTCTCCGTCTGAAATTCTGCCAATAATAGTTGTACAGTTGGCAAATGTATAGATGTGTTTGAGCTGTGACTAGCCACACAATTGTGGATATAGAGAGAGTAGAGCAGTGGGCTATTCATGCATCCTTCAGCTGCACCAGTGTTGATTGTCAGTGAGGTGAATAAGTTATTTCTAATCTGTACTGCTTATGGTCTCCCAAAGAGGAAGTCAAGGATCCAGTTGCACAGGAAGGTACAAAGGCCTGGGTTTTGTAGCTTGTTGACTAGAACTGAGGATATGATTGTGTTGAATGCTGAGCTGTAGTCAATAAATAGCAGCCTGTTGTAGGTATTACTATTGTCCAGGTAGTTCAAGGCTGAGTCAAGAACCAGTGAGATTGCATCTGCTGTAGACCTAATGGAGCAACAGGCAAATTGAAGCATGTCAGGTCCCTGCGTAAACAGGAGTTGATACTAGCCATGACCAACCTCTTAAAGTGCTTCAACATAATAGATGTCAGTGCCACTTGGCTTTAGTCGTAAAGCAAGCTCACCCTGCTCTTCTTGGACACTGGTATGATCGTCACCCTTCTGAAATAGGTAGGAACCTCTGACAGCAGCACTGAGAGATTGCAGACTCCCACCAGTTGGTTGATGCAAGTTTTCAGAGCCCTGCCACATATAGAATCCAGGCCTGATGCCGGTTTAAGAGGGTTCACCCTCTTAAAAGAAGTTCTAACATCTGCCTCCAAATCAGAGATCAGGGACACCAGATACTGAAAGGATCCACACAAGTGTAGATTTATTCACCCTTTCAAAGTCTATATAAAAGCTTTTGAGCTCACCTGGTAGTGAAGCATCACACCCATGGTTTCACTTTGAAGGAAGAAATGGCCTGGAAACCCTATGAGAGCTGATATATATCCAATTCCATCTCTATCCTCAGTTGGAATTGTTGATTTGATCTTAAAATAGCCTTCTGTAGGTCATACCTGGACTTGAATGCTACTGATCTAGCCCTCAGCAGACTATGAATTCCTGGTTCATCTACAGCTTTTGGTTTGGATATGCCAGTATGTTCTTGAAGGCACACACTCATCCATATCAGGGTACATTCTGGAGTTATGGTATATAGGGAAGATTAATTTCAACGGAAACCATTCTTCAACCCTGAACATGGGTTGTAGATCGAGTTTAAAATGCACTCAGAACAATGACAGTCTTTGAGCTGCAGACTGGGGTCAATTGCAAACAAAGAAACATTTAATTTTACCTGAGATGTCTGCATATGCATGAATGTAGCGCAGAGTCAGTGGAGATTAACATTTATTTTGGCTGCCTGGAGTGTTGGTGTGAAGATGGAGGTGTTTGAAAATTATGTGTAATACAGAAGAAGCATTGTGTATACATTGTAACTATAGAATTATCCTGATGTTACCTTTGATCTTTAACATATACATTGTCATGCAATATTGGGACAGGCACACCTCTTCTTCTGAGAGTGTCTCCAGTATGATGCCTGCTGTTTGTTTGGCAGAATGAAGACTACTATATCCAGCAGCTTCTATTTCTCTCTGGTGGCTCCATTTACAGGCACAATAGTCCACACAGGTCTTGATAAAGTCTGTGACAACCGTAATGTATTCATCCAGACTCAAATTTGGTCCTGAATATTGTCCAGTCCAGCAACTCAAAACAGTCCTGTAAATGTTCCACCACCTCACTTGACCATAACCTTCTTGGTCCTCATCACTGCTGTGGTCTTTAGTCTCTACCTATATACTGGGAGTAGAAGCCCAGCCAGGTGATTGGACATGGGATGGCAGAGTATACACTCCTGAAAGTGGTTTAACAATGGTCAAGTGTGTTGGCTCCTCTGGTTCCACAGGTGTTATATTGGTGTGGTTGATCAGAAATTTCTTCAAGCTTGCCTGGTTGATATCTCCCATAATGATAGGGAAGACATCAAAATGCACATCGTGTGTGCTGGTTGCATTGCTCTGCTCCTCCAGTGCCTGCCTGACATTGGCCTGAGCTGGAATGTACACCACTACCAGGATGATGATGGAAAACTTTCTCAGCAGATAAAATGGATGACATTTGACTGCTAAATGTTCCAGGTTGGGTGAGTATCCACATTTGTACATCACGAGTTAATCAAAAAGCATACTCCACCACTTCTGCCTTTAAAAGACTGAGCTGTCCTGTCTTTGAGGAGAATGGTGAAGCTATCAGAGTGCAGCGCTGTGTCTGAAATTGCGGGTGTGAGCCACATTTCCGTAACACAGTACACAGCAATCCCCAACGTCCCTCTGGTACAGCAATCTTACTGTGAGGTCTTCAATTTTTATTTCCAGAGACTGAAAATTTGCCAGCAGGATAGTCAGGAGTGGAAGTCTAAGGCCACAGCACTTCAATTGTACCTGTAGATCAACTTAGCATACCTATAGAAAATTATTGATAAATGAATACATTTCTGAAATACACTGACCAAGTAGGAAAGCTCTCAAGTAAAGCAATACACTGCTTGCAAGTTGTTTAACTAAATCCTGCCATAAGCTGAATGGTCTCCGACATATCATTCTAATAAACAAAGTGACTCCACAAACAAGGCACAATCTTGCCCCAGTTCATAACCTAAGAACTGATAAGATTATAATAAACAAATAATGTCTGTAAATAAATTCTTGATTAAATTATAATATTTTGATTTCTTTCTTAATTGTTTTACAGTTTAATTTATTGCGAGAATTTCTGAATGTGATTGGCCATGTTACAAGGATTAACGCTCAATACACTCTAACAGTGGTGTCTGAAAAGAGGATGCTGTCCAAGTTGCATGTCATCTTGGACAATGTTTCCCATCCACACCATAATGTACTGGTTAGGCACAGGAGTACGTTCAGCTGGAGACTCATTCCATCAAGATGCAACACTGAGCATCATAGGAAGTCATTCCTGCCTGTGGCATCAAACTTTACAACTCCTCCCTCGGAGTGTCAGACACCCTGAGCCAATAGGCTGGTCCTGGACTTATTTCCACTTGGAATAATTTACTTATTATTATTTAATTATTTATGGTTTTATATTGCTATATTTCTACACTATTCTTGGTTGGTGCGACTGTAATGAAATCCAATTTCCCTCGGGATCAATAAAGTATGTCTGTCTGTCTGTCTGTAATAATGATCAGTTAGGCACAGAAAGAATCTGTATTTATTGATAAGTACCTTTATTGTTTCGGGTCACAAGCACTTGAATCTACAAAACTAAATACCTGTGTGCATTCTTCCTGAACAGCCAAAGAGGAGGAAAGGCAATACCCAGGAAAGGAGTCTACGCTGGCACGCATTCTTCTTGACCCCGATGTCATCTCTATGTTTCTGACATGGGGTCATCCACTTGCGTGATGGTTGGTCTCCACAAAATTGTCACTGTCCATGCTCCCAAAAATCATCCATTCTTATTCCTTTCTGTATCAGATCAATCTATCATCTTTCAATTTCATTGGTTCAAGATCATCTGACCGACCTATGTCAGCTTCTCATTGGATCTGGCCCAAAGCTACAAACATTATTGTTTTACCACCCTTTACCTCCAGACCTATGTCCTAAGTAATTATTTTTGTTATTTCCAATTCATCCAACCAGGCCTACTAAACACTGGGTCAAATGATCAGATAAGAAGCAGTTCCTTCTGCAAGCTTACATTGGACATAATAAAGAGCTTCTTATCTGAAAATGGTCTCAGCAGAAGACTCACCAAGTCCATGTTAGGTCATTCTGAATAAGTTATCCCAGAGTAAGTATCAGTTCAAAAACATTTCACAAAATGGTGGATGCAAGGACAGTGTCACAAATTGGCCACCTCCATTCCTGCAACCATATGGCAAGAACAAAAACTTTTGTCAGTTTACACCACCCTTGCCTCATTCCTGTTCACTGATCTGTAGGTTGTAGTTCATACTGAGTTACTGAAACTCTCTGCAGCTGAAGACTGACATCAAGTAACAGAAGCAAGATTTCATTTGTATATAGATTTGCTGCACCAGTCATTGTAACTTTGACTCCAACTACAAATGTTTGTAATGCAGGACTGAAAAACAATCACTTTTTGCAATCTTACAACAACTTTTCAAGTGCTGCCCCAGATATTGCAGAGCCAAAACTTTATAGTGTTCATACACATTTCTAATTCTACGTTGCTGATTGTGATACTCAAGATAGAGACAAAGAACAATATTACTTTAAAAAGGGATTCCTCATTAGTGCAAATTATGAGCACATTTGTCCCATGGCAGCAGGAAATGTCTCTGTTAAGTAAGTAAAAAAAGCAAGTAGTATAATAACTAAATTGTGATATATGATATTTCCTTTGATTCCATGTCAAAAATATTGGTGATTCAGAAGAAATATGATCAGTGAATCTTATCCTGTTACTAGAAACCACTGAAGAACAGAGAACTTTCTAAACTTTCAGTATTCCTGCAGCTCCGATCTTCCCCATCCGTTAGCCGCAACCCTACCCCTCAACATGATAGAGATGGCTTACAAACTCACCAAAAAGTGACACAGTTGTGAATTGGGGTCTTACTCCATTCAATTCATTTCATCTCTGTGGAAATATTTATGTTTGACAACTGACCAAATACAGGTAAAGCTATTAAACCATCAGGGGAAGAAAGCAAGCTGCCTTGCTCTGAGCTGCAATTCACATGAGAATCATCAAGTACAAAAGCAGACATCCACTGAGTGTGAAGCTAACACAGGGACTATTTTGCAATACAGAGCAACATCTTCTCCCTTTGAGCAATTGCACTTCCCAGGAGAGCCTCGTAAATTAAAGAATTTCCATCTTCAATTGATATTTACAGTTGTCTTATACAGACGGAAGAATGGTTGTTTGTGAGAAGATTATTCTGAGATGAAATTCTATTTATAGAGTTATATTTTCTGTTGAAAGGAATGCATTTAACATCATACAAGGACAGAGCTGGATATAATATCTGCCTCATTACTGCTCAAGGGCTTTCACCATTGCAAGTTGGCTGCTTGGTAATTACAATGACATTCACATCTCCTGCTGTTGCAATATTTATTCTATTCTCGGTTCTGATTATTTCTTCTTAAAACTTCCTCTACATACTATTCCTTATTCTGAAATTCCAAAGCTCCAAAATCAGCTTCTATTTCTTACCCCTTCTTTCTTAACGGACTCAAAGTTGGACACTTCACAATCCTTCATTGTTTCTCCATTCTGAAGGCTTTTGGAAATTCATTTGTAAGACATTTAATTACTATTTGCTCATTTTGCCTTTCAGAATGAGTACAGCCCTTTATGCACGTCTAAACCCTTAAGAAACAGAGTTAGCATTTCATAAGTGATTTGTCAAGATTTTGAAGTGCACACAATCCAGCTTTTCGTTCTTGGGTTGGGCTGATCTCAGCTAGGGCTGTTATACTTCTCAATACCACTGTACATAGAAAATAATTATCAACCAAAGTTCACTGTCTAACATTTCCTGCCTACTTGCAACTGTTTGGGCATAGTACCAACTGTCCCTTTCTCGTGCTCAATGCCATAGACCAAACTCTCTGGTCAACTGTGATTATAGACACAGATTGTCTATCAGAGACTGTCTGCGTCTGGTAGAGCTCTTACACCAAAAAGGGGAATTGCACAGACGAGCTTATTTACACAGGTAACATTTTGAATGCGCCAACTAGTAAGGAAAATAATGAGGAAAATAACAGGTTTTAAGACAAGTATAGCTGTGGCTGCCTTCTCCTTCTACCTGTTTATTCTGCTGTGGAACAAATTGGTATTACAGAGCAGTAGGCAACAAATTGTCCCGTAGACCAGCTACTTTAGCAAGAAGCTTACTGCAGGGAAGGTGTAGAAGGATTACAGTGAGAAACATGGAGAAAAATGAAGTGGATAGTGGGTGGGGGTGGGGCAATAAAGCTTTCCCTGCACCTACATTTCGTTAGTTAA
Organism: Hypanus sabinus; assembly: GCF_030144855.1. Lineage (NCBI taxonomy): Eukaryota > Metazoa > Chordata > Chondrichthyes > Myliobatiformes > Dasyatidae > Hypanus > Hypanus sabinus. The sequence continues at coordinate 126,728,377 of NC_082712.1, forward strand.
GGTCACAGTCTGAATGCCATAAACTGACACATTTAAGAGCATGCTCTGAATCTTCCACTTGATTGATAGCATCATGCAATTTTGGGGATTAAAAGAGGATCCTGCAGAGTAATTGATTCTGCTTCCTGTATTTCTCTTGACACTGTTATGCTGAGAAGACCACATCCACCTTGTTTCAAGATGGACAGAATTCACACTATGATTCATGGAGCAGTTCCTTCCCAATTGAAGAAAACACCAAAACATGTGGGGTTCTTTGCTCTTGATATTGTGCCTACATCCGAATCTATTCCAAGATCATTCTAACCTTTCCCTCCTACACAGTCCATAACGCTCCATTTTCTTTTATCCATGTGCCTATAAATGACTCTATAGTATCAGCCTCTATGACCACCCCTGGCAGTGTGGTCCAAGCACCCACCACTCCCTTTGTAAAAAACCTAACTCTGACATATCCCTAAACTTTCCTCTACTCATCGTAAACAGATGTTGTCTGATACTGGCTATTGCTTCCCTAGGAGAATAAGTGCTGGCCATCCACATATGCCACTCCTGAATTTTTATAAAGCCACAACATCAACTTCTAGCTCTTGAACTCAGTCCCCCTGATTAATGAAAGGCAACACACCATATGACTTCTTAACCACCCTATCAATTGGCATGGCAACTTTGAAGGACCTGTGGACTTGACACAAAGATCCTTCTGTTCCTCTACACTGCTCAGAATTCTGTCATTAACCTTGCATTGTGCCTTCAAGGTTGACCTTCCAAAATGAACTACTTCACATTATACTCTATCTGTCACTTCTCAGCCCATCTCTGCATTATATCAATGTCCACATGACTGAGGAGAACTCTGATGATTTATTTCCATATAACAGACAGTGGAAATTCTGCAGGTACTGCTGTGATCAGATTTATCCATTTTGCTGCAGGTTGTCGTGGTCATAACATCTCTGAGTTTGCCCGGGATGTCTTTCCCTTGACAATTTCCATATAGTTTGCTGTGGATGAGGATGAGCTTGAAGATGCCATATCAAGGACAGAGTTAAGGTTGGAGAGTTCTTCAAAGTGCTCTTTCTTACCGACCTCACTGCCATTGATAAATTATTCCCTGTTGTTAGCTCCAGACAGAGTGGGCCCTTGGAAATTTGTTCCTAAAGTATATTAGTGGAACTTCATTCAAGCTGCAGTGTGAGATAACACTTGCACAGAGGCCAAGCTCCCAGTACGTAAAACTTGCCAATGGAAGATGCTCTGCCAGCTAGTCCTCTGCTATTATAGATACATGCAAAATGTGAACAATTTCCATTATTTTGGGAAGCTTCTCTCCACAAAAGCAAATATCCATGGTGAAATTGACAGTTGCATTCCACACACTAGAACAACATTTGGGAATTCAAGAACTCAAAGTTTACAGCCTATTTGGCAACTGTAATCCCTGCACCCTCATCTCCCCCAAGATGCTGACTGCCTTCAACAAGAACCTCAAGAGCTAGACAGGCACAACAACTGCTGTCTTTGTTAAATCCTCCATGTAGGAGCCACGTACCTATTTTCTATTTGTGTTGTATTTTGTGTTGTTTGTTTATTATGGGTAGTTACTCATGAGGATTGAAGTATGGTAGAACCAAAGGGCATAGTTACATATTCATGACTTGTCTTTAATAAGACTAGTTTGGGTAGAGCTAGAAAGTGAATTGGGGTGATAACTTTTTTGTTGATCACCTAAATGCATTTAGGTATGGTTGAATACCCTTAAATACATTTAACAATGCTTGGTAAGTATGTTTAATATGCTAAAACTGTTAATTTCATTTTTATTGTTTCAAAATTGTTCATTTTGCTGGTTCCTTAATAAAGGATCAGGTGTACTCTTCGACATTGGAACTTTGCTATTGAATGAATGCTGCATCATACAGTATCAATCCGCTCCCCCCAGCCCCGCTTCCTTAGTCTCTAAGTGGTTTTGGTTTGTTTTCAAGTACCGCTACAATCCAATTCTACCAGTAGAGTAGCAGAATGAATGCCAATATGTTGTCCCACAACAACATCCCTAGTACTCAGTTACACTCACTTGGGTCCAATAGGGAGGTCAAGCTCTTGACATGCCTGACAGCTGACTGCCAAAACAGATACACTGCTCTGACTTCATCACAGAGTTTACTAAGTGGAAATGTGGGGGAAGTGACTCAAGGGTATTCTCAAAGTCAGCTTAAAAAAGTGTAACATCCTATTAACTTGGGAATTCTTAGCCTAAGAACACTCAGTATAGCACTACGAACATGAACGCCATCATTAGTAAATTTAAAAGGCATGCTATTAGCTGCCAATTACCAAACTACCTACACGCACATCCTGTTAAACAGCTCCTGCTGACCAGTGTCAGGGTCTGTGGGTCCCACTTTGAATCCAAAGACCTAAAGTGTAAACAGTCCACCCTTAACCTGAATAGATTGCTGAGAGAGGAAAAGAGCAGGGAAACATGGCAGCCTTAATTCAATCAACAGAGGTCCTTCAAAAATAATTCAAAATAAGTTTACCAGAGGAAAGTAGAAGAGTTTAAACCCTTTTAAAGAAATGATTTGCAAGATGCAATGGCATAGAATGGCAAATAAACAGAATCTTTTTGTCAAAGCACAATTTCCTCAAGTTATAGCCCTTTAAGAGAAAAGAATAACAAATGTTGTCATTCTTCTCAGAGTCAGACCAAACTGAATGAAAAATAAAACTTTCCTAAATATCTTGCAGGAGCCCTGCAAAGTCCTTTGAGTACTTGTTTCTGCAGACTGAGTAACCTTTTCCAAAACACTTCTAAAAAGCTGTGAATCGAGACTTCTATTCCAATAAAAGCGCATGTTGTTAATCTTCTTTTATTGCAGTTATTACACTGTAATGATGTTTATCCTACAGAGTCTCTATTTTGCTAGGAAGTGACCCACTGAGCAGTCCAATATCACCTGAACTACATCTGGTTTCCATTCCCATTGACTAAATATTCTGAAGGCTGGGTTTTGCAGTAATAATTTCGTTCAGTCACTCTAACCAACTCCGAGTCAGTTCATGTGAAGAAAATACATTATGGAACAAATGAAATGAAGGATAAGCAAGACAGGAAGAGGCTCAGAAGACCAAAGCAAGGCTACTACCTCTTCATTTACAAAGGCGGATAAATTCATTAGCACATTTTCCAGTCTATTCCAAATATTCTCCACTTTTATTTTGTTGTTGCCCAGCATGATACAGCTATCCACAAGAACCAGCAACCAAGTGGCCTTTGAAGTATGAATCCAGAAAGTATGGCAATTCAATCATGAGTTACCTCAAAACCAAGTTTAGTCTCCTCCTTATCCAACACACATGGGTTAGAGGAGAGAAATCAGCACAGGATTGCAGTGGCTTTGGCAAAGGCATGCAATTCATCTGATGTAATGTTCAATACGAACTTACTGAAGTTCTGAGGGAAACTATAAGTCAAGTCTCCTAAAATAAAATCCAATGGAAAGAGCTGCTAACAAATAGATAGCAAACATTCCATTCCAACTTTCCAGACCTTTTCTCATTCATACCAATTTTACAATTCCCAAATGATCGAATAAATTATTTACTTATGTTGTCTAGAGTCCCAAAGGAATCAAATATCACTCTCTAGCAATTTTCATTCCTGGCCAGTCTACAGAATTACCAATAAAAAGCAAAATGTAATTCAAAATGCAATTCAAAATTGCATGTTGAAGTTTACAATCAATCCAGGACAAACATAAACCCAGGTGCTGCAGCGCATTTCAGAAATCAAACCCATTCCATTAAATAATTGCCTTCGTTGAGTGTTTTGTGTTACTTCAAATGAGCTGTTGACTGCATGACTGAGTGGGTGATGAGTTGAAGGCTTGCCAGGCACTTATAAGACTTTAGAGTTTATAGTCCCTGGCTCATGTACATAGTTCCTTGGCCAAGTAGTTAATGTGTTCATCAGGATCCAATTACAGCCCTCATCACACTAGTACCTTAGAATGGCACAGCTTCATAGAATGATTGAAGAACAAGTAATTAGCCAGGGACCCTAAGTTGCATTAAAATTGGGACAGAAGATCAAAAGCATTTAATAGTCTTAATTCATTTTTACCTTAACAAAGTCATGGAATCCATTACTGTCACGTCTTGGGACAGGGGTGGCAAACCTATGGCGCATATGCTCAATATAAAAAGCGCAAATACTCTGTTCGTACACGACATGCAGAGCAGCCCCTCAATTCTTTAAATCTCACTCAAAATAAAAAGATACATAATGATTATCCTACTACCAAATGAAGCAGCGGATAATTTTTAACAACCAGGAGCAGTGAGATGTTTTCACTGGAAACAGCTTACACCAGTTTGATGCCAGCTAGACTGTTACAAAAATAGATGAGTTTGGATGCTACATTTTGAAATCCTCACAGATATATGTACACATTAGTATTTGGATAGCAAATATTACAATAACAGTACTATTTAGAAATGATGTTGTTGTTCAATTTTCTTTTAAAAATTTATTGGTGGTTTTTGAACAGGCTTTTAAAATCATTTATTTCAATCTGTTTCTTTTATACCTTTATTAATAGTAAAACAATGTATACACATAAATAAGCAACAGGAGTTCCCCCCCCCTCCCTTTTTCCTTAAAAGAGTCCATAACTATTGTTACTAATTCATTAATCAATGAAATCTCTGCTCAAAATTACTGTGGCATAGTGATGATTTTTTAGATTACTGCCAGGTTGGGCACATGCTTTCCAAAATGTTTGGCACCCCTGACAAGGAACTGCACACTTATTTTCTATTTTCATTGAGCTATCCTTAGTGTTGTGAGCTGCCACAGAAAAGCTGCAGAGGTTTGAGGAAACACATGCAAATGCAACATATATTACATTTACAAAGATGAGAACTACCCTATCTGCAAAATCACCAACGATCAAACCACAGAAAAGTCATTTCATAAAACCATCAACTCCTGAAAGTGGTGGCCACTAAGCACTAACAAAGATAAATAATGTGTATTCCACAATTGAGTTCTTAATTTAATTCTTCACTTAGTGGGCATTAATTAGTGTGGTTCTGAGAAACAGGATGTCCACAGACCTAATGATGTGTTACAGTCACAAGAAATGACCAGATTAGCAGATTCATTAGCAGGTTTATTGCCTCATTGCTGGCATTGTTCTTATGCACAATTTAATGGAATTACACCCTTACTTCAAAAAAAGATTTGCATTGTTTGTGCATCTCCTAGTTACTCTAGACTAGATCCTTCACGTCTGATGGATTTGCTGACCGTGAAGTTCTAAACGCAAATGAACACCTTACACCCTAGCTGAAAGAAATAGCCACAAATACTCTCACTAAAGGGAGATTATACTGCAACCACATCATCTTTAAAAGCTAGTTCATTTCACTGTTTTTTCTCTGTTCGAGCAGTAGGTCCCCTATTCCTACCAAGAAGAAGCTAACAATGTAATTTAAAACACAGTTCATTTGCTTTCAGGGCTATACATTTAAATCCAAATAACATTCATAAAACGCATTTGAAACTCAGAGAATTTCTATCCAGAAAATATTTCCAAATTGCAAACCATTTCCAAAATACAAGGCATTTCTAAAAGCACTAAGGACAAAGGATTTCCAAAATCCTATACAGGGGTACAATTCCTATAAACTAAAAAGATATTCCTATGATGCAGTGAACAAGTCATCCTGTCACAAAATTGGAAGCCAAAGGAATGGGTTCTTGCTTATCCTGCGTTTCTTCCATAGCTATTTGATGTCATTTACCCCATTCCTGATAAGTCTGAACTACTCTGTACATTTATGCAGTTTCACTTCCACTAGGGTGACTTCACACATATTTATATTTCCTCAGATATCCTATTTACACAAACAATCTCAAAGCAGCTCGAAGATAATATTCTCATTTAATGTTGTGAAGCTAACTTCTCTGGGTACATAAACCTTCCAACTACAAACACATCAATTATTGATATACTGAATGAAAATATCCATCAGGTCTGCAAACTTCCTTGAACTAAGCAATTTAATCAACTTGTCGTTTCTGAAACAAGCCTCATTAAATAACCAGTTGTCTTATATTACACCCTGAGAAGCAATAAACCAGAAGTAGTGAGCTATATCTGCTTCTACAGAAAGAGCATCTTCAAAGCTGCTCTATAGACAATACCCTGTTTTTAATGTTAAACTGATGACTACTTTCCATTCACATTTTAAAAACTGAAGACTGACTCCCAATTATGACCAAGAGCTAAACAAAGCATCATTAGTTGGACATTTGCTTTCATCTGTTTGTGATCTAACAAGTGGCAGCCACTGTGCTAAGTAAGTAAACTTTGCCATCAACCAAGAAGTGAATACTCATCACACAAGCTAAGGCCAGGCTTTCAAAATCTGTAAGGATTCTGATGACCTGTGGCTCACACCAAGTTTTCTGAATTTGCTAGTATTTTACACTAATTTATCACACTGTTTTCCTTCAGTCATTTTCAAATTATCTGGGAGCACTTTGCTCTTTCCCTAAGTTCCTGGAAATCCCACTTCCTCCATTATGCTGATAATGTCAGTATTGTGACTAATCAACAAGCTGAGAAACCAGATGTTTCATCACAGTCTTTTTCAGAATTGGTGTTTCAGATGAGATAGGATTAGTGGTGCACAGAAAAAGCATAGGAAACCAAATTTCAGTGACTGCACTTCAAGCAAAATGTTCAGTCTACCAGGAAATTTAAAAAAACTTAACATTGCAAAATTATCTCCACTCTCAAGAGGAAAAGCAGGATTGATGACAAGTAAAAGGCAAATTTGTGAACTGGTGTTGTCATAATCTTTTCCATTTATATTCAAACAATTACAGGCACTCCAGCACTTAAGTTGGAATTGTTACAAATATGGATTTTATTTTAATAATGTGAGATCATTATAAGGTATGTTCAAGTTGAGTGAAATAAATGGGATAGACTTAATACAGATCTGGCAGCTCAAAATTCAGTGTGCCTGAGGCATTGTGGACCATGTTAGACAAGAAAAATATGCACTATCACAATATGTAACCTATGGTCCAAAAATACCCTCGTGTCTACTATTGTGTTTATGGCAAGTTATTAATTATGATTCAATAAGCAATTTAGAAGGGCATGCTTGGAAGACCATGAGCATTCCATAAAAGTGAGATGTCAGCCTAGTGAAGATGTATCATCACATGCATGCAATGTAGCATGTAATAGAAAGAGCAAAGTAACATCACACCCAACAAATCAGAGCAAATCTCTGCAGTCCATCCACATCTAATCCTGAATGGTGCTGATTAAATCAAGAAGAAATGGCTCCATGAAAATCTGCATCCTGTGATCATAGGACCCCTCACATGATCATTACAGATCAAGATCTGTGCAGTTACAACATTCAGTCAGATTCGATCCACTTCAGAAGACATCAGGGAAAGGTTGACTGCACTAGATAGAATGCACTTCACGGAGACGTTGTGGGTATGATACTGCAGACCTAGGCTTCAGAACGAGCTAAATTGAAGCTAACTTTTTCCAATTTTATCAACAATTTAATGTGAAAAAAATTGCTCAGGTCTATCCCGTTCAAAAAAGGCAGGAAAAATCCAACTCAGCTAGTTATGATCACCAAGAAAGTGATGAAAGGTATTATCAAATGTGCTAACAAGCAGCACTAACTCACCCATTTGTTCCCACCAGTATTTAGCTAGGGTTCATCATAACTACCTAGCCTCAAACACCAGCAAACCTTGGTCCAAAGATGGACAAGGAGCTGAATTCCACTGGTGCAGTGAATGTGACTGACCTTGACAGAAGGCAGCATTGACAAGGTGTGCCATCACAGTGGGAAGATAAAATTGAAGTTTTATTGGCATCAAGGGACAACATTTTCCCATTAAAAAAAAGTTGGTAGTGCTAATCAATGGTCAATCATCCCACTCCCAGGACCTCATTGTGCAAGTTTTTAGGAGCAATGTCCTACAGCATAACTAGCTGCTTCTCTCACCCCCAATGTTGTTAGGGGATGGTGCCAGAGTTCTGGATCTGGGGCAAGTTGTGGTCAATACGGTTTGTGGAATGGACTCTAGTTCATCTTATGATGTGTTGCTAGTTGCTCCTTTTTCCCTTGCTGTTTTAGGTGACTTTGAATCGGGGCAGCCTGAAGACATTGAATACTGAGCTGAACTGACTATGCCAGGACTCTTTTGAATTTTTTTGTTATTTTGTGTTTATCACTTGTTTTTGTGTTGCCATTTCCACAATCTGGTTTTTTTTTGTGTGGGGGGGTGATGGTTGATGTTTTTCTTTGAATGGGTTCCTTGGTTTTTCTTTGTTTCATGGTTATTGGTGGGAAAGACTAATCTCAGGGTTGTGTATTGCATACATACTTCGATAATAAATGTACTTTGAATCTTTGCTTCAATGATCTTCCATCCATCACAATGGACGGGATATTGTCTCACTGAACTCCATTTGTAAATTGCCAATGAATGAGGTCTTGCAAGTTTATGTACAGCAAGACTCATAAAGCATTAATGCATGGGGCCAATAAATGGCAAATAACATTTACACCACAGAAGTCCTAGACGATGACCACCAAGGCAGTATAATCCTTGACCAGTTATCTCTAATGCCATTGAGTGGCACAGTAGCGTAGTGGTTAGCATAATGATACAGGTGACCCGAGTTCAATTCCCAACGCTGATTGTAAGGAGTTTGCATGCTCTCCCCATGACCACATGGGTTTTCTTCAGCTGCTCCAGTTTCCTCCCACAGTCCAAAGATGTACCAGTTGGCAAGGTAATTGGTCATTATAAATTGTCCTGTGTTTGGACTAGGATCAGACTGGGGGTAGCATGGCTCGAAGGGCATGAAGGGCCTGTTCCGAACTGTATCCCAATGAAGAAAGCAAAAACAAACAATATCAGCACATTCCTCTACACGCTCATCATCATCACCTGAAACTCAGTTGTACAGCCACATAAATAAAGTGGCTACAAATATCAGTCAGCGGCTGGCTATCTCATTGTGCAGGGCTCAGCACCCTAGACCTCAAAGGCACAAGTCAGGAATACTCTCTTCCTAACTGGATAAAAGGAACTCCAACAATGTGACAAAGTTAGTGCCATTCAGGCCAAAGCCACTCAATGATTGGTACCCCAACAACCACTCTGACTATTCTTTCTGTGCAGTACGGGAACAGCAGTTGCTTGTCTAGGCTGCCCAGTTAGTATCTTCCAGACCCACAATCTCTGCAACCCAGAAGAACAGGACACCAGGTGAATAGAAACAACAATCGCTGCACAATTCATCTTCAATGAACACACCATCTAGACTTGGAAACATTTCATTGGCCCCTTATCTTTATCTAAATCCTGAATCTCCATGTCCTTGTAGGAGTATCATCACTAGAAGGACTGTGAGTCACAATGGTTCTAAAAATGTTTTATCCTCCTCTTCTCAGCGATGACTAGAGATGGGCACTAAATGCAGAATATTGCAATGAAAGCAGCTTCCATTGATGTGCAGTGGAGAGTATATCGACTGGCTGCATCACAGCCTGCTATAGAAATACCAAAACACTGATGCCCTGGAACAGAGAATCCTACAAAAATGAGTAAAAATGGCCCAGTCCATCACGTAAAGCCCTCAGAACCACTGAGCACATCTGCATGAAACACTGTTGCAGGGTAGCAACATCCAACATTAGGAACCCCCACCACCAGGAGATGCTCTCTACTCACTGCTGCCATCAGGAAGAAGATACAGGAGCCTCAGGATTCACACCACCCTGTTCAGGAACAGTTATTACCCCTCAACCATCAGGCCCCTGAACCAAAGGGAGTAAGTTCACTTGCCCCATCATAGAAATGATCCCATAACCTATGGACTCACTTTCACCTCATGTTCTTGAAAATTATTGTTTATTTATTATTATTATTATTATTATTATTATTGTTATTATTATTTCTTCTTTTTGCACAGTTTGTTGTCATCTGCACTCTGGTTGAACGCTCTAGTTGGGCAGCCTTTTGTTGATTCTGTTTTAGTGATTATTCCATAGTTTTGTTGAGTATGCCAACAAGGAAATGAGTCTCAGGGTTGTATACGATGACATATATATACTTTGATAATAAAATTTACTTTGAACTTTAAATATGTAGGTGAGAAATTTAAATTAGAGATAACCAAAGGGCCCATATATTTACAAGTGGTAAGATTCAATTTAAATCTGCTTTCATGTTTGTCCCATTCGGAAGCAATGTTCTAGATTAATATTGTTTGTCTCATTCCATCAACATATCAGACAAACATTAAAAGTTAATGATCCTTTCTTGTCTCCAAATTCCAGCCAGGCATTTCACAGGTTCTCATTTATGCAAACATCTCTTAAATTAGCATTCAGAATCAGATTGATCGTCACTGATCGTCAGTGGAAGACATCAATAATTACTATAAGTTCCACTGAAGGAGGTGGATGAATAGATGGTAGAGCCCAAGAGGAATAGTGAGGTAATGTTCACGGTGCATTCAGAAATCTGATGGTGGAGTGGAAGAAGCTGTTCCTAAAAATTCAGTGTGCATCTTCAGGCTTCTGCATCTCTTCCCTGTTGGCAGTAATAAGAAGAGGACATGTCGCAGATGGTGAAAATGGATGCTCCCTTTTGAAGATGTCCTCAATGGTGGGAAGGTTTGCTCCTTTGATAGGGCCGGCTGAATCTACAACTCTCAGCAATCTCTTTTGATTCTGCACAAAGGAACTAACTTTATACTAGTTAGTGAGCTCTCCACTGCACACCTTTAGAAGTTTGCTAGTCTTTACTGACATACCAAATCTCCACAAAATCCTAATGAAGGATAGTTACAAGCAAACCTCCTTCATAGCTGCATCAATGTGTTGGCCCCAGGATAGATCCTTTGAAATGTTGATGTCCAGGAACAAGAAGCTACTCACCTTTTCCACCTCTAACCCCCTCAATAAGGACTGGTGTGTGTTCTTTAAACTTACTCTGCCGAACTCCACAATCAATTCCTTGGTATTGCTGTCGTTGAGTGCAAGATTGTTGCTGTCACACCACTCTATCATCAAATTGTGCTACTATTTGCCTCTTCATTGCCATCTGAGATTGCACCAACATCAGTGGCATCATTTGTGTCTGTGCACAACTACAAATATATTAAATAAAAGCATGCACGTGGGAGATGGCTTTAACAGGTGTATTCACATTGCAATGAGAGAGAGAGAGAGAGGGAAATGTTCATGTGCAGACAACAGACCAAACTGCAGTGCTAAGGTGGTAGTGGGGAGGGTGGTCATTGCTCGAAAAGAAATAGATCCATACATTACACTTCCTCCCCCTTTAGATTAATGCAACATAAAACTGTAATGTACAAAACATTTGACTTCTATTTCATATAGCCATATTCCAAATCAACATGATTTCACAATAACAGTCCATAGCTAACTTCACTGTTCTGAAGATGCAGTCTTTTGGGTGGTGCTCTATTTCTTTCAGAGTAGAGCTTCTGGACCTGGGGAGCAGCATCAGGTTAGGTTGTGTCTTGTCTAAGACCATGTTCTCAGTTCCCGGTGTCACGTTACTGTCAGTGACATGATCATCACTGAAAGGTAAGTCCGGTGACTGTAAAGTGTCCACCTTGATGGATGGAGTTGACTCAGTTGTGTTCTTTGGTTGAGCATCCAGTATCTGGTCCACATGACATCTCCATTTCTGATCTCCAGCATCCAATGTGTACATCAGTTCTTGTAGCTATCCTACCGGGTGTCCACTTGCCTTCTCAGTAATCACATGCCAGGAGTTCCTGTGCAACCTTGAAGGTCCTTGCTGCTTCACTTGGCAAGTGGCTGAACTGTTTATTCTGTACTTCCGATACAGAAAAAGGGAATTGTCCATCTTATGCTGTAGAGTAATGCCCTCCTCATCTATCACTTTAATGGACTTCTTGAAGGTTTGGATAAATCTTTCAGCTAATCAATTCATTGTTGGGTGCTGAGGAGCTGACTTGAAAAGTCTGATGCGGTTTTTCTTCATGAACGCTCATTCTTCTGACATGTACATTGTCACTCACAATTTGTTCTGGAAAGTTGTTTCTGGTGAAATGGTCCTCAGAGCAGAGACAGTCTCTGCTGTGGTGGTTGACTTCATTGGTATAACTTCCAGCCACTTTGAATGAGCATCCACAGCAATCAGGCACATGGATTCCAGCCAAGTCAATATGTACTCTTTGCCATGGTGTTGACCGCCACTCCCACAGGTAAATGGTACTCGTGGGGGTACATTTTGAGCTTTTTGGCATCCTGAACAGATTTTGGCCAAGTTTTCAATCTGTTTATCTATTCTCGGCCACCACACGTAGCTCTGGGTTAAACTGTTCATCTTGACTGTACCCAGGTGTCCTTCATGCAGATTTTCTAACACTCTAGTGTGCAATCCAGAGGGAACCACAACACGAGATCCATCAGCATACTTTGACACACTGACAGTTGGTCTTGATTTGCTGAGAACTCTGGAAACATAGCGTAAACATGAGCAGGCCATCCTTGCATGGTGATTTCATAGACTTTTGACAAATTTCTGGACTTTCCTTGCTTCCCTTTGTATTTCAGAATTTGTTATCATTGACTTGTCCATCAATGCAGTGTGAAACACTCCTGCTGGGTCACAGTATGAAGACTCTTCTTCCTCAGTTGCCAATAGTGGAAGACGTGACAAGCCATCAGTGTTGCTGTGTTATTTGGTACCCTTGAGCACTATGTTATAAGAGTGGGCTCCTAGAAATAGTGCCCAGCGTTGTAACCAATGAGAAGTCATCACTGAAATTCCCTTCCTGGGATTGGAAATGGAAACTAGGGCCTGGTGATCTGTCACTAGTGTAATCTTTTGTCTATAGAGGAAGTGGTGGAACTTCTTTATTCCCCATACTAGACTAAAAGCCCCTTGGTCTATTTGTGCATAGTTGCATTCTGCGCTCATCAGTGATCTTGAAGCAAATGCAGATCCATCTTTCATAGTGTGTGACAATCAGTGCCAAGAGGGGATGCACAGCACACCAGTCTGACGGGTGGGGATGGATCATAATGGGTGAGTAGTACATTGGATGTTATTAGTCTCTTTATTTCCTTGAATGCTTTTTCACATCTTTCAGACCAATCCCACTTTGCTCCTGTCTGTAACATTCAATAGATGCAGCACTGTAGCAATGTTTGGGAGAAAACAGTGCTAATAATTTATAAGAACCAAGTAAGACATGAGTTGTGATACATTTTCCAGTTTGGGTGTCTGTAGCACTGCTTCAGTCTTCTCTTGTGATTTACGTAAGCCATGCTTGCCAATGACATGTCCACATTATGAGATTACATTCTTGAAAAATTCACATTTCTCTCTCTATGTGCCAGAACATACTCACTCAGATTGGTAAGTGCTTTACCAAGGTTCTGGAGGTGCTCTTCATCATTTTTACAAGTTATGATTATGTCATCAAGGTAACGTTGTGTTCCTAGGATATCTTGGAGCACTTTGTCCATTGCTCGTTGCCAAATTGCTGGAGCTGATGCAAAGTCCAAGACGAGATGATTATACATAGTGCAACAGTCCTTTGTGAGTACTGATCGTGAGGATCTTCCTCCTTGACACCCCAGTCCCCATCTGCAGATAGGCTTAGGACAAATCAATCTTTGAAAACTCTCCCCACTTGCCAAAAATGCAAAAACATCTTCTATTTGTGATATGGGATACTGCGCAGCACACTGCACAAGGTGGATGCACACTTCGAAACCTCAACATATGTGAATGGCTCCGGTCTTCCCTTTGTTGGTCACTAGGACAACGGGAATGGCCCAATTGCTTCACTCAACTTTGGAGGGAATTGCAGATACCTCCAAGTTTTGAAGTTCAGCATTCACTTTAGGACATAGAGCGTAAGGCACTGGATGCACTTCATGAATCTTGGTATTGCTGCTTCATCCAATTTAATCTGGCCTTCATGCCTTTGAGTTTACTAATTCCTTCCTCAAACACCTTCTCATTAGCATTAAGCAGCTCTGCCAGTCTCTGGTTAGTGCTACCATTTGGGGTGCCGTTGCCTATTGATGCCACACTGAGCTCTTTGATAGAGTACCAGTCTAGTTGGATTGTTCTTAAACATCCACATCCGTAAAGTACTGGCCCTCCACTTTTCTGTACTAACTGCTGTGTTTGGCCTCTGTGCATTACATTCATCTTCATTTTGCTTTTGGGAGACACTTTTTTGCCTGTGTAGGTCTTTAGCATCACTGAGGTCTTCTCTAATGGTATCTTAGAAAAACGTCTGTTTTAGTCAACCTCTGAAATTATTGTCAAAGCTGACCCTGTGTCCAGCTCCATGTTCAGTTTTGCGTAAGACACATATATTGTGATCCATATTATAATGCGATCTGCTTCAGTAATACTATACAGTTCTAGGCATGACAGTTCACCTTTGTCAGATTCTGTGTTGTCAATTCTGTTTTACATTCGGTAACTTGATGCATTTATTTAGTTTTGTGTTTGAGACTTTTCACTCAGTTGTGTTTTTGTCTGCCTTGCACACTCTCTCTGTGTAACCTTGTCTGTGATGATTTCTGCAGATCTTCGTTTTTGAACCAGGAGTCATTTGCACCATGGGATGATTTGCCACATTGCTAACATCTTTGGCTTTTTGTACTATTTTGTGCATTTCACATACTAACTTCCTTTTCTGTAGTTCTGCTGCATCCTTTGCTGTAGGCTCTAAAGATATTGCAATAGTCAATGTCCATTCTAAGGTTAGGTTTCCTTTCTCCAATAGCCTCATGTGAGTGCTTTCACTATGCAAGCCTGTCCCTTAATGCATCATAAAGTCCAAATTAAAGTCACGGTACTGGGAAAGTCTGTGCGGTTCTGCAATGTATTCAAAAATGCTTTCATCTTTTGACTGGTTCCTTTTGTAAAATCTAAATCTCTCAGTTATTACCAATGGTTTAGGGCTCAAGTCATTTTGTAAAATAGTAACAATCTATGGGATGATTGGAGTTGATCGAGACTTGAGACTTTTAAAATGCGTCCATGGTCTGCGTTTATCGAATTACAGTATTGTTTTGCACTTATGCTATAAGTATGTGGTTTTGTCAGTGTGAGTCTTGGTTTGCCCTTTTTTTATTTTGTGATATCACTCCAGAGGAACAATGTATCATTTCTTAATGCATGCATGCATTTCTAAATGACAATAAACGAGGACTGAGTGTCCTCATAATCTAATCTCATCGAACGCCTTGCTTGCCAGTTTTGCAGAGGGTACTATGTTGCATGAGAGACTACATTCTTGGGCCCATTCAGCTAAGAAGTGCAGGGGCTTTCTTTTGCTCCTCCATGTTGTTTGCGTTACAATACAGTTCAACCCTCTCCATATGCAACTCCCAGCCTTCATTGGTGCTATCAAGTTAATTAATTCTCCCAAATGAAGCTATCACCATGTTATTTTCACTTGAAGTTCTGCGTGTCTTTCACTGCACTGCACTACGTGTTTGTTACCGTCTGCGACAGCCTTCTCGTGCTGGTTAACTCTCACTGTCTTGTTCCGCAACTGTCAGTGCAAAGTCTCTGACATTCAGGTTTGTACTTGTGTCTGTGCACAACTACATATATATTAAATGAAAGCATGCATGCAGGAGATGGCTTTAACTGGTGTATTCACATTGGAGCGAGAGAGCGAGCAATGTACATGCATAGACAACAGAGCATGTGCAGACAACAGACCCATAAGTAGTACTGGGGGGGGGGGGGGGGCATTATTGTTCCAAAAGAAATACCGTAAATTCCGGCGTATAAGCTGAGAATTTGGCCTTACATTTTGGTCCTAAAATTAGGGGGTTGGCTTATACAGAGGGTGCCAACTTTGGAAAAACAAATACATGAAAGACAGGTAGTATTTATTGGCTGTTTTTGAGTCAAATTCGTTCCACTGTCAATGTAGGAATTCTTTGAATGGTTTGTTTAAACTCACATCTAGTGCCTGGAGCACGGACCACCGGGGATGACTGCAATGTCCGTATTTTCAGATTTCAATGCTGCTTTTGTCTCACCTGACAAGTGCGCTTTGAACATGTCCCAGACAAGTAGCGACTTTTCCTTCCAGAAACCTTCGCCACACCTCTTTAACCTACTTCAAGCAACCCGCTTCGTCCATCCAACAGCATTCTTGAACATAAACAACAACACCCTGCAGGAATTTTCTGAGCAATCTGTTTTTTGTCTCAACACAAGATCACAACTATTCATAAATCGGGTGCACCAACTTCGCATAGCTTTGAAATTTTTGCTGACCTCACGATGTTTATCATCCCATTTCAACGCTTGAACTCAGATAATTTCTCTGATAACAATGTATCCAGACGATCGCTGGTGATTCACCTTTTCTTCCAGTTCTGGCCACTGGCATGTTTTCTCGTGGTTTGCACATTTTGTCTATGGCATTTCCTTTAGCGTGTCCTCTGCCTTTCTCCACTCTCTCACTTGTTTCTCGTTTACACTAAACTTTTTAGCTGCTGCAGAATTATTCGTTCCTTTAGCAAAATCAACAACCTTCAGCATGAAGCCAGCATCATATCGCATTTGTTTTAATCTTTTGTACATGGTGGGTGCAAACTCAATACTGAGTACACATACTGATCCCGCCACCGTGTTATGTTTTAACGAGATTACGATGGGTGTCAGCTTATATTCTGGGTCAGCTTATACACCAGAATTTATGGTAGATCTATACATTACTGTGTCATTGGCAAATGTATAGAAACCATTTGAGCTGTATCTATGCACACAGTCAAGAATGTAGAGTAGTGAGCTAAGTCTGCATCCTTGTGGTGCACCTGTGTTGATTATTGGCAAATAGGTGATGGTATTACCAATCCGCACTGAATGTGATCTCTCAATGAGAAAGTCAAGGAATCCACTTCTAGAGGCCGAGGTTTATTAGTAGTGAGGGATAATGGTGTTGTACGCCGATCTGTAATTGATAAACAGCAAGCCTTACACGGGAAACACAAAGTACACTGCAGCGGCTGGGGTCAAATCAACATGTACAAACAAGCTGGAGGAACTCAGCAGGTCGGGCAGCATCCGTGGAAAGGAGCATACAACGTTTCAGGGCAAGACCATTTGTCAGGAGCCTTACACAGGTATTGCTGTAGTCCAGGTGGTCCAAGGCCAGGTACAGAGCCAGTAAGATCGCATCTGCTGTAGACCCGTTGTGGTGGAAGGCAAACTGCAGAGGGTCCAAGTCCTTGCTCGGGTAATAGTCATTGAAGCAGCTCACCCTGCTCTTCTGGGCCCTCAGTTGTCTATATTCCATCTCCTAATTTTAAACGTTTTTTAAAGTTATCCTAAAATAACCTCTGCTCAAACAAAAAGACTCCAACTTTGCCCAAGGTATTCTTCAGACCTGTGCATTCTTGCAAGATGTAGCACCTAGGAGCGTCTGTTCTGTTACCATCACATTTCTCTTCTTTTCTTTCAATTGTCAGCCTCTCTATCTACTGTCTAAACTCTTCTGAATTTTCCTCTACCGCCTTTTGCAAATTCCCTTCTGGCACAGGATTTTCCCAGTCCATCTACAGAACAAAGATCACTCTTCTCTGTGACAATTTATATAGATTTCTTCTGCACCTTCTCTGCCTTTAAAAATTTGTATTGTACTGAAAACTGAGTATCAAGCTGTAGCTCTGGCTCCATTAGTATTTGATTAAGGTTTACCATGATTTCCTTGCTCCAGCATGCTTTTATTTATACATTATAACCATTCTCTTAAACTGTATTGGAATTTTCAACAAACTATCCATGTGCCTCTATAAACCTTTTTGTTCTTCGATCTATTTTAGTATTTTGTCCTACCGTTTTTCCCCTCTTCCCTTTCTGCCGATGCTTTCATCTTGACCATGCCTAGATGGATCTTCACGTAGCTCATGTAGTTCATGGTACAACTCTCAATCCTCACAAAAGGCAACACCCATCAAGGGCAAGTTCATCTTGGCATTAGTAAAAATGGGGGAAGTAGAATTTCTGCTGCACATTATAGCCATTTGCATGGCCATGCAGACATGAGACAGTGTGGGGTCTTTGCTGGTTTCTCTTTGGATCATTTCTGCCATAATAGGGAGATCTTCAATCTGTATTAGGGAGAATACGCCAAGAGAAGTGCCCTGTCTTGTAAATTTTTCAGGTATTTCCTTTCCCAAGGACAATCCAGCAGTATTTCCATGGTGAGTCATGCTCTTGAATTTGACCTTGTAATTGTCTTTTCAAAGAAACAGAACCCATCTTTCCATTCATGCTGCTGCTGTTAGTGGTGTAGGATTTTGTGAATAGAACATGCGCGAGTCATTTTATGTGCTTAACAAAAGCCACAGCCCTTTACTTCCATTATGAACAAACCTAAAGCAGTCATTACATCAGCCAAGACAAAGTCCCATGGGTGGCATCGTCCACTGAAACAGAGTGTCACTCTCTGCCATAATCAATGGGCAATGCTGGCAGCATACTCACTTGAGCGTTTGTGTCACATAGGAAGTGTCGTCATGAAAGGTTGTCTGAAATGAACAATAGATGACTCTGGCAGCTGGAATCCTTGGTGTCAAGACCTCTGATGTCCTGATACATTGGCACAGTTGAAACTGCATGGTGGGTGGCATACTTCCTGGCATTCATTCCGAAGCATGTGTGATAAAAATATGGACCTGACACTGCCTGGTTCAGAGCTGTGGATGCATCTGAAGAGAGATTTTATTGAGACAAGGAAAGGAGGAGGAATGATGCACATCTGCCAGGCTGAGTGTAGACTATCAACCATTTTAGCAAGCTCCCTATAGTCCTTCACAGATGTATTTGTGAGGGCTAAGCAAACTTCATCAGGCATTTGTTTCATAAAAGAGGTCTTTAAAAATAAAACAAAGATGGTGAATTGCCAGGAAAGATAGCATTAGATAAATTAGTTCTGAAGGCTGAGCATCACCCAGGTCGGCAAGGAGAGCAGCTGGTTGGCAACTCAGATTCAGTCAGTCCAAAAGTCTGTAATAAGTGAGTTTTAAGAGTCACATATTTATCATGTGCAGGCAGGTTTTCTAGTGCACTCACCACTCTGGCTGCAGTGGAAATTCATAGTGATGCTATGACGCAGTAAATTTGGTATTGTCTGTGGTAATTTCTTGCAGCACAAACTGGGCTTCTGCCTGTGTAGACCACAGAGTAGTGTGCTGTCCTCAAAACTCCAGCAGCTCAGAAGCAACCGCATGGGGTGACATTTCATTGAGTAGCTCTGGAATCGTGCAAAAACATCAGGGTCATCAAGTATGGCGTATGTGAACCCCAGGCACAACAATAACACAATGTGCTCAGCCAGTACATTTTCTGCTTGGGCATTGCAATTTTGTTCATGTTCACTTTCATTCCTGACTGAACTCAATTGCATCTCTGTCCTGTTTCCATTGATACAACTATTTCAACAGCCCGTTTAAATGTAAGGTGTGCTTCAAATAAGAGCTGCTTTTGAATGTTTTCTTCTAAAATTCCACAAACTAAATGATCTCTTTGCATCATTAAGCCCATCACTGACCTGGCAATGCTCATACAATCTCTTCAATTCAACCACATATGCTGCGATGGACTCCTCTTCTTTTTTAATCTGCTTATGAAACTACAACATTGTGCAATCAGCAATGACTTTGGTTCTAAATGTTCCTGCATTGCTTTCATGATATCGGCACAGCTAATTCTGGCTGGTTTAGTTAGAATAGTTAGACTTCTAAGCAAACTGTATGCTTTTCCAACCAATGCACACAGAAAAACTGGCACTCACTTCTTATTGGGTATTTCATTTGCTTCAAAATACTGCTCAATTCACTCAGTGTACAATATTCAGTTATCCCTTATGCAATTGAACACATTTATCTTTCTGATGTTGCCAGTCATTTCTACTTTAAAAAAAAATTACTGGATGATTATTATCCCCCAGTACTCACCAAACCAGTGAATTTGTCCATTTTCTTCCTTTCTTTAACTCAAGTATCTTGTTGCTCTTCAGCTTGTAGGTAGCTGTCTCAGGTTTGTTGAAAACCCTCATCACTACGATTATGTTTTGTGACTCCAAAACATAATACTAATTGACACCAAATCCGTGAAGCTGGGAATGCATCTCTTAGGTTCACTTTTAACAAGACACGCACCTATGATGTGAAGGCGTAATGATGTATGCCATTCACATCATTTTATATATAACCCATAATAAACTATTTAAATAGTAAAGAATGCTTAATCAAACAATATATTTACAACATTACTCAAATATTACTGAAATGTTAAATACACTATTTCCTTAGTATCCTCCTCAGGATTCACATCTTCAATAATTGTTACAGCTGCAAATAATGCTTTATTAACTGAAGTCCAAGCAGGAAGAACAGGGGACCCTGTCCTAGCTATTGGAAAACACCATTGTTTATGTCTCTCAATGTTTCTGACAACTTATCAATTGCTTTTTGAAAGTCCATATTTACTACGTCAGGACAAGCTGGAACTTCATCAGAATTGTTAAGTAGGAAGACAGAGCTCAACTATAGCAGAATCAAAATCAAAGTCAGGTTTAATATCACTGGCATACATCATGAAATTTATTAACTTATTGGTAACAATACAATGCAATACATGATAAATATAGAAAATAAATAAATAAATAATAGTAAGGGTATGTATATTAAATAGTTAAATTAAAAATAGCGTTACAAAACCAGAAATAATTTTTAAAAAGTGAGGTAGTGTCCATGGGTTCATTGTTCATTTAGAAATCTGATGGCAGAGGGAAAGCAGCTGTTCCTGAATCACTGACAGTCTGCCTTCAGGCTTCTGTATCTCCTTCCTGATGGTAAAAATGAGAAGAGAGGATGTCCTGGGTAATGGGGGTCCTTTATAATCAACGCTGCTTTTTTGTTGCATCGTTGCTCCATGATGCAGCTGTCTAATTTTATGGCTTTCTGTAGCTTCTTTTAATCCTGTACAGTTGCCCCCTCACCCCCACTCAACCCATACCAGAGGTTGATGCAGTCTGTTGGAATGCGCTTCCCTGTGATCCCTGTATGCAAACTGGTTTATGTTCCCTGGTCTTACTCTTTTTGAAGTGCACAATCAGCTCTTTGGTCTTATGTTGAGTGCAAAGTTGTTGCTGTGACAACACTCGATTAGTTGGTATATCATACTCCTGTACACCCACTCGTCTCCATCTCAGATTTTGCCAACAATAGTTGTATCATCAGCAAATTTATAGATGGCATTTGAACTATGCCTAACCACACAGACATGGGAATGTTCCCACAAGAGGTCACAGTGTTTAAGGATCCTGAGGTTGTTATGTGTGAGGCCACTTAAGGAGCAATTTACTCTGCATTTACCCTAATCAAAGACTGGAACATCCAAGAGTAAAAAGCTCCTAATACTGGCAATGAATTTCAAGCCTGGTAAACACATGCAAACAAAAAAATTACTATCTTGTGTAAAAGCAAACTGGTGGCA
Source organism: Hypanus sabinus (assembly GCF_030144855.1). Classification (NCBI taxonomy): domain Eukaryota; kingdom Metazoa; phylum Chordata; class Chondrichthyes; order Myliobatiformes; family Dasyatidae; genus Hypanus; species Hypanus sabinus. The sequence goes on from NC_082712.1 coordinate 126,749,999, forward strand.
GAACATTCCAAGAATGTCAAAGTGTGGTAGACTACGTGGAAGGTGCTGATATCTTGGAGATTGTTTTTCTCAGTTCAGCCCCCATAGCCCTTTATTAGCTGCATTCTTGAAATACAGAGATCTATTGATATCAGGTGGAAGCCTAATGACCTTGGAGTTAATGATCAGGAGGACTGAAACTGGGAAGGTGGCCCCTAATGTTTATCCTGCAGTGCTGACAGATTTATTACAGATTATGCATCCATGGGTACAACTTGCTGAAACATGATAGCAGTTTATCTGTGTGCTTGTGGGCCTGGCTTTAAAAATGAATTAAGAAAATGTAGAGAGGTCCTGAAGAAAAAGGATTCCAGATCACCACAAATTCTGAGCATATTTTGTGAACTAAATTGGGTTATATTGTGTTTTATTTTAAATTTAATCCTCTCGCTTCAGGTTGTTTATTTTTTTTTAAAAAACATCCATTCTCCTTCTGATCATGACAGAGATTATCAAAGTATCAGTTAACCACCAACAATTCACTGAAGTGCCTAATCTTTAGGTCAGTCAAGGGATCTATTCAAATACAATGGCAGCCCCAGCTGAACTCAAGCATGCTATCAAGAATCCTTTACCAGCCAAGCTTCCTAAGTAGTTGTGATTGGATAATGATCAGGAACGTGACCCCTGGTTGGCCTTTCCGATCTTCCACATTCACTTTGATACACTCAAACATATCAAAGGTAGCCTACAAGACCAGTTCCAGCACCTTTCTATGGGAAGAGGATTGCATTTTATCCTTACATCTGCATGGCTTGGTGTTACACAACATGTTTTGTTGTACTTACCCTGCATTTGGATCCTTTCTCAGCACTACAACCCTTCAGGCAAATTTGCAAAGGCTGCCAGTGATTCTTTTGTACATGGTTGATGTAACATTGGCACGCCAGCTGTGTAGCTCAGTCATCAATCATTCTCACAGAACGTCATCAGCTCCAACTTATCGCTTGATGGAAGCCTTGCTGAGTGGAAGCAAATCCAACATAGAAATTACCACCACAGCCTTGGCATCAGTGGCTCTCCCTCATACATTTTAAAATGAAGTGCTGTCAGTAGAGATGAGGAGAAAATGCTAGGGTTCCAAACCATTCAGCAACAATCTGTATCTCTCTTCACAACAGCTCACATTCAGAAGGAATTGGATAGCAAAGATTGACCAACAAGGAGATTAAGCACACCATGTAAGATAAATATCTGTATTTTAAACATGTTGATACTTCTTGTGCAACAATTAATTACAGCAGCAGACATTGCATTTTCTCTCTTCTTAACAATTGTTGCAGAAAACATGGCAAAGTTATGAAGTAATACACACAAAATGCTGGAGGAGCTCAGCAGGCCAGGCAGAATCTATGGAAAAGAGTAAATAGTCAACAATTCGGGATGAGACCCTTCCTCAGGATTGGGGAAAAAAGATAGGAAGTTGGAATACTTCCGGTAATGACCCCCCCCCCCTTCTCCTTCACCATTCCCCATTCCCAATTCCCTCTCTCAGCTTACCTCCTTGCCTACCCATCAACTCCCTCTGGTGTTCCTCGCCCTTTCCTTTCTTTCATGTCCTTCTGTCCATTCCGATCAGATCCCACCTTCTCCAGCCATTTATCTCTTTCACCAATTGACTTCCCAGTCTTTACTTCACCCTTCCTCCCTTCCAGTTTCACTCATCACCTTGTGTTTCTTCCTCAACCTCCCTCCACCTTCTATATTTGACTCCTCATCTTTTTCTCCAGTCCCGAGGTAGAGTCTTGGCCCAGAATGTCGACTGTTCACTCTTTTCCACAGATGTCACCTGGTCTGCTGAATCCTTTCAGTATCTTCTTTGTATATTACTTTGATTTCCAGCATCTGCAGATTTTCTCTTCTCTGCAATGTTATAAATACTGTTGATGTACAAGTCAATTAGCCTAGATTAATGTCAGAGCCCTGTCCACTAAGCTACCTGATTTCAGTTGTTGGAGTAGAGTAAACAACACAAAAGATTGTCTTCCCTACCGATTTAGAATTGAAGCAATTGAGGATCTACTTTGAAGTTGCCATTAGTACACAGAATCTCAAAATGAGCAAATATCAAAGCAATGTTTTAAAAAATGTTATTAACTAAACTAGACATGAGCTTACTTGAAAGGAAATGCTACACTAAGAGACAAATGAGAAAACTACCTCCTGTAGCTAATAAACTGGCCACCAAGTATATGTTCATGGTCTTCTGCTGCTGTAGCCCATTAACTTCAAGGTTCGACATGTTGTACGTTCAGAGATGTTCTTCTCCACATCACTGTTGTAATGCAGGGTTACTTGAGTTGCTGTCACCTTCCTGCCACTTTGAAGTAACTATCCATTCTCTGACCTCCCTCATTAACCAGGCATTTTCACTCACATAATTGTTGTTCACTGGATGAGTTTTTGTTTATCGCAGATTTCTCTGGAGACTGTTGAGCATGAAAATCACAGAGTTCAGCAGATTTTTAAGAATCTCCCACTGCCCTGTCTGGCACCACAAAATATTACATGGTCAAACCCACTGAGATCACATTTCTGATGTTTGGTCTGAACAACACCTGAACCTCTTGATTTTGTCTGCATTCTTTAATGCTTTGAGTTACTGCCACGTGATTGGCTGATTGGATAGAGAGCAGGTGTACCTAATAAACCAGTCACTGAGTGTATTTCCATTTTACCTAAAGGGAAATTAGTTTATTTCAATTAATTACAGTGCTGTGGAAATATTATCCTTTGGAAAAGAACAGAAAATATGTTGATAAAGATAATAGTGAGAAATAAGTGTATGATAAAAGAATCTAAAAGAGTTATAGGTATTAATATTGGTGGAGAATCAATTAGAACAATTACAGAATTTAACTTGGTAAACAGAAAAAAAGGGAATTCAGATTTGATATAAGGTAGATTCCGGTTAGCTGGGCTGCCAGTTAATCGGAGGATCTGTTTATTTGGGGCAAGTCTGAAAGGTCAAAAACTAATTGAGAAAATAGTTGGGATTCCCTTCATTTATTTGGGACACTATGACAGTTAATTGGGAAGGAGACCATTGCCAAACAGTTTCTCGGTCGTGTACACTTCTTTGGCTGTTAGACACTATACTGACCTTAGAGCAAGTAGCGTCAGTTTCAGGTGTTTTGTGTTCAAAAAGCAGTGTTTTTTGTCACTGATAGTTAATGAGAAATAAGCGGTAAGACAATTCAGAACTGTTTTTCTCACTGTGGTTTCAAGCAATCAGGCTTAGAGTTCTCAAAAACAACCATGAGTGAAATAAGATCAAAAGATATAGGAGCAGAACTAGGCCATTCAGCCCATCAAGTCTGCTCTGCCATTCAATCACGGGCTGATCCAATTCTTTCAGTCATCCCCACTCCCCTGCCTTCCCCCCATACCCTTTGATGCCCTGGCTAATCAAGACCTTATCTATCTTTGCCTTAAATATACCCAATGACTTGCCTTCCACAGCCACTCGTGGCAACAAATTCCACAGATTTACCACCCTCTGACAAAAGTAATTTCTTCGCATCTCTGTTCTAAATGACCCACTTGGTGGCACAATAGTATCAGTGCCAGACTCCGGAGCAAAGGTTCCCAAGTTCGGATCCAAGTTTGGTTGAGCATCGAGCTGGCAGCTCAACCTCATAAAGACACGAATAGCTTGCTACAGAAACACCGTCATGACGGTGCCCCAATAACTCCACTACCGAGTTAAGTGCTATTCTTCTTCTTTCTTCTTCTGTTCTAAATGGACATTCTTCAATCCTGAAGTATTGCTCTCTTATTCTAGATTCCTCTACCATGGGAAATAACTTTGCCGTATCTAATCTGTTCAGGCCTTTAAACATTCAGAATGTTTCTATGAGATCCCCCCCCCCCCCTCATTCTCCTAAATTCCAGGGAAAACAGCCCAAGAGCTGCCAGACATTCCTTATACGGTAACCCTTTCATTTTTGGAATCATTCTCATGAACCATCTCTGAGTCCTCTCAATGTCAATATATCCTTTCTAAAATAAGGAGCACAAAACTGCACACAATACTCCAAGTCTGGTCTCACAAGTGCCTTATAGAGCCTCAACATCACATCTCTGCTATTACATTCTATACCTCTAGAAATGAATGCCAACATTGCATTCAACTTCTTCACCACCGACTCAACCTGAAAGTTAAACTTTAGGGGATCCTGTACAAGAACTCCCAAATCGCTTTGCACCTCTGCATTTTGAATTCTCTCCCCATCTAAATAATAGTCTGCCTGTTTATTTCTTCCACCAAAGTGCATGACCATACACTTTCCAACATTGCATTTCATTTGCCAATTCTTTGCCCATTCCCCTAAACTATCTAAGTCTCTCTGCAGGTTCTCTGTTTCCTCAACGCTACCCAGTCCTCCATTTATCTTTGCATCATTCTCCATCATAATTTTCACTGCACATACTTCACTTCTCTGACACTCTTTAATGTCCAGTATATTGCAGATGTCTTCCACTATGAAGACTGAAGCAAAATATACATTCAGTCCCTCTGCCACCTCTGTGTCTCTCATTACAATATCTCCAGCATCATTTTCTATTGGTCCTATATCTACCCTCAATTCCCTTTTACCTTTACATACTTAAAAAAGCTTTTAATATCTTCTTTGATATTAGTCACCAACTTCCTTTCATAATTCATCTTTTCCTTCCTCATGACCTTCTTAGTTTCCTTCTGTAAGTTTTTAAAAGCTTCCCATTCCTTCACCTTCCCACTAGCTTAGACTTCCTTGTACGCCCTCTCTTTTGCTTTTACTTTGGATCTGACTTCACTTGTTAGCTATGGTAGCATCCTTCTTCCATTCGAAAATTTCTTCTTATATGGAATATATCTGACTTGCACTTCCCTTATTTTTTGCAGAAACTCCAGCCATTGCTGCTCTGCTGTCTTTCCTGTTAGTGTCCCTTTCCAATCAACTTGGTAGCCGGTTCCCCTCTCATGCCATTGTAATTTCCTTTTCTCCAACAAAATACTGACACATTGGACATTGGAAATTAAATGATTTTACTACTTCAAGTTAGGAATTACGAAGAATATGAAGGTATCAACAATTGTCTTGAATGTTACAATGACAATGAAGATTTGGAAGATGCAATTGTCAAAAACTTTGTACGGAGGAACCCCATTATCTTTATTAAGTGTCTGGTGATTTTTGATCACTTACAGTCAATCAAAAGAACATGGCAGCATACACTGGATGAATTCCTCCATTGATAACTATTAGGAGCTAATACAGTTTTATCATACTGCAATAGTATAGGTTATATTTAATTTAAATACATAATTTGTTACACAGTTAAATGATAGTTTGCCTCTTTTATATCTTTTCTTTATTTCCATGAAATTTCAGCTAATTTGGGCAGCTGCTTAATTGGACTAATATTTACTCGTCCTGGTGTGTCCCAATTAACCGGAATACACTGTGTTGAAATTTTAGCAAAGACTCAGAGAATATTCCAGACAAATCTACTGGAGCCCTTTCAGAATGCAAGACCAAGAGAAACATAAGCAGAAGTGGGGTTCCATGGTACTATAGTGATTTGCACAACTCTATTTCTGTTTGGGTTGGAGTTCAAAGTTCAGAGTTCAGTTTGGATGCCATTGGTAAGGAGTTCACACATCCTTCCCATGAAGGTGTGGATTTCTTCTGGGTGCTCTGGTTTCCTAACACATTGCACAGGTGTATTGGTTAGTCATTATTACTATAATTATTAAGCCCATCACTGAACTCTTTATGTTCAAACAATCCCTTCAACTCAGCCACATAAGCTGTAATGGACTCCCCTTCCTTTTGATTCCACTGATATAACCTAAAGCACTCTGCAATCAATAATGACTTTGGCTCTAAATGTTCCTGCATTACTTTCATAATATCAGCAAAGCTCACTTTGGTGGGTTTAATTGGAGTAGTTAAACTTCTAAGCAAGCTGTTTGCCTTTAAACCTAAGGCACTCAGCAAAACTCACACATGCTTCTCATTGGCTATTTCTGTTGCTTCAAAATACCGCTTAATTTGCTTAGTATACACAAGTCAGTTATCCATTTTACAATCAAATGCATCTATCTTTCCAACGTAGGCAGCTATTTTTGTTCCTTTTTTCTAGTTGTGATTATTATCACAAACTCAGTTTTTATGAATCCATAAATTCATCAATTTCCTGCCTTTTTTTACTCAACAGTCTTTTCTCTCCCTTTCGCATCTGATCTTTTCTCATTGTGCTTTTTTTTAATCTCTGTTATCTCACTGCACTTCAACAGGTAGGCAGTCATCCCAGGTTCTTTTAAAACTTCCCCATCACGATAGTTATGTTTTGTAATTCCAAAAAACAGAAAAACTAATTGAAAGCAAAAACATGGAATCAAGAGATAATTTCTGAATGCTCATTGTTCCTTTAATTAGACTTATTAATATGATTTAGAGCTGTAATGACATTCAATTTACATACTTTTACATATGACACCTCTTTTTACTGGGCATCTTTAGAAACAGCTCGTTAGCCCCTTGCTAACAGTGACTGGACTCTGTGGCAAGAAGCCTACCTTTCTCTGGCTTCATATGTCCAGAGTGTATGTAACTTTGATCCCACCAAATCTGTGAGATTGGGATGTCTCATCCACCAAAACCCCACTATGTGTGAATGCTGTGTGACATACTTCTCCTGGAATCGGCTGTCAGCATGAAATAACATATCGCGCTCTGCACTCAATTATAAAGAAGTGTATTTATGAACATTAACTTAACCAAAGTGTTAATAAAGAAAAAAAGGGGCCCATTATAATTGAACAGTTAAATGTGCACAGGTTGGAGTTGAAATCTTCAAAAGCTCATATTCACCAATCCTTGATAGACATCTGCATCTTGGCTCCATCGAATCGCATTTACCCACCGGATCAATTCCTACGGCTGGTTCTTTCCAGTGTCTTCGCTCTTCATCTCCCGCCAAGCAAAAACCAGGACCAACCTTAGTCTCCATCACAAAACCTCCCCCCCCCCAACCCCCCATGTACTCTAGAACCTTCTCCCAGTTGCATCATCCTACTTGGATGACACACATTCCTAAGCCTCCCTTACCTTCAACCAGGCAGAAAGCAGAACAGACTGCTCTTACAGAGTGGCTAAAATGAAATACCTACAGCACAGCAGTAAAAATGTAAACCAGGGTGTTACACATATACCCCATGGTGCGTTATATAGACAAGAACAAGTGCTTAATCAAACAATTACTCAAATATTACTGAAATATTAAATACACAACAGATCTCCTCACATTAATTAATATACTCAGTCTTTGCCTTGAACATACCCAGTGATTCAGCTGCCACAGTACGTTTGAGTAAAGAATTCCAAGGGTTCACTATCCACTGGGTGAATAAAAATGTTACCATCAAATGGCTCACCTATTAGTTTGAGACTGCAGTCTCTAGTCTACGGAACCTCAGCATGTTTGCATCCAGTCTGCTAACCCTGCAAGAATTTGATACATTTCAAACAGATCGTCTATCATTCTTCTAAACTTTCAACACTATGGTTCAATCTGCTTAATCTTTCCTCATAAGGTGTTCCTAACACCATCAATGACAAACCCCTTCCCCTACCACCATTCCAAAAATCAATCTGATAAACTTTTTTTGCACTCCCTCCTTCTCAAGTATATTCTACCTTAGATAGGAAGATAATGCTCACAATATTCTAGGTGTTATATCACTTGGACCCTAAACAGGGGTACCCAAACTTTTTTTTGCTATGGATCCCTACCATAAACTGAGGGTTCTGTGGACCCCAGGCTGGAAACACCTGCTATAGAACATCAGTACTGTTCCTATACTCAATTTCTTTTGCAATAAAGGCCAGCATACTTCCTACTTGTGTGCCGGACCTGGGTGTTAGCTTTCAAAAATTCACTTACATGGCACTTAAGTCCCATTTAGTTTGATCTAATACAAATCTAATTTCTCACTAACCAAAGATGGACCACTCTTCCAGTGGGATTGTTGAGATTTAAATAAGAAATATATAATTTGTCGACTATGTATTAATTCTTTAAATGTTAGCCACCAAATGTTTACAGTAATTTCTTTTCATGGAAATAATTTGGAAAATGTGTAGCTCGGGTAATTGATGGTTGGGTTGAGTTGTTTTCTGATCTTGGCAATTTACTTGTAAACATGTTGTCACCATACGAGGAGATATCATCAGTGTGCTGTTGACTGTGGTGTGTCCTCTGAATGCTTGGCCTTTATGTACTTTTCAATCTGCTGGTTCGACACTATTTCAGAAAATCAGTTGTGATGCGGGGAGGAAGTCCTGGCTCTGATCAGCTGTGTGGTGAACTTCATCTGGTGTGATCTTGAATTTGGCCTGCATCAGCTCTAAAGTAGGATAACATCAGAACTGAGTTTCCAAAATGATGTTAAATCAGCTGAGTGAAAAGTATATAAAAGCCAAGAATTTGTAGGACACACCACAATCAACAGTGTACTGGCAATGTCTCCTTGTATGGTGACAAAACGTTTGCAAGTAAATTGGCAGATCAAAGAACAACTCCATCCAACCATTCCTTTTCATATAATTTCCCAGTGAATCAAATTTAACTTAAACCACATACTTCTGTGTGGGAAAACAGAAGGAGGAAGATACATCTAGATGTTGAAAACTAGAGAAAGATGAAGGCTGCAGAAAAGGAGGAAGCCTGATGCACCATCAATAACTCACACTGAGACGTAGGCGAGATATCGGCTTTTATTGACTGGAAGAAGGAACCAGGAGTGAGTGTCTATCATACAAGGTCCTGGAGACTGAGGCCGATCTTCAGGCCGCAGGTCTCCTTTATACAGGGGCCTGTGGGAGGAGCCACAGGAGCAGTCAGCAGGGGCGTGTCCCGACAGGCACATAGTTCACCACAAAGCCATGGAGGGATTGTCTACTGAGTCTCTGTGGGTGGAAGTTAGGTACAGCAAGGAGTCAATAATTCTACTGTGTGTTTTTTTATAGACCACACAATAGTAACAGGGATATCGAGCAGCAGATAGGGAGACAGATTCTGGAAAGGTGCAATAATAACAGGGTTGTCATGGTGGGAGATTTTAGTTTCCCCAATATTGATTGGCATCTCCCTAGCAAAAGGGAATTAGATGGGGTGGAGTTTGTTAGGTGTGTTCAGGAAGGTTTCCTGACATAATATGTAGATAAGCCTACAGGAGGAGAGGCTGTACTTGATCTGGTATTGGAAAATGTACCTGGTCAGGTGTCAGATCTCTTGGTGGGAGAGCATTTTGGATATAGTAATCACAATTCTATCTCCTTTACCATAGCATCGGAGAGGGATAGGAACAGACAAGTTAGGAAAGCATTTAATTGGAGTTAGGGGAAATATGAGACTGTCAGGCAGGAACTTAGAAGCATAAATTGGGAACAGATGTTCTCAGAGAAAAGTATGGCAGAAATGTGGCAGATGTTCAGGGGATATTTGTGTGGAGTTCTGCATTGGTACATTGCATTGAGACAGGGAAAGGATGGTAGGGTACAGGAACCATGGTGCACAAAGGCTGTTGAAAATCTAGTCAAGATGAAAAGAAGAGCTTGCAAAAGGGTCAAAAAGTGAGGTAATGATAGAGTCTCAAAAATTATAAGGCTAGCAGGAAGGAGCTTAAGAATGAAATTAGGAGGGCCAGAATGGGCCATGAGAAGGCCTTGGTGAGCAGGATTAAGTAAAACCCCAAGGCATTCTACAAGTATGTGAAGAGCAAGAGGACTAGACTGAACTCCTGCCTCAGCAAGGACCTGGACCCACTGCAATTTGCCTGTTGCCACAATAGGTCAATGGTAGGTGCAATTTCAATGGCTCTCCACACGGTTTTAGACCACCTGGACAACACAAACACCTATGTCAGGATGCTGTTCATCCACTATAGCTCAGCACTTAATACCATCATTCCCACAATCCTGATTGGGAAGTTGCAGAACATGGGCCTCTGTGCCTCCCTCTGCAATTGGATCCTCAACTTCCTAACCGGAAAACCACAGTCTGTGTGGGTTGGTGATAACATGTTCTCCTCCTGACGATCAACATTGGCGCACCTCAGGAGTGTGTGCTTAGCCCACTGCTCTACTTTCTACTTACACATGACTGTGTGGCTAGGCATAGCTCAAATACCATCTATATGTTTGGTGATGATACAACCATTGTTGGTAGAATCTCAGGTGGTGATGAGAGAGTGTACAGGAGTGAGGTATGCCAACTAGTGGAATGGTGCCGCAGCAACAACCTGGCACTCAAAGTCAGTAAGACGAAAGAGCTGATTCAGAAAGGGAAAGATGAAGGAACACATACCAATCCTCATAGAGGGATCAGGAGTGGAGAGAGTGAGCAGCTTTAAGTTCCTCGGTGTCAAGATCTCTGAGGATCTAACCTGGTCCCAACATATCGATGCATTTATAAAGAAGGCAGGACAGCAGCTATACTTTATTAGGAGTTTCAAGAGATTTGGCATGTCAATAAATACACTCAAAAACTTCTACAGTTGTACTGTGGAGAGCATTCTGACAGGCTGCATCACTGACTAGTATGGAGGGGCTACTGCACAGGACTGAAAGACGTTGCAGAATGTTTTAAATCTAGTCAGCTCCATCTTGGGTACTAGCCTACAAAGTACCCAGGACATCTTTAGGGTGTCTCAGAAAAGAAGCATCCATTATTAAAGACCTCCAGCACCCAGGGCATGCCCTTTTCTCACTGTTACCATCAGGTAGGAGATACAGAAGCCTGAAGGCACATACTCAGTGATTCAGGAACAGCTTCCTCCCTTCTGCCATCCGATTCCTAAAGGGACATTGAAGCTTTGGACACTACCTCACTTTTTTTAAAGTATACAGTATTTCTGTTTTTGCACATTTAAAAAAATCTATTCAATATACATAATTGATTTACTTGTTTATTTATTATATTTTGTTTTATTTATTATTTTTTTCTCTCTCCCTGCTAGATTATATATTGCATTGAACTGTTACTGCTAAATTAACAAATTTCATGTCACATGCTGGTGACAATAAACCTGATTTTGATTCTTATTCTGATTCTGATAAGACATGAGAGAATAAGACCAATCAAGTGTGACAGTGGAAAAGTGTGTATGGAACTGGAGGAGATAACGGAGGTACTTAATGAATACTTTGCTTCATTATTCACTATGGACAAGGACCTTAGTGATTATAGAGATGACATGCAATGGACTGAAAAGCTTGAGCATATAGACATTAAGAAAGAGGATGTGCTGAGCTTTTGGAAAGCATCAAGTTGGATAAGTCACTGGACGAGATATACCCCAGGCTACTGTGGGAGGCGAGGGAGCAGATTGCTGAGCCTCTGGCAATGATCTTTGCATCATCAATGGGGATGGGAGAGGTTCTGGAGGACTGGAGGGTTGCAGATGTTGTTCCCTTATTCAAGAAAGGGAGTAGAGATAGCCCAGGAAATTATAGACTAGTGAGTCTTATTTCAGTGATTGGTAAGTTGATGGGAAAGATCCTGAGAGGCAGGATTTATGAACATTTGGAGAGGCATAATATGATTAGGAATAGTCAGTATGGCTTTGTCAAAGGCAGGTTGAGCCTTACTAGCCTGATTGAAATTTTTGAAGATGTGACTAAACACGTTGATGAAGGTAGAGCAGTAGATGTAGTGTATATGGATTTCAGCAAGGAACTTGTTAAGGTACCCATACAAGGCTTATTGAGAAAGTAAGGAGGCATGGGATACAAGAGGACCTTGCTTTATGGATCCAGAATTGGCTTGCCCATAAAAGGCAAAGAGTGGTGTGCCTCAGGGATCTGTTCTGTGACCTCTTCTCTTTGTGACTTTTATAAATGATCTGGATGAGTAAGTGGAGGAACACACACAAAATGCTGGTAGAATGCAGCAGGCCAGGCAGCATCTATAGGAAGAAACATTGTCGACATTTTGGGCCGAGACCCTTTGTCCCGACCTTCGGCCCGAAATGTCGACAGTGCTTCTTCCTATAGATGCTGCCTGGCCTGCTGTGTTCCACCAGCATTATGTGTGTGTTGCTTGAATTTCCAGCATCTGCAGATTTCCTCGCGTTTGAGTAAGTGGAGAGGTGGGTTAATAAATTTACTGATGACACAGAGTTTGGGGGTGTTGTGGATAGCGTTGAGGGCTGTCAGAGGTTACAACAGGACATCGACTGGATGCAAAACTGGGCTGAGAAGTGGCAGATGGAATTCACCCCAGATAAGTGTGCGGTGGTTCATTTTGGTAGGTCAAATATGATGGCAGAATATAGTATTAATGGTAAGACTCTTGGCAGTGTGGAGGATCAGAGGGATCTTGGGGTCTGAGTCCATAGGACACTCAAAGCTGCTGCGCAGGTTGACCGTGTAGTTAAGAAGGCATACAGTGCTTGGGCCTTCATCAATCGTGGGATTGAGTTTAAGAGCCGAGAGATTAGTTACATCTTTATAGAACCCTGGTCAGACCACACATGGAATACTGTGCTCAGTTCTGGTTGTCTCACTACAGGAAGGATGTGGAAACTATAGAAAGAGATTTACAAGGATGTTGTCTGGATTGGGGAGCATGCCTTACGAGAATAGGTTGAATGAACTTGGCCTTTTCTCCTTGGAGCAATGGAGGATGAGAAGTGACGTAATAGAGGTGTACAAGATGATGAGAGGCATTGATCATGTGGGTAGTCAGAGGCTTTTTCCCAGGGCTGAAATAGCTGCCACAAGAGGGCACAGGTTTAAGGTGCTTGGAAGTAGGCACAGAGGAGATGTCAGGGGTATTTTTTTTTTTTATTTTATTTTTTTTTACGCAGAGTGGTGAGTGCGTGGAATGGGCTGCCAGCAACGGTGGTGGAGGTGGATATGATAGGGACTTTTAAGAAGCTTCTGGATAGGTGCATGGAGACCATAAAAATAGAGGGCTATGGGTAACCCTAGGTAATTTCTAGGTAGGTGCATGTTCAATACAGCATTGTGGGCCGAAGGGCCTGTATTGTACTGTAGGTTTTCTATGTTTCTAATTCAAAGTCAAGATGAACTGGTTGTCAGAGGATGTAAAGTGGATAAGGTGCATGGAAGCAGCACTATGTAGAAAGAGCAGAGAGTCACCTTGGAATCGTAATCCAGGTCTTGATATTAATATGCACTCTGTCATCATGAAGTGAATGGTATTAAAGCATGCCCAGCTTGGGCTGATAACAAATTTGAAGACAATGTGAAACTCAAAGACTGGTTAATAACATCAAAATAGCATTGACAGTGCGTGGGTCTGGTTGTGCCCACTTGCACGGAGCGAATTTTGTGCTGGGTTGGGAGCCTCCCAGTGGAAGAGCACATCTGGACCATATAGTGTGGGGTTGACACCGCCCTGGTGGTGTTAAGAGGGTTGTTCTGCTCGAAAGCAGTGTGTTATACAACAGAGAAATAGATGCTCATGAAGATGAGGAAGAAAGACAAACACTAACAATCTGCAGCATAGAACGACAAAGAGGATATTTGAATATAACTAGCAGGGATGGGGCACAGTCTCAGGATCTAATCATTATTTTGTACAAAACAATTGCCCCTTTATCTTGTGTACTATGTGTAACTTGGCATTTAAAACTGTACCGTTGGAGACACAGACACTAGAGAGAAAATTCAAAGAAGAGAAACCAATTTCATAATTATCTACCTGAGTTATACCTATAAACTTACCCGGTGAATTAGCACAGTTAGATAGTTTAGTTACACACAATATTAAGACAAACCTTTATACCAAAGCTTCTACATGGGTTCATTCATTGATAAGAAAGGGGCAATTAAGAGTTAATGCATACCTGCTTCACAACCAAAGTAAAATGTTAAGCATAAGCGTATCTACTACAATAATGGACTGATTAACTCCAAGGGGATGCTCCTTTCCTTTCAGGAGGCACGACAGAAGTTTCCTAACATTTTACCCTGATATTATTAAGTATATTCTCTCTTGAAGTTATCAACTATGAGTCAGTATTCCAACACATTCATGATAATTGAAGGCTGTTGATAGTGGTGACTGAATAGGACATGAGCCCCAGAAGATGGAACTTCATTATTTTTAAATTCAGAACTTTAATGGCTTCTGAGGTGGAACAATTCTACTGTTGTTCCTTCACAAGCTTCTAGTTTTTATTATTCCCACTAGCAAGAAATTCTCCTGTCTTTTTCCTATTAAAAGAGTTAACATGAGGCTAAACGTTTCCATTGACAAGGGGTTGAAAATGCCAATCTTCTCCACAGGTTGTCTCCTTGCTGCACAACCCGCAGATCTCAAGGGTCTTGGTTCTTTAGCAAATAAATTGGAAACATTTCTAGTGTCACACCTTGCTATAACAAGTGAGTAAGTGTGCCCAACAAAAGTCAAGAGTTGAAAAAATTGATTAGTCACAACATCCTGTTAATGCAAGCGATTTTATTTAGCGCCAGGTGAAGAAAACACAAAAGCTGCCCAAAATTTGTGAAGGAAAAAAGTATTTACATATAGACAAACGAAAACAAACATGCATGTACAAAAATTTACAAATATGCAGAGACTTTCTCCATGATCAGCTTTGTCTTTAACTTTCCAATAGAACTATAATATTCCTCAATAATTTCCTCAAAAATTGCAGTAGATTAGTCAGGCAGGATTTTTCTTTCAGGAAACCGTGCTGGCTTTGGCCTATCTTGTCATGTGCCTCCCGGTACTCTGTAATCTCATCCCTAACAATCAATTCCAACAACTTCCCAACCACTGATGTCAGGCTAACAAGTCTATAGTTCCCTTTCTGCTGCCTCCCACCCTTCTTAGATAGTGGAGTAACATTTGCAATTTTCTAGTCATTCGGTACAATGCCAGAATCTATCGATTCTTGAAAGATCATTGTTAATGCCTTAGTTTCTCCTTCTCAAAATTGAAAGTGAACTTGATCGTATTTTGATCACTGTTCCCTAAGGGTTCCTTAACCTTAAGCTCTCATATCACCTCTGGATCATTGCACAACACCCATTCCAGTACAGTTGATCCTCTAGTGCAGGGGTTACCAACCTTTTTTGCACCGCGGACTGGTTTAACATTGACAATATTCATGCGGAACTCGTTTGCGATCAAGCTCAACAGTGGGTGTGACAAGAATGAGGAAAGATGCAGCTGACTCATATCGTTTCATACTGCCAAATCATATCATTTTCTCGCGGCCCGATAGCACATGCTTTGTGGCTCGGTGGTTGGGGACGACTGCTCTAGTGGGCTCAACAACAGACTCTTATAAAAAGCCATCCCTTAGACAGTCTACAAATTCTCTCTCTTGAGGTCCAGTACTGGCCTCATTTTCCCAATCCACTTTCATGTTAAAATACCCAATGATCATCATGACATTACCGGTCTGACGTGCCTTTTCTATCTCCTACTGTAATTTACAATCCACATCCTGGCTGCTGTTTGGAGGCCGGTATACAACTGCCATTAGGGTCCTTTTACCTTTGTCATTTCTTAAGTCAACCCATTGAGACTCTACACCTGCTGATCCTACGTCACCCCTTTCTAATGATTTAATATTATTTCTTATACACAGGGCCACACCACCCCCTCTGCCTACTGACCTATCTTTCCAATACACTGTATATCCTTGGACATTCAGCTCCCAAGGCAGCCATCCCTTAGCCAAGTTTCAGAGATCGCCACAACGTTATACTTGCCAATCTTTAGTTGAATTTCAAGATTGTCCATTTTATTTCTTGTGCTGCATGCATTCAAATATAACACTTCCAGTCCAGTATTTGTTGCTTTTTAACTGCACCACACCTCTATTGCCCTGTAACTCATCCCACTGGCTGTGATTATGCCTCATCTCCTGCCTGTCCTTTCTATCATCTCTGTTGCACACTATCTTTGATTTATTTCTTTTTTCCCCTTCCTCAGCCCTATCACTGCAGTTCCCACCCCACCGCCAAGTTAGTTTAAACCCTTCCAAACAGCCCTGTTACACCTGCCTGCTAGGATATTGGACCCGTTTCGGTTCAGGTGTAACCCGTCCTTTTTGTACAGGTCGTACCTCCCTCAGAAGAGGCCACAATGATCCAGGAACCCGAAACCCTGCCCTCTACACCAGTCTCTCGGCCACGCATTAATATGCCTGATCATACCATTCTTGCACTTGTTAGCACGTGGCACAGGCGGCAATCCTGCAATTACTACCCTGGGGGTCCTGCTTTGTATCTTCCTACCCAACTCCCTGAATTCTCTCTTCAGGACCTCCTCCCTTTTTCTACCCACGTCATTGGTACCAACATATACCAAGACTTCCGGTTGTTCACCCTCTCCCTTCAGAATACTCTGCACCCGATCCGAGATATCCTGTACCCTGGCATCTGGGAGGCAACACACCATGTTGGTATCTCTATCAGGCTGTCGGTTCCCCTATGACTACTGCAATCCTCATCTTCTTCTCTCCCTTCTGCACCACAAAATCAGGCCAAATGACAATTAAACTTGAACTTGAACTATATGGAGCTATTGTTACATTCTGAAGTTGGAGGTGGTCAACTTAACTGTGATGTTCAGTGGGAAACTGCCATATTAATCCTCTTGGCTTGAACGAATATGATTTTTTCTCTATAATTAATAGCAGTGTGAAGATCAATAAGAACTAGGCAGTCACATTTTACTGAACTTTTAGCAAGGCCACTATTAACAGGCAATCACACAAAATGCTGGTGGAACGCAGCAGGCCAGGCAGCATCTATAGGAAGAGGTACAGTCGATGTTTTGGGCTGAGACCCTTGGTCAGGACCAACTGAAAGGAAAGATAGTAAGAGATTTGAAAGTAGGAGGGGGAGGGGGAAATGCGAAATGATAGGAGAAGATCGGAGGGGGTGCATCTCGATAGTAGAAGCCACACTCAGATTGGAGGAGCCTCCAAACTGATGGCATAAACATTGATCTCTCTAACTTCCGTTAATGCCCCTCCTCCCCTTCTTACCCCATCCCTGATTTATTTATTCCCCCCCTCCCTTTTTCCCTCTCTCTGCCCATCACTCTTTGCCTGTTCTCCATCTCTCTCTGGTGCTCCCCTCCCCCTTTCCTCTCCCTAGGCCTCCTGTCCCATGATCCTTTCCCTTCTCCAGCCCTGTATCCCTTTTGCCAATCACCTTTCCAGCTCTTAGCTTCACCCCACCCCCTCCTGTCTTCTTCTATCATTTCGCATTTCCCCCTCCCCCTACTACTTTCAAATCTCTTACTATCTTTTCTTTCAGTTAGTCCCGACGAAGGGTCTCGGCCCGAAACGTCGACAGTGCTTCTCCCTACAGATGCTGCCTGGCCTGCTGTGTTCCACCAGCATTTTGTGTGTGTTGCTTGAATTTCCAGCATCTGCAGATTTCCCCATGTTTACCCTTGAGAAGGTGATTGCATTGAGTTACCTTTCCAACTCAGCTTCTCTAACTTGCTTCATGATTGTTGTAATGTGAGTATTATTAAAAGTAAGTTAACACTAATCGGAAACTGTTGGTAACAAGAGGCGGGATCCGGGGTAGGTGGGGTTTTACTCCCGGTATGCAATGTATGTAACTCCACCACCCAGGCCATACAAGGTACTGAAAGCCTCTGTATTGTAAATATCATTTGCCATCCCAAATAAAGATGTTCTTTTGGCCATGAAACTGTCAAGTGGTCCTTTTTCAAAGTAGAAGTTACCACATATTTTTGGCGATGAGGTGAACTGGTTTTGTGGTCGTGTGGCCCGTTTCGAACAGGAGCTGTGAGAGGATGAGGAGCCTCGCGTTTGGATGGCTACATTCAGGACTATCGGTGACTTTGTGGAGGGAAACAACAACTAGCTGGAGTATGCAGAAAGGTTAGGACACTTTTTCTGTGCTAATGGAGTTACTGAGGAGGCTAAGAAGCGCTTTATTCTCCTGAGTGTGTGTGGGGCAAAGACTTACAAGCTGATAAGAAACTTAGCCATGCCGCGGAAACCAGGGGACATTCTGTATGATGAACTGGTCAAGCTCGTGGGGAACCACCACAATCCGAAACCTTCAGTGATAGTCCAACAGTTCAAGTTTCACAGCCATGTCCGGAAGCCCGGTCAGTCTGTGGTCGATTTTGTGGCTGAGCTTCGGCAGCTATTGGAGCATTGTGATTTCGGAGCCGTGTTGGATGACATGCTCCGTGATAGATTAGTATGCGGCATTAATAATGATGCCACACAACGCCACTTGCTGGGGGAATCTTTCAAGAAAGCCTTAGAGATTGTCCAAGACATTGAGATGGCTGCCAATAATCTGAAGGATATCCAGAAGGGACATGGGGGGTCGCAGTCAGCGGCAGTGCACCAAGTCCGGAGGGAGTCTGGTAAACAGGCAAAGCGGGTGGAATATTTTCGGTGTGGAGGGACGCACTATGCAAATGTTTGCAAGTTCAAATATTCTGTCTGCCATGCTTGTAGCAAAAAGGGACATCAAGCTAAAAAGTGCAGGAGCTTAACAGGGTAGGGTTAAGCCTGGGCAGGGGAAAGCTCAACAGTCTCAGGCAGCCACACATATAGAAGAAGCAGTCGAGGAGGCAACGTGTGCCTACAACATGTTTGGGGTGGAAACGGATGAGGATCCACCTGAACCCTATTATGCCACAGTCACTGTCAAGGGAAAGAACATTAAGTTTGAGATTGATTCAGGGGCTACTGCATCAGTCATTAGTGAAGAGACCTACAGGAGGACATGGGGATCCAACCTGTCTCCCATCAGACCATCTAAGCTCCAACTCAGGATCTATATGGAGCAGCCCATACCTCATTTAGGGGTGTTATATGTGGATATTTTGGCCGGGGGCCAGCAGGCTGAAGCCAGGCTGGTGATAGCTAAGGGCAGTGGACCCAGTCTTTTGTGCTGCGATTGGCTTCGCAAAATCCAACTCAACTGGCATGAAATTAAGTATGCACACACAACGGAGGACATTCTGCAGCGGTATAGTGACGTTTTCAGGGACGAGCTGGGCACACTGAAGGGTGTGACCGTGGAACTCCATGTCGACCCTAGGCCACACCACGTTTTTTTAAGCCCAGGTCAGTGCCCTATGCCATGAAAGGCAACGTCGAGGAGGAACTGGAACATTTATAGGGGCTGGGCATCATTGAGGCCGTCCAGTTTTCAAGGAGGGCAGCTCCTATTGTTCCAGTTTTGAAGGCAGATAAAACGGTGAGGATATGTGGGGTCTACAAGCTTACCATGAATCAGGTCTCTAAGCTGGAGGAGTACCCATTGCCACGGGTGGATGACCTGTTTGCGACCCTGTCAGGGGGTAAGCTGTTCACAAAGCTGGACCTGAGCCACACCTACCAACAGCTGCTGCTCGACGAGGATTCAAAGGAGTACGTCACCATCAATACGCACAAGGGATTATTCAAATACAATCGCCTGGTGTTCGGAGTGGCGTCTAGCCCCGCCATTTTCCAAAGGACAATGGACTCTTTGCTGCAGGGGATTCCACATGTAGCAGTGTATCTTGATGATATTTTGATCACAGGAGCCATGGAGGGGGAGCATCTGGCTAATGTAGAACAGGTGCTGAAGAGGCTCTCAAACACAGGGTTGCGATTGAAATGTGGAAAATGTGTGTTCCTGGCTCCGAGTGTGACCTAGCTGGGACACAAGATTACAGCTGAGGGGCTTTGCCCGGTGGAGGACAAAGTGAGAGCTATCAAGGAGGCCCCAAGCCCCAAGAGCGTCACTGAACTCAGGTCATTTTTGGGCATGGTGAATTATTATGGCAAATTTCTTCTGGACCTCTCAAAGGTTTTGGCCCCACTGTATAAGCTGCTTCACAATGACACGAAGTGGCAGTAGGGTGAAGAGCAGGGGAAGGCTTTCAAGGAAGTGAAAGAACTCCTGCACTCAGTGAAGCTGCTTGTTCACTATGACCCAGACAAGGAGATCACCCTTTCAAGCCCTATGGAGTCGGGACAGTTCTCTCACATGTAATGAAGGACCATTCAGAGAAGCCTATTGGTTTTGCTTCACGTACCCTGGCAGCTGCTGAGAAGGGATATTCACAGCTAGACAAAGAAGGTCTGGCCATTGTTTTTGCGGTCAAACGCTTTCATCAGTACCTCTATGGACATATATTTACAATTTATATGGACCATAAATCACTGATGAGCCTTTTTAGGGAGACCAGATGCATCCCACCGCTAGCCTCAGCCAGGATACAGCATTGGGCTCTCACATTGTCAGCCTACCAGTATACTATCGTGTACAGAGCGGGTGGAGATAATGCAAACGCCGATGCGCTGAGTCGACTCCCTTTACTTGAGACGTCTGTTACTACATATGTGCCTCCAGAGACTGTGTTTTCATTGGAGAGGCTGTCAGAGACACCTGTAAGGGTGACCCAGATCAAGCAATGGACAGAGAGGGACCCAGTCCTGTCTCAAGTCAAGACTTTTCTTTTACAAGGTTGGCCCAGAGTTGTGGAAGGAGAGGAACTGAGGTCTTAAGCCAAACACAAGACTGAACTGAGTCTGCAGGATGGCTACATTTTCTGGGGGGCGAGGGTCATCGTGCCTCCCCTGGCCATTCACAGATTGTGGAGGAAATTCATGAGACTCACCCAGGGGTGTCTCGAATGAAAAGCCTTGCAAGATCCTACATCTGGCGGCCAAGAATGGATCAGGATCTGGAGAACAAGGTAAAATCATGCACGCAATGTCAGACCAATCAGAACATGCCACCACCGGCTCCTTTGCACCCATGGGAGTGGCCAGTCTACCCCTGGTCTAGGTTACATTTGGACTTTGCTGGCCCCTTTATGGAGCAGATGTTTCTTGTAATGGTAGATGTGCATTCCAACTGGATCGAAGCTCACATCATGAGCAACATCACAGCCCCCTCAACCATAGACAAACTCAGGCAAGTGTTTGCAGTCCACGGGTTGTCTGACACTCTGGTCACTGATAATGGACCGACGTTCACTAGTGAGCTGTTCAGTGAGTTCATGCTGCAGAATGGCACTCGTCACATTCGGACGACCCCTTTCCACCCAGCCTCATATGGTTTGGCTGAGCGGGCTGTTCAGACAGTGAAGGAAGGCCTGAAGTGGATGACAGGGGACTCTGTTAGTACCCGGCTTTCATGTTTCTTGTTTAAATGCTGCCTCACGCCACAGACTACGACTGCACGCACTCCAGCAGAGATGCTGATGGGGCGTAGGCATGAGTCAAGATTGGACCTGCTGCGCCCAGACATGAAGGCAAAAATGGAGTGAAAGCAGGAAAAACAAGTGGGACACGATCAACATGCACAAGAGAGACAGCTAAAACCAGATGACAATGTCTATGTGAGAAACTTCAGCAGTAGCAACAATCAGCAATGGCTACGTGGGCTTATTCTTAGGCAGAGTGGTCCAGTCTCCTATGTTATTAAGCTGACTGATAGACGTGTCTTCCACAGACATCAGGACCACGTGCGCCTGCGTCATGAATCCGGCTCAGAGGTAGACAGTTCTATGGCGATTCCAATGGTGAAACAGACTACTGGGGAAGTGTGTGTGTGTGTGTGTGTGTGTGTGTGTGTGTGTGTGTGTGTGTGTGTGTGTGAGAAAGAGAGAGAGAGAGTGAGTGAGTGAGTTGTGGGGGAGAAGTGTTGTAATTAAAAGTAAGTTAATACTAATCGGGAAGCTGTTGGTAACAAGGGGCTGGATCCGGGGTTGGCGGGGTTTTATTTCCGGAATGCATTGTATGTAGGTCCACCACCATGCCGTATGAGGGTCCTGAAAGCCTCTGTATTGTAAATATCATTTGCCGTCACAGATAAAGATGTTCTTTTGGCCATGAAATTGTCGAGTGGTCCTTTTTTAAAGTAGAAGTTACCACAATGATGCAGCTCCGACAGTGTTTCTAGGTGTGAGCTCGAGAATCTAGACAGAACATTTTATATGGGATTGTGATGGTACTTCCCAACAGATTCAGGACTGAAATAATTAACTCCCAACCACAACTCTTTATGCTTGCTTGGCTTCAAGTTTCTCCCCACTGCTGACATACTTAAGTTTTGTTTAAGGCACAATAGTAACTTTTGAAATAAGTTTTCAGCCCGGATGATATTAAGCCAGTATCTATTTCTTCCCCAATACAACGGTTATAGTTTCGTTCAATGCTAACTGGCAGTTAAGGAAACAATTCCAGGCAATCATTACCTCATCAGATTTGGGCATGACATGACAGTTGAGGAAAGCTAACTACTGTTACTTGTGTTACACAAAGTAATTCTCTATTCAAGGGAACCAGAAAACCAGACATACATAGGTCCTGGCATAGATATGTTGATGTCTAATCTTCCAACATAAGCATTTACTTTTCATGCCATAATCACTTAGGTGGAGTCAGCAGTATGAGCAGTGGCCCTGTATCGTTCATCTGCATAGGTAGTAGTGTTCATTGTGCATTTGTACCACAACATCCACATTCCAGCTAATTTGCGTCGCCTGCTGTTTGAAGCAAGCAGACATCAATCATTTCTCTCTGTGTACCTTGGCACAGGTACGATTTCTTCTGGCAGCTGTAGCAAACAGTTTGAAAGGTTTGAGTGAAATGATCTCTGGTGATCTCCATCCGCATGTTAGATTGTACAACATGTAAAAACTACAATGTGCCTGATTAAGGATCAGCATTAATCTTTCTAAGGTGGAACGTGCACTCTGCTTTTTAATCAACATTTCACAAATATGCAAAATCTACCCAGTATGGGTGGGTATGGTTGCACAGCAGTGTTAGGATGTCTTCTAGAGTTATGGAGCATAGAAATATTAATCTCCACAGCAGCTTTAAGACCATAGACCATTCAGCCCATCCAATCTGCTCCGCCATCCCATCATAGCTGATCCCAGATCCCACTCAATCCCATACACCTGCCTTCTTGCCATACCCTTTGATGCCTCGACCGATCAGAAAAAGATCAACTTCTGAGTTAAATATACACACGGACTTGAACTCCACCGCAGTCTGTGACAGAGCATTCCACAGATTCACTGCACTCTGGCTAAAATATTCCTCCTTACCTCTATTCTAAAGGGTCACCTCTCAATTTTGAGTCTGTGCCCTCTATTTCTGGATACCCCCACCATAGGAAAGATCCTCTCCACATCCACCCTATCTCGTCCTTTCAATATTCGGTAGGTTTCAATGAGATCTCCCCGCATGCTTCTAAATTCCAGTGAGTACAGGCCCAAAGCTGCCAAACGCTCCTCATATGTTAATCCCTTCATTCCTGATATTCAGATCTGAATGCAGCTCAGAGACAACAGTTATTAGCATTTGTTTTCAGTGTCTGGAGTGTTAGTGTGAAGATAGAGGTGTTTGAAAATTATAATTAATTCAAAGGAAGCATTGTAGATATAGAATTGTCCTGTTGTTACCTTTGACTTTAGCATATAAAACTATCGTGTAATATTGGATCAGAGAGGTGTCTTCCAGGAGTGTCTCCAGTAGGATGCCAGCATATTCTGGCAAATAAAGACTTCTGTATCCACCAGCTTCAGTGGAACCCTGGTGACTTCATTCACATTCCCATTGTTGTTCCTTTTCACACCTTGGGTAGCATTTTTTGCAGTTTCTTTAGCACTTGTCTGTTATTTATGAGGCCGAGTTTCTAGCTTGACACCCAACCCAGCTTGGATAGAAGACATGCAAGAGGCCGTCCAGATCCAAACCCAGGACCATTCGCCTCGAAATCTAGTGCTGGTGCCCCTACACCACCAGCTGGCACAGGCACAACACAGCAGCAGGCATTTCTGTTTCGCAGCTCACCAGACCCAGATCTAAAGTTTCTCATCTCACCCCAGGACCACTGGATTTCCTCAGGATGTTCCTTATTCTGCCACACCCCAAAGACACTCTGTTTAGATCTAGTGCAAACTGTTGCTTAGTGTAGGCGTGGCCAAAAAAATCAAAATGGTAAGTTGTTGGACATTTGAGAAAACAAATTACAGGACTACAGAACAGTAAACTCAAGAGATACTTGAAATCCAGAATAACATACACAAAATGTGAAGGTGCAGAGGAGATTTACAAGGATGCTGCCCGGAATGGGGAGCATGCCTCATGAGAATCAGTTGAGTGAACTTGGCCTTTTCTCCTTGGAGTGACGAAGGATGAGAGGTGACCTGATGGAGGTGTACAAGATGATGAGAGGCATTGATTGTGTGGATAGTCAGAGGTTTTTCCCCAGGGCTGAAATGGCCAGCACGAGAGGCAAAGTTTTAAGGTGCTTGGAAGTAGGTACAGAGGAGATGTCAGGGGTAAGTCTTTTTACACAGAGAGTGCTGAGTGTGTGGAATGGGCTGCCAGCAGTGGTAGTGGAGGCAGAAACGATAGTGTCTTTTAAGGGACTCCTGGATGGCTACATGGAGCTTAGAAAAATAGAGGGCTACAGGTAAAGCCTAGGTAGTTCTAAGGTAGGGATATGTTCAGCAAAGCTTTGTGGGCCAAAGGGTCTGTATTGTGCTGTATGTTTTCTATGTTTCTACGTAATAGAATGGGACTGATAGGAATGCCTGCTGAGAGCTAGCACATTGGGCTTGATAGACTGAATGGCTTCTTACTGTGTCATAACAAGTATGTTACCATCAAGGTCTAAAAGCTGGCAGCATCACGCATTGATATTGGTGATTGGCATTCATCTGTCTTGAAGGACAATGGGTGATGATCATCATCACCAGCCTCGGAGGAAGGTATGGATATTAACAATCATATATTGACACCTCAATTCGTGTCCACTTCAGCTGACTTATTCTTTTTCCAACTTAACTGCACGAACAGAGTGCCTGGAAATTGTTAGACTATTTTTGTTAATGTTGTTAAATTAAGTACCACCGCAAAGCTGTTTTTGGAGGCCCTATTGAAAAATACAATCTTTTACGGGTAGGTTCCCAGAATATCTTGGCTATGTTTCCCTATAAAATGTCATGCTCTTGTCAGTTTCTGTGCAGTTCGACTCTGTTCATCCCTTACAAGCTCCAGCAACTGTGATCTTAACAGCCGGCCCTTCACAGGGGCCAACACTGCACGGTGCAAGCAATCTGCTAGGAAAGGGTGCTGCTTCTTAAAGAATGTGCACTCTAATTGCAGCAAGCAGCGGAAAAGTGCTTGCAGGGCATCAAAGGGACTAGACAGGCTGGTTAAGAACACTACCCAAAGTACCACATGCTTTTTGCAATGGGGCAATGGGGCTTCTCCAAGGAGACAGCCAGATGTTTGGGGGAAGGGAATGGGGTATCTTAATGGCCAACCTAATTTAAACAAGAATTATTCTGGAATGGGTGTATTTAACCAACAATATCATAAATAAATTGTGACTGTTACGGCCAGACCACCAAAGAAGCATTATCAATGCTGTGCTACCAATAATTGTATATGACAACAATATCAAGTCTAGCCAGTCTGAAATTACTTAGCAAAACATATCATACGCCATCTGATTTTTAAAGCAGATTATTTACATGCTGTGTAACTAGACAAGCTGCACTTGAAGTTGTAAAAATTTTTTGGTACTCCATATACACAAAAAAAGTTATAAGGAGTTATTGGACAGACTAGGACTTTATTCTTTAACCTGTAGAAGACTGAGAACGAGACGTATAAAATCATGAGGGGTATATACACTCAGTCCATTTCTCAGAGCTGGGGTATAAAGAATTAGATGACATAGGTTTAAGGTGAGAAGGGAAAGATATAAGAAGAATGTAAAAAGATTAACTTAAAGAGGATCTCTGGAAAACCACCTCATGTGTGAAGTGACAGTTCTGGACTGAACTTGAATCACTGAAGGATGCTCGACCGCTGTGGCCGGGCGTGAATGCTATCACTTCTTACAAAGTGAAACTAAGCAACATTGGTGACCAAAGGCTTCACTCCTGATGTGCTCAATCGACTGTCAAAACCTGGAAAAGCCTTCATAAACTTCCACAGTCCATGATGACCCTGTGCTTTCAGTCTGAGGTGGACATGGAAGAATCCTTCAGGATGATGAACCCACGGAAAGCATCTAGCTCAGATGGGATACCAGACTGAGTAGTGAAGACCTGTGCTATCAACTGACTGTAGTGTTCACCGATATCTTTAACCTCTGACTTCAGCAGTTTGAGGTACCCACCTGCTTCAAGCAGACCTCAATTATACCAGTGCCTAAGAAGAACTTGATAACCTGCCTCCATGACTATCGTCCAGTAGCATTTACATCCTCTCTGATGAAGTGCTTTGAGAGGTTGGTGATGATCCATACAACTCCTGCCTGAGAAATGACTTGCATCCACTTCAGTTTGCCTACCATCACAACAGGTTCACAACAGATGCCATTTCTTTGGCTATTCACTCAAACCTGGAACTTCTAGACAGCAAACATGCATACATCAGGATGCTTTTTATTGACTACAGCTTAGTATTCATCATTGTCATCCCCTCAAAGCTTCAAGACCTTGGCCTCAATATCTCCTTGAGAAACTGGATCCTCGATTTCTTCACTTGCAGACCCCAGTATGTCTGGACTGGCAACATAATCTCCTCCACAATCTCAATCAGCACAAGTGCACCTCAAGGCTGCATGCTTAGCCCCCTGCACTTTATACTCATGGCTATGAGGCTAAGCACAGCTTTGATGCCATATTTAAGTTTGCTGAAGACATCACTGTTGTTGGCCAATTAACAGTGATAACGAATCAGCATATAGGAAGAGGACTAAAAATCAGGCTTAGTGGTGCCACGACAATAACCTTTCACTCACCAAGGAGCTGATTATTGACTTCAGGAAGAGGAAACTGGAGGACCGTGAGCCAGTATTCATTGGAAATGAAAAGGGTCAGCAACTTTAAATTCCTTTGTGTTATCATTTCAGAGAATATATCCTGAACCCAGTACCTAAATGTCATTCTGTAGAAAGCACAGCAGCACCTACTCCCTTAGAAGTTTGTGAAGATTCAGCATGATATCTAAAACTTTGACAAACTTGCATAGATGTGTAGTGGAGAGCTTATTGACATCATGGTAGATATGTCACAGCCTGGTATGGAAACACCAATGCCCTTGAATGGAAAATCCCACAAAAAGCAATGGGTACAGCCCAGTCGATTACAGGGAAAGCCCTCCATTGTGCACATCTACATGGAGCATTGTTGCAGGGAAGCAGCATCTCTCATCAAAGAACCCCACCAGCTAGGCCATGCTCTCTTCAGGAAGAAGGTGGGGGAGCCTCAATACCCTCAGCACCAGGTTCAGCAACAGTTATTAGTCCTCAACCATCCGGCTCTTGAGCCAGAGGGAATAACTTCACACAACTTCACTCACCTCATCACTGAACTGTTCCCACATCCTATGGCTCCACTTTCAAGGACTCTTCATTCTATTTTCTGAATATTTATTGCTGTTTTCTTTGTTTTTGTATTTGCAATGCTTGGTGCCTTTTCCACATTGATTGTTGGTCCATCCTGTTTGCTGCGGTCTTTCTTTGATTCAATTGTGTTTCCTGGATTTACTGTGGATGTGCGCAAGAAAACGAATCTTAGGTTGTGTATGATGAAATGTGCAGTATGCGCTTTGATAATAAATTCACTTTGAACTTTGAACTTGAGGGGTAATGCTTGATTTTACATGAAGGATGGTATCTACTGTATGTGGACTGAGCTGCCAATGAAAGTTGTTGAGGTAGGTGCAATAAACACTAAAAGCTTGGACAGATGCATTGATTGGGAAAGTTTAAAAAGTTATGGGCCAAGCACTGGAAAATGGAATCAGTTTGGACGGAACAGTTTGGTCTGCATGGCCCGGATGGAGCAAGTGCCTATCTCCGTGATGAATGACTATAAAAGCAGAAATTGCATGGTTATGAATAGAACAAGTTGTACAAGACATATAAAATTAACAGGAGATATAATTCAAGGCAGAAAATCATTATTCAGGTAATGTTTACCAATAGCAGATGATGCTTCTAAGGTATTATTTGTGAATAGCATGTGCCCGCCTATAATAGATAGAACAGGACTGCACCAGAGAGCATCAAAGGAGAGCTAGCATTAAAATTCGGCTTAAATTACTTAAACATTATCATCAAGCACATACATACAAATAGTATATTTAATATTCAGTAATGTTGAGCTATGAAACTAGTGGCAGGCTTGCCAAGTAAGGAGCAGACAGCTCTTATTTAGCTTAACCTGGCACATGGCATCAGCTGGTGTAATAACTCTGAATAAAGTAGATAATCAGACAGCATGGAAGAGTTCAGGTCTAAGTGGGACATGCAATGTCATTTGGTAGCACTGTACACCTTCTAGCCTGGTCTTTAAACCTTCTAAGGACTGCATTCATCAAATACTGCAAGAGACTGTGATAATCAATTAATCTATCAGAGTAACATCAATATCAGCAGAGACATTACATTTTGCCCCATTGAATCACATAGAGTCGCAGAGTACTACAACACACAAATAGGTCCTTTGGCCCATCTAGACAATTCCAACCTGTGTTTTTTTCATTCTAATCCAATCTATTCGCACCATAGCTCACCATACCACCCTCATCCATGTACCTATCCAAACTACTATTAAAAGTTGCAATTGAAGCCATAATCACCACTTCAGCGGGCAGCTCATTCCACACTCACACCACCCTCTGAGTGAAGAAGTTCTCCCTCAGGTTTGTAAAGACCATTAGACATAAGAGCAGAATTAACCATTCAGCCCATTGCCTCTGCTCCATCATGGCTGATTTATTATTCCTCTCAACCCCATTCTCCTGCCTTCTCCCTATAAAATTTAACACCCTTACTAATCAAGAACCTATCAATCTCTGCTATAAGTATTCCCAATGACTTGGTCTTGGCAGCAATCCGTAGCGTTGAATTCCACAGATTCACCACCCTCCTCAATCCTCCTAATCTCTATTCTAAAGGGACCCCCTTGTGTTGAGGCTGTGCCCTCGCATCTCAGTGTCCCCCACTAATGAAAAATTAACTTTTCACCTCTGATGTGTAGCTCTTGTCCCACCCAGTATTTGGGGGAAAAGCCTACATGCATTCACCCTATCTGTACTCCTCATAATTGTGTATATCTCTAAAAAATCTCCCTTCACTCTTCTAAGTCCTAACCTATATCAACCTTTTGTTTTAACTCAAGCCTTCAAATCCTGGCAATAATTTTCTCTGCAAATTAAACTGCCTTATATTAACTGATCTGTTTAGAATTAGAAATCCATTTCTAGGTGTTAGGATATCACGACTGTAAAAGTTTTTTAAAGGAAATTTAAAAGATCATATAATTCAGCATTGTTGCTTGATATTGTCAGGTAATGCGAATTTCTTTCAGAAATTGTGAGCTTTGCTGGTGACATTTCTCACAGGTCCCAACACCTAAATCAATAGCTGAATGCTTGCTGGGCAACTTAAAATGCACACATCAGTATGCACAAAACAACCACCTTCCAGCCACAAGAATCTAATTTTTATTATACTGTGGCTGCCTCTTTGATTCCCAAGGGCACGTGATCTTTGATTTATTGATAAGAACATTGAAAAACCGGTGGATCATATTATTTAATAAGGCCACCCTGACAGAGAACCTCCAGGGCTACAGACAGGTGGTCCTGGCAGGAAATTGTCAGCAAGTTCTCTCCAAGGCTACAAGTGTCGTTAACGAATGCCTACACCTTGAGGAAGCATACAATGCAGACAGATGTCTGTGTCCGTTCTGTTTGACATTGTGGGCTGATGGAAAGGTTGTAAAAGTCTGGTCTGTTGATGTACAGACTCTCACAGACCTCCTATTAAATATGAGGCTTTGGAGTGCTTGAAACACATGTAAAATATGCTGAACTCAGCATGATTTCCTTAAGGAGAAATCTTTTCTGACAAATCTGTTGGTGTTCTTTGCAGAAGTTACAGGCAAGCTAGATGAGGGAGCATCAGTGGATGTTATTACTTGGATTTTCAGAGGGCCTTTGATGATGCGCCACACACGAGGCTGCTAAATGAGGCAAACTCCCATGATATTACAGGAAAGTACAGCATGGATAGAAGATTGACTGACTGGCAGAAGGCAACAAGCAAGAACAAAGAGGATCTTTTCTAGCTGACTGCCAGTGACTAGTGGTGTTCTGCAAGAGTTAGCATTGAGTCAGTTACTTTTTACATTATATGTTAAGGATGGAATTGATGGCATTGGGGCCAGGTTTGCAGATGATCCCATTAATGAAAGGGTTAATGCACATGGAGTATTTGATGGCTCTGGGACTGTACTCGCTGAAGTTCAGAAGGACAAAGAGGATCTCAATGAAACCTACCAAATATTGGAAGGCTTAATTAGAGTGGATTTGGAGAGGATGCTTCCAATAGTGGGGAGTCTAAGATCAGAGAGCACAGCATCAGAATAGAGGATCATCCATTTAGAACAGAGATAAAGAGCAATTTCTTTAGCTAGAGGGTGGTGAATCTATGGAATTCATAGCTATCTATGACAGTAAAATTTAGAGTTTCTTAACTAGCAAGCTTGTGGTTGATCATTTCTTAATTAGCAAGTGAATCAAAGTTTATGGGGAGAAATCAGGAGAAGAGGGAAAATAAATCAGTTATGATCGAAGAGCACTGGTGAAGCACATCAATGACTTGCTGGCAGGAAAAATAAATACTTAATAATCACACTATTTTTCAAAAACTGTCACTGCAATCAAAAACCTGTAACTCCCCCTTCGGAGCTGAGCTTTTAAACTGTCTGTACCACCTGCACATTTGCAGTGTAAACAGAAGATCTAATGGTGCAGGGCATTTTTAGTGTGGCGTGTATGGGCCAAATCGAGGTGGCAGAGCTCAGGCCCAAAAATGGGGAGTGGGCCAATGACTGGCTATTACAGGAGCGGACTTAGAGGCGATTTGAAGCGGCAGAGCTGAGGCGAGGCATTGGTAGGTTTGCAGGGCCGAGGGCCGAGAACAAGGAACAAACTGATGTCTGACTGATTTAAGCACCGAGCCAGATTGTAAAGGTTGGGTATGGGCCAAATTGAGGCCATGGGTCCTGGGCCCAAAAGCGTATCAAAACAGCTGGGCTGAGTCGAAAAATGAGAAATAACAAGGTGTTAGGCGAATTTAAATGCTGGACCAGATTGAAAAGGTCCAAGTGACAGGGATGGGCCAGTGATCAACTCACTGCTCCACGAGCTTTACTTATCTCTGCACTGAACTGAGGCTCCTGGATTGGTTGTGACTGGCTTTGTGGCTGTGAACTCATTTCCGAAATCTTCAGTTCGGAATGTTATTTGTTTAGTGTTATTTTTGCACAGTTTGTTTCTTTTTCTGCACATTGGGTGTATGATGTCTTTTTTAATGGGTTCTATTGTATTTCTTTGTTTCGTAGCTACCTTTCAGGAGAAGTATCTCAAGGTTGTCTATAGTATACAAACTTTTATAATAAATGTACAAGCAAAGATTGATAAGTTCGTGGCCTAATGTAGAAGGAGTCAATTTTAGAAAACCCAGCACATTTATTTTTCAACATTGTCACCTCCTACATTTACACACTTAGTCCGGCTGTCTTGGAGAGTACGGATCTTGGACCTACAGAAAGTGTCCAGAGCATGGGTGATTGATAAGTTCATGGCCTAAGATAGAAGGAGATGAGTTATACAACTCTCATTATATGCACATGCAGGTCAACTCTTTGAGTGATTATGCAGAAAGTTTGAAGTTAATAACTCATCTCCTTCTACCTTAGGCCATGAACTTATCAATCACCCCTGCTGTGGACACTTTCTGGAGGTCCAAGATCCATAGGCTTCACAGCCGCTGGATTAAGTGTGTAAATGTAGGAGGGCACTATGTTGAAAAATAAATGTGCTTGGTTTTCTATAATTGACTCCTACTACCCTAGGCCACGAACTTATCAACCACCCTTGTACTTTGAACTTGGAATCATGTTGCAGATTTGGTGGGCCAAATGGCCTAATTCTGCTCTTCTGCACGATGGTTTTAATGCAGCTTGAGCATCAGACTCTGAGTTATCACACACAGAGGCAGATACAAAATGGAATTTTCCTGAGGCTTAGTCCTAATTAACATTATTCATTAAAATAGCAGCTTAGCTCCCAGAGATTTTATTCTGTGTTACTTGATCATCTTTCCCAGTGTTCCCCACTGGCCCTAAGTTCTGCCAGACACACATTTTCTCCACAGAAGTCAGTCATTTCCTGAAAACTTGCTGAGGCATTAGTTGAAAATGTGCGAAGGGGGGAGTCTGGTAATGAAGGAGATACAACTGGAGAACGAGGATTCACGATGATCAGTTCAGACTTGCACAATAGTTTCCCATGAAAACATCAGCAGATAACCTACAGATCATTTACAACAGAAGCTTTAAACACCCGGCACAGGACACGTGAGAGAATTCCCCATTCAGTGCAGCTCCATTAAGTAATCCTAGATTGCATAGACTAATTTGATACATAGTAGATTTGTTAAAAAACACCTAATCAATCACTATCCAATTGCATTATTTTATTTCAATGTCAAGTGCAATGAATTCAGCTGAATTTATTTAACAACTGTAGGCAATGACCTGCATTAAGTCAAATTTATATATCTTGTCAATGAGCAATGGTTTATTCTCTGCACTGTAATTGTCCTGTGGTC
Source organism: Hypanus sabinus (assembly GCF_030144855.1). NCBI lineage: Eukaryota > Metazoa > Chordata > Chondrichthyes > Myliobatiformes > Dasyatidae > Hypanus > Hypanus sabinus. The sequence continues at coordinate 126,782,743 of NC_082712.1, forward strand.
TCTATAGAATAAGAAACTATGTTTTGGGGAGCACTTTGTTATATTTGCCATCATTCTCAGTACAGCCAAAAAATTCCTTTACTGAGTTTGGAGTCAAATGTTGTAAACTGGGAAAACTTATAAAATGACTGCAAAACACAAGTGAAATAAAGAGGGAAGCCAACTGTCAAAGAATGACAAAAGCAAGGCACCATGTTAATTGTACTGATACAACACCTAATCACAGATAACTACTTCCATACACACTCAAGTGCTTCTTTATTTCTTACACCTGTACATCAACTCGTTAATGCAACTATCTATTCAGCCAATCATGTGGCAGAAAGTCAAGGCATAAAAGCATGCAGATATAGACAAGAGGTTCTGTTGCTCTTCAGAGTGAACATCAGAATGGGGAAGAAATGTGATCTGAGTGACTTTGACTGTGGAACCATTGCTGGTGCCAGATGGGGTGGTTTGAGTAGCTCAGAAACTGCTGATCTCCTGGGATTTTCATGCACAAGAGTCTCTAGACTTTACAGAGAATGCTGTTAAAAAGAAAAAAAAACATCTAGTGAGCTACAGTTCTGTGGGTGAAAACACCTGTTAATGCGGATAAAATTCAGACTGGTCAAGCTGACAGGAATGTGAGAGTAACTCAAATAACCATGCATTACAACAGAGGTGTGCATCTCTGAACACATAACACATCAAAGCTTGAAATTTTTGGGCTACAACAGCAGAAGACCGTGAGCATACACTCAGTGGCCACTTTATTAGGTACAGGAGGTACAATACCTAATAATGTGGCCAGTGAGTGTACTTCTCTTTCCTCCGATGCAGCCTGACCTGGGCATTATTCCCAGATCTCACATGTTACATATAAAAGCAGGACAGAACAGATATGGATCATGTGAAAGTGAGAGCAGGATCGAAATTATCAGCAAAAGTAACAATTTTTTTAATATATTAACTCTTTCTCTTCCTGAGATCATTCTTGTGAACCTCTTCTGCGATGCCAGCACATCCTTTCATAGATAAGGAGCCCAAAACTACTCACAATACTCCTAGTGCAGTCTGACCAATGCCTCACAAAGTTTCAGCATCACAACCTTGCTTTTATATTCTAGTCCTCTCAAAACAAGTATTAACATTGCATTTGCCTTCCTCATCACCAACTCAACCTGCAAGTTAACCTTCAGGGAATCCTGCATGAGGACTCCTAGGTGCCTTTGTACCTCTGAGTTCTGAATTTGCTCTCATTTATAAAATAGGCTTGGCTTTTATTACTTCTATCAAAGTGCATGACCATACACTTTCCTACACTATATTTCACTTGTCACCTCTTTCTTCAATCTCCTAATCTGTAAATCCCTCTGCAGATTTCCTTCCTGCCCCTCCACCTATCTTTGTATCTTCTGAAACCTTGGCCACAAAGCCATCAGTTCCACCATTCAGATGATTGACATATATAATGCCCTGGTTCATAATTTTACTCTTATGCTGTGTGCATTTCAGTTTGGCAGTTCTGTAAGAGCAGTCTGTTCAGTTTTCATGCTTGTTTGGGTTACTGTTGAAGATAAGAGAGAGGAGAAATGTGTGCCATCCAATTAGGATGGTCAGATTAAAGGGAGGTTTCTTTGGCAACGGACACTAATGTTGGGCTTGGGGCTTTTTGCTTGAGAGGAGATGAAGAGAGAAGACTCTGGGGAGAACCTGTCATAGCATATGATCCAGTGGGAGACCCGTTTGTTCAAGATGGATTGCGAGCAACGTTGGTAAGGTGGTGTGTGCTTTCACGTTGACCAAGGGCCCAGCACGTAAGCGACAGAGAATCCACGATGAGCTCCAACTTGTGCACGTTAGACTAATTAAAATGGGCCCTTTTTTTGTTATTCTTGACAAACCCTTTAGTTGAGATTCATAAATATAATTCCTATAATCTGTTATTTTATGACATTAATTTGTAAAAGGGTAGCAAATGACATAGCATTCACACAAACTGGAGTTTGGGGTGTAATCGAGAGTGCCTCAATCTCAAGAGTTTGGCAGGGCTAGAAGTTGTCTTCCCTAGACTTACACAGCCTAGGAAACATGGGTGTTTTGCATATAATATGAAAAGAAGCAGTCCCAGCACTGACCCCTGTGGAACACCACTAATCAGCGGCAGCCAACCAGAAAAGGCCACTTTTATTCTAACTTTTTCCTTCCTGCCCATCAGCCAATCTTCTATCCATGCTAATATCTTTCCTGTAATGCCATCGGCTCTTATCACATTAAGCAGCCTCATATGTGGCAACTTGACAAAGACCTTCTGAAAATCCAAGTGATTAATGTCCAATGACTCTCATTTGTCTACCTTGCCTGTTATTTCCTCAAAGATTTCTAACAGATTTGTCAGGCTAGATTTCCCCTTAAGGAAACCATGCTGAATTAGACCTATTTCATCATGTGCCTCCAGGTACCCCGAAATGCTGATTTCCTCTAGCATTTTGTATGTGTTACTCCGTGTTTCCAGCTTCTGCAGAAGTTCTTTGTCTCCACCACCCCTTTGGGTGGTGTACTCCAGATTCCAACCATGCTTCCTTCTTAATTCCTCTAAATCTCCTGTGATTGACGTTAAACCTATCACAGACCGATCATGGCCACAGCAGGCTAAAATGCCAAGTTTTTGTGTTAGGTGGAAAGGTTCTTCAGTATCTATCCTATCTATGCAAAATATTTCATAATTTTGTGCAGTCCCTTTGTGTTCTCATATCCAACAAAAACAAACATATTCTTCCATTTTCTCTCCTCCAACTTGAAATACTCATGCCAAAGCAACATCCTGCTGAATCCCCTTTGCACCCTCTGCAGTTCAATAATGCCCTTCCTATAGTATAGCAGTTCTGCCCCTCCTGTAGCCCAGTCTCACTAGTGGCTACAATATCATAATTCCACGTGCTGATCCATGATCCAAACTCATCAGCCTTACCTAACTTATTCCTTGCATTGAAATAGACGTAACTCAGAACATTAGTCCTACCATGCTCAACATTTTGATTTCTGTCTTTGTATGTAGGCTTACCATCAAGTTACCCCATAACTACTCTACTATACGCTCTGGCACTCTTGTTCCCATCCCCCTGCAACTCTCTTTTATACACCTCTTCCATTCAAGGTGGCGCCAGCAAATAATGATTCCTCATGTGACATCTTCGAGATAGCGAATCGCTCCAATTATTTCACTTCTTATGCCATCTGCTTGTACTTTTTGTGTGCTTGTGCTATGGAAACTGTTTGACCCTATGATGTACAGTTTGGAACTCAATCGAAGGACCCAGCGCTCTGCTGGGTCTGGAGAGCTACCTTGAAGAGATCAGGGATGAGGAACCGAAAAGGACCAAGAACATGAGCTGACTCATGGAGAAGACCAGAGGTGAGGTGCAGGGTCATGAATGACTCCACCTCGAAGCAGTGAGGGAGATTGAAGGAACAAGATGAATGCAATGTTTCCCAATGGAGGCCACCGGGGCAACGATAATCAGCAGCCCGATCAGTGTGTTTGGACCCGGGTCGGCGGTCACTCTTTACGGAAGAACTGAGTTTCTGCACCTGCTCTCCTTGTATGCAGATGAGATGTTTCTGATATTTTGAGATTTATGTGATTATGGGTCTCCTTCAGTTTTTTGGTATTTTGTTCTTGTGGCTGATTGGCGGGTGGGTGATTTAGTAATTTTTGTGTGTGTTGCGGGTGGGGGTTTTGTTGCTATTGTCACTGTTTTTTTCTGCATGGGAGTGGGGGGAGGGATTTTGATGTCTGTGAGTTTTGTTTCTTTTCTTTATCATGCATGGGGGTATTGATGTCTTTTCTTTCACCAATACCCATGGTGTATCTCTAGTTCATGGCTACCTGGAGAAGACAAGTATCAGAGCAGTATTGTACATGCATGCTATGGCAATAAAAGGACCCTTTGAACCTTTTTACAAAAACCCTGGAGCAGCAGGACAATATCTTCCCACAAAAAAATGTTGGCCCACTCCAGTTCAGGTGCAAACTGTCCCTTTTGTAAAGGTCCCTCCCACCTTCCTGGAAGTTTGCCCAATGATCCAAAAATGTGAAGCTCTCCTTCCTGCACCATCTCCTTAGCCACATGTTAAACTGTATTTCTAGCCTCACTAGTATGTGGTGACAAGAGATAGAGTTAAATCTCATTAACATGTGAATGATTTCCAATTCAGTACTTGTAAATCAAATCAAAAAGGATGATAATCAACATAAAAAAAACAAAGAAAAAAGATCAGAATCCTAAATCTTCCTCATTCTCAATGATAAGAATCCTAATTAAATAAACTGAGGCTCCAGTCCGACACTAGTTCAGACCTGGCACAATATCAGGTACATAACGTTGGAGAATCCCTCACTGAGCTCAAAGTAGAATCCAGCAATAAACCAGATTGTGGAAGTGGCAGCATCTGTCATTCAGTAGGTGCGGATCTTACAGCAAGTCTGTGCAGGTCTTGGACATGAATCAAAAAGGCTGAATGCACAATCGGCATTTATCACCCCCGTTTACAATGCATTAGAAACAGACCATGCAGAAGAGAGAGCAGAGAAAATAAGTCTTTAAATCTCCTCTTCACTTATAACTTCAGTTATGAACTACAGAATTCAAAACATGTCAATAACAATTTCAAAGATTCAAAAATATTCTGGGTAACATATCATCAAAAAATGCTGAAAATATGAACACAAGTAAAAAAGATGAAAATATTTGATAATCTGCAGCATTTCGATGGGACTGATTGATAAAAGATGAATCTTCTTTTATATAAATAAAGTTATGTACAAGTCAAATCAGAAAGTTCACAGATAGAACGTTGGCGGGGTTTCTTTTAGCCCTTAGTATGCCAAATGTCAATTTTGACATCCTTCTGAACATTCTTGACAGGAATCAGAAAACTCAGCATACTGCTTCACATCAAACCACACCCCAGAACTATTAACAAGAAGGCTAGCAGTTATACTAATTCCCAATTCCTCAAATTAACAGTGACAGGCGTCTGATTGTAGCCAGACTGAAACAGCAGCCCATCGGGAGATTGTTTAGTTAGTCAACCCAAATAACCAGTCACTAATTAACACAGACAAGACCTTCAAATTCTAAAAAAAATCAGGACTATACAAATAGTTTTAACTCGTATAAATGTACTGCTCATAGTGCAAGCACAGCCACGCTATATAATGCAATACACCAAAGTACTCTTTCAGAAGAATTACAACCAAAATACACGGTGATTACACAGACTGTGCCAAAACGCAAACTTGAAAACTTCATTTATAATTCAAAACAACATTTGCGCTTAAATTATTATAGAATAGAACTGATTAGCAGCAATGAAACATTTTTAAAATGTGGAAACATAAAAGAGCTCACAGCAGTGTCACTCAGTAATCTTACTGATTTTTCTACAAGCTCAAAACTTGTCAAGAGATCTTTAAAAATTGCCTTCAGCATGAAGTCTGTTGCTCTTTTGCTACTTTTTCCTACTTCTTCCCATTATATCACATCGCATAACACAAATAAAATAAGAGTTCCCCTCTCATGGTCCTTCTAACGTAAGTGGATGAACTTAAAGCGTGAATCAATGCGTGGAACTGTGACGTTGTGGCCATTACAGAGACTTGGATGTCTCCAGAGCAGAAATGGCTGCTGATTGTGCCAGGCTTCAGATGTTTCAAAAAGAACAGAGAGGGAGGCAAAAAAAGGTGGGCGAGTGGCACTGCTAATCAGGGATAGTGTTATGGCTGCAGAATAGGAGGAAGTCATGGAGGTACGGTCTATTGAGTCAGTGTGGGTGGAAGTCAGATACAGGAAAGGAGCAATACCTCCACTGGGTGTTTTTTTATAAACCACTCAATAATAACAGGGATATCGAGGAGCAGATAGGGAGGCAGATTTTGGAACAGTGCAATAATAATAGGGTTTTTGTGATGGGAGATTTTAACTTCCCTAATATTAATTGGCACCTCCTCAGTGCAAGGGGTTTAGATGGTGTGGATTTTGTTAGGTATGTTCATGAAGGTTTCCTGACACATGTAGATAAGCCAACTAGAGGAGAGGCTGTACTTGATCTGGTATTGGGAAATGAACCTGGTCAGGTGAAAGATCTCTCGGTGGGAAAGCATTTTGGAGGTAGTGACCACTAATCTATCTCCTTCACCATAGCGCTAGACAGGGGCAGCAGCAGACAATTTGGGAAAAACATTTAATTGTGGGAACAGTAATATGATGCTATTAAGCAGGTATTTGGGAGCATAAATTGGGAGCAGATGTTCTCAGGGAATTGCACAGCAGCAAGGTGGCAAATGTACAGGGAATATCTGCATGGAGTTCTGCATTGGTATATTCCAATGAGGCAGGGAAAGGATGATAGGGTAAAAGAACCTTGCTATGCAAAGGATGTAGAAAATACAGTTAAGAAGAAAACTTACAAAAGGTTCAAGAAACTAGGTACCATTAGAGCTCTAGAAAATTACAAGGTTACTAAGAAGGAGCTTAAGAAGGAAATTAGGAGAGCCAGAAGGGGCCATGAGAAGGCCTTGGTGAGCAGGATTAAGGAAAACCCCAAGGCATTCTACAAGTATGTGAAAAGCAAGAGGATGAACCATGTGAGAATAGGACCAATCAGGTGCAATAGTGGAAACGTGTGGATGGAGTTGGAGACGGTAGCGGAGGTAATTAATGAATACTTTGCTTCAGTATTCACCTTGGCAACTGTGGGGATGACCTGCAGCAGACTGAGGCGCTTGAGAGTATAGACATTAAGAAAGAGGATGTGTTGGAGCTTTTGAAAGGCATTAAGTTCGATAAGTCACTGGAACTGGATGAGATATACCCCAGGCTACTGTGGGAAGTGAGGGAGGAGATTGCTGAATCTCTTGCAATAATCTTTGTGTCATCAATAGGGACAGGAGAAGTACCGGAGGATTGGAGGCTTGCAAATATTGTTCCCTTGTTCCAGAAAGGGAGTAGAGATAACCCAGGAAATTTATAGACCAGTGAGTCTGACTTTGGTGGTGGGCAAGTTGTTGGAGAAAATCCTGAGAGGCAGGATTTATGAAAATTTGGAGAGACATAATCTGATCAGGGAGAGTCAGCATGGCTTTGTCAAGGGCAGGTCGTGCCTTATGAGGCTAACTGAACCCTTTGAGGATGTAGCAAAACAAACTGATGAAAGTAGAGCAGGAGATGTAGTGTATATGGATTTCAGTAAGGCATTTGATAAGTTTCCTCATGCAAGGCTCATTCAGAAAGTAATGAGGCATGGGATCCAAGGAAACCTTGCCTTGTGGATCCAGAATTGGCTTGCCTACAGAAGGCAGAGTGGTTGTAGACGGGTCATATTCTGCATGGGGGTTGGTGACCAGTGATGTGCCTCAGGGATCTGTTCTGGGACCCATACTCTTTGTGATTTTTATAAATGACCTGGATGAGGGAGTAGAAGGGTGGGTTAGTAAGTTTGCTGATGACACAAAAGTTGGGGGTGTTGTGGATAGTGTGGAGGGCTGCCAGAGGTTACAGCGGGACATCGATAGGATGCAGAACTGGGCTGGGAAGTGGCAGATGGACTTCAACCCAGATAAGTGTGAAGTGGTTCATTTTAGTAGGTCAAATTTGAAGCCAGAACGGAATGTTAATGGTAAAACTCTTGACAGTGTGGAGGATCTGAGAGATCTTGGGGTCTGTGTCAATAGGACAGTCAAATATGCTGTACAGGTTAATGGTGTTGTTAAGAAGGCGTATTGTGTGTTGGCATTCATCAACTGTGGGATTGAGTTCAAGGGCCATGAGGTAATTTTACAGCTGTATAAGACCTTGGTCAGACCTCACTTGGAGTACAGTTTTCGAATCTGGTTATCTCACTACAGGAAGGGTGTGAACACTATAGAAAGAATGCAGAGGAGATTTACAAGGATGTTGTCTGGATTGGAGGGCGTACCTTATGACAGTAGGTTGAGTGAACTTGGCCTTTTTTCTTAGAAGCGATGGAGGATGGGAGGTGACCTGATAGAGGTGTATAAGATTATGAGGAGCATTGATCAAGTAGATAGCCAGAGGCTTTTTCCCAGGGTTGAAATGGCTAACATAGGGTGCATAGTTTTAAGATGCTTGGAAATAGGTACCAAGGGGATATCAGGGGTAAGTTTTTCATACAGAGAGTGGTAGGTGTGTGGAATGCACTGCTGGTGGTGGTGGAAGCAGATACAACTGCGTCTTTTAAGAGTCTCTTAGATAGGTACATGGAGCTAGGAAAAATAGAGGGCCATCTGCTGGGGAAATTCTAGGCAGTCTCTCGAGTAGGTTACAGGGTCAGCACAACATTGTGGGCTGAAGGGCCACTTCAAATCCTTTATCAAATTAACAATCTCACACAGGTGAAAACATCATACTTTTCCATCTACCTTCTTTATCAATTTTTAGACTTCTATCAGGTCGTGACTTTTCTGGAGACGTTCCTCAGCCCGTCAAATTTTCCTGAAGCAACGAGATAATACACACTCTGTGGACACTTTATTATCTCTACACCAGCATATCAGCGTAAATATCTAATCAGCTAATCATGTGGCAGCAACTCAACGCAATAAAATATGCAGACATGGTCGAGAGGTTCAGTTATTGTTCAGACCAAACATCAGAATGGGGAAGAAATGGGATCCAAGTGACTTCGACCGTGGAATGATTGTTGGTACCTTGTGGGGTAGTTTGAGTATCTCAGAAACTGCTGATCTCCTGGGAGTTTACAGAGATGGTGAGAAAAACAAAACAAAATCCAGTGAGGAGCTGTTCCATGGGTGAAAATGCCTTGTTAATGAGTAGGATCAGAAGAGAATGGCCAGACTTGTTCAAACAGACAAGAAGGCGACACTAACTCAAAACAGTAGTGTGCAGAAGAGCATCTCTGAACACACATGTCGAATGTTGAAGTGGATGTGCTGCAGCAGGACACCATGAACATCCGCTCTGTGGCCATTTTATTAGGTACACCTAGGAAAGTCGTCACTGAGTTTATCTTTCTCCATTGTGTAATGTAGAGATCAACACCAAATTATGGCTTACCAAAACCATTTGAAGTTTTATTTGCACTTTTTATGAATTTGCTACTTGTGTTTTTTTGTGTGAATTTACATCTCTAAATGACTAATACACTCAGTCATTTGAAACTAGTTTCTAACAAGTAATTAATGACACTTAATTCTTCCTTGAGAAAGAAATTACCAATTCAACCTTAGCTACTCTGAAATTCATGCCATTTACAAAGCTATTTTATATTTGTTATTATCTTCTGATAGTTTGTCATGGAATTGCCCCTATCAATCACCTCCGATTTTACAAATGCTACGGTTCTTGCAATTTTTGAGTACAAATACTTTATATAAGCATTAAGCAGTAATTCCAAAAGATCCCTGTGGGCTGTCAATTCAGCCTTCTGCCAGGTTTCTAATTTTAATATTGTCTATCTGATTGCTGTCTCCTGACTTCATGTGCTTAACATCAATCGTCTACTTTGCAGAACTTAATCAATTACTTCTTGAATGTCTCTGAATATTAATTACTTTCATTTCTATCACCACTTTTATGGTTCCTTCTGCAAAAAATTCAGCACATTTTGTTAAAAATGATACATCTGAAATCTGACTTTTCTTTGCTTTCTCAGTGTACTTTTGTTGAGATTCCTTTCTGACTACCAACACTGAACCATCTGCTCTACTATTTCTGCATTTCAATGGCTGGTTCCCATTTAGATACAGAAATAGCATCACCTGTTTGTAGGACCTCAGAAGATGCAAATGGACGAGTATTTCTAGAAAACCATCCATATTGGTGATATTCTGTAGCACAAACCCTCTTTTCCTGTTGAATCCCATGATATAAGTGGAGATTGTACATACATTGCTTTTCTCTCATATTAAGCAATTTTATTGGAAATGACAAAGTGAACCACAGCTATTATTTAACATTAGGCTCAGGAAATGGACAAAGTTTGTATGAAAGAAACAGCAAATTTTATCAATTTTATTTCTGGTCACTCAGTACCATGGGGCAATAGATTTGGGTATGATGTTACCTGGTGACTGAGCTGGCAGTCACAGCTGAGTACCTCCTCTGCCGTGTCCTCTCCAATCCATGAATATGCCAACAGACATCTCAGTAAATTGCATTGTCACTCTTTTCACATGCAAGGTACTTTCTGTGAAGCTTGTGAATTTGAAAAACATTTAGGAAGTGGTGATATCATAGTAATGAGAAATATGGTACGGGAAGGGTTCGGGAGAGGAGGAAGAAAAAACTGAGAGATATTTTAAGGAGTTGAGCAATGGATACTGCAGTTTCCATTACACACTGCATCAGTGAAATGCCCCACAATACTGAATGCCTAAAAATAAAAATCAACAAAATTTGTTGTTTCTTTCACATTGCCTTCACTTTATCTCACCCACATAAATTGCACAAGTGCCAGTTTTATACGGAATCTCAAATTTCTGGTAGCGTTTTATGAATTCTGCAAGGGTGAATTTCCATTAACCAAATAGCTGTAATAAGACCATTAGACATAGGAGCAAAAATAGGCCATTTGGCCCATTGAGTCTGCTCCATCATTCAATCATGACTGATCCTTTTTTTTCTATCTCCTCCTCAACCACAGTTCCTGGCCTTCTCCCCGTAACCTTTGATGCCATGTCCAATCAAGAACCTATCAATCTCTGCCTTAAATATACCCCATGACCTGGCCTCCACAGCTCCATGTGGCAACAAATTCCACAAATTCACCACCCTTCAGCTAAATAAATTTCTTCACATCTCTGTTTTGAAAGGGTGCTCCTCTATCCTGAGGCTGTGCCCGCTGGTCCTAGACTCTCCCACCATGGGAAACATCCTTTCCACATCTACACTGTGTAGGCCTTTCAACATTCAAAAGGTTTCAATAAGATCCCCCTCATCTTCCTGAATTCCAGTGAGTATAGATCTGGAGCCATCAAACATTCCTCATATGATAACCCTTTCATTCCTGGAATCATCCTTGTGAACTTCCTCTGGACCCTCTCCAATGCCAGCATATCTCTTCTAAGATGAGGGGCCCAATACTGTTCACAGTACTTAAAGTGAGGCCTCACCAGTGCCTTATAAAGCCTCAGCATCATATCCTTGCTCTTGTATTCTAGACCTCCTGAAGTGAATGCAGGGATTGCCTGTGTCTCCTTGTAAATATTGCTTCTACCATCCAAAGACGAGGATGTTTTTCTCCAAGTTTGAATAACTTCTTTATTTTAATCCTTACAATTTATTCTTTTACTCAATTGATCCCTTCTTCCTCTACCACCAACATTATTATTATCCCTTTCCATTATCTATTATTGTAGCTCCTCACTACTTCTTTATTTTCCAATTTCCTTGATTTTTCCACACCCTTACATCCACATCCATCCCAACCCCAATCAATACTCCATTGCTGCTATTTTGATACCATGGCCTCCATCTCAACTCTCCCATTGCTAACCAGAGAAAATCTTCAGATGCTGTAAATCCAAGCAACAGACACAAAATACTGGAGGAATTCAGCAGGCCTGGCAGCATCGATGAAAGAAAGTACAGTAAACGTTTCAGGCCAAGATCCTTCGGTCAGACCTGCTGACAGGTCTTGGTCTGAAATGTTGACTACTTTTTCCATAGATGCTGCCTGGCCTACTGAGTTCCTCCAGCATTTTGTGTGCGTTGCTTCTCCTATTACTGCCCTGACCTGGCGTAGAATAAGAACAACACAAGACCACAGTAATGTTTGAAATTTCAATCTAGTTCAGTACTGTCTAATAACAACTTGCTTCTTAAACCAAAGTGGCATTCATAATTAACTGTGAAACAACTGAGGAGGAGAAGATGGCAGCGTGACGCAGCGCACGCAGCCTCTCTGGAGAATGGATATCCATTACGTGTTAAGTAGGGATCCGTGCACAATCCTGATTTGATGGAGGCAGATGTGAGAGCATGGAGGAACATCTGGAGAAACTTCTGAAATGCCCGCTTCGCTGCCACTGCTACTGTGCGGTCCGGAATCTCCAGAGGAGACGGCCTCCGAGACCTCGGCTTTGCTTGTTTCGGCAGCCGGGACGAGGTCGAAGGCGATTGGCATAGGATGGTGCTCGGGAGGCTGTATCGGAGGGGCTGGTCGGAGGCTCAAAGTTTTCGGACGGACTCAGAGTCTGCTGTCGTCGGGTGCTTCCGAGGCATTGTCAGCGCCTGGAAGTTTATGGCAGGGAGAGTTTCTCCCTTTTTGCTGCCTGAGATCGGGGACTATTGGAGTCGATCGGGACCTGAGACATTTTTATCCGTTCCATGGTCTGCTTTTATCAAATTATGGTATTGCTTTGTACTGTTGTAACTATATGTTATAATTATGTGGTTTTGATAGTGTGAGTCTTTGGTTTGTCCTTTTTTTGTGATATCACTCTGGAGGAACGTTGTATCATTTCTTAATGCATGCATGCATTTCTAAATGACAATAAATGAGGACTGAGTGTCCTCATAATCTAATCTAATCTAATAATCTAATATATATTTATATACATTAGTCTCACATTTTTTATAAAGATACTGTCAGAATTTGTTCTAAGGGACTTAAAATCATTGCTTCTCTAAAGCTATCTGATAAGTAACTTGTAGACCATTTAGAAATTTAAAAAAAAGTTGGTTTATAGTCACTGAGGTACTGCTCCTCATGTAAATTGTCCTTCTCATTTTATTAGACACAGCCAGATCAAATGCAGGCAGGAGATGACCTTCAGAAGTTAGAATGGGGTCAGATGAAACCTTTGAACAAAACAGGTGTTGCTTCAGCTCAGTACTTTATTCAGGCTGGGATACTTTGCATAATATCACATGTGAATAATGTGGTTAAGGTTTCTGTACTTACAGAAATGGTCAGGTCTGGTCATGAGAAAAATTAAAGGTACTCAGATTTGGTTCAGATTCAAGTTCACATTGCTTATGTTCGCAATAGCTCTAATGCAGAAGGACTACGGTTTGCACATACCAATCCATATCCCAACCTCCAATAAAAGAAAACTGCAGTCTGTAACAGTAAGTCATCACTTCAACGGTTTCCATGGAAATGAGTTCAACAGAACTGTCAACATGAAAATCATTAGAAACTACATTATATCCTCAGATGTCCATGGCAAACATTGGCAGATTTTATTCCCTTTGTAGATCATGTGGAATAATTTTATTTTATTTCAAAGACTTAGGAGAAAAATCAACAATGTCTGAATTCATTTTTTTAAAATCAGTTTTACCTCCTACCTCCTATTTAGAAAGTGTTCAATTTTTCAAAGTTGTCGTATGTATACACCATCAGCAGTAAATCTCAATAACTAATGGTTAGATGATACCTAGGACATCTAGCTGTGATAAATACAACCTTATAACCTCAAGGTTTCACAACTTCAATTCCCACCAATGACAAGATTACTGACTTTATTTTATTCTCATTTCCCCAAGGGTACTGAGGCCAATTACAGCATATAAATTTAATATTGCTCGGCTCTGAAGAAGAAAGGAAAGTTCAGGGTTGCTTACCATTATGCACTGCTCTTGAATAAAAATAACAAGCACAGGATCAATCCTAACTGCAAATCAGCACTTCCTGCTTTCAAACCCCATGACACAATGGTCAAGACCTATGTGCTAAATTTCAATTGGACATGCTGTTGAAGGCATGCCTTGACTGCCAGCAAACCCCTGTAGTTATCTTGAGGGATCAATTATTGAAAAGAGTATGGATATGGCTCAATCTCAACTTCAGAAACAACTCATACACTTCAGACAGCTCAAATCAAAAAGTTCCTAGTTATATTCATTTTATGTCCATATTAGCCACAGCTAGCTTAAAACTATTTAAAGGTTTCATTAATTTGTTATAAATTTTCTTCATCTCTCTGAATAACTTAAACACTTGTTTGCAATATTCCTGCGCTAACTTCCTGAGGAAATCCATGAATGGGAGCTAATTGGATCATTCACCTCTTAAGCAGTTTAGTCTAAAAAAAAGTATTTACTGATTTAGTGAGTTTAAAATCAAAGCCAGCATTGCTTGAATGTGGACAGATTATTTGTCAGCAGACTGAGAGACATAACAGTGCATATTGGCCAAGACATCAGTGAAGCCTCAGCCTCACCTTCTGTGGAAAAGCAACAAGCATGTGTCCTGGCTCTGAGTCATTCCTGAATTGATTGATGGGGCAGGTGGGAAGACAAAGGGGCCCAAGGTCACATTAGATCACTGGGCTACAACAGAACTGAATGAGCCCATTTATAAAAGAAAGTACTCAAGTCCGCTGGAACAACAAAAAATAGCCATGAAGTGAAACTCAAATCTGTACCAAGGGTCAGCCCTACCCTAAAGGGACAGTGTCAAGATATCAACATGTTTGCAAAGTAGACTCTTTTCTAAAGATAACTTGCTCTGAAAAAAAATCCATTACAGGTCAAGCATGTCAAAAGGGCAAAGGGTGTTCAGCTATCATTCTTACTGAATCCAATAACTGAGTGGTTACAACACAGGAGGAGAGAATCATCCAGTGAGTCCCCCTCCCCTTTTCTCATCAGAGCACTGCATATTCTCTCTTTTCTGACACGTGTGCAGCTTCCTTTTGAAGTCTATAATTAAGTTTTCCTCCGCTGATACTGCTGGCAGAGCCTTCCAGATCTTAAACATTTGCGTCTTAACAAGAAACTTTTCTACAGTTTTGGTTCTTTTGCCCATTATATTTTAACTATGTCTCTTTGTTCTTGTCCCCTCCACCATAGAAAATAGTTTCTCTCAACCAACTTTTTTCAAAGCCTTCATGATTTTGAATACCTATACCAGGTCCCCCATTCAACTCCCTCTGCTCTAAGGAAATCAACCCCAGTTTGTTATATTCAGAATTCCTTGCCCCCATTTCCAGGATCATTTTAGTAAATACAGTGAACAGAAAAACTATATTACATTTTTTTCTGAGCCTGTGTTTTTAAAAGTTGATCCTAACTTTGCATTCCTTGTTCTTGTATTCTTATGTCTTGATTTGTGAAGCTCAGTATCGTATTTGCTTTTTTAACCATGTTCTCAATCTATCCTGCCAACTACAATGAATTACATGCAAGCACTCCTAGCTCTCTGCTCTTGCATCCCTTTTAGAATCACGCTATTTGGTTTATATTGGCTCTGCTCAAACTTCCAATCAAAATGTAAAATCTTGTATTTTTCAGTATTAAGATTCACCTGGCATCAATGCACCCATTCCACTACCCTACCTACACCTCCTTGAAGACTATTAACTTCCTCTGCAAAGTTCATTACATCTCCAGTATTTCTAAGTTGGGGAGTTTTCCCTTGTACGTCAAAGATCAAGTCATTAATATTTACTTAGAAAGCATTATTCGTAGAGCATTGCTGCACCTGATGGAACTGTTACTCACGTTTGTTTTTTATTACTTAACCAATTTTCTCTCTGGGCTTTACAGCTCCTTCTACTCCATGACTTCATCCTTCATGACATCATATCAAACAATTTTTGGAAAGCCCTGTATACCACATCAGCTGCAGCTCTCTCATCATCCTCTCTGTTTCTTCATCAGAAAACTCCACAAGTTAGAAATGCCGTTTATCAAATTCATGTTGACATTTGTCCATACTATTCTTGATTACTGTTCCAAAAAAATTTTCACTGCTGAGGTTAAATTTTCTGGTACATTTTCTGTACCTATCCCTCAGCGTTTCAGAAGTGTCAGGATGAGTACTTGGATTGTCTAGACATACTGTATAAAGCGAAAGGCCAAGGGCTGAAAGATGGGACTAATACAGATAGGTGACCACTTGTTAGCATGAATGAGGTGAGCCAAATCACTTGCTTCCATTTTGTATGATTCTTTAACTATTTTTGAACATGGCTGTAACATCTGCAACTCTCCAAGCTTCACTACTCCCCAAATCCACAAATGTTTTAAAAATTACAGGCAATATCTGTGTAATATCCTCTATTGGTTCCCCATGCAATCTAGGAAGCATCTCAACGGGGCCTTCTGTCAATGTCTGGTCCATACAGAATGTCAAATTCTTTTGTTGAGACTCCAGCAGTATCATCTTCATTGTAAACACTGATGGAAAGTACTGGTTTAGCACATCAGCCATGTCCTGCATCTCCATTAGTAAATTTCTTTCCAGTCTCTAATTTGCCCCACAATTCTCAAGTGCTCTTTTTCCAATTTATATCTTGATATAATATCTACCAGCTTCTTCTCATGTTTTCTCTTATTCAAAGAGTTTTTTTCTTATTCTTCTTCAAAGAATCAAAGCTTCTCTCCACAACATTTGGTTCTTACCTGTGTTAACAATCTGATTTGGCATGGCATCTAAAACTTTGACAAACTTCCACAGTTGCATAATGGAGAGTATATTGACTGGCTACATTAGAGCCTGGTTTGGAAACATCAATGTCCTTGAATGGAAAATCCTACAGAAAGAAGTGGACACAGCCCAGTCTATCCTGGGAAAAGCCCTCACAACCATTGAGCACACCTACGTGAAATGCTATCATAGGAAATCAGCATCCACTATTAGGGAGCTCCACCTCCCAGGACATGCT
Source organism: Hypanus sabinus (assembly GCF_030144855.1). Classification (NCBI taxonomy): domain Eukaryota; kingdom Metazoa; phylum Chordata; class Chondrichthyes; order Myliobatiformes; family Dasyatidae; genus Hypanus; species Hypanus sabinus. The sequence goes on from NC_082712.1 coordinate 126,799,385, forward strand.
CTCTCCTTGCTGCTGTCATCAGGTAGAAGGTACCGGTGTCTCAGGACTCATACCACCAGATTTAAGACAGTTACTACTCCTCAACCATAAGGCTCGTGAATAAAAGGGGATAACTACACTCACTTGCCTAATCATCAAACTATTTCCACAACCAATTATCTCACTTTAAGGATTCTTTATCTCATTATCTCATGTTCTCGTCATTTATTGATATTGGCATTTGCACGATTTGTTTTCTTCTGCTCTCTGATTGATCTTTCATTGATCCTGTTATAGTTACTATTCTGTAGATATGTGTAAGTCTGCCCAAAAGAAAATGAATCTCATGATTGCATATGGTGACATTTACAGTATGTTCTTTGATAATAAAATTTACTTTGAACTTTGATATGTGTCCTATCCTCTCTATTCTGTTCTATTTTATCCACTTTCCTTTTATCATCCAGGGAGTTCCCACTTTAACTTCTCCCCATTTTCCTTTTTGGGAATATATCTAATCTATAGTTGACAATGGTAAAACTGCACTGAAACATTGGTGTGACATGCTTGGCTCACAATAAAGTTAGTGAAATGTTCTTCCAGTGCCAGCAACACGTGTTTAATTCCTATTGCTGTCTGTGAGGAGTTTGCACACTGTGACCAATGGGTTTCCTGCAAGTGCTCCGGTTTCCTTCCACATTCTAAAGACAAGTGGGTTATCGCGTGAACTAGTGGATAAGGCATCGGTCTAGTGATCTGAAGGTCACTGGTTCAAGCCTCAGCTGAGGCAGCGTGTTGTGTCCTTGAGCAAGGCACTTAACAACACATTGCTCTGCGATGACACTGGTGCCAAGCTGCTTGGGTCCTAGTGCCCTTCCCTTGGACAATATCAGTGGCATGGAGAGGGGAAGGCTTGCAGCATGGGCAACTGCCGGTCTCCCATACAACCCTGCCCAGGTGCAAACCTTCCAAGGTGCAAATCCATGGTCTCACAAGACTAATGGATGCCTATATGGGTTAATAAGGGTATTTGGTCACATGTGCATAATTGGCAAGCATGGGTTACAGAATATTTCTAAATAAATAAGTCTACGGTACATTCATGAAGTATTTATGCAATGATGCCAATTCTCCCAAGCTGGAGAATCATCCTATTTACACAAGGCAGATTCTGCAACAGCTAATTGAACCAAGGCCACTGCTTGTAATCCTGTGCAATCCCAACATTTTATTTGCTATTTGATGGATCTTCCTTGTTGACTTGGAATGCATATAGAATTAAGTAGTTAACATTGCAGAGTGGGTGGCTGGGAAGTTGTATTTCCCGAAGCATCAGCTTTCCAAGTAAGAAATATCTATATGTGATGAAGGTCGTGCATCTGGGAGGGTCACAGCAGCCAGATCGACAGCAATACCATAGCTGCCTGTTTTATAACCTCAGCCAACAATAGTGTCACAGGATGCAGTGCAGTTTGATGTATAACCTACCCAAGAAACTTGCCATTTCAGGATTCCCTTCACCCCCGGTAACCTCCTTGCCAGCATCAACAATGTGGAAGTTTGCAGGAAGACTAATCTAACAAACATGAATATTAACTTAACCAGGCCACTTTAGCTCCATTGGCAGCACCCGGTGTGTTCCAATCACAAGCAGCAACCGAAGACTACATCTGCAGTCTGTCTGGCGGAAGCCACCTGAATCAGGAAAAACACTTTAGATACTCTATACTGGTCTTCCCCCCCCCCCCCCAAATAAAGCCTCGACATCAAGAGGAATGGTATTTGACCTCACTATGAGATTGCGTCTCACTTCTGAAAGAGGTTTTTAAATTCATGAAGATTAAAGAGAAGATAAAGCCTAATTTTTCCATTGGAAGAGGGGTTCAGAACTAAGGAATAAAGAACGAAACCTACTAGAAACGTCCCCCCCACGGGGTGGCTAGGATCTGAAATGCACTACCAGAGTTCGTGAAAAATGCAGATTCAATTAAAGGGCTCACAAGGAGGCTAGATAACGGGGGGGGGGGAGAAAGAGAGGGGACTATGGGGAGAAAGTAGCGAAATGCGACTAGCCGTATTGCTCTTGCGTAAAGCCAGCATGTATTCGGCGGGCCGAATGGCCACCTTCGGTTCTGTAACCATACTGTGACTCCTGGTTAATGCTGAAGGATAATAAAGTGATCGTACGGTGAAGGGAAGTCACAGAGTGGGAAAGGTAACTTAATAACTAACGTGCACCTACTTAAGTAAACATGGACTCAAAATAATTTTCGTTTTCACTGAAGAAATACTTACTTCATTTGGACAGGCGGAGAAGCGCCTAACACTTCAATCTGTGCAACCTCCCGGCACTGGTTAACCGAAGCTATATTCTGATACTTATACTACCTTTGTATTTTAAAATATTCTCCATCAATTAATACCATATCATTTTCAGCACCAAATGTAAACGCAGAACAAAAATGGCCAGAGGAACCTGGCCGATGCCAGCAGGTTTTAAAACATAAGAGATCCACTTGGTTTCTTCCATTGGCTTCAATACAATTCACTGAAACTACTGGTGAGTTAAATGAATCCTCGGTAAAATGGCCAAACGTTGGAAGGCAGCTGGTTGCGGTCCCAGAATCTTACAATTATTCAATATGACTGAAAGTTAGCGAGGAGGACTGGCTCCCTTACCTATGCATGGCGGTGCTGTAGTGCTTCAGGACTCCTCGCTTCCTTCCCGGATAGCCCCTGCCATCTGCCCTCAGCACGCATAGAAGCACACACAGCGTCTTCAGCCCACTCATAGTCAAGCGGTGTGAGGAAGCGAGCGTTCAAACGCCCGGTGCGGCTCCGGCAGATTAACACCGCTAAGCGGCAGCGGTCCGCTTCTCCCCGCACGCTCAGGAGCAGAGCAGTGATCCAGACGCGAAGAGAGGTAAGTGAGGGTTGGACTGGGAGGGGAACACAGTCCCAGACCCAGCCTCCAATGTAGGAGACGGAGGAAGTCCCGGCAGTGAGGAGAGAGGGATGAAAGGGAAATCCCTGAATCCGTATTTAGCGCAGAGCAAGGAATACAGGAGAGGTGGCGATCCCGGTATCCACACTCGAAGTCACCCTGTGTAGAGTGCTGATGGAGGCATAAAATGCTTGGTCCCACACAAGGGTGAATGGAATGAAGATCCCTGATCTCACCACTGGGTATGGGCATCCCAATTCCTGCACAGGGAGAAATCCTGTTTCCCCATATTGTTTCCATATGTGTGACAGAGTGGTGAAGGTAGACCTTTTACTACCCACTGCAAGGTGAAATTCTGATTATGGTAATACACACAAAGGGCTGGACCAGCTCAGCAGGTCGGGCAGCATCTATGGAAGGGAATAAACAGTCCATGTTTTGGACCGAGACGTTTCATCAGGTCTTGGCACAAAATGTCAACTGTTTTTCCACCCATGGTTGCTGCCTGACCTCCTGAGCTCCTCCAACACATTGTGTGTATGCCCTAGATTTCCAGCATCTGCAGTACCTCAGTGTCTTCTGAGTATTGTCTCTTACTATTGCACAAGGGACATTAATGCATTGATTTTGATGCTCCCTGGTTTATAGTGAGGGGGGGGGGGGACTCTACCCAAGCTGTGTGCCTCTGCCCTCTCATTGGGCATTGTATCTTAACAGCCATTAGGGACTTTATCCTTAAATCTGCCAACCACTGTAGTCAAGTTCTGACCCTCCCATCTCACACTAGGAAGCCCTGCATCCCAGGTCTAGGAGATGTCTGACTTCGGATGGAAAGTATACGTTTATCCTGGGCAAAGCAGTCTGCAAATACACCAGAGATCTCTGGCAACATCTCAAGATCGTCTTCATTCTCGAGTGGTTTTGTACCTTCAAAATGAAGACAATGACGAGTCCTTTCCGTCAGCATTAGAAGATGATTTATTTCTATCATGCACATAATCTGTTTTTCAGTTTAGGAAATTAACCGTCTCTTCATATATTCCTCAACGATCAAGTATGTAAGAAACATATTTTCAGTAAAAAATTTTGGATCCTTTGGGATCTTCCTTTAGTATAAGCAATGTAATTACATTCACTTTCAGTGACACTAACATGTTGAACTTGTCCCTTTACTTGATTATTTCTTCCAAAGCCTAAACCATGGTTGTCATATCTGAACTAAATAAACTATATTTCACTTTTTAACATTTTCAGCATTATCTCAAATGGAATGTTCAAACTTCTGATGTAGTTTTCGACCTGATACATTAATTCTGTTTCTCTTCCACAGGAACTATGTGACCTGCTGATTGTTTCCATATTTTGTGTTTCTCTTTCAGATTTCCAATATCTGCAGTACTTCTTTTTAATTTCCAAAGCTCTCCTGTTGATAAAACAATTTCCATTCCTTTTGACTAATTCTATATGATTTTAGCTAATTATACTGCCAGAAGCCTAGTTCAAATCAAATGAAGATCACACTGGAAGAGGTAGATGATAATTGTCATATTATAAAGCCTCCAACTATGATAATCCAGTAAAATGAAAACTCTAAAAGGCCACACAATCAATTTAATAGCCAAGGTGAAAGTAATCTTCCATTACATGTGTGAATCAAGGTGGAAGGAATTCACTTGAAAACCTATCAGTTCATCAAACATGAGAGCACATTGCAAGTAGAACCAAACAATGTTACAATCACATGGACAAAGAAGAAGATAGAATGAAGACAACTGGACTATAAAAAGGTAAGCTTTCGCTACAAGGTTCCATGTCCAACTTCATGCTTGCCAGTCCTATATACTCATACAAACTTAACCTGTGAATGTCCCAGTAAGAGAAACAGCTCACACAATATAATACCACATGCAATCATAAAATTTTGCACTTAACCAAGAGACTGCCTCAAAAGTTAACATTAACTGGCAAATTTGAAGCTATGTAAATATGAAGCAAGCAACAGCTGTTGAGTCTATTTTTGAGTAGCTGTAGAATTTCTCCTGCAAACTGACTTGAGTCTTGCACATTACGGAATGGTTTTGCTAAGTGAGAAATGGAGTTCTGCACAACAGTTTATGCAGCTTTTGATATATTATTGCATCACAGTGTTAAAGTGCCTGGTTAAGCTAATCTGCCACTGACGATTTGCCAGGATTTTGTTTTATACAAGATGAACAGTGGTAATGCATTTGACATCAAAAGGAAAAAGTGAAGCTTGAGCTTAATGGAATTGATTATTGCCAGGTACAAGTAATAATGGTAACTTACTATTTGGCCAAGTACAGGTTACACCATTCTCTTGCTGCATTCAAGTGTGACTGTCTCTCTGTTTGTGACTTGAGTATGAAGAGTGGGATCCTCAAGTGTATTTGCCACTAACCTCACAATAAATCACGAGAGAGCTTCGCCTTGTCACTGTCTGCCATCTTTCTTCCTCTTCCACTTCTTTCTCCAGTTGGTGTGCAGTGTGGAATGATTGACTCTTCATGATGCACAGAAGATAGCCCCGTAGTGCAGAGCATTAGACTGCCTGTCGAAAAACTACAGTGCATGCCCTGGGCTGTCCAAAGTAATGTCACCTTCCCGCTGTTACATTTTACATTCGGCTGTACGTGACTCTGTAGCTGCAGTTAAAGTTGCCCTGTCCAGCCAATCAGGACCCTGTGACTAGATGAGCCAAGAATATGGGCCTGATGCTTCAATAATCATTCATTCATTCAAATGGTCAGCAGAAACACAGGAGGCAAAGCAGGCCAGTCAGGCTGAATACTCATAGGAAGAGAAAATGCCTTAAGTACTCAGCTGAGCAAACAAGAGCTGTGGAGGGAAAAAAGGCTGAATTAAGGTGAGTGATCTTATATTTCTTTCAAACTAGATTACTACATTTGTCGTTCACAATGTGGCTTCTTGGGCGCCAGAGAAAGCAAAACAATTTGAAGGTTGCTTTGTGGAACATTTATTTAGTCTACAGGAGCAACTCCAGCTTTCTGTTGCCAATCATTTTAACTCTCCATCCAGCTCCCACTCTAATTTATCTGTCGGGTCATCTCCACTGTTACAACAAAGTCCAATGTAAACTTAAAGAATAGAACCCCTTCTTCTAACTGGGCTCATTGGATTTTTTCTGTACACAATATTAAATTTTATAACTTCAGGTAATTTGCTTACTTTTGTTTTAAGGTGAGACTTCAGGGACAGGAATGAGGGAGAGTCAGAGGTCAAGGTATTAAATTAAGGGTCAGGGCAGGACCTGGTGTTCGGAGTCCGTAGTCAAAGGTCAGCGATCCTGAAAGTTGAGCTGGCAGTTGAGGAAACCAATAACCCTAGGTCCCTGAACTGAGGTCCATATGACTGGGGGTCAAGATGGCCAATAACTCCTCAGTAATGAGGTTCAGAGATCCAAACAAGGCCAGAAGTCGAGGCCATAAAATAAAACTGTGATTCGCTAGTCCAGGAGCCAAGGCTCAAAAGTCAATACCTAGTGGTTGATGAAGTCCAAAGTGTAGAGCCAAAGGTGAAAGTCCAGAGCTCGTTGAATCCAAAGGTAGAAGCCTGAAGTTTGAAGACTTAAGTCAGCGAGTCTAGAGGAGGAGCCCCTAGGTCAACTTGTTCAGAGGTCAGAGACCCGATGTCTGCAGGTTAGTGAGTCTGAGTGTCCAGGCCAGGGACTGGAAGTTGAATATCTGATGTTTGCGAGTCTGAGAGTCCAGGGCCAAGAACTGAGTCCCAACCCTCTCTGCATCTTAATGTTAATTTGTTTTTTCTCATTCTAAGTTGTATGAAGGGTCTTTCATCTGAATCATTTAACTCTACACTCAGTGGCTACTTTATTAGGTACACCTGTACCCCTGCTTGTTAATGCAAATATCTAATCAGCTAATCAAGTGGCAGCAACTTAATGCAGAAAAGCATGCTGACATGGCCAAGCGGTTCCGGTGTTATTCAGACCAAACACCAGGATGGGGAAAGAACTGTAATATTAATGCCTTTGACCATGGAATGATTGTTGGTGCCAGTCTTGGTGATTTGGGTATCCCAGAAACTGATGATTGACCACCTGGGATTTTCATGCACAACGATCTCTAAGGTTTACAGAGAATAGTGCAAAATAAAATAAAAACAGTTCTATGGGTGAAAATGAGAATTAAGAGATCAAAGGAGAGTAGCCAGAATAGTTCAAGCTGACAGGAAGGTGACAAGTATTCAAATAACCATGTGTTGCAACAGTGGTATGCAGAAAAGCATCACTTGAAGTGGGTGGGTTACAACAGCAGAAGACCATGAGCATACACTCAGTGGCCACTTTATTAGGTACAGGAGGTACAATACCTAATAATGTGGCCAGTCAATGTAGTTCTCTTTCATCTGACGCAGCCTGACCTGGGCATTATTCCCAGCATCTCACGTGTTACATTTAAAAGCAGTACAGAACAGATATGGATCATGTGAAAGTGAGAGCAGGATGGAAATTGTCAACAAAAGTAATAACATTATTGAATTCTACGTAGTGCAGGAAACAGCAGTGTGATAGTCAAACAAAGTCCAAATTAAGCTGGAGATATAGGACCTCATCTTTTATCTGGGTACATGGCCTCCCTTGATACTCTACTGAATTCAGCCATTTCAGATAAACAGTTTTTCCTGCCCAGTACTAATGTAAGATTAGCCACCTTAACTCAGTTCCTCTGTCTGCAGAATTGCTGTCTCATCTGTGTGCTACTTGCTGCATTTTCTTGGTTGTAGACTTCTAGCAACTGCTCTCTTCTGCCTCTCACAGTTCCAGTGTTTTTTTTTAATTCTCTCTTTACTTGTCCTGAAAAAGTCAGCATCCATCATCAAGGATGTCCATCACCTAGGTCATGCCCTGCTCTCTTGCTGCCATCAGGGAGCAGGTACAGGAGCTGACAGGAAGACACCACACTTTCAATGATTTAGGAACAGCTTCTTCCCCTCCACCATTAGATTTCTGAATGAACAGTGAACCCATGAACACTAACATGACTTTTTCCTTATTTTCATTACACTACTTATTCAATTTAACTATTTTATATATATATATTTATATTTTAAAAAATTGTGAATTATAGTAAGTATAAATACTTAATGTAATTCACATTTTTTCCCCACCACTATGTATTGCATTATACTGCTGCCACAAAGACAACAAATTTTGTGACATATGCCAGTGATATTAAACTTGATTCTGTTTTATCTACTAATTGAGTAACTTGGAAAATATTGTTTCATCTTAATCAGCTACAAAACGATCATAGCCATTCTCTTTGTTCACTCCACTGTTCCCCCCTCGTGAATTTGAAATATGTTTATGTACCTTCTTATTTTTCCAGTTCTGATGAAAAATCCTTGACCTGAAACAATAAATATGTTTCCACCTCCACCTCAGAATTACTGAATATTAGCTTTCTGATTTTATTTCAGATTTTCGGCATCTACGGTTTAATGATGTTCAACTCGTATGAATTGTTTGTATGCATATAGTTGGCAGGGTGGAGATACGCCTCCACCAAAGGAGGTGTAAGGTGCTTCCGCTGGCCTGCAGATCATCCTTGGGCAAGGCATAGTACCTGCTTAGCCCCATGATCAGAGTCATGTGAAGCCATTTGAGCAGGTGGTGGATGGTTGCATAAGCAGCTGGTGTGTATCATAAGTCCTGGTTATGCCACAACTGACGCCAAGCAGGCCATCACTGAAGAGTATTGATAATGGCTAGGATCACCCGTCTTGTAAAGACGCAGCCGAGGAGAAAGCAATGGCAAACCACTTCTATAGAAATATTTGCCAAGGACAGTCACAGTCATGAGATCATGATCCCCTACATCACACGACATGGCACATAACAATGATGATGATAATGCATTTTCCAGAAGAATTGTTTGAGTGTGGTCATACATAATCTGAATGCTCAGTGCCTAATAGCCCCTGCAGTTCATCAAAATCTCCAGATTCACATGGAGAGCCCAGAGTGCCACAAATCCATGTGCCCGTATTTCCAGCTGTTCTTTATTTAAAAGAAATAAATTCCCCACACTATGAGTAGAGAACATCTGTAATCTTCTGTGTGAAGCAATAAGCTACAGATTGTGATATGTGACATATCACAGTTGGTGCCAGTTATAATGACCTAACAGATCTCTGTACTAGTAATTTAGAAACCTTTAGAATCCTGGTGCCGGACTCGTCAGGGAATTTGAAATGTAGAAGGCTCCTGTCAGGTTCTTAGCATGTGGGCCCTCCTTGCCTTCTTTGCTCATCTCATTCAGCCTTGTATTTAGCTCTTCTACTCTGCTTCTTGTGCAGGAGCTCCAGCTTATGCTCTCAGAAACATTGCAGCGTGGTCTATCAACATAACAGCTCAACTGTTATATTCATAGCCTCAGGTTAAGAAGCCAGCATACCAAAGTACTATTTTCATTACCCTGTCCATCTGTGTCAGCACTCTCAGGACACTATAGCCTTGCACCCCACGGTCCCTCCATTTACTCTATATGCTTTACCAGAAGGTGAATTGACTTACACTTGTCTGGAGTAAATTCCATTTTTCAGTGCTCCACCCAACTTTCCAAATGGTTAATTAAACAACCTTGTTTGCTCTGTATAACTCAACCTACTCTTGTGTCATAGCCCTGCCTCCACCCAATAGGCTCATCCATGTCATCACAATCGACATAAGACCCAGCACTGAACCACATTACAGGTTTCCAGTAATAAAAAATAGCTATCCACCAGTAAACTCTGCCTCTTATCACCCAGCAAACTTTGGATCCGAGCTGCCGTGCCTCGGATCCCTGGTGCCTCGATATTCTGGATCAGCCTGTGCAGGGCTGTAAATCATGTCTACCACTCTTCCTCTATTGTTTTTAGGTATCTCCTCAAAACATAATAAGATTTGTGAAGCACAATCTTTCCTTCATAAAACTGCACTGACTCCTCCTAAGCAGTCTTGACTTGACCTTTCCAGAATCTTCTCCAGCAACTTCCCTACAATTATCCACAACCAGATGCTCATTGGCCTTTTGCTTCCAAACTTATTTATTGCCTGTAAATGACTAAGAAAATGAATCCAAGGTAGTATATAGTGATATATACTTTGAAGGACATTCCTTCTAGGGATTTGAATTAAAACAAGAGTAATAGGATCTGAAACATTAATCCTAGGTTCCTAGCTCTGAAGATAAGGACTGGCCTTCTGGGTGTAAACCACCATTTCCTGCTCTCAGCTGCTGAAGTTATTTGTTTGTGTGAGTCTGTGGTCCATTGGGTGTGGAGTGTATTGGGGGACTGCATTGGGGCTGATGCCACTGATGTGAGTCATCCATGAATTGTTAACACCATGCCTTAAAGATAAGAAATGAGCACTTGAAACGGTCATGGCTGATGGAATTTACTCCAGCATTAAGGCTGTGGGATCAGTAGACAAGGGAAAATGTTGGAAACATTAAATTTGAAAAAAATAATCATGAAGAGGTAATGTTAGGTGAAATTTCAACTAGCGATTCATTCTCGTAAAATATTTCTGAAACCTGCTTAATCCTATGTTGCACGTAATTACTGGCATCACATATCATGAAAGATCAATTAAATTTTTCTCAAGATGTTGATTATTACAGCAAAACAACTGAGAGAAAACAAGCTGTGAAGAAGTGCTGCACTAAAATTTTGTATGTGTTTCTCAGAGGGTTAATATGATTGGACTTAAGCTCCCAGCTCCTCGGAAGTGGATTCAAAAGATTTTCAGACAATCTCAGTAGTTTTTTTAAGACTACAAGGTGGAGGGGTAGAAATATATCACTTGGCCCATTGACTTCGTTTTGCCATTGCATCTTGGTTGATTTATAATCCCTTTCAAACCCATTCCTGCCTTCTCACCGTAACCAGAGTGCCAGAATAGTTAGTGGGGAGTTTGTAGAGATAGATGTTGCTAAGACCTCAGACAAAATCAGAAGCCAAAAGGTCAAGCATGGTGCGACTAGTGTTCTGAGGGGCATATATTTCAATGTAAGTAGTATCGTAGGAAAGGCGAATGAGCTCAGGGCATGGATTGACAACTGGAATTATGATGCTGTAGCCATTAGTAAGACTTAGTCACAGGAGGGCGGGACTGGCAGCTCAATATTCCGGGGTTCCGTGTTTTAGATGAGATAGAGCAGGAGGGACTAAAGGAGGCAGGGAAAATGTGACAGCAGTGCTCTGTCGGGACATACTGGAGAATCAGAATCAGGTTTATTATCACCAGCTTGTGTTGTGAAATTTGTTAACAGCAGCAGCAGTTCAATGTAATCCATAATATAGAAGAAAGATGAAAAATAATAATAATGATAAATAAATAAGTAAATCAATTACAGTATACATATACTGAATAGATTAAAATCATGCAAAAAATAGAAATAATATATATTAAAAAAGTGAACTTGACTAGTAAGGCATTATCAGTGGAACTGAGAATGAGAAATATGAAAGGTATGACCACGTTAGCAGGGCTGCGTTACAAATCACCCAACAGTCCTAGGGATTTAGAGGAACAGATGTGTAAAGAGATCGCAAACTGTTGCAAGAAACATAAGGTTGTTATAGTAGGTGAGTTTAACTTTCCACATATTGACTAGCAATCCAATACTGTAAAACAACTAGATTGGATAGAGTTTGTCAATTGTATTCAGGAAAATTTCCTTCATCAGTGCATAGAAGTCCCAACAAGAGAGCATGCGATTCTGGATCAGCTATTAGGGAATGAGACAGGGCAGGTGGCAGGAATTTGTGCAGGGGAACATTTTGCATCTAGTGATCACAATGCTATCAGTTTCAAAATAAATATGCAAAAAGATAGGTCTGGTCTGCAGGTCGAAATTTTCTAAATTGGAGAAAAGCCCATTTTAATGGTATCAGAAATGATCTAGCAAGTGTAGATTTTTGAGACTACAAAGCTTGCATGTGCCTTTCAGAATAAAAGGTAAAGATAACCAGTGTAGGGAACCTTAGTTTTCAAGAGATATTGATGTCTTACTTAAGAGAAAAGAGGTGCATGGCAGGTATAGGCAAGTAGGAACAAATGAGGTGTTTACAGAATGCAAGAAATGTAAGAGAACACTTAAGAATGAAATCAGGAAAGCTAAAAGAAGGCATGAAGTTGCTCTAGCAGACAAGGTGAAGGAGAATACTAAGGGATTCTTACAGATATGTTGAGAGAAAAAGAATTGCAAGGAACAAAGTTTGTCCTCTGGAAGACCAGAATGGTAATCCATTGTGGAAGCCAAAGTGGATGGGGAAGATCTTAAATGAATTCTTTGCATCTGTATTTTCTCGGGAGAAGAATAGATTCTACAGAAGTAAAGAAAACTGACATCAACTTCATGAACCCCATACAGATTACTACCCTGAGGCAAATCGGTGGATAAATCCCTAGGGCCTGACAAGATATTCCCTTGGACCCTACGGGAGGCAAGTGCAGAAATTGCTGGGGCCCTAGCAGAGATATTTAAACCATTCTTAGCAGCAGGAGGAGAGGTACCAGGGGATTGGAAAATGGCCAGTGTTGTTCTGCTGTTTTAAAAAAAGTCTCTAAACAGAAACCAGGAAATTACAGACCAGTGAGCCTGACATTGGTTGTGAGAAAGTTATTGGAAGGTATTCTAAGGGACAGGATATTTAATTATTTGGATAGACAAGGAACTGATTAAAGATAATCATAATGGCTTTGTGTGTGGTAGGTTATGTCAAGCTAATCTTGCAGAGTTTTTCAAGGAAGGTACAAGGAAAGTCATGATGACAAGGTAATGGATGTTGTCTACATGGACTTTTGTAAGGTATTTTTCAAGGTCCCGCATGGCATTCAGTCACCCGGCATTCAGAATGAGGTAGTAAATTGGATTTTCCTTGGCTTTGTTGGAGAAGCCAGAGAGAGGTAGTGGAGGATTGCCACTCTGACTGGTGGTCTGTGACTAGTGGTGTGTTGGAGGGATCGGTTCTGGGTCCTTTGTTGTTAGTCATCTATATCAATGATCTGGATGTTAATGTGGTTAACTGGATCAGCGTACTTGTAAATGACATCAAGCTTGGGGTGTAGTAGATAGTGAAGAAGCTTATCATGACTCACAGAGGGATTTAGCTCAGCTGGAAAAATGGGCTGAAATGGCAAATGAAATTTAATGCAGACAAGTGCGAGATTTCGCATCTTGGTAGGAACAACTAGGGTAGGTTTTTCACAGTGAATGGTAGGGCATTGACGAGTGCAGTAGAACAAAGGGATCTGGGAACATATTGAGTTCATTGAAAATGTGTTACAGGTAGATAGGATCATAAAGAAAGCTTTTGGCTGATAGACCTTTTTAAATCAATGTATTGAGTACAGGAGATGAGATATTATGGTGAAGATGTATAAGACGTTGATGAGACCTAGTTTGAAGTATTACATGCAGTTTTGCTTAGTTACCCTCAGGAAAGATGTAAACAAGGTTGAAAGCGTACAGAGAAAATTTACAAGAATGTTGAAGGGTCTGAAGGACCTGAGTTATGAAGAAGGATTGAATACATTAGGATTGTATTCTTTACAACATAAAACAATTGAGGGGAGACTTTTCTTCCCTCAGAGGATCGCAAGAGTGTGAAATGAGTTGCTGGCACAAGTGGTGCATGCAAGCTTGATTTCAACTTTTAAGGGAAGTTTGGATAGGAACTTGGATAGTAGGGATATGAAGGGCTATGGTCCTGGTGCAGGTCAATGGAAGGAGGCATTTTAAATGGTTTTGGGATAGACTAGATGGGCCAAAGGGCTTGTTTCAGTGCTGAACTTCTCTATCTCTCCAACCTTTGACAACTCGACTAATCAAGAACCTATCATCCACCGCTTTAAATATATTCAATGACTTGGTCTCCATAGCCTTTCATGGCAATGAATTCCACAGATTCACCATCCTCTGGCTGAAGAAGTTCCTCCTCATCTCTATTCAAAATGGATGCCCCTATACTGTAAGGCTGTGCCCTCTGGTTGCAGATTCATCCACTATAGGAATCATAATTCTAGTAGAAGTGGAAGAGGCAGGTTCGGTATTGTCATTTAAAGTAAAATTGGATAGGTATATGGACAGGAAAGGAATGGAGGATTATGGGCTGAGTGCGGGTCGGTGGGACTAGCTGAGAGTAACCGTTTGGCATGGATTAGAAGGGCCTGTTTCCTTGCTGAAATTGTTATATAGTTATACTCCCTATATCCACTCTATCTAGGCCTTTCTATATTCAATAGGTTCCAATAATATCCCCCTCAGTCTTCTAAATTCCAGCGAGTACAGGCCTAGAGCCATCAAGCACTTCTCATAAGTTATTCCCATCCTTCTTGGAATCACTTGGGTGAACCTCTTCTGGATCCACTCCAATGCCAGCATATCTTTTCTCAGTTAACAGGCCCAAAATGGGTAGCCACTGGGAGATTCCGCTTTTCCTGGTGGACAGTGCATAGGTGCTCGGTGAAGCAGTCTCCCAATCTATGTCAGGTCTCACCTATATATAGGAGGCCACACTGGGAATACTATTCTGACAAGTTAATTCCTCTTCCCATTCCTATTCTGACATATCATTCCATGGCTTCCTCTACTGTCACAATAAGGGCACACTCAGGTTGGAGGAACAACACCTTATATTCCTTCTGGGTAGCCTCCAGCCTGTTGGCATGAACATCGATTTCTCAGACTACTGGTAATGGCCACCACCCCTCCTCACCTCTTATCTCCTTGCCTACACTCTCTGATACCCCTATTGTTTTTCTTTCTTCCATGGCCTTCTGTCCTCTCCTATTAGATTCCCCCTTCTACAGCCCTGTATCTCTTTCACCAATCAGCTTCCCAGCTCTTTACTTCATCACTCCTCCCTCCCAGTTTCACATGTCACCATGTTTTTCTTTATCACCTCTCCCCACCTTCCAACTCTGACTCTTCATCTTTTTTCCCCAGTCCTGCGGAAGGGTCTCAGCCAGAAACATGGACTGTACTCCTTTCCATAGATGCTGCCTGGCCTGCTGAGTTCCTCCAGCATTTTGTGTGTGTGTGTGTGTGTGTGTGTGTGTGTGTTGCTTGGATTTCCAGCATCTGCAGATTTTCTCTTGATTGTGATTCTACCCACCGTACCTACTTTTTGATTTTGCCTTTCAATACTTTCCCTGACATCCAGCTTCCGGTCCAATCCTTTCTTTACTGAACTGCTGCTCCGATTGTCAGAACCCTGCAAAATTAGTTTAAATTCTTGTGAGTAGCATTAGCAGTCCTCCTGGCCAGGATATTGGTTCCTCTATAGCAGGCATGGGCAAACTACGGCCCGCGGGCCATATGCGGCCCATTAAGCTTTTTAATCCGGCCCGCAGAACTTGATGAAATTATATTAATAAACCTTGTTAACGTTTTTTTCCCCGCAATTCTGGCGTTTTCCCTATAGATGACACACTCTATATGCATTTGTGGCGACCCATTTCCTGGCACATCCGAACTGGCTCACAATTAGCCAGCGTTCCGGCTAAGGGAGATAGACTGTGGCGATTTGCGAGCACAGAGCTTTGGAGCCGCTGTGCCACGGGTGGCAGGTTGAGGGAGGCTTGAAAGTGAGGCTGGGGATTTCGCATAAAGTTTTTTTTCTTCGACTGCAGTTACCGACTCCGTGTCCTAATTTTAACGCTGCATGTAGCACACCGCTACACATTGACCTTTGTTGAAGTGCAGCGTATTACTCCACATTTACGCTTTACTCTTTGTTTGGCTCAACCTACTTGTGTGAACAGGCGTTCAGCTTTATGAAGATCAACAAAGCCAGCCACAGATCCAAGTTAACTGACCAACACCTCAGATCCATCCTGAGAATCGCCACAACAAAACTAAATCCAGACTTTGACGCACTGGCTAAAAAGGGAGACCAACAACACTGTTCCCACTGAAATTAAAAATAAGTTTCTTTGTTGTGTTATGTAAAAAATGCATTTGAAAATATTTTTCTCAATAAGCTGTACATGTTACATGTCATTTCTGTTAAGTGATGGACATGACTAGTGCGCAGGTGCACGTACATTCTCAAAATAAAAAATGTGCTCCAGATCAAATAACGTGCTCCACATACTGGCGTGCTGTCACTGTTCTGTCCTTGTACTGGTCGTTGTTGAATTTTGGCACGGGACAATTGAATAAGAAGGAGCAGGACAAGTAGACCTGCATCTCCTACTGTTTTTGAAATAAAGACAGTCAGGAGGAGAGTGATGATGATAATATCTTGAAGAATAACAGAATTTTCAGTGCTTTAAAATAATAACTGTTACTATTAAAAAAAGCTGTATTTCATTCATTTAATTTTCAGTGTTTTAAAAGTCATTTCAATAAATAACTAAATACCATGGGACTTCAAAGAAAGATATTTTGTTGTAATGCATTTGTTCATTTTCAATTGAAATTAAAGCAAATGTTTTCTACTTATCCCATGATATTTTATTTTCTCTTATGAGGTGTATTACCAAAACACTCCGTCCATCTGCTCCTGGTCCGGCCCCCCGTCAAGTTTTAGAACCCTTTGTGGCCCACAAGTCAAAAAGTTTGCCCACCCCTGCTCTATAGCATATATGTCAAACTCAAGGCCCGCGGGCCAAATCCGGCCCGCGGTGGAATTATCTTTGGCCAGCGAGATAATATCTAATTACTATTAAAGCTGGCCCCAGTAATCGAAGCACCTATGGCGTATGATATGGCTAATGCTGAGTTTATTCAGGTACCAGGTTTTCAGGGTTTTTAGTGTTTATTCGGCAGTCTTGCTCGGCAGTCTTCTTCATAAGAAACGGAATTTGTAAAGTGAAACACTTTGTAGTTATAGCAGAGACTGAGACACATGAGAGCTGGCTGAAAAAACGGAGGCAACAAAAGCTGCGTTTGCACGCGTCCGACTGATCTGGCCAGCATGAAGCTGCATTTTGCTCAATCTGGCCCGTGACCTAAAGTGTGTTTGACACCCCTGCTCTATAGTTTAGGTGAAATCCATTCCTCTTGTACATGTTAGCCCTTCCCCAGATAAAGGTTCCAATGATCCAAAAACTTGAAACCCTCTCCCCTGCACCATCTCTTCAGCCACTCATTCATCCATACTATCACCTCATTCCTACCAGTGCATTAAGTAATCAGGAAGGCAAGTAGTATAATAGTCTTTATCATGAGAAGATTTGATTTCAGATGTTATTCTCCAATTATAAAGGGCCTTTGTGATACAATACCTTAAGAATTTTAAGCATGTATCTCCTTATCTAACGAAGGGTATGCTTGCCATGGCAGGTGTGAAAGGAAGATTCATTATCTTGTTTCTTGGATGGTGGTCTTGTTATCTAAAGAGAGAATGAGTACACTCTTCCTGCATTTTCTTGATCTTAGAAGGATCAGAAGTTATCATTGAGACATTCAAAATGCTTGCAGGGTTAGGCAGAGTGAATGTGTGATGTATATCTCCCCTAACTGAGAAGTGTTCAACAAGGGGTCACAGTAATCAGATAGTGGATAGACCAATTTTGATTGACATGAGGAAGAAGATTTTCACTCAGAGGGTGGTGAACCTCTGGAATTCTTTACACAGGAAAGCTGATGTTGGTGTTGGGTGGAATACCATACATAAAAATTGTGAGGCTTTTTAACAAGCTGAATTATTTTCTGGTAAATATTGTTTGCTTTCATTCTTTTTGTGTCTTCTAGCCAATGCTATAGTGTTGGACGCCACCTTTCGCCATCTGTTACCCCTATGAGCCCCTTTTGCTCTCTGCATTGTACATCTGCAACAATACATTATGGATGGAGAGCCTGCAGTGAAGATGGTAAATTAAATTGAGGGATGTTGTAATCATGATTACAATGTTAACGTGCAGAATTTGAAAATGAATTGTAATAAACACAAATTACAATGCACCACACATGGATTCCATTTCTACAAAGCACTGAGTCAGCTTTCAGAAGATTCTGTGGATCAGGGTTTTTGCTTACCACACAAATCAAAAATAAATACGTTATTTGAAATTTAATGGATCTGGAATTCCTCTTATTTTCAGGTAAAGTACATGGTTTACTGAGACAGACACTGGTAGTTATTGACTATTGAGGCTTTGGAACCAACTCTGTATCAGGATGTGAAAATCTGTTCTCTTCTCTCTCAGAAAGGACCCTAATTACCACAAACTTCTTGATGACTCAGAATAATTGCAATAAACTCTGAGACTTCAAAGGCTGATCAGGTCAGTTTTACAAAAGCTGTGTTGTTGAGCATAGCAATCAGAGGACTTAAACAATTGTAATCGTGATGGATCTGAGCCAAATTATCATTTTGAGCAGAGGAGAGATTCTTAGGGGACAGTGAATATTGAGACTGGCATCAGATGTTCTGAAAACTGTGCCACCATTATGTTTTCAGTTAACTGGCCAGTTACTGAAGGGCTGATGATTAGGCTACACAGTGGCCAAATAAACGAATTGGTCTGCATAACTGCAATCAGTCTAGGACTTATTAGCTCTTCTCTCCTCAGAAATCAATTCGGAAAAGCCTCAAGGTTTATTTATAATGGATTACTGCTGGTGTACTTATTATAAGCTTAAATAGACATGTGCATGAAGATAATCTCTTTTAAAAGCCTATTGCACTCAATCAGTATTTGTGATTGATTATGTAGTTGTGTCATTCAGATACCATACTTGAGGTTTCACCCTTTGTAAAGACTGCCAAAGGCCTAGAAGTCTTTGATTGTCAGATGAACATTGCAATCTGCAACAAACATTAACGAGGCATCATATTCTGAATGGACTGAGCATCTATCTGCTCACCTCACAACTATTAATTTGTGCACTTTAAAGAATACACCTTCCACGGGAAAAAGAATACATTGTGTGTTTGATTGATTAATACACATCATTAGAAAACAATATATTAATCAACTGGTCTTATGTTGCTGCAGGGGAGATTTGATGATATATGTTTAAGGCTGATTGATCAGCATAATTCAAAAGTTCAAAAGTTCAACTTTATTTATCGTACAACTACACATGAATATAGACAAACAAATAATGTTCCTCTGGGGCCAAGGTACAAAACACAGAACCAACAACCACTCTCAGTACACTGCACACATAGCACATATAATTATGTTAGCTAAAAAACATATACTTAAAGAAAAGATCTATTAAAAAATAGCAATATAGCCCAAACTCACGAGTCTCATGGCCTGTCAACTGCTGGTGCATGTAAGTTGCCCTGAAGCCATGTTTCTGCAAGAACAAGCCCGTAGCAGTTCCACATATTGCTTAGTGCAGCTGCAGAAAATACAATCACTCAGCTTGTTTGCGACCGAGCAAAAACTGGAGAGCAGCGCTGTTGGGAGGAGTCAGCCCACAGCCCAGCACTGAATCCAATGGCACACAGCCATCTCCGGCGCCTCCTTTGCTGGTGGCGGTAACAGGCAATCTTGAGGCATAAATGAAGCCTGGTCCACACCACACCCAAGGCCATGCAGCTCCCCCACTGTCTGTCAAGCCAAGAAATTAGTACATTGGACTCACAGTATTCTATGTTACCAATGTCCAGCAGGGTCTTGCCATCACAACAAAACCATCCTAGACAACCAGCTGCACTGTCCACGGGATTGTGCACTGCCTGGTACCTCCTTCCCTAAATAGATGAATCTGGCTTCAACACGGTGCACAAGAAGCCAAGCTCTGCCTCTTGCCACTGGAGTAGACCATATTCTCCTACAAGGGAAAACATTGTCAAAGCATAAACCCTACCATGGAATTTTGTATGTTTTAATGAAATATCTCTTCCTTACCAAGAGAGTGTAAGGCCATTCTTGTCAGTCCAGTTCAAAGTAAATTTATTAACTTGTTCTTCAACAACTGCACATTTGCTAACAATATGCTGGATAGAGGGTTCCTGGCTTGGAGTCCCTCTATCCTGCCTCACTTTTGGCCATGGCAATGAACCTTAGCCTTCTTACAGGTACCATACCTGCTTGCTTGCGAGTTAAGTCTGCCAAATCCTTCAGAACATCATGAAATCTGTAGTTCACTAAGACCATTCAAAAGCACATTACTTAAAGGGAAATTAAGTGCTGCAGATTATAGTGGGAGTAATTCAAAAGAGGTATATTTAGAAGTTTTGTAAGCAGCCTGCAAGAACATCACTGAGACTCATTGGTGCCTTTGCTGCCTTATCCAGAAGGCAAATATATCCTTCCTTACATAAGGGGACCAAAACGATATTAAGTATTTCAAGTTAAAACTTATTGTCATCTGACTGTACACATATACAACCAAATGAAACAATGTTCCTCCCACAACACCCACAACACATATATTATACACAGCACATAAAACAAACTATTTCCACAAGTAAGTTCATAAAATATAATTCAAAGTGCAATTGGTGCACAGAACAGGTAAACAGTAAACAATACTGTAAACAGCTGGTTATCTGAGTGAGGAGACCTTGATGGTGGTAGGGTATTCACTTGTCTCACAGTCTGAGAAAGAATCTGTTACACAGTCTGGCAGTGCAGTCTTAGCAAGCTCAATGCAGTCCAGCAAGATATCTTTCCTCCAGTGATTATCCCCAACATTCCAAACAATGTAGCATCCCATTTACCCTCCTAATTATTTATTCTATGTGCAGGGTATCAGACCATGAAAGCTGCCAAATGGTAGCCCTTGTTATTTAAGACATCATATCCTGCATGATAGAGAAATCCTTGAAGTCCATGATTGGAAAGCCACACAGTGTGTGCGAGGAGTCGCAGGAGAGTGGTTTGAGATTTAACACTGACTTCTGCTATTTTTTTTTGTTAACTGCTAACAAGAATATTAGTGAAGTATTGTGCTTCACCACAAGAACAATCACATGATTACATTTAAACAATTTAAATTCTGACTTTTCTTCTGAGTCTGGAAATTTTCTCAGAAGCATTAGACACTGATGAGTCCTTGAACTGTCTGCAATGTACTTATACTTTACTTTATTGTCACCAAGCAATTGATACTAGAGCGTACAATCATCACAGTGATATTTGTTTCTGCACTTCGTGCTCCCTTAAGTACAAATTGAAGTAAATATAATAAAATTTAAATTATAAATCATAATTAGAAGATAGAAAAGGGAAAGTAAGGTAGTGCAAGTCAGGTCCAGATATTTGGAAGGTACGGTCCAGATCCATGTACTCATGAGATCCAACACTGAATCAGTCTGCCTTTAGAACAGGGGATAATTTTAGTAAAGGGGTTGGAGTGGATGCTCAGAGCAACTGTCCAGAAATAATAAAGAAGTTGGTTAAACAAAATTGTTTGCCCACAACATGTATATTACCTTCACAGGCCACATCAATTATCATTTGATAATAAGAACAACCAACTGAACGGCATAAGATGGATTTTTTGAAGTAAATAAGGTTCCTGGATGCCTAAGTGCAATTTTAAACAATGCTCAGCTGTTATTAAGCTAGAGTCTCAAAGAGAAGTTTTGAATAATGCATCAGGAGATTTTCTAGAATACCATTAATGTCTTGCAGGTACAGGAAATTCTTCTCTAGACATGATCTATCAGGATCTCCATTGCTATGTACTACATTTCTTTTGGATTACAAGCCATCCCAAAATTTAGAGTCAGCCATAAATTTAGAGCTGGGTAGGTTGAATGAATACATACATTTCCACATAAACAGTGCCCAATCAGCCAGCTTTACTGGCTTCAGGCAAATCCAAGTGATGGTGCTCTTCGATTACCACTCACCTGAATGAACCCTGTGAACAGCATAGTACCTCCATATTGCCTGTTCTCAGCTCTTCACTAAACCTTCTTTTTCTTCGGTAGCCTTGGAGAAGAAGAATGACTTGATTCAGAATCAGAATCAGGTTTAATATCTCTGGCATATGTCATGAGGTAGGTTAACTTTGAAGCAGGAGTCCACTGCAGTACGTAATAAATACAGAAAAAACAGTGAATTGCAGTAAGTATATCTTACTGTAAATTAAATTAATGCAAAAACATAAACTTAAAACATAGTAAGATTGGTTATGGTAATGACATGGGGTCAGTGTCCATTCAGTAATCAGGTGGCAGAGGGGAAGAAGCTGTCCCTGAATCGCTGAGTGTGTGCCTTCAGACTTCTGTACCTCCTTCCTAATGGTAGCAATGAGAAGAGGGCATGTCCTGGGTAATGGGGGCCTTAATGATGGATGCTGCCCTTTTGAGGCTCTGATCCCTGAAGATGTCCTGGATACGACAGAGGCCAGTACCCTGATGGATCTGACTATTTTTACAACTCTCTGCAGCTTACTTTGATCCTGTGCAGTAGCCCCCTGCCCCCCACCTCCCAGTAGACAGTGATGCTATCAATCAGAATGCTCTCAGCTGTACATTTACAGAGATTTTTGAGTGTTTTTGGTGACATTCCAAATCTCCTCAAACTCCTAATGAAATATAGCCACTGTCTTGCCTTCTTTATAGCTGCATCAATGTGTTGGGACCAGTTTGGGTCCTCAGAGACATTAACATCCAGGAACTTGAAATTGCTCACTCTCCTCTGATCTCTCTATGAGGATTGGTGTGTCTTCCCTTACCTTACCCTTCCTGAAATCCACAATCAGCTCTTTGGTCTTACTGAGATTGAGTGGAAGGTTGTTGCTGCAGCATCACTTAAGTAGCTGGTACGTCTTGTTCCTGTACTTCCTCTCCTCACCATTTGAGATTCTACCAACAATGGTTGTATCTTCAGAAAATTTATAGATGGCATTTGAGCTGTGCCTAGCTATACATTCATGGGCATAGAGAGAGTAGTGCAGTGGGCTAAGCACACATCTCTGAGCTGCGCCAGTGTTGTTTGTCAGCAAGTTGGAGACAATATTATCAATCTGCACAGATTGTGGTCTTCTGAGTAGAAAGTTGAGGATCCAGTTGCAAACGGAAGTACAGAGACCCAGGTTCTGCAGCTTTTCGATCAGGATTGTAGGAATGATGGTGTTAAACGTTAAGCTATAGTCAATAAATAGCATGCTAACATTGTTATTTGTATTGTCCAGGTGATACAAGGCTGTGTGGACAGCGTGGTCATAGACCTATTGTGGCGATAGGCAAACTACAGTGGGTCCAGTTCCTTGCTGAGGCAGGAATTGACTCTAGCCATCAACAACCTCTCAAAGCACTTTGTCCCCACAGATGTGAATGCTACTGGACGATGGTCGCTAATACAGCTCACGCTGTTCTTCTTGGGCACTGGTATAATTGTTGCCTTTTTGAAGCAGGTGGGAAGTTCCGACTGTAACAGTAAGAGATTGAAAATGTCTTAGAATACCACCGCCTGTTGATTGCCACAAGATTTCAGAGCCTTACCAGGTATTCCATAGGGCCGGCTGCCTTGCGAGGACTCACCCTCCTGTAAGACTGTCTAATGTCAGCCTTCGAGACAGAGATCAAGGGTGACTGGATGCTGCAGGGATCCTCATCTCTCCAGTTTTATTTCAAAACAAGCAAAGAAGGCTTTGAGCTCATCTGGGAGTGAAGCATCACTGCCACTCATGATGTTGGGTCTCGCTTTGCAGGAAGTGATTTCCAGTATTGTGGTTTTGAGGTGACTAATGAGAACATTACGGAACAGTCTTTGCAGCTGAAGCAGTGATCACTTGCACCTCTATCTAGTATACCACATTCAGTTCTGTCAAGATAGTCTTCTCTATATAGGAGAAACCAAATGCACAGATTGAGTCACAGATTTGCATGCTATGGCTTTCAGTCTTTAGGATACCTTTAGCCTCCTGCTTCCTGCCACTTTAATTCTCCATCCCCACTCTCATTTTGACTTCTCTGTAGACTTCTGCACTGTTATAACTAGACCTAAAGTAAACTTGAGAAACACTACCTCATCGTCTGTGCACGTTGCAATTTTCCTGACTCTATATTGAATGATATAACTTCAGGTAATTTGCTTTTTTTTTCAGTTTTTAACCAGAACTTGTCACTTCTACTGTAGGACGTCTATCACCGCTTGCTCAGTTATTGTTTCTCCTTTACCATGACCACAAGTTATGGTTGGAAATATATATTGCCATCTTATCATTGTTTCTGAGTGTAAAATGTGGAATTCCCTCCCTAACAGCAATGTAGAGGTATCTTTACCAGAAGGACTACATCACTATCATCTCATGGATAATACATGCTGCATTGCCAACACTATTCATATTTTAAAAACGAAATTTAATAAAAGACATCAGGAGATCCTATGAGAGCCAGCTCATGATATTTCAATATGCTATCATGTATTACAAGGTGTGACAGACAATGCAACTAATATCAAGTGACTTTACCTTGGAAACAAATGATAAAATCTTTAGGATGTATCACAGAATTGCTGTTGAGCATCTGTTTCCGTGTTGCTATTTATTTGAAAGAATTCCAAGCTTTCCTGACATAATGAGGTGCTAAACTTCTTCTAAAGAGGTCCTTGGGATTATGGAAACCTCACTCGCTATTGTACCCATTTCCTTTGAAGGGGTTAAGCTGTTCCATGTGGCGCCCTCTTCTCGGGTACCTCCTTGTGTGATCTTATTACTCAAAATTGTAAAAATAAAATACTGCAGAAGCTGGACATTTGAAATAAAATTAGAAAATGCTAGAAAATACTCAGAAGTCAAGCAACATCTGCAAAAAGAAAGACTGTTAATATTTCAGAGACTGGGACACTTCTGAAGGAGCTTTTGTTTTCTGTTTTTATTTCTGTATCACTTCTTCAACTCCAGCATTAATATCCTTCTTTCTAAAATCTGGTCAGTTCTTTAAGTATGGAGTTAGCAAGTGCCTGCAGCCCTTTGTCATTATGGTATTAAGGTTTTAGGAGGAACAGTCAAAGGTGAGTAATTTGAAGAAACTGCCCAGTGATGGAAGGAATGATTGTCTGAGGTGGTGGATGGGGAGCCATTAGATGGTTTGTTCTGAATGCTTTTTTGAGTTGCTGGATTAGTAACCATCCAGAGAGATTGTTAATATTTCGGAGACCAGGGCATTTCCAAAGGAAACTTTCCAGCATCTCCTGCTTTTATTTTTGCATCACTTCCTCAACTCCAATATTAAAATCCTTCTGTTTAGAATCTGGTCAGTTCTTTAAATACAAAAAAACGTGCCTTTGCTCTTCAGTTATCCCAGATATCCAAATTTTAACTCTAAACAGATCTGTTGTTCTCCCTCTTTGCTACTCTGCAAAGGGTTTAGAGCCATACACCTTACCATTCCACTAAATCTTATTTGTACTGTGGTGGTTGTCTATCATGTCTGATGATGACAGGAAATCTGTTGGGAGAATTTTTAAAGTGGAAAAGCTTTTGCATTGGGGCAGTTCCACTCTCTTAACTTTTAAAGTCGGGGTCCAGTGGTAGGAGCAAGCATCACAAACTGAGATCTTCCTTGGCTGCGGTGGATGACGTCTTCTGTGCCTTGTCATGCCTTTCACTGTCCACAGGACACTGCAGTTCCACCTTCCTGGCCATTGGATCTCACTGTAGGTTTCATCCACCCAGTCCGCTGGAGCTGACTTTGCATGCTAGGACGGGCTCGTCCCTATCTCTTCGGGGTATGAGGCCCGTCAGCTACCCTCATCTGGTTTAGCCTACCTGTCGAAGCACTGTACCAGGGTATGGCCCACTGCCGCTGCAAACAGCTACTTGGAGGCACAGGTAAGAGTTGAGTGTTCAGTGGGAACTAAAGGTGAGTGAGGCGTCCAGGAGTGGACCTTCAGCAGAAGTGTTATCCCTCCCTGGACACTCCATACACCTCTATTTGTATATTCAGCTATTAAATGTTTACATTTTAAAACATCACATAGTACACAACAGCTCTAATCCTTTCTCTGCTTTTTACAGTTCACAGGAATTTCAACTGCAGGAATGAAAACCTTCATCAAGTAAGCTATCTATTCCTCATCATTGGATGTTGAGGATTGCCATCTAATGGTAAGATAGAGTACATCAGATATTTTTTATTGCAGTATAACTGAAGTCATAACCTGTTAGCTAAGCTTTAATAATGGTGCTTCTGCCAGGGAATAGACTGACGTAATGGCACATGGCTCCACACACATATTGTGAATGTCCATTTTCAGTATGATCGCGGTAGAAGCTGGAGCGTAGTTTGAATTTGCATTCATTCATAGACTAAGTCTAGGACTTCTGCATGTATACCACAAAATGCAGAGGTCCAGGACTTACATCCAGATTTGAAGCATCTAATCTGTCATTTCACTCTGCTGCTGAACTGCAGCAGGACGTTTGTTGATGGGACTCCACAGTAAAGCAGGACCACACACCTAGTAGATCGGGGAAGGTAAATTACTTAAAAATTATCTTGCTTGATATTGATATCTTATTTATTTCTGTTTGTGTTTTGCTTAACTTTTTCTACTTCAAAGATTTCTAATACTTTTTCTGTTATAAAATATTTAATTCTATATTAAAAATGATTAAATACTTGTAAATATCAGATTTAAAATCAACAACATTTTTGATAGATGCAAAACTGCCAGCATTACCTGCCGGAAACTGATGGGGCTGTTTTGGAGTTGTAACAGTCAATGGACATCAGCTTGAGTGGGACTAATGAGGTAGCTATGAGTTAAGTTTGGGTATGCATGGACACCAGACGATCAATTTAGAGTCTGGGGCAATGACAGTGAGCACATCAGCTGTTTATGCTGCAGGTTTTCACTGATGGAGTGGTTGGGTAATAAGGAATGAAAACCAGCTCAAAAAAGCATTAAAAATACAGTATTGGTCTAAGTTAATGTCTCAGGGACAATAGAGTTAACAATGATTAATCTGTTTATAAAGTGTAATGCCCTGGGTTCACATCTGTACTGTTATGCTGTAGGTATTACTTTTAGCAGTTCTGTAAAGAGCTGTTCGTTCTGCTTTCAGCCTGTTTGGGTTATTGTTGAAGTTAAGGGATGATGTGGAATGTGCGCTATCCAATTAGTGGGAGATTTTTCTTGGTGAGGGCAAATAAGGTTGGTCTTGAGCTTTTGTTCAAGAAGAGATGAAGAGAGAAGACGCTGGGGAGAACCAATTGTAGTATATGATCCGGTGGGAGACCTGTTTGTTCGAGATGGATCTCTTACAAGCCTCCAGTGTATTTGCCTCTACCGCAATGCCATGTAGCCAACTTGCACTGCCCTACCCTCATCAATCTCACTTATGACCTTCTCAAAAAACTTAATCAAGTTCGTAAGGAAGCCATGCTGGCTCTTGCTAAACAGGCCGTGAGGTTCCAAATGCTCGTATATCCTATCTCTAATTATCTTCTCCAACAACTGATGTGAGACTCTATAGCTCCAGGACTCTTCCTTGTTCCCTTCTTAGACAGAGACACAGCATCAGCTACTTGCCAGTCCTCCAGGTCCTGGCCTGTGGCTAGGCAGGACACAACAATAACCAGCACTAACCTGGGGTAAATCCCCTCAGGCCCTAGGGATGTATCCTCCTTAGGAGGCCCAATACCTCCTCCTCCTCCTTGACCTCTAAATGCCCTAACAGATTTATACACTCAGCACTGATCTCCTTTTCCTTGGTAAATACTGAAACAAAATATTCATTGAGTACCTCTTTCACATTCTCTGCATCCACGTAAATGTTCGCCCCTTTATCCTGGATCCTCCTTGCCAGAGGCTTTTCATGGTCCATTCTGGCTTTCCTAATTTCCTTCTTCAGTTCTTTTCTGACTTCTTTATACTCCTCATGTGGTTCATTTGATCCTAACTTCTGAAACTTTACATACTTTTCCTTTTTCTTCTTGACTAAATTCGTCAGCTCTCTGGACATCCAAAGTTCTTTTATCTTTCCATCCCCATCGTTCCTTCTAACAGGACCTAACACTGTAAGGTCAGTCACCTTTCTTGTACTCTGTGCAATTGATCTTTAAACACCCTCCACATGTCTTATGTGGACTTGCCAGAGGAAAGATGTTCCCAATGAACACTTATCAGTTCCGGCCTAATGCCCTCAAAATTTGCCCTACTCCAATTTAAAACTGTCCCACAAAGACCATACTTATCCTGAAAGTTAAAGAGTTGTGGTAGCCGTTCCCTAACTGTTCACTCACTGTAACGTCAGTCACCTGGCCAGGCTCATTACACAATACCCAATCTAGTACATAAGAACATAAGAAATAGGAGCAGGAGTAAGCCATCCAGCCCATCAAGCCTGCCCCGCCATTCAATAAGATCATGGCTGATCTGTCTGTAAACTCAGCTCCATCTACCTGCCCTTTCCCCTACTATGTAAAAATCTATCTAACTATATCTTAAATATATTTGGTGAAGAAGCCACAACTGCTTCCCTGGGCAGAGAATTCCACGGATTCACCACTCTCTGGGAAAAACAGTTTCTCCTCATATCTGTCCAAAATCGTCTTCCCTGTATCTTGAGGCAATGTCCCCTAGTTCTAATCTCGCCTACCAATGGAAACAACTTTCCTACTTCTATCTTATCTATACCTTTCAAAATTTTGTATGTTTCTATAAGATCCCTCTCATCCTTCTGAATTCCAGATAGCATAGACCCATGTGTCTCAATCTCTCCTCATGTTAACCCCTTCATCTCTGGAATCAAGCTGGTGAACCTGCTCTGCACTGCCTCCAAAGCCAGTATATCCTTCCTCTAGTATGGAGACCAGAACTGCACACAGTACTCCAGGTGTGGCCTCACCAATACCCTGTATAGTTACAGTATGACCTCCCTGCTCTTGAATTCAATCCCTCTAGCAGTGAAGGCCAACATTCCTTTTGCCTTCTTAATAACCTGTTGCACCTGCAAGCCAACTTTTTGTTATTCATGCATAAGCACTCCCAAGTCCCTCTGCACAACAGCATGCTGCAATCTTTCACCATTTAAATAATGGTCTTTCCCCTCGTTGGACCGTCCACATAAAAACATCTTCCTGGATATACTTAAAAAATTCTGCCCCATCTAAACCCCTTACAGAAAGAGGGTCCCAGTTTATATTAGTAAAGTTGAAATCTCCCATGACAACAACCTCATCATTATTACACATTTCCTTAAATTGATTACATACCTGTTCCTCAATGTCCCAGTGGCTATGAAGGGGCCTGTAGTACAATCCCATTGGTGTGATTATACCCTTCCTATTCCTGAGTTCTGCCAAAATGGATTTGGTGTCTGACCCCTCCTTTATGTTTTTTTTAGTGCAGCTGTGATATTGTCCCTGTCTCTTTTACCTCCTCCTCTAACATTCCTAAAACTTCGAAATCCTGGTACATTAATCACCCATTCCTGCCCCTCTCTCAACCAACTTTCAGTAATGGCCACAACATTGTAGTTCCATGTACTGATCCATGCTCTAAGTTCATCACCTTTACGCATAATACTCTTAACATAAAAATATACAGACTTCAAACTATCCAACCCATCATACCTATTGTTTCAATTTTCCCTCTCCATACCTTCTGTCTGGTTGGCATCCACAAACCTCATGGGCAGATATTGGTTCTCCTCCAGTTCAGGAGCAACCCATCCCTCTTGAACAGGTCACCGTTTCCCCAGAAAAGGTTTCAATGATCCAAGAACTTGAAAACCTGTTCCCTGAAACATCTCTGCACCCACACATTCATCTGTGTTATCACCCTATTCCAACTTGCAGAAGCCCGTGGCACAGGGAATAATCCAGAGATTACTACCTTGAAGGTCTTTCTCCTCAGCTTCTTTCCTGACTCTATATGCTCAATGCATAGAACCTCTGCCCTTTTTCTACCTATGTCATTGGTGCCAATATACACCATGACCTCCAGCTGTTCCCCCTCTTCCTTGAGAAAACCCTGCAGCCACTCCAACACAATATGGACCCTTGCACGGATTCTTCTTTCTGTCCCCCTAACAGACAACTTAGAAAAGTGTTTAATTGGAGTAAGGGGAAATATGAGGCTATCGGGCAGGAACTTGGAAGCTAAATTGGAAACAGATATTCCAAGGGAAACGTATGGAAGAAATGTGGCATATGTTCAGGGGATATTTGAGTGGGGTTCTGTATAGGTACATTCCAAAGAGACATGGAAAGGATGGTAGGGTACAAGGTCCGTGGTGCACAAAGGCTGTTGTAAATCTAGTCAAGAAGTAAAGAACAGCTTATGAAATGTTCAAAAAACAAGGCAATGATAGAGATCTAAAAGATCATAAGGCTAGCAGGAAAGTTCTTAAGAATGAAATTAGGAGAGCCAGTAGGGGCCATGAGAAGGCCTTGGCGGACATGATTAAGGAAAACCCCAAGGCATTCTACAAGTATGTGAAGAGCAAGAGGATAACACGTGAGAGAATAGGACCTATCAAGTATGGAAATGGAAAAGTGTGTATGAAACCGGAGGAGATAGCAGAGGAACGTAATGAATACTTTGCTTCAGTATTCACTACAGAAAAGGATCTTTGCAATTGTAGGGATGACTTTCAGTGGACTGAAAAGCTTGAGCATGTAGATATAAAAAAAGAGGATATGCTGGAACTTTTGGTAAGTATCAATTTGGATAAGTCACCGGGACCGGACGGGATGTACCCCAGGCTACTGTGGAAAGTGAGAGAGGAGATTGCTAAGCCTCTGGTGATGATCTTTGCATCATCAATGAAGACGGGAGAGGTTCTGGAGGATTGGAGGGTTACAGATGTTGTTCCCTTATTGAAAGTTCCTTTATTGAAAGTGAGTAGAGATAGCCCAGGAAATTATAGATCAGTGAGTCTTACTTCAGTGATTACTAAGTTGATGGAGAAGATATTGAGAAGCAGGATTTATGAAAATTTGCACAGGCATAGTATGATTAGGAATACTCAGCATGGCTTTAACAAAAGCAGGCCGTGCCTTACAAACATGATTGAATTTTTTGAGGATGTGACTAAACTCATTGATGAAGGTCGAGTAGTAGATGTAGTATATGGATTTCAGCAAGGCATTTGATAAGGTACCCCATGCAAGGCTTATTGAGAAAGTAAGGAGGCATGGGATCCAAGGGGACCTTGCTTTGTGGATCCAGAACTGGCTTGCCCACAGAAGACAAAGAGCGGTTGCAGACAGGTCATATTCTGCATGGAGGTCAGTCACCAGTGGGGTGCCTCAGGGACCCCTACTCTTCGTGATTTTTATAAATGACCTGGATGAGGAAGTGGAGGGATGGGTTAGTAAATTTGCTGATGACACAAAGGTTGGAGGTGTTGTGGATAGTGTGGAGGGCTGTCAGAGGTTACAGCGGGACATTGATAGGATGCAAAACTGGTCTGAGAAGTGGCAGATGGAGTCCAACCCAGATAAGTGTGAGGTTTTTCATTTTGGTAGGTCAAATATATTGGCCGAATATAGTATTAATGATAAGACTCTTGGTAATGTGGAGGTTCAGCAGAATCTTGGGGTACGAGTCCATAGGACACTCAAAGCTGCTGCACAGGTTAACTCTGTGGTTAAGAAGGCATACGGTGCTTGGGCCTTCATCAACTGTGAGATTGAGTTTAAGTGCCGAGAGGTAATGTTACAGCTACATAGGACCCTGGTCAGCCACCACTTGCAGTACTGTGCTCATTTCTGGTCACCTCACTACAGGAAGGACGTGGAAACCACAGAAATGGTGCAGAGGAGATTTACAAGTATATTGCCTGGATTGGGGAGAATGACTTATGAGAATAGGTTGAGTGAACTCGGCCTTTTCACTTAGAGCGAAGGAGGATGAGAGGTGACTTGATAGAGGTGTACAAGATAATGAGAGGCATTGATTATGTGGATAGTCAGCGGCTTTTTCCCAGGGCTGAAATGGCTAGCATGAGAGGGCACAGTTTTAAGGTGCTTGGAAGAAGGTACAGAGGAGATGTCAGGGTTAAGTATTATGCAGAGGGTGGTGAGTGCGTGTAATGGGCTGCCAGCGGCAGTGGTGGAGATGGAAATGATAGTGTCTTTTAAGAGACTCCTGGATGGCTGCATGGAGCTTAGAAAAATAGAGGGCTATGGATAAGCCTAAGTAGTTCTAAGATAAGAACATGTTTTGCACAGCTTTGTGGGCCAAAGAGCCTGTATTGTGCTGTAGGCTTTCTATGTTTCTGTTTCTCTGTAACTATTGAGTCCTCTATATCTACCACACTGCCTGACTTGGCCCTTCCCTGTCAAGCTTCAGTCCTGGCCACAGTGTTACCAGTCTGGCTGCTGCTTTCATGATCTGATGGGTCATCCCCCAACAGGTTATACCTGTTACTGAGAGGAATGGCCATGGGGAACCCTGCACTGACTTCTTAATCCCCTTGCCTCTCCTTGTTATCAGCCATCTGCTGTCCAAAGACTGTACTTTGGGTGTGACCACCTCTTCAAAAGTCTCATCTATAATATCTTCAGCCTCCTGAATGATTCTGAGTACGTTCAACTCCTTGACTCGGTCAGTCAGTTGCTGATGTTGGGTGCATTTCCTGCAGATGTGGTCATCAGGGAACCCATTAGGTAATCTGAATTCCCACATCTGACAGGAGGAGCATTCCATCCTGACTACTCAAAAAAAGAAACTGGCTTGTCTCTTCATAGCTGTGCCTTTACCTGTTCACACCAAAGCCTGTTAAGCCACACGCTATCATTATCCAACAATGGCCGCTCCTCTTGAGCCTACCCTCCTTTTATTTGCAGCTGAGGTTGACAGGTTTCTTTCCCTCTTATTCATCTAACATTGCCTGACACGCTCTTCTCCTTCCCACATCACATTATTGAAATTAATTCATCAAGTTTTAACTCTCTAATTTATCTAGGTCCAAAATAATAGGAATCATTAATCCTATGACCTGTAAGTCCTATATACAATATACGGTAGATGAGATATTGAAGCCATCATTTGTGTTCTCTTATCTACCTCACTTTCACATTTTCTTTCACCCTGTTATATTCAGTAGAGATTTCCCTTGGTTTGTTTCACTAAAAATATATTGTTAGAGAAGCTATCTTGGTGTTTCAAGTTTCTATCTTTGGAATCATTCATGTATCCAAAACAGTAAATATGAGGGTCATTCCTTATTTGGTTAAGTTTAATTCAATCAAATCAAGAACATTAGATAACTAAGCTAGCCACTTGTCAGAGAAGATGGTTACAGCACTCAAACGCAGTTTGAAGTCTAACTAAGGGAGGTCTTATGTACAATGTTCTGAGATTGATCAGCCATAATGAAAACATACACAAATACGCACACACAAAGAAAAGGAAAAAAAAACTGATTTATTTTCATTTTATTATAGCAGATGTGTTTAGGTGACCAGCAACTATCTAATACTGTTGTCTAATGATGGCAAATCTATAGGGAGAAACATGATATAGACAAAGAGAAAATGAATAGTAACTTTGAATCAGATCACAACCAAATTGCTTTGGTGTTTTGAGGATGTACTATCATAATTCATAATTCCAGAAAATCTAGATCCTTTTATTGAGATCATAGTGTTTACAATTAGCAGTAATTTTAGTTTTTGTAAAAGCGCAGAATGGGACATAGTGAAGAATAATAAGAGGTTCCAAAGATATTTGCAGTACAGCATATTCAGTAGTTACCCCACTTGCATAATAATTCACTCAAAGAAACAGCAAGTGTTATAATTTAGGTGTTTTGGACTTTATAGCTGTTTTAGGAGTTAGTGCTTTCAGAAAATTATACAATGAGAAGTGAAAGCAAAAATGAACCAAGAATTAATTTATGATTTTGTTGTTTAACTAAAATAATGACCACTTTTATCCTAGCTTCTGAAAGTGATTCAAATATATTAAAATACTTTGTAAATTCTTTAACTTTACCCGATTTGTTATGCTTAACAAAAATTGGTTCTCCATTAGTAAGCTTGATCTTCACAAGGCAGCATGTGGCTAGAACTGATCTATGCCAGTCTTCATTGAGGTACAGTCTGAATTCACATGATGTGCTTACTCCTACGTGGTTTTTCTCCAAGGCTGTTCTGCATTAAGGTAACACCTTTTTCTGTAAAAAAAACGCAAAGTCAGAAATTAATTCTGGATTCATCCTCTCTTCTTTATTTTTCATTCAGTCTCTTTCTCTATTCATCCCAATCTCACTCACTTTTCCATTGATTCATTCTACCCTTCCTTTCTTTGACAACTTATTCTACTCCCTTGGTACAGTCAGATAGGGTGAGAAAGTAATACAGCAGGGAATCAAGTCTTAAGCTCAAGTCGTCCATGCCAAAGAAAGTGCCATCTAAGCTAGTCCCGTTTGCCTGTGTTTAGCCCGGGGGTCGGCAACCCGCGGCTCCGGAGCCGCATGTGGCTCTTTTACGTCTGTGCTGCGGCTCCCTGTTGCTTTGGGAAATAATTGGTTGTGGCGACCCTTTTCCTGGCACATCCGAACCGACTCACAATTAGATAGCCTACGGGGGTTTGCGAGCACAGAGCTTTGGAGCCTCTGCGCCATGGGGGGCAGGTTGAGGGAGGCTTAAAAGTGAGGCTGAAGATTTCGAATAAAGTTTTTTCCTTCGACTGCAGTTACCGACTCCGTGTCGTAATTTTAGCGCTGCGTGTAGCACACCGCTACATGGTCAGTATTTAATTAAAATGTATTTTATGTTAGTTTGTTAGTTTTTGAAATGTAAATCTAAATTTGAAGATTATGGTGATCTTGTACAATCTAAATAAGACTTTGTGGCGACCCATTTCCTGACACATCCGAACCGGCTCACAATTAGCCAGCGTTCAGGCTAAGGGAGATAGCCTACGGGGGTTTGTGAGTACGTGTCTTTTGCAGCATCCGCGCCCATGGGGGGCGGGTTGAGGGAGGCTTAAAAGCAAGGCTGTTTAGTTCGAATAAAGCTATCTTTGACTGCAGTTTACTGACTGCGTGTAGCACACCGCTACAACGTGTTTTTATCGCTGGCTGTCCAGAGGGGAGGTGCTGAAACGCTTTGTCGCGTGTCTGGAAGAAGTGAAAACTTTCCTGGGCAGCAAAGGGCTCACCTTTCCTGAGCTGGAACAGCCAGAGTGGCTGGAAAAGCTACACTTCATGGTAGACATAACAGCGCACCTGAACACGCTGAACACAGCTCTTCAACGGGGTAAGGACGTACAGCCCTGCACATGTTGGAGGATGTTTTGGCATTCGAGCGCAAGTTGACGTTGCTTGCCAGAGATTTACAGAAAGGCACATTGTCTCACTTCCCCAATTTGAGAGAGTTCAAAAAAGGTCACGACATGATAAATTCGGAGTATTTACATTGGGCAATCATCGCAATGCAAACATCGTTTGGGAAACGCTTCTGTGAGTTCAGAGAGGAAAAAAACACATTATCCTTCCTGGTCACTCCCCTAAGCATCGATCCATCCCTACTGAATACGACTGCATTGTCAGGTGTGAGTCAACCTGAACAAGGATGATAAATATTTTAATTGCCTATTATTTTACGTATATTCATATGCTTTCATTGTTCAGTGAAATAGTCCTTTTATTTTTCAGGTTGACAGCTGGCTGACGTTATTTTTGGTTTGCTGCTGGCGGCAAATTTAAGTTTGGCGTTTTTCATAAATACAAGAAGGACTCAAATAGACGTTGAGTATTTTACTTAAAAGTAACCTTCAACCCAACGTCTTTTTTTCGGAGGTCAACATGTTTTTGTTGCATGCAGAAATGTAATTTCGTTTTCTCTGCAGGAGTTCATCAATTTCATAAATGCAACACATT
Organism: Hypanus sabinus; assembly: GCF_030144855.1. NCBI lineage: Eukaryota > Metazoa > Chordata > Chondrichthyes > Myliobatiformes > Dasyatidae > Hypanus > Hypanus sabinus. The sequence goes on from NC_082712.1 coordinate 126,835,070, forward strand.
ATAGTTTGTTTATACATAGCATAAAGGCAAAACAAAACGTTGTATGCAGTGTTATTTCATTTTAAATGTCAAACGGGTTTTGCGGCTCCCAGTGTTTTCTTTTCTGTGGGAAACGGGTCCAAGTGGCTCTTTCAGTGGTAAAGGTTGCTGACCCCTGGTTTAGCCCATACCTCTCGAAAAATCTCCTAACCATGTACTTATCCAAATGCCTTTTAAATGTTGCCATTCTACCTGTCTCAGCCACTTCCTCTGGCAGCTCATTCCATTCAGAATCCACTCTTTGCATAAGGTCCCTCTGGTTCCTTTTAAATTGTTTACTGCTAATTTGATCATTTAAATTGAGAAACTATTGATGAAAATTGTACCTGCTGCCATGCAAGTGCCAGGCAAAGACCATTTCCAACAGGAGAGGCTCTAACCTTCATGTTCAGTGGCATCCCCATCACTGAATCCCCTACTGCCAACATCTTGCAGGTTACCATTGACATAAAACTGAACTGGTCTAGCCATATAAACACCATGGCCACCAGAGCAGGTCAAACGCTAGGATTCCTGTGGCATGGAACTCATCTCCTGGACTCCCCAAAGCCTGTTCACTATTTACTAGGCTCAGGTCAGGAGTGTAATGGAATACTCACCACTTACCTGGGTGAGTACCGCTCCATCAACATTCAAGAGGTTTGTCACCATCCAGTACAAGGCAGCCAACTTGACTGGTACCTCTTCCACAAGCATCTAATCCCTCCACCATCAACAAACAATTGCAGCCATCTGTACTATCTACAAGATGCACTACAACAACACACCAAAGTTCCTGAGGCAGCACCTTCCAGACCCACGACCACCTAGGACGAGAACAGCAGATACCTGGGAACACCACCACTCAGAAATCCCCCTCCAAGTCACTCACCATCCTGACTCGGAAACATATCGCTGTTCCTTCATTGTCACTGAGTCAAAATCATGGAATTCCCTCCCTAACGGCACTGTGGGTGTACCTACACCTCAGGGACTGGAGCAGTTCAAGAAGGCAGCTCATTGCGGCCTTCTCAAGGACAACTAGGGATGGACAATAAATGAATAAATTTAAAAAATGTATATATTTTCAATTTACTTGCATGTTCGATTTTTCCAAATATTTAACGTGCTGACTAATGCCTTTCTACACCAATTTTGTTATTAATTTGCTGGTTCTCTTTCACAATTTTCTATACAATTTTTGATGATATTATTTACTTAATTTCAATCAGGCACTATTGAGTTGTTCTTGATTATGTTCTTTTCCACATCCTATGCTTATTGACATCATCAATAATTTTCTTCGTTCAATCAGTTTGCTCTAACTTTGAAATATGGAAAAATAATGAGACGCTAAAGAAAGTGCAAAAAAATTACTTTCTTTATACATACAGCTTTGAGAATAACTTCTTTAAAATGCATGTTAATCCATTCAGGGGTTTGTAATGGTCCTATCGACTGCACACTATCCCACAAATAAAAATGTATGATTTGAAACTGAAGTCTTTCATAGCTTCAGTCGTGGCAGACCCTATCTCACACTTTCTAATTTGAAGTAACTGGCTGTATTGGCCCTGTACTGCTTCCGAACAGTCCGTGTTACATTCTGAGATGAATGGAGATCTTTCACCCAGAAAAGAGAATTTGGAAGGGTGAACTAGTCGAGGTCTTTAAACTTATTGATCAGGTGGATAGAACAGATACAGTGAAAATGTTTCAGCTTGTTGGAGAGAACAGAAATACAAGATACAAGTAGAACTGGGATAAGCATTGACACATGAACATTGTTGCAGAGTAGTATAGTATTGAATGGAATGGAAACATCAGTATTGAAATACTGGGGCTAACAGGCTGATTATCTGCAATATTCTTTACAATAAAACATAGAAAAGTACAGCACGGAACAGGCCATTCAGCCCACAATGCTGTGTCAAAAGAGCTAAAAAGCAAATCAAAAACTGCCAAACACTAATCCCTCCTACCTACACCATGTCCATATCCCTCCATTTTCCTCACATCCATGTGCCTATCCAAACGTCTCTTTAGTATGTTAGCCTGTACCACCATACCAGGCAGTGCATTTCTGGCATCCATGGCTCTGAGTAAAAAAAAATCACCCATCACATCCTTCTTAAACCTACATCCTCTCACCTCCAATGCATGCCCTCTGGTATTAGACATTTCAATCCTGGGAAATAGATGCTCCATCCACTCTACCTATGCCTCTCATAGTCTTGCAAACCTCTATCAGATCTCCACTCAAACTCCGATGCTCCAGAGAAAATAAGCCGTTTATCCAGCTTCTCATGATAACACCTGCCCTCTAAACCAGGCAGCATCCTGGTAATCCTCTCTAAAGCCTTACCATCCTTCCTATAGTGGAGTGACCAGACTGTTAGTAGTATATTGTAATGTCCTTTTCTTCAAAACAAAATTTTTTCTTTGAAAAACCTTCCTTTTACCAGGATTTTTTTAAGGATATATCTTAGAACTGCACCAATTTGCCACATTTTGAAATGACTTAGATAGTAATATGGAAATCACTATATCCAAGTTTGCCAATGATGTTTCGATCGGTTGAATTGCAGATGGAGGGATTAAATTACAAAGATGTATTAAAGGTTGAAAAATTAGGCAAAATTGCATTAAATGAATTCCTGCACAGTTAAATATGAGGTCATCCCATTTAAAACTAAAGGAACAAAACAGAATCCTTTCTAAACAGTGAACAATTAGAAGCAGTTGAGGTTCAAAAAGACTTGGGACCTCTGTACATGAAATGTTAAAACATCATGGACACCACTGCTGGAAATAACTAAAAGGGCTAATGAAATAATCAATTGGTTTATGGAGATAGAAGTTATGCCATAACAATACTGGAGAAGATGGAGTTGTCCTTGTAGCAAAGAATGTTGAATGGAGAATTGATAGAGTTGAATTGGATTAGACAGACTTGAGGGAGGGAAGCTTTTCCCATCCATAGATTGTTCAAGGACCAGGGGATACCATTTTAAATCTTTAGTTAAAGGATACAAGAGAAATCTGAGGAAAGGAGTTTCTTTCTGCACAAATGACTACCTTCTTCATTGTAACAATTAGATGATTCTGTATAAAAACAATAGTTAAAACATATCTATTTTGGGTATCACATTTCAGAAAGGATAAATTGAAGGTGAACTAAAATGGTACCTGGACTCTAAGGGTTCACTTGAGACACTGAAAAAACCATGAGCATATTCCATTGAATTTCAGTTAAAAATAATGTTGATGTGTTTTCATTAAGGGCAACCTAATAGATTCTATGACACTTGTTCCGCTGTGTCCAAAGTCTGGAACAAGGGAGCCTAGTCTAAATAGAGGAATATTTCAATAAAAATTAGGAACACTTTCTACATTGTAAAAATTTGGAATCCTCCTCCACAAATGGCAATTGATCCAAGGTCAAGTGCTAAATTTAAGCCTGATTTTTGATAGCCAAAGATATTAAGAAATTAAGAGGATATAGCGTTAGACTGAGATCAAACTGAACATGCTAAGAAGGCAAAATAGTCTACACCTGTTCATGTATTTATACATTACAGATTATTACTGTTTGTCTTCAGGGTCTTTGATGAATCAATGCTCTATGAACTATGCCCACTCTTTCCAAATACTTTGTTTGGATGCTATCAGATGTTATGTCAATGTAATGGTGAGAGGGGAGATGGGAAAAGCTTTGGATGTGCAGAGGAGTAGAATATGTGGCAAAAGTGACAGAAAGAATTTTCAGTTATGAGATGTGATAAGTTTAGAAAAGACTCACTGCATTTGTTTTTTTTACTGCCAACAGTGTATTCTTTTATGTCAAATGGCACATGATGTCTGAATGAATTTACCCAACCAAGGAAATGGAGACATACCCTTAACTAAAGAGAGCCAATAGAGTAGGTTGTTAGAATTTCTATTGAGGAACTAAAATTAAAATAAGGAGAACCTTTCTGTATTTCGTAGAATTCCAGTCACGGGGAATGGAGTTATAGTGAATTGATATCCAACTGAAACTTTTTTAACAAAATAAAAAAATATTTATATCCTGTTAAGATCAACAAAGGCACATTACTCACAATGTTAGCAATGCAATCCTAGTTATGAGACAATTTATATAGCATGTATGGTTTATGTCTCTGAAAGTGCCTCTACCAGGGTTAATCTTAACATACGGCTAAAATAAAGGGTATATTAATTCTCTTTTGTATTCCCCCCACCCCAGCCTGCTGGTATTTTGCTTTCATATTAATTGCCAACATCTCATATTTTGTGGTGGGGGGGCATCAAACGTGAGCCTGACGTTAATATTTGAGATCCATGCATATACACTTTTCAATGGATATTATGGGGTACTGTTCAAGTCTTTGGTACCTTGAGCAATGGTAGAAACACTAAAGCTAAGTGAGCTGATACACTACAAATTGGTGATTAAAACCTGAATAATTTTATCGGGCTGTATAGCTCAAGACATATAGCTATGGTATGCACTCAGCAGCCACTTGTGAATGTAAATATCTAATCAGCCAATCGTGTAGCAACTCAATGCATAAAGGCATGCAGACATAGTCAAAAGGCAGAATGGGGAAGAAATATGATCTAAATGACTTTGAGAGTGAAATAATTGTTGGTGCCAGACAGGATAGTTTGAGTAACTAAGAAACTTTGCTAGAAGATTGCAAAGATTTAGCATGTCAATGAAACTTTAGTAATCTGCTATAGATGTATCGGGGAGAGTTTACTGACTGGCTGCATTTTCCCCTTACCCCACTTTCCATGGAGATCACTCCTTATGCGACTCCCTTGTCCATTCGTCCCTCCCCACCAATCTCTCTCCTGGCACGTATCTTTGCAAGCAGAACAAGTGCTACACCTGCCCCTACACCTCCTCTCTCATTACCATTCAGGGCCCCAAATAGTCCTTCCAGGTGAGGCAGAACTTCACCTGAGAGTCTGCTAGGGTCATCTACTGTATCTAGTGCTCCTGGTGTGGCTTCCTGTACATCGATGAGACCCAACATAGATTGGGAGACTACTTTGCCAAGCACCTTCGCTCCATCTGCCACAAAGAGCAGGATATTTCAATGGCCACCCATTTCTAATCTACTTCCCATTCCCATCCTGACATGTCAATCCATGGCCTTCTCTATTGCCAGGATGAGGCCACATTCCAGTTGGAGGAGCAACACCTTATACTCTGTCTCAGTAGTCTCCAACCTGATAGGGCATGAACATCAATTTTTTGACCTTCCGGTAATTGCCCTCCACCTCCTCTCCTTCACTATTCCCCATTTGTATTTCCCCCTTACATCTTTTCTCCTTACCTGCCTATTGTTTCCCCCTCCTTCCCTTTCTTTCATGGTTTCTAACCTCTCCTATCAGATTCCCTCTTTTCCTCTTTCACCAATCAACTTCCCAGCTCTTTACCTCACCCACCCCCCTCCCTTGGTTTCACCTATCACCTGGCACCTTGTAGTTCTTCCTCCCCTCCCCCCACCTTCTTGCTCTGAATTCTCCCCTTCCTCTTGAGTCTAAAGAAGGTGTCTTGGCCCAAAACATCAACTGCTTACTCTTCTCCACAGAGACTATCTGGCCTGCTGAGTTCATCCTGCATTTTGTGGTGCTCTAGTTGCATCATGTCCTGGTATGAAAACACCAATGCTCTTGAACAGAAAAGCCAACAAAAAGTAGTGGATATAGCCCAGTCCATCACAGGTAAAGCTGTCCTCATGATTGACCTCATCTTCAAGGAGCATTATCAGAGGAAAGCAATTCTACAACTCATGTTCTCAATATTTATTGCTTTTGTATTTATTATTATTATTATTATTATTATTATTTTGATTGCACAACTTCTTGCCTTTTGCATGTAGGTTGTTTGTCCATCTTTGTTTGTGTGTGGTTTTCATTGGCTCTGCTGTGTCTCTTTGAATTTACTGTGAATGGCCACAAGAAACTGAATCTCAGGGTAGAATATGGTGACATGTATGTACTTTGATAATAAAATATACTTTGAACTTTGAACTTTATTGCCGAAATGGCTGATCTCCTGGGATTTGCATGCACAACAGTCTCTAGGGTTTACAGAGAATGGTACAAAAAAATCCAATGAGTGGCAGTTTTGTGGGTGAAATCTCCCTCTTAATGAGAGGTCTGAGAAGAATGACCAGACTAGTTCAAGTTGACAGGAAGGCAACATCATCTCAAATACCATGCATTATAACAACGGTGTACAGAAGAGCATCTCTGAATGCACAACATGTTCGGCCTTGAAGTGGATAGGCTACTGCAGTAGAAGACTGCAAACATCCACACAGTGGCCACTTTATTAAGTACAGGAGGTACCTCCTGTACCTAATAAAGAGGCCACTGTTTGTATCTGGTATATGGCTATGATCATTTGTAAGAGCATGCTGATGGTGAATGCCTATCTTTATTTAGAGTAAGCAGGAACCTACCATTGACAGTAACTTTGCAAGAACACTTCACCTTCCCAAGAGAGTTCTCAGCAACAATGGTATACTCATCGGCGTCATCCATTTCTGTACTTGGAATTGTCAGTGTACAGACACCATTTGAGGATGTGTACCAATACTTGAGGTTCTCAGAGATATGGACCTTGCCTTTATACCAGGTAATGCTTGGCCGAGGATTACCACTAATGGCACAACTCATGGTGCAATCATTGCCACGGTGAACAGTGTGGTCCTTCAGTGGGGTAATGAACACAGGGGCATGAGTCCAATCTTTCTCCTGATATTCCTTACGTTGAAGGCTGAAACGTTCTAGCAGAGGAAAGAGGAAGAATGTCAAGAAAGTATTTGCGGTTGAATAAAATCTCATCACTTGAGGATATGGCAAAGTACATCACTTTGAAGGGTAGTCACTGTTGCAAATGGCAGTGCAGCTAATTACCACACATACAGCTAATAAAATGAATGACCAATGTATTTACTGATTTTGACGTTAGGGATGATTATTGCCTGCTTTCCTATTGGAGTAGTGTCACAACCATCAAGAAAAAGTGGTGGAGACATGTTAGCTCACACAATTTAAAAAGTATTTGGTATACATGGTGCTTAATGACTAACATGGACACTGAACAGAAGGATTTGTTTCTGTGCAGTATGACTCTTTTAACAGGATGCAAACTGCCTGAAATATGGTCGAACAGATACATGTGATTACAATAATTTTTCTGGCAATGATACACTCTTGGTAGTCCAACAGAGTATGATTTACTCAATTGCTGTTGCATTCACAGCCACAAATTACTAATGATGTCAAGGTGGACTCCTAATACGTATGGTCAAAGAAAAATGCTTGCTTCTTGATAAGCACATTAGGCAATAGTTTTGCTTCAGTTTGTGAAAGAAAACCCTGAATGTCTCCTGCCTCCCAGTGTCTTCCTGCCCTAGAAACAACTTGTAAATCATTGTCAGAATCTCTTCATACATCTCCCCATAGATTATGCATCACATAAAATATAGACAGGGTCAAACAGTAGTCTCTACTGTGTCTAGTTGGGTTAATGAACCTCTTAGTAATGAAACATGCAATACGTTCTGGACACTCTTTCCCCAAAATACTAGTTCTCATTGCCCCGGGTAATATTAAACTTACATTTTCTATAAACAGACCTATTTTGTATTTTGCTCCATGACATAGAAACATTTGTCAAATATACAAGTTGAAGAGAAGCAAATCAAATGTTGGAACGTTAGCTGAGGTAACATTCTCCGTATTGAACTTGTCTCAATTTGTGCCCTGCTACTAATTTCTCTCTTGGATTACTGTCATCTCAACATTTCAACATGAATACTGACTATTCCATCTCTCCAGTTAATCTGTTAATATTTGTAACATTTTTTCTCTTGTAAATTTAGTAAGGTGAGATTAAGCTCTTATTTTGACAGTTGCCACAGTTGAACTTTTTTATTAGATATATATCTGCGGGGAACTCAGAAAAAAAGCTTAGAATAGTTAAAATGAAATTGTGATTGTCTATTTGATTATAATAATAAGGAACTTTGTGTATTCCTTTAAAAATGTTTTTCTGTGAATAGGATAAATGATAATAGGATAATTTAACCATAAACTCACTGATCCTTTAAAATAGCATGATTCTTTTTCTGAGCCCATGTGTATAAAAGTCAATTCTCATTCTTTTTTAACCTTCTTCAACTAAAGTACCAAAAACTGAAACACTGCATATGACACCACTATGGAATTTCTCTAGACATGCACAGTGGAATAGTCTACGTATCTAAGCTATTCAGTGGCACAAAGGGCATACCTTTGTCCCTAGCAAGGTACCATGGCTCCTTCAAATCCAGTGGGTCACTGTCTCCAATATCATTCCGAGCAATTACCCTGAAGAAGTACTTCCTGCCAGGAAGCAGACCAGTCACAGTGAACTTATTACCAAATACACGGTCTGTTACAGTGTACCAGGTTGCAGTGCTGGCATCTCGCTTCATTATCACATACTGCACGCGACCATCCTCTATATTATCTGGAGTGTGGTCCCAAGTGAGTGTCACTGTGTTTGGAACTTCCTCAACCAGGTGTAAGTTGGTAGGTGGGCGTGGAAAATCTGAAAAGAAAGCAAATTGCCATTTATTTTTTTAAAAGTTTACAATTATTCGGGAATGTATTACTGCAAAAAGGACATACAAATATTGTCAATTAGCCAAACATTTGAAGGAAAGCTGATCGATCGATGTTATAACTAATTAATTGATTAATCCTGAAACAGGACAATAAACCATAGAACACCGATCATTCTCAAAGGTATAGCTCACTGATAGAGTCATAATTTCTTCACGGGTTAGTTTAGAATATTACTCTGCTTGAAAAAGTACTTAATCTGAGCTCTGCACTTTTGCACTATGGGACACAGTTCCTCTTATGGTTAAGACATTAAACATATGCCATACACCTATTTTTAGGAATATAGAAGAATATTATTCATCATTCATCAAGAAACAAGGGAGCTTTCACTATGACCTGTCCCATCTCTTAAACAAAATCAACAAATACAAATTAATTAAGTTATTAGCTCTAGCCACAAATAACAATGTATCAGGATGTGTTTGACCAATGAGGGCTCAATTTATCACCTACAGAGTTAATTGTTATCCACAGAGACAAATTAATCCATAAATTGAATGCTTTATGAAGTGAACAACACACATACAATGGTGGAGGAACCCAAGGGGTCAGACAGCATCTATGGAGAGAAATAAACAGTCAATGTTTCAGGCTGAGACTTCATCAAGACTGGAAAGGAAGAGGGAAGAAGCCAGACTGAGAAGGTGGAGGGAGAAGAAGGAGTACAAGCTGATGGGTGATAGGTGAGGGGGAAAGGAGGAGGTGAGAAGCTGGGAGGTGATTGGTGGGAAAGTTAAATGGCTGAAGCGAAAGGATCTGATCGCAGTAGACTATGGAGAAAGAGAAGGAGGAGAGGCACCAGAGAAAGGAGATGGGCAGGTAAGGAGAAGAGAAGGAGTAAAATGTGAGTCTGCATGGGGAATGGGGAAAAAAAGAGGGGAGGGGGAGAAATTGCCGAATGAGGAATTGATGTTCATGCCATCAGGTTGGAGGCTACCCAGACGTAATAAGAAATATTTCTCCTCCAATTTGACAGTGGCCTCATCATGGCAATAGAGGAGGCCATGGACCGACATATCAGAATGGGAATGGAGTGTGGAATTAAAATGATTGGCCATTGGGAAATCCCACCTGCTGTAGACAGAACAAAAGTACTCAACAAAGAAGTCTTCCAATTTACGTTGGGTCTCTTTGGTGTAAAGGAGGCCACAACGGTAGCACTGGACACATTAGATGATCCCGACAGACTCACAGGTGAGTCTTGAAGCTCAGTTTGGGACTCTGAATGGTGGTGAGGGAAGAAGTGGAGGGGCAGGTGTGGCACTTGTGCCATTTACAGGGATATGTGCCAAGAAGGAGATTAGTGGGGAAGGACATAGATTAGGAGACCACTTTGATGGGCGTCTTCACTCCTTCTGCAACAAGCAGGATTTCCCGGTGGCCAGCCATTTTAATTTGAAAAGGAGAATAAAACTGCTTTGAAAGGAAAAATAAAGCTTCACTTGCATGAAACCCTGCAACATCTGGTGAACCTGTGACCTCTGTGTCAGAGGCCTACATCAGAACAGCTTCTTAGAGGGTGAACCCTCACAAGACATCAAACCTTGATTGTGTACCTGGTAGTATTTAATATTTCAGTAGTATTTGACTAATGTTGTATACATGTTTTTTAATTGAGCATTCATTACGAATTATATGTAACAATAAGTGAATTGCATTCATCAAGACACTAACACCTGATATGTGTGCAGTTCACTTTAAAGTAAGACTGAAGTACACAACTTATCTCCCGAATCTCCTGTTTATTTTTCAATTAGTTTTTATGTTTCGGAGAAGGGCTCGGAAAACCCGTACCTATCACTGGCGGTGGTGTTCAAGGACATGTTCAATCTTTCACTGCTGCGGTCAGAGGTTCACACCTGCTTCAAAAGGGTGACAATTATACCAGTGTCCAAGAAGAGCAGGGTGAGCTGCCTCAATGACTGCTGCCCAGTGATACTGACGTCTACTATGATGAAGTGCTTTGAGAGGTTGGTCATGGTCATGGCATGGTTGGTCATGCTTAAGATGGCTGCAATTTGCCTTTTGCCACAATAGGTCTACAGTAGATGCAATCTCATTGGCTCTCCACTCGGTCTTGGATTACCAGAAAAATAGCAGTTCCTATATCAGGCTGCTGTTTATTGATTACAGCTCAGCATTCCTCATACCCTCAATTCTAATCAACCAGCTCCAAAACCTGGGCCCCTGTACTTCCCTCTGAAACTAGATCCTTGACTTCCTCAGCAGGAGATCACAGTCTATGCAGATTAAAAATAACATCTCCACCTCACTGGCAGTCAACACAGGCTCACCTCAGGGATGTGTGCTTAACCCCCTACTCTACTCTGTCTACACCCACAATTGTGTGGCTAGGCACAGCTCAATGCCATCTATAAATTTGCCTACGACATTACTATTGTTGGCAGAGTTTCAGGTGGTGATCAGAACATTTACAGGAGCGAGTTAGATCAACAAGTTGAGTGGTGTCACAGCATCAACTGTGCAGTCAGCATCAATAAGACCATAGAATTCATTATGGACTTCAGGAACGGGACGTTGAGGGAACACACACTAGTCCTCATCGAGGGAGCAGCAGAGGAAAGAGTGAGCAGTTTCAAGTTCTTGCATGTCAATATCTCTGAGGATCTATCCTGAGCTCAACATGTTGATGCAATTACAAAGAAAACAGAACAGTGGTTATATTTCATTAGGGGTTTGAGGAAAATTGGTATGTCAACAAAGAAACTCACAAAACTCTACAGATGTACTGTGCAGAGCATTCTAACTGGTCACATCACCGTTTGGTGTGGAAGGCCACTGCACTGGAAATAGCTGCAGAAAGCTCTTCCCACTCTATCACCAGCCTTCCCAGCATTCAGGACACCTTCAAAAAGGCAATGCCTTATAATGGCGGAATCCATCATTAAGGACCCCCATCACCCAGGACATGGCCTCTTCTCATTGCTGCCATCAAAGAGGAGGTATAGGACCCTAAAGACACTCAGTCAACATTTCAGGAACAGCTTCTACCCCTTCGCCATCAGATTTCTGAATGACCAATGAACCCATGAACACTACCTCACTATTTTTTCCCTTTCTTTTTGCACTACTTATTTATTTTAATTTTCTCTTTTTATATATACTCATTGTACTTCATAATTTTACTATTATGTTTTGCAAAATAGATAACAATAAAATTATAAATTACAATAAGAAATATATAAACATGAAATTTCACAATGTATGCTGGTGCTATTAAATGTGACTGTTTCTGATTTTGAATGTGATAGGTATAGATGGTTATGGTCAAGGTGCAGATCGATGGGACTAGGCAGAATAATAGTTTGGCATAGACTAGGTGGGCTGTAGGGCCTGTTTCTGTGTGCTCTATGACAGATAATGGTAGGGCCCTGGAGACTGCTGTAGAACGACTAGACCTGGAAGTATTTTGTGCATAGTTTCCTGAAAGTGGTCACACAGGTGACAAGGGTGATGAAGAAGACAATTAGCATGCGTAACTTCCCCATTTAAGGAACTGAGTAAACTGGTGAATTGGTTGATTTAAAAAAAGATTAGTTTTGTTTGTGATATTGAAATATTGAAACATGCACTGAAATGGTTCACTTCTATCAAATGAAATCAGTGAGGCCAGCGCACAGGTATCGCCACACTTCCGTCACCAGCATGGTATGTCCACAACTCACTAACCCTAACCACATGTCCTTGGAATGTGGGAGGAAACCAGAGCACCTGAGGGAATCCTACACAGTCACATGGAGAATGTGACAATTCCTTACAGGAAGCAGCAGTAATTGAACACCGATCGGTGATCACTGGCACTGTGCTACGGTGCCTCCCTCACTCTGCTACCATCATATCCCTGAATAGGTCACATGCACTAAGGTACAGTTGAAAACTTGTCTTGCACACCATTCATACAGATGAATTCACTACAGTGGTGCACTGAGGTAAAAAATAGCAGTGCAGAATGAAGTGTTACAATGGCAGAGAAAGAGCAGTGCAGTCAAACAATAAACTGCAAGATCATGATGAGGAAGATTGTGAGGTCAAGAACCCATCTTATCACAAAATGGAACTGTTCAACTGTCGTAGACGGGGGATAGAAGCTGTTCTTAACCCTGGTGGTACACACATTCAGGCTTTTGTATCTTCTGCCCAATGGGAACGAGGGAGAACAGAGAATATTTGAGGTGGGTGGGGTCTTTGATTATGCTAGCTGCTTTACTGAGGCAGCAAGAGGTTAGAAAGAGTCCATAGAAGACAGGCCCGTTTCCAAGTTGAACTGTGTGCCCAACTCTGCCGTTTCAATAATTGCAGAGTTTGGGAATTGGGATGTCATGTTACTGATGTACAAGTCCACGCTTGGACTATGCTTGGAGCTCTGTGCACAGTTCTAGTTGTCTAGCTATAGGAAGGATGTAACTAACTGGAAAGGATGCCGGAAAGATTCATGAGGATGTTACCAGGACAGGAGGGCTTGAGTTATGATGAGAGACTGGATAGACTGCACCTTATTTTTCTAAAGAGTGTAGGAAGCTAAAGGGTGACCTTACAGGGGGATATAAAATTAGGAGGACTAAAGATAAGATGGATGCTCACAGTCCTTTTCTCAGAGTAGGGTCATTGAAAACTAGAGGACATAGATTTGGAAGAGTTTAAAGATTTGAAAGAGACCTAAGGGGCAACATTTTCACTCAGAGCATGGTGAGGATACAGAACAAGCTGCCAGTGCGTATAGGTACATTGTTTAAAAGACATTTGTACAAGTATTTGGATAAAAAATAACTTAGAGTGATATGGACCAAATACAGGCAATTAGGACCAACTCAGAAAGACTTGAGCTCGGAGAGGCATCTTGATCAGCATGCAGGAGTTGGGCTACAGGCCTGCCTCTGAGTTGTGTTTGAGAGTTGTTATTAATGTGAGGAATTCACCTGTAGGAGAGTCTGGGTTACTGATGGAGAGCTTAAAGTCGGTGAAAGGAGGCAAGTTGGTGAAAAAATGAGGACATCAACTATGGAGAGTGTAAGACCCCTCATTACCGACAGTGTGAAGAACTCAGATGCTGATCAAATTGCACAGAGCTGTTGTGGAGCCTTAAATATGGAAGGTATTTACTGATAAGGATATACTATTATTCAATATAAGTAAAAACTGAAATGCAACTACATATTGATGAGGTGTGCGTTGACTTGAGAGTGACCTGGCAAATGTGAGCTTGATACTGCAGTACCAGATGTGGCATTATTTGTTAGTATACCTGCAACTCGAATTCTAATATCATGGGACTTTTCTCCGTAGTCATTTTTCAGCATGATCTTGTATATTCCTGAATCTGATCTCTGGGCACTCGAAATCAAAAACTGCGACATATTCGGTCCTTTTGTAATTGCCTCCCTGCCTTTGGTGGGAGATCCGTCTTTCAGCCAGATCACATTTGGTGAAGGTGAGCCCTGCAACAAAAAGCAATAAAATTAGATGAGGCATTCCATTGATTTATTGTTGCTGCTGTGTCATACTTTCTCAAAATCTAACACAAATGTCTGTATATTTCAGAATAGAGCAGAAGAGACTATTTATTCAGTCATTGATTCAAGCTGTAATGTGTTTGAAAAGATTCCACCAGTCCTTTGTAGAGGGGTACAATTAAGCTGACTACAAGCTGTATCTTTTAGGGTATCAGCCAAAGTGCTTTGTGTACTGCTGAATCAAACAGAAATTCTGCTCCAACCGAGATCCATCCCCACCACCCCAGGAAATTGGGCATAGTGTTTGATGCACCATCAATAACTCTCGGAGACTGGAAGTGAACGATAGGCTTTTATTAGCAGGAAAAAGGGAGCATGACATCTCTGAGACTGAGGGAGGAGCAGTGCCCCAATCGCCTTTATACAGCGGTCTGTGGGAGGAGCCACAGGAGCAGTCAGCAGAAGGGCGTGTCCAGACAGGTATACATAGTTCACCACAGTGTTTATGTGGCCTGCTCAACATTGTCAACCAATTGTAACTTGGGCCTCAATGTTGACAATGTTAGCAGGAAGAAAATACTGACGTTATTTTGCTTAACTTTCCAGTGAACTCAACGAATTCTATGGAGAAAGCACTGATGAATTTATTCCCTGGAAAGTTTGGGTCTCAAAAACTTACAGAATGGCAAGAGCCACTGCTGTAACATGAGTTTTGCACCAGTTCTGAATTCAAATACTCATTTCCTCAATCAATTCAAGGCTGTGTTGATGCAGTAAAGGCTCAGATAAATTTCATCACTAGTTTCCTCTTTTGCCAAGATGTGCCTCCCAAGGTATGGGGAGACCATTCATGAAACTAATTCTGGAGGGCAGAGTGGTGGGATACACATGTGTGTGATTAAGGTTGTGGATTGCAACCAGGCATCACCTCTCAGCTTTAGGATATCATTGGGGATGCTGCCTGCTCCTAATGTCTTGTTATTTATCATTTGGGATATCGCTTTCTCTATTTCAGGGATGACAACAAAGCCAACCTTAAAAGACAGTTGAGGGATAAACTCTAATGCCCTCAGGGTGAGGCCAGAGTCAAGATGAAGAAGTCTTCCAAGTGTTTCTTCCAGTGATCCTGATTCTCCTAAATGTCTGATGGGCTCATCATCCCCTTTTCTGGTTCTCAGCAGGATAGGGCCATGGGCCATAGCTAGGCTGTCTAGCACCCAGACATGTCACAGATGTCAGTGAGTTGGTGAATCTCCTCTGTTCTCTCCATATTACCATCTGAAATATACTGTATAGCTCAGCTTTTCTGCTGGATCACTGACTCAGCAGGGACCAGGAACATTGTTAGGCTTACAGCCAACTTCAATGAGTACTGTAACAATTAAAATGTAGAAAAATAAAGTGCAATATTGACCCATTTAAATGGTGTGCTCAGTACATACAAAGGAGGCAAGGCAGATCTGCTTGATATTTGCCAATTGGCCAATGTTTCCTTTTAACTGTTAAGCTCTGTGTGAGTACCAAGTTGACAATGAAATGAGAATGAGGCCAGTAGTGCTGCAGGAGAATTATTCCTTGTCTTCAGGTCTATATTACTGCATCTTATCTAGGATAGACAAGTTAAAGTAAAATCTTATTTCTTTATTGAGATTCACCTTTCAAGGAATATTAACTGACACTATAGTTTTGCCTCTGGTAGCTGAATGATTTGAAACTCTTGACTTACCGAGAAGCCCACGTTAATGCACAATGCCGCACCTGCACGGACCACCATGCTGTTTGGCATTCTGGCATCCAGAAATCTGGGAGAAGCTAGAAGTAAAAAATATGTCACAGAGAGGATTTCTATCACAAATCAATGTCACACAGAGTCATAGGACCAAATAGAGGTTCATGCCTCCCTTTTGGCGAGTTACTATACTCTGATAGTTCTTAGTTCAGTCAATAATCAAAGTGGTCATTTGAAAAAAAAAGAACCTAGGCACATAAAACACTAAAAAACATCTCTCTTACAGTTTGGAGGTTTAAATCTGACCAATGCAGCAACAGCAATAGATCACATGCTATAGAATCCACTGTGGCTTAGTGATAGATTACTATTGTTAAAATTGCATAAGATATCATTAATAACTTTGATGACTGCCTAGAAAGAATTAATCAAAAATCACCCCTTTAAAGCCATACATAAAGAAAATGATAATGCTTGATTGTCAAAGCTCATGTGAACTGCCATCTCAAATCACTGCATGACTAATGTTGCACCGTACTTTTCAACCATAATCCTTAGGAAATTGCGTCAGACTCTTAGCATTTCTTGAAAAGCTAACTCAAATTGAAGTTCATATTCTGTATAAGAACTTGTTCTGGAAAGCATGTAAGGAAAAATCTAATAAGGGTGAAAAAGTAGTTTTAACACAAAACCTAATTTAGGAAACAGGCAGGATCAAAACTCACTCTCCAGTCTGTGCCTGGGAGAGGCCTAGATAAACATTAGTAGCCTCAGGCAGGGTACTGCTAACTCTTGTGGGTGGCTGGCTATTCTTTCACTACGTTGTGCCTGATTATCATGAATAAAGGGCATCATCATAGTCGCTGGTGAGATTGAGAGACTTCTGCACTTCAGTAGGCATCATTAAGACTGGATGCTCAAAACATTCTTATTTAGTTATAAATTTATAGAGTCTCACACTATTGTTTTAACTTTTCATTTTGAAATTGACATTAATATTCTAAATATTAATATAAATATCCTAAAACAAACTTCTGGGAAACATGCAAAGCAAAATTTAATAAGGGTGATAAAATACAAAGTACATTCAACACAAAATCTAAGATTGGGAATAGGTAAAATGCAAGACTTCTTCTCCAGTTTTTGCTTAGAGCCATATACCTCTAAGAAATAGTTTTTTCAGCAAAGTTAAATAAATAAATATATTTTTTACCTGGTGGTGGCATGGCATATATACCCTTGTTAAGTTCGGTAGGTTCTCCCACACCTCCTTCATTTACTGCTCTGATTCTGAAGAAATATTTGCCTCGCTCCTGCAGGCCTCCCACTGTGTAATTTGTGCTGGTAATGGGGATCTTACTGCACTTTGTCCATTCTTTAGCATTATCAGCTCTCATTTCCAAGATATATCCCTGAGGCTCATCACCCAACTCTGGTTTATCCCAGGTTAGGGAGATGCTTGAGTTGGTAGAGTCTGTCACCTTAATATCCTTCACCTTTCCCGGAGCCCCTAAGTGACAAAGTCAAAATTATTATCGATTGTTAGTCTGCATCAACTCAACATGAAAGCATTCAATTCACAACAAAATGATTTCCATATTAGCATTGTTCAGGTGCACTGAAAAACCTGTTACTCTCACAATTACTATTATTCTGAAGCATTACACCTTTGAAATCTCTGTAATAATGAGTTGTAATTTGAGGGAGGCCGAAGCCTGATTTATGCTTTCTGGCTGGGAATCCATCATGAAGTGCTTGCAAGGCAATGGGCCTGGTATTGTAATGACATACATTTACACTAGCAACACACACAAAATGCTGGAGGAGCTCAGCAGGTCAGGCAGCCTCTAGAGAAGTGAATAAACAGTTGATGATTCTGCTTGACAGGAGAGGAGAGTGGACCATGGGTGAAAGGGAAGAAGGAAAGGCACCGGGAAAGATGATAGGCAGGTGAAGAGATGAGAGGCCAGAGTGGGGAATAGAAGAAGGAGGGAGAAGGAGGGGAAAAAATTACAGGAAGGGAAAACCAATTCTCATGCTACCAGGTTGGAGGCAACCAAGATGGGACATGAAGTGTTGCTCCTCCACCCTGAGAGTGGCCTCACTGTGGCAAAAGAGGAGGTCATGGTCAGACACGTTGGCACAGGAATGAAGATAGGAATTAAAATGGTTACACATTTACATTACTCTGCACGACCATGAAGACTTACTGATTAACGTGAGGAAACTGCACAACCTGTATTTATTGTATTTAGGATCTGATATCAAGTGATGTTTAGTAATGGTGGCGATGCATTGCCCAGTCCAGATACACGTAAAGATTCTCCTCCCTGAGCCAGACTGATTTTTAATTCTCATTGTATATTTTACTTTGATTTAAAATTAAAATCAGCCAAACATCTGAGCAATCACATTCGCTGATGACACAAAAGTGGTGAGGTTCATCACCATCAGTGATGATGGACTATAGAGAGGAGGTGGAAGACCTCGAAGCTTGGCACCATCAAATAACCTTTTCCTCAATAAGAGAAAAGAGATAGTTAAGGACTTTTGGAGAACTTGGATTCATTCCACTCTTTACATCAGCAGCACAGCAGTAGAAACTAGAATCTGTTTCAAACTCCTGGGAGTGAATGTCTATCACAACATCTCATTGTCCCAGAACACATGCTGCACAATCAAGAAAGCTCACCTATGCCTCTACATTGTGAGGAGGCTAAAGAGAGCTGGACTATGCAAATCAATACTCAACAACCTTCTCAGATGTGCAGCAGAGAGCATCTTAACATGTTGCATCACTGCACGGTGTGGAAATTGTACTGTAGCAGACAGGAAGGCTTTAGAATGGGTAGTCAAAATTGCCCAATATATCACCAGGACCAGCCAACCTACTATCAAGGACATATTTACAGAAAGGTGCCAGAAAGAAGCCAACCATATCATGAAGGATCCCAACCACTGTTTGTCCCACTCTCATCAGTAATATCCATGCCTGTACCGCCAGACTCAAAAACAGTTACATCATGCCACACACTAACCCACTCCTCCACACGTCCCAGCACCACTACGTTGTCATTTCCAGTCAGTCACTTTATGTAGCAACACCTCTACACCTAGCATAATTGGATGCACTTATCATCAATCTGTGCATATAAGCAATCGTATGTATTTATATCTATGGATTGGTGAACTCACATGGGTCCCAGCAATGCCTGCCTATTTGTCAGCTATGTGTAACAGTCTACGTTCCAAGCCTACACTGGTGACATTCCTGTACTTTTCCTATGCTGCATCAATGACTACATTGGTACTGCTTCCTGCACCCGTGCCTTCAACTTCCACCCTGCACTCAAATTCCCTTGGTCCATTTCTGGCACCTCCTTTCCTTTTCTCGATTTCACTGTCTCTATCCGAAGACAGCCCATCCACCGCTGTCTAATACAAACTCCTGGACTCTCACAGCTACCTGGACTATACCTCGTCCCACCCTACAACCTGTAAAAACGCCATCTCCTTCTCTCATTCCTCCATCTCCTCCTCTTCTCACAGGATGAGTCTTTTCATTCTAGACCGAAGGAGATGTCCTCCTTTTACAAAGAAAGGGGCTTCTCTTACTCCAGCATTAACACTGCCCTTAACTGCATTGCTTCCATTTCACGCACATCTGCCCTCACCACATCCTCCTGCCACCCTACCAGGGATAGGGTTCCTTTTGTCCTCACCCACCACCACACCACCATCCGTGGCCAGCACATAATTCTCCAAAACTTCTGCCACCTTCAACGGAATCCCGAGCCCATCTACCCCTCCCCCACCCCACTTTTTGCCTTCCACAGGGATCGCACCCTAAGCAACTCCCTTGTCCATTCATCCCTCTCCACTCATCTCCCTCCTCACACTTATCCTTGTAAGTGGAACAAGTGGGACACCAGCCACTACATCTCCTCCCTCACTACCATCCAGGGCCCTAAACAGTTCTTCCAGGTGAGGCAACACTTCACCTGTGAGTCTGTTGGGGTCACTTACAGTGTTCGGTGCTCCCAGTGCGGCCTCTTGAACATCAGTGGGACCCGACATAGATCGGGTGACATAGATAGTCACTTTGCTGACTATCTATGCTCCATCCGCCAGAACAAGTGGGATCTCCCAGTAGCCACCCATTTTAATTCTGCTTCCCATTCCGATATGTCCATTCACTGCCTCCTCCACTGTCGTGATAAGGCCATACTTAGGGTGGAGGAACAACAGCTTATATTCCATTTAGGTAGCCTCCAATCTGATGGTAGGAACATCGATTTCTCAAACTTCTGGTAATGGCACCTATCCCCCACCCCTCCTTCTACATTTCCCATCCCCTTTTCCCTCTCTCACCTCACCTTATCAATCAACTTCCCAGCTCTCTACTTCATCCCTCCCCCTCCAGGTTTCACCTATCACCTCGTGGTTCTCTCTCCCCTCCCCCCACCTTTTAAACCTACTCCTCAGCTTTTTCTCTCCAGTCCTGCCAGAGGGTTTCGGCCTGAAACGTTGACTGTACTTTTTCCATTGACGCTGCCTGGCCTGCTGAATTCCTCCAGCATTTTGCACGTGTTGCTATTTATATCTATTGTGTTTTTTTAAATTATTCTCTTTTATACTCGCATACTGAAAATGATATTAAGCAACCTTGAATCTTGGTTTTGAAATATCCATTAGTTTGAATCCATGTTGGAGTTCAGTTAGTTGAAAACAATTTGCTTAAAACCAAGGGTATTGTAATGTTTTGAATATTGGGTTGGATCATTATCACAGGGGCCTAAATAATTTCCATGCAAGTTTAAGAATTTGAATTTAGCTTAAAAAATCTGGAGGTAATTTAGAAAGTTATCAGATGCTGAAACTTTTGTACTGTTTGCAAAACTTCACTGGTTGCTTGACACCAAGTATAGAAGTGATTTAAGACAGGCTATGTAAACAAGATAAGGTTCTTATTACTCACGGATGGGGTCTTTGGCCACCACTGAGTTGGATGCAGTGCTGGGCTGACCAACTCCAGCACGGTTAATTGCTGTAACACGGAACTCATACTCCATATCCTCCAGCAATCCATCAGCAGTGAACTTGGTGTCTGGATGTGAAATATATATAGTTTTACTGGGAAGGATGTAGGGATTTAGAGACAGTGCTTCCAAGTCACAGCCAAGAGGTTCTACAAAGTCTTTTTTCCCAACTTCAGTATCAGTAGAATAGTTCAGTCACTCACCTCAAAACAGGGGTCATAACTTGTATATTTCAAATCAATTTGAAAAATTTAATCTTACAAAATACCTCATCACCTCAATTTGAGCATCAAGTCATGTGGAACTATGCAATAAAGCTGTCCACACATCAGTGGAGAGTGCTCCTGGGGTCCTCACAATGAGAGTTAGGTTCCATTGTAGATTTGGAGTACAGCTTGCACAATATTCAGGGGATCTTGTGCTCTGTTATCACATGTAACATGCAGCAGAGCCTTGTCACCGAAAGAACACAGCCCCTGAGTGCAGCTGACCAGCAGGACAAGGAGGAAATGGATGACAATAGATGATAGCAAATAAAGTTAGTGCTGGTAACTTCAGAAATTAACCTGCCACTCACTCGCAAATGTACATTCCCTTACCTAACATCACCAGATATCGTTTTCCCGTAAATTTGAAACGTCAAATTACCACAATCCCACATCAATAAAAGGCAACTTTAAATGGAAATCACATGATGTTTTCTATCAATTTTATTACAATTTACCCGTATCTCCACTAGCTAAACAACTTTCACATCACTTACGTCTGGGAATGACTGAATGACTCTACAGCAGTTTACGAACATCAAAGTAGGGTTTTAAATTCTTTTAATCACTGTTCAGGTTTAACTTGTTGATCCAGCAATGAGTCTGACTGCTGGGATCTGAATGAAATCCTGCCAAATTTAGAGGAGTTGAGCTAATCTGATTAACAGTCTCACAAGAGCTGGCACACCACGTATCATTCACTCGGATGGTGAACTATGCATAAAGCCTTGCAACTGATGATGCACTACAGTTTGTTGATAAAGGATTTCCAGTCCTCCCATGGCTATTGAGCTCATCATGGCTTGGACATTCTGTCCCGAGGTAATATAGTGGTTAGCATAATGCTATTACAGTGCCAGAGACCCAGGTTCAATTCCTTCACTGTCCTTATGGAGTTTGTTCAGTATGGGATTCCTCTAGATGCTCACATCCAAAGATGTACAGGTTAGTATGTTAATTGGTCACATGCATGTACTTGGGCAGCACAGGCTCATTGGGCCTTGGGGCCTGTTATCATGCTGTATCTTTGTGGTGAACTACATATACCTGTCTGGACACGCCCCTCTGCTGACTGCACCTGTGGCTCCTCCCACAGACCCCTGTATAAAGGCAATTGGAGTCACTGCTCCTCCCTCAGTCTCCAGGATGTTGTGTGGTGGTCTCTTGCTGCTGACAGTGCTTTCTTCCAGCTAATAAAAGCCTATCTCTTGCCTCACGTCTCCAAGAGTTATTGATGGTGCATCAATCTTTGAATAAAATTTAAACAATAGATGTGTCTCTTTGCAATTTGCTGTTGTTGATGTCCATTACAAATACCCTTCTCCATTAAACAGGAGGGAATACTACTGTGTTTACACATGCATGATTGAAATAGCTAATGTGGTTGAGTAGTAGTAAATGCGTGAGAGATATGTAAGTATTGGAACAGCAGCATGTGAAGTAGAGATATAGTATACGAGAGTATTGGAAATAGCCTATGTACCATATGTTAGAGAACTGTAAAGAAATATTGTAAAAGCATAATACTAGAGGTGATAGAAATCTGAATAAAAACAGAAAATGGTCGGGATGTCAAGGCATGCTGCTTAAATTTTGGCTTTCAAGCAGGTATATGCACCATGTGACTATGTGCATGTATGTGTTTGTGTTTCCTGCATTTGTCTGTCTACCTGTCTGCCTGCACACATATTATTTCAGCACAGTGATTACTCTACCTCGAGGGTTTTAGAGGATTGATCATTGAAGTGATATGAACATGAGATGGATAGGTTTCTACATTTTAAGGGAATGAAGGGATTTGTGGAATATTCGGGGAAATGAGGAATTAACTGTATATTTTTATTTCTGCAGAGACTCATCCATTGATTTAACTTCTTTCAACTTAATTTTAGTTTGCAGTAATCCCTGTTTCTCATGGGGTGATTAATCTTTCTAGGTCAGCATTGTGAATCTCGAGGTCCACGCCTGTTACTGCAGCATCTCCTGAGCAGCTGTTACTCTGCACTGAGCTCCAGCTGTTGTTCAATGACTTGTAGCAGTGAGGCTATTCTGCAAGCCAGCCTTGCTCTAAGACTTGGACCTCAGACTAAAATTAGTGCTGGTTAATTTTCACAGATTAACAATGTTAAGGAGATTGTGATCGCATTAACATTTTTGAAAGCAAAATCCAGAAAAGTAGTACAATGTGTTGCTCACAAGTGACAGGTGATGAATTTCTTGGTATCTGTCCTTAGCTACTTCATTCATTGCGTTCTTATGCTATTTACATTTGGGGAAGAAGGTACAGGCACAAGACACTGCAGATGCTGGAATGTGAACCAACACATTAAACATAGAGGAACTCAATGAGTTAGACAGCATCTTTGGAGGGAAATTTTGAAACCCTTCATATGGACTACCGAGTTCCTCCAAGGAAAGAATAAATGTATTCTTCCTCATTAGAGTGATAAAACTGTGTAAAAAGACGAGTGTTAGGGACACTCAAAAATAAAGACCCACATTCCTTAAAAGAACTTCAGAACTATATCCATATTGAATCAAGGTGTTTCTCCCTGAAAGGTACTACACATTTATAATGAACAAGGGTAGGTGCAATTTGCTAATCAAAACTATTGCACCCTCCAAGAGGAATTGTAAGGGGTTTTCAATAGGTCAGTGAAGAACGAGGAAGCAGAAACCTTAAAGTTGTGACTGATGTCTGCATCATCAGAAGAAAGGAAAGCACTCTGACATTTAGACTTCATTACTTCCATGTGACAGGAAAAGTTCTTAATTCAGGTCATTGAGAGAGGAAATACCAGTCACATTCACATCCTGTGCCCAATGTTTTTGGCCTTACTCCAAAGAGGACAGTATCCTGAAGAGAGTGCACCTTTGCTTTTATTCAATATATTTTAAATGAGGAATCTTTTGCGTAGAAAATGACCTATGAACTGAACCACAAGAAACTGACCATTATCTTCCTGACGAAGGGAAAATCTACAAAATAAATAATGCAGTCAGAAGTGAACCTTGAATTGGCTCCTTTGTGGCAGGAATCCAATGACTACTGCCCTTCTTCCGTCTCTCCACAATATACCCAAGCACCGGGGCACCTCCATCCTGTGCTGGTGGTGTCCATGCAATGGTGATTACATCCTTGGAAACATCTGTAACCTGCGGTTGAGATGGCATTCCAGGTGACTCTGAGGATATAATGGAAAAATAAAAATTTGTTGTAAAATGATTTAATCACTGTAAGCTCAACAGGACAATGACGCTGCAGAATTTTATGATGGAAAAGGACCTGATTAGGAAAGAGACCTGTCTCTAAAGATGACAAGAGAAAAAGTGAAATCAAATTTATAGTAATAGATGAATGCTTAATTAACTTATGAACATTTCCCCAGTTTTACCTCTTTTTAAAATTTCTCTCCTTAGTTGGTGTATCTAGTAATTCAATCTTTCCAGTTAGATTATCTTCATCAGCTCAGGAATGGGCTAGTATCAGGGTTAGCAGAGCAGATATACACTGAAATAGAGGAGGATAATTCTAATTTTATTCTACTTATGAAATTCTGCCAGCCAAATTTCAACTGCCATTGAAAATTAATAAAACTCAATTGACCTGTATTAATAGTGCTAAGATGGAGATGGTTGTGACCTTCGAATCCCTGATGGAAACTTCATCAACAATTTGCCCTGACCCAGCCACATTAACTCTATGGCCAAGAAAGCACACCAACATCCCTACTTCTTCAGCATGTCCCCAATTACCCTTATTAAGTTTTACAGACACACCATAGAAAACGTCCTTTATGGATGCATCACGGCTTGCTACGGCATCTACTCTTCCCAAGTCTGCAGAAACTTACAGGGAGTTGTGAATACAGCCCAAGTATCAAGCAAACCCCTTCATTGACTTCAGCTTCACTTCCTGCTCCATCAAGAAAACAACCAACATCGTCAAGGGTGCCTCTCACCCTGATCATCCTCTTACTCCCCTTCTCTGGTGGGACAGGAGAGTCAGAAGCTTGAAAACACAAGCATACCATGGAATCAAGGACAGTTTTCATCTTGCTATTATCAAAGTATTGAATGAGCCTCTTGGTTGAATCCTTGACCTCCCAATCTACATTGCCAATGCTCCTGCACACTATTTGTTTAACTGCACTACATTTTCTCTGTAACTCTATCAGAATCAGAATCAGGAAGGTGTATTATCACTGACATATGTTTCACTGTATGTCAGTGTACACTGTACACATGACAATAATAAAATGATCTGTTAAAATCAAAGTTCCAAATGCTACTGAAGCAAGTCATTGAAGCAGGTTACCATGTTCTTCTTAAGGCACCACATAAGTGAAGACTGCTGGAAGCAGTTGGGTACCTCAGACTGCTAAAGTGTGAGGTTAAAGATCTCAGTGAGTATTTCAGCTAAATGACTAGCGCAGGTCTTCAGTACTTGGCCGGGCACCCTATCTGGATTTGCTTGAAAGACCTTCCTTTCAAGCAATTGCAGTGTTAGTAGGAAGGATATTCTTGAATGTTGTTTGTATTTACATTTTTTGTTTTAATATGTAAAGGAAAAGGAACTAGGGAAAATTTTCATGAATGATGTCTGGTATTTTGGCATCCCTTGAAATTAAATTGTCTTGGAAGAAAAAAAAACGCATTAGTGAAAATATCCAGTGGACTAGTAATCCAGACAGGAAAAGTAATTTTGAATAGTGTTATCCGGTAATGTTTTTAAGTGAGAAGTGGCTAGTTCATGAACAGACGAGCTATTTATTTAAAGTTCAAGAGTTTTCTGTATTGGAAGTTACTGTTGAGAAGATTTGGGTAATAATTGTTTTCTTCCAACTGGAATTCTGATTCCATTGTTACAATTATTACTCCTTCAGTGCATTGAACATTTCCTTTATGTAATTGTATAGCAAAATATTAAGTATATTAATTGGGTAAATGCAGAACTGATGAGAAAACATGGTTATAGATTAATCTTTATATAGATTTGTCCATATACCTGTTGTTCAAATTTAATAATTTAAAAATAATGTGGCTAGGATTTCTTTGAAATTTTCATACAGAGAAAACAATGTGGCAATAGCCTTATGTTTAACATTTTTACTTCTACAATCTGTACTGTGTTATTAATTGTGGAATTCAAACTGAATGTGCGGACTTACCAATTGGTTCACCAGCAAAGACCTCATCGGAATCCAGGGGATCACTCACCCCTTCGGAGTTTATTGCCCGGATTCGGAACTGGTATGCCTTTCCTTCATCAACCTTATTGGTGGAGAAGTTTGTGGTGTCACCATTAACTTCTCCAATCTTGATCCATGATTTCTTTCCAACGAGTTTCCTTTCAATGACAAAGCTTGTGATAGGTTTGCCCCCATTATCGCGTGGGGCCTTCCATTTCATTGAAATACATTTCCCAGTGTGTTCCAGGAATTCCACTTTTCCTTGAGGAGGTTTGGGTCTATCTGTGTGAAGTAAATGGAAAATGGAAAAGCAGATTGATTTTGTTGGTAAAAGAAAGAGAATCAAAGGTACAACATATTGTAAAGCTGTTGGAAGACAGCAAAAACTTGATTTGTCAATGTTAAATAGTTTTTATTGTTGTTTATTTATTTTCTTCTAGGTATGAGTTCAAAACGCTTATCCATCCTAATCAACCTTGACAAGGTGATAGTGAACCATCTTCTTACAATACTGTGTTACTTCCAGTGGAAGTATTCCCGCACGGCTGTTGGGAAGCATGTTGATATATGTAGGTCAGAGAGGAGAAAAGGATGATGTTAGAAAAATACAACCATAGCTCTTTGACTTACCAATGACATTTAGCTGCAGATTAGCTGAAGCAGAGCCACAATCACTCTTCAGTTTTAATGTGATGTTCCCACTGTCCTCCCTTACACAGTGGTTTAGGACCAATACAGTCTGTGTAGGACTCTTCTCTATCTCTGTCCTCTCATCTTCAAAAACCTCAATACCATCCTTGATCCAGGTAATTTTGGGGAAAGGTTTCCCTTTAAATGGGATCTTAATTGTTGCTGTGTGTCCTGCCTTCACAGTGATTGGATCCTTGGCTAGTGCTGCAAGTGTATCAGCATCAATTATGGGTGGATCTAAAGAGAAAATGGAAGGAAGACAAAATAGTTCAAGTCCTAAGGCTATAGTTTTATTACAACAACATTAAATTGTGAAATTCTAATCGACTATCCAATAGTGACTTTTCATCTCAAAGTTATAATAGTAAGATATCCTGCTCAAAGGGATTGGCCCAAAATGTTGACTGTACTTTTTTTCCCATAGATTCTCCCTGGCCTGCTGAGTTCCTCCAGCATTTTGTGTGTGTTGCTTGGATTTCCAGCATCTGCAGATTTTCTCTTGTTTCTGGCTTTAATCTCAATCAGTTTTTCAGTTTGAGCACAAGGAAAGAAACAATTTTCAGGAGAGTACAGGCAGGCCAGTTTATCAATATGGAATTGGCTCTTTTCTTTCAGTTTAGTCAGATAAGTTTTCTCATGTTTCAAAGAAAAATGGAACTGAAGACCAACAGAATTTGTCTCACTTTAATATTGCCCCTTCTGTCTCCTTTACACTTGTGATGAAAGCTCTCTGACTCCAAATATTGAATGTTTCTCTGCCCACAGATACTCCCAATCCTGAAAAAGGGTCTTGGCCCAAAACGTCAACTATTTAGTCATTCTCATAGATGCTGGGAATGAGTTTCTCCAGGATTTTGTGTGTTGTTCTGGATTCCCAGCATCTGCAGAATTTCTCATGTGTGTGATATTTCCAGAGTTTTCTGTTTTTGTTCAAATTTAATGGCCTGGTTAACATTCAACATTTATCAAGCAGTACCTGCAATAGAGAGCATAGCCTCACTCTCAGCTCCTTTTGCTTTGAATGTGTATTTTCCTTCACTATCATCATCCACATTATTGATGATCAATTTATGCACGGCTCCTTGCTTCACAATCTGTATGCTTTTCATGTCGGTTATCTGAGTACATAACAAATACTTATTAAGAATAGGATAAAGTATCTACAAATCAAGTATTACATATTAATGCTTTATTTTTTAAGTAAATAAAACAAAGTTATATTGAAAATGTGAAAAGGATTATTTATATTCATCAGAAGAACTTTGAAATAAAACAAAAATAGAAAGTATAGAAGGCATTCACTTTCTGCCTATCATTCCCTTCTTACTACATTGTAATTTCTGTAGTGCAACCCATCTATAATGGAGCATGGTACTTTGTACGGGTTAGGGTGATGCAACCTAGATACAGGGATGACACTTGAAAGACAAGAAATAACTGAATATTGCACCAGTGTGATGGTCAGGATGGAGAACAGCAGCTAAATCGGAAGTACAATGGATTGAGTTGAACTCTCGGAAGTTGATCAGCTGGATGTTGTCACCTTTTTCAAAAATATATATTACTATAGGAAACTGAAGCATTGAACCCATTGGGAGTCCTGAAAGAAATGTAGAAAAAAAAGTAGGCTTGGGTTGAAGGGACACTTAGGATGCACTGAGCACATTAGGCAACATTCAAGCCAGTACCCCTCTTACTGCTAGATGGAAAGAGATACACTCCTCCTTTGAGACAAAGGCAAATGCTGTATATGGATCAGAATCTCTGTGAAGAAGTATTTAAGTCTTTGAATAATCTTTCGTTTCTGCCTGGAATTAGGGAATTGTGAAGAAATTTACATCCTAAATCCAGTTCATGAGGGAAATAAAATAAACTAGTAATCAAATCTCACCAAAGACAACCAATAGAAGGACTCCTGTGTTCTTGAAATTAATTGAATATAAGTGACTAAGAACAAGCAAGTTGTTTAATTCACTGAATTTACATTAACCTAAGCACAAAGCGACCATCACAACAGAACTACATATACCAGTTCAAATATTAACAATGATGTAAAGAAATGCATAAATGAATGCAAAAACTTTGTAATAAAAAGAGAAAAAGTACTCTTGTAATTTTAAGAAAACATATTACCTTGGTACTTCTGGATGAGATTTACTCAGGAGATTATTGGCAAAATACAGAATTGTAGAAAGTTAAGAGGGGAACAATTAGAAATTAGGAAGGCAAATTGTGTGTTGTCCTTTATCACAAGTGTAATTGGAATTAAAGAGGGTGGAATTGCTTTTTTAATGAATGCTAAGCACTTCAGTCAAATCATAAATGTACAGTTCTGATCTATACCCAAGGAAACATATACAGTACTTAGAAGGCAGTGCATTAAATTCCTATGATGAGGAATTGTACTATATGAAAAATCTGAGAGCTGAACCTCTTGTATGAATAGAGGGGATCTCTATTCTATTAACATAAATGAAGTCAGGAGGATTTTTCCCCTGCCTGAATAGCCTAAGACTCAAAGGCCTAGTCTCGGAATAAGGAATTGGCTCCTTCAGGTTGAAATGAGGAGAAATTTCTTCATCAGGTGTCGTGAATCTTTGGGATTTTCTCCCTCAATGGGTGTTGGTTGCAAGGAGTGACTTTTGCCTCAAAAGAAATCAAAGGTTAAGTGGATCAGGTAGAAAATTCAAGGAGAAATAAAAGGTAAGACAGAACAAGCTCAAGTGGTCTTCTCTCATCTACTGTAGCTAGTCATGCTTCTTTTTTGATGATATGACTCTGATCTTTTGATATTGATTTAATACATTTCATTCTGGATGAATTATACATTCTGTTTGCTAAGCAAGTGACACAGAGGTCTGCTGCCATGGTGGTATTCCCAAGTGAACAAGGACACATGTAGAAATAGATGAGAGAATTAAACTCTGCATTTATTCTTCACCTAACCACTTTCATCCAGTCATCATTGATATTCAATATAACCAGGTACAGCTAGACTCCAAATTATTTTTTTTTCTGGAAGTCATCATAATTATTTAGATGCTAACATAACACATACCGGTTTTCCATCCTTGAGCCACACTCCATCAACTTTCTCATCATTCAGGACCACACAGAACTCTGCAGGCTGTCCTGACTGGGCATGAATATCGGACATTCCACTCTTTACTGTGGCAAACCGATCTGAAAATGTGTGAAGATTAACAGGAAAGAGGACAGAGAGGCTTGCATGAAAACATTAATAATTTAATGACCCTTCAAAAGATTCCAAAGCACCTTACAAAAAAATATTTGAATTGATTTGAATTGACTTGACTTTATTACTTACATCCTTCACATACGAGGAGTAAAAATCTTTACGTTATGTCTCCATCTAAATGTGCAATGTGTAATTTATAGTCATTTATAATAAACATTATGTATAACAGGATAGTTAATATAACATAGAAATACAGTGTGTCAGCATGATTTAATCAGTCTGATGGCCTGGTGGAAGAAGCTGTCCTGGAGCCTGTTAGTCCTGGCTTTTATGCTGCGTTACCATTTCCCAGATGGTAGCAGCTGGAACAGTTTGTGGTTAGGGTGACTCGGGTCTCTAATGATCCTTCAGGCCCTTTTTAAACACCTATCTTTGTAAATGTCCTGAATAGTGGGAAGTTCACTTCTACAGATGCACTGGGCTGTCTGCACCACTCTCTGCAGAGCCCTGCGATTGAGGGAAGTACAGTTCCCATACCAGGCAGTGATGCAGTCAGTCAGGATGTTCTCAATTGTGCTCCTATAGAAAGTTCTTAGGATTTGGGGGCCATACCAAACCTCGTCAACCGTCTGAGATGAAAGAGGCGCTGTGTACAGATCACATGAGATCCTCGGTGATGTTTATGCCGAGGAACTTAAAGCTGTTCCCCCTCTCAACCCCAGATCTATTGACGTCAATAGGGGCTAGCCTGTCTCCATTACTCCTGTAGTCCACAACCACTCTTATATTTTTGCGGCAGTGAGGAGAGGTTGGTTTCTTGACACCACTGTGTCAGGGTCACAATCGTAATTCCAAAATTCAAAAATAAATAATAAACTGTCTATGCTCTACCCTCTTTGCTCTATGGTCTGTGCTCTAGGCTCTAAGCTGTATTATCTCGGCTATGCTCTGTGATCTACGCTCTGTCCTCTATGCTTTACGCACTGTAATCCATGGTCTTTGCTCTATGCTCTTAGCTCTATGATATATGGTCTATGTACTAGGCTCTATGCTGTATTATCTCGGCTATGCTCTGTGGTCTGCGTTCTGTCCTCTATGCTTTATGTGCTGTAATCTATGGTCTTTGCTATATGGTCTATGTTCTATTCATGACATGGATGGTGGGGGTCCTTGAAGATGGATGCTGCTTTCTTGTGGCAGCACTCCTTGTAAATATGCTCAATGATGGGGAGGGCTTTGCCTGTGATGGACTGGGCTGAATCCATCACTTTTTATAGATGTTTCCATACCAGGCCTCATTAGGACACTCCTCACTGTGCACCTACAGATATCTGCCAAAACTTTAGATGACACACTGAATCCATACAAACTTCCAAGAAATTTGACTGCAGCCTCAGTTCTGCCTCCTTGCCTAACTGTGAAAACCTCTTCCCCCTTGCTTAGTATGACTGACAGTTTAACAGCCACTTAGCATTCCACTAGATTGCCTGCCTAGAATTGTTATCTCCACACAGGACCTGAGCCCAGAACGTACTGACACACTCTAATGTCTGGTGCAAGCAGAGCCTCAGCATGCCCTACCTACAACCTCCTGATTTAATGTGGTGCACATGCATAAACCACCCTATTTACAAACTCCCATGTCTGAATAGACTTACAAATTTTTCCAATACCTCATGAATGTACCTCCATCCTGTCTTAATAACAAAATTTTCCTAATTATGTGCTCTCACTGATTCCAGGGTTCACTTATTCACCTCCACCCAGTCCTACAAACTTTATTCTCCCAATCGCTTACACAATAAGCCATCTTATTGTGCAGTGTTAATTCCTCCTAATACCACATGCAGCCTCCTAAACACCCTTTCAGACCTTTACAAATACACATTTACTTACATCCTTTCACACAAATTGCTATCATATTCTCTTACTCCATTTTGATGGTACAATGTATTACCTGACCATTCACATTTCTTAGTATAATTTAATTGCTTGCTATCCTAATTGTACATTGTCCTCTCAAAGTTTCATATTCTCCCAATCTTGCCTACTTCAGTAATACCCTTTATAATCACACAGATTAGCCCTATCCCAATCCCTTAAACAATCTCTGAGCACACGTACTCAACCTGCCTCACAGATCTTTTTTAGCGCATATCCACCTACGTGCACACATGCGTATATCTTGTGTATACTCTACTTATCTAGTGATGCTAACTTATTAATCCTAGTGCTTACTTACTCTTCATTTTCTTCTGCATCTTCCTTTAAAAGTTGTGTGAGGTGAGTCATTCTTTTAGACGTCCATTTCCAACTGTTCACCCCTGAGCTATTAATACGATTTGTATTTCCGACTTCAGCACTGTCATTAACACCTCTACAAAGAATACAACGCTCTGTCCTTCCACACTCTCAAACTCTACCTTCTCTCTTAGTAGTTAATGACAAACTTCTGGGAAATATTATGATTCAAAGTTCAAAGTAAATTTGTTACCCAAGTACGTACATGCCACCAAATACTTTTTATTTCTTTTCTTGTAGACGTCCACAGTTGATCAAACAACTGCAATAGAATCAATGAAAAACTACACACACAAAGTTTGACAAACAACCAATGTGGAGCGATTGGAATCACACTCCCACTCCTGGAGGACAGTTACATAAGTAAATAACTCAGTTACAGTTTGGTTGCAGGTGAATTAGTGAATGTTACTGTTTTGTAGTTTTGAAGTATGGGGTGGTGTGAAATCATTCTCATTATCAGATGTCTAAATTACATGTCAAATTAGACATCAAAATAGAAGTTAGGCTTATTTTCTCTGGAAAACATCAGACTTCAAACTGAACTAATTTGGATATGAAAGGTTTGGAGCAAGAAGGCCCAAACTTAGGCAGATGGGACTGGCTTAGATGGGCATCTTGGTCAGCATGGAGGGTTGGGCAGAAGGGCCTGCTCCTGTGCTGTATTTCTGAATGGCTCTACGACCAATTCATAGGCTCAGTTTTAAAGGGATTGCCCTTCCAAATTGTTAATACCAAAGAAAATTTCAAATATTGAAGGTTGGTGTAAAAATGAGAAAATTAGAAAGATAAAAACAATTAAATGTAATTTCTTTACCCAAAGAATAAATGAGCTGCAAAAATGAATTACCACAAAGGCATGGCAAAGTGAAAGGTGATTTACAATTGGAAGCAGTTCTATATCAATTTAGAAGCATAATTTATTCATAGGGAGAACAATTAAGATGAAAATGTGGGTTGGTGAATTTTGTTTTTATTGCAAGAGGAATGATCTTTGCTAAGTTATGTGCTTACCAACAACGTTCAATGTAGATGAGCAGGTGTACTCTCGCTCATCGTCGCTTTGTGTGGCAACGACGGTGTATTCTCCACCATCATCCAGCTCAGCGTCATCAATAATCAATTCGACCCGTCTCCCTTCATGTATCATGTTGTACTTTGGGGACCTAGGAATTTCTTTACCATTCTTTAACCACTTGATTCGAACATTCTTACAGCTCAGTTCGCACTCCAGACGGGCTTTACCTTTCTCCTTCACACATACATTTTTTAAAGCACTTGGGAACTGGATGGGAAGCCCTAGAGGGGGAATGGGGAGAAAAACAAGAATCATTCACAGTATATTCAGTCTCACCACAGCTAGACGTTACCTGTTGGCTACAGAAAATGCTACAAGGGTGTTCTCAAAACTAACGGGGAAGCCTGATATCCCCAATGATTTCTGGAAATCAATATCCCATTACTGCTTAAAGTAGAGAAACATGCAGTGTGGCCTTGGGTGACGAGTCCATTCATCCACAGGTAAATCATGGAAGCTGCAGATCACTTCCCAAACAACGCGTTCACATATCCTGCCTAGCAATTCCTACCCCTATTTGTGACAATGTTCTTTGGATCACACATTATCTTCAGCAGCCACGTTAAAATCTACAGACTGAGATAGGAAGCAAATAAATCTCAATATTGAAAAGCCAACACAAAGTGAACATCCCCATATGATATTAAAAAAAATTGGAGTTTGAAAATTGGTTATATGTACAAATCTATAAATATCTGATCTTAAAATTAGTCGTTCTATATTCTGACACGTGGCTCCTTTCTTCTCAGGTAGCCCAGTTGATCTAACATAGTTTCATTCCATTTAGAGTACTGTCCATTAGGGGGCTCATGAGAAATTATTTCTTCGCTGGCTCCTTCCTCTTGCCCTAGATTCTGGTATTGCTACTGAATTCATGTCAAGAGGCCACCCTAAGCCTACCAGACAATGCCATCAAGTTCTTGGAGCCTGTAATAGTACACCTCACCACTAGCTGGAAGGACCACCAAGTCATTGACTGATGCTTATTCCATAATGAGTCTATATTGAAAGTTATCCTTTGCTTGAAGGTTTACAAAAAGATGGAAGGAAAGGAGCAACAAGAACAGCTAGCTAGACAGAGTTTGTCAGCTCATACTTCCAGGTTATGCATCATAACCTGAAGTCCCTTAAGCCACCTTGATTACACTTGGTCCTGGAATTGTTTGGGCCAGGACCATGTTAGCAGTGCATTTTCTAAATTCTGTAGACAGCATCTTCACTTATTTACCTTAAGGCGTGATGTATATGCTACACTGAGATTGTGTATGTTCAGAAGACCATGCTACAAAAGCACAATATCTACAGAAATATCCAATTCTTTGACTTCAAATGGAACTATAACCATGTTCTTTCTTATCTTATCAAGGTTTCACTTTCTGTAAGAGGGACAAAATAGCAAAGTAATGATTATTTTAATATCATTGGAAAATAAGGAAACAGACTTTTGAAAAATACCCGAAGGCTGCTTTCAACAGTTTTCACTTTTGCCTGTGCAAACACATTGGCACACTGATACTTCTTTAAACGATGAAGCTGAAAGGCCCAGCAGAGCACAAACATCAGTGCACTTGGCTTTCTCACAGTGGCAAGAATTTAGAAGTCACTCTTTCAAGCCAATGAAGAGAAATCCAACCGTTTCATTGTCAATCTAACTATCTTTGTAGTAGTCCATCAATAACTCATGAAGATCTCCTGTGTCATGTTATCCTGTCATTTGCTGAACATGTGCTGACTGGAATCACATTGGAGCTCTCCTTTAGTTCACTCAAAATTATGTTTCTTCCACTCAAACCTCAAAACTACAGACTATGAAGCTCTTGGACACATTTAACCAACAGAACTCTCTTGGAGATCAGCATTGCTTCTTAATCATTTAAAAACAGACTTGAGAATATGGTCCAGCCTTTTCAGTATTCTATGAAAAGCTAAATGTATTTTTTGAACTTCACTGCTGATGAGTACATGACACTGATTCCATCGTTATAAACACTCAAATTTTTCAAACCAGAAGTCAGACTGTTTCTCTGGAGACATTCTTGCATGAACTTACACTGAAAGACCATGTCTTTAGGAAACTAACTTTATGAGCTAAATGTGCAACTACATCTTTAATGGGGCTCAATATTATGCCCATTTGTACTTCCACAATGTTAAGCACATGCAGAAGTTGATATCTTTGTATAATTTTGATCACAATAGCCTAAAATATTGTGAAAAAGCTGGATATCACAAAGCAATCTATATTTGCTGCACATCACACAATCCACTTCCAAGGTCTGCAGTCTTCAAAAGTGTACCTCCATCTTATCTCACTTTAATACTGATTAACACCTCCCAGTCAACTTGCCTCTGCATTAAGTATAACTGGGTCTCCACAAAGCTTCAGTTATCCTGCAGTCTTTGCAAAAGTATTTGCTCATCCTTACTAACCCAACTGCAGATTAGTTATTCCAGACTAGCGGCAATTCATCATTACAATGTCTTTGAGTTGATATTTACTGTACATATTACTCCCTGAACACAGGAAAGCAAAACTTTAGAATTGCTAGTGAATTGCATTATCAATATTCTACACGGCCAAACCAGGTATGTCTTCAAAGCAACCACTGCTTCATTGGCAAAGTTAGCAAACATGAGTCCATGAGCCTGCTCCTTGCTCAGCAGAACATCATCTGCAGTTGCAGAATCAAGCAACTCCAGAACAACTTTCAACAATAATGTACTTAAGTAACTCGGTATGATCTCAGCACACTCAGACACAGAGGCCTCTACAGGGTCATCCAAAGTTGTTGTTGTCTTTTTTAAATGTCTCTTTTATGATTACAGAACCCTGCTGGGCATTAAGAATTCAAGTACTGCAGGCTTATCCCATCAGCGAGCTGCTCATTGGCGGAGGAGCTAGGCTAGGTACAGACCATGTTGCTGCCCGCTATGGGGAGGCGTTGATGTCGGTGTGCCAAGGCAGTGTGCAGTCTAACAGAGAGTGATTGTCTTAGTTGCTTTTCTTGTGATCGCGAGACCCTGCTGGACACTGGTAATGTGGAATTCCGCAAGTTCAGTTCACTGGGCCATTGGTGGGACCAATGGCGGGGGAGCTATGTGGCCTTAGTTACAGCACAGTCTAGCTCATGCCATGATGCGTCTTGTTTCTGCCATGCAGGAGACAGTGTGGGGTGGCATCCATGTTGCCATCCTTGCTGCCCTCCAGTGTTCGTTCGGTGGAAGACAAGCTGGGTAACGGGATTGTTCTTCCTGACAGCATCCATAAATGCATTGACTTGGGCCATGTTATATTTTTTCCTCTGACTGCATGTTTACTGCTGTCTTACATGGGTGATATGAGTCTTGTGCATATATGACTATTGGTACTGTGTTTTGCAGCTTGACCCTAGAGCAACTCTGTTTCATTTGGCTACAAACTTGGGTATTTATGTATGGCTGAATGACAATTAAACTTGAACTTAATTAGCACAAAATCAGTTCTTGTGAACACGGTATTATTATCACTTGCTTTCCACCAAGACATTGAGAAAAAAATATTTACCTGCTGACAATGCACATGTGCTGATACATAAGGAGTAGAATTAAAAAATAGTCTCAGGTAATCAGGTGTGAATTCATAGGGCCAGTCGAATGCATCTCCTCAATACTTCCAGCCTGGCATGTTCACATTGATTGTGCTCCTAACAGTTCTCAAGTGAAATGCATGCCCTTGTACTTCCATGGACTGATGCTGGGGAACCTCTTCTAGGATCTTGTTTTCTCAAGCCCATTTGTAATCATGAGCATATCACCATTGCAGGAAGAAAAAAATGGTAAGAGAAACCAAGCCAGATTTTTTAATGATTGTTGTTTGCAGGCTTGACCTTTGGGTTGTGGATCATATATCAGAGGTTATGTTTTACTGATTGAAACCAGGTAATTAAATAACTGATAACTGTGTGTGTGTGTGTGTGTGTGTGTGTGTGTGTGTGTGTGTGTGTGTGTGTGTGTGTGTGTGTGTGTGTGTGTGTGTGTGTGTGTGCACAATGTACATTACTCATCAAAATCTGGACAATTAACAATGGCAGAACTAGATATATCCGAATTAAACCAGTTACAAAATAATAGTAGATCTTATCATTTTCAGTAAGGTTAAGGGCACCACGCTTTGCATCCCTCGTACTCTCAGTACAACCACCACCTCTAGGAGGAGACAGAGGAGTATGTGCAGCAAGGGCTTTCTCTCTTAGGAACTCCACCTGTTCTCTTTTAAAACTTACGGTCAATCTGGAGTTCAGATGAAGAGACTATGTCCCCTGCAGAAAAGCTGTATTCGCCAATGTCACTTGGCCGAACATCTTTGATTTTCAGGGTGTGTGTCAGACCATCCTCTGACACAATGATATCATGTTTGTCGTCTCGTTTCACCTCAATACCGCGGAACTTCCAGCACACATTCGGCGCACTCTTACTGAGACGGCATTCAAAGGTCCCTGTTTGTCTCTCCACCACCTTTATAGGTTTCAGCTTCACTCCAAACCGAAGTGGTTCATCTGTAAGAGAAATAATTTTAAAACAACAATGGTAAAGGAAGACAATCAAAACTATGAGCAGTCAGTTATTGATAATGGTGTACATCAACAGGATTAAAAGTGCATTTTAACACAATGTCTATCGCTTTCTGCTGCAAGCCACGCATCATTTTGACTTGGATCGATTGCTGGTCCTTAGTCATCAACGGGTCTGAATTGTGGAATGCAACAGTACCATGGAAATTCCTCCATTGGAGGAATTATAGTGGTCCACTGCCTGCTTATCAATAACAATTAAAGTACATAATGAGTGTTTGCCTTTCTAGCAAAGCCCTGATCCTAAAAATACAAATAAATAGAAATGTAGTCACTTTTGTAACAACAGCAAACTTCTGCACACTTGTGTCCCACAAAAAAGTATTCAAATAATGGCCAGAAAACCTCTTTTCACAATTTGTGGATAATTATTGGTTTAGAAAACATATAGAACTACCCTGTTTTCCCTTTAAAATAATCCTGAAAGATCCACATCGTCTGTCTGATGGCAGTTTAAAGTTTCAAAAGGGAGTGGAAGACACATCTATATTCTTATCATTTGAAAGACACAGCAAAGCCAAAACTGACCCAGCATTGGAGAACACAGGCAAAATGGTTAATAAAGCCAGGTAACTGGAGGCTAGACTACTTGATACTTCTTTACTCAGAGAGTGGTAGCTATGTGGAACGAGCATCCAGTAGAAGTGGTAGAGGCAGGTTTGATATTGTCATTTAAAAAAAAATTGGATAGGAATATGGACAGGAAAGGAATGGAGGGTTATGGGCTAGTGTAGGTAGGTGGGACTAGGTGAGAATAAGCATTCAGCACTGACTAGAAGGGCCGAGATGGCCTGTTTCCGTGCTGTAATTGTTATTTGGTTATTTGGTTAAAAGAAGGCGTCAACATGGGGAATTAGGGCGAATGGTAGTTGTCATAGCCGACTATTCCTCTATATGATAATTCTTTGAAACAGTAACTAAGATGAACATCATGGAAATTTGTAGGGACATAACGCTCTCCTCATCTCTTACTTGTGGAATCAGTTATTAATCGCAGTCCATGTGATTGGAGCTTTTATCAAGCAAACCCCACATATTTTTACAGACATTCATGCAGAATAAATTGCTTATTTACTTGCATAGCATACCTTTCACTTTTAGGTTTACAGTGAAAGATTTGTCTCCAACTTGCAAGGTGTACTGGCCAGAATCTTTCTGATTCAAGTTTTTTACAGAAAGCATAAACTTTGTTCCCACTTGTTTAATTTCAAACTTTCCAAGTGAGAACTGTGTCCTTAGTGGATTGCCATCCTGCGAAACAAAAAAAAGGAGATTGCTCTTTTTTGTTATGTTACTAACTATTTCAAGATCACATGTCTGTATTAACTGAAGAAGTGAAATAATTCAGTATGCATTCCAAACTAAAATCCACAGAAGAGGAAAAGCACATTCAGAAGGCCATAAATAATCAGTAGGTCATACAAATGTAGAGAACACCCAATTGATTTGTCTGCTGAGTATTGGAACTTTTAATGACGAGCTACTGGAAAGTGATTAGAAGCAGGAACATTGATAGCTTCTCTCTCTCCTGCATGAGTAATTATAATTTCTGCTGAAACTCAGTTCATTAAAAACATTCTAAGATTATAGCCATATCTTCTTCCATGCATGGCTCAGGACTATATAAAGCATATTCTTACTCAAAATGACCTTGCAAATATACCTGCTGTGTTTTCTAATTATCTACAATGGTTCAAAGATTCAAAGATTCAGATCCAATTGGTGGAGGCAGATATGATAGGGTTTTTTAAGAGACTCCTGAATAGGTACATGGAGCTCAGAAAAATAGAGGGCTATGGGTAACCCTAGGTAATTTCTAAGGTAAGGACATGTTTGGCACAGCTTTGTGGGCCGAAGGGCCTGTATTATGCTGTAGGTTTTCTATGTTTCTATGTAATTAGATCATATTTACTGTCACAGTATATTTGGTAATAAGGCTTTTACAAAACTGCAAAATTGAATATTATTAGGAAAGGTTCTGTGAAATTGTACAATTTCAAGCTACTTGCAAAGCAAATAGTGTTACAGGAGCAAGGTTATATTAATGATTTGAGTGGTTATCAGCTATTCAACAGTGACTGATTTCAATGTGATGAAAAATGGGCCTGTTTTACAGTGGAATATGATCTGCTCTTTTGCAATACGTAAATGACTCTCTGTACTCTTCATCCTAGATACAAGTCTTTCTCGGCCAAATTCAGACATTATAGCTGATCCAAATCTATACAGCTTCAGAGGCACTAAGTACTAATGTGGACACTTCACCGCTCCAATTGGTAGTGATAGCAGAAGCAACATTAAAAGAACTGGGCTCTCAGGCCTATAAACGTCTCTTTGCAAGTTAATTTCTCCGAGCCTCATCAGAGCAGTCTGAGGCTTGTCAAATAAAAAGTTCAAAGTTCAAATTTATTATCAGAGTACATACATGTCACCACATACAACCCTGAGATTCTCTGTCTGTGGGAATACTTAGCAAATCTATAGAACTGTAACTGTAAACAGGATTAATGGACAACAAACTGTGCAAATGCAAAAATAAATGGGATCCATAAACCACTAAACGTGTTATAATTGATCTACACAATTAAAAGCAGAGGGGAACATTGGTTTTAATGGAAGGGAGAACCAGCTACTCATGACTTTGCAGTAATCCTGGCACATGGGGTCTCAGTGGGAAAATATATTTTCAATGGTAAATTATCTGCTGCTTTTCACTCTCAATACTAAAATATGAATTTAATTTCTTGGTATTTATTGAAGAGAGGCATCAACTTATTAAATTGCAGGGGTTGAGTGGCAAAAGCAAAGTTAATGAAATGGAATTGCTAAGCACAAAAACAGATAGAATAGTTCAGCTACATGTTTCTTCTATGTTGCAGTTAGCTCTCATTTAAAATTTAATACCAAAATCTCTTCTTTAAACAATTCCAGTATTATAATTGTTATAAATTATCATCAAAAAACTCACAAATACACCTTAATAGTCCATATTTTGATTGCGTAATGGCTTACTTTTAATGCAGTAAACCAGACATGATAAATACAGGGATGTGTACATAAATCATGGGCTAGATGGAAGATTCTTATATGTGCTAGCTCTGTATTGAAGATACTGTGGAAGATGTGGTAAAATTGGCCATTTCCAGGAACAGTTATTTATTTACCACTAAGCTCTAAACTACAAATGAAATGTACAAGTATTAAAAGTTTTTGGACTTGCCTAAGATGTACTTGGAGATTATGATGTAGGTAATTCCCTTAACTGGTCTGATTATCTTAATATTTAAGGATTTATCTTATAGCTCAATACCAAACAATTACCTGACTCATGCTGAAGCCGTGATCCAAAATGAGAAATTTGATGTCATTATATATACGATTTTTGCTTTCAATAGATTTTTGCAATGCTAATCAATATCCAATAACCTTGCCTTACCTTCAACCATTGC
The DNA here is from genome assembly GCF_030144855.1 of Hypanus sabinus. Lineage (NCBI taxonomy): Eukaryota > Metazoa > Chordata > Chondrichthyes > Myliobatiformes > Dasyatidae > Hypanus > Hypanus sabinus. Next base: position 126,876,809 of record NC_082712.1, read on the forward strand.
ATCTTAATATTAGGGTCCTTCAATTCCATGATTGTTTCAAATGTAACTGTTGAGTCAGCTTTTCCTTCCATATCTTCCAATGGCTTTAAAACTTTTATCATCTGTCAGAAGAGAGAGAGCATAAAACGGTAATGAGAAATGGTTGCTTTCAGATGAGGAATATTGTTGTTGAGGGCTTAATTTTCATAGTTCAGGCTAGTGCACCATTTTGCAGCCCAAGCTTAGTTACGACATTGTTTATGGAGTATTCTTTTTGTATCATGAAGTATTAATTTATCCTCCTTCAGAATTAATTCAGATAATTATTTCCCTCCCTATAGTTTGAAACATGCTCTGACTTCCCTGAATAAGATTACTGATTTTGTGCCAAATTATCAAGGTGTAATTCTCATGAGAAATTTCCAATGAGTGGTCACTTCCATCCCGTCACTCTGGATTTATGCACAAGTTCCAGAGATGATAAAAAGCACTGGAAGAGAAATTGGATATGCTGGAGCCAATAATGTGCTGGGACTCTTACTGTTGGTTATAAATGTTAACAACCTTAATGTGTATTTAGGGGGTATGGTTAGTAAAGTTACAGATTACATGAAAATTAGCGAAGTAGCTGATATATAGTAGGGCAACCTTAGGCTTTGAGCAGGGGTTCCCAACTCTTTTTATGCTTTGGACCCTTTCATTAACTAAGAAATCCCTGGAACCCACGTTGTAACTCCTACTTTAGTGTGATGTTGATCTGGTGGTAGGTTGGCAGGAAGATGGCAGATGGAATTTAAGTGTGAGTTGATGCACTTTGAGGTATTTAATAAGGGTTGTATATGTAGTATGAATGGTAGGTCCCTACGAAATATTGATGAAGAAAAAAACTTGACATATATCTAAAGATCTCTAAAGCTGGCATCACAGGTGGATAGATGGCAAAGTGAGTTTTTGGATACTATCTTTCATTAGCCGGAGCACAGAGTAAAAGAGCAGGGAGGTACATTATAAAATATTAGATAGGAAGTAGATAGAACATTGCGTCACCATACCATAGGAATGAAATGATTGTACTGGAGAGAGTACAGAGGTGATTTACCAGCAAGTTGTTTGGGATGGTATATCTTGGTTATGAAGCCAGCCTGGATAAGCTGAGATTGTTTTCCTCAGAGCAGAGGAGAGTGAGAGGGACCTGACAGAGATGTACAGAACTATGAGTGGCATTAGCAGGGTATATAGAAAGCAACTTCTACCCATGGCAGATGTGTCTAAGAACAGAAGTCATAGGCCTTTACAATGATCTGAGGAAAAATCTTTCCACCTAGAGATTGGTTGGAATCTGAAATGCACTGTCTTAAAAGCAGGTTGTAGGAGAAACACCTCATATTCCATCTGGACAGTCTCCAATTTCCATTAACATTGATTTCTACAACTTGTGGTAACTGCTCCCCTCTGCTTCCCTCCAACACAGCATTTTTGTTTTCCTTTATTCTGGTTGCTCTTTCACCCCCTCACTTCTCCTCCCCTGCTTTCATGACCAGCTCATCACCTCCCTCCGGTACCCCATCTCCTCCTCTTTATTTCATGACCCACTGGACTCTCCTATCAAATTCCTTCTTCAGTCCTTTACCTTTTCCACCTATTACCTCCCAGCTTCTCATATCATACCACCTATCTTACCCCTCACTTGGTCTCACCTATCACCTGCCAGCTTGTACCCTTTTCCCTTCTCCACCTTCTTATTCTGGCTTCTGGCCCCTTCTTTTCCAGTCCTGATGAAGGATCTTGACCCAAAATGTTGACAGCCTATTTCCCTTGATAAATTCTGTCTGAATCGCTGAGTTCCTCCATTTGGTGTATGTTGGCTCAAGATTTTCAGCTTCTTCAGAATATCATATGTGGCTGTGTTAATAAACACCTGGAAAAGCAGTTGAATTGGCAAGACAGAGGAGGGTCTGGACCAGTTGCTGGCAAATGGGAATAGTATACAGTATAGATCAGCGTAGACATGACAGGTCTGTTCTTTCAATACTCATCTTGCACTCTCAGCTACAAGTAAAAGGTTGCAGCCATATGAGCAAACATTCATTCAGTTCTCACCTCTAAACTGCCTTCATTTTAACTGTTTTATTTTAAGGGCACAGCTTTTTTTAATGTGCTCATTTTAACTCAGGATTTTAACTTTTAGATTGCTTGAACAATTAGACTGGCCAACATTTGATCTTTCTCCTTCAACCACAGTACCAACATTACTGCCTCTACTAAGTGGTATGTTAAACTTCTCCAAAATTTATTTGCACCCTACCTCAGTCTCTACTTTTTTCTTCATTTCTTTTAAGCGTTTCAGCATTCCCCTAAAGTCAGTGAATCCATACTCCATGCAAATCTTCTCATAGTCCTTCTTATCTGCTTTCATTAAGATCTCCCACATTTCCTTTTCATCTGGGACCTTCCTTTCTTCCTTGGGAGCTGGGGCTGACCTGCAAATAAAATTCATCACTAGTTTAAAGTATCATCTGTTATTGCAATTACTCGTGCAGTTTTGTCCACATGGCACTTGTATTGTTGAGGGTAGAAGGGACGGGAGGTGGGGAGGAAAATTGTAATGGTGCATGGAGAGGGGTCTGCAAAAACCATGTTTTCATAAAGGTTCGAAAGTTCAAGGGTTCATTTACTGTCAAAGCATGTATCCATATACAACTCTGAAATCTGTCTCCTCCAGATAGTCACAATGCAAAATTAGTGAAATTTGCCTATTGTGTGTTAGTCCCAACAGTTTTGTCAAAACTTTCTCATTGTGTGTGAGACCTACCATTCTTTCAGGATTTCAGGAAATTTGTTCAATATATCTGGGAATGGGCCTTACTACATATCTTCTTCACATCATCAGATCTAGTAAAAGCATTTGCTTTATTTATGCATGTATCTCAATCTAGGTGTCTCTCAGAGTAGTAATACTCTTGTAATTCACTGATGTATACCTTCAAGGTTTTTAATTGTTACTCCTCTTTGTACATCCTCTATAAGTTAAAAGTCCTCCGTACAGCATGTAGTTACTCATTTGGTTCCCACAACACATGACACCTTCAGTAGTGATATTCATCATAGTTTTCACATTTACCCAAGTATATATAAGTACTGTTCAACATATTGCATGTTATTTTTCTCTTATCGGGGTCATAATTAAATATCAGACATTCCTTCTATCAACCTTATTTGCTCAGGGCATCCTCTGTCTATATACACACTACTTACCAGGCTTCCTCGCTGTAGCCCACACTCAAATATTGTTTCATTATTGTACTCCCAGTGTTTATCTTTCCAACACTCCAAGTAACACATATTCTCTGTATGTACTTCATCCTTGCTGTATATTCACTATACCTCACACAGTTACTTGACGTGGATTCTCCCGAAACCTCTCTGAGAAATATGCTGAAGCTCTTACCTTTTCTTCAACATTGTTCGGAAGTTAACTTGTTTATCTTGACCTGAAAAACAAAAATCCAATCTGCATGAGGGACCAGATGAGTTTGAACTAATTCATTCTGAGCAATTCATTGGCATGATTAGTTGTCATTTCTCAATACATCATATCAGCGTCAAAAATGTACTGGAATTGAATTCAGATCTTCAGAACTGAATGAAGACATAATTGTGAAGACACAATTAACATGAATTGTTATAGAAGAGTAAGTTCTTCAATATATAAACATTACTTTATATAATTAGCTAGCAAACAAATCTGTTTATAGAACCCTCTCCCTATTTTGAAGTTATTTCAGGGAAGGTGCTCATTTTAAAACACTAATAATGGCTGGAGTCAGATCCCCAAGAATGGATGTAGCTGACTTTGTGCAAAACAATCCAATTTCTGCAAGGTGCTGTAACTACAACAACTAGGCAATTAGATACGTTCAACACAACGACCACTGTAGAAACATAGTCAATGAACATATGGCAACTGACCTTCAAGTGGTGCATTTCTTAGTGTTGGTAATGTTGCCATGATTGTAAAACACACAAAACGGAATAATTGACCTGTCTGTGGTGAACTATGTGTGCCTGTCTGGACACGCCCCCTGCTGACTGCTCCTGTGGCTCCTCCCACAGACCCCTGTATAAAGGCGATTGAGGCCTGAGCCCGGCCGCTCAGTCTCCAGGATGTAGTATGGTGGTCACTTACTGCTTGTTCCTTCTTCCAGTCAATAAAAGCCGATATCTCGCCTTTACGTCTCAGAGTGAGTTATTGATGGTGCATCACTGTCCAGAATAATCCCTCACATACTTAGACAGTCTGGATGCAGACGAACAATCACATTGGGCCTCCACATTCCCAGAGTAACTGGCGCTCCATTACTGTACCTTGCATAAATGAGCAATGAGGCTCATTCAAGAATTCAAGGCCCACTGTAGCAGTGGAGACACACCTCTCTGAAATTTCCCTGATAACTTGCAAAGCTTTTCCTCAGAGCTTCTGGCTGTGACAGCACCACTAATTTTTAAACTTTCACCCAACCGTTTGTTTTTTCTCATTTATTTCAACAACCTACAGGACTAGCACCGTCTAATCTGCAACTTTTTTTATTTGCTTGATTTTAGTTTTATTTAATTATTTTAAAATGTGTGTGCATTCTTTAAAAAACATTTTGATTAGTTTAATTTTTAATCTTAAGAGTGCTTAAGATGGTTGATTTTTTTGTGAACATCAAAAATTCACAACCTATCAATTTAGATATCAAACAATTAAAAACTATCAACCCCAATCTTCCATTTAAATGGGCAGAAACTCCGAATTTCTAAGCACAGGCTGGTGTATTACATTTAGTGCCAAACCCAACATACGTGTGCTGTTCATGAGAGCTCCTCACAGAGTATGATAGGACAATACAGATCTCCCACTACTTACAATAAAAGATCTGCTGCTGAGGTAATGACAGATTTAGGCCCGGCGCCACCCCAACAGGAATATTGAAATTAAAGTGAAGAAGCTAATGATCGAGCAAAACATGGGTGAGTGGTTCTAAATTTCATTTTTATTTGTCTGGTTTTTAATGTGTGTTTGCTTCTAATGCGTTAATTTTGTTAATTTTAGTTTCCAATGTTCTTTAATAATGCCTAAATAGCCATTCATAGACATTCAATTGAAACAGCTATGGCAGCCAGTGAGTCTGTGGACAGGAATTCACTGGCTGTCAAAAGCAAACAAGAGTTAAGCTGAATCACTGACATACTGGAAACTACTGATTTCTGGGGGAAGACAACAGTGGGGTGCACACAAACAACAGTATACACCCAAAGAAGCAACAATTGGCTTGGGTAGCTTGTTTTTGGAAGGCCTGTCCATTAAAGTAAAGAGGATTAAAAATATTAACTTTGTCTTTGCTGGATGTTTACATTAAGGAAGATGCAGACAACACTTAGGCATGGACTGATATACACAAGTAACAAATGCTTCAAACAACTGCTGGTGTTTGCCTCCTAAACATTAGCCTACAATAGACTCAAAATCAATTCAAAGTTTAAAGTTCAAGGTCAATTTTAATATCAAAGGACCCTACAGAAAATTCTGCCAATTCTGGACAATGTTTCTCTCCCTCTGCGTGCCACCTTGGCTGAAGGGAGGAGCACTTTTAGTAATAAGCTAAGATAACTGCACTGCTCCAAAGAGCTTTATATGAGGTCATTCTTACCCTCAGCCATTAGGCTCTATAATGAGTCAACCTATAGCTGGGGAAGTGATGACCCCTCCTGTTGACTGTTTGTGGCAACTTATTTTTTATTCTTTCTTACTTTTCTTTTAATATTTCTACATCTGTGCACTTGTAATGCTACTGTGACATTGTAATCTCCTCTGGGAACAATAAAGTATCTATCTCTCTATCTCCCTATCAAAGTATGTACTGTATATGTTACCTTATGCTATCCTGCAGGCATTCACAATCGATAAAACGAAATACAGCAGAATCAATGAAAAACCATAAACAAAGACGGACAAACAACCAATATGCAAAAGAAGGCACAATGCAAAAGAAATAAAAATACAAATAGGAACAAATAATAAGAAAATAAATAATATTGCAGACATGAGTTGTAGAGTCCTTGAAAGTGTGTCCATGGGTTGTGGAGTCAGTTCAGTGTTGTGGTGAGTGACATTATCGATGCTGGTTCAGGAACCTGATGGTTGAAGGATCATAACTGTTCCTGAACCTGGTGGTGTGGGTCCTAAGGCTCCCATACCTCCTTCCTGATGGCTGCAGCAAGAAGCCTGCATGGTCTAACAGATGGAGGTCCATGATAACGGATGCTGCTTTCTTGTGGCAGTGATCATTATAGATGTGTTCAATCATGGTGAGGGCTTTTCCTGTGATGGACCATAGAATAGTACAGCACAGTAACAGGCCATTGGGCCCACAATGTTGTGTCAATCCAGCCAAAAATCAAATCAAAAACACCCAAACACTAATCCCTCCTACCTACCCCATGTCCAGTCCCTCCATCTCCCTTACATCCATGTGCCTATCCAAACATCTCTTAAAGGCCAGTAATTTGTTTGCCTCTAACGCTGGATCAGGTAGTACTTTCCAGACATCCATCATTCTTTGAGAAAAGATCATACCCCTCACATCGCCCTTGAACCTTCAATGCATACCCTCTGGTATTTGACTTCTCAACCCTGGGAAAATGATACTCTCTATTCACACTATCTATTGCTCTCATAATCTAGTAAACCTCTATAAGATCTTTCCTTAGCCTCCAGCATGCCAGAGAAAACAACACAAGTTTATCCAGCCTGTCATGATAGCACATGCCCTCTAAACCCGGCAGGATTTTGGTAAACCTCTTCTGCACCACTTCCAGAGCCTTAAACTTCTTCCTATACTGGGGCGACCTAAACTGTACACAATACTCCAGATGCTGCCTAACCAGAGTTCCATGAAGTTGCAACATAACCTCCTGACATTTAAACTGAAGGCCTAGACTAATAAAAGCAAGAACTCCGTGAGCCTTCTTAACCACCTTATCGATCTGTGTATCCACTTTCAAGGAACTATGAACTTGGATCCTAAGATCTCTCTGCTCAGCAACACTGCTAAGGATCTTGCCCTTGACAGTCTCCTTGCATTAGCCCTACCAAGGTGTAAAACTTCAGGTTTATCTGGGATAACCTTTTGGGGTGATCCTATGTTAGATGACCTGCTGCAGGATCCAAAAGTCAATTCCCCACAATTATTTTGGGAATCCCAGCAGGATTGAATTCAACTGCTGACTTCTGCCACAAGGGTCTATGTTGTATCAAGTGATGAAACAAACTGACAGTTGAGTAGCAATCTGGGACCTTGAGAAATGCTGTGGAAAGTCAGTGAGATGGTGCTGTGGAAATTGCAGTATTTTGACCCAATAATAACGAAGTAACTAAATTTGTCTGAATCAGAAATGTTGCAGAAAGAGAACCTGGTGTTAGTGTTTGCTGATTGTGCAAAATTTATTTCTACTTGCATGTCTTTCACAAATGAAGGAGTCCATGCCTTCATATTGAAAGATCAAGACAACATTTACTAAAATTTAAACAATTGCAAGATTATGTCTATCTTCAATAAACAAGTCTAATAGTTAACACAACAATGGCTGTTTAAGTAGTAATTCATACTGTATAAATGTTATCATACACTCTCATTGAGTTCATACATACTTTCAGTCACTGTCAAAGATATAATGTATATGCAGTCTGCATGAATGTTGGAAGCAATGCATCTGTAGGCATCCTCGTCATCTGGAGTGACATTATCCAGCTGTAAAAATCAGAATATTCATACATCATGCACAGTTTTATCAACAGAACATCAAAGTTTAATGGGAGGCATTTGATAAATAACTCCAATGAAGAAAACTCTAAGACTGGCCATGTAAAAGCACTGCTAATTCAGTATTGCATCTACCATTTCTGCACTTGGTACTTAGAGTACCCCTCTGCGACTGGCTCCTTGACTTCGTGACCAACAGACTGCAGTGAGGAAGGATAGGCAGAAAGACCTCTACCACAGTTACTCTAAACACTAGTGCTCCACAAAGTTGCATTATCAGCGCTCTACTCTACTCTGCACATTCCTGACTCCATGGCCAGATTGTCGTCTAAGTCCATCGACAAGTTTGTAGATGATACTGCCATAGTGGCCTTATCACAAATAACAATAATTTGGAGTAAAGGAAGGAGATAGAGAGCTTTGTGACATGATGTTATGACAAGAACCATCCCCATAATGTCAGAAAAGCCTGTCTTTGACTTCAGGAAGTGAGGCGGTTCACATGCTCCTGTCTACATTAGAGGTGCTGAGGTTGAGATGGTTAAGAGATTCCTGGGAGTATACATCATCAATGGTCTGTCCTGATCCAACCACATAGATGCTATGGCTACAAAAGCTCACCAATGCCCGTACATCATCAGGAAGGTACAAAAAATTGGCATTTCCCCATTAACCCTAATCAATTTTTATTGATGCACCATAGAAAGCATCTTATCTGGATGCATGATTGCTCGATACACTAATTCTTTGCAATGAATGCAAGAAATTGCAGAAAGTTTTGGAGGCAGCTCAGTAGATCATGGAAACCAGTTTCCCATTGTCTATACTTCTTACTATCTTATTAATGCAGCTAGCATAATCAAAGATCCCACATGCCACAGACTTTCTCTCCCCTTCCCACTGCCATTGGGCAGAAGATACAAAAGCCTGAAAGCATGTGCCACCAGGTTCAAGGACAGCTTGATAATAAGACTGTTAAATGGTTCCCTAGTATGATGAAATGGACTCTTGACCTTACAGTCTAATTCAGTATAATCTTGCACTTTATTGTTTACCTCCACTGAACTTTCTCTGTATCTGTCTACATTATCATCATTTTACCTTGTTCTGCCTCAATACCCCGTGTAAAGATTTGATCTGTATGAACAGTATGCAAGACAAGCTTTTGACTGTACCTCAGTACATGTGACAATAATAAACCAATTCCATTTCCATTTTCAGTACTGCAAGCACCTCTGCAAACACACTACCAGCATGGCAGGCAAATTTTGCTGAATTTGATAGACTGATAAGTTAGAAATTGCTTACTCAGGATGATACTTAACACCAGGCCACCAATTCAGATAACTCTTAACTAACTTCAGTGAAGCTTTTGGGGATCATTAGGAGGGGGCAATGCCTGTAGCCCTTTCCAAATATACCCATATCTGAATGAATAAATAAATGCTTGTATTAACTTTAACAGTTTAAAAAGTCAAAAGCATAGAGAATTCTTAAGTTTTCATAAATTTTAATCAGTATATACCAAGCACAATAAGAAAGGAGGCATAATCATAGGGAGTGATTCTTGTGGTGGAAAGGAGGTAGATAGCATTTTGGCGGTAATAATCATTATTCAGTTAGGCATATACAATTCTATAATGTGATTCAGTTGCAATTATGAAATTCTATAATTTAAAGAAAGACCAGGGTTAAAGTTCTGCACACAACAGTTTCCTTGCAGACATGGGGTTGCATACTGAGAGAGAGATGTCAAAAGAAGTGAGCTGGGGATTTTGGACTATACATAATTAGGCACCTGACAAGAGCCAATAGAAAGAAGTTAGGTTTAAGCGGAGCAGCATTGTGGGAGCAGTTATTTTATGAGTGAGCCAGGGTTAGAGTGGGGAATTCAGGCTTTTGCACATAGAAGATTCAGCAAGCAGAGGCAGCGGCTGTAGGTGGATTTATTTCATTTAATCTATCGTTCTTTCTTTCTTTCTTTCTTTCTTATTGCACAGTTAGAGAAGTGGGGATGCTCTTTTCGTGGGATGTGCGAAGACAAGGAGACCTCCAGTGTCTCTGATAACTATGCCTGCAAGAAATGCATCCAGCTGTAGTTTTGTACAGACTGTCTTAAGGAATTGGGGCTGGAGCTGGATAAATTTTAGATTATTCAGTAGGCTGATCAACAGATGATGCAGAGAGATAACTGTACTCCAGGTGCAGGACACAGGTAACTGGGTGACCATCAGGAGCGGAAAAGGGGATAAGCAGACAGTGCAAGAGTATTCCTGTGGCTGTTCCTCTCAATAACAGGTTATATAACTTCTGTTATATTTTGTAACTACTGAGGCTATATGGGTGGAAGTAAGGAATAAGAAAGGGATGGCCATGTTAATAGGATTATATCATAGACCATTTACAGATTCCGGAGGAAGATGTGTTGCTGTGTTGGGGCAAATTAGGGTGGATAAATCCCCAGAGTCTGACAAGGTGTTCTCTTAGACCCCATGGGAATCTGCTGCAGAAATTGCAGGAGTCCTAACAAAGATAATTAAAATGTCCTAAATCATGGGTGAAGTGCCAGAGTTTAGGAGTATAGCTAATGTTTTTCTGTTATTTAAAAAAGGCTCGAAGGATGAGCTGGGAAATCATGATCTCAGTAGTAGGTAAGTTGTTGGAAGGTATTTTAAAGGACTGGATTTAGAAGTATTTGGATAGACAGGAACTGATTAAGGATAGTCAACATGGCTTTGTGCATGGTAGGTCATGTCTAACCAGTCTTATAGAGTTTTTCAAAGAATTTACCAGGATAATTGATGAACGCAAGGCAGTGGATGTGGTCTAAATGGACTTTAGCAAAGCCTTTGACAACGTCCAGCAACAAAGTTGGTCTAGAGGGTTCAGTCACTTGGCATTCAAGATAAGATTGTAAATTGGATTAGACACTGGTTTCATGAGAGAATCCAGTCTGTTAAAATAACCAAGTAGTTAAACTGGAAAGAATGCAGAAATATTCATGAAGATGCGGCCAGGACTAGAGGGCAACTCTGAGTTAGAGGGAGAGGTTGACCAGGCCAGGTCTTTACTCCTTGGAACATGGAAGAATGAGGGATAGCCTTATGAAAATGTTTATAGTTTTGAGAGGTGTAGATAAGGTGGACAGTCTCTCGGGTTGGTGAGTCCAAACCTAGGAAACATAGGTTTTACGATGGGAGAGGAAAGGTTGAGAAAGGACCTGAAAGGCAACATTCCCACACAGAATGTGGGATGAGCTGCCCGAAGAAGTGTTTAAGGCAGGTACAATAATATTACTTAGGAAGCACTAGGATAGGTAGATGAAGGTGTGGGGTCTAGAGGAATATGGGCCAACACAGGAATTGGAATGAGCTGTGTGGGCATAATGGTTGGTATAGACTTCATCCTATAAGATTTCTTTACTTTGATTTTAATTCTCCTGCTCTAATTTTCACTCTCCTTAATTCAAGCTCTTTATTTTCCAATCCTTCATTCTCATTGGTTGATAAAATATCCTACTGAAGAATCTGTTCTCTTCATTCCAGTTCTCGATTCCATTTTCCCTTGCTGTGCTCGTTTTCAATTGGTTTCTAGTCAGCTAGTTTCCATGTAGAACATACATATACCTAAATAAGCAAAGATTGTCTAACTAATGGTAGCATTGTTATAGAACATCATTGGCAAAACTGCTAGTTATGTTACTATATCAGACTTATGTCAAATTTTGTCAACTTGTCTTCTCTTTTCAGTTTCTTGTGAATGTGCTGTGTTTATCTTTTACAATTTTTGACATTATTTTGAACTTCTGACTAAAATGCTCCGTTAAGGTTGTATAATGTAACTTCTGGTCTTAGATACCTTTAGAACATTTTCTTTGGTGATGCTGTCGAAGAAAATCTTTGCTCCTTCTTTGATGGGTTTTCCACTTCCTCTCTTCCATGCCACTTTTGGTTTGGGGTTCCCACTCACCTTGGCTTTAAAAATTGCATCCTTGCCTACAGTAAAACAAATTTGCTCAGTAATGCCAAAGGAAATGGAGATAATTGATGCATCACTCGGGTAAAGGTCAAAAATACGTGTAGGTTATTATTAACACAGGGTAGCTTTAGAGTGCACTACCTTAACCATCTTTCACATTCTGGAGATTAAAGATGACTATTGCTGTGCTTTGAAAAAGTACTTATTCATTGAGTTCTTCTCCTAAGATAAGTTTTTAACTTTTTAGATAAACAATCCCAGACTAAAATGAGGATCTTACAACATTAACAATGTGAAAGGAGAAACTGAAAGATTGGGCTTTGACATTGTTTTGTTTCCTCTTATGACTTTTCCCTGAACAACAGTTTGGTTAGACAAAGTTTTTTCCCAGTCACTGTCTGATCAAAGTATCTTGTCTCTTCACATGAGGCGATTAAATTCAACAAGGTGGTTAGTCTTAGAGATAAACATTCCCTTGCGTGATGTGAATTTATATATTTGCAGTAAGCAGTCCAGGTTGCATGGCAGTAATCAATTATTTGTTTTATTTCTACATGTAAGTAACGTTTAAGGCCCAAACTGTTCCCCCAACCAGTTAAAACAGTAAATATTAAGGAATGTTTGCTTTCAAAGAGCCCCTCCATCTACAGTGAACATGGGCTACTCTTTTTGCAATGCATCGTATTTCGCGAACGGGAAAGCTCTCAAACAAACACAAACTTGTGCAATTTTGTTAAGTCCCAAATAAATCCCTTTTTGCATAAAACAGCTTACATTATTCACAAAATCTTTGAGTTAAATTTTAGATCACCTTAAATCTCTGTTTAAATGTTTGAGGTGAAAGAACATTTATTGTACAGTTCTCTGGATTAGGAATCCTGAACAATTGAAAAAATACAGAAGAATGGAACAAAGTGTAAACTGTCTTAATAGATCTGCTGTCTGTGTCTTCTTTTAAAACTTTAACTAAAATGAACAAAACCATACACATGACAAAGCAGGAGAATACTGTGAACCAAGCAGCAGTCCTGCTGGCTGACTTACCTTCTGATACAACACTGGAATTGGGCTTTTCGTCAAACTCAGGGATGCTCTCTCCTGGAGGGATCTCAACGGAATGAGTCACGACACTTAGTGTCTGCTGTGTGACTGAGGACTTCCTCTGAACTTGCTGTCCCTCTGAAATATGGCACATTGTGTTATTGTTTAGCAGCAAAGGTAAGTCATGTGGTCCACACTCTAGAGCGCTCAACTAATGGCAGTTTAGAAAATGTTTGTGGTTGTCAGGTTCATACGCGTAATGTGCATACAGGGTTTAGACGGCTCTGCAAATTCAGACTGAGAAGTTGCTTGTGTGTTTAGGAAACATTTTGGCAGTTACCTTCTGAAGTGAATGTTGACACATGGGTCACCTTCTTCACAGTGGAGATTCCTAGTTCAGTAGATTGCTCAGTAGTGATTGTTCTGGTTGTGGTCGTCCTCATTGTTTTGATGGCTGCCATGATTGAAATTCAAGCTGGAGTCCTTTCGCTCCTGTTAATATAAAACATTTGTGGTATTAAAGAATGAATGGGCTACAATTTAGGTAAAGTATTGGGTGAAATTGATTGCACTCCGTCAGCCAATCATTCAGGAGATAATAGCAGCTCCTTTGCAATCCTGAAAAGAATTGACATTGCTATTGGAGAATAGAATATTCTGAAGCTTTTGAAACTCTTGTCATTAGGAGCTCCTGCACCAAATGGATTATTTGCAGATCATAAGTAAATCTATAACTTTAAAGGCACAAATCAGATGCTGAGTAAAAAAGCTACTCCGCTATCCCTTCCAAGTGCCAAAAATGAACTGCAGCATAGATTAACAACATTACATCCATCTAGCCAAATTATTCCTTGATGGCTGACAAATGAGAAAAAGAAGCATTGTTTTGAATATCTTGTACAAATACGCTCAGTGGCTACTTTACTAGGTACAGAGTGTTCTGTTGCTGTAGCCCATCCACCTCAAGGTTTGACGCGGTGTGCAGTCCGAGATGCCCTTCTGCACACTGCTGTTGTAACATGTGGTTATTTGAGTTAATGGCGCCTTCCACTCAGCTTGATCCAGTCTGGCCCTTCTTTTCTAATCTCTCCCAATAACAAGCAGTTTTCACCCATAGAACTGCTCCTCACTGGATGTTTTTTTCGTTTTTCACACTTGCTCTGTAAACTCTAGAGACTGTTGTAGGTGAAAATCCCTGGAGATCAGCAGTTTCTGAGATACTCAAACATCCCGTCTGGCATCAGCAATCATTATTTCAAGGTCAAAATCGCTTAGATCACAGTTCTTCCCATTATGATGTTTGGTTTCAATAACAACTGAACCTCCTGACCATGTCTACGTGCTTTATGCATTGAGTTGCTGTCGGATATTCCATACTTTCGTGAATGAGCAGATGTACTGTTGTACCTAATAAAGTGGCCACTGAGTGTATGCTTAAAAAGTATTTCAGCTAAATTTTTAATATGGCTTTCATGTACTACCAAAAGTCTATTCAGCTTAAAAGGACCAATCATCTTTGATGGATTGCTCTGAAACTTGGCCTACATCTGCCTCACCTAACTGTGCCGTAAACCCTGAAGGCCTTTCAATTCACCTAATAGATCGCATGCATCATCAGGTATAATTAAAGATGGAGGAATCTGCTTCCCAATCAATACTTCATGGTACTCAGATGTAATAGACCTGGAAAGTTCCTGTTCACCCACCCTGGAATATCTAATAGTGAAATGCCGCTCAAACCACCTGCCATGGATATTCACTTCAGCCATCCTGGCAGCTGTTACATTCCACCCCCACTTGAAGAACTATACTCCTTAGTCTACGGCCTTGAAATGGGATACCCTGAAGTCCTCTTCATCTTTGCCGATGACTTCAACCAGGCTAACTTCAAGATTGTGTTGCGAAGTGCTAGCAGCATGACTCCTGTACCACCAGGGGCCCACACACCCTTGACCATTGCTGTAAAGCCAATAAAAACTCCTTATAGACTCAATAATCAGCCTACATGAGCATGTCACCACTGTTACAGACTTCATTAGCAAATGCATTAAGGACTGCGTGCTAAAGAGGACAATCCAGGTGTTCCCAAAATAGAATTTACAGATAAACCAAGAGATCCACTCCCTACTGAAGTCTAGGACAGCAGCATTCAAATCAGATGAGTCCGTCCTTTACAAGAAATTAGATAAGACTGCCAGAAAGCTATCAATGTTGCCAAGGCACAACACCAGTCCAAAATAGCATAGTGGTTAGCACGATGCTTTACAGTAGAGGTGACCCAGGTTCAATTTCTGCCACTGACTGTAAGGAGTTTGTACATTCTCCTCATGACCACGTGGGTTTCCTCCGGGTGCTCCGGTTTCCTCCCACAAAGATGTACTGGCTGGTAGGTTAATTGGTCATTGAAAATCGTCCCATGTTTAAATCAGGAGATTACTGGGTGGCGTGGCTTGAAGGGCTGTAAAGGCCTATTCTTTGCTGTATCTCAATAAATAAATAGTCCTATATAGTCTATATTCTATCACAGGTGATGAAACAAAGTCAGACAGTGTCACTGACAACAGCACATCTCTTCAGGACGAGCTTAATGCATTCTATATATGTTTTGAATGGAAGAGGATGGAATGTCTCCACTCATCCCAAGAGCCTAAAAATGCCCCTGAACCCACAATTACCATTGCAGGTATAGGATCAGTCTACCAGAGAATGAACATGTAGAAAGTTACTGGCCCAAAGGGTGCCCTGGCAGTCTCCTTAGATCCTGCATTGATCAGCTGGCAGGGGTATTGCAGATATTTTTAACCTCTCCCAGCTTCAGTCTGAAGTACCCACTTGCTTTAAGAAGACCTTTATCATCCCATTGCCTAAGAAAAACAAGGAAACGTGACTACCACCCAGAGGCTCTAACATTCACCATCATGAAGTGCATCGAGAAGTTGGCTGGGGCACACATTAACTCCAGCCTCCCAGCCAAACTTGACCGACTGTAATTTGCCTATCTCCAAAAACTGGTTTATGGCAGGTATCACCTCTTTGGCCCTACACTCTGCTCCAGCACATCTGGGCAGTAAAGTCAACTATATTAAACTATTATTTATTGACCAAAGTTCTGCCTTCAATACTATAATTTCAAGCAAACACATCACCAAACTCCGAGACGTGGGTATCAACACCTTCTTCAGCAACTGGATCATTGACTTCCTGACCAACAGACCATAATCAACAAGAAAGGGCAGCAACACCTCTGCTACAATTATTCTCCACATTTGCACCCCACAAGGCAGAGATCAGGGCCCCATTCTCTATTCCCCATGCACTCAGTCTGTGTGGTCAGATTCTGCTCTCTAACTCCATCTACAAGTTTATAGGTGGAGTTAGAGCAGATTCTGGCCATGCAGTTGTGAGTGAGCTGAACCTCAAATAGTGATGAGTCAGATCACAGGAAGGAGATGGAGAGCCTAATGAAATGTGAGCACGCCAATAACCTTACCCTTAATCTCAGCAAAACAAAAGAGTTGGGCACTGACTTCAGAAAGGGAGGCAATTTACATCAGTGGTGCTGAGGACGAGAGGGTGGAGGTTTACAAGTTCCTAGGAGTGAACATCTCCAATTGCATATCTTGGCCCAAACACTTTGATGCCATGACTAAGAAAGCTCACCAGTACATCTACTTCATCAAGAGGCAAAAGAGTTTTGTCTTGTCTCCTTTGAGCTTCACCAATAATTATCAATGCACCACTGAAACTATCATATCTGGATGCACCATGGCTTGGAATGGGAAATGCTTTACCCTTGACTGAAAGAATCTGCAGAATTGTGGATACAGCTCAAAACAATCTCCAATCCATGCCCCCGATTCTACTTCTCATTGCCTTGGTAAAGCAGCCAGAAGAGTTAAAGGTCCCAGCTACTCTGAGCACTTGCCTTCCTCCCTCTCCCATCTGAGTTGTTCTCTACAATCAAACTCCATTTCTTACTTAGAATGCAACCTTCATCTTTGTTAAAATTCTGTTTTTCTAGTTTTATTTCAATGGCTTCCTCCATCAAGCAGTCCCAAAAACCATTAGAATGGCTTAGTTGTTTTGTGCCATTGAAGTCAGTCCTATGGGCATTGCAAATGCAATGTTCTGCTACTGTCAATTTCTCCAGGTTAATCCAAACAGATATACCTCCTGTGCTCCTTGATATGAGTTTGGCTGATATACGCTGCTCCTCATTCACAGAGAATCTTGTAAATGTCATCCAACCTGAGCCCCAGATCATCTTTGACCCACACAGCTGGGATTTGAGCTTCCTTACAGGTATGAGGATGGTATTAATCCAGTATTTCTTCAGGACCCTGGCAATCTTTCCAGAAACCGTGGAAACATAGGGAAGACAGGTGGTAGCGATGGGTTCCTCCTTGTTAGGTTTCCTGGTTTTTCTGCTGGTGATTTTAAGGGCCCAATTGATTTCATTCAGCTTGTAGCCATTCTGTAGGAATGTTGTGCATAATTGTCTTATTTTGTTGTGGAGACTCTCTGGGTCCAAAATAGTTTTCTCATAGTTAATCAAGGTAGAAAGAACTGCTCAACATTGGGAGGCATGATAATGACTATTGTTGAGGTATAAGTCCATATGAGTGGGTTTCTGATAGACACTATCCCGAGGCTACCATCATATTAGAAACTCCAAGAACGGGAGGCAAGCATTCTTCTCCATCTCCATTGTAAATTGAATTTTTGTATGTATGCTGTTCAGATGGTCATGGAACTGTTGGAGTGCCTGGAATCCATGAGGCCTCACTACAAGGTGTCATGGACATACCTGAAGAAGTATTTGGATCATAAGGGCAATGAACTCAGTGTCCTCTCCCCAAAGTCCTCCATGCAAAAATTAGCAATTGTTGATGATAAGGGTGATCCCTTGGCCACTCCATCTGTTTGTTCATAGTAGTCCCCTTATGGAGGGACTCAGTTTGGCTAATGGTTACAGGATTCCCTGTGAATGTGGAGCAGTGTATATTGGCCAGACTGGGTGCACCGTGGCAACTTGCATCAAGGAGCACAGGAGGTATATCTGTTTGGATTACCCAGAGAAATAGGCAGTAGCAGAACATTCCATTCACAATGGCCATAGGATTGACTTTGATGACACAAAACTACTGTGTCATGCCAATGGCCTGGTGAAGGAAGCCATTGAAATAAAACTAGAGAAAAAGAATGTTAACAGAGATGAAGGTCTCACACTAAGAACTGGAATTCAATTGTAAACAAAGTGGGACAGCGGAAATCTGATTAGTTGAAGATGAACCAATCAGGAGGGACAGTTGACAATGGTACATTTACCACCACACTAAATGTGCCTAGTCATCATCTCTGATGAAGATGCCAGAGCTAGTCATCAAAACATCAGTTAAAATTAATACCTGTACCCAGCTGGTAGCCCAAGAAGAGTTTATTCTTAATTGAAATTGTTTGGTTTGGCATCTAGCTTTGTGGCTTCTTTGAAGCTAGTTGCCAAGAATGCCAAATTAACTCAACATTAATGCACCAATCTGATATTCTGCCATCTCAGTCCTCAAAAACTGCTGGACGTGGACTATTTCCAGCACTTATTACTCATATTTCTACTGCTGGATACCAGGTGTGCTCACATGAGATGATTAGTCAGTGGAGGAGAATTGCCCATATATCTCTTCATAAGAAATTAATGCATTCAAGATAGAACAGGGAAATTGAAGAATTTCTTTACAATATGCTTAGGATTGTTATAAATTCTGAACATGCAAGTACCTAGAAATGTTTTCAGGCTGATGTGTTGATGTGGCAATGTGTTGATAAAACGTCAATATTTTCCAATGTTAGATGCAATTGTGTGGCTTTACAATCTGAACTACTCTACTTTGGAAATTCGACTCAACATCTTCCATTCCAATTGATGCTTGTGCAAAAAATTGCTTTCCATGTTTGGCATGCATGGAATGATGTCAATCCTTTTGCAACTCCCAATAAGAATATTGTTGGGAAAGTTTGGTCCTGTTAACCCAATTTGGATCTGTTGGTCAGAATAGAAGATTGAAGTAATCCACTCACACACGACAAAAGATTTAATGTTCTACTACAAAGCCCTCCGAGGATGAGCTGCTGATTCTGAAGCCGGCTCTAATTTACAACAGTGGTTTTCAATGAAGTACACAGTCTTTTACTCATTTAAAACCATCTTAAAATAGATGTTTCTGTTATGGTTGCAATGTGTATGTTGGAAAAGGTGGAGCTGGCCAGCAATGAGGGGGTAGGCGGAGAAAGTCTCACGTCTACAGAATCTAGTATCCAACGCCAATCCTAGCCCCATGCCCTAGAGTCTAGAGAGACCAACTCTTCTTTCCCATTCTCTCAGGGGAGTAATTTGTCTACAGATTAGGATTTTCAAAGTGATTTGTGATAGAGATCTGTGAAGTTTCATTGCCATTCCTCTAACCATGCAGTCAAGCTTGTAAATCTCTGCCTGCAGAGTTCATGTTCACCCCCAAGCTTTCAAGGAATTATGGATCTGTATTCCCAGATCTTATTGCTCTACCACACTCCTCCTTGCCCACCTGCTCACTGAGTAAGTTCTACTCTGGTTTGTCCTCCCAAAGTGCAAGACTTCACAACTGTTTGCAGTATATTCCATCTGCCATTTTCCAACCCATTTTTCCAGCTGGTCCAGATGCTTCGATTTGGCTGCATTTTTAGCTTTCATCATCTTGCAACAGTGACAGACAATTTTCTCTCGGCAGCAATTTGTTCCTAGGTGATAGCAAACAGAATTCTAAAAGAATTAGTGTGAGATGCCACAGAAGCTGTCAGGCTTTGAATGATATTTCCATTTGTCTCCATGGAAACAGAAACCCGATCACTCAGCCATTGTGAACTTAAAGTAATAATGCCAGGCAGCATTCTACTTCCAGATTCACACAAATTTCTGAAATGGACTCCTCCATGCAACCTATCATGTTGGTGAGCCTATCTTGCATGGGTCCTATGGGTTGTTTGAATTAGAAAGAGGAATGTATTTATATCAGCCTTCCTGATTGCGATTATATGAATCACCACGGAAGGTACAAATGTGTGGATTCTATTTGGCAAGAGAGCATATTAGCCTCTGCTTCACTTGCCTGACTGCAGCCCTCTAGCGTCAAATGTTTCAGCTCCTTGTCAAAAGTTTTTCTTCAAACTATTCCCTTCTTTCCTTGCAATGTCTGAGCTGGTCTTTGACATTAGTTTAAGAAATAATGTGCTTTTCATCCTCTGAACCATCAATTGAGTATTGCCTGCTCTCCTTGTCTTGGCAGTGGCAAGTGGAGGGGTTGTAGTGTTAGTGGACTTATGCAGGTATCTCAAGAGGTTCAGTGAGAGGAGCCAATGGGTTTAGCTATGCTCCATTAGGGCTTTGTCACTAAATAGCAAGCACATAGGCATAATCACTTCCATAATGGATGAAGGGGTGATGAAACAGGCAAAATAAGATTCATGCTTGTCACAGGAATACAAGGCTTCCTCATCAAAAGTTGATGCATGCTCCTCGGCCACCCCAGTGTCCAAAAAGAAGGTTATTTCCTCTAGCCTGATTAGGCTATTAGTCCAAGAATCTCCCTTTGTCGTGTGTAAGTTGTACCTCACAGTGGAGAATTTCTCATTGAGGATTCTTCTAACTTACATTGGGTTTACATTCTTTTTGAGCTGAGGACTCCATCTTTGTAGCCATAAAAGTTCATCAAGGCATCCCATATTAATCTTCAGTGCGACAGCCAATTTCTCATTTAAAGACAGATATCTAGTTCAATAAAACGATCACAGGCAACCCTGGTGTTGTGTCTGTCTTTTGGTCTAAGTGTCTGTTTCCCAACCTCATCTTTGTGTCTGCTGTTGTGGTTGTATTTAATTAAATAACATACTACTTGCAAGAGTGGTGCAGCTCACTGGAGAAAATCCCTTCAATGGTTTAAGATGTTAATGTGTTGCTCTGCAGTTAAGTGTCAGAAACTCTGTGAAATTCAATGATAACTACTTGGGATCTGTGCTATTTCTCTTATATGGAGGCACTGCTAATTGGAAATTCAATAGATTGTGATCTAAACTGCAAACCTAATGCAGCACTTGAATTGGACTAGGTGAAATATAAATTGTTGGATTAGTCCTCCAAAAACAGAGCTATTGAATCTCTGGAGTAAGGAGTTTTACCAGTGCAGCTGGTGGGTGCGTGCCTCCAGACTGAAATATCCATTTCACATCAGTATATGACCTTCAAGGTCTTCAAGCAGTTTGTATCCTTAGGCTGATTTTAGCTGTTACTAATCTCAGAATAACAAGTGCAATGGGAATTGTTGAAAACATGGGAGATCTCCATGTTTGACCTAAGTAACAGATGGACAGACAAATAAGGAGATTATCGAGATGTTTGCATGATTCACTGAGTAAACAAGGTCATCTCGATTATTTTAAGTTACTGATTCTAGTTCATCCTCTGTTCACATTGAGTTTGAGCTACTATTTAACTAGTTCTGGAGAATAAAATCACCATTCTGGTCTGTGGGATGGTTCTGATATCAGTTTTGTAACAACACGATGAAAATTGGCAACTCAAGTGAATTTCTTTGTTGTTGTTGGATCAGCACACAAATAGTGGAAGATGAATATAAACCTGTGGGGGGGAGAGATTTAGTTATGGAGTGGAAAAGTATTCAATTAAATTTGAAACTTTTCTAGTCAAGGTAAGTAAAAGTCAAATTTGAAGTTTACTGAAAATCCACAACAGGCACGAGAGTTTGGCTACTATTTACTTAAAGTGTATAAACTGACTTTGATGAAGAAACTGATGTTGCTTTTTAATTCAATAGATCTACTCGTCATCTACATTTTGGCCAGGTAGATCAAAGAACTGACTTTTCTTGAGTCAGTGTTAACCAGACTGATGCAATTAAAAGGAAAAAGTCAGCAGATACTATCGCACGCCACAAATCATTGCGTCTCCACACACAGAGATTTTACAAATGAAATTCAGTGCATTCTTAGGACAAAGGATAATATGCTCTTTTGCCCTGTTGCCACATTTGCCTCAGTTCCCTGTTATTTTCTATGCAATAAGACCATTCATCCACTGTCTGCAAACAAAATCCAGTTACTTAATGCTGCTCCTTCTGCGTCCAAAGCAGTAAATATTGCTTTTCACAACAACAAAGTATCAGTTCTGACACTAATGAGAGCAAACTGATGTTTTCTGACAAAACTTGATGCAAAACTGTTGAACCAATTTTTGTAAGCATCACAGAAATGATTTTGTGACCATGGCTTTGAGGACAAATAATTAAATGATCAGTTGACAAAATACAAAATGGCACCTTTTCTAAAGGGGAATGCTAACATTTTGGGGAAATCACAATGTGGTTCTCCAGCAACCACCTTATCCCCCAATTGCCATTCACTGTCTCACCCCATTAATCATCACAGGGCATCGCCCCTTCATAAATAACTATCACTGGAGTAAATACAAGGGGTGATTGATAAGTTCATGGCCTAAGGTAGAAGGAGATGAGTTATACAGCTTTCGTTACATGCACGTGCAGCTCAACTCTTTGAGTGATTATACAGAAAGTTTAAAGTTAATAACTCATCGCCTTCTACCTTAGGCCACAAACTTATCAATCACCCCTGTTTGGACACTTTCTGGAGGTCCAAGATCCATATGCTCCACAACCGCTAGACTAAGTGTGTAAATGTAGGCGGGGACTATGTTGAAAAATAAATGTGCTAGGTTTTCTAAAATTGACTCCTTCTACCTTAGGCCACAAATTTATCAATCACCCCTTGTAAGTTTTGAACTCAATATCATAGATCCAAGAAATAGGAACAGATTTGAAACCAAAGGAGGGCAAGAGGGATTTCTTTGCTTGAAATGTTGAAAAACTTTGGAAAGTTCTACTTTAGAATTTTATAGATACCTAGTCTTTGAGCATATTCAAAAGGACGAATAATAATTTCTTCAAATCTAGGAATCGT
Organism: Hypanus sabinus; assembly: GCF_030144855.1. NCBI lineage: Eukaryota > Metazoa > Chordata > Chondrichthyes > Myliobatiformes > Dasyatidae > Hypanus > Hypanus sabinus. The sequence continues at coordinate 126,899,632 of NC_082712.1, forward strand.
TGAAGAACGGGTTTGGGTGGCAAAATGGGTGAGGTAGAATATCAGTACAGATGAATGGTGGTGCACGCTTAAAAGACCATCTGGTGTACATCTTTTATTTAGGGAACCTACTACCAATATTCTGGTGCTAATGACAGACGTTCCTGCAAGATATGCCCAGTCACAGATTGCCTTGGCCACAAAAGCTAAAAGGCCAAAAGTATTCTTCGAGTAATGTGCATAAGCTTTATTATAAGGACCATGAGTTTACTCTAGGCTCCTATCTGCTTTTTATGTATAACCCTCACGTGGCCTTCAACAAAATCACAGTATAACCTTATCTTTCAAAAAGAAAAAACACTGTCCAAGCAGGTTAGCCAGTCCAGGAAGTAACATCGCTATGAAATATTTCACCATATCAGGTTTATCTGATATATGTCAATCTAACACTGTTCTTCACAAATAGAACACTTTATTGGTGTTCTTGCTGCTTCCTAAAGAGCAGATGATCCTGCTTGGTTTTTGTTTATTTTTAAACCAGACATTTTGGAACTTTAAAACTTTCTCACTGCTCAAAAGCTGACATCACATTGTGCCTAAGATCATATCCTGGTCTTGTTCTTAGAATTATATATGTTTCTTTTATATCTTTTGTCTGACAAAATCATTGACTGCATCTGACAAGTTGAGGTCTTCAATTTGATGCACACTTTGAAGGTTATGAGTAACCAATTTGAAATGATTTTTCTTGAATTATTTTAGACCCTCTAACATTTACATTACCCAAATTGAAATATATCCTTATCATAATTTGTTATCATCCAATTTATTGAAATAGTTTGCATGGAGAAGAGATAATAGTGATTGCAGGAGAAATAACAAAATGCTTGTATACACCTAAAGTTGAAAATTGAACAGAATAATCAGGTTCTGTACATCATACACATAAATATTGCAACTTATTGCTTTGCTTCTTGATTTTAGCTGTAGAGGGAGAGCATCTATCACAGGTATATTTAAAAAAAGTCTCCATTAAGTCAAATTTATTTAAACATTTGTTTTAAATCTTATTTGACATAAATTTACATTTGTAAGTTTTATTTCAGTGTTTGTTTAACATTGGGGAAAGCAAACTTACCTGCTGCTGTGAAGTGCTATTCCTGGAGGAGGTAGAGTTGAAGTCAGAGCAGTTGCAGACTCTGTCACTGCTCTAAAGAAAAACCATCAAGAGTAGGGAGAACTCCCATCTCTGACAAGCATTCAAGATCAGGAAACATGACTAATTTGGCACATGATCTTAAAATCTATAAGTGCATAATTCTCCAGTGGGATATTCACTTACTTCGAAGAAGCTTAGTTTAGCCATGGGTAACTTGCAACAAAATGTCAAGATCAGCACTGATAGGTCACCCATACTCTCTGTACTCTCAATTCAGGTTAGCACAAATGTTTGAAATCATTTTACATTCTAATTGTGCTCAAAATTTCCCTTGCCCTTAGAGGGATTTCAGAATTTGCCCAATTTCATTTAGCTTTGAAGATTTCTCCAGAGTTCTCTTCCAAATGCCAATTTGCCTTATTAATCAAGGGCTGGACTGTGCTCAACTGTGGCAGCTACAGTAATTCCCTATAGAGCTACACATGCTATGCCCGTTTCGTGTCAGCTTGTTGTTGACTTCCACTGAAGCATGAAAGTCAGAGACAAGCTGGAGGTTAGGTGCCAGTAAATTTGACAACTTGGTCTATTCTATTACATAGCATGATCCCATTCAATTGCCAAATTTAAAAAGAGGGGTAAGTGTCTTATTTTTCTTTATTTTGCATTATCATGCTGATTTAAATTAATTTCAAGTACAGAGGGGCCCTGTTACTGATGGCCTTTATTACTGAAATATAACTTTATCACAAATATTTTCTCTTTCAGTATTGTTATTAATTTTTCTACATAGAATACAGAGAAGATATACAAGATATATAAGAATATAAGATATACAAGTCAAAAAAGATTAAATATTATCAAATACATTATATTTGAATCATACATGGAATCTCATTACCCTATTTTCATGTAAATTAAATTAAATCATAATATTGAAATGTGATAATTTTATTATACAAAAAAAAGAATATAGTCCAACTACCCTTAGCTGTCTGGTAATGAAAGAAAAAAGGAGAAAAAACCCTTATCATATAGTGAAATATGTTATTAGCCAACATCTGTACTTTAAGAAAAAATCAAAGGTTTTGAAAATAGTTCAAAAATGGTCCCCACAAAGTTTGAAAGTATTGATTAGAGTCAGAAATTGAACAACGGATCTTCTCTAAATTTAAGCATGACATAACATAATGCTTATATTTTCAATGCACTTTTTCAAGATAGTAATTTTAATAATAAAATAAGACCATAAGGTATAGGAGCAGAATTAGGCCATTTGGCCCATTGAGTGCTCCATCATTTCACCATGGCTGATCCAATTTTCCTCTTAGTCCCAATCTCCTGTCTCTCTCCCCCACCCCCTGGCCCCAGTATAATACAGGTGACTATGGAAAAAGGATATCTCTGAAGTATGGAGATCTGAAGTGAGCTGGGGACTGAATGTACTTGAAGGTGTTTAAAATAAAATGATAACCTTAAAAATTATTTCTCAATGCCTCTGAGATATTTAAATAACTCAAAGGCATTTGACAGTAGACTTCACCAGGGGTTTGTCACTCAGGGCCAATACTGTTTTGTGGGAGGAATTCAAATTGCTTCAGGCTACGTTCAGAATAACTATGTTTGTGGTGATGAAAAAAAGCAAAAGTAGATCAAAAGTTTGTCATCTTGAAATCTTTTTGAAATTATACTGTGCTGATGAGATGTTATCTAGAATACTAAATAATGCTGTTCTCTGTATAGGGAGGAACGTTCTTACACAGAAAGCAAGCAACAATGGTCAGTGGATTAATTCATGGAATTCAAATGGGATGATACTGAGTGGAATGCCTCAAAGATAATTAAGTTGTAGCAGTTCTCATTCCAGAGAACTGATTATTTTTTGAAATTCAGAATTAGATAGAGATCTTTTTCAGTGTATTCACCACTTTCTAAACTAGGACTCAATAATTTTTACTAGCTCTTCTCCCACACATTCATGGTTAGGTCATTCACTTCCAGATGTTTTTCCCTTGATCTGTTATACACTTCCCTCAAGTCATTGTTCCTGGGATTCTTTTACTCACAATTAAGTGTAACGCATCCGATCCTTGTTCATTCCTCAATTTTCCTCCCAGTTTATTGAAAAATCATCTGAAATTATCTGAATGTTGATAGTTTGCACAATTATTGGGTGTGATGAGATTAGGAGAGAAACACGGAAATAAAATTAGCTGTTATCAGTGCTCAACTTACTTAAGATGATAAAGTCCCTTATGCCCAGAAAATTATTCAAAGTCTTCCCCAACCAGAAGCTCTGGATGAAACAAGAGATCTGCAGCCTGTTGAGGGTCAGATCAGTGGTGCCAGGTTTGGTGACCCAGGAAAAGTATAAACAGTCAGGTATGACTTCTGAAAAGTCATCTCACATACAAAGTGGTGATTCCAGACCAAACCTGAAACACAGAAGGATGCTTGACAGCAGTGGCAGGGCTTGAATGCTGTCAGCTCCTACAAAACAAAGCAACACATGTGACAACAGGGTTTCGCTCTCAGATAAGCTCAATGCCTTTTATGCTTGCTTTCACTATCAAAGTTTGGAGGCACCTTCACATACTCTCACAACCCCTGATGATGTGTAATCGCAGTCTCTGAGGCCTATTTGAGAGTATCCTTCAGGAGGGTGAACTCACAAAAATCATGATGGCCAGACGGTGTACCTGGCCGAGTACTGAAGACCTGTGCTAATCAGTTGGCTTGAGTGTTCACTGACATCTTTAACCTTTTGCTTTGGCAACCCGAGGTACCCACCAACTTCAAAAAGGCTTCAATAATACTGATGCCCAGGAAGAATGTGATAACCTGCCTCAATGACAATCGTCCAGTAGCAATTACATCCACTGTGATGGGGTTCTTTGTGAGGTTGTTCATGAAGCATATCATTTCCTGCCTGTGGAGTAACTTGCATCTGCTTCAATGTCACAACAGATCAACAGCAGATGTTCTTTCATTGGCTCTTCACTGAATCCTAGAATATCTGAACTGTGAAAGAGCATATATCAGATGCTCTTCATTGACTATAGCTCAGTATTCAACATTATCAACCCCTCGAAACTAATCAATAAGCTCCACCCTAGGCTATGATACTTCCTTGTACAACTGGATCCTCGATTTTCTCATTTGCTGACCCCAACAACATCTCCACAATCATTATAAGCACAGGTGCAGCACAACACTGTGTGTTTAGTCATCTGGCTACTTGTTTTATATTATGACCATGAGGTTAAATACAGCTCCAATGCCATACATATGTTTTCCAACAACAAACGCCATTGTTGTCTAAATCAAAGCTGGTGGCAAATCAGAATATAGGAGGGAATTGAAAATCTGTTTGAATAGTGCTACAACAATCTCTTATTCAATGTCAGCAAAGTCAAAGGGCTGATATTAGATTCCAGGAGTAAGAAACCAGGGTTCATCCAGGTTTTCTGGTTTTCTCCCACAGTCCAAAGATGTGCCAACTAATAAGTTAATTGTAAATTGTCCTGTGATTAGTCTAGGGTTAAATAGGTGGGTTGCTTTGCCTAGTCCATGCTGCATCTCGAAATAAAAAAAAGTAATTCTAAATTCCTTGGTGTTATCATATCAGAGGATCTGTCCTTGTTAAACTGCTACAGTAGTGGTCAGCAACCAGTCGATCGCGATCAATGGGGTGATCTTTGAGACTTTCCCAGTTGATTGCAATAAAAATGAAAAATAAATACACACATTATGCCTGATAAACCTTTTGATGCAAAAAGGTGGTAACTTCTACTTTGAAAAAGGACCACTCGACAACTTCATACACAAAAGGAACAACTTTATCTAGGATGGTAAAACGATATTCGCATACAGAGGTTTTCACTAATGCGCACCGGGCAGAAAAGACCGGAATGAAAACCCTGAAACCCTGGAAGCAACCTCTCTTTAAAAACAGCCTTCTGTAGCAGGAGTACTGCAATATTACCATGATCCTAAATGGTATTAACTTATCTTTATAATGCTCACATTACAACACTTCTGCCCCTTTAAATTCCAACATTGCCCAAATGTAAAAGAAATGGGAACAAAACCAATGGTGTAATTAGCTTGCGTACCCCTGAAACTTATACTAGTGTCCAGTAACAGTTTATCAATACCAGGAAAGTTCAGGAGCTGAAACCGGGGTTGAAGACCCAGCAAACATGCTGCTCAGAAGACGTGTATTGACAAGTATTAAAGGACTTGTCACTCTGTGAATATCTTACACGACAGTTCGATGAATCCCTGGATGTAATGCAAACAGCTCAGCTTGTTGTATTTGTCAGAATGGCTTTCCAGGATTTTACAACAAAGGAGGACTTCCTCACTATTTTGCACTTAAAGGAGAGAACGAGAGGTGAGGATATTTACAATGAGTTTTAAAAAAAAGTCTGTGACAATGACATCCCCATTCATAAACTGGTGGCCATTACTACCGATGAGGCTCTAGCAACGTTTGGTGAGCGCGTTGGTTTTATAGCACTGTGCCGTAATGACCTTGATTTTCCTGACTTCCTGGATTATCACTGTGTGATTCATCAGCAGCCCTTAGCTGGGAAGGTCGTGGACTTTTCTCATGTAATGACACTGGTGGTCAAACTGATAAACCTGATTTGAGCAAAAGCGCTTCAGCACTGCTTATTCAAGGCGCTATTGGATGAGCTCGATGCCAGTATGGCCTGCTTGATATGCTAGTTACAGTGTTTCCTTAGTTGAATTAATTTAAAAGTTTGACAAAAGCATTTTGTGTAATTAAAATACAATTAGCCTAAATAAAGGGCCTCAAGTTGGAAGTACAACCTGACCTGTTTTTTCTCTAAACGATTTAGTAGGTAGATCTTGCCTTTCACCAAGGCCAAGATAGGGGATCTTGGGCTTAAAAAGGTTGGTGACCACTATGCTACAGGATCCTGTAATGTGTTGGATTGTTTCTGTGTTTTTTTTTTGACACTTTCTACATTTATCATCTTGAATTTGTTGGTCTTTTACTATGAATTTTTGACTTTTTTTTGTGTTAACCACATGGTCCTGTATTGCCACAAGGAACACCACTGTTTTTGGGATGAGGTCTCCAACTCTGAGCCAGACATTTGACGCTTCCTTGTTGATATCCATTCTGCTCAGATGGTGAGGACAGTGGAGCAGTGACTCTCTGATCAGGATGCACTTGAATCTGTCCCTGGATATGAGTACACTGTTGTGGGATAATCAGCTCTAGAAAAAACATATGCAGGTAAATGCTTCTGTTATTTTCAGTTTTCTTAATGTCATGATTTGTTACTGTTTAAGGTGGTTTAACTGTCATTTGTTATTCTTTTAACTTTTTATAATTAATCAATTTTAATTGAATCCATTTCTATGTAAGTGAACATGCAAGACTAGAAAATGGATAATTGAAAAAGCATATGTTCGTTTTTAGGCTCAAGTTGTACACAAAAAAGCATTTTGAACAGGTTTTGAAATACCCGTGGCTATTTCTTGCTGAAGTCCCACCCAACAGGGAATTGGATCAGAGATTTGCTGTCACAGTTCATCGTCATGCCGATACCATTTCCTTGCCACATGCATCATTTTAAGAACAGCTCCTTCCTGTCTGCCATCAGAATTCTAAATGATCCATGAACCCATGAACACGAGCTTGATATTAATTTTTTGTACTATTTATTTTGCAACCTATGGTAGTTTTTGTGTCTTGTACTTAAGTTGAAAATCCAGAAGAAATGTCCTGAGAAACAGTTGCAGAGAGTTACAACAAAAAAATAGAATGGCCAGCAAGTCTATTATTTCATTAAGTCCCTACTTCACTGTTTCTCTCCAAAGCTTTTACCAACTCTTTGAACTTTCATAAATATCAAACACTTAGACTTCTTAACGTTAGGCACTCTTTCGAATCAATCAGCCACAAAGGTTACTGATGATCTCTGTAGCTAATGAGACATGAGACAAATGCAGAGCAGGGGAAAAGATTGAGTTTGGAATAAAACAGTATCAGCAGCAAAACAAATCAAAATGTTACACTGGTATGATCTTGTCCCTTGTTTCACCAGCAACCTTTCCTCAAACACAAGTTGCATCAACAACTTAGGCTGACTATTGCTGAGAATATTTTAGGCTTTGGCTTCTCAGTAACAAGCCCATAGCACTTCGCTCATCTCATAAGGCAAGATCAGCTGTTTGCGTTTTTCAAAGGTTGTACATGAAGCTGCAAACCTAATGTGAAGTTCCAGGGGGAGCTATTGTTACTATTACTGACTATTTGGAATGATAACATAGCAGAAACTCAAGTTAGAAACTCACCTCTCCCAAACCCCAGGGAAACAAATACTATGAACACCTTTCCTTAAAAGAGAAGTATTCAATGCTAAAACACCTGTTGCTGGTACTAATTTCTTATTCTGGGAGCTATGTGGCAAGCTGATATACTGGTACACTAAACCTCTTCTTTCCCAATGGAGATAACTTAATCTACAACATCTAAAAGCCTGATCACATTAGGGCACATGATCAAGTTGAGTCATCTTCCTTTGAGTTTTAGTATCTTAGCTTCAAATACTCTGTAAGTTATATTCAAAAATTTAAGAAATCAATTGTGAATGAATTCAATGAACAAAAAGTGCAAGCATAATTAAATTACAGGAAGATTACAGCAAAATTTAGTAGGAAAGTAGAGAATTGGAAGGCTTTTAAAAAAACAGAAGGCAACTAAAAATCAATAAGGAGAGAGAAGATGAAATATGATGGTAAACTAGCCAGTAATGCATAAAAGTTTGGCAAAATCTTTTACAAATACATAAAGTGTAAAAGAGAGGCAAGAGGGGACATTGGACCACTGGAAAATGATGCTGGAGGGGTAGAAATGAGGAACAATGAGATGGCAGACAAACCATATAAATATTTTGCATCAGTCTTCACTATGAAAAACACCAGCAGCATGCCAGAAATATTGGAGTGTCAGGGGCTGAAATGAATGTTGTCGCTATTACTCAGGAGGAGGTGTTTAGAATATCACAAATGTCACTTCATTGTTTAAGAAAGGAGGGAGGCAAAAAACAGGAAATTATAGGCCAATTAGCTGGACCTCAGTGGTTGGCAAGATATTAGAATCTATTATTAAGGATAATAATTCAGGTACTCGGTGGCAATTAATAAAATAAATTGCAATCAGCATAGATTCCTTAAGGGAAAATGTTGCCTGACAAATTTGTTGGAATTCTTCGAGAAAATAACAGGCAGTTAAGCCAAAGGAGAGTCAGTGGATGTTGTTTACTGGGATTTTCCGAAGGCCCTTGACAAGCTGATGCACATAAGGCTGCTAAACAAGTCCAGAGATCATGGTATCACAGGAAAGATACTGGAACTAATGGAAGAATGACTGATTGGCAGGAGGTGGAGTGTGGGACTAAAGGGAACCTTTTCTGGTGGGTTGTCAGTGACTAGTTCAGGGGTTGGCAACGTTTACCACTGAAAGAGCCAATATGGACCCATTTCCCACAGAAAAGAAAACACTGGGAGCCACAAAATGAAATAACACTGCATACAACGGGTTTTTTTTGCCTTTATGCTATGTATAAACAAACGATAATGTGTTGCATTTATGAAATTGATGAACTCCTGCAGAGAAAACGAAATTACATTTCTGCATGCAACAAAAACATTTTGAACTCCGAAAAAAAGACTTTGGGTTGAAAGTTACTCCATAGTTAGCCTACCTTGGATCGAAGAATTAAAAGAAAGCGCGCACTGGCGGGTGTCAGGCATTGGCAGTTGTGATGTATATTAATAGCGATAAAAAAACACGTTGTAGCGGTGTGCTACACGCAGCGCTAAAATAAAGACTGCAGTCAAAGGTAACTTTATTCGAACTAAACAGCCTTGCTTTAAAGCCTCCCTCAACCCGTCCCTGTGGGCGCGGATGCTCCAAAAGACACGTACTCACAAACCCCCGTAGGCTATCTCCCTTAGCCGGAACGGTGGCTAATTGTGAGCCGGTTCGGATGTGCCAGGAAATGGTGTCTCCACAAAGTTTTCAGATTGTACAAGATCACCATAATCTTCAAATTTCGAATTACATTTCAAAAACTAACAAACCACGGGGAGCCGCATCACAGAGATGAAAGAGACGCATGTGGCTCCGGAGCCGCAGGTTGCTGACCCCTGGACTAGTTGTATTCTACAGCAGTCAGTATTGGGTCTGTCACATTTCCCCTCCATAGATGCTGCCCGACCTATTGATTTCTTCCAGTATTTTGTGTGTGTTGTCCCCACAGCTACTTAAATGGAGCAAGTCCTTTAAGTAACTGATGAGGAAAGAACTGAGGAAGTGAGGGGAATCTTGATACTTTATGTGGGATTGGCGATAACATTTTTATTTTCCTTGTAGTTTAACTTTCTTATGCTTGCTTGTAGTTCTACTTAATACCTACATACATGTTAATTGTTCAGCGAGTTTTTTGTTGGTTACAATTGCCTCTGTTTTTTTGCTGGAAACTTCTTAGTTTCAAGTCCCATGACTTGAATCTTGCAATTTAATTGGTTAACTGTTATCTGTTGGAATTTCAGTTGAAGTATTTCCTCTGTTTTAACTTTAGTATTATATATTATAGTATTTCACATTTCCTGTTTCTCATCATGCTTCTCCCTTCATCTGCAAAATGAAACTGTTGAACTTCTGGTTGCAGATGGTCCCACAGTTACTTGCGTGGCACATTATTAATTTGCCACTTATCACCAAAACTCTGATGCTGGCAAGCCATCCTGCATGTAGACTGTTTGCTTTCTCATCAGAGGCCTCATTCACAATAGAGTTGGAAATTCATCTGAATCACAAGGTAATGGGCGTACCACAGCAGCATATTCAGTTAGAGTCCTGTTCTCTCCCTGCCCCATTGCTTCTGTAGCAGGGATAAGGCAATGAATGGCACATCAAGGAATGACAAACTGGAAGACTGTCTCTGACTCCAGGAAAATCCTGACAACTTTGGACAAAGAAACCTCTGCTCAAGGATCTTGATATTAGTCCCCAAAGTGGCTGGCCACTGGGAAATTCCACTTCTGCGGAATGGAGCAGAGATGCTCAACAAAGCAGTCCGATTTCGGCCTGAAACGTCGTCACTACCTCCTCCCATAGGTGCTGTCTGGCCTGCTGAATTCTGCCAGCATTTTGTGTTTTTATTTATTTCCAGCATCTGCAGATTCATTCGTGTTGCCTCCAACTTACGTCTGGTTTCACCAGCACAGAGGAGGCTGTATTGGGAGCAGCAGATGCAATAGACTGATTTGCAGGTAAAGTTTTGCCTCACCTGGAAGGACTGCTTGGGGTCCTAAATGAGGTGAGGGAGGAGGTGATTGACAGGTGTAGCATTTTGGTCGCTTGCAGGGGCGTGTGCCAGGATGGAGATTAGTGCGGAGGGACAAATGGCAAGGCAATCACGGAGGCAGCGATCCCTGTGAAACGAAGAGAGTGGGGCTGAGGTAAAGATGTGTTTGGGGGCAGGATCCTGTTGAAGATACAAAACTCTGGTGCTTTGATGTAAACTGAGGTTGATCCAGTTGGAATATTGCTCCCAGGGCTTACCTGCTGTTATATAAAGATGGAAAGATCAGCCTCAAATATCACAACAGGTCTCCATGGACACAATCTCACTAGCTTTCCACTCTGATTTAAAGCACCTAGATAACTGAAAAACATACGCCAGGCCCACTGTTAATTAACTGGGGCTTCAACACCAGCATTCCCACAATAATAATAATCAAACTTAGACAATCAGACACAGGAAAAATATTAGGCTAAAGGGCCCATCGAGTATGCTCTGCCATTTCCTCGTGACTGATTTATTATTCCCCTTCTAATTTATTATGCCATTGTCCTGCCTTCTCCCCACAACCTTTGACACCCTTACTAAAACAGAAACTGTCAACCTCCACTTTAAATATATCTTGACCACAGTAGTTTGTGGCAATGAATTCCACAGATTCACTACCCTCTGGCTAAAGAAATTCCTCCTCATTTCTGCTTAAAGGGACATCTTCCTATTCTGAGGCTGTACCCTCTGGTCCTAGACTCCCCCACTGTAGGAAACTTCCTTTCTACACCCACTCTATTTAGGCTATTCAATATTCAACAGATTTCAGTGAGATCCCTTCTCATTCATCTAAACTCCAGTGGGTATAGGCCCAGTGCCAACAAATGCTCTTCATACATTTACCCTCTCATTCCTGGGATAATTCACGTGAATCTCATTTGGACATTCTCCAATGCCAGCTTCTTACATAAGGGGCCCAAAACTGTTCACAATAATCCAGTGCCGCCTGATCAATGCCTTATAAAGCTTCAGCATTACATTGCTTTTATATTCTAGTCCTCTCAAAATGAATACTAACATTGAATTTACCTTTCTTATCACCGACTCAACTGCAGGTTAACCTTTGGGGGGAATCCTGCATGAGGACTCCATTACACCTCTGACTTCTGAGCTTTCTCCCCATTTAGAAAATTGTCTATTCCATTATTCCTTCTACCAAACTGCATAATCGACCATACACTGCATTTCATCTGCCACTTCTTTGCCCATTTTTCCCATTTTTGCATTGTCCACAAATTCAGCCACAAAGCCATCAATTCTATCATCCAAATTACTGACATATAACAAGAAGAAAAGTAGACCCAACACAATCTGGAACATTGTCAGTCATGGCAACCAACCAGAAAAGGCCACCCTTATTCCCACTGTTTTCCTCTTGCCGATCAGCCAATCTCCTATGCATGCTAATATATTTCCAGTATGGGTTCCTATCTTGCTGAGCAGCCTCATGTGTGGCACCTTGTCAAAGGCCTTCTGAAAATCCAAGTAATCAACATCCATTGACACTCCTTTGTCTATTCTGCCTGTTCATTCCTCAAAGAATTCCAACAGATCTGTCAGGCAAGATTTCCCCTGAAGATTTCCCATGTTAACTTTGGCCTATTTTATCATATGCCTCCAAGTACTCCAAAACCTCATCCTTAATAAGGGATTCCAACATCTTACTGAAGTTAGGCTAACCAGTCTATGATTTCCTGTCTTTTGCCTTCTTCCCTTCATAAAGAGTGGACCGAAACACAGAAAATGCTGAAGGAACTCAACAGGCCAAGCAGCATCTACGGAAATGAATAAATAGTCAACGTTTCACGTCGAGACCCTTCATCAGGACTGGGAAAAAAAAGATGAGAAGTCAGAGCAAGAATGTGGGGGAAGGAGAGGAAGAAGCACAAGGTGGCAAGTGATATGTGGGAGGGAGGGGGTGAAGTAAAGAGTTAGGAAGTTGATTGGTGAAAGAGATAAAGGGCTGAAGGATGAGGCAACCTGATAGGTGGGGGTAGAAGGCCATGGAAGAATGGGAAAGAGGAGGAGCACTATAGAAAGGTGATGAGCAGGAAGGGAGAAAGGAGAGAGAGGGAAACAGGAATAGAGAATGGTGAAGGAGATGGGGGCAATTACCGGAAGTTCAAGAAATCGATGTTTAACCCATCAGATTGGAGGCTATCAAGATATGGTATTGCTCCTCCAACCTGAGTCTTGTCTCATCGTTGCAGTAGAGGAGACCATGGAATGACATGTCGGAATGGGAATGGGAAGTGGAATTGAAATGAGTGGTTAGATGGATAGATATTTCATTGATCCCGGAGGAAATTAGAGTGTCACAGTAGCATTACAAGTGCACAGATATACAAGTAGTAGAAGAGAAGAAGGAACGAATAAAAAATAAGTTACCTAAAACAGTCTAACAAAAGGGGGGTCATCACTTCCCCGGCTATATGTAAACTCATTATAGAGCCTAATCATCTGCCCAATCAACAGATGATGCAATAGCCACTGCTCTACATACTGTCCTTACGTATTTGGAGAAGAAGGATGCCTATGTGAGAATGCTGTTCTTAGACTACAGTTCAGCATTCAACACCATAATTCCATCTAAGCTCGACAGGAAGCTCAGAGACCTCGGCCTTGACCCTGCAATGTGCCGCTGGATCCTGGACTTTCTGTCAGATCACCAGTAGGTGGTTAAGAGTGGGCTCTCTGACTCTCAACACAGGAGCCCCTCAGGTCTGCGTACTGAGTCCCCTCCTTTACTCCTTGTATATCCATGACCGTGTCACCACACACAGCTCTAATCTGCCAATTAAATTTGCTCATGGCACAACATTGATTGGCCTTATCTCAAACAATAACGAGGTGGCATACAGGGAAGAAGTCATCTCTCTGACACAGTGGCGTCAAAAAAACAGCCTCTTCCTCAATGTCGCAAAAACAAAGGAGTTGGTTGTGGATTACAGGAGGAATGGAGATGGGCTAACCCCTATTGACATCAATGGATCTGGGGTTGAGAGAGTAAACAACTCTAAGTTCCTCACTATCCACATCACTGAGGACCTCATGTGGTCAGTACGTACCAGCTGTGTGGTGAAAAAGACACAACAGCTCCTCTTTCACCTCAGATGGTTGAGGAAGTTTGGCATGAGCCCCCAAATCCTAAGGACTTTCTACAGGGGCACAGTTGAGCCCATCCTGACTGGTTGCATGACTGCCTGATATGGGAACTACAGTATATCTGCCTTAATCACAAGATTCTGCAGAGAGTGGTGCAGACAGCCCAGCACATCTGTAGATGTGAACTTCCCATGATTCAGGACATTTACAAAGGCAGGTGTGAAAATAGGGCCCAAAGGATCATTTGGGACCCTAGTCACCCCAACCACAATCTATTCCAGCTGCTACCATCCGGGAAATGGTACCGCAGCATAAAAGCCAGGACCAACAGGCTCCAGGACAGCTTCTTCCACCAGGCCATCAGACTGATTAAATCATGCTGATCTGAATGTATTTCTATGTTACATTGACTGTTTTATTTATTATAAATTACAATGATTACACATTGCACATTTAGAAGGAGGTGTAATGTAATTATTTTTACTCATGTATGTGAAAGATGTAAGAAGTAAAGTCAATTCAACTCAATAATGGCTGAGGGTAGGAATAACTTCATATAGCACTCTTTGGAGCTGCACAGTTGTCTTAGTCCATCACTAAAAGTGCTCCTCTGTTCAGCCAAGGTGGCATGCAGAGGGTGAGAAACATTGTCCAAAATCGCCAAAATTTTCTGTAGGGTCTTTTGTTCTCCCACAGCCTCCAGTATGTCCAGTTTGACTCCTACAATAGAGCCAGCATTTCTAATCTGTTTATTGAGCCTGCTGGAATCCCGCATGTTGATGCCATTGCCCCAGTACTCTACTGCCTGGAAGATTGCACTGGAGACAACAAAGGAGTAGAACATGCGGAAGAAAGGACTACATTCTCCAAAGGACCTCAGTCTCCTCAGGAAGTAGAGGTGACCCTGGCTCTTCTTGTACCCAGTCTCTGCATTGGTGCTTCACTCAAGTCTGTCATCCAGGTGCACCCACAGGTACCTGTAGGTCTTCACCACATCTACGTCCTCACCTTCAATAGTGACAGGGAGCAATGCAGGCTTAGTCTTCCTAAAGTCCATCACCATCTACTTTGTCTTACTGATGTTGAGCCGCAGATGATTCAGCTAACATCATTTGACAAATTCCTCCACCCAGGGCCCTGTATTCATCCTCCCATCCTCTCATTACACACCCGACTATGGCTGAGTCAATGAGAATTTCTGAAGATGACAGGACTCAGTGTTGTATGAGGTATACAAGGTAAACAGGAAGGAAGCTAATATAGTTCCCTGTGGGGCCCCAGTGCTACTTATAGCCATGTCTGACACACAGCTCTGAAGCCACACAAACTGTGGTTTTGCGTTCAGGTAGTCCTCTATCCAGGATACAATGGAAGGGCCAACCTGCATTGAATGGAGCTTTTCCCCAACAAGGAGGGCTGTATGGTATTGATGGCACTTGAGAAATCCTCACAGTGCTGCCCTGCTTATCCAAATGGGAGTAATGGGAGTAGGCTCTGCTCAAAAGGTAAATGACAGCATCATCAACTCCAATGTGCTCCCAGTAGGCAAAATGTAGGGGGTCGAGGGCTGATCTGACCAGGGGTTGGAAGTGAGCCAGGACCAGCCTCTCTAGGATCTTCATGATGTGTGAGGTCAGGGCCACTGGACGGGAGTCATTCAAGACTTCCATTTGGCCCTTCTTGGGTACTGGGACCACACATAATTTTTTTCCACACAGTTAGGACCTTTTCCAGGCTGAGAGTCAGATTGAAAATGCGCTGGAGAACTCCGCATAACTGCTCAGCACACTCCTTCAGGGCCTTGTGGTTCACACCAGCTGGTCCCAATACTTTGCCGTGTCTGAGTTTCCCTACAGCCCTTCTCACCTGCTCAGTAGTGAAGGTGAGTCCATGATGAGTGGGGAGTTGGTGGGAGGTGGGGGCTGGGGGAGATGAAGATCAGGACAATAGCAGTTGGGATGTGGAGGTGTGGATGGCAGGTGTAGGTCAAGGAGAGGATGTAGACAGTGGTAGCCTGTGTTGTTCATCCATGTGTTGAACTGGAGGGGGAAGGAGGGAGGAGGGGAGGCATTGGTGCAAAGGGAGCATTGGGTGCCTTTGCACTGGACTGATGTGCTGAGGGATGTGAACAGGAGGGTAATTGTCAAATCTATTATGGAATTGGTTTGACTCATTAGCCCATTCCTGGCTGCACTCCGAGGCTTTACAGCTAGGCTGATCAAAGCCAGTGATGTTCTTAATGCCTCACCACACCTCCCATGTGCTACTTTGCCCAAACTTGTTCTCCAGATTTCTCCTGTATTCCTCTTTAGCCACCTTGATCTTCACCTTCAGCTCCCTCTGTACATTTCCATTCCTCCCTATCTCCTGTCCCGCTGACTGCAAGGAGATCCCACTTTTTCTGGCAGACAGAGCATTGGCTCTCAAGGAAGTGGTCTCCCAATTCACATCAGGTCTCATTGATATATAGTAGGCCTCGCCAAGAACACCAGATAAAATCAATGACCCCAACAGACTCACAGATGAAGTGTCACCTCACCTGGAAAGCCTGTTTGGGGCCCTGAATGGGGAGGTGTAGGGGCAGGTGTGGCACTTGCTTTGGTTGCAAGGGTGTCCCAGGAGGAGGTCAGTATGGAGGGACAGATGGACAAGAGAGTCGCTTAGGGAGCGATCCCTGTGAAAAGGATCCTTGAGGATGAGGAACGCTATCCCTAGCGTGGCGGTGGGAAGATGGGGTGAGAACAGACTTGTGCAGAATGGAAGAGATGCAAGCAAGGGCAGCATTGATGATAGAGGAAGGAAAGCCCCTTTCTCTGAGAAAGGAGAACATCATTAGTTCTGGAATGGAAAGCCTCATCCCGAGAGCAGATACAGTGTAGACGGAGGAACAGACAGAAGGGGTGGCATTTTTACAAGTGACAAGGTGGGCAGAAATATAGTCCAGGTAGCAGTGCGAATCAGTGAGGTTATAAAAGATATCAGTAGATAGACTGTTTCCAGAGATAGAGAGAGAGATCGAGAAAGGGGAGGGTGGTGTTGGAAATTGACCAAGTAAATTTGAGGACAGCGTGGAAGTTGAAGGCAAAGCTGATGAAGTTGACGAGCTCTGCATGTATGCAGGAAACTGCACCAATGCATTCACCAATATAGCGTAGTGATATTTACAATTTTCCAATGCTAGAATCTATGATTCCTGAATGTTTACCACTGACTTCAACAACTGGCCTCTGTACCTCCCATGACAACTGAATCCTTGATTTTCTTATCAATAGGTTTCAATAGGTACATTTAATGTCAGAGAAATGTATACAGTATATATCCTGAAATTCTTTTTCTTTGTAACCATCCAGGAAAGCAGAAGGATGCCCCAAAGATGAACAGCAGTTAAGTGTTAGAACCCTGAACCCCCACCGTTCCCCCCTCCCACACACAAGCTGTAGCAAAGCAACAACACCCCCAGTAAAAAAGCATCAGCACCCCCCACTGAGCACTCAAGCATGCAGCAATGCATCAATAAAGACGCAATCCTGCAATATCCCAAAGACTACTCGTTCATCCGATAATTTGACATACCGCACATTCTCTCTCTCCCTAATAAGGGAAAAAGGGGTGTCATCGTTTCACAGTGAGATGAGAGACATAGCAAACCAACTCGCTAATTTATGGTGTTAAAAGTCTGTTGCGCTGCTTTTTCTGAGCTCTGTGCCTAAAGAACTCAGTCCCTGGGCACACAGCCAGCAGCCAGCTCACTGCCTACAATATTCTGTGTACTCCCATGACCCATCAGGCGGTGAATCCACCTGCCTCCAGAGCCACGAAATTCCGGCACCTTGAAGGTGCACTAGTCTCCCAGGCCACGTTCTTGGCATATCAAAAAGCAGCCAGTCGTAGGGCCCTGAGAACGGGTCTGTTTCCGCAAAGAACCAAAGTCAGCATGTAACTCCAGGTCAGGGTCTTCAAAAGAACCCTGAAAGGGAAAATAAAGAGATATTAAAGATAGAAGTGGAGCTGTTTTGAAATATGTTAGCAAAAGAGTCTCCTTAGACGCCATCATCCTAAGCTCCACCCACAGTAGACCAAAGTCAGTGTGGATTGGTAGCAACATCTCCTAGCTCATTATCAATACAGGCATCTCATATGGCTGTGTGCTTAGCCCCTTTGCACCTTGTGGTGAATTGGGCAGAAACCTTGCCGTTTCTTTAGCATTTGTCTGTTTCTTTAGCAGTTGCTGGTTCGAAGCTCAACCCAGCACAAATGGAAAGTATGCAAGGAGCCTGCTGGATCCGAATCCAGCACCATTTAATTTGAAGTCCAGTGCAGATGCCACCACACCACTGACCAGCAATCATTACAATATATCATGCCATAAAGAGCCTTAGAGTTTTTTTCTACTTTTCAATCACTCTGCAGTACTGTTTTTGATACAGAACTGTTATGGATCTTCACAGTTCTCCAATAAATTATCCTTGCTAAAGAAGTTGATATTGAAGCTGAGGTAAAATTTGTATTGCAAAAAAAAAAGAATCAATGTTCGATGATCATCAAGAACCACTCGCACAAAGCATAATTTTCTATAAATAGATCGTACTGTTTTTGGTGTGCTAAGCATGATTACATGGAGGGCTAAAACCAAATTGCACAGTCCTCTTCAAAAAGCTTGTGCAACTAAAAACAAGCCATAGCAGTATTAGCAACTGTTTTGCTCTTAAAAACCACATCAAATAGGTATCTTTCCTTTCGGTTAGTCCTGACGAAGGGTCTCGACCCGAAACGTTGACAGCACTTCTCCCTAGATATGCTGCCTGACCTGCTGCGTTCCACCAGCATCTTGTGTGTAAAACTGCCTTGAGCAATTTTGGGACAGTTCTTATTTCATTTGAAAATGATTGCTTATATTATTTACTCCCTTTTACTCAATTTTGAATCAAGTTGCCTTGGAAAAAGGTAACACTATGAGAATAAATTACTATATACATTATAAATGTAAGCACAACAGAAGCAAAATTTTATAATAAATAATATTTATTTTATACTGGAATTACTCAAATTGGGCCACATTTTCAGGAACAGAAACAGAGCAAATGTTCCAGATCAGAGATAGTTTGTCAGAACCAATGTAGATTCTCTCGCCTGAAGCATTGACTCCGTTTCTCTTCCTCCAGAAGACAACAGACTTACTGAACATTACTAGCATCTTTTTGTCTTTATTCTAGATTTTCAACATTCTGCATTATTTTTGATTCTCAAAATTTAAGAATTTGCACAAAAACTGACAATGTTCAGAGTGTCAGGTAATATCCATATGAGAGATGATTCTGACATCAGGTTAATAATCTGAAATACTGATTCTTTCAATAGATGCTGCCTAATAATTGTGTTTCTTACATGTTCTGCTTTAATTTCAGACCTCTAGTATTTGCAGTTTTTGATTTATTTTTGTTTGAAGCTGATGCTTGGAGCATAATGCTGCCCCATTCCAACAGATAGTTTACTCAAATTACAAAGTTTTCATCAAAATGCTGCAAGAGCTGTGCATCAACTAAATGCCTTTTGGTGAGCCAACATGCAGTAAATAAATATAGGATTATTACCCTACCTTTCCTGTCTCACCCCAGATGGTGCACTGTCACAATACAGAGATTCAGAGTCATCCTTCAATCTGAAAACATCAGGTCACAGGAAACATATTTTCTAGGAATTATTGTTTAGCCTAAATAGCCATTTGATTGGTGAGAAAGACAGAGACATTGCTGACAATAGCTTTTTCAACTAGATCAGTAATTGCCCCTTATGCTGCCACCTAGTGATAATTGGTACAATTACTTGAAAAGATCTCAGCTTCTTTTAAATCAGATTGCTGGGAGGGTGTTTGCATAGCTGATTGGGAGGGTATGAAGAACCTTTGTAGAAGTTTTCCAGTGAGACAATGTGTTTCTCTCTATTAAGTTGCTTATTGATCACAAATACTGTGAGACTAAAGACATAGTGTATTACAGCATCGAAACAGGCCCTGTGTCCAATCTAATCCATGCCAATCTGGTGTCCTGTCTAGTCCCATCTACTGTATGCAGACTATAGTCCTCTATAATCCTTTCATCCACGTCTTATATGTACAATTGAACCCCCATCTACCAGTTCTACTGGGAGTTTGTTTCACACTCGCACCACATGCAAGTGAGAAACATCCCCCTCATATTCCCTTTACATATTTCACCTTTCACCCTAAACCTGAGTTCTAGTCTCACCCAACCGGAGTGGGAAAAGCATGCATGCATTCATCCTATCTATACCCCTCATAATTTTGTATACCTCTACAAGATGTCCAGCAGTCCAGTGAACAAACTAACCTATTCAACCTTTCCCAATAACTCAGGTCTTCGAATCCCAATAACATCCTTGTAAATTTTCTCTGCACTATTTCAAGCTTACTTGTACCTTTCCTGTAAGTTGGTGAACAGAACTCCACAAAATACTCCAAATTTGGCACCACCAACTTCTTATACAATTTCAACATAACATCCCAACTCCTGTACTCTTTATTTGATTTATTAAGACCAGTGAGCCAGAAGCTCTCTTTATGACTCCATCTAGCTATAATGCCATAAGATTTAGGCCATTTGGCCCATTGTGTCTGCTCTGCCATTTCATCATGTCTGAACCAACTTTCCTCTCAGTCCCAATCCCCTGCCTTCTCCCCATATCCCTTCATGCCCTGACCAATCAAGAATCTATCAACTTTTGCCTTAAATATACATTAAGTCTTGACCTACAAAGCTGCCTGTGGTAGAGAATTCCACAGATGCACCACTCTCTTATTAAATAAATTCCTCCTCATTTCTCTTCTAAAAGGATGCCACTCTGTTCTGAGGCCAAGTCCTCTAGCCTGAGACTCTCCCATTGTAGGAAACATGCTCTCCACGTCTACTCTATCAAGGCCTTTCACCATTCAATAGGTTTCAATGTGGTCACCCCCCATTCTTCTGAATTCTAGTGAATACAGGCTCAGAGCCTTCAAATGCTCTTCATATGACAAGCCATTCAATCCTGGAATCATTTTTGTGAAAATCCTTTGAACCCTCTCCAGTTTCAGCACATTCCTTTCTAAGATAAGGGCCCAAACCTGCTCACAATACTCCAAATGAGACCTCAACAGTGCTTTAAGGAATTATGCATAATTCATTAGTTTTGTTATATAACTTGTTTCATCAAACTATTTTACACCAATACTCTCAGCAATGTGTAATCATGGCTGCAAACTACATAATCAGGACTTGAAAGGACTATGTACTTCAAAAAGCTGAATACTTGACTGGGTTACTTTTAACAGTCACATGATCCATAACACAAAGCAAAATTTCTTGGGATGCATCTAATAGTCCGTGAGCCAGGACCCCACATTTGGGCCACTGGTACCATCTGGGGGGATAATTCTTATAGTGATTTTTGGCAAGGTATACACCCCTAGTGCTAGAAAATATGTGATAGCATTGCAGCAGTGGTAGCTTCTTCAAATCATTCTTAGACCATGTGAACGACATGGCCAGTGACTTGAACCAACAGAAGTTGAACAATCTGCTGCAAAGTCCAGTCTTAGCTGAGCTGATAACCCTGTGGACAGACTTTCTGGAACTCCTCTGTCGCAACAATGGAGAGCTATCCGCATTCTGGATATCATACATTGATATGGTGGAGAACGTAGTACTTGGGCTTCTGCGCACCTCTCGTGAGGGGGACTGGGAGTTGCACCTCCATGCTCTAAGAACCATTATCCCATGGAGCTTTGCCTATGATAAGATGAATTATGCCAGGTACCTGTCCCCTTACTTTACTTAGATGATGAACCTCCTTGTATGAGACCTTCAAGACAGGCCAATTCTCAGTGCAGCTGTCAAGTAACAACCCCTTTGGACAGATCCCTGTGGACCAGGCTATAGAAGCCACAATGAACAAAGACACACAGCCTCCTGGAGGCACATCACGGTTCAGCCTGAGTGCTGGAGTGATCAAGCATTACTACATAACAGCTGATCACTGCAGTGCATTCCTGGGACGGTTAAGGGAGATGGTGCAAGGCAACAAACCAGAGCTTTGTCATGCGGAGCTACAGCGGCCAAGAATCCAGAAAAATGAGGAAGCAGTTTCAGCAGTGTTTAGCCTCATACATGAAAGGGTCAACCCATTTGCAATGAAGCGGGACCTCATTAGCATCTCTAAGGCAAAGGCAGCCCCCAAGGACACTGCCTCTGACCTGAAGAAGGCATATGAGATTGGTGAGCAATGCTATGCAACCTTCAAGGATGAGAGACTAGAGGAAGACCCACCAGCAAAGAAATTCCATGACCCAATGAAAACCAACAAGCTGAAAACTTATTGTAAGAAGAGGGAAGTGAAATCAAATGGAAGGGCGATCATCTTGAAAGCAGACAGGTCTTTGTTTGGATGTTACAGAATCACATCTCAAGACAGTGAGGAGGTGCCAGCTCTTCAGTGTCAACAAGAAGCAGTTGGCCGCCTACTTCTCCATGCTGCCCGTGCCACAAGAGAGGGATACCAATCTGTAGTAATCTGCTCAGAGGACACAGATGTCTTTATCATGTTTTTAGCATTTTGTGACAAGATTGAGGCCCCATTGTTCCAGAAGTGTGGCTCTAGAACCCGTACAAGGCTTGTAGACATCAGGAAGGTTGCTGCCACTGTTGGCATAGAGGTTTGTAGGGCTCTCATCGGGTTGCACGCATATACAGGATGTGACACTGTAAGTGCTTTTGCAGGCAAAAGGAAGACAAGTGCCCTAAAACTTCTGACCAGCAACAGGGAAACTCAGGACCCATTCTTAGAGTTGGGTCAGGAATGGAACCTCTCCCCAGAATTGATGGACAAACTGGAGGCATTTACATGTCTCCTGTATGCCCCAGAAGCATCAACCACCATGGTCAATGAGCTCAGGTATCACCTTTTCTGTGCCAAAAAAGAAAAGTAATAGAAAGTCATCAACTCCCACCATGCAAGGATAACTTAACAAAATATGCACAGTGAGCCAACTCCAGGCTGGTATATGGAGAAGATGTTTGGAGAAGGACCCACAAGTGCCAAGCCCTGTTGGCAGAGGATGGAAGATGGAGAGAAAAGAGGAAGCTGAACAGTTGGTGGTGCACTGGATGGAAGGCCAGCCTGCACCCGATGCCATCCTGGATCTACGGGCCTGTAATTGTCCAAAAAAAATGTTCACTCCCAAGATGTATGTGTGTTGCAAATGGCCTCAGGGGTACTGACCTGTGTAGACTGGCAGACTGTGAGAACCAGGCATCCACCTCAGAGAGCATGGAAAGTTCAGATGAAGATGTGGAAGGCATAGAAGACTTGAAAAATTATTATGACTATTAATAGGTTATGGAAGTATGGAAAGCAGTCTTTGATGAAATATCAAACATGAGGAAATCTGCAGATGCTGGAAATTCAAACAACACACACAAAATGCTGAAACATCGACAGCGCTTCTCCCTATAGATGCTGCCTGGCCTGCTGTGTTCCACCAGCATTTTGTGTTTGATTAAATATATTCATTTTGCAATCAAATGGGGCTAGGTTATGGCCGTGTGGAACCCCTTATTTGAATTATTGTACTGTAATTCTATATGCTATGACAAAAGCTTAAGATCATTTTGATTTGATACAACAATATGGAAATGATCATACATTGATAAAACTCCAGAAGTCTCTCCAAATGAGTCTTTTTAATCTTTTCGGGGGTGGGGTAACATTTTCTGCTGTACTGATGTTAATATGGAATATATACAAAAAGTGATTACTTATTTGAATTCCTGAATAAATTCTCTACAAATCCATGTGATTATGTGTATACTAGGTTTTTATTGACTTTTCATAAATAAACAACGGACAAAAGTTTTTCTAAAAATGAAATGATTCACTCTACTGAAATTGGGCACTGTACTGCGAGTACCACCAATGACATAGTTTTCAATGTAGAATTTTATAACAACATTTGATGAAAAGTGCTTGAACTCAGCTATCATTATGACAAATTTCAATGTTGAGGGATCACTGATGACAAAATTAGGTTGAATATATATGTTGTACTTTATATTGGCCACTTTTCAGAAATGTCTACTTTAGGGTAGTACACATGATAGCACACATAAAACTACCACTGGTGGAATGCTACCACATATTTTCTAACTCTAGAGATGTATACCTTACCAAAACTCACTGCGCATTATTTCCCTCAGATGGTACCGACCAACCCTACTGTCTCATGAACTATAAGATTGCATGCCCTCTTCTCCTTTCTGTTTTGCTGTTGTTATGTGGAAGTCGATAACATTAGAATGGAAAATGAAATGTGATGGTTTGAAGGTTCTTTTGAAAGGAGTGATGGTTAACAGGTTAGGTGGGCTCTCTAGGTAAACTTTCTAGTTATAAGGCTGCTGATGACATGGCAAGTCACATGTTAGATGTTACAGTATTGTCGTGTCCAAGGCTTAAGCTGCTGCTATTTCTCTTTGAATTCAAACTTGTCCTCCCCTTCCACATTCCATGCAGACACCATTTAATCTCAGATAAGAGCTAAACTCCTCTGATAGACAGATCACACAGGATTAAATAACTAATCAAGAGCTGAAGGTAATGAAGCACTTCTCATGAGTCTCTTTCAGAAATAAGGCTGTGGTGGAACATTTTTTCAAATCAAGTTATACCGAACATTTAGATCTTTATTGAATATGGGTTGTATGTTGATCATGACTTCAGCTGCAACTCAGTTACAAAATTTCTGCAATCTTGTGTTCTGATGTACATTCAAAATTCTCCCATACCCTAATATTTACTTTAGTTTCCTACTAAAACTTTAATACAAAGATCACTTGGTTTCATCCCTTTAGCTGTTTATCTGTAAAATCACTCTCCAGTGAATGTAGACCATCGGATTAACCCAAAATCAAAAATTTACATCAAATATCTAAATGCTCAGTAAAAAGAAGTCCATAATACAGCTGAAATCTATAGGCACAGGTTCTTCAGTAGGCAACATTAATTTAAGATGTTTAAAAAAAATTTATCAATTCTCAAAATCAGCAAACTTTAGACTGCAGATCACCCAGGTAGCAGATGCAGATTCACCTTAAGAAAACACGTCTGATGCATTGGACTGCAAGTAAAACCTGAGGCCACCACTCCCTGGCTAATGTACCATCTCTGTAAAATAAAATTGAAGGTCTCAGAGCAAAATTACAGTATTAGGGGGACACCTGGAACTGCTGTGTACTTTGCTTCACGGAGACTTGGCTCACACTCCAATAAATCAGATACAGCGTTTCAGTCCAAGGGCTTCCAATTGTACTGCATGGGTGGGACAATAGCATCAGGTAAAAGTAGAGGCAGCACCATCTGCTTTATGATTAACTCACTGGTGTGCACAGACGTAGTGTTTCTGTCTCAGTAGTACTCCTCAGACCTTAAACGTTTGATGGTCAGATGTCATCCATTTTATCTCTCAGTGGAGTTTTCCACCATCATCCTGGTGACAGATTACCTTCCACTCCTGGCCGATATCAGACAGGCACCGGAGAAGCTGAGCACCATGGTTAGAAGTCATGAAACACCACATCCTGATGCCTTCCTAGTCGTTGCAGGGGAATTTAATCAGGCCAGCTTGAGGAAGTCTTTGAACAATTATATATCACCAATATATCACTTATGGAACTAGAGAAGTCAACACACTTTATCACTGTTACACCACCTTCCCATGCCTGCACATTGGCAATTCAGAACATCTGGCTGTAGCTCTATTCCCAGCATATCGGCAGAGACTGAGAGCCACAACACCAGTGGTGGGACTGCTTTGAGTTGCTGAAATGGACCTTATTCATGGATCTATCATTGGATCTGTATGAATTATACCATAGTTGTCAATGATTTCATCATAGTGGATGAGTGTGTGCCCATGAGAACATAACTGAACATATCCAAGCCAGAATCTGTAGTTGAAGCGTGAGATTCACAGCCTGCAGAGGGCCAGATCTGTAGATTCAATGGTAGTCCAGAACTCTACAATAAGTCCAGATATGATCCATGGAAGGCCACCTTAAGAACAAGGAAGCAATTCTGAGTGAAGCTAAAGACAGAAATGCATGCACGCCAGCTTGGACAGGGTTTGCAGGCCATTACTTCCTATAGGGCAAAGCTTAACATAAATGGCTATGATGTTTCACCCCCTGACTAGCTGAATGCCTTTTATGCACAGTTAACTGCACAGATCCAGGCAGCATCTGTCATCCCTGTAATATCTTTCTCAGAGGCCAATGCCAGAACATCTTTCAAGTGGGTGAATCCTTGCTAACTGTCGGGCACTGATAGTATAATATTAGGGCACTGAAAACCTATGCCAACCAACTGGCTGGAACATTCAAGGACATCTTCAATCTCTCACTACTACAACTGGAGGTTTCCACCTACAGGCTCTGCCCAATACTCTCTACATTCATGGCTGTGTGGCTGGGCACAGCACAGACACCATCTATAAATTCACCAGTGATGCAAATGTTATCCACAGAATTTGACGAGATGGTTTCAGGAGTGAAATAGATTAACTGGTTGAGTAGTGTCGCAACAACAACCTTGCATTCAACATCATTAAGACCAAGGAAATGAATGTGGGCTTCAGGAAGGGGAAGTCAGGAAAGCACACACCAGTCCTCATTAGCAGTGGAAAGGGTGAACAGTTTTAAGCTCCTGAATATCAAAGTCTCTGAAGATCTATCCATGCCCCAACATACTGATGCAACAAAAAAAGAAGGCATGCCCAAGGCTATATTTCATTTGGATCTTGAGAAGATTTGATATGTCACTAAAGACTCCAGTAATTTTCAACAGATATACCATGGAGAACATTCTA
This sequence comes from Hypanus sabinus, assembly GCF_030144855.1. Lineage (NCBI taxonomy): Eukaryota > Metazoa > Chordata > Chondrichthyes > Myliobatiformes > Dasyatidae > Hypanus > Hypanus sabinus. Next base: position 126,926,183 of record NC_082712.1, read on the forward strand.
ACTTGTCTCATTACCATCTAGTACAGAGAGGTCATTGCATCGAATCGTAAGAAACTACAGAGGGTTGTAAACTCAGACAGCTCTATATGAGCACTAACCTCTTGACCATCAAGGACATCTTTGAATGGCAATGTCTCAGAATTGAAGCATTTATCATTAAGGATCTTCACCACCCTGGACATACCTGCTTTTAATTACTACCATTATGGAGAAGGTACAGGAGCCTGAAGACACACACTCAGCATTTTAGAAACATATTCTTTCTCACCATTCCTTCCCACACCATCAGATTTCTGAATGGTTCATGATGCCATGAATGCTACCTCACTATTTTGCTCCTTTTTGCTCTATTTATTTGTTTGTTTATTTATTTTTCTTACTGTAACAGAGTTTTGTTTAATGTATTGCACTGTACTGTTGCTGCAAAACAACAAATTTCACCATTTCTTTTCATTGATAATAAACCTATCCTGATTCTTAAAAATACACCTCTTCAGGTTGGTTAAATCACCTTCAAAGTGGGTGAATAGAATGTGATAACACAAGCTAAATGCCGGCATTCAAGGGTGCAAGGCATAAATCAGTGATCTATGACCGACAGCAGGGTCTAAATAGGGTATCAATAGATATGAGATATACAATATATACATGGCATATATGTAGCATAAGATATACAAAGTACTGATCATTGAGACACAATGAGGACCAATGATAGCCAATGAGTGGGTGAGTGCTAGCAGCTCTGCAGCATAGTGGAGAGAGGTTGCAACTGAGGTCCAATTTCAACATGAGCATCTATAGGATGCACAAGGGTTTACTTCAAACCTTTTGCCTATATCAGGTAAACACTGGAACTAGGGAGCTCTGGTAGAAAATTTCTCTCTAAAGATAAAGCACTGCTCCTAAAAAATCATCAGAAATGGTCTACTGAAATAAGTCCTCCAAAAGTTGTTAAGATAGCCTTCAAAATGGCAGCAGGATCAGGTCAAGTAAGCTGAGTTGAAGAGATATAACTTGCCCATCCTGTCTTTATAGACACATCCTTGGTAGCTTCTGCATTTGCTTCAGATTTCTTGAAACAGAAAAGTGGAATGAAAAGACAGCAGTCTTCATGCCACCGAGCAGTGTTCACCCTAGTCTGGAGATCAAAGCATTCTTAATTTCCATCAGAGCATTCAGAAAATCTAGGATCTCATACAGTTCATGTTATGGTTATTTATGATTCACACGCTTGCATTTAAGTATTGAACTATGATTTGGATTCACTAATTTTCAAAGACACTGGTTGCCTTTTTGGCATGAAATTAAAGCAAATGTTTCTGAACATTAAGGAAAGTTACTATTATGCAATTTCAAAGCATGAATTGGGTATTTATAATCAATTATCATTGGCTGATCAGCATTATGTGGAGAAAGATAAAAAACATACTATACATCTACTAAAATTGGTGATCATTTGTCAGGTTTTCAGAATATTTTCCTGATTAAGTAGGTATTCTTCATGTTATCTCAGCTGGCAGCTTTCAGTAAGCTAATGAAAGGTGAAGGCTGAATCCAATCCTATCATCACCGTATGAACACACAACAAAAGTATCGGACAGTGATTGGGTCTAGGAGCTCTGCTGCCTTCCCAGTTGTTATGAGATGTTCCTTAGCTGCACAGCCTCAGCAAGTACCTTCATCTCTACCTCACACCTTGCACAGCAAAGAGTGGATCAAGCTAAGGTACAATGTTGAGAACTGTTGCGATCATTTAAAAATTCTGTGTGTCATTAATATCTGCAGGAAATCCTCAGTTCACAACCATGTAAAATGTTAAGGTCAAGCAAATTAGTCAAGTCTTCCTAAGCTAAATAGAATTAGAATCAGAATCAGGCTTGAGGTGAACGAATGAGACTGAATCGTACCTCCTCCCGATGGCTGCCAGATAGGATCAAGGTCAGGGGTGGCATACAGTGGGTCACCCAAGCCAGCAGTTTTCCGTCCAAGGCCCAGGCCTCCAGGGGGTAGTTAGTGGCTTGCGAGGTATTCCAGCCTGGGAGGCTGTGTCTTTGTCCAGAAGGTTGCCCTCTGCACTGGAATCCACCAAAGTGGATAGGGACAGAGACTGTCGTTGGTAATTCACAGTAGCCGGGATCTGCATCCTAGTCTGGGAGGCTGAAGGGAATATCATCCGGCTCACCAGGGCACCCTTTTTCACTGGTGCCCTCCCTTTTGGCCGCTGAGGGCAGGTATCCTGGAAATGTCCTGGCTGGCCACAATAGAAACAATCCCCAGCTCTCCACCTCCAAAGTCGTTCGGCAGGGAAGAGCCAGTTCCATCCCAACTGCATCGGTTCCTCCCCCATGTTGGTGGGGATGGTCAGAGCAGGAGCTATGCTTGGAGCAGCTGGGACTGATAAGGTGGACCATGGACTTCCCCGAGGAGTGGGGCAACTGGTTCTTTCTCTCAACTGCTCAAAGTCAATTATCTAATCTAGAGGCTAGCGAGATCAGAGAGTCCAGACAGTCCGTGTTGTCCCTGGCTGCCAGTTTATCCTTTATCTTGTCCGAGAGGCCCTGATGAAACACCTCCCGTAGGGCCTTGTCATTCCATCCTGAGTCTGTGGCTAAGGTTCGGAACTCGATGGAATACTTTGCCACGCTTCGCGACTCCTGACAAACAGACAGCAGGAATTTAGCAGCAAATGGGTTGTTCGAAGACCTTCCTCATTTCAGCAACAAAGGAGGGGAAGGAGGAGCAAACCTCTGGTCTGTTATACCATATCACGGTTGCCCAAGCCAAGACATTCCCTCCTAACAGCCCCATGATGTATGCAATCTTGGATTTAGCTGAAGAGTAGGCACGTGGCTGTAGCTCAAAGACCAGAGAGCATTGTAATGGGAAGGCCCAGAACCTTCCTCGGTCCACAGCGTAGGGTTCGGGCTCAGGTACATATGGCTCTCGAGGGGACTGTGTTGCTGATCCCAGGGGCGAAGCCATCCAGAGCAGTGCGGTGTGGGTAGTCGGGATTCTTGGAGGGGACAGAGAAAAGGAAACAGAAACTCAATCCACCTGCTCACTGACCTTTCGTACATTTGTGGACAGCTTCTGAAGGTTTTCTGTGACCTCCCTAAGTAGTTGGTCATGAGCACCCAGTAGGTAGCCCTGACTGGCAAGAGACTGTTGTAGGGGATCCATGTCCACTGGGTTCATTGTGGCCAGTTCGTTCTGTTACACGAGCGAGGCGGTGGACGAACTCGTGCAGAACACAGGTGCAGAGGCCGAGTCAGGAGGATTCTTGATGTAGCAAGCATGGAATCAGTATCTGGGAGTGATGCTAGACTTAGAACTGGCAGTCCTATGACCCATGAAATGTGGTTACTCACACCAGAGTCAACCAACAAACTGGCAACTCCTTGTTCTGATCACAGAGTTCTTATCCTGCATTTTCTAATGGAAAGCAGGTGTGTGTAGTTTGTGGAACTTGGGAATAATTAGAAACTAAACGAGGGGTTTGAGGCCCAATTCCTGAGGTAAATAGCAAGGAGGGGGATTGCCAGAAGTGACCATGATAGCTGAAGGGCCTGAAATAGCAGCAATCTACCCTTTCCCACATATGCTACATGGCCTGCTGAGTTTCTCCAGCATTCTGTGTATGTTCCTTTTAGTTCCAGTATCTACAGATTTTCTTATGTTTGTGTTACTCCTCTTCTACCCCTGATTGGTCCTATCCTCACTTTAGCCATCCTCTTGTTCTTCACGTACTGTATGTGTAGAATGCCTTGCAATTTTCCTTAATTGTACTTGCCAAGGCCTTCTTGTGCCTCCTTATAGCTCTCCTATTCCATTTTTTAGCTTGTCTCTGGTTATATTAGAACTCTGTAAAGCCCCCTGGGTTGTCATAAACTTTAAGTAATCTCCTTTCTTCCTCTTGACTTCCATTGCAAATCTCTTGCTGACTATGACTCCTTCACCCCACCATTCTTTCCCTGCCTCATTGAGACAAACCTATCCAAGACCTCATGCAAGTGCTCCCTAAACAACCTTTACACTTCCATTTTGCATTTCCCTGCATTCCCATTCTATGCACCCATGTTCCTGCCTCGAAGCATCATAATTCCCAAACTCTCCACCTCTGTGGGTCAGCCAGCTCCAGCTCTACTTCCCTAACAGTCTGTAAGAAGCTCTGCTGGATGCACTTCACACAGATGTGGTTATCAGGGAGACGGGAGGTCTCCCAGTGTTCCCACACTCAACATGAAGGACACACCACTCACCCTGGACCCATTCTCATTACACCAGCTATGCAATAATAGAGAAAGAAACAAACATACCATAAAACTACCTTCACCTCCACCTCTTTTCTCCAAAGCCTCAAACCCTCCATTCTAACTCTGTCCACTCATACATTGGCTGCTCCACTTAAAACTTGCTTCTTCTTATAGTGCCTAATAAATTGCAATATCTTGCCCACTAAAAGTTCCGAAAGTCCTCCATCGCCTTTTAGATTTTGCACTTGCTCATTCCTCTCAACGTGTGACTCACCGCTTAATCTACTGAACCATCCAATCAAAGAACTTGCAACTTCCAAATTTGCCTTGTGGTAGTTAAAGTAAACTCAGTGGAAGCATTGCAACTGGCTTGTGATCTTACAGTTACTAAGGTTTCTGTTCTGATCACAGAGCAATGATTCTGCTGGAAAATGGCTTCCTCATTGAAGACAGAGATTAGTGGTAGAAGGGTGTTATTCTGACAGTAAATTCATGATTAGTGGTGTTCTACAAGAACCAAAGGCGGGGCCTCTATGTTTTTGATATATACAAATGACTTGGATGAAAATAGATGGACGGATTAGTAAAATTACAGATAACACAAAGATTGTTGGAGTTGCAGCTGTCAAAGGATATTACAAAATAAAGATCTTTTACAGAAATTGGTAGAGGAATGACAGATCAAGTTAATCCATGCAAGTGTGAGCTGTCATGCTTTGGAGGGTCTAATGTAATGTAAAAGTATACAATTAATGGCAGGGCTTTTAACAGCATTGACGTGCAGAGAGATCGCAGGGTCTAAAACCGTAGCTCTCTGAAAGTGGCCACACAATTAAATGGGTTGGTAAAGTGGGCATATGGCATGCTTGCCTTCATTGGTTGGGCATTGATTTTAATAGTCAAGAACCATTTTGCACTTATATAAAATTTTGGTTAGACTACTCTCAGAGTATTGTGTGCAGTTGCAATTACCCCATTACAGGAAGAATGTAGAGGCTTTGGAAAGGGTGCTGAAGGGATTTACCAGGATGTTGCCCAGATTCAAGAGTATGAGCTATAAGGAGACATTGTACAAACTTGACTTGTCTTCTCTGGAGCGGATGATGAAGGGAGACCTGAAAGAAGTTCAGAAAACTATGCTAAGGCAGAGAAAGGGTAGGCAGATAGAGTCTATTTCCCAGCATAGAAATTGAGTACAAGAGGACATGCATTTAAGCAGAGGGAGAAAGTTTAAGGAGATGTGTGGGACAATATTTTCAAAACAAAAGAGTTGGATAAATGTTTGGGAACAGCATTTAATGGAAAAAAGTGTGAAATGATTATGGTCCTGAGCTGCTGGGGATAAGGAAAAAGGAGGGGATGCGGGAAGAAGACTTGCAAATGAAAATGGGCTTTGTCTTCCTTATCAATGGAGTTGGTTAAACTGTAAGTTTTTAATCTCTTGGCACTTTACAGTTTATTTAGTCAACCAAAAATGACAGAAGATGCAAGGTTACCTTATGCACTTGATGGAATAACTCAAACACATTAACACACAGAGATCTTTCTGAGTGAAATACTGAGGGCCATCAGGTGCTGTACATTGGCCTTCTTCAGTGACTTTAAGCAACGTAAATTCATAACTATTTGTTGTTTCAGCCACTCAGTCTAAATCATCCTGACAATTTTCAGTAACATTTACTCTCAAATTCCCAGAGTTCAGTTCTATCAGAAACAGACCATGAGCTGTCCTTGCTTGTGTACTTCCAGAATCTCCTGCTTCCTGATCCAGTTCATGAAGTTCCGCTCACATTTGAAGCAGCGTGGTACAGGCAACATCCAGAACTGAACATACCTTTTCCAAGAAAGGACCTAAAATGTGGTTGAATTCAAATGTAAGGAATGGATATCAATCTTTATTTCCTGTAAGTTCAGCATACAGTATACTAGTTTATCTTGTTCACTAAGTACATTAAAAAGGTAATATAGACTGACTCCAAATTACATAAGGATTCCATCCCTAAGAACCGTTTGTAAAACAATTTCTCCATTAGTCAAAAATATTGTTTTTCTATAGCTACCTAATTTGTATTACACTATATACAGTTGCACGAATTCTTTCAATTAATCGAATATTCACCTTAACATGGGGGTTTCCAACCTTTTTCGTACCATTGATCCCTACCATTATCCAACTGGTTGGGAACCCCTGCCCTAATGCTACCCATAATTTTTTATCCAGTCATTAAGGAACAATACAAAACATTATTAATATTATTTTTGTATTTTTATTTTCTTCTCAACTTAAGTTTGGTAATATCCAATGTACATGCAGAGCTAAGCACACTGATTTCTCAATTCCTGGGAACTTTGTGTTCAGTATTGTGGCTTTCTGGATAAATAAATATTGTTGTGTAGGCCTAATTGTTTAATGCTATTGTGTAGTGAATTTGGAATGATATCAGTTGCAGATATTACTTTTGGGACAATGAATACCCTGTTCATATTCCATAGTCTTTCAATTTCCTTTTCAATTCAACATATTGCTGGTGCTTCCTACTTCTTCATTTCTGTATGTTATGTGTATTTGGAGTGGCTCTATCTATTAAGTAAGCTATTCTTGCTTGTTTATCCTGTAATATTATATCTAGATGGTTATTATGGGTTGTCCTATCTGTAATAATGAATCAGTCATAATGTAATTTGTAGGACTCTGACTCTAGAACTGGATCAAGCTTGTATTTCTAGAAGGTATGGTATCTTTGTGAGTTTTTATTTTAAAGCAAGATTCTGGTGAATGATGTTTGCCACTTGATTGTGCCTGTTCAAATAATCAGATTGAGTTAAAATGCTGCAGGATGCGGTAATGTGTTGGATTGCTTCTGGCTTCTCTTGCAAATTTATTCATTTATAATTTGAATTTATTTGTCTTTTATTATGTATTTTTGATAATTATATGTGTTAATCACCAGGTCCAGTATTGCCACAAGGAAACTCTCTATTTCTGCAAAGACGTCTCCAACCTCTTCCTGGTCGACACCTAGTGCGCTCACATCATGGGGATGTACTCCATAGAGGTCATGTTCTTCCATTGGGTAACTTTTTTCTCCCAGCAGTGATGATTCCTTCATTTTTCTGCATTGTGCTTTCACTTGTTTAGTGGTGTGTATACTTCCTGCCAGAATTGCATATGATTGCATGGAGTTCTGAATTCTGTTTTTGCTGATGAAAATATATCCTTCAAAGTTTTATATGACCGTTGTGTAATTTTTTTAAATGTCTGTTATTCCTCTTCCCCCTTCTGTCCTCACTAGTGTTAATCTAAATGTGTTCGAGCATACACAGTGTTTTCTAAAATTTGTTATTTCAGTTCTAATTTTCACAGTGAATTTTGCAGAGCAGTTTTGGACCTAGATATTATGCCAAAAGAATATGTTATTAGGTTTCAGAAAAAGTATTTATTGCTTTTGTTATATTTTTACTATTGACCTCTGTTTGGCAGGTTAAGCCTTTGAGTAAATTCTGTGGTCAGCGGGGTTCCCTGGCACTCATACTGTCAGGATGCAAAACAGCTTTAACACTAGGAAGGCATAGGTGTGTCACGACAAGGTCCTGCTGTCCCTTGCTGACACACTGGAGCAAGAGAAGTGTAAAAAGAGACCAGCTGGCAGAAAGTCAAACAGGGCAGTCATTTCATGAAGGAGGGCCAAGCCAATCATATCAAAGAGGCCTAAGTCCAGTCTGCTGCAAACTGCCAAATCATGGGAGATGAGGGTTGATGAAGGGAGGAAGTTGCAGTTGAAGTGCAAACCACACTTTGACTAGACTGTGATCCACCAAAGACAAGAAAACCATCCTGGTGGAGCTCACAGTATCTTGGGAGGAAGGATGTGAGGAGGCTCTTGACAAGAAGGCCCTGAAGTATCATCCTTAGTCCAGGAGTGCAGGGACAAAGGATGGTAGACATGACTATTCCCCGTGGAGATCGTCTAAGAGGGTTCCCGGCAAGGTTGGCATGGAGGTTGTTGTATGCGCAGGGTCTTGATGAAAAGAGCAAGAACCAAGCAGCTCACAGGATGGGGGAGGAAGCAGACAGAACCTCTTGCTGGAGTTGAGCTAGAAGTCAGGAACAGATGGGCAGTGACTTGGCCGCCATTGCTGACTCGCCCACTGGAGAGTGTAGTGGTTAAGGGTTGAAACACTCGATGAAGGTTGGGCACCAGCTGACAACATCTGCTCCTGGTCAAAGGTTACGGTTACCTCATCAGGCAACTGTAGAGAGCACCCTGGTGGATGATGTAAACAAGCTTGAAGAATTTTTTTTACATTTTAGTAATTAATTTTGAAGGTCAGTAATAAACCCTCATTTAGAAAATCAAGAACCAGGAACAGTTGACATAGATTTGTTGAGGCAAGGTAACGACTGAATTACTTGACAGAATTTTTTTCAGGATATAGCACAGTGTCATGAGGGCAGATGACATAAATTTCAGCAGGGCTTCTGAAAAGGTCTCATATATGTGACAGGCTAGTTAAAAAGTAAAGATGAATGGGTTCCAAAGGTGAGTAGCCAAATTAATCCAAAATTGGCCCGGCAGCACGAAACACAGGTAATAATTAACAGATGTTTTCATGACTAAAAAATTATTATCATGATGCAGGACTCAAGCTTTTATTCCTTCTTGTATTTATTAATGATTTAGTCTTAAGAAAAGGGAATATGGTAATAAAGCTTGCCAACAGGACACAGATCAACCTTACGGTTGAGAGGAAGGAGGGAAGCTTTTATTTCAGATCATTATCAATAGCCTGGTTTAATAGAAACTTGGTTAATGGAATTTAATCCAAAGGAATATGAAGTACAAATACACAAGGGAAGTTATTTTAAATTATATCAAATTTGAGGGCAATAGGAAGGATACAGGAGTTTTGGATTACATATCTATGGATCCTTTAAGAGTTCAAAATAAGGAGAAAAAGCAATCAAAAACACAAATACAATACTTACCTTTATTAAAGAAGGTACAGAATGTAAGATCAGGTCATGGAGAGGGGGCAGGGTGTTATGTTTTCATTGTAAATAATGCTTCTTAGAAGGGTAAATTTACACTCCTGTCCTTCCAAGGCCAAAATATTTTCCCAAAGGTGTCATGATCAGAACTACTTTAGCTCTCATATGTGCTTTGTGTAATCACAGCATAACTTCTATCCCGAGCACTCCATTCATGCAGATGAAGATGTAGGGTTCTACTAGCCTTTTTGATTTCTTACTGCAATTTTCCCCTTTGTTTATATAAGGATGCCCAAGCTGCTTTGCTCCACTGATACTTCATGATTTTCTTTAGAAAGTACTCTGACAATTTTGTTAATCTAAAGTAAATACCTTCACATTTGGCTCCACTGAAATTCATTTGCAACTACCATTAATACTGCTTTGTAATTTAATACTTCCATTGACATTGTGAGCAGAGCCTTAATCTTTCCATCGTGGATAAACTGAGTGTGGTGAGCTCCATATACCTGTCTGGACATGCCCCCCCCCCCCCCAGCTGACTGCTCCTGTGGCTCCTCCCACGGACCCCGGTATAAAGGTGATTGGAGGCACAGCCCCGTCTCAGTCTCCAGGATGCAGTGTGGTGGTCACTTGCTGCTTGTTCTTTCTTCCAGCCAATAAAAGCCTATATCTCGCCTCACGGCTCTGAGAGTTATTGATGGTGCATCACTGAGAGAAATGACTTTCTATGTCTTCTTCTAAGTCATTGATAAATATTATAAGTAGTTACAACCTCAACACAAATCCTTGGGGAACACCATCATGCCTATTTGAGTATTGTCAATACCACCTTCTATCTCCAGCCATTCAGTCTAAAATTTTTTAGCTGGATACATTTAGTTATATTATGTGGTATATAAATGAGCAATCCCTAAGGCTACCAGCACAATGGCAGGATATGGCATATGAAAAACCACTCACTGATCCAAAATAAGAGTTGTCATGAGACCTCCATCCAGATGCTCAGAGTGTGACAGCTGACACTGTCCACCATGACTTTGAAAATGATCACCCCTCTATAGCTTTTTCTCTTCCTCCTCACAGGGCCTCCTATATAAAATTAATGAGGACCATTTCTTAACGTATGCCATTTGTCCCAAATTGGGTGTTGTGTGACAGACCACATTTGGTTAGGGAGCTTAAGTTGAAAGAACTCTTAGGAGACAATGATCATAATATGACAGCATTCACCCTACAGTTTGAGAAGCAGAAACTAAAATCAGATGTGTCATAATTACAGTGGAGTAAAGGGAATTACAGAGACACGAGAGAGGAGCTGGCCAAAGTTGATTGGAAGGGGGCACTTGAAGGGATGACAACAGATAAACAATGTCTGGAGTTTCTGAGAGCAATTCGAAAGAGTGTGACTGCCAAGAGAAGGTAAAAACAGTATAAAAGCAAAAGAGGGGGTCTATAATATAACAAAAGTTAATGGGAAATTAGAAGATTAGGAAGCTTTTAAAACTAACAAAAGGCAACTAAACAGCAATAAGGAAAGAAAAAATGCAATACAAATTTAAGCTAGTCAATAACATAAAAGAGGATAAAAAAAGTTTTTTCAAATATATTAAGAGTAAGAAACGTGAGTGGATATTGGACCTCTGGAAATTGACCCTGGAGAGGTAGCAATGGGGAACAAAAAATGGCAGGTGTATTTTGTAAGTATTTTGCATAAGTATTCACTAGCAGAATGGCAGAAATGCAAGAGTATCAGGGTGCAGAAATGAGTGTCATTGCTATTACAAAGGAGAAGGTACTTAGGAAGCTGAAAGGTCTGAAGGTAGACAAGTCACTTGGACCAGATGGACTACACCTCAGGGTTCTGAATGAGGTAGCTGAAGAGATTGTGGAGGCATTAATAATGATCCTTCAAGAATCATTAGATTCTAGAATGGTTGAGGAGGACTGGAAAATTGCAAAAGTCATTCCACTCTTCAAGAAGGTAGTGAGGAAGAAGAAAGGAGACCAGTCAGTCTGACATCAGTCATCAGAAGGATGTTGGAATCTATTATTCAGTATGAGATTTCGGGGCACTTAAAGACTTCTGATAAAATAGGTCAAAGTCAGCATGATAACAAAAGCAAGGATATAATGCAAAGGCTTTATAAGGCATTGGTCAAGTGGCACTTGGAGTATTGTGAGCAGTTTTGGTCCCCTGATCTAAAAAAAAAGCATTTCAGAAGGCCCAGAGGTGGTTTATGAGAATAATCCCAGGAGTGAAAGGATTAACATATGAGGAGCACTTGATGCACTGGACCTATACTCATTGGACTTTAGAATAACGAGGATCTCATTGAAGCCTATCAAATATTGAAAGGCCTAGATCAGGGTTTCTCAACTGGGTTTCCGTGAGAGATTGTGATTTAAAAGAAACGTTGTTTTTTGAACTTCGCACCATTTGCGAAGCTAGCACTTGCAGTGGTGGGCAGTGACCGAGCAGTCCCATTAGCAATCTTGTTAGAGGACTCTCAGCCCAGTAGGATCATGTTTATTTGCTTGAGACCATTCTCAGTTTTGACGCGAGGTAGGGCAGGACAGTAGGCTGATGGTGAGCACTGCATTGCATGGAGGGGAGGATGATAGGTTTATAAGCGGTAAGTGCTGTATTGCACAGAGGGGAGGACTGTAAGCTGCTAATTGGTGAGCGCTATGTTACACTTTGAGAGAGGTAGACTGATAATTGGCGTGGTGCTTTTTCCGAGCATTGAATGGATGGCCCAAATTGGTGGTGATGTCAGCCTCCTCCCCCCCTCAACTTCCCCTCGTGCACTGCCGACTGACTTATGGGAGCGAGCAAACTAACGGTGGAGTAGAAAATTGGAGGGAAATTTTCATTCTAGAGATAGTCCACTGTGACAATCTCTGAAGAGGAGATGCAAGAGGAGGATTCTAGGCCCAGGCCTAAGGACAATTCTGATAAGTTAATGATGAAGAATTACAATCTTCTGAGTCATTTCACTGCACTAGTGCAACAACAGACATAAAAAAGTTTTTTTTTACAAAGCTAAATCTACTTACACAACAAATATACAAAGTACAAACATAAAGAGTGGTACAAGATAGTGAATAAATTCAAATTAAAATGATTACTACTGCCTATAAAACAGACTGTTCGCTTTGTGACTGCATTCTCCCTCTCCAAGGACATCCAGGCAGTCGGCCCTGGCAAAGCCCTTAAATTTCCACTTAGAACCGTGAATGGCCTTAGCCAGGCTCAGGAGCAGATTCTCCTCACGGCCTGCCCCCTCCATACTGAGTGCCCGTATATGAGGAGGGCAGGGCTGAAGTGCAAGCTGAACCTGAGCAGCAGCCCCTTCAGATACTCAAACAGGGGCTGCAACCTCTCACCCTTCATGTAAGAGTGCTACAGTGACTCCTCTCGGCCACAGTAGGACAGGTGGATGGGGTGTCAGTGAATGTGTTACAAGGTACTGCCCTATGCAACGCCTTCCCACTCCAGGTCCTCAATATAACCCCTGCATAAACAGATTTCCACTGGGGATCTCCTCCACTGCGAGATGGTAAAACTGATCCCCAAGGCGAGTCTGGTAGGCAGACAAAGCACTGTACAAAAAATGCTTTGGAGCAGCACAGTGAACATCCCCGTGAGACAGCTCATGTTATGCAAGACCCTAACTCCTGAAGCCTATGTCCAACGAGCACTTCAGGCCCATCAGGTGCAGCCAAAACCACCCCCCCCAATTTCCCGAGCCCCCTCGAACCCACCGTGATAGGATGAGAACCCTCTCGCAGCCAGAGCACCGACCCCATCAGTGCAGGTGTAGCCTGTCTGGATGATACTCGACCCATACTCTCAACAGCTCTCAGCAAAAGTGCTGCGTCTGATGCTGTCAGCTGGAGCCTGCATGCCATCTCGGAGGATGGTCACTGTACAGATTCCTGGGGCAGAGAGCCAACAGCTGCGTACACACCCGCCCCCCCAAGATCCAGTACCGTAATAGAGACCCAATGCCTCCTGTTGCCCCAGAGGTCCATCAGCCTCTTCTGGGTCCTGGAGACAAAAAGCACTGGGTGGGACTAAAGTAATCAGCTACTATAAGTAGTTTCCATATCTTTCCAATGGAAGCTACTGATCAATGGGTTTTACAGGGATTCTGCTGATCCAAGTTGTCCTATTCCATAGTGCCGAGTCTGTGGCAAACAACGTACAAAACAGCAATGGCTCCAGCCAATGCCACCACACAAATCATGGCCATATGACACGTAAATTTACTGATGATTTTAAAAGACTTGGAATCTCAAAACAAACATTAAAGCTTTTGAAAAGAAAGTCACAGTGAGCAGAAGGACTCAGGAAGCAAGTTATTTAGAAGCTTTAAGACCAGTTCACTTGAGAATGTTTTTTTTTTAAATTGTGAAAACCTGGACAAAGAGCACACCAATCTCCTGCTACATATAGAAATCTGGTGGTTTAACAGAGGAAGAGTTCTCAAGAGGATATTTGAGCTGAAAGGTGAATTGCAGGAGTATTTTCAAGAAAATAGACCGGATTTTGCTAAGTGCTTTGAAGATGAGGAATGGCTGCAGAAACTAGCCCAGTTAACAGACATCTTTTTGGGTCAAACTTGACAGGACCAGTAGAATCAGCCTCTGCGAGACCCTGGAGAAAATGTTTTGACATCAAGTGACTGTCATAAGGTGGGCAATGAGAGCAGACCCAAATGCAAGACACAGACACTGGAGTACTGGGGACAGGACTAGGTGTATCAAGAAAGCAAGGGAAGTGGGGAACAAATGACGCTGGACAAGACACAGGCCCTGGTTGAGACTAGGATGCAGGGCCTGGTCTAGGACTAGACTAGGAAAGCGGGACCTGGACGAGGGACTAGGAACTTGGAACCTGGACAAGAACTCCAAGCCAGAGACTGGACGGGGATCCGGACCCTGGGACTTGACTCGGGCTCGGACTCTGGATCTAGGTGAAGACAAGACCTGGCAAAGCAACAGGACTGGAGGTGGGGGCAGGACGTGGGACTCCTGGGCTGGATGACATGAAGCTCAAGCTCAGACCTGGGAGACTGGAGCAGAGAGCCTTGGTCTTGGGAGACAGGAATGCAGAACACAGAGCCTTGGGAGATAGGAATGCAGAACACAGAGCCGGGACCCCTCCTTGGGAACAGGACGTAGGGTCAGGACTCATACACAGAAAGCTGAACATAATGAGACCGTTCCAACTCAAAGTAGCGGCAAACAGCCGAACTTACCTAGCTAAGGTGAGGACACAAAAAGACAGTTTCAAGCAATGAAAGATGGTTCCTTATCTAGACACAGCAAGGCTCCGGTGTTAGAACTTGACAGCGGGAGAGGATAGGCGAGGACGCAGGCGAGGCTCCAGGCAAAAGGTAGTAGGTGAGGCTTCAGCCAAGTGCTACAGAAAGAAGGGGAAGGGAAAGGAACAGTCCAGCCTCAGGGTAATAGCAGAGATGTCCTGGCTTACCCAACAGAGGCAAGGACAGGAAGGGACAGATCCAACCACAGGGTAACGGCCAAGCTGGCCTGACTTACCCCACGGAGGCGAGGACGGGATACTGATGAGACAAACCAGCCCCTACCCTCGAACCCAGGGCCACTTATACTTCCAGCCTCAAGACGAGCATCAGGTGCCTATGATTAACCCCAACTGAAACAAGGGACAGCCGGAAAACCTGGAGTCTGGAGTTGCGGAACGGACTGTGAACCGGAATGCAGACTTCACGGACTAGACCATGACAGTGACAAGATTCTTGGATTTAAAAGAAAACCAAATCTCTGGAAAAATCAAGTTGCAAAAGTTAATATTCAAATGTTTCCTTGAGTGTGAGGAAGGGGATCAGAACGTCTCGAGTCTTATTGAAAATCACCTGGAAGAACTGTAGGACAAAATTGAACAGTATTTTTTCCTCCCTTTCAGAACAAGTGTATGACTGGGTGAGGGACCCTTTCTCTGAATCTTCTGCTCAGCCTGAGAACTTGACTTTGAGAGAAGAGGAAGTACTTTGTGAGCTACAGTCTGATCATGCACTCAAGATGAGATTTACTAACCTGCTCCTGTACAACTTCTGAACTGCTGTGAAAGAAGAGTATCCTGCCATTCATAGGAAAGCAATGAATATTTTACTGCAGTTTTCAACTTCTTACCCGTGCGAGCAAGCTTTTTCTTGTTTAACAAGCAGCAAAGGCAAGGATAGAAATCTCTGTGTTTATCTCAAGTTTGACCCAAAATTGAAAAAAATATTGTTTGCCTTATGAGTTTTTAAAATTTATGAATGAGAAAGAAAGAGTAATTTCAAGAAAGGCAAGCTAAGTTAATGAAAAAATTTTGATAGTGTTTTGATAGAGTTGATAGTGGACGAAGGGAAGCCCCTTTCTTTAAAAAGGAAGACATCTCCTTTGTCCTAGAATGAAAGGCCTCATCCTGAGAGCAGATGCGGCAGAGGCAGAGGAATTGAGAGAAAGGCATAGCATTTTTGCAGGAGACAGGGTGGGAGGAGGAATAGTCTAGGTAGCTGTGGGAGTTAGTAGGTTCGTAGTAGACCGGTGGATAGGGTGTCTCCAGAGATAGAAACAGAAAGATCTAGAAAGGGGAGAGAGGTGTCGGAAATAGACCAGGTGCTATCCTTTGTCCACTATCAACTCTGCCTTTCATCGCGTCTCCCGTATTTCATGCACCTCTGCCCTCACCCCATCCCCCCACCAGCCCACCAGGGATAGAGTCCCCCTGGTCCTCACCTATCACCCGACCAGCCAATAGATCCAACGTATAATCCTCCATAACTTCCGCCACCTCCTACGTGATCCCACCACCAACCACATCTTCCCCTCCCCCCCACCTCTCAGCTTTCTGCAGGGATCGCTCCCTACGTGACTCCCTTGTCTATTCATCCCCCCCATCCCTCCCCACTGACCTCCCTCCGGGCACTCATCCCTGCAAACGGAAGAAGTGCTACACCTGCCCCCACACTTCTTCCCTCACCACCATCCCAGGCCCCAGACAGTCCTTTCAGGTGAGGCACTACTTCACCTGCGAGTCAAGCTGAGGTGATATACTGTATCCGGTGCTCCCGATGTGGTCATTTATACACTGGGGAGACCCACCGCAGACTGGGAGACCGTTTCACTGAACACTGGCGCTCAGTCCTCCAGCAGTGGCGGGATCTCCCTGTGGCAACACACATCAGTTCCACAGACCACTCCCACTCCGACATGTCTGTCCATGGCCTCCTCTACCATCAAGATGAGGCCGCACACAGGTCGATGGAGCAATACCTTATCTCCTGCCTAGGTAGCCTCCTTCCTGCCGGCATGAACATCCAACTCACTGACCTCCGTTGATACCCCTGCCTCCCACCCTTACCCCCATCCCTATCTATTATTTTAGTCTGGTTCTCTTTCTCTCTCTTTTCCCCCCTCACTATAATCTCTCCCCCCCCAGTCCTACCTTTCTTTGTCTTTTATTTCCCATAATTCTCCACCTTCCCCCTAGCCCATTTCCCTCCAACCTATCACTTCCCAGCTCTCTACTTCATCCCTCCCCCCCCCCCCCCACTTCTTATCCCCCCTTGACCATCCTGTGTTACTTCACTCCTGATGAAGGGTTTCGGCCCGAAACATTGTTATTACCTCCTCCCACAGATCCTGTCTGGCCTGCTGAGTTTTGCAAGCATTTTGTGTTATTTCATTTATTTCCAGCGTCTGCAGATTCACTTGTGTAAGCTAAGTTTAACTGTCTTTTTTTTTGGAAGAAAGTTTGGCTAAAAATTCCTCCTCCACTCAAAGAGCATTGATGATCATTTTTTGATTAACATATCTCCACTTACTGATCATGCTAAAGTATCGTGAGCTCTAGATATAATTATTTTAATGAGGAGTTCCATGAGACCTGAAAATTATTTCAAGGGTCCCTCCAGGGCAAAAAGGTTGAGAAATGTTGGCCTAGATAGCATGGATCTGGAGAGAATGTTTCCTATGGGGGACTCTGGGACCAGAGGACTCATCCTCAGAATAGAGGGACATCCATTTAGAACAGGGATGAGGAGGAATTTCTGTAGCCAGAGGGTGGTCAATCTGTGGAATTCATTACCTCAGATTCCTCTACAGGTCAAGTCATTGGGTATATTTAAGACATATGCTGATCGATATAAAAGAAAGGATGTAATACTGATGTTTTATAAGGCATTGGTCAGATCTCACTCTGGAGTATTCTGAGTAATTTTTGGGTTTCTTATCTAAAAAAGGATGTGCTGGGCTTGGAGAGGATCCAATGGATGTTCACAACAATGATCCCAGGATGGGATCCCTTTAAAACTTATCAGATATGGAAAGCCTAGATAGAGTGGACAGAGAGGATATTTCCTGTAGTGAGGGACTCTAGGACCACAAGGTGCAGCCTCAGAATAGAAGGGTCTCCCTTTTGGACAGAGATGAGGAATAATAGTTTCCAGTAAGATAGGGTGCCAACCAAAGGTATTATTGTCTTTTAAAAATGTATTTGTTTAAATTGCAAGACCCTGCTTGACATTAAGCACTTAAAGGTCAACCCCATCAGAGAGTTGTTCATTGGTGGAGAAACTGAAGCAGCTGGACTTTGTGTGACCAGGTTGCTGGAGAGGCTATGGAGTAGGTATGCAACCAAATAGTAGGTGATGATCCTTGTCGCTTTTCTTGTGATTGCAAGACTCCGTTGAACTTCGATAATGTGGAATGCTGTAAGTCTGGTTTGCTGGTGAATGGTAGAGAAGCTGTGGGGCCTCAGTCATAGAGAGGACTAGGTCTTAAGCTGTGGTGTCACCTTTTTGTGGCTGTCCAGGAGAGGGACTTTGGAGCTGGTGCTGATGCTGCCCTCAGTGTTTCAGTAGGTGGAGGATAATCTGTGTTGTATTTGGCTATAAGACTCTTGCGGCATCCATAGATACAAGATCTTGGATTGTTTTTTTTTTGTGTGTGACTGTGTTTTACTGCTATCTTGTATGTGCTGTGTGGTTTCAGTTGTAGGAAGGACTGGGCCTCAGGCAGGGTGTTACATGTTTGCAACCAGCCAGAGAAGCATTGAAGTTGGAGCTGCCCTCCACTGTTCACTTGGCAGAAGACAATCTGTATTGTGTTCCGCTGCTGATTTGGACTATCTTTTTTTACCTTTTTGACTGTATTTTATTACTATCTTATATGTGCATTCATCTGTGTATGACTGTTGGTACCGTGTTTTGCACTTTGGCCCTGAAGTAACGCTGAATGGTTTGGCTGTATTTGCGGGTATTTGTGTACAGCTGAGTGACAATTAAACTTGAACTTGAATTTCTTCAGCCAGACGTTGGTGAATCTGTGGAATTCATTGCCACAGATGGCTGTAGAGGCCAAGTCATTGGTAATATTTAAAGCAGAGGTTGATTTTTTTTTATTGGTAAGGACATCAAAGGTTACAGGGTGAAGGCAGGAGAATAGGGCTGAGAGGGATAATCAATCAACCATGATGGAATGGCAAAGTAATCACGATGGCTTCATTCTCTCCTCTGCTCCTATGTCTGATGGTCGTATGGTCAAGTACAAGGACACAACTGAAGATCACGATAATACAGTTTAAAGCACCATTGTGACTAATTTCAACTGTATACCTGAATCAGCATATTAAGCTGTGTCTTGTGCAGTTTTTATAATTGAACACTACAGCTTTACTCTTGCCCTAAATCTCTGTGTAATGCAAATTTGATATATTATGTCTACTAAGGCCCTTATGTCCAATTAAAGTGTTTAACACATAAGAAATCTGGCATTGAATTGTTTTAAAGGGATTTGCATGTTTTACATGGAGCAGAAATATGTCGTTCTTTGGAGCTGGAAGGTTTGAAGAGACAATTGTCCATTACTAAGTTGAACAAGTTAATCAGCATTTTTGTAAGAGCACATCCTGGACTCCACCTTCTCTAGCAAGCTTCTTAAGTCCATAACTTGCAAAATCTTTGCACATCTCTACAAATTGAGTCAAGATTTCAAGAGAGACACTGTACACCAAATGAATTGAATAATACTATTAACGTGTACATGATCAGAGGCCTGAAGTTCAGGTCCTGGGTGGGTACCGAAGATTGAAGCCTGAAAGTTGTCCAGACATACAGCTTAAAGCCCAAGTAGCCAATTGGAAGTCAAGAAATCAAGGCCCAATGTCCAGAACCCAGAGTCTGATGGAGGCTGAAGACAGTCTGCCCTGCGGTTAGAGGACTGCATGTGTGCACTGGGAAGATTGCACAGGTTTATTTTGCTGTTACTGCTTTGTCTCGAGGTGTGTTCTGTGTTGTTCTATGGAGCATGGTGGGCATGCTACTGTGGCATGAGAATGTGTGGCAACACTTGCAGGCTGCCCCCAGCACATCCTTGTGTCTGTTGGCCATTAACACTAGTGACACATTTCACTGTGTGTTTCGATGTACATGTGATAAATAATTTTACATCTGGCCTCAGTTTTAAGATCTCAACGTGCAATGTGTGATATCCACTGAAAGAATCTAAGTACTCATCAGAACTTCATCAATCACATTTGACAAAGGCTCAAGCTCCGTCACTTACAAGGGCAAGGGCTGCAATTATTTATGTCTTGTAATACTTGCAAGGTAGAGTTGAAGATATGCACACTCCACATGTGAAATACATTACTATTCGCCAATGGTTCCTCATTCACATGATTAAATCTGCAACATGCATTAAAACATTCATCATCACTGGCTACATCATCAAGAAGGAATTTATCTGAATCCTCAAATGGATTTACGGGTTATCATTAGACAATAACCAGAGCAGCTTTTCTGACAACATATAAATCTATAAATAATAGTGCCTCATTAATATTATGTATGCAATTGGCTTAGTAAAAAAAATGTCAACATGAATAATCATGCTTCTCAAACCCAGATTACAATTCCCCATTGTGAAATTCAAATTTAAGATACTGTATGTCTGAGCAATTCACAGATATTGTACCTCAAATTAAATAACTGAAGGCTTGTCTCAAGTGTTTTCAATGCCCAGAATGCAAGTGACAATCGTTATTGAGAAGATGATAATTTTAAATGATGAATTGAGAAACAAGGTTTATCCTGGACCTTATAAAAGAGCATCAGAAAACTGTTTTAAAGTGAAAATCTGAAATGATCCATTTGAGTTGCTAATGGTCCCATGCTAAGTTCATTTGCCCTCACACTGTGCTAGAGTCCACCCACTGAATTCATAAACCATTGAATGCAGGTGGAAGCAGTAACAGAACTGTAAAGACAAAGTGAGAATTACAATTCTGAAACCTCCATTCCTATTCCAACAAAAAAGCATACATCTGTCAATGTTACCTTTCCACCGACACATAACTGTCGATGTGGAAGGGCACTTGATCAACAACATCAGGCTAATTTAAATATTAGAGATTCTGCAGGTGCTGGAAGTGTAGGGAGAATATACTGTGATCAGTGCAAGATTAGTGTAAAAGCATACTTAATGGTTGTCATGCACTTGGTGGAATGGAGGACTCAATGTTGTTGTAGTATTAATCATTTTAATAATTATTCAGAATATTGCATTGCTGATAATAAACCATAGATTAGTATTTATAAAATCACCAAAATTCTTGCTCTTGATTTTGCACTACTTCCAAAACCTATGGTGTTAGGTTTTATATGAGTCTTTATATAATTACCATTTGGTATCAGTCCTTTAAAGTTTCTGAAATAAAACCAGCAGCTGAATGAAGTTAGTCCAGTGCTCAATGTGAGTATCACCCGATCAGACTTTTTATGAACTCAAACACTCAGCAAATGTAAAAGGCGGCACCCCATAACAATCGCTATCTACTTGCCAAGTTATATTACAAATATTGTTAGTCTTTCCAAGGATAGTCATCATCTTTGGTATTAATTGATGTAGAGAAAATGTGCATACAGGTAGATGTCAAATGCAAATCAGCAATAATGACAGTGCCCACTGACCAACAAGGTTACGTGTGCAGAGTATACAAAGTATGTGAATGAATTTACATTGATTTCACATTCCTAAAAAAGGTCCACTCATTCTTGTGCTTTAGGAGCGGGCTGTTTCAGTGCAGTCAAGATGGCTTTCAAAATGGCAGCAAAGGCCACAGCACCTGGGTCAGGTCGGGTGAGCTGGGCTGAAGAAATATAACTAGCCCGTCCTGCCTTTGCCTTCATATTTTTTGTAGATTCTGCAGCTGCTTCAGCTTTCTGGAAATAGAAAGAAGAAATGAAAAGACAACAATCCACAATCTACAATGTAGTCTCTAAGTACACTGCTCAACGTAGTCTTGGGATCAGAGTATCTGGCCTGAATACGCAGAAAAATTTGCCATCCATACATCATGTACTGTGTTGACCATTGGTCTGTCCACTTACATTCAAACAATTACAAGCCACCCTGGCATTATAAACACATGGTTTATAGATAATCGTACATATGAATGCCTGACATACATATATATGAACACATGGTTTATAGATAATCGTATATATGTCAATAGCCTGAGATAAATGTATATGAACAGCAGACATAGTTTCTTCTCTCTCCAGCTATAGCAGTTGTTCATTCTGATCAGTCTCATGTGCTGTTGATGTCATTTATCATAATAACGTGGAAATATGGTGACCACGTTAAGTGATTTTAATCAATGATTCAATTTAATATCAGAGAATGCATACGGTATATAGCTTTAAATCCTTACTCTTTGCAGACATCCTCAAAATAGAAAGAAAAAACCCCAAAGAATGAATGGCAGAAAATGTTAGAACTTCAGAATGCCCTACTCCTCTCCCATGCACAAGTAGCAGCAAAATGATCAACCCTCCCCATCCTCCTCCCCCCACTTGCTCCAACAAAAGCATCAGCCCCCACCATCCACCATGCAAGCAATAGCAAAGCCCCCAGAGACTGTGCTCTAGAGTCCATCAAAACTACTGTTCATCCCAACATCTCAGACAGGCTCCCTTGCTCTCACAACTTAAGGATGTCTGTAAAAATAGAACCTACTCTTTACCCAATGATGGAGAATGCATGTCATGGAGCAAAGCAATGAGATTCAAAGGGGAAAATGAAGTTATAGTTTTAAATTATTATTATATCCTTTCAGAGCATGTCTTGGAGGTACATAAATATTAATACAATGCTAATGACTAAAAGCTATTAATGTATGAGAGAGGGAGAGGGAGGAGAGGGAAGGAAGGAAGGAAGGAAGGAAGATCTGTATTATCTAACTTCTTCTGATGGTGAAAATTTAGCCCAAATAACCACTTTTCTCATTTTGCCCAAAGAGTGGTGGAAGACTAGTCAAATATAGTGAATGTTAACAGGTTCTAAATTGGGGCAAGACAAATTATGAAGGTATTAGATAGGAACTTGAACAGGTTATTGGGATAGGCTGTTTGCAGGTAAAGGGATGTCTGACAAGTGGGAGTTTTTTTATAAGAGTAATACAAAGAGCTCAGAGACAGCATGCTCCTGCTAGAGTGAAAGGCAAATCTGGTAGAATAGAACCCTAGTTTACAAAAGTGTAATGTACAGACAGCTGAGATCAAATGAAACCTATGAGTACAAGAGATGTAGGAGTACACATAAGAGGGGAATGAGGAAGGAAAAAAATGGGCATGAGAGAGCTTTAGCAGTTAAGGTTCAGAGATTGTACAAGTTATTAAGAGCAAAAGAGTTCCCAGGCAACTACCATTAAAAAATGCGGATAGGCGAGTATTAAATGAAAATTTCTCTTCTGTATTTACTGTAAAGCCGACCATGGAGGCTCAGGAATTAAGGGAAACAAATAAAGTACTGGAACTTATCCACATTTCAAGAGTGCTTTTGCTCTTAAGGTGGATAAATGAACAGAGCCTAATCAATTGTATTCCAGGACATCGAGGGAAGCTAGGGAAGAAGTAGCAGAGACATTTGCATCATCTTTAACCATGAATGAGATACTGAAAAATTGTTGGGTGGCTAATTCCATGCCTTTATTTAAGAAAGGTTGCGAGGAAAGCCAGGGACCACAGGCCAGTGAGCCTAACGTCAGAGATAGAAACACAACTAGAATGTAGTTCTGAGTGATCAGATCCATCAAAACTCTGGAAGGGAAAGGACTGATCAGGAGTACTGTCAATGCAGACAAAAGCAGGACCTTGGTGATCTGGAAGGCTAGATCACATGAGATCTAGGGTGATTTAGCCAACCAGTACAAAATAGGCTTAGTGGAAGGACTCAGTTGTTATTCAGATTAGATGCCTGTGAGCAGTGGTGTGCCACAAGGATCAGTTCTGGACCCTCTGTCATATGTCATTTACATTAATAATTTGAATGGCAATATTGTTAACATGGTTAGTAAGTTTGTGGATGGAAATTGGTATTGGACAGAGAAGAAGGTTATCTAAGATTAGAGCAAGATCTAGGTGAACAGAGCAAGCAAACTAATGAATAGCAGATGGAATTTAACTCCAGTAAATGTTAGATACTGCATTTTGGTCAATTAAACGAGGGCAAGACTTATGGAATAAATGGTAAGACCTGGAGAGTAGAACAGAAAGAACTGGGCTCAGAGAATCAGGGAGCATAGCTTCCTGATAGTGGTGCTGTTGGACAAGGTGGTGTAGAAATTGTCTGGCGCACTTGACTTCACTAGTCAGGGCAGAGTACGGAAGTTGGGACATCATGTTACAACTGTACAAGTCAGAGTATTATGAGCAATGATTGTTTATAGGAAGGATGTCATTAAGCTGCAAACGATGCAAAAAGGATTCATGAGGATGTTACTGGGAATGGAGGACTCAAGTTATAAGATGAGGCTGGGACATTTTTCCCTGGAGCATGGGAGATTAAGAGGGAACCTACAGAGGTATATATAATGAGACATGTACATATGGTGGATGCTCACAGTCTTTTTCCCAAGTGTAGGGGAGTATAAAACTATAGAGCATAGAAGGCGACGGGGGAAAAAAGTTTGAAGGAACATGAAGGGAAACTTAGATTCCAAAACACCGAACAGAATTAGGACATTTGGCTCATTGAGTCTGCTTCACCATTCAATCATGGTTGATTTATTTTCATTCTCAACCCCATCCTCCTGCCTTCTCTCCATAACCTTCAACAACCTTATTAATTAGGTCCTTACTAACCCTCGCTTTAAATGCTTCAATAATTTGACCTATACGGCCATCTATGACAATGAGTCGTACAGATTCACCACCCACTGGCTAAAAAAAAATTCTCCTCACTTCTGTTCTAAAGGGATGTCATAGTATTCTGATGCGGTGCCTTCTAGTCCTAGAATATTAGAAACATTCTCTGCATGTCCACTCTATCTAGATCTTTCAATATTTGGTAGGTTTCAATGAAATCCCCCTCTCATTCTTTTAGATTCCAGCAAGTACAGGCCTAGAGCCATCAAACACTCCTCATACATTAACCCCTTCATTCCCAGGATAATTCTTGTGAACCTCCTCTAGACCCTCCACAATGGCAGCAGGTCCTTTCTTATATAAGGGGCCCAAAACTGCTCACAATACTCCAAGTGCGATCTGACCAATGCCTTATAAAGCCTCAGTATAACACCCTTGCTTTTATATTTCAGTTAATTCTAACATTGCATTTGCCTCCCTTATTACTGTCTTAACCTGTAGCATTATCTTCCTTCAAAATACTTCTTCACCTTTGGATTGTATCTATCATGCACCTTCCGAATTGCTCCCAGAAACTCCAGCCATTGCTGTTCTGCTGTCATCCCTGCTAGTGACCTCTTCCAATCAACTTTGGTCAGCTCTCCTCTCCTGTCTCTGTAACTCCATTTCCTCCACTGTAATATTGATACATCTGACCTAAGGGTTCCTTTACCTTAAGCTCTCTAAACAAATATTTATTCATATAAAGGGTTGTTAGTGGGTGGAACAAATTGCCAGAGAAAGTGATTGCGGAAGGTATAATAACAACATTTAAAAGACATTTGGACAATAAAATGGATTGAAGAGACCTATAAGAATATGGGTCACATTGAAACAAAGGGCACTAGCCCAGATAAACATTTTGGTCGGCATGAAAGAGTTGGACCCAAGGGCTTGTTTCCATGCTACATGACTCAATGAAATACAAAAAAGTCTGTTATACATATAGATATTTTCCAACAAGTGAACCTGATATTGGTCATAACTGGAGCTGCAACTGCTATTTGCTTCCTAAACATGTATGAGAACAGGTTGTCTCTTACCTGCACAGCTTCAGCTAAAACTTGCAGTACATTGTCACTTTCATCTGTCATATTGTGTAGTATGTCTGCAGCAGCACACATCGGGTCAAGCTAATATAGAGGGGAAAATGAAACATCATTTGGAATACAAGCAAAAATTAAGCCCATGTGCAGCCAATCCTCTAAAGTTTGGTGTGACCTTTTCCATTCTTTAACCACCAGTGTAGTAGTGGTTTGAGCGGAACATTCCTGCTATTTTGGTTCAGACAAAATCAACTGCAAAAACCTTGAAAGAGAACTGAATGCCCATATTGTAGTAAGTTTTCACCTTCAGCAAATATGCTCCACCTCCTGGAGCATCAAACCACTCCCTGAGAGAACTAAGGTATCAGTTGCACTTTATGGCAGTGAAATACATTCAAAGCAGGAATGCTGACTGAACAGCTTTCATCTTTATTGTCTTTGATATACTGCATCTTTGATCTAACTTGGGACCAGCATGTTACCAGCAACCAAATATATGCTCAAGAAGATTTTTCATGCTGGTATGATGGTTTTGATTGGGGGATGTTGAACAAGTACTTTAAAATTGTGCACTCGAGGGTTTGCTCCAGAAGCAAATAAAGGATTAACTTTTGTTTTGAAATCTCAAAGCTTTTTTTGACTGACAATGTAAAACAAAGGCTGTAGAAGTCTAACATTCCCCCTTGATGATTAGAATCAACTCTGTGATAAGCATCTAGATTCAAGCATCAGAACACAAGCTGGGACAGTGAATGCTACAAATCATGACAGTATACAGGTTTTGCAGACAAACCTGAAAGAAGGTTGTGCTTATTGCAAGGATGTGTATTCACTGCGGGAAAAACAGCCACTTTTGGCTTAGGCTTTTCCCTCACACCAAAGCTTGGCGACTTTGTGTCAGGACCCATAATTTGCCAGTGTGTTGGTAGCCGTCACCTTAGCCTTGAAGAAATGTCTCGAAAATCAACAATGTAAATCAATCATGAAATCTAAAATCAGCTCCTCTCAATAAGTCAACTTTAATTTCAGGGAAATTAAAAGTTTTTATTTTGGAAGAACCTATAATTACTGTTTGCAAATATTTACTTTAGCATAAGGAAACATTCCAAGGTCATTGACAATGAGATTTACAGGAAGATGTTGCTTCCTGTTTGGCACTGTTGCCTGCCACACCTCTGACAGTGCCCTTAGGTCAGCTGTAGGGTCATTAGCTGGGAACCACTGCTCATTGATGTTTAACTCCTTAGCCCTGGTACATCTCCTGGTGGCGGAGCGATGGAAACCACCGCATGCAACTTCCAATGGGGTTCGTCAGTTCCCCCAGTCCTTCCTCCTCAGCCACAGCCAAAAGGACAAAAATTAAAGAATGAAATTAGGGAAGGCAAGTTACTGAAAAAGTTAGGTTTTAGAGAGGATATTAGCATGAAGAGCCAAGGGCGGCACAACAAGGCCTTACATGGCTTAAGGAGTTGTCATCCATACAAGTAAGCAAGTAGAAGGATAAATGGAGAAAGGGCTGGAGGAGGTTGCATTTTTGAAAGATGAAGTTATGGAGGCATTTGATCACAAAAATAATTTCAAAAGCAAAATCATTATGCTTTATAAACTTCTGGATCATTCTCTCCATGAACTAAAAGAATATTTAAAAAA
Source organism: Hypanus sabinus (assembly GCF_030144855.1). Lineage (NCBI taxonomy): Eukaryota > Metazoa > Chordata > Chondrichthyes > Myliobatiformes > Dasyatidae > Hypanus > Hypanus sabinus. The sequence goes on from NC_082712.1 coordinate 126,953,346, forward strand.
ATCTTTGTAATAAATTAAATCCTCTTGGCAACTTTAATTGCATTGAATACACTGGACAAAGATTTTGCTTCCTGAATACTTTTGAGTGTATCTTATGAACTTTGACTGCTGTTCATGAAAATCACCATGAGATTTCCCTATCATGCATCATTTAAAAATTGTCTATATTTATTATTTCTTTTAATAATTCAAGTCAATTAAAATGTTGCCCACAATGTAAGCTGAAAAGTTTTTTCTTATCTTGGGCAGGTGTGCCTGGGCAGGACAGATGCTGCATGGCAGGACATATTTTAGAAAAAGCTATGAAAACATCACACACAGCATTCAATGTACTGATTTTATATGTATATTGGTTTGCAGTCATGCTGGTTTACATGCTCCACGTGCGTAGCATAGTGTATATACTCATTATAATAAAGTAATGTGCTTGTGATAGCAAAATGTCTCACCAGTGTTGAAACTGGCATTATATTTCCTGTTATATTTTTAGCAAGTATACACTTAAATCTCAAAGACGGAGCATGACTTCTTTTATTAAGAAAGCCTATGGGGTCTTTTTTGGGTGCAAAATTGGTGACCAAGACAAAGCCTAGACTCCTCACATTTGTTGTACAACATGCACTGTCGATCTGAAGAGTTGGCTCAGAGGTACTCAGAAGTCATTGCCATTCGCTGTCCTGACGATATGGCTAGAGCAGAAGGATCACGTGACAGCTACTTCTGTCTGACCAGTGTATCTGGCTTCTCTGCTAAAAACGTAATCAATTGAATACCACAATCTTCCTTCAACCGTGAGACCTGTGCCACATGATAGTCTTCCAACACGAGAGCCATTAGAAACATGGTGTCCAGAGGAGACAGACAAAGATGCCATAATACATGAACCAAAATTGAAAATTACACTGATGCTGACACAGATCTTGAACCCTTTATAATTCATAACCCACATCTGGTAATTCAATAGGAGTTAAATGAGTTTGTCAAAGGAATAAGCAGAATTACTGGTTCAAGGTTTCAAGGATGGAATTTGCTGTAACCAGGAACAAAGATTTCCATGAAGGATTTCAATATATGAGACTGATGTTTCCCAGATTCCAAGATTAAGGAAGGCATTTTTGTCGGTCTACAAATCAAACAGGACATCAATCACAGGCAATTCGAAGAACATCCAGTGGGACTAGAGAAAATCGCATGAAGCCATTTGAGGATGTAGCTGAAAAATTTCTTGACAACTACAGAGCATCAAACTACATGCAGCTGGTTGACTACATGCTTCAAGAATACAAATCCACAAAGTGCAACATATCACTAAAGATTCATTTTCTGCATTTCCGTTTAGACCTCTTCCCTGCAAATCTTGGCACTGTCAGTGATGAGCATGGCGAAAGGTTTCACCAGGACATTGTACTCATGGAGAAGTGATCTCAAGGCAACTGGAAACCATCAATGCTGGATGATTACTGTTGGAAACTTAAGTGAGAAGCATCAGACACTGAGTACGCTTATCATCAGTAAGACATTTCTAGCATTAGCACCATTATGCAATAAAAGTTAATTTCTTGTTTTTCCAAATTCATATGTGATACAGGTAGCCTGAAATTATATTTGTGTTCAGCTTCAAGTGGTCTATCATAACCAAAAAAATTCTGAAGAAGCAATATTTTGAAAAAATTGCTGTCCAATGATATCACCTCATATTTATTTTGTCTGGGTTTTTGCACAAAGGGGATGGAGAATCAACATTTGGGGTAAGTTTTTCCACATACCAGGTGTTGTACATGAAGTGTTAACAGGACAAGAACCTCTATCATCATGCATTCTTTGACACCAGACTGAGTGAATCCCAAATTCAATACCATAAAGGACCACCTTGGATTGTCACCTTGACGTGGTGCAGAAGCTTGCGTGGTCCTGAGATCCTGAGAGTGATGGCGTCTGGAGCTATGCTCCTGGTAGGGTCACCATGGCGGTAAGGTCGAGGGTGAGGTCCCTGACAAAGAACAATCCAACCAAGATCTCAACGGTAGAACAGGTGGACGAAGTTACTTCGAACTCAATGGCTGTGAAGGCAGATGAAGGCTGCAACAAATCCATCAGCTCCAGTCGCCATGGTTTCCATGCCATTGGAATCAATTTGTTGATTTGTGAAGTATCTTGTGCTTCTTGGAGGGCAACATCAAGTACACGTTAAACAAATACATGCACAGGCGTCTTCACTCTGTGGAAATGGAATGAAGACCATCATTCTCAACCTCGAGGGATAGCCACGACGACGACCATAAAGGATTATTAAACCTGGTGGCTTCCAGGTCTGCACGACTCAGAAACAAGAAAACATTTGCAGATGCTGAAAATAAAAGCATCATACACAAAATGCTGGAGGAACTCAGCAGGCCAGGCAGCATCCATGGAAAAGAGCATAGTTGACATTTCAGACGAGACCCTTCATCAGGACTGGAGAAAAAAGGATAAGGTGTCAGAGTTAGAAGGTGGGGAAAGGGGTGGAAGAAACACAAGGTGATAGGTGAAACCATGGGGTGGGTAAAGGGATGGGTGAAATAAAGAGCTGGGAAGTTGATTGGTGAGGAGATAAAGGACTGGAGAAGGGGGAATCTAGAAGGAGAGGACAGAAGGCCATGCAAGAAAGAAAAGTGGGTAGAGAACCAGAGGCAGGTGATAGGCAGATAATGTAATAAGGTGTGAGAGGGAAAAGGGAATGGGGAATAGTGAAGTAGTGTGTGCATTATCGGAAGTTCGAGAAATCAATGTTCATGCCATCAGGTTGGAGGCTACCAGATGGAATACAATGTGTTGCTCCTCAAACTTGAGTGTAGCCTCATCATGACAGTAGAGGAGGCCATGGAGTGACATGTTGGAATTGGAATGGTAAATGAAATTAAAGTAGTGCACAACTCAGTGTAGGCAACCCTCACATTACTGCCATTCAAGTAACAGAAATTCACTCTTACAGAATTCACAAATCACAACTCAGAAAGGAGACATGGAATAACATTCAGCCTCTTAGAATTTGTGTGAAACATACTACATTAATCAACAATTTTTTTCCAATTTACAGTTCTTGATGCATGCACAAATGACGAAGCTTCACTTTATGTAAAATCATGATACAAATTGCTCTCTAGGAATGTACTCCCTCCATGGCAGTTGCCAGTACTTACAGTCACTGATTTATCTGACAACAAAGCCACTAGGGCTAAGAGGCAGAATATCCCTCTGAGGTCAACGTAAGACCAATGGTCTAAATTAAATATCCTTACTGTCTGCTGTAATATCTGTTATTCTCAGTACTTCCCTTTAATTGGATGTTTTCAAGCATAAATTGCAGAACTCACCATGGTCCTGTCTCCTAGCTCTGCGCCTCCGTACCTGCCCAGAAATAAAAATATTAGACATTTTAGACAAGTATTATAGTCACATCAGCAATCCAGAAAGAGGAATCAAGCCAGAAAACATTTAATCCCAAGCAAAATACAAAAATAATTCAGCACTACAAGAAGATCTAGAATCTTTGGACCAGGACTGTTCGCCAAATACTAAAATTGAAAAGGTGTTATATTGGTATATACATATTAAATTGTTGCAGAGGAAATTTTGTTTTTCCATATTTAGTCCCTAAGACTTCATGAATTTTATTTTATTTTGACAGAAGATTTTAAACATTCTGGATCAGCATTTCTGCTTTAGGAGGCTAAACATTATTTTAAAATGTGAATAAAAATAACATTTATAAAAATAATCTCTAATATATGTATGTACTTTAAGAAAAGTGTTAATTAATCCAAAAATAGTTAGTACTGGGTATCCTAAAATGAAGTATTTAACCTAAGAAATACAGTACTGAGCAGAAGGAGATAATTTTCTACCTAGACTTCTTGTACTTAAACCGATCACCAAACCTGAATGCCACTGATTTAGCCCTCAACAGATTGCAGATCTCATGGTTCATCCAGGGTTTCTGAATAATTTTGTGGAGACACACTCACCTATGACTGTTTTTTATGGAGTGCATGACAACCATGGTATATTCCATCAGATCCCCTGATGAGTCATCGAACACAGCGCAGTCTACTGACTCAAAGCAATCCTGTAGTCGCGCCTCAGCTCCTGCAACCACCTCTTTGTTGTCATTATCTCTGGAGTTTGTTTTTCAGCCTCTATTTGTACACAGGTAGGAAGAGGACAGCTGGGTGATCAGATTTCTCAAAATGCGGTCTAGACATGGAACAGCAGTCATTCCTATTGTAGTGTAACAATGGTTGAGTATGTTGGGAAGTCTAGTGCTGCGGGTGATATGTTGATAATAATTGGGTAGAGACTTCTTCAAACAAGCCTGATTGAAGTCTTTGACTATGATTCCAAAGGTATCAGGGTGGGCAGTTTCTTGTTTGCTAATCACAGCACTCAAAACATTGGGTGCTTGTTTACACCTGCTTCTGGCGATATATAAACTATGGTGAGGATCACAGAGAAGAACTCTCTTGTTAAGTAGAATGGTCAAGCACTTAAGCATCAGATGATCCAGGATGGGGGAGCAAGAGTGTGACAAGCCTGTAATGTCCGAGCACCACAAAGAGTTTATCATGAAGTACAAACCCCCACCTTCTGCCTTCTCCGAATCAGCAGTCTGATCCATCTAGTGCATCCAAGTCTAACCAATGTACCTAGGTAGTCAGAAGTGAGCCATGCCTCCGTGCACTCAGAATACAATTCCTCATTTCACTGCGATACAGCAATCTTGCCCTTAGGTCCTCAATGTTGTCCTCTAGCGACTGTACATTTGCTAACAAGATGCAGGGTAGATAGGGTTTCATTCCTCAGCATTTCAGTCTGGCTTGGAATCCTCTCCTTCTCCCTCTCTTTCAGCCACGGTGGTGTACCTTCATCTGCTGAAAGGTGCTGTACCACGCTTGAGGGTTAAATCTGCCGAGTCCTTCAAGTCAAGTCAAGTCACTTTTTATTGTCATTTTGACCATAACTGCTGGTACAGTACACAGTAAAAACAAGACAACGTTTTTCAGGACTGTGGTGCGACATGAACGATACAAAAGCTACACTGAACTACGTAAGCCAACACAAAAACTAGACTACAGACCTACCCAGGACTGCATAAAGTGCACAGAATAATGCAGGCATTACAATAAATAATAAACAAGACAATAGGGACAGCAGAAGTCAGTGGGTTGGTAGTCTGATGACTTGTGGGAAAATCTGTTACATGAATAAACAGCTGAATGGCGGCGCCCAGGATTCTGTCCATTTCTGTACTCATGCTGAGTATTTTGTTGCCACAGATCTAGTCCAATTTAATGTCCACTGGAGAGCAGAATGGACGGGAGAGCCGGCCGGCTAGGGCTTGCTCTTTTCCTGGCACGGACTCCTGCCCACTCGCAATCACAAGATTGTGAAATTGCTTGTTCACTAAGACAGTTTAAACATATGTTGCCTACAGAGAAAGTGCTGGCTGCAGATTATAGTTAGAGTAATTCAGAAGGAGTATATTTATAAGCTTTGTAAGCAGTCCACAGCACTGCTGTGGTTCACCAGTGCCATTTTACTTTCCATCTTTACTTACTTTAAATTGGTCCATATAATATTTCATCAGTCTTACCAGACAATGTGTATTTTTGGTTAGTTTTGGTGTATTTTTCTTATACTTTTACTGAAATGAAATGCTTCTGCTAGTTCGATATCACTTGTAAAATTACCTAACTTGAGTAGGTAAATGAAAGGCATGATTAACTGATCCAATTGCCAACCCAGAATAAAGTTATTAAGGACTGTCCTCCGCTGCCACAGTACTGAAATTTCATGAAACAGCACTTGCTGTTTTCTATTGTTTTGAGGTTTTTTTCCCAATATTTTTCAATGTATTATGAAGATTTAGTCAGAGCCTCCAGTTTTCAGCTCGATTTCCATTCTAAAAGCCAAATGCTTTTACAAAGTTTAAGTATATTATGTTAAAGGATTCGTTTGGGTTGTACAGTCTTAGAATCATTGATGAATATAGCATGGAAACAGATCCTTCTTGGTCCATGCAAACTATAGCATCCTCTGTTTTTGGCTCTTAACTCTCGAAGCTCCTCTCTCTGCTCCATGCACCTACCCAAGTGCCTCTTAAATGCTGCAATTATACCTATCTTGACAACTTTCTCTGGCAGCTCATTCCAAGTACTCATTACCCTCTGTATAAAGTTACCACTAAGAAGTTACCTTTCAAATCTTGTCCCTCCTATCTTGTATCTATGCCCTCCAATTTTGGATTTACCAATCCTGGGAAAAAAGACTCTGACTATCCACCTTATCCATAACTCTCATGATTTTATGAACTTCTTTGAAATCACTCCTTATTTTTCTGTGCTCCAATCAAGATGGCCAACCTCTCTCAATAACTCAGGTCCTAGAGTCCAGGCAGCATCCTCATAGATATCTTCTGCACCCTCTCCATCTTCCCCATATTTTTCCTTAACAGGGTGACCAAAACTATACACCCGATTCCTAATTTCAATGCCCTGACTGAAGGCTAGCATACTAAACACTTACTTCACTAACCTGCCCATTCACTGGACAAGTCCTATCCTGTTTTGACTATCCTAAATGTATCACCTCACACTTAGCAAAGTTGAAATCCAGTTGCCATTCCTCAGCCCATCTCCCTGATGCTCAGGATTTGTTTGCAATTCATTGTAACCTGCTTCACTTGTTTACTTCCCAAATTTAGTATTATCAACAGACTTGGCAAAAGAAACGTAGATAGCTTACACAGATACCATAACTGATTGCATCATGGCCTAAGCATGAAAATTCCAATGCAGAGGAACACGGGGCTGCACAGAGTCCCTTCTACCAGAGGTGATGGAAGGCATCACCTATTATCAGGGTCCCCCAATATCCAGACCAGGGCTTCTTCTTGATGCTGCCACCAGCTAAGAGCCTGAAGACCCACACCTTAAGGTTCATTAACCGCTGACATCAGGTTCCAGAAATAAAATTAAAAATCTGACCACCACCTTGGACTACTTTGTTCCTTCTCTTAATTATGCACTAACATCCTTGCTTATGCTGTTTATTTTGCACATATATAAGTGATACATACAAATATACATTTGTTTGCCCTCATCTTGTACTATGCTGCTGCAGCAAAAAGACAATTTTCAAGGCATTTATACCCTGTATAAGTATGCCTATGACAATAATAAGCTTGAACTTCAGAACCAATCATTTTACTCCATTCATAATTTGATACAAAGGAACTAGCGAGTCTATGTGCGGGATTTCCTAACGGTTAACTTGTAGGTTGAAATGGGTGCTAAGGAAAGTAAATGGCAATGTTAGCGTTCACTTTGATAGGACTAGAATATAAAAGCAAGTATGTAATGTTGAGGCTTTATAAGGCATTGGTCAGGCTGCACTGGAGTTTTGTGAGCAGATTTGGGCCCTCTACATACAATAGGATGTGTTGGCATTGGAGAAGGTCTAGAGGATGTTGACGAGAATGATGCTGGGAATGAAGGGGTTCACATATGATGACTGTTTGATAGATTTGGGTCTGCACTTACTAGAGTTTAAAAGAATGAGGGGGGACCTCATTGAAACCTATTGAATGTTGAAAGTCTAGATAGATGTGGAGAGGATGTGTACTTCTGTGGGGGAGTCTAGGATTCACAGATTCAGAATAGAAGGACATCCCTTTAGAACAGAGATTAGGAGTAATTTCTTTAGTCAGTGTGGTGAATCTGTGGAATTCATTGCCATAGATGGCTGTGGAGGCCAAGTCATTGGGTACATTTAAAGCAGAGGATGATAGGTTTTTATAAATTCCAGATATTCTAGATGTATATAAATTCTTCAGCGGCTATGCTATTTGCCAGTGTGCATTTATTCCCTCAAAATAATTATCAACACTTCACAAATATTCTCCTTACTCACTTTTCACATCACCCTTTCACAATTTTTTTGAGCCCATGTAAGTCTCTACACAAACTAACCTCTTCAGTGCTCTAATGCCAGAATCCAGCGCCGCAGACCAATTAGAAGGATTGTTGTTATCTTTGAGATTTGGTGCTGCAGCAATTAAGGAAATACTGTACAGCTACAACAGAAAGGGTATCACATTATAGATGTACTTCCAAATCACAGTTCAAAATTCAAAGTAAATTTATTATCGAAGTACATATATGTCACAATATACATTCCTGAGATTCATTTTCTTGTGGGCATACACAATAAAATATAGAATAACTATAACAGAATTAATGAAAGACCACCCAACTAGGGTGTTTAACCAGAGAGCAGAAAACATAAAACTATACAAATACAAAAAGAAGAAACAACAATAATAAATAAATAAGCAATAAATATTAAGAAAATGAGATGAAGAGATCTTGAAAATGCATCCATTGGTTCTGGGAACTTTTCAAAGATGGTGCAAGTGAAGTTGAGTGAAGTTATCCTCATTGGTTTAAGAGCCTGATGGTTGAGGGTAATAATTGGTCCTGCACCTGGTGGTGTGAGTCTTGAGGCTCCTCTACCTTTGTCCTTATGGCAGCAGCGAGAAAAGAGTATGGCCTCAGTGGTGTGGGTCCTACAACAGCGTTTTGTATAATTGTGCTCAATGGTTCAATATCAGTGCTGAAAGTATCATCTCATTCTTAGAAAGTGGAACAGAATGACCTTTTACATGGGGTGAAATTCAACAAATAATGTTAATTGGCAGAAACGGTGTAAAAGGATGTGCAGATTCTCAATACCTGGAACCCAACTCTAAGGGCAAGTTTCAGTTCTCAAATGTTTCCAACATTTGCCCTTTACTGATCATTCATCACTTTGCGTGGTAGAAGATCTGCCAACTTTGGGGTGTTTACTAATTGTATATCTTTCTGTTCTCAGGATCAAATAGTCTAAACGATCTAAGCTGTTCAACAAGAAAAAGTTTCCTTTCTGCTGGACAAAAGGCTGGCCCTAATCCCAGAAGATCAGCTATATATAGTAAGACATGAGGAGAAAGTTGCCTGTGGTAGATTGGGAAAAGGTACTTAAAGATATCATGGCAGACAAGTCATGGTTAGCATTTAATGAAAAAATGCAAGCTACAGAAAAAAATATACACCCTTGAATAAAAGAAAACAATAAAAGTGATTCATCAGTAGCCAATAAAGGAAATTAAAGATAATGTGAGAACCAAGGAGGAAACTTATAACGTTACCACAAATAGCATTAGGTCTGAGGATTAAGAGTATTTAGAAGTCAGTAAAAAGGGACCACAAATTTGATTTTAAAAATGCAGGATACAATATATGAACAGACTGGCAAGCAACAAAAACCGACTAAGATTGTTTATAAATACAAGTGTGGGTTCTTACAATAAGACAGCCAGTGAATTTGAAAACTGAAAATACCCAAGAACATATTGATTTACAGGTTCAGAATTTTGAAAGAAGACTCTGAATACCCTGACTATCATCTTCTACATTTCTACAGATTCTGGAACCGTTCCTGTAGATTGGAAGATAGCTAATCAAAAAGGATCTGGTGCTTCTCTGGCATATAAGACAAATAACCTATTCTTGGGAAGAGAGAAGTCATGGAACTACTGACCTATTAGATTTATTAAAGAAAAACCATGTTGGACTAATCTAGAATTCTTTGAGGAAGTTACTTCTAATAGATACAGAGGAAATTTAGAAAATATGATACATTTGCATTTTCAGAAGATTGCAGATGATAAGTTGGTCAACAATTGGTCAAAGGGCACAGAAATGAGAACTGTAGAGTGACAGGGATTAAGAAATGATTATCAAACTGAAACCAAACCATGAGAATAAACAGATCAAGTATCATTTTTCCACTTTGCAATTCACATGGCAGCAAACTGATGTCAAGCTTTTCAAATGTTCAGCGATCAAAAATATATCAATAAACACTGATATATTTCTGTGTATTTATGCTGTAAACTGAAGAAAAACTCTGGACATTCCGCTGGAATTCTCTGGAAATAACATCAAGTGAATGTCATTAGCAAGTGAACTGAAAGCTTTAATTGTGTAGAAGGGAGATGACAATAGTCAAATTTGTCTGCAGAAAGAATACATTGCAGCAGTAGAAACTATGATAATGATGATGTAATGTCTAAATTTCAAGATACGCAAGGTTGCAGGAAGAAAAGGACTGTGGTAACATGTTCATAATTTAAAGTGAACAAATGAACTGTACATACTTTCATAATTATGTATTTTAAACTGCCAAATGTTTGGGTGTATTGCCTGACTTAATGGTGACAGACAAATTTAATCAATCTCTGTGCTTTTATCTTAACCTCAGGTCATTTTCTGCTACTGCGTTTTTTTTTCCCTTCATTAGCTGGTTAGAAATAGAATTACCATGTATTCTTACCGCTCCTGAAGATCCACCCATTTGGTCTCTAATCAGTCTGCCTAAGCGCAAAAGAAGCTGATGACCATTCCCAGGAACTGCACCAGATGTCAGCAAGTCCTTAATGGCTGAAAGTAATAAAGACTCTCAGTTAGTGACTGAGAAATTCTCTTTAGCACAGTGTTTTGTGCACTAAAAACAACTCACGATACTCATATCTATGATAAGCTGAGACACTGAGGTACCCAGAAATGTTCAGATGTCAAGCAGCATCTAATACACATTTTGACATCAGATGTGCAAAATTCCATTGTTCACACAGGCCACTCACATAGCATTAGCATTTCAAAGACAGGTGAACAAGTACACAAATGAAGACCTTTCAGTCTTATCTTGTTCACATCATGGAGTCAAATCCTTATTTCCTCACTCCTTATTTCCAATTTCAATTCCTGAACTCATCATTGCAAGATGGCTTTTCATGTCCATTTATGTACAAAGCCCAGTCTATTGCTCATCACATTGGGAGCCTCAAACTTAGCAGAATATTGGTCAATGTTGTTTTGCCCACTACTTCCTCTCCAGCACTGCTCACTGGACATGCCATTTGAGAAGCAGAATCATTTCTGGTTCACGGATGTTAATTAACAGGCTTTCATCTTTTCAACACAAGTAGATGTACAGTATGTTGTATCACTTATCATAAAATAAATATTTTCCATACTCTCACCTCATTGTGATCTGACATAGTTTATCTTCATTGATATTTACCCTCAATCCATTTAATCGCCCTTTATCAACAATCTAAAACATAATTAAATCTTCCTTTTGTCCTTTCCATTGTCCCAGAAGAAACCCATCTAATCAAAAGGAGTATGTACCACTGCCACACAGAAGTCAGGATTGAACCTGTTCTGCTGGAGTTGAGGACATTCTCTAGAATCTCTTCCTCAAGTCTAAAGCTTTCCTTTTTACTGTCAGCAACATAGCCTATTTTTGCTCTTTCTCATGTGCTCAACATTTAAGACTAATTCATGCATAATCCAACATACATGGGATTAATCTATCCTTTTGGCCAACGATGGTATCCGCAATCCAGTCACAAAAACAGTCATTAATTGCATCGGGCCACTGAATCAATTTCAAATCCAATCTGAAATCCTTCTTTGGATCCCACAAGGATTTACTTTTCTTAAAAATAAGGCTGCCCTGTAGGACATTGTCAAAAACATTGCTAAAATCTATGCAGCTACATCAAATACAATAGCCTCTTTAATCCCACTTTGTACCTGCTTAAAATAATTCACTTTTATCATAGTATGAGAACCTTCCCTTAACAAATCCATACTGATTAATCTTTCAAATGAAAGGTTCTACTGTCACTAAAAAGTGATTCCTTTAACTTGTCCACTATCTGCAAATGCTTTGATAATCTCCCTTTCTAAACAATGTTACATTAATAGTCTGACAATCCCCAGAAACAATTTAGGCAGACTGAGGATTTAAAAGTTATACTTGGAATCTCCATAATCTCATCCTTTGTTTCTTCATAATTCACTCATTATTCAAGGATGCTGAACAACTTTTCCTATTACTATGATTATCTCAATCAATATTTCAGACATTCCCTTCTTAAGTAAGACTTCTAATGTTCATGTGACATCAATTCAGTTAGATGATGGAAACAACACAAGGTCCCTTCCTGTAATTCTGAAGGAGGGTCTGAATGAAATTATGTACTCATATCTTTCTAAATCAGTCAATCAGGGTCATCATACCATTGAGAAATATCTTACTAAATTGTCTGGCTTAAATTGAGTTGATGGTACAAACTATTGAAGCTTTAGTCATTCAATCACTAGCCATTCAACTAGTACAACATTTATCTTCAAATTCCCAAGTTACAGATTTTCAGAAACTGACCGCGAGCTGCCCTTGCATGAGTATTGCCACAGTCACCATCTCCTGCTTCCCGATCCAGTTCATTCAGCTCCTCTTCCATATGAAGCAAAGTAGTGGAAACTGCATCCAGGACTGAATGCACCTTATCAACAAAAGGACCTGTAGAGCAGTTGAAATTAAATGCTTCTTTAACAGACAGCACCACGATTCAGCTACCAACACAATGAAAAATGTAATTATTTTAGATTGCCTACATTTGAGCTCAAAATCTGATTGACATTCTCAGTATTTCTCACATTTTCAGTTTTTAATTTAGATTTCCAACTACCTTGATATTTTGCTTCAGTATAGCACATCATCTTCATCACTGTGTGTACAATGTAGCTTTGTGAATTATATAAAAAAAAGAATGGAGGGAGGACTATGGCTCGAGGTCCTTATCATCTGTGAGCAAGTGATGCTGAACTTCCAGGCCAACAGGGAGAGGGGGTTGTTGCAAATGGGGACAAAGGCTAAAGATCCAAAATATGATAATGACGATGATGACGTTGACTCAGGCCTTACAAAGCACAGAATGAAAGACTGTGTGGTGCGCCACTCTTCACACAGACATTTTGCAGTATTTTTCTTTATTTTACAAGGTCACGTTGCGAGCTCAACCCTCAACCTGGCACGGTGGAAAGTGTACTCGGGAACAGCCGGACTGGATTAGAACCCGGGAACCTTGGTGCTGATGTCACTGCGCCGGACATCCAGAATAAGGTGTACTTTAATGACTGTACTTTACTGCATGTGTGTTAAAATGCTCCTTGATGGCTCCTGGAGGTCTACAGGCCACTAAACAATGATGTAAGGTAAATGGAAGAACTTGCCCTGATAAACATTTGAACCCCACAGTGCTGTCTCCCCTAATACCCAGAGACCACTCTCAGCTTGAACATCTCCCTACCTTCAACATCACACATAGATAAGAATCCAAATAAAAAGTCATATTATTGTTTCTGTCCAGCAGACTAATTCTTCTAATTGTCTCACATCCCTGTCCCAAAGCCCCAACTGACCCCAAACTCCCTTCACTGTCCCCAAAACCATCCCCACAAACCCAAAAAAAAATCACTAAAGAACAACTAAAACTGAGCCACAATCTTAACTGAGGTCAAGCTTGGTGCTACTTTCAGTATTAAACTGGTATAGGTAGCTGGGAAAAATCAAAGGCCTCATTTTAAATGTGGCTGTTAAATTCTTAAGTGCCATGTACTTGAGTTTCCATTTTCTTCCTAAATTGGGGTATTAAGTTGCTGCTATAGAAATTCTTTTGCATTTGAACACATACTACAGTTTCTAAAAGCATGGCATCATGAAACTGAGTTCGGTAGCACCCACAGGAAATCTTTCAGGAGAAAATGATATCCATGGTGCTCATGAGATTTCAATGTAGGTTTGAAAGCTGCAACCATGAAACTCAAAAGACAAGGTAATGGTTTTGCTTCATGAAGGAATATAAGTTAACTATCAGAAAGAAGCCTCACTCACATCACTTCCAACTCTCAGCTTTTAAATGAATTTTAAACAACAGGCTGCTAATCTGAAAATACTTCCATAAATTTCCTCCTTTGTGTTTCTATCCTTTACCCAGTCTTCTTGCCACATGACAAATTATCCTGACCCCAATGAGCATTTATTTTATGTAACAACCTCTTGACAATCCAGTGGTTCTTCCTTACCTAACCTTTGCTACATGCTCAGAAAAGCTCTTCTAAATGTAAAAAAAAAACCTGAATTCCCCTTCATTAAAACATTTGTCTTTGCAAAATCACACTTTGCACTTTTTTTTTAAATGCCCTTATACTATGTCTTCAATGATGAACTCCAGCAGTTTGTCAGCAACAGACATTAGGCTAACTGTTCCTTTTAGCTCCCCATTTTCCCTAATCTTCATTTCTTAAAACAGCACATTTAAACTTGCTACTTTTCAATGTTCCAGAAACCAAGCAATTTTGAAAGGATCGACGGAAGTTTGGATGTAACTAGGGCTGTTTAGCAAACATGCACTACGTGAAACAATTCTGAATCTTAATTCCCACAACATTCTTCACAGAAGAGGTGGACGACCTTCTAATATTTAAAGTGCAGTCACTATCCTTTCGAAAAAAAGTTCTCTTAAGGAGAATATGATAAATTGGTGAATAATATGTGGTAGTGTTAGTATGTCAAGGGAGGATTGTGAACCAAGACCCCAGGAAATATCCTCATTTTTCTCCACATACTTTACATTGACTGAATGCACACATTATGTCTAATATAGCATTTGACATAAAGGTAACACTAGAACAGCCTCATAATTGCCTTTATTATATGCTTAAAACAATTGTGGCAACTTTTATATTCTAACCTTTGAGTTGTGCATCTGACTCAAAGGATAGATTACAGCAGTTGGCACAGCTGAAATCCTAGGTTTTATTATCAGTGCAAGAGGACTGTGGTTTCCAGAGGATTTAAAGGTGATGGCATTGCTTGATGGACTGAGCTAGAAAGGCTTTTATTGCTTGAACAAGCATGGGCTGCTTTATTAGGCACATTTAACATTTTAATGTTTTTTTCATCGTTCTTAATTTTAATGTTTTTTGCTTTCTCAGTTTTATTTTTGGTTGTGTGTCGTCAATCAAGTTTTCATTGCATAGATCGTAATCTATTTACTAGGTATTAAACTAATCTGATACTTCCAAAGTAAAATTCCATTCACAACTAAAATGTACCACTAATTCCCTCAAATAAAGTGAAGCAAATTACATAGGTGTCCAATGGTGGCAAATATTTATATTACAAAGGAAACAGAATTGAGACATACTAAAGACTGCCATCAAAGCCTAGATACACATCAATGATATCTTGAAGAGGTTACTTTCTGCACTAACCCTGTGTTACTTAATTTGAATGATACAAAGTATTTATAGTATTTCTTTGTTTATTCTTGATCGCCTACTGTGTAAGCATTCTTCATCTCTCTTTCCAATTACTCCAGATCTCACTAACTTTACTCTTCCTTTCTCTTCAGTCACCATTTGTTATCTACTTTTAAGTCATTTTGGATTCTTTTGAATATTGCTTTGTCTCTCCAGGAACACCTCGCATGCTATATAAATAATATGAACAATATGAGCCGTATCTACCTGACCCAGGAAGTGTATCTGTATTCTCAGGTTCAGGTTCCAGATGAGGAATATTTTGAGTCCGGCATCTTTTTGCCAAGCTGCTCTTTGATACATTAGGCCAGCCAGAAGCTGAAGTAGGTGAGTCTGTTGAAACAGAATAGTGCAAAATCCTGCTTTATCAATACAGAATTACAAACATGCAAAATAATTCATTATCTAATAAACTCCAAAGATGCATGACAACCAGGTAACACAACATGAGTCTATAAAAAAAATGGACCGCAATCTTCAAAAATTCTATTGCACAGGGATAAACCACACAGACCAAAAGGATTCAATGTCTCTGCTTTGGCTAATTGTTTTCAAGAGTATAATGGAGTTGCCACAAAAAACTGCCTGACCTGATGCTTCTTTGCTTTTCAAAGTAAGCAAACGGAGATTCTTGGTGATAGAGAAAAATCAGGCTGCTAACAGTGCTATGTTCCTACCCTACAGTTCCCTTAGACTCCCTAGGTTCAAAGTGAAGAATACCCTTGTGAATGCCGTTCCAGACTGTTCAGCTAACCATGTGCCTTAATGAAAAGAAGAGCAAAAGGAGAAATTACTTAAGGAGAATAAAGACTATAAATGACAAGTAATATTTAATCACTATGAATTATAGATCTTGGTTCAGCTGCACCCTATAGTAGCGCCTGGACTAATTCAGTTGTGATGATTCGGGGCGCTTCGGTAGCATATTGTTAACGTAATATTATTACAGCACCAGTGACCTAGGTTCAATTCCACTGCTGTATGTAGGAGTTTGCTCATTCTCCCCGGGATGGAATTCCTCAGATGCTGAAGTTTCCTCCCACATTCCAAGACACACAGGTTAGTAGATTAATTGGTCACATGGGCTCATTGGGCTGCAAGGGTGTGTTACCATCCTGTTCTCTAAATAAAAATAAAAATAAATGGAGAGGAATGTGATAAGTGTTTAAAAAGGTACAATATTCATGATTAGTGGCCTTTAAAAGCTCCGGGCGTTTGTGAGAATGATCATCTATTAACGTTGTCTTCTAAAACACAGCAATGACATCCCTGATGAACAGAAAACCAATTTAGTGGCTTTTCACTCTATCTTGTGCAGGTAGTCAAATCAACTGATCAATTTTTCACTAGCAAGTAGCAATAATGGACAAAAGCTCCTACATGGGACATATACTTTCACTTCTTAATCCTAAAAAACAGTATGAATGACAGTGCCCACAATTAATGCAGTTGTCAATGCTGTTGCACAGAGTACACAATCTGGAAGTAAATATTCAGAAAAGCAGCTGAAGAAAGGAAATGCCTCAATGTAGCTGACGTAGAATAGTAACAAGAGATATGGAAAAGAAGATGCTGTTTTGAAAACAGACGCAAAGATTTTGATCCAGCAAACTTCTAAATTGCGTTTGAGAAAACATGTGATGCAGATAAGTTAGGTTGAACTCCAAGACATAGGTAGATATTCTGAGATGGAATCTTTGCTGCACCTCCTCAGGTCTTAGACCACCAAATACAAATAAACCCTCCCCAAGATAGAAGTAAAGTTTTGTTTTTCCTTTTGAGGATCAGAGAGGACTGGTCCCAAACCTGACTGTAGAACAGCACCCCTAGAATTTTAGCTACAGAACATATAAACTTCTCTCTGTGAGAGAACAGTCTGGAATAATTAATGCACATAAAATAACCTAGCAAGAGGGTCAGAAATGCATATTTTATAGAGCAAGTGTCACCCAGAAGCACTCACCCAGGAATTGCAGTTGTTCAGAATCAACATGCATCAGTGTTAGGGAAGTTCCTCCCATTTCCAAGGCTGTCATAAAGGACCCAACATAAGCTCTTTCAATAATGACCTCCTTACTTTCTGAAAGAATATCCAAAACAATGATGTTACAATATAATTCTGCAAAATAAATGTTTAAAGAATCCTCTTGATACACTTACCTCCATCCGGTACTGAATTTGGCAAGTTTGTTTAAGATTACAAAGCATATAACAATACTACAAAATAAAGAAAGCAGGGAACAAAAGTAAATTGTATGATAGGGATGTACCTTTCTGAACTTGTTAATTATTGCTTCACTTTTATGGAATTTGATATTGCCATGGAATAGAACATGTCCTTTTACTTCTTAGGGCTGGATTCGAAGCAAATATGTGAAGAAATCAGAACTACATAAAAGACAACAAAAGAGACTATAGGTGCTGAATGTGTTCAATAAACACAGGAGGAACTCAGCAGATTAGGCAGCATTTATGGAGGGAATTGAACAGTCAACATTTCAGGTCAAGACCATTCATTCAGATAAAAATTATTTGAATATGCTATTGGTCTTTGCTAAATTGCAGTTTATTTGGGAAAATAGGTTAACAGAAACATAGGAACAATGGTAAATCATTGTTGTTCAATTACTGTATATCATATCTGATTTATACTTCAACCTTACTTATTCATGTTTGCTCACATCCTGAGGAACTTAAGTCCAATAAAAATCCAGCAAATTTGGTCTGAGGACATTGAGGAGAAAATTGTTGGAGATCTATAACTTTAATGTATAGTAATGTTTCTTGATTTTTAATTGGTCACTCTCTTATATTAAGATAAAGCACTGTTTTTCTGAAATCCCTTACCGAGGAAATTGTTTCTCTGTGGTTATCACAATAACTTGTCTGTTCATATGCAGTTGGACCAACATAGTTTTCTAAACTCATAGCAATATGGTTGACACATAACTGCTCTCTGAAAGAACCCAGTATATTGTTCCATTTTCACCACCGTCCTTTCTCAAGGATAAAGTATTATCCAGCTGTTTCATAACTACCAAGCAATTCAGAAAATACTCTATGCATGGGAAAATAATGAAAAAGAACATTATTTTTTAAATTTCAATTAAAATCACAGTGTATTCAACTTGAAAGGTATGTTTATTAAGCTTTTTATAAAAATTTTAAAAAATAGTTGATGAGGATAAGATTAGGCAAGAAGTTTTTTTGAAATTTGGAGTTCTGATTTGATCTCTTTTAGTGCTCATATTTGAAGCCAACCAGGCTGATGGTGGTAAACTGCTTTTTTTCCTACAATAGTTCCATATGAATTAAAACCAGAAAGTCTCAATTTAGTTCCTAACTGAGTTCAAGAAGTAGGATAAATTAGTGTAAGTGTGTTTGTGGGGATCTTGGGAAAGCAATTAAGAGGAACTTGGAAAAGTTTGAGCTAATACAGGATAGCTGGCTAGTATGGATTTGTTGAAAATAACATGTTTGACTGAGATGATTGATTTTTTTGATAATGGAGAAGATTGATTAAGTGTATGCAATGAATGTCTTCATTAATTATTAGAAGACATTTAATGTTATGACCATAAGACCTTAAGATATAGGAGCAGAATTAGCCCATTTGGCCTTCGAATCTGCTCTGCTATTTCATCATGACTGATGCAATTTTCCTCTCAGCCCCAATTTCTTGTTTTCTACCCATATTCCTTAATGCCCTGACCAATTGATCAACCTCTGCCTTAAATATACATAAAGAGTTGCTTCCCATAGCTGCCTGTGGCAAAGCCACAGATTCACCACTCTCTGGCTAAAGAAATTTCTCCTCAACTCTGTTCTAAAAGGATGCCCCTCTATTCTGAGACTATGTCCTCTAATCTTAGACTCTCCCACCATGGGAAACAACCTTTCCACATCCACTCTATCAAGGCCTTTCACAATTAAATAGGTTTCAATGAGGTCACCTCTCAATCTTCTGAATTGTAGTGAATACAGGCCCAGAGCCATCAAATACTCTTCATATGACAAGCCTTTCAATCCCAGTATCATTTTTGTGAACCTCCTTTGAACCCTCTCCAGTTTCAGTACATCCTTTCTACGGGGTCAAAAATGCTCACCAAAAATCCAAGTGAGGCCTCACCAGTGTTTTATAAAGTCTTAACATTACATCCTTGCTTTTATATTCTAGTTCTATTGCAATGAATGCGAGCATCGCATCTTCCTTCCTTACCACAGAATCAACCTGCAAATTAACCTTTAAGGAAACCTGCAAAAAGACTCCCAAGTCCCTTTGCGCCTCAGTTTTTTGAATTTTCCTTCCATTTAGAAAATGGAAAGGCATAACTTTGGAGACATGTGATTTGCATATTTTGGCTTTTATTTCTCTTATAGATAGGAGGGCAGTGTTGCTTAAATGGAAAGAAGTTGCTCCGCCTAATCACGCTCAATGGTTACATGATGTTATGTCATGCTTAAATTTAGAGAAGATCATTTGTTCAATTTCTGATTCTAACCAAGACTTTCAAACATTGTGGGGACCATTCTTGAACTACTTTCAAAACCTTTGATTTGGTGATAAGGTACAGATGTTGGCTAATAACAAATCACCATGTGATAAGGATTTTTTTCTGTCTTTCTTTCTTTACCATACAGCTTCGACTTTGGTAGTGGGTTTAGGTTTTTTTTATAATAAAATTATTGCAATTCAAATTACAATTTAATTAATGTACATGTTTGATTATGAATATAGGGTACTGCGATTGCAAGTGTGATTTAAATATACTGTATTCGGTACTATTCTATCTTTTTTTGATTCATAATATATATCCTCATGTACTCTGTATTCCTCTATATGAAAATCAATAAAGATATTGAAAAATAAGAAAATAGTCAACATTTCATTTCTTCTACCAAAGTTTATGATCACGTACTTCCTAACACAGCGATCCATCTGCCATTTCTTTGCCCATTCTCCTAATCTAAGTCGACCTGTAGCCTTTTGACTTCCTCAAAACTACCTGCACCTCCCTTATTTTCATTTCATCGGCAAACTTTGCAACAAAAACATCGATTCCATCATCCAAATCATTGACATATAATATAAAAGAATAAATCCCAACACAGACCCCTGAGGAACACCACTAATCATCGGCAGCCAACCAAAAAAAGCTTCCTTTATTCCCACTCTTTGCCTCCTGCCAATCAGCCACTGCTTTCTCCATGCTAGCATCTTTCCTGTAATTCCATGGGCTCATAGCTTATTAAGCAGCCTCACGTGTGGCACCTTGTCAAAAGCCTTCTGAAAATCCAAGTACACATATAACCATATAACAACTACAGCATGGAAACAGGCCATCTTGGCCCTTCTAGTCCGTGCTGAATGCTTACTCTCACCTAATCCCACCGATCTGCACTCAGCCCATAACCCTCCATTCCTTTCCTGTCCATATACCTATCCATTATCAACTGGTTCTCCTTTGTCCATCCTGCTTGTTACTTCTTCAAATAACTCCAACTGATTTGTCAGGCACGCAGTTCCCTTGATGAAACCATGCTGAATATGGCCTATTTTATCATGTGCATAGAAGTACCCTGAGACACCATCTTGATAATCAATTACCACATAATCCAACCACTGAGGTCAGACTACCCGGCCTATAGTTTCCTTCCTTCTGCCTCTCACCCTTCTTGAAGAGTGGAGTGACATTTGCAATTTTCCAGCCTTCCGGAACCACTCCAGAATCTAATGAATCTTGAAAAGTCATTACTAATGCCTCCATAATCTCTTCAGCCACCTCTTTCAGATCCCTGGGTTGTACACCATCTGGTCCAGGTGGCCTATCTACCTTCACATTTCAGTGTCCCTAGAACCTTCTCTCTAGTAATGGTAACTTCATACACTTCATGACCCCGACACCTAGAACTTCCACCATACTGGTAAAGTCTTCCACAATGAAGACTGATGCAAGATACTTATTTAGTTCATCTGCCATATCCTTGTTCCCCCATCACTTCCTCTCCAGCATTGTTTCCCAGTGGTCCGATATCTACTCTCGCCTCTCTTTTACACTCTAAGATATCAGAATAAACTTCTAGTATCTTCTTTAATGATATTGGCAAGCTTACTTTCTTATTCCATTTTTACTTAATGACTTTTTTTAGTTGTCTTCTGTTGGTTTTTAAAAGCTTCCCAATCCTATAACTTCCCGCTATGTTTTTGCTCTATTACATGCCCTCTCTTAGGCTTTTATGCTGGCTTTGACTTCTCTTGTTGGCTATAGTTGTGTCATCTTTCCTTTAGAATACGTCTTCTTCTTTGGGATGTATACATCCTGTGCCTTCCGAATTGCTTCCAGAAATTCCAGCCATTGGTGCTCTGCCGTCATCCCAGTCAATTCTGACCAACTCCTCTCTCATGCCTCTGTAATTCCCTTTACTCCACTGTAATATGATATACATCTGACTTTATCTACTCCTTCTCAACTTTCAGGATGAATTCAGTCATATTATGATCACTAGCTCCTAAGGCTTCTTTTACTTTTCGGTCTCTAATCGATTCCGATTCAATGCACAACACCCTATCCAGAATAGCTGATCCTCCAGTGGATTCAACCTTGAGATGCCCTAAAAAGCCACTTCACAGGGACTCTAGAAATTCCTCCCAATCTACCTGCATATTGAAATCCCCTATGACTATTTTAATATTGACCTTTTGACATGTATTGTCTATCTATCATTGTAATTTGTAAACCAATCCTTACTACTGTTGGAGGTCTATATACAGCTCACATCAGGGTCCTTTTACCCTTGCAGTTCCTTAGTTACGATACTTTGTGCATTGAAATGTACACAGCTCAGGACACTAGTCATACCATGCTCAACCTGTGGATTCCTAACTGAGATCTTACCAATATCTGGCTCCACAACCTCTCCATCAACTGTTTTGGCATTCTGGTTCACATCTCCCTCGGACTCTAATTTAAACCCCACTGTGCAGCATTAACAAATCTTCCTACTAGGATATTAGTCCCCATCCTGTTCAGGTGCAAACCGTCCCTTCTGTACGGGTCCTACTTTCCCTGGAAGAGAGCCCAATGAAGCAAAAAATCTTATGCCCTCCCTCCTACACCAGCTCCTTAGTCATGTATTAAACTGTACAATCTTCCTAGTTCTGGGCTCACTAACATGTGGCAAGAGTAGTAATAATGAGATCATGGCCCTAGAGGTTCTGTCCTTTAACTTAGCACCTAACTCCCTGAACTCTACACAGAAACTCATCACTCATCCTACCCATGTCATTGGTACTTGCATGGAGCATGACCAGGCAGTTCACACTACACTTAAGACTGCTGAAGATTCAATCCGAGTTACCTCAGACATTGGCACCCAGGCAACATACCATCCAAAAATCGCATTCTTGCCCATAGAACTTCCTATCCATTCCCTGAAAAACAAATCCCCTATCACCTCAGCATGCCTCTTCTCCCCTTTTCCTTCTGAGTCACAGAGACGGACTCAATGCTACAGACCTGACCACTCTGACTTTCCTGTTAGGTCAACACCCCCAAATAGTATCCAAAGTGATACACCTATTGTTCAGGGGGATGGTCACAGGGGTATGCTGTTCTGGCTCCTTATTGTCTTTCCCCTTCCTGACCGTCACCCAGTTTCCTGTGTCCTGCACCTTGGGTGTAACAACCGTTTTATATTTCCTATCTATCACCCCTTCAGCCTCCCGAATGAACCAGAGTTCATCCAGTTGCAGCTCTAACTCTAATGCGGATTGTTAGAAGCTGCAGCTGGATGCAGTTCTCACAACTACGGAAGAGATTAGCAGTGTGCCAGAGGTCTGTGACTGTTAAGGAGCAGGAGTGAGTGCCATTGCTATTACAAAGGAAAAAGGGCTAGGCAAACTCAAACGTATTAAGGTGGATAAGTCACCTGGGCCAGAGGAATTACATCTCAAGAGTCCTGAGAGAGGTTGCTGAAGAGATAATGGATGCATTGGCCACGATCTTTCAACAATCAAAGGGGCAGAGCTTAGAATGATGGCACCTAATGGCAACTCGTTTGCTTGCACCTTCGGAAGCAGCTCTATTTCTATCTTTGATATCCCTTTTTTTCTCTTTCAAGGTTCTTTTGAAGACCCTGACACTGACTTTGGTTCTTTGTGGAATTGGGACCCACTCTCAGGGCCTCACAACTGATCACTTTTCAATATGCCAAAGACATGGTCTGGAAGACTGGAGTGCGTTCAGGGAGCCGGACTTATGTGGCTCTGGAGACGAGCTGGTGGCGCCGACTGCTGTGTCACGGGAGTACATGGAACATCAGAAGCAGTGAGTTTGCTGCCAGCTGTGTGCCCAGAAACCTGAATTCCTTGGGCACATAGCTCGGAAAAAGTGGTGCAGCAGGCTTTTAACCCCAGAAATCAGCGAGTTGTTTTATTACATCTCCCCTCTCGCTGTGAAATAGGGAGGGGGAGAAGAGAGGGAGAGAGGGAGAGAGGGGGAGGAAGAGAGACAGAGAAGGGGAAGAGAGAGAGAGAGGGGAGAGGGAGGAGAGAGGGAGAGAGAGAGGGAGAGGGGGAAAGAGAGAGAGAGGGAGAAAGAGAGGGAGAGAGGGGGGAGAGGAGGGAAGAGAGGGGGGAGAGGGGGGAGAGGAGGGAAGAGAGGGGGGAGAGGAGGGAAGAGAGGGAGAGAGGGAAGGGAGAGGGAGAGGGGGAGAGGGAGGGAAGAGGGAGAGAGGGAGAGGGGGAGAGGGAGGGAAGAGAGGGAGAGAGGGGGAGAGAGGAAGAGGAGAGAGAGGGAAAGGGAGAGGGGAGAGAGGGGGAGAGAGAGGGGGAGAGAGAGGGGGAGAGAGAGGGGGAGAGAGAGGGGGGGTGAGAGGGGGGGTGAGAGGGGGGGTGAGAGGGGGGGTGAGAGGGGGGGTGAGAGGGGGGAGAGAGAGGGGGAGAGGGGGGAGAGGGGGGGAGAGAGAGGGGGGAGAGGGGGGGAGAGAGAGGGGGGAGAGAGGGAGGGAGGGAGAGAGAGAGAGGGAGGGAGGGAGGGAGGGAGGGGGAGAGAGAGAGAGAGAGAGAGAGAGAGAGAGAGAGAGAGAGAGCCTGTGATATGTCGAATTGCTGGGTGAACTAGTTGTCTCTGGGGTACTGCAAGGCTGTGTCTTTATCGATTGCTGCACACTTGAGTGCTCGGTGGAGGATGCTGATGCTTTTTGCTTGTGGGGGAGGAGGGGGTAGTTGCTTTGCTGCTGCTTGTGCATGGGAGGGGGAGCTGGGCAGATGGAATTCAGGGTTCTAACATTTAACTGTCATTCATTCTTTGGGGCAGTCCTCTGTTTTCGTGGATGTTGCGAAGAAAAAGAATTTCAGGATGTATATTGTATACATTTCTTTGACATTATATGTATCTATTGGAACCTATTTACACAATCACTTGATTCTGGTATGGTCCCAGAGGACTGAAAGATTGCAAATATCACCCCACTCTTTAAGAAGGGAGGAAGGCAAAAGAAACTAAATTATAGACCAGTTAGCCTAAACTCAGTGGTTAGGAAAGTGTTGGAGTCTGTTATTAAGGCTGAGGTTTCGAGATACTTGGAGACTAATGATAAAATAAGCAAAAGTCAGCATGGTTTTGTAAAAGGAAATCTTGCCTGACAAATCTGTTAAGAGTTCTTCGAGGAAGTAACAAGCAGGGTTGATTAAAGGAGAGGCAGTGGATGTCATTTACTTGGATTTTCAGAAGGCTTTTGATAAGGCTGCTTAACAAGATAAGATCCTATGGCATTACAGGAAAGATACTGGCATAGATAGAGGACTGGCTTACAGATAGGAGGCAGTGAGTGGGAATAAAAGGGGCCTTTTCTGGTAGGCTGCCAGCGACCAGTAGTGTTTCTCCGGGGTCATTATTGGGACCCCTGCTTTTCACATTGTTTGTTAACGATTTAAATAATGGAACTGATGGCTTTGAGGCAAAGTTTGTGGATGTATTGTCATTGGAGAAGAGTCCATAGGAAGTTCACGAGGATTATTCTGGCAAAGAAGGGGTTAATATACAAGCGTTTGGCAGCTTTGGTCCTGTGCTCACTGGGATTTAGAAAAATACCAGGGGCGGGATGGGGTAGGATCTCACTGAAACCTACCGAATGTTGGAAGGACTAGATAGGGTAGATGTGGAGAGGATGTTTCCTATGGTGAGAATATCCAGAACTAGAGGGCGCAGCATCAAAATTGAAGGATGACCCTTTAGAACAGAGGTAAGGAGGATGTTTTTTAAGCCAGAGAGTAGTAAATCTGTGGAATGCTCTGCCACAGACTGTGGTGGAGGCCAAGTCCGTGCGTATATTTAAAGCAGAAGTTGATAGTTTCCTGATCAGTCAGGGCAGCAAAGGATGTGGCGGGAAGGTAGGTGCATGGGGTCGAGTGAGATCCGGGATCAGCTATGATGGAATGGCGGATCAGACTCAATGACTAAATGACCTAATTCTGGTCCTCTGTCTTACAGTCTTATGATCTTATCAAAATATATACACCATATACAACCTTGAGTGCCATATTAGAGATGGCCACATCTGAGTACAAAAAAAATGCCCTGTTAACATCCTGATTAGATCACACCACAAATTACAAATTTTGGAATTGTTTTGGTATACACTGAACCTTCCTCAAAGTTAAAACATACAGTATTTCCTGAGTGCAGGTGGGATATAATTAGGTTCTGCATTTCTTATGAACTTTTGAATGCCAATCTCCTTCAGAAAAAGATCATACCATTAATTTTTTTAAAATTCAGTAATTTTTTGCTCCTTGTCAAAAGTTTTGAATGATTTATGCATACTAACATCTAAAGCCAATTTCTTTCATAGATCCTAGAAACAACACAAAAAAAACTGACTTTGAGAATCCAAACTGGATATCTCAAAACTATTTTCCTATTTTTCAGTTCTATTCTTCCTGAAAGGAATCACAATTTTCTTTGCATTTTATGGCATATTATTTGTTACTATTTTTAATGTGTTCTGAATAAGCACAACCATACATCACCTCATATTTATTATACTGAAATATGTATGCCATTTCTTCAACTTTATTGGTCTTCAGAATTAATAGAGCAAACAGTTTAGCGTCATCCACAAATTTTAAAATTGTACTTCAGTTTCCAAGAAAATAATGTAAATAACTATCAACAGTGGTCCCCATATTAGATCGAACAGTACCTGCCACTGTGCACCAGTTTGAATAACTACTCTTATAACATAGTCACTGCTTTCTCTTTGTTGTCTAGAATGCTAATAATCATTCTTTTGTTTTGTTCTTTGTGCACTTTTGTTTTAACCTTAGACAAGAGCCTCAGATGAAAATCCTTAGTAAACTTACCCAGGTACTTAATTGCAGAATTGGCCACAATATTCAGCTCCAAGCAGGACAATCCTCCAAGATTGTTCACAATCAGCACAATATGATCTCCTAGAGGCACAGAGGAAAATGAAATGCAGTATAAGGAAAGCATACCAACAAGTTCAGCTGTAACTTGTGAAGCAACTAAAGACTATTAAAACCTCTCACAATCCAGGTAGGAACATCAACTTTAAAGCACTAAACAACTCAGGGCAAAGCCTGTAACACCAAACTTTAGAATTTAGGAACTAATTCAGTACTTTGTATAACTCTGACAATAAAATAGTAATATTTGCTTATATTCTTTTAACTATTCCCATCTCAATGATTGGTATGAATGCTTCAGTAAAGAAACAATTTGCTCCAGTCAAGCTACAGATATTCAACATGCATTCACAATTTTACAACACAAAATCGCCTCCATCATCTTTCAAGTAAACATTCTATGTCTTTAAATACTCAAACTCATACTTTTAGAAAGTGAATATGAAATCTGGAAAATGAAATGACTTTAGTCTCTCCCCATTTATCCTCCAAGGTAATATGTATATATTGTGCATGTTAGTTCTCCTGTTCCTCCCTCAGAGGGACACCTGACACAGACCACAGCCCTTCCTTTTCCTTAGACTTTTATCTGTAATCAGAAAATCACCTTCTTTACTATTACATTTTATATTTTGAATTAAAGTGTGGTTAATTCATGGAAGCAAATATTTTCTCTGGAATTAGTCTGAATTTATAATGCATCAACTCAAAACTATTGCTCAGAATCTGTAAAATTGGATTTGTAAACTTGCAAAACAGCATGAGACGACTTTGAGATATTTTCCAGAAAGTTCTTAGAAGTTAACACGAGGAAATCTGCAGATGCTGGAAATTCAAACAACACATAACACCCTCCTGACGAAGGGTCTCGGCCAGAAACGTCAACAGTGCTTCTGCCTGGCCTGCTGCGTTCCACCAGCATTTTGTGTGTGTTCTTAGAAGTTTCTATTTTTTCTGGGTTCAGGTGTTGCTTCTTGGTGACTTGCATATTTTTCAGTAGTGATGAACATGAGTAAAAGTATATCTAGAATGATGTAGGACTAGTACATACTCACTCCTTAACATAGAATTGGAGGAGTACTTACCTGCTTTCAAACTCAAATGAGATTCATTACAGGGACTTAGCATGTGATCAATAACTTTTTGTGTAACTTCATCAGCTGATATCATCTGCAGGAACAGGTAACAGATAACGAGTAAATACTTGAACAATCTAGAGAATTGAGTGAGGAGTCACTTACAATATAGAAACAAAATGCAAATGGCTGTACTTTGAAAGAGTTAGGTAAAAAGTAACAATAACAGAGAAAGAAAAACAAACCAATTTGCTTACAGCAAATCCCTCAAACAACACGCAATAACATCAATTGATTTTACTGGTTTAAAGTTCTTGGTTATAAGTGCTACATCCACCCATACACCTCCTCCCTCACCTCCATTCAGGGTCCCGGGTAGTCCTTCCAGGTAAGACAACACTTCACCTGTGAAGCTACTGGGGTCGTCTATTGTATCAGGTACTCCTGATGAGGTGTCATCTGTATTAGTGCGACCCGCCCTAAATTGGGGAACCACTTTGTCAAGCACCTCCGCACCACTGGCCACAAGCGGGTATTCCGGCTGGCCAAATATTTTAATTCCCATTCTGACATGTTAGTCCATGACATCCTCTTGTGTTAAGATGAAGCCACCCTTAGGTGAGCAAAGGTATTCTACAGAGATCTTTTCACATTTTGTTTCTTGTACTTTACACCAAATCTCAGAAATGAGGCTTCCTTCCCCAACCGTAGTTCACTATTTAAAGCTCTCTTACCTTTATCCGCTCAACACCAGCTTCTCCATGGATACCTAAATAAAGAATTAACATGGCCTCAGAATAATTGTTGTAATTATTTGTGCATTTCTACTCTCTCAATAAAATGTTGAGTTTTGTTACACAGAATTGCACGATGTTCATTCACCTTCTGATACCTCAATCTAAACAGCAACCTTTATATGCCTGAGTAATGACTGCTAAATATAAACAGAAGGGCAGAATCTAAGCCCAGCCCAGTCCACCTTGTTCCATCCACTGTCTGCAGTAATTTGTTTCCCAATTAAAATTAAAATTGGATCACAGTTGATAGTGGTCTAACATTGAGCCCAATAGTAGAGAGAAGTAGAAGAATCCATAGATGCCCTCGTCTAGCACAAGATGTATATCAATACAAAACTCAGGAAAAAAAATGTTCTACATTGATCCACTTGGCCAAAATCTGATTGGGAAAGTACTCAAACAGACAATCTAAGTCATTCTTACAATAACCAAATCAATACATATCAGAGTACAAACAAATGAATTGGCTGTCCATTACACAATGCCTAAATATTTTATTCAAGTATCATTAAACTTAAAACTTTCATGTTAGTATTTAATCCCATACAGGAATGGAATTAAAAGCAACTACGCCAGCTTTTTCCTCTGCTGATTAATTATTTTAGCTTAGTACTTAGTAAATTTAGATTATTGGAAGACAAATTATATTTAATAAATCTATTTGATTTTTTCACTTGTAATTAGCAGAGTAGATAGAGGGTAAACAATTGATATGGTCTTTCAGAAGTTCTTTGATAAGGTACCACCTGAAACTAGACCACATGGTATTGGAGGTAACATATTAACATAAATCAGAGATTGATTAATGGACAGAAACCCAAGACTAAAAGGAAAGTAAACAGTTTTACATTGGAAAGCTCTGACAGGGAATGATGCTGGTGCCCAGCAGTTCACAGATTTGGAGAAAGGGATTGAAGTTGATGATACAAAGCTCAGTGGCCATATGAGCAGTGAGAAGATACAAAGAGGCTACAGGAGGATATAAACAGGCTAAGTAAATGAACAAGGGCACGAAGGATGAATGATTTGTTGGAACTGAGAGCTTTTGCTGAATAAATAGGAAATAGATGATACTGGTACTCAAAGGAATTTGGTTTCCTTAGGAAAGTTAGCATGCATGTGCAGCAAGCAATTATGAAATCTAACAGTATGTTTACCCATTTTACAGCAGAATCTGAATGCAATGGCAGTGACTTCCATCTCCAATCATTTGGAGCAATTGTGGGATAGGATCTTGGCACTGGTCTGGTTTTTATCCATAGAAGGATACACTTGTGATAATTCCTGGAATAAATAGTTTGTCATTTGAGGAAAGATTAAGGAGACTAACTTTATACCTCTAGAAGAATGAGAGGTAATCTTATTGAAAGGCACATATTTCTTGATGAGTTTCTGAAAAAAAATGATTTTGATGCTTCCCTGACTGGAACACAAGTCACAATCTCAAATAAGGAATGGTCATTCAGAAGAGGGAGAAGCAATTTCTTCTCTCAGAGCAGAGTGAATCTTTGGAATTCTCTATCCAACAAGTCTACAGAGACTCAGTCTTAAGGTATATACAAAAAAAGAGATTTATACCTGTTTAGCTATGAAAGGAATCCAGGGATATGGAGTTAAGTGCATGAAAGCGGTGCTGAGTTGAAAGGTTCATTGAAGATCTAACAGAACAGTGGAGCAATATCAAGTAATGAATAACCTGGTGATGTGTCTATTTTATCATCGATTTCCTAGGTCCAGCTCCACTGCTTGTGTTCTACAAAGATAACTTTTTGCGACCAAATTTACTGTACTATAGTATGTAATGAATTAGCAATATGAAACTTAGTTCTATGAACAATCTCTTACCCAGCCCAAGTTCCAGTTCATCAGCATCCAAATGGAAGGTTGGTCCAGATCCAGGGACACTACAAGGTGACAAACAAATTCCCGTTGTACCTAAGGGCAAAAACAAAAAATGTAATCAACAGAATATCCACATAATTCTGCTGCCAATGGATGCATAACATAGTGACATATATTCAAGTCAAAGTTAAGCAATAGCAGCTGTTCATCCCAGAAACACAATAGAGTGCTAAAGATTTAGAAGAATTGAGGATTATAGGAACTTGCATGAAAATAGACTTCAGACCAAAGACTGGATCAGTCACAATCATATTGTATGATGGAACAGATTTAAGAATCGTGATGGCATATATTCCAGCTTTCAATTTGTTGGATTAATCTGTCTTCAATACGATCTACAAGCAAGGTCCAAGTCTAACAAAACTAAGAGATAACTGAGCAGTGCATCATTAGGATGACAGTGCACAAGCAGAAAATATGGTTTCTAACTGCCCTCTATCTTGCCATAGATGAATATCACCCTTGGCAGATATTCAGCTGTGGCCTGCATCCTTCCACACCCACCACCCGTGAATGGTATCTGGATGCAAAGTCAGAACACTAACAATGTTGAAATAAGGGATAAATAGCAATCTTTTGATTTCTATAAGAATACATATGTGATGGATAAATTAATTCCATGTTCATTCCTTCGATGCCCTTTGTTTGAAGCAGTTCCCACCACCCACTTTAGACTCTACAATATTATCCACACTGAATCTGCTCTATGGTTCTGCTTGGCAAATGTGCAAATCTCACCAATCTGCCTGGCAGATTGTTCAAACCAACTGTTTCTTTTAGTGTAGCGTAAACTTCAACAATCGCACAGAAATGTTTTCTACACTGTGCACCATGCAAGCATCATTAGCAGTGAAGTAAAAAACAATTACAAAAGCTGGAAGTCTGAAGAAAAAGTTGAAAATGCTGGCAATACTCAAAAAGTCAGGCTGCAGTATCTGCAGAGGTGGATCACTTTGATAAAGGGTCATGAAACTGAAAAGTTAACAGTTTCTACAAACTGTTTGGTTTCCACTTACCCAATTTACTTAAAGTGGTGTTCAGTTTCTCTAAAATTTCATTGAGTGACTTTCCCATTTCAGACATGGCCCCAGCTATCTGTCAACAGCAAAGATTAGTCAATTAAGAAGAGCCAATGGAGACTTAAATCTAAATACCTGAACACTTTAATTCTTTTTCATTCTTTTCTGAAAATATTTGTTTCCCTGATGGAGAAAAACTTTCAAAGGTTTTATCAATACTTCTCTCAAGTCATTACTTTATGATCAGAGGCAATCTCAAAAGATATCAGCAGTTGTCCCTCTGTTCACTAACCAATTACTATTGCATGATTTCACAAGTATCCAATTATGAAGGTACATGGCAGCGTTTTGTTTAATTTAAAGAGTCACAAGGAAGAATAGCTGTGCAACTTGTGGCAACTTGTGATGCCAGAGGAGAACATCATTGTCTGATTTGAATAGCTACTGCCACTCAGTCTCCAGCTTCAGTCCTTTCTCAGTACAGCAAATCCCAACATGCAAGTTTTTAAATCTCAAAGGAAATGTTTTAAACTCAAATTTTCAAAGCACAAAATTCCCACTCACTGCATTATTATCATTTCCATTTCATAACTTTTACTGGTATCCATTATATATTATCTGCTCATTTTCACCTGTTATCATCAAATACTACACCTTCCATTTTACCATCATTTGCAATGTAACTGCCACTGATCGCGTTTCATGTAAACCTATTTTGTAAGAGTTACCATTTTTAGCAAATATTTATAGGCTACAAACAAATCTGGATATAAAGTTTGTTCTGAGACAGGAGTTGAGAGAAAAAACAGACCTAAAACAAAAGGCTTCTACTTCAATTTCATGCAATGCATTTATAAATAAAAATCATGGACACTGAACTGGATTCCAGCGGAAGTTATTTCATATGTCTGGAACTTTCCATGTGTCACAGCTTCAGGTAAATGGAATACCTAGATACCCACATGATGACTCCAGTTTTCATGAACAACATTTTTCTTAGAAATTCAATAGCTATTAGGCCAAGATATTTACCAGGGCTAAATCAAAGATCAGTTAATTATAACCTATCTCAACCCATTCTTAACAGAGGTATAATATTCATCAGTTTTAGTCCTTTGCCACAATTCTGGTTTCCAAAAAAGGTCAGAAAGTTCCTGGTGATTTACTGAACTGGGTACGATGCATCACTTTGTACAAATTTCCAGTCCCATTATGTGCCATTGATCTCTTGATAAATCAACAAGGCTTCAGACTTAAACATTCCACCACATGACCAAATGTTTATCTGCCTCTACCTTCAAAGTATTCAAAGGCTCTGCTTTAATAATGCTTTGAAGTGTTTTGGCAAATAGACTTACTTTATGGATAAGTACTGTGCCACACAAACCCCTCCTCCCAGCTTTCTTCTGCTTGGTAAAGGCACAATCATCAGCCACAATAACCATCTCCACAGGAATTCCCTTCATTTTTGTCTCTTCTAGAGCTAAACCGAAATTTAGCCGATCCCCTGTGTAGTTCTTGACAATCAGCAGTACACCAGCTGGATAGAAAATACAGATAAATAGGTCTTTAAAATGCATCATAGTTGTCTTCTTAATCAACACAACTCCACAGCCAACCAACTAAATCAATTCCCTTCAGATAAATAATTCTTGAAGTTATTAATGAATACAGAACCTGTTGTGCAAAAAACAAGTAATGTCCCAAAGCATTGCACAGAAGCATTATCAAAACGTAGAGATGACACAGTTTAGAATTGGGCCATCAGTCAACCAGAACAGCTGCTTATTTTAGAAAACTCATAAGCACAAAAACAAATGGAGAAAATAGCAAGGTTTCCCTTTATTTAATCAGCACATTATACCACTTAATAGGGACGGGAAACTGTTGCCAAACAGTTTCCAACTCATGTTAATCACATGGACTTACAAGGCTGTTTAGATACCACACAAGCAGCGAGGTAAGCTTTTAAACAGCATCAACTGCATGAGCTTATCTTTAGAAAACAAGGTTCAAAGTAAATTTAAGATCAAAGTACGTATATGTTACCTTACACATCCTTGAGATTTGTGTACACAGTAAATCCAAAATCAATCAATGAAAGACCACACCCAATAGGGCAGACCAATAACCAATGTGCAAAAGACACTGTACTGTGCAAATACAAAAGAAGTAATAATAATAAATAAATAAGCAATAAATATTAAGAACATGAAATGAGTCCTTGAAAGTTAGTCCATAGGTTGTGGGAACTGTGCAGTGATGGGGCAAATCCTCAGTTTCAAGAGCCCAAAGGTTGAGGAGTAATAACTGTTCCTGAACCTGGTGATGGGAGTCCTGAGGCTCCTGTACCTTCTTCCTGGTGGCAGCTGTGAGAAGAAAGCATGCCCTGGGTGGTGGGGATTCCTCATAATAGAGGCTGCTCTCCTGCAACAGCACTCTCTGTAGATGTGCTCAATCGTGGGAAGGGCTTTAGCTGAGAAGGACCGGGCCGCACCCATTACTTTTTGTGGGGTTTTCTGTTCAAGGGTATTGGTGTTTCCATACTAAGCTGTGGTACAGACCGTCAACATACTCTCCACGACACATTTTAGATGAATCTTCATGAACTTCTAAGTAGAGGTGCTGCCGTGCTTTTTCAATTGCACTTAAGTGCTGGGCCAAAGACAGATCCTTGGAAATGATAACACCGATGAATTTGTTGGCCCTCTCGGCTTCTGAACCCCCGATGAGGACTCTGGTTTCCTTCTCCTGAAGTCAATAATCAGCTCCTCGTTCTTGCTGACATTGAGAAATAAGCTGTTGTTGTGGCACAACTCAGCCAAATTTACCATCTCTCTCTGATGTACATGCTGATTTGTCACCACTTGATTCAGACAACAGTGATATCATCAGCAAATTTAAATATGGCATCTGAGCTGTCCTTGGCCACACAGTCGTAAGTATAAAGCGAGTAGAGCAGGGGGCTAAGCAATAGCTTTGTGGTGCAGCTGTAATGATGGAAATTCTGCAGGAGATGTTGGAGCAGCAATTTTTGTCACCGATACTTGATAAGAATTAAGCAGTAAGACCATTCCAATCTGTTTTTATCACCATGGTTTCAAGTATTCAGGTTTGGAGATGTCAGAAATGATCAGGAGTGAAAATGAAACAATTTCACTACTTCGACAAGTAAGAAACTATGAAGAATTTGGAAGTATCAATAATCATCTTGAGTGTTACAATGAAAATGAAGATTTGGAGGATGTAATAGTTGACAGCAGTTTATCATCTGCACTCTGTGAATGCAATAATTTTGTTCATTTATAATTAAAAGAATGTGATGCAGATGAATTCCTTGGTTGGTAAGTATTAGAAACTATCACACAGTTTAATAGTACTGTACTAGATTTGGTAGTATTCTAATTTGTTCTGTATTTCATTTGTATACATAATTTTCTATGCAATGTGTCTTTCTTATACCTTTATAACAATTTCTATGAAACCAGCTAATTGTGGTACTGCTTATTGGGTCAAAATGAACTGATCTCTATATGTCCCAATTAGCCAGAATCCACTGTTTTAGAAAATGCCAGTAGAGAGCAGTTGATGTTATATCTGAAGGAAATTGATACATTAAAAAATTATAAAAGATCATAATCATGTTTGGAGCTGGCTACAAATTTCCTTGCAGAAGGTAGCTGTTCTCAGCTGATCATGAAGACAACTCTTCTGCTTCTACAAAATATGCTTCTGCAGACCTCAGCTACGATAATATATGATCTCCTTGGTTGTTTTAATTTTAACCAAAAATTCTAATTATGGCCTTTTGAAAATCAACCTCTATCACTTCCAACTTTAACACACATTCAACTCTGTTCCCACCCACCCACAGTCATCTTCCATCACATTATCAAGTGTCTGTCTATCTTTATCTTGAAAATATTCAATGGTCTGTTTTACTAATACTTTGAAGAGAGGTATAGTACATAAACTTACTTTACGCATAAGTACTGTGCCACACAAACTCCCTCCTCCTGGAAGAGGTGGCAAGGCAGAGGGGGGCTTAGCAACAGATATTAAGCAAGGGAGAACAGAGAAGCAGTAGGTGTAGTACCAAAGAAGCTATGAGGAAGCAGCAAGATATAAACATTTGCCTTAAAATATAGTTAAAAATATCAGTGCCCGGTGCTGAAAGGGGTAACAGAGCATTAGAGCACAGCTTACATCAGATACACTGAGCTCAGTACAGAAGAAACCCTGGAGGAATATAGGAAATCCCAGGGTAAAATAAAACAATTAAAAAGGAATAGATATGGTATGAAAATATATTAAGTAAAATAAAATAAAAAATCCCAAGCTGTTTTGTAAGAGGATAAAACCGGTGAAACTGGAAAGGGTGCAAAGGAGCTTCACGAAAATGATTCCAGGATTGAATGGCTTGTCATGTGAAGAGTGTTTGATGATTTTGGGCCTGTATTCATTAGAATTCAGAAGAATGAGGGATGACCTCATGGAAAACTATCAAAGGCTTTAATAGTGTGGATGTGAAGAGGATGCTTCTAAGACTAAAGAACACAGCCTCACAATAAGGGGCGTCCTTTAAGAACAGAGATGTGGAGGAACTTCTTTAGCCAGACAGTGGTGAACCTGTAGAATTCTTTGCCACATGCAGCTGTGAAGACCACATTTTTACATATATTTGAAATATATTGATATATTCTTGATTGGTCAGACGATGAAGGAATACCGGGAGAAGGCACGTGACGGACAGGAAAATTGGATCGGTCATGATGAAATGGCACAGCAGACTCGATGGGCCAAATGGCCTAATTCTGCTCCTATATCTTATGGTCTTATGATAGCTAGAGAAACAGTGAGGCACTTAAGGCTATATGATGTAGGTGCAGAATAGGGCCGCTTGACCCAGAGTCTGCTCCGTCATTTCATCATGGTTGCTTCGTTATCCCTCTTAATCCCTTTCTCCCTGTAACCTTTGTCATCCTTACTAATCAAGAACCTTATCGACCTCCACTTTACATATACCCAATGCCTCCACAGCTGTCTATGGCAGCAAACTCCACAAATTCACCACCTTCTTACTGAAGAAGTTATTCCTCACTTCTGTTCTAAAGGGGCACCTTTGTACTCTGAGGATTTCCCACTGGTCCTAGATTACCCTACTATAGGAAACATGCTCTCCACGGCCAATCTATCTAGGCCTTTTAATATTCAATAGGTTTCAATGAGATTTCCCCCCTCCCACCCCATTCTACTGAACTCCAGCAAGTATAGGCTCAGAGCCATCAAACACTCATTGTACATTAATCTTTTCATTCTTATGAACCTTGTCTGGACTCCCTCCAATGCTAATATATCTGTTCTTTGATAAGAGCCCGAAACTGCACTCAATACTACGTCAAACATGAGGAAATCTGCAGATGCTGGAAATTCAAGCAACACACACAAAATGCTGATGGAACGCAGCAGGCCAGGCAGCATCTATAGGGAGAAGCGCTGTCGACATTTCGGGCCGAGACCCTTCGGCAGGACTAACCGAAAGGAAAGATAGTAAGAGATTTGAAAGCAGGAGGGGGAGGGGAAAATGCGAAATGATAGGAGAAGACCGGAGGGAGTGGAGTGACTTCCATTAATGCCCCTCCCCTTCTTACCCCATCCCTGATATATTTAGTTTTTTTTTCTCTCTGCCCATCACTCTGCCTGTTCTCCATCTCCCTCTGGTGCTCCCCTCCCCCTTTCTTTCTCCCTAGGCCTCCCGTCCCATGATCCTTTCCCTTCTCTAGCTCTGTATCCCTTTTGCCAATCACCTGTCTGACTCTTCAGCTTCACCCCAGCCCCTGCGGTCAAGCAAAATATATCAAGCGAAAAATATCAAGCGAAATATTTATGCAAGGTGGGATATATTAAGGAGTTATCATCTTTGAAAATGGATAAGTCTCATGACATTAAAAGAACAATGGGATGAAATTTCACAGGAGATAATAACAATTTTTCAATCTCCTATTTAAAGGAGTAAGAAGATGGAAAGATGCAAACTGTCAATATCACAACATTCTGTTAAGAATGAGAGATACACAACCATATGACAGATTCATATCAATTATGACAAAGTCATCACAATCTGTTATGACAGAATTTTTGGATAAAATTGAATACATTAGAGGCAGCCAACACAAATATGTGAAAGTCGTGTCAAATTAATTCTGTCGAGTTTGAAACAGAAAAAAAATGGTAGATTGGCTAGTCTCTATGGGCTTTATCTAGATGGACTTTGAAAGCAATCTTTTCTAAGACAGTGCTTCAAAAATGGGGCACATTCTGGTCTAATTCATAAAATGATAGGCACAACAAGGGATAAAGGTAGGTAATCAAAATAACAAGTTCATTAGTGGCTATCCCATAAATATTCCAGGTACCTGTTTTCTTTAATCTGGAGCTGTAGCATGTCACTATATTAACGAATAACTTTTATAATATATACAAATCTAGTCACAATACCAAATTTAGTAATAAACATCTCCAACTTGTTGATGAGATAGACTGACTTACAGAATTTTGTTTTGCATAACTGCAATCAGTTCTTTCTATATAGTAGATGTCAAAAGGACATCTTTGGAACTTCACTATTTCATTGTGTACATACCTGCTCCCGCTCTGACCACGGTCTGAATCGCTGCTAAAATACTTCCAGTTGGAGGAGAAGTGAAAACATCTCCAGCAATAGCAGCAGTCAACATTCCTGCTCCAACATAGCCTGAAAAAAAAGAAATTTCCAAAATCCAATGATAGCCTCGGAATATAAGAGCCAGAATTCACATTTTTTCCCCTCTTTATAACTTGCTCTGCTTGGATTTTAACAATTGAGGTGCATTTTCAAATATACAGTCAG
The DNA here is from genome assembly GCF_030144855.1 of Hypanus sabinus. NCBI lineage: Eukaryota > Metazoa > Chordata > Chondrichthyes > Myliobatiformes > Dasyatidae > Hypanus > Hypanus sabinus. The sequence goes on from NC_082712.1 coordinate 126,991,714, forward strand.
TGGCCACTTTATGAAGTAGATCTGTAGGCCTGCTTTTTAATGCAAATATCTAATCAATGTGTAATAGCAGCTCAATGCATAAAAGCATGCAGACATGGTCAAGAGATTCAATTATTGCTCAAACCACACAACGTGATCTAAGTGATTTTGACTGTGAAACAATTGCCAGTGCTAGGCAGGGTGGTTATGTGGGTACATCAGAACCTGTTGATCTCCTTGGATTTTCACACATAATATTCCCTAGAGTTCACAGAGAATGGTGCGAAAAACTAAAAACAAACCCAGTGAGTGGCAGTGCTATGGGCGAAAACACCTTGTTAATGAGGGAGGTCAGAGGAGAATGGCCAAACTGGTTCAAGCAAGCAAGAAGATGACAGTAACTCAAATAACCAAGTGTTACAATAGTGCTGCGCAGAGGAGCATCTCTGAACGCACAACACATGAAACTTGAAGCGGATGGGCTACAGCAGCACAGGACTGCATCAGGTTCCAATCCTATATCTATTAAAGTGGCCACTGAGTGTATACATCTGCAGCCCCAGTGTGTTAAACAATTCCACCATCCGAATTGCTCTAAAGGAATGCATTTTAGAAAAAGATTTCTAATGTATATACAATATTTGCTTAATTTTCATTAAAATGAGTACAATATTTACATCATCTATGGATTAAAAATTGTCATCCATGAAGGAGTCCTGCAGTGTTCAGCAACACAGGTCCTGCAAGTTTGCAGTGCTCTGTCATATTTAATTCAATTTTCAAGTTTTGAAGGTTCAGACCAAAGCAATAAGCGGAGAAAAGCTGGCAACAATGCCTACATTTTCTGAACTAATTCATCAGATAGGAGAAGCAGGAAACAAACCTCCAATTCTTCATTCAAACAGTCTCACATCTTGTCTCTCTTACGTTGCTGATCATCGTACTTGACCAGGATGCCAAAGTAAAATTAAACCCAAAATCAACAACCCAACCCAAATCAAATCATGTCAAATACCATACAAACATCGACTATACACAAAGCATTGACTTTGTGTCTGTCTAACCTACACCTGTACTGCTGCTTCTGTCCAATGCTAACCCACTGAATGAAGCATGGCTGATGAACAACCAATGACCTAACATTTTAATCCTTTAGGATGATCTTCAGCATTAATGGGTCTACCAACAGAGGATTTGTATTACCTATTTATCTTCAACTGAACAGCAGAACTTTTCACCACTTTGATGTGATATTCCGAAAGAACTTTGAACCACATTTTAACTACATCAATATTACCCTATTATCATCTCTGTAACATTATCCTATGATCTACATCTTAGTCTTTCTGACCTCCTCAACTGTGGTTTTATTCCTTCTAGCCTTAAACTGCTTAAATACTCTCCTGGCTGGCTTCCTTTGTGCTCACACCCATTAATTTGGCTGATGATAGGATGGGGAAGTCACCTGCTCCCCAGCCGATAAAAGCCTACATTCATAGCTGATTCACTGAGCTGTACTGACACACATTTAAACAGCACAATAAGTTTAAAATTCTCATCCAGCTTCCAAATCCATATTATGCTTTGTCCTTATCTTTATTCACTTCTGTAATCTTGTCCAATTACTAATAAAATATAAGACATAAGAGCAGGATTAGGCCATCTGACCCATCGAGTCTGCTCCACTATTTCATCATGGCTGATCCAATTTTCTTCTCAGCCCCAATCCCCTGCCTTCTCCCCATATCCCTTCATGTTCTGACCTATCAAGAATCTATCAACCACTTCCTTAAATATACATAAAAACTTGACCCCCACAGCTACCTGTGGCCAAGAATTCTACAGATTCACCACTGTCTGGCTAAAACAAGTTCCTCATCTCCATTCTAAAACAACACCCCTCTATTCTGAAGCTGTGTCCTCTTGTCTTAGACTCTCCCATCAGAGGAAACATCTTCTCCACGACCACTCTATCAAGGCCTTACACCATTCAATAGGTTTCAATTAGGTCAACTCATTCTTCTGAATACAAGCCATTGCCATTCAAAGTTGAAATTACTTCAGTGAATCTTTTTTGAACCCTCTCCATTTCACCACATCCTTTCTAAGATAAGGGGCCCAAAAGTGCTCTCAAACTCCAAGTGAGGTCTCACCAGTTCTTTATAAAGTCTCAACATTACATCCTTGTATGTATGTTCAAAATACACATTCTTGATGATCACTCTTAAATGTAAATGTACAGCCATTTATGAATAATTTGTAAAGTCCTGAATAAAAAGCTTGATTAGCAAACAAGGCCTACATAGTAAAGGAGGACAATGCATTCGTGGGACAACACATTAAAATACAAATGGCAAAGAGTTAAGATAGTTGTTTTTTTCAGAGTGAAGGATCTTGAAGGAATAAGTTCCAGTACCACTGCTTTTTCGGACATTTTGTTAATTACTTATCTATTGGCTCATCAAAATCACCAGGTTGTTTTAACACACCTCAAAAGGCAACCAAGAGCATAAGTTAATATCTCATGTAGAAGATGTCACTTTACAAAAGCAGCAGTTTTCTAGTATTTGAAATGTGGGATAGTACATTGAGTTCAAAACTACCTAACTCAAAAGTGAAACCATTATCAGCTGAAGCAACTGAACCGATTGTACCTGCTTGATCCATTATTAGTAAAAAGTTTAAAATCTTATGGAGATTTACTAAGATCAACATTTTAAAATTGATACCTGCATGAGCTGGTTCATGTCCCGAGCCTCCTCCAGACAGTAATGCCACTTTGCCTTTAATGTTCTTTAAGTCCGACCTGATAACGATACGATGTCCCTGCACCAGCTGCATTCCTACATTCCAGGCCACGAGTCCTTCCAAAGCATCATCCACACAATGTTCCACAGAGTTTGTCAGTTTCTTTGAATGCTAAAGCAAGAGGATAAATTAATTTCTCACTCAAAAGACTGAATATCAGCTTTCTAAGCCGTTCAATTTACACGTTGTGGTGTGTAATCTTCTATCCAACAAACTCATTTTAGTTTCACTACTCTCAACACCATCACCAGAATGAAAATCCGGGGGACTTATTTTCAATCATTCAGCATCCAACACCACCCCAGATGACTCCTAATTTCACCCCTGGGAGCAACCTATTCTCTTCTGCAGATTTGCAAATATACCTACAAGGAGACCACAACCTTGAAATTGAGTTTGGAGGCTTGCACGCCTCAATGACCTGGAGAGTTATGTTGGCTAGAGTCAGGACCCTGTACTTTGGTTCTTGGTAGGGTCACCCATGCTAAACAGGTCAAAGGCCAGTTAAAGAGTGATCCACCAGTCCTCTAGGTTTGGGGATTCAGCACAGGGCTAACGACCTTGACCGGTTAAAAAAAATTGTTACAGAAACAACAAAGAGACCTTCTATGTCTGCTTGCAATGGTATGGACAGACAGAGATGGTGGACCCTCATTGCTGCCCTAAACACCAACAGTGCAAGGGGCAGTAAGTTGCAAATACAGAGAATGCAGATTAAATTCTTTCAGAGCATTTAAATATGTAAGGCCCTATCAAGTCTGATGTCCTCTGCAGCTACAGTCAACTTCCAGATTTAGTGAGTTTTGCATCCCCTGCAGAGGTGTAGGAGACAGCATTGTCTTAGTTCAGCTGGCTAACAGGAAGCAGATAGCAATCATGAATTAGTTTCTTCTAGTTGGGATTGGCAAAGAATTTACTACACAACCTCAATTTTTTCACAATTTATGTGAACGGCTTAGATGTAGATAGATCCTACAAGAGGGCAATGAAGGGTGATAGAAATATAGAGTTTAGGTTACTAATAGATCTGCCTGGATCTTCTTGAATGAAGGAAGTGACTTGGAGAATTAAGTGGTCTATTTTCTGTTTGTTCATTTGCATATCATTTTATAAATGTAGTAATATAATTGTAAAGAGATTTTTAGTAGAAAATAGTTACTTCAGAAAGAAAAAAAAGCTCTTATTTGATACTTCTCAATTCCAAATGGACACCCAGAGAAATCCATGGCCAACAATAGCTTCTGAAAGTTGCCATTTTTCAAAAAAGAGAGTTGGTAATCATGTTAATCATAGGGTGCGTCCTAAAACAACCATCTGTAAAGGGGTTTTAATTAAATGAATGTTGGCAGTAACAGTAAAACTGGCTACACTTCATCAAGTAGCACCAAAATATATTTAATGTACATCTGAATAGATTGATGGAGGATTTGGAATTTCACAGAGCAAGAAGCAGTCAGGAAGTACAGCATTCTCTCAGCATTGCAGTGAATGTAAGCTACCTGAGACCTATGAGGCCTGAACATCTGTTGACTCAAAACAAATCTGTAAGTGACAAAAAATATTCATTGTTTTGCTCCATGTCACTGTTGCTAAATTTTTCACATACTGTACATCGATGGTTTAAATGTGAAAATCATGATGCCATTATCAGTGATATAACCCTCTGCAATATGCTATTAAGTTTTGCAAAGTCATGTGTTTTTCAGAAGCTGCACATTCCATAATGGAATAACTGTCCAATTTACTCTGAAGTGATGAAGTAAAGAAGGGAATAACCCCGGGAAATGGCAGGTGGATGGGAACCACACTGCCCTTTGAGGAGCAGTTCTTTGGCCACAAGGAAATAGCAGACCAGGGGACCTGGTGATTACTCTTCCTAGGTTAGTCAGTATGGAGACCCCCTCTATAGTTATAATCGTTAAGCTAGTGATGGTTGCAAAACAGCTTCTTTAAACCACAAGCAAAAGTCAAAGTTGACGTATTGAAAGGCTTTAAAATATAAGGTGCTTTAGCAACGAGCAACACAACAGACGGATGTGGTTTCTTAAATGCACTCTTTAACTTGTCACTTTAATATAGTTTTTAAACGCCCATGTATTGCAGGTGGTTCCCTTCAAAAGTCCTCTCTAATGATACCCCAATTGTCAGGCGGCGCTCGCCACGGCGACTGTGCCTTGTGATCACTGCCGGCTGGAAGGCCCCACTCTCCCGTCAGGTGGACGGCCGCTCACCTAACCCCATCTTTCCCCGGATGCTTACGTGCATCGCTCAGCTTGGTCGAGAGATCCCGCGCCGCTGCTTGAAATCAGACGAACTGACAGACTTTGGTCGGGAAGGCAGACTGCAGCAGCGGCGAAGTGAGGAGGTGGAGCCCGGGACAGACATGGGTGGAGCTGGAGGCCGAGGCCCAGCCGGCCGGGAGCCCGCCTCCCTCGCTCTGGAACCGCCTGGTGGTTGGTAGCGGAACCCCGCCGCCAATGAAGCTTGGTCAAATTGAGAGTTACCACTTCTCACCAAATCTCGATAATCTGGTCGTATAATCGCTGGGGGAACATTCGTTGGGTATCAACTTGTCCAAAAGCTTGGCGACATCGCTCGACGATGGCGGCTCTGCCGATCCTCGCCAGCTGAGAGGTTGTCTCGTTGTTTCTTTCCGTCTCTGGGCGGTCTCGACCATCTGTGGATCAGCTCCTCTGCGAGTGTTGCTGTCGTCTTGTGTGAGATAATGGGCTTACCGCATTGATCCCAGAATAGGGTCAAGAGTAGGCCATTCGACACTGCTCATCTTTCTAAAATATTTTGCTCCCGCCTTCTCCCCATATCCTAATCAACATACAGAAATGTATCTCCCTCCCTGGAAAAATGAATAACTAGGCTGCCATTGCCTTCTATGGTAGAGAATCCATAGTCCTTGAACGTAGTTCACTGAAAGCAACTGTACAACAAAGAACAATACAGCACAGTACAGGAACTTCAGTTCACAATTTTGTGCCGATCCTTAAACCCAGCCTCCCATATAACCCCCCACCTTAAATTCATCCATATACCTGTCTAGTATTCTCTTAAATTTCACTAGTGTATCTGCCTCCACCACTGACTCAGGCAGTGCATTCCACGCACCAACCACTCTCTTGAGTAAAAAACCTTCCTCTAATATCCCCCTTGAACTTTACACCCCTTACCTTAAAGCCATGTCCTCTTGTATTGAGTAATAGTGCCCTGGGAAGAGGTGCTGGCTGTCCATTCTATCTATTCCTCTTAATATCTTGCATACCTCTATCATGTCGATCCTCTCATCCTCCTTCTCTTCAGAGAGTAAAGCCTTAATCTCTGATCATAATGCATACTCTCTAAACCAGGCAGCATCCTGATAAATTTCCTCTGTACCCTTTTCAATGCTTCCACATCCTTCCTATAGTGAGGCAACCAGAACTGGACACAATACTCCAAGTGTGTGGCCTAACCAGAGTTTTATAGAGTTGCATCATTACCCCGCGATTTTTGAAAACTCTATCCTTCGACTTATGAAAGCTAACACTCCATAAGCTTTCTTAACTACCCTATCTACCTCTGAGGCAACTTTCAGGAATCTGTGGACATGTACCCCCAAATCCCTCTGCTCCTCCAACTCCCAAATATCCTGCCATTTACTTTGTACTCTGCCTTGGAGTTCGTCCTTCCAAAGTGTACCACCTCACACTTCTCCGGGTTGAACTCCATCTGCTACTTCTCAGCCCACTTCTGCATCCTATCAATGTCTCTCTGCAATCTTTGACAATCCTCAACACTATCCACAACACCACCAACCTTTGTGTCGTCTGCAAACTTGCCAACCCACCCTTCTACCCCCACATACAGGTCGTTAATAAAAATCATGAAAAGTAGAACCAATCCTTGTGGGACACCACTAGTCACAACCCTCCAAACCGAATGTACTCCCTCCACCATGACCCTCTGCTTTCTGCAGGCAAGCCAATTCTGAATCCACCTGGGCCAAACTTCCCTGGATCCCATGCCTTCTGACTTTCTGAATAAGCCTACCATGTGGTACCTTGTCAAATGCCATACTAAAATCCATGTAGATCACATCCACTGCACTACCCTCGTCTATATGCTTGGTCACCTCCTCAAAGAACTCTATCAGTCTTGTTAGACATGATCTGCCCTTCACAAAGCCATGCTGATTGTCCCTAATCAGACCATGATTCTCTAAATGCCCATAGATTCTATCTCTTAAGAACCTTTTCCAACAGCTTTCCCACCACAGACATAAGGCTCACTGGTCTATAATTACCTGGACTATCCCTACTACCTTTTTTGAACAAGGGGACAGCATTCGCCTCCCTCTAATCCTCTGGTATCATTCCCGTGGACAACTAGGACATAAAGATCCTCGCCAGAGGCTCAGCAATCTCTACCCTCGCCTTGTGGAGAAGCCTGGGGAATATTCTGTAAGGCCCTGGAAGTTTAGCCGTCCTAATGTATTTTAACAACTCCAACCCTCTTCGCCCTTAATATCAACATGCTCCAGAACATCAACGTCAGTCATATTGTCCCTCCCATCATCAAGTTCCCTCTCATTGGAGAATACTGAAGAGAAGTATTCATTGAGGAAGTCGCTCACTTCCACAGCCTCCAGGCACATCTTCCCACCTTTATCTCTATTCGGTCCTATCTTCGTTCCTGTCAACCTTTTGTTCTTCACATAATTGAAGAATGTTTTGGGGTTTTCCTTTACTCTACTCGCCAAGGCCTTCTCATGCCCCCTTCATGCTCTTCTCAGCCCCTTCTTAAGCTCCTTTCTTGCTACCCTATATTCCTCAATAGACTCATCTGATCCTTGCTTCCTAAACCTCACGTATGCTGCCTTCTTCCATCTGACTAGATTCTCCACCTCACTTGTCACCCATGGTTCCTTCACCCTACCATTTTTTATCTTCCTCACCGGGACAAATTTATCCCTAACATCCTCCAAGAGATCTCTAAACATCGACCACATGTCCATAGTACATTTCCCTGCAAAAACATCATCCCAATTCACAACTGCAAGTTCTAACCTTATAGCCTCATAATTTTCCCTTCCCCAATTAAAATTTTTCCTGTCCTCTCTGATTCTATCCTTTTCCATGTTAATGCTAAAGGTCAGGGAGCGGTGATCACTGTCCCCCAGATGCTCACCCACTGACAGATCTGTGACCTGACCCAGTTTGTTACCTAATACTAGATCTAGTATGGCATTCCCCCAAGTCGGCCTGTCAACATAACTGTGACAAGAAGTCGTGGACACACTAGAGAGGAAAAAGAAAACAAATGGCCTTCATTGTAACTTGATTTGAGTGCAGGATGGAGAGCATCTTGCAGTTTGTGAGGCACCCCATCTTAAATTAACATGCAATCTTACTTGTTCTTGCCATGGAGAGAGCACAATGAAAGTTTATTAGACTGATTATTGGATAAGATGAGAGATTTGGTGGATTCAGCATATATACACTTAAGTATAGAGGACTGAGAGGAGATCTCATGGAGACCTATAAAATTCTAACAGGTAGAGAGGCTAAATACAGGAAAGATGTTTGCGATAGCTGAGGTCCATAGCTAGAGATCACAACTTCCTGATACTTAGTATCCAGTTTATACTGAGGATGCTTAGATGAGTACAAATTTTTAATTCAGTGAGCCCATGGGATTCTCTACACTGCAGTCCAGAAGCTGGGTACATTTTGTCAAAAGATCTGCAGGAGAAACTGGATGGGCCTTGTTTTCTGTTACTTGTTAACATACACCGTGATGAAGAGTTTAGCAGTACAAAGATAAGGAAATCTAGAATCATAGAATATAAGACAGATGACCAGAAGTTTGCTATGGACACAGTGCAAAGACAACATTGTTTAAGGCCAATGTTTCTACCTATGGTGAGATTTTTAAAAAGTAAAAGATTAAAGATGAACTCTTATTTGTCAGTATATTCAGTGAAATGCATTGTTTCCATCACAGTCCTGAATACGTGCTGGGGGCGGGTTGTAAGTGTCTCCATGCATCCAATGTCAACATAACATGCCCACAATTTACTAACCTGTATGTCTTTGGAAGGTGGTAGAAAATTGGAGCACTCAAAGGAAACTCATGCAATCAAAGGGAGACCATATAATTTCCTTACAGATATAAGGAGAAATTCAGCCTTGCTTGCTGATGCTTAAAGTGTTTCACCAGTAGCTTTGCTATCATGCTGCAAACCAGCAATCGTTTCTTACGTTGAAATCTTTAATGCAATTTTGAATAGCAATGTTTTATTTTGCCAGTGTAATGATACCAAAACTGGTGAAGTGTGCTTAGATAATCTTTTTTTGGTTAAGATTCTTGCTGCTGCATTTTGAACAAGCTGCAGCCAATTTACATCTTTCTTGGGCAATTCTGAAAAGAGTGCATTACAGTAGTGTGTGTGCACCTTAACTCCTGGTGGAGTCATCGGGGCACCGTCATGACAAGCTTTTTGCACTGATCTTTTTGGTGATTGCCCATCGTACAGTGTGTCTTGGGCATCTGAAACCTGGCTGAGCCTATCCCTCTCCAGGTTTTTTTTACAAGGTTGAATTGCTAGCTCGATCCAGGTACAGTAGGAGAACGTGCAAGGGAGCTGACTGGATTCAAACTTTGCACCTCTCACCTGGATGTCCAGTGCTGATGCCACTTTGCCACTAGCCAGCATTACAGTAAATTAATTGGCTAAAAACAAAACTGTGGATCAATTTTTCTGTATCTTGTGATGTTGTAAGAAATCAAACTCTTGCAATGTTTCTTAAGTGAAAGAGCACAGTCTTAACAGTATGATTAATATATGATTTGAAATTCCGTTTAAAATCAACAATAGGGCCTAAAATCTTTACCTCTGGCTTGATTTGTAAGACCTGATGACCGTTTATTTCTAGGATTTACGCTTCTTTAATTGCTTCCAAACTTTCTGGGTTGTTTTCTTATTTAGTTTAAGAAAATTCAAATTCATCCATTCCAAGCTAAAAGACTAGGATCTATATCACAATTCTCTTATATTGGTTTGGAAGGAGAATATCGCATGAAGGTTGAAAGGTTCTGATATGAAAGCAATAGTTATATATCAAAATATTGTCTAGAGTTTGATGGAAGTCACACCAACTTTCTGGTACTTAATCCCTAGCCTATGAAATTATTTTATTTAAATATTTTTCACCCTACTTCTTCCCTTTTAAGATTCTTAAAATCTATATCTATAATCAGACCATTAAACGTCTTTCCAAATATTTTATCATCTAATTATAAATTTTATCTGAGTTTCACTTGATAGTACTTCTTTCAAACACTCTGGAATATTTTATGTTGTTACTTCATGCCCATAATAAGTGTCTTGCACTCTCCTTTGCTGTGAGGCTCAGTATTCCCATAAATGCAGTTTAGTACATAACACAAATACCTTCCCTCCATCTTAAAATTAATCCTTTTGCAGAGAAAGGCTTTGAAGAAGAAGGTAATACTTTTTTTTTCATTTTTTTGACTGGTTAACATTGTCAAGGGTAACATTTCAGATGGCCCCTCCAGAGGGTCACAGTGATTTACCTGCAACATAGTAGTCTAATGGCTGATTTAAGTGTTAAGACATAAAGAAAGCAGATTTCTTCCCTAGATGATTATGATTGTTAAGGCTAGTTGTTTTTCTCCCTCAAATTCCAGATTTTTAAATGGATTTGCACCCACAGCAGCCATATTGTAACTTATATTTAGGTCTCTGGATTGTCAGTCTAGCTTCTGGATTGTTAGTACAGTAATACACTATGTCACCAATAGAAATGAACTCTGTCTGATGAGTGTAAGCAATTCCATGCATCTACAGTTCTGAAATGTTGAATCCAAATTACTTGTTCTGTTTTATTGACCAGCTAGTTTACAGACAAGAAGGGCCTGTTTTTATATAGCATCTTTAGTGTTATTAAAAATGTCCTTTGGCTCCTCACCAAACGAACAAATTTTTGAAAATAAGCTTAATGGTGCCTTATCTTATGAAGCTTCTGTTATAAAAGTAAGCGAGGGGAGGTGTGCAGGTTCTGGAGTTTCAGGTGACAATTGAGAAAAGATTATCAAACAAGGTATCAGTTTCACATCTGTGATGTTTCCTATCTATTTAGCCTTGGAATGGTTGAAGAAGCATACCCTGATTATGTAGCTTTCTGCTCGAAATTGTTCTTAGTCTTCACATTTATTATAACAGGTATTTCAGATTTCTGATATTCTTCTTGCGATTGGACAACATCTGTTGAGACTGCAGGGTCTAGGCTTGTGTATACATTTCATATGGGTTCTTGCCCATGTTGGGCTTGAAGGAAATTAGATGGCAGACTTCTTGCCAAGCAGTCACTTAAATATAGTGGTGCCCTGGCACAAAAGGGAGATGAAAACCATAATTAAAAAAGTCTATTCAATCACTGTGACAACAAAGTTGGGATAATGATCTGGATGATAATGTTGTTTACTAGATCAGCAATTTGCAGGTGACACCATGATTGTGGTGTAGTGGACAGTGAGGAAGGCTATCATGGCTTGCAGAAGGATTTACATCAGCTGGAAAAATGGACTTACAAATGGCAGAAGGAATTTAATGTAGACAAGTGGGAGATTTTGCACTTCGGTAAGACTAAGCAGTGTAGGTCTTACACGGTGAATGGAAGGGCACCGAGGAGTAGATCCAAGAATACAGGTTCATAATTCATTGAAAGTGACGTCACAGGTAGATAGGGTCGTAAAGAAAGCTTTTGGCACATTGGCTTTCATAAATCAGTCTATTGGTACAGAAATGGCATGTTATCTTGAAGTTGTATAAGACGTTGGAGAGGCCTAATTTGGAGTATTATGTGCAGTTTTGGTCAATGCCGTACAGGAAAAATGTAAATAAGGTTGAAAGAGTGCAGAGAAAATTTACAAGTATATTGCTGGATCTGGAAGACCAGAGTTATAAGGAAAGACTAATTAGGTTTAGGACTTTATTCCTTAGAACATTTAAGATTGAGTGGAGATTTGATAGAAGTATATAAAATTGTGAGGGTAAATGCAAGCAGGCTTTTTCTACTGAGGTTGGGTGGAACTACAAGCAGGTCATGGGTTAAGAATGATAAGATTAAAGGGAACATGAGGGGAAATTTCTCTCATAGGGTGGTGAGAGTGTGGAATGAGCTGCCAGCACAGGTGGTGCATGTAAGCTCAATTTCTACATGTAAGAGTAGTTTGGATAGGTACATAGATAGTAGGGGTGTGGAGGGCTGTGGTCCTGGTGCATGTTTATCAACAGGCAGCTTAAATTATGTCAGCATGGACTAGATGGGCTGAAGGGCCTGTTTCTGTGCTGTACTTCTCTGTGACTGAAAAGAAAGGATGACATTTACATAAAATTCAGAGGATGGTGGACACTCAACTGGGAGATGTTTATAAAAGGAGGGAATACGTTATACTTAAAAGTTTACTTATTGGACATACTATTGAATAATTCCTTGTTCAGAATTAATATGCATGATGTGGGTGCTTGTAGGAAGTGCACTTGCCAGGAAACGGTACAACAAAAATTGTTTGAATGCAAAGGAAACATATGATTGCCGAATTGAGATCTTTGGGACATAGTTTAAGATGGAAAATTTGTTAGGAAATCACTGCCATTGTATTGCACATAAGTGCATATTTACATTTCTGCAAAACATCAGGCTTCTTGATATTATTTGAGTTTTCTTTTGGGAGTAAGGAAATTTAGTGAATATACTTCCTGTCTCTTTGCTCCACGCTTCAACTCGGTAGATGGTGGTAATGCACCTTGCAATGGCCTGCCAACCACCATTAAACTTTACAAGGAAAAGTAGAACAGGACAGGTTCTAGTCAGAAGGAAGAACAAGGATGGCAAGGTAAGAGAGCTTTGGATGTCAAGGGAGGTGATGAATTTAGTTAAGAAAAAGGAAAAGTATGTAAGGCTTAGGAAGCTATAATCCCCTGAGGATTATGAAGAAACCAGAAAAGAGGGAAAAGGGAATTAGGAAAGCCAGGAGGGGCCATGAAAACTCCTTGGCAACTAGGATTAAAAAGAATCTCAATGCATTCTATACATCAGGAGCAAGAGGATAACCAGGGAGAGGGTTATCAAGGATAAAGGGACATCTGCTTGGATGTGAAGGATGTGGGTGAGGTCCTTAATGAATACTTTACATCAGTTTTTGCTGAGGACAGGGAGATTAGTGCTGAGAATATTAATGTGCTAGGGCATTTTGAAGTAAAGGAGAAAATAGTGTTGGGTCTCTTAAAAACCATTAAGGCAGATAAATCACCAAGGCCTGATGGGATATACCCCATGTTATTGATAGAGGCAAGTGAAGAGATTGCTAGGGTCTTGACTGATATCTTTGTGTCCTCTCTAGACACATAAACGCCCCAGAGGACTAGTGAGTAGCTAACATTGTTCCATTAGTCAAGAAGGGAACCAGGGATAATCCTGGAAACTATAGACAGTGAGGCTCACACCAGTGGTAGTGAAGTTACTGGAGGGAATTCTTAGGGATAGGAATTATGAGCATTTTGAAAATTAAATAATTATTTATTGAGAAAAATGATTCAATATTATATGTATATGTATTTGTTGTAAGAAGTATGTGTACCTTTGCTTTCAGTAAGGGGTATAACCCCCTTCTATAGCAATAACTTTAACTAAACATTTCTGGTAATTGGTGATCAGTCCTGCACATCAGCTTGGATGAATTTTAGGCCATTCCTCCTTAAAAAACTGCTTCGACTATGGGATGTGGGTGGGGTTCCTTGCACGAACTGCTTGCTTCAGGTCCTTCCACAACATTTCTATAGGATTAAGGTTAGGACTTCGACTCCGCCATTCCAAAACAGGAAATTTCTTCTGCTTATAACCTTTCTTTGGTAGGCTGACTTGTGCGTTTGGGGTCGTCATCTTGCTGTATGACCCATTTTCTCTTGAGCTTCAGTTCACAACTGATATCCTGACAATTTCCTGTAGAATTTGCTGATACAATTCAGAATTCATAGTTCTATCAATAAATGGCAAGTCATCCTGGTCCTGGAGTAGCAAAGCAGGTCCAAACCATGGCACTGCCACCACGTTTCACAGATGGGAAGAGGTTCTTATGCTGGAATGCACTGTCTGCTTTTCGCTAAACCTAATGCTTCTCATTTAAGTCCTATTTTGGCCTCATCATTCCGCAGAACATTCTTCCAGTAGCCTTCAGGCTTATCCACAGGGTCTTTAGCAAACTTTAGATGGGCAGCAATGTTCTTCTTAGCAAGGTCCTTGCCAACGTACCATGCACACCATTGTTGTTCAATGTTTGCCTGATGGTAGACTCAAGAACACTGACATTAGCCAAAGCAAGGGAGGTCTGTAGCTCCTTAGATGTTACCCTGGGGTTCTCTGTGACCTCCTGGAATATTGCACACCTTGCTCTTGGAGTGATTTTTGTTGGTCAACAACTCCTGTGGAGAGTGTCAACAATTTTGAATTTCCTCCATTTGTACACCATCTCCTGACTGTGGATTGGTGGCGCCCAAACTCTTCAGAAATACTTTTGTATCCTTTTCTAGCCTGGTGAGCATCGACAACTTCTTTTCCTGTGGTCCTCAGAAATCTCTTTTGATCGAGGCATGGTACACTTCCAAAAAACCTATGTGATGAATATCAGACTTTGATAGTGAAGACCCAGGTTTATGTTCTTTAAGTAGGGCAGGCCCTCCCACACTCACACCTGATTGTCATCCCATTGATTGAAACACCTGACTCTAATTTCCCCTTTAAATGAACTGATAATCCTAGAGGTTCACATACTTTGTCCAACATGTAATTACATGTAACATGTAATATTGGATAATTTTTCTCTATAAGTAAATGAACAATAATAATTTTTCATGTTATTTATTTAATTGGGTTTCCTTTATCTAATTTTAGAATGTGTGAAGATCTGATTACATTTTAGGTCATATTTATGCAGAAATAGGGAAAATTCTAAAGGGTTCACAAATTTACTAGCACCACTGTAGACAGACTATCTGTTTCCCTGGATTGAAATATCTAATACTAGAGGTCATGCATTTACTGTCAAATGAGGTAATTTTAACATGTGAGGAGCAAGATTTTTAAAAAGTGAGTGGTGGGTACTTGGAATGTGCTGCCTGGGGCAGATATATTCAGGGCTTTTATGAGACATTTAGATAGGCATGCGAATGTGAAGAAAATGGACGAATATGAACCTTGTGTAGGCAGAAGGGATTAACTAAGCTGGCCATTTTATTATTAATTAGTTCAGCATAACTTTGTGAGTTGAAGGGCCTGCTCCTCTGCTGTACTGTTCTATGTCCTATGTTACTAAAAAAAAGATAAAATGAAGCAATTTTTCCTTTGTCTACAGATGTTAATAAGGTGATGAAAATTCAGGTAAGCCAACACATTCTTTAATTTTATTAAAATTCATAAACACCTTCATCACATTTTAATCAAAAAATACATCAAACCATTTAACAGTGTATAATATTGAGCAAATTATCTTAAACACTGTAGCATTATCTCAGTCGTTTGTAAACTAAGTTTGAAAAAAAAGAGACCAACATCTTAGTTATTCCTATTAAACATTTAACATGCCATACAAACATCTCAGTAAATTAGTTTCATGTTTCTCAGTTCAGATTCAAATCAAATCAAGTTAGATAACTTTAAGTTTAAATACATTTTTTAATGTCAGTTTATATGGAGATAGGCTGTTACTGTTTACAAACTAAATGTTGCGCTTTCAGCACAATTAGGATCTAATCATTTTATTTCCTAAAATATGATTGAAGAAATACATCTGCAATGTTCTTAAGTGGCCATTATTTTTACATTATAAGTGTATTCAGAGCAAGTTTTGATTTCATAGATACCTTAGGGAACAAGTCAACTTCTTTGCATCTGAGGAAGTCTGCCTCTGTAACTCAACAGCTGTTGAGAGGAGGTATTAAAGAGTTGGGACTTGACTTTTTTACTGTTACATAGAAAGAGCTATAAGAAGTCGAGAAGCAGAGATGTGGAGAGGGATGATTCCCACTATTGGACTCTTGTTCCAAACAGACGCATCATTGACCTTCTGCTAATGCTTCGGAATTACCATCTCCTGCCTCTTGCCAGACCTTGAGGTTACGTCAACCAGATTGTGAGGCTTATCTCCCTATCATCAGTTACAGAAAGTTAGGCTGCAAAGTGGGAGACTGTGTCTTTCTCAGCTGAGATTGATGATCAAGATTTGAATTTCCCTTCTGAGGCTGATGTTTGAGGTTTAAATTTAGATGCAGGTACAATGCTCTGGTGCTGGAAACCCCACCTTAGAGTGTTTCAGTTTAAAGGCAGTGCAAGTATTATGTACCAAGTTTTACTATGGAATATACTTATATACAATGCTTCTATGTAGGCTAATCCTGAGCTTGAAATTTAGACATTTATTCATAAAGCCTCCTTTCCTCTTAAACTATTCACAATTTTGTGTATATCTCTTTGAAACTGCTATTGGCACAGCAAGAAGTGCTTTATCTGTAATTCTGTAATGATTTTCTAATCTCCTCTTATATATTAACAAATCCCCTTGTATATCAACAATAGGTTAGTTAATTTTATACTTTATTATCAGGCTCTGAACTCCAAGTCTTAGTAAGTAACACTCTATATTAACGCTGATTAGCTGCTGGTCAGAGTTCAGCTAATATTTGCTGCTTAAACTAGAGGAACACCTCCACTGCAACTACTTTCTCCAGCTGATCATTTCTCTAATTTGATTTGAAAGATCCTTTGAAGGAAGGACAGAAAGAAGCTGGGATTCCCAACATGCAGCTTTGTCTACCTAGTAGACTAGTGACTGAAAAAACAGAAATTAATTTGCTCAGAGTGATTTTTCCACTCACATGTAATTACAAACAGATCATATATAAACAAGCAAGACGAGGCAAATACTACAATGCCCAGTATGTGACCAGTTGTAACAATGCATCTGGGTAAACTACAGCTGAGTACAAAAATAATTTGTTACTGTTTAAAATAGTTTCTTAAGTCTTTTTGTGTTTGCTTTTGTGAAAATTGTAGTATGCAGTTTTAACAGATTTAGGATTAAGAGTTCACAACCACTCAAACTCTTAAGATCCATGAAGGTATCAGGGGGTGATTCCAAACATAAATTGAACAGAGGCTTAGAGACAAGTAGACGGATACAAATAAGATTCGCATCTTGCTGTATTTCAATTATATCCTCTAATTCTTTTTGACAAAGGCTGATAATAATATATACTTATAAGTGTGAGATGATCTGCATTTGCTTATCACTTTGTCACATCCTTGGGAGTCCAGCAATACTAACAACAAATTAATTTTGATTCTTGAAGTGTACACTTATTCAAAATGGACAGATGCATTAGTTGTTCATCGCAAGGTGACGCACAATAAATTTAAGGAATGACCAGTTCATCTGGTTTTGCCTGACAAAAATAGTTTTAGTCAGGACTTGAAGACAATTGGCATTTGGGATCTTTTGTATCTGTAGAATATATAGAGTGATCTCAGCTTTTAAAAAAATCTCCAAATATAATGTGAGAGTTGGACTCTCCTCTTACAATTACACTTGGCCAGGTTCTCCATCTTCACCTCCACCTCCAACCCTTTCTTCTTTTATTCACTTACCTGCTCTGCCCTGACAATGCTACTCCAATCCTCTTTTTATACTCTCTGAAGAATGAGGTAATTCACTTAAAACATACAAGATTTTAAGAGAGATTAAGACCTTAGGGTCCTCAAACTAGTGAATCTGAAATTTGGAGGCAAAGTCTCCAAATAGGGGATGGACCATTTTGGACTGAGAAATATCTTTGATCAAGGAGTTAGAACTCTGTCTTTGAAAATTCTGTCATTCAGTATATTAAAAGCTGAGACTTGTGGTTTTAGATAGTAAGGGAATCAAAATATAGAACATAGGCAGGAAAGTTGAGTTGAGGAGGGGAGAGGATCAGAATGATCTTATTGAATATCAGAGAAAGCATAAAGAGCCAAACAGCATATTCTTGCATTTTTAAAATATTTGTTGTTGACACAGTAAAATATATTGTTTGTAGAAAATGTTCTTAAAGATTGATCTCATGCTATTGATAGATTTAAAATTCTGGTCATGCCCTTCTTGAATACTCTTCTTAAAATTAATTTTTGGCAGAATTTAATCTTTTCATCTATAGTTAAAGATGCCGTAGTGTATTTAGTATTACAGTAATATTTGAGTAATATAGTAAATATATTGCTTACTTAAGCATACTTGTTTACCTAATTTATTATGGGTTATATAAGAAGTACATGAATGGCAAATGTCGTTATCTCACCACATCATATGTCAATGTCTCACTAAAAAGAAAAACTAAGTTGGCAAATATCCTGACTCTTGTATTTTTCTGTTGATTTGTTTCTGGAGTTAAAAAAAGTAACAGTGGCAATGAGATCAGTTTAAAATGAACCATGGACTGCTATCTGCATGTTGAAGTGCAGCATGTTTTTCTTCAGAAGGGGAGAGAGACATGCAAGTTTTTTTTAAAAAAAGTTTTTCTTTGGAGGGGGTGGGGGAGAGCGAAAGAGAGAGAGAGATGTTCGAGTTAAAAAAAGACAGAAAAGAACAAAATTAATAAGCAATGTGTACATTCATAAACACTGAGTAGCGGGTGTTGATAATAAAAAAAAATTAAAAAGCAGAAATGGCTGGCTGCTTTGGAAATATAGATGTGTTCAAATGCACAGCAGATAACTATATGATGTATACTAAATGAATTGAACAGTATTTTGAAGCAAATTAAATAGCTGATAAAAAAAATGAGTGCCCGTGTTGCTGAGTGCAACAGGTGGAAAAGTATACAGTTTGCTTAGAAGTTTAACTGCTCCACCCAAACCAGCCAAAATGAGCTTTAATGATATTGTAATAAAATGAGGAACATTTAGGGACAAAATCACTGTTGATTGCAGAATGCTTTGTTTCAAAGTAGAATCCAAAGGAAGAGTCCATTTCAGCTTGTGTACCTGATTTGAAGAAAATGTTTTAACATTGTCATTTCTGTGATGGGCTCACTTTGATATTGTTTAGTTTGTGGAATCTTCCAAGAAAGCATTCAAAAACAGCTCCTAACTGAAGCACAACTCACATTTTAAAGAGTACAGGTGTCCCCGGCTTTACGAATGTTGGCTTTACGCCACTTCACATTTACAAAAGACCTAAATCAGTAACCTGTTTTCACATTACAAAGAGGATTTTCGCTTTTATGAAAATTTTTCCCATATAAATTAATGGTTCTTCGCTTTACGCCGTTTCAGCTTAAGAAAGGTTTTATAGGAATGCTCTACCTTTGTAAAGGGAGGGACACCTGTAGTTGAAATCACTGTATTAATTGAAACAGCATCCAGAGACACAATTGAGGCAGTTAGAAATGAAAGTGAATATGAACAAAACTGCAATATCCAAGCAGAACCCTAACTGGCTGAACAAATTGTGTTACTCTTGTTGCAGGGGCTCATATACACCAAACCCATTCAGATTTAAAGGCGAAACTTGCAGAAAATGCAATAGAATAGGACTTGTATAAAGAGCATGAGCAGGAGGGGAAATGAAGGAACTACATGTGGACAAGAAAAAGACAAAAAGAGTACTAATCTGCATGCTGTCGATGAAAAATCTGATAATGATGAAACTGACACAGGACTGCATAGCCTTAAGATTTACAATTTGAATAAAAGACAATAAAAGACAAGCATTGTCTGTTTGTCCATGATTTTGATAATTCACATTATTTGACAACAATTTGGATAATGGAATTGATAGCTTTGCAGCAAAGTTTGCAGATGAGATGAAGATGGGGGGGGGGGAGGTAGTGCTGAGGAAGCAAAGTGATTGCAGCAGGACTTAGACAAATCGGAAGAGTGGACAAAAAAGTGGCAGATGGAATACAATTTGGGAAATGTATGATAATATAGTTTGGTAGAAGGAACAATAGTGCGCACTGTTATCGAAATGGAGAGAAGGTCCAAACATCTCAAGTGCAGAGGGACTTGGGAGTCCTTGTACAAGACTCCCAGAAGGTTAATTTACAGGTTGGGTCTGTGGTAAATAAATGCAATGTTGGCATTTATTTCAAGGGGAATAAAATATAAAAGCAAGGAGATGATGCTGAGGCTTTATAAGACACTAGTCAGACCACACTTGGAGTATTGTCAACAGTTTTGGGCCCTTTATTTCAGAAAGAATATGTTGTCATTGGAGAGAGTCTGGAGGAAATCCACAAGAATGATTCCAGGAATGAAAGAATCAACATGTGAGGAGCATTTGGCAGTTTTGGGTCTGTACTCACTGGAATTTGGAAGAATGCAGGGGAATCTCATTGAAACCTACCGAATGTTAAAAGAACTAGATAGGGTGGATATGGAGAGGATGTAGGGCCATCTAGAACTGGAGAACACAGCCTCAAGATTTAAGGGTGACCTTTTAGGACAGAGGTAAGGAGGAATTGTTGTAGGGGGAGAGTAGTGAATCTGTGGAATGCTCTGTGGTGGAGGCCAAGTCCGTGGCTATATTTAAAGTGGAAGTCAATAGTTTCTTTATTAGTCAGGGCATCAAAAGATATGGTGAGAAGACAGGTGTATGGGGTTGAGTGGGATCTGGGATCAGCCAGGATGGAATGATGGAGCAGTCTCAATGGGCTGAATTGCCTAATACTGCTCCTACGTCTTAAGGTCTAAACAACATAGCTTACATCAGAATCGAATAGCAAATGAATTAAAATGGAATTGGTCACTGCCAGAGCTTTTTCAGTTATTCCACAAAATTAGTTTGAATGTCATTTCAAATATACTGAACTGAAGCCTGCAGATATCCAAATAAGCACTTATTTGGAGAAAAGATAACTCCTGTGGGAATGACATTTGCAACAGGAAAATACAAAAATAACAAGCCACTTTGAGTTTGTCTGTGGTAATAACAGGAGGGCTAGCATTATGGGGCTGTGATTGACCGAGACAATTATAACTTGATTTGAGATCAATCCTCCATTTGCATGCCACATACCCTGTAAAAGCAAATTAAGAAAAGTACTGGCTTTAGAAAGCTCAAACGTATCAAGGGTAAAATAGTTTTAAAGAAAAATGCCACATCCAAGTTTTAAAAAAACCATCCGATTCCTTGTACCATCCATAATAAAGAAGCCAGTGAGCTAGTTTGCACAGCAACTGAAGGAATTCTTCCTAAGGTTGAGTGGAGCCATGGGCCATGCCAGTGGTCCCAGTAACCAAGATCTGGTGGTGATAATGGCACCATCAACCCCATATTGCAAGTGGATCAATACCCTCTGCCCAGGACAGAGGATATCTTTGCAAACCTTTCTGGAGGGAAACACAATCAAAATCTATTTGACTGAGGCCTACTTACAGATGGAGATGGAAGAAGAGTCCAAAGTGTTTCCCACCATAAGTACTCACAAAGGCTTCTTTTTGGAGTAGCATCTGCACCTGCACTCTGGCAGAAAGCTATGGACTAGGTGCTGCAAGACTATCCAGCACTCAGTGTTACTGTGAGAAGGACGTAGAACATCTCCAAAATCTCAAGACTATGTTAAAAAGATTAGAAAATTATGGGCTCAGAGCACAATGCCACAAGTGTGAATTCTTTAAACCAAGCATCACTCAGTAAGTGGAGCTTAGGAGGATGATGGTGACAAGTGGCGACTCCTTTGATTGCATCTTTGGAATAGCTCTACTTCTACTATTAATATCTCTATTTTTCCCTTTCAGGGTTCTTTTCAAGACCCTGACCTGGAGTTACACGCTGACTCGCTGACTTGGGTTTTTGTGGTAATGG
The DNA here is from genome assembly GCF_030144855.1 of Hypanus sabinus. Classification (NCBI taxonomy): domain Eukaryota; kingdom Metazoa; phylum Chordata; class Chondrichthyes; order Myliobatiformes; family Dasyatidae; genus Hypanus; species Hypanus sabinus. Next base: position 127,013,410 of record NC_082712.1, read on the forward strand.
GATCCGCTCTCAGGGTCTCACGACCGACCGCTATTCAATATATGAAGGACGCGGCCTAGAAGACTAGCATGCCTTCAGGGTTCCAGGAATTTGTGGCTCTAGAGGCATGCAGACTCAAGGTCGGTGCCTCTGCAGGAAATCATGTCATGGGAGATGGAAGATCGAAAGCAGCAAGCTGTCTGCTGGATCTATGCCCAGCCACTGGAGATCTTTGGGCACAGAGCTCACAAAAAGTGACGCAACAGACTTTTAACATCGTAAATCAGTGAATTGTTTGTTATGTCTCCCCTCTCGCTATGTAACGAGGACACCTCTTTTTCCCTTATTAGGGAGAGAGACAGAGCCTGTGGTATGTCGAATTACTGGATAATTTGAGTAGTCTTTGGGGTACTACACGTCTTTATTGATGCTTTGCTGCATACTTATGTGCTCGGTGGGGGGCGCCAATGCTTTTTTGCTGGTGGGGGAGAGGGGATTATTGCTTTGCTGCTGCTTATGTGTGGGAGGGGGAGCTGGGGGGCTCTGGGGTTCTAACATTTAACTGTCATTCATTCTTTGGAGCATTCCTCTGTTTTTGTGGATGTTACGAAGAAAAAGAATTTCAGGATGTATATTGTATAAATTTCTCTGCCATTAAATGTACCTTTGAAACCTTTGAAACTTACTGTGGTTGCACCATTGACACACAAAGATTACACAAGCATGCAGAGAAATTTCAAGTAGTGGTGGATGCTCCAAGGCCAAAGCATGTGTCACAGTTTTGGTCCTTTTTAGGATTTGTCAATTACTGTAACGGGTTCCTGCCAAACCTGGCTACAGTGTTCTACCCTTTGATCTCATTACTACAGATTGGGAAGAAATGGAAATGGACAAAGCAATGTGAAGTGCCTTTCTGAAAGGTAAAGGAAAGACACTGCTCACACATTATTGATCCACATCGTCCAGTGAAGTTTGCCTGTGATACCTTGCCCTGTGGCATGTCTCATGTCATGAGTGACAAAGCCAACGCCCCACAGCCTTTGCGTTACGCTCCCTTACCACTGTTTCAGTTTCAGTTGTATGCAGGACACATAGCTGAGACAAGTTGAGGGCTCCTCAAACAAGGAGGTTCTATGTTTCACTCCTGGACCTGCTGTCCAGGCGAGGAACTACAGAGGTAATCAAAAGTGAGTACTTAGAAAGATTAAGGATAGAACTGGACCACTCTCCTACACAGTGGAGTTTGCATCTGATGTCATCTGGAAATGACACATCGATCAGTAGAGGAGAGCAGAGTCAATTATTAGAGAAGAAAGATGTTCCAGAGCTGTCAAAACTACTTCCTGCAGTCCCAGAGTCAACTCCCACAACCACCCCAGAACCTGAGATTGTTTCACAGCCACAAGCCTCATCCACAAAGCAGAGTGACCCCCTTGTCAGGAAAGCAATTGTCTAAAGAAAGAACTCCTCCACAGCGATTAAATCTCTAGGCCTGAATGGGACGATTTAAAATATACTCTGCTGTGGATGTGTATATTGTAGCTGTATTAAATAGTGTACTATGTATATAAGATAACTGGAGAGCAATGCATAACATATTGGAGTTGAGATGCATTCTATATTGAGTTAGTGTTTATAGTTAAGCAGGGAGGAGTGTTGTCTATTTAATATTACAGTCCTATTTTACTAATATTGTAAATAGGTTGTTTGATTAAGCATTCTTTATTTGTTTACATAATTCATTATTGATTATATGGAAAAGTACATGAATGACATTTGTCATTTTGCCACTACATCATATGTGAGCCCCTCTCTAAAAAGAAAAAACTAAGTAGACAAATATCCCAACTCCTATGTTTTCCTTTCAATTAGTTTCTGGAGTTACAAAACAGAACAGATGCAACCTAAATCAAGTATGCTATTTAATGAAAATGGCTGCAAATGATCAAACTTCAATTAATTTACATTTTACAGCCCGCAGTTGCAGCTCAGAAGATCTGTTTCATTTAATTATTGTTTATTCATACCAAAATCTGTTACATTCACTTACTTCAGATAGATTCTTTGTAAGAACTACAAATATTTTTGGCAAAGCATTGTTTTCTTTTTGATTATCTAATATAATATGTAGCATCCTTAAAGCCGAAAGGGTCCATTTTACCTCAAGAATGCCACAGCATTTGTTATGTTCCAATACCTTCCTCTTGATGACCATACATTCTTTTAAAACGAGTTTGTAATGGTTTTCTTAACTTACTGGAAAACATTCTGTTACTTAAGTACTGGCATTAGGTAGTATTTCTTAGTATTGACTTTCTCTGTAAGAATAAAATAAAAGATTTAGTAGACTCCCCTACACTTAGCAACAATTAAGAGTGATAATCTGTTCTGTTAGCAGCAGATTTTTTTTCATGCTAAAGCTCAAGATGAGCTCCATTAATGCTGAAAAATGAAATAATGTCAAACTTTTCTTCAGAACACTGACCTCAGCTTTCCCCAGCCCAGACACAGAGTGTGTGAAAGCAGATTATATCTTCCCGAATTGATATTCAGTTGCACCCTGACTCTAACATGAGAAGATTGCCCTCTACTGGTAAACCAAACACTCAAATGTCTAATTTGTTTAACTTAGAACATTTTATGCTGTAACGATGTGTCTCTTTGGCATTAGACTGAAAATTCTGAATTGTATTCAGCGGTAAGTTTTTTACTCAGAACCGTGAGTGTGTGGAATGGGCTGCCAACAATGGCGGTGGAGGCGGATATGATAGGGTCTTTTAAGAGACTTTTAGATAGATTCATGGAGCTTAGAAAAATAGAGGGCTATGGAGAAGTCTAGTAATTTCTAAGGTAGGGTCATGTTAGGCACAACTTTGTGGGCCAAAGTGCCTGTATTGTGCTGTAGGTTTTCTTTGTTTCTATATTATTACTAAGGATAATTAATGATTGTCTGCAAATCATTACCTGGAATTTCAAAGTGATCACATTTTTGTTGTAAATTTCAGTACAACTTTTCATTCCTTGACACTACACATATTGATTCCTGTGTTTGTTCTGAGATATTCAGGACATTCCAAATTTGGGATCAAATAGCTTATCCTTTCCTTCAAAACAAAAATGGGTTCCCATCCACTCACGAAGCTTTAGAAATACTATAATTACTTCAATTTACAATCACAGTTAAAATTAACAGGGATGTCTTAAGTTGTTTGCTATATAGAAGCCCTACTCCTGAGGAAAAGAGGACAAGGTTTAATCTACCAACAAACTCTGTACAACTGATAATTAGGTGTGGACACCAAATTTCCTGCTAAATGGTATGCAGATCCCCAGGAATGAAATTCTTTTGCCTCTATCATGATAGATCTACTCTGATATGTCAGATTAGAGTTCATCATATTTAGGTCTTTGTGATATTTTATATTAGATAAATTGCATTCTACTCTATTCTGTAAATTTCAATTGTTGTTTCATTGAATTGCCATAATATCGAGTGCTACAGGGAGCTAACATTGTAGTGCAACAACTAAGAAAGTTGTAGTCAGCAAAGATAGTATATAGTTGTGTATCACAACAAATGGCTTCCTTCATAATTAATGTGTGGCTTGGGAAATTTCAGCTGTTCTGGAATGAATAGATAATTTCTACAGTTTGTGCTTGTTCCTACATACTAGACTACATCTATTTCAACTATGAGAGTAGGAGTGGAAGTGGAGTACTATATATAGTTTCAGAAAATGCTAGCTGGCAGTGATCTTAAATTCTATATTATTTTGGCGCAGATTCTGAACATAGAAGTTTGTAAAAGGCATGTATTCCATATTGTGCAATCATTCATGTTTCGATAGATAAAATGAACAATTATTGCATCCTGCTACTGCCAATTCCCAAATAACTTTTTCAGAGACCCTAGAGATGGTCTGCTGAACCTCCAGGCCAAAGTTGTCACTGGGCTCAAAAAAAATAAAAAAGTTACTTTCATAACAAAATAAATAAATATTTAAAATGTACATGTATAAAACACATTTCATCAGTCCTTACAATACAACACAATGCAAATATATTAAATAATTTTCTTAATTATATTCTTGGAAAAGTAGTAATTGTTCCTGTTTTGATATGAATAGATATATACTTACTGATTGTGAACACAACTGGTGCTGAAGGAAAATAAAAAATTAAACCGAGCACCATATGTTTTTCCACAGAAGTATCGTAAAAATGTATGGCAATGTCTTCAGAATTGTTTTTGGTAATAATTTTTGTGGAAGGAACATTCAACAGGAGAATTTTTAAACAGTTTGATGGAAATTTAATAGCTGAATGACTCATTTGATGGGATAACATCACTGATCCTGGCAACATCACCTTAGAAACTGAGATGGAACACCTGCATCTCATATGATGTGAAAATATCTAGTTAGACACAAATTCTTGATGCACCCAACATTACACTGGTATCTTGCTTAGTGCTGCCCTGCAGAGTGTTGAAATATTTGAATGCTTTGGTACTCCAGTCTGAACATACACAGGCATGTTCAACCCTGTTCTTCATGCCAGAAATCTGGGCATATTCCTATTTCCACAGGCACTTTTTCCTCACTGTTACACCCATGGCATAGTGTGGAGAGGGTAGTAGTGAGGCCTGGATGTCATGGGGAAGCCAAGGTGAGTGTTGCAGCCACTGACCACTGAGGTGTGCGGCTCAAGGCTGCTTCCAAGGCAGAACAGTGAGCACAGGCTGGTTCTGAGGAAAGGCATCTAATTTCGGACAGAGTATTTACATCTTACCATCTCATTGTCTCCTCTTTGATACAATAGAAGCTTGAGCCCACCAATCAAATTGGCTGGACAAACTCAAAGGCCAAAAATCACCACTGAGCTTGTTACTATAAAGAAGTCTCTGGGCTGGAGAGAAACTGTGCTGCTGAATAATCAGAGGCAGAGGTCATCAGTTTCCCCTCATATCCAAAACATGGTGTTGATGAGAGAGATGGTAGGATCTGGACAGTCTAACAATGGTCTGCCCTTACTGTCCCAAATGAGCCACAGTCCTGAACCCAACATCTCAATGCTCAGTGGCCACCCCGCTCGCTATAGCCCACTCAACACCACCTATCACCCCCTTCCTCCAAAGTCAGCATTCACATATTGATTAATTGCTGGATTCACTCCAAGTTCCTAGCAATCAGTTTCCAAACACAGCAGCACCTGGATGCAGGGAGTGTGGAGGTTGTCCCAGTTTTCTGGCACAGTGACATTTTCAGTTAGGTGTGAAGAGTCCATAATGGTCCATTTTATTACAAATTCTATTTGTCCTCTTATTCCTAGCAACACATTCTGAGAGCTAAGTGAGGTACCAGTGTATCTGATCTCTTAACTCCTACACAATTGATAAACTGTAAAACTGTTCTCTAAGCATAAGAAGGCTAGGATATTGCATGTCAAGATCGCCAACACAGAAACATTATGGTTGAGAACCATGCACACACGCACATGTACACATCAGCATCATTTGTCTGATGAATAACGTAAAACTATGATTATAAAATAGTCAACAAGACTGTTTCTGTCACTTTGGTCCAGGGCTGGATCCCTGTCACTCATTCTTCTGCTTGTTGGGATAATTGTCTTTCACACAAGCTCAGGGCATGATGTACAAACTGGTACTGTTCACATGTCTGGATCATACCTCCCCTAAAAAAGAATACATCATCAATATCGAGTGCAGTTCCTGTAACACTGCAAAATATTTAAATTTATTTGAAACATCAAAGAAATTTGGAACTTCTATGGCAGCTAATAATGTTTGGTGCAAGAATCATAAAAATTAATACCAAGGATTATTGAATATCACAGTTTTGTACTGGAAACTTTCAAATGCACTCTCTGATCTTAACTGTTTTGCAATTTACTGTTATATTTGCCAAGGAATTGATTAAATTGCACAACCATTCCCCACCAACATATCTAACACCCTTCTTCGCATTTGGTGCACAAAAACATGAAGTTGTAAATATTTGATGTTGCAGCATATCATCCCATTACATTGGCAAAATATGCAAATCTCTTTGAAGGGAATTTACTACTAAAATTCTCAAAATTGAAATTAATATGATATAAGAAACATCAGCTGATGGAAACAGGATCAACACAAAACATGCTAGAGGAACTCAGCAAGTCAGAGAACATCTTTGAAGGGTAATTGTCAACTTTTCAGCTCGAGACCCTTCATCTAGACTGCTATGATTTAAGTATCCTATTTATCCTATCTATGACATACTATCCAATTTAAGTCACAGCTCTAGTTACATTTCAGAATAGGACTGGATGAAGCTTGAATGATGGAAGATGATTGCCAAAATCAATGGTTATACTATTAAGTTGGAATCTGGAGAAGCAAATGAATGACTATGACAAACTGAGGTTGGAGAGGAAGTAAATAAATGATGAGGAAGGGTGGGAAGTGTGATGGATATTCACTTCCTGGGCCAGTGGGCCTATTGTTTTTGTTTGTCAAGCTCGGCTTTCTAAACACAGCAGCTACCCCTTGTAAGATCAGTTAAACTTCCAAATATACACTTTGTTTAGCTTCTGGTTGTAAATAGGAGTCGGTCTTCAGTTCTTAAAATCTAAATGGCAAGGCAGTAATTAGCTTGAAGTTAAAAACACAACTTTGCAAATGAAGCAATGTCTATGGAGCAGACTGCAAGCTCACAACATCTGTCTTACTGCTCAAGAGGTGCAGTGTAGGATAATGGCTTATTTAATTTAGCTTGTTTCACACAAACAAATTGACTAATTTGCTTAGTTCAAGGAAGCTTGCAGACAGATGGATAGTATCATTTAGTACATCAATAACTTCTAGCTTATAGATAGAGGTTTATGTACTGAGAGAAGTTAGCTTAACAGCATTAATTGTAGGTAGCTAGGAACTGTGTCTCCAAGAGACTTTTAGACCTTTTGCATAAAAAGGGTATCTGAGGAAATATCAAATATGTATGAAGTCACCCATGTGGCAAAGAAAGTGAATAAATGTAGAGAGCAGTTCAGGCTGATGGGTAAGGAACATCAAGAACAATGAAGGAAGCACAGGGTGAACTGGAGTCCATTCCTCTGGCTTCAATTTCTGCAACAGATATTTTGTTTGTCTGCATCATCAATGTGTCTTTTCAGTTTATAGGAATTCCACCTGTGTCTTGGAAATCCTTTGTGTTTTAGAAATGGCTTGTAATTTGGAAATGTTTAAGATAAAATTCCTCTGTGAAATTTAAATGTTTTTTTACGAATATTCTTTGGATTTAAACATGTGTCACTGAACAGACAGACAGACAGACTTTATTAATCCCGAGGGAAATTGGGTTTCGTTACAGTTGCACCAAGCAAGAATAGTGTAGAAATATAGCAATATAAAACCATAAATAATTAAATACTAATAAGTAAATAATGCCAAGTGGAAATTAGTCCAGAACCAGCCTATTGGCTCAGGGTGTATGACACTCTGAGGGAGGAGTTGTAAAGTTGATGGCCACAGACAGGAATGACTTAAACTACTTTGTTAGATAGGGAGTGGGGGGGGGGGGGTGCGTAAACCACTGATCAAATAATGGTTACTGTCAGCTAAACTCGCCATAAAGAATAAGCAGGGAAGTAAAAAAGTTTTTGAAGGTTGGGTAGTTATAGTATAATCTCCCTTTAGAATCATAAAGTCAGAGAGGTACAGCACAGAAACAGGCCCTTCAGTCCATCTAGTCCATGCTGAAACCACTTAGACTGCCTATTCCCATCGACCTGCACCAGGACCATAGCCCTCTACATCCTGATTATCCATGTACCTGTCCAAACTTATGTTAAACATTGAAATTGAGCTCACATGCACCACTTGTATTGGCGTCTCATTCCACACTCTCATGACCCTCTGAGTGAAGAAGTTTCCCCTCATGTCCCCCTTAAGCTCTTTACCTTCAACTCTTAATTGATCACCTCAGGTTGTAGTCCCACCCAACCTCAGTGGAAAAAAGCCTGTTTGCATTTACCTCTCATAATTATGTATACTCTATCAAATCACCTTTCAATCTTCTACATTCTGAAGAATATAGAGCTAACCTATTGAATCTTTCCTTATAGCTTAGGTCCTCCAGTCCTGACAATGTCCTTGTAAAATTTCATTTTTGAAGGCTTCCCACTTATCAAATACACCTTTGCCAGAAAGCAGTGTGTCCTAGTCCAATTTGGAATCGCAACTCATGGACCAGACCTGTTTTTTCGCATATTTACTTTGAAATTAATGGCATTGTGGTCACCGGATGCAAAATGTTCCCCTACACAAACTTCTGTCTCCTGCACTGTCTTATTCCCTAATAGCAGATCAAGTATCACAAGTTCTCTCATTGGAACTTCTACGTACTGATTAAGGAGATTTTCATGAACGTGTTTGACAAATTCTTTCCGATCTAGTCTGTTTACACTTTGAGATTCTCACTCAGTATGTGAAAAGTTAAAATCACCTACTACAGCAACCTTGTCAATTCCTGCAAGAATCTGCGATCCATTTACAAGTTTGTTCCTCTAAAACCCTAGGACTATTGGGTGGCCTGTAATATAGCCCCATTGACACAGTCATACTTTCCTCATTTCTCAGTTCCACCCATAATACCTCACTAGTTGAGTTTTCCAGTCTGATCTGACTGAGCACTGCAATGACTTTTTCCCTGGCCAGCAATGCCACCCCTCCTCCTTTAATCCCTCCCACTCTGTAATGTCTAAAACAATGGAATATTGAGCTGCCAGTCCTGCCCCTCCTGCAACCAAATCTCATTAATGACGACAATGTCATAATTCCAGGTGTTGATCCAAACCCTGAGCTCATCTGCCTTTCCTACGCCACTCATTGCATTGAAATATACACAACTCAGGACACTAGTCACCCCATGCTCAACCATTTGACTCCTGAATTTATCTGAACATCCTCCACAGCCTCCCCACTAACTGTTAAGGCACTCCAATTCCAGTCCCCCTACAACTCTAGTTTAAACTCCACTGTGCAACATTAACAAATCTTACCGCTAGGATATTAGTCCCCCTGCAGTTCGGATGAAAACCATCCCTTCTGTACAGGTCCTGCCTTCGCTGGAGAGAGCCCAATAATTCAAAAACCTTCTGCACTCCCCCTTACACCAACTCCTTAGCCACATATAATGTTCCTGATTCTGGCCTCACTAACATGTGGCATGGCTAGCAATCCTAACTCCATGAACTCCCATTGCAGAACCTCATCATTCATCCTATCCATGTCATTGGTGCTTATATGGACCACGACCTCTGGCTGTTCACCATCCCACTTAAGAATGCTGAGGACTCCTTCTGAGATGTCTGGACCCGGGAGGCAATATACCATCCAGGAATCTCATTCTTGCCCTTAGAACTTCCTGTCTGTTCCCCAATTAATGAATCTCCTATCACCACAATGCGTCTCTTCTTCGCCCATTCCCTTCTGAGTCACAGAGGCAGACTCAATGTCAAAGACCCAATGATTGTGACCTCCCAGTGGCCACACATTTTAATTCCACGTCCCATTCCCATTCTGATATTTCTATCCATGGCATCCTCTACTGCAGGGGTGTCAAACTCATTTTAGGTCACGGGCCGGATTGGGCAAAATGCAGCTTCATGCGGGCCAGATCAGTCGGGCGCGTGCGAACACAGCTTTCATTGCCTCCGTTTTTTCAGCCTGTTCTTATGTGTCTCAGTCTCTGCTATAACTACAAAGTGTTTCACTTCACAAATTCCGTTTCTTATGAAGAAGACTGCTGAGCAAGCATTATTTTTATTAACTTACAATCATAGGCTTCATATCGCCAGGCCATTAATAATTAAAATAATAGATCTATCTAAAATGATCTCGTGGACCGGATATAATTGTACGCCGGGCCGGATATGGCCCGCGGGCCTTGAGTTTGACACCTATGCTCTACTGTCAAGATGAAGCCACACTCAGGTTGGAAGAACAACACCTGATATTCCATCTGGGTAGCCTCCAACCTGATGGTATGAATATTGATTTCTCTAACTTCCGTTAATGCCCCTTCTCCCCCTCTTACCCCATCCCTCATTTATTTATTTATTTATCTACCTAGCTATTAATTAATTAATTAATTATTCTCTCTCCCCCCCCCCCCCCTTTTTTCTCTCTCTCTCTCTCTGCCTCACTCACGATCACTCGTTGCCTGTCCTTTATCTCCCTCTGGTGCTCCCTTTCCCCTTTCTTTCTCCCTAGACCTCCCGTCCCATGATCCTTTCCCTTCTCCAGCTAAAGTTCCTTTTGCCAATCAACTTTCCAGCTCTTAGCTTCATCCGTCCTCCTCCTGTCTTCTCCTATCATTTTGGATTTCCCCCTCCCCCTCACCACTTTCAAATCTCTTACTATCTTTTCTTTCAGTTAGTCCTGATGAAGGGCCTCTGCCCGAAACTTTGACTGTACTTCTTATAGATGCTGCTTATAAATGCTGTGTTCCACCAGCATTTTGTGTGTGTTGCTTGAATTTCTGGCATTTGCATACTTCCTCATGTTTGCACTGTGGTTTTCCTCCGCTGGGTCATACTCCTCCCCCGCAACAGTATCCAAAGTGATAAACCTGTTGTTGAGGGGTTGACCACAGGGTACTCTGCACTTTCTGACTTTTGCCCGGTCTCCTGTGTCCTGCACCTTGGGTGTAGCTACCTCTACAACCTCTCAGCCTCCTAAATTATCCAGAATTCATTCCGTTCTTTAGTGAGAGCACTTGTGGCTATTTTTAACTGATAGGGCTTCAGGTCATCGTTTGACTTTTGGGCTTTTTCGGCAAACCCAATACCATCATGAAAGTAACCATGAGGAATAAATGGGTCAGCTATTGGAAGCTAGGTGGCAGTCAAGAGAATGAGGTGGGGAGAAGAGTTCTAAATTGTAACCAGCAGGAGCCCAAGATTTTAAGATGGAGCCAAAAAGAGTACAGTTTTTCCTGTTGACCTTACATTCAGTGTGCATCCTTTACAAAACTAACCTTTTAATGCATGATCACCAGCGACTTTCTTAAGGACCGCTAGTTAGATTATGCATATTACTTGTTTGCTGGAGGTTGTATCCTGCACAGCCCATTTAACAAAGGATACTGGCATAAGGTCTTCTATTGCACCTGGAAAAGACTTAATACCAGCTTGAATATGGGTAATGGACACATCTAGTGGTATTTTCTCATTATGCATTTGTGCTCAGAATATGTGCATGCTGACCCCTGCTGTATTCATTTTTGACCAAGGAAAGTAATTATATATTTATAATGATCTTGTTGGCTTCTGGATTACCCTCCTCCCTAAAAAAACAAAGTTTAGCTGGCAAAGGATTTTTATATTCCTTTCAGATCATTTTCAAATTATTTGCGAACACATTCAGAAATATTCTTATTCCAAGCAAAACAAGTTTTCAATCAGACTAAAAACATTGTACAGAATAATTACTATTGTATTCTTCAATGAACAAATTGCACTGCTCTTCTTATCACTTCTGTGTTAAAAGGCAAATTGTGTTTAATTAATTTGCTTGAGTTGAACTGTTAATAAGGTCAGTGTGGTTGAAGGGTTATATGGACTTCTGATAAAGTGCCATGTGATAGGTTCCCAGCAAGGTTGAAGGCCATGGACTAAAAGAAGCAATGTAGATAAGAAATTGGCCTGGGGACAGAAAACAGAGTCAAGGTGAACAGTTAATCACAAACATGAGAAAGCCTGCTGATGCTGGAAATCTAAAGCAACACACACAAGATGCTGGAGGAGATCAGCATGCCAGGCAGTAACTATGGAAATGAATAAACAGTTGACACGTCAAGCCAAGATCCTTCTTTAGGACTATAAAGGAAGGAGGGAGGCAACAGAATAAAAAGGTGGGGGAAGGGGGAGGAGGTTAACTAGAAGGTGATAGGTGAAGCCAGGTGGGTAGGAAAGATAAAGGGCTGGAGAAGGAATCTGGTAGGAGAAAGGGCAGGAGGAGGGGACCCAGGGGAAGGTAATTGCCAGGTGACAAGAGATAAGAGGCCAGAGTGGGGTATAGAAGAAGAGGGCAGAGGGAAGAAATACTTTTATGCAGATGGAAAGAAAATCGATATTCTTGCCATCAGGTTGGAGGCTACTCAGACAGAATATAAGGAGTTTCTCCTCCACACTGAGGGTGGCCTCATTGTGGCACAAGAGGAGTCCATAGACTGACATGTCAGAACAGGAATAGAAGTTGGAATTAAAATGCTTGGCCACTGGGAAGTTCCATTTTTGGTGGATGGAGCAGAGGTGCTCAATGAAGCAGTCCCCCAATTAACGACAGGTCTCACCAGTTTAGGGAAGGCCGCATTGGTAGTACCAGACACAATAGACAACCCCTGCAGATTTACAAGTGAAGCATTGCCTCACCTGGAAGGACTGTTTGGGGCCCTGAATAGAGGTGAGGGAGGAGCTGAATGGGCAGGTGTAGTACCACTCTGGCTGCTTGCAGGGAGGGAGATTAGTGAGGAGGGACAAAAGGACATGGAGGGAGCAAACACTGTGGAAAGTGGGAGGTTCTGGAGAAGATAAGGGTGAGGGCAACATTAATACTGGAGGAAGGGAAACCTTGTTCATTGAAGAAGGGGGAATGCCTTTGATGTCCTGGAAATGTAAACAGCATCCTGGGAACAGATGCGGTGGAGATGAAGGAAAAAGGGAAATATCTCCCTCTTGGAAATAAGAAAAGGGAATAGTGTTTTTACAGCAGACAGGGTGGGATGAGGTATTGCCAAGGTAACTATGGGAATCAGTAGGTTTACAAAACCTACTGTCTCCAGAGATGGAAGCAGACAAATCGAGAAAGGAGAGGTAGATATCAGAAATGGACCAAGTGAATTTAAGGGCAGGGTGGAAAGAAATGAGATGTAATTTACGAGCTCTGCATGGGTGCATGAATCAGCACCAATGGAGTCATCAATATAGCGGAGGACAATTTGGGGAGCATTACTAAGGTTGTTGTTTTTCAAATTAAAGTTACTGGTGTTCTCGAGAGAGCTTTGCTGGGGGATTATTTTTCATGATATGTATTAATAACTTAAATTTGGTTGCATAGAAATGTTTCAAAATGTGAAGGCAACATAAAACATACAAATGTGTGAACAATGAAGAGTATAATGTTCGCATAAGGTGAATGTACCAAAAATGAAATTTAGCACAGAAAATTGTGGTGGTATATTTTGGTAGGAAGATTTGAAGGGGGTCAAAGCAAATGTAATAGTGCAGGAACAGAAACACCGATGGGTAAAAGTGCATTTACCTTGAAGATGCATGACAGGTTGCTAACCTGATTAATGTAGAATACAAAATAGTAAGATTTCATAAAATGCTTACTGGCTAAAATTTGATCCAATTCCTTAGAGCAAAGGAAGTTAGGATGAGAAGATTTGAAATATAAAAAAAAATCCAGAGGACAAAGAGAAACTGTTTCTAAAGAACACAGGTTTAAAGTGAAAATATAGATATAAAGAACTAAAGGCAACATATGGAAATACTTTATACAAAACAATACAAAGCAAGTGGTTAGTATTTGAAAAGGTCTGCAGAGAGGTTTTTGGAGGGTGATTTGTTCATAGATCTCAAAGGGGAATTGGATAAAAATGAAAAAGAAGTAGTGAGATGTGAATAATTGACTCTTAGTTTAGCCATCATTTAATCCAATATTTGTAGTAGTAGTTATTCTCCATCTTATTTTCAAACTGTTTGAAAAATAATGTAATTATAGATGAGAACAGGAATAGTGCCAAAGCCATTTGATGAATTATGTTGATGCATGATAAGAATTTCTCCAAAATAAATTCATTAATCAATGGTACTTTTGTACTTGCAGTCTTTGCTTATGTTCAGTAAAATGTTTGCAATGCATTGGTGAATACAAAGAGGCATTTATATATTTGTTTTATTCTGTATGCGCCATTATTACAAATCTTTTTTCATATTCTGTTTTATCTTCCAAAACTTTTAATGCCTGCAATTATCTTTCACAATTACCTGTCTATCCTGAGCTGACAAGTTGTCCGCAGTACGTCAACCATGCCAGCATACTTGAGCTCTCGGTAACAGATGCTGGTAGCAATGAAACAGCCTGTTCTCCCTATGCCCGCACTGCAAAACAAAAGCAAGTAAACCAGATAAAGAGTTTATTCTTTATCAGTTGATGGCACTCTAGATTTTGCACTTCTAAGACAACAAGAATGTGAAGTAAAATGAAGAATTTGTTAAGAGCATTTGTTTTATAGGCATCTCACCAAGGTAATCATTCTAGAGCTTGCTTTAATGACAGAGAAGTATGGCAAAGAGCCAGATCAACAAAATCCTAGATTACCATGAAAAAAGGAAGGATTAGTAAATCAAGAAGCCAAAATTAAATGACTTCACTTGTTAATGTTTAAATCTCCCAGGTGAAGGTGTTGGAATTCCAAGAACAATGTTCATTTGAAAGATCAGGTCTGGAAAAATACAGTGAGATTCAACCTCTGAAATTGTATGAAGTTTCTCATTCTACCTGCAGTGGACTATAACTGGTCCACTGTTGTCCTTTTTTGCTTGCATTCTAGCTTCTTCCACTTCTTGAACTAGTTGTAAAAGTGGTCGAGCATTGTCTGGTGTCTTCTGATCTGGCCAGGACGTGTACCAGTAGTGCTTTAAATGTCGTTCCTCAAAATCATCCTAAAACCAAAAAAAAAGTCTGTAAACTTATTTGGGAAAAGTTAGCCTGTCAGCATATAGGATGTGATAATTAAATTTTGTTATGTTAAATGGTTATAGGATTAAATCCTTCATAATTAGGGATATATTTATACATGAGAGAGTGTATGTAAATTACAACAGCAGAAAGACAAATAATTTATAGAAATTCTGAAAGGAATTATTCAAGTACAGGTTAATGTTCTGCTCAAAAGTTAATTTAGTCTTTATTTATTTTTTTTTTAAATTTATGGTATAAAATGTTACAAATTTCCCTGTTAATTTGTTATTTGCAGGAAAGAAAGTTTATTTCAACTTTATTCCTTGTTTTCTTTGAATATAATGATTAACCAAGTTCTTTATTCTACGGAGACTATTTCACTTCACTCCTTTCCCAGTGAACAATGTATAAAAATAGCTTCAGTTTAGAATTTTGTATAGAAAACTGTTATCATGAAGAGGCACTAGTGGTTTAGATTCAAGGAATGTGGATTTGGTTGGGTTTGTACTGGGTGATATACATGTCTATGACTGCAACTCATCGATTAAAACTAGCAGTCAGTTTTATTTGTGTGGTTGACACAGCCAATCATCATGGGAGAGCAGCAGGTAAAGCTACTGCCTCACAGTTCTAGCAGTCTGGATTAGTCTTGTGTGCTGTCTGTGTAGAGTTTGCACATTGTCCATGTCACTGCATGTGTTTCTCTGGTGTACTCTCACATCCTGAATCTGTACTATTCGGTATATTAATTGGTACATAACAAATAATTTCTAGTGTGGGCGGACAGTAGAAAAAAACAGAGTAGAACTGAAGGGCATGAGAGGGAGAAGAGATTATAGGGAAATAAGGTGGGAATGGGGTTTTTCTGAGGGCTAGCAAAGATTTGGCAGACTGAATGGACTCCTTTTATGCTGTGGGGAAATATACAATAAGTGTAGATTGCCACTTAGAGTAGGATGAAAGTGAACATCCTAAAAGAGTACAGCAAATTTGTGCCACAAACCCATTGCATCTTCTATTGTAATTTGCTGAAGGACCGATATCTGAACTGCTGTAACACTCTTAAAAGTTCTTAGACCCTGGACAAGAGCCATGACAGAAGTTTAAGCGTCTCTTCCAGTGCACAGATATTGGTGGCTACTGCTTTTGCAGCAATCACCTTTGACTGGGTTCCTTAATTATCCAGAAATAACAATTAGTGCTAATATGTCAATAAGATACTCACGCCCTCTGTCCCTGACCATGGCTTTGGTTTCAACAAGGAATATGGGGTCAATTGTGGACAGTTAAAAAAAAAGTCAAATTCACTTGTGAATTTGCATTGACGTCTCTGGAAAGAAAAATTGGTTAGATGTGCACCACTGCTTTGATGTCTCTGAAGTTGAAAGATGGCCCTACTGTCTCTCTCTCCTCAGAAACTGTGCACAGGAGTGAAGAAAATTGAGAATGACAAAAGAACATCAGACACATTAGGTTCATCCTTTTTTTCTGGATTTCAACCTTCTGATCAACTTGGTCAATCTGCAGTGTCCGTTCAATTGTGTTTCCCTATTTACTTAGTTATCCTTTACAAATGCATCAACTGAAATCAAAGTTCAAAGTAAATTTATTATCAAAGTACATACATGTCACCATATACATCCCTGAAATTCATTTTCTTGCAGACATACTCAATAAGTTCATAAACTCATAATAGAATCAATGAAAAACTGCACCCAGCAGGGCAGAAAACCAATGTGCAAAAGACAACAAACTGTGAAACTACAAAAGAAAGACAGGAAATAATAATAATAAATAAGTAATAGGTTTCAAGACCATGAGATAAAGAATCCTTCGAAGTGAGTCCATTCATTGTGGGAACAGTTCAGTGATGAGGTAAGTGAAGCTGTGTGAAGTTACCCCCTCTGGTTGAAGAGCTGATGGTTGAGAGGTAATAACTGCTCATGAGCCTGATGGTATGGATCCTGTAGCTCCTGTACGTCCCTCCTGATGGCAGCTTTGAGAAAGAAGCATGGCCTGGGTGTTGGGTGGGTGGTGGTAACTGATCATGGATGCTGCTTTTCTGTGACAGCGCTTCATGTAGATGTGTTCAGTGGTGGGGAGGGCTTCACCTGTGATGGACTGGGCTGTATCCACTACTTTTTGTAGGATTTTCTTTTGCAATGCTGCCAATCAATGACTGTTCTATAGAAGTTTGTCAAAGTTCTAAATGTCATGCCAAGTTTTCTTTTCAGTTTTGATTTCCTGCAACGTGTGAGCTCCTCAACAGTGTATCTGCTCTCTGAAATAATCCTAATAATTTATTTTGGAATTTTCAAAGCTCCTGTTTGACCAGCTACAATTTTTTTTGTTTCCTTCTACATTATTTATGTTTTTTAAGTCTTTCATACTTGGAGACATCTACAGTATATGGCACTGTGTGACAGTGCATATTGTACAATGAAAGAGCATTGGAAATATTGTTAATGTAGTAAAAGAGACAGTAAATTATAATATTAATGGAATGAATAAATATTATTTTTCAACCATAGTTGATCCAACAATAAAGGTAGAGATCAAGATCTAACAGCCAACATTCTCTCACCTTCAGGGTGATGTTTCTCAAACTGTAATCATCTGCATGTAGGACGTTGTTGACAATGACTTCAATTCCTTGATAATTGGCTTGATACTCAGGCCAATACACTGTACATTTCTGAAATAATGGAACAGAAGAATGCATTTGAAAGAGAGCCATTGAGGACAAACCAGCGTTCTGATCTATTAAGTAGCTGCTGCTTCCTGTTGATTTCATCTCCAGAATGACTGACACTCCACAGCTGTTGCAGGAGTTCAGCCTCCTGCATTTTATTTTGTTAACATCCATCAAGTTATGTTGTGTTTTGTTTCCTATCAGAAAGACTGTCTACACAATTAAAAATTGAGATTGTAGTTCAATAGAGAAAAGAACAGTACTGCTCTTTGGGTAAGTACGCTGTCTGGTGTGCCACTGGGCATGCTGACTACTAGAAGTCAATCCTTAATTAATTTAGAGCAAACCATCCTAGAAAAAGCTGATAGTACAGAAAATGTGGGTCAGGTGCGAATAAGACGCTTGGCACTCACTGTGTAAACTAACAGATGTACAAAGCTTGTGGTTAAAAGTACTGGAAGGCATGAAAGTAAAAACATTTTCTGATTAATACAAATGGACTTGTCTGGTAATTTTCTTCAATTTTACAGAATCAAGCTGGTGCTAGCCATCGCAGTACCTCATTCTTCTCTTCTAGGTTTGTGATCATGACAACAATGGTTGACCTTTCCTGCCAAATCATTGTCCAGAAATCCGAGACAGTGTTCACAATTGGTCCCTGAGTAGCAATGTACACCTTTTCCTCACCTCCGTAGCCCTGTAAACGAATAACGTTAATTTAATAGTTGTATTAATGGAAGGAAGTGCCATAACACAGTATAGTCTGCAGTTCTCCTGTCATTATACAGAGTAGAACATACTGTCACAGTTCGATTAGTCATAAGGAAGAGTGCAAGAAAAGTAAGCTGTCAAAACTGTACTTAGTTCCTGCAGAGTCCAGAGAAGCAGACAATGAGCTCCCCATCCAAAGGACATTCTACATAGACTCATAAAATACAGCAACTTGTTCTGATGAATTATTAATTTCTCACTGTCAGATTTTGTGCCTGTACCTACAGAATTCTGTAAGATTGATAATGCAACTCCCGCATTGACTATGCGTTAAGCAGTGGACTGAATGCCCACAAGGATCGGCCAAGGTCACTTCGGTGTTTTACAGTACTTGTGGATACATCACTCAAAGTAATTCAGGAATGGCAGTGTTGTATTTTAAACATTTATTGCAAGTAAAGGACATCTGGCTCACAATTATACATCAAGCAGTATTCTAGGCTGGGGTGATGGAATGTGGAAGATGGTGATGGAATAAACTGACACAGATGCCTGAGAAGGACAGAATTGCTTTTTTAAAAAATTGTTGGCCACATCCTCATCCATTTTGCATAACTGAGATGAGCCTGAGGTTGGATTAAGAAAATTGTAATTCCAGTGGGTCCTGTCACCTTAACCCCAGATGTGGGCATTGGAGCACACTAGATTCATCAAGTACATTTCCTAGTGTAGTGGTTCCCAATGCCAGATTTTGTAGGGGCCACAAGTAAAAAACAAGAAACTGGGAGCCACAGAAGGTTCTGAACGGGCCGCGATAAGTTCACTGTTTTAATGAAATATTACTAAAATCCTCTATATAAATTAAAAGAAAGTGAATATGTGTAATTTAATTGGAACACTGAATGAAATAAATGGGAAAGCATGCTAGATGATGCAAATGAAGCAGCAAAACAGTGTGTTGGGGAGGGGGTTGTGCAGCAAGTCAGTTATCTCTGTTTCTGCTTGACCATGTGCAAACCATCATTCACACCCTGCCGGGCGGCCTGCTCAACCCTGCTCAAAATCCACTCCCCAAATCACTGAATATATAGTGAGCAGGCAAGCTTGACCCAGCAGGATACCCTGCAATGTGCTCCACCAGCTAGTGATTGTGATTACTTAGTTATAGATAATTAGATGTTAGTACGGGATCTTCCACTTCTAATTCCAACTGATAGACTGTCAGAAGTTGCCAGGCTTTCCGTCAAAACCCTCATCAAAAGGAGATTAATATGGGGTGCCTGGCATGACCTGTGTTGTAGTGATCCAATTAAAACAGTATGAATATCATGAACAAACTGAAGATTGGATGGAGCTGTCTGCACAAGGCCAATCAGCGAGTATGCAGCAGGAGGCTGGTTCAGTTTGCTTTCCACTGGCCCATGTGTGTTATGAAGGCTAGTTACTGCAGTGCAAGAAACAGCTAAACTGCAGAGAACATGTGAAGTCTACCACTACAACCTCCATTAAATTCCTGATACTTAATCATATTTTGAAAGGAAGTTTAATTCGCTTTACTTGGTGAGTGAATACCTCTTATTGCTCCATAGAATTTGCATATATGAAAGCACTTAAAAAAGTATTTGCCTAAAAATAAATTATTTCTAAAAAATAATGCGTAAAAAGCTAGTTTTATTTTTATATGTATATTCAATGCCAATACTTTTTCACATGAGATTGTACTTATTATAATTCTTCAACATTTACTAATTTTCATAGAGCCTATACACACTATTGCGTTGTGGTTTTGTTTATATATACAAGATCATTCGCATATATATATATATGGATAGATAGATATAGATATATATAGATAGATAGATATAGATATACCTACACACATCAGAATCAGATTTATTATCACTGCATGTGTCGTGACATTTGTTAACTTAGCTGCAGCAGGTCCATACAATACATGATATAACATAGAAAGAAAAATGAATAACTTACAGTAAGTATGTATATGTGTATATTCGATTGATTAAAAATAGCGCAAAAACAGAAATAATATACATTTATAAAAGTGAGATAGTGCTCATGGATTCAATGTCCATTTAGGAATTGGATGGCAGAGAGGAAGGAGCTGTTCCTGAATTGTTGAGTGGGTGCCTTCAGACTTCTATACCTCCTTCCTGATGGTAACATCGAGAAGAAGACATGTCCTGGGTGACTGTGGTCCTTAATAATAGATGTCACCTTTCTAAGGCACCACTCCTTGAAGATGTCTTAGATACTACAGAGGCTAGTAATCAAGTTGGACCTGACTAACTTTACAACTTTCTATAGCTTCTTTTGATCCTGTGGGCAGCAGCTCCCCATACCTGACAGTGATGCTGCCTGTGGACATCCATGGAAGTTTGAGTGTTTTAGTTGACAAACAAAATCTCTTCAAACTTATGAAATACGTGGAGCTACTGTCTTGCCTTCTTTATAGCTGCATTGCTTTGAAGGGACCAGGTTAGATCCTCAGAGATCTTGACACCCAGGAACTTGAAACTACTCACTCTCTCCACTTCTGATCCCTCTATGAAGGATGTGTTCCCTTGTCTTACCTTCCTGAAGTCCACAATCAGCTCTTTTGTCTTACTGATGTTGCGTACAAGGTTGGTGCTGTGACACCACTCAACTAGATAGCATATTTCACTCCTGTATGCCCTCTCATCTCCACTTGAGATTCAAGCAACAATGGTTGTATCATCAGCAAATTTACAGATGGCATTTGAACTACACCTAGCCACACCATCATGGGTATAGAAGGAATAGAGCAATGGGCTAAGCACACACCCTTGAGGTGAGCCAGTGTTGATCGTCAGCAAGGAGGAGATATTATCACTAATCCACATAGATTGTGGTCCTTTGATTAGGGAGTCAAGGATCCAATTGGCGAGGGAGGTACAGAGGCCCAGGTTCTGTAAATTATTGATCAAGACTGTGAGGACGATGGTGTTAAATGCCGAGCTGTAGTCAGCAAACAGCATCCTGACAGAGGTGTTTGCATTGTCCAAAAGAGCTAAGGCCATGTAAAGAACCATTGAGATTATGTCTGCTTTAGACCTATTGTGGCGACAGGCAAATTGCAGTGGGTCCAGGTCCTTGCTGAAGCAGGAATTCATTCTGGCAATGACCAACCTCTCAAAGCATTTCTTCACAGCAGATGTGAGTGCTACTGAACAATGGTCATTAAGGCAGCTCACACTATTCTTTTTAGACACAGATGTAATTGTTGCCTTTTTGAAGCTGGTGGGAACTTCCAAACATAGTAATGAGAGGTTGAAAATGTCCTTAAATACTTCCACCAGTTAGCTGGCAGGAGTTTTCAGAGCCATACCAGGTACTCCATCACGGACTGCCACCTTGCAAGAGTTCATCCGCCTTAAAGACAGCCTGACATCGGCCTCTGAGACAGAGATCACAGGGTCACCAGGTGCAGCAAGGATCTTCACAGATGTAGTTAGATTCTCCTTTTCAAAATGTGTATATATATACACACATAAGTATACAAATATATATAATTTATTTATTTATTTCATATATATGTATATATACACACACACACACACTCACATACTTATATTTTGTTTTCATTCTTTTATATCAGATTACCCATTATAGCTACTGTGACAAAGAAAATTGTCAGCAATATTCCATTGAGTTGCGATGTAACAGCAAAAGCAAAATTTAAACACAGCAAGCAAAATTTCTGAATACCTAGAGAGATTCAAAATAAGTTTCCACAGCTCTTGGAGAGAACAATGTTGTTTTTAATTTCCCAACTCTTATCTAATTGAATATGGTCTTAGTCAAGCTCTTCACCTGCTATTAAAAGCTTGTAACTATCTTGATGTTGTGAGAAGAGGGAATCTTCAATTATCTTTAACCAAGTTAAACGAGACATTCAAAAACGTGCCAGTTTGCATTAATTGCAAGGATCTCACTAAATACTGAAAGTAACAATATTAAGTGGTTTTTCATTGCAGGTTGGAAGATTATTATATATATTATAAATAAAGTACCCTATTCAGAGCCTTGAATTTTAGTTTTATTTTTAATTTACAACTATAACATTATATTTAAAGCATATTACCAATAACCTGGTAAAACATAAATGTTGACTGTATATTGGAATAATTAGCACAGTTGACCAGAAGAAATTTTTACTATGGAGGGTGGGACTACAGAAGTAAATGAAAGTCTCAAGTGGGCCATAAGCAGGTAAAGGTTGCAAACCATTGCCCTAGTGTGATCCTTGGCACTAACAATTCAGATTATTAGCTCCCGTGAATTATACAGTGCATAATTTCTACCCAGCAGCTTTGCAGTCTTGATGTTGTGCATGGCCTTCAATTCAATTCAAGTTTAACTGTCACACAACCATATGTGAATATTCATGAACACAGCCAAACCAGACAGAATTCAAAATGCAAAACACAATACCAACAGTCACACACAGCACAAAGTACACATGGCATGTGTCAGGTAAAAAGATACAGCCACGCAATAGAAGTCCAAACTTGAGCTGTCCAATGCTCCAGAAATCTGCAGATGACCACAACAGAGCTGGTCTTCTGCTCAATGAACAGTGGTTGGTGGGGGGGGGGGGGGGGTAGCACGGACTTCAGCCTGGACTCTGTGCCACACCAACCCCAATGGAGCTCATCGTCTCTGACCAGCTCCAAAGAAGTTCAGCTGTTTTACCATGACATCATTAAAAGTGGCCATTTCTCCTTCCTGTATCCACTAATCTGCTGCTGAAACTTTCATCTCTCTAGCCTTGTTTCTTTATAGTCCTTAGACTCAATTATTCCAGTGGACATCCAGACAATTTCTTTTGGAAGTCAGGCAGCTGTTTCCCCTATTTTAACTAGCACAATCCCTTCTGCCCATCCCCTCTCTGCCCTCAGACCTCTGACCATCTTCTTTACTTCTGGATCAGCAATGGTTAATTTCTAAAAATATATTTATATTTGAGTCTCTCCATGGCTGTACCTCTCCACCTCTGTAACCTCAAAAAGTGCTTTCATCTCCTGAGATATCAGTGATGTTTTTATTATGACCTCTTGATAATCTGCAATTGATTCTCCTCACCACTGAGATTGTGCCTTCTGCTGCCCATCCCTCAGCTGTAGGATTCCATCCCACCTCACAGCCTTCCCTTTAAATTGTTCCTCGACCAAACATTTGGTCATCTGCCATAATATGTAACAGTGGCTTTTCATTCAATAACACAGTTATAATGTGCCTTTCGACATTTTACTAGAAATGCTATTGTTGCAACACAAAAAGTAGTTCTAGAATTTCACAACAGAACATCCTACATTGCTCAACACACCAGAACTTTGGCAGTAAATAGCCCTAAACCTTACTTAACAAACAATAACACAGTAATTATGTGGAAAATTATAAGCTAGATCTGATTGAATATTAGGTATTCCACAGTACACCATAATTGGAGTAATATCATTTTAATTATTAAAATGTTATTTTTGAGATTAGCCAAGATATTCTCAGAATTCCCTTAAAGCAGTATCTATACGTATTGCACTTACCCTAATATAGTTAGCATTAATATATGAACTAAGTGGATCCTCTGATGATTTAATAGTAAGGCACACTCTGCTGTGGGGATCTGAAAATTAAAAAAATCAAGATCATTCTGTTATTGAAAGTGATCATTCTAATTTATAAGCATGGATTAATCAAATATAAAGTACAATAAGTTAATTCCAAAATAAACATTCCTTTTTCTTCAAAAAGTAGAATCATCAATGCACTTGAAAATACTGGAATTAATTATTGAACAACAGATTTAAAGTTATTGACTATATTTTCTGAGTATGTAATTAGCAGGGTGAATAAGAGGGAAACAATTGAATCAAGGGTAAGTTCAAAGTACATTTATTATCAAGGAACGTATACATTATACAACCTTAAGATCTGTTTCTTTACAAAACGAGAAACCTGAAAGAACCAATTAAAAAAAAGACTGACAAACACCCAATGTGCAGAGAGAGAAAATAAAATCACGCAAAAAATAAAAGTAAGCAAATAGCATTTGCAACGAAGGTGAGTCTTTAGACACGAAGCCCGGAGCAGGCTAACAGCCTCAATGCAGCGAAGAACAGAGTAAATATATCAGAATAGTGAGCAGAACCGGTTCGACTCTTGCCTCTGGTCCCAACATCTTGCCCTTTCAATCCATCTGGCTGGGCATTTAAATTGTCCAAACATCAGGTCGTTCCTTGCTCGAAGACCTGGACCCTGACACGTCAATATGCTCTGGGCCTGGGCCCTGTTGCCACATTTCGGCCCAATCTTTCCAAATCGGCCTGGTGCTTAAATCAATCAAAGGTTTAGGGTTAGGTGGATGGGGCCAAATTCTGTCTCTCCTTCACTCCGGCTTTTCTCTGCATCCTTCCACCTGCACGCTTTGATCCTCGACTCAGCCTTGCCTTTGCTTGCCTCTTCATTGTTTGTGGAGATCATTTACTATAATTTTTTTACAGAAAAGGTGTTATTAATAAAGTATTAATTTATATTTCTTGTTTTGTTAACCATCAGTAAGTTGTTGTTTGCCCTCAGCAGTGCCATCTTAAATCAGAAGTAGAGGAATAGGAACACTGGTAAATCATTCAGCCCTTCAAATTCAGTAAGTTCCTCTATCGCAATGTCATATTCCTGCTCTCTGTTGTTACATAATTCATGGGTATCTTGTGATTGTCTTGTGACCGTGATGTAATTGAGTATCTGGTGAGCATGATGTAATGGTCTTGTGATGGTGGGGTGGTGTATTTTCCCGCCAGTGTGAGGTCACATGATGTAATTTTCCTGCCAGTGTGAGGTCATATGATGGCCTGTTCCAACAGGTATAAAACTGAGAAAGCCTGCTGTGACACAGGAGTTTTTGTTGGGACGTCATTTAAGTCATCCGTTACTCCGTTATGATGTGTATTTGGTTTCATGACACAGTTTTGTTTTAAAGTGGAGTTTTAATTCTTACTGTAAGGTACATTGTTGTTGTGCCGACAGTTTTGAAAATCACTGCCAGTTATGTTTGATGTATCTTCAATTTAATCTTAAGGTCTAAGTATTGGAGAGCGAAGATTTACCGAAGTATGGGAACCCGAAAGATCAAGTAAAGTTGGTGTCATCAGCAGTAATACAGGATCAACCTTATTGGATCTTCGTTCAGGGAATAGTAACCTGCATCCAAGATAGCCCCTGCATTGTAAGAGCAGAAAGGGTTGGGCGCAGTGTTATTCGCCAAGGAAGTGGTCAGTTCCTTCAAGCCGTTATTATTTCTTTCATCGTGAATCCTTCAGGTGAGGCATATTTCGGCAGGGATCAGCAGTAATGTCACGTCGCCGAGGAATTTGTTGATTCAGGAAAGTCTCTCCTAAATGACTGTGTAAATCATATGGACTTTTGCGGTTACCACTTTAAGAGCTGTGTTCACATTTATCGCATTAAGAACTGTTCGAGTTGCCATATAGCAGTTAACTTCCGGTTAAGTTAGTCGTTTGTTTACTTTTCATTTTTATTGATCAGAGTTTAAATAATTGTTTATTTGTTTATAAAAAACCTGTCTCAAATCTATATTCATTGTTGCCATATCGTAACACCATACCCCCGAGATTACTCTTTTCCTAATTATATTTAGTAATGGTCTCCACAGCCTCTATGGTGGAGATTTGCACCACTTTACCAACTTCAGAGTGAACACATTTCTCCTGAAATCTTTCTTAATGCTCTTATCCTGTATTCTGAGACTGAGGCTCCTGCTTTTAAACTTCCTACAGTAAGAGAAAACATCCTCCCTTCACACAGCCTGTCAAGCCTTTATGTTTCATTGAGACATCGTATTCTTCTCTCTAGTGAATACATGTTGAGTCAATTCTGTTCTTCCTTGTGCAGTCTCACCATCCAGTGAATCAGTCGTAGTCATAGGCACAGTCAAGTTTGTCTTGTCATATGCACAGGCATACACATGTACAGGTACAATGAAAAATTTGCCTGTAACAGCACGGTAGGCACATCAATAGCATCATATAACCAGCAGTCACAACAGAAAACATAAACTTAAATTTTTACAAGAAAAAACACAGTGAGTAGAAATAGCAAACAAAAAGCAAAGAAAAACAAAAGAAAACAAAGCCATTTTAGTACAAAATTATCGAAGAGATCATAGTGTTGCTGAACAATTGTGATTAGGGTCTTGCCAGTTGGTTCAAGAGAATGGTTGAAGGGAAGTAGCTGGTCTTGAACTTGGTGATGTGAGACTTCAGACTTCAGTAGCTCCTGTCCAATAGTAGCTGCAAGAAGGTGGCATGGCCAGATAGTGGGGATCTTTGTTGATAAATGTTGCCTTCTTGAGGGAATGCTTCCTATAGGTACCATGAGTGTTGGGGAGGGATGTGCCCATGTTGTATTGGGCAGGGTCCACTCTCTAACTTCTCCATCATCAGTCTAGTCACCATCAAAGACATATGTACAGAAAGGAGCCGGAAAAGTGCCAGTAACATCATGAAGGACCCCACCCACTCTGTTGGACTGTTTTTCCTACTCCCATCAGGGTGGAGGTGACGTAGCATCAACACCAGGACCACCAGACACAAAAACAATTACTTTCCCCAAGCAGTAAGTTTGATCAACACCTCTACCCACTAAAAACTCTACATCCCCACCACAACTACTTCATAATTTCCTGTCTGAGTCACCTCATGCACAGACACTCCTGTCCCTAGCATCACTTTATGGACATACAAGTAATCTACGTATAGAAACTACCTCACGCATTTATAATAACTTTTTATTATTATGTTTTCCAACAATTACTTTGTTCTCCTTTGTACTTGTGTACTGGAAATGACATTAAGCAATCTTGAACCTCTGATTCTTGTGCATTTAAATGACTGTACCAAACCATGATGCAACTAGTCAGGACACTTACAACAGAAGTTTGTTAGAGTGTTTGGTGACATGCTGAATCTTGTTAACCTCTGAAGAATATAAAGAGACTGGTGTGCTTGCTGGACCAGGACAGGTCATCCGATATGTTAAGACACAGAAATTTAAAGCTCTCTACTCCAAATCCCCCAATGGAGACTGGTGGGTGTTCCTGAAGTCAACAATTAGATCTTTATTTTTTGTTGAGTTGGAGCGAGAGGTTGTTGTTGCAGCACTCAACTCGGTGTCCTATCGCGATTCAGTCAGATGACTCATCACCGCCTGTCATTTGTCCAATAGTGGTCATATTGTCCACAAGCCTGTAGGTGAGCCACATAGGTCAGCGAGGCAGGCTAAGTGGATCATTACTGAGGAGACGTTGTCACCAGTCCTCACTGATGGGAGCAATGAGTATCCAGTTGTAGAGGGCAACAGAGTGGCCCAAGTCTTGAAGCAGTCAGGTGAACCTTTTATTCACCCCTTCCATGGCAAGTATGGGTAAAGAGAGTAATACTACACACAGTCCTCCAGATGAGGTCTCATCAAAGCTTTTGCAATGAAGATCAATTTAACATTTGCCTTTTTAACTGCTGCACCTGCATGTTTAGTTATCGTGACTGGTGCACTCGTTCATCTTTGGGAAGGTATTGATGCACCCAGTGAAAATCCATGTGGTCGAGGAGAGGGATTTGCACACACCACAGCACTTAGAATCAAGCCAGGATCCCCGAATCTGTGCCACAATGCTGCTGGTGCCTTAGAACAACACTCTGTAGGAGGATTAAGAGGCATAAGTTATGCCATTTATTTGATTGGCACTAAGAGTAACTAGTCCTTGATGTCCTGTGCACCAGCTGAAGCTAACTAATGCCAGTTTCATGTTATGCCGGAGGAGGTGAGCACTGAATGCAACCATTGTCAGAAGTCTACAACTGAATGAGAGAAATACTGAAAAGGAAGCAACACAGATACCCAATTCACTGATGCTGACCGGCAGATCTCTGTCGGAAAGGCATCTTTTAAACTCAGCAGCACAGATAGCTGCCACAGGCTGAAGTGGGGTGGTGGTTAAGGCCAACAGTGATGACCAGGACAGGTTCTAGAGCTGGATGAAATTATGCGTTTGGTCAAGGTCAGCGGAGATATTAAAGGTGGAGCTAAGGAGGATGATGGAGCCTAACAGCGACTCCTTTGCTTGCATCTTCGGAAACAGCTCTATTTCTACCTTTAATATCTCTTTTTCCCTTTCCAGGGTTCTTTTGATGATCCTTACCTGGAGTTACACACTGACTTTGGTTCTTTGTGGGAATGGGACCCGCTGTCGGGGTCTTATGACCTGCCGCTATTCGATATACCAAGGACGCGCCTGGAAGACTACCATGCCTTCAGGATTCCGGAATTTCATAGCTCTGGAGACAGGCAGACTTGAGGGCAGTGCCGCTGCAGAAAAATGGAGGTTGTGGGAGACAGAAGATCGAAAGCAGCAAGCTGGCTGCTGGCTGTGTGCCCAGAGTTCTTTGGGCATAGAGCTTGGAAGAAGAGACGCAACGGACTTTTATCGCCATAAATCAGCGAGTTGTTTTATTTTGTCTCCCTCTCACTGTGAAACAGGGACACCTCTTTTTGCCTTATTAGGGAGAGAGAGAGCCTGTGGTATGTTGAATACTGGGGGAATGAGTAGTCTTTGGGGTGCTACAAGTCTGTGTGTTTATTGATGCTTGCTGCACGCTTGAATGCTCGGTGGGGTTGCATTGCTTTTTTGCTGGTGGGGGTGGGGGCATCATTACTTTGCTGCTGTTTATGTGTGGGAGGGGAGAGATAGAGGGGCTTTGGGATTCTGACATTTAACTGTCATTCATTCTTTGAGGCACTCTATTTTTGTGGCTGTTTGCAAAGAAAAAGAATTTCAAGATGTACATTGTAGACATTTCTCTGGCATTAAATGTATCTATTAAACCTACTGAATAAATAATCTGCATTGTTATTTGGTGAAATTCACCAGTTCAACAGCCTGTGTATGCATACACATACACATTCACATTCACTGTCACAAGCATTGTCATGCTCACATTCACTTGCAGGGCCTGTTGACACTTTCAATGGAGCTTGAGATCACTTGGGTTATTAGGCACTTGGAAAGAGCCAATAAAGAGAACTTAGGTTTAAGTGGAGCAGCTATAATATGAGTGAGCCAGTGCTAGGGTGTGTAGTTGAGGCTTTGGCTCAAGAGATTTCGGCAAGAAGAGGTGGAAGCTAAGTTTCTTTCTTCCTTTCTTTCATGGGAATAACAGACAGGACAGTGGAATGTTCCTCTCGTGGAATGTGGAAGGCATGGAGACTTCCAGTATCCCTGATGACTACAGCTGCCAGAAGTGCAACCAGCTACAACTGAGGCCGAAGTTGGAGTATTGTGTGCAGTTCTTGTCACCTACCTACAGGAAAGTATCAATAAGGTTGAAAGAGTACAGAGAAAATTTACAAGCATGATGCTGGGATTTTAGTTGTAGGGAAAGGTTGAATAGGTTAGGACTTTATTTTCTGAAATGTTGGAGAATGATGGGAGGTTTGATAGATGTATAATAAATTATGAGTGGTATAGATAGAGTTAATGCAAACTAGCTTTTTCCTCCGAGGTTGGTTGAGAGTAGAATGAATGTTCATAGGTTCAGGATGAAAGCTGAAATACTTAAGGGGATGCTGAGTGGGAACCCCTTCACTCAGAGGGTTGTGTGAGTGTGGGCTGAGCTGCCAGGGGAAATGGTGGGTTTGAGTTCAATTGCAACATTTAAGAGAAGTTTGGATAAGTACATAGGTGGGAGGAATATGGCTGGTAACCATATAACAATTACAGCATGGAAACAGACCATCTCGGCCCTTCTAGTCCATGCTGAATGCTTACTCTCACCTAGTCCCACCGACCTGCACTCAGCCCATAATCCTCCATTCCTTTCCTGTCCACATACCTATCCAATTTTACTTTAAATGACAATATCGAACCAGCCTCTACCACTTCTACTGGAAGCTCATTCCACAGAGCTACCACTCTCTGAGTAAATAAGTTCCCCCTCATGTTACCCCTAAACTTTTGCCCCCTAACTCTCAACTCATGTCCTCTTGTTTCAATCTCCCCTACTCTCAATGGAAAAAGCCTATCAATGTCAACTCTATCTATACCCCTCATAATTTTAAATGCCTCTATCAAGTCCCCCCTCAACCTTCTATGCACCAAAGAATAAAGACCTAACTTGTTCAACCTTTCTCTGTAACTTAGGTGCTGAAACCCAGGTAACATTCTAGTAAATCTCCTCTGTACTCTCTCTATTTTGTTGACATCATTCCTATAATTCGGTGACCAGGACAGTACACAGTACTCCAAATTTGGCCTTACCAATGCCTTGTACAATTTTAACATTACATGCCAACTCATATAGATAGGTCTATGGGACCAAGCAGAATAACATTTTGGTATGCATTAGATGGGCTGAAGGTCTGCAGTGCTTTATGACAGTATGACTCTAACTAATAGCCAGATATGGTTGTCATCTATTCTATAGACAGTGGCAGCAACAGGGTAGATGTCAGTGAGGGTTATTTGAGGTGTTGAACACTTTTACACTTTTTCTGTTGTTGCCATCCTTCAACTACAGGCATGACGACTCACATATTTAATTCCTTCTCCAAAACTGGTGTAGACCATGAATTCCATATTTCAAAGAAGCTGTTAGATTTTTCAAGAACTCTTTGAGGGTGTTCTTGAATCTTCTTCTGTTATCCTAGAAGTCTCTTACTGTGTCCAAGATTCAAGTAGAGTTGTTTTGGGAATTTGGTTTCAGGCATGTGAACAATGTGGCTTGCCCACCATCGATAGTTGATAACACATTACTGATGCTTGGAATGCTAGCTTAAGAGAAAATATTTATTAGAAGTTGGTCTAAGCATTCTGAGGAAACAGGAGAATTATACTCAGTGGTGGCTTTATTAGGACATGTCTACCTACTCGTTAATGCAAATACCTTATCAGCCAATTATGTGGTAGCAACTCAAAGCATAAAAGCACGTAGACAGAGTCAAAAGGTTCAGTTATTGTTCAGAGCAAAGATCAGAATTGGAATGGAATGTGATCTAAGTGACTTTAACTATGGAATGATTGTTGGTGCCAGTCAGGATGGTTTGAATATCTATAAAACTGCTGGTCTCCATGAATTGAGTGGCAGTTCTGTGAATAAAAATGCCTTGTTAATGTGAGAGGTCAGAGGAGACTGGCCAGACTGGTACAAGCTGCCAGGAATGCATCAGTAACTCAAGTAATCATGTGTTACAACAGTGGTGTGAAGAAGAGCATCTCTGACAGCATGGCACTTCGAACCTTGAAGTGGATGGGCTACAGCAGCAGAAGACCACAGACGTACACTGAATAGTCACTTAATTTGGTACAGGAGGTATCTAACAATATGGCCACTGAGTGTAGAAGTTTCAATTGGAGAACAAACAAAATACTGTAGTTTATGGAAGCATTGTAAAAGATTTAAGTTTCTGAATACTGAGCCTATTAAACCTTCACAAGATTTTTGTCTTTGTATATGGCATGTACAGTATATAATCATAATATAAAGGAAAAGATTAGTTGACATCCAGATAGCAGGTGTCTATCTGGAAACAGCTTTAACCCTTCAGTAGGAAAGCATCAGTGGGGTTACACAGATCACATACCTGTCTGCAGCAATGTAATACCTCTCTAACAGTGAATTTAAACAGAAACAAAAAATGTTCTCTCTAACAATCAACTTCCTGCTGGTAGACATCCCCCGTTCAATTTAAAAAGCAAACACGAGGAAATCTGCAGATGCTGGAAATTCAAGCAACACACACAAAGTGCTGGTGGAACGCAGCAGACCAGGCAGCATCTATAGGGAGAAGTACTGTCAATGTTTCGGGCCCAAGACAGCGCTTCTCCCTATAGATGCAGCCTGGCCTGCTGTGTTCCACCAGGATTTTGTGTGTGTTCCCTGTACAATTTACTGCTTTTGACCCTGTGGATGAGTGGGTAATGATATGTGGAAAGTATTCCTTATTGAAGCACAACCTCCAAAGTTCCGTATATTAGAAATAATCAAATTCGGGGCAAATCCCTACAATTCAGACCTGATTTAATGTGTGATAATTACATGTTTATGAAATTGCAAAGGATTAATGTAACATTTATTTTTGTTTTAGTCATGTGTTTGTGATGTGTAAAGCATTAATTAATTGAAAGTCATTTGATTTGGGATGTGCAATCTGAGCTTTGATAACATATGGCATTTGATTTTACGTTAAAATGTAATCTGTGGTAGTTAAAATGTAATATGTGATTGAATCTCAAAGGCTTTGAATTTCTAAGATGGTGAGAAACTAGTATATGGTATTGTTACAAATGAGGAGCAACACTGATGGGCAGAAGGATGCAAAGTCGCCCCCCTTTTGGAGAATCGCAAGCCGCTACTATTCCGATGCTGTTATCAAGGGAGATGAGAGAAACACAGGATAACAGCAAAGGCAGTTGTTATTGACAACGCTCATGAAAAATTAAAGAGAGAGAGGCCCACAGGTTGGAATGTCTCCTACTGACAAAGAGAGAGATTACTGCTATTGTCTCTTGGAGAAGGAATTGTGTATTGAGTACTGTTCTATTCATTGAAACCCCTCAAAGGGCAACCAGAGTGAACTGCTTGAGAGATTGCATCATCCCAACCTGATTGACACCTGAGACCCTGTGAGTGGGGATAAAAGTAGGGTCTGGGGGAACATCCCTCAGACGCACCAGGAAAGACGCTACGAGACCAGTGGGGGCTTGTGTGTGTGTCCACTTTTGCCTGGGTGACGAGTCCTCCACGGAACGGTCTAGCTAGAGGACTGAGGGGTCATACTTGAATGGCCACAACACAACGCATTGACGGATCAAGATCATAAAAGGAAAGTCGGCAAGTCAATAGCTGTTACTCTCTCTCTCCAACAATTGAAACACAGTGATCAGCAACTACCACAGCCTGCATGAACTGAACTGAACTTTATATTTCCATCGGACAATTCATTATCCCCTAGACAACGACAGAGCTTATTTCTTATTGATTATTATTATACCTGCACTTTTAGGTTTAGTATTGATGACACATATTATCTGTATATTTGCATTGATATTATTTTTGTGTATTTTTACTAATAAATACTGTTAAAAATAGTATTATCAGACTTCAATGGATACTCCTATCTTTGCTGGTAAGATACCCAGTTATGGGGTTCGTAACGACTTGGGGCCTCATCTCGAGATTTGATACCAAATTGGAGGGCCAGGGAATCGGGCTTTTAAGTCCAGACTTGGACCTGGTTGCACGGGTAACCAGATGGGAAACCAGCAAAGATGGACGTAGATGAACTTACAAAAAAACCTGACTCCAGAGGCGCTAGAGGCGGCCACAAAGTCGGACTTGGTAAATATTGCGAAAAGAATAAAACTCACAGAAGTGAAGTCGTCAATGAAAAAGTGGGAGATACAGAGGGCCATAGCTCAGTATTAAGTTAATAAGAAGGTGTTTTCGGCTGAGGTAGTGGAACCTACCCCTGAAAAGGTACCAGCTAGTGGAACGGTTCAGTTAGTGTTGGAAAAATTAAGGTTAGAACGGAGGAAAAGGGTGTATGAGCTCCAGCTAAAGGAGTTAGAGGTGAAGAGAGAGCATGAAATTAGGTTAAAACAGCTAGAAGCAGCTGAAAAGGAGAAGGAAAGAGCTGAAAAGCAAAGGGAGAAGGAGAAACAGAGGCAGCATGAGCTGGATATGGAGAAGTTAAAGCAAGAGAGAAGGATCCAAGGGGCAGACTGAGTGGAGAGGTTTAATGTTAGTAGGGAGTTTAGGTTAGTACCTCCGTTCGAGGAGACAGATGTTGATAGTTATTTCTTGCATTTTGAAAAGGTGGCAGTGAATCAGAAGTGGCCCAGAGAACAGTGGGTGGCGTTGTTACAAAGTGTGTTGAAAGGGAAGGCACAACGGGCATATCCGGCGTTGTCTGTGGAGGAGGAGGAGTATGAGAATTAGGAGGAAGTAAAACAGGCCATTCTTTGGGCCTACTAATTGGTACCTGAGGCATATAGACAAAGTTCAGAGATTTAAAGAAAGGGTGGAATCAGACGTATGCAGAGTTTGCCTATGAGAAGGGCGTGCTCTTGGATCGTTGGTGTGCGGCAGAAAGGGTGAAAGAGGATTTTTGGCATTTCAGGGAGTTAATTCTGATTGAGGAATTTAAAGATTGTGTTTCGGATGATATCCGGATGTATTTGAATGAGAAGCCGAATAAGTCCATATCAGAATTTGCCAAGTTCGCAGATGAATATGCCCTAACCCACAAGACAACGTTTTCTTTGAATAACAGTTACCAGAAAGACTGCAGGAATGGTAGAGAAAGACGGCCTGCTGAGGCAGAAATTCAGCCGGGAGCTAGTGGTAAAAGTAAGGAGGAAGAAAGGCAGGCTGGCAGGAGGGTTCCGGGCTTCACCTGTTTTCGTTGTGGAAGGGTTGGTCATATTACATCTAAGTGCTTTGCTCCGAGGAAGGAGACAGGAAAAGGGAACGCAGCAGTCCCTACAGGGTGTATTGTGTCGATCAGCAAATCGACGAGAAAACCCCAGGTAGATAAAATACGAGAGGGGCATGAGAGATTTATTTCAGAAGGGACCATGTCTGTGAAAGAGGGAGAAACACCAGTTCCAGTGCGGATCTGGAGAGATACTGGAGCTGAGCAGTCATTGATTCTCGGTAAGGTACTAGATTTTGGTCCTGAGACGGGAGAGGTAGTTTTGAGAGGCATAGGAAAAGGGACAGAAGCTGTGCCTTTGCATAGGATCATTATAAATTGTGATCTGGTATCTGGACCAGTTGAAATAAGGGTGCGATCAGAATTCCCGAGAGAAGGCGTGGACGTCCTTCTTGGTAACGATTTAGCAGGTGGTGACGTGTGTTCAGCAAGGAAGCTGACAAGCAAGCCTGTAAGTGTTGAGGACCCACCCCTAGGTTCCCAGATCTATCCCGCATGCGCGATCACTCGCAGCATGTCGAGAAAGGCAGCTGAGAAAGAGACCAGTTTAAATCAGTTCAGTGTCGATTTGGCTGGGATGTTTCTACCGACCCTGTACCAAGAGGGGTTAGGGGATGGTAAAACAGAGAATAGGGAGGTGAAAGAGAGTAAAGGAGAGGAGGTAGACTTACCCTTAGCCAGGAGGAAATTTATAGAGGCATGGAGTTAAAATGAGAAACAGATAAGGCTGTTCGAAGGTCCAGGGTTGGACATGGATGATCTGTCTGGCTTGACAGAACTGCTTGAAGAAGTTAAAGAATTTAAATGTGTTCCTGATAATGAAATTAGGGCAGTCCTAGATGAAAAGGATGCCATTACCTTGGGTTAGCAGATGAGGTTGTTTTAACTGCAGGGTTGAGTTTACTCCGGAAGGGAGTTGACCAGAGAGTAACTGGGAGGATCAGGGGAACTTAGAATTTGAAAAGGGGACGGGTATTGAAAGCCTGGAAGAGGCAGATGTCCCGTCTGAGTGTGTTCAAGATGTGGATGCACATGGTACTGAACCTAGTAATGAAACTCAGGAAAAGTCTGAGGTATCTGATTTAGTTGAAAAGGAATGCAGTCCTTTTGGGTCAGCTGGACTTGGTTCAGGGAAGAAAGGGTTAACCTTGGTACTGGTAAGAAGTGAGAATTCCCAGTTGTTTGTGTTAGAAGGTGTGTTAAAAGTTAATGAGGAGATGGAAGCTGGTCATGTGAATATTATTATTGAAGGAGAAGGGAAAAGTGTAGTTCCTAAATTGAATGAAGAAAATTTAAAGTCTGGATTGGTGTCAGAAGTAGTAACCAGGCTGAAGGAACAATGGCTTGTTAACAAGGTGCCTGTGAATCAATTACAATTTGATTTGGAATGTAAACTCACTGATGTTATTCAAGGGTGTGCAATGAAGAGGCAGAATTTGAAATGTTGTTTGGACAAAGAGGGATCACTTGCAGACGTTAACCTGAAAACTAATAGAATGAAGGGTCCTGAAGATAAAACTAACGACTTGCTAAAAAATAAAGAATTGTGTGGAACTTCAGAAGATGGGCTAAGTTTGGAAAACATTTGTGATAAAATAACTCCTATGAAAGGAGTATGCAAAAGCCTGTTCCACACTGGTGAGCAAGCTAACCATGTGAGAGTTAAGTGGAAAAGAGGCGAAGGTTGAAAAAAAAATGTCACTTTAAATAACAGGATCTGGTTTCAAGGGATTTCGACAAAGCATGTAAATAATAAAGACAACACCATGGAAGATTGACTGTTGAGTTTAAAAGTAAAATAAAGATTAGTATTTGCATAAACTTTTGTAATGTACTACAGAATAATCACATGTGTATTGGTTCACATTTTGTAATATACACTTAAGCTAGGATCACAACTCTTTAGTTTTGTTTTGCTGAAGAAAAGGAATAAAAATAGGTGTTTATTAAATTGGAGTCTGATGCTACAGGAATTTATTAAGGTACAAGATATTAAGATATTAAAAGAAGTGACAATGTAATTGCTAACTGTTTAGATGCTAAATTGAATGTATAACTGTATTACTCTGTAGTGAAAAGCTCTTTTGTATTGTGTTAGATTTTGAAATTCTGTAAGACTGTATTAGTTAATTTTCCCCTGTGGTGAAAATTCTTAGAAGGATGGGGGTGTTATCAATGAAGAGCAACTCTGATGGGCAGATGGGTGCAAAGTCACTCCCCACCCCCCGGAGAATCGCAAGCCGCTACTATTCCGATGCTGTTATCAAGGGAGATGAGAGAGACACAGGATAACAGCAAAGGCAGTTGTTATTGACAACACTCATGAAAAATTAAAGAGAGAAAGGCTCACAGGTTGGAATGTCTCCTATTGACAAAGAGAGAGATTACTGCTATTGTCTCTTGGAGAAGGAATTGTGTATTGAGTACTGTTCTATTCATTGAAACCCCTCGGGGGGCAACCAGAGTGGTCTGGTTGTGGGATTGCATCATCCCAACCTGACTGACACCTGAGACCCTGTGAGTGGGGATAAAAGTAGGGTCTGGGGAAACACCCCTCAGACGCACCAGGAGAGACGCTACGAGACCGGTGGGGGCTTGTGTGTGTGTCCACCCTTGCCTGGGTGATGAGTCCTCCATGGAACGGTCTAGCTAAAGGACAGAGGGGTCATACGTGAATGGCCACAACAACAACGCATTGACGGATCAAGATCATAAAAGGAAAGTTGGCAAGACAATAGATGTTACTCTCTCTCTCTCTCCAACAATTGAAACACAGTGATCAGAAACTACCGCAGCCTGCATGAACTGAACTGAACTTTATATTTCCATCGGACAATTCATTATCCCCTAGACAACGATAGAGCTTATTTCTTATTGATTATTATACCTGCACTTTTAGGTTTAGTATTGATGACGTATATTATCTGTATATTTGCATTGATATTATTTTTATGTATTTTTACTAATAAATACTGTTGAAAATAGTATCATCAGACTTCAACGGATACTCCTATCTTTGCTGGTAAGATACCCAGTTATGGGGTTCGTAACAGTATGCAGAGGTTCAGTAGCTGGGAATGTAGGAACACTAATCGCCAAAACATAATATATTTTCCAGTAGTATGGATCAAGTGAGGACTATTTGCTGCATTTCTGGGTTTTTGTTTAACCAATGCCTGGAATATTTCATGCATCTTTGGACACTACTTAAAAAGGAATGAAGTGCACCAAGTTCTGAAATGAGGGGTTGTGCTGTGAGAGGAGATTGATCTGCATTGAACTACTGTACATTGATTGAACTTCAGTAGACTGAACAGCAAATTCTCTTTGAGATAAAATGACAGGGTAAATGTGTAGAAGTTTTTTCCTAGAACTGCAGTATAAGGGATAAAAGCCATTAAAGATATAGATGATGAATTTCCAGATCATAGAAGTATAGAAGTAATTATGGTACAGAGTCTGCCCATTTCATTCCTCATGTCTGTCCAGATGAAAAAGACCTGTCCAGACTAATCCCATCTTTTGATACATGGTCCACAACACTACAGGTCATGACTCTTCAATTAAACATCTAAATGTGATGCGAGTTTAGTCCTTACCAACTCTTTAGACTTTATCTGGATAATTACCACTGGGTGAAAACATTTTTATCATTTTATCCTTCTTCAAATTACTTTAAATCTCTGGGAATCTTTGGAATTTTGTGCTCCTCAATCAGAAAATATATTGAAGGCTGTGACTGATAAATTTTCAAACACTATGAGAATATGAGATGGAATCGAGCAGGTAAGTGGATTGATACAGTGAGTAAACTATAATATTGATAGGCAGAATAGGTTGTGAGGCTGAATGCTTGCCCCTTGTTCAATGATATATTCTTAGACCATTATAGCTTTTATTGGACTTACACTCAGTGGCCACTCTGTTAGGTACACCTGTACATCTCCAGGTTAATGGAAATATTTAATCATATGGGGGCAACTGTGTGCATAAAAACATGCTGATGTGGTCAAGAGGATCAGATGCTGTTCAGATCAAACATCAGAATGGGGAAGAAATATGAGCTAAGTGACTTTGACTGTGGAACCATTGCTGGTGCCAGATGGGGTGGTTTGAGTAGCTCAGAAACTGCTGATCTCCTGGGATTTTTGTGCACAACTGTGTCTAGAGTTTACAGAGAACTTTGCGAAAAACCAAATAAAAAATGCAGCAAGTGCTAGTTGTGTATGTGAAAGCACCCTGTAAATAAAATAAATCAGAGAAGAATGGCCAGACTGGTTCAAACTGATAGGAAGGCAACAATAACACAAATAAACACGCATTACAAAAACGGTGTGCTAAAGAACATCTCTGAATGCACAACACACTGAACCTCCAATTAAAGGCTACAGCAGCAAAAGACCACAAAATAAATATTCACTAAAGGTACAGACAATGCATTTCACAAGCTAAATATTCACCGTTCTTGAATGAGAATATGAATTTAAAATTTCATTTCTGGATATTTAAAACAATCAAGTAAATGCCTGATTAACCTGGTATAATTTCTTACTCATCAAATTTAACTATCTGTTCTTCTATATGAACAATTAATTTGCACCACTGTTCAAAATATACCAAATGTTTCAATACAGGACTTGCCCCATTTGCTGATTACCTTTCTGATGCACGTGCCTTTACCAACAGAGACACAAATTCTGATGACACTATACTCTACATACCTGCATGATGATCCCACAAACTATCTCTGAAACAGATAGATTTGTTTACATATTGAATAATTTCTAAACCTATCATATCATGATGGTGAAAACTGCTTCAGGATGAAAAGGCAGAACTTTCTCCCATGAGATTTATTGAAATGCGATATTCTAATTCTTGCCATTCACAATCATCCCAGCCAATAGAGTTTTCTTTTTGTTTGGCTGTTCGAAGAGAAATAAAAAATCTTTATATTGTTGAAGTTCTTAGTGTCAACAAACGTTAGCTCAAACAGCAAAAAAAGAAATTGGCTCAAGCACTAATTGAGGCCTGAGTTTTAAAAAAAACTAGCTAGGTAGTCTACAATGATCATGCTAATAAGCTTGTACTCCTTCTGTTTACTCACTTGGTAGGATAGTCTTGTAACGATTCTTCGATCCAAAGCCTGGAATATCAAATTCATTTGGATCAACAAAATTCATTGGTATTTCCTGAAATAGAGAAAATACTGTCTAAATTTCTCTTAAATATGTAATGTTCAAAACCAAATGTGGCTGCCATCGTTTTTGGTACTTAAGTTGAAAGTGAATACCTACGCATCTAATGATCTGATATCTACTCTCGGCGAAACAACACAGTTTAGGATGCAGAGTGTGGAATTAAACTCAGATTTCAAAATTTCCCAGCTCCAAGCTGAGTGTTTGCTGACTGCATCACTTCATCAGCAAAGCATTGCTTTTGGTGATAGCATAGTTCCCACGATTAAGGCACCAGAGGAGCTGAGTATGGAAACCAGTAATGTTTCTAATGGAATGGAATATCCCAACATGTAATTTGAACCAAACTAACAATCATTTAGTGGAAGCCCTCTACTCAAATCCTGTTGAGGCAGTGAAGAGCAAAAATAGAGAGAAAAGGAGATAGTGTTATCCAGTCCGTGCAGTTCGTATTATCCATTTCCCCCATAAATGAATAACATAACAAAGATGCCAGCAAGCTCACATGTTTTATTCTGACTCTGTGAAGGAGCTCTCTGGTTACTTTCACACATTTCAATGCACTTGAAATTTATTCAATCTTTTCTGGAACTTAATACTGGACTTTCTTCCATAACTGTTTAGGAGGTATTTTCCAGATAACCATGTTTTTATTGCTCTATTATTCTAACAGAAACTCATGCACTTTTCATCTTACTTCTGGGTCCTTTACAATTCACTGTGGTCTATAATTATTACTGATTCTGTCTTGGGAGTAGTTTTCCCTCTCCATCAAACCATTTCATATTTTTTTAACATCTGCATTAAATTTTCACTGAATAAAAACTGTGAGATTGCATTTTTCCACATAAGGAGGTGATATGAAGAATGTAATTAACTTGGAAGTACTACAGTGGAGAACTGAGCATAGTCAGGGCCTAGATGAATAGGCACCAATCATAGGCCGAATGCCGAGTGCAAACAGGATGGATGTATGTACAGTTGGCTAAGTTCTGGAGGAATCTCATTGACTGATTACAATAACAGACAGAATGGCAAATAAGGCTTCTTTGGAATTTTGTCCTGACCTCATTCTTTCACGTTACTTACCAGGAACTCTCTCTGAAGTGTGAAAGAGTCCATGGCTCGCTCATGCAGTTTCTGTGAAGTGAGTAGGTTAGATGCTGTTTGCAAGTACTCCCGAGCTGACTGTTCCCTGGGCGACAACAGCACTCCATCAGCTTCTTCACTTCCTGGTGTACACATGTCAAGGGTCAGCGATACATTTGAACCTCTCCTTTGGGACAAGGAGAGAAAAAAAAAGAGTTCATTGAAGACATTTGATTTCTTGTCACAGATTTACAGCAGGAATCTATTATACCTGAATGTGAAGTGTATGTTAGATCAAAATCAAATCTCAGTTTATTGTCAGATTCACAAGGACATGTGTGCAGGGGTGCAATGAAAAACTTACTCACAGCCATATCATAGGCACAAAATATCATTCAAGACAAAAAACACAGATGTTATTTTTGCACAATGCTTACAATAAAGAACACATTAAAACAAAAGTATCAACTTTAGTACAAGGTGATCAAAGTGGTCATAGTGGTTCTAAACAGTAATGATTCAGATTTTGCCTGTTTGTTCAAAAGCCAAATAAATGGTTGAAGGGAAGTGGTTGTCTTTGAACCTGCTGCTGTGGGACTTCTGTACCTCCTGCCTGATGGTAGTTGCAAGAAGATGACATGGCCCAGCTGATGAGCATTTTTGATGATGAGTGTTGCCTTTTTGAGGCAGTGCCTCCTGCAGACACTACCAGTGGTGGGGAAGGATGAGCTCACGGTGCAATGGGCTGAGGCAACTAATCTCTGCAGTTTCTTATGTTTCTGTGCACTCAAAATACCATATCATATCATGATGCATCCAATCAAGATACTTTCAAAGGTACATTTGTAGAAATTTGTTAAAATATTCAGTGACAAGCTAATCTCCTAAGACCATAAGATACAGGAACAGAATTAGGCCATTAGGCCCATTGAGTCTGTTCCACCATTTCATCATGGCTGATCCATTTCCCTCTCAGTCCCAATCTCTTACCTTCTCCCCATAACCATTCAAGCCCTGACTAATCAAGAATCTATCAACCCCTGCCTTAAATATAACCAATGACTTGGCCTCCACAACTGCCTGTGACAATGAATTCCACAGATTCACCATTCTCTGGTTAAAGAAATTCCTCCTCACCTGCATTCCAAATGGACGTCGCTCTATTCTGAAAATTTGTCCTCTGGTCCTAGACTCCTTCATCATAGGAAACATCCTCTCCACATCCACTCTTTTCAGGCCTTTCAACATTCAATAGATTTCAATGAGTTCCCTCCTCATTCTTCTGAATTCCATGCAGTACTGGCTCAGAGTCATCAATTGCTCCTCATATCATAAGCCTTTCAATCCCGGAATCATTCACGTGAACCTCCTCTGAACCGTCTCAAATGTCAGTACATCCTCTCTTAGGTAAGATGCCAAAAACTGCTCACAATACCCAATGAGAATTTACCAGTGCCTTATAAGGCCTCAACATTGCATTCTTGCTTTTATATTCTAGACCTCTTGAAATGAATGCTAACTTTCCACTTGCATTCCTTACCACCGACTCAACCTGCAAATGAACCTTTGCATTTTGGATTTCTGAACTTTTTCTCCTTTTAGAAGCTCGTCTACCTTTTTATTTCTTCTCCCAAAGTGTTTGACCAGGCACTTTGCAACATTGTATTCCATCTGCCACTTTTTTGCCCATTCTCATAACGTCTAAGTCCTTCTGCAGCTTCAATGTTTCCATAATACTATCTGCCCCTCCATCTATCTATGTATCATCTGCACA
The DNA here is from genome assembly GCF_030144855.1 of Hypanus sabinus. NCBI lineage: Eukaryota > Metazoa > Chordata > Chondrichthyes > Myliobatiformes > Dasyatidae > Hypanus > Hypanus sabinus. Next base: position 127,056,153 of record NC_082712.1, read on the forward strand.
CTTGACCATAAAGCCATCGGTTCCATCATCCAAATCATGGACATAACATAAAATGAAGTGATCCCTATGGAGCACCACTAGCCACAGGCAGCCAAGCAGAAAAGGCTCCCTTTATTCCTCTCTTAGCCTCCTGCCAATCAGCCAATGCTCTATCCATGCTAGTGTCTTCCCTGTAATACCTTGGGCTCTTAACTTGTTAATTAGCCTGATGTGTGGCACCTTGTCAAAGGCCTCCTGAAAATTCAAGTACACAACATCCACTGATTCTCCTTTGTCTATTCTGCTTGTTATATCTTCAAGGAATCTAATAGATTTGTCAGGCAGATTTTTGCTTAAGGAAGCCATGCTGACTTCGGCCAATTTTATTATGTGCCTTCAAGTACCCCAAAACCATTTCCTTAACAATCAACTCCAACATCTTCCCAACTAGGGAAATGCAGTCAGGCTAACTGCCCTATAATTTCCTTCCTTTTGCCTCTCTCCCTTCTTAAAGTGTAGAATGACATTTGCAATTATCCTGTCCTCTATTGGTGTTAAATACCAAGCTGTAATTGATAAAGAGCATCCTGATGTGTGCATCTTTGCTGTCCAGGTGTACCAGGGTTGTGGCATTGAGATAGCATCTACTGTGGACTGTGACTTCAGTAGGCGAATTGGAGTGGATCCAAATTGCCACTCAGACAGGAGCTGAAATGCTTCAACACCAGCCCCTCAAAACACTTCATTACTGTGGATGCAAGTGCCACTGGGCAGTAGTCACTGAGGCAGATCACTGTGCTCTTCTTGGCCACCAGGATTATTGAAGCCTGCCTGAAGCAGGTACGTACCACACAGTGCCAGAGCAAGAGTTTGAAGATATCCGTGAATCATAACAGTTCTTCAGTACCCAGCCAGGTATTCCATCCAGACCAGATGCACATCATCTTCAGATACTGAGATCAAAGGATCATGGGGAAACATGAGGGGGTGCAATAGTTCCTCTCTGTTCTGGTCATCAAAGTGAACATAGAAGGCAGTGAGCTCATCTGGAATCAAAGTTCTGCAGACCTCAATGTCACAATATTTAACTTTTCAGGAGGGTATGGCATACAAACCCTGCCACAGCTGTCAAGCATCCTTCGTTGATTCCAGTTTAGTCCGAAATCTCCACTTTGCTTCAGAGATGGCTTAGTCCTAGACCTAGGTCTACGGACAATTCTGATAAGTTAATGATGAAGAATTACAGACTTCTGAGTCATTTCACTGCACTAATGCAACAATAGACACAAAAAAATCCATCTTCACAATGAAAGCTACTGATCAATGGGTTTTTCATGGACTGGTGACCAAGTTGTCCTATTCCATTGTGCTGAGTCTGTGGCAAACAACTCACTAATGTAGCAATGGCTCCAGCAAAGTTGAACAGACACTTACCTACAAATCACAGCCATGTGATATGCAAAAGTGCTGATTATTTTAAACGATGATTGGAATCTCAAAATAGACAGTTCAAAGGTTTTGAAAATAAAGTCACAGTCAGTAAAAGGGCTCAGGAAGCAAGTTATGTAGCAGATTTAAGACCAGTTCACTTGAGAATGTTTTAAAAGCTGTGTGAAACCTTGACAAAGAGCACACCAATCTCCTGCTACAGACAGCAATTTGGTGGCTTAGCAAACGAAGTTCTTAACAGGGTGTTTGAGCTAAAAGGTGAACTGTAGGAGTGCTTTCAAGAAAATAATAGGCCTGATTTTGCTGAGTGCTTTGAAGATGAAGACTGGCTGCAGAAAGTAGCCTACTTAACAGACAGTTTTCATCATGTGAACCAGCTGAACAAGTCTCTGCAAGGCCCTGGAGAAAATTTTTGACTTCAAGTGACAAGATTCTTGGATTTAAAAGGAAACTAAATCCTTGGAAAAATCATGCTGTAAAAGGAAATTTTGAAATGTTTCCACTGCTGTTTGGGCTTGAGAATGAGGAAGGATCAGAAAGTCTGAAGTTTTATTGAAAACCACCTGGAAGAACTGCAGAACAAATCTGAACAGCATTTTTCCTTTCTTTCAAAATAAGTATATGACTGAGTGAGGGACCCCTTCTCTGAATCTTCTGCTCAGCCTGAAAACTTGACTTTGAGAGAAGAGGAAGAACTTTGTGAGCTGCACTCTGATCATGCACTCAAGATGAATTTTACTGACCTGCCCCTGGACAAGTTCTGGATTTCTGTGAAAGAAGAGTAACCTGCCATCCATAGAAAAGCAATGAACATTTTGCCGCAGTTTTCAACTTCTTACATGTGTGAGCAAGCTTTTTCTTGTTTATCAAACATCAAGAGTAAGGATAGAAATCATCTCATTTCTATTGAAATCCATCTGTGCTTATCTCAAGTTCGACCCAGCATTGAGAAATTTATTATGTTTGCCTTATGAGGTTTTTAAATTTATGAAAGAGAAAGAAAGATTAATTTCAGGAAAGATAAGCTATAAATTCATTCTCAGTACATTCTGTTCTATATCTCCATGACAGCTTCAGTGGCAGCTTGTGTGAAAATGGAAATCAGATGTAGAGAAGATGTATGTGTTCCTTCTGAAATTAGAACCTTTGCATTTTCTTGTGTCCTTCCACTAAGAGCATAGATCTTTAAGCTGACATAAAGAAAATATATCACACAAATATGCCCCAACAAGATTCCAAAGCATGCCTGTGAATTTTGAGCAGTGGGCATGGTTTGCCTCCCGTTGTATTTGCAGAGTTCAGATCCTGCAGTATAGCCCCACTTAATCATGTCAGCCCTGACGGTGGCTGTGGCAGGAGCCTGGGTCAATTGAAGGCAGGGAGTTGAGGGTAACATAGATTGCTGGTGCTGAAGATGCTGGGTACGACGTGCAGAATATTCTCCGCAGCCTTCCATGTTGAAAGATAGAACAAAGTCTACATCAGATAAACATTAGTAAAGTAGATGTTTCGGCGTCTGTGAATATATACTTGGTGTGACTATTTAAAACTCAGCAATAACTTAGGAAGCACAGGAAACAGTTCAGATTTAGATTCGGATATATTTATTTATCACATGTACATTCAAACATACGGTGCAGTGCATCATTTGCATATACAATCAACACAGCCCAAGGATGTGAAGCAGCAAGTTTCACCACCCACTCCAGTGGCAACATAGCATGCTACAATGTACAGAAGAACAACACAAGCAACAACGGCAAAGCAAGCCCTCTCCTCCCCTCCCACCCAATAGCACACTCAGACAGTCCTCCAACCCCAGAACAGGACGTCCCTGGGCCTCCAGCTGTCGGTGGATTTGCAGACTCACAGACATCGGTCCTCTGACTTCCCCAGGGGACCAGCAGAACCTGGGCTTTGGCTTTCGGGCCTTAATTTCTGGGCTTCTGTTCGACGTTCGAGCTTTGATCTTCGTTATTGATCCCAGGACACACTAATGACAGGACCACAAACTCCAGGCCGTAAATTCCGTTATTATATTCCCATCTGCATTATCACAGCTAGGAGATCATTGTGAATAACTAATAACTCAGTGTGAAAAAATATTTACCCCTCAGGTTCACTTTAAATGTCCTTTCTAACACAGTAAACCTACACCCTCTAGTTTTAGAAACCCCCCACCAACAGAAAAAGACTTTGGCTGCCTATCCTGTCTCTGCCTTTCATAATATCTCTCTCTACATTGTAACCTCTCAGCTTCCTTAGCTTCAGATCCATCCCATCCAATTTCATCTTCTAACTCAAGCACCTCCAATCCAGGCAACACCTTTGTGAATCCTCTCTAGATTAAGTGCATCTCTCCTGTGCTGTGGTAACTAGAACTACACACAATTCTGCAAGTGCAACCTAACCATCTCCATCAACCCATGCGGCCACCTCTAGGGTACTACATACACTACTTCTATCCGAAGGTCTTTCTGTTGAACAATACTTCCAAATGGCCTGCCAATCACTGTGTATATCCCGTCCTGCCCTGGTTTAACTTCCCAAAATACATCATTATTCATTAATCCAGTTAAATTCAATCTGTCATTCTCTTGCTAACTTTTCCAATGGATCTAAATCTTACTGCAACTGTGGAGAACTGTCTTCACTGCCAACTGTACTGCCAGTTTTGGTGTGAAACACAGACTTGCTAATCGTGCCTTTGCATTCTCTGATAAGATATTAATATCCATGAGAAAGAACAAAGGACCCTGCACTGATCACTGTTGCACACCACAGGCCATAAAGCTCTAAAATGAAATACAGCTCTCCATGACTATCCTCTGGCTTCTATCAATAAACTAATGTTGTATCCAGTTTCTTAGCTTGCTGGATGCCGTGTGTTTCACCTTTAAGACCAGCTTATTCGTCAAAATTTTGTTAAAGGCCTTGGTAAATTTCATGTAGATGGTGACGTTTGTCTTGCCTTCATCAATCCTCTTAAACAACTCATCAAAAAATTCAGTCAGATTTTTGAGACATGATTTCCCTTGCACAAAGATACATGGATCATTCCTATTGAGGCCTGCCTTTCAGACTCTCTCCCAATAGTTGTCACACCAGCTTGTAGTTTGCTGGCTTAACCATGTTGCCCCTCATCTGTGGATAGTACAAGAAGAAATAAGATTTACACAGATTGACAAATTATAATTTCATTGTCCTAGTATGGTTTTTAAAAGGATACGTTTGATACTGTCTGGGAGAGTGAGATTGAGCAGTCAAAGTTGAGAGCTCTGGGTCATCTCTTCTGAACATAGTACATCATTCACTCAATAACTATCGATTGAAAATAACAGACTGTATTGAGATTGGTTATTGAATTTTTCCGCAATAACCTTGAATGGCAATGCAGGCTTGGGGGTCCAGATGGCTTACTCTTGCTCCTAAATTCTTTCCTACTTGTGTAATTTACTTTGGATGGAAATTTATGCAAGGTCACAAACTTGTTGCTGAAGTTCCCAGCTGTTCTGTCACAAAAAAAACTTTGCTCATGAGCCAAACTTCCAAAAATACCGAAGTGAGTGTATGTAAATAATAGATCAACATTACATAACATATAGTGTTTAGTACATTGTCTTCTATATTGGTCATTGATGAATATGTTAAAATGCCATACAGGATAAAAGGGCTTTTGAAATTTTTTTTACTAATTTATTGTAAGTTGGTTATGAAGCTGAATCCTCAGAGGTCCTACAGTGCTTTATCTTCTCAAGCAATTTCAACTTCTCCAGAACTTTTTCAGAGTTTCTTGACATTTCCCAGAGGCTTTTTTCTGCAACAGGATCTTCCAAGGTTCATTCCTGAGTTAACTGATCCCAGTCAGTAAAAGATCAAAAAGCTGGACTGTAAAATTTTAAGCCTTTTCAATGAAGAAGAATTTTAAATAAGATATTGCACTTCATTTCCTTCCACTCATGCTTGATACCAATGTATCCCAATGATAATGGAAGTAGTTTGAGTTGCTGATCTTATTAGATGTGTTACAAAGGATGAACAACTCTGATGGGCAGAAGGGTACAGAGTTGCCCATGTTCCCCCCCAGGAGAATCACAAACTGTTACTGTTACCACGCTGCTAATGAGAGAGAAAGAGAGACAAAGGAAAAACATACTGGGACTGGAACATTTGCTTCAGATAAGGGAGAGATAACACTGAGAGAGAGAGACTTGTTGACCCACCATATTATGACTCCTGAAAGACTTATGGCTCCGGAGAGGGCTGTTTACTTGGTACCATTCTGTTCATTAAAATTCCTCAGTGGACAGCCGGAGTGGGCTGGTTTGATGGACAAAGCCATTCAAAACTGATTGACACTGGAGACCCTGTGAGTGGGGATAAAAGTGAGGCCTGGGGAGACACCCCTCAGACACACCAGGAGACACACTAGTGAGCACTGCTTGAGTATTGGAACCCACGTAAAGGTGTGGGGCATTGGGGACCGAACAAAGGATCGGTCAGTTTAACTCACAGTGTTATTAGCAGGGCCGGTGGGGGCTTGTGTGTGTGTCCCCCCTTGCCGGGGTGACGAGTCCACCACAGAAGAACGGTCCAGCTGAAGGACAGAGGGGTCTAGCTCGTCAGAAAGGTATGATTTCTTACAGAAGCAACACATTTCGTATTGATGAAGATTATTCATTTGAAGTAATGAAAGCAAGAATCGCTTTTAAACCAGTGATGGCAGAGATTCATTCGATTGGATTTAAACAAGCTTTAAGATACCTAGCAAATCTCAGAGTTACGTTGAGTGACGACACTCAGCGCTTCTTTAATACTCTGGAAGATGAGAAGAAATTCGTTGAAGAATATTGATCTTCCAGCATAAGTTGAACTATGTGTTATGTTGAAGAATTTTTGGAGAGAAAATGCCATTTCGTTTTGGGCTTTAACTTATGAAGCTGCGTTATAGCTTTTTACTTTGGTCTGTAGACCCGGTTTTTTTTTACTATCATGGTTTATAGATGCTCTTTTAATTTTACTATAATGTCTTTTTTCTTTTTTTTTCTGAATTGGATATACATGTTTATATTTTGTAATAATGATATCTTTTTTTAAGATGTTGTTTCTTCTTCCCATAAGACTTTGCTTTCCGTAAGCATTCATTTGTTTGCTTGTATTTGAGAATGGGACGAATGTTTTGGATTTTTGGACCCTTTTTTTATATTGTAGTGATTATTGAATCCTTTTTTAATTCTATTTTGATAACCTTTTTTTAAACTTTTTTAATAGATTGGTGAATTTACATTTATATTTTGTAATATGGCTTTTTCAAAATGTCATTTCTTCTTCCCATAAGTCTTTGCTTTTGAAACGTCATTTTTTTGTATTTGAATATGGAATCTTTTTTTAAAGGCATATTACACTGTTTCAAACTTTAACGTTTATCCTTTTTTAATTAATGATCTTTTATTTTATTATATTACTTTTTTCATTTTGATTGATATATATTCTTTTTTTTTGCAACCCTGTACTTAAATCTGGGTGTTTTATAATCTATTTTTATCTTTTCATGGAGTTGCCATCTTGAAATGGGGGTAATATTAGTATTAGTTTGTGTGCCTGCCGCTTGGCTTTTTTTCATGGGGTTGGGGGAGGGGGTAGGGATCTTTTTTCACGCTTTTGCTTTTTTTTTTGCTTTTAGTTTATGGGCTGACTTTAAATTATTAATATTGTTGAGGTGTCATTTTCTCCGGTTGCTCCTGAATCATTTTTTCTTCTTCCTGAATTATGGGTTATGTGTCTTCTTAACCTTTTATGATATACACAATCAATATTGGCATGATGGATAAGTCTATTAATTTTATCTCTTGGAATACTAATGGTTTAAATCATCCGATTAAACGTAAAAAAAATTTAAAGTATTCCATAGACTGAATGCTAATATTATCTTTGCACAGGAGACCCATATTAGGAGGGAGGATAATCAACGCTTTTTTCTGTTCTGGATGGGTCAACAACTTCACTCAAATCGTTCCGCCAAAATTAGGGGTGTGTCTATTTTTATAGACCCCTCAATTTCGTTTACACATCATGAAATTATTTCTGACCCAGAGGGCAGATTTTTGTTGATTACTGGTTCACTTTTTAATCGAAAAGTGTTTCTAGTTAATATTTATGCTCCAAACTTTGACTGCCCTGAATTTTTTAAACGTTTATTTACTTCCCTTCCTAATCTAAATGAATATATGTTGATAATGGGTGGAGATTTTAATTGTTGTCTGAATCCTTTGATGGATAGATCTAAACCTTTTCGAACTCTTCCGAATAGATCAGCCTTACTTATTAATTCTTTTATGGTTGATTTACTGAAATATGGCAGTTTTTGAACCCTAAAGATAAAGAATTTTCATTTTTTTCACATGTATATCATAGTTATTCTAGAATTGATTATTTCCTTATTGATCATCATTTATTAACAGATGTTACTGATTGTAAATATGATTCTATTGCCGTTTCGGATCATGCACCTTTGAAGTTATCTATCAAGATTTCGGACTCTTCCATTAATACTAGATCTTGGAGACTCAACGCTACTTTGCTTCAAGATCCAGAATTTATTACCTTCATAAAACAACAAATTGACTTATTTTTTCCAAAAAATTATACCGAAGAGATTGACAGAGGAATACTTTGGGACTCTTTCAAGGCTTTTATCCGTGGACAAATTATCTCATATTCCGTTGGTAAAAGAAAACAAAGATATTTAGATATAGCTTTATTGGTGGATAAAATTAAAGAAATTGATAAGATTTATTCTGTTACTCCTACCAAAGAATTTTATAAGAAGAGAGTTGAGCTTCAAATGGAACATAGCTTATTATTATCTTCTTCAATTGAGAATCAATTAATTAAGACCAGGGCTCAATTTTATATTCATAGTGATCGAACTGGTAAATTGTTAGCTAACTAATTAAAAGCTATTTCGACTAGGCGACAAATTATTAAAATTCGTAAACAAGACGGTAATCTGACTACTGATCATAAAGAAATTAATAATACTTTTCAAGATTTTTATAAATCTTTATATCAATCAGAATTTGATGGCGATCTGTCCATGATGGATAATTTTTTTAACAATTTAAATATTCCCAAACTGACAGATGAAGATCGAAGTGTGTTTGATGCTCCTATTTCTATGGCCGAAGTAGGAGAGGCTATCTCATCAATGAATTCAGGGAAAGCTCCTGGTCCTGATGGTTATATTATAGAATTTTTAAAAACTTTTTCTTCTTTGCTTTCCCCTTGGTTATGTGAAATCTTTAATGATGCATTTACTAAGAAGAGATTACCTCAGTCTTTTTATGAAGCTACTATCTCTCTAATTCTTAAAAAAGATAAAGATCCTACTTAATGTGCATCTTATCACCCTATATCGCTATTAAATGTAGACTCTAAGATTCTTACAAAAATTTTAGCTATTAGGTTAGAAAAAGTATTATCACAGATTATTTCAGAAGACCAAACTGGTTTTATTAGGAATCGGTATTCCTTTTTTAATGTTAGAAAATTGATTAATATAATTTATACTTCTTCACCCACAACCTCAGAATGTGTTATCTCATTAGATGCTGAAAAAGCTTTTGATAGAGTTGAATGGACATACTTATTTAATGCCTTGAAAAATTTTAATTTTAGTTCTAATTTTATATCATGGATTAAATTAATATATTATAAACCTGTTGCTTCTGTTCTTACAAATAATTATAGATCCTCTTTTTTTCAATTATCTCGTGGTACGAGACAAGGTTGTCCCTTAAGTCCTTTATTATTTAATATCGCATTAGAACCTTTAGCCATTGCTATTCGTGAATCTCCTAATATTTTTGGTATTACTCATAATGAAAAGTTATACAAGTTATCACTTTATGCTGATGACTTGTTGTTATATATTTCTAATCCTGATAGGTCTATTCCCGCTATCCTATCTTTGTTGGTTCAATTTGGTAGTTTTTCTGGTTATAAATTAAATTTGGATAAGAGTGAAATATTTCCTTTAAATGAGCAAACTTTATTGAATGACAGGACACCATTTAAAGTTGTTACTGATAACTTTATTTATTTAGGTATAAAAATTACTAAGAAGTATAAAGATTTATTCAGATTGAATTTTTTACCTATGCTTCATCAAATTCAACAACGTACTACTAGATGGTCTCCTTTATCCCTATCATTAGTTGGTCGGATTAATGCTATTAAAATGATGATTTTACCGTAATTTTTATTTTTATTTCAAGCCTTACCAACTTTTATTCCTAATTTTTTCTTCGATAACATTGATTCAAAAATTTCCTCATTTGTGTGGCAAAATAAAAATCCCAGGTTAAGTAAAAGACAGTTACAGAAATCTAAAAAAGATGGTGGTTTAGCTTTACCTAACTTTAGATTTTATTATTGGGCGAATAATATTCAAAACTTAATATATTGGAAACTAGATTTGGATTCACCATTGTGCCCACAGTGGGTAAATTTAGAATGTAATGTTGCACAAGGATTTTCTTTATTCTCCATTCTTGGTTCTTCTCTTCCAGTTGATTTAGTTAAACTCAATAAACAGATATCCAATCCTATTGTCAAACACACAATACGAATTTGGTTTCAGTTTCGTAAGTTTTTTACTCTGAAAAACTTTGTTCTTGATAGCCCTATCTTACTTAACTTCTTTTTTAAACCTTCTTTAACAGATCAAGCTTTTAGCATATGGAAAAGGAAAGGTATAATATGTTTTCGTGATCTCTTTTTTGAAGGTAGTTTGATGTCTTTTGACCAACTTTCCAACAAATTTAATTTACCTAAATCTAATTTTTTTAGATATTTACAAATTAGAGATTTTTTATATAAAGTTTTACCATCCTTTCCCAATTCAACTTTGATAGACTTTTCAGACATGATTTTTACACTGAATCCTTGTCAGAAAGGATTAGTGGCTTCTATTTATAATAGGATTATGAAGATACAACCAGAAATATCAGGTAGAATTAAACAAGAGTGGGAAAAAGAACTTCAATATAATATATCAACAGAAAAATGGGAAAAATTTTACAAATGGTTAACTCTTCTTCTATATGTGCTAAACATGCTTTAATACAATTTAAGGTCGTACATAGAGCTCATATGTCTAAAGATAAGCTTGCTCAATTCTATTCTCATATTAACCCTCAATGTGACAGATGTCATTCAGATGTGGCCTCATTGACCCATATGTTTTGGTCATGTCCCACTTTACATAACTATTGGAAGGACATATTTGCTACCATTTCCTCAATTTGGAATATTGATTTACAACCTCATTTTATTACTGCAATTTTTGGTATACCAAATGAGGATGGTAGTCGACTTTCCCCTTCAATTAGACGAATGATCGCCTTTGTAACATTAATGGCCAGAAGGTCTATATTACAAAAATGGAAAAAAGTAAACCCTCCTACCACATTTCAGTGGTTTTCTCAAACTATCTCTTGTCTGAGTTTAGAAAAAATTAGTACTATTTTCGATTCATCAATTAAATTTGAAGAAACTTGGGGACCGTACATTCGACACTTTCATATGAATTAATTTGGCCTCTTCCAGACCTTTTCTCTTTTTATTCTTGTTCTGGTATGGAGTTCCGGAGTTTTTGACACTATCATACTCATATAAACTGGTATTATTGCCCATGTTAGTTTAGGTTTATTTTTTTTAATATACATTTCTTCGTGCATTTTTACTTTTTTTTTCTTTTGATGACAATTTCTATTCTTTTTCATGTTCAATCAAAATAGGTTTGATTGTTTATTATAAGTTTTTTCTTTGGTTGATATTTAATAAGATATTGTTATCCTATTATAAATTTAACTTTAAATCTAATGCATTTATAACCTATTTATATTATGTTATGTTTCTCTTTATATATGAAATTCAATAAAAAGATTGAAAAAGAAAAAAAGAAGGACAGAGGGATCATACCTGAATGGCCACAACAACACATCGACGGATCAAGAACATAAAGGAAGGTCTGGCTGACTGTAGCTGTCACTGTTTGCTCTCTCTCTCTCTCTCCACCAATTAAAACGCAAGAACCAACAACTACCTCAGCACATATGAATTAAACTGAACTTTATATTCACATATGACAATTCATTATCCCCTAGACATCGATAGAGCTTGTTTATTATTGATTATTATTATACCCACACTTTTAGGTTTAGTATTGCTAACGTGTATTATCTATATATTTGCATTGTTGATATTGATTTGTATATTTTACTAATAAACACTGTTTGAAAATAGTACCACCAGACTCCAACGGATTCCTCTATCTTTGCTGGTCAGACACCCAGTTACGGGGTACGTAACAGATGGAACTTTTATCAGAGCAACTTGGTCTGAAGGATAATGAAGAGAATGGAGGCCAGTCTTTAGACAGCTCAAATTTCAAATCAAACTCCGGTAATAGGAGCTGGGACTTCCAGGAAAATAGCAATGGAAACAGGAAGAAAGGAGAAAATAGAAAAAAAGAAGAGGAAAATGCTTGGAATAATAAGAGGAAATCTTAAAAATAAAGTTGGGAGCAATGTTTCCTCTAACGTGTGTGCATATGCATGCACACACATCTTCTGTCACTAGCCCACAAAGGAATTTAAACTGCGCACAAAATGTTGTCACTATCTATCTCATTGACATATATTTCAAGATCGTACACAATCACATTCCCTTTTCCAGTTGCTGATGTGGACGGTGTTGACAATGTGGAGTTTGCAATGATTTATCTGCAGGTTTTATAAATAGCTTATTTATTCTGTTTTTATTGAAGAAATTATTCAATGCCCACATTGTTGTCACTGAGCAAAAAATTGCACTGCACAAGATTTTTGTCCACACTGGTCATCGCAAATTAGAGGGAACATTGGTCAGGAGAGAGAATAGGGAAACTGTATGAGAGGGAAAGGAGAGGAGGACATTGCCTTGAAAGAATCATGAGAGAGGATAAACATTTGCAATCTTTTGTCAGTTGTGGCAAACAGGGGAATTCCAGAAAGGAATGGGTGAAGAACAAAAATAGTGTGCTTCTCTAAAATATGGAGCTTGACGAAGGAGATTGGGAGCTTTAATTGGAAAACTCTGAGGTTAAATTTTGTGCTTTAAATAGAAGGATCAGGTATGTTGTGTGCACAAAATGGGGAGTTAAGTCTCAGTTTGCGTTGTTGGGCTTCACATAGCATGAGCAGGGAACTCGAGCGAGAGATTCGACAGTTTAACAGAGGTAGGTCTCAACATTTTCCAGCCAGTTTCACTTAACAGGACTCTAAGGGACACATTCTCAAATTGTCAGTTAATAGTTGTGTGGCTAATAAGCTATAAACCAATAAAAAGAAGCAAGGGGCAAGTGGAGTGAATATTTAGAGAGAGGTTGCTGGTTTGGTGAATACTGGGCTACAGCGAGAAAGGTGAGCAACACAAATAAGGTGAGAGTGGGGTTCCCCCCTCCAAAGGTTTTTAGTTAGGGCAGATGAGCTTAAACTTGTTTTGAGATCTTTCTATGCAATGTGGGAATTCTAGGAAGATGCCAGAGTCCCTGATGACAGGAAGTGTGTCCAGCTGCAGCTCCTGACAGACTGCACGACAACGATGGAGCTGCGTGTGGATTCACTTCTGAGCATCTGCAATGATGAATGAGTTTGTCACACTGCAGTTTAATGGCTGAAAAAAAAGATAGGGAACGGGTGATCAATAGGAGTAGCAGAAGCAGGAAGGTAGTGCAGGAATTTTCTGTGATCACCTCCCTCTAAAAGAGGGATACTGCTTTTGATACTATTGGGAGAGATGGTTTGGCAGGGTAAGGCAGAGGTAGCCAAGATCATAGCACAGTGTGTGGTTCTGCTGCAAGAGACAGCAGAGGAAAAAAGAGTAACAGAGCTATAATGGGAGGGGATTCCACGGTAAAGGGAATAGGCAGGACTTCTGTGGTTGCAGACAGGAACCCTGGTTGGTGTGTTGCCCCTTAGGTGCAAGGGTCAGGGATGTCTCAGCATGGCCACACGGCATTCAAAAAATGGAGGGTTAACAAACAGCAGGTGTGGTGCATGTGATATAAGAAAAAAGTGGGATGAAGTCCAACAAATTTAGGTATCCAAGAGATAAATTTAAAAAAGAAGGACCTCAAAGATAATAACCTCAGGATTACTAGAAGCCATCTTAAACAGCGTGCAATTGATCCTGCAAAGGAAAACCCTATCTTACATCAAGTCCTGTGTAAATAGACAAGATGGGGATCCTTTTGGAAAGAGTGATCACAGTACAATTGAACTTATCATACAAATGGAGGGTGCAATAGTTTGATCTAAATCTAGTATATTACGCCTGAACAAGGGGACTACAATGGGACGGGGGAGGAGCCGGCTAGCATGTATTGGACACAGAGATAATATGGTGGGATAGTTGAAGAACTTCAAGGAGAATTTCCATAGTCCTCAACAAAAGTATATTCTAGTTAAAAACAAGGACAGTAGAGGTGAGGAGAGCCAGCTCTGGATAATTAAGGAAATAAACAATATCATCAAACTAAAACTTCATACATTCAAGGTCACCAAGAGCAGTGGGAAACTGGAAGACTGGGAAAACTTTTAAACAATCAACAGAAGATCAGTAGGCAAGCAATAATATTTTTATTTATTGAGATACAGCGTGGAACAGGCCCTTCCGGTTCTTTGACCTGAGCCACCCAGTAATCCCCTGATTTAATCTAAGCCTGATCATGGGACAATTTACAATGACCAGTTAACCTACCAAAGTGGGTTACCTGGGATACCTAAATTTACCCTGCCAACCGGTACATCTTTCAACTGTGGGAGGAAACCGGAGCACTCGGAGGAAAGCCATGCAGTCAAGATGAGAACATACAAACTCCTTACAGGCAGCGGCTGGAATTGAACTTAGGTCACCTGTACTGAAAGCATTGTGCTAACCAAGTCCCTTGGAAGGCATTTGCTAAGGAAGTTGGGGATAATATATTAGTGTGGATTAAGGTTTGGTTAACCAATAGAAGAAGGAGATTAGGGATAAATAAGATTTTCTCTGATTGACTATCTGTAAATTTTGTAGAGGTCTGCTCTAGGTCCACAACATTTGACAATATACATTAACAATTTGGAAGAGGGACCAAGTGTGGCATATCGAAGTTTGCTAATGACACTAAATTAAGTGGAAAGCAAATTATGCAGAGGATGTGAAGAGTCTGTAGAGATATAGTTGGGTTAAATGAGTGGGCAAGGGACTGGCAGATGTTAGTAAATACAGGCTTAACTACTTCAGAAGGAAAAACAGAAGATCAGATTGTTATTTTAATTGAGATAGTTTTGCATGCTATTGAGTGGAGGATGTGAGAGTGCTTATGCATGAACTGCAAAAGGTCAATTTGCAGGAGCAGCAGGTTTTCAAGAGAACAAATGGAATCCATGCCAGTGGGATTGAATTTAAGAGCAGGGTGTTTATATTGCAACTGTACGGGGTACTGGCTTTAGAGGTGGTGCAGGTTCACTAGGTTGATTCCAAAGATGAGAGTGTTAGCTTACAAGGAGAGATGAAGTTGCCTAGGACGGTACTCACCAGGATTCAGAATAATGAGAATGGTTCTAAGAGAAACATACAAAATTATGAAAGGGATAGAAGAGTTGGAAACAGGAAAGTTGTTTTCACTGGCAATTGAGACTAGAACTAGGTGATATAGCCTCTGGATTTGGAGAAGACTTAAGACAGATGAGGAAGAACTGCTTTTGCCAGAGAGTAGTGAATTTGGAATTCTCTGCCCAGAGAAGAAGTTGTATATTCAATATATTTAAGACTCTGTTAGATACATTTTTGCACAGTCGAGGAATTAAGGTGCTGTGTTTGCTCACCTATAACTACTGATAAGACCCAAAGCCAGGAGATGGGACAAAGCTGGAACTCGAAATACTCCTTTATTCAGTAACACTACACAAGTACAAATCTCAAACTCAAAAACTTAATTGTACATCCCAAAGCATGACTATTTAAATGCTTTATCTATGAACATTAACGAGATTGATTGGAGCAATAATCCATTTACGTACGCTAGCCTGGGTTTGGTTCAAGTTGACCAATAGGCATTAGCCGTTTCAACTTGCTGTAACACAAGGGTTAAAAGAAAAAGGCAGGTAGGTGGACCTGAGTACATGACCTGATCAGCCATGACCTGACTAATTAGAGCAGGCTTTATGGGCTACACTGAGCCCAAAAGACCATCTTATGTAACAAATCCAATCCTACTAATAACAATACTATCATTCTATTCTCAGTCATCAACAAAATGATGCAAGATGTGCTTGGCTGTGCCTTCAAAGAGTACTTACTCCCCAGTAATCTATTTCCATAACACATTTTCTGTTTTGCCAAACCCTTAGCTCCAGACTTCTCACGTCTAAATATAAACTAAACTTCTGAACTTTTGAAGTGAGGTAAATACTTCTTGCTTTTTACATCAAGGAAGTATTTGGGTGAGTGTGGCTTCAAAGAGCTCTGGGAAAATTGAAGTGATTATTCATCAAGGGGAAAATGCTTTGCTGGTTTCAATCACACTTCACACAAAAGAAGATGCCTAAAGTTTCTTTTTGATGGCCAATCATCCCAGCTCCAGAATATTACTGCAGAGGTTTCTACCTAATCTTCTGATAAAGAACACTGATGAAGCAGAACCACCTTCACCTGCTTCATCAGTGTTCTTTATCAGAAGTTTAGGTAGTCACTAATAATTGCATAATGCTCAATTGCATTCTCAAGAAGAGAATGGGTGATGTTAGAAACAGAAGACTAAACCAGAGCATGGAGAGGGATCAGTTCCTTCAAAAACAGGAAAGGGTGGGGAGATGAAGATTCCTCTGGTAGAATTTCATTGAAGACGCCAGACATGAAGGCGAATGATTTGTTGAACTAGAGGCTGATGATGTGGAAAGTGAGGGCAAAAGAAATTGGTGGGAGAAGCAGGGATCGAAAGCAGAACTGCAGCAAATGAAACAAACATGCCTGACAGCCATGTCATTTATGGTGGACAGAAATCAACAATTAACAACAAAGGGGATTCCCCCCCCCCCCAAGAAGTGTATATACAACATCTCCAGTTTCTTTTTACTTTTTGACTGGTATTAGGAAGCCATTATAGTGGAACATGAATACACTCTCTCCACCAGCCATAAACATCATTGTCTCAAAGGATTGAGAAAAGAACATTTACAAACTTAAAACAGTTTGGTCCCTTGTAGTGAAGCTCTACATATCTGCAGGACCTCTTGCATAGAAAAATAGATTGGATTGAAACAAGCACAACCCATAATTCACCCATTCTATATTCTTTAAAATAGAATGTGCCTCACTGAAAAGGTGTCCATGCTACTGCTTGCAGTACCTTATCCACTGGCAATTCCTTTAGTTGATGTTTGTGTTATGTGTGAATCATCACTCACAAAATTTCCATCAATGGAGACAACAGTGGCAATACACAGACACATACCTCTCCTGAAGTCCCACTGGTTTAACAGCAAGAGTTGACTGATCCACTGACTCTGACACCAAATCTGTGGAGCTCTCAAGGGTTTGAACCTGATTCTCTACCTGTTCCTGCTCCTCAGGCTGGTAAAAGACTTGGCCTTCAATGTCTTCGAGATCAAGATCTTTGAACTCTGGGTCAGGGATTTCATCTGTTGCCTCTTCAGGCCATTCAAAATAGGTGAAGGAGGGCTGCCGGCTCATTGATTGACGTCTTGCCTCTGTTGAGAACTGTCGGACAACTGTTTTAAGACAATAGAGGATCTGAGAAAGAGAAATTATTTATATTTTTAATGAATTTTGGAGGTGGGTCTGTTTAAAAAGTTAGAAATATTTATATTTTGTTAATGTTCAAACAAGTTAAAATGAAGGATTATTATGGGCTGATATTAGCCTTAAGACAATTAGCGGGTTAGTGAACAGCACATAAACTTCTTAGACATGTTTTTATATATTTACTTTATTTAGTGATATAGTGCATCTAGTCTATACCGAACTGTTATACTGCCTAGTTCCATTGACCTGCACCTGGACCATAGCCATCCATACCCCTCACATCCATGTACCTACCCAAACACCTTAAGTCAAACCCACACACACCAGTTCTGCTGACAGCACATTCTGCATGCACGGCATTCTCTAAGTGAGGAAGTTCCCTTAAATATTTCATTTACAATCCTGAATCTATGATCTTTAGTTCTACTCTCCCTCAGCCTCAGTGGAAAGAGCCTGCCTGCATTTATCCTGTCTATACCCCTCATAATTTTGTATACCTCTATTAAGTCTCCCCGCATTCTCCTGTACTTCAGAGAACGAAGTCCTGTCCTATTCAGCCTTTCCTTATTACTCAGGTTCTCAAGTCCTGGCAACATCCTTGTACATTTTCTCTGCAGCGTTTCAATCTTATTGCTAACTTTCTGGTAGTTAGGTCAACAGAAATCAAAGTTAAAAGTGAGTTTATTTTAAAGAGTTCATATGTACGCAGTGGGCACTTTACCTTATAAAGTGACCATTGGGTGTGTATTCCTGGTCTTCTGCTGCTATAGCCCATTCACTTCAAGGTTCACCTTCCTATCATCATGAACTAGTCTGGCCATTCTCCTGACCTCTCTCATTAACAAGGCATTTTCACCCACAGAACTGTTGCTCTCTGGATGTTTTTTTTTATTTCTCACACCATTTTTTGTAAACTCTAGAGACTGTTGTGCGTGAAAATCCAAGGAGATCAACAGTTTCTGAGATACTCAAACCACCACACATGGCAACAACAATCATTTTGTGGTCAAAGTCACTTAGATCACACACTCGGCTGATTAGATATTTGCATTAATAAGCAAGTGTACAGGTGCTCCTAATAAAGTCGCCACTGTGCATATGTTACCATACACTATCTTGAGATAAATTTTCTTGCAGAAATTTACAAATCACAGAACAAATAAATACTATAGAATCAATGGAGCAAAAACTGCACATGAAGACTGACAAACAACCAATCTGAAAAAGAAGACAAACTGTCTAAATAAAAATAAATAAGTGTGTTAATCAATCAATAAATAATCCTGAGAACTTGAATTGCAGAGAATCAGTTCAAAATTGAGATGAGTGAAGATATCCACACCGGTTCAGGAGGCTGATTATTGAAGGATAATAACTGTTCTGAACCTTGTAGTGTGAGACCTAAAGCTCATGTATCTCCTTGCCAATGGCAATGGTGGGCAGAGACCATGACCTGCATGCTGGGTGTCCTTCATGGTGGATGCTGCTTTCTTGCAGCAGTGCTCCTTATGGATGTGTTCTCTGGTGGGATGGACTTTCCTTTGATGGACTAGGCAACAGTACTCCAACTTTGGTCTCAATAATGTCTTATAAAACTTCAACATCACATCCCAACTCCTGTACTCAACACTTTGATTTATGAAAGCCAATGTGCCCAAACTCTATTTATGACCCTACCTACCTGTGACACCACTTTCAATGATTTAACCACCTCTGTTCTCAGATCCCTTTGTTCTACCATGCTGATCAGTATCTTACTGTTTACTGTGTAAGCTGTACCCTGGTTTTTCCTCCCAAAGTACAACACCTCACACTCAATTGAATGAAATTCCATCAGCAATTTCCCAGCTCATTTAGTCAAGATTTGCTACAAGCTTTGTAAGCTTTTCCGTAGTCCACGGCATCCCCAATCTTGATGTCATCTGCAAAAGTGCTGAAGCCAGTTGACCACATTGATATATAGATGACAAACAACAATGGTCTCAGCACTGTCCCCTATGGCATTACACTAGTCACAGGTCTCCAGTCAGTCAGAGAGACAACCATCTACTACTACTCTTTGGCTTCTCCTGCTAAGTCGATGTTGAACCCCATTTACTACTTTATTATAAATGACAAGCAATTGAACCTTCTTGACCAGCCTCCGATGTGGAACTTTGTCAAAGGCCTTGCTAAAGTCCACGTAGACAATGTCCATCACCTTTCCTTCATCTGGTTTCCTAGAACCTCCTCAAAAGATTCTCAAAATTCTCATAAAGGATTGGTTAGACATGACCTACCATGCGCAAAGCCATGCTTACTATCTTTTAGCAAGTTCTGACTTTGCAAATACTTACACTGTATATCCTGTCCATTAGAATAATTTCCTATAATTTATGTACTACTGACTTTAGGCTCACCAGCCTATAATTTCATGGCTTATTCCTAGAGCCTTTCTTGAACTACAGAACAACATTTGCTATCCTTCAGTCCTCCAGCCTTCACCCATGGTTAAGTACACACAGACGGCAAGACCCTTAGCAGAGCTGATGAGCAGAGGGATCTTAGGTCCAATTTCATAGCACCTGAAAGTAGCTACACAGGATGGTTAAGAAGGCATTTGGCATGTTTGCCTTTGTTAGTTGAGGTACTGAGTTCAAAAGTCAAGCAGTTAGGTTGCAACTTTATAAAGCTCTAGTTAGGCTGCACCTGGAGTATTGTATACAGTTCCGGTCACTCTATTATAGAAAGGATGTCTAGCTTTGGAGAAGGTGCAGAAGAGGTTTACCAGGATGCTAATTGTCTTAGAGGGCATGTGCTCTAATGAGAGTTTGGACAAACCTGGGTTGCTTTCTCTGGAGCAGAGGAAGCTGAGCGGAAGTCTGATAGAGGTTTATAAGATTATTAAAGGCATAGATAGAGTAGGCAGACAGTATCTCCTTCCCAGGGTAGAATTGTCTAATACCAGAGGGCATGTAAAAAGGGGGTAATTTCAGGCATTTTTTATATACACAGAGAGTGGTAGGTGTCTGAACTGGGGTGGTGGTACAGGCAGATACATTAGGGACTTCTAGAGATGTTTTGATTGGCACAGGAATGTAAGGACAATGTCCTAAATACCTTCACAAGAGCTCCTGCAATTTTTGCACTAGCCTTCCACAAGGTCCAAGGGGACGCCTTGTTAGGCCCTAGAGACTTTTCACCCTAACTTGCCTCAAGACAGGAAGCATCTCCTCTTCTGTAATCTGGATATAGACCATGACCCCACTACTCTTTTGCCCCTGTTCTATAGAGACTCTGTGTCCATCTCCTGAGTAAATACAAATGCAACAAATTCCATTTATGATCTCCTCCATCCCTTTTGGCTCCTCCTGGTTTCCCTCTTAATTGTTGTCTTCCATATCTTACATTTCTTAAACTCCTCAAGAGTTGAAGAATTTGTCCATGTATTTGACATATGGGAAATCCACCCAAACATTTGTCAAATTTATAGTAGAAAACTAAAACTAACATGGAAGTATTAAATGAAGCCTTCAGATGTCAGATGAAGACTCTTCCCACTGTAAGCAGAAAGTTAGTTCCACCATGAATGAATTAGGAGTAACCTAGTGAGAATCTAATTGTACATGAAATGGGGAAAGTAGATTTGAAGCCATGAAGAGCAGATTGCTATAGTTCCAAATGTTTTTCAATTCAAGCTTCCAACAGAGTTCCAACTTTGGTGCACTTTTAAGGAAACTTGGATTGAAAAGAACACTAGTCTGTGTTTGGATAGTTTCTGAAAAGAAATTACAGGAATCTTTGAACTAAGGGGAAATGCACCAGTTTCATGGAGGGCTGTCTAAGGATGAGTAAAATGGAAGTGTAATAAGAATGGCCATAAAGGCAGGTATTAACAAAGGAGTGAAAAGCAGAGAAAAAGTAATTGCAAACTGAAAATTCCAAAGGCTCAGTGGCCTGCGGTAGAATAAAGGGGAAGGATTTTTTTTAATGACAGAACTCAAGAAATGGATGTTTCTTTGGAAAGAAAGTTGAAGAGATTAGAGGTTGAGGTGGGGTCATAAAAGGAGTTAACTGGAAATTGAAAGTATTTGACAGATTTAGACATAATCCAAAAGAACTAGAATGGAATTGAGTGGAATTTAGGTCAGATTGAATGACCTGACATAATTTTGAATTTAGAAGAACAAAGAAAAGAACAACTCATAAAGATCACAATATTCTTAATTAGCTTATCTACATACAGTAGATGTTGTTTCAATATTTTCCATGAATGACCTGTCTAATATCACAGTCAGTCCTAAAACAATAGGATGGCTATTAGCAGAAAGTTAAGAAGAAATGTATTTGTTCAAAGGATGATAAATCTTTGGAATAACCCTCCTAAGTGGGCTGTAGAGACTCATTTACTGAGTATATACACAAGGCAAGGACCAGTAGATCTTTCGACAGTAAGGGATGCGGAATTAGTTGTACTTGGGTAAAAGCTCAGCCATAATTTTATTCAATGGCAATGCAGACATAGAGAGCTTAATTTCTCATATTTATTAGGTTTCATATCTAAAGTCTGAATAGGCTATTGCCTAGTATGTTTTTGCAAGCCATCTGTACCAAGAGACCCACTCTATTCAGCTCAATGCAACAGTCCTTCCTGACCCTAGCACCCTCCACCTCCTTTTTCTACTTTAGAGTTCTCTTTCAAACTTCACTATTTCTCCAGATTTTCACCATTTCCTTTATGGAACAGACATGGACACTTAGAAAGAGCTTAGTCTCACTCACCTAGTTTGTGCAGATACCATTTTCTAAGCTTACTCAAAGCCGAGCAGTGGGAAGGGTTTAGTGGTACACTGGTTAGTATAATTATAGTGACGATATAGTTATTGCACAGAAACCTGGACCATCTGAAGTCTTACTTGAATTACAGCAATTGAGAATTCACTCTTAAATAGTTAAGTAATTCAAAACTAAAAGGCTGGAATTAGGATTGGTGACTGAGACTACAGGAAATTTAGAATCTTATCTTGTGTCTTAGGCCATACCTATCATTCCATTGTTTTAACTTGGGGACGGGAAATGACTGATGACTTTACAAGTTATAAGTGAATCAGCCAAGAATTGTTTTATAAATGCTCTTGTAATGGGTTGTCAGGAAAAGACTGTAGATTTCAAAATAAAATAACTTACTTAGAAAAAGTATTACTCACCCCAGAGCCTGTCAGCACAGTTCCCAGTATAGCTGTTGCCAAGAGAGGACAACAGCTCCCTGCATCCCACAGTACTTGCTGAAGAGACAAAAGACCCTGGAGACAAAAGCAAGCAAATTTAATAAAAAAGACACGTAACAATTTTAAAAATACTTTGTTCAGTTTCTTATGCGAAGCTTCTGTGATTGTCTTGAACAGAATGTGATATCAAATAGCATTATTGTTTAGCTGTGTTATGGGCACTCATTATCAAAACCCGGTAAACATGTGGCCCCTGCATTTTAAAGGTCATATTCATTTTCCATGAAAATGTTTATTCAGTGAGATAAAATGAATTACCTTGAAATCTTGTATTAAAATAATAGACTCTATAAGCAACCTTAGCATATCCTTGGGTGATGGGAATGACTTCCCCATAGATAATGAAGGGACAACAAAGCAGTAGAGAATCAAATCTACATTCTTTAAAATGGAAGTTACAGAAACCACAAGATTGATCTCTTTCTAAAAACAGCGATATTTATTTCTGCATCCAAACATCATATCAGCTGTGAATTTGCCAATGACTCTTCTGTTGTTGGCAGAATCTCAGATGGCGATCAAGAGGCACAGAAGGTGTACAGGAATGAGGTAGATCAACTGGTTGAGCGGTTTCACAACAACAATCTTGCACTAAACATCAGCAAGGCCAAAAAATTGTCTGTGAACCTCAGGAGCGTTCCTGAGGCCCAAAAACACATTGAAGAAGGCCCTCCAGTAGCTGCACTTTATTAGGAATGTGAGGAGATTTGTATGTCACCAAAGACTCCAGTAAATTTGTACAGATGTACCACGGAGAGCATTTTGACTGGGTACATCACTGTTTGATATGCAGACTCCATGCTTAGGATCACATGAGTCTGCAGAGGGTAGTAGACACAGCCAGACCCGTAATGGGTATAACTTACTTCACCATCATCTTTCTTCATGAAGGTGGCATCCATCATTAAAGACCCTTGCCATCTGGGACATGTCCTCTTCTCACTTCTACCATACCATCAGAAGCCTGAACCCATATACTTTAGGGACAGCTTCTTCCCCTCTTTCATCAGATTTCTGAACAGTCCATGAACACTACTTCAATATTCCTCTTTTCAACAAATTGGGGTGCTACAGTAGCATAGCAGTGTGAGCAAAGCTATTACAGCTCAGAGTGTCGGAATTTGCAGTTGAGTCCTCTGTGAGGACCCTCTGTGCAATCTCCCTAAGGAATGCTTGGGTTTTCTCTGACTTCCTCCAACAATCCAAAGACATAATTGGTCATCGTAGACTGTCCCATGATTAGATTAGGGTTAAATCAGGTTTGCTGGATGGTATAAATCAAAGGGCTGGTAGGGCCTATTCCTCGCTGCATTGCTGGGTAAATAAATAAATAAAATTCCTTAATCATTGTAATTTGAAATTTTATGGAATTGGACAGTATCCCAGTAGTGTTGGAAAACTCCAAAACTAGCTGCAACTCTAGCCAAACTGTTCTAGTTACAACATTGGCATCTTCCAACCAAGCAATTATTTGCCCAGGAACTTCCTGTTGATAAACAGCAAGTTGAATCAAATCTAGTTACAACCATCCATTCAGTCAACTCTCAATCATCTCAATCATGGAAGTATTAGAAAACGGCACACTCTTATTGATAACATACTGATCGATGCTCAGTTCTATAGATGCTCATTTTAAAGGTTTGCTGAGTATACCTGCAGAAAAATGAACTCAGGGTTGTATGTGGTGACATATAGGTACTCTGGTAATAAAATTTGCTTTGAACTTTGACCTTTAGGCCCAGGAATACTGCTTCATGTGGCTTTATTCATGCGTGTTGTACCAAAGAAGTGAGCTGAGACTGACTTGCTTTGGCAAGATTTGACTGAGTGTGCCTTGAAAGCACCTTAATAAAATTGAGGTCAGTCGTCATGAAAGGGAAAATATTCCAGTGGCTGCAGTCATACCTGAAAATGCAATGATGCTTGCAGTTGTTAGAGGTCAATTATTCCAGCCCTATTCTTGTGATATTGCAGGAGTTTCTCAGGACAGTACCTTTGGCCTAATCATCTTCAGCTGCTTTATTGATGACCTTCTCTCCAGCAAATGACTGCACAATGTTTAATTCTGTTCATATTTCCTCTGTAAATGAAGCAGCCCATGCTGATGCTTAACAATATCAAGACCACATTCAGGCAGAAGCTGATAAGCAGAAGTAACATTTGCTGCCTCATTGAACCAGAAGTGGCTAATGGGCAACGCATCTCCACTTCCTCCTGAGACCTCCATTCTTCGCAAAAGTCAATGAATTCAGTTCTTTCTGTGAATGGAAAATTCTTCACCAAATTTCCAAATGGATTTTTCAAGATTGTCTAGTTTCCTCTCATATCTTAAGAACTGTAGGCTGATTAGTTAATTGACCACTGTTGATTGTCCCTTGTGTAAATAAAGTGAGTGTTAAAATATCAGACAAGTTGATGGCTTTCGAAAGAGAATGAAATGGGACTGGTCAGTCAAGTGGGTGGTATGTCATGTTAAATGGGGGGGCCTGTTTCTGTGCTGGAACCTATAGTTCTAAGGGCATCAGCTCCACTAGCAAGGGGAATGAGCCTCTACTGAGATTCAAAACAAATCCTTTTCCTTCATTTCAATTAGATATGCAGAGGGCATCAAGCCAGTAACAATTGAGGAAACAAAAAATAGCAAAAGGAATGCGTCATTTATCCCTTTGAACCTGCTGTGGCATTCACTATGATCATAGCTAATCACACTTTTGTGCCCGGTTACTAACTTGTCCTTTTATCTTGTGATGTGTTTTGTGTATGTCAGCCTGAGATTCATTTTCCAGTGGACATACTCAATTAATCTATAGAATAGAAACTATAACAGAATCAATGAAAGGTCAACCGGAGTGCAAAAGACTAGAAACTATGCAAATGCAAATATAAATAAATAGCATAAATAATGAGAACATAAGATAAAGAGTCCTTGAAAGTGAGATTATTAGTTGTGGGAATTATCAATAATGGGGCAGGTGAAGTTGAGTGTAGTTATCCCCTTTGTAGTCAACCCCTGATGGTTGAGGGGTAGTAACTCTTCTTGAACTTGGTGGTGCGGGTCCTGAGACTCTTGTACATTCTATCTGATGGCAGCAGTGAGAAGAGAACATTACCTGGAGATGGGGATCTCTTCTTAAATGCACTTGGCATATTGGCCTAAACAGATCACTGTGATGGAGAATTCCACCAATTCACCACCCTCTGTGAAGAAATATCTCGTCCTAAATCTCTCACCCTATCACTGTGACCTTTCATTCCAAATGTACCAGCCTTGGAAAATAACGTCCACTAATCTATTTTGTCTAGCCCTGTAAGTATTAATTAGAATTAAGTTCATGCACTTGGAATATGTTTCTGGTCTTCTGCTGCTGTTGCCCAACCACATCAAGCTTCAATGTGTTGTATTTGCAGAATTGCTCTTCTGCTTATTTGAGTTACTGTCATCTTCCTGTCAGCTTGCACTAGTCTGGCCATTCTCCTCTGACCTCTCTCATCAACAAGAAGTTTTTTGCCCACAGAACTGCTGTCCATTGGATGTTTTTTTTTTTCGTTTTTCACACCATCCAAGACATCTTCAAGGACCAGTGCCCCAGGAAGGCGGTGTCCATTATTATAGAACCCCATCACCCAGGTCATGCCCTCTTCTCATTGTTACCAACAGGAGGCACACACTCAGTGAACAAGAAAGCTTATTCGCCTCTGCCATCCGATTCCCAAATAGACATTGAACCCATGAACGCTATCTTACTTTAATAAAAATTATTTCTGTTTTTGCACTATTTTTAATTTAACTATTTTTATAATTGATTTACTTATTTATTTATTTTTCTGTATTATCATGTATTCCATTGTACTGCTGCTGCTGCTGCTAAGTTAACAGGTGCCAGTGATATTAAACCTGATTCTGATTCTATGCAAAGTCTATGTGAATATCTAAGTAGATCAGCAGTTTCTGAGCTATTGAAACTACCCTGTCTGGCGCCAACAATCATTCATGGTCAAAGTCACTCAGCTCACATTTCTCTCCCATTCTGATGTTTTGTCTGAACAACAATTGAATCTCTTCACCACATCTGTATGCGATCTTGCATTGAATTGCTGCTACGTGACTGGCTGATTAGATGCTTGCATTAAAGAGCAAGTGTACGGGTGTACCTAATAAAGTTGTCACTTAGTATATACTTGTCACGTATACATCAAAACATTTAGTGGAATACACTGTTTGTGTTAAAAACTAGCACAACCTATGGATGTGCAGGGGGCAGCCCACGTGTTGCCATGCGTTCTGGTGTTAACATAGAATGCTTGGCAGAGCACAACAGGCAACAAACCAACAACATCAAAAGTAAGCTCCTTTCCTTCCTCCCACCTACCCACACATCCCCACATTCATACAATCTTCCTACCCCAGACCAGGCCACTGGGCCTCCAGCAGACTCTAGTAAAATGGACCTCTGATTCCCCCACTGAGCTTCAGGCTCATACGCCCAGAGCTTCAACTTTGCACCTTGAATTCTGGATTTCTGATTGACCTTCAAGATTTGATCATTGCAATTGACCCCAGCACTACTCAATGACAGAACCCTAAACTCCAAGCATTGAACTCTGGACTTGAGTCACAAGGGAATCACCAGCTCTCTTGCCCTCTTATCATTGGGACATCTGATCCAAGAACACACTGACACAGTAGGATTAGCAGACCCAGTGGGCAACCAACCCTCATACTCACTGGTCCACTTGCCAGCCCAACATCCACAAATGTCCTTTGCCACATATCCACATAGCTGGCTTTCAGGCACGGAGCAGGCCCAGACCTCACACGTCCTTCATCCCAAGGTTATATTGCTGGTCTTAGAGCATGGAATGAAGCCTAGACTTCAGATGTTTTCATCATAAGTCCATAGTGCTGGCCTTCAATCACAGAGAACAACACAGAGAACACTTAGCTGGACCTCTAACTCCATTAACTCCCTGGCCCTAAACTGTAACCTGACCTAAAATTCTCTTCTCTGCCCCTAAAGCCATCCCTATGAACTCAAAAAACAACAGAAACTGAGCCACAACCTCAACAGAAATCACACCTTGACAAGAGAGAGAATTAGCTTCCCTCTCATTCTTCTAAACTCAATCCAAATCCTTCTCCGTCATCCCAGTCTAGTGCATACATGCAGCACTCCCTCTTTGGCAAGTACTGCATATCTTTTCTTCTGTGATGACAACATTACTGCACAGTGCAATTTGCCTATTGCCACAATAGGTCAATGGCAGATGCAATCTCAATGGCTCTTCACAGAGCTTTAGACCTCCTGGACAACACAAACACCTATGTCAGGATGCTATTCATCAACTATAGCTCAGCATTTAATACCATCATTCCCACAATCCTGATTGAGAAGTTACAGAACCTGGGCCCCTGTACCTCCCTCTGCAATTGGATCCTTGACCTCCTAACTGGAAAACCACATTCTGTGCAGATTGGTAAAACCACCTCCTCCTTGCTGATGATCAACACTGGTGCACGTCAATGGTGTCTACTTAGCCTACTGCTGTACTCTCTCTATACCCATGACTGTGTGGCTAGGCATAGCTCAAATACCATCCATAAGTTTGCTGATGATACAACCATTCTTGATATAATCTCAGATGGTGATGAAAGGGTATGCAGGAGTGAGATATGCCAACTAGTGGAATGGTGCCACAGCAACAACCTGGCACATAACATCACTAAGATGAAAGAGCTGATTGTGGACTTCAGGAAGGGTAAGATGAAGGGACACATACCAAGCCTCATTGAGGGATCAGAAGTGGGGAGAGTAAGCAGTTTCAAGTGTTATGAGTGATGGACAGACCTGATGGACAATGGGGTGCAGAGTTAACCATTCCCAACCCCCCTCCTGAGAACTACTAACTATTGCTGTTGTTATGCTGCTTATGAGAAAGAGATAAAGCCCAGGCAAGAACATTTGCTACAGATAAGAGGAGGAGAGAGACTGTTGATTTACTGTATTATGACTCTTCCTGGATTAATTACCTTCTACTACAAAGACTGTACTTTGCTCATTAACATTCCTCAGCAGATAGCAGAAGTGGCCTGATTTGATGGACATGGTCATTCAGAGTTAATAGATAGCTGAGACCCCATGAGTGGGGATAAAAGACAGGTCTGGAGAGACACCCTTCAGACACACCAGTTGACACTGACTGAGTGTTGGGAAACCACAGAAAGGTGGGGGCTTTGGAGACCAAACCAGGAGATCGGTCAGTAAAGCTCACAGTGTTAAAGCAGGGCTGGTGGGGACTTGTGTGTGTGTGTGTGTCCACTCATGCCTGAGTGACAGAAGAACGGTTTAGCTGAAGACCAGAGGGGTCATAACTGAATGACCACAATGATACGACAGATTAAGAAAGCAACAGAAGGTTTGGCTGCTGCAGCTGTTACATTTTGCTCGCTCTCTCTCTCTTTCCAATGATTTCAATACAACAACCATAACTACTTCAGCATTTATGAACTGAAGTCTATACTTTCCTATGACAATTTATTCACCCCTAGACATCGATAGAGCTTGTTTATTATTGATTATTATTACTCCTACACTTTTAGGTTTATTACTGCTAACTTGTTTTATATGTATATTTGCATTTTTGATATTGCATTATATATTTTACTAATAAACACCTTTAGTTTGATACCACCAGACTCCAACGGATTCTTCTTTCTCTGTTGGTCAGAAACCCAGTAATAGGGTACGTACCAAATTGGGGGCTCATCCGGGATTTGATTACAAAATTGGGGGGGGGGCAGTGAATCGGGATAAAAGTCCCTTATCTGATCTGCTTGTGTGGATAACCAGATGGGAAACCAGCAGAGATGGAAATTGACAATTTTTTAAAAGACCCGACTTCGGGGGCATTAGAGAATGCCAAGAAGGCTGAATTGGTGAGCATTGCAAAATGATTAAATCTCTCGGCGGTGAAATCGTCAATGAGCAAGTTGGATATACAGAGAGCAATAGCTGTGCATTACGTATCCAAGGGTGTGTTCACATCGGATGTATTGGACCTGTTCCCTGAGAATAAAACAGTCGAGTGTGAGCTACAGAGACAGATAGAAAGATTAAGGTTGGCTGCGGAGAAGGAGCATGAGCTCCAGATAAAGGTGATAGAAGCTGATAGGCAGAGGGAGGACAGAGAGAAAGAGAGGCAGTTTACGCTGGAAATGGAGAGGTTAAAGGCATCGCAGGGAAGAGACCAGGCAGCAAACCCAAATGAGGGGTTCAGGATTGGTCAGGAGATCCAGTTGGTACCTCCATTCAAGGAGATGGATGTTGATAAGTTCTTCCTTCATTTTGAGAAAGGGGCTGTGAATTAGAACTGGCCTAAGGGGAAATGGGCTGTTCTGTTACTTAGGGGGAAGGCTCAACAAGCATATTCGGCATTGTCTATAGATGAGTCTAAGGAACACAAGGAAGTAAAAAGGGCTGTATTGAGAAGTTACGAGTTATTGCCAGAGGCATACTGGCAGAATTTCCGGAACTTGAGAAAGCCATGGAACCACACGTAATTAGACTTTGCCAGTGAGATGCAAATGTATTGTGAGCGTTGATGCGCCTCAAAAGGGGTCATTGGAGATTATGATAAACTGTTACAGTTAATACTGATGGAGCAGTTCAAAGGTTGTATCCCTGAGAGTATGAAGATGTACTTGGGTGAGAAGGAGACAGTGACTGTCTGCAACTGCCAAATTAGCAGACGAGTATGCCTTAACCCACAAAACAAAGTTTTCCCTAAATAAGAGCTACCAGAAAGGCAGTAGGGATGGCAGAGAAAGCCCACCGGCTAAGGCAGAGAATAAGCCGGGAGCTAGTGGAAAAGGTAAGGAGGAGGAAAAACAGGCTGGCAGGAAGGTTCCCAACTTTACATGTTGTAATTGTGGGAAAGCTGGTCATATAGCATCTAAGTGTTTTGCTCCGAAGAAAGAGACAGAAAAAGGGAAAATAGCAGTTCCGACTGGTTGCATTGAGTCGGTCAACAGATCGATGGGGAAGGAAAAGTTAGATAGAGCACAAGAGGGGCGTGAGAAGTTTATCTCAGAAGGGACGGTGTCTGTGAAGGAAGGAGAAACCTTAGTTCCAGTGCGGAGAGATACTGGGGATGGGTATTCAGCAGTGAAGCTGACAAGTAAGCCTGTAAGTGCTGAGGACCTGCCCATAAATTCCAAGATCTATCCCGCATGCGCAATTACTCACAGCATGTCTAGAAAGGCGGCTGAGAAAGGAGACAGTTTAAATGAGTCCAGTGTTGATTTAGCAGAGACATTTTTGCTGACCTTGTATGAAAAGGGGCTACCGGAGGAGAAGGAAAAGAATAGTGGAGCTAAGGAAAGTAAGAGAGATGAAGCAGATTTAGTGTTGTCAAGGAACGAGATTTTGAACTTGGCTCACAAGATACCCCTAGGTGGACATTTAGGAGTGAGGAAGGAATTTACGGAGGCACAAAATAAAGATGAGAAACAGATGAGGCAGTTAGAAGGCCCAGGGTTGGGCACAGATGATCTGTCTGGCTTGACAGAGCTGTTTTCAGTTGAAGTTAAGTATAAGGGTAGTCCTAGATGAAAAGGATGCAGCTACCTTGGGGGAGTCTGCTGGGTTGGCAGACAAAGTTGTCTTAACTCGCAAGGTTGAGTTTACTCCGAAGGGGAGTTGCCCAGAGAGTAACTGGGAGGATCAGGGGGACTTAGAATTTGAAAAGGGGATTGGTATTGAAAGCCTAGGAGAGGCAGATGTCCCCTTTGCTTGTGTTCAGGATGTTAAGTATGTGGAGTCACATGATACTGAACCTAGAGTGGAAGCTCAGAAAAAGTCTGAGGTGTCTGATTTAGTTGAAATGGAATGTAGTTCTTTTGGGTCAGATGGACTTGGTTCAGTGAAGAAAGAGTTAACCTTGGCACCAGGAGAAAGTGAGAATTCTCAGTCACTTGTGTTAAGAGTTAGTAATGAAATGAAAGCTGGTGATGTGAATATTATTGAAGGGAAAGGGAGAAGTATTGTTCCTAAACTTTTGAATAAATAAAATTTAAAGTCGAGTTTGTTTTCAGAACTGTTGACAAAAGTGAAGGGACCGTTAACTAAACAGTGATTTGTTAACAAGGTGCTTACAAATCAATTACAGTTTGTTTTGGAATTTAAGGATAAACAACTTGGTGATGCAGTTCAAGGATGTGATTTGGAGAGACAGGACTTCAAGTGTTGTTTTGACCAAGAGGGATCACCTGCAGATGTTAAATGAGAAACTAATAGAATTAAAGATCCTGAAGATAAAATTAATGACTTGCTTGATATTAATGAGTGGTGTGGAAGTTCAGAAAATGGGCTTAGTTTGGAAAACATTGGTGATAAGACAGCTCCTGTGCAAGGAGTCTGTGAAGGCCTATTCCAAGCTGGTGAGCAAGCTAACCACGTGAGGGTTAAGTGGAAAAGAGGCAAGGGTTGACCAAATGCCACTTTGAATAACAGGACCTGGTTTTGCTGGAATTTGACTTTTTTTTGAACAAAGAATGTGAATAATAAAGACAACATCATGGAAGATTGAATGTTAAGTTTAAAAGTAAAATAGAGATTAGTATTTGCACAAACATCTGTAATGTACCACAGTATAATCACACATGTATTGGTTCACACTTTGTAACGTACACCTAAGCTAAGAACACAATCCCTTGGTATTTTTTGGCTAACATGAAAAATAAAAATAGGAGGTTATTAAGTTGGAGTCTGTTGTTACAGGAATTCGATATTAAAATACAACATGTAAAGGGGGGTAACAATGTAATTGCTGACTGTTTATCCAGATGTTAATTTGAAAGTGTATCTGTATTATTCTTGTAGTTAAGACCACTTCTGTATTTTGTTAAACTCTGTAATTCAGTAATATGCTTTATTAGTTAATTTCCCCCCGGTGAAAATTTCCAGAAGGATGGGGGTGTTATGAGTGATGGACAGACCTGATGGACAATGGGGTGCAGAGTTAACCATTCCCAACACCCCTCCTGAGAACTAAGAACTATTGCTGTTGTTATGCTGCTCATGAGAGAGAGAGATAAAACCCAAGCAAGAACATTTGCTACAGATAAGAGGAGGAGAGAGACTGTTGATTTACTGTATTATGACTCTTCCTGGATTATTTACCTTCTACTACAAGGACTGTACTTTGCTTGTTAACATTCCTCAGCAGATAGCAGAAATGGCCTGATTTGATGGACACGGTCATTCAGAGTTGATGGATAGCTAAGTCCCCGTGAGTGGGGATAAAAGACAGGTCTGGAGAGACACCCTTCGGACACACCAGTGGACACCGACTGAGTGTTGGGAACCCACAGAAAGGTGGGGGCTTCGGAGACCAAACCAGGAGATCGGTCAGTAAAGCTCACTGTTAAAGCAGGGCTGGTGGGGACTTGTGTTTGTGTCCACTCATGCCAGAGTGATGAGTCACCACAGAAGAACGGTGTAGCTGAAGACCAGAGGGGTCATAACTGAATGACCACAATGATACAACAGATTAAGAAAGCAACGGAAGGTTTGGCTGCTGTAGCTGTTACATTTTGCTCGCTCTCTCTCTCTTTCCAATGATTTCAATACAACAACCATAACTACTTCAGCATTTATGAACTGAACTCTATACTTTCCTATGACAATTTATTCATCCCTAGACATCGATAGAGCTTGTTTATTATTAATTATTATTACTCCTACACTTTTATGTTTATTACTGCTAACTTGTTTTATATGTATACTTGCATTTTTGATATTGTATTGTGTAGTTTACTAATAAACACCTTTAGTTTTGTACTACCAGACTCCAATGGATTCTTCTCTCTCTGCTGGTCAGACACCCAGTTACGGGGTATGTAACACAAGTTCCTGGGTGTCAAGATCTCTGAGAATCTAACCTGATCCGAACATATCAATGTAGTTATAAAGAAGGCAATACAATGACTGTACTTCATTAGGAGTTTGAAGAGTTTGTCAACAAATACATTCAAAAACTATAGATGTACCGTGAAGAGCATTCTGACAGGCTGCATCACTGTCTGATATGGGGGTGGGTGGGGGGCTACTGCACAGGACTGGAGGAAGCTGCAGAGATTTGTAAATCTAGTCAGCTCCATCTTGGGTACTAGCCTACAAAGTACTCAGGATATCTTCAAAAAGTGGTGTCTCAGAAAGGCAGTGTCCATTATTAAGGACCTCCAGCACCCAGGGCATGCCTTTTTCTCACTGTTATCATCAGGTAGAAGGTACAGAAGGCTAAAGACACACTCAGTGATTCAGGAACAGCTTCTTCCCCTCTGCCATCTGATTCCTAAATGGACATTGAGCCCTTGAATACTACCTCAATTTTTAATATATATTATTTCTGTTTTTTGCATGATTTTTAATCTCTTCAATATTTGTATAAGATTATTTATTTATTTATTTATTTCTTCTGTCGTAGGTATTGCATTGAACTGCTGGTGCTAAGTTAACAAATTTTACGACACGTACCAGTGATAATAAACCTGATTCTGATTTTGACAATACTTCGAATGTGGCCTCTCAAAGGCCTTGTGTAATTGTAGTAAGAGACCCTGAACTCAGTGTACTACACTTGCCATATTTTACACTTGAAGCCTCTGCATTTTCCCTACAATTTGTACTCTCACCCAGTCATAGAGTCTTGAGTAAAGCAGCATGTATACAGGCCCTTCTGCCCATCAAGTGCATGCCAACAATGTAAGAATTACATTTGCAGGCAAACTTTGAAATTTTGCAATTGGTTCTCACACTCAATGTACAGAAAGTATCTCACTTACAAAATGTTATAAATTACTAAGACCTTATCACTGACTTCTGTGGTAACCCACTAAATGCCCCCTGTCCCTTCAAAAAGACCCATTTATGCTTAACCTCTGCTCCCTGTCTGTCAATTAATCTTCAGTCAATTTCAATATCATATCCCAATATCAAAGGAAAAATCCATGTGTAAACATTGCCTTTCCCTTATCTTTCAACCAGTTGCATACTTGGAAAATTAATTGGGTTATTATTGTCACATGTACTGAGAAACTTGTCTTGCATACTGTTCCTATAAATGAAAGCGTTATAGTCGTCCTGTCGCACTCACCTCAATAATAAGCAAATGCTTTGAGAGGCTGGTCAAGGACTACATCTGCAGCTTGCTACCACCCACACTGGACACCTACAACTCGCCTACCGACAAAACTATTGACAGACGGTGCAATAGCCACAGCTCTACACAGCTCTTCTACACATCTGGAGAAGAAGGATGCTTATGTGAGAATGCTGTTCTTGGACTACGGTTCAGCATTCAACAGCATAATTCCCTCCAGGTATAACGAGAAGCTCAGAGACTTCAGCCGTCAGCCTTCAGCCTGCCTTGTGTAGCTCGATCCTGGACTTCCTGTAAGCCCACCGGCAGGTGGTAAGAGTGGGATCCTTCACCTCTGCCCCTCTGACCCTCAACACAGAAGTTCCTCAAGGCTGCGTCCTAAGCCCCCTCCTTTATTCTCTGTGCACCAATGACCGTGTCACTACCCACAGCTCCAATCTATTAATTAAATTTGCTGATGATATTGCATGGATTGGTCTCAAATTATAACAAGGTTGCCTACAGAGAAGGAGACATCACCCTGACACAGTGATGTCAAGAGAACAACCTCTAACTCAATGTCGCAAAATCAAAGGAGCTGGTTGTGGACTGCAAGAAGAATGGAGACAGGCTAACCGCTGTTGACATCAGTGGATCTGGGGTTGAGAGGGTGAACAGCTTTAAGTTCCTCAGCATACACATCACGGAGGATCTCACGTGGTCTGTACGTACCGTGGTGAAAAATGCACTGCTGCTCCTCTTTCACCTCAGACAGTTGAAGAAGTTTGACATCAGTCTTCAAATCCTAAGGAGTTTCTACAGGGGTATAATTGAGAGAATCCTGACTGGCTGCTTCACCGCCTGGTACGGGAACTGTACTTCCCTCAATCGCAGGACTCTGCAGAGAGTGGTGCGGGCAGCTCAGTGCCTCTATAGATGTGAACTTCCCTCTATTCAGGATATTTACAGAGTCAGGTGTGTTAAAAGGGCCTGAAGGATCACTGGGGACCCGAGTCACCCCAACCACAAACTGTTCTAGCTGCTACCATCTGGGAAACAGAACTGCTGCATAAAAGCCAGGACCAACGGGCTCCAGGACATCTTCTTCCTCCAGGCCATCAGACTGCTTAATTCAGGCTGATACAATTGTATTTCTATGCTAAATTGTATGTTTTGTTGTACATACTATTTATCACAAATTACTATAAATTGCACATTGCAAATGTAGATGGAGACGTAACATAAAAATTTTTACTCTTCATGTATGTGAAGGATCTAAGAAATAAAGCCAATTAATTTCAAAGAAATTCAATACATTGTGGTAAATCAAGGTAAAACAACAACAAAATGCAGAATAAAGTGTAACAACTGCAGTGAATGTGCAGTGCAAATAAACAATAAATCTTGATAAACACAAAGTGCACTGCAGATGCTGTGGTCAAATCGAGACGTACAAAAAAGCTGGATGAACTCAGCAGGTTGGGCAGCATCCGTTGAAAGGAGCAGTCAACGTTTCGGGTCGAAACCTTTCGTCAGGACTAAAGAAGGAGGGGGCAAGGGCCCTATAAAGAAGGTGGGGAGAGGGTGGAAAACCAATCAGAGGAAAGATCAAGGGGTAGGGGAGGGGAAGCAGGGAGGGGATAGGCAGGAGAGGTGAAGAAGGAATCTAAGGGGAAAGCACTATGGGTAGTAGAAGAAGGCAGAGTCATGAGAGGTGATAGGCAGCTAGAAGAGGAGACAGAGTGAAGGAGAGATGGGTGAAGGGAGAGGAAGGGAATTACCAGAAGTTGGAGAATTCAATGTTAATACCAAGGGGCTAGAGACTACCCAGACGATATATGAGATGGTGTTCCTCCAACCGAAGTTTGGCCTCAACATGGTAGTAGAGGAGGCCATGTATGGACATATCTGAATGGGAATGAGAGGGAGAGTTTAAGTGAGTGGCAACCGGGAAATCTTGTCTGTTGTGTCAGATGGAGCATAGGTGCTCGACGAAGGGGTCCCCCAATCTGCGTCGGGTCTCGCTGATGTAGAGGAGGCCACACCGGGAGCACCGGATGCAATAGATTACACCAACAGACTCACAAGTGAAGTGTTGCCTCACCTGGAAGGACTGTTTGGGGCCCTGAATGGTGGTAAGAGATGAGGTGTAGCACAATAAAGCATAACATCATAATGAGGTAGATTGTCAGGTCACGTGTCCATCTTATTATACAAGAGGTCCTTTCAGAAGTCTGATAACAGCGGGATTGAAGCTGTTCTTGAGCTTGGTGGCATGTGCAAGAGGGGAGAGAGAGAATGTCTAGGTTGACTGGGGTCTTTGATTATCTGCTGGCTGCTTTACTGAGGCAGTGAGAAAAATGGACATGAAAGAAAGGCTGGTTTCCAAACTGCTGAGCTGTACCCATTGCTTTCCTCTACGGTTTCTTGCAGTCATGTGCAAAGCAGTTGCCGTACCAAGTTGATATAAATAGAGAAAAGGATGCTTTCGATTGTGCATCAATAGAAATTGGTAAGGGGTGACAGGCGCATACCAAATTTCTTTACCCTCCTGTGGAAGTAGAGGCTTCAGTGAACTTTCTTGGCTGTGGCATCTACATAGTTGGAGCAAGACAGGCTATTGGTAATGGTCATTCCTAGGAACTTGAAACTCTCAACCCTCTCACTTCAATGTCATTGAGAGGAACAAATCTCAAACTAAATGCCCACTTTTTGATTTATTTCCATTTCCTTCCGAGGGAAGTTAGGGGCGCTTCTGAAAAGTCTCCTGCTCCACAATATAGAGTATTGTGTACAGTTCTGGTCGTCGAATTATAGGAAAGATGTCAACAAACTAGAGAGAGTACAGAGGAGATTTACTAGAATGTTACCTGGGTATCAGCACTTAAGTTACAGAGAAAGATTGAACATGTTAAGTCTTTATTCTTTGGAGCGTAGAAGGTTGAGGGGGGACTAGATAGAGGTATTTA
The DNA here is from genome assembly GCF_030144855.1 of Hypanus sabinus. Taxonomy (NCBI): domain Eukaryota; kingdom Metazoa; phylum Chordata; class Chondrichthyes; order Myliobatiformes; family Dasyatidae; genus Hypanus; species Hypanus sabinus. The sequence goes on from NC_082712.1 coordinate 127,093,807, forward strand.
AAATTATGAGGGGGACAGATCGAGTTGACGTGGATAGGCTTTTTCCATTGAGAGTAGGGGAGATTCAAATAAGAGGACATGAGTTGAGAGTTAAGGGGTAAAAATTTAGGGGTAACACGAGGGGGAACTTCCTTACTCAGAGAGTGGTAGTTGTGTGGAACGAGCTTCCAGTAGAAGTGGTAGAGGCAGTTTTGATATTGTCATTTTAAAAAAATGGATAGATATATGGACAGGAAAGGAATGGAGGGTTATGGGCGGAGTGCAGGTTGGTAGGACTAGGTGAGAGTAAGCGTTTGGCACGGACTAGAAGGGCCGAGATGGCCTGTTTCCATGCTGTAATTGTTATATGGTTATATAACCAGGAGCATGTGCACCACCCCCTCTTACAGAATCAATGACCACCTTTTTTTATTTTGATGACATTGAGGGAAAGGTTGTTATCATGATACAAAGTCACTAAGCTCTCAATCTCCTTCCTGTACTCTGACTCATCGTTGTTTGGGATATGGCCCACTACAGCGGTACCTGCAAACTTGCCAAAGGGGTTAGAACAGAATCTAGCCATGCAGTCATGAGTGTACAGGGAGTAGAAAAGGGGACTGAGGACACAACCTTGTGGAGCATCAGTGTTTAGAATACTCATGGTGAAGGTGTTGCTGCCTCTCTTCATAGATTGCAGTCTGTTGGTCAGCAAGCCAGGGGTTCAAACTCAAGTAGGTTTGTCAAGCATAATTTCCCTTTCTGGAGTTCTCTCTCCCTACTGATATTTTCCAAGAGTTCTGCTCTCCTTTGCAATATTATCTGTTACATTTCCCACTATTGAGATTAGTCTAACCAATCTGAGGTTTTTTAATCCCTTTCCCTTTCTTCTTTTTCTAAAAGCTATTACAGAGAATTTATATGTTACAAGCAAGTTCACTCTTGTATTCTGTTTTGTTTCCTTAATCAACTATGCTGAAACTGCTCCAATTCTTCTCTCAGATTTTCTACTTTGTCTGGCAATCTTAAACTGTATGACTGCTCTTTGGATTTAATTCTATCCTTAACTTTTTAAGTTTGCCATTGTTGGGACCTTTTTGATTTTGTGTTTTTATGCTAAGAAGAAATGCATAACTATGTAGTTCTTGTTTTCATTCTTTAAATATTTGCCATTGCCTATCCACCATCATGCCTTTTAATGGAATACCCCAATCTATCAAAGCCAACCCACTCTTCATACCTTAATAGTTTCCTTCGTTTAAAATGTTTGCTCATTTTCACTTCTCAAAGTCATGCCATTTATGATAGAGTCATGGAGTCATAGAGAAATACAGCACAGAAAAAAACCCTTGGCCCATCTAGTCCATGCCAAAACCATTTAAACTACCTACTCCCATTGACCTGCACCAGGACCATAGCCATCCATATCCCAGCCATCCATGTACCTATCCAAACCTCTCTTAAACATTGAAATTGGGCTCTCATGGATGATGGATGCTGGTAGCTCATTCCACATTCTCAAAACCCTCTGAGTGAAGGTATTTTCCCTCATGTTCAGAGGTTCAAAGATTCATCTATTATCACAGTATGCAACTCTGAAATTCTTCAATTCTGTGGGTAGACATGAAGTCAAGAAAGAAAAAGAAAAGACAGGTTACATGATCATAAACCGCCAAATCCCATCCAAACAAAAAAATGTGAACTAAAACAGAACAGGCACCATCATCCCCTTAAACTTCTCACATTTCACCCTTAGCACATGACCTCTGGTTGTAGTTCCACCCAAGCTCAGAGGAAAAAGTCTACTTGCATTTACACTATCTATCTCCTCATAATTTTGTATACCTCTGTCAAATCTCCTCTCAATCTTCTATGTTCTAAAGAATGCAGTCTGAACCTATTCTATTTTTCCCTTTAACTCAGATTATAATCCTCCAGACCCGGAAACATCCTTATTTACATCTTTCCTGTAAGTTGATAACCAAATCTGCACACAATACTCAAAATTAAGCCTCACCAATGTCCTATACAACTTCAACATAACATCCCATCTTCTGTACTCAATACATTGATTTATGAAGGCCAATATGCCAAAAGCATTCTTTATGATCCTCTCCACCTGTGATGACACTTTCAATAAATTATGGACCTGTATTCACAGAACTCTTTGCTCTAACACACTCCTCATTGCCCTACTGTTCACTATGTAAGACCTACCCTGGCAGTTCCTACCGAAGCGCAACACTTCACACTTGTCAATGATTTGGACTATGATATTAATGGATTTGTGGCTAAATTTGCTCATGATACAAAGACAGGTGGAGGAGCAGGCAGTGTTGAGGAAACAGACAGCCTGAAGAGAGACTTAGATAGTTTAGGGAATGGGCAAAGAAGTGGCAAATTGAATACAATGTTAGAAAGTATATGTTCATGCACTTTGGTGGAAGAAATATATGGGCAGACTATTATTTAGATGGGGAGAGAATTCAAAATGCAGAGATGCAAAGGGACTTGGGAGTCCTTATGCAAGATACCCTAAAGGTTAACCTCCAGGTTGAGTCGGTTGTGAAGAAGACGAATGCAATGTTGGCATTCATTTCTAGAGGAATAGAGTATAGGAGCAGGGATGTGAGGTTGAGGCTCTATAGGGCACTCGTGAGGTCACACTTGGAGTATTGAGTGCAGTTTTGGGCTCCTTATTTTTGAAAGGATATACTGACATTGGAGAGGGTTCAGAGAACATTCACAAGAATGATTCCAGGAATGAAAGGGTTACCATATGAGAAATGTCTGGCAGCTCTTGGGTTGTAATCCCTGGAATTCAGGAGAATGAGGGGGGATCTCATAGAAACATTCTGAATGTTAAAAGGTCTGAACAGATTAGATACGGCAAAGTTACTTCCCATGGTAGGGGATACTAGACAAGAGAGCATAACTTCAGGATTGAAGGACGTCCATTTAGAACTGAGATGCAGAGAAATTACTTTAGTCAGAGGATGGTAAAGCTGTGGAATTTGTTGCCACGTGGCTGTGGAGGCCAAGTCATTGGGTGTATTTAAGGCAGACATAGATAGGTTCTTGAGTAGCCAGACAATCAAAGAATATGGTGTGAAAGCAGGGGAGTGGGGATGACTGGAACAATTGGATCAGCCCATGATTGAATGGTGGGGCAGACTCGATGGGCTAAATGGTCTACTTATGGTCTTATGGTCTTGACTTCATTAGATTCCATCTGCTACTTTCAGCCGATTTTTCCAGCTGATGAAGATCCCTCTGAAAGCCATGGTAGCCTTCCTTGCTATCCCCTACATCTCCAGTCTTGGTGTCATTCGCAGATTTGCTGATCCAGTTAACCACATTATCATCCACATCATGAATATAGATGACAAACAAGAAAGGACCCAGCACTGATCCCCGCAACGCATTACGAGTCACAGGCCTCCATTCAGAGAGGCAATCATCTATTACCACTCTCTGGCTTCTCCCACAAAGCCAATGTCTAATCCAATTTACTACCTCATCTTGGTTGTCAAGTGACTCCTTAGCCTATAATTGCCTGGTTTATGTTTAGAGTCTTTTGTAAACAGGAATAACATTGGCTATCCTCCAAATCTCTGGTACCTTTCCTGGCGCTAAGGATATTTTAAATATCTCTGCTAGTGCCTCAGCAATTTCTGCACTTGCATCTTGTGGGGTCCGATGCAACAGGCTCTGGGGATTTATCCACCCTGATTTGCCTCACAGTAGCAAATACCTCCTTCTCTGTAATCTGCACAAGGTCCACAGAGTTGATGCCACTTTACCTCACTTATATAGACTCAATATCCATCTCCTGAGTAAATACAGATGGAAAGAATTGATTTACCATCTCCCCCATCTGTTTCGGCTCCACACATGGATTACCTTCTAGTCTTCCAGAGGACCAGTTTTGTCCCTTGCAATCCTTTTGCTCTTAATACATCTGTAGAATCCCTTAGGATTCGCCTTCACTTTGTCTGCTAGAGCAACTTTGTGCCTTCTTTTAGCCTTCCTGATTTCTTTCTTAAGTATTCTCTTGTGTCCCTTGTGCTCCATAAGCACCTCATTGGTTCCATTTGCCTATATTTGCTATGCACCTTTTTTCTCTTAACTAGGGCTTCAATATCTCTTGAAAACTGAAGTTCCCTACACTTGTTACCTTTACCTTTTATTCTGAAAGGCACCTACAAGCTTGGTACTCTCAAAATTTCATTTATAAAGGCCTCCCACATTCCAACTACACCTTTGCCAGAAAACAACCTGTCTCAATCCACACTTGCCAGATCATTTCTGATACCATCAAAATTGGCCTTCCTCCAATTTAGAATCTCAACCTGTAGACCTGACCTATCTTTTTACATACTTCTTTGAAACAAATGGCATTGTAGTCTCTAGATTCAAAGTGTTCCCCTGCCCAAACTTCTGTCACCTGCTCTGTCTTATTCCCTAATAGCAGATCCAGTATCGCACTCTCTCCTGTTGGGACTTCTATGTACTGATTAAGGAATTTTTCTAAACACATTTGACAAATCCTTTCCCATGTAGCCCTTTCATAATATGGGATTCCAGTCAATATGTGGAAAGTTAAAATCACCTACTATAACAAACTTATGTTTGTTTCTTACAAGTCTGCAATCTTTTTATGAATTTGTTCCTCTAAATCCCTAGGACAGTTGGGTGGCTTGTAATATAACCCCATTAATGTGGTCATAACCTTTCTTATTTCTCAGGGAGACTGGTGGGTAAAATCAGAGTTCATGGCATTGGGGGGAAGATATCGACATGGATAGAAAACTGGTTGGCAGATAGAAAGCAAAGGGTAGCGGTGAATGGGTGTTTCTCGGAATGGCAGGTGGTGACTAGTGGGGTGCCACAAGGCTTCAGTATTGGGACCACAGCTGTTTACGATTTACATCAACGATTTAGATGAAGGCATTGAGAATAACATCAGCAAGTTTGCTGATGATACTAAGCTGGGTGGCAGTGTGACATGTGATGAGGATGTTAGGAAAATTCAGGGTGATTTGGATAGGCTGGGTGAGTGGGCAGATACTTGGCACATGACGTTTAATGTGAATAAGTGTGAGGTTATTCACTTTGGGAGTAAGAACAGGAAAGCAGATTATTATCTGAAAGGTGTAGAGTTAGGTAAGGGAGAAATACAAAGAGATCTAGGAGTCCTTGTTCATCAGTCACTGAAGGTGAATGAGCAAGTGCAGCAGGCAGTGAAGAAGGCTAATGGAATGTTGGCCTTTATTACAAAGGGACTTGAGTACAAGAGCAAGGAAATCCTTTTGCATTTGTACAGGGCCCTGGTGAGTCCACACCTGGAGTATTGTGTACAATTTTGATCTCCAGGGTTAAGGAAGGACATCCTGGCTGTAGAGGAAGTGCAGCATAGATTCACAAGGTTAATTCCTAGGATGTCCGGACTGTCTTAAGCAGAGAGTTTAGAGAGACTGGGCTTGTACACGATGGAATTAAGGAGATTGAGAGGGGATCTGATTGCAACATATAAGATTATTAAGGAATTGGACAAGATAGAGGCAGGAAATATGTTCCAGATGCTGGGAGAATCCAGTACCAGAGGGCATATGAGAATAAGGAGTAGGTCATTTAGGACAGAGTTAAGGAAAAACTTCTTCTCCCAGAGAGTTGTGGGGGTCTGGAATGCACTGCCTCGGAAGGTAGTGGAGGCCAATTCTCTGGATGCTTTCAAGAAGGAGCTGGATAAGTATCTTATGGATAGGGGAATCAAGGGATATGGGGACAAGGCAGGAACCGGGTATTGATAGTAGATGATCAGCCATGATCTCAGAATGGTGGTACAGGCTCGAAGGGCTGAATGGTCAACTTCTGCACCTATTGTCTATTGTCTATTATCTATAAAACCTCACTGGATGAGTTCTCCAGTCTGTACTGATGGAACACTATTGTAATATTTTTCTTGACTAGTAATGCTACCCCTCCTCCTTTAATCCCTCCCGCTCTGTCATATCTAAAACAATGAAAACCCAGAATATTGAGCTGCCAGTCCTGCCCCTCGCACAACTAACTCTTACTAATGGCTACAATGTCATAATTCCAGGTGTCAATCCATGCCCTGAACTTATCTGTCTTTCCTACAATACTTCTTGTTCAGGACACGAGTCGCACCATGCTCAACCTTTTGATTTCTGACTTGGTCTGAGGTCTTACCAACATCTGCCTCTACAAACTCTCCACGAGCTGTTCAGGCACTCTGGTTCCCATCCTCTTGCAACTCTAGTTTAAATCCACTGTGCAGCATTAACAAACAATCCCGCTAGGATCTTAGTCCCCCTTCCAGTTCAGGTGCAAACCATCCCTTCTGTACAGGCCCTGCCTTTCCAGGAAGGGAGCCCAATGATCCAAAAATCTTATACCCTCCTGCTTGCACCAACTCCTTAGCCACATGTTACCCTGTATTATCTTCCTAGTTCTGGTGTCACTAGCACATGACACAAGTAGTAATCGTCAGCTCACAGCCCTGGAGGTCCTACCCTTTGACATCTCCCTGAATTCTCTATGTAGAACATTGTCACTTGTCCTACCCCTGTCATTGGTAGCTACATGGGTCACGACTTCTGGATGTTCTTCTCGCAGTTGTAGTCATCAGGAACACTAGAGGTCTTCCTGCCTTTCCATATCCTACAAGAGGACTTTGGGGGCGGAGCAAAGTTATGATGGCACTAAACAGATTCCTTTGCTCGCATCTTCGGAAACAGCTCTATTTCTATCTTTGATCTCTCTTTCTCCCTTTTCAAGGCTCTTTTAAAGACCCCGACCTGGAGTTACACTCTGACATCGGTCCTTTGCGGGAATGGGACCAGCTCTCAGGGCTTCATGACTGGCCGCTTTTTGATATCCCCAGGACTTGTCCTGGAAGACCAGGGCGCTTTCAGGGTGCCGGATTTTCATGGCTCTGGAGATGGGCTGTTTCAAGGTCGGTGCCCCTGACTGAGGCGTCGCGGGAGATCACAGAACATCGGGATCAGTGGGTTAGCTGCCGTTGGCTGTTTTTCCATAGACCTGAGCCTTGGTACAACTCTCTGGGCGCAGAGCTCGGAAGAAGCGACGCAACAGACCTTTAACATCATAAATCAGCGAGTTGTTTCTTATGATTCACCTCTCATTGTGAAACATGGACACCACTTTTTCCCCTATTAGGGGGAGAGAGAGAGCCTGTGGTATGCCAAGTTACGAGGTGACTGAGTAGTCTGTGGGTTACTACAAGTCTGTGTCTTTATTGATGCTTTGCTGCATGCTTGAGTACTCGATGGAGGGTGCTGATGCATTTTTGCTGGTGGCAGAGGGGGGATCATTGCTTTCCAGCTGCCTACACATGGGAGGGGGAGTGGGGGGGTGCTTTGGTGTTCTAACGTTTAACTGTTATTCATTCTTTGGGGCACTCCTCTGTTTTCATCGATGTTTGTGAAGAAGAAGAATTTCAGAATGTATGTTGTATCCATTTCTCTGACATTAAATGCACCTATTGAGGGAACTTTCAACTCTCCTGCTTGGCATCCTAACTGAGCAGATATAAGGAAGGGGAGGGAAAAACCTTTACCTTGATCATTTCTTTGATATTTCTGACTGAAGCCTCTCATTGCTGATGCTAAAGCGTCAAGATCATGACTTTGGCTCTGTCTGCTTAGACTATGGCCACTCTGACAATGGCTGCTCCGCTCAGTCCTGCCTTCCTTCAATTTTCTCTTGCTATTCAATCCCAAACACGGATTGATCGCTGATCAGAGCTCAATTACACTACTGTGATCCGCTGCTACCTTTTTCTACTCGGGCAGTGGACCTGAGTGAAATCTCCTCCTCTCAAACTTCCAATGGATTGGTCACTGGTCAAAGTTCAATTACCTGCCTTTGGACTGAAAAAATGTCTTGACTCCTTGTAAATACACTTTTTCCCATCCTGTTCAAGTTATGTTATATGCACGTCAAAGAATTCCCTCACATGTAATGGTAACATTTCCAATGCAAGAATCACATTTACATCATAGCTCTCACATTAGCAGAATTTCCCAAAGCACTTCGGAGAAAATGAGTTATTATTGTAAAAAGAACAGATTTGACCTGTTGTTTATTTTGTTGTCTCCTTTATGTAAATAGAATTCTATTATTCAAAAAAGAGGAAGACTACAGAAAGCAGAAACCAGATACTTTTAAGTAAAATATGTTATAGGGAACATGTTAGAAGCTATTATTAAAGATGTTAGAGCAAAATATTTGGAAAAAAATCAAGCAAATCATATAAAAGCTGAGTTTTGTAAAATAAAAATCATGTTTGATCAATTTATTGGAGTTCTTTGAAGAAGTGACATCCTGTGGATAAAGGGGACTGGCAAATTTTCCATTCTTATATTTCCAGAAGCCATTTGACAAAGTGTGAATAAAAGGTTATTATTATGAGATGCTTCCAACCATGCCAGCTTCCAAGATTTAGACACTCTAACTCTCCAGTCTACAGATAGATAGCACGGCCTCTTTAAGGGCTTAGAACGTTCCCATTAATTGATAATCATGTTTTCAGTGCCAGGAATTGACTACTTAAGGAAAACCTGAACATAGGTTCAGGGCTCAATTGTACCCCTACCAGTAATTTCATCTAGCACTTGTTTTGTGCTCTGTTTCTTGATCCTGTTTGAGACTGTGTCTCAATCCCAGCCTTGAATACTCCAGCATTTGGGTCTAAGCCACCCTCATCAAGGACTCTTGTCACAGCAGAATTAAGCCAACATGGACCCAGTGGGGTGTTGGAGTCTATTGTCTGCTGTGACCAACCACAGTGAAGATATTTCCAGACAGAGCTGAAGGTTCATGACCTCTAGGTAGCCATTAGTCAACTTTTGCAAGAAGGAAGCCTCACTTGCTTGGGAGAACCAATCGTGCCCACTCCAAACCTGGAGAGATTCAGTGGTAAGTCGGTCTCCTGCCATGGCCTCATCATTCAATTCTCATTAGCATTTGAACTTCAGCTGTCCCGCTTCCCTCTGGAGCATGGAAAAGTGGCTTTCATTATCTCTCTCCTGACTGGAAGAGCCCTTGCCTGGGCCACTGTGCATTGGGAATATAGGTTAGAGTTCTGCACAAATTCAGAGGAGTTCAAGGCCGCCATGAGGAAGGTGTTTTATTGTCCCACCGGAGCCAGCCAAGCCTTAGTCCACCTGATGAAGACTCAATGGGGGAGACGGTTGGTCGCCGACTACGTGATCGAATTCTGGACCTTGACCCAGGAGAGTGGTTGAAATGGGGAGGACTTGGCCACGCTATAGTGCCACAGACTCCAAGGCAAACTGAAGGACCCCCTCGCCTTGGAAGAGCCAGCAGAGAACTTGGAGGTTCTCATTGACCAGTCCAACCATCTCAATAATCGTCAGACAGAATGAGAGTGGGACCACTTCAAGAGGTCGAAAAGAGTCATCTGAGCCCAGTCCCTACACATCGCAGTTCCATTCCCCAACCTTGGGCCATGACCAGCCCGTCGCCTGCTCAAGATTCAGTCGAATCCATGCAGGTCGGTTGAACTAGAGTCTTTGCTGTTGAGTAGTCATGGTTGCTGCTTTTACTGCGAGGAAGCAGGTCATTCGCGATCCTGATGTCCAAAGCTGCAGCCTCCTGGGGAACTGCTAAGGCCATGCAGTGTCAGGAGGACTGTAAGGCAGCAGCCAGTACGCCCAATCCCACGGATTCTGGTTTTGTGCTGAAGGTAGTTTACCTTGTGGTGATATCACGTGCAATGACGTGCCAGTTCCTGATTGGAGAGCACTGAGCATGCGCGAGTTTGCCAGAATGTATCAGCATGTGCGGGGTTAAGATGTGTTTGTTTATTTCTGTTAATAAAAGTTTATTTACTTCTTCCAGAATATGATTTTTTATTGTTAACCCACGGGATGTTTAAATAGAAGTAACATAAACACACCTGGAGTAAGAACTTGAGGCAGATGAAGGCTTCTGTGGACTCAGGGACAGCAGGTAATTTTCTGGATTTTGAAACCCCTCGTTGGTTCGACATACCACTGTGAGAGCTGAACCAGTCCTTGCCTGCAACTGTCTTAATTGGCTGACGGCTAGGTTCCAGGCAACGGACTGCGGTGTTGTAAGTAAGGATAGGGGATCATGTGGAAGACATTAGTTTCTGCATTTTGATTCCCTATTCCTACCCCTGATCCACAGGCACCCTTGGCTGTCCCAGCCTAACCCATCCACGGACTAGAGAGAAGTCATTGTAAGAGGCTTTGTTTACGACATGGTGTTCTGACACCCAGACTCTCCAGTGACCAACGACCTATAAGGGCTTCGGTACAAGGGAACCCGAGCTCTTCTGGAGACCTAGTCCAGTCCTCAAGAGCAGACAAGCCAATTCTGGCCAATGGGAGAATGTGAGTTCTGATACAGTCTAGACGGAGTCCCACAGGAACTAGAGAGAGGGAGTTTCTGGATCAGAAGAAGACCAAGGAGAAGCCTGCACAATCTGGGAGACTTGCTGCAAAGCCGAAGGGAACCGGTCACCAGGTCGCAAGGAAGGAAAAGACTCCTTTACACTGGTCCTTGAAGACTATTCCTAGTAATGCAAGAATCCTCTGTAATGCTCTTGCCTTTGGGGAGTTGGACTCTGATTTAGCCACCGTTTCCACAGGTGAACTTTGTGAGCTCAGAAGGAGGACTCTGAAGCACATCAAATCAGCCCTGTCACCAAAGGAGTCTCAGGAGTCATTGTCAAGAGAAGGTCCACAGGAGACAGCAACATCCAAATTGGTTAAAGTCCCCTCTGTTCACAAGGACTTAGAGGAAGTACTGTATTCAGCAAGGAAAAGGGCTTGACTTTTCCATTGCACTGACCCTACGTCTATGCCATAGACAACCAACAATTACCCTTGTTCAGTAAACTGCACTTGTATATATTCTTCTCCATGGGGGCTATCCCGGGCAGAGAGGAACTGTGACATTGGGAATCGGGAGCTTCTTGCAGTTAAGTTACCTTTGGAGGAATGGCATCACTAGCTGGAGGGGGCCAAGAACCCTTTTATCATTTGTACTGACTATAACAACCTGGCCTACATTCAGGAGGTCTAGAAGCTGAGTTCCTGGCAGGTCTGGTGGTCTTTGTTTTTTCAACAAGTTTAATTTGATCCTGGCCTATCAATCAGGGTGGAAAAACCAGAAGCCAAATGCCCTGTCCTGCCAGTTTGACAAATTAGAACAAGAGGAACACCCTATCAGCATTTTGCCCCAAGCCAGGGTCATAACGCCAATTCACTGAGGAATTGACACACTTGTTCTCAAGGCCCAAGCGCAAGTGGAGATTCCTGAGAACGGTCCCAGAGGGCTGTTCCATCCGGTCCCAGGTATTACAGTGGGAACATTCATCAAGAATGACCTCACACCCAGAGATTGCCAGGACCTTTGAGTTTATCGAGAGGAGGTATTACAAAAAATAGAAACATAGAAAATAGGTGCAGGAGTAGGCCATTCGGCCCTTTGAGCCTGCACCACCATTCAGTATAATCATGGTTGATCATCCAACTCAGAACCCTGTACCTGCTTTCTCTCCATACCCCCTGATCCCTTTAGCCACAAGGGCCATATCTAACTTCCTCTTAAATATAGCCAATGAACCAGCCTCAACTGTTTCCTGTGGCAGAGAAATCCACAGATTCACCACTCTCTGTGTGAAGAAGTTTTTCCTCATCCTTAAACTGTGACCCGCCATTCTGGACTTCTCCAACATCGGAAACAATCTTCCTGCATCTATCCTGTCCAATCCCTTTAGAATTTTATACGTTTCAATAAGATCCTCCCTCAATCTTCTAAATTCTAGTGAGTATAAGCCTAGTCAATCCAGTCTTTCTTCATATGAAAGTCCTGCCATCCCAGGAATCAATCTGGTGAACCTTCTTTGCACTCCCTCTATGGCAAGAATGTCTTTCCTCAGATTAGGGGACCAAAACTGTACATAATACTCTAGGTGTGGTCTCACCAAGGCCCTGTACAACTGCAGTAGAACCTCCCTGCTCCTGTACTCAAATCCTTTTGCTATGAATGCCAACATACCATTTGCCTTTTTCACCGCCTGCTGTACCTGCATGCCCACCTTCAATGATGGTGTACAATGACACCCAGGTCTTGTTGCACCTCCCCATTTCCTAATCGGCCACCATTCAGATAATAATCTGTTTTCCTGTTCTTGCAACCAAAGTGGATAACCTCACATTCATACACATTAAATTGCATCTGCCATGAATTTGCCTACTCACCTAACCTATCCAAGTCACCCTGCATCCTCTTAGCATCCTCCTCACAGCTAACACTGCCACCCAGAATTGGTGGCACAGAATGATGAGAGAAGTTTGGCAGTATGTGCAGGCATGCTAGGTGTGTGCCCGGAACAAGAAGCCCTGTACCTGACCTCAATATCTCCTCCACCTTCCACCCATTCCGAAAAGACCTTGGGCACACATCTCCATGGACTTTGTCACGGGTCTCCCACCATCTAAGGGGAAGTCAATCATCAAGGTGGTTGCCAATCACTTTTTTAAAGCCTAAAAGTTCATTGCCTTAGAGAAGCTACCTTCTGTGGTGAAGACAGCCGAGGTTGTCCTGGACCAGGTCTTCAGGTTCCATGGATTCCCAGCAGACCTTGTCTTGGATCATGGTCCATAATTCACATCACATTTCTGGAAGGCTTTCTGTAAACTGGTAGGGACAACAGCAAGCCTTTCATCTGCATTTCACCCACAGTCCAATGGCCAGACAGAGCGGACCAACCAAGATTTAGAATGTACCCTGAGATACCTGGCCTTGAAAAGAGCTGATGAGTGGTACGACCATTTGACATGGGCAGAGATCACCCACAACACCTTACGGCACTGGATACATGGGATGTCACCATTTGACCAGTTTGGTTATCCTCTGCCTCTCTTTCCAGAACAAGAAGCTGAGGTTGGGATTCCTGCGGCGGAAGATCTTGTCTAAAGCTGGAAGGAGAAGTGAACAAGGATAAGAGAGATTTTGCTGGCTTCTACCCGGATAGTCAAGAGCAAGGCAAACCAAGGAAGAAGTGTGGGACCTGCGTTAACAGCTTAGGCAACAGACCTGGCTGTCCACCCATGATTTGCCTCTCCGAGTGGAATCTAGAAAGTTCTCGTCCAAGTTCAGTGGTTCCTTTAGGATCCTGAGTAAGGTAAACCCAGTGGTTTACACCTTGCAGCTCCCCAAGACCCTGTAGATCAATCCCACCTTCCATATCTCTAAATTAAAACCTGTCTGCAGCAACCATTTAGCCCCACTACCAATGGCCCTGCCACCACCAGATTTATCGAGTGGGAACAGGTCTTCATGGTGAAAGGACTTTTGGACTCGCGTAGTAGTTGAGCCATTTGGCAATACCTGGTGGACAGGGAGAGATTCAGACTGGAGAAAACTAACTGGGTGCGAGAAATAGAGATCCTAGATCTGACTCTTGTCCACGATTAACATCACTGCTTCACTAAGCAACCAGGGTCATATGGAAGTGGTCCTGTTATAAGACATTCCCAGCAATGCCAGCTTCCAATATATAAATGCTCCAACTCTTTGGAGTACGAATATATAGCGCAGCCTCTTTAAGACCTTAAGACGTTTTGAGCACAAAGAATTGAGTACTTAAGGAACACCTGAATATAGGTTCAATGTTCAATCATATCCCTACCAGTGTTTTCATCTAGCATCTGCATTATACTCAGTTTCTTGATCCTGTTTGAGACCGTGTCTCGATTCCAGCCTCGGATACTCCAGCATTTGGGTCCAAGCCATCTTCATCAAGGATTTGTGTCACAGTTATTACCAAAAAGAAAAGCTCATGTGTAGAAGCTAAGATGATGGCATAAATAGCTGGCTAAGATTAACCATGAATGGACATAAATGAGTCCTTTTTGATTGCCAAGATGCAATGAGTGTTGTCCAACATGGATTGATGCTGGGACCCCAAACTTTTTACAACTTTAAGTTCAAAGTAAAATTTATTATCAGAGTACATACATGTCACCACATATAACTCTGAGAATCATTTTCTGAAGACGTACTTAACAAATCTATAGAGCAATAACTGTAAACATCAGGAACTGTAAACAAACTGTGTAAAAGCAGATATAAATAAATAGCAATAAATAATGAGCATGAAATAACAATATCATTGAGTCCTTAAACAAGTCCTTAAATGAATATGGTTATCCCTTTTTGTTCAAGAGCCTGATGGTTGAGAGTTAGTATCTATTCTTGAACCTGGTAATGCAAGTCCTACCTTCTACCTGATGGCAGCAGCGAGAAAAGAGCATAGCCTGGGTTGTGAAGATCTTTGATGATGGATGCTGCTTTTCTATGGCCGTATTTCATGTAGATGTGCTCAATGGTTGGGAGGGGTTTAACCTTGATGTACTGGGCCGAATCCATTCCCTTGCATAGGATTTTCCACTCAAAGGCATTGGTGTTCCCATACCAGGCTGTAATGCAGCCAGTCAGCACACTTTCTGTAGAAGTTTGCCAAGGTTTTCAATGACATGCCAGACCTCTACATGATCCTGAGGAAGTCGAGGCACTGCCGTGCTTTCTTTGCAATAACATTTATATGATGGGGCCAGGTCAGGTCCTCTGAGATAGTGGCACTTAGGAATTTAAAGTTACCGACCCTCTCCACCTCTGATCCTCTGATGACTATTGACTCATGAACCTTTGGGTTCTCTCTCCTGACGTCCCAAACAGCTCCTGGGTCTCATTGACATGGAGTGAGAGATTGTTGCTATTACAACACTCAGCCAAGTATTCTGATTCCCTCCTGTATGCTGATGCATCACCCTGTTTGTTATAACCCACAACAGTGGTGTCATCACCAAACTTGTATAAATTGTTGGAGCTGTACTTAGCCTTACGGTCATAGGCATAAAGCGAGTTGAGCAGGGGGCTAAATACACATCCCTGTGGTGCTCCTGTGCTGATAGAGATTGTGGAGGAGATGCTTTTGCCAATCTGAACTGTATGGGGTCTACAAATGAGGATATCCAGGATCCAATTGCACAAAGGTTTGTTGAGGCCCACGTCATGGAGTTTAATGATTGGTTTTGAGGGGACGATGTTGCATTAAGGGCTTGGATGACACACCCAGGTTACAGATGCTAAGTATGTTATCTATTTATTTGTGAATAGAATAGTAGGAAACTGCAGATGAATGTACAGTGGCTATAAAAAGTATTCACCCCTCTTGAAAGTTTCCATGTTTTACTGGATAACAACACAGTGGATTTAATTTGGATTCTTTTGATACTGATAAACAGAAAAAGACTTCTGTGTCAAAGCAAAAACAGATATCTAAAAATGATCTAAATTAATTGCAAATATAAAACACAAAATAATTGATTGTATAAGTATTCATCCCCTTCAAGTCAGTATTTAGTAGCTGCACCTTTGACAGCAATTTCAGCCTTGAGTCTGTGTGGATAGGTCTCTAACAGTTTTGCACATCTGGACACTGCAATTTTCCCCCATTCTTCTTCTTTTCAAAACTGCTCAAGCTCTGTCAAACTCTGCATCCTGTCTATATCCTCTTGTAACCTTTGACAACCTACAGCTCTATCCACAACTCCTCCAATCTTTGTGTCATCCACAAACTTACTCACCCATCCTTCTGCCTCTTCATCCAGGTCATTTGTAAAAATCACAAATAGCAGGGGTCCCAGGACAGATCCTTCCGGCACTCCACTGGTCACCAATCTCCAGGCAGAATACTTTCCTTCCACTACTGCCCTCTGCCTTCTTATAAGCCAATTTTTTATCCAAACAGCCAAGGTTCCACTGATCCCATGCCTCATGACTTCCTGGATGAGTCTCTCATGGGGGACCTTGTCAAATGCCTTGCTAAAATCCATGAAGACCACATCTACTGCCCTACCCTCATCAATTTTTTTGATACCTCTTCAAAAAACTCAATTAGGTTCGTGAGGCACGACCTTCCCTTCACAAAACCATTTTGACTATGCTTGAGTAGACTGTACTTCTCCAAATGCTCGTAGATCCTATCCTTAAGAATCCTTTCCAATAGTTTGCAGACCACTGACATAAGACTCACGGGTCTATAGTTCCCAGGATTCTCCCTATTACCTTTCTTAAACATGGGAACTACATTTGCCATTCTCCAATCCTCCAGCACCTCCCCAGCAGCCAAAGAGGATTCAAAGATCATAGCTACTGCTCCAGCGATCTCTTCGCTCACTTCTCATAGCAACCTGGGGTGTATCATGTCCGGCCCTGAGGACTTATCAATCTTGATGTTTTTAAGAAGATCCAACACTTCTTCTTCCTTAATCTCCACATTGCCCAGCACAAAGGCCTGTTCTATTTTGACCTCACCCTGATCAAGGTCCTTTTCACTTGTGAATACTGAAGCAAAATATTAATTTAGGACCTCCCCAAACTCTCTCCTTCCAGGCACAGGTTGCCTTCTTTATCCTTTACCTTTATTCTTGTCATCCTTCTGTTCTTCACATAATCATAGAACGCCTTGGGTTCTCCTCAATCTTACATGCGAAGGCCTTCTCATGCCCCCTTCGAGCTCTCCTTTCTTAAGCTCCTTCCTGGCTACCCTATATTTCTCATGAGCCCCTCCTGCTTCCTGCTTCCTATATCTAATGTATGCTTCCTTCTTTCTCTTGACGAGTGCAGTTCCTCTGCTCCGGGTGACTTATGTTTTTAAGCCATTCCTGTATAGCTTTGGCTTTAAACTTGGGATCAATGTTTTGCTGGAAAATAAATCTTCTCCCAAGTCACAGTTTTCATGCATTAATTTTACCCTCTACCTTCACAAGCCTTTCAGGACTTGCTGCAGTGAGGTATCCCCACAGCATGGTGCAGCCACCACCAAGCTTCACGGTAAGGGTGGTGTGTTTTTGATGATGTGCATTGTTTGGCTTATGCTAAAGTTAGTGTTTAGTTTGATGGCCAAAAAACTCAATTTTGATTTCATCAGTGTGGTGAACTACATATACATGTCTGCACACGCCCCCCCCCCCCCCCCCCCCCGCTGACTGCTCCTGTGGCTCCTGCCACGGACCCCGGTATAAAGGCGATTGGAGACACAGCCCCGGCCTCAGTCTCCAGGATGTTGCATGTTGGTCACTTGCTGCTTGTTCTTTCTTCCAGCCAATAAAAGCCTACATCTCGCCTCACGTCTCCGAGAGTTATTGATGGTACATCAATTTTATTGGCTGGAAGTTTTAAAACATGGAGAGCATTTTACATCCGGAAAAATTAGACTTGGACCCTCAAGCTCCAGAAGCAGCTCTTGCCTTTGAACTCTGGCTTGCATGCTTCCAATTATACTTGGAAGTGAATCCCGTGACTGAGCCTGCCACAATGTACAAAATCCTCCTTTCCAGAGTCAGTCCGAAAGTATTCTCCCTTATCAGAGACCTGCTGACCTACCAAGGGGCACTGGACGCTCTCAAAATTCAGTACCTGCTGCCGGTGAACACCGTCTACGCTAGACATCGCTTAGTGACGCGGCGACAGCGAACCAACAAGTTGAGCACTGAGTTTCTCTGAGCCCTACAGACACTCGTGCGGGCCTGCGACTGCAAGGGACTGATGGTGGAACAGCATGCAGAGCTCCTGGTATGAGATGCCTTCGTTACGGGGATCAGGTCAGTGTATGTGCGCCAGCGGCTGCTGGAAAATGCCAATCTTACCTTACGCTCGGCGATCGAGACAGCCGACACGCTGGAGGCTGCTCTGCACAACGCTGATGCGGTCCAGCCGCGTGATCCCCCACCGGTTTCATGGACGCTGCAGACCCGGCCACCTGCGAGTGAATTGACCTCAGCTGCTGCCAGTTGCGAGTCCGTGAACTCCCCGAAACCAACCACACCTGCTGCCAGTCACAATTCCGCGCAGCATTACTTCTGCAGACTCGAAAAGCACCCCCGAAAAAGCTGCCTGGCCCGAGAAGCGATCTGCTCCAGCTGCGGAAAGAAGGGCCATTTTGCCGAGGTCTGTAAGTCTAAACCTCGAGCAGGGTCAGGCAGCGCTGCGTGTGAGGCATGGGGGCCGCCATCTTGGTTACCACCATCTTGCCTGCCTGCCTCATGCGAGACATTCTTTGTCGGCGTCACCTCTCCCCGCCTCTGACCCACGGGTGCTTACCGGGCACCAAGACAGCGATTCAACTCTGGCCTCCATAACCCTAAACCAAAGCGCCCCACACCAGCTTGCAAGGTCAATGGTGGACATCCTGGTGGAGGTGCGCAGGACAAGCTGCCTGTTTGACATGAGCAGCACTGAGAGTCACCCGGACACGGTGCAATGCTGCGGACTTGTGACACGGCCGGTAAGCCAAAGGGTCACCATGGCTTCTTGGCCGCATTCCACAGACATCCGGCGGGGTTGTGTAGCGACATTGGTGGTGCAGGGCACAGAATATCGGGATTTTGTGCTACTGATCATGCCTCAACTGTGTGCACCTGTGCTACTGGGGCTGGACTTCCAGAGCCACCTCAAAAGTGCAAACCGCACTTCTACCATCCTGACAAGGCGCAACTTATCAAGGCCACACACCCCTTTGAGCGACTGAGTGTTGACTTTAAGGGCCCCCTTCCCTCCACCGACCGCAAAGTCTACCTTCTCAACATTATCGACAAGTGCTCGCAGTTCCCCTTTGGCATCCCCTGCTCCGACACCACTGCCACGTCCGTCATAAAAGCCCTGCGCCAGCTCTTCACTCTGTTCAGATATCCCTGCTATATCCACAGTGATAGAGGGTCCTCCTTTATGAGTGATGAGCTGCGCCGGTACCTGCTGGCTAGGGGCATTGCTACTCGTAGGACCACGAGCTATAATCCCCGGGGAAATGGACAGGTGGAGAGGGGGAATGCCACAGTGTGGAAGGCCACACTTTTAGCCCTTAAGTCAAAGGGGTTGCCAGTCTCTCAATGGAAGGAGGTCCTCCCTGAGGCACTCCACTCCATCTGCTCCCTGCTTTGTACGTCCACCAATGCCACCCCTCACAAGCACCTGTTCTCTTTTCCCAGAAAGTCTGTCACTGGGACCACCCAACCAGCTTGGCTGACGTCCCCAGGGCCAGTACTGCTCCAGAAACATGTGAGGAACAATAAATACTCCCCGCTGGTCGAGAGGGTTCACCTACTACATGCAAACCCTCAGTATGCCTATGTGGTCTTACCTGATGGGTGGGAGGACACGGTCTCCGTCCGCGACCTGGCGCCCGCAGGAACCGCAGACCACTACCCCAAACACTCCACGGTAACTATGAACCCTATACCCGAGGTGACACCGCGCACACCAAGCCTTACCCAGACTCCTTACAACACTCCCATACCGGGCGCCTCGCACACTCCTATACTGGGCGCCTCGCACACGCATGAGGGATCACTGACGCCTAGTGGGCTGACACCTCCAGTTAGGCCGGAACCAGCACAACCTCCGTCTCCGGTTCAATCACCACTGACACCTGCGCAATCACAGCCGGTGCTACGTAGATCACAGCGACAGATTTGACCACCTGATAGACTTAACCTGTAAGAAACTTCGCCCCATGGGGACTCTCTTTTAAAACAAAGGGGGGGTGAATGTGGTGAACTACATATACCTGTCTGGACATGCCCCCCCGCTGACTGCTCCTGTGGCTCCTCCCACTGACTGTGGCTCCTCCCACGGACCCCGGTATAAAGGTGATTGGAGGCACAGCCCCGGCCTCAGTCTCCAGGATGTAGTGTGGTGGTCACTTGCTGCTTGTTCTGTCTTCCAGCCAATAAAAGCCTATATCTCGCCTCACGTCTCCGAGAGTTATTGATGGTACATCAATCAGACACCGTCTTCTTCCAACTGACTTCACACGGCTGCTCCTTCTTTTTAAAAGAGGATCTCTTCCATGTCCACCACTTACCCAACAAAGCATCCTGTTCCTTTCTGTGTTTCATTAAGTTTTTCATTTCTTTGGGCTGACTTTGCACTTCAAGGCAATGAACACTGCTCCTTAAAGTAGCGTGGGCAGGCACCGGTTCATATTGCTCCAGTACGCACAAAATTACTCTGTGTGGATATGAACTAATGCAACAAATAGCAGGGTTGGTGCTAACTAAAAGCTGGGATCATGACAGCAAAGCGGAAACATGAGTTTAATATGTATCCTGCTGTGTGTCAAATGGACGCAGCTAGACTGCATATTGCAATCTAAGCACCATCCAATTTCCCCCACTCTATGTGCATTCCTTTATTGTTGATGATTTATCAATCCATCATTTTCTGTGCTGTCTGGTGCAGAGCCAGATATGATTATAACCCTGAACCAGTTTCTAACAGCCTGTTGGATTTACTACAACTGAGTGTTTAATTGTTTCAATTCAAACTGTCATAGTCTAATGAGGGTTAAATTCACAGGAGCATGAAATGATTAAATCCATTAATGTTATAATGCTTCATGAACAATACTTACATTTTTGTATTTACCGTATCTTCAAATGATCAAGAGTAAATTAAGTTTGACATGAAAGCTAAAAATGCCTTAAGAATACTGCAAACTCTGAATGCACCCAGGTCATGCCCTCTTCTCATTGTTACCATTGGCAAGGAGGCACAGAAACCAGAAGGCACACACTCATTGATTCAAGAACAGCTTCTTCACCCCTGCCATCTGATTTCTAAATGGGCATTGAACCCATGAACACTACTTCACTACTTTTTTATTTCCTTTTTCTCTTTCTAGAGTAGTTGGCTGCCACTGATTGTAAGATAGCAACTGTTCAACATGGCAACACATACAAAACTCAGCAGGCCATACAGCTATGGAAGAGAGCAAACATTTGACATTTTGGGCTAAGACCTTTCTGCAGGACAGTTGAACATAATTCATAATGATTTGTCACATGTGCCTTTTATATAAGATTAATATATATTTGTTACCGGATTTTTGCCTCCTTTTTTACTTAGCTGTCCATAACTAGAACTGAAACACAATCGTTCAAAGAAAAAGTTTGAATATTAGTAGGTTGGTCTGCATTTGTAAACTGGTACTGTAGTGGTTATTTAAGACACGTGGAACAAACGGGTATAATGCTGAAGGAGACACATCAGGCACTGCAAACACAGTTAGAAACAAAGGGAGAAGGAAGGAAATGAAATATACCACATATAGGGAGGAACTAATGTAGGCCTATATGTGGCTACATTAAAAAATTAGTTTGTGTCATGCATACCATCATGTTATTCAAGAGCCTGCCAATGGGAAAGTTAAAAGCATAAGGTCCAAGGTTTTCTACATCACTAATGAGACTTTACATAATCAAAGGTTTTCTTTTTGCCTACTTCATGCTGGAAATCAGGTATGTCACATCTTTAATTCTAGCTCCAGGAATGCAGAAGAGGAAGGGCTGGGAATGGATGGGGCTTTCATGCATTTCAAGAGGGATTAAAACCTATTCAGATTGATTAGTAGGTAGACAGCGAAGGCGAGCTCTGACTGCTGGCTTCATTGCAGGGGAGACTGATGTTTTGTAGGGGGAATTGGTTGTTGGAGTAGGGCTGAGTGACTCAGAATGGACTCAGGTCAGGTTGGCAGATAATTGGATGAATGGTGGAAAACAATTTCAAGATGATGGGTGTCAACGTCGCTGAAGATAGATCATGGGTCCAACATATTGATGCAAATATTTTAAAAAAGCACAATGGCAGTTATATTTCATTTGGAGTTTGTGGAGATTTGGTATGTCACCAAAGACACTTACAAATTTCTACAGGTGTATCATGAAGAGCATTCCATTAATGCCCCTCCTCCCCTTCTTACCCCATTCCTTATTTATCTGTTTATCTATCTAGCCATCTAATAATTTATCATTTTCCCTTTTCTCTCTCTCTCTCTCTCTCTCTCTCTCTCTCTCTCTTTTCTCTCTTTGTCTCTAACAATCACTCCTTGCCTGTTCTCCATCTCCCTCTGGTGCTCCCCTCCCCCTTTCTTTCTCCCTAGGACTCCCGTCCTGTGATCCTTTCCCTTTTCCAGCTCTGTATCCCTTTTGCCAATCAACTTTCCTGCTCTTAGCTTCACCCCTCCTCCTCCGGTCTTCTCTTATCATTTCAGATTTTCCCCTCCCCTACTTTCAAATCTCTTACTATCCCTTCTTTCAGTTAGTCCTGACGAAGGGTCTCAGCCCGAAACGTCAACTGTATTTCTTCCTATAGATGCTGCCTGGCCTGCTGCATTCCACCAGCATTTTGTGTGTGTTGCTTGAAGAGCATTCTAACTGCTTGCATCAACATCTGCTATGCACAGGATTAGAACAAGCTGCAAAAGGTTGTGAACTCAGCCAACTTATTAAAGACATTAACCTCACCGCTATTGAGAACACCTTCAAAAGACGATGCCTCAAATAGGCGGCATCCATCATTAAGACCCCCATCACCCAGGGCATGTCCTCTTCTCATTGCTACCATCAGGAAGGAGTTGTGGGAACCTGAAAATGCACACTCAGTATTTCAGGAACAACTTCTTCCCCTCTGCCATCAGATTTCTGAATGGATAACGAACCCATGAAAGCCACCTCACTATTTTTGCTCTCTTTTTGCACTACTTAATTTAATTTTTTGTATATATTTCTTACTGTAATTTTATAGTTTTTAAATTAGTAGGTATTGCTGGCACAAAACAACAAAATTTCATGATGTATGTCAATGCTATTAAACCTGGTTCTAAGTGGTATGGAATTAGGTGGTCAGAGCAACAGAGAGTTAATTAGGGAAGATATGGGTCAGGGCGACTTTAAGGAAGTAGTATAGAGATTCAAACCAGGAATTGGGTGACAGTAGAGGACCCAAGACAAGCCAAGCTCCTTAGATCAAGGAGAATTATCTGAGGCCAATTCCAAGCCTTTATGAAATGCTGAATGGAGCATCTCAAGGCTGTGTGAATAGAAAGCAGAGAAGGTAGCATTCAGATGTTAATGCGCACCTTTGGATACCATTATGTTTATTTAGACTTCTCTATTTATGTGCATTAGATGCACAGATGATTCCAAAGGAAAACTGCAGGTCCCGCATCTCTCGATAGTCCCTCACTTTCTACTGTTTAATGCCATTCCTCACAAAAAATTTGATTTCAGTTCACAGGTAATGTTGACAGTTGACCTTTGGGCAATGTTAGGTAATATTAATATCGACTGAACATTCACTCTAAATAGTTAAAGGCTGGTGACGTATCTTTTAAAAATAACCGGCCACAAATTTCAATCATGATGCAGAAGAACAAATACTACAATGTTCAAAATAAGCATTTTGAGCCCTTAATAACCCAGTACACATAATAGCGTACACCTTGTGCATTTCATAGGGAGACAAATGAAGAAAGACATATTCAGACTGTAATATCTTATGGGCATTGAAAACTTTTGTTAATTCCAAACCTCATGCTGTTTCATAATTACCACAAAGGCTTTTCTCTTACCCCTGTATCCGTTGATATGACTGGGAAGGCAAGTGTCGGCATTAGCAGGTACTGCAGGAGGCTGAGGACTCTTTGTCCAGCTGCAAGCACTCCATGACCTTGATATAGATATCCAACCCAGAGAACCTACAGTGCAACCAGACATACAATCATGAACCATCCAAGCGAGGTGGTGATGAGATAAGCACTGCAAACTAGGAGTAGATAATGACAACAGAAAACAAAACTAAAAATGAATTAAGGTATCCAATCAATTTTAAATGTCCTAAACATCCACCCTATTCTAAATTATTAAGTTATATTCAAATTGCAATGTGCCTAGTGTGTAAAATGAAAAATAGCCACTAGTGGAAAAGGCGGCATTTTTAAAGGGTGGGACAGAGACACACATTGGAGGCAAAGCAGCAGACCTCCATACCACCATATCAAGCAATCCTGAGCACTCTGCGTGCAGAATGTTACCCTTTCTGTAATTCCTTATTATTTAATCTTGAAGACATCAAAAAAGTGCTGTTTAGAAAAACGGTTATGAGCATGTGTTGTCCTCACCACAGGGAACAATAGCTGAGGGTAGATTTTTCATTTAGTAGTTGAGGGTAGATTTTTCCATTCATTTGAATGGGGCTTGCCATGATTTTTGCTGACTGATCATGAAGGACTAGTTCGGACCTGTGATGGGTAGTGAGTGAAGCAGAACAAATATGCCTGAACTCCCTGGTCTACTGCCAGCGGTGAAAATGACCTCTGCAAAGTACATATGCAGATAAAGCCCTGTATCTTTTATCACTGCAGTGAAAGAAGTTGTCATCAACAATGAAATTAGCTTCAAATTGCTCACCGATATATCAGATTTCTGTCTCAAAACTCTGGTTTCGCTGTGACAGAAACCTGGATTCAATTACGACCTTGGGTAAAATCTGTGCAGAGTTGCATGTTCTCCTTGTTATTTCAATTTCCTTCCACAGGTTGCTAGGTTAATTTGCCGATTAAATTCCCCCAGGTGAGAGATAGAATCTAAGGTTAGCTGATGTGTAAGTGAGGATTAATGTTGGAAAAGTGTAAAAGAGCAGTTGATAATTGGCATGTATTTGTTGGACTGAAGGTCCTGGTCTCTATGATTTCAATATGTATTGTACCTGCTCAAAAACATCGGGCAGTAATGTCAGGCACCCAAACTGAAAGCTAGTTTATTCATCAGCAATGATTTTCTGCTACTTGGTTAATTTATCAAGGGAGAAGTCCCTAAAAAAAAGGAACAACTTAATCATGTTTAATTGCTAGGCAAAGAAGCAATATTCTGCCAGTGGATTGAGCATGGACAAATTTAAAACACTAAAAATAATTTGTCCCATTTCAGTGGGGGGAAGAGGGGTAGGGAATTTTTAGCACGAGAAGGTGAGAAATGCCCAGATTACACCTTGAAATAATAACTGGATGATGCATAAAGCAGATTACATAAATATAAGTCTATAAAACATAGGAACAGAGTTAGGCCATTCAGCTCATAGAGACTGCTCTGCCAGTTCATCATGGCCAATCCATTTCTCTCAACAGCATGGGAACAAGCTATTCAGCGTGTTTTTTGTTGCTCCATTTCACTCTTCCTATCATTATGTAACTATCAACTTATCTCTCTTCCCACGGTGTTTGTATCTTATTCAATTACTTCCTGGGTAGCTTGGTAGCAACTTCATATTCTCACCACTATCTGGGTAAAACAGTTTTTTTTAAATACCTATTTGACTGCCTGGTGATGTTTCTTTTTCTTACGGCTCATAGCTTTGCTCTTAGGCGCAGTAGTGTAGTGGTTAGCACAATGCTTTACACTACAGACGACCCATGTTCTGATTACGGCCACTGCCTATAAGGAGTTTATACATTCTCCCTGTGACCATGTGGGCTTTGTCTGGGTGCTCCAGTTTCCTCCTACAGTCCGAACACATACCCATTAGTATATTAACTGGTCATTGTAAGTTGTCCCATGATTAGACTTGGATTAAAACAAGGGATTGCTGGGTGGCGTGGCTCAAAGTACTGGAAGGTCCAATTCTGTGCTGTATCTCAAAAAATTCTTTTCAAAAATGGAAACTCATTCAAGAAGAGTGACTACTTGGTCAATACTTTCACAGCTTTGTTAGATGAAGGATCTAGATAGTGTGCACTAATTGCCTAGAGCAACTGGGCAATAGAGTCAGTATGGATAAGGTGGACCAAAGCCGTATTTCTATGCTCTTGCCTCTATGACAGTGACTTAAATCCACTTGTTTGCAGTAGAGGACAGCATAAAGCTATGCATTAATAGGGAAGTAGGCCTAGAGCCAGAACGAGGTCCTTAGCAGAGGAAACACAACAGTGCTGGAGAGAGTTCTCATTGAAGGGTAGCCATACTGTCTGTCTGTATTTCTTTCTCGTTGCTGAGCAGCAACAGAGTTGCTTATGCTACACACACAAAATGCCGGAGGAACTCAGCAGGCAAGACGGTGTCTATGAAAACGAGTAACCAGTCAACATTTCAGGCCAAGACATTTCATCAGATCTAATGAAGCATCTTGGCCTGAAACATTGACTGTCTACTCTTTTCCATAGATGCTGCCTGGCCTCCTGCATTCCTCCAGCATCTTGTGTGCGTTGCTTGGATTTCCAGCATCTGCAGATCTTCTCATCCTCGAGCTGTTAATGCTGGCAGGTTTATACTGGTGAATTGTAATAATTTATAAATACTCAAGATATTTAAAATCTGTTAAAAATTTAAATATTGACATTTCAAAATACTTAACAAGGATTCTAAATCAAAACACGAGTAAACAATTAAATACATTTAAAACTATATTTTTTAAAAAATTGCTAGTTACCTGAGATTTATACCTGTCTCTTATCCCTCTCTCTCTAAAGCAGGAGTTCCCAACCTGGGGTTCACAGACCCCTTGCTTAATGGTATTTGTCCATGGCATAAAAAGACAATAGACAATAGGTGCAGGAGTAGGCCATTCAGCCCTTTGAGCCAGCTCCACCATTCAATGTGATCATGGCTGATCATCCACAATCAATACCCCGTTCCTGCCTTCTCCCCTTCAAAGAGTTTGGAACCCCTGCTCGAAAGCAAAACTGCCTCCATATTGGGACTGGCCTGTGGCAGGTTCAATAACAACCCCTGAGTAATGACAGAGGTAATACTGAAATTTTGGATTTCCATCTTTGCACGTGCATATATGGAATACCCTTGCTGATCACAATTATGAGTAAATGCCACAGAACTGCTCTGGCTTTGAAAAATTTGTGCCACTGTGCTGGATTTGGGTGTACAAGGGGAAACTAAGAAATTTACAGAAAAGAAATTTGCAAGGATTGTGAACAATGAAGACGATAATGGTAGGCTTTGGGAGGACATTGATGAGGTGGTCGAATTGGTGGAGGAAATTCAACACCGATAAATGTGATCGTGTATTTTGATTTAAAGTAAAACAAGGAGTGGCAATATATTATAAATGGGATGTCCATAAAAAAAACCTACAGCTAGAGAGACTGGTATGTGTGGTTGGAAAAGGCTAAAGGAAGAATTTCAGTTGCTTTGAAGGTGGTAGAGCGGGTTAAAAAACAACTGAAAATGTATATGGGGTCCTGTGGTTATGCCTTTAGGAGATAGGGGTGATAACAACAGGGACATTGTTAGAGATCTAAATAAAACACTGCTTTGGCTACACCTGGGACACAGAGTCGAGCGCTGGTCACCTCATAGCAGAAAAGATAAAAAAACTTTAGAAAGGATCTATTGAGGGTTTTAACATATAGGAAAAGGCTGGAGATACTGGAAGAAAGGAATCTCAAATAAAATGTGTTGAAGAAGATCAAAATTAGGAGGTGTCTAGATAGAATGCTAGAGGAGGAAAAGATGTGAAAATTTAAAACAATAAACTGTAGGCAACCTGAGGATATTACTTTTTGCAGCCAGTTATTTGGGCCTGGTTAGAGATAGATTAAATACAGACTTTCAAAGAGAATAAGAATTGCAGAACTGCTGGGAGAGGGTGAGAGAGTGTGACCAGCTGCATTTATCTTGGAGAGATAGCCCAGGCTTGAAGGGATGAATGGCCTCTTTCTGTGCTGTTACCATTCCTTGATTCTGTGAAATGAAACATTCATTATCCTCATCTGACTACAATTAGAAGAAATGAATTGAGTCAGTATTTTTTCTGCCAATAAATTGTTGTTGACCCTCAACATGCCAAAGGAAGTGATTTCCTCCACACCCAAATGACTTTTAGAAGCAAAAACAAAGTGGAGGAAGGACTCAGCAGGTCAGCCAGATCTGAGGAGGCAGAGAGATGGCCATCATTTCAGATTGAAGTCCTGCATCTTGTAGGATCTGGATCTGAAATGTCAATCATCCCTCTAGCTTCACAGATGCTTCCTGATCTACTAAATCCCTCTACCAGTTTGTGTTTTTTGCTTCAGATTACAGACAACATCTGTTGTATCTCCAAGTGATTTTTTGATCATTTTACCATTTCCCTTGATCATCCAACTGGAAGGCATGACAATAACCTCAGTATACCAGGCTTCCAACTTATTAACTTACTCCGTGGAGCCTGGCATGGCTACTGCTCTTGCCCAGAGACAAGTGAGACAGAGGGGTTAAGGTTAGAGGTTAAAATAGGGAAATGAAAAGAAGGAAAGATGGGAAATGGAACGAGGTAAATTGTAACAACTTTGAAAATATTGAATGACATTGAATTTAAAAAATCCCGAAGACAGAATTTATCTCTTTCCATCAAAACAGTTGACAAAGGACAAGATTGGGAAGTGGATATCAGAAATAACAAAAATGAGTCACCTTTAGATATTCACAGTCCACAATAGTACTGTAACAAGGAACTGCAGATCATATTGTGTCAATCAGCTTCCTCTGCTTTCATGTTTCTTTTCCCTAAAAATGCCATGCTCTTAAGATTCCCAAACAATGTTAAATACAATAGATTCCGGTTAATTGGGCTATTGGTTAATCAGGGCAGCCAGTTATTTGGGACAACTATTAAAGTACAAAAACTAATTGAGGAAAATTGCTGGGATTCCCTTTGCTTAATTGGGCCAGGACACTATTATCAAACAGGTTCCAACTAGCATCAGTTGCATGCACTTGTGTGGCCACTAGACACTACCCAAAAGAGCAAGCACTTTTTAAATAACATCAGTTGTGTGCATTCATATTCAAAAAGCAGTTATTTTTTCACTGATAAATGCGGACAAATAAGCAGTAAGATCATTTTGAATTGTTTTGTTCACTACAGTTTCAAGCATTCAGGCTGAGAAATGCCAGAAATATCTGGGAGTGAAAAATGAAATAATATCACTACTTCAAGAAGTTAAGAACTACAAAGAATTTGAAGGTATTGACATCATTTTGAATTTTACAATGAAAATGAAGATTTGAAGGATGCTATCATTGATAGCATTGTATGAAGGCAGTCAATTATTTGCACATGCTGATGTTTCTTGTGTACTCTGGATGAATTCCTTTGTCAATAAATATTTGGAACTAATGCACAGTTTTATACTACTGTAGTACTATTGGTGGTGTTTTAATTTGTTCTGTATTTAATTTAAATGCATGATTTGTTACTTAGTTTGTCTTTTTTATATTTTTTAAACTATTTCCATGAAACTTCAGCTAATACGGAAGCTGCTTAATTGGGCCAAAATGTACTGGTCTTGATGCATCCCAATTAACCTGAACATATTGTTTCCAACAATCCAAAATCACTCCCTTATTTGTAATAATTATGAAACCTATTCTCTCTCTATGGGGCTTTTTCTTTTATTGGCTGTTGGTATCATTTCTGCTCATTCCCAGTAACTTGAGCTATTGCTTATTAATGAAATCAGATTTGTTCTTACCTCACTATTAGTGCTTGCAGCAATCCTAAGTGATATTTGTACGTTAATTCTTCATATTTATTAAAGCCATTGTTATTCTCAATGGCCTCCTGCATTTCTACATCTTTGTCAGTGACTATCATCCATTCCTGTGATTTTAGTGCTATTTGCCTGTGATTAGTTCTCCAGGATTTTTTTTTAAGGCTGCTTGCTTTGAATATCATGGCCTTCATAAAGGTTGCCAGGCAACAATGCAGCATCCAGGATACTGCCCTACTGCCTATAATCCATGTAAGGTACGAGATATTTCAGAAATGTAATCAATATGAGCCACTAAACTGTATTTATATTGAACCCCAACCCTCCTGCCTCACCACCTCTCACCTTTCACCTTCACACAGTGCACCACACCATGGATTTATTACTAACATAGTAATATCAAACTGACAGCTGTATCTGGCATCATGCGTTGTGACAGAAAAATCTTTGAACATTATTCCTGCCCAAAGCCTTACCAGAATCTGGAACATTACACAGAAGAGAACAGTGAAGCTCACTCTCAGGCAGACTCTCCTCATCCAACTCCACCGATTTTCCTTTCTAAGCTGCAAGGAACTCTGGGATTTTTCTGGGTTGTCCATTACTTCCTCCTGGGGGCTGCAGTGGGTCTGAACCCTCATCATCCTTGTTTTCTAGCCGTGCTTCAGGAGGACCTGCAAACATGAAGAAGAGGACTTTGAAGTCAGAAGTTAATCAGGATTCACCCAGAGTGACCAGCTGCTCCCCACACTCGATGTGATGGCTCGTCCTTTACGGCTGTTAGTGATGGCTCAGTCCCAAGTAACAGATGCAAGGCTGTGTTCAATTGTCATGGTTAATTTATTGAGTGCTGCTGCTGCTTCCTTTGGAGACAAAAAAATGAACCCACACATGAGTGGGAGGACTACGCAATTGAGGAGTAATGGAAAATTTTACACCAAGGTAAAGGCAGACAGCCAATGATGAGTAGAAATGATGGAGATTGTAGAGAAAAAGATGAGTGAGAGATACTGAAAGAGGGAAAGCAAAATACCTACAGAGGCATTCAAAGCAAAGGTAGATGTTAAAATATCGACCTAGGGAATGTCAGATTTGTACAAAAGCAAGGAATCAACCATAAGCAGAAAGAAAGACAGAAACATGCATGAGAGAGAGAGAGAGAGAGAGAGAGAGAGAGAGAGAGAGAGAGAGAGAGAAACAATAGAAATCAAGAGAGGTAACATAATCCTAAGCATGATGTTAATAACTGTGTCAATGTTTCGAGTGCACCGAGGATTTTGTTTGGCTGCCCTGGCATTCTGATTTACTCTTGACATTTGACACCTGCATTCGTTGCTAATGCTGAACAGGCTTCCGAATGCACGGCAGCTTGAAGAAGCTTTCAGGCAAGGACTTCTTTAAATGGTAATTTAAAGAGATCCAGCAGCATTTTAAATGATAATATCTGAGTGCATTGTAACGGAAGGGTTTGAGGAACAAAATACCTGCACATTCCTGCTTTTGCCTGTTGAATTACCACATTCCCTGCAATCATTCAAAATACTGTCCAGTGATAAGCATGTTAAACCCACTCCCCTCCTCCCCCAGCAACTAGAGAATCTGCAGCAAATGGATGTCGAACATATTTGAAGAAAGGGTAAGGACACAAACCATCTCCCAACACAGGTAGCTGCCCTGATTGTGCATTGTCTTAAAATATTTCCAAAGCCCCAGCTGTCACTGTTCCGTTAGAAGCGAATGGAAGAAGAGATTTAGTTTCCTGGTTCCATTCATGATGCTTCAACTTGCAACTTCAATTAAAATCATATGGAGTAGGATAGAGGAAATCATCTGTGTGTTGAAACCTTTTTCACTGCCTAGATCATGGAAAGATAAACACACTGACATCCCTACCCCCCAGCTGTGCCAACTTTATTTATTAATTGGGATAGAGCACAAAATAGGCCCTTCCAGCCCTTCAAGCCATGCTGCCCAGCAACCTCAAATTTAATCCTAGCTTAACCATGGGACAATTTACAACGACCAATTAACCCACCAACCGGTACGTCATAGGACTGTAGGAGGAAACCCACTCGGTCATGGGGAGAATGTACAAACTCCTTACGACAAACTTGTCACAAATGAAAGAGTGTCACTGAATGTCAGGCAATCTATTTCAACCATCTTCAATGGCTCAATAGTTGGCAATATACTGTACTGCATATGCAGTATGAGATGTGGGTTTAGGATCTAAAGGCACGCTATATGTGCCCGGGTGTACTGAAGCACATGACGGCTGGGCATACAGTATGTTCTGCTAATGAGATATTTGGGAGGTGAGTGATTGAGGAAAGTGAGACCTGAGAATACTGCTGCACTTGGTAAGGATATGTCATTTGATGCCGCATTCGCTGACCTTGGCCACCTGTGTGAGCTAATTCATCTCCCTGCATCAATCACTGCATTTAGGCGTGACTTGTGGCATTAATTTCCATGCTAGCTTTCCCTGCCTTTGAACATCTCTCTAAAGGGTGCTGTGTCCCCTTGTGGAAAGAAGTTATTTTCTTTCTATCTGCACTACACAGGTGTCTACTACACAGTATCTGTAAACCTTGGAACTATTGTTCCTCCAGCTGAGGCTTTCTTGTTCTGAATTTCAGTCAGCATTTTCCCCAGCCAGACTTCAACTGTCCTTTGAACACCACAGGCTAGTATTTTCAGAATAAACTCACTTCAACCCTGCTAGTCACTCAAAGTGTCAGCTTCTTCCAAATGCACTCAAGTAATAGACAACACTAAGTTAGGATGCTTCACACATTACAATTAAAAGGCACATCTTAATTGTGAATCTTAATTCCTTCAATTATTTTCAAGCAGATTTAAGCTCGTGAACATTTGCTTCAAGTAATCACTTTTCACTGTGACAGCTCAGAAAAAGAATATATTCACCCTGCTACCTCAAAGCGGGTTAACACACCAAATTCTACAATATAACCTTTCTGCAGCTTCCTCTTAGAAAGTCTAATAAAGTCAAGGGCAATTCACTCTTGTTCTGGACAGTTCTGAGGTAGCTAACAAAGCCAATGTGGCAATTGTAAGCTCTTTCATGGATAAGGTAAGTAATGACCATTAGGGAAGATGGGTGGGCCATTTGTGATGTAATCTATAGCCAGCTTGCACTGGGTCTCCTGCATGTGTCTTCCCCAATAGACCTTCCCAAGTGAGAGCAGGGATGCTGCTTTCAGGGAGCACATCCTTGAATCTTTTTTCTCTCCACCTGGTAACCCCTCTGGTGACAGAGCTTGCAATGGTGTGAATGTTTTGGGAGTTTGGTGCCAGGCAAGCGAACAATGTGGACCACTCAATATAACAAATTGAGTGTAATTAAATCCTCAGTGTGAGGGATGTTGGGCTGGAGGTGGATACTGTCATTGTTTTGTTTGTCGTTGAATTTGGAAGAACTTACAGAGTGGTATTTGCAGCAATCGTTACTGCCAACTTGATCATGAGTTTTGTGCCAGCTCTGAAGTTTTCATTTTTGAGTATAGTTTTACTCAACAGTTGAAAGGCACTGGTATACTAAAAATAGTAGTGAATTTCACCGTCATTGTTTCCTTGTTCTATATGGACCTTATACTCAACAGCCCCAAGACATTGGTCTTCTGTTACACCACATTGTCCTCCAATAATAAAAATTCACAGCAAGACCTTGGGAAATATGGTAACCCTGCTTCCTATGCCTTTGCACGAGGGGATATAGTTTTAATGTGCTTGGGAACAGGTACAGAGGGGATGTCAGGGTAAGTTTTCCACACAGAGTGGTGGGTGCATGGAATGCACTTCCAGCAACGTTGATGGAGGCAGATACAACAGGATCTTTTAAGAGACTCTTAGATAGGTACATGGAGCTTAGAAAATTAGAGGGCTAGCTGCTAGGGAAATTTCTAGCAGTTTCTAGAGTAGGTTACATGGTTGGCACAACATTGTGGGCAAAGGACCTGTAATGTGCTGTAAGTTTCTATGTTCTATGTTCTTAGCAGACATTGATGATGTAATAATTATTAATTTATTGAGCCACACGAGCAGTACTCGTATGTTAAAATAGGTGTTGCTAAAACTCAGTACACTTCAAGACTGTTCTGTTTGCGGTGCTAAATGTTAAAAGAAATAAGGGAGCAGACATGCACTGCAGAAATATGAAGCATGTACTTTGCGAGACAAAGATTAGTTTGATTGGATGTGATAGCATTTAGAGTGAAGGAATGGAGGAAAAGAGGGAAGAGGCTTTCTCTAAGATTAGGGATATTGCAGATATGCTCCTCTCATGTTTTACTTTACTAAAGTTCCTGTAGACAAACCCTCATTATGTACTTCCAGATATAAAGCCAGGTCTCCTCTGAAATATTCTCTTCTGTCACACTGTGTGTGTTTTCTCTGGCCTCCTTCCTTCTGTCCTATCTAAGGCTTTGTGGTCACAATTGAAACGATTTAACAGATGGAGCTTGATAAGCGTATTGTAGCATCTCTGCAGAATAGTACTCTTGTATTTGAGTCAAGATATCTAATTTATTTTAATTGTCAATCACCTTACCTTATTTTGAAAGTAAAAATGTATTTTAATGACGCTTTTCTAATTCAAAGATCAATCTATTTTGCTTTTTCACTTTTTCTGTTTTATAACAGAAAATTCTGTTCCCCAATTATTTACCTGCGGATCAGTTTTACATCCTGTCTCTATTCCCTTCTTTATTATTTAACAAATTATATGTTTAGCAAGTTTATAAGTAATTTGATATTTACTCGACTTATAGGTGTTAGAAATGATATGAGTTGCGGCATTGGCCAGTAAAACAACACAGCTGCTGCCAGACTAACCTCTTCCTGTCATTGCGTTTTAACCATTTGGATTAATTAAGTCTTTCGTATGAAACTTGGCTAATTATTTTGCTCAAATAAAGATAACATGAATGGATATCTTTGTTTGTATTGCCTTGAGTTTATGCAACATCATCACACCCTTGATACAAGCTTGCCCATTCAAATTTTTTTTCAATTCACCCTGGGCATGAGTAACACTTAAGTTGTAAAAGTAAACTTAGACTTGCTAGGCCAGTGAATTTTAAGTGTGTTAGATGTATGGTTTTACCAACAGCACCTAGTCGAATTCCATTCCATGAGATTTGATGGATTCTACAGCAGGCTTGTGATTAATAAAGGTAAGTTATTGTTCAGCTTGTAAGAACAAAAGTCTTTCACAATGTATTTTACTCTGTCACTTGCACACAATCTGCAGTTTGCCACTTTATTTATGGTGGCCTCTTTCTTCTTAATAATGCTGTTTTGCTTTTTTGTTAACATTAGACTAATGGTTAGATTAGGATATGTTCCAGTACAGCTGCTTCAACCTTATAGAACCTCTATAGTGATGAAACATTTCCCAACAAATTCCTTTCCTCTCTCTTCACAAACTATAAGATCATAGAATTTGGTAAAGAGTAAAACTGTTGCTGCTATTTTCTTGCCTCTAATATTTTCCTAATTGCTTCATGACCATTGTGGTATACTAATAAAACGTGCACACTAACTCCTTTGATCCTTACCTTTTAGAATTAACCATGAGTTTATGTTCCTTTGTTAACTATTGACTGATTAGGTATTGATGGTCTGAAGACCTTATGAACGATTCCTTACAGAGATAACTGGTGAATAGATTGGAGCCTGCTACATCACAAACAAACCAGTGAAATTTCCGAGGTCTTGTTGGACAACAAGGCATAGAAATTGCATTAAGTATTTTGTTCATTTTCCTTTGACTTATTTTAACTAATCATTTGCTCTAGTCTTCCTCAAACTGTTATATAATCTTGGGCATTGTGCAACATTCTCAGCTGCACTAAATTCGACTGTACAAGGAGTGATTGATAAGTTCATGGCCTAAGGTAGATGGAGTCAATTTTAGAAAACCTAGCACATTTATTTTTCAACATAGTCCCCTCCTACATTTACACATTTAGTCCAGCGGTTGTGGAGCATATGGATCTTGGACCTCCAGAAAGTGTCCACAGCAGGGGTGATTGATAAGTTTGTGGCCTAGGGTAGAAGGAGATGAGTTATTATCTTCAAACTTTCTGCATAATCACTCAAAGTTGACCTGCATGTGCATATAATGAGAGCTGTATAACTGATCTCCTTCTACGTTAGGCCACAAATTTATCAATCACCTGTCTGCAGACACTTTCTGGAGGTCCAAGATCCATATGCTCCATGACTGCTGGACTAAGTATGTAAATGTAGGAGGGGACTATGTTGAAAAATAAATGTGCTAGGTTTTCTAAAATTGAATCCTTCTACCTTAGGCCACGAACATATCAATCACCGCTTGTACTTTGTCTCTTATTCTAATTGTTTTCTTTAAACCTTTTAATTCTTCATTGCAAAGTTCTATAACACAACATTCAAAATAATACCAACAGCTTCATACTTTTATCTTCAATTTCCATGGATTAATTTCAGCAAGTAGGCTAATCAATACTTAATATTACTAATAACTAATCAAATTTTATAAATTTAAGCCTAGAAATTTGTCCATCAAGTGCCTGATTTTTTGTGCAGTACTAAGACCCACATTTCTAAAAGCTAATTTATTGATGATGAACAAAAGTTAGCCACCCTTTGAGTTATCAAGTTATACAGCATGAAGTTAAGTCCTTCAACCCACCAAGTCCTTGCCAACTATCATATGGTGACATATAGGTACTGTGCTTTGATAATAAAATTTACTTTGAACTAATCCTATAACAATCCCATTTTGATTCACCTCACAGTCTCATTGGCTTCCCACTGATCCTACCACTCAAGTGCACACTAAGGAAACTTTACAGTGGTCAATTACCTCAGGAAAAGGAAGCACCTGGAGGAAATCGACATGATGATAGGAAGAGCATGCAAACTGCACTTGATAGCACCCAAGGTCAGGAATGAATCTGGGTCTCCAGTGAAGCTGAGGTAGCAGTTCTACTAGCTAAACAAGCTGCACTTCTTGTCTGATTTTTGCTGCAGCATGAAACAAATATTTGAAAGCAGAACGCTGCAGAAGCTGGAAACATTAAGTGAGAATATTGAGGATGCACTGAATGCAAAGATACAGCAAAAGAAAATGAGCTAGATATCCCTACATTGGATAAAGCACAAGAGATTTCAAGAGCTTGTAAGCCTTGAGGGGTTTACAGAAAAATTAAGGACGAATCTCAGATAAGATCTGAACGCGAGGCTGAAAATTTTAATAATAGGTATTCCTGACTTGGAGGCCCTGAGGGTGAGCCCAGACAGTGGAACTGATGAAAAAATGTTTCACCAGAAATTACAGAAATTTTATTTTATTTATTTTTCTTTTTCTTATCTTATTTTAATGCTATAATTAACTTGTAAGACTGTAAGGTGTTTTTGATTCAGTTTATTACTTTTAATTTTATTTTGACCTTGTTTAACTGTCTGCAAATTTGACTTGTTTTTAAATGTCTCTGCTGGTCTGTTGTGGTGCTTCCAAATCTCTCATACTAAGAGCTAGTAGATGTTGGCGGCTCATTCCATTTTTAAGGATGGCAGCCAGTTACTGAGGGTCAGCTAACTCATTTGTTTGCATCAGAGTTGGATTAGTACAGACAGACTGGATTACAGGAGCAACACAGAATAATACTGAGGAACTCAACCAGTTAGGCAGCATCTGTAAAGAAAACGGACAGTTGACATTTTGGATTGAGACCCTTCATCTGGACTGAAAAGAAAGAGGGGAGATAACCAGTATATAAATGTGGAGGGAAGGAGCTGGCAGGTGATACATGGAGTAGGATGAGCAGGGTGGGATGAACGGGCAGCAGGAATGATGTCAGAAGCTGGGAGATGCATTGCCCCAGATTCCAGCATCTGCAGTTATCTTGTGTCTCCAAGATTGCAGAAAGCAACTTCAGGCAGTGTAGTACAATCGCATGCAGTCCAATCCAGCCCAGTAGTTTGAAAACAAATGGAAACAAAAGGGATAATCAAAAACTATGCTTAGATAGTATAGATAAAAGAAGACTGCAACTTATTAAAGTAATTAATCAAAGAATGAAAAATGTGGCAAGAATACAGAGTATGTGTAAAACAATTACAATGAAAT
Source organism: Hypanus sabinus (assembly GCF_030144855.1). NCBI lineage: Eukaryota > Metazoa > Chordata > Chondrichthyes > Myliobatiformes > Dasyatidae > Hypanus > Hypanus sabinus. Next base: position 127,131,354 of record NC_082712.1, read on the forward strand.
TCAAGAACAAATTTAGTTTTACAGATGTAACTTGAAAGCCATTAACAAAACATGTCTAGGAACAAAACATACAAAGTAATAAGGTATAAGGAAATACTGGAGAAGTGTTAGAGGGAAGAAAATGTTATGAAAATAAGAATGGCATATTGCTGCAACTGTATAAAATTTAGCTAGGCCACATTGGAAGTGACAGGAAGGATGCGGAGGCACTAGGTTCACCTTGACATTGACTGTGTTAGACAGTATTGGCAAAAGGGAGAGATTGGAGCCAATGCACGCAAAATGCTGGAGGGACTCAGCAGGTCTGGCAGTATCTATGGAAAGGAATAAACAGTCAACGTGTCAGACTGAAAAGAAAAGGGGAAGATGCCAGAATAAAAAAAAGAGTGGGGGGGGGGCAGGATTCTTAAAACGTGATAGGTGAAGCCAAATGGGTTGGAAAGTTAAAGAGCTGGAAAAGGAGGAATGTGATAGCAGAGGAGAGTGGACAATAGGAAAAGGGGAAGAAGGAGAGGATCCAGGGGAGGTGATGGGCAGGTGAGATGAGGTAAGGGGCTACAGTGTGCAATAGAAGGAGGAGAAAGAGATGATCATGGCAAAAATGAGGCCATCAGGGCCAGGGAATTGGAAGCCACTAAGGAGATCAAGAGCATGAGAAGTATCACGGTTGCTGAGCACATGAGAAGTGTTATGGATAGGAGAGTTTGGACAACCTTAGATTGACTTTTACTGGAACACTGGAGACTCAGAGACATGACAGAAGTATATAAAATTATGAGAAGCATAGATAGAGTCTTTCTCCCAAGGTTTACAATGTCAAATACTAGAAGGCATAGGAGGTGTGAGAGAGGAAGTTTAAAGGAGACATAGGAGGCATTTAGGTAGGAGCCTGGAACGTGGTGGAAGCAGATAAATTAGCAACTCTAAAGGTAATTTAAACATCCACATGAAATGTCAGGGAATGGGGGCGGGGTACAACCCATGTACAATCAGATGTGCAGATTAAATTGGCATCATAGTTAGCTTATAGTTCATGGGTCACATGGCCTTTTCCTGCGCTGTACTGTTCTACGTTCATGCTTGCATGTAACAATCTTGTTAGCAGTTTCAAATGATAGAATATATGAATATTGTACTCAGACAACTACATAATAAAGGTGGAATGGATTTAAATGTAGGAAGCAGCAGTGAGCCGAATATCGTTAAAAGATGAATTGTGCATAAGCATTTATCTAAAATTATCTCAAGATGCAAAAACATAAAATTATGGGAAGAACTCAACAAGTCAACCAAAAGGACACACACTAAATCCTGAAGGAACTTAGCAGGTCAAGCAGCATCTGTAGAAGTGAATTAACAGTCCACAATTTGGGCCAAAATCCTTCCTCAGGAATGAAAAGGAAGGGGGAAGATGCCAGAATAAAAAGGTGAGATAGGGTAGGGGGAAAGAGGGCTAGCTAGAAGGTGATAGGTTAAGCCAAAAACAGGAGAAGATCTGCAGATGCTGGAAATCTAGAAAACACAAACAAAATGCTGGAGGAACTCAGCAGGCCAGGCTGCATCTATCAAAAAGTGTACAGTCGACATTTTGGACCAAAACCTTTCAGCAGGAATGAAGGAAGAAAGCCAGGTGGGTGGAAGGTAAAGGGCTGGAGAAGAAGGAATCTGATAGGAGAGGAGAGTGGACCAAAGGAGAAAGGGAAGGTGGAGAGGACCCAGGAGGACGTGATAGACAGGTGAGGAGAGGTAAAAGGCCAGAGTGGGAAATAGAAGAAGGGAGGAGGAGGGAATTTTTTTAATAAGGAGAAATCGATATTCATACCATCAGGTTAAAGGCACCCAGACAGAATATAAGATGTGCTCCTCCACTCTGAGGGTGGCTTTATTGTGGCACAAGAGATGGTGGGTCCGTGGTGGGTCTCATCAGCAAGAACAACGAGTCAGCTTACAGAGAGGAAGTGCAGCAGCTAACGGACTGGTGCAGAACCAACAACCTATCCCTGAATGTGAACAAAACAAAAGAGATGGTTGTTGACTTCAGGAGGGCATGGAGTGACCACTCCCCGCTGAACATCGACGGCTCCTCGGTAGAGATCGTTAAGAGCACCAAATTTCTTGGTGTTCATCTGGCGGAGAATCTCACCTGGTCCCTCAACACCAGCTCCATAGCAAAGAAAGCCCAGCAGCATCTCTACTTTCTGCAAAGGCTGAGGAAAGTCCATCTCCCACCCCACATCCTCAACACATTCTACAGAGGTTGTATTGAGAGCATCCTGTTGGACCAAAACCTTTCGGCAGGAATGAAGGAAGAAAGCCAGGTGGGTGGAAGGTAAAGGGCTGGAGAAGAAGGAATCTGATAGGAGAGGAGAGTGGACCAAAGGAGAAAGGGAAGGTGGAGAGGACCCAGGAGGACGTGATAGACAGGTGAGGAGAGGTAAAAGGCCAGAGTGGGAAATAGGCATCACTGCCTGGTTCGGAAATTGCACCATCTTGGATTGCAAGACCCTGCAGCAGATAGTGAGGTCAGCTGAGAAGATCATCAGGGTCTCTCGTCCCACCATTACGGATATTTACGCTACATGCTGCATCCGCAAAGCAAACAGCATTATGAAGGACCCCATGCTCCCAACATACAAACTCTTCTCCCTCCTGCCGTCTGGGAAAAGGCACCAGAGCATTTGCGCTCTCACGTCCAGACTATGTAACAGTTTCTTCCCCCAAGCTATCAAACACCTCAATACCCAGAGCCTGGACTGACACCTTACTGCCCTATTGTCTTGTTTATTATTTATTGTAATGCCTGCACAGTTTTGTGCACTTTATGCAGTCCTGGGTAGGTCTGTAGTCTAGTGCAGATTTTTTCTCTGTTTTTTTTTAAGTCTAGTTTTTGTACTGTGTCATGTAACACCATGGTCCTGAAAAACATTGTCTCATTTTTACTATGTACTGTACCAGCAGTTATGGTCAAAATGACAATAAAAGTGACTTGACTTGACTTGAAGAGGAGGCCATGGCCATCAAGCAGAATCTGCTTCAGGTTCAGATCCTGCATGGGATGGAGAGAGGAAGCAAAAGAAGTAGAAGTAAAAGGGGGTCATGAGTTAGAGACTGGTAGGTAATCAGAGGTGCCGGGGAGGGTGTGTGGGGATGGGAGCCAGATCGAGGGGGAGGGGAGTGCTGAGACAGATGGGCAGATAGAACCAAATTGTATAGAAAAGGTGAACCAAGAGTGAAGAAACCCAGCTGCTAGGTGTGTACGTGTGTGGTGGGCAGATGAAACCTGTTGGGGCGGGGAATGAGTTTAAGTAACAAGACTTCCAATGTCATGGATATCTCCTTATGCTACAGGGGAGGGTTTAAACTAGTGGTGGGGAGGGGGGAGAGAACTGAGTAGTGGCAAGTTATGGGATAAAGCAGCAAGCACTGAGAGCACGTTTAGTGATCAGGATAGCCAGGAGCACAGCAAAAGGTATCTATATTTACGGATTGGCTCTGGGCACTGGAATATTACAACCATAACCTAAACATGGCTGAGAAAAGTGTGTTTCATTGCTCCAAGATGCAGGTGCTACAGGTGTGACCAAGATACATGTGAGCAGGAGGGGTGCAGCCTTTCTGATAAGAGAGGGCTTGCCAGCAGTACTTAGAGATGACACTCCTGGTGATCATCCATGGTAGCCACATGGGTAGAGCTTAGAAACAAGAAGGGGAGAGTCCCCCTAGTACAGTTGCATTATAGGACTCCTCCCTCACTCCCCAATAGACTATATGAACTTGTGGAGCATCTGTGCAGAGAAACTGCTTATAGTTGTAAGAAAAAAGGGTTGTACTAGTGTGAGGTTTTAATATTGTCTGGTTTTGATTGGGTCACCCAAAGTGTTCAGGGCCTGGATGTGATGGAATTTGTCAAATGCATGAAAGAAAATCTTCCTGTGTCAATGTTTAGATGGCTGTCCTTGGGAGGGTGCAATACTGGAATGAGACAGGGCAATTAATTGAAATGGCATTCAGGGCGTACGTTGGCTCTAGCAACAATAAATCTATTAGTTTAAAGACAGTGATGGAAAAGGATAGGACCGGTCCACAGGTTAAAGTTCTAAACTGGAGCAGGGCTAATTTTGTGGAAATTAGGCAAGATCTAGCAGAAGTCAGCTGAGTGAGTCTGTTGAAGAGAAAGGAATGAGAGCAAGTGGGAGGCTTTTAAGAGCAAGTTAGCAAGAGTCCAGGGACAGTATGTTCCTGTTAGGGTGAAGGGTAAATCTGCCAAGTTTAGGAAACCTCAGATGATGAGAGATGTTGAGGCTGTGGTCAGGAAAGGAAAGAAGGAAGCATGCATTGGGTTTAGTAGATCAGGGATGAATGAATTCCTTGATAATTATTAAAAAGATTAAGAATACACTTGAGGGAAATCTGGGGGACAAAAAGATGGCATGAGATGGATGTGCCCAATAAGTTATTGAAAATCAGAAGTTTTGTAGCTATATTAAAAGTAAGAGATGATGAGGGAGTGAGATGGTTCCCTTAGTGATTAGCAGGATCGCTTACGTCTTGTATCATGGGAAATTGGCTGGATTTTTAACAAATATTTCCCCTCAGCATCTACTAAGGAGAACATTCATCCTTCCAAGAAGGAAATATTTGGAGCATTACAAAGCAATAAGGTGAATAAATACCCAAAGGCTGACCAAGGATAAACTCAAACCTAGAGAAGAAATTGTGGGAGCTCTTGCAGTGATATTTACTTCATCATTAACAAATGGTTAAGTTCCTGCAGACTGAAAAGTGGCTAATGTCATTCCATTATTTAGGAATGGAGGCAAAGACAAGGCAGGAAACTACAGGCCAGTCAGTAACTGTACAGATGACACTAAATTAGGAACATTGTTGATAGTGAAGAGGTTTATCATAGATTACAGCTTGATTGGTTAGGAAACTGGGCAGAAGAGTGGCCAATGGATTTCTACCTTGAGGTGACCTTCTAGGGAAAGCCAAAGTGATCAGGGCTCTGGCACTGAGTCTAGCTCTGTGGCTCAGGGGAGGAGAGCGGTGAAGAGAGTAGATTCAATAGGGGAGCAGGCTGGAAATTCTATGGACGTGACCACAGCTCTCAAACATTTACCAGAGCCTTGGAGAGAGGAAGAAGCAGATGGAATTTAGTTGGGGGAGTGGGAATGATGATGCTATTAGGCAGGAACATGAGAGCATAAATTTTGAAAGGATGTACTCAGGGAAATGCAAAATGGAAATGTGGAGATTGTTTAGGGAGCACTTGTGTGGAGTTCTGGATAAGTTTGTCCCATTGAGGCAAGGATAGGATGGTAGGGTGAGGGAACTATGGTTGACCAGAGATGTAGACTATCAAGTAAAGAAAAAGAAAGAAGCTTACATAAGATTTGGGAAACAAGGATTAGATAGGACTCTAGAGAGTAACAAGGTAACAAGAAAGGAGCTGAAGAATGAATGTAAGAGCTAGAAAGGGACATGAGAAGGCCTTGGAAGTAGGATTGAGGAAAACGCCACGACATTCTACACATATGTAAAGAACAGGAAAATAACTAGAGTGAGGGTAGGACTGATCAGGCTTAAAAGATGAAACAAGTGGTGTTCTGCATAGGTACATTCCAATGAGACAGGGAAAGGATGATAGGGTACAGGAACCGTGGTGTACAAAGGCTGTTGAAAATCTAGTCAAGAAGAAAAGCATGCGCAAGCTTCAAAAAACTACATAATGATGGAGATCTAGAAGATTATAAAGCTAGCAGGAAGGAGCTTAATAATGAAATTAGGAGAGCCAGAAAGGGCCATGAGAAGGCATTGGCGAGCAGGATTAAGGAAAAGCCCAAGGCATTCTACAAGTATGTGAAGAGCAAGAGGATGAGATGTGAGAGAATAGGACCAATCAAGTGTGACAGAGGAAAAGTGTGTATGGAACTGGAGGAGATAGCAGAGATACTTAATGAATACTTTGCTTTAGTATTCACCATGAGAAAGGATCTTGGTGATTGTAGGGATGACTTACAGCGGATTGTAAAGCTTGAGTATATAGACATTAAGAAAGAGGATGTGCTGGAGCTTTTGGAAAGCATGAAGTTGGTTAAATCACCAGGATTGGACAAGATATACCCCAGACCTCTATGGGAGGCACGTGAGGAGATTGCTGAGCCTCTGGCAATGAACTTTGCATCATCAATAGAGATAGATGAGGTTCTGGAGGATTGAAGGGTTGCAGATATTGTTCCCTTATTCAAGAAAGGGAGTTGAGACAGCCCAGGAAATTATAGACCAGTGAGTCTTACTTCAGTGGTTGGTATATTGGTGGAAAAGATCCTGAGAGGCAGGATTTATGAACATTTGGAGAGGCATAATATGATTAGGAATAGTCAACATGGCTTTGTCAAAGGCAGGCTGTGCCTTATGAGCCTGATTGAATTTTTTGAGGACATGACTAACCACATTGATGAAGGTAGTGCAGCAGGTGTAGCATATGGATTTCAGCAGAGTGTTTGATAAGGTACTCCATGCAAGGCTTATTGAGAAAGTAAGGAGGCATGGGATCCAAGGGGACATTGCTTTGTGGATCCAGAAATGGCTTGATCACAGAAGGCAAAGATTGGTTGTAGATGGGTCATGTTCTGCAGGGAGGTCAGTGACCAGTGGTGTGCCTCAGGGATCTGTTTTAGGACCCCTTCTCTTCGTGATTTTTATAAATGACCTAGTTGAGGGAGTGGAGGGATGGGTTAGGAAATTTGCTGATGACACCAAGGTTGGGGATGTTGTGGATAGTGTGGAGGGCTGTCAGAGATTACAGTGGGACATTGATAGGATGCAAAACTGGGCTGAGAAGTGGCAGATGGAGTTCAACCCAGATAAGTGTGAGGTTGTTCATTTTGGTAGGTCAAATATGATGGAAGAATATAGAATTAATGGTAAGACTCTTGGCAGTGTGGAGGATCAGAGGGATTTTGGGGTCTGAGTCCATAGGACACTCAAAGCTGCTACACAGATTGTGGTTAAGAAGGCATATGGTGCATTAGCCCTCATCAACCATGGGATTGAATTTAAGAGCTGAGAGGTAATGTTACAGCTCTATAGAACCCTAGTCAGACTCCACTTGGAGGACTGTGCTTAGTTCTGGTCACCTCACTACAAGAAGAATGTGGAAACTATAGAAAGGGTGCTGAGGAGATTTACAAGGATGTTGCCTGGATTAGGGAGCATGCCTTATGAGAATAGGTTGAGTGAACTCGGACTTTTCTCCTTGGAGTGATGGAGGATGAGAGGTGACCTGATAGAAGTGTATAAGATGATGAGAGGCATTTATCATGTGGATAGTCAGAGGCTTTTTGCAGGGCTGAAATGGCTAACACAGAGTGCACAATTTTGAGGTGCTTGGAAATAGGTACAGAGGAGATGTCAGGAGTAAGCTTATTACGCAAAGAGTGGTGTGTGTGTGGAATGGGCTGCCGGCAATGGTGGTGGAGGCAGATACGATAGGGTATTTTAAGAGACTTCTGGATAGGTGCATTGAGCTTAGAAAAATAGAGGGCTATGGGTAACCCTAGGTAATTTCTAAAGTAAGTACATGTTCGGCACAGCATTGTGGGCTGAAGGGCCTGTATTGTGCTGTAGGATTTCTCTGTTTCTATGTTCTAGGCTTCTAGAGGCAGAAGAGGTAGGGAAGATTATTGACGGATACTTTGCTTCAGTTTTCAGCAGTGAGAGGGCCCTTGATGCTTGTGAGGACAGCATAAAACAGATTAATGAACTAGAATATGTCAACGTTAAGAAACAGAATGTGCTGAATTTTTTGAAAGGCATTAGGATAGGTAAGTTTCTGGGGCCAGGTTACTATGGTGATTGAAGGAAGTGATTGCCACACCTTTGGCAATGATCTTTGCATTCTCACTGGCCACAGGAGTAGTACCAGATGATTGTAGGGTGGCCAAAATTATTCCTTTGTTCAAGACAGGGAGAAGGGATAACCCTGGGAATTATAGTCCAGCGAGTTATTGGTGAGCAAATTATTGGAGAAGATTCTTAGCAACAGGATTTACAAGCACCTGAAGAGGCATAGACTAATTCGAGATACTCAGCATGGCTTTCTAAGAGGCAGGACATGCCTCACAAGGCAGACTGAATTATTTGAGGCTGTGACATCCTCAACGTGGTGACGGTGACATGAAGAAAGTAGAGCCGTGATTGTGGTGTATGTGGATTTCAGTAAAGTGGTTGATAAGCTTCCCTGTTGCAGGCTCATTCAGAAAGCCAAGGAAACTTGGCTGTGTGGGTACAGGATTGGTTTGCTCATAGAAGGCAGAGGAGGGTTGTAGATGGAGCATATTCTGCTTGGAGGTTCACGACCTTCGGAGTTCCACAGGGCAGGGATCTCTTTTGGGATCCCTGCCTTTTGTGATTTTTATAAATGACTTGGATGAAGAAGTGGAAGAATGGGTTAGGAAGGTTGCAGATGACACGAGTTAATGCAGTTGTGGGGAGTGTGGAGTTTGTTGTAGGTTGCAGTTGGACATTGACTGCAAAGTCAAGTTGGACATTGACTACAGAGCTGGGCTGAGAAGAGGCAGATGGAGTTAAACCTGGATTAGTGTGAAATAATCCACTTCAGAAAGTTGAATTGAAGACAGAAAAATGGTAGAATTCATAGCAGTGTGGAGGAACAGAGCGACCTTGGGATCAAAGTCCATAAATCCCTCCAAGCTGTTGTACAAACTGATAAGACTGTTCAGAAGGCATATGGTGTGTTGGCCTTCATTAGCAGGGGGACTGAGTGTAAAAACCACCAGGTAATGCTGTAGCTCTATGAAATCCTGGTTGGACCACTCTTGAAATATTGTGTTCAGTTCTGGTCTCCTCATTACAGAAACGATGTGGAAACTTTCGAGAGGACGCAGAGGAGATTTACCAGGATGCTGCCTGGAGTAGAGGGCATGTCTTACAAAGATGGGTTGATTGAGTGAAGGAGGATGAGAGTGACTTGATAAAGATGTACAAGATGATAAGAGACAGATTGAATGGACAGCCAGAGACTTTTTCCCAGAATGGAAAAGGCTAATGTGATGGACATAATTTTATGGTGATTGGAAGAAAGTATAAGGAGATGTCAGAGGTAAAGATTTTTTATACAGAGGCTGATTGGTGGTAGGATCACTCTCTTGGGGTGGTGGTAAAGGCAGATACATTAGGGACATTTAAGAGACTCTTAGATAGGCACATGAATAATAGAAAACTGGATAGCAGCATGGGAGGGGAGAGTTGGATTGATCTTAAATTAGGTTAAAAGGTCGGTACAACATCGTGAGCCAAAGGGCCTGTATCAAAGAGCCAAAGGGCCAAAGGCCAGTTATCTATGTTCAGATAACTGTGAGGTGACATACTGTATTTTGGAAAGTCAAACCAGCAAAGGATTTATATTATGACTGGTAGGACGGTAGGGAATTTAATAGAGTAGAGGTTTATAGTAATACAAGTTTGCTGAAAGTAGTTATTACAGGTATATGGGATAGTGAAAAAGGGATTAGGCATACTGGTCTTCATCAGTCAGGGGATCAAATAGGGACTTGGGATGTTCCCTGTTTGTGATCTTCCCCCTTCTTTCTCAATCCTGAAGAAGGGTCTCGGTCTGAAACATCGACTGTCTACTCTTTCCCACAGATGCTGCCTGGCCTGCTGAGTTCCTGCAGCACTTTGTGTGTGTTGGTTGGGACATCATGTTGCAGTTGTACAAGTTATTGGTGAGGCCTCACTTTGGAGCACTGCGCACATTTTTGGTCACCCTGTCATGGTTGAACAGGGAAAAGTATGGAAAAATGTACAATCATGTTGCCAGGACTAGAAGGCCTGAGTTATCAGAAATAATTGGTCAGGCTAGGACAGCAACAGTCTTTTTCCCATCAATAGGGGAGTCCAAAACATGGGGGGTGTGGATGGGGGCACTATATAGGTTCAGGGTAAGAGTGGAAAGATTTAAAAGAGACCTGAGAAGCATGCAGAGATTTAAGATTTTTTAATATCATTTCCAGTACACAAGCGTAACAGAAAACAAAATAACTCCAGATCTGATGCAACATATAAAAACACAATAAGATAAAGAACATAATAATAAAAATACAATAAATATAAATACATGAGGTAGCTTCTATATGTAGATTGATTGTATACCTATCCAGTGACACTGGGCACAGGAGTGCCTGGAGTTGTGATAAGTAATGGAACAAGTTGCCACTTGGATAGGCGGACGGAAGGGCAGATCTTGGAGGATATGCACTGAACTCAGACAAGTTAGTTGGGCACCATGGTCAGCATAGATTGGTTAAGCCAAATGCCCTGTATCTGTGCTGTAATGATCTGTAACTTTAGTAAGGAGTAAATATGACACTGTACCAGTTTATTCCATTCCATTAGTTCAAACATTCTACTATTGGTAAAAAATATATTACCAAAGGATGGTTAATGCATTAAAGGACAATGTAAAACAAACATAAAAATATATAAAGCCTCAAACTGATTCTATACCAATGAGTGAGGGAAATACCAAATAAAAGAGTACAAACAGGCTGTATGAATTGCCAATTAAGTTTATGAAAATAAATTTGCAAAGAATATCAAAAGCGACTCATGGATAAAAACATAGTGAGCCCCTTGAAAACTGATAAAAAGATGACACTATACAGTACATTACAATAAAGGAAAAGCAATTACTTCCATTAGTATTCATGGTGGACATTCTTGATACCCCAGGAAAAAATAAATTTAAATTGGGGAACTCATCTAAATTAACAGTAAACAAACCAACAATAATAAAGAAAATCATGGCACTAAGGAATGATTTAAAACCCTAAGGACAAATGGTTATCGTGCCAAGATTTCCGAGATGGAAATATTGCAACTGTGCTGATGTTTTCCTTCGAAGTTCTCTCAATCTTGGTTAGAATATTGCAAGGAAAAGATGAAAGCAGGAGATGAAGGACTTTGGTGGAGGAGTGAGCACTGGGCATAAGAAGGACGGTTAGTGGATCAGAGTCAGTAGGTCCAGAGATCAGAGTCAGTGTTGCTGAGAAAAGAGATCAGCATGCATTAATTGATTACCTGATCATTAGGTGGTGGGGTTGGATCTGATCAGTTGGTAGAGCTGATTGGCAGGTAGATGGACTGGTGGGTGGTGTACTTGGAGATGAACTAAATGGGAGCTGATTATTAAGAAGATGATTCAGGCTCAGATAGGTAGGCAGAGGGTCAAGGTCGTATTAACAGTAAGAGCGTTTAGGGTTAGGTTTGCGGATGAAGTTGGACGTCAGAATGACCAGTTGTGGGGGAGGGTTTCTGTTTCTAATTCCTTCAAAGAAACAATGTCCAGAATCTTGAGAGGGAGATCATGGATCAGAAGGATGAGCTCCCAAAATCTCTACAACCTGTACAGTTACTAGAAACAGAAAAACTTGAAGCAGTGGTTTCCTGAAAGATAAGTTCAGGGTCATTACATAAAGGAGCAATGTAATATGTAGTACTATGACACGAAGAAATAATATGCAAGTTTCTTGTCCTTACAGGCATAGCAGTGACCTGACAGAGTTACGTACAGAAGGGACAGTCCTCAAAGTGCAGTAGACAGAGACTCTCATGCAGTCTGCAGCCTGTAATTTCCCTTGAAGTGATGTACTTTAGAACCCACCTTAATGACTAGCGATTTCATGATCTTCTGAAGGACATAGCGGACTTAATTCTCAAAAATGCTGGTACGGCACCTTTAAGCAGACAAAGGTACATCACCACGGCTGGAGGAGAGGGAGGAGGGAAGGACTCCAAGTCAGACTAAAATGCCAAGGTATGGAACGTCCTCCACCTAGTATCTTGTAGTAAATGTACTGTCGCTGGAACACAAAAATGAGGAACTAAGGGCAAGATTGTTGTATCAGAAGGATATGAGGGATTGCTGCATTCTATATTTCATGTAAACATGGCTAACTCAAAACACGCTGAGGGCTTGTTGATACACAGAATGGACTGGACTGCTGATTCAGAGAAGACAAAAGATGGGAGGTCTGTGTTTCATGATAAACTCTTTGTGGTGTTTGGATGCATTGAACTTATCACACTCTTGTTCCCCAAACTGGAACATCTCATGATTAAGTGCAGACCATTCTACTTAGCAAGAAAATTCTCTGTGAACCTGACCGCAGTTTGCATGCCACCAAGGGCTGATGCCAAGCAGGCACTCAAGGTACCGAGTGCCACCATCAGCAAGGAAGAAACAGCCTACCCTGAAATCTTTGCCCAATTATAATCAGCAATCACCTGCAGCACCAGGAGTCCCAGCACACTTGCCTACTCTTTGATCTCCTGAATGCATTTTGGGAAATTTGATCATTTGGCTGTCTCCACCACCCCTCCAGCCCGGCTTACAGACAGAGGCTAAAAGAGCAAGGCTCCGTAAGTAAGGACAACAAAGACGTGGTCGTAGAAGTCAGAGGAGTGACTATCAGATTGTTTTGAGTCAGTGGACAGGGTTGTGTTCAATAACTCATCAGAGGATCTGAATGAACACGCAATGGTTGTTACAGGCTTTATAAAAAACAGTTGTAGATGAGCCTGTCCCCACAAAATCTATCAGAGTCTTCCCCAGCCAGTAGCCCTGGATGAACTATGAAATTTGCAAACCGCTGAGGGCCAGATCAGTTGCATTCAGCTCTAACAACCAAGTAGAATACAAGAGGTCACAGGTATGATCACTGGAAAGCCTTCTCATGTGCTAAGTGCCAATTCCGAACCAAAGTTGAATCACTGAAGGATGCTCAACAGCTGTGGCCGGGCGTGAATGGTATCACCTCCCACAACAACAAGGTTTCACTCTCCAGTGGCTGAATTCCTTTAATGCTCTCTTTGACCATCAAAACCTGGAAGCACCTTCTTGTGAAGGTGACCCTGTGGCTGACCTTTGAACTCACACAGTCCCCAGTGACCCTGAGGAGGGTGAACCCACGGAAAGCATTCAGCCCAGCTGATTTACCTGACCAAGTACTAATGACGTGTGCTGATCAACTGACTGGAGTGTACACTGATATCTTTAACCCCTCGCTTCATCAGTGTGAGGTAACCACCTGGTTCAATCAGGATTTAATTATAACGGTGACTAGGAAGAACTTGGTAACCTGGTTCAATGACTATTACCCAGCAGCACTTAAGTCCACTGTGATTAAATGCTTTAAGAGGCTGGTAATGAAACATATCAACTCCTGCCTGAGAAGTAATTTGGATCCACTCCAATTTGACTACAATCACAACAGGTAAACAACAGATGTCGCTTCTTTGGCTCTTCACTCAACCCTGGAACATATCGACAGAGAAGATGCATACATCAGGATTTTCATCATCGGCTGTAGCTCAGCATTCTATCATCCCCTCAAAACTAATCATAAGCTTCAAGACCGAGGCATCCCTACTTGCTTGTGCAACTGGATCCTCAATTTCCTCACTTGCAGACCCTGTCAGTTTGGATTGGCAACAACATCTCCTCTACAATCACCTTCATCACAAGTGGACCACGAAGCTGTGTGCTTAGCCCCCTCCCCTACTTGCTTTATACTTACGAATGTGAGGTTTAGTGCAGCTCCAAATCCATATTTCAATTTGCTGATGACACCTCTGTCACTGGCCGAATCAAAGGTGGTGACAAATCAGCATATAGGAGGGACGTTGAAATTCTGTCAGAGTGGTGCCACAGTAACAGCCTGTCACTCAATGTCAGCAAGACCAAGGAGATGATTATTGACCAGGAGGAGGAAACTGGAAGTCCATGAGCCAGTCCTCTTTGGGTGATCAGTGATGGAGAGTCAGCAACTTTAAATTCTTCGGTGTTGTTAGTTTAGAGCTAAAGCTTGCTCTGTCGAGGAGAACAGAGCTTTGCTTCCAGATGTGCTCAATGCCTTCTATGCTCACTTTGATCACCAGAACACTGAGGAACCATCATGCACCCTCATGTCTCCTGCGGATCCTTTGGTCTCAGTATCTGAAAATGACGAGCAGGCTGCCTCCAAGAGAGTGAATCCAAGGAAAGCATCTGTTCCAGATGGAGTACCTGGCCAAGTGCTGAAGACCTGTGCTGACCAACTGGCTGGTGTATTCACAGATATCTTCAACCTCTCAAACCAACAATGTGTGATAACCATCTGCTTCAAGCAGGCTTCAATCATACTGGTGCACAAGAAGAGTGCCTTAACCTGCCTCACTGACTATTACCCAGTGGCACAACCACAGTGATGAAGTGAGTTGAGAGGCTGGTGTTGAAGCATATCAGCTCCTGTCTGAATGGTGACTTGGATCTGCTCCAATTCACCTCCCAAAACAGCAGGTCTACAGCAGATGCTACCTTATTGGCTCTTAACACAAACCTTAAACATCTGGGTTGCTCCTTATCAATTACAGCTCAGCATTTAACACCATCATCCCCTCAAAACTAATCAGTAAATTCCAAAACCCGACCCTCAATACCCCCTTGTGCAATTGGATCCTTGATTTCCTCACTTGTAGACCCCAGTCAGTTCAGATTATCAAAAACATCTCCTCCACAATCTCCACCAGCTCAGTAGCACCATAGGGATGTACGTTTAGCCCCTGCTCTACTTGCTTTACACCTGTAGTGTCTGTGGTAAAGAAGGCAAATGAAATGTTGGCATTTATTTCAAGGGAAATTTAATATAAAAACAAGGAGATAATGCTGAGCCTTTTTAAGGCACTATTCAGGCTGCATTTTGAGTATTGTCAACAATTTTGGGCCCCGTATCTCAGAAAGGATAAGTTGTCATTGGACAGAGCCCAGAGGAGGCTTATTGAGGATGATTCCAGGAATGAAGGAGTTAACATATCAGGAGTGTTTGGCAGTTTTGGGCCTGTGTTCACCTGAATTTAGAAAAATGAGAAGGGATCTCATTGAAACTTGCCAAATGTTTAAAGGTCTAGATAGGGTGGATGTGGAGAGGATGTTTCCGATGGTGGGAGTATCCAGAACTAGAAGGCCCAGTCTCAAAATTGAGGGGTGACCCTTTAGAACAGAGGCAAGGAGGAATTTTTAAGCCAGAGAGTAGTAAATCTGTGGAATGCTCTGCCATAGACTGTGGTGGATAGACTGGGCTGTCCATCCCAGTGCCCACAGTTGAGCAGTTCTACAAGGAGTGCTGTTGCATGAAAGCAGCATCCATCACCAAGGACCCCTCAAACCAGGCCATGTTCTCTTCTCACTGCTGCCATTAGGGAGGAGGTACAGGATTCTCAGTGCTCACTCCACCGGGTTCAGGTACAGTTATTACTCCTCAACCATCAGGCTCCTAAGCCAGAGGGGATAACTCCACTCAACTTTACTCACCCCACCACTGAACTGTTCCCACAACCTATGGACTCATTTCTCATGTTCTTGATATTTATTGCTTATTTATTTACTTATTATTATTATTTTTATTTTTTTCTTTCTTTTTGTATTTACACAGTGGTGATCTTTTTCACATTGCTTGTTTGTCCATCCTGTTGTATGTGGTCTTTCGTTGATCCTCTTGTGTTCCATGTACTTACTGTGAATGCTCACAAGAAAATTAATCTATGGCTGTACATAAATGGTGACATATAAGTACTTTGATAATCAATTTATTTTGAACTTTATGGTAGAGATTTTCTGTGGCTCTAGGCAATGTATTGTCAAGAGACGCAGTATCCAAAAGGAAGATCCACAATCCATGCAACCTATGGCCCATTTTAAAAAAATAAAATCACCTTTAGTCCCTGCAAGACAATAGAATATCCACCAGGAACAATGACCAGAGTTTGTTTGGGTACAGGAAGGAAACTGTGTTGTGAAGAAGAAAAAAAGTGATGAAGAGAAGTTAAGTGCATGGGCAGAAGTCTGGCAAACAGTTATAGAATGTAGAATTGCCCAATTAACCTGAGAAAATAAAGGCATTTTCTCTAAGTGATGTGAGATTATAGATTGTAGATCATTAAAGTGCAGAATGATTTGGGTGTTCTGACAGAAGACTATTGCGCAGTTATTGCAAGTAATTGGGAAAGTTAACAAAGTTCTTTTTTATTATGAGGGAAATTGAAGACATAACTAGGCAGGGCAGGGGGAGGGGGTTATGCCTCAGTTATATTAGAAATGGCCCAAATCTGGAGTACTGTGTACAGCACTGGTTTAATTTTATGAAAGATGTACTGCACAGTGTCAGTTCAGAAAAAATAAAGCTTCCCAGATTAACATCTACATTGAGTTGATTGTTTGAAAAGGAACAATTGAACGAACGTCTCAGGATGCAACAGAAGAGTCAGGATGAAATGATAGAGTGGCTGAAGGGAAACTGGGGAGTTGGCATGTTTAATGAGGTGCGACATAAAAGGTTGCTGCACAACATAGAATACACATAGTTGGCTGGTTTTACTACATTGGCATGGAAATAAAGTTGTGGAATTATTGAGCACAGAAACAGACCCTTCAGTCCATCATGTTCATGTAAGCCATCAAGACCAATCCACATGGATCCCATTTACCAGCACTTGATCCATATTTCTATGCTTTGGCATTTCAAGTATTCATCCAAATATTTTTTCTAAATATTGTTTGAGTGCATGCTTCCACCACCCTTTCAAGTAGTGCATTCCCTCTGGGTGGAAAAACAAATCCTCAGAATGAGAAAACAAATTATTATTGAAATGAAATGATGCTGTAACATTTTGAAGTAGAAAAGTAGCTGAAAAAGCTGGAGGCAGATACGTAAGTCACCTGGACCAGATGTTTCTGAAAGATGTGGCTGAAGCGATTGTGGAGGCATTAGAAAAGATCTTTAAAGAGTCACTAGATTCAGGAATGGTTCCAGAGAAGGGAAAGTTGCAAATGTCACTCCACTCTTTAAGCAGGGAGGAAGGCAAGTGACTAGAAATTATAGGCAGTTAGCCTGACTTCAGTGGTTGGCAAAATGTTGCGGTCCATTATCAAGCTTGAGATTTTGGGGTACTTGGAGGCACATGAAAAAATAGGCTGAAGTCGGCATTGTTTCCTTAAGGAGAAATTGTACCTGGATTCTTTGAGGAAATAACAGGCAGGATAGACAAAGGAGAGTTAGTGCAAGGAAGAGCAGAGTAAATGTCGCAGAGCCTGCAGTCATGAAGCCTGGAACAGGCCCACAGCCTCAGCCTCAGAGCAGAACAAGCGAATAAGCATCATGGAACAGCAAGCAAAACTGACCAGACCCTTGCCTCTAGTCCCAGCATCCTACCTTTTTAATCCAAGGAAGTATGTGAAGAGCAAGAGGATAAGACGTGAAAGCATAGGACCTATCATGTGTGACAGTGGGGAAGTGTGTATGGAACTGGAAGAAATAGCAGAGGTACTTAATGAATACTTCAATATTCACTATGGAAAAGGATCCTGGTGATTGTAGTGCTGAATTGCAGCAGACTGAAAAGCTTGAGCATGTAGATATTAAGAAAAAGGATGTGCTAGAGCCTTTGGAAAGCATGAAGTTGGATAAGTCTCCGGGACCAGATTAGATGTACCCCAGGCTACTGTGGGAGGCAAGGGAGGAGATTGCTGAGCTTCTGGCAATAATCTTTGCATCATCAATAGGGACGGGAGAGGTTCCCGAGGATTGGAGGGTAGCGGATGTTGTTCCTTTATTCAAGAAAGGAAGTAGAGATAGCCCAGGAAACTATAGACCACTGAGTCTTACTTCAATGGTTAGTAAGTTTACGGAGAAGATCCTGAGAGGCAGGATTTATGAACATTTGGAGAGGTATAATATGATTAGGAGCAGTCAGCCTGGCCTTGTAAAGGACAGGTCATGCCTTACGAGCCTGATTGAATTTTTTGAGGATGTGACTAAGCGCATTGATGAAGCAGTTGATGTAGTGTACGTGGATTTCAGCAAGGCATTTGATAATGTACCCCATGCAAGGCTTATTGAGAAAGTGAGGAGGCATGGGATCCAAGGGTACATTGCTTTGTGGATCCAGAACTGGCTTGCCCACAGAAGGCAAAGTTTGGTTGTAGATGGGTCATATTCTGCATGGAGATCGGTCACCAGTGGAGTGCCTCGTGGATCTGTTCTGGGACCCTTACTGTTCGTAATTTTTATAAATGACCTGGATGAGGAAGTGGAGGGATAGGTGAGGAGATTTACAAGGATGTTGCCTGGATTGGGGAGCATGCCTTATGAGAATAGGTTGATTGAACTCAGCCTTTCCTCTTTGGAGCGATGGAGGATGAGAGGTGACCTGATAGAGGTGTACAAGATGATGAGAGGCATTGATCGTATGGATAGTCAGAGGCTTTTTCCCAGGGCTGAAATGGTTGCCACAAGAGGACACAGGTTTAAGGTGCTGGGGAGTAGGTACAGAGGAGATGTCAGGGGTAAGTTTTTTACTCAGAGAGCAGTGAGTGCGTGGAATAAGCTGCCGGCAACAGTGGTGGAGGTGGATACGATAGGGTCTTTTAAGAGGCTTTTAGATAGGTACATGGAGCTTAGAAAAATAGAGGGCTATGGGTAAGCCTAGTAATTTCTAAGTTAAGGACGTGTTTGGCACAACTTTGTGGGCCGAAGGGCCTGTATTGTGCTGTAGGTTTTCTGTGTTTCTATGTTTCTATAATCCATGAGGCTTAGCATTTAAATTGTTCAAACATCAGGTCATTTCTTACTGTAAAACCTGGGCCCTGTTGCATTAATATGCTCTGGTCCTGCACTCCACCCACACATTTTGGCCTGTACTCGACCTTTTGAAATCAGCCCAGCACTTAGATTGATCAAGCCTTGTTCTCAGTTTAGGTGGACGGGCTCTGAATCTACCTCCCCTCCTCTCCGACTTTGCTCTGCTCCGCACACCCCAACTCTGTCTCAAACCAGCCTCAACCTCGCTCCAACTCCGTCTTGTACATGCAGACCCTCTCCCATACACTTCGACTTAACTCAGCCTCATCTTTGGTCAACTCTTGGCTGTTCGTGGTGACTATTTACCATAACTTTTTACAGAAAAAGTGTTTTTAATGATGTATTTAGTTGTTTTTCTTGCTTTGGAAACCACTAGTAAGTTGTCGCCTGTCTTCAGCAGTACCATCTTAAACTGGAAGTTTGGATTTTCAGAAGGCCTTTGACAAGGTGCCACATATGATGCTCTAAGCTAGACAAGGGCCCATGATATTATTGGAAAAGCACGAGGATGGGTAGAAGATTGGCTGACTGGGAGGCAAATAAAGGTGGCATTTTCTGGTTGGCTGCTGGTACCTAGCTGTGTTCTGCAGGAGGTGGTCTTAAGGCCACCTCTTTTCCCATTATATGTCAATGATTTGGATGATGGAATTGATGGCCTTGATACAAAGATAAGTGGAAGAGTGTTTTGTTTTGTAACTTCAAAACATTAAACTAATTCAAAGGAAGATGTGGGAGTTCAGGAATTTAGACCTAATTTCATGATTGCTTTAAACAAGGTGCATATGTATCACCTGTAGTGCGATGATGTTTGAAATTCACGTCATATAACTTGTAATTAATTATTTAAACGAACATGAGTGTTTAATCAATCAATATGCAGTATATACAAGACTATTCAAATATTATTTAAATATTAAGTACACAACACCCCCCCTGCTTAGCCATAAACAACTCAATCTAGAATATATCTCAACTATATACACAGTATACAATATAATACAACTACTATATACAGACATCCACAGTATAGTATATTTTAAATTGTCCCATTGAGGCCTAATGATTTAATCGCTGTGGGGGATTTCTTACTCTTGAGGGATAACATCTTTCCGGACAAAGGGATCACTCTGCTTGGCTGTGAAACAATCTCAGGTTCTGAGGACACTTCTGTAGAGGCTGTAGGAGTTGACTCTGAGACTACAGGAGGTGTGTCTGATAGCAGTAACCAATATTCTTCTCTAACAATTTATTCTGCTCTCCTCAACTGTCAATATCTTGTCTCCAGATGAAATCAGATGCAACCTCCACTGTATAGGAGAGTGGTCCAGTTTTGTCCTTAATCATTGTGAGTACCTACTTTAAATCCCCTCCATAGTCATTCACCAGGTCTGCTTGTTCAAGAGTGAAACATCAAACCTCCTTGTTTGTGAAGACTTCAGTTTGTCTCAGCTGTTCGTCCTGCATATTCCTCCTGAGATTGGGTTTGATGAGATCCAAGCATGAATGCAAGGGACAACCTAGGAACAACGTAGCTGGTGAATTGTTGGTTGTGGAGTCTGCTGCATTTTGCTATGCCAGGAGGAAATTGGTGAGCTGCTGATTCAGTGTCAGTGTAGTGTGTTCTGCTGGCATTGCTCGCAGTGTGTTCTTTAGACTCTGGACAAACCTTTCCGCCAAGCCATTTGTAGCTGGGCGGTACAGTGCAGATGTTATATGTCTTTTTTCCATTCATTTTCAGGAATGACTGAAACTGTTCCACAACAATCTGTGGTCCATTGTCACTGACTAAGTGATCTGGAACACCAGTCCTTGAGAAGGGGCTTCTGAACACATCAACAGTGTGTGAGGCTGTAGTGGAGGCTACTGGGAACACTTCTGGTCCTTTATAGCTGCATCCACTACTACCAAGAAATTAGTGCCCACGAATAGTCCAGCCAAATCCACATGAATCCCCTGCCAGGGATGGAGAGGTATTGCTCTTGGCATCTTCTGAACATGTTGGCATCCTGAACAGTGCATGGCAAGCTACTCGATCTGCTGATCTACCCCAGACAAAACTTTGAGCCAACGCTTACATTTCAATCATGCCTAGATGTCTGGAATGTAGCTGCTCCAACATTTTAGCTCTCAGCTGGGATGGTACAACTCTCAATCCCCACATAGAGCAATCGCCATCAAGGGCAAGTCCATCTCAGCAAAACTGGGGAAAATAGAGTTTCATCTGCACATTCCAGCCATTTTAGGTGGCCATGTAGACCTGAGACAGTGTGAAGTCTTTTCTGGTCAGCTACACTTGGAGTATTGTGCGCAGTTTTGTTCCCTTTATCTGGGAAAGGATGTGCTGGGATTCGAAAGGATCCATAGGAGGTTCACGAGAATTATTCCAGAAATGAAAGGGTTAATGTATGAGGAACCTCTGTACTCGCTAGAGCTTAGAAGAAGAGCAGGGAGCTCCTTGAAGCCTATTCAATATTGAAAGGCCTGGATACTATAGAGTGGACACGGGGAAGATGTTTCTTATTGTGGGAGAATCTAGAACGAGGGGGCACCACCTCAGAATAGAATGACATCCCTTTAGAACAAACATGAGGGCGATTTCTTTTGCTAGATGGTGGTGAACTTGTGGAATTCATTGCCACAGACTGCTGTGAAGGCCAAATCACTGGGTATATTTAAA
Organism: Hypanus sabinus; assembly: GCF_030144855.1. Lineage (NCBI taxonomy): Eukaryota > Metazoa > Chordata > Chondrichthyes > Myliobatiformes > Dasyatidae > Hypanus > Hypanus sabinus. The sequence continues at coordinate 127,152,729 of NC_082712.1, forward strand.
CAAGGGGTTAATAGGCCCTTGGTTACTAAGAGCATCAAAGGTTATAGAGGGGCAGCAGGAGAACAGGGAGAATAAAGGAGCCATGATGGAATGGCAGAGCAGACTCAAGAATTCCGCTTCTACGTCTTATGGTCGTATCCAGGAGTTTTAGTGAATGAAACACAAAGGCTTGGCATGCAAGTACAGTGTGTAATTTAGAAGGTGAATAGAATGTTGACCTTTGCTGCAAAGGGCATAAGGTCATTAAAGAAGCTTTGTTGCAATATTACAGGACATTTGTGACATCATTCCTTAAGTTTGTACATAATAATGGTCTCCACTTTTAAGATCAGATATACTTAGATTGGAGAAAATGCATAATATACTCACTAATTGGATTCATTGGATGAAGAGTTTGACATATGAAGGAAGTTTGACCAAATTGTGCCTATACTCATCAGAGGTTAAACAAATGCAAGGAGATTATATGGAAAAATACCATTCTGAGGAGTTTGACAGAGTGGATGCTGGGAGAATGTTTTCCCTGAATACAGTTGACTAGAACTAGGGGCAATTTTTCAGAATAGAGTCATCTATTTAGTATTGAAACAAAGAAGAAATTCCTGTATCATTAGACAACAACTCTATGGAATTCTCTGGAGGCTGCCTCAAGGTGGAAGATAGGTGAGAGTATGGGGTAAGAGTAAAAAAATGGTACTAGGGCAAGGGTAGATCACTCTTGATCCTATTGAATGGCAGAGCAGACACAGGTGTTGATTAGCCTCTTCCTCTTTCCTATGAGGGGCTGAATGGCCTACATGCCTCCTAATTAACATAAGTAACCAGAGGCTTGAAAGAACACTGTCAATAAGACACAGACAAATGGAATTTGAAGGCTGCCCTCGCTGTCAAATTACAGAAAGAAAGGGGTTGGAAACTATGGATGGATAGGTGTAACCTTATGGATATAAGATAAAAGTGAGGGTGAGTATTAAACATGAATCCAGTAGTATATTGCCACTGTATAGTATACTAAAATTTATGAGAAGTAAGAGTCAAAATTCAACAACTACATATGCATTATGAATCACTGTGACGAGCAATTCACTTCATTTTGGTATAATACTTGAATCATAATTCATATACATAATGCATACATTCCTTTTCATTTTACACTTAACAGAAACATAACAGCTCGAATGACTTTTGAAGGCAAGTCTTCTAATCAGAATCCAAAGAGTTAAGGTGTCGAGTGAGGCTAATCGTTATGCAGTGTTTGGATTAATCTTTGTCAATAGTGTTCCAGCAGTTAGAGTGATTAGAAAGGCATCACACAGAATCGGGAAGGTTGTACTAGTATTGTTTAAAACATTAGTTCATTTCTGGTCATCACATTCTGGCCATTACAAGAAAGATATGACTGTAATGTGGTGACACAGTAGCTGGGGATATCGGAGTTCAGAGTACAATCCTGGCATCTTCTGTAAGGAGTTTGTATGTCCTTCCTATGGGATGTGTGGGTTTTGTCCACATGTTCCGATTTCCTCCCACAGTCCAAAGACCTACCGGTTAGCAGGTTAATTGGTCATTGTAAATTGTTCCATGACTAGGTTAGGGTTAAATCAGGGGTTGCTGGACAACGCAAGGTCCAGAAGGGCCTGTTCCATGCTGTATCTCTAAATAAGTAAATAATGGAGAGTTTGCAATGGTTACTTAGGGAGCGGAGAATTTTATAATTGTGAAAAGATTGGATTTGCTTTCCTTGGAACAGAGGAAACTGGGGCAAGACTCAATTAACATTTCAAAATGGATCGGAAGTCCCTTTTGCCCTGGACAGAGGGATCAGTGACCAGGGTATGAATATAAAGTGATTGGGAAAAGGGTAGGTGGGGATAACATTTTCACCTGAACAGTGCACTTTCCAAAGGGACAGTAGATACAAAAAGTGCCAAGGTTGTGAACTAAACAGGAAACTCAAAATCAACTGTATAGGTTTTATTGCTTGCAAAGAAACACTAGTTGAGTGGCCTCCTTCTGTGCTTAATATTTATTTGATCCTATTTTTTTTAACTCTTCCATTTATTGTAGTTAGCAATTATTAATAAACTTCTAAAATTTCTCTCCATCGGATCTAATGTTATGATCTTGCATCTCCTCATACTTAATGCCATACACCAGTTATCCACTCACAATATATTAGTGCGATATTATTATCATATATCACTTTGTACCACAACAGCATTTTGGAGATGTTACAATATAATATTCCACATTTGCTATTTCAATGGTTTATCTAAGTTCTTCAATAAGATTTTTCATTGAATGTTATTACATCAGTAAATAAGCTGCTCCTACCCAGTATTTACAGTTCACGCATAGGATCAGAAAGACTCTCATAGTAAATACAATACCAGATAGAAATCAGCTCTTCTCTTTTATCTGTTCTGTATTATACATGTAAAGGAATTAACCCCGAATAGCACTTAAGTTATATACCACCAGGTAGGAATTATGTGTTCTTCATTCCACTGAACAAGGTTAAAACTTGGAAAGAATGGCACAAAATCAAAATGGGCCACATTTTTTTAAAACCTTGTGTATATTGTGTATGTACATGACCCAAGACAATGACTGGCGTTATGTAGTATAACTTAATCTGACATAGTACAAAGCACCAGGATATGCCTGCAACATATTCCATATTAAAAACTTCCTGTTATAACCCAATCCAACATAACATTTCATGAGTGTTACTTACACAAATATTAGAAAGACTTTTTACGGATACCTACTTCTTGGTAAAATACCATTTCTACGGTGAGGGAAAGGAACAGAAACTTGGGATGTGACAGAAATGAGTTCGGGAGGAAGAAGCATAGAAAGGCAAGAAAGAGCAAAAGGTATCAGCAAGGCAGAAAGAGAGAAGTAGAGATTAGGGTAGATTATCAGCCTGAAAGCTATACATTACTTCACAGTTATGTACAGATATAAAAGAAAATTAAGGAAACTGACCTGGGGCAAAGGAGAGATAAGGCACCAAAAAAGATAAGGAGATTTTGAAAGAAATGCAGAGAAAAATTAATGTAAAAAAAAGGCAGAAATAGATGGAGGACCCCGGAGCTACACACTTCATTATATTGTGTTTTGCCTTATCTATTCATTTCTGGGATATTATGTAGACAATGCTTTGTATTAGCGCTTACCATATGAATCTGTTGATACTAAACAGACTTGAGCCGAACCAGCTGCAGTTCACCCCGCACTATGACCCACATTTTAGCAAAGGAGCGACTTTCAATCCTGTGTGACCAATCACCTTCTGCAGCAGTGCCATGTGATGAGTGGCCAGTCAATGAAAATGTCAGCTGAGATTAAACCCATTTTCACAGTACAAGAGCAGCAGCTACTTGATTGAGAGAATTCCACCCCCTTCCAGACACTGATATTAATATGGGATTATAATAGGATTAACTATAGATGAGAAGCATAAATAATGTGAAGATAATATGAGTAATAAATCATATTTTTTGTCATTACTATCCTAACTATATGAAGCTTTCCCTTCTGAATTTTAATATTTGCTGTGTCGGAAAGCTGCTTGATTAAATGGTACCTGCAATACAAATACAAAGGCCCCAAGGCTAAAGTGGAGATCACCGCTTTCCACAAAACAAAAATTGCTCACGTTCCTTCCAACATTCATCATTCCTTCAGAACCCTATTAGTCTCTTCCTAATGTGGAGTAAGGTTTTCTCTCAGGGCCCATTAAAAATTGAAGAGTAGTTTTTTTTTGAGTTAAGGTGAGAATGTGAAACAAGGTTCATTTTATCATTATGGACAAGCTTAAAAATAAAATGGAGAAAGATACACAAAGGTCAGTAGGCTAAATTAGCAACACTATACAAATTCATCCTAGGATCAACATATCCAAAATATTTCACTGTAAACTTTGGCCTTTTGTATTCTGTAAATATTAACTTCCACTAGCAGTAAAGTTCCATAGCTACCCTTCAAAATTCTGCTCCAGTAAATGCTTTTCATCCAAGTGATGAGGGCCTGTGGGCTATTCAACATTAGAGGGAGGATTTTTGAATTTTGTTTTGTACTCAGTTGTTGTTTGCACATCCAGTCTTGTCAACAAATGACATGGACCGTATTCAGAAACGTTGCTAATTTTTCTCTTCCTTGCCCAGCTGTGGTGAACTAGCCATTGCTTCAGTGTGGAGCTGATAGTCTCTTCTTCTTCGGCTGTCCATCGATTTCAATCTGGGCAGGGTTGTATGGAAGACCGGCAGTTGCCCATGCTACAAGTCTCCCCTCTCCATGCCACCAATGTTGTTGAAGGGAAGGGCACTAGGCTGATACAGCTTGGCACCGGTGTCGTCGCAGAGCAATGTGTGGTTAATGCCTTGCTCAAGGACACAACATGATGCCTCAGCTGAGGCTTGAACTAGTGACCTTCAGATCACTAGACCAACACCTTAACCACTTGGCATCGTCATAGGCTAATGATGGGCTTGAGCTTCCCTGGACTATGCATCTCAATGTAAATCCATGAAATATATGCACTATACCTGCTGAGAATTCCTTATGTACCCTCCCTTCCTTATCTCATATTACTATAGATGCAAACAACTACCAGAACACTGTTTCTTACATCTGATTTCAGCCTCATACTAAAATTTACGTCATGAATAAAACAGAGAGTGTGGTGAGGGTTGATGTTTGCTCTCTGTTCAACTTAGCTTTTGAATATCCCAGATGATTTTGGTAAATGAACCAGCACAGGATAACGGGTGTGCATTTCAGTAACTGTTTGTAAGGCAGCAATACAAAGGGACTAATAGGTTGTGAGGGACCCCATATACCATATCCCCACATGTCATCCATGGGGTCTTAATGGACATTTTATGCACTTGGCAGAATTTCTATATGACCATAGAACCATAGAACACTACAGCACAGTACAGGTCCTTCAGCCCTCCATGTTGTGCCGACCCATATAATCCTTAAAAAAAGTACTAAACCCACACTACCCCATAAACCTCCATTTTTCTTTCATCCATGTGACAGTCCAAGAGGTTCTTAAATACCCCTAATGTTTTAGCCTCCACCACCATCCCTGGCAAGTCATTCCAGGCACTCACAACCCTCTGTGTAAAAAACTTACCCCTGATGTCTCCCCTAAACTTCCCTCCCTTAATTTTGTACATATGCCCTCTGGTGTTTGCTATTGGTGCCCTGGGAAACAGGTACTGACTATCCACCCTATCTATGCCTCTCATAATCTTGTAGACCTCTATCAAGTTCCCTTTCATTCTTCTACGCTCTAAAGAGAAAAGTCCCATCTCTGCTAACCTTGCTTCATACGACTTGTTCTCCAATCCAGGCAACATCCTGGTAAATCTCCTCTGCACCCTCTCCATAGCTTCCACATCCTTCCTATAATAAGGTGACCAGAATTGAACACAATATTCTAAGAGCGGTCTCACCAGAGATTTGTAGAGTTGCAACATGACCTCTCTACTCTTGAACTCAATACCCCTGTTAATGAAGCCTAGCATCCCATAGGCCTTCTTAACTACCCTATCAACCTGTGCAGCAACCTTGAGGGATGTATGGATTTGAACCCCAAGGTCCCTTTGTTCATCCGTTCTCTTAAGTATCTGACCATTAATCCTGTACTCAGTCTTCTGGTTTGTCCTCCCAAAATGCATCACCTCACACTTGTCCAGATTGAACACCATCTGCTATTTTTCTGCCTAACTCTGCAGCCTGTCTATATCCTCTTGTAACCTTCGACCACCTATAGCTCCATCCACAAACTTACTCACCCATCCTTCCACCTCTACATTCAGGTCATTTATAAAAATCACAAATAGCAGGGTTCCCAGGACAGATCCCTATGGCACTCTGCTAGTCACTGACCTCCAGGCAGAGTGCTTTCCTTCCACAACTACCCTCTGTTTTCTTCCTTTAAGCCATTTTTTTATCCAACTAGCCAAGGTTCCACTTATCCCATGCCTCATGACTTTCTGGATGAGTCTCTCTGAGGGACCTTGTCAAATGCTTTGCTAAAGTCCATGTAGACCACATCCACTGCCCTACCCTCATCAATTTCTTTTGTTACCTCTTCAAAAAACTCAATCGGGCTCGTGAAGTATGATCTTCCCTTCACAAAGCCATGTTGACTATCCATGAGTAGACTGTACTTCTCCAAATGCTCATAGATCCTATCCTTAAGTATCCTCATGACATATGAAGAGAGAGGAAAAAACACTGAAGGCTGGCTTCTAGGTCCTTGAACGATATCAATCTAAAGGGGATCACAAAGAAGTGTAGAAGAACACTACAATACATGATACCACTGCAACAGTTTCCTGATCTTACTGGTCCTCCTCAACCATAGTGATAGTGGAGCAGTCAGTTGGATGTTTGGGATTGGGATATCATTGGGATCTCTCGAGAGATAGGTACAAACTTGAAGAGTTCCAATATGCTTGCAGGCAGATTTGCTGGACCTGTTGGGGACGGTTTGGGATAGGTTCAGGAATGGGAACCAGAGTCATAGATCAGAGGATGGGACAGTTGGTGTAAAGGTATATGCAGCCTGTAGAGAGACTGAGAAGAAGCATAAGCAGCAGATAGGGAAAATTTGCAGTCAACGGGATGGGATGAAGTGTGAGGAGCAAGGCTGATAAACTGAGAGCATAGGTCAGTACAAAGAACTACAATGTTGTGACCATTACAGAGACTTGGCTGTCACAAGGGTAGGAATGGCTGCTGGATATTCTGGGGTTTAGATGTTTTTAAAGGGGACTTGGAAGGAGATAAAAGAGGTGAGGAGTCCCATTGCTGATCAGAGATAGCATCACAGCTGCAGAAAGGAAGGATGTCCTGGAGAGATCATCTACTGAGTCCATAAGACCATATGACATGGGAACAGAATTAGGCCATTTAGGCCTTTGAGTCTGCACTGCCACTCCATCATGGCTGGTTTATTATCCCTCTCAATCCTACTCTCTTGCCTTCCCCATATAACACTTGATGCCCTTACAAATCAAAAACCTATCAACCTCCATTTTAAATATATCCAATGACTTAGCCTCCACAGCAGTCTGTGGCAATAAATTTCACAAATTCACCACCCTCTGGCTAAAGAAATTCCTGTTCATCTCTGTTCTAAAAGGATGTTCTTACATTCTGAGGCTGTGGCCTCTGGTCCTAGACTCCTCCACTACTGGAAACATCCTCGCCATGTCCACTCTGTATAAGCCTTCCAATATTCAGTTGGTTTCAATGAGAACACCACTCATTCATCTAAAATCCAGTAAGTAAAGGCCCAGATCAAATGCTCCTCATACAGTACATTATCCCTTTAATTCCTGGAATCATTGTCATGAATCTCCTCTGGACCTTCTCCAATGCCAGCACATCCTTTCTAAGATAAGAGCCCCAAAGCTGTTCACAAAACTCCAAGTGTGGCCTGACCAGTGCCTTATAAAGCTTCAGCATCACATCTTTGTTCTTATATTCAAGTCCTCTTGAAACAAATGCTAACATTGCATTTGCCTTCGTTGCCACTGACTCAAATGGCAAATTAACTTTTAGGGATTCCCAAATCTCTTAGCACCTCTGGTTTCTGAATTTGATCCCTATTTAGAAAATAGTCTACCCCTTTATTTCTTCTGCCAAAGTGGATGACCATACATTTCCCCTGCACAATATTTCATCTGCCTCTTCTTTGCACACTCTCCTAATCCGTCTAAGTCTTTTGCAAAAACCCTGCTTCCTCAATTCTACCTGCTCCTCCACTTTATCTTTACAAACTTAGCTACAAGGCCATTAATTCCATCATCCAAATCATTGATATATAACTTGAAAAGAAGTAAATCCAAAACCAACCTCTGCGGAGCACAACTAGTCACCAGCAACCAACCAGAAAAGGCCACCTTTTTCCCCCACTCTTTGCCTCCTGCCAATCAGCCAATCTTCTATCCATGCTGATATCTTTCTTGTAATACCATGGGCTCATAGCTTGTTAAGCAGTTTCACATGCAGCACCTTGACAAAAGGTGACAAAATCTAAGTAAACAATACCCACTGACTCTCCTTTATCTATCCTGCCTGTAATTTCCTCAGAGTTCTAATAGATTTGTCAGGCAAGATTTCCTCTTAAGTAAACCATGCTGACTTTGGCTTATTTTATAATGTGCCTCCAAATAGCTGACACCTCATCTTTAATAATTGAGATGGTGTGGTGCATGTCAGAAATGGGAAGGGAAAAATCACTCTATTGGGAATATTCTGTAGACCCCTCAATAGCTACAGACACTAAGAAACAGATTGGGAGGTAGATTTTGGAAAGGTGCAAGAGGATTTTTGTCATGGGTGATGTCTACTTCCCAAATACTGATTAGTACCTCCTTAGTAAAAAAAAGTTTAGATGGTGCAGAATTTGTTAGGGGGGTCCACCAGGGATTCCTGACACCTTTAGGGAATATTCTGGATTTATGTGAACTTGGCAGATATTAATTCCAGCAAGAACCAGTGTTCAGTTCTTAATGCAAATTGTAAATTGCAAGCAGGAAATTAAAGTTAAACATACACCTTTGCAAAGATACAAAATTTTCTGTAGAGCGTAGGCTGGCCTGCAGCAGGGTGATGGCTATTCAAGAGATGAAACATAAGACAACACAAGGGTTATGTTAATTCATCTGCATTAAACCAGGCAACATGAGCTAAGTAGACCATTGTGACTAGTGTTCAAAATCACAGATCAAGCTGAAATTGTCTCTTAGCATATCAAATGTGACCAGAGATATACACAATCAATAGTTGGGTTATTTGTATACTCAGTTAGCCCTAAACAACATTAATTTGGGTGTCTGGAATTTCTATCCCCAAAAGCTTTTCGACCATCTATATGAATTACTTTGTCCCAGCAAAGGTGTTTGAACTTTGAGGCATCTGACACTGTAGATAAGTAATTTAAAGGAAGTAATGGTGACCCAAAATATACCCTTTAGGTCAAAGGTAACAGTTGGTGATTCAATGCAATTTGAATAATTACAATGACATTGTTTACTTCAATACTTCAGGTTAACAAGGCTTCCTTTGAATTACATATGTAGAGCAACAGACACCTCTTAATGTTCAAACTCCTTTATTGAAACATAGACATTCAGACAAAGGTCTAAAAGCTTCCGGGAACGAAGATCCCAGACACCCAAATTAACGTTGTGTAGGGCTGACTGAGCATAAAAATATCTCAACCATTGATTGTTGTTATACCTGTAACTATGATTGATATGCTAAGTGACAAAATCAGTCTTCTTTGCCAGCTTGAACACAAGTCACAATGGTGCTTATGTTGCCTGGTTTGATGCAGGCCAAATAATATCACCTATTTCAGACACAATATGTAAACAAGCCAGCCTACGGAGAGGCCATACTAGACCTTGTGCTCGGCAATGAATCAGATCAGGTGTCAGATCTCTTGGTGACTAAGCATCCCAGAGAAGTAACACAACTCCCTGACCTTTACCATAGCCTTGGACAAGGATAGGAGCTGACTATATTTAATGGGGAGGGGGAAGATGATGATGCTATTAGGCAAGAATTAGGGAGTATAAATTGGGAACAGATATACTAAGAACAACTCACAACAGAAAGGCAGAGATTGTTTAGGGAGAATTTGTATGGGGTTCTAGATAGGTTCATCCCGTTGAGGCAGGGAAAAGATAGTAGGGTTAAGGAAATTTCCAGGAGATTTGACCTAAATGCAGAGCAGCAGAGACAATTTAGCAGTACATGATATTCTAACAATGAACTGCAAAAGTAACAAGCCAGGGTAACTGGTTCATATGAGTGAACAAGCATTGTGAATTAGAGCTGGATTTAAATAGGCTGCAGGTGATGATTTGGAAATGAATAGCAGGTGACTTCTGTTAACTGGGAGGAGTCTGCCTGTGCAACCTGACAGGAACTCCCCCACTACCCTTGATGACTGGCACCTGGTGGCCCAAGGTGATTCAGACTGGGCTGTGATGAGCGATGGTTCCAGCATGAAACCCAAGGGCACCCAACACCTCTCCCCTTCCCAATCAACCAGGTACTGCAAACCCCATCCATGATAATGTGAATCTATCAACTGGTGAACGGGGTACACTGCACCACCTTCCACCACCCTTGGTTCTGGAGGTGCAAGCTCAGGTGGGTTCGGTGGCCCATGGACAATGGGCTTGAGGCAGGACACGTGGAACGTAGGCGTAATCTTGAGTGATGGTGGCAGATGGAGATGGTATGAGAATTGATTGATTTAATGGGTTATTTTCAAAGGACCAAATGAACCAGGGTCAGAACTTGTGGGAGTCATTGCACAGAGGAAGATCTCATGTGGACAGCCAGATGCAGTCCCCAGGCTGGAGTAGTCTGGCTGGGCACCAATAACAGTTAGTCTGGTGCCAGTAGGCACTGTTGACTGCCAAGATGACCCTCTGTGCCCTCTTTCCGGCATCATCAAGCCAGGACCCTGGCAGACAAGACCTGCACCATTGGCTTCTCTGTGGAGAATAGGCTTGGTAGCCATGAAGCACTTGAAAGGGTGGCATATCTGAGGAGGGGTGTAGATAGTATGTAGCTTGCCCCATAGCAGATACTTTTTCCATGTGGAAGGGTTAGAGGTGGCGAAGCATCGCAGAAACTTCTCCACTTGCTCTTTGGTTCTTTCTGACCGTCCATTCATCTGCAAATGATAGCCAGAGGACAGACTCACTGATGTGCGAAGAAAGGAGCAGAAGGCTCACCAGAAGCAGGTGACAAATTTTGTGCCTCAATCTGATACAATGTCCTGGGCGAAGCGGTGGAGGCAAAATTCATGTTGGAGAACCATGTCTGCCATCTCAGCAGCTGATGGACGTTTGGGGAGAACAATGAAGTGGGCCACCTTGGAGAACTGGTTGTCCACTATCATCATCACCATGGTCTCATCAGAAGGTGGAAAACCAGTGATAAAAATCCTTCATAATGTGGGACCCCAGTCATCGAGGGACCAGCAGGAGCCTCAGTAGCCCTGAGGACCACAGGTTTGAGGAACTGGACTATGCACATTGACGGCAGGCAGCAACAAACTGATGTACATCTATGATCATGTTGAGCCACCAGAACTGGTGCAGAAAATCCAAGGACCATTATATGCCTGGATGGCTGGAGAGGGATGAGGAGTTGGCCTGCTGGAGTGCTTCAGAGCACACGGCCACCAGCACATATATGCATTTATCAGGTGTGTTAGCTGGAGGAAATTCTTGCTGTAGGATCTGCCAGATCTGATTCTCAAGGTCCCAGACAACTGTGGTGAGGATCAGGAGGATAGAATGATGGGCTGAGGGTCAATCTCTGTTTCAGCTAGGTCAAACTGCCGTGACAGGGCATTTGTCGTAAATGTTTCTGGAACTGGGTTAGTAGGAAATGGTAAAGTTGATATGCTCAAAGAAGTGCGCTCAGCAAACCTAACACATTGAGTTGATGGGTCTCCTGAATGGATATGAGGTCCTGGTGGTTAGTCCAGATCAGAAAGGGCTCCGTTTCCCAACAGCCAATGTCTCTATTCCTTCAAGGACCATTTGATGTGAGTAGCTCCTTGTTTCCTACTCCATAACAGAGTTGAACTTGTGCGACAAGTCACAAGGGTGTGTCTTCTCATCTGGTCCTCGCTGGGAGAGGATGGCCCTGGTGCACCCGTCAGATGCGTCCACCTCTAGCACAAAAGACCAAGAGGGATTTGGATGTCCAAGCATGAGAACAATAGTGAAGTATCTCTTGAGTTCCTCGAAAGCATGGCCCATGGCATTGGACAAGGTTACCATGAAGTAGGTAATCTGGTGAGGGACATGAGACAAATGGCTAATTGGCTGTAGATGTTATTGAAATGGTGATAGAAGTTGGAGGAGCCCAAGAAGTATGGTAGCTGTTTGAGGGAGCATGCTCAGGTCCATTCAACGATGGTGTGCACTTTCTCTGGGTCAACGCCTTGGGGTGAAATGATGTAACCCAGGAAGGAAATGACAGGGTGTGGAAATGGTATTTTTCTATCTTGCAGTGCAGTTGGTTTTTGAGGAGATGCTGAAGGACTGAACAGACATGGTCATGGGGATCCTTGGAGAAGATAAGGTTGTCATTGAGGTAAATGAGCACATACCTGTCTGTGTAGCATGGATGTCTCTGACGATCTCATTGATAAAGGCTTGGACAACAGCTGGATAGTTGGAAAATCCAAAAGGCATTACCAGGAATTCACAGAGGCTCATTGGTATTGAGAACACTGCCTTCCACTCATCCCGTTGGCGGATGCAGATCAGTCTGTACGCGATCCAGAGACCCAGTTTGGTGATGATCTGGACCCTGCGGAAGGCTTCAAATGCACTACCCATCAAGAGAAGAGGGTAGCAATTCTTAATGGCAATTATGTTGAGTCCAAATTTGTCAATGTATGGATGAAGATCCCCATCTTTCTTTTTGGCAAAGAAGAATCCTGCACCAGCTGGGGACTTGGATGATCAAATAAAGACGAGCATAGGGCTTGGGCGATATAGTCATTCACGGCTGGGTCTCAGCAGGTGAAAGGGAGAACAGATAATCTCAGGAACAGGGTGGTGCCTAAGAGGAGATTGATTGATCAGTCATGTGGTCTGTGAGGTTCCAGGATGCTCACTTGACTTTTACTGAAGGTAATGGCTAAGCCATGGTATTCCTGTGGGAGTTCAATGAGGTTGACATCTTCCTCCATCTCCATGGTTTTATGGGGTGAAGTTAACTGGGGATGCAGGCAGGTGTTACGGTAGATGGGACCCAATCTCAGCAGTGAACCGCTTAGCCAGGTGAAGTGAGGGTTGTGAATGAAGAATCAGGGGTAAGCCAGGATGAGAGGAGTGTTGGGCAAGCCAGTGAGGAGGAATTGGATAGACTCGCTCATCTGCATAGGCTGAGTGTATGCTCTGACCAACCCAGACCGTAAGGGACGCCCATCAATTGCTGTGATGTAGAAGAGGTGAGAAATGGGCTCAATAGGGAGTCCACATGGAGTCCAGTCAGCTGTGCAGGAATCCATCGAAGTGTGGAGATGTCAGGGTATGGAGGAGGACAGAAGGAGTGAGCTGGAACAAGGGGCCAGGGGGAGCTCACCCGATAGAAAGCCACTCATCTCTCCCTGGTGGTGCCTTCTTCTGGGGCACAGCAGGCAATTGATGCATGGGTGATCAGCACTGCCTTATGCACACTGGTTGTTTCTCCATCAATGCTCACTCTCCGGTGGGATTGCGGTACAAGGGAGCTCTCCCTAATTGTTTGGGCTTTAAAGGTGTTTGTAGTGAGGATCCTGCAGCCTGAAATGGCTCTGGGAATGGATCTGTGATTCTGGTTGATAATCTGGAGGGCTGTTGCTTCAGAAGCTTGGCATTTTGGAGGACCAGAGTGGTGAGGCTGTTGCGGTCGGTGAGCATCTCCAGAGTCCGAAGCTCATCTTTCAAGCTGCGCTGGTAATGGGCCAGCAGCACTACTGCATTCCAGCCACAGTGACTCCACCAGGGGCCTGATTTCCACAGTGGAATCCAGCATAAACTGTAAGCCTTGACACAGGCAAAATATCTGTTCTGCTGCCTCCCATCTACTTCACAGCTGGTCGAAAACCTGAAAATGTTCATATCTGTTGCAAATGGTGGTTTTATTGTCCTAGTTAGCCAGAGCTCTCCCAGTCAAGAGAGAAAGGCAATTTGGGCTCGGTCCTTAAGATATGGAGATGGCTGGAGCTTGAAGTGCAAGGTGCACTGGAACAGTAAATTGCAGCATCAGGTTGGGAATCTGTCAAAGTGTTCAGGCACCAGGGTCTGGGACTCAGAGGGAGGAGGTTGACTGGCGTGGGTTTGCTGTAATAAGATGGAGAGTTGGTTGAGAGTGACGAGCAGATGGTCAATGGTTTCCTGCTGTTCATGATTGTGTGCTCCTGTTGATGGACAACTGTCTATACTCTGCTCAACCAATTGCTGGTTCATTGATCCTGTTAGAAGATGTGGAGGAGATTTGACCCAACAGCAGAGCAGTAGAGAAGATTCAGCAGTAAACAATACTTTACTAATAAACTGCAAAGTAACAAGCCACGAGGGGCCACAATGTGAGAACAAATACTTAACACATCAAGGCAGCAAACTAACTGAAGGCTCGGTATAACTGGCTGGTTCATATGAGTGAACAAGAATTGTGGATTAGAGCTGGGTTTAAATGGGCTGCAGGTGATGAGTTGGAAACGAGTGGCAGGTGACTCCTGTTAGCTGGGTGGAGACTGTGAGGTGCCTGCCTGTGCAGGCCTGACGCCGTGGTTGAGAACAGATGTGCAACATTTAGTAAAGAGGAATAAAGAAGCTTACTTAATGTTCAGAAAGCAATGATCATACATGGCTCTAGAGCATGCAAGATAGCCAGGAAGGACTTTAAGAATGGACTTAGGAGGGCTAGATGTGGGCACGGGAAGGCCTTGTTAAGTAAGATTAAGGAAAGCCCCCAAAGCATTCTATGTATATTTGCAGAAGAGGTGGATGACTAGAGTGAGGGTAGGACTGGCCAGGGATAAAAGATGAAACGTGACTAGAATCAGAGGAGGTAGGGTAGATCATTGATGAACACTTTGCTTCAGTATCACCAGTAAGAGGGATGTTGGCATTTGAGAAGATGGCGTAAAATAGGTCGATATCCTAGGACTTGTTGACATTTGAAACAGGATACGCCAGAGTTTTTGAAAAACATTAGGCTATATGAAAATGGTCCTTGGGGCTGGATATTATATACACCAGGTTTCTATAGGAAGAGTGGGAAGAGATTGATGCACCTTTTGCAATGATCATCTCTGGCCATGGAGGTAGTACCAGGTGATTAGAGAGAGGCAAATTTATTCCTTTGTTCAAGAATGGGATTAGGAATAATGATAGGAATTGTATATCAGTGAGTCTTATGTCAGTGGTGGGCAAATTATTGGAGAAATATTTAGAGACAAGGTTTATGAATATTTGGAGAAGGGTAGTCTGATTATGGATAGTCAGCATGGCTTTGTGAGCGGCAGATCATGCCTCACAACCCTCGTTTAATTTTTTGAGGATGTGAAAAACACATTGATGAAGATAGAGCAATGGATCTGGCGTATATGGATTTTATTAAAGCATTTGATAAGATTGCCCATGGTAGATTCATTCAGAAAGTCAGGCGGCATGGGATCCAGGGAAACTCGGCTATATGGATTCAGATTTGGCTTGCCCATAGAAGACAGAGAATGGTTGTAGATGGAGCATATTCCGCCCGGAGGTCAATGGCTAGTGGTTTCCGAAGGAATCTATTCTGGGATTCCTGCTCTTTGAGATTTTTATAAATGACTTGGTTCAGGAAGTGGAAGGGAGGATTCATAAGTTTTCAGGTGACATGATGATTGGTAGAGTTGTGGATAGTGTAGAAAGTCATCATAGGTTTCAATGGAACATTGACAGGATGAGAGCTGGACTGAGAAGTAGCAGAGTTCAGCCTGGAAAAATGTGATTTGATTCACTCGGGAAGGTTGAATTTGAAGGCAGAATACAGAATTAATTGTTGAATTTTTAACAGAGTGTAAGAACAGAGTGATCTTGGGGGTCCACATCCATAAATCCCTCAGTTACCATGCAAGTTGATAGGGTTGTTGGTACCCTAAAAAATTGTATGGTGTGTTGGCCTTCATTACTCAGGGGATTCAAGAGGTGTGAGGTAGTGTTTTAACTCCATAAAACACAGGTTAAACCCCACTTGGAATATTGTGCTCAGTTTTTGTTGCCTTTTTCTAGTATGATGTAGATTTCGAGAATGTCCAGAGAGGGTTTTCCAGAATATTACCTAGATTGGAGAGCATGTCTCATGAAAGCATGTTGAGCAAACTAGGAGTTTGCCCTTTAGAGAGAAGGAGGATGAGAGGTGGCTTTATGTAGGCATACAGGGGTACAAGATAATAATAGGCATAGCTCAAGTGGATAGCCAGTGACTTGTTCCCAGAGCAGAATTGGCTAATACTAGGGGACATAATATTGAGGGGATTTGAGGAAAGTATAGGGCCAATGTCAGAATTAAGTTTAATTTTAACACTGAGATTGGTACGTGTGTGCCAAGGGTGGTAGTGAGGCATTAAAAAAACTCTTAGATAGGCACATGATGTAATGATGCAGATGGGACAGTATTGGTCAAATGACTTCAACAGTCAGAAGCACTCAGTACAATTGTCTTGCCACAATCACTTGTTTAGATTCAAACTATAACACGCAGGCAACTTTAAGAGTTCACCGAGAGTATAACAAAAAAGCTTCAGATAAGCTGTCTCACGAGATCAAAGACTACAAGTGAAAATCGGGCAAGTCAGTCCACAAGGCAAAGAGGTTGTTTCCACAGGCTAGATCCCAGGTATGTCTCTTCACAGAACCGGCACAGGAGAATGACTAACTCTAGTAGTTGATTCTAACCAGCAGAGTGAGTATCAAGACTGAGCAACTGGTAGGTGCAGCCACCAGCCTTAAACCCCTTTCAGTCAGTGTCAGGTGTGTCTTGAAATCCAGTTGAGATTCCTCCCCATGAAGAGGGGTGAAGATCTCTGCCCAGGAAGGAGACATCACTGGAGGCATCAGTGCTGCCTGCCGGCCGTTTCAGGTGTTACACATGAATGATGGGGATAAAGGAGCCCTATGTTGGTACAAAGGATTAGACTGATCTTAAAGGGCCAGAAAAACCTCATGAGCCAAAGAGCCCACATTTTAATGTTCTATGTTCTATGAATTTCCCCTTAAGATACACGCTAACAGCTAACAGAATGATTCAAAGCTGATTTTTTCAATGAGGACTGGAACATAACAATACCTGGAAAAGAAAAGTGAATTTCACAGTTCCCAATTATGCTGGCATTAATAAACTCACCTCTCTGACAGCAACATCCCACTGTCTTCCTACTGTAATAAAGAGCTGGAGACAGCACTTCGCATATCGTTGATGATCTGTGACTCACCTCAGCTGTCCTCTGTATCCTTCATTGACCTCACAATCCTCCAGGATTTCGGGACTCAGGCATTTCTGTTATCCAGTACAGCAGCTGCGCCTTCAGCTACTTTGGCCCAAGGCTCTGCGGTCCCTCCAAAGTCTTTCAATCTCCCTACTTTTTTCGGCTTTATTAAGAAGCTCCTTGAAATCTACTCGTTTGATCAAAGCTTGGTTACTGTTTCAATATTTTTGAATGTGAATCTTTCACAGTTTATGAAGTTCCTGACACAGTTTACTTAACTGAAGTTGTAACAATGATATAAATTGTTGATTCTTGACACATGAATTATATCAGCATTCATATCACAGAAGGGGTAATTACTAGGTTGTTGTATAATGAGCTAATGTAAGAAAACAAAAAAAAGGTAGAATCAAGAGAATTCCTTAAATTTCTACTCTACAGCCTATACCTGTGAGTTACTTTATGCTGATTTCTTCATTTGTTACTGGATTACATTCCAAGCTCATTAGTGGGATCTTTCTACTTCAGTGGTTTAATTCTGAGCTTTCCAAAAGACTTCCATTTATCACTTGTCTCCCCTTTTGGAAGGGGAGGAGGGAAGAGAAGAGAGCGATAGTTTTAGGGGATTCTATAATCAGGGGGGCAGATAGGAGATTTTGTGGGGCAGATCAGGAGTCTCGGATGGTATGTTGCCTCCCTGGTGCCAGGGTCCGGGACATCTCAGATCGGGTGCAGGCTATTCTTGAGAACGAGGGCATGAACCCAGATGTAGTGGTCCATGTAGGGACCAATGATGTAGGTAAGGTGAGTGAAGGGGTCCTGCTTAGAGAGTTCAAGGAGTTAGGAGTGAAGCTGAAAGGCAGGACCTCCAGGGAGACAATCTCGGGATTGCTACCTGTGCCACGTGCGAGTGAGGCGAAGAATAGAATGATTATGCACATTAATATGAGGCTGAGAGCATGGTGCAGGAAGGAAGGGTTCAGGTTTTTGGATAATTGGTCTTTGTTCCAGGGACGTTGGGATCTGTTTCGAAGGGATGGTCTACATCTGAACTGGAGGGGTACTAACATTCTTGCAGGAATGTTTGCCAGTGCTGCTCGGGGGGGTTTAAACTAGATGTGCAGGGGGCAGGGATCCAGAATACGAGAGAAGATGATATACTGAAGGATAAGGGACAGGTGGGGAATACACGTTTCCCAAATATTAATTGTGTAAAGGAGAAAGGTGAGACAGAACATGTGTTGGAAAAGTTACATGTACAGAGGGTTGGTCAGAAGGAGCATGGGGTTAAATGTGGAGAAGGTTTGGGTGATCTTGAGAAGGTCATCAAAATTCAAAGTGCAATTAGCCCGATGGAAGTTCAAGGAGCTGATCATGCACCTTTGAAGTTATCTATTAAGATTTCGGACTATTCCAATAATACCAGATCTTGGAGACTTAACGCTACTTTGCTTCAAGACCCAGAATTTATTACTTATATAAAACAGCAAATTGACTTGTTCTTTTCTACAAACTGTACTGAAGAAATCGACAGAGGAATACTTTGGGACTCTTTTAAGGCTTTTATTCATGGTCAAATTATCTCATATTCTGTTGGTAAAAGAAAACAAAGATATTTAGATATTGCTTTATTGGTGGATAAAATCAAGGAAATTGATAAGATTTATTCCGTGACTCCTACCAAAGAACTTTATAAGAAGAGAGTTGAGCTTCAAATGGAACATAGTTTACTATTATCTTCTTCAATTGAAAATCAATTAATTAGGACCAGGGCTCAATTTTATATTCATAGTGACCGTACTGGTAAACTGTTAGCTAATCAATTAAAGGCTATCTCGACTAAGCGACAAATTATTAAAATTCGCAAATCAGACGGTAATTTAACTACTGATCATAAAGAAATTAATAATACCTTTCAAGATTTTTATAAATCTTTATATCATTCAGAATTTGATGGTGACCAGTCCATGATAGATAATTTTTTTAACAATTTGAATATTCCTAAACTGACTGATGAAGACCATAGCCTGTTAGATGCTCCTATTTCTATGGTGGAAATAGGAGAGGCTATCTCATCAATGAATTCAGGGAAAGCTCCTGGTCCTGATGGTTATATAGTAGAATTTTTTAAAACTTTTTCTTCTTTGCTTTCTCCTTGGTTATGTGAAATTTTTAATGATGCGTTTGCTAAGAAGAGATTACCTCAATCTTTTTATGAAGCTAATATTTCTCTAATTCTTAAAAAAGATAAAGATCCTACTTTATGTACATCTTATCGCCCTATATCACTATTAAATGTAGATTCTAAGATTCTTACAAAAATTTTGGCTATTAGATTAGAAAAAGTACTATCTCAGATTATTTCAGAAGATCAAACTGGTTTTATGAGGAATCGGTATTCCTTTTTTAATGTTAGAAAATTGATTAATATAATTCATACTTCACCACCCACAATCCCAGAATGTGTTATTTCATTAGATGCTGAAAAAGCTTTTGATAGAGTTGAATGGATATATTTATTTAATACATTGAGAAATTTTAATTTTAGTCCTAACTTTATATCATGGATTAAATTAATATATCATAAACCTGTCGCTTCTGTTTTTACAAATAACTACAGATCCTCTTTTTTTCAATTATCTCGTGGTACGAGACAAGGCTGTCCCTTAAGTCCTTTATTATTTAATATTGCATTAGAACCTTTAGCTATTGCTATTCGTGAATCTCCTAATATTTTTGGTATTACCCGTAATGAGAAATTATACAAATTATCTCTTTATGCTGATGATTTGTTGTTATATATTTCTGACCCTGATAGGTCTATTCCTGCTATTTTATCCTTGTTGGTTCAATTTGGTACTTTTTCTGGTTATAAACTAAATTTAGATAAGAGTGAATTATTTCCTTTAAATGCACAAACTTTATTGAGTGATAGGATACCATTTAAAGTTGTTACTGATAACTTTACCTATCTAGGTATAAAAATTACCAAGAAATATAAAGATTTATTTAGACTGAATTTTTTACCTATGCTTCATCAAATTCATCAACTTACTACAAGATGGTCTCCTTTGTTTTTATCATTAATTGGTCGGATTAATGCTGTTAAAATGATGATTTTACCGAAATTTTTATACTTATTTCAAGCCCTACCAGTTTTTATTCCTAAATCTTTTTTTGATAGCATTGATTCAAAAATTTCCTCATTTGTGTGGCAAAATAAAAACCCTAGGTTAAGTAAAAAGCAATTACAAAAATCAAAAAAAGATGGTGGTTTAGCTTTACCCAATTTTAGATTTTATTATTGGGCAAATAATATTCGTAATTTATTGTATTGGAAACTAGATTTGGATTCACCACTGTGCCCACAGTGGGTAAATTTGGAATGTAATGAGGTAAAGGGATATTCTCTATTCTCTGTTCTTGGTTCTTGTCTTCCTGCGGATTTAGTTAAATTTAATAAACAAATATTTAATCCTGTTATTAAACATACATTACAAATTTGGTTTCAATTTCGTAAGATTTTTAGTTTGAAAAACTTTGTTCTTGATAGCCCTATCTTATTTAATTTCTTTTTCAAACCCTCCTGGACAGATCAAGCTTTTAACATATGGAAAAGAAATTTCTTATATAAAGTTTTACCATCTTTTCCTAATTCAACTTTGGTGGACATTACAGATTTGATTTTTACCTTAAATCCTTGTCAAAAGGGATTAGTAGCTTTTATTTATAATATGATTATGAAGATACAACCAGAAATATCAGTTAGAATTAAACAAGAATGGGAAAAAGAACTTCAATATAACATATCAACAGATAAATGGGAAAAAAATTTGCAAATGGTTAATTCTTCTTCTATATGTGCTAAACATGCTTTAATACAATTTAAAATTGTACATAGAGCTCATATGTCTAAAGATAAACTTGCTCGATTCTATTCTCATATTAACCCTCAATGTGACAGATGTCATTCAGAAGTGGCCTCATTGACCCATATGTTCTGGTCATGTCCCACTTTACATAATTATTGGAAGGACATATTTACTACTATTTCCTCAATTTGGAATATAGATTTACAACCTCATTCTATTACTGCAATTTTTGGCATACCAAATGAAGATGGTAATCAGTTTTCCCCTTCAATCAGACGAATGATTGCTTTTGTAACATTAATGGCCAGAAGGTCTATATTACAAAATTGGAAAGAAGTAAATCCTCCTACCACATTTCAATGGCTTTCTCAAACTATTTCTTATCTGAGTTTGGAAAAAATTAGAAGCACTATTTTTGACTCATCAATTAAATTTGAAGAAACTTGGAGACCGTTTATTCGACATTTTCATATGAATTAATTTGGCCTTTTCCAGACCTTCTTTCTGCTTATTCATGTTCAGGTATGGAGTTCCGGAGTTCTTTGACACTATCATATACTTGTAAACTGTTATTATTGCCCATGTTAGTTTAGTTTAGTGTTTTATTTTTTTTAAATATATATTCTTTTCACATATTTTTAATATTTTTTTTCTTTTTTAATGGTTATTTTTGTTTTTTTTTCATATAATCATGTGGACTTGATTGATTAAGGTATTTTCTTCTGTTGATGTTTAGTAGGATATTGTTATCTTATTATCAATGTGATTTCAAGTCTATTGTATTCACAACTTACTTATTACTATGTTATTTTTTTTTGTGTATATATGAAAATCAATAAAAAGATTGAAAAAGAAAAAGGAAGTTCAAGGAGCTGGGTTAGGTACAATAGACAGTGTTTTAAGCAAAGAGAGGAGGAATGGGCTAAGAATTCTATACTTGAATGTGCGTAGTGTCAGAAATAAGACAGATGAGCTTGAAGCTCAGATGAAAATGGGGAACTACGATATTGTTGGATAATGGAGACATGGCTGCAAGGGGATCAGGCCTGGGAATTGAGTGTACCAGGGTATACATGCTATCGTAGAGACAGAAATATGGGAAGAGGGGGTGGGGTGGCCCTGTTGGTGAGGAATGAGATTCAGTCCTTAGCAAGGGGTGACTTAGAAACAGGGGAAGAAGAGTCTGTGTGGATTGAGCTGAGGAACAGTAAGGGTAAAAAGACCCTAATGGGTGTTGTGTACAGGCCCCCAAACAGTAGCGTGGATATTGGGTACAAGTTGATTAGGGAGTTAACATTGGCATGTGCTAAAGGTAATGCAGTCGTTATGGGAGATTTCAACATGCAGGTGAACTGGGTGAATCAGGTAGGTGCTGGACCCCAGGATAGGGAGTTTGTGGAGTGTCTAAGGGATGTATTTTTGGAACAGCTTGTGCTTGAACCAACCAGGAACGAGGCTATTTTGGACTTGGTGATGTGTAATGAACAGGAATTGATAAGTGATCTTGAAGTAAAGGAGCCATTAGGAAGTAGTGATCATAACATGATAAGTTTTTATCTACAATTTGAGAGGGATAAGGGCAAATCAGAGGTATCAGTGTTGCAATTAAATAAAGGAGACTACGGAGCCATGAGGGAAGAGCTGGCCAAAGTTAAATGGGCGGATGCCCTGGCAGGAAAGACAGTGGATCAGCAGTGGCAGATATTCTTGGGGATAATACAAAAGATGCAAAAGCAGTTCATTCAAATGAGAAGGAAGGATTCAAAGAGGGGGAAGGGGCCACAGTGGTTGACAAAGGAAGTCAGAGATTGTATAGCATTAAAGAAAAAGAAGTATGACAGGGCTAAGATGAGTGGGAATACAGATGATTGGGAAAGTTTTAAGGTACAGCAGATCTTAACTAAAAAAGCAATACGGAGAGAAAAAATCAGGTATGAGCTCAGTCTAGCCAGGAATATAAAAGGGGATAGCAAAAGCTTTTTTAGCTATGTGAAGAGAAAGAAGATAGTTAAGAACAATGTTGGCCCCTTGAAGAATGAATTGGGAGAAATTATTATGGGAAACAGGGAAATGGCAACAGAATTTAATGCGTACTTTAGATCTGTCTTCACCAGGGAGGACACAAGCAATCTCCCAGATGTATGGATGGGCCAGGGTCATAAGATATCAGAGGAATTGAAACAGATTGACATTAGGAAAGGAACTGTGATGAGTAGACTGATAGGACTGAAGGATAATAAATCCCCGGGTCCAGATGGTCTGCATCCGAGGGTTCTAAAAGAGGTGGCTCAGGAAATTGCGGATGCATTGGTAATCATTTTCCAATGTTCCTTAGATTCAGGATCAGTTCCTGATGATTGGAGAATGGCTAATGTTATCCCACTTTTCAAGAAGGGAGGGAAGGAGAAAACGGAGAACTATCGCCCTGTTAGGCTAACGTCAGTTGTGGGGAAGATGCTTGAGTCCATTATTAAGGACGAAATAGTGGCAAATCTTGATGGCAGTAATAGGATTAGGCCGAGCCAGCATGGATTTACCAAGGGCAAATCATGCTTGACTAATCTGTTGGAGTTTTTTGAGGGTGTAACAAGGATGTTAGACGAGGGTAAGCCAGTGGATGTTGTGTACCTAGATTTTCAGAAGGCATTCGATAAGGTGCTACATAGGAGATTGGTGAGTAAAATCAGAGCTCATGGCATTGGGGGCAGGGTTTCAACATGGATAGAAAACTGGTTGGCAGATAGAAAGCAAAGGGTAGCAGTGAATGGGTGTTTCTCGGACTGACTGCAGGTGACTAGTGGGGTACCACAGGGCTCTGTATTGGGACCACAGCTCTTTACGATTTATGTCAACGATTTAGATGAGGGCATTGAAAACTATATCAGCAAGATTGCTGACGATACTAAACTGGGTGGCAGTGTGACATGCGAAGAGGACGTTAGGAGAATATAGGGAGACTTGGATAGGCTGGGTGAGTGGGCAGATACTTGGCAGATGTCATTCAATGTGAATAAGTGTGAAGTTATCCACTTTGGAAGCAGGAACAAGAGGGCAGAGTATTGTCTGAACGGTGTAGAGCTAGGTAAGGGAGAAATGCAAAGAGACCGAGGAGTCCTAGTTCATCAGTCAATGAAGGTGAATCAGCAAGTGCAACAGGCAGTGAAGAGGGCAAATGGAATGTTGGCCTTTATTACAAGGGGAATTGAGTACAAGAGCAAGGATGTCCTTTTGCATTTGTACAGGGCCCTGGTGAGACCACACCTGGAATATTGTGTACAGTTTTGGTCTCCAGGTTTAAGGAAGGACATTCTGGCAATTGAGGCAGAGCAGCGTAGATTCACTAGGTTGATTCCTGGGATGGCAGGGCTGTCTTACGCAGAGAGATTGGAGAGATTGGGCTTGTACACACTGGAATTGAGGAGATTGAGAGGGGATCTGATTGAAACGTTTAAGATAATTAAAGGATTTGATAGGATTGAGGCAGGAAATATGTTCCAGATGTTGGGAGAGTCCAGTACCAGAGGGCATGGATTGAGAATAAGAGGTCAGTTATTTAAAACAGAGTTGAGGAAAAACTTCTTCTCCCAGAGAGTTGTGGAGGTGTGGAATGCACTGCCTCGGAAGACGATGGAGGCCAATTCTCTGGATGCTTTCAAGAAGGAGCTAGATAGATATCTGATGGATAGGGGAATCAAGGGATATGGGGACAAGGCAGGGACTGGGTATGGATAGTGAATGATCAGCCATGATCTCAGAATGGCGGTGCAGACTCGAGGGGCCGAATGGTCTACTTCTGCACCTATTGTCTATTGTCTATTGTCTAATACTGGGCTTTCTACTTTATTATGCTACTAACTTTTTATTTTGTAGCGTAGTTAGAGATTGGTGGGTATGACATTGTGGGCATCACTGAGTCTTGATTGAAATATGATCATTGTTAGGAGCTTAACACCAAGGTTTCAACTTGTATCAAAAGAACAGGTAGGTGGGCAGAGGGATGAAGTTGTTCTGTTGGTAAAAAATGAAAACAAATCCTTAGAAAGAGGTAACATAAAACTGGAGGATATAGAATTGAAGGTAAAGTTTAAAAAAATACAAGGCTAAAAAGGCCCTGATGGCAGATATAAACAGGGACCCTATCCCACCCCCCCCCCCAAACTGCAGCCAGGTTGTTGGATATAAATTACAATAGGAGATAGAAAAAGCATGTAATAAGGGCAATATTATGCTAGTCCGAGGGATTTCAATATACAGGTAGATTGGGAAAATCAGGTTGGTGCTGAATTCCAAGAGAGGGAATTTTAGAATGCCTACGAGATTTGCTTTTTAGAGCAGCTCATGAATGAGCACACTAGGGGAAAGGCAGACTGGGTGTTATGTAATGAACCAGGTTTGATTACGGAGCTTAAGGTAAAGGAACCCTTAGGAGACAGTGTTCTTAATGTGATAAAATCATCCCTTCAGTTTGAGAGGGAGAAGATAAAGCCAAATATATCAGTATTACAGTAGAATAAAATGAATTACAGAGGCATAAGAGAGGAACGGGCCAAAGTTGATTGAAAGGGGACACTATCAGTGTTGACAACAGGACAGCATTGGCTGGTGTTCCTGCGGGCAATTTGGAAGGCACAGGATAGATATATCCCAAAGAAGAAGCGTATTCCACAGGGGATATGAGGCAACCGTGGCTGACAAGGGAAGTCAAAGAGAGCATACAAGCAAAAGAGAGAGCATGTAATATAGCAAAAATTAATGGGAAGTTAGAGGATAGGGATGCTTTTAAAAACTAACAGAAGGCAACTCAAAAAACATAGAAGCAAGAAAAAGATGAAATATCAGGGTAAGCTAATAAATAATATAAAAGGGGATACCAAACATTTTTTCAGACATATAAAGAGTAACATAGAGATGAGAGTTGGTATTGGACTGCTGGAAAATGATGCTTGAGAGGTAGTAATGGGAGACAAATAAGCTTACTAAGTATTTTGTATCAGCCTTCACTCTGGAAGATATCGGCAGTATGTCAGAAATTGTTGGGGGGGGGAAGGTCAGAAGTGGGTTTAGTTACTATTACTAAGGAGAAGGTGCTTGGGAATCTGAAAGGTCTGAAGGTAGGTAAATCAACTGGACTGGATGGACTTCAGCCCAGGGTCTGAAAGAGGTAGTTGAAGAACTTGTGGTGGCATTAGTAATGATCTTATAAGAATTACTAGTTTCTGGAATGGTTCTCGAGGACTGGAAAATTGTAAATGTCACTCCACTATTGAAGAAGGAAGGGACGCAGAAGAAAAGAAATTATAGGCCCGTTCGCCAGACATCAAGGGTTGGGAAGATGTTGGAGTTTATTTTTAAGGATGAAGTTTTGGGGTACTTGGAGGCACATGACAAAATAAGCCAACGTCAACATGATTTCCTTAAGGGGAAATCTTGCCTGACAAATCTGTTAGAATTTTTTGTAGAAATAGCAGACGGGATAGACATAGGAGAGTCAGTAAATGCTGTTTATTTGGATTTTTAGAGGAAAGGTGCAGCACATGAGGTTGCTTAAGAAGATAAAAGCCCATGGTATTACCAGGAAGATACTAGTATGGACAAACAATTGGCAGGTTGGCAAGAAGCAAGGAGTAGAAATTAAGGGGCTTATTCTGCTTGGATGCCAGGGACTAGTGGTGTTCCACAGGGGTCGGTATTGAGACCAATTGTTTTCACTTTGTGGTCGAGTTTGAAAACAATACAAAGATAGTTGGAGAGATAGGTGGTGATGAGGGAGCAGGGAGTCTGCAGAAGGGCTTAGATTGATTGGGCAAATGGGCAAAGAAGTAGCAGATATAGTGTAGGGAAGAATATGGTCATCCACTTTGGTAGAAGGAATAAAGGTTTAGAATATATTCTAAACAGGGAGAAATTTCAAAAATCAGAGGTGTAAAAGTCCTTGTGCAAAATTTCCTAAAGATTAACTTGCAGATTGAGTCAGTGGTAAGGAAGGCAAATGCATTCATTTCAAGAGGACTAGAATCGAAGAGCAAGGATGTAATGCTGAGGCTTTATAAGGCATTGGTCAGATGGCACTTGGAGTATTGTGAGCAGCTTTGGGCTGCTTAACACAGAAAAGATATGCTGGCATTCGAGAGCATCCAGAGGAGGTTCATGAAAATGATTCCGGGATTGAAAGGGTTTCTACGTTTGATAGCTCTGGGCGTGGACTTGCTGGAGTTTAGAAGAATGAAGGTGAGGGAGGAATCCCATTGAAACCTATCAAATATTGAAAGGCCCAGATAACGTAGATGTGGAAAGAATGCTTCCTATACTGGTTGAGTCTTGGATCAAAGGGCACAGCTTCAAAATAGTGTGGCATCCATTTAGAACAAAGATGAGGATCTTTATCTTACCAGAGGGTGGTAAGTCTATAGAATTCATTGCCAAGGGCAGCTGTGGAAGCCATATCATTGAATACACAGTTCTTAAAGCAGAGGTTGATAGGTTCTTAATTAGTCAGGGCATCAAAAGCAATGGGGAGAATCAGAGAATGGCATTGAGAGGGGTAATAAATCAGCTATGCTGGATTGGTAGAGCAGGGTCGATGGACAGAGTGGCCTAATTCTACTCCTATGTCTTATGGTTTATAGTCTTAATATTAAGCTCATCATTAAAAGTTAGGTGTTTTGTCAAACACAGATTCCCATTGAAAATAAAACTGAATCCCCAACGTGAGGTTTAGTACATTAAGATTACAGTTTCATGCAGTGCTCAGAAATTAAAAATGGGCTTCTTCTACAGTGTTGGATTCATCATTAATACTGAGTTTCTTGTTTAACAGAGAATATGTTTTCATATATGCCATCAGCCAAGACCCTTTATTTATGATGAGTAAAATGATATCTCCGACTAATATAGAGCATGCAGTAATATAAAGTTTTGATGTCTAAAGCAAAACAGTTCACATAATTCTAATATCCCCTATTAGCGAGATTGCACAAGACAGCTGCATGTCAAGACCTGCACCACCTATTACAGCATTCAATATTTCAGCAGAGCTCTTTGGTTAATATTGAGATCATTTAATATTAAATTGTCAAAGTAACTGTCTAATACTAAGTCCATTGTTTATTCAATGAACTAATATTGATACACAGGCTGCTACAAATATCAACAAATATGCAAATATGCCCTTTTATCTACCCATTTGCTTACAACTTAAGTATTTGTTTTTTTAAAATTTGTTGCTTTGGAGGTGGGAATTGCTTGCTAGACCAGTATTTATTGCTGATCCCTAATTGTCCATTGGAAAATGGTGTTCCTGGACTTGGGTGATAATGAAGGGACAATGATTCATGATATAAAAGATAATGTGTAACTTGAAGGTTAACCTGCAAATAGTTCCCAAACTTATTTCCCTTGTTCTGTTTGGTGGTAGCAGTCACAAGTTTGGGTAAAGCTGCCGGTCCTACACAGTTTTGAGAAACGGTGCTGAAATAACTGTATTCTGTACTCCTTATTTAATACAGAGCTTCCCATTTAACTCCGTGCATGTTGTTTCATTCTGAAAGTATAACATAATATGACACTTCCATCATTTAATTTTGACTCCAAAAAGCTGATACTTGAACACTGTTTTATAAATAAATGTGTCCATCTCAATTATTACAAGCTATTGTCACCACCGCTTCAAAAGATATAAAACAAATTTTTTGAATGTGGTGGCCAGCTGCATGGTTGGTAAAACAATATAATCTTCATTACTTAACAATGTCCGATGGGTCACATGGAATTTCATATTCCTTTTTTTAATTTGTGCTGCTAATGAGTCAGCCAAACTTGGATGAGGTACAGTTGTGTGCTATCAACCGGATTGACTCTCTGTTGCTGGAAAGCCACACAACCTGCCAGCACTCTCCACTGAAGCACAGCGTGAATAGTATTCACTTGGCTGAGTTAAAGGTGGTTAAGTGGCATGAGTGCCCCACTTTGGGGGGTGGGGGCTGAGGGCTGAGGAGAGAAACCATTCAGATGTCACGAGCCAGGCACTGGATTTATCGAAGGTGCATTAGCCACCTTTCACATTTCCTCCTCTCCTTTGTAAAATGGACATAAATTAGGTTAATGGAAGCCAATCCACAAAGATGTATTTACATAAATATAAATGATTCTCATCTAAACCTCTAACTTGCTGATCCAGACCAAACAAAGCCTGTCCTTCACTACTTACTCCCACTGAACGCCCACACTTCTTTACTTCATTCTCTGTTTTTTCTCTCTCCAGTGGCCTAATAAAACACATCTGAGGCTGAAAGCTTATTAATTGTATTAAGAGATACAATCCGCTTTTCTGTGCTCAGCCGTTGCCAGGCTGCTGTATCTAAAGTAGATAGATCAGGCATAAATGGGTCTCTAGTGGAGCAAATCCACTTACTTTCTTCTGCACCCTCTTTTTATGAGCAAGGTGGCCTGTTTTATACCATAGCCTTCTACCATCATGTTCCATATGAAAAAATTAATGAAAAAATTCTAGAAACATTACATACTCTCAAACAGAAAAAAATAGATATTTACTCATTTTCATTGGCACAGATTAAAATTCCTCCTATAAATCATAGAGGTGACTTCATATCTGATCAGATATGCACTGCCCATTATAACTAAACCATGCAATTAAATAGAATGTAGAACATAAATCAGTACAACATACATTGATTTAATTTCAATTTAGAGATATAGCACAGTAATAGGCCCTTCCAGTCCACAATATTGAGCTGACCTTTTAACCTATTCCAAGGCCAATTTAGTCTTTCCCTTCCTTGTTGCCTTTTATTTTCCATCATCCATATCCCTTTTTAAGAGTCTCTTAAATGACTCTAATGTTTATGCATCCACCACCAATGTAACAGGGTGGATTAACAGCGAAAATGTAACAGACCTGCAGCGAAACGGTCTCCCAGTCTGCGGCGGGTCTCCCCAATGTATAAATGGCCACATCGGGAGCACCGGATACAGTATATCACCCCAGTTGACTCGCAGGTGAAGTAGTGCCTCACCTGAAAGGACTGTCTGGAGCCTGGGATGGTGGTGAGGGAAGAAGTGTGGGGGCAGGTGTAGCACTTCTTCCGTTTGCAGGGATGAGTGCCCGGAGGGAGGTCAGTGGGGAGGGATGGGGGGGGATGAATGGACAAGGGAGTCACGTAGGGAGCGTTTGGGAGACTGGGAGACCGTTTCTCCGAACACCGGCGCTCAGTCCTCCAGCAGTGGCGGGATCTCCCTGTGGCCACACACTTCAATTCCACAGACCACTCCCACTCCGACATGTCTGTCCATGGCCTCCTCTACCGTCAAGTTGAGGCCACATGCAGGTCGATGGAGCAACACCTTATCTCCCGCCTAGATAGCCTCCTACCTGCCGGCATGAACATTCAACTCACAGACCTCCGTTGACACCCCTGCCCCCCCCCCCCTTACCCCATCCCTATCTATAATTTTAGTCTGGTTCTCTTTCTCTCTCTTTTCCCCCCTCACTATCATCTCCCCCCAGCCCTACCTTTCTTTCTCTTTTATTTCCCATAATTCTCCACCTTCCCCCTAGCCCATTTCCCTCCAACCTATCACTTCCCAGCTCTCTACTTCATCCCTCCCCCCACTTCTTATCCCCCCTCGACCATTCCATGTTACTTCACTCCTGATGAAGGGTTTCGGCCTGAAATTTCGTCACTACCTCCTCCCGTAGATACTGTCTGGCCTGCTGATTCTGCCAGCATTTTGTGTTTTTCTTGTTACATGCACATGCATTTCAGCTCTTCCAGTGATTAAAGTTTGAAGTTAATAACTCATCAGGGGTGATTAATAAGTTTGTGGCCTAATGTAGAAGGGGATGAGTTATTAACTCTAAACTTTCTGCATTATCACTCAAGTTGACCTGCATGTGCATGTAACGAGAGCTGTAGAACTCAATTCCTTCTGCCTCAGCCCATAAACTTATCAATCACCCCTCGTATGTGGTTTACTGAAAGTGGAATTATAGGAATACAAAGCGGCAAAGAAGGCTTTTGGCATACTGGTCTTCATAAATCAAGCATAGGTTATAAAAGTTGGGAGGCACAGTCATACAGGACATTGGCGATGCTACACTTGCAGACGTGTTCAGTTTTGGTCACCATCGTATGTTATTAAATTGGAATCAGCACATGTGCACCACAGGGCAGTGTGCTTGACACCCCCCCCCCACCACCCACTCCAACTCTACTCACTTTATACTTATGATCATGAGGCTAAGTACAGCTCCAATGCCTTATTGAAGTTTGCAGACAACACAACTGCTATTGGCTATATCAAAGATGGTGATGAATTGGCATATGGGAGGCTGATTGGGAACTTGGTTGAATGGTGCCACAATGACCACATCTTAATCAACATCAGCAAAATAAAAGAACTAATTATTGTCCACAGGAGGAAGAAACCAGAGATCCATGAGCCAGTCCTCAGTAGGGAAACTTCAGTGGAGGGGGTCTAATTTTAAATTCGGTGACATCAACATACGTATCAATGGATCTGTCTTGAGACCACTATTTAAGCGTCATCACAAATCAGGCACGACAGCATCTCCGCTTTCTTAGGAGTTTGTATAGATCTGGCATGTCTCCAAAATCTTTGACTCACTTCTGTAGAGGCTATCTTGACCGGTTGCATCACTGCCTTGTATGAAAACACCAATGTCGAAGAGCAGAAAAAGCTACTTAAAGTGATGGACACACCCCAGTCCAACACAGGAGAAGCTCTTCCCACTATTGAGTGCTGCAACAAGAAAATAACCGCCATGGCCTCTTATCAATACTACCTCAGAAGCCTCATTCCAACACTAACAGATTCAGGAACAGTTATTCAGCTGCAACCATTAGGTTCCTAAACCTGTGTGGATAACTTCATTCACCAATGAACTGATTCAACAATCTACAGACTGACTTTCAAGGACTCGTTACAACTCATGATCTCAGTATTGTTTTTATTTTCACAGTTTATTTACTAAGAATGATAGAAACATAGAAAACCTATGGATCCCTCCGCCCACAAAGCTATGCCAAACACATCCTTAACTTAAAACTACCTAGACTTAACACAGCCTTCTATTTTTCTAAGCTCCATGTACCTATCCAGGACTCTCTTAAAAGAACCCTATTGTTTCCGTCGCCGGCAGCCCATTGCATGCACTCCCCATTCTCCGCGTAAAAAACTTACCCCTGACATCTTCTCTGCACTTACTTCCAATCACTTTAAAACTTATGCCATCTTATGCTAGCCATTTCAGCCCTGGGAAAAAACCTCTGACTATCCACATGATCAATGCCTCTCGTTATCTGTACACCTCTATCAGTACACCTCTCATCTTCCCTCTCTCCAAGAAGAAAAGGCCGAGTTCACTCAACCTATTCTCATAAGGCATGCTCCCCAATCCAGGCAACATCCTTGTAAATCTCCTCTGCACCCTTTCTATGGTTTCCATGTCCTTCCTGTAGTGAGGTGACCAGAATTGAGGACAGTACTCCAAGTGGGGTCTGACCAGGGTCCTATATAGATGCAAAGTGACCTCTTGGCTTTTAAACGCAGTCCCAAGATTGATGAAGGCAAATGCTCCGTATGCCTTCTTAACCACAGAGACAACCTACATAGCTGCTTTGAGCGTCCTATGGACTCGGACCCAAGATCCCTCTGATCCTCCACACTGCCAAGAGTCTTGTCATTAATGCTATATTCTGCCATCATATTTGACCTACCAATATGAACCACCTCACACTTATCTGAGTTGAACTCAGTCTGCCACTTCTCAGCCCAGATTTGCATCCTATCAATGTCCTGCTGTAACCTCTGACAGCCCTCCACACTATCCACAACACCTCCAACCTTTGTGTCATCAGCAAATTTAATAACCCATCCCTCCACTTCCTCATCCAGGTCATTTATAAAAATAACAAAGAGTAGGGTTTCCAGAACAGATCCCTGAGAGACACCACTGGTCAGAATATGACCCATCTACAACCACTCTTTGTCTTCTGTAGATAAGCCAGTTCTAGATCCACAAAGCAATGTCCCCTTCGGTTCCATGCCTCCTTACTTTCTCAATAAGCCTTGCATGTACTTACTGCTCTACCTTCATCAGTGTGGTTAGCCCATGCAAAAAATTCAATCAGGCTCGTAAAGCATGATCTGCCTTTGACAAAGCCATGCTGACTACTCCTAAACATATTATACTTCTCCAAATGCTCATACATCCTGCCTCTCATGATCTTCTCCATCATCTTACCAACCACTGAAGTAAGACTCAATGGTCTATAATTTCCTGGGCTATCCCTACTGCCTTTCTTGAATAAATGAACAACATCCACAACCCTCCAATCCTTCAGAAACTCTCCCATCCTCATTGATGATGCAAAGATCATTGCCAGAGGTGCAGCAATCTCCTCCCTCCCTTCCCACAGTAGCCTGGGATACATCTTTTACTATCCCAGTGACTTATCCAACTTGACGTTTTCCAAAATCTCCAACACATCCTCTTCATTAATATCTACATGCTCAAGCTTTTCAGTCCACTGCAAGTCATCCCTACAATTGCCAAGATCCTTTTCCGCAGTAAATACTGAAGCAAAGTATTCATTAAGTACCTCTGCTATCTCCTTCGGTTGCATACACACTTTTCCACTATCACACTTGTTTGTCCTATTGTCTCACATCTTATCCTCTTGCTCTTCACATTCCTGTAGAATGCTTTGGGGTTTTCCTTAATCCTGTCCATCAAGGCCTTCTCATCGCCCCTTCTGGCTCTCCTGATTTCACTCTTAAGCTCCTTCCTTCTAGCCTTATAACCTTCTAGATCTCTAACATTACCTAGCTCTCTGAACCTTTTGTAAGCTTTTTTTTTCTTCTTGACCAGCTTTACTACAGCCTTTGTACACCATGGTTCCTGTACCCTACCATAACTTCCCTGTCTCATTGGAACCCCAACGCAAATATCCTCTGAACATTTGCCACATTTCTTCTGTATGTTTATCTGAGAACATCTGTTTCCAATTTATGCTTACAAGTTCCTGCCTGATAGCCTCATATTTCCACTTACTCCAATTAAACATTTCCCTAACTTCTCTGTTCCTATTCCTTTCCTATGCTAAGATAAGGGAGATAGAATTGTGATCATTATCTCCAAAATGCTGTCCCACTGACAGACCTGACACCTGACCAGGTTCATTTCCCAATACCAGATCAAGTACAGCTTCTCCTTTTATAGACTTGTCTACATATTGTTTCAAAAACCTTCCTGAACACACCCAACTAACTCCATCCCATCTAGACTCCTTGTTCGAGGGAGATGCCAATCAATATTCGGGAACTTCAAATTTCCCACCACAACAACCCTGTTATTTTCACTCATTTCCAGAATCTTGTCTCCTTTTCAATTCCTC
Source organism: Hypanus sabinus (assembly GCF_030144855.1). Classification (NCBI taxonomy): domain Eukaryota; kingdom Metazoa; phylum Chordata; class Chondrichthyes; order Myliobatiformes; family Dasyatidae; genus Hypanus; species Hypanus sabinus. The sequence continues at coordinate 127,187,069 of NC_082712.1, forward strand.
GATATCCCTGTTACTGTTGGGTGGTCTACAAAAAAACACCCAGTAGAGTTATTGACCCTTTCCTATTCTTAACTTCCACCCACAGAGACTCTGCAGACAACCCCTTGATGTCTTCCTCCTTTTCTGCAGATATCTCTGATCAACAGTGACACACACCCTCCTTATCCTCCCTCCTTATCCTTTCTGAAACATCTAATGCCTGGCACTTGAAGTAGCCATTCCTGGCCCTGCACCATCCAAGTCTCTGAAATGGCTACAACATCATAGCTCCAAGTGCTGATCCACGCTCTAAGCTCATCTGCTTTATTCATAATACTCCTCGCATTAAAATAGATTAATATCAAACCATCAGTTTGAGTGCATCCATTCTCTATCACCTGCCTACCCTCCCTTTCGCACTCTCTCCAGGCTTTCTCTATTTGTGAGCCAACCTCCCTTTCCTCTGTCACTTCAGTTCAGTTCCCACCCCCAGCAATTCTAGTTTAAACTCGCCCCAATAGCCTTAGCAAATCTTCCCACCAGGATATTTGTCCCCCTGGGATTCAAGTGCAACCCGTCTTTTTTGTACAGGTCACACCTGCCCCAGAAGAGGTCCCAATGATCCAGAAATCTGAATCCCTGCCCCCTGCTCCAATCCCTCAGCCACACATTTATCCTCCACCTCATTCTATTCCTATACTTTTGCACATTGGTTGGTTGTTTTTGTTTATGTATATTTTTTCATAAAATGTTACTGTTTTTCTCTAATTCTTCTAAATGACTGCAAGGAAATTAATCTCAAGGTAGTACAGTGGATTCCAGTTAATTGGGACACATCAGAAACAGTACACTTTGGCCCATTTTGCCGAAGTTTCCATAGAAATAGTTAAAAAGCTATAAAAAGACGAACTACCGTTTAACGGAGTAACAAATTATGTATGTAAATGAAATACAGAACAAATTAAAACTGCTGTAATATAAAATTGTGATATTATTTCCCAATAGTTATCGACAGAAGAACTTATCCAGCGTACACTGCTATGTATGAGGTGTCCAAGGAGGGGTGGCACCCCTGGTGAAGGGGTTTGTTACGTCCATTCCAGGACAGCTCAGTCACCTTTAGCCCCCACCAGACACTCAGCTCTCACCTGCACCTCCAAGTACATAATTGTTTGCATGTGACAGCAGCCACACCCGATAGACTGCTTCGACAGGCGGAATAAACCCAGTGAGGCCTCATCCTCCGCGGAAATAGGGGCGGCCTGTTCTAACATGTGAAGGCAGCTCCAACAGGATGGAAATGTGAGATCAACCGTGAGATTCAATGATCAAGAAGACAGTTCTGCAACACTCTGTGGAGAGCAAAGGCTTGATAAGGCATAGAAGTCATGGTCATCCACTGCAACCAAGTAAGACAGCAGTTTGTTGATGACTACTCAAACCTCAGACCTCCGATGTCGAGAGAGCAGAACTGATCCAGTGCAAAGGCTCTTTCATTTTAAAAGCTCTTGCGCACAGTGTTCACTGTCTTCATCGGAAATGACGGACAATAAACATACAGCCACAAGGAAATCTGCAGATGCTGGAAATTCAAACAACACACACAAAATGCTGGTGGAATGCAGCAGGCCAGGCAGCATCTATAGGGAGAAGCATTGTTGACGTTTCGGGCCGAGACCCTTTATCAGTCCTGACGAAGGGTCTCAGCCCGAAACATTGACTGTTAGTGCAGAATTAGTGCAGACATCTAGTGCAGATAATGGCTGCCTTCATACAAAGCTTTTGATGATTGTATCCTCCAGATCTTCATTTTATTGTAACAATCAAGATGATTGTCAATATCTTCAAATTCTGCATCGTTCCTAACTTGTAAAATTATTTCTTTTTCACTCGCGGTTGTTTCTGGATCTCCAAAACCTGAACGCTTGAAACCACAGTGAGCAAAACAATTCTGAATTGTCTTACTGCTGATTTCTCACCGATTATCAGTGACAAAAGTCACTGCTTTTTGAACACAAGCACACACAACTGGCGCTATTTAAAAACTGTGTGCTCTAAGCACAGCATAGTGTCTAACAATCACACAAATTCATGTGACTGACGCTAGTTAGAAACTGTTCAGCAACTGTTTCCTGTCCTAATTAAGCAACATGGTATCCCAAATAAACAAACAGAATTCCAGTTACTTTCTTAATTAGTTCTTGTTCTTTAAGAGTTGCCTGAATAATAGATAGACCATTTTACTGGAGTACACTGTATATGGTAACATATTCATACTTTTATAATAAATTTACTTCAAACTTAGTGTGCAGTAAACATTTACAAACATTTTGCCAGAACCTGAGGGACTGAGTTATAGGGCAAGGCTAGACTGGCTGGGACTTTTTTCTTTAGAACATGAAAAATTGAGAGGTGATCTTATAAATATGTCTGCACTCAGTCTTTTTTTCAGAGTTGAGGAATTAAGAACTTGAGGTCATAGGTTTAAAGTGAGGGGGAAAGATTTAACAGGAACTTGAGGGAAACTTTTTTTACACTGAGTGTAGCATTTACGTGGAATCAGCTGGCAGGAAGTGAAATAGGCAAGTACAATGACAACTTTTAAAAAATGGTTGACTGGTAGATGGATTGGCAAGGTTTATAAGGTTATGGGCCAAATGCTAGCAAATGGGATTAGTCTGGATGAAACATCTTCATTGGCATGGACCATTTGGGTTGAAGAGCCATTTTCTGTGCTGTGTAACTCCATGACTCTGTAAGCTTGTCTCTCTACTTATACTGTTTCCTTGTACATGTGCACCTTTGAGACAGCATAAGGAATTGCTGGAGTAGAAATTATACTGGAATTGATGATTTGCAGAGAAGTCCAACTAACTAATTGTGAGCAATGGAACTTTTCATCAGAGGACCAACAGCCAAAACAGTTAACTCTGCACCATTTTGATGCCCTACTGGCTATACTAGAATCTCTGTATTACACAGAGATAAATAATATAATAAATACCATCTATAATAAATGGAGCACCAGGTACACCTAGAAATAGAATGCAGAGAAACAATAGAACGTTTCATAGGGATTAGATAGTCTGTAATTATGTGATGCCATATTTGATTGACTTTATAAAATTGTGCTGAAAGTGGAAAATAATTGTCAAAAGATGGAATAATTGATAGAAAGTGGAAAACGATTGTTTAATGAGAAACTGGGTTTACCTAGGCTCCAGTTGGAAGTTTTTTTTCTTGGGATCAGAACATATAAATCTAATGTCAAGGTCAAGGTCGTGAATTCAGACCAAGCATCCGAAGTGACTCATCTTTAAGATTAGCTGTGGGTTTTATTTATGAGCAATGTTAGTTGATTGGTTGTTAGTGCTAAAATGGTTGGAGAATGGATATAATTAGATGATGTGACATTGAATGTTTTTGTGAGAATCAGCCTTGTTTTGATGTAAGATTGTTAAATTTTTTATTGCACCGGAGGTATTCATTTCTGAAGCATTGCCTCTCTCGGTAACCTGCTTCTTTGAAGTTTCTCTGGGGTTATGGTTTGATGGTATGATGCTTTGAGGTCTGATTAGGAGCTCCAAAAGCTGTACAACCTTTTATGGAGAAATGAGAGTATTAATCATGACCAGATCTGAAGTAGTTGTTGATTGTAGATCTATTGTTTACAAAGAAAGAGTACCCAGTTTTGATTATTATTGAGCAGCTGATATTCAATTTAAATATGAGGTACTTCTTGTGAAACTGAATGTATCTTTAGACAACAGCACCCGGTGCAATAGATCAGAGACCAAAAGAGACAGATCATTGATTCTCAAGTACAGCAATGAGCTGAGAAAATGAAAGCGTGACAGCCTTCACTTGCATTGGGGAAGAAGGATATGAAGCTGTATGATATGACGGACAGAGAAGGAGGAACAGGTAACAGGAAGAAGCAATGCTTCCAGGGCTAAAGTACTGATGCCATGAGAAGTTCAACTATTTTACGGAAATGGTCATGAATGCACCTCACAAAAACACTTCTGGTATCACATCACCTAATTGCATCCATTCCCCAATAATCTAAATACTAACATTTAACTAACTAACACTATTCTTTCTCCACAAGAATTACTCATACTCTAACACATCTCAGGGTTCTTCAAATTCACAAGGTATCATTTGTACTTATAAACATATTCTTCAGTTCATGTTCATCATTCTTTATATTGTAGTTCGTGGGGATTTTAATCTTGCTCAGGAGACCTGTTTATTGGATAAGGTTAAAATATCCAGTTGTGCTAAATAAGATACGGCTATAGAAATCTAGTGAGTAGTGGGTATCTAGAGAGCATTCGAAATTCCCAGAGAACAGGGACTATAGTCTTGCCTGACTTCTGCATAGCGACTGAGGTGCTGAGTGAGAGGCAGCTTGCAAAAGTGCATCCAATGCGGAATGATGAAGTGAAGGGGGAGCGGGGGGAAACAGGTCACCACCAGGGGGAGAGCTGTGTACGCAGCTTCAGGCAAGTACCGGCCATCCTCAGCCAGGTTCGCTTTTACTTACGTCATTTTTATCCATAAGTTGAAAAATACTCAAAATGGTAACCGTATCTCTGCAGTGGTTCCTTAAGGTTGTTATAGCCGTGAGTGGTAGCTCCCACTACCTATTAAATGCTCTCAATGGTGTGTGATTCAAATAGTCTCTGCCCTTCATGTGTGACTTAGCTACTAAGCCTGGCGGAATCATTTCTGCTGATAGGACAAGGGGCAAAGGCGGGATACTGGCACCTTAAAACCACTCACTTTGGGCAGATGGGGCTTGTCCGCTGTGGTTGGCAGCTCACCTAGGAGAAGGAAAATTCTGATGTCAAACCTCCACTGCCTTGTGGCTATATCCATTCATGGCTTCTGAAGTGAAACCCAAGGGAAAGTCCAGAGCTGGAGTCTCTAGGGCAGTCTTACACTGACTGGCAACTCCTGCCATGCTGCTGGTGCCAAAATGTATCGGTCTCTGCTGTTCCTTTGGGTTCATCAGATGCTTGGAGATGGGGAGCTTGCAATGTGGGCAACAGCTTGCTCTCCATATTGTATTGCCCTGGCTTGTGTATCTAGACAGCTAGGAAGCAACATCCACGTTAGTCCCAGACAGACAGAGGCTTCATCTCATCTCTCTGCAGTAATGTAGTTAATTGTTTCAAAGATGGATAAGACTGAAAAGATAGAAAAATTACTAAGAGTAGAGAAAGGAAACTCTGTTGTTCAATGAAGCAAATACGTACATCGGACTTTTTGAATTTAATATTCTGGCTGCTTGTTCATATGTACAGGTATACATAAATTGGAAGTTCTTGATCCACGGATGACTTGTAAGAGATTTGAGTGAAAGGTAATTACCTGAAAGGCTACTCTCTACAAATATTTTCAAATTTTTTAATTTGTACTTTGCTTTTATGTAAATTATAGAAGCTTTCTTGGTATTGTGAAAATTAGTTATGCGTATAAGGGTCATATGAAAACCTATGACTTAGCCAGTTAAATTTATGCACTAGTTAGCTTTGCAAACCTTACATATGCTTCCTTTTCTTTTTGATTAATCTTACAACATATCTCATCATCTAAGATTCTTCCTCAAATGTGCCCCTGTTGGGTATAGTGAAAAAGTTGATTGCAGAGCTCAAGCAGGGAAAAGCTGGAGAGGTGGAAGTAATGATGAAATAACATTTTCAAAGATATTTATTTCTTTAATTACAAAGTAAAAGTAACTATTTTCATGTGATTAACAATCCAACTACTTTTCACATAACAGGAAAATCCATTTTTTAAAGACTAATATAACATCAGTCTCAGGTTACAGCTGTTGGGACTTTTAAATGTCATGATTCATTAATTCAGTTGTGAAATGTGCAGTTTTTGAGAAAAAAATGTTTATTGGCGACTGAGAGGGACCAGATTTAGTAACAAGGCTTTCATCCACTTGGAAACCCTACTGGATGCGAAGTAATAAAAACGTCATTTTAATAATGGGAATTTGACAAAATAGCTAAAAGACACAAAATATATGATAGCATACCAGTAATAAAACCAGGGTTATCTTCTTGAAGGACTTGGCAGGAAGATGTTGTGAGATTTTGAGAAGGTTAGACTAATAAGTTATGACTATGACAGCAAAAGAAATAACACCGGATACAGAAGGGAAATTCCATATTTAACTCCATTGTAGCCATTCAAGGAATTTCTCATGTGAATGAACCTAATATATTTGTATTGCTTTCAGTTTTATTTACCATTTACAAAATCCCCAGAGAGCTACTATTGTGACTGCAACCAAGTCTCCGGAGAAACTGGAGAAGTTATAGATGTGATGGTCTTGATTCATCACAACAAACATTCTCCTGGAAACACTCCCAGTAGAGTCGCCCATACTCGGTACATCGCATTCTTATACCCTCAAGATCAAAACTAACAGTAGGTGATACAATGCAATTTGAATGGTTACAATGACATTGCTTACTTCAATATTTTGGGTTGATAAGGCTTCCTTAAAATTACAATATATATCTACACCTCCGAATGTTCAAATACTTTGGATGGAAAAAATTAATTGCCAGCTTCCTTGAACTTACAGACAATTTTACAGTGGTATAAATTCCTTAAAACCATAGTTGATTCGGGGCAATTAACACAACCCTGCTGTCTTAACATTTGGCTGGTGCATATACAAATATGACTCATAATCACCATTTTGCAAACCATATCCCTTGGTCTGTGCTACGCAGACAGTACTTTTTATTTGCAAAGTTGTGCTTTTAACTTCAATTTACTGATTGCAATTTACAATTTACATTAAAAACTGAAGACTTTATTTTGTTTGAATTAATATGTTTACATATATTCTATATAGATTCACTCCCTAAAGCTACTATCTTTGAAAAGGGTGTAGGTCAGAAACGGGGATGGGAGATTACAGAATTTTAGTTCCAAAGTTTGGATGAAAAAAAAACAGCTGCAAACTAAATAAAATCAAAACAATACAAATATTCATGGCTTTAGATCTATTATATCACAGTTAAAATAATTTATGAATAAACTGCACATGATATTTAATAATCATCAAATTGTTAACCCTATATTTTAATAAGCACATTCTGAAAGGAGTAAATGATGCAAAATATTGAATATATAAATGGTTATAAATTGACTTCACAAATTATAATGCCAAGGGAGATAGCATCATCAATAATGACAATTTCATTGCCTCCTTCAAATGGAAATTCATTCAAACCATTCAGACCAATATGAAATGAAATATAAAGAAAGAGAATGATAAATATTAGCCTTTGAAAGCCTTCAAGGAGACCATGCCATAAAGCCTTAAGACTGCATATAAAGAATCAGAATCTGGTTTAATATCAGTGGCATATGCCATGAAATTTGTTGTTTTGCAGCAGTACATCACAAAACATAATAATTAAAACTATAAATAACAATAAGACATACTGTTAAAAAAAGCTGTTCCTGAACTTTTGAGTGTGTGTATTCAGGTTCCTGTACCTCCTGCTTATGAGTAGCAGGCACGTCATAGGTGATGGGGGTCATTAATGACGGATGCCGTCTTCTTGAGGCATTGCCTTTTGAATGTGTCTTGGATGCAGGGGAAGCCAGTGCCCATGAAGGAACTGGCTAAGTTTACAATCTTCTGTGGCTTTTTCCGATCCTGTGCAGTGGCCCCTCCATAACAGACATCGATACAATCAGTTAGAATGCTCGCAATGGTACATCTGTAGAAATTTGTGAGTGTCCTTGATGAAATACCAAATCTCCTCAAATTCCTAATGAAATATAGCTGCTGTTGTGTCTTCTTTGTAATTGCTTCATTATGTTGGGCCCAGGATAGATCCTCAGAGATGTTGACACCTAGGAACTCAAAACTGCTCACTCTTTCCACTTCCGGAGTTGGTCAGCTCCATCTTGGGCACTAGTCTGTGTACTATCCAAGACATCTTCAAAAGCGGTGCCTCAGAAAGATGATGTCTATTATTAAAAATCCCCATCACCCAGGACATGCCCTCTTCACATAGTTACCATCAGAAAGGAGGAATAGAAGCCTAGGACTCACACTCAACGATTCAGAAACAGCTTCTTCCCCTCTGCCATCAGATTTCTGAATGGACATTGAACCCATGTCACTACATCACTTTTTTGATATATATAAATATTATTTCTGTTTTGCACTATTTTAATCTAATTATTTGATATACCTAGATATACTTACTGTAATTGATCTGCTTATTTATTTATTTTTCTCCATATTATCATGTATTGCATTGAACTGTTGTTGCTAAGTTAACAAATTTCACGTCACATGCCGGTGATAATAAACCTGATTCTGATCCCTCAATGAGGACCAGTGTGTGTTCCCTTGACTTCTCGTCCTGAAGTTCACAATTAATTTCTTGGCCTTACTGATGTCGTGTGCAAGGTTGTTGCTGCAATATCACTCAACCAGCTGATCTATCTCACTCCTGTGCACTGAGTGAAGTAAGCTGAAAATAACTTCTTTTCCCCCAAGCTTTGGGCTAACATAATCCTCCTCTCTCAGAATCAAGTGAGGCAACGTCTATGGAGAAGAATGAACAGTCTTAGTTTTGAGCCAGGATCCTTCATCAGGACTAAAGAGGAAGGGTGCAAAAGCCAGCACTCTTTCTCTTCCCTCACCTCTTATTTTGCTTTCTTCCCAATTCTTCCTATTCCTGATGACAGATCTCAGCTCATAATGTTCATTGTATATTCACCTTCATGGTTGATGCCTGACTTCAAGTTTCTCCATAATTTTGGATGTGTTGCTCAAGATTTCCAACAGAATCTTCTGTGTTGACAATCCTCCTCTTGGTTGTCACCATCATACTTTAACAATAATTCACAAAAATACATTTGGAAGTAGATTTTTTTAACCAAATGATAAGCATCCAAAACATTCAGACAGATTACGCAACTTATTTACCCTTGAATCTGAGGAGGTATTTTGTCCCACTTAATGCAAACTATATTCATGTAAATCATGATCCTTAGAGAACTGCCCAATGACAATGGTATTCTGCAATGCTCAGTTAGAATTTTATTATGATAATTCACAAGACAGTACCCCAGAACACCGTATCTCTTTCTGTCTGGTAGCCGATCCATAAATTCAAAATCAGAGATGGCAGGAAAAGGTTGAATCCAGAGTTGAAAAATGACCTGCTTGTTTTTAACTGTCCTGTTCTGGTGCCTGTATCTGGTTTTGCTGTCCTACAAGATGTACATATTGCCTGCAGTTCGCATCCTACACACTTATCAAAGCACTCAGTGCGCTGGCAGTGAATTTCAGCAGAGCTTTACATCAGAATTGCAGCTCTTCACAGCTTTGTTTGCACAACATAACCTTTAAAATATAGCACAGACCTCTGAACAAAAATTGTCATTCAAATTCACTGTGCTAGTCACATTGTGAGCTTAACCAGGCTATGATGTATGGCACCTAGATCAATTAAACGTAGGGATTTGTTTGAATAAATGCAAGAAATATTTTGCCAAATTGAGAAATAAAATGAAAAGTAGACATCATTATCAGCTGAAATGTAATTGCTCTGTGCTATTTTGAGGCACAGCAAAGTAATATCAAATGGACATCTGAATTGTGACCACTCTTGTCTGCTGGAGAAGCAAATTTCCTATATAGGCAATTTACTGACAATAAACATCAATTAAATCCTTTAGTTAACCATTGCCTTCCCAATTGCTACCATCCTTACCCCCTCCAACCACCATCCTCAATTCCTAAGGTTACTTGGCAAATGGAAGCGAGGTTGAATTTTCCATTGCAATGTAGGTCACAGGTCTGAAATGCAGTTTGAGTTTATCTGAGTTTGGATGATATGAGAGGCATTAGAATTAACCACAGCACTTCTGAGTTAGGAGATACAAGATCATACAGTAGGGTTAGACTCTTCACATCATACAATGATCAGAGAAACAATAAGCTTCACCTAGAAATTGCTTGTACAGTATTTCTTCCATAATAGAACTGTTATTAATTGTGCTATCATTGTGAAAGAGACTGAATTTCATTTGCAGGATAGCACTTTTGTGTTTCCCCAGTGCAACACTACACTGATAATGACATTGTTCACTTCATTGTAACACTCCCAATTTGTGCATTACAAGTTCTTACAGCTGTCACTACTTATTCAGCATTTGTGTTCTTAGCAGGCAGCTTTTAAAGAGACATACAACAATAGGAGCAACACTCTTAGCATCTGGAGCGTGTTGCTGGTTAATAAAAAGATGCCGTAATAATGGAGAGAGATTGGAGTAAGAAGGAGAGTGCTTTCAGGGTGCCTAACATAGCCAATTGATGCATACTTTTTTATAAGGGGAAAACAAGGATTTTCCATGCCTACTGCCAAAAAGCCCTGGAAGAAAGTTACCAGACAAAGGACATGTTGACAATTATGATAATTAAATTCTGCCTTTGAGGTCAACTGGGCAAAAACATCTCCAGAGATCTCCTTTGGGCTCAAAGCATACTGTTGCCAGCATTAAAAATCAGAGCCTCTGATATGGACATCAAACTGACAATGTGAGGAAGAACCCAAAGCAAGATAAAAATGACTCAGTCAATGTGGCTTCCTGTTGATCTGCTGATGGTATGAGGAGAGTCCTGTGCCCCATAGTCAATTTTGTTCAGCTGCACTTGCGGCATTGAAAGCATCTCAAACAGGACTCAAAAGGAGGCAGCAAGATCCCTCCAAGAATCAAAGCACCACATCTGAACCATCATGAATGGACAAAATACACAACATGGTTACCAAATAAATAATGAGCCAGAATTCACTCTGCCCCAAGAGGAAGTATACAGAAAACATGTAAAGGTACTTAAACCACAGAAGCACACACCAAGTGCTGGAGGAAATCAGCAAGTTAGGCAGCACCTGTGAAGGGAATAAACAGTCAAAGTTTCAGGGTCAGCCCCTTCGTCAGAACTGATCTGGAATTCTAGCCAGTCATAACTGGAGCCTAGTACAGACCAGTTACAAACAAGAGAAAATCTGTAGATGCTGGGAATCCAAGCAACACACACAAAATGCTGGAGGAGCTCGGCAGGCCAAGCAGCATCTGTGAAAAAGAGTAAACAGTCGACGTTTCAAATTATGACTTTTATAGTGCTTGGCACTCTGGGATGCCTCACTCATCTTACGTTGAAAAATTCGTCAGCAGTTATATTGCAAAATATACATTTCCGTATGTATACAGCGTGGAAGTTTTGCCCTGATCCCATTCCCTTCCTGTACAATGACATTCAGTTCCTATAGAAATTTTACAGCTGTTGTATTCCTCTTGAGTGTATCCTTCACCTTATAGTTTAGGTCTCTACAATGCGGCTTAATGCATGTCTGTTTTGGACAGTTTGTTGTATGGATAATTACATTTCAGGCAAAACAGAGAACAGTTTTTACCAATTTGATCGTCTTCCAGTGGCAATTAGAGGGCAAAGGAGCAGATCAGAATTCAGCATGCAGTGGAATTTATCGCCTGGGTACTGAGTGCCTTTGCATTGTTTGATGTAGTTGTACACAAAGCTGGCCATCAGCATGAGGAAGTGTTGGGTATGATTCTCAATGCTTTCTCTGGGGATATACATGTCACAGGATTTCAAACAGTATGGCACAACACAGGCCCTTTGGCCCATAATCTATTCTCAAACACCTGATAAAGTCAAAGTTAATTGCCATATGCATATATACGTGTACAATATGCACAGGTGCAATGAAAAACTACTGCACAAAAGCATTATAGGCATATAGCCTCATATAAGACAAACATAAGTTAAACACAAATTAAACATAGTTTTTACTGGAAGCACAAGTAGAATAAAAAAAAATAAATGGAAGGTGCCAAGTTGACCAATTCAGCACAGAAGCAAAGTAAAGGCCAGACCTGCCCCATGACCTGTAATACCAAAGGCATCTCCCACTGATAATGACCTTACTCCCAGGTTCTTCCCCATTACTGAGAACGAATGTCCCCTTCCCCCTCTTCTGATATCTGGTTTCTGCTTCACCTTGGCAGATTAAGGTACTTGCCCTCACAGCTCTGTGTGTTTTACATCCTCCTGAAGGAAAGCTGCTGTGACAGTGAAAAGAATTAAAAGTTTGGTTAGTCATGTTGTCAAAAATATATAGCCTGATGTTTGCTGTTATTGGCTTTGGTCCCAGGAGTAATTTTGAATTGGTCACAAATGCTTACGATCTGTGGACCAACTATACATCTAAGCTGAAGACCGTGAAATCATTCAAGTCAAGTCAAGTCAAGTCAAGTCAAAAAAATCAAGTTTATTGTCATTGAACTATATTCACCAAATGAGACCACATTTCTCCAGACCAGGGTGTAAAGCACAGAAGAACACATAGCACACATATAACACACTATAACTTAGAAAAGTAAGAATTAAATCTACAAATGAATTACACATAAATAAACAAAATAAAGTGCATAAATTAAATATTGTAGGGTACTGTACAAATTATCTGGTGACACTTCGAATGAGATGTGACAAGGAGTTTAGAAGTCTAATGGCCTGAGGGAAGAAATCTTTTCCCATCCTGACCCTTCTTATGCATCAGAGTCTCCTGCCTCATGGTAAAACGTTAAAGAGGATGCTGGATGGATGGGTGGGATCCTTGGTAATACTAAGCGTCCTGTGTACACAGTGATCTTGACAAATCTCCCCGATAATGGTAGGGAGACAACTATAATTCTTTCAGCCACTCTCATAGTCTTTTGTAGGGACTTCCAGTCTGATGCTCTGCCAATCCCATACCAGATGAAGAAGCAGTTTGTCAGGATGTTCTCAATGGTGCTCCTGTAAAATTCAGTTTAGATAGGGAGAGGTCTCGCTTGCCTTAATCTTCTCTGGGTTTCTTATATCCAGGGAGATGATATTGAGGGACCAGGTGAGGTCTTCCGTAATGTGAACTCCCAGGAACTTGGTGTACTGAACTCTTTTTATGGAGGAGCCATGTATATATAGAGATTCATCTGCACCTTCCTAAAGTCAACAATAATTTTATTGGTCTTCTCCATGTTCAGATTTAGCTTGTTGTTGTCATACCAGTTCAGCAGCCATTCACTTCCTCTCATCGTTGTTGAAGAGGGCAACCACTGTTGTGTCATCTGCAAACGTGATGATACGGTTTGAGCTGAATCACAGTCATGCGTCAGCAGTGTGAACAGCAGCGGGCTAAACACACAGGCCTGTAGAGTGCCAGTGCTCAGCATAACAGGACAAGAGACATTGACGCCTACACTGACTGACTGTGGTCTTTTTGTTCAAAAGTCCAGGGTCCAGTTACAGAGTGAGGTGTTGAGACCCAATGAGAACAGTTTCCCCACAGTTTCTGGGATATGATGGTGTTAAATGACAAACTGAAATTTATGAACTGTAACCTGGCATATGAGATCCCATTTTCCAGGTGGGTCAGGACAAACTGGAAGGCTGAGCCTATGCATCATCAGTGGATTGATTTGAGCAATAAGTGAACTGGAAAGGATCCAAAGCAAAAGGTGGACTTGGCCTGTAAATTTCTAATGTACTGTAAGAGATCATTAGCTTTCTTTTGTATATTTGAGCATATTGATGATTGATATCGAAAAGAACAGGAATATTTCCAACTTTAATTGCCACCTACTAATTAGAATTCATTTCCAAATGTTGATGTGCTCCTCAAATCCCATTTAGGAAAGTTTCTCCGGTTTGTCAGAAGTTTTGCCCTGGACAAATGCTACTAAGCAAATGACCATCTTTATCATTCCCAACCTGAGTGATCATGTCCTCAGGTAGGCTGCAGCTATTTAAGTTCTTGCTGGGTTTGGCTCAGCCCTGATCTGGTGCACCACCATTTCAAGAGCAGGCTTTATCTGATTGGTAGGCTTTGGATGAAACATAGAACTCAATATCAACTGATGAGATTGGCAACATTTTCCATTCTTTTGTCTTTCCTCTTTCTGTTTGCAGATGAGGGTAAAGAATTTCTTCATGTATAGGTCCATACATTTTCAGCAGGATTAGGTTCATTCATCCCCTCACAGTCTACCACAACTCAGCTGGAAGCTATTGCTTCTGAGAGTTTTACCAAAAGACATTGCTTTCTGCCATCTAAAATATTTGAGACAGAAGACAGGAAATTTTAAAAGACCATGCTATTATGTATATCCTAGCCAAAAAAAAGTGATTTACAGATCCTATGTTCATCAGGGTGTGATGATATTGCTGAACTATCTTTTCTTCAGGCTGATATTGAAGAAGCTCTATCCCTGTACTTTCAGGGGACATTCCCCTCTGTCGCAGTTTCCCTCCTGAACGTCTTTAGATGTTAAGGAACCCCTTGATTATTGACCATAAGTACATCAGGGAATCAACTTTGTTCACCAACCTTTATAATCCCTTTTAAGGTTCTCTATGATTTCTGGAACTATCATTTATTCCATTTGGCTCCCATATTCCTGTGAATAATCTTTCTGGTTTTCTAAAGGTGCCATCTCTCCAGCAGGAGACAGTGGCCAATGAAGAATACCAAAATCACATTAGTTGAAATGATCAGATTAATACCATAAAGAATTTCACTGGTTTCACCAGAGCTCTGAAAATGTTGTCTGTTTTGCCTGATTATATGGCTACATGGACAAGGCAGTAAAAATTATTGTCCAGATTGACCACCTAGACTTTCTTTCCTGCTGCAAGGACAATAAAATCCAATCCTACTCTCAACTCTTCCCTTACTTCACCGAGAGTAGATTTGGTTTCTAGCAGTAGATTACCCCAGCTGGAGAAATGGTGCCTTCCAACCACAGCATTGGCCAGATTTCCAGGGGTTATTTCCAGGAGCTGTTGAGATCTAACTGTTGCCTGAAAGCACAGCTGCCTTGACCTAGTGAGATACAGCATAACCCAACACATCCTGTATTGGTACTAACATTTTGATCAAAGCATGCACATTTCAAATGGTGTCAGGTCACAGTGAGTATTGAGATCCATCTTAAATGATTAACAAAAACTTGAAACCATTGACAGGGGACACTACACTTAACAAAGGCCCATGAAGCAAGTAGAAAAGATGAGCCAAATAAAACTCTGCAGTGTAAACTACATTGAGGCAGCTTTGAAAGTAAAATGAACCTGATTTAAACAGTGTGTCAAAGTTGAAAGGTAAAAGTAACTTGATCAATGAGGTCCCTGAGATTCATTTTCTTGCGGGCATTCTCAGTAAGTACAAGAAGCACAACCAAATCAATGAAAAACCACACGCAACAGGACAGACGAACAACCAATGTGCAAATCCAAAAAGAAAGCAAGAGATAAATAATAATAATAATAAATAGATAAGCAATAACTATCGAGAACATGAGATACGAGTCTTTGGAAGTGAGTCCATAGGTTGTGGGAAGAATTCAGCAATGGACGAGTGAAGTTGAGTGAAGCTTTTTTCCCTCTGATTCAAGAACCTGATGATTAAGGGGTAGTAACTGTTCCTGAACCTGATGGTGGGGGTCCTGAGGCTCCTGTACCTTCTTCCTGATGGTGACTGTGAAAAGAGAGCAAGGCTTGGGTGTTAGGGATCCTTGATTATGGATGCTACTTCCCTGCGACCACGCTCCATGTAGACCTGCTCAATGGTGGGGAGTGCTTTACCTGTGATAGACTAAACCATACCTATTCCTTTTTGTAGCATTTTTCATTCGAGGGATTGGTGTTTCCAAACCAGGCTTTGACACAGCCAGTCAATATGCTCTCCACCACACATTTATAGAAGTTTGTCAGAGTTTTAGATGATGTGCTGAATCTTCACAAACTTCTAAGAAAGTAGAGATGCTGCTGTGCTTTATTCATAACAGCACTTACGTTCTGGACCCAGGACAGATCCTCTAAAATGGTAACACTGAGGAATTTAAAGTTGCTGACTCTCTCCATCTCTGATCCCCCGAAAAACCTTCAGTTTCCTCCTCCTGAAGTCAATAATCACCTCCTTGGACTTGCTGACGCTGAGTGAGAGGTTGATTTTGAAAATCAGCCAGATTTTCAATCTCCCTCCCATAAGCTGATTCGATACCACCTCTGATTTGGCCAACGACAGTAGTATTGTCAGCGCACTTAAATATGGCATTGGAGCTGTACTTAACCTCATAATCATAAATACAAAACGAGAAGAGCGGGGGGGTGGGGGCTAAGTACACAGCCTTGTGGTGCGCCTGTGCTGATGAAGATTGTGGAGGAGATGTTGTTGTCAATCCAAACAAATATGGCATTGAAGCAGTACTTCATAAATATCTCAGTGCTGAAGTAAGGAAAACTAACAGCCTGAATACCTTTAAAACCAGCCATTACAATTCAAATTGCATATGTCTGTTTTAAATGGGATAGAACACACAGGGGTGCCATTTTAATCAAACCTAGCATCTAATTTGCATACATTTTACTGCTAAAGCATTGAAATGCATGCTCTCTTTCCTATCAAGAAAGCCATAAAAATCTGGCACAGAAAATGCAGCAAAAGATTGAAGACTTAATTATCCAACAAGTTACATGTGAAGCTGAATAAAACATCCATTTCATATTGATTTTAGTAACTTTTAGCAATGGATGTTACATAGTAACTATGAATAGTAACAGTCAAAATGAAAATGTAACTTCTAACTGTATCTTACAATAACATTACAAAGCAATAATACTGACGGTATTCAAAGCTGATGATTTAGTTTAGTGTCTTTTTCAGACCAATCCAGTAGTGGCTTAAGATGGTCACATATTTTTGTGCTAATGAGTTAAGGGGTCCACTCTCAATTTTCCAATGTTAAATGGATGCAATTCACAGCAAAACATCGGGATGGTTTGAAACCTGCAACAGAGTCAGTTCAAGCAGCCTTTATGATGTATTCCAGTAATTTTTGCATTTGTTCTCTGTCTGGTCTGCAGTGGGAAGTTCCTTCTGCTCTGTAGCAGGAATAAATCTCTCTGATTAGAAAGGTGACTTCCCCATTCTCCTGCTGCTTTCAAACCATCCCTGTGTTCAAGTCTACATGTTTTATTATGGCCTGAATGTACTTGACCTATCTTAGGAGTTATCGGTTATCTGCTTACACTGAAAACTTCCCAGTGAGATGATGCACAGTTTTCTTTTGCTTTCACAACAAATTTAGTAACCTATACATTTGGATTCTTCCAAGCCCCTACATTGGACATGTGCTAAATTAGCCAGTCAAAAAGGTATAAGTACATTGCTTGCTTGAGGTGAACAATCATTGTATTTCCAAACCCACAAGATGCAGCAACTGAGAAGACACAGCAGGCTGGAAAGACAATCAGCTTTCATGCGGTACAGAGGTCACACAGGATTCTCCAACAGAGACTAAATGCACAGTTTAACAAGAAAAATTCAATTTCTTCAATGTTAGCATGTAAATATCCCTCATTTATTTATTTGACCACTTGGGATCACAGATCCAGGAGGATCATTCTTGGATTTCATTTCATCAGAATTTCATTCACTCGTTCTGGCTCACCACATCATTCCACCTCCTCAATCTTTCAGTTAAAACTGCATCAGCAGCAATTCCTCTTAAATTCACTGGAAATTATCAGTGATAGTTTGCTAATTTTTACCAAGCTACAACCCTTGCAATGTCTTTAGTTTCATGTGATAATTTTCATTTTTGTGTGATCACCAGAATGGTGTCATCCATATTAGCTCATGCACAAAAACTCATTTCTCAAGATCTTTACAGAATTGTCTAGCATCATAATTTTTATTCCTATTGTCATCTTAATTCATGTGATGATAAAAATGTAATACAGTAGGTTCCAGTTAAATGGACCATCAGTTAATTAGGGCAGCTGCTTACTTTGGATGACTCTTATAAGTACAGAAGCTAATCAAGAAAATAGCCCGGATTCCTTTGTTTATTTGGGACAATATGCCACTTAATTGGGACAGGACATGGTTGATGAACAGTTTCTATCTTGCATCAGATATGTGCACTTGCATGGCTGTTAGACACTACACCGTGCTTCCAGTGAGCAGTTTTTAAATAACATCAGTTGTATCTACAAAACACAAAATGCTGGCAGAACTCAGCAGGCCAGACAGCATCTATGGGAGGAGGTAGTGACGACAGTTGTATCTGTTTATATTTTTACCACAGATAGTTGACAGGAATTAAGCAGTAAGACAATTCAAAACCAATTTTCTCATTGCAGTTTCAAGCATTCAGGCTTGAAGATGCCAGAAATGATCAGGGGTGAAAATGAAATAATTCCACTACTTCAACAGGTTAGGGACTATGAAGAATTTGAAGGTTTCAACAATCACCTTGAATGTTGCAATGAAAATGAAGATTAGGAGGATGCAATCATTGACAGCACTTTAAGAAGGGAATGCATTATCTCAACTCCGTGTATGCACTGATTTTATTCATTTACTGTCAAAAGGGTGCAATATGGGTGAATTCCTCCATTGATAAGTATTAGGGACTAATAAACATGTAATGCCCTAGTTAAAATTTTTACTGCTATGCTGAAGGCATTTCATTTTAGCAGTTCTGTAAGAGCAGCCCGTTCTGCTTTTAGCTTGTTTAGGTTTGAGCTCTGATAAAGGGCTTTGATGTTCAGCTTAGGAATGTGGTGTCAGCCAATCGGGATGGTGGAATTGGGAGAATGTTCTGGAGTATGTAGGGCAGAGAGGCTTTCTGAGGGACTCTGGTGAGGATTGAGGTCTCTGCTGGGAGAAAACAGGAGGGAAGATGGGTGAGGCTGCCATTCCTATTGAACAAGGTGCTTTGTGCAGATGAATGGCTTCAAGGAGGAAAGACCATGGGAGAGCCCAATTGTTTGAGGTGGATTTTAAGTGACTTTTAGAAGGTGGTGTGTGTTTTCATGCAGACCGAGGGTCCAGCGCATGAGTCACAGATATCTTCAAGATGAGCTCCAACTGACATGCACATTTGACTGTTTAATTATAATGGGCCCTTTAAGTTTGTTTGTTTTTTTTTACTTTAATAACTCTTTGGTTAAGTTAACGTTTATAAATGTACTTTCTTTATAATTGTATGCAGTGTACAATCTGTTATTTCGTGGCGCTGGGCAATTGCGAAGGTCAAAAGGGCAGTAAATCACATAGTGTTCACAAAAACCAAGATTTGGGTGGGCAAGGCATCCCTATCTCACAGGTTTGGCAGGACCAAAGTCGTATACACCCTAGATGTATGGGGCCTGAGGGGGTGGCGGGTTCTCGCTGCGGAGTCCAGTGTTAGAGAGGGGCTAACAAGTCACGTTTGCAGAGTCGCCCTTTCAAAAAGGGTTTCACACAGTTTTGTAGTACTGTAGTAGTATTGGTAGTGTTCTAATCTGTTATGTAGTTTATTTAAATATGTAATTTGTCACTCAGTTAGATTTTTCTGTACCTTTTTAACTATTTCAATGAAACTTCGGTTAATTGGGACAGCTTGCTAATTGGGCCAATATATACTGGTCTCAGTGTAACCCAATTAACTGGAATCCACTGCAATCTAAATTCACCTTCTGTGTTGTCAGTATACTCATACACTCTTGGTTTACTTTATACTTTATATGGAATTTCGCTTCTATTAAATTGTGAGGACATTTTGCATCAGCACATGAATCCACCATAGGCTAATAATGTGACCATAATGTGCTTAGTTTGGATAAGCAGTTCCCAAAACTTAGGTCAAAATCCCAGATTATCATTGTACTCATCAGCTTGCAGAAGAACTACAAATAGTTTCTGTTTGTCAGATTCAAACACAGCAATGAGGTAGTGCGGATGAGACCAGACTCCTCATCGAAGATCTTTTGATTAAGAGGATCAATTGAAAAACTCAGTAATAAATCCACATCACCATGTCAGAAACCACAGGCAAAAGTAGAAAGAATGAGCTTGTCATTTTTTTTAAACAAACAATACAGACATGTGCTGTTCAGTTTACAGTTTGGAAATTTCCAGACAGCCAACTCAAAGAAATAGACAGACCATGGCTTGTTCAGGAATTGCCCTTAACCTAATGTGTCTGACATCCACCAAGTAACGAAACAAAATAAATCCATCTATCAACCAAACACACTATCAATGCTGACAAAATCTCCAAAATGTTCTCACCCAGGATATTAACAATTGAATCAGATATGCAGTAACATCCTTTATATACCATAACCAAATTCCCCAGATGAAAGACCGATATGTCCAATTATACAAAGGCTGACAAATTCACACGCTGCTAATGTTATACTTATGGAACAATAATATTTGGACTGATTAAAAGCTTCACACAGATTATTGCATTAAGGGTTAAACTGTTTGACTGTTTTTGAATGGTGCCTTATGGTGTCACCTGCAAAGGTCCCTTTAACAAGAGCAACACATTAAAGAAAGAGGTCAAAGAAATGAATATTTACCATTTGCAGAAGTTGGCTGGGCGACCTGCTTTACCTCATGTTGAGCAGGGTTAATCACCGGCTACACAGGTGAACTCTGTCACTCCATTTATACTGGACCACTCTCCTCCGAGCACACGTGGCTGACTGCGCCAAGTATTTGTGGCAGATGACTATTGGGGTGGAGGAGTTGTGGGGGGGTTAGGGGGTTGAGGCGTGCTGGGGGATGCGTCAGAAGCGAGCGGTGCACTGCTCTCGGTGTCTATCTCCGAAACCAGAGGAGACAAAGCGTGTTCATTCTGCCCAGTGAGCTGGGATACTAATCAAGGTTGAAGGAGAAAATGCTGCGGATATCACGATTCATCGACAAGTGTTTCAGTGCAGCTGCCGTCTTCACGCCCACATCTCTGATTAAATAGTGTAGGCTATTTTTTCATTCTTGTTCTCTTTTTGCCCCTATATTTCAAGCTCTCGCCTTTTCAGCTCAGTGCTTTCATAAGCAGGATACATTCAAAGACCACCCACACTCTCACACATACACACATATGTACATGTATACAGCTCATGTTCTCTTAAATTCAGCAGCAACATGAATGGAAAGAGCAAAAGAGAACAGAAGCAGCAAATAATGCCAGGAGGAGTGTACAGAATATAAACAAACGGTTTCTAGGTGCACCAGAGCAAATTTAGACTGCACCAAAATAGCCCCAGTAAATCCAAACTGTGTCTCTGTCGCATACAAAATCTCATTACTGCTGCAGGAGAATTATACACAGCCTGAATATTAAAAAAATATATAATGGACTCATTCCTCAAAGGAACCACTGAGCAGATGTGCTGGAGTCCCTTCTTAACCACTTCTTATGTTTGAATCTTATTTGAAACTTCTTATGTTTGTTTCTTATTTTGGGCTGGACTGAAACCACTGTCCTAGGGGGAGCGTTTGCTACTGCTGTTCAGGAGGCTTTAAACTAATGTGGCAGGGGGATGGGAACAAGTGCAGAGAGACAGAGGGGTGTAAAATGAGGGTAGAAGCAAAAAGAAGTAAGGTGAAAAGTAAAAGTGGCAGGCAGGCAAATCCAGGGCAAAAAGCAAATAGAGCCACTTTTCAACATAATTGTATAAATTGTATAGTTGTAAAAACAAGCCTGAAGGCTTTGTGTGTCAATACGAGGAGCATTCGTAACAAGGTGGATGAATTGAATGTGCAGATAGTTATTAATGAATATGGTATAGTTGGGATCACAGAGACATGGCTCCAGGGTGACCAAGGATGGGAGCTCAACATCCAGGGATATTCAATATTCAGGAGGGATAGACAGGAACGAAAAGGAGGTGGGGTGGCATTGCTGGTTAGAGAGGAGGTTAATGCAATAGAAAGGAAGGACATTAGCCTGGAGGATGTGGAATCGATATGGGTAGAACTGCATAACACTAAGGGGCAGAAAATGCTGGTGGGAGTTGTGTACTGGCCACCTAACAGTAGTAGTGAGGTTGGGGGTGGATGGCATTAAACAGGAAATTAGAAATGCGTACAATAAAGGAACAGTAGTCATAATGGGTGACTTCAATCTACATATAGATTGGGTGAAACAAATTGGTAAGGGTGCTGAGGAAGAGGATTTCTTGGAAGGTATGCGGGATGGTTTTCTGAACCAACATGTCGAAGAACCAACTAGAGAGCAGGCCATTCTAGATCGGGTATTGAGCAATGAGGAAGGGTTAGTTAGCAATCTTCTCGTGCGAGGCCCCTTGGGTAAGAGTGACCATAATATGGTGGAATTCTTCATTAAGATGGAGAGTGACATAGTTAATTCAGAAACAAAGGTTCTGAACTTAAAGAAGGGTAACTTTGAAGGTATGAGATGTGAATTAGCTAAGATAGACTGGCAAATGATACTTAAAGGGTTGACAGTGGATATACAATGGCAAGCATTTAAAGATTGCATGGATGAACTACAACAATTGTTCATCCCAGTTTGGCAAAAGAATAAACCAGGGAAGGTAGTGCACCCGTGGCTGACAAGGGAAATTAGGGATAGTATCAAGTCCAAAGAAGAAACATATAAATTAGCAAAAAAAATGCGGCACACCTGAGGACTGGGAGAAATTCAGAGTCCAGCAGAGGAGGACAAAGGGCTTAATTAGGAAAGGGAAAAAAGATTATGAGAGAAAGCTGGCAGGGAACATAAAAACTGACTGTAAAAGCTTTTATAGATACGTGAAAAGAAAAAGATTGGTCAAGACAAATGTAGGTCCTTTACAGTCAGAAACAGTTGAATTGATCATAGGGAACAAAGACATGACAGACCAATTGAATAACTACTTTGGTTCTGTCTTCACTAAGGAGGACATAAATAATCTTCCGGAAATAGTAAGGGACCGAGGATCTAGTGAGATGGAGGGACTGAGGGAAATACATGTTAGTAGGGAAGTGGTGTTGGGTAAATTGAAGGGATTAAAGGGAGATAAATCCCCAGGGCAAGATGGTCTGCATCCCAGAGGAATGTCTTAAGGAAGTAGCCCAAGAAATAGTGGATGCATTAATGATAATTTTTCAAAACTCCTTAGATTCTGGATTAGTTCCTAAGGATTGGAGGGTGGCTAATGTAACCCCACTTTTTAAAAAAGGAGGGGGAGAGAAACCGGGGAATTATAGATCGGTTAGTCTGACGTCGGTGGTGGGGAAAGTGCTAGGGTTGGTTATCAAAGATGTGATAACAGCACATTTGGAAAGAGTTGAAATCATCGGACAAAGTCAGCATGGATTTGTGAAAGGAAGATCATGTCTGATCAATCTTATAAAATTTTTTGAAGATGTAACTAGTAGAGTGGATAGGGGAGAGCCAGTGGATATGGTATATTTAGATTTTCAAAAGGCTTTTGACAAGGTCCCACACAGGAGATTAGTGTGCAAACTTAAAGCACATGGTATTGGGGGTATGGTATTGATGTGGATAGAGAATTGGTTGGCAGACAGGAAGCAAAGAGTGGGAGTAAACAGGACCTTTTCAGAATGGCAGGCAGTGACTAGTGGGGTACCGCAAGGCTCAGTGCTGGGACCCCAGTTGTTTACAATATACATTAATGATTTAGACAAGGGAATTAAATGCAGCATCTCCAAGTTTGCAGATGACATGAAGCTAGGCGGCAGTGTTAGCTGTGAGAAGGATGCTAAGAGGATGCAGGGTGACTTGGATAGGTTAGGTGTGTGGGCAAATTCATGGCAGATGCAATTTAATGTGGATAAATGTGAGGTTATCCTCTTTGGTTGCAAGAACAGGAAAACAGATTATTATCTGAATGGTGGCCGATTAAGAAAAGGGGAGGTGCAATGAGACCTGGGTGTCATTGTACACCAGTCATTGAAGGTGGGCATGCAGGTACAGCAGGCGGTGAAAAAGTCTAATGGTACGTTGGCATTCATAGCAAACGGATTTGAGTACAGGAGCAGGGAGGTTCTACTGCAGTTGTACAAGGCCTTGGTAAGACCGCACCTAGAGTATTGTGTGCGGTTTTGGTCCCCTAATGCAGAGTGCAGAGAAGGTTCACCAGATTGATTCCTGGGATGGCAGAACTTTCATATGAAGAAAGACTGGATCAACTAGGCTTATACTCACTTTAATTTAGAAGATTGAGGGGGGATCTTATTGAAACGTATAAAATTCTAAAGGGATTGGACAGGCTAGGTGCAGGAAGATTGTTTCAGATGTTGGGGAAGTCCAGAATGAGGGGTCACAGTTTAAGGATAAAGGGGAAGCCTTTTAGGACCGAGATGAGGAAAAACTTCTTCACACAGAAAGTGGTGAATCTGTGGAATTCTCTGCCACAGGAAATAGTTGAGGCCGGTTCATTGGCTATATTTAAGAGGAAGTTAGATATGGCCCTTGGGGCTAAAGGGATCAGGGGGTACAGAGAGAAAGCAGGTACAGGGTTCTGAGTTGGATGATCAGCCATGATCATACTGAATGGTGGTGCAGGCTCGAAGGGCTGAATGGCCTACTTCTGCACCTATTTTCTATGTTTCTATGAATCCTACTATTCTGATTAGAACCCCAGGAATGATCAAAGTGAAGCTGTGGCTCACAGCAGAAAATCAAAGTTCAGGGAGATATGAGAGAGATGGGTAAGAAATAGAAAAGGATTTTTTTTTTGGTTTAATCCGATGGTCCCCTCAAAATTGAATTTCAAACCTTATACGACTTTGTCTGTGTTTTACATAGTCACAAAGTCTTACAGCATGGCTATAGTCCCTTTGGCCCATTGAGTCTGTGTAAACCACCAATTTGCACTAATCCTATATTAATCTGATTTTATTCTCCATCATCTCTGCCCAGATTACATGCACGTTAGGAGCAATTTATATTAAACACTTAAGACTATTCAAGCAGAGATTATTGTTACATGCACAAGTACATAAGTACATGCAAGGTATAGGTGCAGTGGTAAGTTCAGAATCAGAATCAGGTTTAATATCACTAGCACATGTTGTGAACTTTGTTGTTTTACAGTGGTACAATGCTCTACACAATAATAACAAGTACAGATTACAATATGAAGTATATATAAAAATGGAAACTAATTAATTAGTGCAAAAAGACAGGAGAAAAACTGAGGAGGTGTTCATGGGTTCACTGTCCATTCAGAAAACTGATGGTGGAGGGGAAGAAGCTGTTCCTGAAATGTTGAGTGAGTGTTTTCAGGCTCTGGACCTCCTCTTTGATGGGAGTGATGAGAAGAGGGCACATCCTGGGTAGTTTATTGGCTTATTGTTGTTCCATGCTGAGGTTTAATAAAAAGTTGGCCTAATTTTGCTCCAAAGACTTATAATCTTAATCACTAATTACTATAGTGAATAAAAATAACTGTGTGAAACAAGAAAATGTTGAAATAAAACAGTCAGAGACAAGTTCCGGATAGTGCAAGAGGTGGTGGATAGTGTTCTGTTGCTGAGGTAGGATAAGGGTTGTGTGATGAGAGATATAGGCAAGAATAGTTAGGACCCAAGTGCTGGAGTATCCCAGACTAGAATCGAGACAAAAGGCTGAACCGAAGACAGGGTTCTAAACTAGTAACTAGACGAGATTCCAAAGTTGAACTGACGACTGAGCACTGAACTTCAGTTTAAATGCTCCTTAAATATGGCCACCAGTTAGCGAGGCCAGCCTGAATCTTTAAAGGGGCTGTGTCAGCTATCCATATTCCAGAGACTTAGAGCATCTAAACCCCAGAGGTCGGCACAGTTGGGTGTGTGTCGTAACAGGACCCTTCCCCTTCAGGTGACTCCTGACAGCCCAGGCTGCTCAGAGTGATGGTGATGGCAGTCGTGGATGAGAAACGGATCCAAGATGTCTCTTTGAGGATCCTCAGGTCTGAATTCTTCCCAGTCCATGAGTAACTGCCAAACACCCCGAACAGTTCATGAATCAAAAATTCTTTTTATGGCAAAGTCCTTTCCCCATTGACAAACCCGGCAGCAGGATTAGTGGTGTTGGGGCTAAGGAACTGGTGTTTACAGGTTTCAATTTGGAAATGTGGAATGTAGGATTGATCTTGAGGGTCTTGGGGAATTGCAAGGTGTATGTCAATGGGTTTACTTTCCATTTTCTTGACATCCTTGAAAGGTCCAATGAATTTGGGCACCAGCTTCTTAGACTGTACCAGGAGAGGTAAATCCTGAGTATACAGGCAGATGTCTTGCCCAAGCTGCAAGGCTGGGCCCTGTCTTCTCTTGTGGATAGCCTTCAGCTCACACTTACAGGTAGAGGCCAACAAAATTTCCCTCAACCTAGTCCATTTCTCCTTTGCAGCTTTAAACAAGATCTTTGGCCGCAGGAACCCCAACCTCGGCCTTCTGCTCAGGGAAGAGTGATGGGGAATACCCAAATTGGCATTGGAACAGGAACAACCTGTGGATAGAAACCTGTAAAGTGTTGTGTGCGACCTCTGCCCACATCAAATGGTTGCACCACTCGTCTGTTTTTTCTGAGACCAGCTATCTTAGGGTTCATTCCATGTACTGGTTCACCACTTCATCTAGCTGTTGGACTGCGGGTAAAACCCAAAGGAAAGACTTAATGTTGCCCCCATCAGAATGCCCTCCAAAAATGTTATGAGTCTAATACAATGTCCACCAGAAATCCAGGGATCTTGAAGACCTGTTGCAGGACAATTTCGACCATCTCTGCCACACGTGGAAGTTTGTCCAAAGCCCTGAATTCTCAGGCCTTCAAAAAGCAACTTACAATTACAATTACCATGGAAAGTGGAAGACCTGTGACAAAGTCCATGGAGATGTGTGTCCATGGTCTGTCTGGGACTGGTAGAGGGTAAAGGAGCCCTTGAGGTTGGGTGGGTGGGGGCGGTGCTCCTTAGTCCTGGTGCACTGCATACCTCACATGCCTGCACAGATTGCTAAACCTCTCCCACCATTCCAGGCCACCAATATCGTCTCTTAATGAGCTCGAGGGTTCTGACAACCCCAGGTGAGCAATCATTTTTGGTGTGTGTCCACATTGAAGTACCTCAGACCTGATGGAATTTGGGACAACAGATGACCCGGAGGACGTTTTTTGGGAATCTCCCCTTGCACCTGGGCCTTCTGTACAAGTGTGTTGATTCCTTGGTGAATTGATGCTATCACCTTATTTTCGGTCAAATTGGTGGTAGGTTGTTCCTCTCTTTTGGGTTCATCAGGGCATCTGGTTTCTGATTCTTTGACTCCAGTCAATAGGTCAAGATGAAACTGAAGCAGTTGAAGAAAAGAGACCATCTGTCCTGCTTGGACTTCAGTCTTTTGGCCTCCTGCATATAAGCCAGGTTTGTGTGGTCTGTCCAGACATTAAAAGAGTTCTTAGCCCCCTCCAGCCAGTGATGCCATTCCTCCAAAGTCAACATGACCACAAGCAGCTCTCTATTTCCGATATCATAGTTCACCTCTGCCGGGGAAAGCTGCCTGAAGAAGAATGCACATGCGTTAGGTTTATTGACCAAAAGTGTCCATTGAGACTACATTGCACCCTCTCCAATGTCTGAGGCGTCTACCTCCATGATGAAGGGAAGGTCTGGATTAGGTGTGACTAAAATGGGAGCTGTTGTGAACCACTGTTTGCACTCTTCAAAAGCACCCTTCGCTTTAGTCCAAACCAAAGGGCCCGTGAATCTCTCAGTTAGTGCTATCAGAGGAGCCGCCATTTGAGCTGAAGTTCTTAATGGACTTTCTATAAAAGTTGGCGAATCCCAGGAATTGCTGGACTTGGTTCATATTGGATGGATCTGGCCAATCTCTGCCTGTATCTTAGTAGGGTCAATTTTGAAATTGCAATAGAGATGATAAAACCCAGAATTGTTACATGAAATTCAGATTTTTCTAGCTTGACATAAAGTCCATGGTGTAGAAGTCTATTTAAGGTATCTCTGATGCAAGCAGTGTGCTCCTCTATGGACTTTCAGAAGATTAAGATATCCAAGTAGACAAAAGGCATACTTATGGAGAATATCCCAGAGGACATTGTTTATAAAGGTCTGGAAAACTGCTGACGCATTTGTGAAGAAGAAGGGTATGACCAGGTACTCATAGTGCCCTGTCAGTGTGTTGAATACTGTCTTCCACTTGCTACCCTCCTTTAGGCAGACAAGACTGTACTGACTCTGCAAGTCTAGCTTCAAGAATACTCTTGCCCCTTGGAGGATCTCCAAGGAAGTTTTCATAAGTGGAAGGGGGTAATGATTTTTGGCCATTATGCGATTCAGCACTCTATAATCACTGCATGGCCGCAGGCTCCAGTTCTTTCTCTGTACTAAGAAGATGTCAGTGCCAGCTGGTGAGGCGGAGGGCTGAATGAATCCCATGGCAAGAGCCTCATTACGTACCTTTCCATAGCACTTCTCTCCAGGCCTGCGAATGCATATAATCTACCCCATGGAGGACAGGTGACAGACAGTAGATCTACAGTTGTTTCTTGGTTTGGTGGAAAACTTGAGGCCTTTCCCTTGCTGAACACCTCTTCCAAATCCTTGTAGGTAGAAAAGATCCCAGCTGGCTTGGGTTTTGCAACTACCTCCAAGCCTCCCTCTGAGGACGACTCCTGAGGCTCCTTCGGTAGCAGTGGTGATTCAGCAGACCTCCAAGTCTCCTCCATAGGTTCACTAGAGTCTTTATTTGAAACTGAGACCAAATCAGGTCCTCATCCATACCCTCAGACAACGGCAACGAGATGCTACAAACGGACTATCTGTTTCTAGGACTAGGCTCCAAGTGTTTACATTTTGGAGCCTTTCCCTTAGACAGGACTTGGTGACTGGACCTCTTAGGCCTGGCTACTAGATCTTCAGACTACTTGGGCACCTCCTTGGATTGCTCCTGAACCACAGACCCCCTCACTCTCTAGTTCCAGCACACCCCTGTCTAGACAGTGTCGGGACTCACATGGTCCTGTTAGCTGGAGCCAGTTTGTCTACCCTTGGTGGAGGGACTGTGTTTCCCAAAAGATCCAGGTTATCTCTTCCTTGGCTGCTGGTCTTGGAAGAGTCTGGTGGTCGGAGCACCAGGCCAAAAACATTTTCTTTCAATGACTGGACCATGCAGTGATCCTTCATTTCATCCAGTTCTCGGAAAGGTTATGCTGAGACAGCCAAGGGCGCCTGAGGATCAGGGGTATGTGAGGAGGACCAGTGATATAGAAGCTGATGTCCTCCACATGTTCCTCTGTCCTCATCCACAAAATCCATATCTGCTGTACAATCACCCGAAACCAACGGGACAATTGTCCAGGTTGCTGTTGGCATGGGCTGGCTCTACTCTTGCAGACGTATATTGAGCTGACAGGCAGACCCAAGACCAGGAATTTACCGGCTGACCAAAATCCTCAAAGGCATTCATCTCTTGTCAGTTCTCACCCCAAGAGATCTCGGCCTCGAGAATGACACCAGAATCAGTAGGATTGGAAGT
Source organism: Hypanus sabinus (assembly GCF_030144855.1). NCBI lineage: Eukaryota > Metazoa > Chordata > Chondrichthyes > Myliobatiformes > Dasyatidae > Hypanus > Hypanus sabinus. Next base: position 127,216,462 of record NC_082712.1, read on the forward strand.
AGTGGCCATCACGTTCCTCCCAACACTGGACGGTGTCAGCAGTGATGGTTGCAGCTTCATACATTTGGCCCAAGGGTGACCTGTTTCCTCATAGTAATAGCAGCAACCTCAACTCCAACCCTGAGACCAGTCATCGGCGGAGAGTCTTGTACAGCTGATTTGCACGGGCTTGACAGGATCCTGAGCAGGAGACGGACTGGTCATTGTGCAAGGTCAGGAAGTGGAACTGCAATGCATTGTGGCTGGGCTTGGGCTAGTCCTTGTTATCCTCTTGAGGTAGACCCACTCTCACTCCACCAGGCGATTATCGAGATCAATCAGAGCCTCTAAGTCTTCTACCAGCTCTCCCAAGACAAGGGCATCCTTTAGTTCACCTAGGAGTCCATGGCAGTGCAGAGTGGTCAAAGCCTCCCCATTCCAGCCACTCCTCTCAGCCAAAGTCCGAAACTCAATCACATCGGCTGCTGCTGACCGACTACCCTGACGCACCTTCACCAGATGATCTGAGGTTCCGGTTGCTCTGACAGGATAACAGAGCATCCTCTTCATAGTGTCTGTGCACTCCTCCAAATCTGAGCGAATCTCTGACCTCCATTCCCAACACGCAGTGGCCCAGGCCAGGGCCATTCTGCCCAGGAGACAGATATCAACAAGGCCACCTTTCTGCCCTCCGGTGGGAACTAGGACGGCTGGAATTCAAACACCAATGAACACTGAACGAGGATGCTGCAGCAAAATCCCGCATCACCACTGAGTCTTTCCGTGGTCAGAAGCCTGACAGTCTCACCCGAGCAACTGTGGCTTTCTCCTTGTGATAGCTGGCGCACTGCGATCTGGAGGTCATGCATCTCCTGGCTCGGTCTGGAAATCTGCTCACTCTGGCTGACTATAGTTGACGAGAGGGTCTGATACCCCACTGGGTTCACGTTAGGATCAGTTGTGCTGTGACGGGAGTCCTAGGTAGAATGGTTAGGACCCAAGTGCTGAAGTATCTGAGACTAGAATCGAAACACAATACAAGACTGAAATGAAGACAAGATACTAAACTAGACACGAGGTAAGAATCCAAAGTTGAGCTGACAAACCTCAGTTCAGGAGCTCCTCGAATATTAAAATCCTGGTATCAAAACATGGCTGCCAATTAGTGGAGTGGGCCCGAATCTTTAAAGGGGCTGCGCCAGCTATTCGTATTCCAGAGAGTTAGAGCTGGCACTATCGGGTTCATGTTGTTACAGGTTGTGCAGGTCAGGTCAAGCAGCTGGTGATGTAGGACTTGAGGCTTCTACACCTTTTCCTGACAGTGGCAGTGAGAAGAAACCATGACCCAGTTGATGGAGTGGGAGGGTGGTTTCATTGATGATAAATACTACCTTCTAAAGGCAGTACCATTTGTAAAATGCTGTCAGTGATAGGGGTGACTGTACCCATGACAGATCAGTCTGCTTCCATTACTCCCTGAAGCCGCCTGCATTCCTGAGATTGGAATTACCATACCAAGCCATGATGCAGCCAGTCAGGATTGTTTTGGTAGTGCATCTGTAACAGTTTGTTAGAATATTTGAAGACATACTAAAACTCCTTAAGAACCATGAGGCACAGAAGCAAAATTAGACCATTCAGTCCATCATCTCCTCCACCATTCAATCATGGCAGAGTTATTATCCACTCTCAAATCCAATCTCACTCTTTCTGCCCATAATCTTTGACACCCTTACGAATCAAGAACCTTTCAACCACTATGTTAAATATAACCAATGACTTGGACTCCACAGCCAATTATGCAATGAATTCCGCAGGTTCCTCACTCTCTTGCTAAAGAAATTCCTCCTCATCTCTGTTCTACTATTATTCTGCAACTGTGCCCTCTGATCTAAATTCTCCCATACTGAATCCTCTCCATATTCTCTCTATCCTGGCCTTTCAATATTCAGTAGGTTTCAATCAGATTCCAACCCCCTCATCTTTCTGAACTCCAGGGCTATGAAATGCTCCTTAAATGTTAAACCTTTCATCTCCAGGATCATTCTTTATTAAGCTTCTAAGTAAGGCTGGTACACCTTCTTCATGATCACATCTATGTGCTAGGCCAAGTAAACACCCAGGAATTTGAAGTTGTGTACACTCTCGACCTCTGACCCACCAATAAGAACTAGCACCTGGGCTCCAGACTTCCCCTTTCTGAAGGCATCAGTCAGTTCATTGGTTTTGTTGACTTAGAGCACTAGTTATTCCTGCAGCACAGCTCAACCAGGTGTTGCATATCTTTGGGATGTGGGAGGAAACCGGAACATCTGGAGAAAATCCATGTGGTTCACAGGACAGACAGCACTGGAGTTCAGGAGCAAATCTAAGTCACTGGTCTTGTGAGTCAGCTGTTCTTTGACCTGCACCACCTTGCTCTCACGGTATGTCAGAAATGGTAACATCTTCCAACTTGGAATTTCAAATAATTATCAGACAGAAAGGAAAGTAATGGTGCCTTTCCTATTCTAAGTTGTCTGCAAATTGCAAAGCTCTCTAAACAAATAAGTAAGCAAAAGAAATGAGGAAGAGAGAAAAGACTCAGGGTGAGGTATGTTCTGGGATCTCTTCAGAGATGACCTGTACAAAAGGAAAAGGTTACATCTGACATGGAGGTGGAACCAATATCCTTGTATGGAGGTTTGCTGCTGCGACTCAGAAGAGCTTAAACTAGTCTGGCATGGGGTGGGACCCAAAGCAGCAATATATCAGATGAGAAAGTTGAAGCAAATATAGAGATTAAAGCACATTAGTCTAGTAGAATGGCAAGGCAGCAGGAGGACAGGGAGAGTGGAAGGTCTCATAGTCTAAAATGAATTTATATTAATGTAAGAAATCTCACAGGCAAAGTGGGTGAACTCAGGCAATGGATTGCAAATGGGATTGTGATATTATGGTATTACTGAAATATGGTTGAAGGATGTGCATAGTCCATGCTCTGGGTATCATTGTTTCCAGTTTGAGAGAGGTGGAAGTAAAGGAGGCAGTGGAGTTGCGCTATTGCTAAGAGAGAACATTACATTCGGAAATCATGTCTCACAAATCTAATTAAGTTTTTTGAAGAGTTGACCCAAAGGATTGACAAGTGCAAGGTGGTAGCTATTGTTTACATGGACACATACAGGACTTTGACAAAGTCCCTCATGGTGGACTAGTTCAGAAGATTAGAAGATCTGGCTTTCAGGATGAGCTGGCTAAATGGATATAAAATTAGCTTGATGATAGGAAGCAGAGAATGGTAGTGGAGGGTTGTCGTTCAATTTGGAGGCCTATAACCAATGAAGTGCTGCAAGGATCAGCACTGTGTCCTCTGTTGTTATATTTATTAAAGGTTTGGATGAGAATGCAGGTGGCACGATTGCTAACTTGCAGGTGACACCAATATCGGCAGTATAGTGGATAGTGAACTGACACAGGAAAGTCTGCAGATGCTGGAAATCCAAGCAACACACACAAAATGCTGGAGGAACTCAACAGGCCAGGCAGTATCGATGGAAACATGTGAACAGTCAACATTTTGGGATGGTTGAGGGGTAGGAACTGTTCTTGAGCCTGGTGGTATGAATCCTGAGGCACTTATACCTTCTATCTGGTGGCAGTATGGGAGTAGAGAGAAAAGCGCATGGCCTGGGTGGTGAGGATCTTTGATGATGGATGTTACTTTTCTATGGCAACGTTTCATGTAGATATGCTCAATGGTTGAGAGGGTTTTACCCATGATGTATTAGGCCAAATCCACTATCTTTTCTGGATTTTCTGCTCAAAGGCACTGGTGTTCCCATACCAGGCTGTAATGCAGCCAGTCAGCACACTTTCCAACACACATCTATAGCAGTTTGCTAAAGTTTTAGAAGATGTGCCAAATCCCCACAGACTCCTGAAGAAGCAGAAGCACTGTTGTGCTTTCTTTGCAATTATATTCATATAATGGGTGTAGGAAGTTCCTGTGAGGTAGTGCCACCCAAGAATTTAAAGTTACTGATCCTCTCCACCTTTGATCCTCTGATAATTACTGACTCATGGACCTCTGGTTTCCCTTTCCTGAAGTCTACAATCAGTTCCTTGGTCTTCTTTCAACATTGAGTGAGAGATTGTTGTTATTACACCACTCAGCCAAATTTTCAATCTCCCTCCTGTATGCTGATTCATCATCACCTCTGATACAGCCCACAACAGTGTGCTGTCAGCAAACTTGTATATGGTGTTGGAGCTGTACTTAGCCACACGGTAAAGCGAGGAGAGCAGGGGACTAAGTACACATTCTTGTGGTGCTCCTGTACTGGTGGAGATTGTGGAGGAGATGTTTTTACCAATCTGAACTGACTGGGGTCTACAAGTGAGGAAATCCAGGATCCAATTGCACATGGGGTTATGGAGACACAGGTTTTGGAATTTACTGATTAGTTTTGTGGGGATGATGGTATTAAATGCTGAGCTGTAATCAGTAAAGAGTATCCTGACTTATGCATCTTTGCTGTCCAAATGTTTCAGGGTTGTATGAAGAGCCAACAAGACAGCATCTGCTGTAGACCTGTTGCTTCGGTAGAGGAATTGGAGTGGATCCAAGTCACCACTCAGACAAGAGCTGATATGCTTTAACACCAGCCCCTCAAGACACTTCATCATTGAGGATGTAAGCGCCTCCAGGCAATAGTCATCAAGAAGACACTCTTCTTCGTATAATTGAAGCCTGTTTGAAGCAGGTGGGCATCACACTCTGCCTGAGTGAGAGGTTGAAGATATCCGTGAATACATTAGCCAGTTGGTCAACATGGGTTTTCAGTACTCAGCCAGGTCCTCCATCCAGACCAGATGCTTTCCTTGGATTCCCCCTCTTGAAGGCAGCCCGCGCGTCATCTTCAGATACTGAGACCAAAGGATCATCAGGGGACATGGGGGTGCTCGAAGGATCCTCCCTGTTCTGATGGTCAAAGCAGGCATAGAGGCATTGAGCTCATCTGCAGCAAAGCTCTGCTGTCCCCTATTTCACAAGATTTAACCTTGTAGGAGGTTATGAAATTCAAACCCTGCCACAGCTGCAGAGCATCCCTCAATGATTCTGGAATTTCCACTTCGCCCAGAGATCCGGAGATCATACCTGCATCTCTTGTAGCATTCTTGATCTCCATACTTGAATGGCTCTGATCTGGCACACAGCAGATTCTGGAGTTCATTGTTCATCTGGGGATTCTGGTTGGGGAAAACACTGAACGATCATGTAGGAACATACTCATTCATAGACTTTAATAAAGTCTGTTACATCCCTGGTGTAGTTATTCAGGTCTTCAGGTGAGTTCTCGAACACGGCCTAGTCCACTGACTCAAGGCAATCCTGTAACCGTTCCTCTGCCTCCTGCGACCAACTCTTAGTTGTTTTGATCTCTGGAGCTTTGCACTTTAGGCTCTGTCAGTATGCAGGTATTAGGACTACAGCCAAATGATTCAACTTGCCAACATATGATCTAGGAAAGGAACAATGGGCATTCCTTATCATAGTGTAGCAGTGGTCTAGTGTGTTGAGATCTCTGGTGCAATAGGTTATGTAGTGGATAGTCAAGAAAGTTATCTAAGTTTACAACAGGATATACAGTAATTCAGCTTGGGAAAGTAGAAGGAATGGTAGATGGAATTTCAAAATCAGAATCAGATTTATTATCATTCTGATATATGACATAAAATGTGTTGTTTTGTGGCTGACATAAGAAGCACCATAAATTACAAAATATAGTAATAAACACAAAATATTGAGGTAGTATTCATGGGCCATTCTGAAATCTAATGATGGAGGCGATGAAGTTGTTTATGAATCATTGAGTGTGAGTCTCTGTGCTCGAGTCCCTCCTCCTCAATGGTAATAATGAGAAGAAGGCCTGTTGCAGACAGTGAGGATCTTTAATGATGGACTTGGCCTCTTGATGATGTCCTCAGTGGTGGAGAGGCTTGTGCCTGTGATGGAGATGGCTGAGTCTACAACCCTTGCAGCTCTTGCATTGGAGTCCACATACCAGGCAGTGATGCAACCAGTCAGAATGCTCTCCACCATACATCTGTAGAAATTTGTAAGTGTCTTTGGTGGTAGACCAAATCTCTTCAAACTCCAACCAAAGTAGAACCACTGGCCTGCCTTCTTCGTGATTGTATCATTGTGTTGCACCCAAGTCAGATCTTCTGAGATGTTGACACCAACTTGAAGCTTCTCACCCTTTCCACTACTGACTTTTCAATGAGGACTGGTTCTTGTTCTTCTGACTTCCGCTTCCTGATGTCTACACAGTTCCATGGTCTTGCTAATGTTGAGTATTAGGTTGTTGCTGTGACCTCCCTCAACCATTTGCTCTATCTCAGATGATGATGACCATGTCTACTCTCCACCATCTGATATTTTAACAACTGCACTGTGTTTAGTCACAGAGTCACGAGTCTAAAGAGAGAGTAGAGTGATGCATAAAGCACACATACTTGAGGAACGTTTGCATTGATTGTCAGCGAGGGGGTGTTATGATTGATCTGTACTGACTGTGGTCTTCCAATGAGAAATGCCTTTGAAAAGGTAGCAGATGGTGTGCTGGTCCAGAAACATATTGGTTCCAGGGGGAGCCAGCCAAATGGATGCATAACTGGTTTGATGATAAGAAGCCGAGAATGGTAATGGAATGTTGAAGTTAACTTGACAAGTACGAAGTGATACATGTTGAGGTGTTAGACCAGGACAAGAGATGCACAGCGCATGGCTGGGGACTGTTAATGAATACAGAGATTTTGTGGTACAAGTATATAGTTCTGCAGAAGTGGTAACACAAGTAAATAGGATGTTGAAAAAGACATATGACATGCTTGCCTTCAACGGCAAAAGCACTGTGTACAAAAGCGAGAGTGTTATGTTACAGTTGTATAAAATGTTAGTTAGGCTGCTATTGGAATATTGTGTGCCGTTCCAGTCCTCACACTATAGGAAAGATATGATTAAACTAGAGAGGGTGCGAAAAAACTTGCAAGGATTTTATCTAGATTGAAGGGCTTGAGTTCTCAAGAGAGACTCAAAGTCTCTATTCTGCCTTCTCTGGGAAAGCCTGGATGCAGACTTTGAGAAGATGTCAAAAGGGAAATATGAGAGATTGTAACAGGAATGTAAAGCAGAATTACAAATGGGAGAGTATAAATGATGTAATAGTATTTAACAAACTGAGGAATGACATATAAATTGGAGAGGAGATGAGGTAAGAACCATTTATTTATGCAGATGGTAGTTTGCCTCCCAGGTGCCAGGGTCTAGGATATTTCTGATCGTGGCTATGATATCCTGAAGTGGGAAGGAGAACAGCCAGTGGTCATGGTTCATGGTACATATTGGTACCAACAACATAGGTGGGAAAAGGGAGGAGGTCCTGAAAACAGACTACAGGGAGTTAGGAAGGAATTTGAGAAACAGGACCTCAAAGGTAGTAATCACGGGATTACTGCCAGTGCCACGTGACACTGAATATAGGAATAAAATGAGGTGGAGGATAAATGCATAGCTAAGGGATTGGAGCGGGGGCAGGGATTCAGATTTATGGATCATTGGAACCTCTTTTGGAGCAGGTGGGACCTCTACAAAAAGGACGGGTTGCACGAATCCAAAGTGGACCAATATCCTGGTCTGGAGGTTTGTAGAGGCTATTGCGAGAGTTTAAACTAGAATTATTGGGGGGTGGGAACCGAACTGAAGAGACTGGGGAAGAAGAGGTTGGCTTACAAATAGTGAAAGCTTGGAGACAGTGCAAGAGGAAGGATAGGCAGGTGATAGAGAAGGGACACGTACAGACCAGTGGTTTGAGATGTGCCCATTTTAATGCAAGGAGTTTTATGAACAAAGCTGATAAGATTAAAGCATGGATCAGTACATGGAGCTAAGATGTTCTGGCCATTACAGAGATGGCTCAGAGGCAGGAATGGTTACTTAGAATGCCAGGCTTCACATGTTTCAGAAAGGAAAAAGAGGTGGAGGTGTGGCACAGCTGATCAGATATAGTGTCAAAGCTGCAGAAAAGGAGGAAGACATGGAGGGGTTGTCTATGGAGTATCTGTGGGTGGAAGTCAGGAATAGGAAGGGGTCAATAACTCCACTGGGTGTTTTTTATAGACCACCCAATATTAACAGGGACATCAAGGAGCAGATAGGGAGACAGATAGACAAACAGACTCTGGAAAGGAGTAGTAATAACAGGATTGTTGTGGTGGGAGATTTTAATTTCCCAAACATTGATTGGCATCTCCCTAGAGTGAGGGGTTTAGATGGGGTGAAGTTTGTTATGTGTGTTCAGAAAGGTTTCTTGACACAATATGTAGTTAAGCCTACAAGAGGAGAGGCTGTACTTGATCTGGTATTGGGAAATGAAACTGGTCAGGTGTTAGGTCTCTCAGTGGGAGAGCATTTTGGAGATAGTGATCACAATTCTATCTCCTTTACCATAGCATTGGAGAGGGAAAGGAACAGACAAGTTAGGGAAACATTTAATTGGAGTAACAGGAACCATGAGGCTATCAGGGAGGAACTTGGAAGCATGAATTGGAAACAGATGTTCTCAGGGAAATGTACAGAAGATGTGTGGTAAATGTTCAGGGGATATTTGAGTGGAGTTTTGAGTAGGTACAAGATCCGTGGTGTACTAAGGCTGTTGAAACCTGATCAATAAGAAAGGAAGAGCTTATGAAAGGTTCAAAAAACTAGGTAATGATAGAGATCTAGAAGATTATTAGGCTAGCAGGAAGGAGCTTAAGAATGAAATTAGGAGTGTCAGAAGGGGCCATGAGAAAGCATTGATGAGCAGGATTAAGGAAGACCCCAAGGCATTCTACAAGTATATGAAGAGCAAGAGGATAAGACATGAGAGAATAGGACCAATCAAGTGTGACAGTGGAAAAGTGTGTATGGAACCAGAGGAAATAGCAGAGGTACTTAGTCAATATTTTACTTCAGTATTCACTATCAAACATGATCTTGGCGATTGTAGGGATGACTTACAGCAGACTGAAAAGCTTGAGCATGTCGATATTAAGGAAGAGGATGTGCTGGAGCTTTTGGAAAGCATCAAGTTGGATAAGTCTCCAGGACTGGAGGGGATGTACCTCAGTCTACTATCGGAAGCGAGGGAAGAGATTGCTGAGCCTCTGGCAATGATCTTTGCATCATCAATGAGGATGGGAGAGGTTCTGGAGGATCGGAGGGTTGCGGATGTTGATCCCTTATTCAAGAAAGGAAGTAGAGATAGCCCAGGAAATTATAGACCAGTGAGCCTTACCTCAGTGGTTGGTAAATTAATGGAGAAGATCCTGAGAGACAGGATTTATGAACATTTGGAGAGGTATAATATGATTAGGAGTAGTCAGTATGGCTTTGTAAAGGGCAGGTCATGCCTTACGAGCCTGGTTGAATTTTTGAGGATGTGACTAAACACATTGATGAAGGTAGAGTAGTAGATGTAGTGTATATGGATTTCAGCAAGACATTTGACAAGGTACCCCATGCAAGGCTTATTGAGAAAGTAAGGAGTCATGGGGTCCAAGGGGGCATTACTTTGTGGATCCAGAACTGTCTTGCCCACAGAAGGCAAAGTGTGGTTGTAGATGGGTCATATTCTGTATGAAGATCAGTGACCAGTGGGGTACCTCAGGGATCCGTTCTGGGACGCCTTCTTTTTGTGATTTTTTATAAATGATCTGGATGAGGAAGTGGAGGGATGAGTTAGTAAATTTGCTGATGACAAAAAGGTTGGCGGTGTTGTGGATTGTGTGGAGGGCTGTCAGAGGTTACAGTGGGGCATCGATAGGATGCAAAACAGGTCTGAGAAGTGGCAGATTGAGTTCACCCCAGATAAGTGTGAGGTGATTCATTTTGGTAGGTCAAATATGATGGCAGAATATAGCATTAATGGTAAGACTCTTGTCAGTGTGGAGGATCAGAGGGACCTTGAGGTACGAGTCCAAGGACACTCAAAGCTGCTACACAGGTCGACTCTGTGGTTAAGGAGGCATACAGTGTATTGGCCTTCATCAATCATGGGATTGAGTTTAAGAACCGAGAGGTCATGCTGCAGCTATATAGGACCCTGTTCAGACCCCACTTGGAGTACTGTGCTCATTTCTGGTCACATCACTACAGAAAGGATGTGGAAACCATAGAAAAGGTGCAGAGGATATTTACAAGGATGTTGCCTGGATTGGGGAGCATGTCTTATGAGAAAAGGTTGCATGAACTCGGCCTTTTCTGCTTGGAATGGAGGATGAGAGGAAACCTGATAGAGGTGTATAAGATGATGAGAGGCATTGATTGTGTGGATAGTCGGAGGCTTTTTCCCAGGGCTGAAATGGCTAGCACGAGAGGGCATAGTTTTAAGGTGCTTGGATGTAGGTACAGAGGAGATGTCAAATGACTAGGTTTTTTTTACACAAGTGGTAAGTGTGTGGAATGGGCTGACAGCGGCTGTGGTGGAGGCAGAAATGATAGGGTCTTTTAAGAGACTCCTGTATAGGTACATGGAGCTTGAGAAAATAGTGGGCTATGGATAACCCTAGGTAATTTCTAAAGTAAGGACATGTTCGGCACAGATTTGTGGGCTGAAGGGCCTGTATTGAGCTGTAGGTTTTCTATGTTTCAATGTTTTTAGAACCTTATCCTAAATTGGCCCTGGAAGTATTGATGACTTCTTTCCCCACCACAGTACTAGACACCACCAGCCTTCCATCTGAAATGAAAGAAGCAAAAGATGATTAGAAGCTAAAGAAGTCAGAGAAGGACTGACTGCAGTCGGGGAGGAATTGAGAGCAGATAAAACAACAATGCAGAAAGGTAAGAGAACTGCAGGCTCAAAGCTTTTGTCATTTGTCCTGCTGTAATGGACATCGTACATTTTAATGTAAAAATCTCCAGTTTTCAATCATATACAAAATGTAATCTGTGAATTACTCAGGATATCTGCTTAATGCAATAATCTAATAATTCACCGATATTCACAGTAAGTCTGTGATTTTTTTCTAACCATAGTAGTTCAAATTTCTAGCCATTTCTCTTTGAGACAATTATCAGGAGATCATGTGACAATACACATAACCATATATAATGTACGGCACAGGAAACATCAGATTTGAAACAGACATGACTTTTTATTGATTTAAAAACATAAACTCAACTGGACCAACTACAGTATATTAATACTAAAATTACAGGAGCATATATTGAGAATTCTGCAGCAAGTGAAGCCACCCAAAGCCTTTCTATCAATTACTAGGTACATGTTGTGTCTGTGTACAACTACATATTGATTAAATAAAGGCACATATGCAGGAGATGACAAACTGGTGTATTCACATTGCAGAGAGAGAGAAAGAACAATGTGTGATGACAAATCAATACACAGTGCTAAGGGAGAGAGTCATTGTTCTAACAGAAATAGATCTATACATTACATTTCCTCCCTCTTTAGATTAATGCAACATAAAGCTGTGTATGTACAAAACCTTCAATTTCCCTTTTATAAACCCATATTCCAAATAAACACACTTCCACAATAACAGTCCATAACTAACTTTTCGGTTCTGAAGGTTCAGTCTTCAGGATAGCAACTCTGGGCCTGTGGAGTGGCATCAGCTCTGGTAGGTTTCTTGTCTAAGAGAACATTCTCGGTTTCCAGTGTTACATTGCTGTAAGTGACTTGATCGTCACTGAGAGGTAAGTCTGGTAACTGTAACGTGTCCACCTTATTGGATGCAATCAGCACAAGGGTGTCCTTTGGTTGAGCATCCAGTATCTGTTCCACATGACGTCTCCATGTCTGACCTCCAACATCCACTGTACATCAGTGGTCCAGTTGTCACAGCAATCCTACTGTGAGTCCAAACAACATACACAAAATGCTGGAGGAACTTAGCAAGCCAGACAGCATCTATGGAAAAAAGTTCAGTCAACGCTTCCAGCCAAAACCCTTCGGTGAGACTAGAGAAAAAAAGCTCAGGAGTAGATTTCAAAGGTGGGGGGAGGGGAGTGAGAAATACAAGGTGACAGGTGAAACTGGGAGGGGGAGGGATGAAGTAAAGAGCTAGGAAGTTGACTGGTGAAAGAGACACAGGGCTGGAGAAGGGAGAACCTAATAGAAGAGGAGAGAATGCCATGGAAAAAAGGAAAGGGGGGAGGATCACCAGAGGGAGGTGATGGGTAGGCGAGGAGATAAGGTGAGGGAGAGAAAATGGGATGGGGATTGGTGGGGGAGGAGGGGTGGCATTATTGGAAGTGCAAGAAATTGATGTTCATGCCATCAGGTTGGGTACCCAGATGGAATATAAGATGTTATTCCTCCAACCTGACTGTGGCCTCATCACAGCAGTAGAAGAGGCCATGGATAGACATATTGGAATGGGAATTGAAGTCAAATTAAAATAGGTGGTCATTGGGAGATCCTGCTTTTTCTGGTGGACAGAGCGTAGATTCTTGGCGAAGCAGTCTCCCAATCTACGTCGGGTCTCACCAATACATAGAAGACCACACCGGCAGCACTGGACACTGGATATGACCCCCAACAGACTCACAGGTGAAGTGTCACCTCACCAGGAAGGAGTGTTTGGGACTCTAAATGGTATTGAGGGAGGATGTGTAGCACTTGTTCCACTTGCAAGGATAAGTGCCAGGAGGGAGATCAGTGAGGAGGGATGAACGGACAAGTGAGTCACATAGGGAGAAATCCCTGAGAAAGCAGAAAGTTGGGAGGGGGAGGGAAAAATGTGCTTGGTGGTGGAATCCGGTTGGAGATGGTACAGTCATGTGTTGGATGCGGAGGCTGAAGGAGTAGTAGGTGAGTGGTAGGCCCCTTCCCTCTTTTCTTTCTTCCATGGCCTTCTGTCCTCACCTATTAGGTTCCCCCTTCTCCAGCACTGTATCCCTTTCACTGGTCAACTTCCCAGCTCTTTACTTCATCCCTCCCCCTCCTAGTATCACCTATCACCTTGCGTTTCTCCCTCTCCTCTCACCAACTTTGATATCTACTCCTGAGTTTTTCCTCCAGTCCTGCCGAAGGGTAGGGTGGTGGGCGGATGTGGTGAGGGCAGATGTACTCAAAATGGAAGAGATGTGGTTGAGGGCAGAGTCGATGATGGAGGAAGGGAAGCCCCTTTCTTTGAAAAAGGAGGACATCTCCTTTGTTCTGGAATGAAAAGCTTCATCCTGAGATCAGATGCGGTGGAGACAAAGGAATTGAGAGAAGGGTATGGTGTTTTACAAATAACAGGGTGGGGAGAGGTATAGTTCAGGAATCTGTGAGAGTCCATGAGTATTTAATAGACATTAGTAGATAAACTACCTCCATAGATAGATTCAGTGAGAAAGGGGAGGGAGGTCTCAGGAGGTCTATGTGAGATTTCAGACTCCTGTTCATGAACAGCATTGCATCTGTTTAATTTGTTGTCACATGAACAGAATCTAATGCATAAAAAGGAAGTTGTCCACTTTGTGCTGTAGAAAAATGTCCTCCTAGTCCATTGCTTTAATGGTCTTCTTGAAGGTTTGGAAAAACCTTTAAGCTACCCTATTTTTTGCTGGGTGGTAAGGAGATAACTAGAAATGCCTGAAGCTATTTTCTTCATGAATAGTCAGAATTCTGCTTTTTGTGTATTGTGGTCTGTTGTCACTCACAATTTGTTCTGTTCAGCCATTTCTGGCAACGACTGTCCTCAGAGTGACGACAGTCTTTGCTGAAGTGGTTGATTTCATTGGTATAACTTCCAGCCACTTTGAATCAGCATCCACAGAACCAGAAACACGGAATCCATGAATGGCCCAGCAAAGTCAGTGTATACTCTTTGCCACGGTGATGATGGCCACTCCCACGGATGTAACTGTGCCTGAGGGGGGATGCATTTTGAACTTTTTAGTATCCCAAACAGCTTTTGGCCAAGTTTTCAATCTCTTTACCTGAATACCTGGTAAGGCTCTGAAAACCGTGCCAACCAACTAGTGGGAGTATTCAAGTATTCAATCTCTCACTGCTACAGGCAAAAGTTCCTATTGCTTCAAAAAGGCAATAATTGTACCAGTGCCTAAGAAGAATAATGTGGGCTGCCTTAATGACTATCACCTGGTAGCACTCACATTGACAGTGAGAAATGGTTTGAGAGGTTGGTCATGACTAGACTGAACTCCTGCCTCAGCAAGGGCTTGGACCCATTATAATTTGCCTATCGCCACAATAGGTCAATGATAGACACAATCTCAATGGCTCTCCACATGGTTTAGACCACCGAAGCAACATAAACACCTATGTCAGGATGTTGTTCATCAACTATAGCTCAGCAACAACATGACACAATGGTGCAACAGCAACAACATGACACAATGTCATTAAGATGAAAGAGCTGATTGTCAACTTCAGGAAGGATAAGATGAAGGAACACATACCAATCCTCATAGAGGGATCAGAAGTAGAGAGAGTGAGCAGTTTCAGGTTCCCGGGTGTCAAGATCTCTGAGGATCTAACCTGGTCCCAACATATCAATGTAGTTATAAAGAAGACAAGACAGCGACCATACTTTGTTAGGAGTTTGAAGAGATTTGGCCTGTCATCAAATACACTCAAAAACTTCTATAGTTGTACTGTGGAGAGCATTCTGATAGGCTGCACAGGTCCAAAAGAAGCTGCTGAAGGTTGTAAATCTAGTCAGCTCCATCTTGGGTACCAGCCTACAAAGTACCCAGGACGTCTTTAGGGAGAGGTGTCTCATAAAGGCAACGTCCATTATTAAGGACCCCCAGCACCCAGGGCATACCCTTTTCTCACTGTTACCATCAGGTAGGAGATACAGAAGCCTGAAGGCACACACTCAGTGATTGAAGAACAGCTTCTTCCTCTCTGCCATCCAATTCCTAAAGGGACATTGAAGCTTTGGACACTACCTCACTTTTTTTTTAAATACGGTATTTCTGTGTTTGCACTTTTTAAATTCTATTCAATATAGGTAATTGATTTACTTGTTAATTTATTATTATATTTTATTTTATTTATTATTTTTTTTCTCTCTTCTAAATTATGTATTGTATTGAACTGCTGCTGCTAAGTTAACAAATTTTACGTCTCATGCCGGTGATAATAAAACTGATTCTGATTCTTTACCTATTCCCATCCACCGTATGTAGCTCCGGGCAAGACTCTTCATCTTGACTGTACCTGGTTGTTCTTCATATAGGTTCTCTAACACTCTAGTACCACAACTCGAGATCCACACATCAATGTTCTCTGACATAGTGAGAGTTAGTCTCATCTAACTGAGATTCTGAAAATATTGACCTGACCATTCTTTCATGTCGATTTCATAGACTTTTGGAAATGTCAGTTCATTCTTTGTTTCCCTTTGTATTCCAAATTTATTATCGGCAACTGGTCCACCAATGTGGTGTAGAACAATTGTGTTGGGACACAGTATAAGGATTTCTCTTTTTTAGTAACGAGTAGTGGAAGATGTGATAAGCTGCCGGCATTGTCATGTTGTTCGGTACGCTTGAACTCTATGTCATAAGAGTGGGCTCCTAAGAATAATGCCCAATGTCGTAACTGGGTAGCAGTCATCACTGCAACTCTCTTCCGGGGATTGAAAAATGGATACAAGGGGTTGGTGATCTGTCACTCTTGTCCATAAAGATAGTGGTAGAACTTCTTTGTTCCCCATAGTAGATTAAGGGCCTCTCGGTCGATCTGTGCGTAATTGTGTTTTGTGCTCGTCAGTGATCTTGAAGCAAACACAATTGAGCATTCAGATCCATCTTTCGTAATGTGTGACAAAACAGCTCCAGTGCCATAAGGGGATGTGTCCCAGACCAGTCTAATGGGCAGGGATGGGTCATAATAAGTGAGCAGTTTATCATCTGTTGTTAGTTTCTTTGAATGTTTTTTTCCTGTCTTTCTGACCATTCCCTTTGCTCCTGTTCACAACAGTGCATTCAATGAAAGCAACACTGTAGCAATGTTTGGGAGAAACCGGTGATAATGGCTTACAAGGCCCAAGTATGACCTGAGCTGTGACATATTTTCCAATTTAGGTGCCTGTAGCACTGTTTCAGTCTTCTCTTGTGACTTACATAAGCTACGATTGTCAATGACATATCACAATATAAGTCTTCAGTTTTGAAAAACTCACATCTCCCTCTCTTTGTGCACAGACCATACTCACTCAGGCGCTCTTCATCATTTTTGCCAGTCACGATGATGTCATCAAAGTAATTTTGTGTTCCTGGGAAATCCTGAAGCACTTCATCCATTGATCTTTGCCAAATTGCTGGAGCTGATGTGACACCAAAGACGAGATGATTATACTGGAACAGTCCCTTGTGAGTGTTGATTGTGAGCAACTTCCTGCTTGACTCCTCAATCTCCATTTGTTGATAGGCTTGTGACAAGTCAATCTTTGAAAACCTCATCCCAGCTGCCAATGATGCAAAATACGTCTTCCGTACATGGCAGGGGATCCTGCACAGTACGTGGCACTTGTTCACCTTGATGTCCCCACATGTGCAAACAGCTCTGTCCTCCCCTCTTTTGATCACGGGGTGGGGGGGGTCATTGCTCTAAAATAAATAGATCCATGCATTACACATGTCAGCAGCATGATGGACTTGCCTGGATGAATCCAGTTCCAACAAAGCTGGTAAAGCTCAGTGCATGCAATTCAGGGCAAAGTAGCTTGACTTATTGGAACTTAAACGTCTGTTCCCTCACCATCTGCAAAATGCAGTGCAGTTCCTCACCCGGGGTGTAGCTATCACATGTCCCACTTGTAACCTCAACCTCTGTGAAGGATAGGAGCAGCAAACACATGGCAAGACTCATCATAATGTCAACCTGAAATTATTAACCTGCTCAGTTGAGGAAAAACACCAGAGACACCAGAGACTGAAATGGTTTTTATTCAGAGAGGAGTTCGCAGCCCTATGCACTTTGGGCGTAAGGTAGCCAACTCCCAATTTGTTGGTTTACAAAGGTCATACATATACCCAAAAGCAGGGTACTACATTCACAAATATGGCTACCGATTCAAATCCATCAATTGATTGGCTATTGCATAGCTAAGCATACGAAGTGCTCGGAATAAGCATAGGCACAAGCGTAATACTTGGAATGAGTATGGACGCAAGCAAAACACTCGAAATAGGTATATAGTTCAAAATACTTTGCTGAACACATTGTCTTGTGATCGCAAGGTTCCTCTTCTTTGTGGTTGCCGCATGCTGTCTGGCATCTTATTTTAGCTACCTCTTCCCTGTCCTCATACACTTCCCCAATGACGTATCCTCTCCCTGGTCCTTTCTACATACTTTACTGCACTTACCCCTCGCCCACCCCTTCTACACATACCCCTTACCCTCTTCACATTCTCAATACCCTAACCCCTGTCGATTCCCTTTCAAGTCTTACACCATGGTGCATATACTGAATATATATAGTTTATCCTTTGTCACTCAGGGTCTAAAGCCAGGAACTCTCTACCTATCAGCATGGTGGCAGAATCTTTTTCAAATGGACTACACAGACATGAAAATTGCTCATCATCACTTCCTTCAGGGGAACTCGAAATGGACAATGAATGTTGGCATTATGAGTGATGCCTACATTCCAAAAAATGAATAGAGAGAACATTATGTTCTTTGTTGAATATTCTATTATAGTCTCATACATTATATGCCTGTTCTTAATCGTAAAACGGCTATTATTATTTCCCATAACAACAGTAAATAGCACAGTTTGATTTAGATTGTGTAAGAGTCATAGTTTGGATGAAAATCTGATTGGATATATTTTTTGAAAGAAAATGTCGTTGAACTTCAGGATGCAGTTAAGGTGCAGGCCACAGAATTTGTTTGAACTGTATCTCAGAATCAGGTTTAATATCACTGGCAAATATCGTAAAATTTGTTGTTTTGCAGCAGTAGTACAGTGCAATACATAACAAAGAACTATAAGTTACTATAAGAAGTACATATATAAAAAATTAAACTAAATAATTAGTGCAAAAAGAGGCAAAAAATAGTGATATTGTGTCCATTCACAAATCCGATGTCCGAGGGATAGCAGCTGTTTCTGAAATGCTGAGTGTGTGTCTTGGAATTACAGGGACTCACCAATTAATACAAGAGTTTGTATGTGTAATGCCTGCTGCACTGTTGTTGGAAAGGTGTTAATGTATATAAATATACAGAGCAGACAATTGTGACATAAATCAGTGTGCAATTCTGAACTGCCCAGTAGCTGTTTCTTTTCATTTGGAATTTCAGAACTGGGTCACGGTATTAAGATACTACATTTGCCTTTTAGAAATAAGATTAGAACTTTATTTTCAGAAGGTTGTCGATCTTTGGAATTCTCTGCTTTGATAAGCTTTGTGTGGTACTTTATTCAAAGCTAAGTAATAATTGTTGAACCCTAAGGAGATCAGGGAAGGTGGGCAAGACTTGGGATCTGACATAACACAGACTACGTGCCAGATTTCCTCCAGCGTCTGTATGGCCTCCTCCTGAGCCTGTTTCTCATGATCGTAGACCAGCAGTGCAAAATGAGACCTGAATATTCATTCCACATGCACAGCGAATCAAACAATCAGTAGCAGGAAGGTTAACCCCATCCTGGTTCTCATTCTTTAAAGAGATCATCGCACACTTTTCGTTTAATACTTATTGACTGATTGCTACTGATTTTACTTCCACAATTTGAGTGTTGTAGACATCATGCTTATTAAAGAATACAATAAGCTGAATAAGAATAAGATGAATATGAGCTCAAGCTTCTCCAACAACCTGTTCCTTTCAGATACAGATGCTCTGGACCCCCTAGAACTGCCACTTATCCTGACCCTCCATGGACACAGCCTGCCTCACACCACCAGCTCCTCTATTAAGGCCTCCATCTGAAAACTGCAGAGCTCTCACCAATGTTGTGTCTTCAGCAAGATACAATAATCTCCACAATTAATTCCACTATCTGCTGCAGCTATATTACACTTCCCCTTTAAACGTGAACTAATGCCAGGCACTCAAGAGATTGGATCCCTGCTGATACAATAAAGTGAAAAACTGTCTAGTTAGTCTTGTCTGACGTCAGGATGATTAACAGGCAGCACTAATCCGGAAGACTGACGACACTGTTACACAGGTGCAGGGTAGCAATGTACTGTAAACATGATATCCTGATCCATTTTAGCCCCCATAAACTCTTACATGCCTCAGTATTTCTTAATCTTTTGTTTCAACTACATTTTAAGTTATTTGCTTCCACTACATCTCTATGCATACGTTACATATTTTTTGATTCGTCTGACTGGAATTGTTGACCAGACCCATGGTGTGCTGTGAGCCAGAGAGCCTGGGAAACTGAGAGGAGTCACGTTTTATTAACAGTAACACACAAACTACCTCCTCAAAGCTTGAAAAGTATTCTCGGAGCAGGTTTCTTTTTCTAAAATGTTAATGACATAGGCATGCAATGTTCAACTATCAAGAGCAGGTTGCTTCAGTAAAGGTAAACTATTGTGCATATACTAAAGAGAGAGACTGCAAGCACACAACAAGATGAGAAAGTGCATGATGTAGTGCAGTGCATTACAGTAGTTATTTAATAAGTGCCTTTAGCTCAGGTTTTGAACAGAATTTTCCTTCCAATTCTTTTACTTGCAGGCAGTGAATTATACTGTGGTATGATTGCTCACATAATCAACTACATCAGCTGAATGCCATGTACCTGATAGCTGTGATGACTCTGTGCTTTTTGAACACAAAAGAGTCAACCCTAACCTGACTGTGTCACAGTCTGATACTGACAGATCAGTATCCCATGGACTCACCGTTCCTGATCTTGTCCAGGGATATCACCTCTCCTATAGCTTTGGCTGAAAATGGATACCAAGAGATATTCGGACACGTTTCTGAGCTGCATAGCTTGCTACTGCACAAACACAATAAGAAGAAAGTCAGAGCAGGAGCAGCCGTCAGGCCTTTCTGCCACCTTATATGACCATAACAAATCTATGCTGGCCTCAACTCTTCTTCTGTGCATTTCTCTATTGCTCATCCATCAAATAATTTATCCTATTCCACTTTAAATGCTTCACCATTCACCGGGTAGAGAAATCCAGAGCATGAGGTGACACATTGACACACTGAACCATCAGGAGAGTTCACCTAGACTTATTTTTAAATTATTAACAAACAGGCAGCTAATTAAAGATTTCTGTGCTGTGCTGTTAATTATTTGGACTTCTGCATCTTAATCATCTGCAGCTTAATGTGAAAAAGACTAAGGAGCTGGTGGTGGACCTGAGGAGGGCTAAGGCAGCAGGCTGAGGTTAGCAGACACCAACAGAATCAACAAACTCGTTCGTAAGGCCAGTGATGTTGTAGGGGTGGAACTGGACTCTCTGACGGTGGTGTCTGAAAAGAGGATGCTGTCCAAGTTGCATGCCATCTTGGACAATGTCTCCCATCCACTCCATAATGTACTGGTTAGGCACAGGAGTACATTCAGCCAGAGACTCATTCCACTGAGATGCAACACTGAGCGTCATAGGAAGTCATTCCTACCTGTGGCCATCAAACTTTACAATTCCTCCCTTGGAGTGTCAGACATCCTAAGCCAATAGGCTGGCCCTGGACTTATTTCCACTTGGCATAATTTACCTATTATTATTTAATTACTTATGGTTTTATATTGCTATATTTCTACACTATTCTTGGTTGGTGCGACTGTAACGAAACCCAATTTCCCTCGGGATCAATAAAGTCTGCCTGTCTGTCTGTCTGCCTGTCTATGGGTGCAAAATGAATAGTGCTTTCTTTGCTGAACTGCTGCATGGATTAACTGATATGCCTAGTAAGACTTAATCTAACATTTTTTCAGTGCAAATGTTCAATCACTGACCAGTAGAAGTAACTGTCAAAAATGCATAATTATTCTGCTGCCTTTCACAGAGGCAACACTTTCAAGCTTGTTCGTTCCTACCGCCCTCCCCCATCCTATCCCAGGTACCAGATGCACAGAGACAATATTAAGGAAAATCAACAAGGTTGCACTCCGACACTTGCAACTACACAGGAAGAAACATTGTGCTGAAGTATCAAGTCCATTCAATTCTTCGTCCCAGTGCTCAACTCAAAAGTAGGCAAAAGGTGATCTTCAATCACAATACTTATGCTGTGGCACAATATTTCCAATTTGGAAAGATGCACCCCTTACAAAATTCAGTCAATGCAATTTCACACAACTTCTGACTGGCACACAGCTACAAAACCAGAGCAGCCCGTAAAGGGAGCCACAGACATCACGCGCACACTGAAGCTATAATTAATGTTAATTAGAAAATGGTAGAGAGTGAGGTAGTGGGAGGAAGCTGTCATCATCTATCACTATCAATCCTCCCCCCAGATTCTGATAGGTCAGAATTTTGGTGGAGGAGATCAGTAGAGGAGATGGTCTCAGAGGAGGAGGCAATCTTGTACAACAGCTAGGTATGTCTGGCAGCAAGTGGAAGCAAAGTTCAATTCCAAGAACATCCCAAGAACTAAGAGCATGAAATATTATGAGCTTATCTAATATGTGAATGTGAGACCACTACATATATTCACTACAATTGACATACATATACACAGTGACAAGCAGGTTTACTTGCTTGGTGAGATTAGAGTGCTTGCCCTTGATATGAAGTCAACATTTGCTGAGTAAGACATCACGAAGCCCTGGTAAAGCTGATGTTAATGGACATCAAGGGGAAAATCTACTGTGTTGAAGTCACACCCTGTGTAAGGAGATATGGTTGTAGTTGATGTAGGTTGGCCTAGGTCAGCACTGGACAACACTGCAGAAGTACCACAAGGTAGCTACTTAGTCTTCTCCTTTTCAGCTCTTCATCAGCATCCTTCCTTCTGCCATAAGATGAGAAATTGGAACAATTGCTGATAATCACACAGTGTTCAATTCCATTTCTCCTGCTCAGCTAATGAACTGGTCTGCACTAAGTATTTATGAAGGCTTTGGGGGAGGAGTATTTTCCTGCTTCCTCCCACAAAGTCCCTAGGGCTGTCTGAATGTCTTTGACACCCTGTGGTCCATCTCCATGGCATCCAACAGGAGAATATACCTGTTGGAAATGCATTTTAATTGCAATAAAATTGTTAAAAATGCTTGGTGTTAGGTGTGAGCAGTATGACCAGGAAGTTGTAACTCTGCAGCATATTACATGGTGAGAATACAGTTTGTGTCGTGGCCATTCTATAGCATGGTTTTCAATGAAACGGGGTAAGAAAAAGTGGTTTTGTACACTTTTCTTGATATAATTTGCATGAATTTTACACTGAAACTACATTGCTAGTGCTAACAGCATTCCTGCTAGAAGCCAGGGTCTGAACTTCAGGCAAAGCACTAAGAGGTCCATTAATGGATGCAGTTTTGTTCTCCTCTGGGTTCAGCCTGTTTTCATCAATGTTGTGAGATGGACTGTTTAGCATGATATCTCTTTTTGCCCCACATCATATGTGGTTAGATTTTAAACTGAAACTAGGGACTGATATTTTGCCAAAGCCTGGTGGGAGGATAAGTTGAATTGCGTAAATAAACGCTGGAAGTCAAATCATCACTTTGGAATTTGCAAATGACGTTCAGTCAGAGGGATTAACCTTGATTGAGATGATGGTATCCCCAGAGTTAGACTAACACCTAGAGCCAGTGACACATATCTGGAATTAGGCTGTAAGAGCTGCAGAATGTCTTTCCCTTGACCCCCCACCATTTTTGAGGAAGAAATCTGTGGCTCTTAAGAAAGCGTTGCTGGCAGTAGCTGAAGAGATGAGCAATACGTTTTGAATCCTCAGAATATCAAATAATTGCAGTTGATGCTTTAGCAATATTTTGTGATTTAGATCCTAGGTACCTGAGTTCTTTCATTCTAGCTTGGAAAGTGTACTCCATCAGGTCACTGCTACTCATTCATCAGTGCACTTTGAGTGCACTTCATTAGCTCCCCATTATTCCACTCACTTCTGCCCTTCACCCTAATCTTAATTGTGATGTGAGGCATCTGCCTCTCACTGAACGAATGCATTTCTTTAATTGGGAATAGTTTGCCCTCCTTGGCTTCCCAATCTGATTATTTGTTCTTTAGAGAAGAGAGTCCAAAACATAAGGGAGTTGGAAAAATCTGTCACAAATAGTTTGGCTAAGTTCAGCACTGGTGTTAAGTGGCACAATTGCATTCTTGTCAGGTTTGAAGATACAGGGAGCCCACAGACACCTTGCTGATAAATGAGAAATACCACCATCATGTATGCTGGCTTTATTCCATCAGTAATGTAACTATGAGTGGTTTGAGTATAAAGTGAAGTGAAATGTAAAGAGAATGTTGATTGTTAACATTCTTATTTTATTTATTTAAAGGTACAGTAGGTTTTTCTGGCCCTTTGAGCGATAGCACCCCAACAGCCACCGAGAACCCCAGTTTAACCCTAACTAAATCATGGGATGATTTACAATGACCAGTACGTCCGACCGGTACGTCTTTGGACTGTGGGAGGAAACCGGTGCACCCGGAGAAAATACACAGTCCATGGTGAGGACGTACAGAGACTCCTTACAGAGCACACCAGAATGGAACTCCAAGCTGTGACACCCTGAGGTGTACTAGCATCACGTTAACTGCTACACTACCATACTTTACCAGACCAAAGTGATATTCCCTTCCTTTGTTTACTGGCAAGTGGAGCTTACTCAGGGTGATAGTCCGAATGCCGCGGGATGTACTGCAGAATCAGATTCCACAGTTTGGTGGGTTCAGTTCATTGAGTTCTTGCTTATGGACTTATTCTTCATAAGTAACCATCAATAGACCCTGATGGCAAGAATAGCTTTGGCAAATCTCCACAGTGAGGTAGAATACTGTCAACTCTTTGCTTATTTGGAAATAGATACTGATCGCTATAGGCAGTCATTTTGAGAAAAAGAAGAATCTCACACACCTACATCTCTGTAATTAACTCCACACAATACATTTGGCACAACCAATAGCTATCCTTTAATTGCTAAAATACTCAATTTCAGATTTTTGTTTTTCCAGTTGTTCATAAATAGTCTGCTTAATGATTACATACATTTTGATTAGTATGGCCATCAATGAACTATGTGTTTAGCTTTGTATCTGAAGCAGCAATGTCAGCACACACTTTCTTTTCTCCAAGTTTTTTCTCCTTTTTGGGATGAACATGAAAAGTGTTCTCTGACATCAGTGCAATTACTGTTGCTCTTTATGCAATCCTTTCACTTCACTTGTCCATTTAACCTCTGATGCAAAATACTGTATACCTTACAAGTGGGTGTTGGGTTTTACGTATTTTAAATAAAAATACAACAAGGCTCTCATATAAAATATTCTGCAACAAAATGCAAAATAGTGTAATCCTAACACTGGCCTCAATTGTGGCCACAGAGCTATTTCCTTCCAGTTTATATATACTTGTGCTGGTGGTCCTAAAATAACACAAAGATATCCTGCACGGGACAGTCGTCATCCATGGGGAAGTAGGAACAACTCAAACAATCAATAGTTTAAATTAGTTGCAAACATTATGTAAGATGCAGTTCTTCTGACACAACTGAGTTGAGAGGTCACCTCCCAGGGTACTCTTTGATATTGTTAATGATTGCTTTGTGCAATGAATTAATTCCCAATGCAGTAAAATAAAACTGAGAGGAGCAAAACACTATTATAAAAGTACACAAATAACAAATTTGCAACAGATAAAAGACGATAAAGCAATTATGTGATGCAGAGCAGACTCAATAGGCCAAATTCTGCTCCTATGTTTCATGGTAAGGAATACCAATACAAGTAAGAGTAATTAGTTTTATAAATGGTAAAATTTTCAAAACATTAGATGCTGATGGAGGTCATTGTTTGTGTGCAGGTCTGTTCTCCTTTAAATACTTGTACAAGTAATCTGCTGGGGCTATCAAAATACCATAGGTTTTTCCACATCGCCCTGAAGGTAGAGCTGAAATTCAGATGTTAAGAGTGAATACTAGTGTGGAAGAACAAAGAGTTGCACAGAACCCTTTGCCAAAATCCATCAGGGAAGAAACAGGCATAAGTATAGTGACAATGCCAAACACTAGGGCACTCTAATCAAAACCTGGCTGTACATGGATGACATCAAAGTCTTCTGCTTGGATTCAAAGTCAGTCCACAGATTGCTTCACATCTGCAACCAGTTTAAGTTGGCATCAGGAACCATAGTCACCAGAATCAGGAAGAGTGAAGCCACGCTCTTCGACAACTCACCCGACCACCATCTCTTTCAGCATCAAGACTGACTACTCGAAGGCACTAGGATCTGGTTCAAAGGGGCTGAGAAGTGTAGCAACAATTGGATGGAGTGGATAGCAAAAGTAATATCCATGTGGGAATGCTACCAGGTGACAGATTCCAAGCTACAGGAGTAAATACAGGATGCACTGAAGCAGTGTGAAGGCTTTGTACATAGGGAATGCAGCTGAAGGTCCTGCTGACACTAGACATTAAGGAGTTGTGGGCTATATAAAGACCTCTCCAACACATGAAGTTTGTTTTGCCTAAAGAGGCCACATGAGGGCCTTGTACACAGAATGTGCCAACACTACAAATGTATAGACCCAGCAACGGCCTAAATAATATTATGAATGTAAAGAAAGCAGTTTTGTATTTCTTATATATTATTTACATAAATAAAATTTGTTTTTGCAATTATAAAAAAGGATAAAAGATAAGATATGGTGCTACATAAGACCTATTTACTTAACCAAATGCCCTTAACTTGAGACCTATACATAAAGTGATGTGCCCTTGCTCGGGTTTGATTGCTGTAAGAAAGCCACCTTAACTTCTTTTTTCTTAATAGTGTATGCCTTGTCTGGTTATTTAGCGTAATATTATTTCAAACGTTCATTTCAATCTAAACCAATATATCACTCTATTCCTTGACTTTAAAAGAAACGTGTGATCTTTGAAAAAGATTGAAATATTGCAATAAGATAGGACATTCTTTGAATAAGGACAGTATCTGAGTTGTTTTAGGGCTAGATAATCCTGAGTCACACTTTATTCGTGTTCTGCGTCACAGGTTGAACTTCATAATTATAATCTTGAATTTTAATGTGTTTCATCAGACCGCGTTCCATACTTATACATCCTTATGATGACCACCATCTGACTCCAGTGTACCGGAGTTTTGGAATGCAAACAAACCTGTCTAGACATAGGGTGGAGTGTACAACTGTGATGGAAGGTCTAAGCTCTATTGAGCTGGTTTGATGCCATTGAGCTCCTCATGGGTGCAGATTGACGAGAGATTCTGAAGACTGCAGATGACATGATTGATAATAGCTTCTGAATGTATTGATGTCAGAGGATGAGGTTCGTAAACTAAGATCCAACAATGTTGAGAAACTCTTGATTCATTTACCTTATGCTACATCATTTACATTACAAAACCATTGTTCCTAATTCCTGTATATTTTTGCAAGTTTTATATGTATAATTCTTGCAATGGTGAACAATGTATTTTTACATTATTTGTCATGTCTATTACAATCATAAGTTTCTTTTTTAGAAAGCAGACCACAAGCTTTATGTCCTCCTGCAGGATTTGCATGCAAGAAGAAAGAGAGATGGCATGATCCACATTCTGTGCAGATTGGTGATAATATCTCCTCTTCATTGATGATCAACTCTGGTGCTCGACTCTGTCTCTATACTCATTACCCATGACTGTGTGGCTAAGTATATCTTAAATGCCATCTATAAATTTGCTGATGATACAACCATTGCTGGTAGAATCTCAGATGGAGTTGAGAGGATGTACAGGAGTGAGATATACCAACTAGTGGAGTGGTGTTCCAGCAAAAACCTAACACTCAATGTGAGTAAGACAAAGAGCTGATTGTGGACTTCAGGAAGGGTAAGGCGAAGGAACACACACCAATCCTCATAGAGGGATCAGATGTGGATAGAGTGAATTGGTTCAAGTTCCTGGGTGTCAAGATCTCTGAGGACCTAACCTGGTCCCAATATATTGATGCAGCCATAAAGAAGGGATGAGAGCAGCTATATTTCATTAGGAGTTTTAAGAGATTTGGTATGTTAACAAAAACGCTCAAAAACTTCTATAGATGTACCATGGAGAGCATTCTGACAGGCTGCAACACTCTCTGGTATGGGAAGAGTGGGAGGGCTATGGCACAGGACCTAAAGAAGCTGCAAAAGGTCATAAATTTAGCCGATTCCATCTTGGGTACTAGCCTACAAAGTACCCAGGATATCTTCAAGGAGTTGTGTCTCAGAAAGGCAGCATTCATTATTAAGGACCTCTATCACTCAGGGCATTCCCTTTTCTCACTGTTACCGTCAGGAACGAGATACAGAAGCCTGAAGGCACACACTCAGCAATTCAGGAACAGCTACTTCCCCTCTGCCGTCCGATTCTTAAATGGACATTGAACCCATGTTGACTGCATCACTATATATATATATTTCTGTTCTGCAATATCACTCAACCAGCTGATCTCACTCCTGTGCACTGAGTGAAGTAAACTGAAGATAACTCTTTTTTCCCCTAAGATTTGGCCTAACATAATCCTCCTCTCTCAGAACCCCAGAGGAACTCAGCAAATGAGGCAGCACCTATGGAGAAGAAGAGGTATCCAATACATCTTCAAGGAGTGATGCCTCAGAAAGGTGACGTCCAGCACCCAGGGCATGCCCTCTTCTTATTGTTACCATCAGGTAGGAGGAAGAGAAGCCTGAATGCACACACTCAGTAATTCAGGAACAGCTTTTTCCTCTCTGCCATCTGATTCCTAAATGGACAATGAACCTTGAACACTACCTCACTTTTTTCAATATATATTATTTGTTTTTATACGATTTAAAATTTATTCAATAAAGATATACTGTAATTTATTTATGTGTTTTTCTTCTCTATTATGTATTGCATTGAACTGCTGCTGCTAAGTTAACAAATGTCACGACACGTGCCGGTGATGATATAGCCTTCCCCTATGGACTTGCTGCACGCAGAGCACAAGCTCTTGGACTATGCTGTTTGTGAGTTGGCATCACTTGCTTAGGGATACTTGCTAGACAACCTGCCTGTTTCATGCAGACCATATAACCTAACCTACTTAGTTGAAGATCCTTCATTGGGAATGGGAGCTGTCTTACTTTGCTTTCTAGAAACATGCAGCATGACATTCTATATTAGCAAGCTTTTGAGAATAAACCAAACACTAATATCATCCTCTCCACACCTTCATCAAGAAGTGGTGGTATTGACTAGTGATGTTAAAGTTCAGAACATATCAGAAGGACCTCATAAAGAGATCTTAATCCTGATTCTCTCTAGCTGACCCAGGTTAGGCAGACAGGAACACTACCAGCTTGCTTTGTTTCCTCCTAAAATGCAAACAAAATACTTTATAAGATAGAAATCACCTCGGGAAGTACCGTAGTTGTCAAAGTTGCATTCTAAGTTCTTCCTGTATAACTGCATCATTCTACAGTTCTGGTAACTTCCTTAGACCTGATAAAGTTGTTAATTTCTGACACGACATAAAAGGGAAACAATTTAAGTTTCAGGTCAAAAATATTAATGATATTTCTATTATAAAGAGCAATATCACCTCAGCTGTCCTGGCCTCCCCCAGCAAAGATATTCCTTTTGTTGTATCCATCTCTCCTCCATCCCACTGAAACTTGAAACAAACTTGTTTTCTCTCTTTCCTGGTTCTGATAGTGGGCCTTCAGTCTGAAACATTAACTCCATTTCTCACTCTGTGGTGTAGCTTGATGTACTGTGTATTTCCAGTATTAACTGCTTTTGTTCTTCAAATCTGTGTTCCCTGGTTACCAACACATCTGCAACAAGGAACTTCTTATCTTTATTTATTTATTCAAGACTACCCATACCCAATTTTACCAATTGCTACTTAATATCTAACTTACTAATGTGAATAAACAATTCCTTTCCTCTCTTCACATAACAGAAAACGTTTTTCTTTGTGGTTACTATTCTAGGAAATCTTTGCATTAGTTTGAAAACTCAGGAATGGACACCAAGCACCAAAAGAAATATAAAAAGAACTGTAGAAATATCTGCTTCGTAAAGTTTAGCATAACTGACATGGTTATGAACAAAGACTCTGATCCAATATGTTTTTTTAAAACAGGCCTTTTAACATGTTTTTCCCCATCATACATTTCGTGTGCTTCCACACACATGTCCTTCTGTTCCTATATTCCTTTAAAACTCAACTTATTTTGATTTTTACCAAGCAATATAATCACTTTACATTTGTCTTTTGTACATTTCATTTATGATGAATGCATTCACGTTTCCATTTCATGTCCTGAAATCTGATCCTATCCTTACATCTGTTCCATGACTTTTGGAAACTGCAAAGGCCCAACCCTGAATTTTGAGTCACATCATTTGAATGTATGAAAAAGAGGCATGGTGCTGATCCCACATCTTGTGAATGTCATTATGTACTTCTGTTCCGATAATGAAATGGCCATTCACAACAAAGATCTGATTTTGAACCTTAACTAATTTCACATCTACACTTCAATTTTTTCTTTAGTCTATATTTTTGCTAAAATTTAGCTCAATTCCTTAAAATCCCATATATACCACAATGCCTTAACCGACCATCTTATTTATCAATTAATTCAAGCATTTGTCAGTTACAATTTATTATCTGAGCTGAATATTTCATCACCATTTTTTTCCAAATGCAAATTAATTTCAACTCTAAAGGTTTCTAGGCAACGTCTAGAGTAGGTTACATGGTCGAGACAACATTGTGGGCCAAAGGGCCTATAATGTGCTGTAGATTTCTATATTCTGTGTTCTATGTTCCCCTTTAACCAGTGATAAACTGTATGGACTATTGGTGCTGGGTTTATCTCCCTCCTCCTGTGGCTTAACATCCTCAATCTCCAAGTTTCTTGACTGAATAATATTTCTGTGCAATGTCACTGAGTATTTAACACTCATTATTATGATACTAAGTGACAAAAACCCTGTATGACACCATAATCAGTGTAGCTGATGGTCAAAGGGATTCCCAGTGTAGTGAGTATCTAAATGGTCATTGCGATCAATAATTCACTTTTTAGGGATGAATTTCTATAAAAGTAGATAGCAAAAATCAGTTTATTCCTGCCAATAATACAACCCTTTATACTTGTGCCTTCATTTGCAGTTAGAAAATCTGCAATTGGAGGCAGTCTAGTTATCCACACTAGGTGACAGTGTTTCTGCATAAGATGAAAGAACACTTCTGTGTCTGAGGCCCCAGGCTTCCTTGTCCATTTTTGAACTCTGTAAATAACATACCCATGTAACTGACAAATTTCACACAGAACATTGGATTACATTTGGTTCTAAGAATGCGGAACTGTTAATGAGCCTGACATCCACAAATGGTTCCATACCAATCAGAATCACATGAAGGTTACAAACCTAACCATTCAGTGTACCAGGTTAGTTTGAAACTCGCATATTCCACATTCAAGACATTTTGTTCATGTAACATATACCAGAACAATTGAACTTGAATAAGTTGACTGCCATTTCTGTCAGTGCACTTATCTCCTTAGGTAAGTTGCATCTGGTAACTACAAAATATCCTCCAAGAGTAGAGTTTGGAGGCTTGCATGCCTCAATGATCCAGAGAGCTATGCTGGCTGAATCAGCACTTTATGCTTTGGTTCTTGGTAGGGTCACACATGCCAAACAGGTCAAAGAGAAGAGACCAGACTAAGAGTGGTCCACCAGTCCTACAGGTTCATGGGTTCAGCTCAGGGCTAACAACCCTGACTGATAAAACAAAATTGTTATGGAAACAGCAATGAAGAAGCCTTCTACATCTGATTGCAATGGTATTCTTGAGTTTCCACCTGCGACTTGCATAACTGACAGTAATGAAAATGGAGAAGCGGCTAACAGGTTGAAGAAAGCCTTGAAAACCACCAGAGATGAAAGACCTTCATTGCTGCCCTGAACACCAGCAATGCAACAGATAAGTAACTCCAAAATATAGACCCAGAGTTTCCCAGGTTAGCTTTTCCCAGATGTGTGTTGGATTCAGGACATTCCACAAGCAGGTGTGCACAATTTAGATTTGCAAGACAGATAGCAATTTGCAGATTTGCATATTTGCTTCCTAGAATTAGTTGAACCTTGTCAAAGATATCAAAAGGCTTGGAAAACACTGAAACAGTAACTTGAGACCAATTTAACAATTTTCAGTGTTGAGCAACTATTTGGTTTATTGTTATTATGCCTCTCTCTTGTGTCCTGTATAGATCATAAAGATTTTTTCAAACCAAATTGTGCCTATGGGATCGTAATATTTGACTATTCACATAGGAAAAAAGTACATCTGGCATTTAGCAAAAGCCTTCCTAACATTGTCCCTTTGGGCCTCTCAATCTCATCCATACAATGGCAAGAGTATGCAGTTATCCCTCAGTAAACATCATAAAACAAACCCAGGGTGATTTTTGCAAGACTGGTTCCAGAGTTATATACAGGGCAGATACAACTATCTTAAGTGACAGCTTCCTGTGTTTTTATTTGCAGCTTTTACCATTATCCAGTTATCTCTCTGAGCCTGCATTTAGTTACATTACTTTCATAAAGTATTTTCAGTCTTCCTCATTATATATTTTCATTGCATTTCACTGAGTATATCTGTTCCCAATTTAGTCTCTCAAGTTCTTGCCTAATAGCATCATAATTCCTCCTCCCCCAATTAAATACTTCCCCCTTTTAAAATCTTGGGTCTCTGCATTGCTTCATTGTTTCAGTGGAAATAGTCTTTTATTGTTTACTCCCTCTCTACATCTTTCATTATTTAGAACACTTTAATAAAACCTTCCCTAACCTTTGAAAATGCAGTTAATACACTGCTGGTTTTTCCAAGTATTTTGTCCAAGTGTCAAAATGACTCATCCCTTGTGTGATCTTAGTCTACTTAAATTCCGTGGGATGTCTGGAACTGCATACAACCGTGGCCTAGCTGCATATGTCTTTCACAGATCCTTGCTTTCACATTCAATGCAAAGCAACAAATTTTATTTACATTTTAATGGTTTTTTTCTACCTGTAGTATTTTCAATATTCCTGTTTTACCAGCTTCCAGATCCTCTATGACTTTTAGAATTTTTTAGTCTTCAGTTTGTATCTCAATTTATTATTTGTATTTGTAATGTAAACTACTTCATAATCATCTACATTTTGCTGGACTTCACAAATAGGTTTTTATTCTTCGTCTCTTGCGTTTTTTTAGGATATGTTTTTGATAAAAAGAAATCATTAAGTGCCTTGTATTGTTGCTTCTTTTTTAGAAGCAGAGGAATCTAAACACGACCATAAGAATTTTCAAGATACTGGGAACTCCCTATTCAAATAAACAATCTTAGCAGACTTTTGAGCAGACAAGCGGATCCCTAAAACCTTTATGCTACACTATCAGTTTCAGATTGCTTCAATTACTAGAATCCCCGACCCCGGCAAAATCTGACCCACATACACAGCAGCTCAATGAAAATTGTTCCCAAAATCTAAACAATTTAAGAAGTCCCATCACAGTTCAGAAATTCTATTTGCTCCCAAATGCACACTACCGACCTGAAAGTCAGTATCTTCTAAGTGTATTATAATTGGGCTTCATGTTTTAACAGTGATCACCCCATTCGGTTCTTCCTTGATTAACGTGGTGGGAGGAAGCAGGATTAAAATCTCAGTGAATTAGTATAAAAGAGTAATTAAACTGCACTCGTTTTAGACAAGTCTCAGTTGATGTATCTTGGCATTGCCATAGAAAATGGTTAGTGTAACTTTCCCAGGCTGACTTTTGCACAATATTATAGTAATTTTATGTACTGCACTGTGGTGCTGCTGCAAGACAATACAACAAATTTCATGACATATGTGAGTGATGATAAACCTAATTCTGATATGGGTCTCTATTGTGGATAGAGAATGAAAAGGGGGCAGCAAAAGGGGAATCACAGTTGGGAAAAGAGAAAGGGAGAGGGGAAGAAGCAGAAGTACCAGACAGACATTCTGCAATGATCATTAAACCAATCATTTTTGTAATCAAATGGCCTTGCCCTGTGTTTGAGCCTGCACCAACCCCTGCCCCTGGCACTCTTTCTCTGCCACCTGTCCCACACCCCTACTGCGGTGCTCCACCTTTACCATTCCCAACTTCCTTTGCTCCCGCCACATTTACAAGCTTGCTCTCTACTCCATGTTGATAAATACTGTGCAAAAGTCTTAGACACCCCAGCTATATGTATGTATCTAAAACTTTTACACAATTCTGTAGCTTTATGAAGTTCAGTATGCATAGTGTTTTTGTCAGATTGTCTTATATCATAAGAGCAGCCTTTTGGCCTGTGTCGATGTTGACCGACAGAGTATTCTCTTCCGTCTGTTTTGCCCACTTAATTCACTATGTAGAGAGTTGGGGCAGTGCTTGACTTTATCTTAGGAAAGAGACAGAGAACGTGGTGGGACTGTTGATGGACAAGCACATTAGGAACAGGAGCAGTAATGGTAGTTCTTAAGTTTCAATTTTGGGCTAATTTGTATCATGGCAGCCTGTGACTATCATATACTGATATGTCTCGACTCTTTCAATTTTGTGTTTTACGTTCTGTGTTTTTCACTCATTTTTTGTTGCTGTTTGCATAATACAGTTTTTTTTCGCACATAGGGTGTGGTTTTGATGTTTTTTTTCTTTACTTCGGGCCTGTCTGCAGAGATGTCAAATCTCAGGGTTGTACTTTGTTAATAAATGTACTTTGAACCTTTGAATCTTTTGATCCTCAAGATAATGTTTTGAATTGAAGGAAGATTAATTTCAATAGTATAACGGAGTTTAGAAGTCAAGGAGCAGACTCTAACATGTACTGCTAAAGGTAAAAGGCAAAGATAACATGGTAAGGGAACCTTGGATAAAAAAGGTTATTGAAGGTTTCGTCAGAAAATGGAAATAATGTGCCATGTACTGGAAACAGGGAACTAGAGTGTCTTAAGAAATTGGAATTGGTTTATTGTTGTCATATATACCAAGGCACTTTGAAAAGCTTGTCTTGCATACTGTTCAAACAGATCAAATGATTACAGAGTGCATTGAGACAGTACAAGGTAAAGCAATAGCAGAATGCTGAATAGAGTGCAACTATACAGTGAAAATACAGTGCAGGTGGACAATCGTGAGCAAGATCATAACGAAGTAGATTGTGAAGTCAAGAGTACATCTATTGTACCAGGGAACCATTCAATTGTCTTGTAACAGCAAAGTAGACGTTATGTTTGAGCCTGGTGGTACATACTTGCAGGCTTTTGTATTTTCTGCCCAATGGCAGAGGGGGCCACAATGTGTGCTAGCAATATCAGAGCCAAGTGCAGAGGAAAGACAGATTCTCATGTAAAGATGGTGACGAGAGTTTATTCATAATATTCATGAAGAACCTCGGTGGCTCGGCCAAATGACACTGTGAGAAGTAAAGTTCTCAAAACTAGAACTCTGTGATTAGTGCTAATCAGGCATCCACTTAAATAACACAAGTAACACAGAACCTCTGAGCCTATCAAGATAAATTTATCAAGCTTAAACAAAAGGCATCGATAGACTACATTACAAAGAGTGAGAATCTTGAGAAAAACCCAAGAAACTTCAAATGATTAACGACTGTCATCAGAAGACAATTCAACAATTCAGATCCTCTAAAACCCCTGGAGCCCAACGCTCTCCAGCACTCCGCACAGGCCCGAAGGTCACACTGCAGAGGGGAGAGGACAAAATGTCCTGGGTGGGTGGATCTTTGATTACTTTGGCTGCTTTACTAAGGCAGCAAGAAATACAGGCAGAGTCCGTGGAAGTGAGGCTGGTTTCTAGGATGTCAGCATGGAGATGTGTCCACAACTCTCTGTAGTTTCTTTTGCAGTTACAGACCAGGCTATTGCCATACCATGCTGTGATGCATCCTCATATGGTGCATTGATAAAAATTGGCAAAGGTCATTAAGGGCATACCAAATTTAATTAGCCTCCAGAGGAAGTAGAAGCATTCATGAACATTCTTGACCATGGTGTCTACGTGGTTGGACCAGGGTAGGCTGTTGATGATGTTCACTCTTAGGAGCTTGCTCTCAACATCAACACCATTGATCAAGACAGGAGCAAGAGCAGCACCCTTCTTCCTGAAGTTAATGACCAGCTCTTTCATTTGTGCTAACAATGAGGGAAAGACTGTCGTCATGACTCCATGTACCAAGGTCTCTACCTGCTTCCTGCACTCATTGTTATTGGAGATGTGGCCCACTTTGTTGGTATTATCTGCAAGCTTGTAGAAGGAGTTAACACAGAATCTGGTTATGTAGTCATGAATGTACAGGGAGTAGTGCAATAATAGTAATAATAATAATAAATACTTCATTGATCCCAAATGGGAAATTATTTCATTACAATGTCAACATTTAGAAACACACTTAGCAATAATAATAAATATAATAATAATATTAACTAATAATATAGTACAGAGTAATAATATGCACAAAAATAATTTACCAATGTGCAATAATAATACACAAAATAATACTATGATATGTGTACTATGACGGGTGTAGGGGGCTGAGAACACGACTTTGGGAATAACCATGGCAGAGAGCTTGCTGCATGTCCTCACTGAATGAGGACAATTAGTCAGGAATTCAAGGATCCAGTTGCAGAGAGATGTTGACTCGCAATATTAGAGTTTGCTGATGAGTTTGCTTGGAATTACAGTCTTGAAGGCAGAATATAAAGGGTTCAGAAGAGAACTTAGGAAAGAAATTAAGAGAGCAAAAAGGAGCCATTGCGAGAGAGAGTGAAAGAGAGACTCTGCAATACATTGGTTAGGCCACACTTGGTGCATCGTGTGCAGTTCTGATCACCATTCTATGGGAAGAATGTGGTTACACTGAAGAGAGTGCCCAGAGGAATCAACAGGATGTTGCCTGGATTGGAGAACTTCAGTTGTGGAGATATGGAATAGGCTGGGTTTGTTTTGCTTGAAGCAAAGGAAGCTTAGGGATAACCTGGATAAGGTACATAAAATTATAAGAGACATAGACAGGGAAAGTAGCCAGTGTCTATTTCGCATAGTGTGGGTGCCTAAAACTAGAGGCTTAAAATGCAAGGGAAGGGGCTTCAACAGAATCTGAAGAGTAAAAGTTTCACACAGAAAGTAGTTGGTATCCAGAATGAGCTGCCAGAAGAGGTTGTGAAGTCAAGTACAGTCCCTACATTAAGATACATTTAGGCAGAATTTAAAGAGGGAAAGCATAGAAAGATCCAGACCTAATTCTAGCAAATGAGATTACTGTAGATGGCCAAAAATGTTAGCAAGGTCATGATAGGCTGAAGGGCTTATTTCTGTGCTGTTAAACTCTGACTCTAAGAATCAACTTTTTGACTGACACTTTGTTGAGAACTTCCTTAAAATCTCAATGTGGTGCAGCCAAAGGTTCCCCCTCAACCACCCTGTTACAAAAAAAACTCTAATAGATTCATCAAGCACAGTTTCCATTTCATGAAAGTGCTGATTCTGTCTAATCTCACAATTTTCCAAATGCCAAAGAACCATGCCGTAAGAAGTTTTATTACTGCTGATATTGGGCTCACTGACTGCAAAATCCTGTTTCCCCTTCCTTTCTCAATGAGTTGCTGCATTTTACCTTTATATCTCTTCCTAGATTACAGCAATTTAGAAAAGTCTAAACCTAAGAACCATAATCTTGGTAGCCATCTCTTTAACAGAGTACAGAAGGATTGTCAACAATGTACTTTGATAGTAAGGAGCTGGCTCTGGGTGGGACTTCTTGTGGTTGTGCCTTACGGGTGTGACTTGTCTTGTTTTGGGCATGATGCCAGCAAACTCCACAGGCTCCCATCTCTCAAACCAATCTGATAATTCTTGTTTGTTTCCTCTCTGAGGCGTTCCATTCCTTTCCAAAACTAAGTGTCCAGGAGCAGCCACCATTGTAGTCACTGCTGAACTAAAGTTCAAAATAAGCAAAATCTGTGTTCTTCATTGATATTTCAAACTCAAAAACCTAATGTCCTTTTTACGCCTAACCCTGCCCAGCTGTCTTTGGAGAGTTCTACATGCTCTTGAATCACTGTCAAAATAGCTTCGATATACTTACATTACTTTCTCCTCAATTATCCTCTCACTTTATAACATTAGTTGTGCACCAACACAAATCTTGTCACCTACAAAACCTGTTCTGTACACCCAAATTCAAATTAATTAGTTTTTCAGGAAAAATAGTGATGCCTGTGGCAACTCCTGGGGTATGCCCCTTCCAACAAGTAAAGCAAACTTTCAACAATACTGTGCAGTGAGAGGTGTGGTAAAAAAGGAAATTCATCAATAAGGAAATTATTTTATGTTGGGAAGCATCAATTGTATAAATAACACTAGAAATATAAGTTACAACGTGTAAGAGCAGTTTAAAAAATGAATTTTTAGTTCTGCTTTTGTAAAGCAAGTTGCTGGAATAAACCTGATTTGGTTCTTGCCATTTTCACATCAACAAAAGACACGGTCAGCAAACTGCCACTGGCTCTGTTGTACCTACAAGATTCCCTCGGCTCTAATGTTATTCATTCTCTCTTTACTAATATAAACTGTCAGTAATATCCCAACTCCATCTTACTGCTTTGCCCAATTTAATCTAACAGTTCTGTCTCAATTAAATCTTACATAGTACTTCAACATAATGCCACAGTGCTGTTCTAAACTTCACTTGTGGCTCTAACCTTTGTTGATAACTCTATTGTAATGTGGATCACAGTCCTTCAGCTATCCATTCTCATGGCTTGATGCAAATTCGTTCACTGCTCCAACTGAACCACCTTGACTTCTCCATTCCCCTCAACCATTCCAACCTCACCCTGAACTTCGAGCACTCCATTCACTTCAGATCAATCCCAGACTTGTACTGAAGCCTTCAGGCACCAGAGTTATCATTATGTTCTGGTACACTGATCTCTATCTTACAGAGGCTGGATGCCAGATTTCTGATGCCTCCTCATACCTGGAATCCCTTACTGTGACGCCAATAATGAACATCAGGCCATTGTCTTCCAGACTCTTACCGATCCCGTCACAAATCTCCCCTCCACAACCACCAACCTCAAATTTCCCCAATCCAACTCACTTCTATCTCTTACCCAAGATTCATAAACAGGACTGCCCTGGTAGGCCCATTGTTTCTGCTTGTTCTTGCTCTATTGAATTAATTTCTCCATGCCTGGACTCCATCTTGTTTCTCCTTGTCCAGTTCTTTCCCATCTACATCTCAGAAATATCTCATGCTCTCCACCATTTTAATAGCTTCTATTTCCCTAGAACCAGCTGGCTCTCCTTTACCAGAGATGTCCATTTTCTATACACTTCCATCAGCAAGGTTTTCGAATTGTCTGTTTCTTTCTTGAAAAGAGAATCAACCAGTTGCCCTCCAATAAAACTCATATCCACGTGGCTGAACTTTTCCTAACTTTAAATGGCTTCCCCTT
Organism: Hypanus sabinus; assembly: GCF_030144855.1. NCBI lineage: Eukaryota > Metazoa > Chordata > Chondrichthyes > Myliobatiformes > Dasyatidae > Hypanus > Hypanus sabinus. Next base: position 127,255,145 of record NC_082712.1, read on the forward strand.
TGATCCCTCTCACATTCTGCAGATAAAAGGTGAAACTCCAGGCACTCACATGAAGCCTAGTTACTCCAATCTTTTGGTTGGCTATAGGGAATAGTCCTTGTTTCAAGTCGTTATTCACTTGGACTGTTTGCAGCTCTTCATTTTATGGATTTCTCTGTCTCCCCTCAGATTTGCCAATGAAATTGTATATAAACCCACCATTCCCACAGCTGCCTCATCCGTACTTCTTCCCACACTGCCTATTGTAAGGATGCTATACACCTTTTCTCAATTTCTCCATTTCTGTCACATCTATTCCCCAGATGAGGCCTTCTGAAGTGGGAAGTTCTGGCCTGAGAGGCTTCATTTAGGCCAGGAGAGGGACCTTCAAGATTAACTTGCAGATGGATGAAATATTGTAGATGATCTGATTGAATAGCAGACTTGGATTGCAGGGTATACAGCCTCCTCCTGCAGCAGTTGCTTAAGTTTGATGCTGGAAAAAAAATTGATCATTGTCTGGGGTCAAGTACTCTATGGTTTTACTAAATTTGGAGTACAGACAATTAGAAATGATTGGCAGATTCATTTCTACCTGTGGACTGATTTATCATGCAGCATCCAATGACAGTTTCAAATTCCACTGCAGCTCAAACCATAGCTACCCAAAGTCTAAATGCTGCATTAGAGGCTCAAATGTCCAGAATACCGTAGGGGAGCAAAATACCTTAAGATAGAGGAGCAGAGTTAGGCCATTTGCCCCACCATCTTCATCATGGCTAGTCTCATTTCCTTCTCAGCCCCAAGCTCCAACTTTCTTTTCATATCCCTTCAAGCCCTGACTAATCAAGAATCTATCAACTTCTGCCTCAAATATATCCAATGACTTGGCCTCCGGAACCGCTTGTGGCAATGAATTCCACAGATTCACCATTCTTTGATTAAAGAAATTACTCATCATTTCCATTCTAAAAGAATGCCCCACTTTTCTGAGGCTGTGTCCTTTGGGTTTAGACTCCCCCACCATAGAAAACATCCTCTCCATATACACTATATCAAGTCCCTTCCACACTCTATAGGTTTTAATGAGGTCACCCTCGTTCTTCAGTATTCCAGTGAAAGCAGCCCCAGAACCACTAAATGTTCCTCGTAAGACATGCCCTTCAATGCAAGTTCAGACTGCTCTCGTGCAAAGTCAGCTTGAAGTGAAGCAAGCTCGGACTGATAAGATGGTTCTATTAACACATTTAGTGGGGTTATGAAAATATCTTGACGCTCCTGCATTTTTATTCACCAGTAGTTAACAAATACTACTATGGTGCCCTCCTTCTAGGCCCACCTCGCTCCCTCAACCCCCTCAGAGAAGTGTGAGGTATTACTTTTTGGGAAGATAAATCAGTAGGAGTTACTATAGGAACCTGGAGAGTGTTGTGGAACATCTTGGAGCAGACATACTTGGCTTCATGAAAGTGGCGTCACGGGTAGACAGAGCGGTGAAGGTATTTGGCATGCTGGCCTTCATCAGTCATAGCATTGAGCTTCAAGTTGGGATGTTATGGTGCAGCTGTCCAAGACATTGGTGAGACCGCATATTGGAGAATTGTGTTCAGATTCAGTCACACTACTACAGGAAAGATGGCAGTAAACTGGAAAAAGTGCAGAGGAGATTTATGAAGATGTCACCAAGACTTGAAAGACAGACTTATAGAGAGAGGTTGAGCAGGCTCTGACTTTTTTCATTAGAGTGGAGGAGAATGAGAGCTGATCTTATACAGGTGTACAAAATCATGAGGGTGAGTGAGTACACAGTCTTTTTTCCAGAGTTGGGAAATCAAAATCTAGAGGCCATTGGTTTAAAGTTCAAGGGGAGCCTGAGGAGTATTTTTTTTAACTAAAAGATGTTACATATATGGAATAGGCTGCAAAGGAAATGGTTGAAGCATGTACATTAACAATATTTAAAAGGCATTTTGACAGGTACATGGATAGGAAAGGTTTGGAGGGATAAGGACCAAATATGGGCAAATGAGAATAGCTTTGATAGTCATCTGAATCATACAGCCTGTTTTCATCTTCATGACTCTATGATTCATAAGACTATAAGACATAGGAGCAGATTTAGGCCATTCATCCCATTGAGTCTGCTCCGCCATTCCATCATGGCTGTTCCCGGATCCCATTCAACCCCATACACCTGCCTTCTCGCCATATCCTTTGATGCCCGGACCGATCAGGAAACGATCAACTTCCGCTATTGCTATTCTGGGAATTGGCAGGTGACTTCATCCTCACAGTGATAGCATTCATGGTCTCACCACAAACAAAGCCTTTGCAAATTCTTGCCAAGCAAGCAGATATGCCTGTACAGAGCCACTGAAGTTCAGATCGAATCTGTCAATCTCCCCAACAAGGCCACCTCAATGCAGCAGACACTGACAGTTCTAACTTAAGTGCACCAGGACAGATAGGATCCTTCAGTCTGGTCTAGTGCTTTGTGGATTGAATGCAGAGCCACTGAATAAAGTCAGCATCAAGTTTTGATTAATGGACAGTGAGCATCCTGATCCTTTGAGAACAGTTGTTGTTCATAAGGAAAATAACAGCACAACTTTGTAAACCAATTCAGGATTCAAATGTGACAAGCTCTTCCTCCTCTGAGGATGCACCATTAGGAAGCCTCCAATTCTGACAAATCCACACGATGCACATATCAGACCAGTTCTGCATGCTTATTAACACATGCCTGTTTGGTGTAAGCAAAATATTCCCTTTCCCACACAATTGTAGTGTAAGTGTTCATTGTGCTGAATATTCAAAGGGAAACAGCACCACCGATGCTCAAACAACTGGTGCCATGGTGCCAAGTTTTGTGAGCTTTTTTTAGCAGCCATTACTGAACTCACTCGGAGAGGCTTCCGTATTGCAAATATGAAACTAGCACATAAAGCTAATATCCTTCATGATGTGAAGCACACAATTTCCAAAAAGAAAATCATAAAACAGAATGCTGACTGGTTAATTATTTTTAAAGCAGTTGCAATTGTGCAATGTTTCTTTTACGGGTATTCTATGTGCACATTCTAAAATAAGGGAAGATATTCAAGGTCATCAAAATTGACTGCTTAGCAAACTCACATAATAGGTTAGGAAGAGATTTCATTGCACCACAGAAACCATTGCTAATGTCTCCAGCACTTGCTTAGAAAGGGTGATCATGAAAGAAGGAACATTTTTCAGTTTTGAAATGCTTGAAGAGAAACACTTATTAGAAAAACAAGATTTTTATGGGTATTTACAGATGCGACAATATGTTAATAAGATGCTTAAAAATGTAACCAAGGCAAATACATGCTTGATAGAGCTCTTTAGAAAAGCATATAATTCAGGTAATGGTAGTAGAATCATTTTAAGCATGTATGAGAGGTTGTCAAATCTTAAAACACACTCGACTTCATACATTAAAATAAAATGGGAGAAGGAAGGAGGGATAATTATATCTGAGGGAGAATGGACAACAATACGGAGATATCAATGGAAGTGTACCAGTTCACAGAAATGGAGGGAGTTTGGATGGAAAAACTTGATAAGATATTTTATTACACCCTCTCAGAAATCCCATTATGATAGTAACCTCCGTTTGCTGGAGAAATTGTGGAAATCAAAATGCAAATCATTATCATATTTCTTGGGACTGCCCTGTTATCAAAAACTATTGGAGGGGGATACACAATGCCCTGCAAGACATCTTTAAATGTGAAATACTCTTAGAGAGTAAGACCATATATTTTGGATATGTATCTCAAGAATGGTTGAAAAGAGATAAACGTTTAATGAATGTACTGTTGGTGGCTGGTAAAAAGACTCTTACTAGGAAATGGTTATCACAAGAGTGCCCAACTTTAAATATATGGTTGGAAATTACAATGGACATTCACAAAATGGAAAAGATAATAGCATCTGTTAATCATAAGCTAGAACAATTTGTTTCATACTGGGAAAAATGGTTTAACTACATAATGCCTCAAAGGCCTGATTTTATTCTCACAAATCAATGAATCTGTTGTTAAAAAAAGATCATTCCCTACTTGTACATAGTTCTTTCCTTTTGCTTGTTTTTTTCTTTCCACTCTTTTCTGTAAGTGTATACCTCAGATAAATACTTCGTGGAGATTTGTGATATATATAATTATATGATATATATGTACAATGTCTGAAATACATCTTATGCAAATGTTTGATGATGAACTTCAATAAAAAATAAATTACAAAAAAAAAGAAGTGATCAAATCTACTACTAAAACAAAGGAAGATACAACTCTATGATATGTTCCTATGCTGTCTGTTCCAACACAGTTGCCACTAAATTATTCCACTGCATTGGTGTGGTGCTCTCAGTGCGACTTCCTCTACATTGGTGAGATCCATCATAAAATGGGGGACTTCTTCATCAAGCACTTCTACACCATCCGCCACAAGTGGGGCTTCCTAGGCCAAACGTTTTAATTCCGATTCCCATTCCCATTCCGACATGTCGATCCATGGCCTCTTCTTGTGCCAAGAGGAAACTGCCCTCAGGGTGGAGGAGCAACACCTTATATTCTGTCTAGGTACCCTCCAACCTGATGGCATGAGCATCAATTTCTCCTTTCATTAAACAAATTACCCCTCCCCCCACCTCTATTTCCCACTCTGGCCTTTCACTTCTTCTCAGCTGCCCATTACTTCCCCTGGATCACCTCCTCCTTCCCTTTCTCCTATTGTCCACTCTCCTGTCCTATCAGATTCTTTCTTCACCAACCCTTGGCCTTTCCCACCCACATGGCTTCACCTATCACTTTCTAGCTAGCCTCTTTCTCCTCCCATCACCTTTTCATTCTGCCCTCATCTCCCTTCCTTTTCAGTCCTGAGCAAGGGTCTCAGTCTTGGCCTGAAACATCGACTGTGTACTCTTTTCCATAGATACCGCCTGATCTGCTGAGTTCCTCCAGCATTCTGTGCATCTTGCTTCATATTTTTATTTATTTTCCAGTTTCCTTCTTTTTATCTTTCCTCGAGGATGCTGATGTTTGCCATTTCTTGAGTGGCAGTTAACACAACCATTTTATCTATTTCATTTATCTTGATTGATGGATAAACATTGGGAGGACCACTGGGTAGAATGGACCTTACCTTTTCCACAAAAATATCTTTGGACTCTTTATTGCACCAGAGCAAGTGAGCAGAGTTTTCCTTTAACATCTCACAGAAGAGAAAGCTTTTTCTAACAGAGTTGAGGTTCACAGTACAACACTAGAATGTCAACAGATTTGAGAACCAGATGCAAAATGGTTCACTACAATTCCAAGACTCTGTTTTTGTGGATTCTGATTTGGCTAATGACGTCGGCTAATGTGAAGGAAGCACAGTCTCTTCCACAGAAAAGGCCGGAGATGACAGACAGTTGAGCAACAATCTGGTGAAGGAACTCAGCAGGTTGAGCGGTGTCTGTGGAAATTGCCCAGGTTTCAGGTCGAACCCCTACGACGGTATTGTGTTTCCACTGGCAATTGAGTGGCTGGGTTGACCGTGAGGTGGTGTTCTGTTTCCACCATTCACATTCTGTGGGCTGATGCATTGCTCTACAGTTCTCAATATCATTCTGAATGAGCCTTCTCAACGCTGAATTGTCATATGCCAGAGATTTCTGGGAATCTGTGGGGATTTGGCATTCCTTTAAGGAATCTTTGAGCATATCTTTGAATCTTTTCCTCTGCCCACTTGTGTAACCTCTTCCTAAGACATCTCATAATCGAATGTCTACTTGGGTGACCAAGGTGATCATCTGCTAGATGTAACCAAATAAATGCTGGGATAGTTGGTTCAAAAGAGGGCTCTGGCATTGGTTTGCTGAACCTTCCAGGGAATTCGGAAAATTTTACAGAGACTGCATCAATGATATCTTTCCCGTGCCTTGAGGGGTTGGCTATAGGTTGTGCAGGTCTCAGAAACATAGAGAAAGACAGAAGTGACCACTGCCCTGAAGACCATAACTTTCATACCCATTTCCTCAATCAACCAAAGGCTGTGATAATGTATTGAAGCAGTGGTTGAATTTGGGAAGTGGACCATGTTTTCCAAGATTTTGCACCAAACCTTTGGTGGAAGGCACTGTGATACAGCATGGGTAGGTTGGTGGAGGACTGCTGCTTTGCAGTTGCTGAGTTAATGCCTTGTTTCAATAAATGAATCAACGAACAGCCTGCAAGTAAGTGTTAAAGCAAACTTCTGTACTCTGTAACATCTGTAAACTAATCAATAAGCTTCGAGACCTTGGCTTCAATACCTCTTTTTCCAATTGGATACCCAGTTTCCTCACTTGCAGATCCCAGTCAACTTGGATTGGCAACAACACCTCCTCCACAATCTCCATCAGCACAGGTGCACCACAAGGCTGCGTGCTTAGCCCCTGCTCTACTCACTTTACACATGTCTGTGCGGCCAAGCAAAGTTCAAATTCCATATTTAAGTTTTCTGACAACACCACTGTTATTGGCCAAATCAAAGGTGGCAGTGAATCAGCATATAGGATGGAGAGTGAAAACCTAGCTGAGGTGTGCCAGAACAACAACCTCTTATTCAATGTCAGCAAGACCAATGAGCTTGTTATTGACTTCAGGAGGAAGAAACCAGAGGTCCATGAGCCAGTCCTCATTGGGGGATCAGAGGTGGAGAGAATCAGCAGCTTTAAATTCCACCATGTTATTATTTCAGAGGACCTGTTCTGGGCCCAGCACATAAGTGCAGTTATAAAGAAAGCATGGCAGTGGCTCTACTTCATTAGAAGCTTTTGAAGATTCAGCATGACATCTAAAACTTTGAAAAACTTCAATAGATGAGTGGTGGAGAGTATATTGACTGGCTGCATCACAGACTGGTATTGAAACACCAATGCTCCAGAATAGAAAATCCTACAAAAAGTAGTGAGTATGACCCAGTTCATCACAGGTAAAGCCCTCCCAACCATTGAGCACATTTACATGGAGCATTGTCGCAGGAAATCAGCATCCATCATCAGGGATCCAAACTACCCAGATTATGCTCTCTTCTTGCTGCTGCCATCAGGAAGAAAGCACAGGAGCCTCATGATTCACACCACCAGGTTCAGGAATAGTTATACCCCTCAACCATCAGGCTCTTGAACTGAAAGGGATAACATCACTCAACTTCACTTGCCCCATCACCAAACTGTTCCCACAACCTATGGACTCACTTTCAAGAACTCTTCATCTCATGTTCTCAATATTTATTGCTTATTTATTTATTTTTGTTATTATTTCTGTTTTTTTATTTTGTGTTTGTACAGTTTGTTATCTTTTGCACTCTAGTTGTCCTCCTGATGGGTGCAGCCTTTCATTGACACTATTATGTTTATTGGATTTACTGAGTATGTCCGCAGGAAAATGAATTTCAGTGTTGTGTATAGTGATGCATATGTACTTTAATAATAAATTTACTTAGAGCTTTGAATTTTGTTGCTTGACTACTGAAGGTCGAGTGAGCTTGGTTTTGGAATATAGTGACTGGTTCTGAAGAAGAGTTCCATTCCTATGGGAAGTATACTGCAAGTCCAATGTAATGTTGCAGCAAGGAAGATTGAAAGAAGTGTCAATGTACTGAATCAGTTTTGTTTGCATTGATGTTCACTGAAACTGGGTTTGATGAAGTCCTATTGATTAATATTGTGCTTTAACAGGTTGCCATGAAGCAAGTGTAAAAGTCGAGATGAATTTCTTGGGTGGTTGAACTTGTGAAGGGTCCTACAGTTGATGTAGTTTGGAAACAAAGGCTTCAATAAAATCACAGAAGGCCATGTATGAGTGATTGGTGCTGCATATTTCTTCCGTGAGGTCCCTTGGAATATTTTCCTCTTCCCAAGGTGAGGATGAGGAGATTTTGTGTTTGTGACTGAAACTTTAGAACCACTGAGTTTTAGAATTTCAGCCAAATGCCATCTACTCCAAAAGCTTCACTGCTTTTGAATTGAGATATGGTCACCTTCTCACCATCTACTTTGTTCTTTAGGTTACAGGTTTTAGAATCATAGAAGGTAGACCATTCTACCCTTGCTGACCAAAATGTCCATCTAAGCTAGACCTATATCATTCCTAACCTTTCCTATCCACATCTGTACTTGTCCAAATGTCTTTTAAATGTTGTTATTGTGCCTCAAGGTAAAAAAAAAAGGTCCTTCAGGTTCCTATTAAATTTCCATTCTCTCACCTTAAACCTGTGACCTCTGGTTCTTGATCCCTCAATTCTGGGAAAAAGACTGTGTTTATTTATTTAGGCACCTCATGATGGTACGTACCTCTGTAATGTCACCCTCTGTCCCCTACACTCCAAATAAGTCTCTCAAACTCTTCCTGTAACTCAGGCCCTCAGGTCCTAGCAGCATTCTTTACACTGTCTCCAGCTTAATGTGATTTTTCCTCTAACATAGTAGTCCAGGTGTGGCCTCACTAACATCTTGTAAAATTGCAATGTAACAGCCTGTACTCAGTGTCACGAATGACAAAGGCCTATGTGACATATTCCTTCTTCACCATCCTGTTCCCCTTTGACACCACTTTTGTACTCCTTGGTGTCCTTACTCGACTACGCTCTTCACTGTCAAGGTCATACCTTGGTTTGACTGCCAACAGTGTTTGCCATTCCATGGTCCACTTGCCTAGGTGATCAAGATCAATGCCATCGGCTTTAATGTCATTTGCCAACTAACTAACTGTGCTTTGTTCACTCTCATCCAATCATTTACATGAATGTCAACTAACAAAGAACCCAGCACTGATTCCTGCTGCATACCACCAGTCATGGACTCCTAGACCAAAAACCAGCCTTCCACCATCACTGCCTGCTTGTCACCATCAGATCAGTCATAGATCCATTTCACCTGTCTCACTGGACATCATCCAATTAGCTTTCTATGTGGGACCTTTTGAAAAACCTTGCTGAAGTCCTCATGGACAATGTTCACTATCCTGTTTTAATTGATGATCTCGGTTACCTTCTTAAAAAAAGTGTTAACAGTTTTTTGCAGGAACTCTGCTTTTAAGTACCTGTAGTGCCACTTCTTTCCTTGAGGAATGGTGGAGCTTCCACCAGGAATATTTTACATTAGCAGTTAATTAATCCCAGTTACGGCAGATTTCAAGTCAGTACCTAATTTGTAGTTCTTCGAGATTACAGGATAGCAGATTGAGAGTTGCTGTCTGATAAGAGCTTGAGAATTCTACCATTGATGTAGTGTTTTGAGAAGCTGGTGCTGAAACATATTGACTCCTGCCTGAGAAGCAAGTTATATCTGTTCCAATTTGCCACCGAGCAATAGGCCCACAGCAGATGTCATCTTATTGATTCTTCACTCAACCCTGGAACACCTGGTCTGCAAAGGTGCACACATCAGGATATACTTTACCAATTACAGCTTGGCATTCAATACCATCATCCCCTCAAAACAATTCAATAAGCTCTAAGGTCTTGACCACAATACCTCCTTAAGCAATTTGGATCCTCTATTTACTCACTTGCAGATCTCAGTCAGTTCAGATTGGCAACATCTTCTCCACAATCTCCATCAGCTGAGGTGCGGCACAAGGCTGCATGATTAGCTCCTGCTCTACTCACTTTACTCTTATGACTGTGTGGCTAAGCACAGTTCCAATGCCATATTTATGTTTGCTGACGACACCACTGTCATTGGCCAAGTCAAAGGTGGTGATAAATCAGCCTATAGGAGAAAAATTGAAAATCTGGCTGAGTGGTGCCACAGCAACAACATCTCACTCGATGTCAGCAAGACCAAGGAGCTGATTATTGGCTTCAGGCAATGAAACCAGTGGTTCACAGACCAATCCCTGTCAGAGGAATTATAAGCAGAGAGGGACAGCAACTTTAAATTCCTAGGTGTTATTATTTCAGAGGACCTGTCCTGGGTCCAGCATGTAAGTGCAATTATGAAGAAAGCACAAAAGTACCTCTACATTTTAGGAATTCACAGAAAATTGGCATGATATTTAAAAATTTGCAAATTTCTATAGATATGTTGTGGAGAATATATTAACTGGCTGCATCACAGCCTGCTATGGAAACACTAATACCCTTGAACAGAAAATCTCACAAAACATAGTGAGTACGACTCAGTCTATCACTTGTAAAACCCACCCAACCTTTGAGCACATCTACATGGAATGCTATTGGAGAATGGCAGCATCCACCATCACCACCCAGGTCATGCTCTCTCCTCACTATGCCATCAGGAAGAAGGCACAGGAGCCTCAGGATCACACCACCAGGTTCAGGAACAGTTATGACCCCTCAGCCATCTCTCTCTTGGACCAAAGGGGATAACTTCATTCAACTTCACTTTCCCTATCATTGTAATGTTCCCACAACCAATGAACTCACATTCAAGGACTCTTCATCTCATTTTCTCAATATTTACTCCTTATTTCTTATTGTTATTTCTTATCTTTCTATTTGTACACTTTGTTGTCTTCTGCGCTCTGGTTGAATGCCCGAGTTGGGTGGTCATACATTGATTCTATAATGGTTATTATTCTATAGATTTATAGAGTATGCCTACAGGAAAATGAATCTCAATGGTGACATTTATGTACTTTGGTAATAACCTTATTTTGAACTTTAATCTTCATGTGAAATTGCTTCTGTTGATGCTGATGTTTTCATGCCAGGTTAGTCATGACCACATAGATGAATGGCCTTTAATTTCCCAGATCTTGCAGACCATTAACATTTCTTTATTTTTGGTTTTTAAATGCTAGATTTTCTGATTTGGAATTTAAGAATTTTCTAAAGTTAATGTGACCAACATACAAGGGTACAACATTAAATCAGTGTCACCTAGCCACTGCGCAATCTTCCAATATTTGATCTTTCTTCCCAATCTCTACTGAAATGGAGCATAAGTGGAACTGTCAAGAAACATGCCATACCAAAGACATTTCTGCCTATCTTTTACTGAAATTGAGTAAGCGTTCCTGTGAATTTCTGTGAATATTTCTGGTTACAGTGTCAGAAATCAGCAAAAGCCTGCTACACATTTTACAGATCCTTTGGAGCGAAGTTTCTCGGCCTAACATTTCAAAGAGCGAGGCATTGGTTTTTTTTTTCCCTTGTTCCACAATCTAAAATTCAGATAAAAGAAATTCTAACCACTGCAGTCAAATTGCTGAGTAACTGCTACACCAGCCTTAATCTCTTGAGGTTTATGTCAGTTTATCAAGACCAGAAAATTACAGTGCTTTCCTTGCCCTTTTGCAAATGCCAGTTGTTCATCACATTGCCCGACAATCAGTTGAATAGTGCAGATATCTTCAAAGTTCAAAGAGCATTTAAGTGTTCTTCACCTCTTTCAAATTGTTGGTGTATCAGCGAGCAGGAGCCACATACGCAGGTTTGCGGGAACAATGTGCATTGCTAGTAATTTCTGGCAGAACAGGTTTCACACGGAAGTTCAAAAAATCTCAAGGCTTTAAGAATAGTTCACACATCATTTTAAGAGCCACTCCTCCCTTCTGAAAGAAATGAGGGTGATTTTCAACTTCACTAAATTTTCATGTTGTAAGTTAAGATCCTATTTATATCGAAGAACGGTAAATTGTACAGGTTCCGCATAGGATGACCAATCTGCCTAATCAAGAGATAAAGTTAAGAATAACTCACTTTGCATGGATGCAAACAGATCAGTCTCAATTTGACTGTCTTGCATCATGCGACACTCACTAATTCCTCAACTTGTCCCATTTCTAGTGAACTGCAGAGACCACCTTAACCCTTATATCTGCTTGACATCTACAGTGTGTACTTCTTGTTTGGTAACAATATTGGTCTTCTGATTCAAAGCAGGTAAACTGTCCTTCATAGATTGGGAGAGATAAACCAAGTTTCTTTTAACAAGCATGAAGTCTAACAACTTTAATCTCAACTTTCAAGATTTGGGCAATTCTTCAATTTTTCACTTCCACTGGAAGTCAAGTGTATTGACAGCATTATAATACAATTGGAAGCTCCTAATAGTTGCCGTGGTTACATTAGAATGGAGCAGATCTGCATATGCAGATGACCATTGGATCAAGTGACTCCTGCTGCTGAAAAACCAGAGCTACTATGCATGTTGCATTTACGTTTCCCCCAGGTATTGAAATGAGCGTTGGAATTCTTTGGCGTTTCAATATGAAACCGGGTGCAAGAAGCCAACAGTGTACTGTATAGTGAGCAAACTGTACTGCCTCTGTACCCTTCCCCCGCCCCCTCCGCCATACTGTGTTTCAAAGCAAGTTTTCATGCAGATGAAAGGTCATTCCATTGTTGTCATGGTTATTTACAGAACACGACATTACCAGTAACAGAAATAAATTCAAGTGAATATTTCATCTGCGTTTGGAAATAACAATTCTCATTGTCTTTGAAAGGAAGGGAACTTTCAATGCGATTAATTTTGATTGAGAGGTGCAGTTTTCTTCTTAAGTTGTAATCAGTGGTATCAGAATAGAAATTCATTGGATGTTGGAATCCTCTGGTTTTGAAATACAACTGACCGTTTCTGTTTTTCCCTATGTGTCTATTCTGCCATAGGCTGTAATTTCAAGCACCTCTTTATTGCAAGGATATGTATTGAAGCTCTACTTCAGCAGTTACCCTTCATCTCCCTGTTGCAAAAGGGGAAATATACCTCAGTGCATTATCTCATTACCTTACAGACCAATACCTGTAGCCAGCCTGTAAGTGTCCTCTTTGAGTGCTCAGCTAGACCAGCATTCAATGAAGCAGCCATCATTTACCTTCATGCTTTCTTGATTTTCCAGTTGCCACGGTAGCGTAACGGCTAGAATAATGCTTTACATTGCCAGCAGTTGGGGTACAATTTCTGCTTCATTTGTACATTCTCCCCATAACTGCCTTTCCCTTGCGTGTTCTGGTAAGCCTCTCTTATTCTCAAAGACATACAGATTAAAGTTCAAAGTACATTTAATATCAAAGTTTTTATGCTTTGTACCACCCTGAGATTTGTCTCCTTACAGGCAGCCACAAAACAGGAGACCCATTAAAACAAAAGAAAACTGTCAAGCAACCAATGTGCAGACAGAAAAAAAAACAAATTATGCAAAGAATAAAAGTAAGCAAATAGCATTCAGAAATGAAGTTCATGATTCAGAAGCCCATTAGTTGCAGGTCAAAGCCTCAGATCAGTACAGGGACGAGTGAACCTCACAGAGCAGCGAGCTGAAGTTCGGTGCACAGACGAGTAAACCTCGAGAAGCAGCAATTTGGACCGGCCTGTGCCTCACCTCCAGCCCCGACGCCCTTTCCTTTTCAAACTGGCCTGGTGCTTAATTTGTCCAAACCTTGGGTCATCCCTTGCTCTCGGACCCAGGCCCCGCCGCCTCGATTCGGCTTATTCCGAACTTTCCAATTTGACCTGGCGCTTAAATCGATCAAACTTCCTTGCTCTCAGACTCTGCCTCGCCTCCTCTCACCTCACCTAGGTTCTGCTGATTCGAATTGCCTCCAAGTCTGTTCCAGTAATAACCATACATTAGGTGCTTCCCCACGGTCTGCCCTGGACCCCGCCACCTCAGGTTGACCGCACCACAACCATCCTGCACCTTCGAGACTTCAGTTCACAGTACAAAAATGCCAGGCAGTTCAAAAGCTCAAATCCAACAAGGAAGTTACAACCTATTTTATGCAGTGACCATTTACCAAAAGAAGTGTAAAATTCAGTATGCTCTATTTGTGCCAGAGGTATGGCAACACCTTCGGATTGCCCCCAACCCATATTTTGACTGCGTTAGCCATTGGTGCGAATGACACACTTCACTGTATGTTTTGATTCACATGCAACAAAGAAAAGCTAATCTAATATTTTCCCAGTGAATGAGGTATTCCACGTTTCAATTTACATATCAGATGTTCAAGCTGGAAAAAATTTTGAGTGTTACCAAGGTGACAGTGGAGCAAATTGCAGATGATTAGATAAAACAAAAATTGAAATCAGTTTAAATTGTCCTGCAGGATCATGGAAAAACAATGTTGGAATGAATGTTCAACAGCCTATCAGCCTACCAACAAGTCCTTAAGTAAACTTTTGCACTTCCTGTGTAAACTCACTTGTAAACAGGGCACTTAATTGTAATCCATCTAAATGTACATCTGATTGGACATGGACTCCAAAGGAGGATTCTGGTGGAAGCCTGATAATACCCAAAAAAACAAAGAAAAGATTCTGACAAAACTGTAAGGACAATTTTCTTCTTAGACCATAAGACATAAGGAGCAGAATTAAGCCACTTAGCCCATCATGTCTGCTTCACCATTTTGTCATGGCTGATCCAATTTCCCTCTCAGCCCTAGTCTCCTACCTTCTCCCTGTATCCCTTCATGCCTTGACCAAGCAAGAAACTATCAACCTCAGCCTTAAATATTTGTAATGAGTTGACCTCAACAGCTGCCTGTAGCAAAGAATTCCACAGATTCACCACTCTCTAGCAAAAGGAATTTCTCCTCATCTCCATTCTAGATGGTTGTCCCACCATTCTGAGACAGTGCCCTCCGGTCCTAGACTTCCCCACTATATGCAACATCCTCTCCAGACCCACTCTATCTAGGCCTTTCAATATCCAGTAGGTTTCAATGAGATTGCCCCCTCATTCTTCTAAATTCCAGTGAGCACAGGCCTAGAGCCATCAAACCCTCTAAATATGACATGCCATGTAATCCTGGAATCACTTCTGTGAAACTCCTTTGAAACCCCTTGTATCAGCACATCCTTTCTAAGAAAAGGAACCCAAAAACTGCTCACAGTACTCCAAGTGAGGCCTCACCAATGCCTTATATAGCCTCAGCTTTACATCCTTTCTTTTATATTCTAGTCTTCTTGAAATGAATGCTAACATCACATTTGCCTTCCTCACCACAGACTCAACCTGCAAATTAACCTTTAAGGAATCCAGTACAAGGACTCCCAAATCCCTTTATGCCTCAGATTTTCGAATTTTCTCTCCATCTAGAAAATATTTAGCCCTCTCATTTCATCTACCAAAGTTCATGATCGTACACTTACTGGTTCTGTATTCCATCTGCCACTTCTTTGCCCATTCTCCTAATCTGCCTAAGCAGACCCCTGTGGAATATCACTAGGCACCAGACGCCAACCAGAAAAGTCTCCCTTTATTCCCACTCCTTGCCTCTTGCCAATCAGCCACTGCTAATATATTTCCTTTAATACCATGGTCCTTTAACTTGTTAAGCAGCCTCATGTGTGGCACCTTATCAAAGACCTTCTAAAAATCCAAGTACACAATATCAACCTATAGTCCTTTGTCTATCCTGCTTGTTATTTCTTCAAACAATTCCAACTGATTTACTAGGCAATATTTTCCCTTGATGGAAAATGCTGACTACAGCCTATTTTATCACATGCATCCAAGTCTCCTGAAACCACATCCTGACAAGTGATTCCAACATCTTCCCAACCACTGGCCTATAATTCCCTTTCTTTTGCCTCTTTTCTTTCTTGAAGACTGGAGTGACATTTGAAATCTTCTAGCCTTCCAGAATCCAGTGATTCTTGAAAGATCTTTACTAATGCCTCCGCAATCTCTTCAGCCATCTCTTTCAGAACCCTGGCATGTATACCACCTCGCCCTGATGATCCATCTACTTTCAGACCTTTCCATTTCTCAAAAACTTTCTCTCAAGTAATGACAACTTCACACACTTTTGACCCCTGACTCTCTCGAGCTTCCACCATAGTGCTAGTACCTTACACGGTGAAAACTGATGCAAAATATTTATTCAGTTCATCCGCCATTTCTTTGTCCCCCATTACTAACTCTTGAGCCTCGTTCTCCAATGGTCCAAAATCCATTTTCACCTCCCTTTTGCACTTTAAGTATCTGAAGAAACTTTTGGTATCCTCGTTAATATTATTGGCTAGCTTACTTTTGTATTCCATCTTTTTCTTCTTAATGATTTTTTTGTGCCTTCTTTTGCTTTTTAAAAGCAAATTTTGCTCTATTATATGTCGTCCCTTTGGTCTTTATGTTGACTTTGACTTCTCTTGATAGCCACAGTTGTGTCATTTTGCCTTTAGAATACTTCTTCCTCTTTGGGATGTATATATCCTGTGCCTTCTGAATTGCCTTCAGAAATTTCAGCCATTTCTGCTCTCCTGTCATCCCTCCCCATGTTCTTTTCCAATCAATTTTGCCCAACTCCTCTCTCATGCCTCTGTAATTCCCTTCACTCTACTGTTACATGGATACATCAGACTTCAGATTCTCTTCAGATTTCAGGGTGAATTTGATCATATTATGATAACCACCCCTAAGGGTTCTTTTACCTTAAGCTCTCTATTCAACTCCAGTTCTTTGCACAATAGCCAATCCAGAATAGCTGGTCCCCTAGTGGGCTCAACCAGAAGCTTCTCTAAAAAGCCATTTAATAGGCATTCTAGAAGCGTCCCCTGTTGGGATCCAACACCAACCTGATTTTTCTAATCTACCTGCATATTGAAATCCCGCAGGCGTATTGTAATATTGCCTTGTTGGCATGCATTTTCTATCTCCTATTATAATTTGTAGAGCACTTCCTTACTACTGTTTGGGGGTCTGAATATAACTCTCATCAGGGTCTTTTTATCCTTGCAGTTCCTTAGTTTCTTCTTGGGCCCTTAGCTCCCAGTGGAGCATGGCCATTGTTGACCTCCTGTCCCCATCATCCAAAGTAGATAGTATGGTTGGAGTTCATCAATGTTTCTGTAATCCATTGTATCCATGTACAGGGGATTCACTTATACAGCTTCACCAGAGCCCTGCTGGCCAGCTTTACCCGTTTCTAACTCTCACAGTGGAGAAATGGGGTTGAATTTGGAAAGGCATAAGGACAATCTTTTGGACATGATTATCTTTTTATTCTTTCTGATGTACTTCAGCACTGACTTGATGTCCTTGGTCTTTGGTACCCATGTGGCATTGATGGTGAGAATTTTCAGTGCCATCCAAAGCATTTTGTTCTTAACTCCATGTCTCCTCAGTTTTGACATTAAAAACATGTAAATATTGAATCATAAGAATGTAATATAAGGAACATATGAAATCAGAGCAGGAGGAAGCCTTGTATCTGCTTCACCATTTAATAAAATTAAATCTGATCTTTTACCTCCATATCATTTTCCTGTACTAACCTGAATTGGATTCCAATATTTTCTGGAAAAAATCTTAACGATATTTGTCCTGTACATGCTCAATGATAGAACCTCCATATGATCTTGAACAAAGAATTGGAATATTACATTCAGTTCAGATAACCACACTATAGAAGAATATTAAGGCTTTGAGGAGGGTGCAGAAGAGGTTTACAGGATTACAGAATGCTGCCTGGTTTAGAGGGCATGTGCTATCATGAGAAGCTGGATAAACTTTTGTTGTTTTCTCTGGAGAACTGGAGGGGAGACATGATAGAGCTTTATGACAGATTATGACAGGCACAGATAGAGTGGGCAGGGACTACCTGTTTCTCAGGGTTGAGATGTCTAATACCAGAGGGCATGCATTGAAGGTGGGGGGGGGGGGTGTAGGTTCAATGTGGATGCGAGGGGAAAGATTTGTTTTTTCACTCAGAGTGTAGACGACTGGACTGTATTGCCTGGACTGGTGGTAGAGGCAAATACATTAGAAGCATTTTAAGAAACATTTGAATAGGCTCATGGATTTAAGGAAGATGGAGGGATTAGTGTTTAGGCATTCTTGACTTGCTTTTTAGCAGGTTCATCAAAACTTTGTGGGCCGAATGGCCTGTTCTGTGCTGAGCCTTTCCATGTTCTATGTTCTGTGTTCTAATTCTAAAGGCTCACTACCTCCAGGGTGGGAAAAAAATTCTTCTTCTTTCAATCCTTTATATGCAATCACTTATTTTGGGAATATTCTGGATGTAGCCTCCCTACAAAGTTATAATAAGATGTCTCTACACTTTAAATCAAATCCTTCTACAATAAAGGCCAACTTATTGTTTGCCTTCCCAATTGTTTGCTGTACCATCAATAATATTATTCCCTTCCTATCATTTTATCTGCAAAATGAACTCTAAGTGTCACGATTTCTTGACCATTTATTATGAATAAAGCCATTATCCTATTATTTTATAATGGCAATCAGTAGTGTACCTATCAAATTTCTTCCTTTATATCAAACCACTTTAAAAATTATGAAGGTGAGAGAGATAAAAGACGGCACCTAGAACAAAGATAAGGTACTGGTGTGTCCTGAGGTTCAAATCAGGTGACATATTGTACCACAAAATATAACGTGACTATAACTATAATATATTATATTATATTAAATTATATATGAATATATACTTACAGTAGTTCACAGTTTTTTTGTTATTATGGACTGCATTGTACTGCTGCCGCAAAGGTAACAAATTTCACGTGACATGGCGATGATATTAAACCTGATTCTGATTCTGATATAATTTTGGAAAGAGAATCACAAATGCAAGGAAATCTGCAGATGCTGGAGACGCAAAACAACAGACACAAAATGCTGGAGTAACTCAGCAGGCCAGGTAGCATCTGTAGAAAAGAGTAATCGATCAACGTTTCAGACCGAGACCCTTTTTCAGGACTGAAGAGGAAGGGGAAAAGTCAGAATGTGGGGGGTGGGGGGAAGGGAAGGAAGAAGAGTAAGGTGGCTTGTGATAGATGAAGCCAGGAGAAGGGGCGGGGTGGTAAAGAGCTGGGAAGTTGATTGGTGAAAGAGATACAGGGCTGGAAAAGGGGGAAATCTGATAGGAGAGGATAGAAAACCATGAAAGAAAAGGAAGGGGGAGGGGCACCAGAAGGAGGTGATAGGCAGGTAAGGAGATAAGGTGAGAGAGCGAGACAAGAATGGGGAATAGTGAAGGAGAAGGGAAAGGCAATTAATGGAAGTTCAAGAAAGTGCTAAGAGTATGTACAGCATATAAATACATTCTGTCATTTGTGAGGCAATACTTACAATATTAAAGAAGGTTTTGAAAGAAAAAGTATTGGAAATACCAAAGACAAGATTTGATAATCTAACGCATGAAGGTACAGTCTGATATTTTCAATCCGAACCCACGCATCATATGGAAAATACTGTGATAAGGTATCAGGTGGATCATGTTCTCTGACTGACGCAATGGCAGCCCATTTCAGGAACCCACCTCCCTGTGTAACTCCATCAGATCACCCTGTGCTCCAGAGAAAACATGATGTCATTATCTAAAGTAGTGAGAGAGAGAGAGACAGCAACATCTAGGAAGGCAAGAGCCATTTCAAAACCTGCAAATCTCATCAGGAGTGAGTTACTATCTGAAACAGCCAGTGAGTGCAGAATGGCAGTTATTTGAAACTCCAGCCTCAACCAGAGTGGTGGGGGGGCATGCATGATAATGTAGTGGTTAACACAGCGGCTTACAGTACAGGCAAGCCAGATTGAATTTCCGCCGCTACCCGTAAAGGGAATAGAGCAGGGGGCTAAGCACTCCACCCTGTGGTGCACCTACGCTGATGGAGATCTTGGAGAAGATGTTGTTATTCCTGTTATTCCATGATGGAGTTATTGAGTATACCCACAAGACAATGAATCTCAGGGTCGCATATGGTTTCAGATATGTACTTCAATAAAAAACATTATTCTGAAGTTTGATCTTTGAACTTTGATAGATAGCAGCTACATGGAGGTAGTTCCTGTCACCCCTAAGTTGCAGGAGGCAGGTACCTGGGTGACTGAAAGGGGAGGGAAAAAGAATAGGCAGCCTGTGAAGTGTACCCCACTGGTCATTCCCCGCAATAGTGTATTGTAGGGAGAAGCTGCAGTGAGCATGTCTCTGGCACTGAGTCTGGCTCTGTGGCTCAGAGAGAAAAAAGAGAGATGAGGAATGCAGTAGTGATAGGGAAGGCTATAGTTGGGGAGCAGACAGGAGATATTGTGGACGCGATAAGGATGCCCGATGGTTGTTTACCTCCCAGATACCAGGGTCAGGGCTAAATCAGATCAGATCCATGGCAATTTAAAGGGGAAGGGCAAACAGCCAGAACTCTTGATAAGTATTGATACCAACAACATAGATAGGAAATAGGAGGAGGTCTTGAATATAGGGAGTTAGGTGGATAGCCAAAAAGCAGGAGCTGCTGTGTAGAAATCTTAGGATTGCTGCCTACACCAGGCGCCAGTGAGCTAAAGAACAGGATGATTTGGCAGATGAATGCATAGCTGAGGAATTCAGTTTTCTGGATCATTGGGCTCTCTTCTGGGGAAAGCATGACCTGCAGAAAAAGGGCGAGTTACATCTGAATCCGAGGGAGACCAATATCCGTGCAGGCAGGTTTGCTGGAGATGTTGGGAAGGGTTTAAACTGATGTTGCAGGGGAATGGAAAATGGAACGTTAGGGCTGAAGGTGGGGCTGTTGGTGTACAAGCAGATACGGTGAGTAGGGAGACTGTGGGGAAGGACTGGATAGGGCAAAATTGCAGTCTGTGGGATGAGTTGAAGTGTAAAATGCTGGGAAAGTTGAAAAAGGAGATGAAAATAGGACTGCACATGATATATTTGAATCCATATAGTGTAAGGAATAAGACAGATAATCTTGTAGCACAATTAGAAATTGGTAGGTATGACATTGTGGCCATCACTGAGTCATGGCTGAAACAAGATCATAACTGAGAGCTTAGCATCCAAGGATGCACATTGTATCAAAAGGCCAGGCAGGTAGGCAGAGTGAGTGGGATGGCTCAGTTGGTAAAAATTGAAATCAAATCCTTAGAAAGAGGTGACATGGGATCGGAAGATGTAGAATCCTTGTGGGTAGAGTTAAGAAACTGCAAGGATAAAAAGCCTCTGATGGAAGGGTACTGAATTTGTGGAAGTCATTCATACAGACTACTGTAGAGTGAAAGTCACTGAGTATATTTAAAATGGAATTTGATAGGTTCTTGATTAGATGGGGGATTCAAAGATTATGGAGAGAAGGCAGGACAATGGTTTTAAGAGGCATAATAAATCAGCTATGATAGAATGACAGAGCAGAGTCGATGGGTCAAATGGCATAATTCTGCTCCTATGTCTTACGGTCTTACAGTTTTATGGTCTTATGATCTAAACAGTTAACTGAGGAAAGAGACCGATTGACATATGGTGCAAAGAGGTCAGAGGAAACAGTGAGTTTGCCTAGAATGTGAAAACAAGATTGCAGTGTTCCTTTGTAATTATGTGACAGAGGGAGGAAACTCCTGATTAATTTAGAAGGGAAAGTGTTTTCATATGGTGTTGTTTGTAGTAAGAAGCCAAACTCCTCCTTTCTTCTCTTGTTAGGCCATTGGTATTCCCAAATTTCAGACCATTGGTGGCTTCTATATAAAAGACAACACCACCTTTCCATTCAGTGTGTACCTACCCCACCTACCTTACCCCTCTTCTCTGCCACCCCTCCAGGTCCAGCCTATCTGCTGCCACTCGCTCCCTCCCACACTCACTGGGTGTTTGGAAACAAAGCCTGAATTTAAAAAAAGCTGATGATTCTCAACGCTGCTTTCAGGCAGCAGGTGCAGCCAAAATTCTGATCATGGCTGCTTTTGGAATACATGTAAAATTACCCTCCTATCTCAGAACTGGGCATCCAGATAGGGATAGGCAGCTGATAGTTGATGTTGGGGAAGGGGTATGTCTTCAAGTAAAATGCCAGTAAGGATTAAGATGAAATTTTGGAAAAAAAAATTCACTCAGAGAGTTTTTTATGCTTAGCATTCTGTACATCAGTTACTAGTTATATCCGAGGTTGAGATTAAAAGAGACTTGGGGATTTTGTAGAAAAGTTGAGCTGAGGTCAAAGTTCATCAATGGTCCTATTGAATGGCGTGGCATACTCAAGGGACTGGGTGGCCTTCTTCTGTTCCAGTTTCCTTTGTTCTCATCTTCTCGGAATAGTATCTTGCCCAAGAGTCACCCTCAGTAGGAATGCAGCTACATGCAGATTTGTATCGTGTTGCTGTTGGGCATTTGCCAAATGTGGGCCAGGCACTTCCTTACAGGAAAAGAATAAAAATCAAAAGCTTGAAACCAACATTTGTGCTGGGTGGTTACGTTTAAATATGCCCATGGGAAGTGGGAGTTGCTGAGTTGTATCCCCTCCTTTAAATGGAAGAAAACCAGTGAGTGCAGATTTCCAGTGGTTCAGGCAAGGAGACATCTTCTTGTGCAGAGATGTCCAACAGCTGATACCAACTCAGAAGCAAAAACCCTGTAAAGCTGCCAAAGTGTACAGGTAAATCCCTATTACTTGGGTGTTAGAATCTGCAAACAGCTCTTCTAGACACAGGCTGAACACTTATAAGAACAGCTAACATATATAAAGCAAGCATTAAGACACTGATGCAATATAAGATACCAATAGGACCATAAATGGCTCTTTAAGGGGATGCCACAGGGGTATTCAAAAGCATGTAATCAATGATTTCAAAGGTCCATGTGAAGCGAGGGACTTCTGACTCACTGCTAATGCTGTTCTACCGACTCAACTAATCTCCCTGTCGTATCACTCCCATCCACCCCCCATCCCCACATGTTATCACTGCTTGGCCGCACAAAGGAGTGGATGAGATCCTCACCTCTGCTTGAGCTGCTGGTGAGCACTGGTCATAAAAAAGTAGCCCAGCCTTCAAAATGGTTTTTGCACCATGGTTTTATGGCAAGGAATACACTAGCACAGGTATGGGCAAACTACCGTCCGGGGGCCATATGCGGCCCTTTAAGCTTTTTAATCCGGCCCGCAGAACTTGATTAAATTATATTAATAAACCTTGTTAACGTTTTTCCCCCACAATTCTGGCACTTTCCCAATAGATGACGCACTCTATATACATTGACATTTGTTGAGGTGCAGTGTATTACTCCACATTTGCGCTTTACTCTTTGTTCGGCTCGACCTATTTGTGTGAACAAGCGTTCAGCGTCATGAACATCAACAAAGTCAGCCACAGATCCAAGTTAACTGACCAACACCTCAGATCCATCCTGAGAATCGCCACAACAAAACTAAATCCAGACTTTGATGTGCTGGCTAAAAAGGGAGACCAACAACACTGTTCCCACTGAAATTAAAAATAAGTTTCTTCATTGTGTTATGTAAAAAATGCATTTGAAAATATTTTTTTCAATAAGCCTTACATGTTACATGTCATTTCTGTTAAGTGATGGACATGAGTAGTGCGCAGGTGCACGTACATTCTCAAAATAAAAAATGCGCTCCAGATCAAATAACGCGCTCCGCATACTGGCGCACTGTCACTGTTCTGTCCTTGTACTGGTCGTTGTTGAATTTTGGCACAGGGGACAATTGAATAAGAAGGAGCAGGACAAGTAGACCTGCATCTCCTACCGTTTTTGAAATAAAGACAGTCAGGAGGAGAGTGATGATGATAATATCTTGAAGGATAACAGAATTTTCAGTGCTTTAAAATAATAACTGTAACTATTAAAAAAGCTGTATTTTATTCATTTAATTTTCAGTGTTTTAAAAGTCATTTCAATAAATAGCTAAATACCATGGGACTTCAAAGACAGATATTTTGTTGTAATGCATTTGTTCATTTTCAATTGAAATTAAAGCACATGTTTTCTACATATCCCATGATATTTTATTTTCTCTTATGAGGTGTATTACCAAAACACTCCGTCCATCTGCTCCTGATCCGGCCCCCCTGTCAAATTTTAGAACCCTTTCTGGCCCACAAGTCAAAAAGTTTGCCCACCCCTGCACTAGCACTTCCTGACTGAAAGAAACCCCACCTGCAAGATACAGCCATATTTAATAAAGAGAAAATTCTTGTCTATAACTTCTAGAAGGAGTTTTCTCATTGACACATGAGTAATTATACCATAATTTTATCACTATGGAAAACTGTTTAATGCTATCTTTTACATACAGCTCATCTTAATATATGGGGTGTGAAAATTATTATTTCTTTTTCTAAGATTGTTTTTTCCTTAATTATCTTCTTTTCTTATGGAATCTGTTGAAGTCTATTCCCTGGATATTAGAAGCTTTCCAGTGATTCACATAGGAAATCATTATGTAGCTGTGAATACAAACATTTAGTGTTGTCAATGTTACAGAACGTGAGAACCAGCAGAACTGGGTACTAATCTTTTATTTCACTCCATTTACCAAATGTGTACATAAGGGCTGCAGCAAGTCCACAGAAGGGTTTGTAAACACTAACAGTACCTCGCCCTCAGAAGTACATACTTGAGCGACAGAGAACTGATGGTGTCGACTCAGAGCTACAGAATAGAATAGTGTATGATAGAATTTACCAGGTGACAGATCATCTGGTGATTTTTGTGATGGAGAAGCGGTCAGCCTGTAGAACAATTCAGTTCAGTTATCTGAAGAGGACATGCATTTATGAATTTATGGGAAAGAGACAAGGAATAATGTGGTAAGATAGAATAGTCCATTTGTAGTCAAGCACAATAGTGTAGCTGCATATCAATTGGCCAAGTATTGTGAATGATCAATGCATTAGTCAGCAGCAAATACAGGTACCGTTTCAAGAGCCTGACTAAGCTATATGTTAAGCAGAAGTTACTGAGTGATGATCCCCAGTATGAAATGTCACCGAGTGTTTGTTTGTTGTAACAAGTATAACCTAACGACCTAACATCAAACAACACAGAGATGGTGGACTAGATGATCTCCTTCTACATTGCAATTTTTGACGATAGCTAACTGAACACAATGAAGAAACATATCAGGAACCTACTAAACAATGCAATTTGGTGCTTCAACATTAATACCAAGAGCTGGAGAAATTCAAATTCCTGCCTCTCAGTTTGCTGCTGATAATCTGTTCAGCTACAGAACAGGAAGTTGGTTTTTATTTTTAAAATTAGCTGCTCTGTCTCTGGAAAGTGAGACACATGACCAACTCAAATAAGCACTGTTGTGGGGATTAGTGGTACAAGTGGCTCTTTGTCCACATTACAGTGTTGATCAAGTTCAGAACAGGCCTTTATATCACATCTGAGTGTCTCCACAGTGAAGGTAACTAAAGGACTATCTGGAAAATACATGCTAAGTCCTTATCAAAGGAAATGGGCCACACTTGCCACATTTTGTACAGGTGTGTTGAAATTCTCTTCTCTGGCTAAAATGTAACCACAATACTACTGTGTCAGAGGATCCTGATTGTTCCTTTTTTTTCCCAGTTTTATGTCATAAGACGTACAGGCTCCCCCCTAAATCTGCTGCTGCTTTAACAATAAAAGGACAGTGAATTCAGTTACATATTTATAATTCAAATATGAGGAGATAAATTAAAAAGAATAATTAATTCATGCTGAGGAGTTGCTATTTTTGTGTTCAAACTTACCCCACAAGACTGGTGTGCTTCTTGTTTCCATCACTTCAGCCTCTGTGAGGGAAGAAGCAATAAGGAGGTAGCTGCTCAGATGAGTGTTTGGCATTACCTTGCAGGATCACATTTGCTTAGGTTGTCACATCCCCAGTTTTAGATGTTGCCGAGGAGCCTCCTGGAGACACTTTACAGCGTGAGTGGAATCATGATAGCAGTACCATCTTTTACTATCAACTGTATCGTTCAGAATCTGGATCACTTCAGGCCTCCACTGAAGAAATATTCGGCATCTCCAAATAGCTAGTTCACAGAGATAGATGACCGATGACTGATACGTTATTTAACAGGGGTATGAAAGATACAAGGTTTACCTTTGATAATGCAAATTAGAATAAGCAGACAATTAGAGTCGTACTTCTAGGGAAAGACAACTGGCAGTGGTGGGCACAAAATGTGCATACAAATAAGCTTAGATACAGTTGCAAAGCAAATAGATTCATAGAGGTGGAATCAAATAGAATCATCTGATCCACTGAGTCCACACTGACCATCCAAAATTATACTTATTTTTAATATGCAAGTTAAGTAATGAAACATATGGACCAAAGTAAGACTGATGTAGCAGGATGCTGAGCTGATTAGGTCATTAAATTGCTCCCAGTGTTGACTTAAGGGATGTGATGCCTTTCATCTGTTGGTGAACTCTGTCCTACATTCATTAATATGTTCTTGGTTGGTAATGGGTTTCTTTCCCTATCCCTAGCTCACTACTGAGCCTTTAGATACACTACTGAGTCATGTCATCTGCAGAAATTCCCTGATGACCCAGCAGTAATTGAGTGTATAAAGGGAGGATGAATACCAGGCCCTGGTGGAGGACTTTGTCAAATGGTGCAAGCTGAATCATCTGCACCTCAACATAATTAAGACAAAGGAGATGGTGATGGACTTTAGGAAGACTAAGCATGCACTGCTCCCTGTTACTATTGATGGTGATGACGTGGATGCGGTGAGGACCTACAAGTCCCTGGGAGTGTACCTGGATGACAGACAAGTGCAGCACCAGCACAGAGGCTGTTGTCAAGAAGGGTCAGGCTCACCCCTACTTCCTGAGGAGACTGAGGTCCTTTGGAGTATGCAAACCTCTCCTTCACATGTTCTACCAGTCTGTTGTTGCCAGTACAATCTTCTATGGTGGTGCGCTGGAGCATTGGTATCAACTTAGGTGATGCTAACAGGCTCAATAAACTGATTGGAAAGGCTAGCTCTGTTATAGGAGTCAGACTTTGCACACGGAAGGCTGTGGTAAAACAAAGCACCCTATGGAAAATTCTGGCAATTCTGGACAATGTTTCTCACTCTCTGCAAGCCACCTTGGTTGAACAGAGGAGCACTTTTAGTAATAAATGAAGACAACTGCACTGCTCCAAAGAGCAGTATATGAGGTCATTCTTACCCCAGCCATTAGGCTCTATAATGAGTCAACCTGTAGTCAGGCAAGTGATGACCTCCTCCTGTTAGACTGCTGAGGTAACTTACTTTTTATCCTTGCTTTACTTCTCTTCTAATATTTGTATTTTTGTATATCTGTGCACTTGTAATGCTACTGTGACACAGTAATTTCCTTTGAGATCAATAATGTATCTATCTATAGCGTATCAGGTTCTGTATCTGTGAATTGCAGCAATCTTTGATTTTCAGGAATCTATTGTAGATGTCTTCTTCTCTTCTTGCAAGCAATTGCTCTGAATTTGGATTAGCCTTTTAAGTGCTTGAATTTCCCATTCCATCATGGGGTCCATATCACAAGCACTGGATACGAAGTTCAGAAGTAAAAGAACAACAAGCTGCCTCAGTTTAAAAAGTCACTGAGATTTCCTTTGGATTTCACAAGTTACACCAGACACTGCTTCTCCTCCATTCCCAATATGTTTTCAAGCTAGCATCAGGGCCAGGGCACCTGAGACTAGGTGTGAAAAACTGGAAAAACCAGGAGACGTTTCTTTTGATAGAAGGTCCTAGCACCAAATATATTCCTGTGTACCCCCATCAGTGGGCACATGAAGGAAATCACATAATTGGAAGTTGGGGATAGTATCTGATGCAGGAAATCATGAGGAGTGGAAACCTGGGCTCTGCGGAAGTGTTGATGATGGAAAGAGGAATTGAATCTAATCATTAGTTAGAGGGATCAGCGAGTTTTAAGGGATTTGGAGAAGGTCAAGTTGGTGGTGATCTTACAGGAGGAAATTAACAGTCAGGTTGGAGACTGCCATCAGACAAGAAGGTTGGATTAGGAGGAAGCTAGGCAATGGGGCTGTTGTGCAATCTCAGTTGTTATTTAGGGGAAAATCGGTAGTGATAGAACACAGAACGTAGAAGCGTGCAGCCCAGGAACTGGCCATTTAGCCCACAATGATGTGCCAAGCCATCTTTGTAGGCCAAAAGGGTAAATACTAGTCAGGGGTCAGAAATCATTGGGAACAATTGACTAGGATTGCACTCAGTAATCAGGGTAGTGTGGTAACTGAGGGTAAATCATAGAGCTGGGCTCACTGCTTAACATATTCAGGTTTGGTCACATATCAGTGAAGGGTCTAAACAATTGGATCAGCAGTGTAGTTGTTGTGATGGGTTTGAATTAGCATTGTGAGCATAAATTCACTTGACTGGATAAGTACTGTACATTACTTGAAGGGAAAAACACCCTAGCTAGACACCCAATGTAGAACTGGAATCTACTCATGCATGGTAAAAGCCTGCTTCTGCTCGAATGCAGAATATCTGCAATGCTCCTTCACATTACTACATAGGTCGGATCTCATCAGTGCATCAGTAGGTCAGTAGGTCAGGTGCAGGAAAACCTAGAAGGAAAATAAGAGACCATAATCTTCCTTTTCACTTTCTGCTGATTTTGAACCATTTGCAGCATGAATGCTGGATGCTCTGCTATTTATTCTTTAAGCAGCTTCATCAGATGAAAACAGATTTGTCTTCTTGCAGGCATGCACAGAAAATCAAAGAAACATGATAGAATTACTGGAAGACTGCATCCAACAAGACAGACAAATAGCCGGTGTGTAAAGGACAACAAGCTGTGTAAATACAAAAGAAGACAAAGAGGAATAATAATAATAAATAAATGAGCAATAAATATTGAGAATATGAGATGAAGAGCCCTTGAAGTGAGTGCATTGGTTGTGGGAACATTACTATGACAGGAAAAGTGAAGTTGAGTGAAATTATCCTCTGTGGTTCAAGAGCCAGATGGTTGAGGAGTTCCTGAACCTGATGGTGTGAATTCTGAGGCTCCTGTGCCTTCTTCCTGGTGGCAGGAGTGAGAAGAGAGCATGGCCTGGGTGGTGGGGTCCCTGATGATGGATGCTGCCACTCTCCAATAGTGTTCCATGTAGAAGGGCTGAATGGTTGGAAGAGTTTTACAAGTGATGAAACAATAAATATTGAGAACATGAGATGAAGAAACCTTGAAAGTGAGTCCATAGGTTGTGGGAACAGTTCAGTGATGGGGCAAGTGAAGTTCAGTGAAACTATCACCACTGGTTCAAGAGCCTGATGGCTGAGGGGTAATAAATATCCCTGAACCTGTTAGTGTGGGTCCTAAATCTCCAACTCCTTCTTCCTAATAGCAGCAGTGAGAAGAGAGCATGGCCTGGGTAGTGGGGTTCTCTGATGATGGATGCTGCTGTCCTGCAACAATACTCCATGTATACATGATCAATGGTGTAGAGGGTTTTACCTGTGGTGGAATGAGCTATAACCACTACTTTTTGTAGGAGTTTCTATTCAAGGGCATTGATGTTTCCATACCAGGCTGCAATGCCACATCAATATACTCTCCACCACACATCTATAGAAGTTTGGTCAATGTTTTAGATGTCATGCTGAATCTTCGTAAACTCCTATAGAAGTAGAGAAGCTGCTGCAGTGTCTTTGTAATTACACTTACGTGCTGGGCCCAGGATAGTTCCACTGAAATAATAACCCCAAGGAATTTAAAGTTATTGACCCTTTCCACCTCTGATTCCCCAATGAGGACTGACTCATGGACCTCTGGTTTCCTACTCCTAAAGTCAATAATCATCTCCATAGTCTTGCTGACATTGAGTGAGAGGTTATTGTTCTAGCACCTTCTAGCCATATTTTCAATCTACCTACTATACGCTGATTCATCGCCACCTATGATTCAGCCCTAGACAGAAGAAGATGGTACCACTGAACAATACGACCAACGGCGACATTCTTCAGTAAACTATCTTGTTCACTTTTTCTTTTTTCCAAATATGATTCTGCCACTGAGCTATGTATGATTGGAACCTGTGATTTACATTTTGATGGTGTATTTTCCGGCTGATCGAACGATCTGATGCTTTGCTGTCTCTGAGGGAGTTTGGTGAGGATTTTGAGCGGAGTGTGCAGCCTGGAGGCCAAGACGCAGGTCGATTGAAATCAATGAGGATAAAAGTGGAGGGCGGGCGGGCGTTCAGCACCATCTCCTTGTGTTCTCTCCCTCTCATTCACTGCTCTTAGAGGAAGGTGCCTGCATTTGAACAGGTCTCTCTCTCCCTCTCGCTCAAAGCTGCCGGAGCATTGGGTCTTAGAGAAGATTTAATCGACGTGGTTTGTGGATTTCATGTTCATGTTCATGTTATATGTGTTTCTGGTTACTCTTTTTTTGCTATTTTGTGCAATTTTGATCAGGGCAGGCTGCTTCTGCAGTCTACAGTCAACAAATGACCCAATGCTAAGTTGAACTGAACTGAACTAAACTGAACAGTCATAGGCTATTTTAATGACTCTGTGGTTTAATATTTTATATTCTGTGTTTTTTGCTCATTTTGTACCATTTGCCGAATCTTCTCTTTTGTCCATTGGGAATTTGACATTTTCTTTGAACCGGTTCCATGGTGTTTCGTGGCTGTCTGTGAGAAGAGGAATCTCAGGATTGTATACTGCATACATACTTTGGTAATAAACATACATTGAATCTTTGAGAGTGATGTCATCTGCAAACTTAAATTTGGTATTGGAGCTATGCTTAGCCTCACAGTCATAAGTGTAAAGCAAGTAGATCAGGAGACTAAGAACTCATCTTTGTGGAGAACCATGCTGATGAAGGTTGTGGAGGAGATGTTGTTGCCAATCTGAACTGACTGGAGTTTGCAAGTGAGAAAATCAAGGATCCAATTGCTGAGCTGTAGTTGATAAAGAGCATCCAGATGTCTGCATCTTTGCTGTCCACACATTCTAGGGTTGAGTGTAGAGCCAATGAAATGGCATCTGCTGTGGACCTATTGTGCCAGTAGACAAATTGGGGCAGATCCAAGAAACTTCTCGGGCAGCAGTTGATGTGTTTCACCACTAACCTCATAAAGCACTTCATCACAGTGGATGTAAGTGCTACTGGACAATAGTCATTGAGGCAAATTAGCCACTGGTATAATTGAAGACTGCTTGACACAGTTGGAAACCTCCCACTGCTGAAGTTTGATACTTCATCCAGCGACCCAATAACATTATACAATTACTTCTTGAGCACTTTTTTTCGCTGGTAGCACTGCAAAGATTTCCTTTTTAAATGACTTCATTTCTTTTTATCTATCAAATTTGCTTCCATCATTTTGAAAGCATAATAACTTGTTCAAAATAATTAATTCAACATTATAATAGTGTACCAAGAAAAAACCTTCTCTTCCCATTTCTACTTAATTTTGCCAGACAATTTAAACCTGTATCCTCTAAGGAGATTTGAAGACAAATGTCTGAATACTTAGAGGGATAAAGTGCAGTGGTCACTTTTAAAGGTGGGGAAGTGATGAGCCAACTTTAAATTGTACATTAGTTCTCTTTTCTGTAGCAAATGGACTGACCCAGACAGAACTTCCTGCCTTTCTGCCAATGATACATTGGCCACAGCAAACTCCTCGAAAGAAAAGCATAGATGACATTTCTGACAGTACAATAGTAGTTGAAAACGCAATCTATGGGAATACTTTTTTCAGTGGACTCTGCTTTTTTCGGCTGATACATAAAAATGTTTAGCCAGACTAATACAGAGGCATTCACGAACTTCATATTGTCAACAACAAAGTTAACAGTTCATACATAGGAACTGGCTTGTAAATTGAGATAGATTCAGCAGGATCAGTGAGTTATTTCTAGCTGTCAGATTAGGCTAACCTCAGGATGAAATAGGTTGGGTCTTACACTTCATGTGTGGCATCCAGTTCAGATCCTAAAATGGACTGTAAAGAACATTAGTCCCATAGTTTCTTTGCAGATCTGATTGAAGACAGAACTGGCCAGCTAACATTCCTGCAATAGGCTATCTCCCAATTCCAGACTTTGGGCTGCACAGACTGGGTGAACAGTTCGATGCTGGCATGTCTTTGCCTAATCTGCTCTGAACCTGAATGAAGGGGACTCTTAATATGTGGGAAATCACATTAACGACTTATAGCCCTCCATCTAAACAATTATTTTTGAGAACAGCTGTCAGAAACTAGAGAACGTCCGAGCCATGTTACAGCTGCAGCTAGGGAGATCATTTGCCATTGGGTGGATTCTTACCTCACATGAAGGAAAGTGACCACAGCTATCATAAGTCACTCATCCCTCTCCCAGAACATCAAAGAAGGAGTTTCACAAGGAGGTGTCCTGGACACAATTAGCTTCCTTCCATCATAACGTCTGAAGTAGACATGCTCGCTGATGATAGAACAATATACAGTTGCGTTGAAAACTACTCAGAAAATGAAGCTTTTCCATCCCTGCAGGCAGGAAAAAGGGAACATTACTTAAGTGTGGGCTGAGAAGGCAGTATTCTAGCCAAACAAATACTGGTACTAACTAACATGCACAAGTATTAACTATCTCCAGTAAGAGAATGTTTAGCCACCAACCTTGTTACTCACTAGAGTTCCTATTGTTGAATCCTTCACCATCAGCTTCTGAGGTTCATCATTGTTAAAAGGCTAAACTAACTTACATCTTGTCCCCATACAATGTTTGAGTTCCATTATAACAGGCTCTAGCTCATTTGTTTTGTGCTCAGCAGTTCTAGACCACTCATGATTATCAGAATTAGTTTTATCGTTACTGATTTAATGACATGAAGTTTATTGTTTTGTAGTAGTGGTACAGTGAAAGACATAATATTACTATAAATTATAAATAATGCAAAAAGTTGGAATAACCAGGTAGTGCTTATGGATTCATGGACATCTGATGACACAGTGAACAAAACTGTCTGTTTCTAAATCAAGTGTGACTCTTCAGGCATCTGAACCTCCTCTCTGATGGAAACAATGAGGTATGCACAGGATGGTGAGAGTCCTTAGCAACGGTTGCCACTTCGTGGTGCATCACCTCGAGATGATATCCTCAATGATAGACTGGGTTGTGTCCCTGACAGAGTTGGCCAAGTCTATAACCCTCTATAGCCGCTTGTGATCCTGTGCATTGCACCCCCATACGAGGCTGCGATGCAACCAGTCAAAGCACTCTCCAAGGCATTTTGTGTCTGGGACTTACTGGTTGTTTCAGGACACTTAATCTGTCACTGTGCCCCATCACTGAACCTCTGTGGAAGTCTGCACCAGGGACTAGTCTTGCATGGATGATACAGCATATTGATTCAGCAAATGCCAGTCTGATCAGCACAAGGTCAAATCCCCAATAAGGATTTTACATCCAGTGATTAGGAGACAAGCAATTGTATGTTATTTTTTATTTTTATTGTGTAGTAAGCCCAGCAACTCCTGATTTAATGCTAGCCTACTCACGGGACAATGTACAATGACCAATTCACCTGCCAACCTGTATATCTTGAGACTGTGGGAGGAACCCAGAACACCCAAGAGAAACCCATGAGTACGAACGTACTCCTTGCAGACAGCATTGGGAATGGAACAGTAAGGCATTCTGCTAACCACTACACCACCATGCCGCCCCAAACTTCTTTTTAAATAGTTGGCTTTAGTTCAGCATTGTCAATTATTTTCTGTTCTTTTTGTGTTTTCTAATCAACCTTTTATTTTTAACATTTAATGACTTTTTATGGTTGAGTTATTTCTATTTTTATGATCTTTAAATGCCTCTGAAAGTCTGAGGGACGGTCTAGACTATGTAGCCTGTATAGTAGTGGTTGCCAACCCATCGATCGCGATCGACTAGTCGATCTTGAAGACTTTCCCAGTAGATCCTGAAAAAGATGAAAAATAAATACACAAATGCTGTTGAGAGATTGTTTCCGGGTTGCGGGGTTTTAGTTCCGTTCTTTCTGCCCAGTGCGCATGCATTTAGCTCTCCCGCACTACACAGTGTAATTCAGTGGTCCCCAACCACCAGGCCACGAGGAAACGATGTCAGTCAGCTGCACCTTTCCTCATTCCCTGTCATGCCCATGGTTGAACTTCGTTAGGTTCGTTGAGGTCATTAACCAAGCGTGCCAGGGATCACTAGTTGGCCTGGTGTAGCCGACCGGCGGGAAGTGCCGATGCTACCGATCTGGAGAACAGACAGACAGGCGCCGCCTCTGAACCTGTTTAGCACTCCGAATGTTCGTGAGAGACCTGGTGCTGAAATATTCACAGACCTCATTCGGACTCAGGGTTTCATAAGCAGCAGAGCAGCTATCGCGTTGTGACCTACTGAAACAAATTTTGTCGGCCGATAGATCCTACAAGGGGGCCGGGCATGTGTCCTAATGCACTCCTCGCTCAGTTGGTCACTCTCTCTCTGGACTGCGACCTCCGCGGCCCCGGTACAGGAACAGACACACCTGGCCAAGGTGACGGGCGGGTGGGCGGGAGGCTGGAGCTCAGGCCCCAGAGGTTGTCTAATAAGGCAATGAAGCCGTCAAACCTGTTTCTGTACCCTGAGTCCAAGTACCCTGCTCTGAAAGACAAATCCATTGAGTTTTTTTTTCCAGCGGAAAAAACGATAGCAAATGGGACAGCAGCTGAGAGCCACGTCAACTAAATTGTGGAATAGACTGTACATAAGGAACCTGCTTTGGGTATCGCTGTATTCCTGTCACATTTAACAGCCACACCTTTCCCCCACCCCCCACCCTTGTCGGCCGGTCTGCAAGAATATTGTCAATATTAAACCGGTCTGTGGTGCAAAAAAAAGCGTGGTGACACCTGGTGTTTATGCACTATTTCTACTTCCAGGTTGCAGGGTTTTACTTCCGGTCTTTTCTGCCCTGGTGTGCATGCGTGTAACTAATAGATTTGGAGTTGATCTTCCCTTTCAGTAAGGCTGAGGTAGGGGATCTTGGGCTTAAAAAGGTTGGTGACCATTATTGTATAGTGTTGTCACCCACCACACAAATCAGCTGAGCTCAAGCATACAAAGGCCTGCAAGGCACAGCACGGGAAGTGTGGTGAGATCAGGGTAGCCAAACCCAAGGCGTGCTGTCATTAGCAAAGCTTTACCAAAACAACTCTACCATGTTTTGCCTGCAAAACAACTCTACCATGGGTCCACAGCAATCATCTGTTCTTTTCCAACTCTCAAACGACAAGAGGCTAAACAAAGCAGGTGGCATGTTTTCGTCAACTTAAAGGGTTCCTGAAGGCCAAGCTTCCAATGAAGTTAATATTATCATCTGCACATTTCATGGAGAGCAAGACTATTTTCTGAAGTGAATGGACCTTCGTGTGAAAATGCAATGAGGAAAGGGAGTATTCACCCCTTACAGAGACCAGTCTTTAATCTGCTCATGGGTGTGTCTGTTCTAGAGCTCTTCCCATACACAGAACAAAATTTGACAACCAATGGTTTGGACGCAACAGTAAGATGACACTGGCAAAACACAGTGATGCTTTACAGGCAGCAAATAAAACTGCTAACTATTCTATTAATGACACTTGTTCTGGACGAAGATCACTGAAATCCCCAGCGTGTAATTTCCTTTTGGGACTTGTGCTTTTAACCATTCTAATCACCTGGCATCTTTGCAGTATCCTGAAGGATTCAGAGAACTGGGTTCTCAAGAATGCGGGTATGTCCACGGCGGATGTTGCTGGAGTGGACTTGGGGCCAGATTGAAGAGGCGGGACCTGGGCCTGAGGGAAAAAATGAAACAATGTTTACCCAATTTAAATTGCAAGGTAAATTAAAAAGATCAAGGCATCAAGGTCAAGGGCAAAGGATGAACCGGTGTTCAGCTCACTGCTCTGTGAGGTTTATTTGGCTCAGTACTCTACTGTTTCCGTAGCTGTGGTCTGCAGCCACCGGACTCCCAGACCGGCTGAGCACTGAACTGGCTCCATGGCAGTGGACTTTACAGTTCATGTTCTGTGTGTTATTTGTTTACTTTTTTATTGTTTGTATGATTTGTTCTTTTTTCACACATTGGGTGGAGAGGGTCAGCAGCTTTAAATTCCTTGGTTTTATCATTTCAAAGGACCCGTCCTGTGCTCAGCGCATATGTTCAAATGCAAAGAAAGCACAGCAGAACCTCTACTTCCTTAGAAGTTTGTGAAGATTTGGAATTACATCTAAAACTTTGATAACTTTCTATAGATGTGTAGTGGAAAGTATACTGACTGGCTGCATCACAGCCTGGGGAGACACCAATGCCCTTGAACAGAAAATCCTACAAAAAGTAATGAATAATGCCCAGTGACTCACAGGTAAAGCCCTCCCCAACATTAAGCACTTCTACACGGAGGTTTGTCACAGCAAAGCACTATCCATCATCAGGGATCCCACACCCAGGACATTTTCTCTTCTCACTTCTGCTGTTAGGAAGAAGGTACAGGAGCCTCAGGAATCACAGCACCAGGTTTAGGAACAAATACCCCTCAACCATCAATTGCTTGAACCAAAGAGGATAACTTCACTCAACTTTACTTGCCCCATCACTGAACTGTTCCTATAACCTATAGACTGACTTTCAATAACCTTTCACCTCCTGTTCAAATCAAATCAAGTTTAATTATCATTAAAAACATAAATGGATACAGTCGAATGAGACAGCGATCCACTGGGGCCCAGGTGCATAACATACATTCAAAGTAGCAAGAGAGAAATAAAACACACACTGTTACACAAGAAAACACATGTATACTCCAAGACCCTGGGCAACATGCAATAATAGTACAGCTCCCGACAATCCAACATGTCATTCCACTGGTTGAACAATAGAGGGGAACACTGAGAAGAGAGACCAGCCACCGAATGAGCACAGAAGCCATGCTACTCCTCCAACTGCATTCATGCATGTGCAGACTTCTCAGGTGAAAGGGTTTGCAATCAACCCCAATCTGTCTGCAGGTCCAGAAAGACCAAGGCAAGTCAAGTCAACTTTATTGTCATTTCGACCATAACTGCTGGTACAGTGCATAGTAAAAATGAGACAACATTTATCAGGATCATGGTTTACATGACACAGTACAAAAACTAGACTGAACTACGTAATAAAAAAAAACAGAGAGAAAGCTATACTGCAGACCTACACTGGACTACATAAAGTGCACAAAAACAGTGCAGGCAATACAATAAATAATAAA
Organism: Hypanus sabinus; assembly: GCF_030144855.1. Classification (NCBI taxonomy): domain Eukaryota; kingdom Metazoa; phylum Chordata; class Chondrichthyes; order Myliobatiformes; family Dasyatidae; genus Hypanus; species Hypanus sabinus. The sequence continues at coordinate 127,292,106 of NC_082712.1, forward strand.
CAGGACAGTAGGGCAAGGTGTCAGTCCAGGCTTCGGGTATTGAGGAGACTGATAGCTTGGGGGAAGAAACTGTTATGTAGTCTAGTCGTCAGAGCCCGAATGCTTCGGAGCCTTTTCCCAGACGACAGGAGGGAGAAGATATTGTATGAGGGGTGCGTGGGGTCCTTCATAATGCTGCTTCCTTTGCGGATGCAGCGTGCCTAGTGTAAATGTCTATAATAGCGGGAAGAGAGACTCCAATAATCTTCTCAGCTGACCTCACTATCCGCTGCAGAGTCTTGAGATCCAAGATGGTGCAATTTCCAAACCAGGCAGTGATGCAGTTGCTCAGGATGCTCTCAATCCAACCCCTGTAGAATGTGATGAGGATGAGGGGTGGGAGATGGACTTTCCTCAGGCCTCGCAAAAAGTAGAGACACTGTTGGGCTTTCTTTGCTATGGAGCTGGTGTTGAGGGACCAGGTGAGATTCTCTGTCAGGTGAACACCAAGAAATTTGGTGCTTTTTACAATTTCTACCGAGGAGCCGTCGATATTCAACGGGGAGCGGTCGCTCCTTGCCCTCCTGAAGTCAACAACCATCCCTTTTGTTTTGTTCACATTCAGAGACAGGTTGTTGGTTCTGCACCAGTCCGTTAGCCACTGCACCTCCTCTCTGTAAGCTGACTCGTCAAACTTGCTGATGAGACCCACCACGGTGGTGTCATTGGCGAACTTGATGATGTGGTTCAAACTGTGTGTTGCAGCACAGTCGTGGGTCAGCAGAGTGAACAGCAGTGGACTGAGCACACAGCCCTGGGTGCCCCCGTGCTCAGTGTGATGGTGCTGGAGATGCTGCTCCCGATCCGGACTGACTGAGGTCTCCCAGCCAGGAAATCTAGTATTCAGTTGCAGAGGGAGGTGTTCAGGCCCAGTAGGCTCAGCTTTCCAATCAGTTTCTGAGGGATGATTGTGTTAAATGCTGAGCCAAAGTCTATGAACAACATCCGAATGTATGTGTCTTTTTTCTCCAGGTGGGTTAGGGCCAGGTGGAGGGTGGTGGCAATGGCGTCATCTGTTGAGTGATTGGGACGGTACGCAAACTGCAGGGGGTCCAGTGAGGGGGGCAGCAGGGTCTTGATATGCCTCATGACGAGCCTCTCAAAACACTTCATGATGATGGATGTAAGTGCAATGGGACTGTAGTCATTTAGGCAGGACACTGAAGACTTTTTCAGCATGGGGATGATGGTGGCGGGCTTGAAGCATGTTGGAATGGCGGGGCTGCTCAGGGAGATGTTGAAGATGTCAGTGAAAACATCTGCTAGCTGGTCTGCACATCCTCTGAGCACTCTACCAGGAATGTTGTCTGGTCCAGCAGCCTTCCGTGGGTTAACCCTGCACAGGGTTCTTCTCATGTCGGCCATGGAGAGACACAGTACCTGGTCATTCGCAGGAGGGGTGTACTTCCTTACCGCCACGTCATTTTCTGCCTCAAACCGGGCACAGAAGTTATTCAGCGCATTTGGAAGAGAGGCATCACCTGCACAGTCAGGTGATGTTGTCTTGTAATTGCTGATGTCCTGGATGCCCTTCCACATGCGCCACATATCGCCGCTGTCCTGGAAGTAACTGTAGATTAGCTGGGCATGTGCACGCTTTGCCCCTCTGATGGCTCGGGACAGTTTGGCCCTTGCTGTTGTTAAAGCTGCCTTGTCGCCTGCTCTGAAGGCGGAGTTGTGGGACCTCAGCAGCGCAGAGGTCTGAGCTGTGTTTTAAAATTCAATCTGCAATCCAGATTCAAATTTGAAGACTGATTCCTGTTTAAATTAATGTTTGTTATATACCTTAACTCCAGAATACACCCTACCAGTGGGCTTAGAGTCACCCTGAAAATGCCTTGGTTCATTTTGATAATGTTTATTATTAATATTATTATTATTTCTTTTGTTCATTTTGTACTTGCACAGTTTGTTGTCTTTTGCACACTGGTGTTGCCCTGTTGGTGAGTCTTTCATTGATTCTATTATAGTTATTGGATTTATTGAGTCTGCCGGCAAGACAATGAATCTTGGGATTGTATGTGGTGGCATACACATACTCTGAACTTTGTTGTGTGTTTCTTTTTAATTTTAATAGGTTCTATGGTATCTCATTGTTTTGTAGCTACCCACAAGAAGACGAGTCTCGAGATTGTATATCGTATACATACTTGAATAATAAATATACTTTGAACTTTTGCACTAGAACTGCTGACTTGATGTGCCAGAGATCGGGATGCAATTCTTTACTTGAGGGTTTCCAGTGTCTGTTCCTGTTTCCCCCAATTCCTGAAAACATGTATTTAGGCGGGTTAGTTGGCCACAGTAAATTGTCTCTAACTTGTAGTTGATTTGTAGAATCTTGGCGTGGGAAAGGGGTTGTAAAGAGAATGTGGGAAATATAGAATATAATTGATATAGGGATGATTTCTGGTCAGTGTTAGGGCATATTCTATAGTTATGTTACATAGAAGATATTTTCACCAGCAATCAGTCTTCAGACCTGAATGTGGATTATAGATTGAGTATAAAATGCACCCAGAACAATTGCGTTCTTGGATCTGCAGACTGGGGTCAACTGCAAGCAAAGAAACACTTCATTTCACCTGAGATGTCTGCATATGCACGAATGCATCCCAGAGTCAGTGGAGATTAACATTCATTTAGGTGTCTGGAGTGTTGATGTGAAGATGGAGGTGTCTGAAAACTATATGTAATTCTAAGGAAGCATTGTGGATATATTGTAACTATAGAATTGTCCCAATGTTACCTTCGATTTTTACCATTCAAATTGTCATGTAATATTGGGTCTTCCAAGAGTATCTCCAGAATGATGCCAGCTGCTTGTTTTGCTGCATAAATGCTTCTACATCCACCAGCTTCAGAGTCTCTCCGGTGACTTTGTTCATGGTCACAAGAGTCCACATGGACTCAGTAGTCTGCAGGGCCTGATTCCATGCTGAAGGTCTCCATGCTTCTGCTTTTCTCATTCCAGTGGCTTAGCCAAAATCAAACTGTAAGTTGACACCAAGAGATTGACAAAACCTAAGTTTATATGTTTTGCTAAGTTAACTCTGTGTGAGAGTGGCTCACCACTAGCAGCAGGTTGGGCTCCAACTTTTCAGAGGAGTTCCAAATTTCCACCACTGTATGTGAAGAGCTGTGTTCTAGTTTCTCACCGTGAATAGATCATGTCTAGTTTTAGGATTATTGTTTACCAATATAAACTGTAACGACCTGAAGCTTTAAATTTGTTTCTCTTTTCACAAATACTACTTGACCTCCAGAGTAAATAAAAACAACATTTCTGCTTTTATTTCAGCTGTTTATTTATTTTTTTATTTACTGTTTAGATGGATTTCCTGACCAGTTAAAATCATTTTATCTACTCTAATAAATCCATCTGACAGTTAGGTTCTCAATTTGATCAGCCCACAGTCTTCCATACTGAAGACAACGTTACAAGCATATGTAACAAGTCTTTTAACCTTCAATTATTTCAGTGAGTCAGCACTGCAACCCTCAGACTCCCCTTCTAGAAGTGCATTGTCGTGCAGTGAATACATTACTCTTTACTGTCAAAGGTGACATCTTTCATCTGCAGAGTTAACCTAGCTTGCCCTGCCAAGCAAGCTCCCCTTGCCCTGATACAAGGAATTCCATGGCACCATTTCAGATAAAAACAAGTGAGTTCTCCTAATATTTCTTCCTCAACCAACAACAGTAAAACCAATTACTATGCACTTTGTAGAAATTTACTGAGTTTAGATTGACTGATTTGGTCCCTATATGTGAATTTTACTTCAAAAACATCTGATCAGCTACGGCAAAGACATTATGAAGTTCTGAAAGATCCTGTTACCTGGTAGAATACCTAGTGCCATTTCTGCAGGGTGATCCGTTATAGTGCTTCGGATCTTCTGATCTGGTATTGGTAATAGTTTATTATGGTGACACGTACTGAGATACAGTGAAAATCTGTAGTTTACATCCATCCAAATATATCATGCCTTGGATAAGTGCACTGGGATAGCAAAGAGAAAACCAGAATGCAGAACATAGCATTGCAATACGGAGAAAGTACAAGTAGATAAATAAAGTGCAAGGGTCAAGATTGTGAGATCAAAAGTTTGAGTGTTTGTAACTTTAAGGGATGTACCTTTAATGCTTCCATAAAGATCTCGGCTTGGGTTGTGCGATGTTGTGCCGAGAATGTGGCACAAATCCCTGCCCTCGCTACAGCTGTGTGCTGATGTGCAAGGAACAAGGCATGGTTACCTCTCTTCCACTTACAATCCCACAGTAATGAAGTGACCATTGTTTTGTGAGGAAGAGCTGGTGTTGGGGGCGGGTGGGGGTGGGGGGGTACGTGGGCAGCGTAGGCTGTGCAGCCATTCAGTGCTGTGATGTCATGTTCAGGGCTGCACAACATGGTGGGGTGGGGTGGCATTGTTAATTTACAGAACCCTGTACAAGGGAAGCGCCTCATCTCCCTGCCCAACACCAACCCTCACAAGCACCCTCTCAACACTGAGCCGTAGAGCAGGTTATTGTACTGGATTCCCAACACAGCAGCACTGTCAGTCACACATTGCTCTACATTTCATGTTATAATAACCACTTCAAGGCAGGTACTGCTGATCCTGAATGTTACCAAGGTATATAAGTGTGGTGAACTATGTGTGCCTGTCTGGATACGCCCCCTGCTGACTGCTCCTGTGGCTCCTCCCACAGACCCCTGTATAAAGGAGATCAAGGCCTGAGCCCGGCCGCTCAGTCTCCAGGATGTAGTATGGTGGTCAACCACTGCTTGTTACTTCTTCCAGTCAATAAAAGCCGATATCTCGCCTTACGTCTCAGTGAGTTATTGATGGTGCATCAATAAGTGCTTGAGAGGATGTTGGCTTTCAGACTTTATCTCATCTGCTCTAAACTGAATGCTTCATTAAAGCATTGAAAATGTATTTTTTGTTGTTGCTTAGCAGAAGGGAATTTGTTTAAACACCAGAAAGTGCAGGGGCTTCCTTGGAAACCTTTTACTTAAATGTGGTCAAAACACTTTATGTTATTGTTCTTCTGAACATGGATAAAAGCAAATAGGGAAACAATATTAGCATTGATAACTGACTCTCAGTAGTTTTCCACTTATACCAGATCTGTCAATGTAATGGTTGCATTCAGTGTCCCCATTTGCATCCATCATGATTGTGACCATGAATGTTAACTACATCAACATCACCTAAATGCACAATAGTAAGTTCCATATGACTAAACACCTACGTGGTACCTCATACTGTATATCTCATGACTAAGTATGATATCAGACAGCTTGTCCAATGTCCAGCATTATCTGATTCAACTTTTCTCTAAAGATAAGAGAGTCTAAAGCCATTATTCTCAGTCACTGCCACCAATTCCATTTTCCTGACTAAACCAGACTGTTCGCTTCCAATTAGATTTAAACTTCTGACATGTACCCTGCCCATTATTAACTCTCCTAACTTCCATATCTCCTTTCTTCTACTCATCTCTGTCCAAAACCTTAAACCATTATTTTGTTGCCTTCAGATTTGACTATCTTAATGCCACTTGATTTACCATCCTCTATAAATTTCCTGTACAAAATTGTATTGCTGATTCCTAGCTCATTCTCACTAATCTATAGTAATTTAATCTGGAAAGAATTCAGTATTAAAATTCTCATCCTGTGACCCAAATCCTTTGTCTAATTGAGCTATAAGAGAAGATTCCACAGATAGACTCTATTTCTGGCCTTGTAGATCTCCTTCCTTCCCTTCACTGTTGCTGACCACCCCACTAGATACCTAAGCCCTCGACTCTGGAAATTCATCTGTTTAGGGGTGTCACAGTGGTGCAGTCAGTAAAACTATTCCTCACAGCTCCAGCAGTCTGGGTTACATCCCGGATCCCGAACTACAGTGCTGTCTCTGTTGAGTTTGCGCAGCCTCCCAGTGACTGTAGGGGTTTCCTTCGAGTGTTCTGAGTCCCTCCCTCATCAGCTGGTTAATTGATCATTGTAAATTGCATTTAATATGTAGATTCTGATCAGGAGTTGAGAGGAATGCAAGGTTAATAAAATGAATATGATCATAAAATGCATTTTAAGCTGGCTGACATGGACTCAGTGGACTGAGTGGCCTGCTTCCATGCTGGTTCTCTTGACTCTCAACTTCTTTATGATTTTGCTCAAAACCCCATTCCTTTGACCAAGCTTTCAATTAACTTCCCTAATGCATCTTCTAGTCTTCATTTCCATCTGACTGCATTCCTGTGAAGCACCTTGACCATGCCATGTATGTCCTTATAACAAAGAAGGAGGCATTTGGTCCAACCACTCTGTGCTGGCTCTCAGGGAAGTTCCAATACCCCACCACAGAATGTTTTACCCTGATAAAAGCAAGACTTATGTTGTTCAATGGATGTCAAAGGATCACATGTTACCACCTGTTCCCTACTAAACCTGCTTTTCAGGTATCACTCCCAAAGTGAATGTGAGCATAGAGAGCCTTACCGATCCTTCCAGATGACTATTCTTCTGCCTAGCATGGCCATGACATGATGCCTTGAGTCAGGAACATGAATTCAGGTGCAAGAGATTTGTGACGACAATAAACCAATTTCAGCTTCAGTCTTACTCTAGGATATGGTGAAGAGGCTGCATAGCCTCTTTACTAATTTTAAAATAGAATTGAGTAACAAAAGTAAGGCTAAGGCTTATCAGCTCAGCTATAAACAAGTTATGGAATACAAATATTTTTATTCTTTAAGATCTTGATACAATTTAAGAAAATAGGCATAGTGAGCATGGCACTGAGCTCAAGCAAATTTAAATACTGAATGGGTGATGGAGTCCCAGCAAGTAAAAAACTGATGGAAAACAGAAGCTTGGTGAATATCCTACAGTGCAGGAAACAGAGCCACGGTGAGGTTAGAAGGATTCCTTTTGCTTGTATTTAGCAACTACGTATGAAGCCAACAGAATGACCCTGTAATTCAATATTCACACCTGGCTGTGTTCCCCAGTCTCAACAGGCACTGCATCCTGTTCTAGACCAACTGACAAATCTTCCAAGCATTGCCTTCATATTCATCTTCCCTTGCTGGTCAATAGATTTGTTTCCGAATCTTGCAATTACTTTGGCTTGATTGCACTTTTTTCGAGATTATGTGACCTTAGTTGACAAATGATTCCATTGTACCTGCAAAGAAATGCATCATGTCTTTATTCAGACCTGTGTGTGAATCAGTTCATTCATTTATACATTCATACAGGGGCCGCAGCTTTTGGGCTTTGTGTGCAGTTCTATTTGCTCTGCTGTGACAGTCCTACCGACTTTTAAGAACCTACGTTTTCCTTTCTTTTGTCTTTGTGGTTTCCTCAATGGGTACTTTGACAAAGAATCTGCCATGGTGCTTTATTTGAATGCTCTGTTTTCAATTTCCTGTCTCTAATGATGACATCACCCAACTAAAGAGCTAAATAATCACTTCCTTGGCATGATGACTTCTTTGCTTCATTTTAAGTCTTACAAAGATGTCGACAAAGTCTAATGCACACCTCCTCAAATACTTGAAGTCTTTCCTTCTCTGTAGTGTTTTCAGTTAGGATGCTGTCTGGATAGTAGAACCACACAAAGCCCTTATATAGTCACTTGGAGTATTTTTGTGAATGATTTAGAGCCATGTGGTAGCATGGCATATGATGCAACCCTTGTTATCTGTCGTCAAATAGTGTTGCCTTTCTCTATCTACATTAAGTTGACCCTAGATGTGGAACAAGTCAAATTTAATTAAGATCTTTTCCCCAACTGTTCAGTGTACAAATATGGAGACATGATCAGAAGCTATTATTCATAATCCAGCTGTTTATAAACCATCTTTTCATAACCTCCACAGAGCAAGATGTCTTTATTTGCCCAGGTTCCACCAGAGAGAGCATTGCCCAGGTTCTATCAGAGAGAGCATTGCCCAGGTTCCACCAGAGAGAGCATTGCCCAGGTTCCACCAGAGAGAGCATTGCCCAGCTTCTACCAGAGAGAGCATTGCCCAGGTTCTACCAGAGAGAGCATTGCCCAGGTTCTATCAGAGAGAGCATTGCCCAGCTTCTACCAGAGAGAGCATTGCCCAGGTTCTATCAGAGAGAGCATTGCCCAGCTTCTACCAGAGAGAGCATTGCCCAGGTTCCACCAGAGAGAGCATTGCCCAGGTTCCACCAGAGAGAGCATTGCCCAGGTTCCACCAGAGAGAGCATTGCCCAGCTTCTACCAGAGAGAGCATTGCCCAGGTTCCACCAGAAAGAGCATTGCCCAGCTTCTACCAGAGAGAGCATTGCCCAGGTTCCACCAGAGAGAGCATTGCCCAGCTTCTACCAGAGAGAGCATTGCCCAGGTTCCACCAGAAAGAGCATTGCCCAGCTTCTACCAGAGAGAGCATTGCCCAGGTTCCACCAGAGAGAGCATTGCCCAGCTTCTACCAGAGAGAGCATTGCCCAGGTTCCACCAGAAAGAGCATTGCCCAGCTTCTACCAGAGAGAGCATTGCCCAGGTTCCACCAGAGAGAGCTTTGCCCAGCTTCTACCAGAGAGAGCATTGCCCAGCTTCTACCAGAGAGAGCATTGCCCAGGTTCCACCAGAGAGAGCATTGCCCAGCTTCTACCAGAGAGAGCATTGCCCAGGTTCCACCAGAAAGAGCATTGCCCAGCTTCTACCAGAGAGAGCATTGCCCAGGTTCCACCAGAGAGAGCATTGCCCAGGTTCCACCAGAGAGAGCGTTGTCCAGGTTCCACCAGAGAGAGCATTGCCCAATCTTTTTTTGACACTTTTACCAGCTGATATTGCTTCTTTCCAACTTGATCTATTAGTTGATAGCTTTCTTATCTAGGTGCACAATAGATTGGTCTCACATTGGTTTGGTGCCTATGTGTGAAACAGTAAATGTATCTTCGTATTGATCCAGAACTTTCTTTAAGTCTGGTCATCAGGTATTCAGCTGAATATGCTTCAATCTATTCTTAATCCTTTCAGCATATCTCCCCTAGTAGAATTGCTTTGTTTACATAATCAGCCATTATAACTGCTACCTTTCCTTTTGAGCATCATTAAATCTTGCACCTTCTATCTGTTCTAATATTCAAAAAATTCATTAAATTTTGTCTTCATTGTTAATGTTCCATTGCTAATATGTTGGTTGTCCATCAATTTCAATAATGATGATTATGTTTGTGTTGCTCATCTGATGTGTGCTTGGAGGTGATTGTAGGGACCAATTCTTTAGCAGCATAGGCATTCATGGTGGAGACAAGGGAACTGCCCTGATTACTTAGGCATGGCTATGCTGCTGCTTTCCTCTTCTGTTGGGCAGTCTCCAGGTCTGCGTGACACCAGTCTTCTAATCTGCGTGACACCAATCTCTGAGTAAGTTGAACCAAGGAACATCAACCAGTTCTGCCTCCAGTCCTATGATCCAGATAGCAAGCCCACTATAAGCACTGCTGGCTTTCACACAGTCTTTACACCTCCTATGAGGTCTACCAAAGTTTCTGCTTCACCATGATAACTGGCCATAGAGCAACTACTTAGGGAGTCTGGAGTCCTTCATGTGTATAAAATGTTCAGTTCAATGAAGTTGTGTTTTCAGGATCATGGCTTCAATACTGTTAGTCTTTGCCCTGTTGAGGACTTTCAGGTTTGTGATATGATTATGCTCATAATGGATCTCAGGCTGAGCATGTGGAAGTACTCCAACAGTTTTGAGTTGCTAATGGTGCCTCAAGTTGTAGGTCTGCCATCCCTTGAGGTAACAAATGGCAATTATACAACTAATCATTTCAATCCCTTGATTATCAATCTTTCATTTTGAAATCTTTATTGTATTTGTTCCTATTTAAAGCACACTCTTTACATTCTCACCATTATCAATGTTCTATAAACTGCCCATCTATGAACCTCCCTTTCAAAATTAAGGCACAACTTGATGACCATTACTTTGGCTTACAACACTCTGGTTAGGCACATAGGCAGATGATGTATGTAATTTTTACCTTCTACAAACATCTTTGCAGTAGGGAGAATGCTGTCCGGCTCAGCTACACTTCCAGCACCAGTTCCAAAGCCTAGCAGTTAACAGCTCTACAATATACAGGCAGTGGCCACTTCCTTATGTACAGGAGGGAAACTCATTGTGGTCTTCCACTGCTGTAGTTCATCCTCTTCAAGATTTGATGTGTTGTGTGCTCTGAGATGCTCTTCTACACACCACTGTTGTAATGCATGGTTATTTGAGTTACTGTCACCTTCCTATCAGCTTAAACCAGTTTGGTCTTTCTTCTCTGACCTCTCTTGTTAACAAGGCATTTTCACCCACAGAACTGCCATTCACTTGATTTTTTTTTTTTTGTTTTTTGTACTGTTCTCCGTAAGCTCTAGAGAATGTTGTGTATGAAAGTCGTAGGAGATCAGTTGTTTCTGAGATACTTAAACCACCCTGTCTGGCACCAACAATCATTCCACGATTAAAGTCACTTAGATCACATTCCTTCCCCATTCTGATGTTTGGTCTGAACAACAACTAAACCCTTTAACCAGATCTGCATGTTTTTATGCATTGAGTTGCTGCCTCATGAATGGCTAATTAGTTACTTGCATTCATGTGTAGGTGCACAGGTTTACCCAATAAAGTGGCCACTGAGAATATGTCCTACTCCTTTTTAAATGTGGTAGGGGTTTCTGTTTCTATTACCCATTCCAGACCCCATCAAACCTTCTGATGAAAGGAAGTCCTATCTTCTCTTTATTACTTCAACCAATTAGTTTAAATTTATGTTCCATGCTTTTTAACCTTTCTATTTATTCTATCTAGTTATGTTACTCATTTAAGTCTCTTTTCTGTCTCCCTTATTCCAAAGCAAACAACCCTAGCATATCAAATCTTTTGTCAAACATGCAAATTTCCATTCCTGGCCACACCCTCATTTCTTGCCAAAACAATATTTCATCCCAGTTTTGTCATTTCTTTACATACAGAGTTGTGAAATCCATTTATAATTCCACTCCTTGTGCACTTATTCTGTTACGCCTGTGCCCCAACTCTGAGGGGCCGAAGAGTACAAAGTAGCCCCCTCCTTTTTGAGAATCGCAAGATCGCCATTAATTCACGTTAGGAGACCCAGGAAATGAGAGAAAGACACACAGAATCCACAAGGGCTTTGGAATGTCCTGGCCCCTCAGTGATACCAAGCCACGGGAAACGGCCATTGTCTCTTGGAGACGGAATTGTGTATTGAGTACTGTACTATTTATTTGAAACCCTCAGGGAATGACCAAAGTGGGATGGGTTGAGGGATGGCACCATCCCAACCTGATTGACATCTGAGACCCTGTGAGTAAGGATAAAAGATGGTCTGGGGAACAACCCCTTTAGACGCACCAGGAGAAACGCTAGAAATCCCGTGACAGCGTTTACTAGCGACAGCCGGTGGGGGCTCGTGTGTGTCCTTTCCCGCTGCCTGGGATTGGCGGGACTGACCACGGAAGACGGCTCAGCTAAAAGGAAAAGGACACCAACAACATTTCGAAGGATCGACATCATAAAAAGGAAAAACTCTGGCAAGTTCCAAAATCTCTCTCTCTTGACTCCAACCAAAGGCTGCAGCCTGAATGAACTAAAGTGACTTTCATATTTCCATCGGACAATACATTATCCCCTAGACAATGATAGAGCTATTTCTTATTGATTATTATTATACCCGCGCTTTTATATTTAGTATTGACAACATATATCATCTGTATGTTTGCATTGATATTATTTTTGTGTATTTTTATCAATAAATACTGTTAAAAATAGTACCATCAGACTTCAGTGGACCTCTCTGCCTTTGCTGGTAAGTGACCCAGTAACGGGGTACGTAACAATTCCATCCAACATTTTACACTCTTTCTCTTCATATTAGCATTGTCTCGGAGAAATGTGATATACAATAAGCACCTTATCCAAATCTGAATGGACTGCATTCTTCCCTCCTTCTTCTTGTTCTGTACATATTTGAACCATCTTTAGTGACTGTAGAGCAAGAAAAACTAAGTTAACATTACAGATGGATAAACTTAGAATGGAGCTTGCACAGTTTGGTACTAATAGAAAAAAATAATTACTTGAAATAGTTGAATACGATATCAAATTGAGGGGTTCTCTCTCAAGATCAGTTGGAAGTACAGGCAACAGATAGGCCAGATAGAGAGTGAGATAAAGAGAACTAGTGACAGGCAGCTGGAAGTTCAATAACACCCTGCTGTGCAAAACATACATAGAGCCTTCACATTGTGGAACACTACAGCACAGAAACAGGTTCTCTAGCCTTTCTAGTCCATGCCAAACTATAATTCCGTATCATCCCATCGACTTGTACCTGGACCATAACCCTCCATATCCCTCCCATCCAAGCACTTATGCAAATGTTTCTTCAATTTTGAAATTGATACCCCATCCACCACTTCCGCTGGCTACTTGTCCGACACTCTCCCACCCTATGAATGAATGGTTCCTTGAAAACTAGAGGTCATGTGTTAAGGATGAAAGATGATATGCTTAAACTATTGTACACCTCATCATTTCGCAGATCATTATCAAATCTGCTCTCATTCTCCTACACTCCAGGAAATAAAGTCTTAACCTATTCAACCTTTCCCTAGAACTCAGGTCCTGAAGTCCCAGCAACATCCATGTAAATTTTCTCTGCACTTATTTCATTTGATTTTTGCATCCTATTTGCCTTTGATTTTTTTTCCAGTATAGAGTGCCAATGCAATATTGTAAATTGGAAGAAGTACCAGTGAATTGACACCTCACATGAATGGACAGTTGTGTCCCTGAGTGATGGGATGGATGGCATCCGTTAGTCTCGTGAGACCATGGATCTGCATCTGGAAGGTCTTGCTTCAGTCTCCTCTCCAGGACGCAGGCCTGGGCAAGGTTGTACGGAAGACTGACAGTTGCCCATGCAGCAAGTCTCCCTTCTCCATGCCACCAATGTTGTCCAAGGGAAGGGCAAGGGCCGATACAGCTTGGTACCAGTGACATCGCAGGAGTTGCCAGATCAAGGTTGAAGACAACGTCGGACTGCCTTAGGGACTCCAGCTCCGGATTTGTCCTCAGGGTTTACTCCCAAAGCCTTTCCCATGAGTGGGTATGGCCGCAAGGCAGCGGAGGTTTGATATCAGAGTTTTCCCTCTCTTAGATGGACTGCCTTCCCAGGCTGACGAGCTCCATCTACCTGAAGCACTGGTTTTAAGGCGCCAGGACCCGTCTTTGCCCCTTCTCCTGTCAGTATAAACAGTTCCACCGGGCTTAGAGGCTAAGCCACATGAGAAGGCCAGGAGCTGGACTTGGTTGTCAGAGGCTATTTAAGGTGCATGCCATAAGGAGCACAGTTATGTAGTAGGAGCTTGTCCCCACTACCACTCCTCGACTTGACAACCTTGGAAGCGAATGGACACAGCAGTCCATTCATGTGAATGATGGGAAGGGAAGAAGTAAATGAACAGGTGGTGCATACTTTTCAGACACGTGGGAAAGTACCCCAGGAAGGGGAGTGGTTGGTGAAGAACAGACCAGGAAGCCATGAAAGCATCAGGACTTCTGAAATGCTAAGAAGGTTGGGAAGGAGAAGGTGTTTACTGGTAGTATCTTGTTGAAGGCAATGGAAACTTTGAAGGATGATCCATTGGATGTGGAGGCTGGTGAAAACCAACAGAGCTCTATCATTGCTCAGATTAGGGAGAGAACTGAGGTGTGGTAACATGCAAATAAAGAGGAAATCGTGGTAAAGAGAAAATGGAAGCAGAGGCACAGTGTAGAAAGTCTCATGATCGGAGCAGATAGAAAATAAAACAGAGTCAATAAATTCCCCTGAAATGGCAACAGAGTGATACAGAAAGAGAAGATAAGAGCCAGTGTAATGGGATACTTGAATTCAGAAAGAGTGCAGGAAGCAGCATAAATAGGTTCATTAATGTTTGGGAAAAATAAATTGAGGGAGGGTTCCAGAGCAGGACTGAAAGAAGAACTGCTTTATTTATCTCACAAAGAGATCAGCATAGCTGGCCCATGAAGGCTCCAGAGCTTTATCATTGATCAAAAAAAAGTACTGGAGTTGAACAAGAGGTTGTTCATAGGACAAGATCAGAAGGAGCATGTGCAAGGGAAACTGGCTGGTTTCCATGTAAGGATGTTGTGGAGAGCCCTCGGATCATCACGATGCAGGATGAAGATATAGAGGGATTGTACCTCCCTGGTGACATAGAGCTGTTTGCTGACAGAAACTGGAACCTGTCAGAAACGTAATTATAAGTATTAAATTTTGCAGGATTCATTGAATGAATTGTAAAACAAAACTATCTATGTGCATTGTTTTCTGTTTCCTATTTGATCAAAATTTTCTTTTCTTTTATGAATGAAATATTGCCAGGGATGATGGTGAAAGCAGACACAATGGAGGTGTTTAAGAGCCATTTAAATAGAGTCATGAACATGAGATGAATTAAGGCATATGGATCATGTGGAGGCAGAAGAAATCTTGTTTAATTTAGCATTGTAGTGGCACAGACATTGTGAGTCAAAGGATCTGTTCCTATGCTATTCTGTTCTATGGAAGATTCCATGATGTGGCATTCAAATTGATTCAATTCTACTGTTACAGGTTCTAAAAATACTGAATCCAAACTACGTACCTTACTAAGAATGAAAACTTTGTTTTCTAACAGGAACACTTCCTTTCAGTAGAAGTGATCGGTGATAGATAAAATGTTTATTATTGTTGTGTATACCATGATAAAGTATTTGCATGTTTGCATGCTATAAACATGGAAGATTCCACGAACAAGTACATTGAGTACATTTTAATATAAAATGAAAAACAAAAACGCTGTGTAAAATATAACGTTTCAGTTACAGGAAAAGTGTCGTGCTGGTAGACAAAAAAAGTTTAAGGGTCTTGACAAAGGAGAATGGCCTGGAGTCCACGTTCTCAGGCTATGGAAGGGTGGGGGGGGGGGAGAAGAGAGAATAACTAGGGTGGGAGAGGTCTTTGATTATTGTGGCTGCTTTCCCCAGGTATCAGAAGGTGTAGACAGGGTCAACAGGGAAGGTCCTGGTTTTTATGATAGACAAGGCAGAGCTCACAATGTTTTGCAATTTCTTGCAGTCATGGGAAGAGCAGTTAACAGAGGAAGCTATGATGCGTCCAAATAGGATACTATTTACGGTGCATCTATAAAAATTGCTGATGGTCTCTGGGGATATGCTAAAGTTCGTTAGCCCTCTGCGGGACAGTATCTTCTTCTTCTTCAGTTGTCCATCAGAATCCGATGACACCGTCCACTCCTCTAACGGTGAGATCTTTGATGACTATACAGTCCTATCCTGGACCCATAAGTTCTATTGCAGGTGGGACATGTATATGTGGCAGTGATGGCAACCATGGCTGCATTTTTCCTGGCTCTTTCCTGCTGCCTTTTGGTTGTTCTTTCCATTTCCAGAATACGAACCCTGTCCCTACACAACTGTCGCCAAGTGATACGGTCAGCAGCAACATCCTCCAGGTCCAGGGACAGTATGGTAGTGTAGTGATTAGCACAACACTTTACAATACAAGTGACCTGGGTTGAATCTGAGGAGGTAGAGGTACTGGTCTAAGTCATTGTTTAGGCCATGTTCAATTATATTCTTTATTTGAATTTAAATCTTGAAACAAGTAGTTTATGCATTTTATCCTGATTACCTCTAAATCTCTTCTAATCCTAATGAAGTGATAATAATGCGTGAAAGGAGAATAATTCTTATGAAAAAATAACATGCAAAACAAATTATGAGTAAATTATTTAAAGTGTAGCTTTGATATGTAGATGACAAAACGTTTCTATGGAGACTGCTTTGAAGGACAAAGATTTCTTTTTAAAAAATTGTCATTGCAAAGCATTCACTGAAGGCAACACATCTTATTTAATTTCCACAAAAGCTTCAAAATTCCCCACTGCCAACCCAGCAGTCTTTGATTTTGCTTTCATACACAAGATTATTGATTGATATCACCATGTTTGGAAATGTAAATGAAGGCCATTTCTCAGTGCCCATTGTCAACATACTACTACTTCAAACTCTTTCCTCTCTACTAACTCCTTTCACTGTCCTTTTTAGAGTCAGAGAGAAATACAGCACAAAAACAAGGCCTAGTCCATGTCAATTTGGTTTTCTGCCTAGTCTCATCTACCTGCACATATACCATAGCCTTCCATAACCCTCTCATCCATGTACCTGACCAATCCTCTCTTCAATGTTACTATTGAACCCACATCTACCACTTCTGCTGGCAGCTCTTTCCACACCTACACCACTCACTGAGTGAAGAAGTTTCCCCTCAGATTCCTCGTAAAGATTTCATCTTTCACCCTAACCTTTGCCCTCTAGTTCCAGTCTCAACTGAGGGGAAAAGGCTTGCATGCATTCGTCCAATCTATACCACTCATAATTTTATATGCCTCTGTAAGACCCCCCCCCCCCCCCCCATTCTCCTGTGCTCTGGGAAATAGAGTCCTAACCTGTTTAACCTTTCCCTGTAACTCAGATTCTCAAGTCTCAGCAACATCCTTGTAAGTTTTCTCTGAACTCTTTGACGCTTGTGTCTTTTCTATTGGCAGGTTACCAGAACTGCACACAATATTCCAAATTTGGCCTCACCAGTGTCTGATGCATCTTTTATGTAACATCCCAACTCATGTACTCAGTGCCTTGATTTATGAAGGCCAATATGACAAAAGATCCCTTCACAATCATTTTCAATAACCCTACCTCTTGATGTGTTCCCTCATTTTCTGGAGTCTAACAACAGATTATTGGCTCCAAAGAAAGTTACTCAGATTTTAAGCATCCCTTTAATAGCTTGAGGAGAACCCAATGTGTTTTTAGAACCAATTATATCATTTAGAAATACAATCAACATTGCAATTAAGCAAACGATGACATCTTAAAGCTCAGCAATGTACCACAAATAACAACAGAGAGACTACTTCAGTAATAGTCACAAGTATTTCCTCTCCAAGCAATACCTACATATGTATTCAAGGATGTCTCAAGGGACATTGTCTGACCAGGCTGAATAATTCTTTGTAAATGAGCTTAAATTTATATCTTGCCACCACATCGTTTAGATTGATGTATCCCTTATTTTGCTGAGATTTGTTGTGATTTAGTCTTCCAAAATCAACAAAGATTGTGGGAGTTTTTGCACAATTTAAGAGCAAGATAGCTGCTGCATTTTTTATCTGATTTATTAGATACAAAAGATCGCTTTCAGGTATTAGAAAAGGACTGGAGTATAAGAATAACGCTATCTTCCTCCAATCATATAGGCCATGCTGAAATATCACATCCTCAAAAAATTCAGTCAGGCTCACAAGGCAGGACCTGCCTTTGACAAAGCCATGTTGACTAATCCTAATCATGTTCTGCCTCTCCAAATGTTCATAAATCCTGCCTCTCAGGATTTTCTCCATCAGCTTACCAACAACTGAAGTAAGACTCACTGGTCTATAATTTCCTTGGCTATCTCTACCCACTTTCTTGAATAAGGGAACAACATCTGCAACCCTCCAATCCTCCAGAACCTCTCCTGTCCCCATTGGTAATGCAAAGGTCATCACTGGAGGCTCAGCAATCTCCTGCCTTGCCTCCCACAGTAGCCTGGGGTACATCTCGTCCAGTCCCAGTGACTTATCCAACTTGATGCTTTCCAAAAGCTCCAGCAAATCCTCTTTCTAAATATCTACATGCTCAAGCTTTACAGTCATCCCTACAATGCCCAAGATCCTTTTCCATAGCGAATACTGAAGCAAAGTATTCATTAAGTACCTCTGCTATCTCCACTGTCACACTTGATTGGTCCTATTCTCTCATGTCTTATCCTCGTGCTCTTCACATACTTGTAAAATGCCTTGGGGTTTTCCATAATCCTGCCCGCTAAAGTCTTCTCATGCCCCTTTCTGGCCCTCCTAATTTCATTCTTAAGCTCCTTCCTGCTAGCCTTATAATATTCTAGATCTTCATCATTACCTAGTTTTTTGAACCTTTTGTAAGCTTTTCTTTTCTTCTTGACTAGATTTTCAATAGCCTTTGAACACCATGGTTCCTGTAGCCTACCATCCTTTCCCTGTCTCATTGGAACAGATTACTTGGGCCATGACAGAGATCTTTGTGTACTCTTTAGCCAGAGTACTAGAGGATTGCCAAAGTTGTTCCCTTGTTTGAGAAGAACAATTGGGACAAATAAGAACTTCTAGGCTGGTGAAGCATTCATTGGCAGTACATAAATTAATGGAGAGTATTCTTAGGGACAGGATTTACAGAAATGTGAAAAATTGTGGTTTTATTAGAGATGGTCAGTGAGCTTTTATGTGTGGGAGGTCATCTTTGACAAATTTCGTTGAGTTTCTTTCCGGTCATAGTCATATGAGTTTCTTTCAGGTCAGGTCATACTGCATGAAAACAGGCCTGTTGAGCCAACTCATCAATTTTGAGTGTACTGTCAGAAAGCTAGTCCCATTTACCTGTATTTGGCCTATAACCCTCTAAACATCTCCTACCCATGTACTTACCTGGATGGCTTTCAAATGTTGCTAATCTGCCCACTTCACCCACAATTTCTGGCAGCTCATTCCAAATGCGCACCACCCTTTACATGAGAAGTTATCCGTGTTGTCCTCCGTGGTACAGGACAGCTTTGATGACGTCAACCGGAATGTCTTCCGTGGTGAGGATGTCTCCGAGTTCACAGAAGGGATCACGAGTTTCATCCGGAAGTGCATCGAGAATGTTGTCCCCAGTAATTAGTCAGAGTCTATCCAAACCAGAAACCCTGGATCAACAGTTCCGTGCGAGCAACACTTACTGTGCGACACAGAGCTTCTGCTGCTGGAGACCAACAGCAACTCAAGAAGTGTAGCTACGACCTGCACAAAGTCATCAAGGTAGTGAAACAACAATACAGGGACAAAATCCAGACACAACTCTCTGCCAACAACACACGCAGCTTGTGGCAAGGTCTGCACACCATCTTAGACTTTAAAGCTAAATGCAGTGGAGTTTCTAACATCACTGCATCTCTCCCAGATGAGCTAAATCTTTTTTATGCTCAACTGGATGTTGCCAACTCTGAGGAGAGCCCCGAAGAGACTCACACCTTGGTTATCTCTGAGGCTGAAGTACGCAGGCATTTCCAACGTGTAGACAGTCACAAGGCTGCCAGACCAAATAGCAACCCAGGGCGGGTACTCAGGATGTGCGCAGTACAACTGGCAGGTGTGTTTACAGACATTTTTAATCTCTCCCAAGGTAACATGTCTAAACAACTGGCGTCCTGTTGCACTCACCTCAATAATAAGCAAATGCTTTGAGAGGCTGGTCAGGGACTACACCTACAGCAAGCTACCACCCACACTGGACCCCTACAATTCACCCACCGACAAAACTATCGACAGGTGACACAACAGTCACTTCTCTACATTCTGTCCTTACACATCAGGAGAAGAGAGATGCTTTATGTGAGAAAGCTGTTCTTGGACTACGGTTCAGCATTCAACACCATAATTCCCTCCAGGCTTAACAAGAAGCTCAGAGACCTCAGCCTTCACCCTGACTTGTGCAACTGGATTCTGGATATCCTGTCAGATCACCAGCAAGTGGTAAGAGAGGGCCCCCTCACCTCTGCCCCTCTGACCCTCAACACAGGAGCCCCTCAGGGCTGTAGCCTAAGCCCCCTCCTTTACTCTCTGTATACCCATGACTGTGTTGCCACCCATAGCTCCAATCTGCTAATTAAATTTGCTGACGACACTACACTGATTGGCCTCATCTCAAATAATAACAAGGCACCTTACAAAGAAGTCACCACCCTTACACAGTGGAATCAAGAAAACAACCTCTCCCTCAACGTTGCAAAAACAGAGGAGCTGGTTGTGGATTACAGGAGAAATGGAGACAGGCTCACCCCTATTGACATCAATAGATATGGGGTTGAGAGGGGAAACAGCTTTAAGTTCCTCGGCATAAATATCACCAAGGATCTCATGTGATCTGTACATACCGGCTGTGTGGTGAAAAAGGCATAACAGTGCCTCTTTCACCTCAGACGGTTGAAGACGTTTGGTATGGGCTCCCAAATCGTAAGAACTTTCTACAAGCGCACAATTGAAAGCATCCTGACTGGCTGCATCACTGCCTGTATGGGAATGGGAACTGTATGGGAACTGTACTTCCCTCTATCACAGGACTCTGCAGAGAGAGGTGTGAACAGCCCAGTGCATCTGTGGATATAAACTTCCCACTATTCAGAATATTTTCAGATACAGGTGTGTAAAAGGGCCCGAAGGATCATTGGAGACCCAAGTCACCCCCACCACAAACTGTTCCAGCTGCTACCATCTAGGAAACTGTGCCGCAGAATAAAAGCCAGGACCAACAAACTCTAGGACAGCTTCTTCCACCAGGCCACCAGACAGCTTAATTCATGCTGATAGAATTGTATTTCTGTGTTATATTGACTGTCCTATTTTACATACTGTTTATTATAAATTACTATAAATTGTACATTGCACATTTAGATGGAGGCATAACGTAAAGGTTTTTACTCATGTATATGAAGGATGTAAGTAATAAAGTCAATTCAATTCAATTCAACTCAATTCAGTCTCTCACTTCTCATCATAAACCTATTTATTTATTTGGAGCTGCAGCACATAACAGGCCTTTCCAGCCCAACAAGCCACATTGTTCAGCAATCCACCTATTTAATACTAGTCTAATCACAGAATAATTTACAATAACTAATTAACCAACTAATCTTTGGATGGTGGGAGGAAACCTATGCATTCACAGGGAGGACACACAAACCCCTTGCTGGAGTTGAACTCTGCAGTCCTGAATGCCCTGAGTTGTAATAGTGTCATTCTCATCACTACGCTACTGTGGCCCCCTATGCCATCTTGGTTTTAGCAAACATCTCCCCCCCCCACCCCCAACCTATACTCCTAATGAACTTATATGCTTCTATTGGGTCAGCCTTCAATCTCCTACACTTCAGGGAATAAAGACTTTGTCTATGTAACCTCTCCTTGTAGCTCAGGCACCCAAGTCCAAGTAAATCTTTTTTGATCTCTTTCTGGTTTAATAACATCTTTCTTATAATAGGGTGCCCAAAACTATACAAAATATTTCAAATGCAGCTTCACCCACATCTTCTATAACAGCAACATACTTTCCTACTTCAATGCCCTGATTGATTAAAGCTATTATACCAGACACCTTTTTCATTATCCTATCTACCTTTGATACTATTATATCAAAGAGGCATTAAGAGGGTCCAGAGAAGGTTCACAGGAATGAAAAGATTAACATATGAGGAATGTTCGATAGCTCTGGGCCTGTACTTGCTGGAGTTTAGCTGAATGTGGGAGGGGATCTCATTGAAACCTAATGAATGTTGAAAGGCCTAGATGGAATGGATGTGGAGATGTTTCCTGTTGTAGGGGAGCTTAGAACCAGATGGCACAATCTAGAAGTATGTACCTTTAGAACAGAGATGAGGAGGAATTTCTGTAGCCTGAGGGTGCTGAAGGTGTGGAATTTATTGTCACAGACAGCCAGAGGCGAAATGATTGTGTATACTTAAAGCAAAGGTTGATAGGTTCTTGATTAGTAAGAGTGTCAAACAGTTGAGAGGGATAATAAATCAGCCGTGATTGAATGGCAGAGCAAATTTGATGGGCTGAGTTTCTTGTGCTGTTAAGGGGTAGAAGTTGGCTAGATTTGAGAGTGTTAGCTGAAAGAGATTGGACAGACGTGGTTTGTTTTTGGAGCTTCAGGCACTGTGGCGGGGGGGGGGGGGGGAGGCGGGGTCTGATACAAGTATATGAAATTGAGAGGGTAGGTATTCAGAGTCTCTTTCCCAGGTGGAAATGTCAAATCTATGAGGCATTGCTTTAAGGGAAGGGGGGAAATTTTTAAAAGAAATCTGTGAGGCAAGTTTTTTTTGCTCATAATTGTCTGGAACACATTGTGAAGGGAGTTAGTGGAAGTATTTATGACATCAGCACTAAAGAGGTTTTAGAGACACAAATGACGACATTTAATAGAGGGATATAGGTCATAGGCAGGCAGGTGAGATTAATTTAACTGGTACTGTAGCCAGCAAAGATGTCCTATTCCTATGCTGTACTGTTCCATATTCTGTCCTGTGTAATATATGGATCTAGCCCAAATTGTTAGTTAATACATATTCATACAATGAAGTAATGTTATTAGTGCATTCTATTTCAATGCTTTTCTCTGGCAACAAATACTCTGGCAATGCCACTGACTTTGTTTAGTACGTGGCACTTTTTTAGAATGATTCTTCTGGTCAATAACATTACAATGTCACCATGCAGAGCTACTTGACATTGGAATTGCATTTATCAGCCAGTTGGCAATACAATATCTGAAAATGATAAGCCTATACTTTGCTTTGCTTGTTTCTCAGCAGCAGGTAAAAGGAACAGGTTCTGGCCCACCAAGATGAAAGTTAAGAACAGAGCAAACAGCTGAGAATACCCAGTAGGATTATTGATGTCTGAAGTAAGGAAAAGTACCTTTTCCCAGTGGTAATGAGCCTGCTCTGATATTTGCAGTTAACTCAGAGATCTCTGACTACCGTCCTTCCATTGTACTATGATTCACTGAAACTCGTTCAGTGATTCTATTTTTATCTCTCTCATGCGTCACTATAAGAATGAAATATGCTGAAGTGTTATGCATGTCTTTGAGTAAGATGGTACATTATGCACACAACTACAACAAAACCAGATGGAACAGGAAAACAAAGGCATTCAGAAATTGTGCACCAAGCACTCTTGATTTCTTGCCTTCCTCACATCCATCTCATGGGATAGGATAGTGCAATGTCTATTACAAGCTCATGATCCTTCTGTTATCTAGACTCGCCTCCCAAACTGATAGGATTCTATTTCCATCTCTCACAGCATATTAGTTGTGATAATGCCACCTACATTAGTGGTTCTGGCATGTTTTATATTATAAAAAGAATCTCAGGGTTGTATGTATTCCGATAATAAATTTTACTCTGAACTTTGAACTTTGTTCTCCTTATCCAGGGCTGTCAACCACATCCACACTTCTGCTCTCATTCTCTCTACACACACCCAGAACATGGATGAGGCTCCTCCTTTTTATGACTTCTGCCCCTCAGCCTCAACATCCAATGCATCATGCCCTGTAATTTCTATCACCTGGAATTTGATGCTGCTAAAAGACATAACTTTCTTTTCCTTGTCCTTTCAGCAATGCAAAGGAACTATACCCCAGATCACTCTTCAAACCCCAGCAATACACAATCGCCTTCCTGCACCTCCTTCCCTTGCAAATGCAGTAGAAAGAACATCTACCCTTTCACTTCTACCTTTCCCACCAGCCAGTTATTTGTTCCTGATAAAAACAATGTCTTTCTTGCACCTTTTCAATTTTAGCGTGCTGAATTCAGTGCTTACGATGTGCTCTCCTCAAATTAGGTGAGCTTCCAATTGCTGGTCGCTTTAATTCTCCGTCTCACTTCTGTAGTCCCCTCAAAGTCTAATGTAAGTTCAGCTAACAACATCTCGTATTCCAATTTGTCCCAAGTGCTCACAATTTAACCTTGAGTTCAATAACTTCCAATAAACAGCCTTTCCAGTTTGCTTCAGAACTAGGTATTTCTGTTGCAGGCTTATCAATCTGAAACATGAAAGCTATTACTCTTCTTATCACAGATGTTTACTGATTTGATGAGTATTGTCAATTCATTGTTTTATTTCAGTTTACAATTATGGTATTCTTTTCTTCACTCTTTTCCATCCCAGCTTCCATTCATCTCCATGGGCATATAAGTCCTCCACAGAGGTCATCTGAAATCGGCAAGACTTCACCATCCTGGCTCTTTCAGCACCATCGGCACATTTATGGTTCAGTTTTTGATTTCCACTTCTATTACAGGTACTTGGTTTATTTTCTCCAGCCCTTATCTTTAGTTGCAAATAAATTACGTTCAGTTTCTAAGTTTTCAAAAACATGATGAAAGGTCATGACTATGAAAGCTAACACTGCTACTTTCTCCTGATCTCCTGAGTATTTCCAGTCTTTTGCTTTTGTTTCTCTCTACAGCATGGTGCTTCTGATGTCTAGCACCTCAGTATTCCCTTATTCTATTCATGGGTGTATGGGGTGTTACATCCGTAGCCCCCTCCTTTGTGAGAATCGCAAGAATACTTGGGTTGGGTCAAGGGGCCCAGGAAATGAGAGAGACATGCAAAATGCCTCGTTTTCCAGGCGATGTAAAGCTACAGGACATGGCCATTGTCTCCGGAAGACCAAGTTGTGTATTGAGTACTGTACTGTTCATTGAAGCCCCTCAGGGGATGACCAGAGTGGGCTGGTTGAGGGATTGCATCATCCCAACCTGATTGACATCTGAGACCCTGGGAGTAAGGATAAAAGAGGGTCTGGGGAACAACCCCTTCAGACGCGCCAGGAGAAACGCTAGAAATCCCGTGACAGCGTTTAATAGCGACAGCCGGTGGGGGCTCGTGTGCGTCCTTCCCTTGCCTGGGATTGGCAGCCTCACCATGGAAGAACGGCTTAGCTAAAGGAGAGGCCACAAGTGAATGGCCACACCAATGAGACTCCGATGGATCGAAATCATAAAGGTTGGAAAACCCGCAGCGGTAACTGTTCCCATTCTATTCCTATCTCTCTCTCTCTCTCTCCAACAAAGTGCAACACAGCGACAACCAAAAGGCTGCAGCCTGCATGAACTGAGTGACTTTTATATTTCCATCAGACAATACATTATCCCCTAGACAAAGATAGAGCTATTTCTTATTGGTTATTATTATACCTGCGCTTTAGATTTAGTATTGACGACGTATATTATCTGTATGTTTGCATTAATCTTAATTTTGTGCCCTTTATCAATAAATACTTTTAAAAATAGTACCATCAGACTTCAACGGACCTCTCTATCTTTGCTGGTAAGTGATCAGTTACGGGATTTCATAACAGGGGAGACCAGAGAGGGGTAGCACTAGTGAAGGGGCTGGGTATGTCCATTCCAGGGCAGTTCACTCACCTTTGGTCCCCACCAGCGGCTCTCACCTGTGGCTCCAAGTGGAGGCTTGCATGCAATGGTGGCCACACCCCAGTATACCATGTCGGCAGATGGGGTAAGCCAGGTGAGAGTAGCTTGCAGGCCTTGTAACCTGGTAAGATAGAGACATGCCTGCCTTAGCGTACAAAATCAGCTCAAGCGGACTGGGTGGATGAGATCTACAGTGAGATCCATTGGCCAGGAAGGCGGTACTGTAAAACTCCATGGAGATCGAAGGGCATGACAAGGCACAGAAGACCCCATGGTCATCCACTGCATCCACTTCTGAGGTTGACAGAGTGGAACTGTCGCAGTGCAACGGCTTTTCCACTTTAAAAAGTCCCCCACACAGATTTTCTGTTATCATTGGACACAACAGACAACCACCACATTCCTGTATTCTATCATCATAATTTGCATGTATACTTAATGCTGTTCCTGGCAAGATTACCTGTATTTTCCATTGAATCAAATTTGGTATCCTGCCTTGCCAGTGATGATATGATGGGATGTATGCCAGACTAGGTTACAGATTGTATGCTATTAATAGCCCATTTGCTCTCATTGACACATCCTTGAACAGCTAGATCTATTCTGTAACTCAATAGCAGTGCCATATAACATCCTCTATACGCCACAAAAACTCGTGGGTGGTCAGTCTCACTTGTACTGATCAAATATTTAAAGCGATATTAAAGATAGTCAATTGGAAGCCTGCCTGATACAGTCCATGTGGACTTTCGCCATTCTTGGCAGGTTGCTTAGTGAAAAGAACATCCACAGGATCTTACTTTTTTTTCCCAATTGATCAGTTTCTGTAATTCTGTGGTAGAAGCCTGCCACATCCTGGTTATTTTACTTCTGAAACCGACACTGTTTTCTGAGCAGGTTGACTTTGGTGTATCATCAGCTGGGGGCTGTGAATCTAAACATTTGGCTTACTTGCCTTCAAATGATTGCAGTGTTATCAAGGAAAAGAATCCAGGATACAATTGATAGTGATAAATTAGTTTTCACAACAATGCTGTCTACAACAAAATGGCATGGATTTTCATTCATTGGCAGAAGGATTAGATGAAAGGAAACATTTTCATCCAGAGCTGAGAGGCCTACTGAAACACTCATCACTTTTGAAAAATAATTGGATATAGATTATCGCCTGTAAGTCTACAGACCAAAAGCTGGGATGGGGGGTTTAATTATTTTGGCAAGCAAGAATACAATGTGCTGAATGAGCTATGAATTTAATTATTCTTAATTTCAATAATATTCTCATGGACATCTGGAGCAGATGGAATAGTATTCATAAAAGATATTAAATTGGTTTATCCCTCACATTGGCATCTCACAATTTCCTTTCTGTACCAGCTTTTTTTGAAACCTAGGAAACACAGCAGACTGTTATTGGAATGTAAGATCAAAATGACAAATGCATGAGGTTTCTGACAGACGAATGTTACCAAGGTGTTCCACTGTTCCAATCTGACTCATTACTGACATGTAAATACGGCAATTTGGGATTGAAAGTGATGTGTTACATCTGGCCTTACACCTCCTCCCTTACCTCAGGGCTCTAAATAGTCCTTCCAGGTGAGGTAATCATTCAGATGTAAATCCATTGGTATCATTTATTGCATTCAGTTCTTCTAGTGTGGCATCATTAACCCAACACACAATGGGGGATTGTTTCATTGAGGGTCCACTGTAAGAGGCAGGATCTCCTGGTGTCCAGCCATTTTAATTCTATTCCCACACCAACAAATCCATGGTCTCCTCTTCTGCCAGGATGAAGCTAGGCAGAGATTAAAGGAACAGTATATTGTATTCTGCTGTGGTGATCTCGAGTCTGACTGCATGAACATAGGTTCTTCTGTTTTCCACTCTGTCTTAATCTTTAATTTCCATCTTCTACAGACCTTTGCTGCTTCCACCTCCCAGCTTCTTACAGCAGTCCCATTTTCCACCTCTCTCCCTCCTACCTTTACTCTCACCTGGATTCACCTATAACTCACCAGCTCTTCTTCCATCTCTTCCTTTGTTATACTGGCTCCCTCCCTCTTTCCTTCCAGTCCTGATGAAGCCTCTCAACCCAAAACATCTACTCTCCTTTTCCCTCCATACATGCTGCCTGATCTGTTGACTTCCTCTGGTATTCTGTGTTGCTCTGGATTTTGCTTTGTGTTTTTACAGGATTTAAAACCTTTCTAAAATATTTGTGCCATCCTGGGAGAGTAGTTTAATAGTGAGGGCATGATGTATGTAAAATTGGTTCAGGTGATTATCATATTGCCTATAGATCTGAAAATTATTTATGCAAGACTGTGTCAAAGACCTGGGTAGATTATCAACATGACCACATTTCTTTAAAATTTCATCTTAAATTCATTCAGGAGAGATTATGAAAGATAGTATATAATTGAGCATGTGAACAGTCATGTGCATAGCTCCGTTTACCCTGCAACCTCTCACACTCTCTTGGGATTGTAATATTTTTCTGTCATTCGTTCTTTGGGGTTTTCTTCTGTTTCCTGGATGTCTGTGAAGTGTAAGAATTTCAGGTTGTACACTGTATACATTCTCTGGTATTAAATTAAGCCATTGAACCATTCACTATAAGGTGGAATTACAATAGAAGTTAAAAAGTAAACAGTATAACACTACTGGTGTTTTAGATGTGATGAGACCAGGCTGGTGGCAGGGAGTTCAGTAGTCTCAAAGCCTGGGGAAGAAGTGGTTTCCCTGTGCTCCAAATTAAAACAAATCCAGTCTCTCCATTCTCTCCTTATGACAATCCAATATGTCTTCTGCATTACCCTCTCTTTTACCATGAAATTCAGCTGATTTGGCCATGCTTGTAATGACTACAGTCAGAAATTAAGACTTCCTGCAGACATCCAAACTGATCAGCATGGATACTGACAATTGATAGTAGACAGCTGGGGTGGTCATCAGTTGGATTGTGTTTGCCACATGTATTTTCCGGATTGTTGGATAAATACTATTGTTGCATTATCTATCTTTTCAAATCTTTTTATTATTATCCAAAATAACAAGAGTACATTGAAGTAAGTAACACTTACAATGTCTCAAAGGGAAAAAAATGTTTTAAGGATTAAAAAATATGGTGAGACAAAAAAAAAGGAAAAAAAACCTACTAAAGCAAGAAAAAGGTGAGAGGGAAAAGAACCCGTCAGGTGTTCAACCCTGGAGCCATGCGTCATACAAGAAGCTTCTAACGATAAACATCAAACCGCCAGCAAAAAGAAATACCAAAATTTACAATTAGATGGTGGAGGAAATCTATCAATTAACTCAAATGATAATAATGAGCAAATGAACCCCATCTTTTCTCAATATCAAACATGGGTTCAAGGGTTCAAAGGTTCGACTTTTAACTTTCTCCAAACTAAGACGTAACATCACTTGAGAGAACCATTGTGACTGAGTGGGAGCCGATATATCCTTCCACTTCAACAGAATGGCCCTCCTAGCTATCAATGTAGCAAACGCAATAACATGTTGGTCAGACAAAGAAGTACCATGAGTATTTTGAGGAATTATTCCAAAGAGCGCAGTTAATTTGTTAGGTTGTAAATTAATTTTAAGTCCTTTAGAAATTGAAGAAAAAACCAACATCCAAAACTGTTCCTGTATAGAATAAGACCAAAACGTGTGTCAGTATAGCTGCCTCAATTTTAAATCTATTACAATAACTATCAACATTAGGAAAGATTTTAGACAATCCCTCCTTTGTCAAATAGTAACAATGTACATTTGTACATTGATGTATGATGTGTTGCATTATACTGGAAGATTTTATCATAGAGTACAGCTAATTATGGAGGAAAGGTCTTCCGCACTGAAGGTTGGATACTGTAATTCCCCTCAGCATCTGCTGGATTCAGTGCACTGCAATATATGTGATATCACATTTGGTGAATCAAGTTGGCACAGGCCTGCTTTCCATGATCATGGAAAAGTCATGATGAGAAGATTCAAGTCCCTTTAGTGATCAGATAATGATCCAAAACAAATGTTCTTTGTTTTAGTAGTACATGGAAAATCAACGTAATGGTCAATGTTGTTTTCACTTCTTATTTGTATATAATGAATGGCATTGCTGTGGAATCAGTGATTGGAATGAATGAAGACTAAGCTGAAGTTACATTGCTTTATTATGTTCTGTCAGTTACATTATGTACAGACTGATATCACTTTATGAACATACAATCAATCTATGTATATAAGCTATCTTATCATTTATATTTATTGTGTGCTTTTTTTAAGTATTATTATTGTATTTTTTATCTTGTATGACTTTTTTGTGCTGCATCATATCCGGAATAACAATTATTTCATTCGCCTTACACTTCTGCACAGGAAATGACATTAAACAATATTTGTTTCTTGAGTCACTTTTCAAAGTTCAAAGTAAATTTATTATCAAAGTACATTTATGTTACCATATACAAAGCTGAGGTTCATTTTTTTGTGGACATACACAGTAAAAATCCAGGAAACACAATAGAAACTATGAAAGACTGCACCAACTGGGCAGTGTGCAAAAGTCAACAAACTTCAAATACAAAAAAGAAATAAATAAGCAATAAATATCAGAAACATGAGGTGGAAACACTTCAGTGATATTCACTTCAGTGGAGTTGAGTAAATGTATCCCCTTTGGTTCAAGAGCCTGATGGTTGAGGGGTAGTAGCTATTCCTGAACCTGGTAGTGTGGGGCCTGAGGCCTCAGTGTCTTCATCCTAATGGCAGAAGCAAGAAGAAAACACATCCTGGTTGGTGAGGGTCCTTGATGATAGATGCAGCTTTCCAGTGACAACCCTCTGTATAGATGTGTTCATTGGTGAGAGTGATTTACTCACGATGGACTGGGCTGTATATTTTACTTTTGAAGGATTTTCCTTTCAAGGGCATTGGTGCTTCCATACCAGGCCATCATGCAACCTGTCCATATACTCTCCATCTTCTAAGAAGGAAGTGGCACTTCCATGCTTTCTTCATAACTACACTTACATGCTAGGGCCAGGACAGATCTTTTGAAATGATAACACTGAGGAATTTGTATTTCTTGTGACTTGCGAAGCATGGAACACTACATGTCAAGCTGCATGGTTTACTGCCATTAAGTTGAAAATCATTGATGCCATATTTTATCATATTTGCTTTTGACATCAAAGCAGGTAATTTTGGCCCATCAGGTCTATGCCAGCTTGCAAAGCAATCCCGTACCACACCAATGTTCCCATACTCCCCATTTACCCATGACCAAAGGAGCAGAATTAGATGATTTGGCCTGTCAAGTCCACCATTTCATCATGGCTGATCCAATTTTCCTCTCAGCCCCAATCTCCTGCCTTCTCCCCTTATCTCTTCATGTCTTGATGAATCAAGAATCTATCAATCACAGCCTTAAATATACATAGTCTTGGCGTCCACAGCTGTGGAAAAGAATTCCACGGATTCACCACTCTCTGGCTAAAGAAATTCCTCCTTGTCTCCGTTCTAAAAGGATGCCCCTCTATTCTGAGGTTGTATCCTCTGGTCTTAGAGTCTCCCAGCATAGGAAACATTCTCTCTACATCCACTCTATCAATGCCTTTCACCATTTCAAGGACCAAACATAAGAGGTCAGAATAAGCTTTCAAAGAGAAAGATGTGGGACTGGGAAGAAAGCCAGAGCATGACAGAATTGCCTGCATCAGCCGTACTTGATGAGGAGCCATCATAAAACCATAAGACATAGGAAGAGAATTAGGCCATTTGGCCCATCGAGTATGCTCCACCATTCAAACATGGCCGATCCTTTGATGTTTCATATTGAACTTAGGAAATTTCAAAGTATGATGCAAGACTCATTTAAGGGAGAATATTATGCTTTGGTTCTTCAATGAATGACCAATGACTTACAAAATAAAGGAAGAGGAGACTGGAAAGCACTGAGAAGACTTTGGGAAGCAGAAATAATAGGACTGGTTAAGTTTTCCAGGTCAGCTATACAAATACTTCTAATTAGGAGGACATACAGTATATCAGCATTAGGATTTGAAGATATTTACTCTATCAATTGGGAATCAGATAATAGATTTGTTTGCTCAGTTTGAAGGAGGACTGAACTTTATAACTCATTGCATGTAACACGCTTACCAGCAGGTCAAGTTAGGTAAAGGTGTAATGGAACATTGAATAATTAGTACTTATTTTGTACTGTTCCAAAACAGAACACTTCTATTTGGGCCAGCATCAGCTCCGGGCATTTTCCAGAGGGAAATGTATATTTTGATCCAAAGTTTGTTCAGTGTGGGAACCACCTTAACCATATGTTGAAATCTAGTGAAACAGAGCAGGAACACAAGGGAAATCCAGAACACGTTTTGACAGTTCCATAAGGCAGGAGAATACTTAAGAAAAGGAAGGTGTCTCTTTACAGTCTTGGGAGTGCTCATTGTAAGAAGTGGTGAAAGATCCAAACCAGTTGATGTTACATTTAAAACTATATTAAATACACTTAGGATAACCAACTTAATAGAATTGAAGTCCTGTTTAAGATCTTTCAACTGCTATCAACATTTCCTGGCATCTTTAAGTAAAGTATCATGATGTCTACAAGAGTTGGTGATTCAAAACATAAAGCAAAATTGGACAAAAAAATAAAAGCTACATTTCATGAGTCAAAGCACTGCTGCTGAGTTCATGAGTTCTTGTTTATTATGATCCAGCAAAGCCATTTGTATTGACCTGTGTGATGGAGAATGGCGACAGACATCAGATTAGTTTTACACCTAAGTCCCCTTCCAAAGCAGAGAAACGAAACTCAGATCATGGGAAAGGCTCAGTTTTTGGATGCAGAATGACAAAGTTCAACAGTATAGTTTCTCAGCATAATTTCCAGCGACAACCTGCCTCTGCAGGATATTTTTGGTGTGATATATTCAGCATTTGTGCAGGGAAGGATATCAACAATGTCTGCATTAATAACACCTCTTCTGAGATAAATCCTGGTAAACGATCACCGCAAACATTGAAGAGGTGAACGAAGGCAAAGCTGAGTCATGGGATGAGCTGTGCTGGCACGATGTGCAGTCAGATCTTAATGTGTTTGAGATGGTGTCAGAGACAGAGATGGGTGTCCCTGTCAAAGATGGAGCTGGATAGAGTAATTCAGAGAGGAGTCGAGGCAGAGGAATTCTGATGCTCGTCCACCTAACCTGGATGTGAAGTTGGATCGCTCTAAGTGCTGAGCCAATTTGGAGAGGTCGACCATAGTTTCAGGCTGGGTGGTGAGGTCTAGACACAGAGTGTATCGCTGCAGCAGGGCACGACATGGTAATTGGCCGATTTCAATGCCGGGCCAGATACACAGGAAAGACAGGTTGTCAGGACTGGAGGCCTGGGTCAGGCTGATTTCCCTTGCCCTCCTATGATGTTCACTCCTCTCTCCATGGTGCTGAGGCTGTGCAACTGCTCTGACTGCTATGCACTTCATGTCTGCGAGATTTGCCCCACTATATGATGAACTGAGACCAAGTCCTTGGGCCTGTCTGGCTGCTCTGGAGATTCCAGTCTATGGACTCAATTTGGTTCAGAATACTGTTGCTTGCTTCTATTCTTTGCATGATTTATGTTGTTTTTCTCTTTCTCTGCACATTTGGGGTTGTTCTTTCATTATTTAATTGGGTTTTGTCGGGCTTTTTTCATTTTGTGGCTGCCTATAAGCAGACAAATCTCAAGGTTGTATTATTTATACATACTTTGAAACTTTGAATATGAATATATCTCTATTTTTCCCTTTCAGGGTTCTTTTGAAGACCCTGACCTGGAGTTCTACACTGTCTTCGGTTCTTTTCAGGAATGGGACCCACTCTCAGGGTCTCACGACTGCCCACTATTCGATATACCAAGGACGTGCCTCGAAGACTAGCGTGCCTTCGGAGTTTCAGAACTTTGTGGTTCTGGAGGCGGGCGGACTCGAGGTCAGTACCGCTGTCTGGTGTGTTGTGGGAGTACATGGAAGATCAAATGCAGCAAGCTGGCTACCAGCTGTGTGCCCAGAGATCGGAGATCTTCAGGCACAGACTCAGAAAAAGCGACGCAACAGACTTTTAACATCGTAAACCAGCGAGTTGTTTGTTATGTCTCCCCTTTTGCTGTGATACAGGGACACCTCTTTTATTGTTATGAGGGAGGGAGGGAGTCTGTGGTATGTCAGATTACTGGGTGAACAAGTACTCTTTAGGCTACTGCAAGTCTGTGTCCTTACTGATCCTTTGCTGCATGCTTGAGTGCTTGGTGGGGGAGTGTTGATGCTTTTTTTGGGGATCGTTGCTTTGCTGCTGCTTATGTGTGGGAGGGAGAGCTAGAGGGGCCTCTGGGGTTCTAACATTTAACTGCCATTCATTCTTTGGGGGCACTTCTCTGTTTACGTGGCTGGTTGTGAAGAAAAAGAATTTCAGGATCTATATTGTATACTTTTCTCTGACATTAAATGTACCTTTGAAACCTTTGACTGTATTTGAAAGTACAAGTGCAAACAGTACAATCAGAATGCAGGTGAATTGATCTCCAGTTAATGCACCTTCATATGAAACACTGGTATCGTGTCGTGCTGGAATACACGGGCAGTACGCCATTAACAATTCAGCAATATGCAGCCATGAATCTGAACTCCACTTCTGATGTACAAATGCAAACAGCATGAATGTGATGAAGAATATAAGGGCAATGCATTCTTGTGCCATTGGAAAGGTTATGGCATTTTTAATTCTTTGGAGAAGCAGATGGCTGGAAATCTGGAATATTGTTTTTTCCTCTCTATGGATACCACCTGACCAGCTGAGTTCCTTCAGCAATTGGTCTATAATATACTCATAATATTCTAGTGCAAACTGAGCTGTGCCAATCAAACCATGTGCAAACCATCAGCTAGATTACATTTGTAAACAAGGAAAAATGGCCACCATTTTGAAATAGATAATCCTGTCCTTGTTGGATACCTAAGATGAGGAACCTGGTTATCAAGACATTTGTAGATTGTGTGAGGTATTTCACTTATGGCTCAACTGGCTGATAGTTCTATGATGAAGTGTCATCAAGATCATGTACGAGTCATTAATTAAGCAGATAAAGAATGCTAGATAAACATGGACTGAAAGGGAATATGTCTTAAAATGAAGTGTAACTGCTTGCTGGTGATGTCCCTGTTAAATTAATTTATGTCATGCTCAAGTGTGAAAATTGAAATATAGATTCCTTGAGACATTGTACTTATGGACTGTATTTTATTAGCATATACTTATGTTCACAGTGGGGCAAAAATGGGATCGTTGGCAGAGGTTCCTTTAAGAGGTGTTGAGAGCTGATGTTGTTATTCAGTCCCTCTAGTGGTTGGATGACAACATATACTAAAATGACTTCACTCACAGAGTTGTAAACAATGAAAACTGTGGCACTGAGAATATTTTTAACCCATATTTACATACGCTGAATGGTGTCATTGTAATAGACTGGAATTCTAGAGATCAGGAAACTAGATCCATCACAAGCAATCAGCACTGAGGGTTTCAACTCTGTTCAGTTATTTAGCTTACCGCGGAAAAAAAAGCTTGAGGAATACTCTCTCTTGAAAGCATTTTAGCTTTGGAACAGTACATATTGTATAAAGGAATAAATAGATATTTATTTGTTTGTTTGTTTAGAGATACAGCACAGAACAGGCCCTTCCAGCCCAACAAACTATGATGCCCATCAACCCACCTATTTAACCCTGGCCTAATCAAAGAAGAATTTATAATGACCAATTAATCCACTAATCGGTATGTCTTTGGACAGTGTGAAGAAATTGGACCACCCAGAGAAACCTACATAGTGAAGGGGAGAACGTACAAACACTTTACAGATGGTGCTGGAGTTGAACTCTGAACTCTGACACCCTGATCTGTTATAGCATCGTGCTAGCCACCACACTACAGTGGTGCCCAAAATGTGCTCCCTTTTAGCGAATGACTGAGTTAGAGAACTGCAAAAAAAGCTTTACTTCTGGTCTGGTATGGGAACTGCACTTCCTTCAATTGCAGGACTCTGCAGAGAGTGGTGTGGACAGCCCAGCTCAGCTGCAGATGTGAACTTCCCACTATTCAGAACATTTACAAAGTCAGGTGTATAAAAAGGGCCCAAAAGATCATTGGGGACCTGAGTCACCTCAACCACAAACTTTTCCAGCTGCTACCATCCAGGAAACAGTACCACAGCATAAAAGCCAGGGCCACAGGTTCCTGGACAGCTTCTTTCACACCAGTCCATCAGACTGATTACTTCATGCTGATACAATTGTATTTATATATTATATTGTCTGTCCAGTTGTACATACTATTTATTATAAATTGTATATTGCATATTTAAACGGAGACGTAACATAAAGATTTTTACTCCTCGTGTTTGTGAAGGATGTAGGTAATAAAATCAATTCAATTCAATTCTAAAGGAATGCCTGCAGAATTTACTGACTAGAAAATATGTTGATTTTATTGAAGTTTAAAAACACATCACAGCCATGTTTAAATGGCAAAGTGGTCACAATACAAAAACTAAAGTAGAAACATGCTGAATCTCACTCCTCACTATAGCTGCCTGTTACATCTGCAGAAAATTGGAAAGGATCTTCTTGTATATAAAAACACAACGGATAATTACCTGTCCGTTGAATGAGGAATGTGTTCCTTGCATTGTAATGAATGAAAATATCCTTCAACTTTTTGGAAAGTCTTTACCCAACTTGTCTAACCAGTTTGTTAACACAAGATATCCTGCAGATACTGGAAATCCACAGCAACACACACAACATGCTGGTGGAACTCAGCAGGTCAAGCAGCATCTATGGAAATAAATACATAAATATCAACGTTTTGGGCCGTGACACTTCATCAGGACTGGAAAAGAAGGGAGAAGAGGCTAGATTAAGAAGGTGGGAGGGGGGAGAGTTGGACAAACTAAAGGGTGATAGGTGAAGCCTGGTGGGAGGGAGAGGAGCCGAGCTTGTCCTTGCTTTGCAGATGACCTCTCTGACTTCCTTTAGCTGCAGCTCTGACATGTCGAACTGCACATCCGGTTTGGGGGGGGGGGGGGAGGTGGTTCTGTTAGGATGTTGCACTCTCCCAGCTCCTGCTCTCTTTCAGGATCACTGTAAATCTTCTTCAGATGTTGGTCTATGTCTTCCTCCGAACAGGCCAGTTTCCCACTGCACTTCTGCCCCAGCAACTCCTTGAAAGGTTTGGCGATAAAAGCAACATGGTTTCGGGACCTTTCACTACACCGTCTCCAATGTCAGTCTGCCTGGCGGAGAACTCTGACCTTCTTTCGTAGTATGCACATCAGCTGGGCCAAGCCAATGCTCTTCTCTTCTCCTGCCTCCTTGTACTGGGACTTCAGCACTTTCATCTCCTGCCTGATGTTGTGGATCCTCAATGCTCTTTGGTTCTTCGAGTAAGGTGTTCTGGAGCCTTTCGTCTCCTCTTCTCTGAACCGTTCAGCTGCGATGCTGACCATGATTGTTGTCATTGCTTGTAACTTCCTATCGACCCCTCCCTTCACCGTTGCCTCCAGAATTTAGTTGACATCTTCATCAAACTGTTTCCACAGTGACGTCATGTTAGCTGCAGGCCATTTGATCCAGCTCCTGTTAGAATTGATGTTGGAAGGATTAGTTTCCGGGCACTACGGGGTGACTCCAGGCTTGACCCCTCCTTCGTCTCACCAGGTTGGACGCCTGTGCGCTGCGCTGTTCCTGCTCCCGCCAGACACTTCATTCTCGCTCAGTGGATCTTCAAGCCGCAATCGTTTTGCAGATTTTGCCACATGCACACTGCTTGCTCATAGTCGCTTGTTCATTGCCTGGGTCTGATGGCGTAGTGTCCGTCTGACTAGGGTGCTCATCCTCCTCCCCTCTCAGGCACCCCGGGGGTATCTTTCCATTAGATTCATCATAGCTTTTATAGGGGTCCTCCTCTCAGAGGACACAGATTGGGTTGCCAGCCAGTTCTGCTTCGGTCGTGGTCTCTTTGGGCTGTCTCTGACTCTCCAGTCATAATACTATTGTTGAAATGTAATTTTGAGTCTTGTTGATTTTTCTGTTTTGATAGTGTATGATTTTAAATAGATGGATGATTTTGCCATGAACATTCGGTTATTATGCTTTTCATGGGGAGAATAATATGAGGAATAGCCTAAGATCAGTGTTAATGGAGTGTGGTGGTCAGCACTTGGTAGACTAAAGGGACTGCTTCTGTGTTGGCTGAATTCATTACTTTATGCCTTGCCACTTTCTGTTCCCATGTAGTCTCAGTAAGAAAGTCAGACAGTTTTCAGCAACATTTAGTATGGTCACTACAGCAGCAAATCTGCAACAAGCACTCTCAATGGCATCAGAGGAATCTGCCATTCATCTGCCAGGGAAACTTCTCCTGAGCATTTTCTATTAATTTCCAATCAAACCTATGAATTAGGAGCAGGAGAGGACTACTTAACCACATTAACGAGGTTATGGTTATTCAAGCTGTGACCTCAACTTCATATTTTTATCTACCCACAATAACCATAACCTCATTGCTTTTTAAAAATCTATCTTCCTCTATCAGAAACTATTTAAGAACTTGGCTTCCACTGCCTTTTGCTAAGTCTAATGATAATCCAAGAGAAAAGGTTTTGCTTCATCTGTTTAATCTGGGCATCTCCTTATTTTTAAGCAGTGACCCTCATTTTGAATCCTCCCACCAGGAGAAACATGCTTTCTACGGCCTCCCCATTAAGTCCCACAAGAATTTCCTCATTAACTCATCTTCTCTGATTTTCTCCCACAGACTAAACACTGAAAAGATTCTCCACCCATGATGTAATTTTTGTTTCTGTCTCTCTCCTTTGGCTTCACTGACTTCTACTCTTTTGTGAATCCTTTTCTCAAATAAGCTCATGAACCCCTGCTCATATTCATACTTCTGCCATTCACCGCTCATGGGGAATTCCTATACCAATTACCACAATCAAAGACTACAGCAGTTTTTGATTACATCCTTGTATTGCTCTCCACCCATGCCATAATTCCATCCCATCCATTTCCTATGATAGTTTTTGCAGCTACCAACCTCTTCAACCAAGCTGTAATCCTCACTGATGCTCCAGACCTCATTATATTCCCGCTTGCTCACATTCTCCTCTTGTCAAGCCCCCCCCCCCCCATTGCTGTCCTTTAAGCCCAAATGATGCTGATTAAAATGGGTATGATGGACAACTTTCTAAGTCATTCACAGATCTGGCTGTGGCTCTGATTAGTAGTTCACATTTAAGAGGACACAGGTGAATCTCAGTGATTTCTGTCTGGTGGCTAATGAAACAAAGAAAGCAACTAAATACTTTGCTAATCACTCTTTTTCTGGCAAACAATCATCAAAAGCCTGTTACTTCTCTTTGGACTTGGAGGTAATTCGATGTGGCCAAACCAAGGCGAGACAGCAGAACCATCTCCAAGCATGAGGAAGACTGAGGTTCGATCAATTTAAGCGTCAGGCCGAATTGGAAAGGTTGAGTACAGGCTGAATCGAGGCGGTGGCGTCCAGGCCCCAGAGCGTCTTGAAGCAACTGAACCCGATGATTGGATGATGATTTAGGCTCCGGGCCAGATTAAGAAGGTCAGGATATTGGGCCCAAGTTGAGGGATGGGCTGGTTCAGCTCACTGCTCTGCTCTGCACTGAGCTAACTGTCTGGGGACGGACTCTTTGCTGACTTCAGTTCAGAATGCGAGTTGCCTACATTTATTGTTAGCATTATTTTTTTCTCTGCACATTGAGTGTTTGATTGTCCTTTTTTCAGTAGGTTCTTTTGGGTTTCTTTGTATTGTGGCAGCCTGTTAGGAGACAGGCTGTATGATGTATACATACTTTGATAATAAATGTACTCTAAACATGAGAACATAAGAAGTCATACATCAAGCAATCCTTTGAATCTGCGACACCATTTAATAAGGGTGAAACTGGGAGAGGGGGAGGGTGTGAAATAAACAGCTGTGAAGTTGATTGGTGAATCTGTGGAATTCTCTGCCACAGGAAACAGTTGAGGCTGATTCTTTGGCTATATTTAAGAGGAAGTTAGATATGGCCCTTGTGGCTAAAGGGATCAGGGGGTATGGAGAGAAAGCAGATGCAAGGTTCTGAGTTGGATGATCAGCCATGATCATACTGGATGGCGGTGCAGGCTCGAAGGGCCGAATGGCCTACTCCTGCACCTATTTTCTATGTTTCTATGTTTCTATTTTGTGTGTGCTGCTCAGGCTGGTATCAACCTGGGGAGTTCAGAGATAGTGTTTTCATTCACCTGCTGCCTTTATCCTTCCTAGTGATGGAGGTTCTGGGTTTCATTTATAGCTGCTGACAAAGAAGCTTTGATAAGGCACTACAACTCAAGCTTTCATGCCTTGGCATGTCTGCAATGGGAGGGTCATGTTTAATCAAGAGGATACCGATTGAAGAAATGCATCAAGTGATTCAAAGACTTTAGATCTGAAAATGAAGAGTTAATTGTACTCCTTGTGGTATGCTGTGAACTCACGCAGACATAAAATTAATCAAGGTTAAACATATTAAGGGTATTGTATCTTTTCTGTTGGTTTATTTGAACTGCTGGTTCATAGCCAGGATAATAAAATGTGGACATCAAATGCAACGTCCTATTCGGCTCCTTAGCTACAGTTACTGCTAACCGTAAAACAGATGTCATTGTCCTGATTGACACTGAGTCCTTTGCTCTCTTGTAGTTGCAGTCGTCTGAGGAGTATAACATTTTCTACCACCCCTCTGACTTGTGCTGTATAGATTAAACACAGGTTTTGAGTGAGACAGGTGTGGAACACTCACTGGAGAATACATAGTCCTGTTTCTGATGGTAGTACAAATATGTTTCTGGGATAATCACAGCAGGAGAATGTCATCAGCCTTTCTCTCAGTGGAAATGTTTGTGCCTAACACTTATGTGACGATAATGTTCCTTCCCATATATCTGGCCAAGCCCACATACTGTTGGTCCTGAGGAAGGGTCTTGGCCCGAAACATCAACTATCCATTCATTTCCATAGATGCTGCCTGACCTGCTGAGTTCCTCCAGCATTATGTGTGTGTTGCTTTGGATTTCCAGTATCGACAGACTTTGTCGTGTCTAGCTTTCAATGCATGAACATGAGATATGCACTATTTAGAAAACAGCATTAAGGATGATTAGGAAGCACTCAATAACGAAGAATCCTATATTATGAACATTTTACATGCTGGGCCCAGGACAGTTCCTCTGAAATGAAAGGAATTTAAACTTACTGACTCTCTCCACCTCTGATTCCCCTAACAATGACATGAACCATTGGTTTCTTCCTCTTGAAGTCAACAACCAGCTGCTTGGCCTTGTTGACGTTGTGAAAGAGGTTGTAGAGGAACCACTCAGCCAGACAGTCAATCTCTCTCCTACATGTCGATTTGTCACCACCTTTGATATGGCCTATGATGTGGTGTCCTCAGCAAACTTAAATATGGCATTGGAGCTGTGTTTAGTCATAAGGGTAAAGTGAGTAGAGCAAGGGGTGCACCTGTGCTGATGGAGATTGTAAAGGAGATGTTATTGCCAATTGGAACTAACTGGGGTCGGCAAGTGAGGATATCGAGGGTCCATTTGCTCAAGGAAGTGAGATGGGGGGCAGAGGTATGATGGTGCTTAACAGCGACCCCTTTGAGCTCATCTTCAGAAACAGCTTAATTTCTACCTTTAATGTCTCTCTTTTTTTCTTACAAGGTGGATGGGCTTCTGTCAGAGACCCTGACTTAGAGTTACACTCAGACTTTGGTTCCTTGTAGTGGTGGGACCCACTCCTGAGGACTCACGACCGGCCATTTTTTGAAAGCCCAAGGACGCAGCCAAGAAGATGAGCATGCCTTCGGGGTTTCGAGGCCTCGCAGCCTTGTGGACGAGCCAACTTTATGCCGGTACCGCCAACTGAAGCGTCATGGGAGAAAACCGAATAGATTCAAGATTCAAAAACTTTATTGTCATTCCAACCATACATCAGCTCTGCAAGGCAGAATGAGATGACATTTCCCAGGGGCAAGTGCAACCATAACACAACAAACGCAACAATAAATAGTAAACACGGCAACAAATAGTAAAACACAACAGCCACATGTCGGTTAAAATCAAGTTATAAGTGTCCAGTGCAAGTTGAAAGTGTCCAAAGCAGAGTCAAGTAGAGCAGCTATTTAGCAGTCTGACTGCCTGTGGGAGGAAGCTGTTTAGTAGTCTTGTGGTTTTAGTTTTGATGCTCCTGTAACGTTTGCCTGATGGCAGAACAAACAGTTTATGGAGAGGGTGTGAGGGGTCTTTAATGATGTACCGTGTCTTCTGGAGGCATTGACTCTGAAAGAGGTCTTGGACAGAAGGTAGGGAGACCCCAATAACCTTCTCTGCTCCCCAACCACCCTCTGCAAGGCTTTTTTGTCGGCAGCACTGCAGCTGGAGTACCAGGTTGTGATGCAAAAGGTCAGCACACTCTCAACCACACCTCTGTAGAATGTAGTTAAGATGTTAGTGGGGAGTGATGCTTGTTTAAGCTTCCTCAGAAAGTGCAATCTCTGCTGGGCCCGTTTCACAATCCCAGTGGTGTTCCCGGACCAGGTGAGATTGTCCGATATCTGCACCCCAAGGAATTTGACGTTTTCCACTCTCTCCACTGTGGAGCCGCTGATGCTGAGGGGTGTGTGCTCAGGCTGAGACCGTCTGAAGTCAATGATCATCTCCTTGGTTTTGGTGACATTAAGCATCAAGTTGTTGTCACTGCACCAGCTCTTTAGGTGTTTGACCTCCTCCCTGTATATTGCTTCATCATTTTTGCTGATGAGCCCCACCACTGTGGTATCATCAGCAAATTTAATGATCAGGTT
Organism: Hypanus sabinus; assembly: GCF_030144855.1. Classification (NCBI taxonomy): domain Eukaryota; kingdom Metazoa; phylum Chordata; class Chondrichthyes; order Myliobatiformes; family Dasyatidae; genus Hypanus; species Hypanus sabinus. Next base: position 127,334,341 of record NC_082712.1, read on the forward strand.
CCCCTTGAATCTGGCTGCACAGTCATGTGTTATCAGTGTAAACAGCAATGGGCTAAGCACACAGCCTTGTGGGGATCCAGTGCTCAGATGTTCCTGCCAACACGGACTGACTGTGATCTCTCTGTCAAGAAATCCAGAATCCAGCGACACATGGCAGTGTTAAGGCCAAGCAGCGACAGTTTCTCCACTAGTCTCTGTGGGATGATGGTATTGAACGCTGAACTGAAATCAATGTACAGGATTCTGGCATAAGTGTCTTTATTGTCCATGTGAGAGAGAACTGTGTGCAGTCTTTATCATCTAAAATCAATGAGTTGTTTGGTTTATGTCTCCCCACTCACTAACCCTTTACTGGGGAGAGAGAGTGCCTGTGGTATGTCAAATTGTCGGGGTAAATAATAAGGTTCTGTTCTACTGCAGATCATAGTTTTTCTTGGAGGCTTTGCTATTGTTTCCTTGGTGGGTGGAGGGCGCTGATGCAATTTTTTGCTGAAGTAATTTGGGGTGGGTTGTCACTTTGCTGCTGCATGTGCATTGGGAGGAGTGGGGGAGATTTTGGAATTCCAACGTTTTACTGTCACTCGTTCTTTGGGGCACTCCTCTGTTCTTGTGAATGTCGGCAAAGAACACAAATTTCAGATTGTGTATTGTATACATTTCTCTGATTTGAAATGGAACTATTGAACTATTGAGACATTAAGGTGAAGGTCTTGAAGCTTATTGATTAGATTTAAGGGGATGATAGTATTGAATACCGAGCTGTAATCAATAAAGAGCATCCTGATACATGCATCCTAGCTGTCCAGATGTTTCAGGGTTGAGTGAAGAATCAATGAAATGGCACTTGCTGAGGGCCGGTTGATTCAGTAGGCAAATTGGAGTGGATCGGAGTCACTTCTCAGGCAGGAGTTAATATGTTTCATCACCAACCTTTCAAAACACTTCATCACAGTAGATGTAAGTGCTACTGGATGATAGTCATAGAGGCAGGTTATCACTTTCTTCTTCAGTAGCGGTGTAATTGAAGCCTGCTTGAAGCAGGTGGGTACCTCAGACTACCAAAGCAAGAGGTTAGAGATCTCAATGAACACTCCAGCCAGTTGATCAGCACAGGTCTTTAGTTCTTGGCCAGATACCCCATCTGGGCTGAACTTTTCTGTGAGTTTACCTTCCTGCAGGATGCTCTCAGATTAGCCTCAGAAACTGAAATCACACCATCACTTGGGGTCTGTGGGAGTTTGCGATGTTTCCTCCATGGTTTGTTGGTCAAAACAAGCATAGAAGACATTGAATTCACCTGTTTCCACCTGTTACTTGAATCTACTTTATAAGAGGTGATAGCATTCAAGCCCCGCCACAGCCTTGTTCATTATCAGCCAAGTAAATAAAAGTCCTTGATGGAGAAGTGATCATGTCTTGAACTACATATACCTGTCTGGACACGCCCCACCTGCTGACTGCTCCTGTGGCTCCTCCCACAGACCCCGGTATAAAGGCGATTGGAGGCACAGACCCTTCCTCAGTCTCCAGGATGCTGTGTGATGGTTACTTGCTGCTTGTGCTTTCTTCCAGCCAATAAAAGCCTACCTTAACCCACGTCTCAGGGTTATTGATGGTGCATCAGATCATAATGTGCCTTTGTTCAAATCTGAAATTCGAACCTTATGAAAACAAAAACAGAATAAGGAGGAGTCTTCCCCCTACCCTGCCATTTTATATGTTAGTGGCTGATCTTCACCAGGCCTTGTCTTCTATTTTGTACCAATTCCCCATGGCCCCAAATTCCTGATCTTTCAATATATTATCTTTCATCCAAGTAAGGTTAAACCTGAATAAAGTAAACTACAAAGACATAAGGTATGACTCAGCTACAGCAGGTTGGAAAATTCAATTAAAAATTTTGCTGTTTAAAGAGTTTATGAAGTTTCCGGTGTATTTGTATCTCAGGTAATTATCAGGTATCATGTACAACTGAAGCTCAGGAGAATTTAAAGTTAGTACAACATCAAACAAAAAGGCTGTTCACAAAAAAGTAGTAACCCTGAGCACTGGGAAATTTTCAGAATTTAACAAAGGACCAAGGCCTTGTTAAGAAAAGGGAAAGTAGATTTAAAGAGTAAGCCAACAGGAAATATCAAAAGGGGTGTTAAGAGCTTCTATTAATATGTAAAAAGAATGACCTGGTACATGACTTGCAAAAGACTGACCTGTAGGTAAAATAATTATTTATGAGACCTACCAGAATATAATTGTTTTATGCGAGGAGAATTTTTTTTAAATGTATGCAGTTTATGCTTCGTGTAAATAAAACATTGACGTCACATCTGGAGTCTGTGTGTAGTGCTAGTCCCCCTAAATGCATTGGAAGCACTTTAGAGAAGGTTTACTCAACTAACACCTGAAATAGGCAGAATATCTTACATATGAAAGTTGGCCAGGTTCAGTACTAATTGGAGTCTAAAATGGGAGGGGATAAAGCTTGTCACCAAAGTAAGATCGCAGCAACAAGGAAATGGCAGAAAATTAAACCGATGTTTTGTTTCTGTCTTCATAGTAGAAAGTACCCCCAATTATCTCACCTAATTGAAAAGCATTGCGGAAATTTTAAATATCAGCCTGTTATCAAGAGTTAATATCAGGTAAATTAAACAGGTAAAAAGGTGAACAGCTTCCTGGATTTGATAACTTGCAATCTAGGACGCTAAAAGAAGTTGCCTCAAAATAGTGATGACATTGTTTGTAATCTTTCAAAAATCCTTAGGCTCTGGTGAAGTACCAAAAAACTGGAAAACTGCCAACCCAGCATCTTAATCGCTAAGGGTAGGAGGGAAAAAAATCAACTAACTATAGGCCAATCTTATTTATTATTGGAAAAATGTTGAAGGAGAAGAGAGCAGAATATCTGGAAAATTATAATCTAATCAAGCAGAGTCATATACCTTCATATATGATAAAACATTATTTATTTGATTTATTCATAGAACTATTAGTCCAAGGGACCATGTGTAACCAGTAGGTGTAATATATTTGGATTTTCAAAAGGTATTCAATAGTTACCACATTAAAGGTTATTTGGTAGGAGCTGTGGTGTTGGTGGCAATATATCTGCATAGATAGAAGATCGTCTGACAAGTAGGAAGCAGTGGATAAGGGTAAGGTGCTCAATCTGTAGTCAGTGGGGTGACTGCATCTGTTTGCAATATATATTAATAATTTAGAGGAAGGAAGCGAATGTACTGTAGCCATGTTTTCCGATTATATTAAATGGGAGGAAGGGGTGGAGATCATCGGCAAGTTGGTGCGAATGGAGAGATAAAGATAGGGTATGCAAGTGGGCAAGAAGTTGAAAAATAGTGTGTGGCCATTCACTTTGGAAGAAAAAAAATGAAAACACTTATTACTTAATGGAAAAAGTCTGTAAAAAGCCACTGCAAATAGATGTGGACGTCCTTGTAAATGAAAAACAAAAAAAAAGTTACTGGTCAACATGTAATTGGAAAGGTTCATATAATTCTGGCTTTTATTTAAAGCAGGTTGGAGTATCAAGGTAGGGAAGTCTTAGCTCAGCCTTATCTGATACTAATGAGCCTGCATTTGAAGTATCAAGAACAGTTTTAGTTCCCTTTTCCAAGGAAAGATGATATAGCAGAGACCATTCATAGGGGTTCACTACAAAGATTTGATTATCTTGTGAGGAAAGGCTGAACAGATTGGGTTTGAGCCTATAACCTTCTAATCTTTTTAACACTGCTTTGAGATTTTGAAGGTGTTCCTTGGCATCCCTACTGGGAAGAATGATGTCATCCAGATAACACTGAGTCCCTGAGCAGCCTTGCATCACCTGGTGCATAGTTTTCTGCCAGAATGCAAATGCAAATGCTACTCCAAAAATAAGCTTATTATAGAGATAAAGCCCTCTGTAAGTGTTTATAGAAACACAGAAAAACCTACAGCACAATACAGGCCCTTTGGCCTACAAAGCTATGTTGAACATGTCCTTACCTTAGAAATTACCTAGGGTTACCCATAGCCCTCTATTTTCTAAGATCCTTAGAAATTATTCCCTTCACTTTTACCATGTCCCCACAAAGTGGCTAGTTACCATGATAAATATAACAAATGCACAAACAGTGTACATGACTCCCACAGAAGGCATGGAAAACAAAGTGACAATAAAAATCAATTTACCAATATACAGTGGGAATACCAAACAGATGTCAGAAAAGAGGCTAATCAGCATCTTCTTGAGAACAATTAAGAGTGGATAATAAATGCTGGCCTTGCCTGCATTCCATAAATGAATCAAAAAGGTTTTCTCTCAGGTGAACACCAGAAAACAACAAGGTCCATCAATATACTATGCTTGGACTTTGAAATAAAATAGAAAAGTATTCGGAACATCCTGATAAATTTAGAGAGAAGAATTAGTATCACCAGCCAATGAGGTTTTCGTAGGGTCTGAGGTTGATAATATTTTCGTCAGCAATCAGAATCTGGTTTAATATCACCGGCATACGTTACGAAATTTGTTAACTTAGCAGCAGCAGTACAATAAAATACATGATAAATATAGAAAAAAGTGAATTAAAGTATATACTGTATGTATATTATAGTGAAGTTATAATGTACCAAACTCATCTATTCTTCATGGCCAAGCAGGTATAAAGTTTTGAAACTCTTTGTGAGGAAGGCTTTATCAAATCCTGTCAGAAACATTCTGGAGCAGTTACACTGTAGTCATTAAGAGCAACAAGCTTTCTCAAACCTCTCAAGGAAGCAGAAAGACATTGCTCATTTGGTGGTGGGAAAGCACCCTTTTCAGAGGTCAAGTCCAGAGTTGAAGTCAGCACAGAAATAAAACAGAGAGAAAAGTACAGTGCAATTCTGTATATGTTTGCTTTCAGCTAGTGATTGTTGCCCACACCTATCCTCAGTTGTCCAGTTACCTATTATTTAACCTACATTAACTTTAGAACATCTGACACTCTGTTGCTGTTCTAATTTGTACCATCCTGTTCACCAATCAGCCACGCACTTTCATATCAAAATAATTTTCCAGTTAAGCAACATTCAACTTGAAAATTCTCATCCTCATTTACAAAGCCCCCACCATCTCAATTTTTGCAATGTCTTTCACTAGGCAACAATTCAAGATATTTGTGTTATAATTCTGTCCACTTGATTTCTGATTTTATCTATTCTATCACGAGAAGCATTGTCCTAAACTCCAGAATTCTTTCCCTAAACTTTCCGGACTTTAAAAAAATCCTTTGACAAGCATTAAAACTCATTCTCTGAACAAACTATTGGTCATCTGTACCTAGTATTTGGGTCTGTGCAAGTGCTTGCTTGATAACTCATTTGTTAAATATTTAAACCCACATAAAAGCAAATTACTGTATCGCTATTATTATGTATGAAAGACCTTAAAATGGACCTGTTTAAATTATATTAAACCATGCAGAACCAAGCACATGCTTGATTATTCATTCAGATATCCACTGATTAGAACTATTCACCGAATAACAAAAGCAATTCAGTCATATGAAAAATGAACATTTTCCTTATTTTCAAATGATACGATATATTTGGTGACCATTTCGACTAGACATTCATGAAGTACTGTAGTTCTAAGTCAGGGGGAAAATAAACATAATCCTTACAGCCCATGATTAACTGGACACAACTTCATAGAAATTAACATTAAATTGGCACAAAGTTGATACAATGCATCTTCTCAGGATAAAATAAAGGTGATTGTTGCTACTATTTTTCCCCAACTTCAGCAGCTTTAATACAGTGGTTTGGCAAGCTTTCCATTATTTCATCTCTATCAAGTTGAGATTTTTCAAAACTCTGTTGCAATGTTCAAACCAACACCAAGTCCCATCTATCTATTTGCTACCCCTGTTCTCTGTCTTGGTTAAGCTTTGGTGAAACAAGGTTAAAATTGCATTTTGGTTAAGCATCACCTCAACTTTAAAGTCTTATCGTTCTTGTTTACATTCAGTTAAGTGATACCATACTAGCTTTATGCAAGAGAAGTAATTATGCTGAAGTCCAATTCAGCACACTATTTACAAACTTGTAGCTTTAACAATGAATCTTGGATATTACTTAATCCTACCACTTTTAAAAGGTGCTGTACAGATATTGGATTCTCCTCCACCTAAGGTGCATACATTGGTCTTTTGAAACCACATATCAGTGAATTTAGAGTATCAATGAGATTTTATTTTCACCTAGAATGTCTATTGATTTTAATGTATAAATAATAGCAGTAAGTATTTTGACCAAGGATTTGAAATTTTCAAGATTCTCTATAACTTGTATTTCTCAGGCACTTTCTGTTCCACACAAATTATTTGAAGCCTTCACTCCGTCGTAATGTGTCCCTAAATAGTTCTTTAATTGTCCTTCAATTTTAAGAATGTAGAACAGTACAGCACAACAACAGGCTCTTTGGCCTACAACGTTGTGATGTATCAATTAAATTAGGAATCAACTAGCAAGCTAAACTAAACCCCTCTGCCTACACAATGTCCATATCCTTCTTTTATAGAAATAGAACAGTATATTTTGTTACTCATTTCATACAACGGCAGTGCAGTGGTTGTTCATGAACTAGAAACCCGGTGGCATGGACTAACGTTTGAAGAACTGAATTTAAATCCTGCATTGGTGCTGGCCATGTCACTGATGTCCACTTTTCAAAAAATGAATAAATAATAAAAAGATCAAAATTACCAATTCTTCGTTCTTTGCTGTTATCCATTTTTTTTATTTGAGCTGACTGAGAAACATTGAATATAACTAAACTACTTTTTTACAAACTAAACCTAATTTCTCAGTCATTCTGGCAGCAACAACACAAAAGAGGAGGATGTGCAGGGGAGACAGACAGTTAAGAGCAGTTTGGGATTATACGTATTTCATTATGTTCAGAGGAGGAATGGGCAAATGCAAAGTTCTTGTTGTAATGTGAGTATTATTAAAAGTAAGTTAATACTAATCGGAGAGCTGTTGGTAGCAAGAGGCGGGATCCGGGGTTGGCGGGGTTTTTACTTCTGCTCTTTTTACTCCCAGTATGCATTGTATATAGTTCCTCCACCCAGGCCGCAGGAGGTACCTGGAAGCCTCTGTATTGTAAATATCATTTGCCGTCCCAGATACAGATGCTCTTTTGGCCATAAAATTGTTGAGTGGTCTTTTGTAAAGTAGAAGTTACCACATATTTTTGGCGACGAGGTAAACTGGTTTTGTGGACATGTGGCCCGTTTCGAACAGGAGCTGTGAGAGGATGAGGAGCCTTACATTCGGATGGCTACATTCAGGACTATCGGTGACTTTGTGGAGGGAACTGAGGAGTGGCTGGAGTATGAGGAAAGAATGGGACACTTCTTCTGTGCTAATGGAGTTACTGAGGAGGCTAAGAAGCACTCTATTCTCCTGAGTGTGTGTGGGGCAAATACTTACGAGCTGATACGGAACTTTGCCACACCGCGGGAACTGGGAGAAATTCCATATGATGAACTGGTCAAGCTCGTGGGGAACCACCACAATCCGAAACCTTCAGTGATAGTCCAACAGTTCAAGTTTCACAGCCATGTCCGGAAGCCCGGTCAGTCTGTGGCCAATTTTGTGGCCGGGCTTCGGCAGATGTCGGAGCATTGTGATTTCGGAGCCGTGTTGGATGACATGCTCCATGATAGATTAGTACGCAGCATTAATAATGACGCTGTACAATGCCACTTGTTGGGGGAAACCCCACAGTTGACTTTCAAGAAAGCCTTAGAGATTGTCCAAGATATTGAGATGGCTGCTAATAATCCGAAGGATATCCAGAAAGGACATGGGGGGTCGCAGTCAGCGGCAGTGCACCAAGTCCGGAGGGAGTCTGGTAAACAGGCAAAGTGGGTGGAATGTTTTCGGTGTGGAGGGACGCACTATGCAAATGTTTGCAGGGCCAAAGATACTGTCTGCCATGCTTGTAGCAAAAAGGGACATCTAGCTAAAAAGTGCAGGAGCATAAAGGGTAAGGTTAGGCCTGGACAGGGGAAAGCTCAACAGTCTCGGGCAGCCACACACCACACACACACAGAGTCGAGGAGGCAACATGTGCCTACAGCATGTTTGGGGTGGAAACGGATGAGGAACCACCTGAACCATATTATGCCACAATTACCGTCAGGGGAAAAGTGGACATCGGTGACATGGCCAGCATCAATGCAGGATTTACGTTCAGTTCCTCAGATGTTAGTCCATGCCACCGGGTTTCTAGTTTTGACTTTGTAAATAAGGACCAGAATTTTCAAGTTGAGTGTTGCTGAACTAGAAAATTATTTTAATATGAAAGTGCGTGGCTGATTGGTGAACAGAATGGCACAAATTAGGACAGCAACAGAGTGTCAGATGTTCTAAAGTTGATATAGGTTAAATAATAGGAAACTGGGCAATGGAGGATAAGAAATGTGGGCAAAAACCACTAAATTCCCAGTTCTTCTATATTTGGGGAATGTTGGATTTTAAAGTGGGAGAAGTGCAGTAATGTGAGTGTTAGTAAAAGTAAGTTAATACAAATCGGGAAGCTGTTGGTAACGAGAGCCTGGTTCCAGGGTTTTACTCCTGGTGTGCATTGTATGTAGGTCCACCACCCCGCCGTACGAGGTACTTGAAAGCCTCTGTATTCTAAATATCATTTGCTGTCCCGATAAAGATGTTCTTTTGGCCATAAAATTGTCAAGTGGTCCTTTTTTAAAGTAGAAGCTACCACAGTTCTCAAGTTAGGTCAGTGCAACATGCATTTCTGTATCATATCTGATTGTTCCTCTCTTTGCAAATATTCTGACTTTGGTTGCTTTGAGACAGGTGTTATTTATAGGCAAATTCTTGTGATCAGACTAAATATTAATTACAGAATTACTAAAGACGATAAGTAAAAACCTATTCCTATGTAACTATTGAAGTTTCTGTAAAATTTGGTCAATGGGAGCAGGCTGTTCATATGGTTTGGCATGTACTAGATGGGCCAAAGAGCCTGTTTCTGTGCTGAACTTTTCTATGACTTTATTTCTCAATGAAAATTATCTGTTCCATTTCTGTTCTTGATCTATCCCCTTGCTCTTTCACCAAAACAGAGCATTCCCCCCCCAATTTGATTAGTTATTTAATTGTATTTTGCAAAAGTTAGCACTTAACTTCATCAGGCAGTAAATTTCCAGTCTTAACAACTAATTACTCAAAAGGGTTTTGCCTGCCTTTTTATAGCTTATGGTGAGAAGTACTTTGGACACTTCTTCCATCTCCATCTATAGGTAGGCCTCAGCTAAGTCCACCTTGTTGAAGTATTTTTCTCCAGAAACGTTTGCAAAGATACAGTATCCTGTATCTTCAGCATACGATATTGATCTACGTTCAGTACAGTGTTGATGGTGAGCATAAAATCACATCAGATCCCAACAGACCTATTCCTCTTGGCTACTGGGACCTCTGGCTTTGCCCATGAACTCCACTCAACCTTAGAAAGAATTCCTTCAGCCTCCATGTGATAAAGTAACCAATGAACTACATCACAGGCTACTTGATCACAGATGGTATAAAGAACCAGATGGACTTTATAAAATTTGAGTGTGGTATTTTCATTTAACACAGTTTTACCCTTGATCTGTCTGAGTTTTCTAATGTCATCCCTGAATGTCGCAGTGGCATTACCCAGTAGCTTTCTTAATTCACTTTCAGTTGACTCTGCTGAGGGTATTTGGCTCGCAAATGGTGGATGGATCTCCAATCAAGTTGTAGTTGTTGCAGCCATTCATACTCCCACAATTCTGGCTCTCCGACTTTTACCACATACAAGCGCAATGTGGTTTGTTGGTTGTTCTGTTTCACAGTTACGAATGTAATTCCCACAGGATTCATCTTTTCTCCAGTATAAGTTCTGAGTTGGATATTTGCAGGCTTAAGTTCAGTGTCTTTGAAATGCTGTTCAAGCTCATTTTGTTGAATGACTGAAACAACTGAGCCAGAGTCCAATTCCATTTTAATTAACTTGTCATTCATTTCTGGTGTTAACCATATTGCTTGTCTATACCCTGAGCCAATAGGCTGGTCCTGGACATATTTTCACTTGGAATAATTTACTTATTATTATTTAATTATTTATGGTCTTATATTGCTATATTTCTACACTATTCTTGGTTGGTGCAACTGTAACGAAACCCAATCTCCCTTGGGATCAATAAAGTATGTCTGTCTGTCTGTCTGTCTATTGTTAGTTTTCACTTTGTAAATCTTAAGACTACTCAGTCATTGATTGGCCTTATCTCAAACAATAATGAGGTGGCCTACAGGGAAGAAGTCATCCCATGGTTCAGGACAGTTACAGGAACAGGTGTGTCAAAAGGGCCCGTAGGATCATTGTGGACTCAAGTCATCACAACCACAATCTATTCCAGCTGCTACCATCCGGGAAACGATACTGCAGTACAAAAGCCAGAACCAACAGGCTCACAGCTTCTTCCACCAGGCCATCAGACTGATGAACTCACACTGATTTGAGTGTACTTTATATTACATTGACTGTTCCATTTATTATAAATTATTATAAATTACTTGGTTGTTCTATTTATTATAAATTACTATGATTGCACACGGAACATTTAGATGGAGACGTAACATAAAGATTTTTACTATTCATGTATGTGAAAGATGTAAGAAATAAAGTCAATTCAATTCTTGTATCACACACAAAATGCTGGTGGAACACATTTTGGGCCGAGATGTCAACAGTGCTTCTCCCTATAGATGCTGCCTGGCCTGCTGTGTTCCACCAGCATTTTGTGTGTGTTGTTTGAATTTCCAGCATCTGCAGATTTCCTCGTGTTTGCTTTTCAATTCTTGTGTCACTGTCATCATTAACAGACTTTTCATCAACAGGATGCAGATTAGTGCTCTTGTTTTGAAACTCCCACTTGACTTCTTTCTTTTTCTCTTCCCTGTGCAGTTCATTTATTTTTTTCTGCCTGACATACTCTTTGTATGTGTCCTATTCTGTTGCATTTTCAGCAAGTTTCGCCTTTAACTCTGCATTGATCTGGTGTACGTGAGTCCCTGCCACAACAGTAACACAACTTGTTTGGCCAGGCAGGTTTCTGTTTAGCCATTGCAATCTTGTTCATGCTCACTTTCATTCCTGACTGTAACTCAGTTGCATCTCTATCTGCTGTTTCCACTGATAGAGTGATTTCAACTGCTCTTTTAAATGTGCTTTAGTTAGGAGCTGTTTTTGAATGCTTTCTTGTAAAATTCCACAAACTAAACAATCTCTCACTGCATCATTAAACCCATCACTGAATTGACAATGCTTGGACAATTTTGTCAATTCAGCCATGTAAGCTGAAATGGACTCTGTTTCCTTTTGATTCCATTTATGACACATTCTGCATTCAACAAAGGCTTCAGCTCTATATGCTTCTGCATTATTTTCACAATATTGACAAAGCTCATTTTGGCTGGGTTGGTTGGAGCAGCTAAACTTATTAGCAAGCTATGCCTTTAAAGCCAATGCTCACAGCAAAATTGGCTCTCGCTTCTAAATGAGCAAAATACTATGCAGTTCATTCTGTATACAATATTCAGTTCCTCCTCTTCAATTGAAAGCATCTATCTTTCCAATGTAGGCAGCCATTTCTGCTTTTTTATTTCAGACTATCATTACCCAGTATTTACTGTTTATGAATCCCTGAATATTTCCATTTCTGCCTTTTTTTTACTTGTAATTGAACATTTCACTGCACTTTATTTTAACTCGAACGTCTTGCTATGTTTCGTCAGGTCAGTAGTTGTCTTGAGCTCATTTAAAACTTCCTCGTTGCCACTGCTATGTTTTTTAGTTCCAACACAAAAAACTCTTTGAAAGAAGTACAATGGGAGACCGAAAGAACTTGTACACTTTGTTTTTAATTTATCGAGGCAGGCACGTATGGTGTGGTAGCATGTACTAATCCTGATGAATTAGTTAACAAAAAAATAATGCCTAATAAAACAAAATATTTACAATATTATTCAAACATTGGTACAGAAGCAGTCTCTTGAAGTCCGAGGAAGACGAATGTGTTACGCAGTTAACGTCTGTGTACACGCATATGACTTCTGAGGCCAAAGTCCGAAGCGCAGATATGGTTGCAGATGGGGCAAGGAGCGCTGCCTGTTGGGGTAGGAGCGGGCACCTTCCTGTGTCTTTCTCGACTCGCCTTGAGGCGCTCCATACGCCAGTTGGCTTGGAAGTTGTTTGCTGCCTTGGAGCATAGATTGCGCCACTTGGACCAATCAGCAGCCGTGTGTTCGAGATCACGGGGCTGAAGTTTGGCCCACTTAAGGTTTGATTTGAGGTTGTCCTTGTACCTCTTCCTTGGGCAACCTTGAGTACGGTTACCCTGCTCCAGTTCTCCGTAGGACAACTGACGCGGCATTCTGGACTCATCCATGTGGATCACATGGCCGGTCCATCTGAGCTGAGCCTTCAAAACCTTGGCTTCAATGCTTGTGGAATTGGCTCGGTCCAGGACTGTCAGGTTGGAGATACGATCTTGCCAGCAGATTTGCATGATTGATCGCAGAGCGCGATTGTGGAATTGTTCAAGCTGTTTGACATGTCTGCGATACAGTGTCCAGTTTTCACAGCCATATAGAAGTGATGAGACCACAACAGCATTGTAAACCTTCAGTTTAGTGGAGAGGCGAATGTCTTCGTGCTGCAGAACTTTGACCGGGAGCCTTCCGAGTGCTTGGCTTGCTTTCTGGATCCTTGACGTGATTTCTTTATCAAGGGCACCGTCGCTGGAGATGGTACTCTCCAGATATTTGAAGTTGTCAACGTTCTGTAGCTGTGTGTCATAACCTAATAGCGCCCCGCCACAGCCATGCATCACCATTCAAACATTACTGATTTATTAAATATACAAGAAGTCCAATTACACTTATCCTCTTACGTGGTGATCAAAAATATAACTTGGTCCAAGAACACACACAAAATGCCAGAGGAACTCAGCAGGGCAGGTAGCATTTCTGGGAAAGAGTAAACAGTCAATTTTTCGGGCCAAGATCATTTATCAGGACTGAAAAGGAAGGGGAAGATGGTAGAATAAGAAGGTGAGGAGGTCCATTTAGTGTTGAATCCATAGCCTTCCTATTTTTAAAAAGCAAGTGGTACTTCAACCCCCTTACTTACCTGTGCTGCTACCTCTAAGGACCTGAGGATATACATCTGCAGGTCTACCCTATCCTCCACACCACTCAGTATCGTCTCACTTTTTCTGCATTCCAGGGCCTTCTCACACTTCGCCAAATGCATTACTTTATGTTTCTGCAGACCAATTTATATTTTCTACTTTTCTTCCCAAGTGAGCAGATCATCGATAACTTCTAACAGTCCAAGGCATTCCTCCTCACTGTCAGCTGCCCAACCACATAACAAAAAGCAGAAAATGCAGGGAACACTCAGCAAGTTAGGCAAACTCAAAGAAGAGAGAAACTCAGTAAACATTTCAGGTTGATGACCATAAAACTCTGTTTCAAGTTGAACTATTGAGAGTTCTACATCTGTGTGTGCTGCAGTGTAGGAAGCATTGAATGTGCCCGAAGCTGGATAGTCACATCTGACCCTCCACACTTTCTCTTGACTCACTGTTGCATCAGGAGTTCATCTGACCTGAGACACTTCAAATATTGGCCCTGAGCTTTATATCAGCAATGGCTGTCACAATGGGGGCACTAACCTTCATTAAAAAGGGAAGCACTGGTAAGTGATTTATTCTTTTTAAACTCATTTTCTTTTCAAGGATTTAAGGTTAATTTTGATATTTTAATTTAACTTCCAAGCAATTGCTCCATTAATTTTAATTAATGTTTAATTTAAATTACTTATTTATAAATGCTCAATTGTTTCTGAATGTCACTGATGTTTGGAAGTAGTGAAAGGGCTTTGGATAGTATGTGCTGTCAGAAGTCATGGAACATTGTGTGGGAAGTACCCCAGTTTCAGCCCTTTTCCATGATGAGTACCCCTTTCTGCCACAGTGTGGGTCGGGTGATGAATAAGTCTACAAAGAGCAATTCAAATTTATTTCCCTTTTCACTGATGCTATTTCGGCATTTTCCATTTTAAATTTCGAGCATTTTGCTCTTGGAAAAGCTGTGTGCACGATTATGTTATTTGAAGAGTCCAGTAGTACTGGAGTGTGGGCTGTAGTCTTAGAGATCAAGATGCACACAGAATTGTTTGCTTGCTCAAAGAGAATGACAGTGAAGTTAGGTCTCCTTAAGATTCAGTAGCAACAAAGCTAAATACTTCAAACTGCAATCATGTAAACTCTAGCTAGCAGCCAGATTTTAACTGAAGTTGAAAAATCAGTCAAACATTTAGACCACCCACTGGTACTTCAGGGATTGTACAGCAGAACAGACATATATGGAGCTGTTATTTGAGTGTATAAGCACAGAAGAAAGTGCAATATGGAAACAGGAAGAGTAAATGTATTTGGAATAGATCACCCACTCAGTGGTTAGACGCCAAATGACTTGTTTCCATTTGTCATTTCTTTGTGACTTCTGTACCTGGCTGACACCTAAAAGATCAGGCAATTGTTAGGAAATACACAGTCATGTCAAAGCTGTGCTAGCTCCATCAGAGAAGAAGAAAACCTGGAAGAATAAAGGCACCCCAAGTATGTTTTTGTTATTTAAATTTATGTAGATAATGCAGCAAGCTGGAAATATATCATTAACAATGATTCACCCGTCACAGCTTCAACATTTTTACTTAAAATACACCAAGTTCAATCTACATATCTGTTTATGTTTCACAAAGAGAACTAATCTTTTGCTTTAGAGTTTAGAAGTTATTGCTTTAATCAATGAGATCAATTCAAAGGCAACCCTGGAGCATTTTTAAAACAACCTCCATTGAAAGAGTGGCCTCGGACTTACTCGAACCAATCACATTGACTCAAGAGCAGAGCTAATGATTAGCCAATCAATCAGATCTTTGCAAATTGTGTCTTCTGGGGACCTTTAGAAGAACATAGAACAGTACAGCACAGAAGCAGGCCATTCAGCCCACAATGTTTTGCTGAACCAGTTAAATAGAAAATCTAAAACACCCAAACACTTATCCCTCCTACCTACATCCATATCCCTCCATCTCCCTTACATCCATGTGTCTTGCCAAATGTCTCTTAAAAGCCACTAATGTGTTTGCCTCTACCATCAGAACAGACAGCTTACTCCAGGCATCCACCACTCCCTGAGTAAAAAACTTACCCCTTACAGCCCCCTCGAACCTATCTCTCTCACCTTCAATGCATGCCCTCTGGTATTAGAAATTTCAGTCCTGGATGACAGGTACTCACTTTCAACGCTATCTATGCCTCTCATAAACTTGCAAACCTCCATCAGATCTCCTCTCATACTCCAGTACTCCAGAGAAAACAACCCAAGTTTGTCCAGTTCCTTGCCCTCTAAACCAGGCAGCATCCTGGTAAGCCTCTTCTGCACCCCCTGCAAAGTCTCAAAATCCTTCCTGTAGTGGGGTGACCGGAACTGTGTACAATATTCCAGATGTGGCTTAACCAGAGATTTATAAAGTTGCAACATAGCCTCCTGGCTTTTAAACTCATTGCCTCGACAAATAAAAACAAGCATTCCATAAGCCTTCTTCACCACCTTATCAACCTGTGTAGTCACAGTCAAGGAGCTGTGAACTTGGATCCCAAGATCTCTCTGCTGTCTTCTTGCATTTGCCCTATTAATGTGCAATACTTCATAATTATCTGGTTAAACTCCATTTGTCATTTCTCCACATGTCTGCAATTGATCTATCTTGTGCTATATTCTTTGTTAGTCTTCTATACTGCTCACAACACCAATCTTGGTATCATCTGCAAACTTACTAACCCACTAATCTATATTTTCATCCAGCTCATTTGGATACATCACAAACAGCAGAGGTTCCAGCAGAACACCACTAATTACAGACCACCAGCTCAAGTAAGTCTCTTCAACCATATTCTCTCTCTTCTATGCAGAGGCCAGTTCTGAATCCAAATAGTCAATTCGCCACAGACCCCATGCATCTCAACCTTCTGAATTAGCCTCCCATGAGGGGACTTAGTCAAATGCCTTAAGATCCATGTAGACAACATCCACTGCCCTACCCTCATCAACTTCTTTCATCACCTTGTCAAGAAATTCATTCAAGTTATGCCACGCAAGAGGCCATGCTGGCTCTCCCTAATTAGGCCACGGGTTTCCAAATGCTCATATATCCTAGTCCTAAGAATTTTCTTCAGCAATTTCCCTACAACTGATGTGCGACTCATTAATCTATAGTTCCCAGGATTTTCCCCTGTTCCCTTCTTAAGTAGAGGTACAACATTAGCCTCTCGCCAGTTCTCTGGGACCTCGCCCATGACTAGAAAGGACATGAAGATACTGGACAAGGGCCCAGTGATCTCATCTCTTGCCTCCTTTAATAACCTGGGGTAAGTCCCATCAAGCCCTGGGGACTTAGCCACCTTATCAGCAGGCCCAACACTTACTTCTCCTTGACCTCTAAATTCCTTAATCTATTTATAAACTCAGCACTGATCTCCTGGTCCTCCATATCCTTTTGCTTGGTAAATACTGAACCAAAGTACTCTTTAAGTACCTCATTCACATTTTCCACATCTAACCTTATGTTCTCCCCTTTATCCATGAGTGGTCCAATGTCTCCCTAGTTATCCTCTTGCTCTTGATGTATGTATAGAATGCCTTGGGATTCACTTTAACTCTACTCACCAAGGACTTTTCATGGTCCCTCCTGTCCTTCCTAATTCCCTTCTTCTGTTTTCTCCTGGCTTCTTTATATTCCTCATTTGATCCTAACTTCCAAAGCTTTATACACTTCTCCTTTTTCTTCTTGACTAAACTCATCACCTCTCTGGACATCCAAGGTTCTCTTATCTTTCCATCCCATCCTTCCTTCTAGCAGGAACATACCTTTCCTGTACTCTGTGCAATTGATCTTTAAATGCCCTCCACATGTCTGATCTGAACTTGTCAGAGAGAAGGTGTTCCCAATTAACACTTCTCAGTTCCTGCCTAATGCCTTCATAATTTGTTCTAGTCCAATTTAACTTTCCCAGAAAGACTATACCTAGCTATATCCATAGCAAAACTGAAAGTTAAGTAGTCGTGGTCACTGTTCCCTAACTATTCACACTGAAACGTCAGTCACCAAGCCAGGCTCATTACCCATCACCAGGTCCAGCAACGCCTCTCCTCTCATTAGACCATCCACATATTGATTTAAGAAACTTTCCTGGATGCACTTCACAAACTCTGCCCCATCTAAACTCCTTGCACTAAGAAGGTCCCAGTTTATATTAAGGAAGTTGAAATTCCCCATGACAACAACCCTATTATTTTTACACATTTCCTGAATCTGATTACATATCCATTCCTCAATGTCCCAGTGGCTATTAGTACGTCTGTAGTACAATTCCACCAGTGTGATTGCACCCTTCCTACTCCTGAGTTCTGCCCAAATAGATTCAGTGTCTGACCCTCCATTATGTCTCCTCTGAGTGCAGCTGCGACATAGTCCCTAATTTATAGTACAACTCCACCTCCTCTTTGACCTCCTTCTCTATCTTTTCTAAAACTTCAGAAACATGGTACATTAGTCATCTGTTCCTGTCCCTCACTCAAACAAGTTTCAGTAATCGCTACAACATCATAGTTCCATGCTCTAAGTTCATCATCTTTACCCATGATACTCCCAGCATTAAAATATACACACTTTAAACTATCCGACCCATCATCTCTGTTATTTTGACATGCTTTTCAATACTTCCCCTGACTTCAACCTTCAACCTACTCACCTTACTGACCTGGGGCTCCGGCTCCCAAACCCCTGCAAAATTAGTTTAAACTCTCTCGAGCAGCAATAAGAAACCTCCTGGCCAGGATATTGGTTCCTCTCAAATTCAGGTGCAATCCATTCCTCTCGTACAGGTCACCATTTCCCCAGAAAAGGTTCCAGTGATCCAAGAACTTGAAAGCCTGTTGCCTGCACCGTCTTCTTATCACAGAGTTTCTCCTCATCACATTTTGTAAAGGAGAGATGCCACTTAAGACCAGTTCTGGAGTACTGCATGCAGTTCTAATCTTGAAATTTGAATTGGTTTTATTTTTGTCATGTTAGAGCTGATCATATGTTTTAGGATTTGGAGCTCTATGTAGGCCAGACCAGGTAAGGATGGCAGGTTTCTTTGTTTGAAGGGAAACTACACTAAATGTTCTATTAAATGATGTACGATTAGCTCTAAAATGCCCCATAATATGCATGAAGAAGCCACTTAGTTGAAGTAAACATAGGTTGCATTATTGATTCTGGATTTAATTGATTAACTGAAATTAAGTTCTGTTGGCCCTTTAGATTTCAAGCCCCTCGTAACAAAACGAGATTGCAACTATACCTTATTTCCCTTCACTGTCCCACCAAACTGACAGCTTTCATTAGCTACAGGTCTTCTGAATTACAGTAGGTTTACGCCACTGAACATAAGCTGACAACCATACGTAACCAAGCCCAAAAAGCAGGTGCAGTGCACAACCTTACTAATAACTCACTTTGCATGCCCTTCAGGCTCCACTATGGCACACCAAGGGTCCAGTAGTTGCCTAAGAGTGCAGAGAATGGTGGTGGAAGCAAAAGATTCATGATACCTAGAGCATGCCAAAGGAGAAGAGAAACCACCATGAACAAATAACTATTTACTTATTTTGAAAGCTATTTTTCTTATTTGAGTTCTTATTTCTTATAATTATGATGATTAAATCTATTTCCTGTTCAAGGATTTTTTATGATGCATGCAGTCAGTTATCCAGTGTAGATTGAAAATTACTGCTAAATATCATAGTTAAATAACATTCCCTATTGTATTGCTTACATGAACAAACACATATAATGATCAAAGTATTATACAAGCATTTTAAAGATTTGGTGTTTTTATTGTCAGCAGCTTTTTTTTTTGCCTGAAGTTTAAAAATCACAGTAAATATTAGCAATGCACCATGATCCTCTCAGTTTTGAAAGAAAAGTAATGCTATCAGCGTTTTGATAATCATTCTTAATGAAACCTCAGTTTGAAATTTTTAATAATGTTGATACAATCGTATCATTTGCTATGGAGGTTTTTTTCCTACTTGGGCAAAAGAAATTAGTTTAGTTAGCTGTTTAATTACTAATTTAATTGGTCTAGCACAACATCGTGGGCCAAAGGGCCCATTTCTGGGCTGACTGTTCTATGTTTACTTGGTTACCATGTTACTTATTGTCATTTCCATAACTGAACATTTTACCTCCTTATAATCTGAGTTTGAAAATTGATGATAGACCACAGAACCAGTCTGAAGTAAGATAATCGATCATAAATATCTGAGGTGGCTTTGAGTTTCTAGCTGTATAAACATATTACATAATTTTGAAAACCATTTGCTTTAATACTCAATCCTATTACTTAAAATCAAAATTATTTTCAACATTTTTCCTATCTGGACAATCTTCTGCTTTTGTACTTCCCAAGGGTTTTGAATGGCAGTTGGCATAGTAATTCCTGTTTTTGTAGTGTGGATATCGTGAACTCAGCCGGCTAGGATCATTAAATTCCAAATGTAAACCAAAGGAATACAATGTACTAGCCGATGACTTATAGGCATTTTCAACCTAATGTCTTGCCTTGAAAATAATAATAAAATTGCAGAGCATGCCGTATATTTTCTCCAATTAAAAAGATTTAAACAATTATCTTCATATTGCAACTTCTTTCCCAGAAAACATTTGAAACAGATTGACTGCATTCTCATTCTAAAGCGATAACAGAAATGCTGGAAGTTCGGAGCATATGTAGGATGAGTGGAAGAGTTAACATTTCAATCTGTCCAGATGCAGGTCTCAACCCAGAACCCAGACCTAGCTCCTCAGAAGTTGTTTGCTACGGTGAGTTTCTCCAGCATTAATTTTGCTCTGGATTCTTGCATCTATAGGGTCTTTGTCTTTATGCTTTTCTGGAACTTTACAAAACCTTCAAGATTGTTAAAGATTCAAGATTTAGATTGCTCTCTCTTGCACATCTGTAGAATGACGCAAGTATAGATGTGCAGAGTCCAGCTGTCTTCACCCCATAAAGTAAAGGCATTGGTGAGAATTCCTAATTGTTTAGAATGTGTTCTGGGACCATGAGAGGTTGTGCAAGATGCTTCCACCCAGGAGTTTGAAACTGCTTGCTGTCTCCACCGTCACGCTGCTGATGTAAATGGGGGTGTCAGTGTTGTTAATTCGACTGAAATAGATAGCTAACTTCATGTCGTGCTGGCATTGAGGAAGAGGTTATCTTCCTGGCACCAGGCCTCAAGCTCTTCCCCTTCCTCTGTGCAGGCCTTTTCATCATAATGGTGATTCCCCCACATGTGTTGTGTCATAGACGAACTTGACGTTGTAATTACTTTGGTGTTTGACCATGCAGTCTTGTGCGAGCAGAGTGTACAGCCATGGATTCAGCAAATATTCTTGTTGAGAATGATGGGGAGGGAGAGGCAGTTGTGCTTTCTGACTATCTTAGGTCTATTGGTTAAGAAGTCCAACACACAGTTGCGCAGTGGTGTATTTTTTTCCAGGAGTAAGAGCTTGTTCAGAACATCTGTGCAATACTAGTGTAGAAATCCCAACCAAAATCCAGAAGCAACATAAGTGACCTTTGGGGTCATGTGTTAAGGATATGGTTATGGAGGTACTTAGAGGCATATGATAAAACAGGACAAAGTCAGCATGGTTTCCTTAAGGGAAAACCTTGCCTGACAAATCTGTTGGAATTCTTTGAAGTAATAGCAAGCAGCATAGACAAAGGCAAGTCAGTTGATGTTTACTTGGATTTTCAGGAGGCCTTTGACAAGGTACCACTTGAGGCTGCTTAACAAGATAAGAGCCCATGGTATTACAGGAAAGAAGACTGGCTGATAGGCAGGAGGCAAGCAATGAGAATAAAGGGATCCTTTTCGGATTGGCTACCGGTGCCTAGTAGTGTTCCTCAGGGGGTTTGTGTTGGGACTGCTTCTATTTACAAACTCAAGACAATCTACAGATGCTAGAAAACCGGTCCCTATATACCTCAAACCCCCATCAGGAAGGCTTTAAAGCTCTTTGCTTCTTTCTGGACAACAGACCCAACCAGTTCACCTCCTCCAGCATTCTCCTCCGTCTGGTGGAACTAGTCGTCACTCTCAATAATTTCTCTTTTGGCTCCTCCCACTTCCTTCAAACAAAAGGTGTATCCATGGGCACTTGCATGGGTCGCAACTATGCCTGCCTTTTTGTTAGCTCCATGGAACAGTCTATGTATCAAGTCTACACTAGTATCACTCCCCAACTCTTCCTACTCTACACTGACAACTGTATTGGTGCTGCTTCCTACACCCATATGGAGCTCGTCAACTTCATCATCTTTGTCTCCAACTTCCATGCTGCCTTCAAATTTACTTGATCCATTTATGACACCTCCCTCTCCTTTCTCGATCTCTTTGTCTCTTTCTCTGGAGACAATCTATCTACTGATATCTTTGATAAACCCACTGATTCTCACAGCTACCTCTTCCCACGTTGTCACTTGTAAAAACACCATCACCTTCTTTCAGTTCCTCCATCTCTGCAATGTTTGCTCTCAAGATGAGGCTTTTCATCCTAAGACTAATGAGATATCCTCCTTCTTCAAAGAAAGGGGTTTTCCTTCCTCCATCATCAATGCTTCCCTCATCTGCATTTCTTCCATTTCTCACCCTCATCCCAACCTCCTGTCACCACACTAGGGATGGGGTTCCTCTTGTCCTCACCTACCACACCACCAGCCTCTACGTCCAGTACATAACTCTCTATAAATTCTACCATCTCCAAGCACATCTTTTCCTCTCCCACCCCCACCCATTTTCCATTTTCTGCAGGAATTGCTCCCTATGTGACTCCCTTGTCCACTTGTCCCTCTCCACTGATCTCCCTTCTGGTATTTATTTTTGCAAGTGGAGCAAATGCCACACCTGCCCCTACACCTCCTCCCTCTCCCCCATTCAGTTCTTCCAGGAGAGGCGTCACTTCGCCTGTGAGTCTGTAGGGATCATCTACTGTTTCTGGTGGTCCTGGTCTGACCTCCTCAATATATATCAGTGAAATCCAACGTAGATTGGGAGGTGGTTTCACTGAACACCTCTGCTCCATCTGCCAGAAAAAGTGGGATCTCCCAGTAGCCACCCAGTTCAATTCTACTTACCGTTCCCATTCCAATAAGGGTCCATGGCCTCTTCAACTGCAGCAATGAAGCCATGCTCAGGTTGGAGGAGCAACAGCTTATATTCCATCTAGGTATCCTCCAACCTGATGGCATGAACATCGATTTCTCAAGCTTTTGGTAATTGCCCCACCCCTTCTCCATTCCCCATTTATGTTTCCCTCTCTCATCTTATCTCCTTACTTGTCCATCACCTCCCTCAGGTGCTCCTCTTCCTTCCCTTTCTTCCATCTACCCTCTGCTATCAGATTCCCCTTTCTCCAGCCCTATATCTCTTTTCCCAATCAACTTCCAAGCTCTGTTCTTCACCCCCTCTCCCGGTTTAACCTATCACCTTGTACTTCTTCCTCCCTACCCCCACCTTCTTATTCTTGACTTCTCAACCTTTTCTCCAATTCTGATGAAGGATCTCAGCATGAAAAGTCGACTGCTTACTCTTTCCAACAGAGGTTGCCTGGCCTTCAGGGTTCCTCCAGCATTCTGTGTGTGTGGCTTCTATTTACATTGTATGCCAATGATTTGGATGATGGAATTGATGGCTTTGTGGCCAAATTTGCAGACAATATGAAAATAGGTGGAAGGACAGATAGTGTGGAGGAAGCAGAGAGGCTGCAGAAGGACTTAAACAGATTAGGAGGATCTGTTTAGGAGGTTAGGAGGTGGCAGATGAAGTACAGAGTCGGGAAGTGTATGGTCATGCACTTTAGTAGAAGGAATAAAAGCATAGTCTATTTTCTCAACGCGCAGAAAATTCAAACGTCCAAGGTGCAAAGGGATTTGGGAATCCTCAGACAGGATTCCCTAAAGGTTAATTTGCAGGTTGAATCGCTGGTGAGAAAGAAGAATGCAATGTTAGCATTCATTACTCAGGCTGCATGATGAACTGTTGAGGCCTCATTTGGAGTATTGTGAGCAGTTTTAGGCCCCTTATTTAAGAAAGGATTTGCTGACATTGGAGAGAGTTCAAAGGAGTTTCACAAGAATTAATCCAGGAATGAAAGGCTTATCATATGAGCAGTGATTGAAGGCTCTGGGTCTGTACTTGCTGGAATTTAGAAGAATGAAGGTTATTTCACTTAAGCCTATTGAATGTTCAAAAGCCTAACACAGTAGATGAGAAGATGTGGTGGTGGAGTCTTAGACTACGGGACAGTCTCAGAATAGAGGGACATCCATTTAGAATGGAGATGAGGAGCAATTTATTTAGCCAGGGGGTGGAAAATCCATGGAATTCATGGCCTTATGCAGTTGTGCAGGCCAGGGTGCTTTAAAGGTGAAGGTTGATAGATTCTTGATTAGTCAGAATGTAAGAAGTTATGAGGAGAAGGCAGGAGAATGGGGTTAAGAGAAAAATGGATCAGTCATGATGAAATGGGGAGCAGACTTAATGGGCTGACTAGCCTAATCCTGCTCCTGTGTCTTTTGGTCTTGTTTTCTATTTGTGTCAGGGATAGCAATTTTGTCAATAAGCATTTTGTTGAGTGTCCAATGTGGCAGGAATATTTTTAATTTGTACCATTAACAGACATCCAAAGCACATCATGATGACTGGCATCAGTGCCACTGGACAGCAGTCATTTATTTCTGTAAGTGTAGATTTCTTTGTGGCTGATTTGAAGCATGTGAGGACGGCAGCCTGAATGAGTGAAGTGTTCAAGATGTCAGTGAGCTAGTGTGCACACTCCCTGACTGGGATGTTGTCTGGCCCGGCCTCATACAGAGCTTGACTCTCTGCGGAGTCCTTCCCATGTCTTTTGCTGCAATAGACAGCGGCTGCTCCCCTATGTTGGGGGTAGCTTTCATGGCAGGCATTGTGTTGCATTCCTCAAAGCCCGTATAAAAGTTGTTTAGAGAGGGAAGTGTCACTGTCGACTCCCTGACATTTCAGTATTGTGGGCCCTGATGTTCAGCACTACACTATTCAACTGCTTTGACCTGAAGCCCTGGGTTTTCCACCCTCATTGTCTCTAGTTCACTGCAAAAACGCAAGCCAGGCTGCCCAACAGGTATGCGTCAATATTTACATCCCAGAAAAGTTCCTCACACCATACTTCATCATGTCATCCTGTTCCCTTCTCTCTAGTTTCCCACTTCACCGAGCTTCCTTAAATCCGTTGATGTCATCGGACATCAATTCCGCTACCCATGTAGGGACCAAATTCTAGCCACTCCAGGAGTGAAGGAGTTAATCTCATTTTGGATTCTCCAGAGATAATCCTTGATCAAACCGTTGGGAACCTGTCATGGTATCTCTTTTTACATTGCTCAGTATCAAATTCTGTCTGTAACATTTACACGTAGTGCCTCAATGGTGGTTTCTGCAATTCTTTCACAAAACAGTTGCAGCATTTAACCTTAATCTGTTTATAGGATCATATGAGGAGAGACAATTATCCCACCACGTCCACACTGACCAGAGGGCAGCATTTGTAGTAATACCATCTTCCAAAAGTTGGTCTGACATCTGCCCAGTCCATTCAAGTGCACCTCAAGACCCTTGGGGACTGTGTGCAATTCTGCTTCCCTGCTTTTTGGCTACAGCTGATGAATATTCTGAGTTTAAAGACTTGAGCACTAAATTCCAAATTGACCTTCCAGAGCTGTACCGCTCTCTGCTCCAATGAGTCCTGAAGAAGGGTCTCGGCCTGAAACGTGAACTGCTTACTCTTTGCCATCTACGCTGCCTGACCTGCTGAGTTCCTCCGGCATTGTGTGTCTGTTGTCCAGTGCTACTGCCTTCCAGTTGAAATGTTAAACTCATTACTACAAATTCTGACTAAACGTTTCCTCTCTGCTTTCTGAGGTGTTTTTCTTGGGTCACCTATCACTAACCCGATTATCACTTCGATCTTTGTGGGAGGTTGCTTGTAAACAAATAGGTTGCTTCCTTTCTATGTTAGAACATTTGAAAGAATTGTCACAGAGGCACACGAAAGGCACCGTGGCAGTGAGATTTTTTGTGTTGTTTTATTTCGCTTGATGCTGTTTCAGGTAAATGAAACTAACCTGGTCGCCACTGGTTTCGCCGCTGACTGAAGCTGAGCAGATCACTGCTATGCCGTCCGCTTTGTTTCTCTGACGTTTCCGAGTTCGAGCCCCACCCTCTCTTGGATTAAACTTTCTTTCTTTTGCTAGTCTAGGTCGATGCCTTAGCACTACCCAGGCTATGCTATGCACTTCGATTGAGTGATAATTATAAGCAAGACACATTTGTTCTTTTCTCTCTCTCTTCCCCCTCCCCCCAAGAAAAGTTCACAAAGTCGGCGCCGTGAATGAAGTTTCACGAGAAGCGAACGGAGTAAAAGTTAGCAATAGTTTGTCTTATTTCGTGGATGAGATGGCATCGAGATGGTGGAAGACGCCGTTACTGCTACTGGGCAGCATTTCCCTATTCCAGGTGAGGATTCAGTGAACTGAATCTCCTTACTGTGTGGAGATGGGAGGGGGACCCGAGGAAGCAGCTCCTTGCACCTGTTGCGCTGGATCCGTCTTCCGTTTGAACCAGTGGGGACTGAGTGGATTGTTACAGTTTGGCAAAAGCGCTTTCTGGTCGAATGTTGAGCTCTTTCTCGGCCCTAGCGCCGAAGAATTGTTAAACTTGGTTTCCTAATTACCTCAGTATTTAAGAATTATAGAGTCACGATTTAACAGGCGTACACGGATGACAACAAATACTAGTGAAACTAACTCTGTGACCTGACCCATGTTTCATCAATAACTTCTAGATTGTTTAACATTAAGTGAGTTAAGTGTCCATATGCCAATTAAGAAAATCGGTGTTCACATTTTAAACGTGTAGTATTTTTAAAGTTGTATGTCGGAAATACAACTATCTTTGGAAAACGTATATTGTTGACTGTCCTGTGATTTCCACTGCTGTTTCCAACACACGTTGATTGGCCCAAGTCTATGGTTATTCATCTCCTGTATCTCAGTGAGAATTCCAATCTAGTGTTGAGGAATCTGCTGTCACAGAAAGTCCCCCCAAAAAGGGCTGCTGGGGAAGAACTCCAGCAAGTTAAGCAACATCTGTGGAGGCAAAGGAATGGTCACATTTCAGATCATGGTCCTGTGTCAGTCATACTTTAAAACACTTACAATAACTGGAGTTCCTCTAGCACATTTGTTTTCTCTTTTAAGGAATCTAATGCTGTATTTCTCAGCAATATTTGGTTTCTGTTTCAGTGAGGGGCGGTGGGTAGCACATGTCCTAGTTAAGTTTTGCAGCATTAAGTGATTGTATTCCTGCATCTACCTGCTCTGGTGTCTGAATTGGTGTGAACAATGATGGCATTGTAAAATAGCTCATAAAATATTTTGCTTGTATACAGGCAAACTAGGAACTGATTTGATTAATGAAGTTTATATATCGTTAAAAGCTTCTGAGAAAAACACTATGCTGCTTTATGTTCTATATTTTTATTCAATACCAAACTTTGCCTTTTATTGAAAAACGTAATGGTTGCTGTCAATGTGAATCCATACCAAAACAGCTGAAAATGTTCTGTGAGAGGCACACACCTCATCAGTTTTGTGGGGAATGATCTATAACACCATTATGATATAAACACTTCAGAGGAGGGCTGTGGGCTTTTGCACCCACTTTCTATTATTGTTGGACAATTGGACTTCATTATAAAGGTTTGCTTCCTTTTATAAGAACTTGTATAATTCAAACCAGATACTGGTGAAAACTATTCAAAGATTCAGTTGACAATGAGAGAAATTCCAAGTCAACTATATTTAATCAACACTTTTGTTTGTAAAAAAAGCTTCTTATTATGACTTTAATTTTTATTGTAGTTTTGCATGACTGAAAGGTCTGGCCTGGTTGTTCAGAGAGCCTGTTTTTTCCAATAAAGTTATCTTACCGGCACAACATGGAAGTTTACTAACAATATCCAAAACTTATCATTCAACTGGATAATTTGGTTTAAAATGGCTATTTCTGTTCACTCCAACTCTGTGACATAAGATTACCAGAAATTGGTCCATAAACAAATACTCATATTCTGTACTGAGCTGTTATAAAACAACTAGCATTTCTGGCATCATTGTAATTAAAAAGTGAAACATCTAGATGCAGTTCATTATCCTTTTCACAGTATCTTTTCCTGACTGTTCCAATTTAATTTCTTTGGTTTCACTTCTCATGCTACCACTTACTTTCTTGTATTTTATGGGCTTAACACATCCTCACTTATTCTGAGAATCTGTAAGAGACAGAACGCTTTACAGCTTCCCTTCATCTGCACAATACTTATACTAAATGTCCTGTGACAAAATAAAAGGTGTTTATACACTTCCAAAATAGACCATAACCATAAGACAATAAAATATAGGAGTAGAATTAGGCCATTTGGCCCATCGAGTCTGTTCCAACATTTCATCATGGCTGATCCATTGTCCTTCTCAGCCGCAAACTTCTGCCTTCTCCCCATGTCACTTCATGCCCTTACTTATCAAGAACCTATCAATTTATGTTTTAAATATGCCCAAAGATTTGACCTCCAAGTTCCACAGATTTGCCACTCTCTGGCTAAAGAAATTTGTTCTCACCTCCATTCTAAAAGGACACCACTCTGTTCTGAAGTTGTGTCCCCTACTTTTAGACTCTCCCACTATAGGAATCTATAGCGGGGGCAGTCTAACCAAGAGGTGCATTTAACAAGGAAGGATAAGAAGGGCACTAATAATTAACTTTAAAATGGTAGAGGAGCAAATGAATTTAGAGGTACAAATGCACTAATAGAAGCGGAAATGCTACTTGATAAAGTTATTTAAAAAGAAATAAGAAACCAAAACAAAAAGTGTTTCCTTCTTCACAGATGCATCTGCAAGGCAGGTATGCTTTGTTAAACATCAATGTGATCTCATCTGAAGAACAGTTTCCTTTTTATGATCTCATTCTAAAACATATGTAGGTGGGCTGAGGAAGGTGTTGAGCCTGTTTATAATCAAATCTGAAAAGATGTATTTGTCAGAAAAAGCTGAACTTGCTTGGAACTTGGAATCAATCTTGTATAACCAAAGCACCAGGGGTTACAATTGATGGGGTTTCATATAGAGGGTTAAGAGGAAATTGAATCAGAAAGTGCTTCTGTTTAATCATTGCTATGTAATTTCATCCATTATTATTTCTCTAATACGTTACTTTGAAAATTGTAGTAGACCCTTTGAGTTTCAAGTTTATTGAATTAAATTTGTAGGAGGTAACAGACATTTTGCATGTAGACATTTTGTTGAACTCATTCTCTGATTTCCGTGTTTTAAAGGGTAGTTTGGCAGCTACCTCCAGCAGCCACCAATTGTACATGTACTAGAATATAGCTGGAGTAGATCTCATTTTATTTTGCTTTTCACTTCCTTCAGAAACTGGACAACGTGACGGAACTCCCCAAATGAGTACCACTATCAACCTAGTAATCATGCATTCATAGTATAATTTAGGTGCTACTGTTCTGTTCTTACTATTTTTCTCCAGTTGTAACAGAGTTTCATCCTTTGCTTAAGTTGTTCACTTAGTGTGTGAAAGCAGGGTCTTCAAGCCCAAGTCCCAGCGTAGATGAGTCTTGCCAACTTGTGTCAACCTGCTACTCAATAATTGTGTTCCGTGGTCTATCAAATATCCTTACATAGAAACATCCGCACATTTCTGATTTTGTGGGATTGTCCACACTTTTCTGGAAGAGAATCAGAATCAGGTTTATTATCAACAGTATAAACACAAGAGGTTCTGAAGGCGCTGGAGACCCAGAGTAACACGAACTGAATGCTGAAGGAACTTGGCAAGTCAGGCAACATCTTTGCAAAGGACAAAGGCCAAGACTTTTCATCAAGATGGTCCTCCAGCATTTTGCATGTGTTATTCAGGTTTATTATTGTTGACATATGGTGTGCAATTTGTTGTTTTGTGGCAACAGTACAGTGCAAAACATTAAAAATTGTTGTAAGTAACAATAATAAATATATAAAAATAAGTAAATGTGAATGAACAGAGCAAAATAGTGAGGTAGTGTTCATGGTCCATAGACTATTCAGAAATCTGATGGTAGAGGGGAAGAAGCTGTTCTTAAAACCTTGAATGTGCATTCTCAGACTCCAGTACCTCCTCCCTGGTGGTGGTGATAAGGGAACATGCTCTAGCTGGTGAGGGTCTTTGATGATGAATGCCACCGTCTTGAGGCACCAACTTTTCAAGGTGTCCTCGATGGTGGGGTGGCTAGTGCCTATGTGGTTATTTATTAATGATGGTTTACTCCTTCCAAACAGCAAGCCATGTCTGAGCTTATAATTCTACCTATTGTCAGTGTCCAAATTGGATTTCTGAATTAAATAGGACAGTGGCATGCACAAAACCTTTTGGAGACATCAGATTTAGCTTTTCTCTTTGCAATAGCTACCATTTTTCTCAACAGATGATTACAGCCTCACACTTATCCTATCCTAACCATGGTTCATTAACCTTCTGACATTCCGTTTCCCTGATTTACAGATAAATTGCAGTTATTTGATTTATGTGAGATGTTATAAATGAGGAAAGCAAAGCATGCTATGACAGGTGATCTCGTTTTTCTGTTAAAGGCTTGCCCTTCCCTAAAATCTACCGGCTGTAAAATCATAGCTTGACATTCTTTAATAACTGGTTTTTATCAGTTAACTCATCATCTTGTTTATTTTATCTGAACTTGCTCTTGTCCTACTAGAGGAGAGCGCGATAATTATTTACCACTTCCCTTGATTCTGGAATGTCTCAAAATGCTTTAACAGCCAAAGATGCATTTTTTTAAAACCAATCATTGTTGAAGCATTGCAAAGTTTTCACAGAGGACATTTCTGTCTACTTGTATTGACTCAGTAAAATATCTGCCTGAACTCTGTGATGAGCTCTCTTTTTAAAATAACTTTTCAAAGCTACTTGAGGGAGCAGAGAGGGGCTTGATCAGTGGTCCCCAACCACCGGGCTGCGAGGAAACAATATGATTCGGTGATATGAAACGATATGAGTCAGCTGCACCTTTCCCCATTCCCTGTCACGGCCGCTGTTGAACTTGAACGCACGCGAGGCCATCAGTCGCCTAAACGCAGTGACACCCTCGCGCGGCCGGCGGGAAGGGCCATTGCCGCCGGCCTGGAGCGCGGACAAGTGGGCGCTGACCTGTGGAGCTGTTTACCACACCGAATGTTTGTGGGGAACCCGGTGCTAAAATATTCACGGACGACCTAATTCGGGCTCAGGGTTTCGTAAGTAACAGAGTAGCTACCTCGCTGCAGTCGACTGAAAGTCATCCCTCAAACCAAACCTTTGTCGGCTGATAGATCCTACAGGAGTGCCCGTTCCCTGTCGCGCTTCTCGCTCGGTCCCAGCACGGGGCCCTCCGGCCCTCACCCCACGGGAAGCTGGAGTTCGGGCCCGGAGGTTCTCTGATGAAGCCCTCAAAACTGCTTCAGCACCTTGTGTCCAAGTACCCTGTACTTAAAGACAAACCTGTTGAGTTTTTTTCAGCGGAAAAAACGTGAGCAAGCGGGACAGAAGCAAGTGCTGATAGCCACGTAAATTAAATTGTGGAATAGACTGGGCATAAGGAACCTCCTTTGACTATCGCTGTATTCCGGTTGTGACCGGCCGGTCCGCAAGAATATTGTGAATATTAAACCGGTCCGCGGTGCAAATAAAGTTGCCTTGATCATCCAAGAGCAGTACAACTGATGGTAAAGTACAGTCGGCCCTCCTTAACCTCGGGTAGGGAAAACCCGGAGGTGCTCTTCCAGCACTCGTTGTTTGAGCATATACAGACTTTTTCTTGTCATTATTCCCTAAACAATACAGTATAACAACTATTTACATTGTATTAAGTATTATAAGTAATCTAGAAATGACTTAAAAGTACAGGCAGTCCCCGGATTATGAATGAGTCCATTCTTAAGTCAGATTTGAAGTCGTAACAGGTACATCCGGTATTATTTAGCGTCAGTTAGTCAAACATTTTTCTTAGTATATAGTACATATTTTACCTTTCTATGCATATAAAACACTTAAGAAACATACATATTTCAATAATTAAACCACTGTGTTGCTTAGTAATAATTGTATCTTTCATTGGGGCAGGGCCTTTCACATGCTCCATTAAAATTGTTCCAATCGTTGACCGACTGTAGCCTAACACTTTTCCAATGACCGTTGGTGTTTCACTTCTTTCCAATCGCTTTATTACTTTCACCTTATTTTCAATCATGAACGTGATTATTTCCATGAACAGAAACACCGCGGATTCAGAGCTGCACCGGGTCCTAATGTCCACCGCATAGGGACGTGTTAAATAAAGTACGGGGTTCCGCTGGGTCCGAAAGACAACTACATTGCTTCAGGTTAAATAAGGGACTTGAGCATCCGTGTTTTTTGGTATCCACGGGGGGTCTCAGAACCAATCCCCCGCAGATTAAGAGGCCCAACTGTATTCGCTCGATACTGTTCTGGAGTATTGGCCTAAATTTTCACTCATGGGTCTCTGGTGTGGAAAGTAAACCAATGCAATTCTGACTTGAGAAGAGGGGGCTACCAACCAGGCTATAAAAGACATTTATCAGTTGACATTTCCTTTTAAATTTTACATTTTAGAAACAAAATATATAAAATATGTTGACTCAAGGGACCCTGCAGATGCTGGAAATCTCGAGCAACGCATACAAAATGCTAGAGGAACTCAGAAGTTCAGGGAGCATTTATGGAGGCAAATGAACAGTCGACATTTCAGGCTAAGACCCTTCCATAAGAAGGGGGCCAAAGCCAGAATAAACAGGTGGGTGGAAGGGGAGGAGCACAAGCTGGCAGGTGATAGGTGAGTCCAGCTGAGGAAGAAACTAGGTAGGTGGGGGATGGGCAAGAAAGGGGATGATATGAGAAGTTAGGAAGTGATAAGACGAATAGGTAAAAGGTTGGAGAAGATGGTAGAAAATAAGAGATGAAGTGGACCATGGAATAGAGGGAAAGAGATAAGGGACCAGAGGGTGGAGGAGACAAATGGTAAGATGTGATGATCGAGGAGTAGAAAAGAAGGGAGGAGATGGACACTAGAATGTAGGAAGTCAAAGTGGGTGAAGGGGGAAACAGAGAGCAGTGGCTATCATGTTAGAGAAATCTGTCAGGCTGGAGACTATCCAGGTGGAATATGAGGTATTGCTCCTCAACCTGTGCCTTGGCTTATTATGGATTAGAGAAGGCCGCAGACAAAATGAGGGTCTCAGCCCACAACATTGTCTGTTCCTGTTCGTTAGATGTACTTGACTTGCTGAGTTCCTCCAACATGACTTTTAATGTGCCCACTTGAACCTTTATTTCTGGTAGTTCATTTCAAATACACACCTCCCTCTTTGTGAAGAAGTTGCTTCTGATGTCCCTTTTAATCTCTCAGCTTTGATTTAAACCAATGCCCTCTTTTTTTTTTAGCACCTCACCCTGGGAAAAAAAGATAGTGTTTTCACCCTTTCTTTGACCCACATGATCTTAAATATTTCCTTCAGGTCACCCCTCAATCTCCTTCATTCCAAGGAATAAAGTCCCAATCTACACAACCTCTTTTTGTAAGTCAGGCCCCAAGTCCAGGCAACGTCCTGGTACGTCTTTGCTGCACTCTTTTCCGTTTAATAACTTCTTTCCTTTGACAGAGTTGCCAAAATTGTAAACAGTACTTCTACTGCAACCTCTCCAACATCTTATTTAACTACAGCATCATTTCCCAACTCCCGTTAGCCAAAGCACTGATTGATAAAGGCTAGTGTTTTCAGAGGTCTTCTTCACCATCCTACCTGCCTGTCATGCTGCTTTCAGCCAACTTTGCACCTGCTTTCCCTGGCCCCTCTGTTCCACAACACTCCCCACAGCCCAACTATTCACTGTCAAAAATTCCTGTGCAAGTTTGATCTTCCAAATTGCAATACCTGGCATTGGTCTTAGTTAAAAATCAATTCTCAGCCTATGTACCTAGCTGATCAAGATCCCCCTGGAATTTCTCATAACCTTCTACACCATCTACAATCCCAGCTACTTTCATATCATCAACAAACTTACTAATTGTGCCTTGTACGTTTATATCCAAATCATTTTATATAAACTACAGTCAACGACCCGTGTGTCATATCTCCAGATATAGGTCTCTAGTTTGAGAAACAGGCCGCCACCACAGCTTCTGCATCGTATCACTGAGCCAATAATGAACCCACTTTGCTGTCTTCCCCTGGATCTCATGCATTACAGGCTAGCTTGCTGTGAGGGACTTCAGCAAAGGATTTGATGATACATGGTGCTATTTGGTAGGCAATTTACAAAACTACTAGATACTCTACTAGATATACTTCTTCTGAACTACAATCAGTGCAAACTGTAGTCTGTAATTTCCCTTTAAGAAACATACTTTTGAACTATCTAAAGGAACTAGCCATTTTACAATCTCCTAAACGACTAGGCGAACTTGACTTTCAGGAATGCAGGGATGGCACCTTGCAGCGGTTGGAGGCAAGAGAGAGCACCGATTAAAAAGTTGAGCCAGATTAAACCACCAAAGCCCGAGAGTGGAAAACGAAACAGTGTTCAGCCTCATTTCCCCCTGCCAGCCAAGGTCCCCCAAAAGAGTCTGTCCCATCTGCCTGCATTTGAGCCATCTCACTCTCTTCATGCTACAACCATCAAGTGGGAGACCATATGCCTTGGGACCCAAGTCACAGGATTTGTGAACAGTTGCTGACATTCAACCATCGAGCTTCTTGACCAGTTTCACTCGCCTCACCGCTGAACAGACTCTGCAGTTTGTGGACTCATTTTCGGGGACTCTGCATTTTGTGTTCTCTGTATTATTTGTTTGTTGTATTGATGGTGCCAGCGAACAACGATCCCTTCTGAGAGATTTTCCAGTTAGCCGATCTCTTCAATTATTTCACTTTTTCTACGCCTTCTGCTTGTTCTTTTTGTCTTGATTCTGTTTTGGAGACTGTTGGAGCCTGTTACATGCAGGCTGGAGTTCAGTCGAATAATCTAGCGCTCTGCTGTCCACGGAGAGGACTGTGCACATGGATTGCCTCGGGCAGAAGACCAGAGAAGGGCACAGGGCCACAATCAACTCAATTTTGAAGTGTTGAGGAAGATTGAAGCATCAGGATGAATGCAGAGGAGGTCGGCAGTCACTCTCCACAGGTCAACGGTGCTTGGTAGCCTGGTTGGCAGTGTAGCAGTCGCAAGGCCGCAGGCCAGCAGTGTGGTGGTCACTCTTCGCTGAAGGAGTGAGTTCGGGCGGCCAGCCTCCTTGGTTCTGGCAGGAGGATGTTTTCGAAATTCTAAGATTATTGTGATTATTGGACTGTAGTTTATATCGCTCTTCTGAGTTTTCTTTCTTGTTGCCAATTGTGAGGTTGTGGTTCCAAGTGGGCTGGGTCTTGTGGAAGCGAGGGGTTGGGGATTTGGGGTCTGATGTTCCTGTTGTTTTTGTGTGCGGGAGGGAGGGTTGGGGATTTGGGGTCTGATGTTCCTGTTGTTTTTGTGTGTGGGTGATCTGGTTTTTGTGTGTGGGAGGGAGGGTTGGGGATTTGGGGTCTGATGTTCCTGTTGTTTTTGTGTGTGGGTGATCTGGTTTTTGTGTGCGGGAGGGAGGGTTGGGGATTTGGGGTCTGATGTTCCTGTTGTTTTTGTGTGTGGGTGATCTGGTTTTTGTGTGTGGGAGGGAGGGTTGGGGATTTGGTGCTGTTGGTGCTGTTTTTTTGTGGAGGAGAGGATTGGGGTTTGGGGGTTTTTGATGTTCTGGCTGCCATCTTCCGGGTGGCCAATCTGGTGGTTTTTGTGTGCAGGAAGGGTTGGGCTTTGGCGTACTAGCTGCCATTTTATGTGTGGGCGATCTGTAGTGTAGGGTTTGTGAATTTTGTTTCTTTTTCTTTTTCATGCGGATGGGGGGGGGAGAATTGATATCATTTCCTTCAACGTTGTATTGTATATGCATACTTTGACAATAAAATGAACCTTTGAACCTTTGGGCCTTTATTAATGATAGGATTTGTCCTCTTTTGCATCCAAGATAGTTATCGGCCTTTGTAGTGTGTATGTTTTTTTGTCAGTTCTATTGTTTCTTTTGTTTTACTCTGGGTGCCTACAAGAAAATGAATCTCAAGGTTGCATATGGTACGTACTTTGATAATGCATTTACTTTGAACTTTGCTAAAGTCCATCTAGATAAAATTCACTACCCTAACCTTATCTACCCTCTTGGTTACCTCCTTGAAGATAATTGTCGGACACAACCTCCCATGCAAAAGACTTTTCCAGATCGGTCCCTGTCTCTCCAAATATTGCTAGATTCTGTTCCTCAGAATCCTTTTCAACAATCTACTGCTACCATTGTCATTTTTATTGATAGATTGGGATACACTGTTTATTAAGTTTGTTGCACAGCTGAAATTAGGTATTAAAACTGACCACTCTTACATGGTCGTGCAATTTAGTTGACTCTAATGCTTTGAGTTGGCCCTACAAAGGTGGTCTGTTATTCACAGAAATTCGTCATCAGACAAAGTGTCCTTAGCTAGGTGAGCATCCTACTTATGATTTTAGCCAGGTGATCCCAACAGCAGCCATCTACACTTAGTATAAACCTTTTTGCAAACCTACATCTGTTCTGCTAAGAACAATGTAAGTGAAATGTCTCACACACAAAATGCTGGAGGTGCTCAGCTGGTCAGGCAGCATCTATGGAGAAGAATATAGACTCAATGTTTCAGGCCAAGACCCTTGATCAGAACGTGTGCCCTTGTGGAGAGAGTATCATCACACACCATCTGGCCAACAGAAATTATGATACTGATTTTTTAATAGCTTGGTTTAATGAAAGTTAAATAGAGTAAGTGAAGGCAGCATGTGCAGTTATCTCGCTAATTTAAGAATTTGTAAATCTAGTTATTTAAAGAAAACCCTCTACAACAATCTACCAGGACTGGATAAAGTAAATAAGCTTTTAATACTTGCTCACAAAATAAATACAGATAATGATAGAAATATTAATAGCTGTCATTTAGTTAAAACTCTGGTTATTAGTTAAAAAATTAACTAAAACTTATTTTGTTCCTCGTCTGCAAGCCAAGTTAAAGGTAACCTTTGAAATGCCTGAGATGCTTGAGTTTAAATGGCTTATTTGAAAAATAAAATGTTAAAGTCGAAAGCATGAATGGTTAATGTTTTTTACACAAATTCATAAAGCTGTAAATTAGTAATAGATGATAATATTGTATGTAAAATTGTGCTGTTGTCTGTAGACTTATCTAGCAGGTGATTTTGGTTGGGGGTCTCTTGAATACTGTTGATCAACAGTGGAAAATTAGTTGGTGGTATTTATAGATTACTTGGGTTGTGACCTTTTTATAAATATCATACAGCCACATGGGACTAAATACTGTGAAAAGGGGAAGTGTAGAGTTCAGCTCCCAGCTGCTACTGTTGAGGGTGCAAAAACTCAAATCTACTCCAACATTATTTGCCTATTCTAATCACTATAGAATTTTTTTTCTTCCTCTCTCTCCCCCCTTCCTCACCCTCATCCTCACCCTATCTGACCCCTACTCCCCTCACTCCTTCTCCTCTCTACCCCTTCCTCTCTCCCCACCTCCACTCTGCCCACTCCATCACTCCAACCCCCACTCCGTTCCTCATTCTGCCTCCCCACTCTATACCCAACTCTGTTCCCTCCCACTCTGCCCCTCCCCCACCAGAGTATGACTGCCTGATTTATGTACAGCCCATTGATGTACACATGTTTGGGATGACTTTGCTGGCTGCTACAAGGCAAAAGGCATGTTCTCTCTGAGGAAATCACTAGTAGCAGTGTCTGAATGGTTGATTTAAACACCGTGGTTTAACTGCACATTGTCTGTTGTTGACCTATACTTTACTCCGAGGCAACTTCGATCTTACTAGCATTAGGGGTACGATCATTCCTCTGGAATGAAACGCTATAGTAACCTACTGAGGACCTGTAACCCTGAGGCTTATTGAAATGCCTTTAGTGCCATGCTAGGGGTCAGTTAGCACATCACCATGCATGATATTCTTCTGTACTTGATGTCAAAGGTGTAAATCCCATACTTGCTACAGAAAGGGTGAAAGAATTGCAAAAAGAGAATAAAAATTATTTTTTCATTGGAATTGGAATTTGTTTATTATTGTCACATGACACAGGCACAGTGAAAGTTTGTTTTGCATACTACCCTGACAGATCAAAACATTACACAGTGCACTGAGGTAGTACAAGGTAAAACAATAACAGAATGCAGTTAGAAGTGTTACAACTAGAAACTAAGTACAGTGCAGGTAGACATTTAGGTGCAAGATCTTAATGAGTGAGGTTGTGAGGTCTAGAGTCCTCTTTATCAAAGGGGAATTATTCAATGATCCCATAACAACAGGGTAGAAAAATTATATATGGATTGGGCTGAGGGCAAGGCAGATGTCTCTTTACTCCTCATCATCTTGAATCCCTGTCTCTGCAGCTGCAGAAAATACTGAAAGAGACAGGTAGTAGCCATGGAAAGAAAATATTTGAGTTAATGTTAACAGCCACTGTAATTCCCAACTTACCCCTCCCACTCTAGCCTTGAACACCATTTCACTGAGGCCCAATATGAGCAGCATCCCACTTTCCAACATAATTGATTGCAGCCCTGGGGATTCAACACTGAATTCAACAATTTCAGTTAATTTGTCTTTCCAGTTTGTTTCAGAAAAACAACACTACCACTACATTGTCTGATGATGCATTGCAACAATTTGCAAGTTGCATTTACAGCTTCTCCTAATCTTCAGCCACTCCTGCAAGTGCTTAGGTGCATCATTATTGTCAAGGTCAACTCCAAATTGAATCCGATCAAGACTTGGAAATTTATTGTCATTTCTTTATTGCCATCAGGTCAAATATCCCAGACCAGGGGTTCCCAACCTGGGGTCCATGGTTAATGGTAAGGCTCCATGGCATAAGAAAGGGTTGGGAATCCCTGTTCTAGACCAATCTAGCTAACAGTACTGTAAGAATATTATCACCATGCTGAATATAATAACTCAATGATGAGATTCACATTGCCTACATTAAGTAATTTTGAACAAGAAAGGCCCGTAAACCATAAATTAATTTCAAATCTCAGTTATTTCAAAGCTATGGATTGAAATTATCATAATTGGTATGGCTGTGATACAGCTTATATTTGTTTATTTGGGAACTTAATATCCTGGTTTGTAGTATTTCTGGAGAGAGTAAGGGACTTCTGTCCATCTTAACAAAAGAGTAAAGTTTGAGAAACTGGTTTAGGGTAGAACCTGTACAAAGGGAAAGTTTATATATCTGTGTTTTCAGTGTTAATTAGGGAAATCAACAAGTTGTTCATTTCAATAAATGAATGGAAAAGAATGCAGATTGCAAATGAAGTAAAAGGGAAGATTAAAAAGTGATCTGGCCAAAATGAATTGGAAAATTAACTAATAAGTAGGTAGGCCAACAATGAGAAAC
Organism: Hypanus sabinus; assembly: GCF_030144855.1. Taxonomy (NCBI): domain Eukaryota; kingdom Metazoa; phylum Chordata; class Chondrichthyes; order Myliobatiformes; family Dasyatidae; genus Hypanus; species Hypanus sabinus. The sequence continues at coordinate 127,373,246 of NC_082712.1, forward strand.
ATATATATACGATCAGAAAGAGGACAAAATATATATCAAATAAGCATGGTTAAGAAGAGAACTGCAAGCTAAACAAAGTAACTAGACATCCTGATGCTACTGGTATTTTCAATACGCTACAGGATGAATTAATGGTTACATGGATGGTCCTGACAGTGGTGGAAATAACTTATAGGAGAGTTTTAAAATAAGCATTTTGGAGTAGTTCACTGTTTGTAAGACTTGTTTATTATATTTGTATTAATATAACTTCCAAGAAATAATACAGGTACCTGCACTATAATATTGGCTAACAGGTCTTCTGCACCATAATATTGCCTAATTCATCTCATGCATTCTGCTTAATATCCTTTTTATACTAAACAAGCTAAAATTCAGATTCAGATTCAGTTTACTGTCATTTATAAACCACAAAGACAATGCAGTTAAAAAATGAGACAACGTTCTCCAGAATGACATCACGAAAAAGCACAAAACAGATCACACAAGAAAAACCACATAACGTTTGGTAATGTCCAATCCAGAGTCCGGAGAGGCTGCTGCGTATCGATATCGTGCTACCGTCTTAGCACGTTCCCCGGAAAGGAACTACAAACCCATCAGACAAACCTAAAGCTACAAGACCAACACAAACCACATAGTTACATATAGTTATAGTTAACATATAGTTTCAACAGTGCTGACAAAACCATAATTTATAAAAGACTAACTGAGAAAGACCACATAATTATAACATATAGTTTCAACAGTGCAAAGCAATAGCGTAATCTGATAAAGAGATGATATGCTTGATAATGAATTCATTTCAAGGAGCAGTCCCCTCCCCCAAATTGTCTCATCGACATCTTCTGGTGGTCATTTCATGCAGATTCGTTCTCCCAGGATGAAAATTGACGCGCTCTTGTCCCTATTCTGTGAGATTTGGAGTGGCATTGGAGTCCTAGGCAGTATCCTTGAGCTCTCCCACAGATGTGGCAGCGACATCTGATACGATGTTGGATCTGGCCTCTGCTGTTTGTGTATGTCCTCTTAGAAACCACCGGAGGAGCTCAGTTCCTTATCAGGCCTCTGCTTCTAAGTGGTCACAGGTCAGGGAACTGAAGAGTTGATAAGGATGTTTGCTTGAGAGGTGCTGAGCTTATCTTTGAAGTGTTTGCTGTATCTCTCTGGATATCTCTTGCTGTGATCAGAGAATCACTGTAGAATGGGTGCCAGAATGGGAAAACTGATTCAGCAATCTTGCCAACGGATTTGGTAGATTTGTGAAGAGAACAATGATTGAATTTCTGCAGAGTTTTGAGGTGCCTACTGTGGATAGTTTGCATTTCTAAGAATGTCAAGCTTTGTACTGGATTGGAGATTTTCGCTTTTGAACACTCTTTCTTGCTCAGTTTTCTGAAGTCTGTGCTGGTGCACTGAGGGTAATTGTAATTGTGGGATGAGTTGAGGTGTAGCACAGGAGCAAAATCGAAAAAGGTGATGAATGCAGCATTGAATGCATGTGGTTTGTGAAATAAACTGGATGATCTTGTAGTGCATTTAGAGATTGGCTGGTATTACATTGTGGACATCACTGAGTTGTGACTTAATGACGATTATAGTTGGAAGCTTAGTAGTCAAGGATATACAATGTATCAAAAGGACAGGCAGGTGAGCAAGGAGGATGAGGTGGCTCTGTTGGCAAGACATAAAATCCAATCCTTAGAAAGAGGTGGCATACGATCAGAAGATGTAGAATCTTTGCAGTTAGAGATAAGAAACTGCAAGGGTGAAAGGACCATGATGAGAATAGTATATAGTTCTCCGGGCAGTAGCCAGGATGTGGGGTACAAATTACAAGTGGAGATAGAAAAGGCATGTAAAATGGGGGATTTCAATGTGCAGGGAGATTGGGAAAATCGGATTGATGCTGCATACCTAAAAATGGAGTTTGTAGAATGCCTACAAGATGGCTTTTTAGAGCAGCTTGTGGTTGAGCCCACTAAGGTATAGACAATTCTGGACTGGATGTTGCATAATGAACAGATTTGATTTGGAAGCTTAAAGAAAAGGAACCCTTAGCAGGCAGTGATTATAATATAATAGAATTCATACTGCAGTTTAAGAGGAAGAAGCTAAAGTCAGGTGTCCCAGTATTACAGAGGAGTGAAGTGAATTACAGAAGCAGGAGCGAGGAGATGGCCAAAGTTGATTGCAAAAGATGGCAAGAAAACAGCAAAAACTGGAGTTTCTGGCAGCAATTTGGAAGGTGCAGGATAGATAGATCTCACAGAAGGCCGAGGCAAACTTGGCAGACAAGGGAGGGCAAAGACAGCATAAAAGCAAAGGAGAGGGCATATAATATAGGAAAAAATCTTGTTAGAGGATTTGGAATGATATAAAAAATGCACAAGGCAACTAAAAAAGCAATAAGGAGAGAAAAGATGAAATATGAAGGTAAGCTAGCCAACAGTATAAAAGGATACAAAATGTTTCTTCAGAGAACAAGAGAGATGAGAATGAATATTAGACTGCCGGAATATGATGCTGGAGAGATTGTATTGGGGGACAGAGAATTGCAGGCGAACTAAGTAATTTGCGAAGGTCTTCATTGTGGAAGACACCAGCAGTATGCCATAAATTCAAGAATGTCAGAGGCAAGAAGTGAGTGTAGTTGCTATTGCTAAGGAGAAGGTGTTTGGGAAGCTGAAAGGTCTGAAGGTAGATAAGTCACTTGGACTAGATGAACTACACACCAGGGTTCTGAAAGATGCAGCTGAAGAGATTGTGGAGGCATTAGTAGTGATCTTTGAATGGTAGTGATCTTTGAGCTAGATTCCGAATGGTTCCAGACTACTTGAAAATTGAAACTGTCACTCTACTCTTTAAGAAGGGAAGGAGGCAAAAGAAGATATTATAGCCTGATTTTAGTGGTTGGAAAGACATTGGAGACTGTTATAAAGGATGAGATTCAGAGCACTTGGAGACACATGATAAAATACGTCAAAGTCAACATGGTTTGCTTAAGGAGAAACCTTGCTTGACAAATCTGCTGTAATTCCTTGAGGAAAAACCAAGCAGGATAGGGTAAAAGGTGAGTCAATTGATGTTGTTTACTTGGGTTTTCAAAAGGCCTTTGACAAGATGCTGCACATTAGGCTGCTAAACAAGATAAGCACCCCTGGTATTATATGAAAGATATGAGTATGGATAGAAGATGAGCTGGCAGGAGGCAAAGAGTGGGAATAAAGGGAACATTTTCTGCTTGGCTGATGGTTACTAGTGGTGTTCCACAGGGGTCTGTGTTGGAACCACTTCTTTTCACATTATATGTCAATAATTTAAATGATCTGATTGATGGCTTTGTGGCCAAGTTAGGGAAAGACACAAAGATAGGTGGTGGGGCAAGTAGTGATGAAGAAGCAGAGATCCTGCAGGACTTAGACAGATTAGCAGAATGGGGAAAGAAGTGGCAGAAAGAATACAGTGTAGGGATGTGTATGGTCATGCATTTAGGTAGAAGGAATAAAGGTGTAGACTATTTTCTAAGCAGTGGGAAAATTTAAAAATCAGAGGTGCAGAGGTATTGGGAGTCCTTGTGCAGGGTTAACTTGCTAGTTGAGTCAGTGGTAAGGAAAGCAAATTCAATGTTAGCATTCATTTTGAGATGACTAGAATACAAAAGTAAAGATGTAATGCTAAGACTTTATAAGACATTCACAGTTCTGGGCTCCTTATCTAAGAAAAGATGTGCTGGCATTGGAGGTTTATGCGAATGATCCTGGGAATGAAAGGATTAATGTATTGATGGCTCTGGGCCTGTACTCACTAGAATTTCGAAAAATGAAGGGGGATCTCATTGAAACCTATTGAATATTGAGAGGGCTTGATCAGGGACATTTTGTAAGCCATGGACCAGAACCATTAAGCAAGGGGTCTATGGACTCCAGATTGGGAACCCCTTGTTGAGAGAGAGAGTAGATATAGATATAGAGAGGATGTTTCCTATGGTGAGGGAGTCTAGGACCAGATTGCACAGCTTCAGAATAGAGGGTTGTTCCTTTAAAACAGAGATGCAGAGGAGTGTCATTAGCCAGAAGATGGTGAATTTGTGGAATTCATTGCCACAGACAACTGTGTTGGACAAGTCATTGAGCATATTTAAAGTGGAGGTTGATATGTTCTTGATTAGTAAGTATATTAAATGTTATATGGAGAAGGCAGGAAAATGGGGTTGAGAGGGATAATGAATTAGCCATGATAGATTGGTGGAGCAGGCTGGATGGGCGAAATGGCCTAATTCTCGTCTCATGGTCCTATGACCTTATGGAGTGTTTTTCTAATTTTGGTAAACACTTTAATCCTTTAATTTAGAGAGATTATGGAGAATCACTGCAAAGTGTGATTGTCTTCAGAAACTTAATGCTGTTCTCTGATAAGGTACAAGTTGTTATCCTAACAGACAAGACCACCATAGCAACAGTCAGACTCAATGTGAAAACTGGCGCAACCATGAATAATACTGGAAGTTAAAGGAAATGGGCTTGTAACATTTCCATAAAATAACAGTGTAAACATGATAACTGAAAAAGTTTCAGAAATCTGTGGAGGAGTACTAAGTCACTATTAAGAAGCAGTCCAGTGAAGGCCATGGAAACACATTTTAAAAGCTTCAGCAGATATATAAGAGGAAACTATTTGTAAGGAATAATGTGGGTTTTTTTTTACAGATGGAGACAAGAGAATTAAATTGGGGAATTAGTAAATGGCAAAAAATATTAAATATTTTGCTTGTCATGAAAGAAGAAATAAAGTCTTCTGGAAATGTTGGAAAGTTACAGATCTCCAATAGAATATACTTACTAGGGTTGTGCAGTAGCAGGGTCACAGAGTCATGCAGCTTAGAATCAGGGCCATTCAGCCCACTGTGTCTCTGCTGAACATCATTCTATCCATAACTAATCAAGTTTGCCTGAATTAGTTCCATATCCACTTGCTGTCCCGCTCATTCATGTAATCGCCTAGATAGCCCTGAAGTGTTATTACTGTTCCTGCCTTGATCAGTTCAACAGGCAGCTTATTCTAGGTGCCAGTTACTCTGTGTGAAGCATTCACTCCTCACATCCCCTTTAAACCTCCACCTATGCCCGCCAGTTTTAGCCATTCCACCATCAGAAAACAGACTCTGACTATCTACCCAATCTCTGCCTCAGAAATGTATATACCTCTATCATGGCATGTCTCTGCCTCCTTTGTTCCAGGGAAAGCAGCCCCAGCCTATCCCATATCCTCTGACAATCTAAGCCCTCCAATCCAGAAAACATCCCACTGAATTTTTACTGCATCATCCCTACCTTAATCATGTCTTTCATTTGGTGTGGTGGGTAGGCATGGTAGCATCAGAATTATCGCGACACTTTACAAAGCAAGCTGTAAGATCAGGGTTCAATTCTGCCACTCTTTGTGACCAATATCTTTTATAAACCTACCGATTCCCACAGTTGTCTTGATTTGTATCTCTTCCCACCCTGTTTCCTGTAAAAATCCCATTGTTTTTTCTCAGTTTCTTTGTCTCTGGCACAAATGTTCCCGGAAAGAGGCTTTCTGTCCAAGACATCAGAGATGACTTCCTCTTCAAAGAACAGGGTTTTCCTTCCTCCACCATTGATGCTGCCCTCACCTGCATCTCCTCCATTTCCTGGTCATCCGTGCTCACCCCATCTTCCATTGCCTTAAGAGGGATAGAGTTCCTTTTGTCTTCACCTACCACCCCATGGGCTTCTGCACCCAACACATCAACAGGGTCCTGCCACCAAACTCATATTTATCTCTCCCCTCACCTTCCACAGGGATCACTCCTTCCATGATTACCTTGTCCTTTTCTCTCTCCCCACTGATCTCCCTCCTGGTACTTAACCCTGCAGGTGGCAGAAGCAATGCACCTGCCCATCCAACTCCTTCCTTATCTTCATTCAGGGCCTCAAACAATCCTTCCAGGTGAGGCAACATTTCACCTTCAAATCCATTGAGGTCATCTGTTCTGTAAGGTGTTCCCATGCAGCCTCCTGTACATTGTTGAGACCTAACATAGATTGAAGAACAGCATTGTCAAGTACCTTTGTTCTATCCGCAAAAGGCAGGATTATACAGTGGCCAACCATTTCAACTCCAATCCCCATTCTCATTCTGACATGTAGGTCCATGGCCTTCTCTTCTGCTATGATGAGTCTTCTGTCAGATTGGAGGAGGACCACCTTATATTCCATCTCACTAGCCTCCAAATGATGACATGAACATTGGCTTCTCTAATTTCCAATAACTTTGTCCCTCTCCCCCTTCCCTCTTCTCAATTCCCCACTCTGCTCCCTCTTCCCACTTCTCCTCACCTGCCTACCACCTTCCCTTGGTGCTCCTCCTCTTTCCCTGTCTCCCATGGTCCACTCCCCACTCATTCTTCTCCACCCCTTTACCTTTTCCATCTCCCAGCTTCTTATTTCATCCCTTCCCCACCCTTCTGGCTTCACCTACCACTTTCTAGCTTATACTTCTACTCTTCCCCCACCACCTTATTCTGGAAACTTCTGTTGCAGTCTGAATGAAAGTCTTTAACCGAAAACATTGACTGTTTATTCATTTCCATAGATGCTACCTGGCCTGCTGTGTTTGTCCAGCATTTTTTGTATGTTGCTTTGGATGTCCAGCATCTGCAGAACCTCTTCTGTTTATGATTTGCTGATTCACTGTCAAGTCTCTTTGAGGTATGCCTACTCTGAAGAAGTTTAATTCTCTTCAACGGGAGTTCACTGAGTCACTCTCTCGCTGCTCCTCCACTATTATCTATACTGCCGTCTGACCTTTTGACCATGTATTCATCCAAACTCGGTACTACAGCAACGTATCTTTCCCAGGAACATGTCTTTGCCACCATCTTGTTCCACATGGCTTCCAGCTCTGTTTTCAGGCCTCCCATTTTGGACCCTCCAAGTATACCTGGTATTTTCAGTTGATTAACTGCTTCTCCCTACAAATTCTACATACCACCCTCTCTGCCATGCAGAGACACCTGTCTCAGTCTCTGCCTCAGCTCTGGGCTTCACTCTCCACTACCTGCGATGGACCTCTTCGATATTTCACCCTCCGCATGATCCACACCTTCAACCGCCAGTTCTTCACCTTCCTCACAAACAGGAGGGATCGGAAGATCATCCGTCTCCAGACAGTGACCGCTACTTTAAGGGGAAATAGACAAGCTAAGTGACTAGGCAAGGACATACCATTGTCCTTAATATAAGGTGGTAAAATATAAAGTCACTCAATTTGGAAGGGAAAATTTATAAAACCGTTAATGTGTTGTTTAAAGATACCTTCTTGTCCTTGCGTACAAGATTAATATGCAAAAGGAAAGCAAACAGAACATTGGTCTTTATTGTAAGAGGATTTAAATACAATGTAAAGACATCTTACTAAAATTGAACAGCACTTGCTGAGATTGTATATGTATCATGGATTATAGTATGGTCTTCCTACATAAGGATTTGTTTGTGATATAAGGTTCACGAGATTAGCTTCTGGGATGGTAGTGTTGTCTTAAAGGGAGAGAGTGAGCAGAGAACTGAACCTTGCAGTTCCAAATGAAAGGTGATCTCAGTGAAATATTCAAAATTCTAATGGGATTTGGGAAGATGGATTCAAGAATTAAAACAAAATGCTGAAACAGTATATGTGAGATAGGCAGTGTTCAGTGAAGATTGATTCTTTGATTGAAGTCTTATTCTATAAGGTAACTGGACTCACAGAACATAGAATAGTACAGCACATTACAGGCCCTTCGGCCCACAATGTTGTGCTGACCCTCAAACCCTGCCTCCCATATAACCCCCCACCTTAAATTCCTCCATATTCCTGTCTAGTAGTCTCTTAAATTTCACTTGTGTATCTGCCTCCACCACTAACTCAGGCAGTGCATTCCACGCACCAACCACTCCCTGAGTTTAAAACCTTCCTCTAATATCCCCCTTGAACTTCCCTCCCCTTACGTTAAAGCCATGTTCTCTTGTACTGAGCAGTGGTGCCCTGGGGAAGAGGTGCTGGCTGTCCACTCTGTCTATTCCTCTTAATATCTTGTACACCTCTATCATGTCTCGTGTCATCCTCCTTCTCTCCAAAGAGTAAAGCCCTAGCTCCCTTAATCTCTGATCATAATCCATATTCTCTAAACCAGGCAGTGTCCTGGTAAATTTCCTCTGTACCCTTTCCAATGCTTCCACATCCTTCCTATACTGAGGCGACCAGAACTGGACACAGTACTGCAAGTGTGGCCTAACTAGAGTTTTATGGAGCTGCATCATTACATCACATCTCTTAAACTCTATCCCTCGACTTATGAAAGCTAACACCCCATAAGCTTTCTTAACTACCCTATCTACCTGTGAGGCAACTTTCAGGGATCTATGGACATGTACCCCCAGATCCCTCTGCTCCTCCACACTACCAAGTATCCTGCCACTTACTTTGTACTCTGCCTTGGAGTGTGTCCTTCCAAAGAATACCACCTTACACTTCTCCGGGTTGAACTCCATCTGCCACTTCTCAGCCCACTTCTGCATCCTATCAATGTCTCTCTGCAATCTTTGACAATCCTCTACACTATCTACAACACCACCAACCTTTGTGTTGTCTGCAAACTTGCCAACCCACACTTCTACCCCCACGTCCAGGTCGTTAATAAAAATCACAAAAAGTAGAGGTCCCAGAACCGATCCTTGTGGGACACCGCTAGACACAACCTTCCAATCTGAATGTACTCCCTCCACCATGACCCTCTACCTTCTGCAGGCAAGCCAATTTTGAATCCACCTGGCCAAACTTCTCTGGATCCCATGCCTTCTGACTTTCTGAATAAGCCTACCGTGTGGAACCTTGTCAAATGCCTTACTAAAATCCATGTAGATCACATCCACTGCATTACCCTCATCTATATGCCTGGTCACCTCCTCAAAGAACTCTGTCAGGCTTGTTAGGCATGATCTGCCCTTCACAAAGCTATGCTGACTATCCCTAATCAGACCATGATTCTCTAAATGCCCATAGATCCTATTTCTAAGAATCTTTTCCAACAGCTTTCCCACCACAGACATGAGGCTCACTGCTCTATAATTACCTGGACTATCCCTACTACCTTTTTAGAACAAGGGGACAACATTCGCCTCCCTCAAATCCTCCAGTATCATTCCCGTGGACAACAAGGACATAAGGATCCTAGCCAGAGGCTCAGCAATCTCTTCCCTTGCCTCGTGGAGCAGCCTGGGGAATATTACGTCAGGCCCCGGGGACTTATCCATCCCAATGTATTTTAACAACTCCAACACCTCCTCTCCCTTAATATATGCTCCAGAACATAAACCTCACTCATATTGTCCTCACTGTCATCAAGTTCCCTCTCAGTGGTGAATACCGAAGAGAAGTACTCAGTGAGGACCTCGCTCACTTCCACAGCCTCCAGGCACATCTTCCCACTTTTATCTCTAATCAGTCCTACCATCACTCCTGTCATCCTTTAGTTCTTCACATAATTGATTAATGCCTTGGGGTTTTCCTTTACCCTACTCGCCAAGGCCTTCTCATGCCCCCTTCTTGCTCTTCTCAGCCCCTTCTTAAGCTCCTTTCTTGCTACCCTATATTCCTCAATAGACTCATCTGATCCTTGCTTCCTAAACCTCATGTATGCTACCTTCTTCCACCTGACTAGATTTTCCACTTCACTTGTCACCCATGGTTCCTTCACCCTACCATTCTTTATCTTCCTCACCAGGACAAATTTATCCCTAACATCCTGCAAGAGATCCTTAAACATCGACCACATGTCCATAGTACATTTTCCTGCAAAAACATCATCCCAGTTCACACCCGCAAGTTCTAGCCTTATAGCTTCATAATTTGCCCTTCCCCAATTAAAAATTTTCCTGTCCTCTCTGATTCTATCCTTTTCCATGGTAATGCTAAAGGTCAGGAAGCAGTGATCACTGTCCCCCAAATGCTCACCCACTGACAGATCTGTGACCTGACCCGGTTCCTTACGTAATACTAGATCTAGTATGGCATTCCCCCTAGTCGGCCTGTCAACAAACTGTGACAGGAATCCATCCTGGACACACTTAGCAAACTCTGCCCCATCTAAACCCTTGGAACTAATCAAGAGCCAATCAATATTAGGGAAGTTAAAGTCACCCCATACTCCCTTGAGTTTATAAAAATGAGGGATGATATTGAAGCATCCAAATTACCCAGGGCTTGACTGAGTAGATTTAAATTCCCTGATTGAGTGTTTAGATACAGGGTTCAGTTTCACTATAAGGAGTTGGCCAAAGTAGGAAGTCAGCCATGAGATAAACTGAATGGCAAGGCAGGGATGAGGGTCTAAATGGTCTAGTCCTGTTATTTCTCATGTTGTTGCATTCCTATCTCACTATAGACCAGAGTCAAGGCAGACAGTTATCAAAACCCTCTTCTCATACTTCATTCCATTATATATTACTTCCAGCAGGTTTGCTGCTGCTGTGGAGTTAATCAACAGAATGACCAAGAAGCTGTTCAAGTTAGGCACAGCAGATACATACAGCAAAAACCTTGTTTTACTCTGTCAGGCAACCTCAAAGGAGATTTCTGTTTAAACCAAAGTAATCTCTTGCACTTGCTAAACCAACCATCGCAGAAATCTGACTTTGCTGCAAGTATACAATATGATTTTAATAGCCTGAATCATTTCTTGTGGGTTTCTTTGTGCCTGCAAACAAAAGTTTGCATCTCATTTGCTGGGCCTGACCCTACAAGACAATGAGAAATATTATACACTGAAAGTAAACTGTATAACTAGTTCTGGTGGGTGTTAATGTCAGTCTGATTGAGTCTAGTGCCAATTTAATTGAATAACCTGTCCAGTGATCAGTGCTATGTATCAATCTAAGAAAAGAAAAGTTTTTGCTTATGATCTGTTTTGCAAATTTCTGGTGTGCAATGTACGTTATAGGCAATACAGTATTTTTGAAGTGTGGTTACTAATGTAGGAAACAAGGCGACGGTTTCACACAGCAACCTTCCGCCCACAATACTCAACTTCTGTAATCCTGATTGTGCGATTGTGTATTTGCTTGGACTCTAGGGATAGCTCCCTTGCTCTTTGAAATAATGCCTTGCAATCTTTAAACTCCATCTGAGTAGACAAAGCATTGGCCTGACCTTTTGTCAGATAGATTGATCTAATGTAATTGGATGATGTAGCTGGACAAAGAGCTCCACTAGTTGGTCAAGGCAGCAAGATTTTTTCTGACTGTTGATCTCAGCTGTAGGAATTCTCTTTACGATTGCACTGGATGTTCCTGACGGGAGGAATCAGCAAAATCTCTTGATGCAGTTAAGGAACCAACCATTTGCACTATGTTTATGATGTGCATGAACCACTCTTTTGAGGTTCCTTGGCTTTGCAGTGTCCTCGCCATAGCCATTTTATACATAGCAACTTTCTGCTGTACTGATGCTCTTTACAGGCAGTGCAGTATTTTTGAGGTGTGGTTACTAATGTAGGAATCAATGTGGCGAAATGTCACAGGAAACCATCCACCCACAATACTCAACATTCTGTGATCATGATTGAGGGATTGTGTACTTGCTTGGACTTCTTTTCCCATTTAAAATTCATGAAACTCTAATGTTATTTCACTATCATTGGTTTGCCTATAGCTCATTATATGGAACATAGAACATAGTACAGCACAGGGACAGGCCCTTCAGTCCACAATGTTGTGCTGAGCCAGATAAATAGTAAATCAAAACCTCCAAAAACTAATCCCTCCTACCTACACAGTGTCCATATCCCTCCATCTTCCTCATATCCATGTGCCTATCTAAATGTCCCTTGAAAGCCTCTAATGCATTTGCCTCTACCACCATACCAGGCAGCACAGTCCAGGTATCCACCACTCTCTGGGTATAAAACTTACCCCTCATTTCCCCTCTGAACCTACCCCTCTCACCTTCAATGCATGCCCTCTATTATTAGATGTTTCTACCCCAAGATAAAAGATTCTCCCCGTCTACTCTATCTATGCCTCTCATAAACTTATAAACTTCTATCAGATTTCTCTGCCTCTGGCTCTGCAAAGAACGCAAGTCAAGTTCGTCCAGCCTCTCATAATAACACCCCAGGGCAGCATCCTGACAAACTTTTTCTGCACCATCTCCAAAGCCTCAATATCCCTCCCAAAGTGGGCAACCAGAACAGTAGGCAATACTCCAGATTACTCACTGCTGCTTTTACAATGAGTGTCCAATGAGCTCTTTTAACTCTGTTTTGTACATCTGATAGTTTTCATTGCCATACTCTTGTTGCGCTGCTGTTGAAATTGATCATCTTCCATGTTGCCTCTATTACCCAGATTCCATGTATTTTATCCCATCCAAGATTGAGAGAATTTCTGTTTCTCAGCTCAAACTAGTTCATCGATGTCCTAAGCTGACTCCAACTTGTGTGTGTAATTCTTATTCTACCAGCTTGAACTTCGAACCCTTTAATGTCCCAAACCAGACTGCTTCTCCCCACATCAGTACATATTATAAGAATTTTACCATGTACTTTTGCACACACAATTTGCAGATGGTATTTCAGGTAAGATTCTAGCATGGATAAAGCAGTGGCTGATTGGCAAGAGGCCAAGAGTGGGAATAAAGGGAAACTTTTCTGGTTGGCTTCCTGTGACTAGTGGTGTTCCACAGGTGTCTGTGTTGGGAACAATTCTTTTATGTATGTCAGTGAGTTGGATGGTGGAATTGATGGCTTTGTTGCAAAGTTTGCAGATGATATGAAGATAGGTGGAGAGGCAGCTAGCTTTGAGGAAGTAACGAGGCTACAGAAGCACTTGGACAAATTAGGAGAATGGGCAAAGAAGTGGCAGATGGAGTACAGTTGGGAAGTGTACAGTCATGCACTTTGGTAGTTGGATTGAAAGGGTTGACTATTCTCTAAATGGAGAGAAAATATAAAAACTGAGGTGCAAAGGGACTTGGCAGTCCTTGTGCAGGTTAATTTGCAGGTTGAGTCTTTGATGAGGAAGACAAATGTGATGTCAGAATTCATTTCAAGAGGACAAAAATATAAAAGTAAGGATGTGATATTAAGACTTTATAAAGCACTGGTGAGGCCTCACTTGGGGTGTTGTGAGTAGTTTTGGGTCGCTTCTCTTACAAAAGATGTACTGAGAGGGTTCAAAGGAGGTTCATGAAAATGATCGCAGGATTGAATGTCTTGTCATGTGAAGAGCATTTGATGGCTCTTGGCCTATATTCACTGGAATTCAGAAGAATGAGGGGTGACCTCATTGAAACCTATCAAATGGTGATAGACCTTGATAGAGTGAATACGGAGAGGATGTTTCCTATGCTGGGAGAGTCTAAGACCGGAGGACACAGCCTCAGAATAGAGGGGCGTCCTTTTAGAATAGAGTTGAGGAGAAATTTCTTTAGACTGGTGAATCTGTGGAATTCTTTGCCACAGGCTGCTGTGGAGGCCAAGTCTTATATTTAAGGCAGAAATTGATAGATTCTTGATTAGTCAGGGCTTGAAGGAGTACATAGAAAAAGAGGAAATTAGGGCTGAGATGAAAAATTGGATCAGCCATAATGAAGTGACAAAGCAGACTCAATGGGCCAAAAGGCTTAATTCAGCACCCACATCTTATAGTCTTATGGTCATTTAAAAATGAGGTGCAGAGGAATTTATTCTTGCATATGATGGTGCATCTCTGGAATTCTCTTTTTTGGACGATTTGGAGGCTATATTACAGGGGTATTTAAAGAAGAGGAAGATACATTTTTGGAAGATTTGGAGCACTGAGAGCTAAACAGAACTGGAGTTGAGGCTTTGTGCAGCTCATATTGAATGGTGGTGTCTAGTAGTCCACTCATCTTCCAGTTTTCTTATGTTCATAGTTTTAGCTGCTGCTCTCGCCATCATTTCCCTTTCCCCTACACTGTCATTTCCATTTAACTCTTCAAAGCCCTTCCTTTTCTGTTGTGACACCACCTTTCACTCCACCTCTCTCAGGTATTTTTCCTTCCCAAATATTCCATTCTTTCAGCACAACTTGACTGTATCTTCTCCTGCCATTGTGGTCTTGACTCCTCCATCGTTCCTTTGTTCCTCCCATGGACTTGTCCAAAGAACAAATCACATCAGTCATCTTTGCTTCCTTACAAAAGCATCCCCAATCCTGCTTCTTGCTCTTTTCACCAAGCATAAATTATTTTTGCTAATCTGTCTCCAGCCAATGCTGACACTGATGGTTCTAGCAATGGATCATGTGTCACCAGCATATTACAGAATATGCACTCACTTACTAATGGCAAGTGCTTCATTTGCAAGTTTATACCTTGTTGAAACCTCCTTAACAAACTCTATCATTTGCCCTATCCAGATTTGCACCTAACTCCAAACTACACATGCATCTATAAACAAAGATCTGATGCTTTCTCCATTAAAATTCTAGCATTGTTCAACTCCTTCACTTCTCTTTTAGAACTTTTGTTTTCTATTAGCCTGTTTTCTATGACATTCTGTAATATCTTCACTTTTTCCTTTCCCCAGTCTCTGCATTGGATGAATTAGCAACCTCGGTGACTTAAGTCTAGTCTCATTCATCGTGCTGTCCCTTCTGTGTACTAGCCTCCCGTCCTTCTATAACCTTGCACTACATGATGTTCATTCCTTCAATCAATGAATGATTAGTGATAATACATTCTCTATCACTTCCTTTTATGTTCCTGACTTGCATTCTACTTCTGCTTTCAGTTCCATTTAACTCTGTCTGTTCCTAGAAATACTTTCCTAAGTCCTCAAGAAAGGTATTTTCCAATGTTCAGCAAGGTAGTCTGTGGCTCTGATTGATTTATTTTATCATCCCTTTCCTTCATTTCTAATGGCCTTGTCCCTCTTCAAAAGCTCTCTTACCCTGTTCATAGGTCTTAAGTCCAACCTTTTTAAGAGTAAAAGAAACCTTTCATTTAAAATTTTTTCTCATCACCCTTCACATCTTCAGACATAAAAATTTACTGTTCCATTTCCACATCACAAAATGCCACTCAATCACCTCTATCTTTATCCATTTACCACATTTGGATCAATCCATTTGTGTATCCAGTACCAGTGGTCCTCATCAAATTTCCAAACACATTCTGTGGAACTGTAATCACTGTAAATTATTCTCCTTTATCCACCTAGACTATTCTACAGCTTTCGATACTATCCAGGCAAACTTCCTGAAACACTTCTCGCATCTTCCCTATTGTGCTGAATGCTCTTATCTTGTTCCATATTTATCTCTGTAATAGCTGCACCCAGAAATTGCTATAATAGTTTCACTTCCCTCTGCTGCATTGTTATAAGGTCCCCTTTCTGCTTCCCGAATGCTGCATCTTGAAATCATAACATATGATATCTGTACCCTGACAACACCCTATTCTACCTCACCACCACCCAGCTTGACTCCCACTGCCTTTAATTTGTGGCTGACTTCTATTGATCTACATAAGTTAAGGATGAGCAGTAATTTCTTCCATCTCAAGGTTTGGAGACTATATCAACTGCTTTTGGTTCTTGTCAATCAGTACAGGCTGAACCAGGTTATTGACAAACATGGTACCCTGCAAAGTTCAGAGCTAAAATTTGAACTGATGCACCTATTTCAACTTAGGGCTGATTCCAACCCTCTGTCATCTATGCCTTTCACTTTTGAGCTTAATTTCAGGTACTCTCCTGGCTAGCTTTACTTCTGCTGTCCAAAATTCTGCTGATCGTGTTTCACCTTGCAAAAATGTTCAATTCATTCCCCAGGCCTGTATTTTCAGAGCCAGTGACTCTTGATCAAGTAATGTTTTGGTTTTTAAATTCTTATTTTTATTTCCATATCCTTGCAAGACTAGGACCTCCTGTGCCTCTGCAATTTCCACCAATTCTGAGCTTGTAATGCATTCTGAATTTTGGCATCACATACTATACCAATTACATTCAGTGTACCATTCACAGTTAGACCTTCAGCTGCCTTGGTCCAAAGAGCTGTAATTCTTCTCCTAAACTTCTATACTTCCCACCTCTTTCCTTTTGACTTATTAAATCTATTTTTTCATCTGTCTTAATCTACTATGCCTTATTAATTAGCACTCCATTGAAGAGCTATATAAAAAACAAAGTAAAAATGCAAATTATTCCAGTACTGTTTGGTGATGACTGGCTTAATCTCGGCAGTAAGGCTAAAGACTCTTCAGAACCAAACACCAAACCATGCTGTCCCTGTCAGAGCAAATCATACTAACAATAGTCAAGTGCATAAATTAATTGAAATTTTTGGTGCCGATCTGACTATGCTCTTAACAACCTAATTTCTTTGGAAGAAAGATAAGAAAAAGTGAAGTGGGGGGCAGGAAGAATGCCTGGAAGACTTCAGAAGAAGTATTAACTCCATATTTGGAGTAGAACTTGTTTTATCATCAGGCTATTCTGGATTTATCCTGTACTCCTGGGTTCAGACCCTATACTAAAGAGACTAACTTCTCCTTTGAAACAGACTGAAGAGTACTGCTGCAGAATTGGCAGTGCTCCAGGGGTTTGCTGTTGGTTGTCGGATGTTGCTGGGTTGTGAGTTTTCATTATTGTATTTACAATTGCCCTTTATTCCAAATCAGTAGGCCAGTATCGGTTCACAGCTTCTTCATTTTTATTTCGAAAGATTGATACAGCATTCAATCATTCAAAGGATTGCAAAAGAAGGCTTCATTTTATTCCAACTAAAATGTATTCTTATGTTATCTATTTTCCATAGTTTTCTGGAAAAGAGAAGGGATTAATTTAATTTATACTGCAGAATAATTCCCTGCAGGACACAATATTACCCTGCATAGTTTCTCAGTCCAGCCCAGTAGTAGTTAAATGCAGCATATGTATTCAGCAAATTTAAGATATGGATCTGTGCCATTACAACATCAGGAACTGGGTGGCGCAATGGGTCTAACACTTTTCCTTTTCCTCAGAGATGTCTGAAAATGATTAAGAGTCTCTAATACTGTTCCGCCTTGACCCCTCTACATCCCTCTCCTATTTCTGTTCCCCTTTTAACCAAAAAGGGCTTGCATGCTAATTTTGTGAGCATTCTCACTTTGTCCCCCATTGCAGTTTTGAATATTCAAATAAGCACTGCCGTTCTCACTCTAGGAACAAGGATCCCTGCAAAATTTTGGATGAGATGATTGGTGAAAGGTGCTTTTGAAACCATTTTTAAAGCATTTTATGACCACCTAAAATTCACAGTCTACTGGATGTTGTCAATGACTTCAAAGGGATAATATAGTGAGGCTTTACTTTGTACCCAAACTGAGGAAAGACACATTAAATAATGTGGAAAATATTTACTACTGAATCTTTCGTGTGCTCGGCTTGGGAATGCATCGTCCTTGCACTAAAGGTCAAAGTTTTAAGTTCCCAGCATTGCCATCCCTTGCCTCACTTGGTACAATTTTTACCAAAGAATAAATTTCATTGAAGTTGTAATTATAACTCAAGATAGGATTCCCCTATTTTCAGAATATGTATAGAGTTTATTTCAGAGTTGTGATATATCAGAAATAGGGTTTATTTTCAAAGTTTGAGTTGACTTGCATAATTTATTTAAAGTTGGCTGTTCCTTTGAGGCAGCAGATTTCAACTATTGTGCCAAGACTGTAACCGAGGCACTCTTGTCAGCAGCATCCAGGCATACTTAAATTGACCTATCACTGCCACTCCCTCATCCTCTTATTATTGCCTGCATTTATTTTTTTGTTACTGTGTAAACATTTCTCATTTTCCCTTGGTTGAGTTCTGTATACTGTATATCCACTGCTTGTTGCTAACACATGGTCAGACCACGCAGACGGCAAACTGGAGCTTCCATCATGAACTACTAACTCACCGCACAGCATAGTCAGAGCATTCCAGACTTCAGCACATAATTTTGAAGCAACTTGGAAGTCAAGTGTGTATTCATCTGCCCTTTATTTCTATCCCTGGAACTCCCTATCAAATCCAGGGTCATCCAATAACTTAATTAGCTGAGAGTGGAAAGATTTGATATCTGGTCGCTCTGCTTTCTATGTTAGCCACTACAGGCACTCTTAGTTGAAAGGGGCTATTGACCCTACTCAAAAAACTTTTTTAAAAATTCCAGATCCATGTGTTTTCATTTAATTAACTAACTGAACATGTTTTTGTTCCTGTGTCTTAACTGATTTAGTTTTATTATTAAATCAATTTCAAAAGTTGTTAAATGTCTGACTATTAGGAGCATACAAGAATGGTGCAACAGGGCTTGGACAACATAAGCAGCCAAGTGCCGTTGGCAGGTCTCTGCTCTGCTCATGGGAGGTCACTAGGCAGTTGGCAGCTTGTTGCTATGTGATGGGGATGCTTGGGCACTGGCAGTGGGTCAAATCAATGCGCTACATAAGAGCTAATTAGATCTGTTCTTAAATGGCCGTTAGGAACCTTGGGTACCTAGTTGAGCTTGTTTTAAATGGGTTGGTATGCAATAGCCTGCAACAACTTTTTACTGTAATGAGTGACAAAATTTAAATATGCCAATGGGAAGGTAGCTTTTAAGATCAATAATAACTTGGTCTGGCAAGCTTTGCTGGAGGATATTTGCTCTCTGTTCTGATTTAAATACATCGTGTCCAGTACATACTGTTGCTGGAACATGTGGTCCCAGGTCATTACTTCTATATGCAAATTATAAACAGTCTGTTAAGCTGTTGAAGCAAATTTTCAAGAAATAGTAAACTGAATAGCTTTTGACAAAAAAAAGGAAATGAAAATGACATGGTATTTATTTGAATAATTTATTTCTGAAGCTCTCACTGTCACCAAAAACTCTGGATTGGACTGTGATACTTACACAGTTATAATGGTAGAGGGTTGATAACCATAAGACATAACAGCAGGTTGAGGCCATTCCCCCATCATGTCTGCTCCACAAAGATCCATTGTCTTGACAGTAGTTCATAACAGGGATTATAAACTTTGTTCAAGGCAGTGGGTCTGTAGATATGCTTGTTTGACCACAGGCTGAAAGGTGAAAGTACAATATTGATTTAGGTAGAATATCCAAAGGTAAATAATCACAGAAAAATCTGATCTCGATTATTAATCAGTAACTCCTGGTAGAAAAAAAAGCGGACTTGAGTTTTCTCCAGTTGGCCAGCTGTAGGGTGCATGTTAGCCAATTCCAGTGTTCTGAGCCTGTACCCGAGCTGCAGGAGAAATGGCAGTGCATTGAATCCAGCAGCAGTTCAGCTGAGGGGCTAGGTGCACTTCAGTGCAGGGAATGAGGGTTTGGGTTAGCATTTGGGGTCATAGATGAGGAGAGTTAGCACTCAGGGACAGTAAGTTAAGAGTCAGGGGCAGAAGCTAGTCTTCAGAGTCCAGGTCAAAGTGCTCCATGGTCCAAGGTCAGCGATCATGGAGATTGGGTTGGCAAGCACCGAGGATACCAGCAATCCCTAGGCCTACCCAAGTCCTAGGTAAGGGGGTCCATACAGGTGGAAGACACAAGGGCCTGTCAACGCCCAGTTCAGCCGGTTCTGAAGTCTGTGTGAGTCTAAAGGTCAAACCTGTAATAAGCAAGCCTGAAGTCAATACCCAAAGGTCACTTTTTCCAGAGGGCAAAGAAAAAGGTCAAAGTCCAGAGCTTGTGAGTCCAGAAGTAGAAGCTTGAAGCCTGGATTTGGCAAGACTGGATGTAAAGACCTGAAGGTTGAAGCCCCTGAATGTCTTGTCCAGAGGTCAGAGGCCCATAGTCTGACAGTCTGAAAATGCAGGGCTGGCCAAGTACTAGAGGCTTGGAGATGGACTGTCCTGTGGTTAGAGGCCTGTTGTGCATGTGAATGGGTGGCTGGGAAAGGTGCTTGTTTTGTTTTGTTGTTGTCAATGTTGCTATTTGAGTTGTTCTGTTGAACTTTATGGGCATGCTATGTTGGCACTGCAATGTGTGCAATGTGTGGCAACCCTCGGCACATCCTTAGGTTGTGTTGGTTGTTAGTGCAAACAACACATTTCACTGTATGTTTCAATGTACACGTGATACAGTTAAAGGAATCTGAATCTGGATTAAGTGCCTGAGCTTCACTACAATGGCAGGTGAATCTAATTTTAATTTACAATGGTAGTTTTAATTAATTCATGTAAATTAAATGTGAATTTAAACATCATTCATAAATAAATGCCATTGTTTTTCAACTGCTTCTAAACGTCTCTACTGTTCAGAAGTCAACAGAAAATTGGCCTAGAAAGGACAAATACTACCAGGTTTAATGGGATTAGTTTAATTTGGCATCATGGGTGGCACAAACATAAGGACCCTGTACTGTACTGTACTGTTCTATGTAATACTCTGGCAGCTTCTAAATTTCAGTTTCGATAAGATATTCTTGTGAGTTCCAACATTGAGTAAACAAAAAGAGGCTCCAATAAAATCTTCATTGGCCAAATTTATCCAGATTAGTACCATTTCAAGGTGTTGGTATCCTATTGAGTAATTTTTTGAACAATTTACCCATTGTTGTCTTTGATTATGCTCAAATACTGTTAGAAAAGCAACTCAAACTGTTAAAGTTAAAAAAAAAGCATCTCTTTCTTCCCAACATTACTTTCCTTGCTCAATTTACCTCAGAGATTATGGGAAAATAAGCAGGGGTTCCCATTCCCGAACTCTTTCATGGACCATTGAATCAGATATACATGTGAGTAATCGTGCTCAATGATCTTCCCTATCCAGCTTCATTGGTCAAGGATTTGATGAGCTGCCAGAGGTGGCTGTCACCTGAAAACCTGAACTCCAGCAGAGCTAGTGCTTCAGCAAAGAGGAAATTCAAACAATAGAACAAAGGCTCCTTTTAAGCCAAGCTGGGTCTTTACTTACCCTACACACTATTCTTTTCATAGAGGAATGCAAAGCAGGGGCTAGTAGGTTTTGCTTTATGTAAATACTTCCTTGTTCCTATACACATTGTGGTTCTTCCATTTACTTCAGTTTCATATCCCATAAAGCTGATCACACCATAACCTAATCTTGTCTAGCAAAATTGTGAAAAGAAATTAATCACTGAGTACCCCCACAAAGAAATATGTATATTGAGAGTGGATATTTAGAAGATAAGATTTCTCTTTGCTCCTCTCTCTACCATCCTTCCTTCTTCCACATCCTGACTGTTTCCAGGCCAATGAAATTTTTAGAACTCTAACACAGCCAGGCTATTGCATTGCTCTTTTGAATTCTTTATGCATTTGATGTTATGAATTTTCTAAATTGACTTTTTACAATGTTCAGTTTTCAATTTTTCTAATAATTGTTTGTTAATTGTTGTGGCCCCTTTGTTTGTCAAAGCCTTAATGGCACGCAATTGGACACTAGCACTTGACGAGTGACATTGTGCCAATGTATTGGCTTTTATCTTATTTAGCAGTCTGATGTGCAGCCTCTTGTCAAAAGCCTTTTGAAAATCTATGTTACACAACATTCACTAATTCTCCTTTGTCCTGCTTGTTATTTCTTTAAAGGATTCCAACAGATTTTTCTGACAAGATTTCTCCTTAAGGAAACTATGCTGATTTTGACCCATTTTATCATGTGCCCCCAAGTACCCTGAGACCTCATCCTTCATAATGGACTCCAACATCTTACCAGCCACTGAAGTCAGACCAGTTGTCCTCCATTTTCCTTTCTGGATAAGGGAGTTTTGTGGTGATATTTAGATGAAATGAATAGGCTACCAGGCTCCCAGTTTTTCAGTAGAAATAAGTGGTTTGTTTTAAAGCCAAAAACAACCAGGCATAATTGAACAGTGGCATAATCACAACCACTTTTTATCAATTGGGCATTTAAGCTTCTCAGTGATTTGGTATGTAAATCCCTTGCTTGATTATACAATTAAACAAATTAACCAAGATGGAGATGTTCCAACAAGCTCATCTATATATTCCAAATGTTCCTCCTGAATTACTCTGGAATCATCTACCTGCAACATTGCAAACCAGGGAATAAGCAAACATCTGACACTCACTGCATCTGGAATAAAACTCATGATCTTCTGGGCTGCAATGATCCCTGCCCCTGGTGTGCTTCTGAGACCTGAACTACTTCTAACAAACACTGGAAAAAAATCACCATTGAGACATAGAATAATACAACATGGAAAAAGGGATTCATCCATGCCAAGCTGGTTCCATTTTCCCATGTTTGGCCCATATCCTTCTAAACACTTGTATTTATGTACTTCTCTATATGTCTTTAAATGTTGTTATTGTTCTCAATCAGTTTGCTGGGCTTGTCAGCAAAGCCCAAATCTTGAAAATGAATATACATTATTAAAAATGCATATATATCAATCCAATCATCTCTTTGTACCTCAAATCCTTTTAAGCATTGATTGAAACAGGGTCCATCTCTGATTTGGAAGAATATTTGGATGTATACAAGAACTTGAGTGTCCTTAGCCAAACCTTGTTTGGAAAGATTGGTTCATGGGTGTGGTCCAATGGACAGGCTCGAGAGGCCAAGTAGCCAACTTCTGTGCCTGAATTATATCTCCATAATGTTATAACCCTAGAAGAAATCAAGCAATTTAACACTTTCTAAAGCAAGGCTTATTCTTTCATAACTATTTGTCAAAACACTGTGCTACCAGCAACCATCCATGACAAATCAATATTATGGAGTTGATTGCCTCTCCACTTCATTATCCAAAATAAGTGGCATTCTTATATTATGCCGTCTTTGTAATTACATCAATATACTGTGCCCAGGATGAATCTTCAGGGTTGCTAACACCCAGAAAATTTACACTGCTCACCCTTTCCACTACTCACCCTTTCCACTACTGATCCCTTGATGAGTACTGGTTTGCATTCTCTCAATTTCCTCTTCTTGAAGTCCACAATCAATTTCTTGGTCTTACTGATGTTGTTTCAACACCACTCAACAAACTAACCTATCTTACTCCTCCATGCTTCCTTGTCACCATCATATACTCTGCCAACAATAGTTATGTCACCAACAAATTTATAGATGGCATTTGAGCTATACCTAGCCTCACAGTTGGGGGTGCAGAGAGAGTAAAACAGCGAGCTAAGCATGACAGTGTTGATTGTCAGAGAGGAAAAGATGTTATTTCCAATTTGTACTGACTGTGGTCTCCTGATAAGGAAGACAAGGATCCAGTTGCAGAGGGAGATACAGAGGCCCAGGATTTGGAGCTTGTTGATTAGAACTGAAGGTATGATGGTGTTGAACAATAAGCTGTAATCAATAAATAGTAGCCTGCTGTAGGTATTGTCTATTGTCTAGGTTATCCAAGGCTGAGTAGAGAGACAGTGAGATTATATCTGCTGTAGACCTATGTGGTGATAGGCAAATTGAATATAGAACAAAGAAAACCTACAGCACAATACAGGCCCTTCATCTCACAATGTCGTGCCAAACATGTCCTTACTTTGAAATTACCTAGGATTACCCATAGCCCTCTATTTTTTCTAAGCTCCATGTACCTATCCAGGAATCTCTTAAAAGACTATCGTATCTGTCTCCACCACTGTTGCCAGCAGCTCATTCCACGCACTCACAACTCTCTGTATAAAATACTTAACCCTGACATCTCCTCTGTACACACTTCCAAACACCTTAAAACTGTGCCCTCTCTGTGGGTTCAGATCCTTACTTAAGCAGGAGTTGATTCTGGCCATACCTATCTATCAAAGTAGGTGTGAATGCAACTGGACAATAATACTTGAGGCAGCTCACCCTGCTGTTCTTCGGCACTGGTATGATTGTCACCCTTTGATGCAGGTGGGGACCTCCAGCTGCAGCAGCGAGAGATTGAAAAGGTCCTTGAACTCTCCAGTCAGTTGGTTGGCACAGGTTTTCAATGCCCTGCCAGGTACACCATTAGGGTCTGGCACCTTGCGATGGTTCACTCTCATGGAAGATGTTCTGATATTGGCCTCCGAGACAGAAATTACAGAGTCACCAGATGCTACAGAAATTAGCACAGGTGTAGGTTTATTTTCCCTTTCAAAGTGTGCATAAAAGCAGTTGAGCTCACCTGGGAGTGAAGCATCACAGCCATTTATGATGTTAGGCTTTGCCTTGTTGCAAGTAATGGCCTACAAATTCTGACAGAGCTGCCTTGCATCCAATTCCATTGCTAACTTCAATCAGAATTTTTTTTCACACTTAAAATACCTTCCTTAGGTTGTACCTGGATTTCCTGTATAGTTCTGAATCACCAGACGTGAATTCCACAGATCTGGCCCTCAGCAGACCATGAATCTTTTTGTTCATCCATGGCTTTTGGTTTGGGTATGTCCAGTCTGTTCTCACAGACATACATACACTCATCTTCACAAGACTTGATGAAGTCGGTGAAAACTGTGGTGTATTCATGCAGGTCCGAAGTTGAATCCCTGAATACTCCAGTCTATCAACTCAAAGCAATCCTGAGAGCATTCCTCTGCCTCCCATAAACAAATCTTCTTGGTCCTCACCACTAGTGCTGCAGTCTTTAGTCTCTGCCTATATGCTGGGAGTAGAAGTATAGCCAAGTGATTGGACTTGCTAAATTGCGGGCATGGGATGACAAGGTAAGCATTCTTGATGGCGATATAACAGTGGTCAAGTGTGTTGGCTCCACTGGTGATATGTTGGTGATGGATGTTCGGAGACCTCTTCAAAATGGCCTGGTTGAAATCCCCTATAACAATAGGGAAGGCCGTCTTGTCATTAGCCTGAGATGGAATGCACATTGCTGCTAAGATGATGGCAGAAAACTCACCTAGCAGATAAAATGGATGACACTTGACCATTAGCTCTTCCAGGATGGGTGAACAGAACTGAGACAGAACCATCAAGACTTTGCACCATCATGCATTTAATCACAAAGCAGAATCCCCCTCCTCCATCTTCAAAAGACTCAACTGACCTGTCTTTGCAGTGAATGGTGAAGCCATCAGGCTACAGCACACAATCCAAAATGGCTGCAGTGAGACATGCTTCCATGAAGCAAACTGCATAGCAGTCCCTGATGTCCCTCTGGTACTGCAGTCTTGAGCTGAGGTCTTCAGTTTATTTTCCAGAGGCTGTACATTCACCAGCAGGATAGTCAGGAGTGGGGATTGATGCACCATCAATAACTCTCGGAGATGGGAGGCGAACGATAGGCTTTTATTAGCTGCTAGAGACCACCACACAACATCCTGGAGACTGAGGGAGGAGCAATGCCTCCAATCGCCTTTATACAGGGGTCTGTGGGAGGAGCCACAGGAGCAGTCAGCAGAGGGGCGTGTCCAGACAGGTATATGTAGTTCACCACAAGGATCTAAGGCCTCTTTCTTTCAAATATATCTGTAGACCAGTATGCCTTTCCTGCTTCCCATTTTCTTAAAGGGGAACTGCACTCGCAACATGAGACTGCTAAATGGGGTCTGTCGATTTTAATGATTGATAGATTTTTTAAACATCTTAAAATGATGTTGCTGTAGTACCCATAACTGTGACTGTGGATTAGTCCTAAATGAAAATGTTTGATGATTCCCGTCGGAGCTGCACGCAAGGAATTGCCACTTATCAGCATCATCTCACCACTAGGACATCTATCCTTCTCCAGCATCAAAAACTAATTTGTTTTTAGCAGAGATCATTGGACAACAGGTTCTCTGCTGCTCCCTCCCTTAATAAAATAAACTTCTGAAATGTTACTTTAGAGTCCAGTAATTAAATTTGCAACATTTTGGCTGCATGTGAACTCACAGCTATTAACAGAGAAAATCAGATTGAATGAAAATTGAAATAATCTGAAAAATACTGAAATGATAAAAGTTGTGACATTTCAAAGTACTTCATTGACAGTAAAGCAACTTTTAAAGTATTCTTATGTATCAGCTTGCTGAAGGTTGACTAGAAAATTCCAGTATTTACATGTGTTGTATGAGATGGGTCTACTCAGCCCACACACATCACCTTTGCAACCCACCCAGTCCGAGAGACATAAATGAACCTGAGCATCTGGATACAACAGATAAGATATCCAGGTGTTACTCCAATGGTCTGGACCAAGTTTAGATCCAGCTCAATCTCCAGCTATAAACTGAGATGTGATGATGCCATTTTCCATATTACTGATGGATACAGATTTATCACTGTATAACACCGCGGTGCAATAGCGCACATGGGTTTGACCCAAGACTACAGTACTGACAGGCACAACTCATTATAAAATAGGTACGATGTTGCTTGGTGCTTAATGTTATATTAAATTTGAGTACAATGTTACTGGGGAAATGTCTGTCAAGGTGTAAAGGAGCAGTGGGGATGTGAATGGAACAGTAAGGAGGCAGAAGAGTCACAGATTATGAATAGAACAGAAAGAATTAGGGTTTCTATTGTGAAGTATGATAGACTCTTAGTTATGAATGGGTAAAATAAATTGCGTCTCCTATACAAAGAATATTTACAAAATTTTTGTGTTCTGGCTAGACATTGATGAAAAGTTGGAAAAAATTTATCCATGTGTGCAGTTTGTCAGTGGTCCTGAACAATACCACCACAGAGACTCTTATGACCGTAGAACAGTTAAATCACTCAAATGCACCCATGTTAAGTTTTGTAAATAAAAAAGGGGAATGATTGTTTTTTTATCATGCTCATCAATATTCACTCTAAATGGATTAAAGTTGGCCACATAGGTGCTTGTAAAATACTTGAATATACCATCAAAGGGTTTAGATGGATCTTAGCTATGTTTGAAATATTGGCAGATTTAGCATCTGTCAGTGGACCAAAATTCATTTTGTGTTATTTGATTGTTTTCTGAGACAAAAAAATTATGCATTTATTGTTTTTCCATTCGTATCTTGGTTCCTGTGAGTGATAACTGAATGGGGCTTGAAGAAATAGGTGTTTAAAGTTGGTCCAATTTTGTAATGAATCATTATTTGGCTAAATTCTTGTTTAAATACTTAATGGATCCATATACCACTACTTGCTTTACTTTGACAAATTGTCAATATATCATCGTGTTTGCATCACATCTGAGCATGGTACATCCTGATTTAGAGCAAAAGTAGAGCTATAGCTCTCAAATCATAAGGTACTGTTATGAGGAAAAGCAATTTCGACTGTGTGGAAAGTTAGACCCATCAGACCAGTGAGCAAATATGAGACTCGACAATGGAACCTGTCTATAATCCAAAAAGGTCATTGGTTTCTAATGGAAGTCATGTTACAAATGATACTTCAAATGATCGCAGCAAGAAATATGCCTGTAAAAAACTGAAGTATGATGATGAATCTATTTCTGATGTCAGTTTCTGTGCTGTACACCAGTGCTCATTGTAATGTTGCTACACTACATTTTCCTATTCAGCTCTATGAAATATTATTTCTTTCAACATCTGTATATCCCCACAAGTTGGATATGCTCCAATTAGTCTACCAGAAAGACAGGGCCACAGCAGATGCCATCTCACTGGCTCTTCACTCAAATCTGGAACATTCAGACAACAAAAATATATTCAGTACCATTATTCCCTCAAAACTAATCAATAAGCTTCAAGAACTGGCTCTCAATACCTCCTTGTGCAATCAAATCCTCAATTTCCTCACTTGCAGACCCCAGTCAGTTCAGATTAGCAACATCTCCTCACAATCTCCCATCAGCAGAGGTGTAATATATGGCTGTAAGCTTAGCCCCCTGCTCTATTCACTTTACACTTATGACTGTGTGGCTAAGCACAGCCCCAATGCCATAATCAACACCACTGTTGTAGGCCGAATCAAAGAAGGGAGATTGAAAATCTGGTTGAGTGATGACATAACAACAACCTCTTACTCAATGTCAGCAAGACCAAGGAGCTGATTATTGACTTCAGGAAGAGGAAACCGCAGGTCCATGAGCCAGTCCTCATCGGAGGATTAGAGTTGGAGAGGGTCAACAATATTAAATTCCTCAGTGTTATTATTTCAGAGGAACTGTCCTGTGCCCAGCATTTAAGTGCAATTACAAAGAAACCACAACAGTGCCTCTACTTCCTTAGGAATTTGTGAAGGTTTAGCATGACAGCTAAACTTTGACAAACTTCTTTAGATATGTGGTGGAGAGTATTTTGACTAGCTGCATCACAGCCTGGTATGGAAACACCAATGCCCTTGAATGAAAATACTACAAAATAGTGAATACAGCACAGTCCATCACGGGTAAAGCCCTCCCCACCATTGAGCACATCCACATGAAATATTGTCACAGGAAAGCAGCATCAATCATCAAGGACCCCTTCAACCAGGACATGCTCTCTTAACACTGCTACCATCAGGCAGAAGGTACAGGAGATTCAGGACTCACACTGCCATATTTAGGAATAGTTATTACCCTTCAATCATCAGACTCTTGAACCAAAGGGGATAACTTCTCTCAACCTCAGTTCTTCATTGAAATGTTCACACAACCTATGGACTCACTCTCAAGGACTCTTCATCTCACATTCACAATATTTATTGCATATTTACTTACCATTCTTTCTCTTTGTATTTGCACGCTAGTTCAATGCCCAGGTAGATGTCCTTTCATTGAATCTATTACGGTTATTATTCTATAATGAATTTATTGCCTATGCCCACAAGAAAATGAATCTCAGGGTTGTATATGGTGACATATATGTACTTTAATAATAAAATTACTCTGAACTTTGAAATTTAACAATGGGGAATTCGAGCTTTGTCACAGCTGAGTTAAATTGTATTTTAGAAGTATTTTGTTAATGCTTGCAAGCTAGCACCATTTTCCCCTCCTGATGTTGCATACTTCTTGTTCTGAACTGTAGTCCTTTCTGTTGCCAAATCCATCTTTGTCAAATAACATTTTTCTATGAAGAATATTTGATTACAAATAAAGCAAGTCATGCTGAGTTGTACATTGTCCAAAGGACAAAGGTAAAATATCAGTTCACAAGGTAAATGAAGCAATTATTAGGCTATTAAATGGCTATTAGGCAACTAAAAGGCTATTCATCTCACCTGGTCAACAACCATGATTTCTTGGTTTATGCTATTCATTCTTTTGTTTGCAACATGTTGTTGCTGAAGTGTTTTATTTATTACCTGCCGTTTGAAAAGGCAATTTCTGAACTTTTTTGCCATAATTATGTTATGTGCTTAATGTGTTATTAAAGAGATTCAGAACAGTTAAATTTAAATGTTAAAATGCTTTGAGTAATGAGATAGACTGCACTTTGGGAGGGGAAAATATTAGACATTAGGATGAATTCACTGCACCCAAAACAATTACTTAAGGCATTGCAAAAATAGTACTTCTTCTTCTTAAATTTTCCTGCAGGTATGTCATGTATTCTCTTTTCCTGACTCTTAACATTCTTTATTAATTTTGTTAAGTAAGTATTGTGAGCATTAACTTTGTCCTATTAACATTTTGTGATTTTGATGTCTTTCTAACAGAAGTTGCTTGTTACATTGAAATAAACTCTAATGTTGTTAATTCCCTCTGAAATACTTCTCAATAAATTGTGTATCTAAGGTTGATTACTGCAATAAACCATGCTAAAGAACTGAGAAGTTGATGTTCTTACTTATTCTATCAAATATAAAGCAACTTCTGGTTATAAATGCATGTGTTCTTTTTATAGAGTAGCATGGACTAGATAACAATAATGTAAGATCATTGTATAGAAGCTGACTCACTTCCTAGTGCTCTTGAGTTTTTCTCAACACTAGTCTGTTGTGATGATGTGTGTGACATGTTGACTTCAAAATACAAAGGATTTCTTTGGACCAATAGAATTGAAATAATTGTCGTTTCTTCTTTGAATTTGCTTCAGCAACAAAGAAGTTTCCTGGATCAAGCACAGTTCTACTAAATGGGATTATGCTTCCCTCTTACAGCTTTACTGTCTTCTTTTTCCATAGCTAATTTGTAAGCATAGAAACATAGAAAATAGGTGCAGGAGTAGGCCATTCAGCCCTTCGGGCCTGCACCGCAGTTCAGTATGATCATGGCTGATCATCCAACTTAGAACCCTGTACCTGCTTTCTCTCCATACCCCCTGATCCCTTTAGCCACAACGGCCATATCTAACTTCCTCTTAAATATAGCCAATGAACCAGCCTCAACTGTTTCCTGTGGCAGAGAATTCCACAGATTCACCACTTTCTGTGTGAAGAAGTTTTTCCTCATCTCGGTCCTAAAAGGCTTCCCCTTTATCCTTAAACTGTGACCCCTCATTCTGGACTTCCCCAACATCTGAAACAATCTTCCTGCATCTAGCCTGTCCAATCCCTTTAGAATTTTATACGTTTCAATAAGATCCCCCCTCAATCTTCTAAATTCCAGTGAATATAAGCCTTGTTGATCCAGTCTTTCTTCATATGAAAGTCCTGCCATCCCAGGAATCAACCTGGTGAACCTTCTTTGTACTCTCTCTATGGCAAGAATGTCTTTCCTCAGATTAGGGGACCAAAACTGCTCACAATATTCTAGGTGCGGTCTCACCAAGGCCTTGTACAACTGCAGTAGAACCTCCCTGCTCCTGTACTCAAACCCTTTTGCTATGAATGCCAACATACCATTTGCCTTTTTCATCACCTGCTATACCTGCATGCCCACCTTCAATGACTGGTGTACAATGACACCCAGGTCTCGTTGCATCTCCCCTTTTCCTAATCGGCCACCATTCAGATAATCTGTTTCCCTGTTCTTGAAACCAAAGTGGATAACCTCACATTTATCCACATTAAATTGCATCTGCCATAAACTTGCCCACTTACCTAACCTATCCAAGTCACCCTGCATCCTCTTAGCATCCTCCTCACAGCTAACACCACCGCCCAGCTTCGTGTCATCCGCAAACTTGGAGATGCTGCATTTAATTCCCTCATCTAAATCATTAATATATATTGTAAACAACTGGGGTCCCAGCACTGAGCCTTGCGGTACCCCACTAGTCACTGCCTGCCACTCTGAAAAGGTCCTGTTTACTCCCACTCTTTGCTTCCTGACTGCCAACCAATTCTCTATCCACATCAATACCATACCCCCAATACCATGTGCTTTAAGTTTGCACACTAATCTCCTGTGTGGGACCTTGTCAAAAGCCTTTTGAAAATCTAAATATACCACATCCACTGGCTCTCCCCTATCCACTCTACTAGTTACATCTTCAAAAAATTTTATAAGATTGATCAGACATGATTTTCCTTTCACAAATCCATGCTGACTTTGTCTGATGATTTCACCTCTTTCCAAATGTGCTGTTATCACATCTTTGACAACCAACTCTAGCATTTTCCCCACCACCGACGTCAGACTAACCGGTCTATAATTCCCCGGTTTCTCTCTCCCTCTTTTTTTAAAAAGTGGGGTTACATTAGCCACCCTCCAATCCTCGAGCACTAATCCAGAATCTAAGGATTTTTGAAAAATTATCACTAATGCATCCACTATTTCTTGGGCTACTTCCTTAAGCACTCTGGGATGCAGACCATCTGGCCCTAGGGATTTTTCTGCCTTTAATCCATTCAATTTACCTAACACCACTTCCCTACTAACATGTATTTCCCTCAGTTCCTCCATCTCACTAGACCCTCAGTCCCTTACTATTTCTGGAAGATTATTTATGTCCTCCTTAGTGAAGACAGAACCAAAGTAGTTATTCAATTGGTCTGCCATGTCTTTGTTCCCTATGATCAATTCACCTGTTTCTGACTGTAAAGGACCTACATTTGTCTTGACCAATCTTTTTCTTTTCACGTATCTATAAAAGCTTTTACAGTCAGTTTTTATGTTCCCTGCCAGCTTTCTCTCATAATCTTTTTTCCCTTTCCTAATTAAGCCCTTTGTCCTCCTCTGCTGGTCTCTGAATTTCTCCCAGTCCTCAGGTGTGCCGCTTTCTTTTGCTAATTTATATGTTTCTTCTTTGCTCTTGATACTATCCCTAATTTCCCTTGTCAGCCATTGGTGCACTACCTTCCCTGGTTTATTCTTTTGCCAACTGTTGTAGTTCATCCATGCGAATAATGTAGATAATGTCGAGGATTGAGTTTCTTTACTTAAAGGAAGAATATATTTGCATTGGAGACAGCTCAGAAAATTATTAACATAAGAAAATCTGCAGACATGGAGATGAATTTATTCATTGCCATCGATGCTGCCTGACCTGCTGAATTCCTCCATCATTTTGTGTGTTTAGTTTCAGAAGTTCTTCGGGTTGAAGATGTTCTGTAATTGCTCTATTTCTGTAATCAAAACTTGTGAGACTTTGGAAAAATGAAAGGTGAACTTTCTAAAATATCTAAAGTTCTGGGTGGGCCTTATGGGTGGATACTGAACAAGGTGGTGGGGGGAGACATAAACTCAGAATAAGACATCATCAACACACACAAAATGATGGAGGAACTCAGCAAGCCAGGCAGCATCCATGGGGAAAAAGTACGGTCAAAGTTTCAGGCTGAAACCCTTCAGCAGGACTGGAGAAAAAAAGCTGAGGAGTAGATTTAAAAGGTGGGGGAAGGGGAGGGAGAAGCAGCATCTGCAGATTCCCTTTTGTTTCTGATAAGACATCATTTAAGATTGAGATTCCTCCACCCAGGCGATTCCATAACATCATAGCTCTCTGGCACCAGAGAGCTGTGGAGGCCAACACATCATATATATTTAAGGCTGGCATAAGGAAATTCTTTTGTAATGAGCTTATAACAAGACTGTAGGAAACAGCAAATAAGGTTTGAAACCAAGATCAAACCTAACACAATATCTCTGATGGCAGAGCAAACTCAAAGGGTTGTAAGGCTAACCCTTTTTTATATTATGATCTTTTATGCCCACTTCTGAGAGAGCTTATTATCTCACTCCAATGATAGGCAGGTCCAGTATCTCTGCCTGGGTGCCCTCCTCCTTCTCTTTCTCCTGTAGTCCACTCTCCTCTCCTGTCAGATTCTTCCTCTGAAGGGCCCGTTACCTTTCCTACCCACCTGGTTTCACCTATCACCTCTGGCTGTCCTTCTTCCCTCCCTCTGCCCACTTTCCTTTCCAGTCCCGAAGAAGGGTCTGGCATGAAATATTGACTGGTTATCCATTTCATTAGATGCTGCCTGACCTGCTGAGTTTCTCTTGCATTTTGTGTGTTATATCTGAACAATTTTGTAGCATCCACCTTGATTTTGTGCTCAAGCCTCTGGAGAACAGCTGAATCCCAGTGACTATAGCACTAATTACATACCCGAGCATGTTGTAGCTGATTTTACTTGTATGTTTTTCTTGTTGTTTTAACAGTAACTAAAATGAGAGCAGAACAATATTTCAAATACTGAAAATCTTCATCAGTACTTACAGTGACTTACTTTGGGTTGCTGATATTTCTAATTTTTTTATGAACATAAATACATTGAAGGCATTCAGCAGTACATTAGGAATCTGACAAACCATCTTATCTTTGTAATCATCTTGTAGCTTATACTTTGAGGTTTATAAATATCACTCTTCTTTTTGTCTCTAGATGAACCATCCTGTAAGCTGCTTCCTATTTCACATCCATTTTCCTCACCTTTTGAGTGTGATTTTTTTCCCACTCCTTTTGAAGTTTTTGTGATGGGACGGTATGAATCTACAGGAACTGGTTGTCCTCCATTTTCTCACTTAAACACTTACTTTTTGCAGAGAAGCCAAGTGAATTTGGCTACAAATTTGAACGGCAGATGTTGTAGGTTGACAAAATAAGGTGATGATGGATTTTGAGAAAATGATATAGATAAAGCAAAAAAAATACAAAACTTTTGCATCCTCAGATCTTCTCAGTCTGTTCCAATGTGGCCATTGCTCTATTTCGAAGCAACATCATGTGCTGGAATAATCCAGTTATTCTGTAGTAATCATTCCTTTTATTTTGAATCATCCAGAGGTGATCCATTTGCCTTCAAGTATAATGGTTTTCAACTCTGGATCCAGCTTGACAGGTGAAGGAGCATGTGCCCAAAAGAAATAGAATCATTGATAACTTTAACATTTTTAATGTGATGCCTGAGAGAGTTGTATTAGCCAGGAAAGCTTCTCATACAATTTCAAATATTGCCACAGAATCATTCTTGTCTCTTTCAAAGAAAAAATTATTTCAAAGCCATTTCTGCAAGGTAACATGTGCAGCAGTTCCCTCCATACCATTCTGAAATGTTAGCCAAAAGTATGTACTTGAGCCCTTAAGTAACTTAATCTGTGATCTCTGACTTGGAGAGGCTTGTTAACAAATCCCAACTGGTACAGATCTACTTTTTACTTCCTTCCCACTCAAATATGTTTAGCTTGTTTATTTACAGCCAATTAGCAGCCATCAATTTTGGAGATAGAATCCAGACTAAATTGGTCCTTGTGATTTATTGGACATTGCTTGAATACAAGATCTACTCATAATATTTCTTTTTAGGCCAGCTAGGTGTAATGATCAGGGAAATGGTTAACATTTATCTATTAGTTTTACTCCTGCTTAACTGAGGATTTTCTTACCCTTCCCATTCCTGGTGGTTTTTTGAAGGCTAGTTTATTTCAATAATTCATTCCACTAGGCCATATACGGAAAAACAGTGGCTGTGAAGAAGAGTCCAATCTGCCAACACAACATCATAAAACTGAAGTCCGCAAAATGGAAGTAGATAAGGTTCTTGTGTTATCTGGTAGCATGATAATTATTTGGGAGTCGTGTTTCAGAGTGCTGACCCACATAATCAGCAAGGTGCAAAGCCAAAACTGCGAAGCACGAAATTTGAAGTAATTGATATTCAGCAGACCAGGCAACTTTTGTGGAATTTTTCAGGTTCTAACAAAAGGCATCAGACCAGAAGATTTAACTGCTTCTTTTTCCACAGGTGCCATATCACCTGCACTTCCTGTGTTCATTTTGGACCAGGAAGGTTTACCATCCTAACCTGTCCTTAAGTAACTATAAAAGCATCTAAATCACCATTCACAGCTAGGAGAATAAAAGTCTTTAAGGGTTCATACTTAAAATTTCTGCTAAGTGACTTCATTCGGAAAATACAATACATGGTAATTAACTGAGAACAGGACAAGCCTCCACTTTAAAGGTTTGGTTATAAAATAGGAAATTAATGTTGTACTTGATCAGTAATTTAAAATTCCATGTTGTTTATGTCACTAGATAATTCAGAGATTAGGACTAACAATCCCACCACATCAATTCAAAATGCCTCCACAGCATTCAGTTAAATTCTTGACTAAAATTGGAATTAAAAAGTGATCACCTGTGACTTTGGTGACTTTGCAATCTACTGGCTCAGTATAAGAAATCATTTTCTGTTGATTGAAAAGGAAATCTTCTGTGCTTTATGACCAAATATTCACATGAGTGCACTTGTATCTGATATGGCTCCAAACACGAAATAACCTGGTAAACCATTCTATCCAAGGGGAGTTAGCAATTATGGATGGACATAAAGTGTGGGAATGTCCACATCATTTGAAAGAACATAGAAAGATGGACTGTCTAGCAAGGAACTGGCAGAGAGAGAGAGAGAGAGAGAGAGAGAGAGAGAGAGAGAGAGAGAGAGATGGTAGAACTTTAAACCAATTAAAGAAGTGGGGAAGAATTATTTTTCTAATATATTTTTATTTCTCTTTTCCCCCTCTTAGGGCATCATCACTTCCGAAGGTAAGTAGTTTATTTAAATTACTACTAAATTACTACTATTAAATTAAAAAATAATATACCTTACCTATCAGTCTTTTGATTCCAGTGCATGTGTAGTGGTATTTGGTGAAAAGAAAAGCTTAAACTGGCCAAAAAAATACTGACAGAGGATTCTCTTTTCCTTTTCCCATGATATTTCTGTACCGATAGGTGGGCTTCGCTATCCCCTTGGCTAACTAAATGTCCTTGTTTCCAATAAAACCATTGATCTTTAGCGTCAGTAGCTTTCCCTGGTCTAGTCGTCTTCTCCTCTACTTAAAGGTCACAGACAAATGGATATACTTTACAACTGGTTCAGTCTTTCACAGAGCACTTATGTCAGGATTAACAGTTCGCACAAGATGTCTTTTTTTGGTTTTCAGCTTGCCTTCATGATCCATTTTAATCATTTCCACGATCTTAAGAAACTCTTAAGTAATTTTGTCAATAAAGTAAGGGGTAACCCATCAGCATTTGTCATGTTTATATTGCACTGTGCAGCTGCATCAAGAACCCTCTGTATGTTTGACTACAATGATAAACTTGAACTTCAACATCCTTTCCCCTAGACAACTGTTAAGCATCCATATTTCTTTCCAGTTCAAACCCAGAATTTTACCCTCTCTCAAATCTCTCCCCCCTCCTCCCAGCTTGCCCATGAGACTGGCTCTGCTCATTCAAACTCCTGCTCCTGCTCCTGTGTGTCGGCAGCCTCACAACTTCCCCTTTGACTGCCATGTTAACGAGTGTTCCCAAAAGTTTTCTCTCTTTGATGCAAAACACAAGAAATTCTGCAGATGCTGGAAATCTAAAGCAGCATAAACAAAGTGCTGGGGAAACTCATCCGTCAGGCAGCATCTATGGAAATGAACAAACAATCAAAGCTTTGGGCTGAGATCCTTCTTCGGGACTGAAAAGGAAGAGGAAAGATGCCAGAATAAAAATGTGGGAGGAGGAGATAGCTAGAAAATGATAGGTGAAGCCAGTGGGGTTGGAAAGGTAAAGGGCTGGAGAGGAAAGAATCTAGTTCACGAAGCTAGTTCAGGAATTGCAGGGCCCCTGGCAGAGGTATTTAAAACACCCTTAGCCATGGGTGAGCTATCCTGGGGACTAGAGGATAGTTCGTATTGTTCCATTGTTCAAGAAAGGCTTTAAGAATAAGTTGGGTAATTATAGGCTGGTGAGCTTGATACCAGTAATGGGTAAATTATTGGAAGGTCTTCTAAAGGATCGGATATATAAGTATTTGGATAGACAGGAACTGATTAGGGATAGTCAAAATGGCATTGTGCAATGTAGGTTGTGTCGATCCAGTCTTATAGAGTTTTTCAAGAAGGTTACCATGAAAGTTGATAATAGAAAGGCAGTGAATGTTGTTTATATGGACAACATGTCTCCTTGGCCTTTGACAAGGTTAACATGTATGGCTGGTCTAGAAAGAATAGTTGCATAGTATTCAGAATGAGGTAGTAAATTTTATCTACCATTGGCTTCATAGGAGAAGCTGGAAAATAGTAGTATACAGTTGATTCTCTTGGCCTCTAACTAGTGATGTGCCAGAAGGGTCGGTGCTGCATCCATTGTTGTTTGTCACCTATATCAACATTTTGGATGATAATGTGGTTAACTGGATCAGTATTTTGTGGCTGATACCAAGACTGCAGGGTAGTGAACAGCGAGGAAGGCTAACTTAGCTTGCAGTGTGTTCTGGACCATTTGGGAAAATGGGCTGGAAAAAGGCAGCTGGAACTTAATGCATACAAGTGTGAGGTGTTGCACATTGGGAAGACCAAACAGAGTAAAACTTACTCAGTGAA
This sequence comes from Hypanus sabinus, assembly GCF_030144855.1. Classification (NCBI taxonomy): domain Eukaryota; kingdom Metazoa; phylum Chordata; class Chondrichthyes; order Myliobatiformes; family Dasyatidae; genus Hypanus; species Hypanus sabinus. The sequence goes on from NC_082712.1 coordinate 127,410,848, forward strand.
GGTTACAGCATAACGCACTTGAGGAGTGTGATTGTCATGGTCCAGTCCGTGAAATCCATACTCTGGTTCACGGTCTGGTTTGCAGATTCCGGACTCCAGGTCTTCCAGCTGTCCTTTGCTTCAGTTGGGCTTAATCATAGGCACCTGATTCTCGTCTTGATGCTGGGAATATAAGGGGCCCTGGGGTCAAGTATGCGGGCTGGTTCTTCTCGTCGGCGTCCCCTTGGAGCAACCTGCTGGTGGAAGGCTAGAGCAGCCATTCGTGATCTCTGGACCAGGTTGGAGGACCACCGCTTCATGGAGCCTCGTTGTCTCCAGTCGGAGAAGTTATTGTGGTTTGGATTCGGCTGTTTCCGGGGCCAGCTGAGTGGCTGTCTGCCACTCCGAGCTAGATATGGATTCGGCTGTTTCTGTAGCCAGCCTAGGTTGCTGGCCGCCCCGAGATTCAGAGCCACCCCAGATTGTGTTCCTTCCTGTCCTGTTGGGTAAGTTGGGCCATTTTTGCCATTACCCTGAGGCTGGTCAGTTCCCTTCCCCTCTCCATCTGAATCCCTGACAGTTTCCTTGGCGGTTTACCTTGGCAGTGATCCTGTTCCCATGTCCTAGTAAGCATCAAACACGAGGAAATCTGCAGATGTTGGAAATTCAAACAACACACACAAAATGCTGGTGGAACGCAGCAGGCCAGGCAGCATCTATAGGGAGAAGCGCTGTCAACGTTTCGGGCCGAGACCCTTCTTCAGGACTAACTGAAAGGAAAGATAGTAAGAGATTTGAAAGTAGTGGGGGGAGGGGGAAATGTGAAGTGATAGGAGAAGACCGGAGGGGGTGGGATGAAGCTAAGAGCTGGAAAGGTGATTGGTGAAAGTGATACAGAGCTGGAGAAGGGAAAGGATCATGGAACTGGAGGCCTCGGGAGAAAGAAAGGGGGAGGGGGGAGCACCAGAGGGAGATGGAGAACAGGCAGAGAGAGAGAAAAAAACAAACAACTAAATATGTCAGGGATGGGGTAAAAAGGGGAGGAGGGGCATTAACGGAAGTTAGAGAAGTCAACTTCCTAGTAAGCATCCCGGCTTGATATCCTAGGAAGGGGACCGGCCCTGCTTTCCAAGATGGAGTATCTCGTCCTGCCCAGGAAAGCCTTGAAGGTCCCTAGCCTCGTCATGACTGCCTAGCTCTGGGGTCCAAGCCCGTCAAGACCCAGGTACTAGGTCATTGTCCAGTCTCTGGCTCGGAGTCCAAGCCCAGATCCCAGTTCCCTGTTCCTTGTCCTGGTCCCACTTTCCTAGCCAAAAGTCCTAGCCCAAGTCTGTGTTCCTGTCCGAGCTCCTAGTCTGTGTCCAGTCCCGTCCCTAACTCTAGTCTAGTCCAGTTCCCAGTACATCAGTGTCTGTGTCTTGCATTTGGGTCAGTTCCAAACAACCCCTCCCCCCTCCATTATGACAGTGATAGGACATAGGGATTCTAGGAATACAACTCCTTGAAAGCGACATCACAGGTAGATGGGCTCATAAACAGAGCTCCAGCTGCATTTGTCTCATAAATTAAGCGTATATTGAGTACAGCAGTTGAAATATTATGCTGAAGTTGTATCAGGGTTTTTGAAACCAAATTTAGTGTATATTGTGCAGTTCTGGTCATCTATCTACAGGATGTTTGAAAGGGTACAGGGAAAATTTATAAGGATGTTGCCAGGACCTTATTCCTGGAATGCAGGAGAATGAGAGGAGAATTGATAGAGATATACAGAGTTGTGAGGGGCATATATAGGGTAAATGCAAGCAGGTGTTTTCCACTGAGGTTGAATGAAACTAGAATTAGTGGTCATAGGTTAAGGGTAAAAGGTGAAATATTTAAAGGGAATCGGAGGGGAAAATTCTTCACTCAGAGGGTGGTGCAAGTGTGGAACAAACTGCCAGTAGAAGTGGTGGATTCAGGTTTGATTGCATCATTGAAGAGAAGTTTGGATAAATTCATGGATGGGTAGGAAGGACTATGGTGTTAGAACTAAGCAGAACAACAGTTCAGTATGGATTGGATGGGTTGAAGGGACTGTTTCAGTTCTATTGTGCTTTATGACTCTACTACTCTAGTTCTGTTCTGGAAAGCTACTTACTCACTGCTCATTATGCTGCTGGCGTTTAGGGCAGCAATGAAGGTCCTCCATCTAGTGCTGTTCAGGATGACCTTCATCATGTCTGTAGCTCAGTTTTTGCTACTGTCAGTCATGTAAGTTTTAGGTGGAGACTCAGGAATGCTGCTGCACACGGATACAAAAGGATTCTTCATTGCTGTTTCCGTAACAATTTTTTTTACTAGTCAGGTTTGTTAACCCTGAGATGAACCCAGAAACCTGGAGAACCGGTGAACCACTCTTATTCTTTCCTTTATCCTTTGACCTGTTTGGCATGGGTAACCCTACCAAGAGCCAAAGTATAAAGCCCTGGCTCCAGCCAACATAAAACTGTGGTTCTCTTGGAGGACTCTGGAGAGCATAGAACTTTAATTCATCTACCATTAGCAATCTTGCTCAGTTGCCAGTGCTTTCTCTAGCAGCCCCTCATTCATCTCTCGGCCTTGTACCTCCCTTTCTCCTTGAAATGCTTATTAAAACCTATCTCTCAACCAGGCTTTTGATCATCTACCCCAAGATACAGCTGTATATTGTATATTACCCCAAGATATTGTATATTACCCCAAGATACAGCTGTACATACTGTACTCTCGTACAGTATGTTCAACAATGTTTAGAGTGCTTGACAAACACAAGTGGTTGTTGCTGTCCAGTATAAGTTTATGAGTCTCAGTTAGACCATAAGAGCAGAATTAGGTGATTCAGTGCATCAGGTTTTCTCCACTATTTGATTATAGCTGGTTTACTTCTCTCTGAACCCAATTCTCGTGTCTTCTCCCCATAACTTTGACTTTCTTATTAATCAAGAACCTATTAACCTCCACATTAAATATATCCAATAACTTAGCATCCACAGATTCACCACCCTCTGGCTGAAGAAATTCCTCTTCATCTCTGTTCTAGAGGGATGTCCTTGTATTCTGACGCAGAGCCTTCAGGCCTTAGACTCTCCATCTAGTGGAAACATCCTGCCCATGTCCACTCTACCCTGGCCTTTCCAATGATACAAAGTTGACGTTCTGAAGTTCTGTCATGTTGGATCTTTCTTGCTCTCTCAGTCTTTCACTGTAATTGTCAGTTGATGGTTTGGACATCAGAGTGGATAAAAATTGTGATCAAAATTTTTATGGAATATGAAGTGCTTCAGTAGTGATAAAGGGGAGATTAAGAATTGGCCAGAGTTTGCTGCCAATTCCAAAAGATGGTGGACCTTTTGAATACAGCTGAATTATCCTGAATGCAAACTTTGACCTTTCATTGCTCAGGTAAGTGACCCAGACTTGCAGTGTCCTGTTGTAAGCTCAGCATTCTATATGTTTATCAATACATCTGACACACGCACAGTTACAAAGCCCAAACTTGCTGGGATTTCATGGCTTATTGCTTATCATTCCCTCATTACAGTCTCAGGATTGGCAAAGGTAAAATTTGTTTGAATGGGGTGTATGGCATAGAGGTGAAGTAGAAAAAGACAAGTTTTTTTTAACTTGGTTTTAATGTTTTTAATCATTTTGTTATGTTTTACATGTTTTAATTGACCATTATTTTATACTTTTAAATTATTGACAGCATTTTAATTGTCTAGAAGAGTCTGTGTACTACAGGCATTTAACAACAAATATTTTAAAAACTCTTGGCCTTGATAAAAGGCGATAACTTGCTGTCTGGGATTTCGTGGGGCAAGGCCTTGCTGGTTTATTTGTGGAGGCCGAGTTGCTGCAGAGATTATCCAAGGCCCTGTCACTAGATGCCCAGCTTGTTCAGCCTTTGATTTCCATTTCACTAACACAGCAAATAGGACAGCAGGCCACACCAAGCTTGATTTGGCCAATTATTTTCATTTTTAATCTCTGTCACACTTTTGAAGATTCAATGTAATAGCTACTTTGACAGTTTATGAGAGCAGAGGGTCTTCCATGGGATTTGAAGGTTTTCTGGGAAAACTTGAAGAGCCCCTGTGCTGTAAGATACCAATGAACTGGGAGGCACCGTTCTAGTGGAAGACTGCCCAGAATCACTCTGGTCAGCACAATTTCTGCCCTGCAGTGGAATACAAGAAGTTGATTTTGTTTGGTGCTTTTTTTATGTAATTATTATTATTATGTAGGATAGATACATAAATTCTTCACAACGCAAACTATCTGAACCTGTCAGGTTTCTGGAAAATGTACTTTTTGCCAATAGCTGGTGCTGGGTGATGTTATGTGTATTTGCAGCATCACAGCCCAGGAGTGGTACACTAGCACCACCTTGTGATGTAAAACACCTCATATCCACTTTGACTTTCAGCTGTTCCAATGAGAAGGCACCTGCTAAAATTTATTAAAGTATTTTCCTAGAGAGCTGTGAACAATGACAGTAACATTTTGGACTTCCTTCACTCAACCTCAGTTTACAAAACAAAAAATGTAGGTTTTAGGCAAGCACAAACAGTGAAATGATCTGATCAAGTGGCAAACCAGACTCAAAGACTTTATGACTACTATTTCTTGGGGTTTTTAAAATGGTGAAAACTTGATTGTCACATAATTTCAGTTGAGACATGTAATTGTGGGTAGATTTGTTCTGTAGGCAACTTAAAGATGCAAAACTCCTAAATTTTAACATCTCTCATCAGACTTGACACTTTCATTCTTTTGATTTCAATGATCTACCTGTTTATGCCATTTATTTATCCTGCTCTTTTTGGATCTTCTTATTTTGAAGACAATTGCAAAAGGTGTAAGACAATATTTTGGGTCTAGGCGCTTCATCAGGACTGTGGAAGTGGGGAGAAATGGAAGAATACAGTAATATGTGTGTGGGGTGGGGGAGGGAGCAGAGAGAGGTTAGTAAGGCATTACCTATGTCTTATCAATTGCATTCCCAACTTGGTTTGCCACTTTCAATTATTTCCACACGTTTTCAGATTCCACTGTTCTTGTGGCCTTTTTCAATAATAGTCTTGATTCTATGAATGCCTCTTCTCAGTCTTCCCACTAAAATGTACCACCTCACGTTCCTGTTCCAACTGCTTCAGATGTGATGTGAAACAATGAAATTAAGGTAGAGAGCTTCTTTCTTTATGTTCTTTCAGTTCCTTTTCTCTTTAGTTTGTCACATTTTTTTTATTTAAATTAACTCCTCTTCAATTTTCTTTGAAAGTGGTGATGAGCTGCATTTAGTCACTGGACCTCAGAATTTTGATCTAGCAAGGATGAAGGAAAAATTACCAATTTTTCAAAGAGAAGAATGTTTAAGTTTGTGGCCTTTTGTGTTCCTGCCTTGACATTTTGGTGGTGGAGGTTGCTGCTGAAAAAGCTTAGCCTCTTAGCTGCTTAGCATTTCATACTTGCTGGAGCTAATGCTGTCCCAGCAATATATGGAGTAACACTCAAGGGGACCGTGATTCTAGATTTTATCAAACAACTTGAATATTGGAGCTGTACTTTTCCCGTAATTGTGAGTGTTACATCCATTCTGATAATTGCCTCACATAAAATAGAAAAGCTTGAATCCAGATGTTAATCACTTGTCAGAGCTTAGTGAAATGCAGTGAAATTGCAACGTAAATTAGGGTTAGATGACACAGGAGGAAAAAGAGAAAAAAGATTTACAAAACTCACACAAAGGGGAAATGCATAAAGTGATTTGTAAAGTAAATGAAGTTAACAGTTAACCATTAATGAATGGTGTTTTGTACAGCAGAATATAGATAGTTATATTTTAAATGTTAGACTCAGAGGACCCAGAAAATTGGAATTTGAAGTAACAAAGATTATCTATTTTGTTGAAGACAAGAGACCACACCACAGACTTTGTTCGCTTTTGAAATCCTTCCCCCATCCTGCTTCTGTCTGCAAATCAGCTTAGTTTGTGAAAGTCAAAGTCAACATAAAAGCCAAATAGAGGGCATATAATAGAGCAAAAATTAGTGTGAAGTTAGATGATTGGGAAGCTTTTAAAAACCAACAGCAGTCAACCACAGGAGTAATAAAGAAGGAAATGATGAAATAGGAAAGTAAACTAGGCAATAATATTAAAGAGGATACCAAAGGTTTCTTCAGATATATAAAGTGTCAAAGAGAGGCAAGAGTAGATATCAGATCATGGGAAAATAATGCTGGAGAGGTAGTAATGGGGACAAGGAATGGTGGACAAACTGAATAAGTGTTTTGCATCAGTCTTCACTGTGGAAGACACCAACAGTATGCCAGAATTTTGAGAGTGTCAGGGGGCAGAAGCGAGTGAAGTTGCCACTACTAGGGAGAAGGTGCTTGGGAAACTGAAAGATCTGAAGGTAGATAAATCACCTCAACCAGATGGAGTACACTCAAGGATTCTGAAAGAGGTTGCTAAAGAGATTGTGAAGGTATTAGTAATGATCTTTCAAGAATCACTAGGTTCTGGAATGGTTCCGGAGGACTGGAAAATTGGAAAAGTCACTCCATGCTTCATGAAGGGAGAGAGGCAGAAGAAAGGAAGTTATAGGCCAGTTAGTCTGACTTCAGTGTTTGGGAAGATGTTGGAGTCAACTGTTCAGGATGTGGTTTCAGGGTACTTGGAGGCACGTGATAAAACAGGACAAAGTTCCTGAAAGTAAAATTTTGCCTGACAAACCTGTTGTAATTCTTTGAAGAAATAACAAGCAGGATAGACAAGGGGGAATCAGTGGATGTTGTGAACTTAGATTATCAAAAGGCCTTTGTCAAAGTGCTACCTATGATGCTGATTAACAAGTTAAGAGCCCAAGGGTTTACAGGAAAGACACTAGAATGGTCAGAGCTTTGGCTGATTGGTAGGAGACAAAGTGTTGGAATAAATGGAGCCTTTGCTGTTTGGCAGATGATGACTAGTTGTATTCCCCAGGGGTCTGTGTTGGGACCACTTCTTTTTACATTATATGTCAATCATTTAGATGACAGAATTAAGGGTTTAGTAGCCATGTTTGTTGACCAAATGAAGACAGGTGGTGGAGCAGGTATTTTTGAGGAAGCAGAGAGGCTACAGAGGACTTAGACAGCTTAGGAGAATGGGCAAAGAAGTGGCACAAAGGGTATTTCCTCAGACCTTATGGAGGGCAAATGCAGAAATTGCTGGGGCCCTAGCAGAGATATTTAAATTATCCTTAGCAACAGGCGAGGTACCAGAGGATTGGAGATTAGCCAATGTTGTTCTGCTGTTTAAGAAAGGCTGTAAAAATAAACCACCTTTTGTTATAGGTAGATCAGATCATAAAGAATGCTTTTGGTACATTGGTCTTCATAAATGAAAGTACTGATTACAGGAGAAGGGATGTTATGCTGTTGTATTAAACATTGGTGAGGCCTAATTTGGAGTATTGTGAGCAGTTTTGGTTACCTACCTACAGGAAAGATGTAAATGAGGTTGAAAGAGTACAGAGAAAATTTACAAGGATGTTGCCAGGTCTGGAGGACCTGGGTTATAAGGAAAGACTGAATTGTTTAGAACTTTGTTCCTTAGAACGTAGAAGACTGAGAGGAGATTTGACAGAGGTAAATGCAAACAGACTTTTTCCCGCAGAGAGTGAAAGGTGAAAATGGGAACATGAGAGGAAACATCTTCACTCAGAGACTCATGAGAGTTTGGAATGAGCTGTCAGCACAAGTGATGCATGTGAGCCCAATTAAGAAAAGTTTGGATAGGTACATAGATGGTAGGGGTGTGGAGGGCTATGTTCCTAGTGCAGGTTTTATTTTGTGATACTGATGCAAAATTAGATAAAATTACTTTATTCATTAGCAATATTTTCAAAATGACTTGAAGTTGACAAAATTTGTTGCCTTTTTTTCCATTTTTGAAATAGGCCAAAAATTACTATATTCATTAACAAATAAGCTTAAGGAAGGTGCATCACTGCGTTTCACAGTTGAAACATGCTGCACAGATTCCTCCATTTCACAAAAGTATAAACATCAGGAACTACAACTCAAGGTTCTTGTCAATTAAAAAAGAAGCAGGCTCCTTAAGCTTTAGGTTATTAAATCTATCAACTTTCAGTCTAATTTTTAACTTGTGACTGAAGGTGGATGGGAACAAATTGGCTTTTCCTTGGTGTGGCTTGGAGTATTTAGAGGATCTTCAATTAAGACTGGTATTAACAAATAATATCACTGTATCAATTGTGGATTCAGTATTAATATTATAAAGATTGTAGAGAGAATTGAACCTATAGTTACTGCTAAGCAGTTTAGAATAATGTAGTTTAAAAATAAAGAGGTCATTGGTGTCTGGAAGGTTCAAGTAATTGGAACAATCTTTAAGTTTAAATGCTCAAAATGTCACTAAGTAACAGAACAACAATGTATTATTGAATTTACAATGGGTAATTGTTACTAAAACTTGCCTCAATCTTGCTACCAGGTGTTTTTATATTTTTAGACAATACAAAGAAAGGAAACTCCATTTATGGGAAGTTAGTTCAGCTGTAAATGTGCTCAATTTTATAAAGGAACTGACCATTCCAAGTGGAGGGGTGATAAATTGAGTCACTTGCCAGCAGAGTGAAGGACAATGGTTTCATTAAGATTTTATAAAGATCCCACTCATCTGCCAAATGAGGGCTCAAAAGACTCCTGTGGGGGAAAAAAGTTACCCATTCATGCACAGTGTTTAGAAATTGCTTAATTCCTGATTTCCAGCAATCTGATAATATGTCTTTACTTGAACAATGCTTGCTTCATAAAACGGGGCAGAAGGGTTGGCTATTTACAAACCTGACAACCAAAAATGCCAAGTTTTGAAATATAGATGAATTGTAGGAAAGCAACAGATGATGAAAAATGTATGAAAATTCAAGACCTTATATCATTGTATAAACTGGAAATCTAAAGAAATCAAGAAGAATGTTATTCAACTTTGACTGATAGAATACCTAAGATAATTCATACTTGAGGGAGAAGTGCACAATCAATATGAATGAGATAGTTGAAAGGATACCATGAGGAAATAAGGATATATACAATTATGTTAATAATTTCATTGTTGCAATGCGCACAAGATTGCTAATGAAAAAATACTGGAATGATATGAATCTGTGATCCCATATAAAGAGTAGTAAAGCATTTGGCAGTATGAATCGGAATCATTTTTCATGTCACCAGCATATGTCGTAGAATGTAATACATAATACTAGAAACAAATTTAATTAGTCTGTATTAAATAAGTAATGAGAGTAGAAATAATCAACCTAGGTGATGGGGATCCTTAATGATCAACAATGACTTATTAAGGCATCGCTCCTACGAAGACTAGTGCCCATGATGGAGCTGACTCTCTGCAGCTTTGGTGCATGCAGTAGCCAACATGCCATTTGCAATTGCAGAACCGAATCCTGTGAGAAGCATAGTCCTTTTAATTTGCAACATCACTTCAGTTACTCTGAGATGGGAGAGATCAGTCAAACACAAGTCTGAGTATATCTCTAATGTACCATCGAATGGAAATCTCTTAACAAGGATTACTGATGATGGATTAGTTACTGTGACACGACTGGATCATGGAATTGGATGCATATTTAGCATGAAATGAAATAGAAGGTTGGTAGCTCAGGTTGGACGTTGGTTTGTAATGTTGTTCGTTGAACCTTCAAGTTAGATCGTTAGGAATCGAGGTGACAATCAGTGTGTAATTGAACATTGTTTCTTCTTCTACCATTTAACAGTGATTGGCAGTCCAACTTAAAGGTGCATTACTGCCACCAACTGGACTGTGCTTTCCTGATATCTTCTAAACATCAAAGTGAATCCAGTGTCATTAAATGCTCCAAGAATTTATCGCAATTTAGAGTAGCACTAAAACAAGAGGATGTCCTGTAATTCATTGCCAGCTTGAGGAACAGCAGCAATGAATGGGGTGCCTTCTCCTTATTCTTTATGCCTGATTCATAATAAGGAGCATATTATTACAATGTGAATTATGGAATGAGGCAGCATAAATCTTGATAGAGTGGTAATATGTCCTCCTGTCTGTTGTTATATCACCAATTAATAGTTCATTTGTTCTGTTTTGTTGACGACCCTGAGCATGGACAAAAAAGGTTGGAGGTGAGAGCTTTTGCATTGAATGTCACAAGTGGGTTCTCCAACCCATACCCAAGATCATTAAGTGGAGAAGCTAAATTGTGCAGAGCAATTCTCCAAGTGAATACCCTGATGTGTTGGAAGACAAAAACCTGTGTCACTCTCTCCTTCTCTGGGGCTCACTTCAAACAACACATCACTCCCCTCTTGATGCCCATTTCACACCAGCCGACGGGTCTCTTTCAGTAAACGCATCTCTCCCTTCCTCTCGACCTTCCATCTGGCCAAACAGCTCAATAGCGTCTTGTCTTCATTCAAACAAAATCTAGATTTCAGACCACCAACGAGCGTCAATCACGCGCCATGGTTCAGAGTAACCACCCTCAGTCATGTGAGGGGTCTACAATCCTTCAACTGAAACCAGCTACAGCAAGACATATACCCTCTCTCAGCTGAACCCAGCTTCAGTGAGGCATCTACCATACCTCAACTGAACCCAGTTTCAGTGAGACATTGATAATAGAGTGGTGTTTTTAATACTTTAACCCCTATTATTAGCATTTTATTAATGCTTTCAACTCAGAAACAATTAATAGAAAACTACAGCATAGAAACAGGCTCTTCAACCTTTCTAGTCTATGTCGAAAAATTAATTAGCCCAGTCCCATCGACCTGCACCCAGACCAAATCCCTCCCATATTTATATCTATCCTAATTTCTCGGGAGTTGTTAATATCAACCCCGTATCCACTACTTACGCTGGAAATTTATTCCATACTCTCACCAACATTTGAATGAAAAGCTCCCCCTCATGTTCACCTTTCACCCTTAATCCATGATCTCTTCTCTAAAATGTCTGCATGCTAGGGAATGAAATCCCTTTTTAGCCATTCCCTATAACTCGGGACCACAAGTCCCAGAAAGTTCCCTGTAAACTATTTCTGCAATCATACTTACATTGTTCCTGTAGGTAGTTGACAAAACCTGCACATAATATATTCCAAATTAGGCAACACCAATATTCTATACATTTTCACCATACCATCTCAACTCCTGTACACCATACATTGATTTATGAAGGCCAATGTGCTGAAAGCTTTCTTTATCACCCTATCTACCTGTGATGCCACTTTCAAGCAATTATGTGTCTGTATTCCAGATCCCTCTGTTCTACCATACTCCTCATTACCTTACTGTTTGCTGTTTAAGACCTACTCTGGTTGACACTCCCAAAGCGCAACACCTTGCACTTGTCTGCAATTAAATTCCAATAATTTCCCACTACTGATGTCAGACTCTCTGACCTATAATTACCTGGCTCAGTCTTACAGATTTTCTTAATAGAACAACTATAATTCCTACAATCCTCTGGCACCTTACGTGAGGCTAATGGTGAATGAAATAATTCTGCTAGGTCCCCTGCAATTTCTGCACTAACCTCGCACAGGGTTCAAGGGAACATATTGTCAGGCGTTGGGGACTTAAGCACCTGAATCTGCCTTAAGACAGAAAACACCTCTGTACAATCTGAATATGGTCCGTGCCACACTTCTGCTTTTCTTCATTTTTATAGACTTTGTCTCCTGAGTAAATACAGATGCAAAAAATCCATTTAAGATCTCCCCCATCTCTTTCTGCTCCAAGCATAATCACTCTGATTGTCCAGAGGACTAATTTTGTCACATGCTATCATTTTCCCCTTAATATATCAGATTCTCCTTCACCTTGTCCTTCTTTCAGCTCTCCTGATATCCTTCTGAACTGCTTTCCTGCATTTTGTGTACACCTCAAATAACTCACTTGTTCCTACCTGCCTGTGTCTACTATGCAAGATATTTTTCTTAACCAGAGCCTAATCTCTCAAAAATAAAGGTTTCCTAAACCTGGTATCCTTGCCTTTTATTCAGATAGGAAAGTACAATCTTGTACTCTTAAAATTTTACTTTTAAAGGCCTCCCACTTGCCAGCTACACCTTTGCCAAAACCCTTCCTCCAATTTAGACTCTCAACGTAAGGAACAGACCTATAAGTAATGCTTGCACAACTTTTAAGAATTTGTTGTTTGTAAGCACCATGTTTTGAATATATACATCAATTACTGGAGCATTATAAATGAACATAGCTCCATTGGTTGCTCAGGAGTTCAGACTAAAAAGCACCTCAAAATCGCAAAATTGGTCATCTATGTTGTGAACAGGAATGTCAGGGGAGATGACAGCTTTGTTCCTGAAGGAATCCACTACCAGACTGAAGGTTGCCAGGAACTCTGCATTGGCTTGCTTCTCCGGTTGTTCAGAATGATGATTTTGAGTATTGTATGAAGTAATATTTATCCATCATTGGTGACATTGTTGTTTACAAACACCTCATGGAAATGTGCATATATTGCAAGCAGCTCTGCTTGTTCAGTGGTTCCAATTACTACAGTTACTTTCCTTTTTGGAACTGCTGGAGTTAGTTGTTCAATCAGGCACTTTGTCGGTAGGCTTGTTGAGTACCTTTGAGGGTTATGATTCAGTATCACTGAGGACATAAAGAAGGGAAGTTGAGTGAATGATTGAATGTGGTTGTCATGATTTATTGGGTCTGTTGAAGATGGCACTGAAATGTTTACAGATGAGCTGGATATAACTTGCTGATGGAAAATGATTAGAATGTCAAGGATTGATGTCCTGTAAATTTCAAATGCAAAAAAAATGAGGCTTTATGAGATTGCTGTTATTCTCTACATCTCATTAATACTTACAGAACCAAACCCTGAGAACAATGTAACAGTTGTAAATTACAATACCTCTTCAGTTAGTCTGAGCACTGACAAATCAATCGAGCACAAGACTCAGTACACCTATGAGATGACACTGAATGGAACTCTCTCAACAAGGATGACTGATAATGAATCAATTACTGCGACACAGCTGGATCCTGGAAATGAATACACAATGAGCATCTCCACAATGGTGGCTGATAATACACTAGTGGATCCGGTCAATGTCTCTTCTACGACAGGTAAGAAAATGTTGCCATGGAATTTGTTTCAATGGGAGTTCCACCTTGACCAAGGCAGCAAGATAAAACTGGAGTGAGACCCTTTCTAGTGATTGAAGGTCAGAAAATACAGTGGATATAATGAAAGGATTGTCCAAATTTTAGTTATGGTGATGAAAATAGCCTTTTAGCTGCGCAAATTAAATAATGTCACATTCCAACATTGTAATGAGATGGAAAGGTCTCTTTTTTCCATCTCTTTCATGCCAAGGGCGATTATTATTACAACATGAATTATGGAATCATGCAGCATAAATCGTGACAGAGTGGTAATACTCTCTCCCGACAGTTGTTGTAGTACCAATTAATAGTTCATTTGTTCTCCTTGGTTGACAACTTTGTCCATTTTTTATATGGACAAAGAATGTTGGAGGTGAGAGCTGTTGGAGTGAATGTCACAAGTGGCTTCTGAGTCTGGGAATAGTAAACGAGTCTTAAAATCACTAGTAGTGTTGCTAATGGGCACAGACTGCATATATTGATATATATTGTTGATGGTAGTTTAAAAATTTGATTAGGTGTTTAATTTGCTACCTCTGTTTTGTTCATTCCACAAAAATCAACCTCCATTTACTGGCTTCTAAGAGTCCCTACCAAGCCAAAAGCCATTGCTGTGACAGTTTTAAGCTACAGTGGCATATGCCTCAACCTAAGAAGACCTCTGACATGAGGGTTAAGCAGTGGAATTTCAGCATTACATACAGGACTACCAACTGTTCTGGTGCTACCTAAATTAAATGTTGAAATTCCACCCCTATCCAAGATCTTCAATCTGGAACCAATTACATCATCTCTGTGACTACTGTTGTTCATGGTGGAGCGAAAAGTGGAGCTGTGATTCTTAGTCAGTTCACATAGAAGTGGGATGAAATTGATCTCAAAGACCGGTTTGCAGTCCGCAAGCCAGAAGAAAATAAGAAAGGACATCTTCCAGCGCATGTGATCATTGAATTTTAAAAAAAGATTTGGGAGATATTGTTATCTACTTGAGTGAAGGTGTTTTACCGAGACGTTATTTGATTGCTGCTTTTCTAATGAATGATTAATCAATTTGAATTGTTGCTCTTTAACCTTGGCACAAGAATGAACAAAACCCTCTTTTACAAACTTACTAATCATTCCAAATGGAGGCATGATAAATTGAGTCACTTTTGCCAGTAGAGTGAAGGAAGATGGTTTCATTAAGGTCTTTATAAAAATCCCACTCATCTACCAAATGAGGGCTCTAAAGACTGCTGAGGAAAAAAAAATAGTTACTCATTTATGCACTGTGTTTAGAAATTGCTGAATTTCTTATTTCCAGCAACCTGATAATGTGACTTAACTTGATCAATGCTTGTTTCATAGTACAGGGCAGAAGGGTTGGCTATTTACAAACCTAACAAACAAAGATGCCAAGTTTTGAAATGTAGAAGGTTTGTGGGAAAGCAACAGATGATGAAAAATGTATGAAAATGCAAGTGATCATATCATTGTATAAACTGAAAATCAGAAGATATGAGTTTCATAAGAAGAAAGTTATTCAACTTTGACTGATGGAGTATCCAAGATAATTAATACTTCAGGGAAAAGTGCAGACAGTTAATATGAAGGAAATAATTGAGAGGGTACCTTGGGGAAATAAGGATATTCACAATTATCATAAGAAATTGGTTGTTGCAATGGGTACATTTGCTTATGAAAAATAATATTGGAATGATATGAATCTGTGGTTACAAAGAGCAGTGAAGGTATTACTAGGAATCAGTTTTCATATCGCCAGCATATGTTGTGCAATGCAAAACATAATAATAGAACAAAATTGAATTACACTATATACATATATATATGATAAATCAAATAAGTAGAGCAAAAATAGAAATTGAAGAGTAATGAGGTAGTGACAGTAGAAATAAAAATCCTGGGTAATTGGGGTCCTTAATGATGGTCGTCAACTTTTTAAGGCATCGCTCATTGAAGATGCCCTAGATACCATAATGCTAGTGCCATAATGCAGCTGACTGCAGCTTTGATACTGCATTGTAGCCAACATGCCATTCATAATTGCTGAAATGAATACTGTGAGAAACATAACCCCTTTAATTCGCAACAACACTTCAGTTACTCTGAGATGGTAGAGACCAGTCAAGCACAAGTCTGAACACACCTATAAGGTGACATCGAATGGAAGTCTTTTAACAAGGATTACTGATGATGAATCAGATACTGTGACACAACTGGATCATGGAATTGCATGCATATTTAGCATGAAATGAAATCGAAGACTTATAGTTCAGGTTGTATGTTTGTTTGTAGGGTTGCTCGTCGAACCTTGAAATGAGGTTGCAAAAGTTCGTCAAGATTCGAGGTGGTATTGTCAGTGCGTAATTGAGTATCGTTCCTTCTTCTATCTTTTAACAGCAATTGGCAGTCCAACATAAAGGTGCATTACCACACCAATTGGACTGTGCTTTCCTAATACCTTCCAAATATCAAACTGAATCCAATGTCATTGAATGCTCCAAGAACTTATCGCACTTTAAAGTAGCGCTGAACCAACAAGATGTCCTGTAATTCCATGCTGGCTTGTGGAACAGCAGCAGTGAATAGGGTGCTCTCTCCTTATTCTTTTCATGCTAAGGGAGATTACAACCTGAATAATGGAATCAGGTAGCATAAATCTTGATAGAGTGGTAATGCGCCCTCCTGGCAGATGTTATAGCCCCAATTAATAGTTCATTTGTTCTCCTTTCTTGACAACACTGAGTACGGACAAAAAAGGTCAACAATATTCAAGCATTGATGTAAGAGAGCAAAATGACCACTGAAATAAGGAAGACCATATCACTGGGTAGGTCATTTGCTGCAAATCATAATCAAGATTATTCAAGTAACGAAGTTAAACAATGCTGGGCAGTGCTGCAAGTGAATACTCTGATGTGTTGGAAGCCAAAACCCGGTTTGATTCTCTCCTTCTCTGCTGCTCACTTCAAACAACACTCGCTTCTTGATGCCCATTTCACACCAGCCAACGAGTCTTTTTCAGTAACCACATCTCTCCATTCCTCTTGTCCTTCCGTCTGGCTAAACAAATCAATAAAGCCTTGTCTTCATTCAATCAAAATCTGGATTCCAGATCATCAACGAGCATTGATCGTACGCAATGGTTTAGAGCAACCACCCTCGGTCGCGTGAGGGATCTACTGTCCTTCAACTGAACCCAGCTTCGGTGAGAGATCTACTATCCCTCAACTGAACCCAGCTTCGGCGAGAGATCTACCATCCCTCAACTGAACCCAGCTTCAGTGAGACATCTATCATCCCTCAAATGCACCCAGCTTCAATGAGACTTCAATCGTAGAGGGGTGTTTCTAATACATTCACTCCTATTATCAGCATCTTATCAATGCTTACAAATCAGAATCAAGTCATAGAACACTACAGCACAGAAACAGGCCCTTTGACCCCTCTAGTCCATGTCAAACAATTAATTTGCCTAGTCCCATCGACTTTCACCCATAACATATCACTCCCATCTTTGTATATATCTAAATTTCTTATAGTTGTTAAAATCAACCCCATATCCACCACTTACACTGGAAATTCATTCCAGACTCTCACCAACATCTGAATTAAGAACATCTCCCTCATGCACCCTCAACCCATGATCTCTTTGAAATGTCTGCATGGTAGGGAATGAAATCCATTTTTAGCCATTCCCAGTACCTCAAGCCCTGGAAAGTTCCCTGTAAACTATCTCTGCAATCGTACTTGCATTGTTCCTGTAGGTACTTGACAAAAACTGCACATAATATATTCCAAATTAGGCAACACCAATATTCTATACATTTTCACCATACCATCTCAACTCCTGTACACAATACATTGATTTATGAAGGCCAATGTGCCACAGGCCTTCTTTATCACCCTATCTACCTGTGATGCCACTTTCAAGCAATTATGCGTCTGTATTCCAGATCCCTCTGTTCCACCGCACTCCTCATTGGCCTACTGCTCGCTGTATACGATCTACTGTGGTTGACAATCCCAAAGTGCAACACTTTGCACTTGTCAACAATTAAATTCCAATTATTTCCCATTACTGATGTCAGACTCTCTGACCTTTAATTGCTTGGCTCAGTCGTACAGCTTTTCTTAAAGAATCGAACAACTATTAACTCCTACAATCCTTCAGCACCTCACTTGTGGCTAATGATAAATGAAATAACTCTGCTAATCTCTCCTACAATTTCTGCAATAGCCTTGCACAGAGTTCAAGGGACCATATTGTCAGTCCCTGGGGATTTAAACACTTGAATTTGCCTTAAGACAGAAAACACCTCTGTAAAATCTAAATATGGTCCATACCTCACTTCTGCTTTTCTTCATTTTTATAGTCTTTTTCTCCTGAGTAAATACAGATGCAAAAAATCCATTTAAGATCTCCCCCATCTCTTTCTGCTCCAAACATAATCACTCTGATTGTCCAGAGGACCAATTTTGTCACTTGCTATCATTTTGCCCTTAATATTTTAGGTTCTCCTTAACTTTGTCTGGTAGAGCAACCTCATACCTTTTAGCTCTCCTGATATCCTTCTGAACTGCTTTCCTACATTTCGTATACACCTCAAATAACTTATTTGTTCCTACCTGCCTATAACTACTATGCAAGACATTTTCTTAACCAGGGCCTAATCTCCCAAAAACAAAGGTTTCCTAAACCTGGTATCCTTGCCTTTTATTGGGACAGGAATGTACAACTCTGTACTCTCAAAATTTGACATTTAAAGGCCTCCTCCCACTTACCAAGTACACCTTTGCCAAAAAACAACCTGTCCCAATCCATTCTTGACAGATCCTTTCTGTAACCATTAAAATTGCCCTTTCTCCAATTTAGTATCTCAACCTATGGACCAGACCTGTCAGTAATGCTTGCTCCACACTCAGGAACTTGTTGCTTGTGAACACCATGTTTTGGAAATATACATCAATTTTTGGAGTTTCATTGGTTATCACGGCTCCACTGGTTGCTTAGGAGTTCAGACTAAAAAGCTCCTCAAAATCACAAATTTGGTCATCTATATTGTGAACAGGAATGGAATGTTAGATGATAGATTTGTTCCCGAAGGAATCTACTACCAGATTGAAGGTTGCCAAGAACTCTGCATTGATTTGCTTCTCTGCTTGTTGAGAATGAATATTTCCAGTCTTGTAGGAAGTTATATTTGTCTGTCATTGGTGACATTGTTGTTTATAAACACCTCATGGAAATGTGCATATATTACAAGCAGCTTTGGTTGATCAGTGGTTCTAGTTACTACAGTTACTTCCCTTTTTGGAATTGCTGGAGTTAGTTGTTCAATTAGGCACCTTGTTGGTAGGCTTGTTGAGTATATTTAAGGGTTATGACTCAGTATCATTGAGGACATAACGAAGGAAGTTCAGAGAATGATTGAATGTGGTTGTCATGATTAATTGGGCCTGTGGAAGATGGCATTGATATGTTTACAAATGGGCTGGATATAACTTGCTGATTAGAAAATTATTGGAATGTCAAAGATTGATGTCATGTAAATTTCAGAGATCTTGAAGTGCAGAAAATTATAAGACTTTATGAGATTGCTGTTATTCTCTACATCTCATTAATACTTACAGAACCAAACCATGAGAACAATATAACAATTGCAAATTACAATCCCTCTTCAGTTAGTCTGAGCAGTGACAGATCAATCGAGCAGAAGACTGAGCATACCTATGAGGTGACACTGAATGAAACTCTTTCAACAAAGATAACTGATAATGAAGCAATTACTGCCACACAACTGGATCCTGGAACTGAATACACACTGAACATCTCCACAATGGTGGCTGATAATACATCAACAGATCCGGTCAATGTCTCTTCTACGACAGGTAAGAAAATGTTGCCATGGAATTTCTTTCAATGGAGGTTCCTCCTTGACTGAGCCTGCAAGATAAAGCTGGAGTGAGACCCTTTCTAGATGATCCAAGGTCAGAAGATACAGTGAAGTTAATGAAAGGATTGTTTATATTTTAGTTTTGGTGATGAAAATAGCCTTTTAGCTATGCAAATTGAATGTTGTCACAGTCCAACATTGTAATGAGATGGAAAGGTCCCTGTTTTTTTTCTCTCTCATGCTAAGGGGGAGATTATTACAATGTGAATTATGGAATCAGGCAGCATAAATCTTGATTGAGCAGTAATTTGCCCTCCTGAGTGTTGTTTTAGCACCAATTAATAGTTCATTTGTTCTCCTTGGTTGACAACCCTGAATGTGAACAGAATGTTGGAGGTGGGAGCTGCTGGAGTAAATGTCATAGGTTGCTTCTGAATTTGGAAATAGTAAATAAGCCTTGAAAGGTTTTGCTGCAGTGTTGCTGATGGGCACATACTGAATATATTGAGATATATTGTTGATGGAAGTTGAAAATGTGCATAAGTGTTTAATTTGCTACCTCTGTTTTGTTCTTTCCACAACAATCAACCTCCATTTACTGGCTTCTAGAGTCCCTACCAAGCCAGAAGACATTACTGTGACAGTTTTAAGCAACAGTGCCATATTCCACAACTTAAGAAGACTTCTGACATGAGGGTTAACCTGTAGAATTTCAGCATTACATACAGGACTGCCAACTGTTCTGGTGTTAACTAAATTGAAATTTCAAATTCCACCCCTATCCAAGATCTTCAATATGGAACGAATTGCACCTTCTCTGTGAATACTGTTGTTCATGGTGGAGTGAAGAGTAAAGCTGTGATTCTTAGTTCACATATTAGTGGAATGAAATTTATCTCAAAGACTGGGTTGCAGTCCACAAGCCAGAAGAAAATAAGAAAGGACATCTTCCAGTGCTTGCAATAATTGAATTTAAGAAAGGATTTGGGAGATATTGTT
Organism: Hypanus sabinus; assembly: GCF_030144855.1. Classification (NCBI taxonomy): domain Eukaryota; kingdom Metazoa; phylum Chordata; class Chondrichthyes; order Myliobatiformes; family Dasyatidae; genus Hypanus; species Hypanus sabinus. Next base: position 127,430,944 of record NC_082712.1, read on the forward strand.
AGCTTTTTGGATGAAGGTGTTTTACTGAGACGTTAGTTGGTTGCTGTTTTTCTAATGAATGATTAATCAAGTAGAATTGTTGCTCTTTAACCTTGGCGCAAAAATGAACAAAACCTTCTTTTACAAACTTACTAAGCATTCCAAATGGAGGAGTGATAAATTGAGTCACTTTTGCCAGCAGAGTGAAGGAAGATGGATTTTTTAATGATCTTTATAAAAATCCCATTCATCTACCAAATGAGGGCTCAAAAGACTGCTGAGGAGACAAAAGTAGTTACTCATTTATGAACCATATTTAGAAATTGCTGAATTTCTGATATCCGGCAGCCTGATAATATGTTTTTACTTGATCAATGTTTGTTTCATAGTACGTTGCAGAAGGGTCAGGCTATTTACAAACCTGACAACCAAAGATGCCAACAACCAAAGTTTTGAAACGTAGAGATAATTGAGAGGATACCTTGGGGAAATAAAGATATCCACAATTATGATAATAAATTGGTTGTTGCAATGGGCACGTTTGCTTATTGAAGAAAGTTGTAATGATATGAATCTCTGGTCTCATGTAAAGAGCAGCGTTGGTATGTATAGGAATCAGTTTTCATATTGCCAGTATACATCATGCAATACAATACGTAATAATAGAACAAAATTGAATTACACGATATATAAAATAGATAAATAAGTAGAGCAAAAATAGAAATTAAAAAGTAATGAGGTAGTGACAATAGCAATAAAAATCTTGGGTGATGGGGCCCTTAATGATGGTTGTGGACTTTTTAAGGAATCGCTAGTTGAAGATGCCCTGGACACTTCGGAGGCCAGTGCCCATGATGGCACTGATTCTCTGCAGTTTTGGTGCTGTGCCATAGCCAACATGCCATTCATAATTGCAGAACTGAATCCTGTGAGAAACATAACCCTTTTAATTCACATCAATACTTCAATTACTATGAGATAGGAGAGACCAGTTAAACACAAGTCTAAACACACCTATAAGGTGACATTGAATGGAAATCTCTTAACCAGGATTACTGATGATGAATCGGTAACTGTGACACACCTGGATCATGGAATTGTGTGTATATTTAACATGAAATAAAATGGAAGATTGGTACCTCAAGTTGGATGCCTCTTTGTAGGGTTGATCATAAAACCTTGAGGTTAGGGTCATGCACAGTTGTCACCAATCGAGGTGACATAATCAGTGCGTAATTGGGCAATGTTTCTTCTATCTTTTAACGACGTTTGGCAGTCCAAGTTAAATGTGCATTACAGCCACCAACTGGACTGTGCTTTCCTGATATCTTCCAAACATCAAACTGAATCCAGTGTCACTAAATGCTCCAAGAACTTAACGCACTTTAAAGTAGCGCTGAACCAAGAGGATGTCCTGTAATTCCTTGTCAGCTCGAGGAACAGCAGCAATGAATGGGGTGTTATCTCCTTCTCTCCAGCCTCTAGGGGATTTGTAGAGCAAAAATATTCCAGCATTGATTGATAAGGGCAAGTTGAAAATCACTGAAAAATGAAAGGACTTATCTCTGACTTGGTCATTTGCTGCAACCAATAACCAAGATAGTCGAGTGGAAAGGTTAAACAGTGCAGGACAAGGCTCCAAGTGAATAATCTCGAGTGTTGGAAGGCAAAAACCTGTATCACTCACTCCTTCTCTGTTGCTCACTTAAAAAACACGTCACCCATTTCACACCAGCCGACGTGTCTCTTTCAGTAACCGCATCTCTTCATTCCTCTCAATCTTCCATCTGGCCAAACAACTCAATTATGCCTTGTCCTCATTCAGTCAAAATCTGGATTGCATGTTACCACTGAACGTGGATCACGTGTGATGGTTCAGACAAACAGCCCTCGGTCATGTGAGGGACCTACCACCCTTCAACTGAACCCGGCTTCAGCGAGACATCTATAATCCCTCAACTGAACCCAACTTCAGCAAGACATCTATAATCCCTCAACTGAACCCGGCTTCAACGAGACATCTATAATCGTTCACTGAACCCGGCTTCAGCGAGACATCTATAATCCCTCAACTGAACCCAACTTCAGCAAGGCATCAATAATCCCTCAACTGAACCCGGCTTCAGCGAGACATCTATAATCATTCACTGAACCCGGCTTCAGCGAGACATCTATAATCCCTCAACTGAACCCAACTTCAGCAAGACATCTATAATCCCTCAACTGAACCCAACTTCAGCAAGACATCTATAATCGCTCACTGAACCCGGCTTCAGCAAGACATCTATAATCCCTCAACTGAACCCGGCTTCAGCGAGACATCTATAATCGTTCACTGAACCCGGCTTCAACGAGACATCTATAATCCCTCAACTGAACCCGGCTTCAGCGAGACATCTATAATCGTTCACTGAACCCGGCTTCAGCGAGACATCTATAATCCCTCAACTGAACCCAACTTCAACGAGACATCTATAATCCCTCAACTGAACCCGGCTTCAACGAGACATCTATAATCGTTCACTGAACCCGGCTTCAGCGAGACATCTATAATCCCTCAACTGAACCCGGCTTCAGTGAGACATCTATAATCGTTCACTGAACCCAGCTTCAGCGAGACATCTATAATCCCTCAACTGAACCCAACAGTCCTATATCCCTCAATTTAGGAAGACCTCTGAACATGAGAGTTAACCAGTATAATTTAAGCATTACATACAGTACTAACAACAGTTCTGGTGTTCCCTTAATTCAAAGTTCAAATTCAAGATGTTCGTCCACCCTTGACGTTACATAACCAGTGCACAATTAAGTGTTGTTGATTCTTCTATCTTTTAATGGCAATTAGCAGTCCAACTGAAAGGTGCATTACCACCACCAACTGGATTGTGTTTTCCTGATAACTTCCAAAAATAAAACTGAACCCAGTGTCATTAAATGCCGCAAGAACTTTAGAGTATCACTGAACCAAAAGGATGTCCTGTAATTCCTTGTCAATCTGAGGAACCCCGCCCCCACCTCGGTTATTCAGACCACATCTATATTATGCTAATCCCAGCATACAGACCGCTCGTCAGGCGCTCCAGACCAGTTCAGAAGCAGGTGAAAACCTGGCCAGCAGGAGCCATCTCTGCGCTTCAAGACTGCTTTGAGCACACTGACTGGCACATGTTCAGGGAGGCTGCAACGGATGGCGACTCCACCAATTTAGAGGAGTACCCAGCATTAGTGACCAGCTACATTAGCAAGTGCATTGATGATGTTACTCTGTCCAAGACCATCACTATACGCGCTAACCAGAAGCCATGGATGACCACGGAGGAGTGTGCGCTGCTGAGGACCTGTGACTCCGCCTTCAGAGCAGGCGACAAGGCAGCGCTAACAACAGCGAGGGCCAAACTGTTCCGGGCCATCAGAGGGGCAAAGCGTGCCCACACCCTGCAAATCCACAGCCACTTCCAGGACAGCAGTGACCTGCGGCGCATGTGGAAGGGCATCATCCAGGACATCACCAATTACAGGACAACATCACTTGACTGTGTGGGTGATGCCACCCTCCCAGATGCGCTGAATAACATCTATGCCCATTTTGAGGCAGAAAATGATGTGGTGGCGAGGAAGTTCACCCCTTCTACAAATGACCTGGTGCTGTGTCTCACCGTGGCCGACGTGAGAAGAACCCTGTGCAGGGTCAACCCACAGAAGGCTGCTGGACCAGAAGACATTCCTGGTAGAGTGCTCAGAGGATGTACAGACCAGCTAGCAGATGTTCTCACTGACATCTTCAACATCTCCTTGAGCAGCGCCACCATTCCAATGTGCTACAAGGCCGCCACCATTGTCCCCATGCCGAAAAAGTCTTTGGTGTCCTGCCTAAATGACCACCGTTCCATTGCACTCACATCCATCATCATGAAGTGTTTCGGGTGGGGGGGATATGAGGCATATCAAGACCCTGCTGCCTCCCTCACTGGACCCCCTGCAGTTTGCGTACCGTCCCAATCGCTCAACAGACGATGCCATTGCCATCACCCTCCACCTGGCCCTAACCCACCTGGAGAAAAAAGACACACACATTTTAATGCTGTTCATTGACTTCAGTACAGCATTCAACACAATCATCCTTCAGAAACTGAAGGAAACCTACTAGGCCTGAACACCTCCCTCTACAACTGGATACTAGACTTCCTGACTGGGAAAGCTCAGTCAGTCCTGATTGGGAGCAGCATCTCCAGCACCATCACACTGTACACAGGGGCTCCCCAGGGCTATGTGCTCAGTCCATTGCTTGACTCATGACTGTGCTGCAACACACAGCTCGAACCACATCATCAAGTTCGCCGATGACATGACCGTGGTGAGTCTCATCAGCAAGAAAGACAAATCAGCTTACAGAGAGAAGGTGCAGTGCCTAACGGACTGGTGCAGAGCCAACAACCTGTCTCTGAATGTGAACAAAACGGAAGAGATGGTTGTTGACTTCAGGAGGGCACAGAGCGATCGCTCCACACTGAACATCGACGGCTCCTTGGTAGAGATTGTTAAAAGCACCAAATTTCTTGGTGTTCACCTGGCGGAGAATCTCAGCTGGTCCCTCAACACCAGCTCCATAGCAGAGAAAGCCCAACAGCATCTCTAATTTCTACAAAGGCTGAGGAAAGTCCATCTCCCACCCCTCCCCCGCATCCTCATCACGTTCTACAGGGGTTGTATAGAGAGTATGACTTGCATCACCACCTGGTTTGGAAATTGCGCCATCTCGGATCGCAAGACCCTGCAGCAGATAATGAGGTCAGCTGAGGAGATCATCGGGGTCTCTCTTCCCACCATTGTGGACATTTACACAACACGCTGCATCACCAAAGCAAACAGCATTATGAAGAACTCCGCACACCCCTCATACAAACTCTTCTACCTTCACCCATCTGGGAAAAGGCACCAAAGCATTCAGGCTCTCACGACCAGACTATGTAACAGTTTCTTCCCACAAGCTATCAGAATCCACAATGCCCAGAGCCTGGACTGACACCTTACTGCCCTATTGTCTTGTTTATTATTTATTGTAATGCCTGCACTGTTTTGTGCACTTTATGCAGTCCTGGGTAGGTCAGAAGTCTAGTGTAGTTTTTTTCTGTGTTGCTTTTTAATGAAGTTCAGTCTAGTTTTTGTACTGTCTCATGTAACATCATGGCCCTGAAAAAAACGATGTCTCAATTTTACTATGTACTATACAAGCAGTTATGGTCGAAATGATAATAAAAGTGACTTGACTTGAACATCAACAACCATCGGGGTGCTCTCTCCTGCTCTGCAGCCTACTGGGGATTCGTAGGGACAGCAATATTCCCTAATTGATTGATCAGGGCAAAAAGTCCGACACTGAAATCAGGAAGACCATTTCACCGGCTAGGTCCTTTGCTGCAACTCATAGTCAAGATAATCCAAATGAGGAGGTTAAACCATGCAGGACAGTGCTCCAAGTGAATACCCTGATGTGTTTGTAGGCTTATTTAATACGTTTGAGGATTATGATTAATTACCACTGTGGAAATAAAGACAGAAAGTTTTGAGAGAATGATTGAATGTCATTGTCATGATTTATTGGGTCTCTGGTAGATGGCATGAAAAGGTTTACGGATGGGCTGGATATAACTTGCTGATGGAAAGTGATTGGAATGACATGGATTGATGTGCTGTCAGTTTCAGAGATCTTGAAGTGCAGAAAGGTATGAGGCATTATGAGTTTGCTGTTATTCTCTACATCTCATTAATACTTACAGAACCAAACCCTGAGAACAATGTAACAATTGCCAATTACAATACCACTTCAGTTAGTCTGAGCAGTGACAGATCAACCGAGGACGAGCCTGAGTACACCTATGAGGGGACACTGAATGGAACTCTCTCAACAAGGATGACTGATGATGTATCAATTACTGTGACACAACTGGATCCTGGAACTGAATACACATATAGCATCTCCACAATGGCCACTGATAATACATTAGCAGATACGGTCAATGTCTCTACTACCACAGGTAAGAAAAAGTTGCCATGGAATTTCTTTCATCAGGAGTTCCTTCTTCACCAAACCAGCAAGATAAAGCTGGAGTCAGCCCTTTTTAGATGAACCAAGTCGGGAAACACAGTGAGTGAAATGAAAGGATTGTTTAAGTTTTATTTTTTCATGAAGAGAATAGTCTTTTAGATATGCAAATGGAATGTTGTCACATTCCAAAGTCGTAATCAGCTGGAGAACTTTCTGTTTTCATTTCACCTCTTTCATGCTAAGGGGGATCTTATTACAATGTGAATTACGGAATAAGGCAGCATAAATCTTGATAGTGCAGTTATATACCCTCCTGACAGTTTTATAGCACCAGTTAATAGTTTATTTGTTCTCTTTGATTGACGATCCTGATTATGGATAAAGAATGTTGGAGTTGAAAGCTGCTGGAGTGAATGTCACAAGTCACTTCTGAATTCGGAAATTGTTAACTAAGCCTTGAAAGGTTTTGCTGTAGTGCTGCTAATGGGCATATAGCGCATATATTGAAATATGTTGTTCATGGAAGTTGACATCTTGCATAGGCGTTTAATTTACTACCTCTACTTTCTTCTATCTGCCAAAATCGACCTCCACTTACTGCCTTCTAGTAGTTCCCACCATGGCAGGAGCCATTTCTGTGTCAGACTTAAGCAACAGTGCCATATCCCACAACTTAGGAAGAGCTTAGAAAAAGAGGGTAAATTATAGGGCAGTATAAATTCAACATTACATTCAGGAATGACAACAGTTCTGGTGATCTCCAAATTGAAAATTCGAGTACAAGTTGTTTGTCGAAACTTGACGTTACTTCACAAATGTCCGTCAGCTTTCGAGGTGACATAATCAGTGCGCAATTGATTGTTGTTCCTTTTTCCATTGTTTAAAAGTGATTGGCAGTCCAACTTAAAGGCAGTCCAACTGCCACCAGCTGGACTGTGCTTTCATGATATCTTCCAAACATTAGACTGAATACAGTGTCATTAAATGCTGCAAGAACTTCTCGTCCTTTAGAGTATCGCTGAACCAAGAGGATGTTCTGTAATTCCTTGCCAACTCCAGGAGCATCAACAACCATCAGGGAGCTCTCTCTCTATCTCTGCAGCCTATTGGGGTTTGTAGGGACAACAATATTCCAGAATTGATTGATCAGGGCAAAATGGCCGACACCGAAATAAGGAAGAACATGTCACTGGCTAGCTGCTTCGCTGAAACTTTTAATCAAGATAATCCAAGTGAAAATCTTAAACAGTGCAGAACAGTGCTGCAGGTGTATATCCTGATGTGTTGGTAGGCTTATTTAGTACTTTGGAAGGTTATGAAATAAAGAAAGGACGTTCAGAGATAGATTGAATGGGGTTGCCATGATTTGTTATGTCCCTGGAAGATGGCATTAAAATGTTTACAGATGGACTGGATATAACTTGCTGATGAATGACATGAATTGATGTGCTGCCAATTTCAGAGATCTTGAAGTGCAGAAAAGTATGAGGCATTATGAGACTGTTGTTATTTTCTACATCTCATTAATACTTGCAGAACCAAACCCTGAGAACAATGTAACAAATGCAAATTACAACACCACTTCAGTTAGTCTGAGCAGTGACAGATCAATCGAGGACGAGCCTGAGTACACCTATGAGGTGACACTGAATGGAACTCTCTCAACAAGGATGACTGAAGATAAATCAATTACTGTGACACAACCCGATCCTGGAACTGAATACAATTTTAGCATCTCCACGGTGGCGGCTGGTAATATACTGGCAGATCTGGTCAATGTCACTTCTACGACAGGTAAGAAAATATTGCCATGGAACTTCTTTCATTGGGAGTTCCTCCTTGACCAAGCCAGGAAGATAAAGCTGGAGTGAGTCCCTTTCTATATGATCCAAGGTCAGAAAATACAGTGAATGAAATGAAAAGATTGTTTAAATTTCATTTTTCATGAAGAAAATAATCTTTTAGCTTCTGAACATGGAAATAGTAAATAATCCTTGAAGGGTTTTGCTGCAGTGTTGCTAATGGGCACATACAGCATATATTGATATATATTGTTGATAGAATTTGAAAACACGCATAGGTGTCTCATTTGCTACCTCAGTTATCTTTTATCCATTGAAATCAACCTCCATTTATTGTCTAAGAGTAACCGCCAAGCCAGAAGCCATTTCTGTGACAGCCTTAACCAACAGTGCCATATCCCTCAACTTAGGAAGACCTTTGAACATCAGGGTTAACCAGTATAGTTTCAGCATCACATACAGTAATGACAACAGTTCTGGTGTTCTCTTAATTGAAAATTCAAGATATTCGTCCACCCTTGACGTTAGTTCACAAACGCTTATCTTCATTTGAGGTGACATAATCGGTGCAAAATTAAAGGCTGATTTATACTTGTGCGTCGCATCGATGCCGTAGGTACCACGTACCCTTCGCTGTATGGTGACACGCACCTTCCCAAAAAAGTAACTCACGAGTCGTGGCGACGCAAACTGCAACAACTGTCATTGGTCCGCTTGGCAGCATCTCATTTTCTCCTACGTATTTCCGGCTGCTTCTTCTCTGCCATGTCTGGATGCTGATGCGAAATAGATGAAACAAATCATCAAATCTACTTGCCGGCATGCGAAAATGTTTGAAATGCATTGCCTCGTCTTTGTCTCTCTGGAAGAAAATCAGTACAATGGCATAGAAACCCCACTGCCAACTAGCGTTTTTGCGCACACCAATGCATGCTCGCTACGGCATAGAGTGATGCACAAGTGAAAATCAGGGCTACGCCATAGCTCTTACACACAACTATAAATCAGCCTTTAGTCTTCTTCATTCTACTATCTTTTAACGGCGATTGGCAGTCCTACTTAAAGGTGCATTACGACCACCAACTGGACTGTGCTTTCCTGATACCTTCCAAACAAAACTGAAACCAGCGTCATTAAATTCTGCAAGAACTTATCGCACGTTAGAGTATTGCTGAACCAAGAGGAGGTCCTGTAATTCCTTGTCAACTGGAAGAACATCAACAACCATTGGGGTGCTCTCTCCTTCTATGCAGCCTATCAGGGTATGTAGGGACAACAATATTCCCTAATTGATTGATCAGGGCAAAAAGTCCGACACTGAAATCAGGAAGACCATTTCACCGGCTAGGTCCTTTGCTGCAACTCATAGTCAAGATAATCCAAATGAGGAGGTTAAACCATGCAGGACAGTGCTCCAAGTGAATACCCTGATGTGTTTGTAGGCTTATTTAATACGTTTGAGGATTATGATTACTTACCACTGTGGAAATAATGACAGGAAGTTTTGAGAGAATGATTGAATGTCATTGTCATGATTTATTGGGTCTCTGGTAGATGGCATTAAAAGGTTTACGGATGGGCTGGATATCACTTGCTGATGGAAAGTGATTGGAATGACATGGATTGATGTGCTGTCAGTTTCAGAGATCTTGAAGTGCAGAAAGGTATGAGGCATTATGAGTTTGCTGTTATTCTCTACATCTCATTAATACTTACAGAACCAAACCCTGAGAACAATGTAACAATTGCCAATTACAATACCACTTCAGTTAGTCTGAGCAGTGACAGATCAACCGAGGACGAGCCTGAGTACACCTATGAGGGGACACTGAATGGAACTCTCTCAACAAGGATGACTGATGATGTATCAATTACTGTGACACAACTGGATCCTGGAACTGAATACACATATAGCATCTCCACAATGGCCACTGATAATACATTAGCAGATACGGTCAATGTCTCTACTACCACAGGTAAGAAAAAGTTGCCATGGAATTTCTTTCATCAGGAGTTCCTTCTTCACCAAACCAGCAAGATAAAGCTGGAGTCAGCCCTTTTTAGATGAACCAAGTCGGGAAACACAGTGAGTGAAATGAAAGGATTGTTTAAGTTTTATTTTTTCATGAAGAGAATAGTCTTTTAGATATGCAAATTGAATGTTGTCACATTCCAAAGTCGTAATCAGCTGGAGAAATTTCTGTTTTCATTTCACCTCTTTCATGCTAAGGGGGATCTTATTACAATGTGAATTACGGAATAAGGCAGCATAAATCTTGATAGTGCAGTTCTATACCCTCCTGACAGTTTTATAGCACCAGTTAATAGTTTATTTGTTCTCTTTGATTGACGATCCTGATTATGGATAAAGAATGTTGGAGTTGAAAGCTGCTGGAGTGAATGTCACAAGTCACTTCTGAATTCGGAAATTGTTAACTAAGCCTTGAAAGGTTTTGCTGTAGTGCTGCTAATGGGCATATAGCGCATATATTGAAATATGTTGTTCATGGAAGTTGACATCTTGCATAGGCGTTTAATTTACTACCTCTACTTTCTTCTATCTGCCAAAATCGACCTCCACTTATTGCCTTCTAGTAGTTCCCACCAAGCCAGGAGCCATTTCTGTGTCAGACTTAAGCAACAGTGCCATATCCCACAACTTAGGAAGAGCTTAGAAAAATAGGGTAAATTATAGGGCAGTATAAATTCAACATTACATTCAGGAATGACAACAGTTCTGGTGATCTCCAAATTGAAAATTCGAGTACAAGTTGTTTGTCGAAACTTGACGTTACTTCACAAATGTCCGTCAGCTTTCGAGGTGACATAATCAGTGCGCAATTGATTGTTGTTCCTTTTTCCATTGTTTAAAAGTGATTGGCAGTCCAACTTAAAGGCAGTCCAACTGCCACCAGCTGGACTGTGCTTTCATGATATCTTCCAAACATTAGACTGAATACAGTGTCATTAAATGCTGCAAGAACTTCTCGTCCTTTAGAGTATCGCTGAACCAAGAGGATGTTCTGTAATTCCTTGCCAACTCCAGGAGCATCAACAACCATCAGGGAGCTCTCTCTCTATCTCTGCAGCCTATTGGGGTTTGTAGGGACAACAATATTCCAGAATTGATTGATCAGGGCAAAATGGCCGACACCGAAATAAGGAAGAACATGTCACTGGCTAGCTGCTTCGCTGAAACTTTTAATCAAGATAATCCAAGTGAAAATCTTAAACAGTGCAGAACAGTGCTGCAGGTGTATATCCTGATGTGTTGGTAGGCTTATTTAGTACTTTGGAAGGTTATGAAATAAAGAAAGGACGTTCAGAGATAGATTGAATGGGGTTGCCATGATTTGTTATGTCCCTGGAAGATGGCATTAAAATGTTTACAGATGGACTGGATATAACTTGCTGATGAATGACATGAATTGATGTGCTGCCAATTTCAGAGATCTTGAAGTGCAGAAAAGTATGAGGCATTATGAGACTGTTGTTATTTTCTACATCTCATTAATACTTGCAGAACCAAACCCTGAGAACAATGTAACAAATGCAAATTACAACACCACTTCAGTTAGTCTGAGCAGTGACAGATCAATCGAGGACGAGCCTGAGTACACCTATGAGGTGACACTGAATGGAACTCTCTCAACAAGGATGACTGAAGATAAATCAATTACTGTGACACAACCCGATCCTGGAACTGAATACAATTTTAGCATCTCCACGGTGGCGGCTGGTAATATACTGGCAGATCTGGTCAATGTCACTTCTACGACAGGTAAGAAAATATTGCCATGGAACTTCTTTCATTGGGAGTTCCTCCTTGACCAAGCCAGGAAGATAAAGCTGGAGTGAGTCCCTTTCTATATGATCCAAGGTCAGAAAATACAGTGAATGAAATGAAAAGATTGTTTAAATTTCATTTTTCATGAAGAAAATAATCTTTTAGCTTCTGAACATGGAAATAGTAAATAATCCTTGAAGGGTTTTGCTGCAGTGTTGCTAATGGGCACATACAGCATATATTGATATATATTGTTGATAGAATTTGAAAACACGCATAGGTGTCTCATTTGCTACCTCAGTTATCTTTTATCCATTGAAATCAACCTCCATTTATTGTCTAAGAGTAACCGCCAAGCCAGAAGCCATTTCTGTGACAGCCTTAACCAACAGTGCCATATCCCTCAACTTAGGAAGACCTTTGAACATCAGGGTTAACCAGTATAGTTTCAGCATCACATACAGTAATGACAACAGTTCTGGTGTTCTCTTAATTGAAAATTCAAGATATTCGTCCACCCTTGACGTTAGTTCACAAACGCTTATCTTCATTTGAGGTGACATAATCGGTGCAAAATTAAAGGCTGATTTATACTTGTGCGTCGCATCGATGCCGTAGGTACCACGTACCCTTCGCTGTATGGTGACACGCACCTTCCCAAAAAAGTAACTCACGAGTCGTGGCGACGCAAACTGCAACAACTGTCATTGGTCCGCTTGGCAGCATCTCATTTTCTCCTACGTATTTCCGGCTGCTTCTTCTCTGCCATGTCTGGATGCTGATGCGAAATAGATGAAACAAATCATCAAATCTACTTGCCGGCATGCGAAAATGTTTGAAATGCATTGCCTCGTCTTTGTCTCTCTGGAAGAAAATCAGTACAATGGCATAGAAACCCCACCGCCAACTAGCGTTTTTGCGCACACCAATGCATGCTCGCTACGGCATAGAGTGATGCACAAGTGAAAATCAGGGCTACGCCATAGCTCTTACACACAACTATAAATCAGCCTTTAGTCTTCTTCATTCTACTATCTTTTAACGGCGATTGGCAGTCCTACTTAAAGGTGCATTACGACCACCAACTGGACTGTGCTTTCCTGATACCTTCCAAACAAAACTGAAACCAGCGTCATTAAATTCTGCAAGAACTTATCGCACGTTAGAGTATTGCTGAACCAAGAGGAGGTCCTGTAATTCCTTGTCAACTGGAAGAACATCAACAACCATTGGGGTGCTCTCTCCTTCTATGCAGCCTATCAGGGTATGTAGGGACAACAATATTCCCTAATTGATTGATCAGGGCAAAAAGTCCGACACTGAAATCAGGAAGACCATTTCACCGGCTAGGTCCTTTGCTGCAACTCATAGTCAAGATAATCCAAATGAGGAGGTTAAACCATGCAGGACAGTGCTCCAAGTGAATACCCTGATGTGTTTGTAGGCTTATTTAATACGTTTGAGGATTATGATTACTTACCACTGTGGAAATAATGACAGGAAGTTTTGAGAGAATGATTGAATGTCATTGTCATGATTTATTGGGTCTCTGGTAGATGGCATTAAAAGGTTTACGGATGGGCTGGATATCACTTGCTGATGGAAAGTGATTGGAATGACATGGATTGATGTGCTGTCAGTTTCAGAGATCTTGAAGTGCAGAAAGGTATGAGGCATTATGAGTTTGCTGTTATTCTCTACATCTCATTAATACTTACAGAACCAAACCCTGAGAACAATGTAACAATTGCCAATTACAATACCACTTCAGTTAGTCTGAGCAGTGACAGATCAACCGAGGACGAGCCTGAGTACACCTATGAGGGGACACTGAATGGAACTCTCTCAACAAGGATGACTGATGATGTATCAATTACTGTGACACAACTGGATCCTGGAACTGAATACACATATAGCATCTCCACAATGGCCACTGATAATACATTAGCAGATACGGTCAATGTCTCTACTACCACAGGTAAGAAAAAGTTGCCATGGAATTTCTTTCATCAGGAGTTCCTTCTTCACCAAACCAGCAAGATAAAGCTGGAGTCAGCCCTTTTTAGATGAACCAAGTCGGGAAACACAGTGAGTGAAATGAAAGGATTGTTTAAGTTTTATTTTTTCATGAAGAGAATAGTCTTTTAGATATGCAAATTGAATGTTGTCACATTCCAAAGTCGTAATCAGCTGGAGAAATTTCTGTTTTCATTTCACCTCTTTCATGCTAAGGGGGATCTTATTACAATGTGAATTACGGAATAAGGCAGCATAAATCTTGATAGTGCAGTTCTATACCCTCCTGACAGTTTTATAGCACCAGTTAATAGTTTATTTGTTCTCTTTGATTGACGATCCTGATTATGGATAAAGAATGTTGGAGTTGAAAGCTGCTGGAGTGAATGTCACAAGTCACTTCTGAATTCGGAAATTGTTAACTAAGCCTTGAAAGGTTTTGCTGTAGTGCTGCTAATGGGCATATAGCGCATATATTGAAATATGTTGTTCATGGAAGTTGACATCTTGCATAGGCGTTTAATTTACTACCTCTACTTTCTTCTATCTGCCAAAATCGACCTCCACTTATTGCCTTCTAGTAGTTCCCACCAAGCCAGGAGCCATTTCTGTGTCAGACTTAAGCAACAGTGCCATATCCCACAACTTAGGAAGAGCTTAGAAAAATAGGGTAAATTATAGGGCAGTATAAATTCAACATTACATTCAGGAATGACAACAGTTCTGGTGATCTCCAAATTGAAAATTCGAGTACAAGTTGTTTGTCGAAACTTGACGTTACTTCACAAATGTCCGTCAGCTTTCGAGGTGACATAATCAGTGCGCAATTGATTGTTGTTCCTTTTTCCATTGTTTAAAAGTGATTGGCAGTCCAACTTAAAGGCAGTCCAACTGCCACCAGCTGGACTGTGCTTTCATGATATCTTCCAAACATTAGACTGAATACAGTGTCATTAAATGCTGCAAGAACTTCTCGTCCTTTAGAGTATCGCTGAACCAAGAGGATGTTCTGTAATTCCTTGCCAACTCCAGGAGCATCAACAACCATCAGGGAGCTCTCTCTCTATCTCTGCAGCCTATTGGGGTTTGTAGGGACAACAATATTCCAGAATTGATTGATCAGGGCAAAATGGCCGACACCGAAATAAGGAAGAACATGTCACTGGCTAGCTGCTTCGCTGAAACTTTTAATCAAGATAATCCAAGTGAAAATCTTAAACAGTGCAGAACAGTGCTGCAGGTGTATATCCTGATGTGTTGGTAGGCTTATTTAGTACTTTGGAAGGTTATGAAATAAAGAAAGGACGTTCAGAGATAGATTGAATGGGGTTGCCATGATTTGTTATGTCCCTGGAAGATGGCATTAAAATGTTTACAGATGGACTGGATATAACTTGCTGATGAATGACATGAATTGATGTGCTGCCAATTTCAGAGATCTTGAAGTGCAGAAAAGTATGAGGCATTATGAGACTGTTGTTATTTTCTACATCTCATTAATACTTGCAGAACCAAACCCTGAGAACAATGTAACAAATGCAAATTACAACACCACTTCAGTTAGTCTGAGCAGTGACAGATCAATCGAGGACGAGCCTGAGTACACCTATGAGGTGACACTGAATGGAACTCTCTCAACAAGGATGACTGAAGATAAATCAATTACTGTGACACAACCCGATCCTGGAACTGAATACAATTTTAGCATCTCCACGGTGGCGGCTGGTAATATACTGGCAGATCTGGTCAATGTCACTTCTACGACAGGTAAGAAAATATTGCCATGGAACTTCTTTCATTGGGAGTTCCTCCTTGACCAAGCCAGGAAGATAAAGCTGGAGTGAGTCCCTTTCTATATGATCCAAGGTCAGAAAATACAGTGAATGAAATGAAAAGATTGTTTAAATTTCATTTTTCATGAAGAAAATAATCTTTTAGCTTCTGAACATGGAAATAGTAAATAATCCTTGAAGGGTTTTGCTGCAGTGTTGCTAATGGGCACATACAGCATATATTGATATATATTGTTGATAGAATTTGAAAACACGCATAGGTGTCTCATTTGCTACCTCAGTTATCTTTTATCCATTGAAATCAACCTCCATTTATTGTCTAAGAGTAACCGCCAAGCCAGAAGCCATTTCTGTGACAGCCTTAACCAACAGTGCCATATCCCTCAACTTAGGAAGACCTTTGAACATCAGGGTTAACCAGTATAGTTTCAGCATCACATACAGTAATGACAACAGTTCTGGTGTTCTCTTAATTGAAAATTCAAGATATTCGTCCACCCTTGACGTTAGTTCACAAACGCTTATCTTCATTTGAGGTGACATAATCGGTGCAAAATTAAAGGCTGATTTATACTTGTGCGTCGCATCGATGCCGTAGGTACCACGTACCCTTCGCTGTATGGTGACACGCACCT
Source organism: Hypanus sabinus (assembly GCF_030144855.1). Lineage (NCBI taxonomy): Eukaryota > Metazoa > Chordata > Chondrichthyes > Myliobatiformes > Dasyatidae > Hypanus > Hypanus sabinus. Next base: position 127,447,005 of record NC_082712.1, read on the forward strand.
TCCCAAAAAAGTAACTCACGAGTCGTGGCGACGCAAACTGCAACAACTGTCATTGGTCCGCTTGGCAGCATCTCATTTTCTCCTACGTATTTCCGGCTGCTTCTTCTCTGCCATGTCTGGATGCTGATGCGAAATAGATGAAACAAATCATCAAATCTACTTGCCGGCATGCGAAAATGTTTGAAATGCATTGCCTCGTCTTTGTCTCTCTGGAAGAAAATCAGTACAATGGCATAGAAACCCCACCGCCAACTAGCGTTTTTGCGCACACCAATGCATGCTCGCTACGGCATAGAGTGATGCACAAGTGAAAATCAGGGCTACGCCATAGCTCTTACACACAACTATAAATCAGCCTTTAGTCTTCTTCATTCTACTATCTTTTAACGGCGATTGGCAGTCCTACTTAAAGGTGCATTACGACCACCAACTGGACTGTGCTTTCCTGATACCTTCCAAACAAAACTGAAACCAGCGTCATTAAATTCTGCAAGAACTTATCGCACGTTAGAGTATTGCTGAACCAAGAGGAGGTCCTGTAATTCCTTGTCAACTGGAAGAACATCAACAACCATTGGGGTGCTCTCTCCTTCTATGCAGCCTATCAGGGTATGTAGGGACAACAATATTCCCTAATTGATTGATCAGGGCAAAAAGTCCGACACTGAAATCAGGAAGACCATTTCACCGGCTAGGTCCTTTGCTGCAACTCATAGTCAAGATAATCCAAATGAGGAGGTTAAACCATGCAGGACAGTGCTCCAAGTGAATACCCTGATGTGTTTGTAGGCTTATTTAATACGTTTGAGGATTATGATTACTTACCACTGTGGAAATAATGACAGGAAGTTTTGAGAGAATGATTGAATGTCATTGTCATGATTTATTGGGTCTCTGGTAGATGGCATTAAAAGGTTTACGGATGGGCTGGATATCACTTGCTGATGGAAAGTGATTGGAATGACATGGATTGATGTGCTGTCAGTTTCAGAGATCTTGAAGTGCAGAAAGGTATGAGGCATTATGAGTTTGCTGTTATTCTCTACATCTCATTAATACTTACAGAACCAAACCCTGAGAACAATGTAACAATTGCCAATTACAATACCACTTCAGTTAGTCTGAGCAGTGACAGATCAACCGAGGACGAGCCTGAGTACACCTATGAGGGGACACTGAATGGAACTCTCTCAACAAGGATGACTGATGATGTATCAATTACTGTGACACAACTGGATCCTGGAACTGAATACACATATAGCATCTCCACAATGGCCACTGATAATACATTAGCAGATACGGTCAATGTCTCTACTACCACAGGTAAGAAAAAGTTGCCATGGAATTTCTTTCATCAGGAGTTCCTTCTTCACCAAACCAGCAAGATAAAGCTGGAGTCAGCCCTTTTTAGATGAACCAAGTCGGGAAACACAGTGAGTGAAATGAAAGGATTGTTTAAGTTTTATTTTTTCATGAAGAGAATAGTCTTTTAGATATGCAAATTGAATGTTGTCACATTCCAAAGTCGTAATCAGCTGGAGAAATTTCTGTTTTCATTTCACCTCTTTCATGCTAAGGGGGATCTTATTACAATGTGAATTACGGAATAAGGCAGCATAAATCTTGATAGTGCAGTTCTATACCCTCCTGACAGTTTTATAGCACCAGTTAATAGTTTATTTGTTCTCTTTGATTGACGATCCTGATTATGGATAAAGAATGTTGGAGTTGAAAGCTGCTGGAGTGAATGTCACAAGTCACTTCTGAATTCGGAAATTGTTAACTAAGCCTTGAAAGGTTTTGCTGTAGTGCTGCTAATGGGCATATAGCGCATATATTGAAATATGTTGTTCATGGAAGTTGACATCTTGCATAGGCGTTTAATTTACTACCTCTACTTTCTTCTATCTGCCAAAATCGACCTCCACTTATTGCCTTCTAGTAGTTCCCACCAAGCCAGGAGCCATTTCTGTGTCAGACTTAAGCAACAGTGCCATATCCCACAACTTAGGAAGAGCTTAGAAAAATAGGGTAAATTATAGGGCAGTATAAATTCAACATTACATTCAGGAATGACAACAGTTCTGGTGATCTCCAAATTGAAAATTCGAGTACAAGTTGTTTGTCGAAACTTGACGTTACTTCACAAATGTCCGTCAGCTTTCGAGGTGACATAATCAGTGCGCAATTGATTGTTGTTCCTTTTTCCATTGTTTAAAAGTGATTGGCAGTCCAACTTAAAGGCAGTCCAACTGCCACCAGCTGGACTGTGCTTTCATGATATCTTCCAAACATTAGACTGAATACAGTGTCATTAAATGCTGCAAGAACTTCTCGTCCTTTAGAGTATCGCTGAACCAAGAGGATGTTCCGTAATTCCTTGCCAACTCCAGGAGCATCAACAACCATCAGGGAGCTCTCTCTCTATCTCTGCAGCCTATTGGGGTTTGTAGGGACAACAATATTCCAGAATTGATTGATCAGGGCAAAATGGCCGACACCGAAATAAGGAAGAACATGTCACTGGCTAGCTGCTTCGCTGAAACTTTTAATCAAGATAATCCAAGTGAAAATCTTAAACAGTGCAGAACAGTGCTGCAGGTGTATATCCTGATGTGTTGGTAGGCTTATTTAGTACTTTGGAAGGTTATGAAATAAAGAAAGGACGTTCAGAGATAGATTGAATGGGGTTGCCATGATTTGTTATGTCCCTGGAAGATGGCATTAAAATGTTTACAGATGGACTGGATATAACTTGCTGATGAATGACATGAATTGATGTGCTGCCAATTTCAGAGATCTTGAAGTGCAGAAAAGTATGAGGCATTATGAGACTGTTGTTATTTTCTACATCTCATTAATACTTGCAGAACCAAACCCTGAGAACAATGTAACAAATGCAAATTACAACACCACTTCAGTTAGTCTGAGCAGTGACAGATCAATCGAGGACGAGCCTGAGTACACCTATGAGGTGACACTGAATGGAACTCTCTCAACAAGGATGACTGAAGATAAATCAATTACTGTGACACAACCCGATCCTGGAACTGAATACAATTTTAGCATCTCCACGGTGGCGGCTGGTAATATACTGGCAGATCTGGTCAATGTCACTTCTACGACAGGTAAGAAAATATTGCCATGGAACTTCTTTCATTGGGAGTTCCTCCTTGACCAAGCCAGGAAGATAAAGCTGGAGTGAGTCCCTTTCTATATGATCCAAGGTCAGAAAATACAGTGAATGAAATGAAAAGATTGTTTAAATTTCATTTTTCATGAAGAAAATAATCTTTTAGCTTCTGAACATGGAAATAGTAAATAATCCTTGAAGGGTTTTGCTGCAGTGTTGCTAATGGGCACATACAGCATATATTGATATATATTGTTGATAGAATTTGAAAACACGCATAGGTGTCTCATTTGCTACCTCAGTTATCTTTTATCCATTGAAATCAACCTCCATTTATTGTCTAAGAGTAACCGCCAAGCCAGAAGCCATTTCTGTGACAGCCTTAACCAACAGTGCCATATCCCTCAACTTAGGAAGACCTTTGAACATCAGGGTTAACCAGTATAGTTTCAGCATCACATACAGTAATGACAACAGTTCTGGTGTTCTCTTAATTGAAAATTCAATATATTCGTCCACCCTTGACGTTAGTTCACAAACGCTTATCTTCATTTGAGGTGACATAATCGGTGCAAAATTAAAGGCTGATTTATACTTGTGCGTCGCATCGTTGCCGTAGGTACCACGTACCCTTCGCTGTATGGTGACACGCACCTCCCCAAAAAAGTAACTCACGAGTCGTGGCGACGCAAACTGCAACAACTGTCATTGGTCCGCTTGGCAGCATCTCATTTTCTCCTACGTATTTCCGGCTGCTTCTTCTCTGCCATGTCTGGATGCTGATGCGAAATAGATGAAACAAATCATCAAATCTACTTGCCGGCATGCGAAAATGTTTGAAATGCATTGCCTCGTCTTTGTCTCTCTGGAAGAAAATCAGTACAATGGCATAGAAACCCCACCGCCAACTAGCGTTTTTGCGCACACCAATGCATGCTCGCTACGGCATAGAGTGATGCACAAGTGAAAATCAGGGCTACGCCATAGCTCTTACACACAACTATAAATCAGCCTTTAGTCTTCTTCATTCTACTATCTTTTAACGGCGATTGGCAGTCCTACTTAAAGGTGCATTACGACCACCAACTGGACTGTGCTTTCCTGATACCTTCCAAACAAAACTGAAACCAGTGTCATTAAATTCTGCAAGAACTTATCGCACGTTAGAGTATTGCTGAACCAAGAGGAGGTCCTGTAATTCCTTGTCAACTGGAAGAACATCAACAACCATTGGGGTGCTCTCTCCTTCTATGCAGCCTATCAGGGTATGTAGGGACAACAATATTCCCTAATTGATTGATCAGGGCAAAAAGTCCGACACTGAAATCAGGAAGACCATTTCACCGGCTAGGTCCTTTGCTGCAACTCATAGTCAAGATAATCCAAATGAGGAGGTTAAACCATGCAGGACAGTGCTCCAAGTGAATACCCTGATGTGTTTGTAGGCTTATTTAATACGTTTGAGGATTATGATTACTTACCACTGTGGAAATAATGACAGGAAGTTTTGAGAGAATGATTGAATGTCATTGTCATGATTTATTGGGTCTCTGGTAGATGGCATTAAAAGGTTTACGGATGGGCTGGATATCACTTGCTGATGGAAAGTGATTGGAATGACATGGATTGATGTGCTGTCAGTTTCAGAGATCTTGAAGTGCAGAAAGGTATGAGGCATTATGAGTTTGCTGTTATTCTCTACATCTCATTAATACTTACAGAACCAAACCCTGAGAACAATGTAACAATTGCCAATTACAATACCACTTCAGTTAGTCTGAGCAGTGACAGATCAACCGAGGACGAGCCTGAGTACACCTATGAGGGGACACTGAATGGAACTCTCTCAACAAGGATGACTGATGATGTATCAATTACTGTGACACAACTGGATCCTGGAACTGAATACACATATAGCATCTCCACAATGGCCACTGATAATACATTAGCAGATACGGTCAATGTCTCTACTACCACAGGTAAGAAAAAGTTGCCATGGAATTTCTTTCATCAGGAGTTCCTTCTTCACCAAACCAGCAAGATAAAGCTGGAGTCAGCCCTTTTTAGATGAACCAAGTCGGGAAACACAGTGAGTGAAATGAAAGGATTGTTTAAGTTTTATTTTTTCATGAAGAGAATAGTCTTTTAGATATGCAAATTGAATGTTGTCACATTCCAAAGTCGTAATCAGCTGGAGAAATTTCTGTTTTCATTTCACCTCTTTCATGCTAAGGGGGATCTTATTACAATGTGAATTACGGAATAAGGCAGCATAAATCTTGATAGTGCAGTTCTATACCCTCCTGACAGTTTTATAGCACCAGTTAATAGTTTATTTGTTCTCTTTGATTGACGATCCTGATTATGGATAAAGAATGTTGGAGTTGAAAGCTGCTGGAGTGAATGTCACAAGTCACTTCTGAATTCGGAAATTGTTAACTAAGCCTTGAAAGGTTTTGCTGTAGTGCTGCTAATGGGCATATAGCGCATATATTGAAATATGTTGTTCATGGAAGTTGACATCTTGCATAGGCGTTTAATTTACTACCTCTACTTTCTTCTATCTGCCAAAATCGACCTCCACTTATTGCCTTCTAGTAGTTCCCACCAAGCCAGGAGCCATTTCTGTGTCAGACTTAAGCAACAGTGCCATATCCCACAACTTAGGAAGAGCTTAGAAAAATAGGGTAAATTATAGGGCAGTATAAATTCAACATTACATTCAGGAATGACAACAGTTCTGGTGATCTCCAAATTGAAAATTCGAGTACAAGTTGTTTGTCGAAACTTGACGTTACTTCACAAATGTCCGTCAGCTTTCGAGGTGACATAATCAGTGCGCAATTGATTGTTGTTCCTTTTTCCATTGTTTAAAAGTGATTGGCAGTCCAACTTAAAGGCAGTCCAACTGCCACCAGCTGGACTGTGCTTTCATGATATCTTCCAAACATTAGACTGAATACAGTGTCATTAAATGCTGCAAGAACTTCTCGTCCTTTAGAGTATCGCTGAACCAAGAGGATGTTCCGTAATTCCTTGCCAACTCCAGGAGCATCAACAACCATCAGGGAGCTCTCTCTCTATCTCTGCAGCCTATTGGGGTTTGTAGGGACAACAATATTCCAGAATTGATTGATCAGGGCAAAATGGCCGACACCGAAATAAGGAAGAACATGTCACTGGCTAGCTGCTTCGCTGAAACTTTTAATCAAGATAATCCAAGTGAAAATCTTAAACAGTGCAGAACAGTGCTGCAGGTGTATATCCTGATGTGTTGGTAGGCTTATTTAGTACTTTGGAAGGTTATGAAATAAAGAAAGGACGTTCAGAGATAGATTGAATGGGGTTGCCATGATTTGTTATGTCCCTGGAAGATGGCATTAAAATGTTTACAGATGGACTGGATATAACTTGCTGATGAATGACATGAATTGATGTGCTGCCAATTTCAGAGATCTTGAAGTGCAGAAAAGTATGAGGCATTATGAGACTGTTGTTATTTTCTACATCTCATTAATACTTGCAGAACCAAACCCTGAGAACAATGTAACAAATGCAAATTACAACACCACTTCAGTTAGTCTGAGCAGTGACAGATCAATCGAGGACGAGCCTGAGTACACCTATGAGGTGACACTGAATGGAACTCTCTCAACAAGGATGACTGAAGATAAATCAATTACTGTGACACAACCCGATCCTGGAACTGAATACAATTTTAGCATCTCCACGGTGGCGGCTGGTAATATACTGGCAGATCTGGTCAATGTCACTTCTACGACAGGTAAGAAAATATTGCCATGGAACTTCTTTCATTGGGAGTTCCTCCTTGACCAAGCCAGGAAGATAAAGCTGGAGTGAGTCCCTTTCTATATGATCCAAGGTCAGAAAATACAGTGAATGAAATGAAAAGATTGTTTAAATTTCATTTTTCATGAAGAAAATAATCTTTTAGCTTCTGAACATGGAAATAGTAAATAATCCTTGAAGGGTTTTGCTGCAGTGTTGCTAATGGGCACATACAGCATATATTGATATATATTGTTGATAGAATTTGAAAACACGCATAGGTGTCTCATTTGCTACCTCAGTTATCTTTTATCCATTGAAATCAACCTCCATTTATTGTCTAAGAGTAACCGCCAAGCCAGAAGCCATTTCTGTGACAGCCTTAACCAACAGTGCCATATCCCTCAACTTAGGAAGACCTTTGAACATCAGGGTTAACCAGTATAGTTTCAGCATCACATACAGTAATGACAACAGTTCTGGTGTTCTCTTAATTGAAAATTCAAGATATTCGTCCACCCTTGACGTTAGTTCACAAACGCTTATCTTCATTTGAGGTGACATAATCGGTGCAAAATTAAAGGCTGATTTATACTTGTGCGTCGCATCGATGCCGTAGGTACCACGTACCCTTCGCTGTATGGTGACACGCACCTTCCCAAAAAAGTAACTCACGAGTCGTGGCGACGCAAACTGCAACAACTGTCATTGGTCCGCTTGGCAGCATCTCATTTTCTCCTACGTATTTCCGGCTGCTTCTTCTCTGCCATGTCTGGATGCTGATGCGAAATAGATGAAACAAATCATCAAATCTACTTGCCGGCATGCGAAAATGTTTGAAATGCATTGCCTCGTCTTTGTCTCTCTGGAAGAAAATCAGTACAATGGCATAGAAACCCCACCGCCAACTAGCGTTTTTGCGCACACCAATGCATGCTCGCTACGGCATAGAGTGATGCACAAGTGAAAATCAGGGCTACGCCATAGCTCTTACACACAACTATAAATCAGCCTTTAGTCTTCTTCATTCTACTATCTTTTAACGGCGATTGGCAGTCCTACTTAAAGGTGCATTACGACCACCAACTGGACTGTGCTTTCCTGATACCTTCCAAACAAAACTGAAACCAGCGTCATTAAATTCTGCAAGAACTTATCGCACGTTAGAGTATTGCTGAACCAAGAGGAGGTCCTGTAATTCCTTGTCAACTGGAAGAACATCAACAACCATTGGGGTGCTCTCTCCTTCTATGCAGCCTATCGGGGTATGTAGGGACAACAATATTCCCTAATTGATTGATCAGGGCAAAAAGTCCGACACTGAAATCAGGAAGACCATTTCACCGGCTAGGTCCTTTGCTGCAACTCATAGTCAAGATAATCCAAATGAGGAGGTTAAACCATGCAGGACAGTGCTCCAAGTGAATACCCTGATGTGTTTGTAGGCTTATTTAATACGTTTGAGGATTATGATTACTTACCACTGTGGAAATAATGACAGGAAGTTTTGAGAGAATGATTGAATGTCATTGTCATGATTTATTGGGTCTCTGGTAGATGGCATTAAAAGGTTTACGGATGGGCTGGATATCACTTGCTGATGGAAAGTGATTGGAATGACATGGATTGATGTGCTGTCAGTTTCAGAGATCTTGAAGTGCAGAAAGGTATGAGGCATTATGAGTTTGCTGTTATTCTCTACATCTCATTAATACTTACAGAACCAAACCCTGAGAACAATGTAACAATTGCCAATTACAATACCACTTCAGTTAGTCTGAGCAGTGACAGATCAACCGAGGACGAGCCTGAGTACACCTATGAGGGGACACTGAATGGAACTCTCTCAACAAGGATGACTGATGATGTATCAATTACTGTGACACAACTGGATCCTGGAACTGAATACACATATAGCATCTCCACAATGGCCACTGATAATACATTAGCAGATACGGTCAATGTCTCTACTACCACAGGTAAGAAAAAGTTGCCATGGAATTTCTTTCATCAGGAGTTCCTTCTTCACCAAACCAGCAAGATAAAGCTGGAGTCAGCCCTTTTTAGATGAACCAAGTCGGGAAACACAGTGAGTGAAATGAAAGGATTGTTTAAGTTTTATTTTTTCATGAAGAGAATAGTCTTTTAGATATGCAAATTGAATGTTGTCACATTCCAAAGTCGTAATCAGCTGGAGAAATTTCTGTTTTCATTTCACCTCTTTCATGCTAAGGGGGATCTTATTACAATGTGAATTACGGAATAAGGCAGCATAAATCTTGATAGTGCAGTTCTATACCCTCCTGACAGTTTTATAGCACCAGTTAATAGTTTATTTGTTCTCTTTGATTGACGATCCTGATTATGGATAAAGAATGTTGGAGTTGAAAGCTGCTGGAGTGAATGTCACAAGTCACTTCTGAATTCGGAAATTGTTAACTAAGCCTTGAAAGGTTTTGCTGTAGTGCTGCTAATGGGCATATAGCGCATATATTGAAATATGTTGTTCATGGAAGTTGACATCTTGCATAGGCGTTTAATTTACTACCTCTACTTTCTTCTATCTGCCAAAATCGACCTCCACTTATTGCCTTCTAGTAGTTCCCACCAAGCCAGGAGCCATTTCTGTGTCAGACTTAAGCAACAGTGCCATATCCCACAACTTAGGAAGAGCTTAGAAAAATAGGGTAAATTATAGGGCAGTATAAATTCAACATTACATTCAGGAATGACAACAGTTCTGGTGATCTCCAAATTGAAAATTCGAGTACAAGTTGTTTGTCGAAACTTGACGTTACTTCACAAATGTCCGTCAGCTTTCGAGGTGACATAATCAGTGCGCAATTGATTGTTGTTCCTTTTTCCATTGTTTAAAAGTGATTGGCAGTCCAACTTAAAGGCAGTCCAACTGCCACCAGCTGGACTGTGCTTTCATGATATCTTCCAAACATTAGACTGAATACAGTGTCATTAAATGCTGCAAGAACTTCTCGTCCTTTAGAGTATCGCTGAACCAAGAGGATGTTCCGTAATTCCTTGCCAACTCCAGGAGCATCAACAACCATCAGGGAGCTCTCTCTCTATCTCTGCAGCCTATTGGGGTTTGTAGGGACAACAATATTCCAGAATTGATTGATCAGGGCAAAATGGCCGACACCGAAATAAGGAAGAACATGTCACTGGCTAGCTGCTTCGCTGAAACTTTTAATCAAGATAATCCAAGTGAAAATCTTAAACAGTGCAGAACAGTGCTGCAGGTGTATATCCTGATGTGTTGGTAGGCTTATTTAGTACTTTGGAAGGTTATGAAATAAAGAAAGGACGTTCAGAGATAGATTGAATGGGGTTGCCATGATTTGTTATGTCCCTGGAAGATGGCATTAAAATGTTTACAGATGGACTGGATATAACTTGCTGATGAATGACATGAATTGATGTGCTGCCAATTTCAGAGATCTTGAAGTGCAGAAAAGTATGAGGCATTATGAGACTGTTGTTATTTTCTACATCTCATTAATACTTGCAGAACCAAACCCTGAGAACAATGTAACAAATGCAAATTACAACACCACTTCAGTTAGTCTGAGCAGTGACAGATCAATCGAGGACGAGCCTGAGTACACCTATGAGGTGACACTGAATGGAACTCTCTCAACAAGGATGACTGAAGATAAATCAATTACTGTGACACAACCCGATCCTGGAACTGAATACAATTTTAGCATCTCCACGGTGGCGGCTGGTAATATACTGGCAGATCTGGTCAATGTCACTTCTACGACAGGTAAGAAAATATTGCCATGGAACTTCTTTCATTGGGAGTTCCTCCTTGACCAAGCCAGGAAGATAAAGCTGGAGTGAGTCCCTTTCTATATGATCCAAGGTCAGAAAATACAGTGAATGAAATGAAAAGATTGTTTAAATTTCATTTTTCATGAAGAAAATAATCTTTTAGCTTCTGAACATGGAAATAGTAAATAATCCTTGAAGGGTTTTGCTGCAGTGTTGCTAATGGGCACATACAGCATATATTGATATATATTGTTGATAGAATTTGAAAACACGCATAGGTGTCTCATTTGCTACCTCAGTTATCTTTTATCCATTGAAATCAACCTCCATTTATTGTCTAAGAGTAACCGCCAAGCCAGAAGCCATTTCTGTGACAGCCTTAACCAACAGTGCCATATCCCTCAACTTAGGAAGACCTTTGAACATCAGGGTTAACCAGTATAGTTTCAGCATCACATACAGTAATGACAACAGTTCTGGTGTTCTCTTAATTGAAAATTCAAGATATTCGTCCACCCTTGACGTTAGTTCACAAACGCTTATCTTCATTTGAGGTGACATAATCGGTGCAAAATTAAAGGCTGATTTATACTTGTGCGTCGCATCGATGCCGTAGGTACCACGTACCCTTCGCTGTATGGTGACACGCACCTTCCCAAAAAAGTAACTCACGAGTCGTGGCGACGCAAACTGCAACAACTGTCATTGGTCCGCTTGGCAGCATCTCATTTTCTCCTACGTATTTCCGGCTGCTTCTTCTCTGCCATGTCTGGATGCTGATGCGAAATAGATGAAACAAATCATCAAATCTACTTGCCGGCATGCGAAAATGTTTGAAATGCATTGCCTCGTCTTTGTCTCTCTGGAAGAAAATCAGTACAATGGCATAGAAACCCCACCGCCAACTAGCGTTTTTGCGCACACCAATGCATGCTCGCTACGGCATAGAGTGATGCACAAGTGAAAATCAGGGCTACGCCATAGCTCTTACACACAACTATAAATCAGCCTTTAGTCTTCTTCATTCTACTATCTTTTAACGGCGATTGGCAGTCCTACTTAAAGGTGCATTACGACCACCAACTGGACTGTGCTTTCCTGATACCTTCCAAACAAAACTGAAACCAGCGTCATTAAATTCTGCAAGAACTTATCGCACGTTAGAGTATTGCTGAACCAAGAGGAGGTCCTGTAATTCCTTGTCAACTGGAAGAACATCAACAACCATTGGGGTGCTCTCTCCTTCTATGCAGCCTATCAGGGTATGTAGGGACAACAATATTCCCTAATTGATTGATCAGGGCAAAAAGTCCGACACTGAAATCAGGAAGACCATTTCACCGGCTAGGTCCTTTGCTGCAACTCATAGTCAAGATAATCCAAATGAGGAGGTTAAACCATGCAGGACAGTGCTCCAAGTGAATACCCTGATGTGTTTGTAGGCTTATTTAATACGTTTGAGGATTATGATTACTTACCACTGTGGAAATAATGACAGGAAGTTTTGAGAGAATGATTGAATGTCATTGTCATGATTTATTGGGTCTCTGGTAGATGGCATTAAAAGGTTTACGGATGGGCTGGATATCACTTGCTGATGGAAAGTGATTGGAATGACATGGATTGATGTGCTGTCAGTTTCAGAGATCTTGAAGTGCAGAAAGGTATGAGGCATTATGAGTTTGCTGTTATTCTCTACATCTCATTAATACTTACAGAACCAAACCCTGAGAACAATGTAACAATTGCCAATTACAATACCACTTCAGTTAGTCTGAGCAGTGACAGATCAACCGAGGACGAGCCTGAGTACACCTATGAGGGGACACTGAATGGAACTCTCTCAACAAGGATGACTGATGATGTATCAATTACTGTGACACAACTGGATCCTGGAACTGAATACACATATAGCATCTCCACAATGGCCACTGATAATACATTAGCAGATACGGTCAATGTCTCTACTACCACAGGTAAGAAAAAGTTGCCATGGAATTTCTTTCATCAGGAGTTCCTTCTTCACCAAACCAGCAAGATAAAGCTGGAGTCAGCCCTTTTTAGATGAACCAAGTCGGGAAACACAGTGAGTGAAATGAAAGGATTGTTTAAGTTTTATTTTTTCATGAAGAGAATAGTCTTTTAGATATGCAAATTGAATGTTGTCACATTCCAAAGTCGTAATCAGCTGGAGAAATTTCTGTTTTCATTTCACCTCTTTCATGCTAAGGGGGATCTTATTACAATGTGAATTACGGAATAAGGCAGCATAAATCTTGATAGTGCAGTTCTATACCCTCCTGACAGTTTTATAGCACCAGTTAATAGTTTATTTGTTCTCTTTGATTGACGATCCTGATTATGGATAAAGAATGTTGGAGTTGAAAGCTGCTGGAGTGAATGTCACAAGTCACTTCTGAATTCGGAAATTGTTAACTAAGCCTTGAAAGGTTTTGCTGTAGTGCTGCTAATGGGCATATAGCGCATATATTGAAATATGTTGTTCATGGAAGTTGACATCTTGCATAGGCGTTTAATTTACTACCTCTACTTTCTTCTATCTGCCAAAATCGACCTCCACTTATTGCCTTCTAGTAGTTCCCACCAAGCCAGGAGCCATTTCTGTGTCAGACTTAAGCAACAGTGCCATATCCCACAACTTAGGAAGAGCTTAGAAAAATAGGGTAAATTATAGGGCAGTATAAATTCAACATTACATTCAGGAATGACAACAGTTCTGGTGATCTCCAAATTGAAAATTCGAGTACAAGTTGTTTGTCGAAACTTGACGTTACTTCACAAATGTCCGTCAGCTTTCGAGGTGACATAATCAGTGCGCAATTGATTGTTGTTCCTTTTTCCATTGTTTAAAAGTGATTGGCAGTCCAACTTAAAGGCAGTCCAACTGCCACCAGCTGGACTGTGCTTTCATGATATCTTCCAAACATTAGACTGAATACAGTGTCATTAAATGCTGCAAGAACTTCTCGTCCTTTAGAGTATCGCTGAACCAAGAGGATGTTCCGTAATTCCTTGCCAACTCCAGGAGCATCAACAACCATCAGGGAGCTCTCTCTCTATCTCTGCAGCCTATTGGGGTTTGTAGGGACAACAATATTCCAGAATTGATTGATCAGGGCAAAATGGCCGACACCGAAATAAGGAAGAACATGTCACTGGCTAGCTGCTTCGCTGAAACTTTTAATCAAGATAATCCAAGTGAAAATCTTAAACAGTGCAGAACAGTGCTGCAGGTGTATATCCTGATGTGTTGGTAGGCTTATTTAGTACTTTGGAAGGTTATGAAATAAAGAAAGGACGTTCAGAGATAGATTGAATGGGGTTGCCATGATTTGTTATGTCCCTGGAAGATGGCATTAAAATGTTTACAGATGGACTGGATATAACTTGCTGATGAATGACATGAATTGATGTGCTGCCAATTTCAGAGATCTTGAAGTGCAGAAAAGTATGAGGCATTATGAGACTGTTGTTATTTTCTACATCTCATTAATACTTGCAGAACCAAACCCTGAGAACAATGTAACAAATGCAAATTACAACACCACTTCAGTTAGTCTGAGCAGTGACAGATCAATCGAGGACGAGCCTGAGTACACCTATGAGGTGACACTGAATGGAACTCTCTCAACAAGGATGACTGAAGATAAATCAATTACTGTGACACAACCCGATCCTGGAACTGAATACAATTTTAGCATCTCCACGGTGGCGGCTGGTAATATACTGGCAGATCTGGTCAATGTCACTTCTACGACAGGTAAGAAAATATTGCCATGGAACTTCTTTCATTGGGAGTTCCTCCTTGACCAAGCCAGGAAGATAAAGCTGGAGTGAGTCCCTTTCTATATGATCCAAGGTCAGAAAATACAGTGAATGAAATGAAAAGATTGTTTAAATTTCATTTTTCATGAAGAAAATAATCTTTTAGCTTCTGAACATGGAAATAGTAAATAATCCTTGAAGGGTTTTGCTGCAGTGTTGCTAATGGGCACATACAGCATATATTGATATATATTGTTGATAGAATTTGAAAACACGCATAGGTGTCTCATTTGCTACCTCAGTTATCTTTTATCCATTGAAATCAACCTCCATTTATTGTCTAAGAGTAACCGCCAAGCCAGAAGCCATTTCTGTGACAGCCTTAACCAACAGTGCCATATCCCTCAACTTAGGAAGACCTTTGAACATCAGGGTTAACCAGTATAGTTTCAGCATCACATACAGTAATGACAACAGTTCTGGTGTTCTCTTAATTGAAAATTCAATATATTCGTCCACCCTTGACGTTAGTTCACAAACGCTTATCTTCATTTGAGGTGACATAATCGGTGCAAAATTAAAGGCTGATTTATACTTGTGCGTCGCATCGTTGCCGTAGGTACCACGTACCCTTCGCTGTATGGTGACACGCACCTCCCCAAAAAAGTAACTCACGAGTCGTGGCGACGCAAACTGCAACAACTGTCATTGGTCCGCTTGGCAGCATCTCATTTTCTCCTACGTATTTCCGGCTGCTTCTTCTCTGCCATGTCTGGATGCTGATGCGAAATAGATGAAACAAATCATCAAATCTACTTGCCGGCATGCGAAAATGTTTGAAATGCATTGCCTCGTCTTTGTCTCTCTGGAAGAAAATCAGTACAATGGCATAGAAACCCCACCGCCAACTAGCGTTTTTGCGCACACCAATGCATGCTCGCTACGGCATAGAGTGATGCACAAGTGAAAATCAGGGCTACGCCATAGCTCTTACACACAACTATAAATCAGCCTTTAGTCTTCTTCATTCTACTATCTTTTAACGGCGATTGGCAGTCCTACTTAAAGGTGCATTACGACCACCAACTGGACTGTGCTTTCCTGATACCTTCCAAACAAAACTGAAACCAGTGTCATTAAATTCTGCAAGAACTTATCGCACGTTAGAGTATTGCTGAACCAAGAGGAGGTCCTGTAATTCCTTGTCAACTGGAAGAACATCAACAACCATTGGGGTGCTCTCTCCTTCTATGCAGCCTATCAGGGTATGTAGGGACAACAATATTCCCTAATTGATTGATCAGGGCAAAAAGTCCGACACTGAAATCAGGAAGACCATTTCACCGGCTAGGTCCTTTGCTGCAACTCATAGTCAAGATAATCCAAATGAGGAGGTTAAACCATGCAGGACAGTGCTCCAAGTGAATACCCTGATGTGTTTGTAGGCTTATTTAATACGTTTGAGGATTATGATTACTTACCACTGTGGAAATAATGACAGGAAGTTTTGAGAGAATGATTGAATGTCATTGTCATGATTTATTGGGTCTCTGGTAGATGGCATTAAAAGGTTTACGGATGGGCTGGATATCACTTGCTGATGGAAAGTGATTGGAATGACATGGATTGATGTGCTGTCAGTTTCAGAGATCTTGAAGTGCAGAAAGGTATGAGGCATTATGAGTTTGCTGTTATTCTCTACATCTCATTAATACTTACAGAACCAAACCCTGAGAACAATGTAACAATTGCCAATTACAATACCACTTCAGTTAGTCTGAGCAGTGACAGATCAACCGAGGACGAGCCTGAGTACACCTATGAGGGGACACTGAATGGAACTCTCTCAACAAGGATGACTGATGATGTATCAATTACTGTGACACAACTGGATCCTGGAACTGAATACACATATAGCATCTCCACAATGGCCACTGATAATACATTAGCAGATACGGTCAATGTCTCTACTACCACAGGTAAGAAAAAGTTGCCATGGAATTTCTTTCATCAGGAGTTCCTTCTTCACCAAACCAGCAAGATAAAGCTGGAGTCAGCCCTTTTTAGATGAACCAAGTCGGGAAACACAGTGAGTGAAATGAAAGGATTGTTTAAGTTTTATTTTTTCATGAAGAGAATAGTCTTTTAGATATGCAAATTGAATGTTGTCACATTCCAAAGTCGTAATCAGCTGGAGAAATTTCTGTTTTCATTTCACCTCTTTCATGCTAAGGGGGATCTTATTACAATGTGAATTACGGAATAAGGCAGCATAAATCTTGATAGTGCAGTTCTATACCCTCCTGACAGTTTTATAGCACCAGTTAATAGTTTATTTGTTCTCTTTGATTGACGATCCTGATTATGGATAAAGAATGTTGGAGTTGAAAGCTGCTGGAGTGAATGTCACAAGTCACTTCTGAATTCGGAAATTGTTAACTAAGCCTTGAAAGGTTTTGCTGTAGTGCTGCTAATGGGCATATAGCGCATATATTGAAATATGTTGTTCATGGAAGTTGACATCTTGCATAGGCGTTTAATTTACTACCTCTACTTTCTTCTATCTGCCAAAATCGACCTCCACTTATTGCCTTCTAGTAGTTCCCACCAAGCCAGGAGCCATTTCTGTGTCAGACTTAAGCAACAGTGCCATATCCCACAACTTAGGAAGAGCTTAGAAAAATAGGGTAAATTATAGGGCAGTATAAATTCAACATTACATTCAGGAATGACAACAGTTCTGGTGATCTCCAAATTGAAAATTCGAGTACAAGTTGTTTGTCGAAACTTGACGTTACTTCACAAATGTCCGTCAGCTTTCGAGGTGACATAATCAGTGCGCAATTGATTGTTGTTCCTTTTTCCATTGTTTAAAAGTGATTGGCAGTCCAACTTAAAGGCAGTCCAACTGCCACCAGCTGGACTGTGCTTTCATGATATCTTCCAAACATTAGACTGAATACAGTGTCATTAAATGCTGCAAGAACTTCTCGTCCTTTAGAGTATCGCTGAACCAAGAGGATGTTCTGTAATTCCTTGCCAACTCCAGGAGCATCAACAACCATCAGGGAGCTCTCTCTCTATCTCTGCAGCCTATTGGGGTTTGTAGGGACAACAATATTCCAGAATTGATTGATCAGGGCAAAATGGCCGACACCGAAATAAGGAAGAACATGTCACTGGCTAGCTGCTTCGCTGAAACTTTTAATCAAGATAATCCAAGTGAAAATCTTAAACAGTGCAGAACAGTGCTGCAGGTGTATATCCTGATGTGTTGGTAGGCTTATTTAGTACTTTGGAAGGTTATGAAATAAAGAAAGGACGTTCAGAGATAGATTGAATGGGGTTGCCATGATTTGTTATGTCCCTGGAAGATGGCATTAAAATGTTTACAGATGGACTGGATATAACTTGCTGATGAATGACATGAATTGATGTGCTGCCAATTTCAGAGATCTTGAAGTGCAGAAAAGTATGAGGCATTATGAGACTGTTGTTATTTTCTACATCTCATTAATACTTGCAGAACCAAACCCTGAGAACAATGTAACAAATGCAAATTACAACACCACTTCAGTTAGTCTGAGCAGTGACAGATCAATCGAGGACGAGCCTGAGTACACCTATGAGGTGACACTGAATGGAACTCTCTCAACAAGGATGACTGAAGATAAATCAATTACTGTGACACAACCCGATCCTGGAACTGAATACAATTTTAGCATCTCCACGGTGGCGGCTGGTAATATACTGGCAGATCTGGTCAATGTCACTTCTACGACAGGTAAGAAAATATTGCCATGGAACTTCTTTCATTGGGAGTTCCTCCTTGACCAAGCCAGGAAGATAAAGCTGGAGTGAGTCCCTTTCTATATGATCCAAGGTCAGAAAATACAGTGAATGAAATGAAAAGATTGTTTAAATTTCATTTTTCATGAAGAAAATAATCTTTTAGCTTCTGAACATGGAAATAGTAAATAATCCTTGAAGGGTTTTGCTGCAGTGTTGCTAATGGGCACATACAGCATATATTGATATATATTGTTGATAGAATTTGAAAACACGCATAGGTGTCTCATTTGCTACCTCAGTTATCTTTTATCCATTGAAATCAACCTCCATTTATTGTCTAAGAGTAACCGCCAAGCCAGAAGCCATTTCTGTGACAGCCTTAACCAACAGTGCCATATCCCTCAACTTAGGAAGACCTTTGAACATCAGGGTTAACCAGTATAGTTTCAGCATCACATACAGTAATGACAACAGTTCTGGTGTTCTCTTAATTGAAAATTCAAGATATTCGTCCACCCTTGACGTTAGTTCACAAACGCTTATCTTCATTTGAGGTGACATAATCGGTGCAAAATTAAAGGCTGATTTATACTTGTGCGTCGCATCGATGCCGTAGGTACCACGTACCCTTCGCTGTATGGTGACACGCACCTTCCCAAAAAAGTAACTCACGAGTCGTGGCGACGCAAACTGCAACAACTGTCATTGGTCCGCTTGGCAGCATCTCATTTTCTCCTACGTATTTCCGGCTGCTTCTTCTCTGCCATGTCTGGATGCTGATGCGAAATAGATGAAACAAATCATCAAATCTACTTGCCGGCATGCGAAAATGTTTGAAATGCATTGCCTCGTCTTTGTCTCTCTGGAAGAAAATCAGTACAATGGCATAGAAACCCCACCGCCAACTAGCGTTTTTGCGCACACCAATGCATGCTCGCTACGGCATAGAGTGATGCACAAGTGAAAATCAGGGCTACGCCATAGCTCTTACACACAACTATAAATCAGCCTTTAGTCTTCTTCATTCTACTATCTTTTAACGGCGATTGGCAGTCCTACTTAAAGGTGCATTACGACCACCAACTGGACTGTGCTTTCCTGATACCTTCCAAACAAAACTGAAACCAGCGTCATTAAATTCTGCAAGAACTTATCGCACGTTAGAGTATTGCTGAACCAAGAGGAGGTCCTGTAATTCCTTGTCAACTGGAAGAACATCAACAACCATTGGGGTGCTCTCTCCTTCTATGCAGCCTATCAGGGTATGTAGGGACAACAATATTCCCTAATTGATTGATCAGGGCAAAAAGTCCGACACTGAAATCAGGAAGACCATTTCACCGGCTAGGTCCTTTGCTGCAACTCATAGTCAAGATAATCCAAATGAGGAGGTTAAACCATGCAGGACAGTGCTCCAAGTGAATACCCTGATGTGTTTGTAGGCTTATTTAATACGTTTGAGGATTATGATTACTTACCACTGTGGAAATAATGACAGGAAGTTTTGAGAGAATGATTGAATGTCATTGTCATGATTTATTGGGTCTCTGGTAGATGGCATTAAAAGGTTTACGGATGGGCTGGATATCACTTGCTGATGGAAAGTGATTGGAATGACATGGATTGATGTGCTGTCAGTTTCAGAGATCTTGAAGTGCAGAAAGGTATGAGGCATTATGAGTTTGCTGTTATTCTCTACATCTCATTAATACTTACAGAACCAAACCCTGAGAACAATGTAACAATTGCCAATTACAATACCACTTCAGTTAGTCTGAGCAGTGACAGATCAACCGAGGACGAGCCTGAGTACACCTATGAGGGGACACTGAATGGAACTCTCTCAACAAGGATGACTGAAGATAAATCAATTACTGTGACACAACCCGATCCTGGAACTGAATACACATATAGCATCTCCACAATGGCCACTGATAATACATTAGCAGATACGGTCAATGTCTCTACTACCACAGGTAAGAAAAAGTTGCCATGGAATTTCTTTCATCAGGAGTTCCTTCTTCACCAAACCAGCAAGATAAAGCTGGAGTCAGCCCTTTTTAGATGAACCAAGTCGGGAAACACAGTGAGTGAAATGAAAGGATTGTTTAAGTTTTATTTTTTCATGAAGAGAATAGTCTTTTAGATATGCAAATTGAATGTTGTCACATTCCAAAGTCGTAATCAGCTGGAGAAATTTCTGTTTTCATTTCACCTCTTTCATGCTAAGGGGGATCTTATTACAATGTGAATTACGGAATAAGGCAGCATAAATCTTGATAGTGCAGTTCTATACCCTCCTGACAGTTTTATAGCACCAGTTAATAGTTTATTTGTTCTCTTTGATTGACGATCCTGATTATGGATAAAGAATGTTGGAGTTGAAAGCTGCTGGAGTGAATGTCACAAGTCACTTCTGAATTCGGAAATTGTTAACTAAGCCTTGAAAGGTTTTGCTGTAGTGCTGCTAATGGGCATATAGCGCATATATTGAAATATGTTGTTCATGGAAGTTGACATCTTGCATAGGCGTTTAATTTACTACCTCTACTTTCTTCTATCTGCCAAAATCGACCTCCACTTATTGCCTTCTAGTAGTTCCCACCAAGCCAGGAGCCATTTCTGTGTCAGACTTAAGCAACAGTGCCATATCCCACAACTTAGGAAGAGCTTAGAAAAATAGGGTAAATTATAGGGCAGTATAAATTCAACATTACATTCAGGAATGACAACAGTTCTGGTGATCTCCAAATTGAAAATTCGAGTACAAGTTGTTTGTCGAAACTTGACGTTACTTCACAAATGTCCGTCAGCTTTCGAGGTGACATAATCAGTGCGCAATTGATTGTTGTTCCTTTTTCCATTGTTTAAAAGTGATTGGCAGTCCAACTTAAAGGCAGTCCAACTGCCACCAGCTGGACTGTGCTTTCATGATATCTTCCAAACATTAGACTGAATACAGTGTCATTAAATGCTGCAAGAACTTCTCGTCCTTTAGAGTATCGCTGAACCAAGAGGATGTTCTGTAATTCCTTGCCAACTCCAGGAGCATCAACAACCATCAGGGAGCTCTCTCTCTATCTCTGCAGCCTATTGGGGTTTGTAGGGACAACAATATTCCAGAATTGATTGATCAGGGCAAAATGGCCGACACCGAAATAAGGAAGAACATGTCACTGGCTAGCTGCTTCGCTGAAACTTTTAATCAAGATAATCCAAGTGAAAATCTTAAACAGTGCAGAACAGTGCTGCAGGTGTATATCCTGATGTGTTGGTAGGCTTATTTAGTACTTTGGAAGGTTATGAAATAAAGAAAGGACGTTCAGAGATAGATTGAATGGGGTTGCCATGATTTGTTATGTCCCTGGAAGATGGCATTAAAATGTTTACAGATGGACTGGATATAACTTGCTGATGAATGACATGAATTGATGTGCTGCCAATTTCAGAGATCTTGAAGAGCAGAAAAGTATGAGGCATTATGAGACTGTTGTTATTTTCTACATCTCATTAATACTTGCAGAACCAAACCCTGAGAACAATGTAACAAATGCAAATTACAACACCACTTCAGTTAGTCTGAGCAGTGACAGATCAATCGAGGACGAGCCTGAGTACACCTATGAGGTGACACTGAATGGAACTCTCTCAACAAGGATGACTGAAGATAAATCAATTACTGTGACACAACCCGATCCTGGAACTGAATACACATATAGCATCTCCACAATGGCCACTGATAATACATTAGCAGATACGGTCAATGTCTCTACTACCACAGGTAAGAAAAAGTTGCCATGGAATTTCTTTCATCAGGAGTTCCTTCTTCACCAAACCAGCAAGATAAAGCTGGAGTCAGCCCTTTTTAGATGAACCAAGTCGGGAAACACAGTGAGTGAAATGAAAGGATTGTTTAAGTTTTATTTTTTCATGAAGAGAATAGTCTTTTAGATATGCAAATTGAATGTTGTCACATTCCAAAGTCGTAATCAGCTGGAGAAATTTCTGTTTTCATTTCACCTCTTTCATGCTAAGGGGGATCTTATTACAATGTGAATTACGGAATAAGGCAGCATAAATCTTGATAGTGCAGTTATATACCCTCCTGACAGTTTTATAGCACCAGTTAATAGTTTATTTGTTCTCTTTGATTGACGATCCTGATTATGGATAAAGAATGTTGGAGTTGAAAGCTGCTGGAGTGAATGTCACAAGTCACTTCTGAATTCGGAAATTGTTAACTAAGCCTTGAAAGTTTTTGCTGTAGTGGTGCTAATGGGCATATAGCGCATATATTGAAATATGTTGTTCATGGAAGTTGACATCTTGCATAGGCGTTTAATTTACTACCTCTGCTTTCTTCTATCTGCCAAAATCGACCTCCACTTACTGCCTTCTAGTAGTTCCCACCATGCCAGGAGCCATTTCTGTGTCAGACTTAAGCAACAGTGCCATATCCCACAACTTAGGAAGAGCTTAGAAAAATAGGGTAAATTATAGGGCAGTATAAATTCAACATTACATTCAGGAATGACAACAGTTCTGGTGATCTCCAAATTGAAAATTCGAGTACAAGTTGTTTGTCGAAACTTGACGTTACTTCACAAATGTCCGTCAGCTTTCGAGGTGACATAATCAGTGCGCAATTGATTGTTGTTCCTTTTTCCATTGTTTAAAAGTGATTGGCAGTCCAACTTAAAGGCAGTCCAACTGCCACCAGCTGGACTGTGCTTTCATGATATCTTCCAAACATTAGACTGAATACAGTGTCATTAAATGCTGCAAGAACTTCTCGTCCTTTAGAGTATCGCTGAACCAAGAGGATGTTCTGTAATTCCTTGCCAACTCCAGGAGCATCAACAACCTTCGGGGTGCTCTCTCTCTCTATCTCTGCAGCCTATTGGGGTTTGTAGGGACAACAATGTTCCAGAATTGATTGATCAGGGCAAAATGGCCAACACCGAAATAAGGAAGAACATGTCACTGGCTAGCTGCTTCGCTGAAACTTTTAATCAAGATAATCCAAGTGAAAATCTTAAACAGTGCAGAACAGTGCTGCAGGTGTATATCCTGATGTGTTGGTAGGCTTATTTAGTACTTTGGAAGGTTATGAAATAAAGAAAGGACGTTCAGAGATCGATTGAATGGGGTTGCCATGATTTGTTATGTCCCTGGAAGATGGCATTAAAATGTTTACAGATGGACTGGATATAACTTGCTGATGAATGACATGAATTGATGTGCTGCCAATTTCAGAGATCTTGAAGTGCAGAAAAGTATGAGGCATTATGAGACTGTTGTTATTTTCTACATCTCATTAATACTTGCAGAACCAAACCCTGAGAACAATGTAACAAATGCAAATTACAACACCACTTCAGTTAGTCTGAGCAGTGACAGATCAATCGAGGACGAGCCTGAGTACACCTATGAGGTGACACTGAATGGAACTCTCTCAACAAGGATGACTGAAGATAAATCAATTACTGTGACACAACCCGATCCTGGAACTGAATACAATTTTAGCATCTCCACGGTGGCGGCTGGTAATATACTGGCAGATCTGGTCAATGTCACTTCTACGACAGGTAAGAAAATATTGCCATGGAACTTCTTTCATTGGGAGTTCCTCCTTGACCAAGCCAGGAAGATAAAGCTGGAGTGAGTCCCTTTCTATATGATCCAAGGTCAGAAAATACAGTGAATGAAATGAAAAGATTGTTTAAATTTCATTTTTCATGAAGAAAATAATCTTTTAGCTTCTGAACATGGAAATAGTAAATAATCCTTGAAGGGTTTTGCTGCAGTGTTGCTAATGGGCACATACAGCATATATTGATATATATTGTTGATAGAATTTGAAAACACGCATAGGTGTCTCATTTGCTACCTCAGTTATCTTTTATCCATTGAAATCAACCTCCATTTATTGTCTAAGAGTAACCGCCAAGCCAGAAGCCATTTCTGTGACAGCCTTAACCAACAGTGCCATATCCCTCAACTTAGGAAGACCTTTGAACATCAGGGTTAACCAGTATAGTTTCAGCATCACATACAGTAATGACAACAGTTCTGGTGTTCTCTTAATTGAAAATTCAAGATATTCGTCCACCCTTGACGTTAGTTCACAAACGCTTATCTTCATTTGAGGTGACATAATCGGTGCAAAATTAAAGGCTGATTTATACTTGTGCGTCGCATCGATGCCGTAGGTACCACGTACCCTTCGCTGTATGGTGACACGCACCTCCCCAAAAAAGTAACTCACGAGTCGTGGCGACGCAAACTGCAACAACTGTCATTGGTCCGCTTGGCAGCATCTCATTTTCTCCTACGTATTTCCGGCTGCTTCTTCTCTGCCATGTCTGGATGCTGATGCGAAATAGATGAAACAAATCATCAAATCTACTTGCCGGCATGCGAAAATGTTTGAAATGCATTGCCTCGTCTTTGTCTCTCTGGAAGAAAATCAGTACAATGGCATAGAAACCCCACCGCCAACTAGCGTTTTTGCGCACACCAATGCATGCTCGCTACGGCATAGAGTGATGCACAAGTGAAAATCAGGGCTACGCCATAGCTCTTACACACAACTATAAATCAGCCTTTAGTCTTCTTCATTCTACTATCTTTTAACGGCGATTGGCAGTCCAACTTAAAGGTGCATTACGGCCACCAACTGGACTGTGCTTTCCTGATACCTTCCAAACAAAACTGAAACCAGTGTCATTAAATTCTGCAAGAACTTATCGCACGTTAGAGTATTGCTGAACCAAGAGGAGGTCCTTTAATTCCTTGTCAACTGGAAGAACATCAACAACCATTGAGGTGCTCTCTCCTTCTATGCAGCCTATCAGGGTATGTAGGGACAACAATATTCCCTAATTGATTGATCAGGGCAAAAAGTCCGACACTGAAATCAGGAAGACCATTTCACCGGCTAGGTCCTTTGCTGCAACTCATAGTCAAGATAATCCAAATGAGGAAGTTAAACCATGCAGGACAGTGCTCCAAGTGAATACCCTGATGTGTTTGTAGGCTTATTTAATACTTTTGAGGATTATGATTACTTACCACTGTGGAAATTGAGGAAGTTTTGAGAGAATGATTGAATGTCATTGTCATGATTTATTGGGTCTCTGGTAGATGGCATTAAAAGGTTTACGGATGGGCTGGATATCACTTGCTGATGGAAAGTGATTGGAATGACATGGATTGATGTGCTGTCAGTTTCAGAGATCTTGAAGTGCAGAAAGGTATGAGGCATTATGAGTTTGCTGTTATTCTCTACATCTCATTAATACTTACAGAACCAAACCCTGAGAACAATGTAACAATTGCCAATTACAATACCACTTCAGTTAGTCTGAGCAGTGACAGATCAACCGAGGACGAGCCTGAGTACACCTATGAGGGGACACTGAATGGAACTCTCTCAACAAGGATGACTGAAGATAAATCAATTACTGTGACACAACCCGATCCTGGAACTGAATACAATTTTAGCATCTCCACGGTGGTGGCTGGTAATACACTAGCAGATCTGGTCAATGTCACTTCTACGACAGGTAAGAAAATATTGCCATGGAACTTCTTTCATTGGGAGTTCCTCCTTGACCAAGCCAGGAAGATAAAGCTGGAGTGAGACCCTTTCTATATGATCCAAGGTCAGAAAATATAGTGAATGAAATGAAAAGATCGTTTAAATTTCATTTTTCATGATGAAAGTGGTCGTTTAACTATGCAAATTGTTACATTCCTACAATATAATCAGCTGGAAAGGTTTCTGTTTTCTTTTTATCTCTTTCATGCTAAGGAGGATTTTATTATAATCTGAATTATGGAATCAGGCAGCATAAATCTTGATAGAGCTGTTATACACCCTCTTGACAGTTGTTATAGCACCAATTAATAGTTTATTTGTTCTCCTTGGTTGACGACTCTGATTATGGACAAAGAATGTTCGGGTTGTGAGCTGTTGGAGTGAATGTTGCAAGTGGCTTCTGAATTTGGAAAATGTAAATGTTTAAGACTTTTGCTGCAGTGCTGCTAATGGGCACATAATGCCTATATTGATATATATTGTTGATGTAAGTTGACAACTTGCATAATTTGCTACTTTTATTTTTTTCTTTCCCCAACAATCAACACCCATTTACTGACTTCTAAGAGTTCCTAACAAGTCAGAAGCCATTACTTATGACAGTCTTGAGCAACATTGCCACATCCCTCAACTTAGGAAGACCTCTGAACATGAGGGTTAACCAGTGTAATTTCAGCATTACGTACAGTACTAACAATAGTTCTGGTGTTCTCTTAATTGAAAGTTTGAATTCCATGACTGCCCAAGCTGTTTGATCTGGGATGAATTACACCATCTCAAGTCAAGTGTGAAGCTGTGATTCTTAGTCAATTCACTTATAAGTGGGATGAAATTTATCTCATGATGCAGTCCACAAGCCAGAAGCAAACAAGAGAGCACATCTTCCAGCACATGCGATCATTGAATTTAAGAAAGGATTTTGGAGATATTGTTAGCTAGTTGGTTGAATATGTTCTACTGAGACATTGGTTTTTGCTACTTCGCAGATGAATGATTAATCAGTTACAATTATTGGTCTTTTATCTTGGCACAAGAAAGAACAAAACCTTCTTTTACAAACTATCTAACTAAGCATTCCAAATGGAGGGGCGATGAACAGTTGCAATTGACAGCAGAGTGAAGGAAGATGGTTTCACTGAGATCTTTATAAAGATCCCACAGACCTGCCATATGAGGGCTCAACACACTGCAGAGCAAAAATGTTGACTGATAGAATACCTAAGATAATACTTGAGGGAAAAGTGCTCAATCAACATGAAGGAGATAACTGAAAGGATCCCTTGAGGAAACAAAGATATCCACAATTATGTTTACAAATAGGTTTTGCACTGGGTACAAGATTTGAAAAGAAAAATATTATTGGAATGAAATCAATTTGTGGCCACATATACAGAGCAGTGAAGCATTTGGAAGTATGCATTGGAATTATTTTGCATATATCACCAATATATGCCATGCAATGCAATACATAGTACAGGGTAATAGGGAAAAAATGAATTACAGTATGTGTGTGTATGTATCATTTTGTGTGTGTTCGTCTAGTGATCTGAAAGTCACTAGTTCGAGCCTTGGCTGAAGCTGCATGTGTGTCCTTGAGCAAGGCACTTATCCACACATTGCTCTGCAACGACACTGGTGCCAAGCTGTATGGGTCCTAATGCCCTTCCCTTGGACAACATCGGTGGCGTGGAGAGGGGAGACTTGCAGCTTGGGCAACTGCTGGTCTTACATAAAAAAAAACCCTGCCCAGGCTTGCGCCCTGGAAACTTTCCAACGTGCAAATCCATGGTCTATTGAGACTAATGGAGGCCTACTACTATATATATAAACTATTAGAGCAAAAACAGAAAGAAAAAAATGTAGTGAGAAAGTTGAGAGTAGAATTAAAGAAACCTGGGTGAAGGGGATCCTTAATGATGAACATCATTTTTTTTTAAAGGCATTCCCCCTTGAAGATGCCCTGGACACTACAAAAGCTAATGCCCATGATGGAGCTGACTCTCTGCAGCTTCGATGCTGTGCAGTAGCCAACATGCCATTCATAATTGCAGAACCAAATCCTGTGAGAAACATAATGCTTTTAATTCGCAACATCTCTTCAGTTACTATGAGATGGGAGAGTCCAGTCAAACACAAGTCTGAGTACATCAATAAGGTGACATTGAATGGAAATCTTTTAACAAGGATTACTGATGATGAATCAGTTACTGTGACACAACTGGATCATGGAATTGGATGCACATTTAGCATGAAATGAAATAGAAGACTGGTAGCTGGGGTTGGATACCTGTTTATAGGGTTGTTCGTTGAACCTTGAGGTTGGGTTGCACATGTTCGTCACCAATCAAGGTGACATAATCAGTGCGCAATTGAGCATTGTTTCTTCTTCAATCCTTTAATGGTGGTGAGCGGTCATCCAATTTAAAGGTGCATTACTGCCACCAACTGGACTGTGCTTTCCTGATACCTTCCAAACATAAAACTAAATCCAGTGTCATTAAACCAGCTCTAGAGACAGCAGCAATGAATGGGGTGATCTCTCCTCTCCAGCCGAAAGGGGATTCATAGTGATAACAATATTCTAGCATTGATTGAGAAGGGCAAATTGAACATCACTGAAATAATGAAGGCCGTATCACTGGCTAGGTCGTTTGCTGCAACCCATATCCAAGATAATCAAGTGGAAAAGTTAAGCAATGTTGCCTGATTTGCAAACTGATTTGTTGGAAGCGAAAAAACCTGTATCACTCACTCCTTCTCTGCCGTTCACTTTAAAGAACATCTCCCTCCCTCCTTTATGCCCATTTTAAACCATCCGACAAGTCTCTTTCAGTAACCGCCTCTCTCCGTTCCACTCAAACTTCTGTTAGGCCAAGCAACTCAATAATGCCTTGTATTCATTCAATCAAAATCGGGGTTCCAGTCCAGCACCGAGCTTGGATCGCGTACAATGGTTCAGACCAATGGCTTTCGGTCATGTGAGGGATCTACCGTCCTGCAACTGAACCCACCTTCAGCGAGACATCTACTGTCCATCAGCTGAACCCAGTAGCCGCATGACATATACCATCCATCGCTGAACCCAGCTGCATCGAGACATCTATCATCCCTCAGCTGAACCCAGCTTCCGTGTAATATCTACCATCCTAAACTCAGTAGCCACGACCTCCGCGGGGCACCTCACTCACTCTTGAGTGCTTGTGTTTATATTAGTCGGGTTGATGTTCTGAAGAAGTTTTAAGTCCTGAGCAAGGGTCTTGACCTGAAACGTACACTGTTTACTCTTTTCCATAGATGCTGCCTGACCTGCTGAGTCCCTCAGCATCTTGTATGTCGTTGATCTGATCTGTTGCCTGTAGCTCTGGCGGTTAGTTTCCGCTGAATTTTGACCAGCCGGATAGATGACAGATCTCCGTTGACCCGTATCCCTAGTTAATAAACCTAATCCAATGTGGAGTCTGCCCCAAACTCTGTCTAGGACAGACTGAAATAAAACTATCCAGGAGACAACATGAATATCATCAAGTAATAAGCTGACACAACCATCTATCGCTATTTTCAGTACATGAAAACCATGAAGGACACCAGCTCATCTGGGAAACTAGAAAAAACCTGTCAGAATCACAAAACAAGAAATCAAGAGAAATCTTAGAAGGTTGGTTCTCAACAGGAGACTCTATTAACAAGCATATTGAACTGGGCATAATTTACGAACCTCTGCATCTGCAGGTTCTGTGCCAAGGGACAAGCACCTCCTTTTTCTTAACCAGGGCTTAATTTCTCAAACAACAAAGTTTCTAAAACCTGTTATACTTGCCTTTTATTCTGACAGGAACGTACAACCCTGTACTCTCAAAATTTTACATTTAAAGGCCTACAACTTACCAAGTTCACACCTTCGCCAGAGAAACCTCTCCCAATCCATACTTGCCAAATGCTTTCTGGTACCATTAAAATTGACCTTTCTCCAATTTAGAAACCCAATCCAAGGACCAGACCTATCAGTAACGATTGATCAACATTCAAGAGCTTGTTTGTAAACGCCATGTTTCAACAATATGCACCAATCATTTGAATGCCATAAGTGATCACAGCTCCACTGGTTGCTTAGGAGTTTAGACTAAAAAGCACCTTAAAATTGCAAAATTGGTCATCTATATTGTGAACAGGAATAGCAGGTGAAATGAGCCCTTTGTTCCTGAAGCAATCAACTACCAGATTGAAGATTGCCAAGAATTCTGCATTGTCTTGGTTTTCTGCTTGTTGATAATGATGATTTCCAGTCTTGTAGGAAGTAATAATTGTCCAACATCAGTGATTTTGTTGTTTACAAACACATCATGGAAATGTGCATATATTGCAAGCAGCTCTGCTTGTTCAGAGCTTCTATTTTCTACAGTTACTTTCCTTTTTGGAACTGCTGGAATTGTTGCTCAATCAGACACCTTCGTTGGTGGGCTTGTTGAGTACCTTTGAGGATTATGATTAAGTACTACTAAGGAAATAAAGAAGGGAAGTGGTGAGAATGATTGAATGTGCTTGTCACGATTTATTGGATCTCTGGAAGATGGCATTAAAATGTTTATGAATGGACTGGATGTAACTTGCTGATGGAAAGTGATTGGAATAACATGGATTGATGTGCTGTCAATTTCAGAGATCTTGAAGTGCAGAAAAGTTTGAGGCATTATGAGATTGCTGTTATTCTCTACATCTCATTAATACTTGCAGAACCAAACCATGAGAACAATGTAACAATTGCAAATTACAACACCACTTCAGTTAGTCTGAGCAGTGACAGATCAACCGAGCACAAGCCTGAGCACACCTATGAGGGGACACTGAATGGAACTCTCTCAACAATGATGATTGATGATGAATCAATTACTGTGACACAACTGGATCCTGGAACTGAATTCAATTTTAGCGCCTCCACAATGGCAGCTGATAATACATTTGTAGATCTGGTCAATGTCTCTTCTACGACAGGTAAGAAAATGTTGCCATGGAATTTGTTTCAATGGGACTTCCTCCTTGACCAAGCCAGCAAGATATAAAGCTGGAGTGATCTAAGGTCAGAAAAGACAATGAATATAATGAAAGGATTGTTTAAATTTCATTTTTCATGATGAAAATGGTCTTTAAGCTATACAAATTGAATATTGTCACACCCCATGATGGAATCAGCTGGAAAGGTTTCTGTTTTCTTCTAATCTCTTTTAGGCTAAGAGGGTTATTATTGCAATGTGAATTATGGATCAGGCAGAATAAATCTTGATAGAGCGTAATGCGCTCTCCTAACAGCTGTTGTAGCACCAATTAATAGTTTAATTGTTCTCCTTGATTGACAACCCTGAGTATGGACAAAGAATGTTGGAGTGAATGTCACAAGTGGCTTCTGAATTTGGAAATAGTAAATAAGCCTTGAAAGGTTTTGCTGCAGTGTTGCTGATAGGCTCATACAGCATATATTGAAATATATTGTTGATGGAAGAAGATAACTTGCATTGGTGTTTAATTTGCTACCTCTTTTTTTCTTTCCACAACAACTAACCTCCATTTACTGATTTCTAAGAGTTCCTACCAAGTCAGAGTCATTACTGTGACAGCCTTGAGCAACAGTGTCACATCCCTCAACTGAGGAAAACCTCTGAACATGAGGATTAACCAGTGTAATTTCAGCATTACATACAGGACTGACAACAGTTCTAGTGTTACCTAAATTCAAAGTTCAAGTTCCACCACTATCCAAGATCTTCAATCCGGAACCAATTGCACCATCTCTGTGACTTCTGTTGTTCATGGTGCAGTGAAGAATGAAGCTCTGATTCTTACTAGTTCACATAATAGTGGTAAAAAATTTACTTCGTAGACTGGCTTGCAGTCCACAAGCCACAAGAAATAAGAAAGGATATATTCCAGTGCTTGTGATCATTGAATTTAAGAAAGGATTTGGGAGATACTGTCAGCTATTTGGTTGAAGGTGTTCTACTGAGATGTTAGATGGTTGTAGCTTTTCGAATGAATAATTAATCAGTTACTCTTGTTGTTTTTTATCCTTGGCACAAGAATAAATCCTTCTTTTACAAATAAACTAAACATTCCAAATGGATGGTGGATAAATTGAGTCACTTTTGAAAGCAGCGTGAAAGAAGATGGTTTCATTAAGATCTTTATAAAGATAACCACTCATCTGCCAAAAAAGGGTGCAAAAAACTACTGAGGAAATAAAAAGTCACCCATTCACGCACGATGTTTAGAAATTGCTTAATTTCTGATTTCCAGCAACCTGATAATCTTCCTTTACTTGATCAATGCTTGCTTCATAGCGTGGGGCAGAAGGGTTGGGCTATTTACAAAACTAACAACCAGTGATATTAAGTTTTGAAATGCAGATGGATTGTGGAAAAGCAACAAATTCTGAAAATTATATGAAAATTCATGTGCTCATGTCATTTTCAAAACTGTAAATCTAAAGAAATCAGTTTCTCAAGAAGAAAGTTATTCAATTTTGACTGATAAAATACCGATGATAATTATTACTTGAGAGAAAAGTACACAATCAGTATAAAGGAGATCATTGAAAGGATCCCTTGAGGAAATAAAGATAACCACAATTATAGAAACATAGAAAACCTACAGCACAATACAGGCCCTATGACCCACAATGCTGTTCTGAACACGTACTTACTTTAGAAATTACCTCAGGTTACCCATAGCCCTCTATTTTTCTCAGCTCCATGTGCCAATCCAGGAGTCTCTTAAAAGACCCTATCATATGTTAATCATTTCATTGTTGCAATGGGTACAAGATTGCTAATGAAAAAAAATTGGAATGATATGAATCTGAGGTCACATATAAAGAGCAGGGAAGGCATACATGTACTGCACAACTAAAGCTCTGCTTAGCAACTTTCTATACCATGGCCCAAGGTGCTGTTTCTGAAAGACATAGACTGTACTATGTGCCTTGTTTCACAGTCTCTTGAAAGTACAGGACAACCATATCGCTAATTGAAATGCAAAGGGTCATGGAATTTCCCCATGCACCCCAACTACCCTGAGGTACATGTTGAAGTAATACTGGAAGAAGGTTACCAGGAAGGTCTCTTGTGTAACCACTGTGATTATCAGTGCCAAGAATATATCTTGAT
Organism: Hypanus sabinus; assembly: GCF_030144855.1. NCBI lineage: Eukaryota > Metazoa > Chordata > Chondrichthyes > Myliobatiformes > Dasyatidae > Hypanus > Hypanus sabinus. The sequence continues at coordinate 127,480,054 of NC_082712.1, forward strand.
TTAATAAGTTTGAGTTGTTTCAGCTTAAGACATATTATATTTCTAACCTTTACATTTCTTACATGGAAGCATCTTGCATATAGCTTCCATTGCTGGACTTGATCAGTAGTTTGGCTGTTAAGTATACACATGAGTGGAGAGAGCATGTCTGAGATTTGTTGAATTGCATCCATCCCAATTTAGTACTACTTCATTTTTATCAGCCTTCAATTGAATGGTACGCATCTACAGCCAAAAGGTTCTGATGTCCTCACTTGCAGACCCCAGTCAGTTTGCACTAGCAACAACATCTCCTCTATAATCACCATTACACAGGTACACTTCAAGACTGTGTGCTTAGCACTCTGCTCTACTTCATTTATACTTTTATAAGTGTTAGCCTTTATGAACAAAGTACTGCAGCACATTTATTTTCTTAGATGATTGTGAAGATTCAGCATGTCATCCAAAACTTTCACAAACTTCTACAAGTGTGTGTTGAAGAGTATCTTGTCAGGTTGCATCACAGCCTGGTATGAAAGCACCAAAGTTATTGTAAGGAGAATCCTCCAGAAGTAGTGGATATTTCCCAGTCCATCATGGGAAAGATCTCTCCAGTATTGAGCACATCTATACATAGCACTGTCACAGGAAAACATCAACCATCATCATGAACCCACATCATCCAGGCCATGTTCTCATCTCATTGCTGCTACCAGGAAGGTGCTGGAGCTTCAGGATCTCAACCACCAGTTCAGGAGCATTTATTAGCCCTCAACCGTCAGGCTCTTGAACCAAAGGGGATAGCTTTACTCCACTTCATCAGTGAAATGTTCCCATAGAATATACATTCAATTTCAAATAGATTTCTACTTACATTCTCAATATTTATTGCTTATATATTTCTTATTATTATGACTTTTTTTCTCCTCTTTCTTTTTGTAATTGCAGTTTGTTTATTTTTTCATTGGTTGTTGTCCATCTTGTTGTGCGAGGTCTTTCATTGATGTTATTGCTTTTCTTGCATTTACTGTATTTGCCCACAAGAAATTGAATGGCAGGGTTGCAATGGCGACACTTTTGTGCTTTGTAGTAAATTTACTTTGTTCTTTGAACTTCTGAATTTTGAAAATGGTAAGAAAAAGACCTTGATTGGAAACCTCATGTCACATTCAAGTTTTTGAAGCTCTTGATCAGGAGATGATGAAAAACATCCTGGTGGCCTACTGTGCATGATACTGTGAAGCATCAACTCCAGAAAGAAAGCAGGTTAATAGAAGAGCGTGGGGGAAAAGTCATAAATTGGAGATGTCGGCAGAAGAGGGAAGAGAGACTTTTGGTCTCACAGTTGAGACTAAAACTGTGTCTCAGTTTTGTGGGCGAAGAGACAAATCAAATGAGGTTGCAGGCAACATCAGATGCACAACAACTCTGGCAGGGTCTGCACAACTTTACTTCCAACAAAGTGAAACACAATAGTATGAATGGCAGTAATGTTTCACTACCAGGTGAACGCAATGCCTTCTATGCACGCTTTGAAAGGGAGAACACAACTACAGCTGTGAAGATTCCTGCTGCACCTGATGACCCTGTGATCTCTCTCAGAGGCTGATGTTAGGCTGTCTTTAAAGAAAATGAACCCTCGCAAGGCAGAAGGTCCCAGTGGAATACCTGGTAAGGCTCTGAAAACCTGTGCCAACCAACTAGCAAGAGTATTCAAGGACATTTTCAACCTCTCACAGCTCTGGGGAGCAGTTCCCATGCACTTCAAAAAGGCAACAATTACACAAGTGCGTAAGAAGAATACTGTAGGCTGCCTTAATGACTATCACCCAGTAGCACTCACATCGACAGTGATGAAATGCTTTGAAGGGTTAGTCAAGACTAGACTGAACTCCTGCCTCAGGCAAAGGACCTGGACCCATTGCAATTTTCCTACGACCACAATAGGTCAATGGCAGATGCATTCTCAATGGTTCTATGCACAGCTTTGGACTACCTGCACATCACAAACACCTGTATCAGGATACTGTTCATTGACTATAGCTCAGGATTTAATACCATCATTCCCACAATCTTGATTGAGAAGTTGCAGAATCTACGCTTCTGTACCTTCCTCTGCAATTGGATCCTCAACTTCCAAACCCGAAGAAGACAGTCTGTGTGGATCGGTGATAACATATCCTCCTCACTGATGATCAACACTGGTACACCTCAGGGTGTGTGCTTACCCCACTGCTCTACTCACTGTATACACATGACTGTGTGACTAGGCATAACTCAAATAACATCTTTAAATTTGCTGACTATACAACCATTGTTAGTAGAATCTCAGGACATCAGAACATCTAGGGAAAAAAAGGAATCTCCTTTAGTGTTCTTAGAGTAAGCTTGATCTACATAACTTTAACTCAGCACAAAGCATGCATTTTGGCTGTAGATGCTTTATTTGAATCTTAATAAATACAACAAAGATAGACAAAGAATCTGAGAAAGAAATGGAGAGGGAAGCGCCAAAAGGAGATGGAGAACAGGCAAGGAGGGATTTACCCATGATAGATGGGCCATATCCACCACTCTTTGGAGGCTTTTCCAGTCAAGGACATTGGTGTTTCTGTACCAGGCTGTAATGTAGCCAGTCAATATAATCTCCATTACACATCTATAAAGGTTTATCAAAGATTTAGATGACATTTCAGATATTCACATGCTGGACCCAGGACAATTCCTCTGAAATAATAACACCAAGGAGTTTAAAGTTTCTGACCTCTGATCTCCCAATGAGTTCTTGTTCATTGTCCTTTTGTTTCCTCCTCCTGAAGTCAATAATTAACTTCTTGGTCTGACTGACATTTAATCTCTCTGCTGTGTACTGATTCATCGCTACCTTTGGTTCGGCCAATGACAGTGGTATTGGCAAGAAACTCAAATATGGCTTTGGAGCTGTGCTCAGCTTCACTGCTGTAGATATAGAACAAGAAGGGATCCAAGCACACTGGATTTTTGGTTCATCCACTCTACTTGTGATCTGACCTAATTTAGAATTATCCACTTGGCAAAAGGACATTTGATTCCATCAGCTATAGCATGTGCTCAACTGTAGCTGTAAACACTAATTCCTGTAGTATCCTACCAGACACAACCTGCCAATCCAAGAAATATTACTCATTGCTGTTTCTCTGATAACTATTTATCAATTTATGTGTCTACAATATTCCTAGTTCCATTTGCTCTCGTCTTATTGATCAAGCCCCGTGCATAAATTGAGAGCCTTCTGAAATTTCAATTTCACAAAATTCACTGGTGTCCTCTTATCTATTCTTCTACTTATTCTCAGAGAACCGCAGACTATTGGTTAAATATGTATCCGTTCCCAATTCCATACTGATTTTGCTCAATCATATCTTTTTCAAGGTGTTCTGCTGTTACTTCCTAATCACAGATTCCAGTATTTTCCCTCTTAATGTTGGTTGTGGAACAGATCACTGGTTACCCATTGTCTCATTTTCTCTCCCTCTTCTGCTAAATACTGGGCAAAAATTTGTGCATCATTTCCAGAAGCTGGAATGTGATAACTGGAGCATTCATGACCACCAAAACTGCTGCTTTCAAATATCTGGGATTGAAAAGAATCTGCAAGAGGAACTCAGAGTGTCATGCAGCATCTGTGGAGTTGCTTAAAGGGTTTGTCAATGTACCAAGGCCGGTGCAGAGTGTGATGATACACGGTTCCTCCAGCAGTTTGTTTACTGCTCTAGATGCAAGTCTCTTGGTTCTCCAGTCCTTTGGATTTAATGGTTTCTCAGGAACTCTTCTATTAAATTTCACTGTTCCTCATTGATCCTAAACCATTACTCCTCTTGTGTTGCTGATCGGGTGTATAATTCTGCGAAGGCAGACACAAACTGTTGCTGAACTCTGTAATTTTCTTATTCTTCTATGGCCTGTCATTACGTTTTGTGTTCTTGTGTAGAAAGGATATTTCAGTTTTATCATTTCTGAATAATATATGGGTTTGTGTTCAACACATATTTGTAGATATCAATAACTTTAAGCATACAAGTGCAGGAATGGAGTGATTAGAACTGGGAGATCAATCAGAGCTGAAGGCTGAAATTAGGATGAATTATTCTGTCAAATTATTGATACAATAATTGAGGACATTTGAGGACCCTCCATTGAGGACTGTTTGAGCAGTGGGGCAGAAATAAATCCTGGAGGATCATTGGGAATACCAGCCATAAACTGCTTCAGCTGTTTCCATCTGGCAAACACTACTGCAGCATTAAAGCCAGAACCAACAGGATACGGGATAGCACAAAGATACATGGAGTCATAACACAAAGATTTTTACTCCCTCATGTTGTGGGATGGACGTACGATTTAAATAAATTCGGAAGAATGGATTTCTGAGATTGCAATGCCTGAATGTGAACTGCAAGTGCTGGGGTAGATGGGTAAAGAGTTAAAGGAGGACAAGTGACATACAATTATAGCTGCACCAAATATTATTTTTGCTGTTCATAATCATGGAGCTGTGGCCAGGATAGAAACCAATTAAAAACTAAAACAGAGAAGCTTCATTGCTCATTAAGAAGCTTGACCATGGAGAGTAGTTGGGTTAAATCAAGAGACGTAGTTCATATCGAGTTGACTTGTCTTGCAGAGAGGGCTGATGACTTCAAGTGCAAATTTTCATGTGATCAATATAGGATTAAAAATGGTAGTATTTATTTAAAAGGAACATTTTGAGTTGAAAAATTGGAAATATTAGAACTAAGTTCTACATTAAGACAAAATGCAAGCCAAAATAGGCTAATATGTTAAAACATTCAATCCCTCAAGCAATAAGGCTTACTTATCATTTTTCTGGGTTAATAATTGCAATCGTACATGGAAAATGTGAGTGGTTTCTGGACACATTATATAGAAATGTTAAAATGTTTTTGTCAAACCAGTCCACAGGACTTTATACAGCAATCTGGAAAGAGACAGTCATGGTGGACAGAATTGAAAGAAAACAGTCAATCCCTCAAGCAATAAGGCTTACTTATCATTTTTCTGGGTTAATAATTGCAATCGTACATGGAAAATGTGAGTGGTTTCTGGACACATTATATAGAAATGTTAAAATGTTTTTGTCAAACCAGTCCACAGGACTTTATACAGCAATCTGGAAAGAGACAGTCATGGTGGACAGAATTGAAAGAAAATGGATAAAATAAAGGGGTTTATTTCTAAATTGCTCTTTGGAATTGAGAAGGAATTCACTTACTGGTGAACTGAGATATTGATACAAAGTCACCCACTTAATAAAATTATTGCCCAAACCAAATTGTTCTAAAGTGAAAAAAGATTTCGGCCATTTGACACAATCAAAGGCCTTTTCTGCATCTAAGGAAACCATCAAGCTGTCCACTGCCTGTTGCTGACATACATGAATCACATTAAGTAATCTTCAGATATCGTTAAATGATCTATGGCCTTTTACTAAACCCAACTGATCCTCTTTTATGATAAAAGGTAACAGTTTCTAATCGCAATGCTAAGGTTTTAGATAAGACTTCAAAGTCAACATCCTCAATAAGATGAAACTATTGAAAAAATATTGTCGCAATCCAATAACAATACCTTCAGGGCTTGGAGGGCAGTGTGACAAATTGAGGGTAATGCAGCAAAAATATCACCCTTCACTCCAATAACCGGCAGTCCAGATTTTCAGCCTGGCATAGTTGATTCTGGAGATAAACTTTGGCTATTTTCCATCTATGAGATTTGTTTCATGAAGGAAAAATGATGTATTTTAGTCAAATACTACAGAAATTTAACATAGCCAACAAGGACCTTTTTGCTTCCTTCAGATCAGAGATTTCAAACAGAAAAAAAAACATTTTTGATAACTGATTTCTATACCTCTGACATAGAAAAAAGGGTGTTTTGTTCTAAGGGTGAAGTCTCCATCAATACTTTTCCCATCATAGTGAGTGTGGCATAGAGAGAGAAAAAAAAGAAAAAAAAGTGGAGAAGAAAAAGGGTGGCGGGGGAATAAATATATGTAAAGGATGGGGTAAGAAGGGGAGGAGGGGCATTAACAGAAGTTAGACGGAATATAAGGTGTTGTTCCCAGCTCTCTCTCTGCCCCTCTCACAAATACTCCTTGCTGCATCCTTCGAAAATGTACCCCACCATCCAGGCCATACACTCTTTTCAGGGTTGCCAGTAGGAAGAAGGTACAGGAGCCTCAGGACTCACACCACCAGATTCAGCATCAGTTAGAACCACTCAATCATCAGGCTCTAAAACCAGAAATAATAACTTCATTCATCCAATGACTGAACTGTTCCCATAACTATGGACTCACTTTCAAGGACTCTTCATCTCCTGTTTGCAATACTTATTGCTTAATTCTTTACGATTATAATTACTATATTCTTTTTCTGCGTTTCCACAGTTTGTTTGTCTTTTGTGCATTGAGTGTTTGTCCTGTTTAGTGTGGTCTTTCATTAATTCTATTGTGTTACTTATAATGCATGTCCACAAGAAAATGGATCTTGGGGTTTTATACACTGACATATTTTTACTGTAGTAATAATTTAAATTTGAACATTGGTCAATGTATTATTACATAAAAAATGGTAATCCACTTTGTTCCTCAGAGCAATAGATTCTACCTGGCCTGCTGTGTTCCACCATCATTTTGTCTGTGTTGCTTGTTATCTAAAACTCTGTGTAGAACACAAAACCGTATGTTGTTCACAAACTGTATAAAATTGAAATATCCTTTCTACACAAGATCACGACAAGTAATGACAGGCCAGAGGAGAGTAAGAAAATTACAGAGTTCAGCAACAGTTAGTGTCTGCCTTCACAGAAGTATACACCCTGTCAGTGACACTGGAGCTGTAATGGTTGAGGATCAATGAGGAACAGTGAAATTTTATTAAAGAGTTCTAGAGAAACCATTAAATCCCAAGGACTGGAGACACAAGAGATGTGCATCTAGAGCAGTAGCCAAACTGCTGGAGGAACTCCGTGTGTCACCACACTGCATGGAGTTGATACATCAACAAACCTTTTAAGCACCTCCACAGATGCTGCATGACTCTCTGAGTTCCACTCGCAGATTCTTTTCAATCCCGGATATTTGAAAGCAGCAGCTTTAGAGGTCATGGATACTCCAGTTATCACATTCCAGCTTCTGAAAATGCTGCAGCGAACAGCAAATCTTTGCCCAGTATCTAGCAGAAGAGGGAGGGAAAATGAGAAACAATAGATAACCAGTGATCTGCTCCACAATCTTCATTAGGAGGGGAAAATCTGGAATCTGTGATTGGGAAGTAACAGCAGAACACCTTGAAAAAGATATGATTGAGCAGAATCAGTATGGAATTGGGAACGGATACATATTTAACCATTATTCTGCGGTTCTCTGAGAATACGTAGCAGAATAGATAAGAAGACACCAGTGAATTTTGTGAAGCTGGAATTTCAGAAGCTTCTCAAAAATTTATGCACAGGGACTTGATCAATCAGACGAGAGCATACAGAGCTAGAAATTATGAAGAAACATAATTTGATAAATAGTTATTAGAGAGACAGCAAAGAGATATATTTCTTGGATTGGCAGTCTGCGTCTGGTAGGATGCTACAGAAGTTAGTGTTTGCAGCTACAGCTGAGCACATGCGCTGTCACCAGTTTGGCTGATAGATCCAAATGTCCTTTTTCTCAAGTTGGATGACAATTCTAAATTAGGTGAGGTCATAAGGAGAGTGCAGGAAGTAACGCAATTTAAGGCGACATGGTGAAGCTGTGTGACTGGATAATGACAAGACTGAGGTTTCAATACCACCTTGTGCAACTGTATTGTCAATTTTTTCCTCACTTCAGACCTCAGTCAGTTCAGATTAGTTACAGCATCTCCAGAATCCCCATCATCAAAGGTGCACCACCAGCCTGTGTGTTTGGATCCCTGTTCTTCTTCTACTATACATATGATTGTGAGGCTAAGCACAGCTCCAATGCCATACTTAAGTTTCCTGCCAATACCACTGTCATTGGCCGAATCAAACGTGGTGTTGAATCAGCGTTCAACAGCCAGATTAAATGTCAGTCAAACCAAGAGGCTGATTCTTGACTTCAGGAGGATGAAAACGACGTCCATGAACTAGACCTCATCGAGGGATCAGAAGTGGAGAGGGTCAGAAACTTTAAATTCCTCGGTACTATCATTACGAAGGAATTGTCCTGGGTCCAGCATGCGAATATTTGAAATGGTACCTAAATCTTTGAATACTTTTATATTTGTGGTTAGAGATTATATTGAATGGCTACATTACAGCCTGGTATGGAAACACCAATGTCCTTGACTGGAAAAGCCTCCAAAGGGTGGTGAATATGGCCCATCTATCATGAGTAAATCCCTCCACACCATGGAACACAGCTATATTGAGCACAATCGCAGGAAAGCTGCATCCATCAAAAATGTACCCCACCAACAAGGCCATACTCTCTTTTCAGTGTTGCCTTTAGGAAGAAGGTACAGGAGCCTCAGGACTCACACCACCAGATTCAGGATCAGTTAGAACCACTCAACCATCAGGCTTAAAACACAGAAATAATAACTTCCTTCATCCAATGACTGAACCGTTCCCATAACTTTGGACTCGCTTTCAAGGACTCTTCATCTCCTGTTTGCAATACTTATTGCTTAATTCTTTACGATTATAATTTCTGTATTCTTTTTCTGCATTTGCACAGTTTGTTGTCTTTTCTGCATTGAGTGTTTGTCCTGTTTGGTGTGGTCTTTCATTAATTCTATTGTATTAATGTGGTGAACTATGTGCCTGTCTGGACACGCCCCCTGCTGACTGCTCCTGTGGCTCCTCCCACAGGCCCCTGTATAAAGGCGATCTGAGGCCTGACGCTTGGCCTCAGTCTCCAGGACATAGTATGATGGACACTCACTCCTGCGCGTCCCTTTCGGTGTCACGAATGGTGTCTCTGTGTTTCCAGAGGGAAATGGACCGGATGGTGGACCAGTATCGACTGCAGGCCACATTTCCCTATCTGGATAACATCACCATCTGTGGTCACGACAGGCCAGATCACGACGCCAACCTCCAACGATTTCTCCAAGTGGCCGCAGCTCTGAACCTTACTTATAACAGGGACAAGTGTGTGTTTGGAACCACCCGCCTTGCTATACTTGGGTATGTCGTGGAAAACGGGGTTATTGGCCCTGATCCCGAATGTATGCGCCCCCTGTTAGAACTCCCTCTTCCCACCACTCTCAAGGCCCTCAGACGGTGCCTGGGTTTTTTTTCCTATTACGCCCAATGGGTCCCCCATTACGCAGACAAGGCACGCCCCCTGGTCAAGTCTACCTCGTTTCCCCTCTCTGCTGAGGCCTGCGCGGCCTTCAGCTGCATTAAAGAGGACATTGCCAAAGCTACGATGCATGCCGTGGATGAGACTGCTCCCTTCCAAGTGGAGTGTGATGCCTCCGATTTTGCTCTGGCTGCTACCCTCAATCAGGAAGGCAGACCAGTAGAATTCTTTTCTTGCACCCTCCAAGGCTCCGAAATTCGGCACTCCGCAGTGGAGAAAGAAGCCCAGGCCATAGTGGAGGGGCAGTCCTCTGGGCAGATGGGGAGCTGGTGATAAGCGGATTTCAGATCTATTGTCGAGTACACCTTGTACTGAGCAATCTGGTTGACCATATCCGTGATGCGGGGTAGGGGGTACCCGTCAAGCTGCGTAAACCTATTGATGGTTTGACTATAGTCCACCACCATCCTATTTTTCTGCCCAGTCTGAACAACAACCACCTGGGCCCTCCAAGGGCTTGAGCTTGGCTCAATGATCCCCTCCCTGAGCAGCCGCTGCACCTCCGACTGAATGAAGGCCCTGTCCCCCACGCTGTACCTCCTGATTTTAGTTGCCACAGGCTTACAGTCAGGGGTCAGGTTGGCGAACAGTGGTGGGGGAGGGATCTTGAGGGTGGAGAGTCTGCAAGTGGTGTCGGTAGCGCAGCTGTCGGCCTGGTTCTGGATGGGATGTGTGTGCCCGTGTGTGTGTGTGGTCAGTAGCGGGGTATGTGAAGAAGTCCCACAAAACTGAGGATTCCTGACAGTGAGTGGTGGGAGGGGCCCGTCGTATACCATAGTCACACTTTCGAGATGGCTCTGGAAGTCCAGCCCCAATAGCACAGGTGCGCACAGATTAGGCATGACCAGCAGTTCAAAGTCCCGATATACTGTGCCTTGCACCACCAATGTCGCTACACAACCCGCCCGGATGTCTGTGGACTGCGACCCAGAAGCCAAATGGAACCTCTGACTTACCGGCCGCGTTGCGAGTCCACAGCGTTGCACTGTGTCCGGGTGAATAAAACTCCCAGTGCTGCCCGTGTCAAACAGGCATCTAGTCCTGTGCCCCTCCACCCAGATGTCCATCATGGACCTTGCAAGCTGGTGTGGGGCTCTTTGGTCGAGAGTTACAGTGGCCAGAGTTGAATCGCCGTCGGGGTACCCGGTAAGCATCGGAGGGCCGGGGGCGGGGCATGCTGATGTCGACAAAGATGGCCGCTCACATCCGGGGTACCCGGTCAGCATCCGAGCATCCCCCACGTTTCACCCGCAGCGCTGCACTCCGCTCGAGGTTGAGACTTACAGACCTTGGCGAAGTGGCCCCGCTTTCCGCAGCTGGAGCTGGACAGCGTTGTCGAGGGTGTTTTTTATGGCCGCAGAAATAACACACGGGCTTCTGACGGGCCACAGCCGTGGTCAGGGTCGGGGAGCTCGTGGAATCGCGACTGGCAGCGGCGTTGGCGAATTCGCTCCCGGGAGCCGCGGTGGTGGGGTCTGAGGTGTCCACGGAACCGGCGGGGAATCGCGCGACTGGACAGCGTCAGCATTATGCAAAGCAGCTTCTAGAGCGTTGGCCTTCTCCATCGCCGAGCGTAAGGTAAGGTCGGCATTTTCCAGCAGCCGCTGGCGCATGTACACTGACCTCAGTCCCGTCACAAAAGCGTCTCGCACCAGCAGCTCCGCATGCTGTTCTGCCGTGAGCGTCTTGCAGTCGCAAGGTCCTACAAGCGTCTGTAGTGCTCGGAGAAACTCAGCGCACGATTCGCCAGGCCGCTGTTGCCAGGTAGCTAAACGATGTCTTGCGTAGACGGTGTTCACCGGCCGCAGGTACTGTCTTTTGAGGGCGTCCAGTGCCCCATCGTAGGTCGGCAGGTCCTGGATAATGGAGTAAACTTTGGGGGTGACCCTCGAGAGTAGGATTCTGTGCATAACGGCGGGTTCAGTTGCACGAACCTCCTCCAAGTACGATTGGAAGCATGCAAGCCAGTGTTCAAAAGCGAGAGCTGCGTCAGGGTCTTGAGGGTCCAAATCCAACCGGTCCGGACGCAAAACGGTTTCCATGTTTTAAAACTTCCAGTCAATAAAATTGATGCACCATCAATAACTCACACTGAGACGTAAGGTGAGATATCGGCTTTTATTGACTGGAAGAAGGAACCAGGAGTGAGTGTCCATCATACTATGTCCTGGAGACTGAGGCCGAGCGTCAGGCCTCAGATCGCCTTTATACAGGGGCCTGTGGGAGGAGCCACAGGAGCAGTCAGCAGGGGGCGTGTCCAGACAGGCACATAGTTCACCACAGACAGGTAGAGTACGAAGTAATCCTGCAGGTGGCAGATGAGAGGCTTCTCAATGGGCACAGAAGGAACGTGCTGAGACATAGTATCCCCCTCCCTCATCCTGTCTAGATGGTGCGCATTACGAAAGTCCAACTTCGAGAAGATAGTGGCTCTGTGAATTGGTTCAAATACCGAATTAATGAGGGGTTGTGGGTACTTATTTTTATCTGTTATGTTGTTTAGGTCTCGGTAATCAAAACAAGGATGAAGCGACCTATCCTTCTTTTCTACAGAGAAGAAACTGGCACCTACCAGGAAGGGTGAAGGTCTAATTATGCCCACCGTGAGGGCTCGCTATTGTATTTCTCCGTGGCCTTCCTCTCCGGTCGGGATAGGTTCTAATGATCACTGGTGGGTGACGAGGCCCTGGGGAGAAGGTTGATGGCACAATCATACGGGCGGTGCGGAGGCAGGGAAAGAGCCCATTGTCTCCTGAGTACCTGTCCCAGGTCATGGTACTCTGTGGGGACTCGGGACAAGTCGAGGGATATCCAAGACAGCCGGGGTCACGGTAGTCTCCTTGGGAGATGCAGCTGACCACAGAAAGTTGGCGTGGCAAAACGGGCTCCAGCTGGCTATGCTCCCGGTAGACCAGTCGATGTGGGCATTGTGGTGGTTCAGCCATGGGATCCTAGAACTACAGGGGCTTGAGGCGAATGAATGAGATTGAATCATACCTCCTCCCGATGCTTTCCAGAGAGAATCAAGGTCAGGGGTGGCATACAGTGGGTCACCCGAGCCAGCAGGTTTCCATCCAGTTCTCGGGCCTCAAGAGGGGTATTTTATGACTCCCGAGGTCTTCCGGCCTGGGAGGCTAATTCTTCATCCAACAGATTGCCCTCTGCACCAGAATCCACCAAGGCAGATAGGGACAGGGACTGTTGTTGATTCATGATAGCAGGGATCTGTATTGGGGTCTGGGAACTGAAGGGAGCATCGTCTGACTCACCAGAACAGTAGGTGCGGGAGCTCTGCGAGGAACAGAAGGGAGAGAGAGGTCAGGGCTGTTTGAAGATGGTAAGGTGGGCCGTGGGATGGCCCGAGGAACGCGGTGACCGGTCTTTTCTCTCAGACGCTCTCAAAGTCAATTACGTAGCCCAGTGGCTAGAGAGACTAAAGAGTGCAGGCTGTCCGTGTCATCCTCATTTCAGAGACAAAGGAGGAGAAGGAGGAACAGACCTCTGGTCGATTGTCCCAGATCACTATGGCCCATGCTAAGGCATCCCCCTTAACAGTGCCATGATGTATGCAATTTTTGATCTGTCCGAGCTGTACATACTTGGCTGTTGCTCAAAAACCAGAGCAATGTAGTAAAACGGCCCAGCACTTCCCTAGTTCCCCAAGATAAAATGTGAGTTTATCTACTCTGGATAAATGATATCTGAAATTGATGATGGTAAGGCAGTGGATGTGGTCTACATGGACTTTAGCAAAGCATTTGACAAGGTCCCCCATGAGATACTCAGCCAGAAAGTTATGAGGCATGGGATTAGTGGAACTTTGGCTGTTTGGATAAAAAATTGTCTTAAAGAAAGAAAGCAGAGGGTAGTTATGGAAGGAAAGTATTCTGCCTCGATGTCAATGACTAGTGGAATGCCGCAGGGATCTGGCCTGGAACCCCTGCTATTTGTGATTTTTATAAATGACCTGGAAGTAGAGGCGGAAGAATGGGTGAGTAAGTTTGCGGATGACACTAAGATTGGAGGAGTTGTGGATGGAGCTGTAGGGTGATAGAAGGTGACAAGAGGATATAGATAGGTTGCAGACTTGGGCAGAAAAAATGGCAGATAGATTTCAATCCGGACAAGTGTAAGGTGATGCATTTTGGAAGGTCAAACCAGAAGACTGAGGACAGATTTAATGGTCAGTTACTTAAGAGAGTGGATGAACAAAGGGACCATGGGGTTCAAATCCATACATCCCTCAAGGTCGCTGCACAGGTTGATAGGGTAGTTAAGAAGGCCTATGGGATACTAGGCTTCATTAACAGGGGGATTGAGTTCAAGAGTAGAGAGATCATGTTGCAACTCTACAAATCTCTGGTGAGACCGCACTTAGAGTATTGTGTTCAATTCTGGTCACCTCATTATAGGAAGGATGTGGAAGCTATGGAGAGGGTGCAGAGGAGATTTACCAGGATGTTGCCTGGTTTGGAGAACAAGTCATTTGAAGCAAGGTTAGCAGAGCTGGGACTTTTCTCTTTAGAGCGTAGAAGAATGAAAGGGAACTTGATAGAGGTCTACAAGATTATGAGAGGCATAGATAGGGTGGATAGTCAGTACCTGTTTCCCAGGCCACCAATAGCAAACACCAGAGGGCAGAGGTACAAAATTAAGGGAGGGAAGTTTTGGGGAGACATCAGAGGTAAGTTTTTTACACAGAGGGTTGTGAGTGCCTGGAATGACTTGACAGGGATGGTGGTGGAGGCGAAAACATTAGGGGTATTTATGAGCCTCTTGGACAGGCACATGGATGAAAGAAAAATGGAGGTTTATGGGGTAGTGTGGGTTTAGTACTTTTTTTAAGGATTGAATGAGTTGGCACAACATGGAGCATTACTTAGGCCATGGTATAGAAAGTAGCTAAGAAGTGCTTTAGCTGGGCAGAACAAGTATGCATTTAAGGGGTAGCTTTTGAGATCACAGCTCAGAATCAGGATCATTGATTATTGTCATTGACGTATGTTTGAAATTGGTTGTTTTGTAACAGTACAATGGTTGAAAGCATTAAAAAAATTACTCTGAGTTCCAATGAAAATGAATTAAATAAATAGTGCAAAAAAGGTATATTGAGGTTGTGTTCATGCGTTCATGGACCATTCAGAATTCTGATGGTGAAAGGGAAGAAGTTGTTTCTTAATATTGAGGGTGTGTCGTAACTCTCCTGCAACTCTTTCCTGGTGATAGTAATGAGAAGAGGGCATGTCCAAAATGGTTAACATTCCTAATGATGGATGCTGCCATTTGAGGCAAAGCCTTTTGAAGATTTCCTCAATGGTGGGGAGACGAGTGCCCATGAAAATGGGTTTGGATGCAGAAGTACAATGAAAACTTACCACCATCTGTTTTACATTAACCATCAAATCTGAGCTATTCTCAGTTCATAAAATACATTTATCACCAGCAATTGGTTTTCAAAGATAATCAACAAAATTAACTTATTTTCCCCAACAGAACCAAACGTAGTGAACAGCCTACAAGTTGACTATGTTGGCACTGACTCCATAACACTGAATTGGGAACAACCAATAGGATATAAAGATGACTATCGCTATCTGGTAGTGACAAAAGCAAGTTCAGAACCTACCATTATCATTCAAAATGAAACTGTAAAATTTGAAAATGCTACTGTGAGCAATCTGACCGCTGGAACCAACTACACCTTCACCGTTATCACACTTGTAGCCAATGTCCAGTCTGATTCCAGAGAAGTATCCAGCTACACAAGTAAGTACAGCAGAAGGTGGCTTCCCTCTATAGTAAATTGTATAAATCATTAATTTCCACTGAAGAACACAAGATCAAAGTCCTGAACACCTCTTCTCAATCTTATTAAATGTGTGTCACTTTGATATTCTGTCCCATTCCTGCTCTGAGCTTCACTGCAATTGTGCTAGAAACCAAAGACTGAGATCCCACGTTTAGCCTGCGGTATCGACATCCTCCTTTCAGTCTGACCTATATCATTCTCTCTGCAGATGCTACCAAATCTGTTACAAATTTCCTGCCA
Organism: Hypanus sabinus; assembly: GCF_030144855.1. Lineage (NCBI taxonomy): Eukaryota > Metazoa > Chordata > Chondrichthyes > Myliobatiformes > Dasyatidae > Hypanus > Hypanus sabinus. The sequence continues at coordinate 127,495,470 of NC_082712.1, forward strand.
TTGTGTTTACTTCATGTTTTGAGTGTTTTTAATTGTATAATCCTTGCAACTACTCCTTATCAATTTAACTAAATTCAATATCTTTCTCATCTGCTGAGATGGTCCTGTTCTGTGATGAACATAATTACCTTTCACCACGTTACGTTCTGTGTCTGAAACCTCCTGGAAAATCCCATCATTTCTTTCATCCCACAGAACCTGTACAGATACCAGAAGCAAACATCAGTGTTAGCAGCAATGGGACAGTGGATAGATTGTCTGTCTCCTGGATTCCACCACCTGGAAACGTGGAGCTGTTCTTTATCACTCTTCAAGGTGTAAATTATACGTCAGTACAGACAGTCAGCAGTAGAAACTCCACATCTGTAACTTTCACTGATCTTCGACCTGGTCGTGTGTACAACGTCACAGTGATTACAAGCAGTGGACCCTTCAATGTTACCTCTGCCAATGTGCAGGGTATAACAGGTATGTACAAAGTGTGAAGAACAGTTTTAATTGAATTTCTTTTGTATTAGAAATGATAAATGTGGAACACATTCTTAAGCATTGACTGCCAAATTTGAGTCGTGAAATCACTATGATTGAAGAATTTGATCTCCAGTATTTCACTAACACTGATTGTTTGACCCCGATTCAATATTTAATTATTGGGGGTGGGGATGTTGCCAAGCAGAAAAAAATCCAACGTACAACAAGCTGGAGGAACTCAGCAGGTTGGGCAGCATCCATGGAAACGAGCAGTCAACGTTTCGGGCTGAGACAATTCATCAGGACTGAAGGGGGTGGGGGCAGGCGGCCTATGAAGAAGGTGGGGGGAAGTTGGGAAGGAGAAGGCTGGTAGGGATCAGGTTAAAAACCAATTAGAGGAACGATCAAGGGGTCGGGGAGGGGAAGCAGGGAGGGGATAGGCAGGAAAGGTGAAGAAGGAATGAAAGGTGAAAGCACTGTGTAGTAGAAGAAGGCAGAATCATCAGAGAGGTGATGGGCAGCTGGAGGAGGAGGCAGAGTGAAACTGGGATGGGTAAGGGAGAAGGAGGGAATTACCGGAAGTTGGAGAATTCAATGTTCATGCCAAGGGACAGGAGACTACCCAGACGGTATATGAGGTGTTGCTCCTCCAACCAGAGTTTGGTCTCATCATGGCAGTAGAGGAGGCCATGTATGGACATATCGGAATGGGAATATGAAGCAGAGTTGAAGTAGGTGGCAACCAGGAGATCCTGTCTGTTGCGGCGTACGGAGTGGAGGTGCTTGTCGAAGAGGTCCCTCAATCTGCGTTGGGTCTTGCCAATGTAGAGGAGGCTGCAACGGGATCACCGGATGCAATAGATGATCCCAACAGACTCACAAGTGAAGTGTTGCCTCACCTGGAAGGACTCTTTGGGGTCTTGAATGGTGGTAAGAAAGGAGGTGTATGGACAGGTGTAGCTATTACGCTTGCAGGGATAAGTGCCAGGTGGGAGATCCATGGGGAGGGATGTGTGGACCGGGGAGTTGCAGAGGGACCGATCCCTGCGGACAGCAGAGAGGGCTAGAGAGGGAAAGGTGTGCTTAGGAGGGCTAGAGAGGGAAATGTGTGCTCAGTGGAGGGGTCGTGTTGAATGTGGTGGAAGTTGTAGAGGATAATATGCTGGATCTGGAGGCTGGTGGGGTGGTAGGTGAGGACAAGGGGACCTCGGTCCCTGTTGTTGTGACGGGTGAATGGGGTGAGGGCCGAACTGTGGGAAATGGAGGAGATGCGGATGAGGGCATCATTGATAACAGCAGAAGGGAAACCATGATCCTTAAAGAAAGAAGACGTTTGAGATGTCCTTGAATGGAAAGCCTCATCCTGGGAGCAGATGCAGTGGAGGCGGTGGAACTGGGAATAGGGTATAGCATTTTTGCATTTGGCAGGGTGGGAAGAGGGCCTATCACCTCTCTCATGATTCTGCCTTCTTCTACTATGGTCTGTGGTTTCTTGAGCAGAAGGGAGGTTAGGGAGGGCTACAAAGTGCACCATCTTGGAGAACCGGTCTACCACGGTGAGGATGTGGTGTTTCCATGGGAAGGGGGTAGACCGGTAAGGAAATTTAGTGCAATTTGCGACCAGGGAGGACCAGGGACAGTTAGAGGACATAGTAATCCTATAGGTGGCCGATGAGAGGCTTTTCAACAGGCACAGATGGAACATGCCGAGTCATAGTATCCCCCTCCCTCACACTGACTAGATGGTGTACATTGCGAAGGTCCAACTTCGAGAAGATGGTGGCTCCAAGAAGTGGTTCAAATGCCAAATTAATGAGGGGTAGTGGGTACTTATTTTCAACTGTTATGTTGTTTAGGCCTCGGTAATCAAAACAAGGATGAAGCGACCTATCCTTCTTTTCTACAGAGAAGAAACTGGCACCTACCAGGAAGGGTGAAGGTCTAATTATGCCCACCGTGAGGGCTCGCTATTGTATTTCTCCGTGGCCTTCCTCTCCAGTCGGGATAGGTTATAAAGATGACTGGTGGGTAATGAGGCCCCGGGATAAGGTCAATGGCACAATCATACGGGCAGTGCGAAGGCAGGGAAAGAGCCCATTGTTTCCTGAATACCTCTCCCAGGACATGGTACTCTGTGGGGCTCTGGACAAGTCGAGGGAGACCAAGACAGGCTGAGTAGCAGTAGTCCCCCTGGGAGATGGTGCTGACCGCGGAAATTGGCGTGGCAAAACCGGCTCCAGCTGGCTAATTTCCCGGTAGAACAGTCGATGTGGGCATTGTGGTGGTTCAGCCATGGGATCCTAGAACTACAGGGGCTTGAGGCGAACGAATGAGGTTGAGTCATACCTCCTCCCGATGCTTTCCGGAGAGAATCAAGGTCAGGGATGGCATACCGTGGGTCAACCGAGCCAGCAGTTTTCCATCCAGTTCCCGCGCCTCCAGGTAGGTATTTTATGGCTCTTGAGGTCTTCTGGACTGGGAGGCTAATTCTTCATCCAACAGATTGCCCTCTGCACCAGAATCCAACTAGGCACAGGGACTGTTGTTGATGATTCACGATAGCCGGGATCTGCATCCAGATCTGGGGAACTGAAGGGAGTGTCGTCTGACTCACCAGAACAGTAGGAACGGGAGCTCTGCAAGGAACGGAAGGGAGAGAGACGTTAGGGCTGGTTGAAGATGGTAAGGTGGGCCGTGTAATGTCCCGAGGAACGGGGTGACCGGTCTTTTCTCTCAGACGCTCTCGAAGTCGATTATCTAGCCTAGTGGCTAGAGAGACCAAGGAGACCAGGCTGTCCGTGTCATCATCATTTCGGAGACGAAGGACGAGAAGGAGGAACAGACCTCTGGCCGGTTGTCCCAGATCACGGTGGCCCATGCTAAGGCATCCCCTCGTAACAGTCCCATGATGACACAATTTTTGATCTGTCCGTGCTCTACGTACTTTGCTGTTGCTCAAAATCCAGAGCAATGTAGTAAAACGGCCCGCACTTCCCTAGTTCCCCAGGATAAAATGTGAGTTTATCCACTCTGGAAGAAAGAAGAAATATGTAAATCATTGTTTAGATAGAATCTACAATGAGATCTAGAAATTGTAGAACATGAACCTAAAACACAGCGTACAGTTTCATCAAACAGTTAAGAAGGTTCATGAAATGTTAACATTCATGGCAGGGGGTATGTTTGATGCAACTTTATAGGATGGTGGTAAGACCACACTTGGAATGATGCAAACAGTGTTGTCCTCAATGATTGTGGAAGGATGTATGTGCATTGGAAGCAGTGCAGGGAAGGTTCACGTGGATGATTCATAAAATGAAGGGATTAACATGAGAAGAATGGTTAATAGATTTAGCCTGTGTTCTTTAGAGCAGCAGACGTAATCTTGTGGGAACATGTAAGTTGCTGAGAGGCTGTTAGATCTAGAGAAAGTACCTAGAACTTGGGGATTGTTTTTAAATAAGGGATCTCCCATTTTAGACTCAGAGGAAGAGGCATTTCTCTTTTGAGAGACTGCAGAGGAATTCCCAACTGCAGAGACTTCTAGAGGTAGAGCTATATTCATGACAGAATGACAAATTTTTAAGTAATATTAAAATTTGTAATAATCCAGCACTCTCAATACTGTAGTGGTGACACGCAAATGGACGGATTTTCTTTTCTGTTGAATGTTACATCTCATAATAGTCCACCCAACATACTTTAAATTACCCAGTGAGGAGACAGGTTTAAAGGGAGTACAGGAACTAGTGGCCTGGTGACAGACTGTGAGAACAGGACACCGCTGAGTCCAGAGTGAGCATGGAACATCGGTCCTGTGTGAGTTTAAAGTGAGCACGGCAATGGGGTCTAGAGAATTTCAAGTAAGCTTAAAATAAGGTCTCACGCAGTTTTGTGGGAGTGCGGGGACAGGGATCCAGTAAATTTAAAAGGAGCATTAGAACAGAGCCTCAGTGAATTTAAGGGGACTGCAGGAGCTGGAACCCCAGTAGGCTTAAGTAGAATTTGGAAAATAAAACCAGATACTCCAAATGTCAAAACATTCCATTTGACAAAAAGTTGGAGGGCAGATTATAGGAATTTTATGTACATTGCATAATGAAGAAAGCAGGAAATTGATGTTCAGGGGATGAATGGTCTACTCCTATGCCATTTCTTATATACTTATGTTTGAAGAACAATGCTTTCAGCTCATTGTAAAGACCCCTTTCACACGAGATGAGGATAAGATGATTTTTCACCTTTCTAACTATATATCTGATCTTGGACTTGATGCTAGTGATTTTGAAGCACTGTTATCATTCCATTCCTTTTACTTGACAATTCCCCCTGTACCGTTGAGGGTATTTCAGTCTAGTTCATGGAAAGCTCCATCAACAATTTTTAGGGAATTCTGCCCATGACACAGTGAAAGGATGTAAATTGTATTCATTTTCCAAACTATATTTACCATGATGTAATTTTATTTCTCTCACAGTTCCTTCACCACCCAGACACATAGTAGTGACCGCTGTCACTAATTCATCACTTCATTTTAGCTGGGAGACACCAGAAGACATGAATCTTGGAGAATACACTTTTATTGTCAGCTACCAAATGGCTCAAGCATCAAATAGTACAACTTATAGAGAAGAAGAAAATAAATCGGCTATATTTAATCTTAGCTCTGGAACTAATTACACCATAACTGTTCTTACCAATATTCTTCAGAATTTGAACAGCAGCTTTGTGACAAAATCTGTCTACACAAGTAAGTGCCTATATTCTTCGCCTGCAAAGCTGAAATGTTTTGTTTGATTACATGAAGGAAAATATTTCACATTCGCTTTGCTTCCTACAGTACATTTCATCAGAGTGAATGTAATTTCTGGGGTGAAACAGCAGAGTAATGGCTAGTGCAATGCCTTACAGCTGTATGATGGGGGTTATAAAGAGTTTGTCCATTCCCCTGTGACCATGTGGGTTCTCCCAGGTGTTCCCGTTCCCTTCACATTCCAGAGACGTACGGTTAGGACTAGTGAATTGTGGGCATGTTATGTTGGCACTGGAAGTACATTGTCAAACTGGAGAGGGTCAGAAGGAATTTACACAGATGCTGCCTGAACTAGAGAGCATGAGTTATGGGAAACAGTTGGCCTCACTGGATCTTTATTTATTGGAGAATAAGACAAGTATCATAGAATTGATAAAATTGTGGTGGTATGGATAAGGTGGATGGTCAAAGCCTTTTCCCCATAGTTAGAGATCCTTAAACTACAGGCCACAGGTACAAGTTGACAGCGAGTTAAAAAGAACTGAGAGGTAACTTCTTCGCACAGAAGATGGTGAGTACCAGGAATGAGCTACAGGCAGGTACACCTGCAACATTTGTAAGGCATTTGGATAACTATATGCAGGGGAAGGGGGAACATTATGCGCTTCATACGTGCAGCTGGAACTGGCAGGGAGCATGCTGTGGTCAGCATGGACCAGTTGGGCTGAAGGGCCAGTTTCTGTGCTGTATGATGACTGTTAGGACAGTTACAGCATGCCCAGCGCAATCACTTCTGATTTGATTGGACACAAACAACACATTTCAGTGTATGCTTCAAGTACATATGACAAATAAAGATAACATTTATCCTTAGTTCATAATGGGCACAGTAACTATAATGATAGAGTCTGATTTTGGGCAGTAGGTGAATATTGGAATCCCATTTGTTGTTTGTCGAAGATGGTTTAGCAAAGATTTCCTTAGTTCTTAAATAACAGTTCAGGAATTGATTTTCCAAGGCTGCCCACTCCATTGACCACATGAAGCTCCCATCAGCTTGTGAAACTGCCACACACATGCTTCAACGTGTCTTCAGGCTCCACTGCTTTCCTCAAGACATAGTGTCTGATCGTGGATCACAGTTCACTTCCCACTTTTGGAAGGAATTCTGCTCTCTTGTAGAAGCCACAGCCAGCATCTCATCTGCTTTCCACCAACAATCAAATGGTCCAATGGAGAGAGTGAACCAGGAGTTAGAGACAACCCTGCATTGCCTTGCCTCTTCCAACTCCATGTCCTGGAGCTCCCAATTGGTTTGGGCAGAGATCGCCGACAATAACCTTCAGTCATCCTCCCCCAATATGTCTCCCTTCGAATGCCAGAAGGGATTCCAGCTGCCATTCTTCTCCGATCAGAAGAATGATGTAGGAGCTCCTGCTGCTGAACAGCTGATGCTGCACTACAAGTGCACCTGGAGACGTACCAGGGCTTCTATCCTACGCGCCCACAAACAGAACTCCCGGCAGACTGATCAGCTCCGCTGACAGTTAAGGCCATTCAAGCCAGGAGAGTTCTGGTTGACATCCAGGGATTTTCCACTGATGGTCGAGAGGCGCAAATTGGCAACGCACTACGCGGGACCATTTGTAGTTGAAAAAACTGTCAACAAGGTATTGTATAGATTGCATCTACCAGCATCAATGAAGATCCACCCTGTATTCCATGCTTCCCAGCTCAAGTCAGTCAGTACCTCTCCCCTGGCTCCACCTGGCATCTCGCCAGATACATGGTAAGGTCCAATACCTTGTAGACAAAGATGGGTGTGGTCCAGAAGAACGTTCTTAGATCCTGGACAAGTCACTCATCAAGGACTTCCAGCAGACACAGGGCAATGCTTTTGGAGGGGTGGGCTGTCACACCCATGAGTCAGCAGCGCAGCAGCTACGGCAATTGCGCTCGTCAATATGCATGTGTCAGCTAATTATTATCACATTGTGATGGTATTTAACTGCATTCTCTTTGTTTTAACTCTTGTCAAGACCCGAGCAAAGCACAGCAACATTTCGCTGTCTACTTGTATTATGGCTTGCCTGAAAAATTGGACTATAGAGTTAGCTGACTTGGAAGACTAGTGGTATTAATTTCATACTTAGTTATTCCTTTGAGCTGCAGTGTAGGCTTTGTTTTCCATTTGAGAGTTTTAGTTAATGACCCTGTTTGGCCTAGCACTTACTGATTTCTTTTCCTTCTAACTCTCGTTGCATTAAAGTCTGTGAACTATTGACCCACTTCAGTGTCCTTCGCTCCAAACTTGGGCCAAATCGGAACAAAGTGACAGTAGCAGGTGCCAGAAGAATGTTGATATCTCCTCTACACATTCCTGACACTTCAAGGAATCGTCATGAGAGGCCTGAAACTTCTCCAAGCAATTTTCTGAGCCAATCCAATCAGTCTGCTACATACTTCCTTATTTCGGGGCTCACCCAACTGCCAGTTAGCATGATTAACTGAAATCAACGCTGAGACTAAAAACCTCTCTTCCCTCTTCTGACAACAGCTCCAATTTATGACTTTTCCCCCACATTCTTCTATTAACCTGTTTTCTTCCTTTATAACTCCTCCTGGACTCAAGTGGTATAGCTACTGAAACTCCTGTACCACCTTCCTGATGGGAACAGCAAGAAGAGAACGTGGCCTTGATAGTAGAGGTCCCAGTTGATGGTTTCTGCTTTCCTGCGACAGCACTACGTATAAATGTGCAGAAGAGTGGAGGTATCTTTCCCGTGATGGACTGGGCCATATCCATTTACATACGAAGCTGTGATGCAACCAGTCAATATAAACTCCACTATAGAAAAATGAGAAAGTTTTGGATGACACGCTGAATCTTCACAAACTTCTCAGAAAATAGAGGTGATGCCAGGCTTTCTTTGTAATGGCACGTATGTGTTAAACCCAGGACAGCTCGTCTGAAAACTACGCAATTTAAAGATGCTGACCCTCTCCACACCTGATCCCAATTGAGGATTGACTCATGGACGTCTGGTTTCATCTGGTAGTAAATTATGACTTTCTTGGCCTTGCCGATGTAGAGTGAGAGGTTGTTACTGTGCCATCACTCACCAAGATGTTCAATTTCCCTCCTCTCAGCTGATTCGTCTGAATCTTTGACTCAGCCAACAAAAATGATTTTGTTAGCAAACGTAAATATGGCATTGAATTTGTGCTTATCCACACAGTCATAAGCATAAAGGGAATGGAACAGGCGAATAAGCCCACAGACCTGTGGTGCACTTGTGCTGATGGAGATTCTGGAGGAGATATCGTTGCCCATTCAAGTTGACTGGGATCTGCTATTACAGAAACCTGAAAAGTCTATGGAAAAAAAAGGAAACTCCATTAGTGTTCTTACAGTAAGATTAATGTACACAAGTTTAACTCAGTACAAAGCATGCCTCTTGGCTGTAGATGCATACCATTCACCTGAAGGTTGATAAAAAGGAAGTGGTACTAAATTGGGATGGATGCAATTCATCAGATCTCAGACATCTGAGATCTCTCTCCACTGATGCTTAGACTTAGCAGCCAAACTAATCATCAGTTTCAGCAATCAAAGTTGGATGTGGATGCTTCCATTTGAAAGGAAGCCAAGGTAAGAAATATAATAAGTCTTAAGCTGTAAAAAAGAATCACCATTCGCCCACCTGTTTAGATCATGATATATTTCTGGCACTGAACAATGGTCTGTTTACAGGACAGGCCTTCCAAATAACTTTGCTCCAGCATTACTTTTGCACATTGCCTGGGAGCAGAGGGAGTGCACGGGGAAGTTTGATGACTCTTTGCATTTACAATTAGTGATATGGTTGACCTGGACTATCAAGAGCCTGTTTGTGAACCAAGACACATAGTATAGTCTCTGTCGTTCAGGAGCATTACTTAGGCCATGGTATAGAAAGTAGCTAAGAAGTGCTTTAGTTGTGCAGTTCAAGTATGCATTTAAGGGGTAGCTTTTGAGATCACAGCTCAGAATCAGGATCAGGTTTATTGTCATTGACGTATGTTTGAAATTGGTTGTTTTGTAACAGTACAATGGTTGAAAGCATTAAAAAAATTACTCTGAGTTCCAATGAAAATGAATTAAATAAATAGTGCAAAAAAGGTATATTGAGGTTGTGTTCATGCGTTCATGGACCATTCAGAATTCTGATGGTGAAAGGGAAGAAGTTGTTTCTTAATATTGAGGGTGTGTCTTAAGTCACCTGCAACTCCTTCCTGGTGATAGTAATGAGAAGAGGGCATGTCCAAAATGGTTAACATTCCTAATGATGGATGCCGCCATTTGAGGCAAAGCATTTTGAAGATTTCCTCAATGGTGGGGAGACGAGTGCCCATGAAAATGGGTTTGGATGCAGAAGTACAATGAAAACTTACCACCATCTGTTTTACATTAACCATCAAATCTGAGCTATTCTCAGTTCATAAAATACATCTATCACCAGCAATTGGTTTTCAAAGATAATCAGCAAAATTAATTTATTTTCCCCAACAGAACCAAACGTAGTGAACAGCCTACAAGTTGACTATGTTGGCACTGACTCCATAACACTGAATTGGGAACAACCAATAGGATATAAAGATGACTATCGCTATCTGGTAGTGACAAAAACAACTTCAGAACCTGCCATTATCATTCAAAATGAAACTGTAAAATTTGAAAATGCTACTGTGAGCGGTCTGACCGCTGGAACCAACTACACCTTCACCGTTATCACACTTGTAGCCAATGTCCAGTCTGATTCCAGAGAAGTATCCAGCTACACAAGTAAGTACAGCAGAAGGTGGCTTCCCTCTATAGTAAATTGTATAAATCATTAATTTCCACTGAAGAACACAAGATCAAAGTCCTGAACACCACTTCTCAATCTTATTAAATGTGTGTCACTTTGATATTCTGTCCCATTCCTGCTCTGAGCTTCACTGCAATTGTGCTAGAAACCAAAGACTGAGATCCCACGTTTAGCTTGCGGTATCGACGTCCTCCTTTCAGTCTGACCTGTATCATTCTCTTTGCAGATGCTACCGAATCTGTTGCAAATTTCCTGCCATTGTGTTTACTTCATGTTTTGAGTGATTTTAATTGTATAATCCTTGCAACTACTCCTTATTAATTTAACTAAATTCAATATCTTTCTCATCTGCTGAGATGGTCCTGTGCTGTGATGAACATAATTACCTTACACCACGTTACGTTCTGTGTCTGAAACCTCCTGGAAAATCCCATCTTTTCTTTCATCCCACAGAACCTGTACAGATACCAGAAGCAAACATCAGTGTTAGCAGCAATGGGACAGTGGATAGATTGTCTGTCTCCTGGATTCCACCACCTGGAAACGTGGAGCTGTTCTTTATCACTCTTCAAGGTGTAAATTATACGTCAGTACAAACAGTCAGCAGTAGAAATTCCACATCTGTAACTTTCACTGATCTTCGACCTGGTCGTGTGTACAGCGTCACAGTGATTACAAGCAGTGGACCCTTCAATGTTACCTCTGCCAATGTGCAGGGTATAACAGGTATGTACAAAGTGTGAAGAACAGTTTTAATTGAATTTCTTTTGTATCAGAAATGATAAATGTGGAATACATCCTTAAGCATTGATTGCCAAGTTTGAGATGTGAAATCACTATGATTCAGGAACTTGATCTCCAGTATTTCACTAACACTGATTGTTTGACCCCGATTCAATATTTAATTATTGGGGATGGGGATGTTGCCAAGCAGAAAAAAATCCAACGTACAACAAGCCGGAGGAACTCAGCAGGTTGGGCAGCATCCATGGAAACGAGCAGTCAACGTTTCGGGCTGAGACAATTCATCAGGACTGAAGGCGGTGGGGGCAGGCGGCCTATGAAGAAGGTGGGGGGAAGTTGGGAAGGAGAAGGCTGGTAGGGATCAGGTTAAAAACCAATTAGAGGAACGATCAAGGGGTCGGGGAGGGGAAGCAGGGAGTGGATAGGCAGGAAAGGAGAAGAAGGAATGAAAGGTGAAAGTACTATGTAGTAGAAGAAGGCAGAATCATCATCGAGGTGATAGGCAGCTGGAGGAGGAGGCAGAGTGAAACTGGGATGGGAGAAGGGAGAAGGAGGGAATTACCAGAAGCTGGAGAATTCAATGTTCATGCCAAGGGGCTGGAGACAACCCATATGGTATATGAGGTGTTGCTCCTGTAACCCCCTGGGTCGCCTCAGGCTCACTCAGCTCGTTCTTGTCTAGGGGGAGCAGCCTTCGGCCCCGCCAAACTGGGTAATCAGCTGGTGTGGATGCTGTGTGATGTCCCCGCCTCGCCCAAAACCAGACAGTACACCATATGCAATTAAATGAGTACAATTTATAAAGGTTACTATAACTAAGTGATTAATAACGATACAGTATATATGAAGAGAAAATTAAAGAAAAGGCGCCAAACTTATCAAAGTCCAAACCACTTCGTGCACAAGCGTTGGAGCTCAATTACTGAAGTCTTCTGGCCACCATTCGATCCCCTCCGAACTCCTCGACTCGCAGCTCAGGACCCTCCGAACTCCTCGACTCTCCAAACAGCTCAGGACCCTCTGAGTGGTCAACCAAGCACATCTAGCTTCATCCCCCCCCCCCTCCTCGGAGAATCTCCCGGCCTCGGACCCCCCTTTGGGGTCCAATCCTCGCACAGCTTAGAGCATTGCGTCCTCTCTCTCGACCGCCTCGCGCCGATCTGCCCAAAAGCCCGTCAACAAAAGCTTACAGACTCAGAAGAAAGAACATTAATCCCCATTTGGTTTACAAAGGAATACCACTCTCGTTATCAGTAAATTAGCATTCCTGCTAGTTAACAAAAGGAAACCCTTTCCCAACAGTAACAAAGAAAAAAAAAGAAACCCCCTTTACACACTTCCTCCACCAAATAAAAGTCATGTCCTCATGACTACTAAATAACTCGCCACCTTTCCTGCCAACACACCGTAACCCAAGCACAAACAGTGACATCTCCTCCCCACACAGTAACCCTCACGCCCTGTTCCTCAGGCGCTACTTAGGCCAACTATCTGGGAGTTCCCTAACCCTTCTGAGGCCTCCGTACCCCCTCACCTAAACCCTTCAGGCTCGGACACAACTGGGGATACCTTGGGCCCACTACCAACTCCTCTCTCAACCTCTCACTCATGCCCCACACTGCACACAGCTAACCCTCCCCGCTACACCTGACTCAATGGGAGAAGGGCCAAAGGTCTCTTCCTCAATCGAGGGAAAGTCAGCAAAAGGCAGCATGTACCACACATCCAGCACATCATCCATCGAATCTGTATTCTTCCTCATTCCTGTGATCGGTAGCTGCTGTTTGATCTTCTCCAAACGGAAACACGTGGCCTGCACTGCTCCCGCAGTCTCTTCAGCCTCCTGTTCAGTATTCACTGCACTTCTCTCCAGCTTTTTCTTCCTCATGACTTCTTCCAGATCAACTTTCAGGTTTTGCACTTCATTTGAACTGTCGATGGTCATCTTCAGGTTCCCTTCAAGCTTCTGCTTCTCTCTTCTGAGATTCGTCTGTAATTTCTTCACCTCCGCAAACTCCCCTCTCTGGGTTCTCAGTTTGCTATTACCCTCAGTCAGACAACTTTCTTCATTCTCTCCAACTTGTAAGTCTTCCGAATGGTTCCAGATCACTTTCTCCAGTCTCTCCGTCTTCCTTTCAAACTTGATTCCGTAGAGACAGTCTCTCATGAGCTGCGACCTTCGCCAGCCCTGGCACGTGTCCCGAAAACACTTTAACTCGGTAGTTCTCAGCTGCTCCCGCAACGACCTCACTTCATATTCTCCTGAGGCAAATGCAAATACCAAGAGATCATCCACATACACCAAACTCCAAATGCCTCCACATCCCCTATGGTCTTCCACCTGCCCCGCAGGAAGGTTGCAAGGGCTCCAGATATGCCCTGTGGCATCTTTTCGGACCCGAAGACCCCTAGGGAATTTATAACGGCCGTCTTCTCCTTGCTGGCCCCACTCATCGGGATCTGGCTACATCCACTCCTCAGATCCAGCACCTTAAACCACTTCACACCACTCAGACAGGCCATTGCCTCTCTGACCCTCAGGGCCATATTCTGGTCACTGACAGTGCGCCTCTTCAACGCAATACAATCCATACACACGCTGCCTACATCTTCCACGGCTGTAGGGGCCAGTCGCCGCAACCTCTCTCTCTCCGAGGTGTCTTCAGCAGTCAACTCCCCTCCCTTGTGGTATTTCGCAGCGTCCACGAAGAGGGTCTCACCCTCAGATACTTCCCCCAGGCCGTACCACCACTGGCTCTTGTTTGAATTCGGTATCAGCCCAATGCTGCTACACATGTCCGCACAAGCAGCTCGAAACCCTGGGTGCATCGACAATGCCTCCAAACAGCGCTCACCCGCCTCCTCCGGGCAGGCTCCCAAGCGCACCAGCAGGATATTGGTTCTCTCTAGAACAGAAACGCTGCCCGTCTCAACAGGGTCCGGACACATCAGCATTAACGATTCATGAACCTCAGTCCCCTCCACATTTGCCTCTAAGAACTCCATTTTCACTGACCAACAACCGTTGTCTGGATAATCACCGGCACTGGTACCCCAAATCTCCAGTGTCCTCAATGTTGTCAAGGGTAAATGCTTCCAATAACGGTTATGAAACAAACTGTACAGCAACTTCACCGGCGCCCCGGTGCCGAGGATGGCTTTAACTTGACTTCCATCCATCCGTAACAACACCTGTGCGCGTGGCCCCTCTAAGCCTTCAGGAATAGGTTCTGTTCCTTTCGGGAGTTCCTTGGTACATTGCTGGGAACGTGCTCCCCCAGAGACCCCAAGCCGTTCCCCCACTGGGCCTCCTCTAAGTTTCCCGACACCTCTCGAATCAACGGAACAACTGATCCCCTTGACAGATCCCCTTGGTACCACAAGCAATTTATCTGCCCCCCTAGGCAAAAAGGGATACCCTAAAAACTTCCCACCAATCTCCTGCCACAGATATAATAAGCCCCCCAGCTGCGGCATTTGACTTCCAGTCGAACCACACGCATTTTCCCACACTTTCCCAGAACTGGCAGCGGTCACTTCGAGGTAATTGCGCCCAACAGTTCTAACAAAGTCACCAGCCCGCCTACTCAAACTTTCAACCCGTCCCTGTCGCTTTTCCTCAGCCAAGCACTGCCACTCACCCAACAACTGAGAGGTCCGCTCCGCCCACGCCTCCGCCCCTTTAGGGCTGGACATTATTCCAATAACCGGGCGGAGCCCACCACTGCTGAAACATCCCAACCTGTCACTCCTCAATCTCCAAACAGTACGGACAACCCATGGTCCCACCACCATTTCGTCAGCACTAGTCGGAACTCGAACAACGACAATTGCTACCAACAGCAACCACCCCACCCAACACACACACAGCGATAACCAGCAATCGCACACCCACAAAGGCACACCAGCTCTTCGCCGCAGACACAATTTAAAGAGCGTGATCACACAGCTTCCACAGAAATCAACCCCGGACGAGCACCCCACAATGTAACCCCCTGGGTCGCCTCAGGCTGGCTCAGCTCGTTCTTGTCTAGGGGGAGCAGCCTTCGGCCCCGCCAAACTGGGTAATCAGCTGGTGTGGATGCTGTGTGATGCCCCCGCCTCGCCCAAAACCAGACAGTACACCATATGCGATTAAATGAGTACAATTTATAAAGGTTACTATAACTAAGTGATTAATAACGATACAGTATATATGAAGAGAAAATTAAAGAAAAGGCGCCAAACTTATCAAAGTCCAAACCACTTCGTGCACAACCGTTGGAGCTCAATTACTGAAGTCTTCTGGCCACCATTCGATCCCCTCCGAACTCCTCGACTCGCAGCTCAGGACCCTCCGAACTCCTCGACTCTCCAAACAGCTCAGGACCCTCCGAGTGGTCAACCAAGCACATCTAGCTTCATCCCCCACCTCCTTCTCGGAGAATCTCCCGGCCTCGGACCCCCCTTTGGGGTCCGATCCTCGCCCAGCTTAGAGCATTGCGTCCTCTCTCTCGACCCCCTCGCGCCGATCTGCCCAAAAGCCCGTCAACAAAAGCTTACAGACTCAGAAGAAAGAACATTAATCCCCATTTGGTTTACAAAGGAATACCACTCTCGTTATCAGTAAATTAGCATTCCTGCTAGTTAACAAAAGGAAACCCTTTCCCAACAAAGAAAAAAAAAGAAACCCCCTTTACACTCCTCCAACCAGAGTTGGTCTCATCATGGCAGTAGAGGAAGCCATGTTTGGACATATCCGAACAGGAATGTGAAGCAGAGTTGAAGTGGGTGGCAACCGGGAGATCCTGTTTGTTGCGGCAGAAGGAGTGGTGGTGCTCAACGATGCAGTCCCACAATCTGCATCGGGTCTCACCAATGAAGAGGAGGCCGCACCGGAAGCACCGGATGCAATAGATGACCCCAACAGATTCACAAGTGAAGTGTTGCCTCACCTGGAAGGACTCTTTGGGGTCTTGAATGGTGGTAAGAGAGGAGGTGTATGGACAGGTGTAGCACTTATGCTTGCAGGGATAAGTGCCAGATGGGAGATCCGTGGGGAGGGACGTGTGGACCAGGGAGTTGCAGAGGGACCAATCCCTGCGGAGAGCAGAGAGGGGTAGAGAGGGAAATATGCGCTTAGTTGAGGGGTCCTGTTTAATGTGGTGGAAGTTGTAGAGGATAACATGCTGCATCCAGAGGCAAGTGGGGTAGTAGGTGAGGACAAGGGGGACACAGTCCCTGTTCTGGTGACAGGAGGATGGGGTGAGGGCCAAAGTGCGGGAAATGGAGGAGATCCGGGTGAGGGCATCATTGATGATGACAGAAGGGAAACCACGATCCTTAAAGAAAGAGGACATTTGAGATGTCCTTGAATGGAAAGCCTCATCCTGGGAGCAGATGCAGTGGAGGCGGTGGATCTGGGAATAGGGTATAGCATTTTAGCATTTGGCAGGGTAGGAAGAGGGCCTATCACCTCTCTCATGATTCTGCCTTCTTCTACTCTGGTCTGTGGTTTCTTGAGCAGAAGGGAGGTTAGGGAGGGCTACAAAGTGCACCATCTTGGAGAACTGTTGTATCACGGTGAGGACAGTAGGAACGGGAGCTCTGCAAGGAACGGAAGGGAGAGACAGGTTTGAGCTGGTTGAAGATGGTAAGGTGGGCCGTGTAATGACCCGAGGAACGGGGTGACCGGTCTTTTCTCTCAGACGCTCTCGAAGTCGATTATCTAGCCTTGTGGCTAGAGAGACCAAGGAGACCAGGCTGTCCATGTCATCCTCATTTCAGAGACGAAGGAGGAACAGACCTCTGGCCAGTTGTCCCAGATCGCGGTGGCCCATGCTCAGGCATCCCTTCGTAACAGTCCCATGATGACACAATTTTTGATCTGTCCGAGCTCTACGTACTTGGCTGTTTCTCAAAAACCAGAGCATTGTAGTAAAACGGCCCAGCACTTCCCTAGGTCCCCAGGATAAAATGTGAGTTTATCCACTCTGGAAGAAAGAAGAAATATGTAAATCATTGTTTAGATAGAATCTACAAAGAGATCCAGAAATTCTAGAATATGAAACAAAAATACAGCATACAGTTTCATCAAACAGTTAAGAAGTTTCATGAAATGTTATCTTTCATGGCAGGGGGTATGTTTGATGCAACTTTATAGGATGTTGGTAAGACCACACTTGGAATGATGCAAACAGTTTTGCCCTGTGCAGTTGTGGAAGGATGTATGTGCATTGGAAGCAGTGCAGGGAAGGTTCACGTGGATAATTTATAAAATGAAGGGATTAACATGAGAAGAAAGGTTAATAGTGATGCACCATCTATAACTCACACTGAGACGTAAAGGCGAGATATCGGCTTTTATTGACTGGAAGAAGGAACAAGCAGTGGTTTACCACCATACTACATCCTGGAGGCTGAGAGCCTGGGCTGAGGCCTCAATCACCTTTATACAGGGGTCTGTGGGAGGAGCCGCAGGAGCAGTCAGCAGGGGCGTGTCCAGACTGGTATATGTAGTTCACCACAAATAGATTTAACCTATGTTCATTGGAGCAGCAGAGGTAATCTTGTGGAAACATGTAAGTTGCTGAAAGGCTGTTAGGCCTAGAGAAAGTACCTAGAACTTCGGGATTGTTTTAAAATAAAATTGTTTTAAATCCCTTTTAAAATAAGGGATCTGTCATTTTAGACTGAGAGGAAGAGGCATATCTCTTTTGAGAGACTGCGGAGGAATTCTCAACTGCAGAGACCTCTAGAGGTAGAGCTATATTCATGACAGAATGACAGATTTTAAAGTAATATTAAAAGTCATAATAATCCAGCGCTCTCAATACTTCAGTGGTGATGTGCAAATGGACAGATTTTCTTTTCTGTTGAATAGTACTCCTCATAGTAGTCCACCGAAGATACTTTAATTCACTTTTTTGGAAGTGACTCAGAAATATAATAAATTATCCAGAGAGGACATAGGTTTAAAGGGAGTACAGGAACTAGTGGCCTGGTGACAGACTGTGAGAACAGGACACCAGTGAGTCCAGAGTGAGCATGGAACAACGTTCCTGCGTGAGTTTAAAGTGAGCACAGCAATGGGGCTAGAGAATTTCAAGAAGGCATAAAATATGGTCTCAATCAGTTTCATGGGAGTGTGGGGATAGGGATCCAGTAAATTTAAAAGGAGCATTAGAACAAAGCCTCAATGAATTTAACAGGACTGCAGGAAATGGAACCCCAGTAGGCTTAAATAGAATTTGGAGAATAAAACCAGATAGTCCAAATGTCAAAACATTCCATTTGATGAAAAGTTGGAGGGCAGATTATTGGAATTTTATGTACATTTGCATAATGAAGAAAGCAGGAAATTGACGTTCAGAGGATGAATGATCTACTCCTATGCCATTTCTTATATACTTATGTTTAAAGTACAATGCTTTCAGCTCATTGTAAAGACCCCTTTCACCTAGATGAGGATAAGTTGATTTTTCACCTTTCTAACTATAAATCTGATCTTGGACTTGATGCTAGTGATTTTGAAGCACTGTTATCATTCCATTCCTTTTACTTGACAATTCCCCCTGTCCCGTTGAGGGTATTTCAGTCTAGTTCATGGAAAGCTCCATCAACAATTTTCAGGGAATTCTGCCCATGACACAGTGAAAGGATGTAAATTGCATTCATTTTCCAAACAATATTTACCATGATGTAATTTTATTTCTCTCACAGTTCCTTCACCACCCAGACACATAGTAGTGACCGCTGTCACTAATTCATCACTTCATTTTAGCTGGGAGACACCAGAAGACATGAATCTTGGAGAATACACTTTTATTGTCAGATACCAAATGGCTCAAGCATCAAATAGTACAACTTATAGAGAAGAAGAAAATAAATCGGCTATATTTAATCTTAGCTCTGGAACTAATTACACCATAACTGTTCTTACCAATATTCCTCAGAATTTGAACAGCAGCTTTGTGACAATATCTGTCTACACAAGTAAGTGCCTATATTCTTCGCCTGCAAAGCTGAAATGTTTTGTTTGATTACATAAAGGAAAATATTTCACATTCGCTTTGCTTCCTACAGTACATGTCATCAGAGTGAATGTAATTTCTGGGGTGAAACAGCAGAGTAACGGCTAGTGCAACGCCTTACAGCTGTATGATGGGGGTTATAAAGAGTTTGTCCATTCCCCTGTGACCGTGTGGGTTCTCCCAGGTGTTCCCGTTCCCTTCACATTCCAGAGACGTACGGTTAGGACTAGTGAATTGTGGGCATGTTATGTTGGCACTGGAAGTACATTGTCAAACTGGAGATGGTCAGAAGGAATTTACACAGATGCTGCCTGAACTAGAGAGCCTGAGTTATAGAGAACTGTTGGCCTCACTGGATCTTTATTTATTGGAGAATAAGACAAATATCATAGAATTGATAAAATTGTGGTGGTATGGATAAGGTGGATGGTCAAAGCCTTTTCCCCATAGTTAGAGAGCCTTAAACTACAGGCCACAGGTACAAGTTGAGAGCGAGTTAAAAAGAACTGAGAGGTAACTTCTTCGCACAGAAGATGGTGAGTACCAGGAATGAGCTACAGGCAGGTACAATTGCAGCATTTGTAAGGCATTTGGATAACTATATGGAGGGGAAGGGGAAACATGATGCGCTTCATATGTGCAGCTGGAACTGGCAGGGAGGATGCTGTGGTCAGCATGGACCATTTGGGCTGAAGGGCCAGTTTCTGTGCTGTACGATGACTATTAAGACAGTTACAGGCTGCCCAGCGCAATCACTTCTGATTTGATTTGACACAAACAACACATTTCAGTGTATGCTTCAAGTACATATGACAAATAAAGATAACATTTATCCTTAGTTAATAATCAGCACAGTAACTATAATGGTAGAGTCTGATTTTGGGCAGTAGTTCCAACGTGCTTCAAGGCCGCCACCATCGTTCCCGTGCCAAAGAAGTCTTCAGTGTCCTGCCTAAATGACTACCGTCCCGTTGCACTCACATCCATCATCATGAAGTGTTTCGATAGGCTCGTCATGAGGCATATCAAGACCCTGCTGCCCCCCTCACTGGACCCCCTGCAGTTTGCGTACCGTCCCAACCGCTCAATAGATGACGCAATGGCCACCACCCTCCACCTGGCCCTAACCCACCTGGACAAAAAAGACACATATGTTCAGATGCTGTTCATAGACTTCAGTTCAGCATTCAACACAATCATCCCTCAGAAACTGATTGGAAAGCTGAGCCTACTGAGCCTGAACACCTCCCTCTGTAACTAGTCCCTAGACTTCCTGACTGGGAGATCTCAGTCAGTCCGGATCGGGAGCAGCATCTCCAACACCATCACTCTGAGCACGGGGGCACCCAGGGCTGTGTGCTCAGTCCACTGCTGTTCACTCTGCTGACCCACGACTGTACTGCAACACACAGCTCGAACCACATCATCAAGTTCGCCGATGACACGACCGTGGTGGGTCTCATCAGCAAGAACGACAAGTCAGCTTACAGAGAGGAGGTGCAGCAGCTAACGGACTGGTGCAGAGCCAACAACCTGTCTCTTAATGTGAACAAAACAAAAGAGGTGGTTATTGACTTCAGGAGGGCACAGAGCGACCACTCACCGCTGAACATCGATGGCTCCTCGGTAGAGATCATAAAGAGCACCAAGTTTCTTGGTGTTCACCCGATGGAGAATCTCACCTGGTCCCTCAACACCATCTCCATAGCAAAGAAAGCCCAGCAGTGTCTCTATTTTCTGTGAAGGCTGAGGAAAGTCCATCTCCCACCCTCCATCCTCATCACATTCTACAGGGGTTGTATTAAGAGCATCCTGAGCAGCTGCCTCACTGCCTGGTTCAGAAATTGCACCATCTCGGATCACAAGACCCTGCAGCGGATAGTGAGGTCAGCTGAGAAGATCATCGGGGTCTCTCTTCCTGCCAACATAGATATTTACACCACACGCTGGACTGACACCTTGCCCTGTTGTCCTGTTTAGTATTTATTGTAATGCTTGCACTGTTTTGTGTACTGTATGCAATCCTGGGTAGGTCTGTAGTCTAGTGTACCTTTCTCTGTGTTGTTTTTTTTTTGAGTAGTTCTGTCTAGTTTTTGTACTGTGTCATGTAACACCATGGTCCTGAAATATGTTGACTCCTTTTTACTATGTACTGTATCAGCAGTTATGGTCGAAATGACAATAAAAGTGACGTGACTTGACTTGAGGTGACTATTGGAATTCCATTTGTTGTTTGTCAAAGATGGTTTAGCAAAGATTTCCTTACTTCTTAAATAACAGTTAGGGAATTGATTTTCCAAGGCTGCCCACTCCATTGACATCATCAAGCTCCCCTCAGCTCGTGAAACTGCCACACACATGGTTCAATGTGTCTTCAGGCTCCACGGCTTTCCTCAAGACAGAGTGTCGGATTGTGGATCACAGTTCACTTCCCACTTTTGTAAGGCTTACTGCTCTCTTCTAGAAGCCACAGCCAGCCTCTCATCTGCTTTCCACCAACAATCAAATGGTCCAATGGAGAGAGTGAACCAGGAGTTAGAGACAACCCTGCATTGCCTGGCCTCTTCCAACTCCACGTCCTGGAGCTCCCAATTGGTTTGGGCAGAGATCGCCGACAATAACCTTCAGTCATCCTCCACCAATATGTCTCCCTTCGAATGCCAGTAGGGGTTCCGGCTGCCGCTCCTCTCCGATCAGGAGAATGACATAGGAGCTCCTACTGCTGAACAGCTGATGCAGCACTACAAGCACACCTGGAGTCGAGCCAGGGCTTCTCTGCCTCACACCCAGAAACAGAATTCCTGGCAGGCTGATAACTCCCTTATAACACCTCCTTAAACAAGGCAGTACAGGTACTGAAACTGAAACCTTCCTGATGGCAACAGCAAGAATGAACATGGCCTGGATGGTGGGCGTCCCTGTTGATGGTTGCTGCTTTCCTGCGACAGCACTACGTATAAATGTGCAGAAGAGTGGAGGTATCTTTGCCCGTGATGGACTGGGCCATATCCATTTCCATACCAAGCTGTGATGCAACCAGTCAATATAAACTCCACTATAGAAAAATGGGAAAGTTTTGGATGACACGCTGAATCTTCACAAACTTCTCAGAAAATAGAGGTGATGCCAGGCTTTCTTTGTAATGGCACGTATGTGTTAAACCCAGGACAGCTCGTCTGAAAACGACGTAATTTAAAGATGCTGACCCTCTCCACACCTGATCCCAATTGAGGATTGACTCATGGACGTCTGGTTTCATCTGGTAGTAAATTATGACTTTCTTGGCCTTGCTGATGTAGAGTGAGAGGTTGTTACTGTGCCATCACTCACCAAGATGTTCAATTTCCCTCCTCTAATCTGATTCGTCTGAATCTTTGGCTCAGTCAACAAAAATGATTTTATTAGCAACCATAAGTATGACATTGAATTTGTGCTTATCCTCACAGTCATAAGCATAAAGGGAATAGAGGAGGCGAATAAGCCCACAGACTTGTGGTGCACTTGTGCTGATGGAGATTCTGGATGAGATGTTGTTGCCAAGCCAAACTGACCGGGGTCTGCAAATGCAGAAACCTGAAAAGTCCATGAAAAAAATTGAAACTCTGTTAGTGTTCTTACAGCAATATCAATCTACACAAGCTTAACTCAGGATGCCTCTTAGCTGCAGATGTATACCATTCAACTGAAGGTTGATAAAAATGAAGTGGTACTAAATTGGGATGGATGCAATTCATCAGATCGCAGACATGCTCTCTCCACTGATGCTGAGATTTAGCAGCCAAACTATATATCAGTGTTAGCAATCAAAGTTGGATGTGGATGCTTCCATGTGGAAGGAAGCAAGGTAAGAAATATAATAAGTCTTAAGTTGTAAAAAAAAACTGACCTTGGCCCACCTGATTAGATGATGATATATTTCCGGCACTGAACAATCATCTGTTTACAGGACAGGCCTTCCAAGTAACTTCGCTCCAGCATTACTTTTACACAGTGCCTGGGAGCAGAGGGAGTGCACGGGGAAGTTCGATGACCCTTTGCATTTACAATTAGTGATATGGTTGACTTGTACTATCAAGAGCCTGCAAGACACATAGTATAGTCTCTGTCGTTCAGGTGCATTACTTAGGCCATGGTATAGAAAGTAGCTAAGAAGTGCTTTAGCTGGGCAGAACAAGTGTGCATTTAAGGGGTAGCTTTTGAGATCACAGCTCAGATTCAGGATCAGGTTTATTGTCATTGACATAAGTCTGAAATTGGTTGTTTTGTAACAGCACAATGATTGAAAGCATAAAAAAAATTACTATAAGTTCCAATAAAGAAATTAATTAAATAAATAAGATAGAAGAGGAACATTGAGGTTGTGTTCATGCATTCATGGACCATTCAAAAATCTGATGGTGAAAGGGAAGAAGTTGTTTCTTAATATTGAGGGTGTGTCTTAAGTCTGCTGCAACTCCTTCCTGGTGATAGTAATGAGAAGAGGGCATGTCCAAAATGGTTAACATTCCTAATGATGGATGCTGCCATTTGAGGCAAAGCCTTTTGAAGATTTCCTCAATGGTGGGGAGACGAGTGCCCATGAAAATGGGTTTGGATGCAGAAGTACAATGAAAACTTTCCACCATCTGTTTTACATTAACCATCAAATCTGAGCTATTCTCAGTTCATAAAATACATTTATCACCAGCAATTGGTTTTCAAAGATAATCACAAAATTAACTTATTTTCCCCAACAGAACCAAACGTAGTGAACAGCCCACAAGTTGACTATGTTGGCACCAACTCCATAACACTGAATTGGGAACAACCAATAGGATATAAAGATGACTATCGCTATCTGGTAGTGACAAAAGCAAGTTCAGAACCTACCATTATCATTCAAAATGAAACTGTAAAATTTGAAAATGCTACTGTGAGCAATCTGACCGCTGGAACCAACTACACCTTCACCGTTATCACACTTGTAGCCAATGTCCAGTCTGATTCCACAGAAGTATCCAGCTACACAAGTAAGTACTGCAGAAGGTGGCTTCCCTCTATAGTAAATTGGATAAATAATTAATTTCCACTGAAGAACACAAGACCAAAGTCCTGAACACCACTTCTCAATCTTATTAAATGTGTGTCACTTTGATATTCTGTCCCATTCCTGCTCTGAGCTTCACTGCAATTGTGCTAGAAACCAAAGACTGAGATCCCACGTTTAGCTTGCGGTATCGACGTCCTCCTTTCAGTCTGACCTATATCATTCTCTCTGCAGATGCTACCAAATCTGTTGCAAATTTCATGCCATTGTGTTTACTTCATGTTTTGAGTGTTTTTAATTGTATAATCCTTGCAACTACTCCTTATCAATTTAACTAAATTCAATATCTTTCTCATCTGCTGAGATGGTCCTATTCTGTGATGAACATAATTATGTGTTTACTTCATGTTTTGAGTGTTTTTAATTGTATAATCCTTGCAAATACTCCTTATTAATTTAACTAAATTCAATATCTTTCTCATCTGCTGAGATGGTCCTATTCTGTGATGAACATAATTACCTTACACCACGTTACGTTCTGTGTCTGAAACCTCCTGGAAAATCCCATCATTTCTTTCATCCCACAGAACCTGTACAGATACCAGAAGCAAACATCAGTGTTAGCAGCAATGGGACAGTGGATAGATTGTCTGTCTCCTGGATTCCACCACCTGGAAACGTGGAGCTGTTCTTTATCACTCTTCAAGGTGTAAATTATACGTCAGTACAAACAGTCAGCAGTAGAAACTCCACATCTGTAACTTTCACTGATCTTCGACCTGGTCGTGTGTACAATGTCACAGTGATTACAAGCAGTGGACCCTTCAATGTTACCTCTGCCAATGTGCAGGGTATAACAGGTATGTACAAAGTGTGAAGAACAGTTTTAATTGAATTTCTTTTGTATTAGAAACGATAAATGTGGAACACATTCTTAAGCATTGACTGCCAAATTTGAGTCGTGAAATCACTATGATTGAAGAATTTGATCTCCAGTATTTCACTAACACTGATTGTTTGACCCCGATTCAATATTTAATTATTGGGGGTGGGGATGTTGCCAAGCAGAAAAAAATCCAACGTACAACAAGCCGGAGGAACTCAGCAGGTTGGGCAGCATCCATGGAAATGAGCAGTCAACGTTTCGGGCTGAGACAATTCATCAGGACTGAAGGGGGTGGGGGCAGGGGGCCTATGAAGAAGGTGGGGGGAAGTTGGGAAGGAGAAGGCTGGTAGGGATCAGGTTAAAAACCAATTAGAGGAACGATCAAGGGGTCGGGGAGGGGAAGCAGGGAGGGGATAGGCAGGAAAGGAGAAGAAGGAATGAAAGGTGAAAGCACTGTGTAGTAGAAGAAGGCAGAATCATCAGAGAGGTGATGGGCTGCTGGAGGAGGAGGCAGAGTGAAACTGGGATGGGTAAGGGAGACGGAGGGAATTACCGGAAGTTGGAGAATTCAATGTTCATGCCAAGGGACAGGAGACTACCCAGACGGTATATGAGGTGTTGCTCCTCCAACCAGAGTTTGGTCTCATCATGGCAGTAGAGGAGGCCATGTATGGACATATCGGAATGGGAATATGAAGCAGAGTTGAAGTGGGTGGCAACCAGTCTGTTGCGGCGTACGGAGCGGAGGTGCTTGTCGAAGAGGTCCCTCAATCTGCGTTGGGTCTTGCCAATGTAGAGGAGGCTGCAACGGGATCACCGGATGCAATAGATGATCCCAACAGACTCACAAGTGAAGTGTTGCCTCACCTGGAAGGACTCTTTGGGGTCTTGAATGGTGGTAAGAAAGGAGGTGTATGGACAGGTGTAGCTATTACGCTTGCAGGGATAAGTGCCAGGTGGGAGATCCATGGGGAGGGACGTGTGGACCGGGGAGTTGCAGAGGGACCGATCCCTGCGGACAGCAGAGAGGGCTAGAGAGGGAAAGGTGTGCTTAGGAGGGCTAGAGAGGGAAATGTGTGCTCAGTGGAGGGGTCGTGTTGAATGTGGTGGAAGTTGTAGAGGATAATATGCTGGATCTGGAGGCTGGTGGGGTGGTAGGTGAGGACAAGGGGACCTCGGTCCCTGTTGTTGTGACGGGTGAATGGGGTGAGGGCCGAACTGTGGGAAATGGAGGAGATGCGGATGAGGGCATCATTGATAACAGCAGAAGGGAAACCATGATCCTTAAAGAAAGAAGACGTTTGAGATGTCCTTGAATGGAAAGCCTCATCCTGGGAGCAGATGCAGTGGAGGCGGTGGAACTGGGAATAGGGTATAGCATTTTTGCATTTGGCAGGGTGGGAAGAGGGCCTATCACCTCTCTCATGATTCTGCCTTCTTCTACTATGGTCTGTGGTTTCTTGAGCAGAAGGGAGGTTAGGGAGGGCTACAAAGTGCACCATCTTGGAGAACCGGTCTACCACGGTGAGGATGTGGTGTTTCCATGGGAAGGGGGTAGACCGGTAAGGAAATTTAGTGCAATTTGCGACCAGGGAGGACCAGGGACAGTTAGAGGACATAGTAATCCTATAGGTGGCCGATGAGAGGCTTTTCAACAGGCACAGATGGAACATGCCGAGTCATAGTATCCCCCTCCCTCACACTGACTAGATGGTGTACATTGCGAAGGTCCAACTTCGAGAAGATGGTGGCTCCAAGAAGTGGTTCAAGTGCCAAATTAATGAGGGGTAGTGGGTACTTATTTTCAACTGTTATGTTGTTTAGGCCTCGGTAATCAAAACAAGGATGAAGCGACCTATCCTTCTTTTCTACAGAGAAGAAACTGGCACCTACCAGGAAGGGTGAAGGTCTAATTATGCCCACCGTGAGGGCTCGCTATTGTATTTCTCCGTGGCCTTCCTCTCCAGTCGGGACAGGTTATAAAGATGACTGGTGGGTAATGAGGCCCCGGGATAAGGTCAATGGCACAATCATACGGGCGGTGCGAAGGCAGGGAAAGAGCCCATTGTTTCCTGAATACCTCTCCCAGGACATGGTACTCTGTGGGGCTCTGGACAAGTCGAGGGAGACCAAGACAGGCTGAGTAGCAGTAGTCCCCCTGGGAGATGGTGCTGACCGCGGAAATTGGCATGGCAAAACCGGCTCCAGCTGGCTAATTTCCCGGTAGAACAGTCGATGTGGGCATTGTGGTGGTTCAGCCATGGGATCCTAGAACTCCAGGGGCTTGAGGCGAATGAATGAGGTTGAGTCATACCTCCTCCCGATGCTTTCCGGAGAGAATCAAGGTCAGGGATGGCATACCGTGGGTCAACCAAGCCAGCAGTTTTCCATCCAGTTCCCGCGCCTCCAGGTAGGTATTTTATGGCTCTTGAGGTCTTCTGGACTGGGAGGCTAATTCTTCATCCAACAGATTGCCCTCTGCACCAGAATCCAACTAGGCACAGGGACTGTTGTTGATGATTCACAATAGCCGGGATCTGCATCCAGATCTGGGGAACTGAAGGGAGTGTCGTCTGACTCACCAGAACAGTAGGAACGGGAGCTCTGCAAGGAACGGAAGGGAGAGAGACGTTAGGGCTGGTTGAAGATGGTAAGGTGGGCCGTGTAATGTCCCGAGGAACGGGGTGACCGGTCTTTTCTCTCAGACGCTCTCGAAGTCGATTATCTAGCCTAGTGGCTAGAGAGACCAAGGAGACCAGGCTGTCCGTGTCATCATCATTTCGGAGACGAAGGACGAGAAGGAGGAACAGACCTCTGGCCGGTTGTCCCAGATCACGGTGGCCCATGCTAAGGCATCCCCTCGTAACAGTCCCATGATGACACAATTTTTGATCTGTCCATGCTCTACGTACTTTGCTGTTGCTCAAAAACCAGAGCAATGTAGTAAAATGGCCCGCACTTCCCTAGTTCCCCAGGATAAAATGTGAGTTTATCCACTCTGGAAGAAAGAAGAAATATGTAAATCATTGTTCAGATAGAATCTACAATGAGATCTAGAAATTGTAGAACATGAACCTAAAATACAGCGTACAGTTTCATCAAACAGTTAAGAAGGTTCATGAAATGTTAACATTCATTGCAGGGGGTATGTTTGATGCAACTTTATAGGATGGTGGTAAGACCACACTTGGAATGATGCAAACAGTTTTGGCCTCAACAATGGTGGAAGGATGTATGTGCATTGGAGCAGTGCAGGGAAGGTTCACGTGGATGATTCATAAAATGAAGGGATTAACATGAGAAGAATGGTTAATAGATTTAGCCTGTGTTCATTGGAGCAGCAGACGTAATCTTGTGAGAACATGTAAGTTGCTGAGAGGCTGTTAGATCTAGAGAAAGTACCTAGAACTTGGGGATTGTTTTTAAATAAGGGATCTCCCATTTTAGACTCAGAGGAAGAGGCATTTCTCTTTTGAGAGACTACAGAGGAATTCCCAACTGCAGAGACTTCTAGAGGTAGAGCTATATTCATGACAGAATGACAAATTTTTAAGTAATATTAAAATTTGTAATAATCCAGCACTCTCAATACTGTAGTGGTGACACGCAAATGGACAGATTTTCTTTTCTGTTGAATGTTACATCTCATAATAGTCCACCCAACGTACTTTAAATTACCCAGTGAGGAGACAGGTTTAAAGGGAGTACAGGAACTAGTGGCCTGGTGACAGACTGTGAGAACAGGACACCGCTGAGTCCAGAGTGAGCATGGAACATCGGTCCTGTGTGAGTTTAAAGTGAGCACGGCAATGGGGTCTAGAGAATTTCAAGTAAGCTTAAAATAAGGTCTCACGCAGTTTTGTGGGAGTGCGGGGACAGGGATCCAGTAAATTTAAAAGGAGCATTAGAACAGAGCCTCAGTGAATTTAAGGGGACTGCAGGAGCTGGAACCCCAGTAGGCTTAAGTAGAATTTGGAAAATAAAACCAGATACTCCAAATGTCAAAACATTCCATTTGACAAAAAGTTGGAGGGCAGATTATAGGAATTTTATGTACATTGCATAATGAAGAAAGCAGGAAATTGATGTTCAGGGGATGAATGGTCTACTCCTATGCCATTTCTTATATACTTATGTTTGAAGAACAATGCTTTCAGCTCATTGTAAAGACCCCTTTCACACGAGATGAGGATAAGATGATTTTTCACCTTTCTAACTATAAATCTGATCTTGGACTTGATGCTAGTGATTTTGAAGCACTGTTATCATTCCATTCTTTTTACTTAACAATTCCCCCTGTCCCGTTGAGGGTATTTCAGTCTAGTTCATGGAAAGCTCCATCAACAATTTTTAGGGAATTCTGCCCATGACACAGTGAAAGGATGTAAATTGTATTCATTTTCCAAACTATATTTACCATGATGTAATTTTATTTCTCTCACAGTTCCTTCACCACCTAGAAACATAGTAGTGACCGCTGTCACTAATTCATCACTTCATTTTAGCTGGGAGAGACCAGAAGATATGAATCTGGGAGAATACACTTTTATTGTCAGCTACCAAATGGCTCAAGCATCAAATAGTACAACTTATAGAGAAGAAGAAAATAAATCGGCTATATTTAATCTTAGCTCTGGAACTAATTACACCATAACTGTTCTTACCAATATTCTTCAGAATTTGAACAGCAGCTTTGTGACAAAATCTGTCTACACAAGTAAGTGCCTATATTCTTCGCCTGCAAAGCTGAAATGTTTTGTTTGATTACATGAAGGAAAATATTTCACATTCGCTTTGCTTCCTACAGTACATTTCATCAGAGTGAATGTAATTTCTGGGGTGAAACAGCAGAGTAATGGCTAGTGCAACGCCTTACAGCTGTATGATGGGGGTTATAAAGAGTTTGTCCATTCCCCTGTGACCATGTGGGTTCTCCCAGGTGTTCCCGTTCCCTTCACATTCCAGAGACGTACGGTTAGGACTAGTGAATTGTGGGCATGTTATGTTGGCACTGGAAGTACATTGTCAAACTGGAGAGGGTCAGAAGGAATTTACACAGATGCTGCCTGAACTAGAGAGCATGAGTTATGGGAAACAGTTGGCCTCACTGGATCTTTATTTATTGGAGAATAAGACAAATATCATAGAATTGATAAAATTGTGGTGGTATGGATAAGGTGGATGGTCAAAGCCTTTTCCCCATAGTTAGAGATCCTTAAACTACAGGCCACAGGTACAAGTTGACAGCGAGTTAAAAAGAACTGAGAGGTAACTTCTTCGCACAGAAGATGGTGAGTACCAGGAATGAGCTACAGGCAGGTACACCTGCAACATTTGTAAGGCATTTGGATAACTATATGCAGGGGAAGGGGGAACATTATGCGCTTCATACGTGCAGCTGGAACTGGCAGGGAGCATGCTGTGGTCAGCATGGACCAGTTGGGCTGAAGGGCCAGTTTCTGTGCTGTATGATGACTGTTAGGACAGTTACAGCATGCCCAGCGCAATCACTTCTGATTTGATTGGACACAAACAACACATTTCAGTGTATGCTTCAAGTACATATGACAAATAAAGATAACATTTATCCTTAGTTCATAATGGGCACAGTAACTATAATGGTAGAGTCTGATTTTGGGCAGTAGGTGAATATTGGAATCCCATTTGTTGTTTGTCGAAGATGGTTTAGCAAAGATTTCCTTAGTTCTTAAATAACAGTTCAGGAATTGATTTTCCAAGGCTGCCCACTCCATTGACCACATGAAGCTCCCATCAGCTTGTGAAACTGCCACACACATGCTTCAACGTGTCTTCAGGCTCCACTGCTTTCCTCAAGACATAGTGTCTGATCGTGGATCACAGTTCACTTCCCACTTTTGGAAGGAATTCTGCTCTCTTGTAGAAGCCACAGCCAGCATCTCATCTGCTTTCCACCAACAATCAAATGGTCCAATGGAGAGAGTGAACCAGGAGTTAGAGACAACCCTGCATTGCCTTGCCTCTTCCAACTCCACGTCCTGGAGCTCCCAATTGGTTTGGGCAGAGATCGCCGACAATAACCTTCAGTCATCCTCCCCCAATATGTCTCCCTTCGAATGCCAGAAGGGATTCCAGCTGCCATTCTTCTCCGATCAGAAGAATGATGTAGGAGCTCCTGCTGCTGAACAGCTGATGCTGCACTACAAGTGCACCTGGAGACGTACCAGGGCTTCTATCTTACGCGCCCACAAACAGAACTCCCGGCAGACTGATCAGCTCCGCTGACAGTTAAGGCCATTCAAGCCAGGAGAGTTCTGGTTGACATCCAGGGATTTTCCACTGATGGTCGAGAGGCGCAAATTGGCAACGCACTACGCGGGACCATTTGTAGTTGAAAAAACTGTCAACAAGGTATTGTATAGATTGCATCTACCAGCATCAATGAAGATCCACCCTGTATTCCATGCTTCCCAGCTCAAGTCAGTCAGTACCTCTCCCCTGGCTCCACCTGGCATCTCGCCAGATACATGGTAAGGTCCAATACCTTGTAGACAAAGATGGGTGTGGTCCAGAAGAACGTTCTTAGATCCTGGACAAGTCACTCATCAAGGACTTCCAGCAGACACAGGGCAATGCTTTTGGAGGGGTGGGCTGTCACACCCATGAGTCAGCAGCGCAGCAGCTACGGCAATTGCGCTCGTCAATATGCATGTGTCAGCTAATTATTATCACATTGTGATGGTATTTAACTGCATTCTCTTTGTTTTAACTCTTGTCAAGACCCGAGCAAAGCACAGCAACATTTCGCTGTCTACTTGTATTATGGCTTGCCTGAAAAATTGGACTATAGAGTTAGCTGACTTGGAAGACTAGTGGTATTAATTTCATACTTAGTTATTCCTTTGAGCTGCAGTGTAGGCTTTGTTTTCCATTTGAGAGTTTTAGTTAATGACCCTGTTTGGCCTAGCACTTACTGATTTCTTTTCCTTCTAACTCTCGTTGCATTAAAGTCTGTGAACTATTGACCCACTTCAGTGTCCTTCGCTCCAAACTTGGGCCAAATCGGAACAAAGTGACAGTAGCAGGTGCCAGAAGAATGTTGATATCTCCTCTACACATTCCTGACACTTCAAGGAATCGTCATGAGAGGCCTGAAACTTCTCCAAGCAATTTTCTGAGCCAATCCAATCAGTCTGCTACATACTTCCTTATTTCGGGGCTCACCCAACTGCCAGTTAGCATGATTAACTGAAATCAACGCTGAGACTAAAAACCTCTCTTCCCTCTTCTGACAACAGCTCCAATTTATGACTTTTCCCCCACATTCTTCTATTAACCTGTTTTCTTCCTTTATAACTCCTCCTGGACTCAAGTGGTATAGCTACTGAAACTCCTGTACCACCTTCCTGATGGGAACAGCAAGAAGAGAACGTGGCCTTGATAGTAGAGGTCCCAGTTGATGGTTTCTGCTTTCCTGCGACAGCACTACGTATAAATGTGCAGAAGAGTGGAGGTATCTTTCCCGTGATGGACTGGGCCATATCCATTTACATACGAAGCTGTGATGCAACCAGTCAATATAAACTCCACTATAGAAAAATGAGAAAGTTTTGGATGACACGCTGAATCTTCACAAACTTCTCAGAAAATAGAGGTGATGCCAGGCTTTCTTTGTAATGGCACGTATGTGTTAAACCCAGGACAGCTCGTCTGAAAACTACGCAATTTAAAGATGCTGACCCTCTCCACACCTGATCCCAATTGAGGATTGACTCATGGACGTCTGGTTTCATCTGGTAGTAAATTATGACTTTCTTGGCCTTGCCGATGTAGAGTGAGAGGTTGTTACTGTGCCATCACTCACCAAGATGTTCAATTTCCCTCCTCTCAGCTGATTCGTCTGAATCTTTGACTCAGCCAACAAAAATGATTTTGTTAGCAAACGTAAATATGGCATTGAATTTGTGCTTATCCACACAGTCATAAGCATAAAGGGAATGGAACAGGCGAATAAGCCCACAGACCTGTGGTGCACTTGTGCTGATGGAGATTCTGGAGGAGATATCGTTGCCCATTCAAGTTGACTGGGATCTGCTATTACAGAAACCTGAAAAGTCTATGGAAAAAAAAGGAAACTCCATTAGTGTTCTTACAGTAAGATTAATGTACACAAGTTTAACTCAGTACAAAGCATGCCTCTTGGCTGTAGATGCATACCATTCACCTGAAGGTTGATAAAAAGGAAGTGGTACTAAATTGGGATGGATGCAATTCATCAGATCTCAGACATCTGAGATCTCTCTCCACTGATGCTTAGACTTAGCAGCCAAACTAATCATCAGTTTCAGCAATCAAAGTTGGATGTGGATGCTTCCATTTGAAAGGAAGCCAAGGTAAGAAATATAATAAGTCTTAAGCTGTAAAAAAGAATCACCATTCGCCCACCTGTTTAGATCATGATATATTTCTGGCACTGAACAATGGTCTGTTTACAGGACAGGCCTTCCAAATAACTTT
The DNA here is from genome assembly GCF_030144855.1 of Hypanus sabinus. Lineage (NCBI taxonomy): Eukaryota > Metazoa > Chordata > Chondrichthyes > Myliobatiformes > Dasyatidae > Hypanus > Hypanus sabinus. The sequence goes on from NC_082712.1 coordinate 127,528,708, forward strand.
GCTCCAGCATTACTTTTGCACATTGCCTGGGAGCAGAGGGAGTGCACGGGGAAGTTTGATGACTCTTTGCATTTACAATTAGTGATATGGTTGACCTGGACTATCAAGAGCCTGTTTGTGAACCAAGACACATAGTATAGTCTCTGTCGTTCAGGAGCATTACTTAGGCCATGGTATAGAAAGTAGCTAAGAAGTGCTTTAGTTGTGCAGTTCAAGTATGCATTTAAGGGGTAGCTTTTGAGATCACAGCTCAGAATCAGGATCAGGTTTATTGTCATTGACGTATGTTTGAAATTGGTTGTTTTGTAACAGTACAATGGTTGAAAGCATTAAAAAAATTACTCTGAGTTCCAATGAAAATGAATTAAATAAATAGTGCAAAAAAGGTATATTGAGGTTGTGTTCATGCGTTCATGGACCATTCAGAATTCTGATGGTGAAAGGGAAGAAGTTGTTTCTTAATATTGAGGGTGTGTCTTAAGTCACCTGCAACTCCTTCCTGGTGATAGTAATGAGAAGAGGGCATGTCCAAAATGGTTAACATTCCTAATGATGGATGCCGCCATTTGAGGCAAAGCATTTTGAAGATTTCCTCAATGGTGGGGAGACGAGTGCCCATGAAAATGGGTTTGGATGCAGAAGTACAATGAAAACTTACCACCATCTGTTTTACATTAACCATCAAATCTGAGCTATTCTCAGTTCATAAAATACATCTATCACCAGCAATTGGTTTTCAAAGATAATCAGCAAAATTAATTTATTTTCCCCAACAGAACCAAACGTAGTGAACAGCCTACAAGTTGACTATGTTGGCACTGACTCCATAACACTGAATTGGGAACAACCAATAGGATATAAAGATGACTATCGCTATCTGGTAGTGACAAAAACAACTTCAGAACCTGCCATTATCATTCAAAATGAAACTGTAAAATTTGAAAATGCTACTGTGAGCGGTCTGACCGCTGGAACCAACTACACCTTCACCGTTATCACACTTGTAGCCAATGTCCAGTCTGATTCCAGAGAAGTATCCAGCTACACAAGTAAGTACAGCAGAAGGTGGCTTCCCTCTATAGTAAATTGTATAAATAATTAATTTCCACTGAAGAACACAAGATCAAAGTCCTGAACACCACTTCTCAATCTTATTAAATGTGTGTCACTTTGATATTCTGTCCCATTCCTGCTCTGAGCTTCACTGCAATTGTGCTAGAAACCAAAGACTGAGATCCCACGTTTAGCTTGCGGTATCGACGTCCTCCTTTCAGTCTGACCTGTATCATTCTCTTTGCAGATGCTACCGAATCTGTTGCAAATTTCCTGCCATTGTGTTTACTTCATGTTTTGAGTGATTTTAATTGTATAATCCTTGCAACTACTCCTTATTAATTTAACTAAATTCAATATCTTTCTCATCTGCTGAGATGGTCCTGTGCTGTGATGAACATAATTACCTTACACCACGTTACGTTCTGTGTCTGAAACCTCCTGGAAAATCCCATCATTTCTTTCATCCCACAGAACCTGTACAGATACCAGAAGCAAACATCAGTGTTAGCAGCAATGGGACAGTGGATAGATTGTCTGTCTCCTGGATTCCACCACCTGGAAACGTGGAGCTGTTCTTTATCACTCTTCAAGGTGTAAATTATACGTCTGTACAAACAGTCAGCAGTAGAAATTCCACATCTGTAACTTTCACTGATCTTCGACCTGGTCGTGTGTACAACGTCACAGTGATTACAAGCAGTGGACCCTTCAATGTTACCTCTGCCAATGTGCAGGGTATAACAGGTATGTACAAAGTGTGAAGAACAGTTTTAATTGAATTTCTTTTGTATTAGAAATGATAAATGTGGAACACGTTCTTAAGCATTGACTGCCAAGATTGAGACATGAAATCACTATGATTGAAGAATTTGATCTCCAGTATTTCACTAACACTGATTGTTTGACCCCGATTCAATATTTAATTATTGGGGATGGGGATGTTGCCAAGCAGAACAAATCCAACATACAAGCTGGAGGAACTCAGCAGGTTGGGCAGCATCCGTGGAAACGAGCAGTCAACGTTTCGGGCTGAGACAATTCATCAGGACTGAAGGGGGTGGGAGCAGGGTGCCAGCAGTTTTCCATCCAGTTCCCACGCCTCCAGATAGGTATTTTATGGCTCTCGAGGTCTTCTGGACTGGGAGGCTAATTCTTCATCCAACAGATTGCCCTCTGCACCAGAATCCAACTAGGCACAGGGACTGTTGTTGATGATTCACGATAGCCGGGATCTGCATCCAGATCTGGGGAACTGAAAGGAGTGTCATCTGACTCACCGGAACAGTAGGAACGGGAGCTCTGCAAGGAACGGAAGGGAGAGAGACGTTAGGGCTGGTTGAAGATGGTAAGGTGGGCTGTGTAATGACCCGAGGAATGGGGTGACCGGTCTTTTCTCTCAGACGCTCTCGAAGTCGATTATCTAGCCTAGTGGCTAGAGAGACCAAGGAGACCAGGCTGTCCGTGTCATCCTCATTTCAGAGACGAAGCAGGAGAAGGAGGAACAGACCTCTGGCCGGTTGTCCCAGATCATTGTGGTCCATGCTAAGGATAAAATGTGAGTTTATCCACTCTGGAAGAAAGAAGAAATATGTAAATCATTGTTCAGATAGAATCTACAATGAGATCTAGAAATTGTAGAACATGAACCTAAAACACAGCGTACAGTTTCATCAAACAGTTAAGAAGGTTCATGAAATGTTAACATTCATGGTAGGGGGTATGTTTGATGCAACTTTATAGGATGTTGGTAAGTCCACACTTGGAATGATGCAAACAGTGTTGTCCTCAACGATTGTGGAAGGATGTATGTGCATTGGAGCAGTGCAGGGAAGGTTCACGTGGATGATTCATAAAATGAAGGGATTAACATGAGAAGAATGGTTAATAGATTTAGCCTGTGTTCATTGGAGCAGCAGACGTAATCTTGTGGGAACATGTAAGTTGCTGAGAGGCTGTTAGATCTAGAGAAAGTACCTAGAACTTGGGGATTGTTTTTAAATAAGGGATCTCCCATTTTAGACTCAGAGGAAGAGGCATTTCTCTTTTGAGAGACTACAGAGGAATTCCCAACTGCAGAGACTTCTAGAGGTAGAGCTATATTCATGACAGAATGACAGATTTTTAAGTAATATTAAAATTTGTAATAATCCAGCACTCTCAATACTGTAGTGGTGACACGCAAATGGGCAGATTTTCTTTTCTGTTGAATGTTACTCCTCATAATAGTCCACCCAACGTACTTTAAATTACCCAGTGAGGAGACAGGTTTAAAGGGAGTACAGGAACTAGTGGCCTGGCGACAGACTGTCAGAACAGGACACCGCTGAGTCCAGAGTGAGCATCGTTCCTGTGTGAGTTTAAAGTGAGCACGGCAATGGGGTCTAGAGAATTTCAAGTAAGCTTAAAATAAGGTCTCAAGCAGTTTTGTGGGAGATCGGGGACAGGGATCCAGTAAATTTAAAAGGAGCATTAGAAAAGAGCCTCAATGAATTTAAGCGGACTGCAAGAACTGGAACCCCAGTAGGCTTAAATAGAATTTGGAGAATAAAACCAGACAGTCCAAATGTCAAAACATTCCATTTGATGAAAAGTTGGAGGGCAGATTATTGGAATTTTATGTACATTGCATAATGAAGAAAGCAGGAAATTGATGTTCAGGGGATGAGTGGCCTACTCCTATGCCATTTCTTATATACTTATGTTTAAAGAACAATGCTTTCAGCTCATTGTAAAGACCCCTTTCACCTAGATGAGGATAAGATGATTTTTCACCTTTCTAACTATAAATATGATCTTGGACTTGATGCTAGTGATTTTGAAGCACTGTTATCATTCCATTCTTTTTACTTAACAATTCCCCCTGTCCCGTTGAGGGTATTTCAGTCTAGTTCATGGAAAGCTCCATCAACAGTTTTCAGGGATTTCTGCCCATGACACAGTGAAAGGATGTAAATTGTATTCATTTTCCAAACTATATTTACCATGATGTAATTTTATTTCTCTCACAGCTCCTTCACCACCTAGAAACATAGTAGTGACCGCTGTCACAAATTCATCACTTCATTTTAGCTGGGAGAGACCAGAAGACATGAATCTGGGAGAATACACTTTTATTGTCAGCTACCAAATGGCTCAAGCATCAAATAGTACAACTTATAGAGAAGAAGAAAATAAATCGGCTATATTTAATCTTAGCTCTGGAACTAATTACACCATAACTGTTCTTACCAATATTCTTCAGAATTTGAACAGCAGCTTTGTGACAAAATCTGTCTACACAAGTAAGTGCCTATATTCTTCGCCTGCAAAGCTGAAATGTTTTGTTTGATTACATAAAGGAAAATATTTCACATTCGCTTTGCTTCCTACAGTACATGTCATCAGAGTGAATGTAATTTCTGGGGTGAAACAGCAGAGTAACGGCTAGTGCAACGCCTTACAGCTGTATGATGGGGGTTATAAAGAGTTTGTCCATTCCCCTGTGACCATGTGGGTTCTCCCAGGTGTTCCCGTTCCCTTCACATTCCAGAGACGTACGGTTAGGACTAGTGAATTGTGGGCATGTTATGTTGGCACTGGAAGTACAGTGTCAAACTGGAGAGGGTCAGAAGGAATTTACACAGATGCTGCCTGAACTAGAGAGCATGAGTTATGGGAAACAGTTGACCTCACTGGATCTTTATTTATTGGAGAATAAGACAAATATCATAGAATTGATAAAATTGTGGTGGTATGGATAAGGTGGATGGTCAAAGCCTTTTCCCCATAGTTAGAGATCCTTAAACTACAGGCCACAGGTACAAGTTGAGAGCGAGTTAAAAAGAACTGAGAGGTAACTTCTTCGCACAGAAGATGGTGAGTACCAGGAATGAGATACAGGCAGGTACACCTGCAGCATTTGTAAGGCATTTGGATAACTATATGCAGGGGAAGGGGGAACATTATGCGCTTCATACGTGCAGCTGGAACTGGCAGGGAGCATGCTGTGGTCAGCATGGACCAGTTGGGCTGAAGGGCCAGTTTCTGTGCTGTATGATGACTGTTAGGACAGTTACAGCATGCCCAGCGCAATCACTTCTGATTTGATTGGACACAAACAACACATTTCAGTGTATGCTTCAAGTACATATGACAAATAAAGATAACATTTATCCTTAGTTCATAATGGGCACAGTAACTATAATGGTAGAGTCTGATTTTGGGCAGTAGGTGAATATTGGAATCCCATTTGTTGTTTGTCGAAGATGGTTTAGCAAAGATTTCCTTAGTTCTTAAATAACAGTTCAGGAATTGATTTTCCAAGGCTGCCCACTCCATTGACCACATGAAGCTCCCATCAGCTTGTGAAACTGCCACACACATGCTTCAACGTGTCTTCAGGCTCCACTGCTTTCCTCAAGACATAGTGTCTGATCGTGGATCACAGTTCACTTCCCACTTTTGGAAGGAATTCTGCTCTCTTGTAGAAGCCACAGCCAGCATCTCATCTGCTTTCCACCAACAATCAAATGGCCCAATGGAGAGAGTGAACCAGGAGTTAGAGACAATCCTGCATTGCCTTGCCTCTTCCAACGCCACATCCTGGAGCTCCCAATTGGTTTGGGCAGAGATCGCCGACAATAACCTTCAGTCATCCTCCCCCGATATGTCTCCCTTCGAATGCCAGAAGGGATTCCAGCTGCCATTCTTCTCCAATCAGAAGAATGATGTAGGAGCTCCTGCTGCTGAACAGCTGATGCTGCACTACAAGTGCACCTGGAGATGTACCAGGGCTTCTATCCTACGCGCCCACAAACAGAACTCCCGGCAGACTGATCAGCTCCGCTGACAGTTAAGGCCATTCAAGCCAGGAGAGTTCTGGTTGACATCCAGGGATTTTCCACTGATGGTCGAGAGGCACAAATTGGCAACGCACTACGCGGGACCATTTGTAGTTGAAAAAACTGTCAACAAGGTATTGTATAGATTGCATCTACCAGCATCAATGAAGATCCACCCTGTATTCCATGCTTCCCAGCTCAAGCCAGTCAGTACCTCTCCCCTGGCTCCACCTGGCATCTCGCCAGATATATGGTAAGGTCCAATACCTTGTAGACAAAGATGGGTGTGGTCCAGAAGAACGTTCTTAGATCCTGGACAAGTCACTCATCAAGGACTTCCAGCAGACACAGGGCAATGCTTTTGGAGGGGTGTGCTGTCACACCCATGAGTCAGCAGCGCAGCAGCTACGGCAATTGCGCTCGTCAATATGCATGTGTCAGCTAATTATTATCACATTGTGATGGTATTTAACTGCATTCTCTTTGTTTTAACTCTTGTCAAGACCCGAGCAAAGCACAGCAACATTTCGCTGTCTACTTGTATTATGGCTTGCCTGAAAAATTGGACTATAGAGTTAGCTGACTTGGAAGACTAGTGGTATTAATTTCATACTTAGTTATTCCTTTGAGCTGCAGTGTAGGCTTTGTTTTCCATTTGAGAGTTTTAGTTAATGACCCTGTTTGGCCTAGCACTTACTGATTTCTTTTCCTTCTAACTCTGGTTGCATTAAAGTCTGTGAACTATTGACCCACTTCAGTGTCCTTCGCTCCAAACTTGGGCCAAATCGGAACAAAGTGCCAGTAGCAGGTGCCAGAAGAATGTTGATATCTCCTCTACACATTCCTGACACTTCAAGGAATCATCATGAGAGGCCTGAAACTTCTCCAAGCATTTTTCTGAGCCAATCCAATCAGTCTGCTACATACTTCCTTATTTCGGGGCTCACCCAACTGCCAGTTAGCATGATTAACTGAAATCAACGCTGAGACTAAAACCTCTCTTCCCTCTTCTGACAACAGCTCCAATTTATGACTTTTCCCCCACATTCTTCTATTAACCTGTTTTCTTCCTTTATAACTCCTCCTGGACTCAAGTGGTATAGCTACTGAAACTCCTGTACCACCTTCCTGATGGGAACAGCAAGAAGAGAACGTGAGCTTGATAGTGGAGGTCCCTGTTGATGGTTTCTGCTTTCCTGCGACAGCACTACATATAAATGTGCAGAAGAGTGGAGGTATCTTTCCCGTGATGGACTGGGCCATATCCATTCACATACGAAGCTGTGATGCAACCAGTCAATATAAACTCCACTATAGAAAAATGAGAAAGTTTTGGATGACACGCTGAATCTTCACAAACTTCTCAGAAAATAGAGGTGATGCCAGGCTTTCTTTGTAATGGCACGTATGTGTTAAACCCAGGACAGCTCGTCTGAAAACTACGTAATTTAAAGATGCTGACCCTCTCCACACCTGATCCCAATTGAGGATTGACTCATGGACGTCTGGTTTCATCTGGTAGTAAATTATGACTTTCTTGGCCTTGCTGATGTAGAGTGAGAGGTTGTTACTGTGCCATCACTCACCAAGATGTTCAATTTCCCTCCTCTCAGCTGATTCGTCTGAATCTTTGACTCAGCCAACAAAAATGATTTTGTTAGCAAACGTAAATATGGCATTGAATTTGTGCTTATCCACACAGTCATAAGCATAAAGGGAATGGAGCAGTTGAATAAGCCCACAGACCTGTGGTGCACTTGTGCTGATGGAGATTCTGGAGGAGATATTGTTGCCAATTCAAGTTGACTGGGTTCTGCAATTACAGAAACCTGAAAAGTCTATGGAAAAAAAAGGAAACTCCATTGGTGTTCTTACAGTAAGATTATTGTACACAGGTTTAACTCAGTACAAAGCATGCCTCTTGGCTGTAGATGCATACCATTCACCTGAAGGTTGATAAAAAGGAAGTGGTACTAAATTGGGATGGATGCAATTCATCAGATCTCAGACATCTGAGATCTCTCTCCACTGATGCTTAGACTTAGCAGCCAAACGATCCATCAGTTTCAGCAATCAAAGTTGGATGTGGATGCTTCCACTTGAAAGGAAGCCAAGGTAAGAAATATAATAAGTCTTAAGCTGTAAAAAAGAATCACCATTCGCCCACCTGTTTAGATCATGATATATTTCCGGCACTGAACAATGGTCCATTTACAGGACAGGCCTTCCAAATAACTTTGCTTCAGCATTACTTTTGCACATTGTCTGGGAGCAGAGGGAGTGCACGGGGACGTTTGATGACCCTATGCATTTACAATTAGTGATATGGTTGACCTGGACTATCAAGAGCCTGTTTGTGAACCAAGACACATAGTATAGTCTCTGTCGTTCAGGTGCATTACTTAGGCCATGGTATAGAAAGTAGCTAAGAAGTGCTTTAGTTGTGCAGTACAAGTATGCATTTAAGGGGTAGCTTTTGAGATCACAGCTCAGAATCAGGATCAGGTTTATTGTCATTGACGTATGTTTGAAATTGGTTGTTTTGTAACAGTACAATGGTTGAAAGCATTAAAAAAATTATTCTGAGTTCCAATGAAAATGAATTAAATAAATAGTGCAAAAAAAGGTATATTGAGGTTGTGTTCATGCGTTCATGGACCATTCAGAATTCTGATGGTGAAAGGGAAGAAGTTGTTTCTTAATATTGAGGGTGTGTCTTAAGTCTCCTGCAACTCTTTCCTGGTGATAGTAATGAGAAGAGGGCATGTCCAAAATGGTTAACATCCTTAATGATGGATGCCGCCATTTGAGGCAAAGCCTTTTGAAGATTTCCTCAATGGTGGGGAGACGAGTGCCCATGAAAATGGGTTTGGATGCAGAAGTACAATGAAAGCTTACCACCATCTGTTTTACATTAACCATCAAATCTGAGCTATTCTCAGTTCATAAAATACATTTATCACCAGCAATTGGTTTTCAAAGATAATCAACAAAATTAACTTATTTTCCCCAACAGAACCAAACGTAGTGAACAGCCTACAAGTTGACTATGTTGGCACCAACTCCATAACACTGAATTGGGAACAACCAATAGGATATAAAGATGACTATCGCTATCTGGTAGTGACAAAAGCAAGTTCAGAACCTGCCATTATCATTCAAAATGGAACTGTAAAATTTGAAAATGCTACTGTGAGCAATCTGACCGCTGGAACCAACTACACCTTCACCGTTATCACACTTGTAGTCAATGTCCAGTCTGATCCCACAGAAGTATCCAGCTACACAAGTAAGTACTGCAGAAGGTGGCTTCCCTCTATAGTAAATTGTATAAATAATTAATTTCCACTGAAGAACACAAGATCAAAGTCCTGAACACCACTTCTCAATCTTATTAAATGTGTGTCACTTTGATATTCTGTCCCATTCCTGCTCTGAGCTTCACTGCAATTGTGCTAGAAACCAAAGACTGAGATCCCACGTTTAGCTTGCGGTATCGACGTCCTCCTTTCAGTCTGACCTGTATCATTCTCTTTGCAGATGCTACCGAATCTGTTGCAAATTTCCTGCCATTGTGTTTACTTCATGTTTTGAGTGATTTTAATTGTATAATCCTTGCAACTACTCCTTATTAATTTAACTAAATTCAATATCTTTCTCATCTGCTGAGATGGTCCTGTGCTGTGATGAACATAATTACCTTACACCACGTTACGTTCTGTGTCTGAAACCTCCTGGAAAATCCCATCATTTCTTTCATCCCACAGAACCTGTACAGATACCAGAAGCAAACATCAGTGTTAGCAGCAATGGGACAGTGGATAGATTGTCTGTCTCCTGGATTCCACCACCTGGAAACGTGGAGCTGTTCTTTATCACTCTTCAAGGTGTAAATTATACGTCTGTACAAACAGTCAGCAGTAGAAATTCCACATCTGTAACTTTCACTGATCTTCGACCTGGTCGTGTGTACAACGTCACAGTGATTACAAGCAGTGGACCCTTCAATGTTACCTCTGCCAATGTGCAGGGTATAACAGGTATGTACAAAGTGTGAAGAACAGTTTTAATTGAATTTCTTTTGTATTAGAAATGATAAATGTGGAACACGTTCTTAAGCATTGACTGCCAAGATTGAGACATGAAATCACTATGATTGAAGAATTTGATCTCCAGTATTTCACTAACACTGATTGTTTGACCCCGATTCAATATTTAATTATTGGGGATGGGGATGTTGCCAAGCAGAACAAATCCAACATACAAGCTGGAGGAACTCAGCAGGTTGGGCAGCATCCGTGGAAACGAGCAGTCAACGTTTCGGGCTGAGACAATTCATCAGGACTGAAGGGGGTGGGAGCAGGGTGCCAGCAGTTTTCCATCCAGTTCCCACGCCTCCAGATAGGTATTTTATGGCTCTCGAGGTCTTCTGGACTGGGAGGCTAATTCTTCATCCAACAGATTGCCCTCTGCACCAGAATCCAACTAGGCACAGGGACTGTTGTTGATGATTCACGATAGCCGGGATCTGCATCCAGATCTGGGGAACTGAAAGGAGTGTCATCTGACTCACCGGAACAGTAGGAACGGGAGCTCTGCAAGGAACGGAAGGGAGAGAGACGTTAGGGCTGGTTGAAGATGGTAAGGTGGGCTGTGTAATGACCCGAGGAATGGGGTGACCGGTCTTTTCTCTCAGACGCTCTCGAAGTCGATTATCTAGCCTAGTGGCTAGAGAGACCAAGGAGACCAGGCTGTCCGTGTCATCCTCATTTCAGAGACGAAGCAGGAGAAGGAGGAACAGACCTCTGGCCGGTTGTCCCAGATCATTGTGGTCCATGCTAAGGATAAAATGTGAGTTTATCCACTCTGGAAGAAAGAAGAAATATGTAAATCATTGTTCAGATAGAATCTACAATGAGATCTAGAAATTGTAGAACATGAACCTAAAACACAGCGTACAGTTTCATCAAACAGTTAAGAAGGTTCATGAAATGTTAACATTCATGGTAGGGGGTATGTTTGATGCAACTTTATAGGATGTTGGTAAGTCCACACTTGGAATGATGCAAACAGTGTTGTCCTCAACGATTGTGGAAGGATGTATGTGCATTGGAGCAGTGCAGGGAAGGTTCACGTGGATGATTCATAAAATGAAGGGATTAACATGAGAAGAATGGTTAATAGATTTAGCCTGTGTTCATTGGAGCAGCAGACGTAATCTTGTGGGAACATGTAAGTTGCTGAGAGGCTGTTAGATCTAGAGAAAGTACCTAGAACTTGGGGATTGTTTTTAAATAAGGGATCTCCCATTTTAGACTCAGAGGAAGAGGCATTTCTCTTTTGAGAGACTACAGAGGAATTCCCAACTGCAGAGACTTCTAGAGGTAGAGCTATATTCATGACAGAATGACAGATTTTTAAGTAATATTAAAATTTGTAATAATCCAGCACTCTCAATACTGTAGTGGTGACACGCAAATGGGCAGATTTTCTTTTCTGTTGAATGTTACTCCTCATAATAGTCCACCCAACGTACTTTAAATTACCCAGTGAGGAGACAGGTTTAAAGGGAGTACAGGAACTAGTGGCCTGGCGACAGACTGTCAGAACAGGACACCGCTGAGTCCAGAGTGAGCATCGTTCCTGTGTGAGTTTAAAGTGAGCACGGCAATGGGGTCTAGAGAATTTCAAGTAAGCTTAAAATAAGGTCTCAAGCAGTTTTGTGGGAGATCGGGGACAGGGATCCAGTAAATTTAAAAGGAGCATTAGAAAAGAGCCTCAATGAATTTAAGCGGACTGCAAGAACTGGAACCCCAGTAGGCTTAAATAGAATTTGGAGAATAAAACCAGACAGTCCAAATGTCAAAACATTCCATTTGATGAAAAGTTGGAGGGCAGATTATTGGAATTTTATGTACATTGCATAATGAAGAAAGCAGGAAATTGATGTTCAGGGGATGAGTGGCCTACTCCTATGCCATTTCTTATATACTTATGTTTAAAGAACAATGCTTTCAGCTCATTGTAAAGACCCCTTTCACCTAGATGAGGATAAGATGATTTTTCACCTTTCTAACTATAAATATGATCTTGGACTTGATGCTAGTGATTTTGAAGCACTGTTATCATTCCATTCTTTTTACTTAACAATTCCCCCTGTCCCGTTGAGGGTATTTCAGTCTAGTTCATGGAAAGCTCCATCAACAGTTTTCAGGGATTTCTGCCCATGACACAGTGAAAGGATGTAAATTGTATTCATTTTCCAAACTATATTTACCATGATGTAATTTTATTTCTCTCACAGCTCCTTCACCACCTAGAAACATAGTAGTGACCGCTGTCACAAATTCATCACTTCATTTTAGCTGGGAGAGACCAGAAGACATGAATCTGGGAGAATACACTTTTATTGTCAGCTACCAAATGGCTCAAGCATCAAATAGTACAACTTATAGAGAAGAAGAAAATAAATCGGCTATATTTAATCTTAGCTCTGGAACTAATTACACCATAACTGTTCTTACCAATATTCTTCAGAATTTGAACAGCAGCTTTGTGACAAAATCTGTCTACACAAGTAAGTGCCTATATTCTTCGCCTGCAAAGCTGAAATGTTTTGTTTGATTACATAAAGGAAAATATTTCACATTCGCTTTGCTTCCTACAGTACATGTCATCAGAGTGAATGTAATTTCTGGGGTGAAACAGCAGAGTAACGGCTAGTGCAACGCCTTACAGCTGTATGATGGGGGTTATAAAGAGTTTGTCCATTCCCCTGTGACCATGTGGGTTCTCCCAGGTGTTCCCGTTCCCTTCACATTCCAGAGACGTACGGTTAGGACTAGTGAATTGTGGGCATGTTATGTTGGCACTGGAAGTACAGTGTCAAACTGGAGAGGGTCAGAAGGAATTTACACAGATGCTGCCTGAACTAGAGAGCATGAGTTATGGGAAACAGTTGACCTCACTGGATCTTTATTTATTGGAGAATAAGACAAATATCATAGAATTGATAAAATTGTGGTGGTATGGATAAGGTGGATGGTCAAAGCCTTTTCCCCATAGTTAGAGATCCTTAAACTACAGGCCACAGGTACAAGTTGAGAGCGAGTTAAAAAGAACTGAGAGGTAACTTCTTCGCACAGAAGATGGTGAGTACCAGGAATGAGATACAGGCAGGTACACCTGCAGCATTTGTAAGGCATTTGGATAACTATATGCAGGGGAAGGGGGAACATTATGCGCTTCATACGTGCAGCTGGAACTGGCAGGGAGCATGCTGTGGTCAGCATGGACCAGTTGGGCTGAAGGGCCAGTTTCTGTGCTGTATGATGACTGTTAGGACAGTTACAGCATGCCCAGCGCAATCACTTCTGATTTGATTGGACACAAACAACACATTTCAGTGTATGCTTCAAGTACATATGACAAATAAAGATAACATTTATCCTTAGTTCATAATGGGCACAGTAACTATAATGGTAGAGTCTGATTTTGGGCAGTAGGTGAATATTGGAATCCCATTTGTTGTTTGTCGAAGATGGTTTAGCAAAGATTTCCTTAGTTCTTAAATAACAGTTCAGGAATTGATTTTCCAAGGCTGCCCACTCCATTGACCACATGAAGCTCCCATCAGCTTGTGAAACTGCCACACACATGCTTCAACGTGTCTTCAGGCTCCACTGCTTTCCTCAAGACATAGTGTCTGATCGTGGATCACAGTTCACTTCCCACTTTTGGAAGGAATTCTGCTCTCTTGTAGAAGCCACAGCCAGCATCTCATCTGCTTTCCACCAACAATCAAATGGCCCAATGGAGAGAGTGAACCAGGAGTTAGAGACAATCCTGCATTGCCTTGCCTCTTCCAACGCCACATCCTGGAGCTCCCAATTGGTTTGGGCAGAGATCGCCGACAATAACCTTCAGTCATCCTCCCCCGATATGTCTCCCTTCGAATGCCAGAAGGGATTCCAGCTGCCATTCTTCTCCAATCAGAAGAATGATGTAGGAGCTCCTGCTGCTGAACAGCTGATGCTGCACTACAAGTGCACCTGGAGATGTACCAGGGCTTCTATCCTACGCGCCCACAAACAGAACTCCCGGCAGACTGATCAGCTCCGCTGACAGTTAAGGCCATTCAAGCCAGGAGAGTTCTGGTTGACATCCAGGGATTTTCCACTGATGGTCGAGAGGCACAAATTGGCAACGCACTACGCGGGACCATTTGTAGTTGAAAAAACTGTCAACAAGGTATTGTATAGATTGCATCTACCAGCATCAATGAAGATCCACCCTGTATTCCATGCTTCCCAGCTCAAGCCAGTCAGTACCTCTCCCCTGGCTCCACCTGGCATCTCGCCAGATATATGGTAAGGTCCAATACCTTGTAGACAAAGATGGGTGTGGTCCAGAAGAACGTTCTTAGATCCTGGACAAGTCACTCATCAAGGACTTCCAGCAGACACAGGGCAATGCTTTTGGAGGGGTGTGCTGTCACACCCATGAGTCAGCAGCGCAGCAGCTACGGCAATTGCGCTCGTCAATATGCATGTGTCAGCTAATTATTATCACATTGTGATGGTATTTAACTGCATTCTCTTTGTTTTAACTCTTGTCAAGACCCGAGCAAAGCACAGCAACATTTCGCTGTCTACTTGTATTATGGCTTGCCTGAAAAATTGGACTATAGAGTTAGCTGACTTGGAAGACTAGTGGTATTAATTTCATACTTAGTTATTCCTTTGAGCTGCAGTGTAGGCTTTGTTTTCCATTTGAGAGTTTTAGTTAATGACCCTGTTTGGCCTAGCACTTACTGATTTCTTTTCCTTCTAACTCTGGTTGCATTAAAGTCTGTGAACTATTGACCCACTTCAGTGTCCTTCGCTCCAAACTTGGGCCAAATCGGAACAAAGTGCCAGTAGCAGGTGCCAGAAGAATGTTGATATCTCCTCTACACATTCCTGACACTTCAAGGAATCATCATGAGAGGCCTGAAACTTCTCCAAGCATTTTTCTGAGCCAATCCAATCAGTCTGCTACATACTTCCTTATTTCGGGGCTCACCCAACTGCCAGTTAGCATGATTAACTGAAATCAACGCTGAGACTAAAACCTCTCTTCCCTCTTCTGACAACAGCTCCAATTTATGACTTTTCCCCCACATTCTTCTATTAACCTGTTTTCTTCCTTTATAACTCCTCCTGGACTCAAGTGGTATAGCTACTGAAACTCCTGTACCACCTTCCTGATGGGAACAGCAAGAAGAGAACGTGAGCTTGATAGTGGAGGTCCCTGTTGATGGTTTCTGCTTTCCTGCGACAGCACTACATATAAATGTGCAGAAGAGTGGAGGTATCTTTCCCGTGATGGACTGGGCCATATCCATTCACATACGAAGCTGTGATGCAACCAGTCAATATAAACTCCACTATAGAAAAATGAGAAAGTTTTGGATGACACGCTGAATCTTCACAAACTTCTCAGAAAATAGAGGTGATGCCAGGCTTTCTTTGTAATGGCACGTATGTGTTAAACCCAGGACAGCTCGTCTGAAAACTACGTAATTTAAAGATGCTGACCCTCTCCACACCTGATCCCAATTGAGGATTGACTCATGGACGTCTGGTTTCATCTGGTAGTAAATTATGACTTTCTTGGCCTTGCTGATGTAGAGTGAGAGGTTGTTACTGTGCCATCACTCACCAAGATGTTCAATTTCCCTCCTCTCAGCTGATTCGTCTGAATCTTTGACTCAGCCAACAAAAATGATTTTGTTAGCAAACGTAAATATGGCATTGAATTTGTGCTTATCCACACAGTCATAAGCATAAAGGGAATGGAGCAGTTGAATAAGCCCACAGACCTGTGGTGCACTTGTGCTGATGGAGATTCTGGAGGAGATATTGTTGCCAATTCAAGTTGACTGGGTTCTGCAATTACAGAAACCTGAAAAGTCTATGGAAAAAAAAGGAAACTCCATTGGTGTTCTTACAGTAAGATTATTGTACACAGGTTTAACTCAGTACAAAGCATGCCTCTTGGCTGTAGATGCATACCATTCACCTGAAGGTTGATAAAAAGGAAGTGGTACTAAATTGGGATGGATGCAATTCATCAGATCTCAGACATCTGAGATCTCTCTCCACTGATGCTTAGACTTAGCAGCCAAACGATCCATCAGTTTCAGCAATCAAAGTTGGATGTGGATGCTTCCACTTGAAAGGAAGCCAAGGTAAGAAATATAATAAGTCTTAAGCTGTAAAAAAGAATCACCATTCGCCCACCTGTTTAGATCATGATATATTTCCGGCACTGAACAATGGTCCATTTACAGGACAGGCCTTCCAAATAACTTTGCTTCAGCATTACTTTTGCACATTGTCTGGGAGCAGAGGGAGTGCACGGGGACGTTTGATGACCCTATGCATTTACAATTAGTGATATGGTTGACCTGGACTATCAAGAGCCTGTTTGTGAACCAAGACACATAGTATAGTCTCTGTCGTTCAGGTGCATTACTTAGGCCATGGTATAGAAAGTAGCTAAGAAGTGCTTTAGTTGTGCAGTACAAGTATGCATTTAAGGGGTAGCTTTTGAGATCACAGCTCAGAATCAGGATCAGGTTTATTGTCATTGACGTATGTTTGAAATTGGTTGTTTTGTAACAGTACAATGGTTGAAAGCATTAAAAAAATTATTCTGAGTTCCAATGAAAATGAATTAAATAAATAGTGCAAAAAAAGGTATATTGAGGTTGTGTTCATGCGTTCATGGACCATTCAGAATTCTGATGGTGAAAGGGAAGAAGTTGTTTCTTAATATTGAGGGTGTGTCTTAAGTCTCCTGCAACTCTTTCCTGGTGATAGTAATGAGAAGAGGGCATGTCCAAAATGGTTAACATCCTTAATGATGGATGCCGCCATTTGAGGCAAAGCCTTTTGAAGATTTCCTCAATGGTGGGGAGACGAGTGCCCATGAAAATGGGTTTGGATGCAGAAGTACAATGAAAGCTTACCACCATCTGTTTTACATTAACCATCAAATCTGAGCTATTCTCAGTTCATAAAATACATTTATCACCAGCAATTGGTTTTCAAAGATAATCAACAAAATTAACTTATTTTCCCCAACAGAACCAAACGTAGTGAACAGCCTACAAGTTGACTATGTTGGCACCAACTCCATAACACTGAATTGGGAACAACCAATAGGATATAAAGATGACTATCGCTATCTGGTAGTGACAAAAGCAAGTTCAGAACCTGCCATTATCATTCAAAATGGAACTGTAAAATTTGAAAATGCTACTGTGAGCAATCTGACCGCTGGAACCAACTACACCTTCACCGTTATCACACTTGTAGTCAATGTCCAGTCTGATCCCACAGAAGTATCCAGCTACACAAGTAAGTACTGCAGAAGGTGGCTTCCCTCTATAGTAAATTGTATAAATAATTAATTTCCACTGAAGAACACAAGATCAAAGTCCTGAACACCACTTCTCAATCTTATTAAATGTGTGTCACTTTGATATTCTGTCCCATTCCTGCTCTGAGCTTCACTGCAATTGTGCTAGAAACCAAAGACTGAGATCCCACGTTTAGCTTGCGGTATCGACGTCCTCCTTTCAGTCTGACCTGTATCATTCTCTTTGCAGATGCTACCGAATCTGTTGCAAATTTCCTGCCATTGTGTTTACTTCATGTTTTGAGTGATTTTAATTGTATAATCCTTGCAACTACTCCTTATTAATTTAACTAAATTCAATATCTTTCTCATCTGCTGAGATGGTCCTGTGCTGTGATGAACATAATTACCTTACACCACGTTACGTTCTGTGTCTGAAACCTCCTGGAAAATCCCATCATTTCTTTCATCCCACAGAACCTGTACAGATACCAGAAGCAAACATCAGTGTTAGCAGCAATGGGACAGTGGATAGATTGTCTGTCTCCTGGATTCCACCACCTGGAAACGTGGAGCTGTTCTTTATCACTCTTCAAGGTGTAAATTATACGTCTGTACAAACAGTCAGCAGTAGAAATTCCACATCTGTAACTTTCACTGATCTTCGACCTGGTCGTGTGTACAACGTCACAGTGATTACAAGCAGTGGACCCTTCAATGTTACCTCTGCCAATGTGCAGGGTATAACAGGTATGTACAAAGTGTGAAGAACAGTTTTAATTGAATTTCTTTTGTATTAGAAATGATAAATGTGGAACACGTTCTTAAGCATTGACTGCCAAGATTGAGACATGAAATCACTATGATTGAAGAATTTGATCTCCAGTATTTCACTAACACTGATTGTTTGACCCCGATTCAATATTTAATTATTGGGGATGGGGATGTTGCCAAGCAGAACAAATCCAACATACAAGCTGGAGGAACTCAGCAGGTTGGGCAGCATCCGTGGAAACGAGCAGTCAACGTTTCGGGCTGAGACAATTCATCAGGACTGAAGGGGGTGGGAGCAGGGTGCCAGCAGTTTTCCATCCAGTTCCCACGCCTCCAGATAGGTATTTTATGGCTCTCGAGGTCTTCTGGACTGGGAGGCTAATTCTTCATCCAACAGATTGCCCTCTGCACCAGAATCCAACTAGGCACAGGGACTGTTGTTGATGATTCACGATAGCCGGGATCTGCATCCAGATCTGGGGAACTGAAAGGAGTGTCATCTGACTCACCGGAACAGTAGGAACGGGAGCTCTGCAAGGAACGGAAGGGAGAGAGACGTTAGGGCTGGTTGAAGATGGTAAGGTGGGCTGTGTAATGACCCGAGGAATGGGGTGACCGGTCTTTTCTCTCAGACGCTCTCGAAGTCGATTATCTAGCCTAGTGGCTAGAGAGACCAAGGAGACCAGGCTGGCCGTGTCATCCTCATTTCAGAGACAAAGGAGGAGAAGGAGGAACAGACCTCTGACCAGTTGTCCCAGATCACGGTGGACCATGCTAAGGCATTCCCTCGTAACAGCCCCATGATATAAGCAATTTTTGATCTGTCCGAGCTCTACGTACCTTGCTGTTGCTCAAAAACCAGAGCAATGTAGTAAAACGGCCCGCACTTCCCTAGTTCCCCAGGATAAAATGTGAGTTTATCCACTCTGGAAGAAAGAAGAAATATGTAAATCATTGTTCAGATAGAATCTACAATGAGATCTACAAAAATTGTAGATCATGAACCTAAAATACAGCGTACAGTTTCATCAAACAGTTAAGAAGGTTCATGCAATGTTAACATTCATGGTATGGGGTATGTTTGATGCAACTTTATAGGATGTTGGTAAGTCCACACTTGGAATGATGCAAACAGTGTTGTCCTCAACGATTGTGGAAGGATGTATGTGCATTGGAAGCAGTGCAGGGAAAGTTCACGTGGATGATTCATAAAATGAAGGGAATAACATGAGAGGAATGGTTAATAGATTTAGCCTGTGTTCATTGGAGCAGCAGACGTAATCTTGTGGGAACACGTAAGTTGCTGAGAGGCTGTTAGATCTAGAGAAAGTACCTGGAACTTGGGGATTGCTTTTAAATAAGGGATCTCCCATTTTAGACTCAGAGGAAGAGGCATTTCTCTTTTGAGAGACTACAGAGGAATTCCCAACTGCAGAGACTTCTAGAGGTAGAGCTATATTCATGACAGAATGACAGATTTTTAAGTAATATTAAAATTTGTAATAATCCAGCACTCTCAATACTGTAGTGGTGACACGCAAATGGACAGATTTTCTTTTCTGTTGAATGTCACTCCTCATAATAGTCCACCAAACGTACTTTAAATTACCCAGTGAGGAGACAGGTTTAAAGGGAGTACAGGAACTAGTGGCCTGGTGACAGACTGTGAGAACAGGACACCGCTGAGTCCAGAGTGAGCATGGAACAACGTTCCTGTGTGAGTTTAAAGTGAGCACGGCAATGGGGTATAGAGAATTTCAAGTAAGCTTAAAATAAGGTCTCAAGCAGTTTTGTGGGAGTGCGGGGACAGGGATCCAGTAAATTTAAAAGGAGCATTAGAACAAAGCCTCAATGAATTTAAGGGGACTGCAAGAACTGGAACCCCAGTAGGCTTAAATAAAATTTGGAGAATAAAACCAGATAGTCCAAATGTCAAAACATTCCATTTGATGAAAAGTTGGAGGGCAGATTATTGGAATTTTATGTACATTGCATAATGAAGAAAGCAGGAAATTGATGTTCAGGGGATGAATGGTCTACTCCTATGCCATTTCTTATATACTTATGTTTAAAGAACAATGCTTTCAGCTCATTGTAAAGACACTTTTCACACGAGATGAGGATAAGATGATTTTTCACCTTTCTAACTATATATCTGATCTTGGACTTGATGCTAGTGATTTTGAAGCACTGTTATCATTCCATTCCTTTTACTTGACAATTCCCCCTGTACCGTTGAGGGTATTTCAGTCTAGTTCATGGAAAGCTCCATCAACAATTTTTAGGGAACTCTGCTCATGACACAGTGAAAGGTTGTAAATTGCATTTATTTTCCAAACAAAATTTACCATGATGTAATTTTATTTCTCTCACAGTTCCTTCACCACCCAGGCACATTGTAGTGACCGCTGTCACAAATTCATCACTTCATTTTAGCTGGGAGAGACCAGAAGATATGAATCTGGGAGAATACACTTTTATTGTCAGCTACCAAATGGCTCAAGCATCAAATAGTACAACTTATAGAGAAGAAGAAAATAAATCGGCTATATTTAATCTTAGCTCTGGAACTAATTACACCATAACTGTTCTTACCAATATTCTTCAGAATTTGAACAGTAGCTTTGAGACAATATCTGTTTACACAAGTAAGTGCCTATATTCTTCGCCTGCAAAGCTGAAATGTTTTGTTTGATTACATGAAGGAAAATATTTCACATTCGCTTTGCTTCCTACAGTACATGTCATCAGAGTGAATGTAATTTCTGGGGTGAAACAGTAGAGTAACGGCTAGTGCAACGCCTTACAGCTGTATGATGGGGGTTATAAAGAGTTTGTCCATTCCCCTGTGACCGGGTGGGATCTCCCAGGTGTTCCCGTTCCCTTCACATTCCAGAGACGTACGGTTAGGACTAGTGAATTGTGGGCATGTTATGTTGGCACTGGAAGTACATTGTCAAACTGGAGAAGGTCAGAAGGAATTTACACAGATGCTGCCTGAACTAGAGAGCCTGAGTTATGGGAAACAGTTGGCCTCACTGGATCTTTATTTATTGGAGAATAAGACAAATATCATAGAATTGATAAAATTGTGGTGGTATGGATAAGGTGGATGGTCAAAGCCTTTTCCCCATAGTTAGAGATCCTTAAACTACAGGCCACAGGTACAAGTTGAGAGCGAGTTAAAAAGAACTGAGAGGTAACTTCTTCGCACAGAAGATGGTGAGTACCAGGAATGAGCTACAGGCAGGTACACCTGCAACATTTGTAAGGCATTTGGATAACTATATGCAGGGGAAGGGGGAACATTATGCGCTTCATACGTGCAGCTGGAACTGGCAGGGAGGATGCTGTGGTCAGCATGGACCAGTTGGGCTGAAGGGCCAGTTTCTGTGCTGTATGATGACTGTTAGGACAGTTACAGGCTGCCCAGCGCAATCACTTCTGATTTGATTGGACACAAACAACACATTTCTGTGTATGTTTCAAGTACAAATGACAAATAAAGATAACATTTATCCTTAGTTCATAATGGGCACAGTAAGTATAATGGTAGAGTCTGATTTTGGGCAGTAGGTGAATATTGGAATCCCATTTGTTGTTTGTCAAAGATGGTTTAGCAAAGATTTCCTTAGTTCTTAAATAACAGTTCAGGAATTGATTTTCCAAGGCTGCCCACTCCATTGACCACATGAAGCTCCCATCAGCTTGTGAAACTGCCACACACATGCTTCAACGCGTCTTCAGGCTCCACTGCTTTCCTCAAAACATAGTGTCTGATCGTGGATCACAATTCACTTCCCACTTTTGTAAGGAATTCTGCTCTCTTGTAGAAGCCACAGCCAGCATCTCATCTGCTTTCCACCAACAATCAAATGGCCCAATGGAGAGAGTGAACCAAGAGTTAGAGACAACCCTGCATTGCCTTGCCTCTTCCAACTCCACGTCCTGGAGCTCCCAATTGGTTTGGGCAGAGATCGCCGACAATAACCATCAGTCATCCTCCCCCAATATGTCTCCCTTCGAATGCCAGAAGGGATTCCAGCTGCCATTCTTCTCCGATCAGAAGAATGATGTAGGAGCTCCTGCTGCTGAACAGCTGATGCTGCACTACAAGTGCACCTGGAGACGTACCAGGGCTTCTATCCTATGCGCCCACAAACAGAACTCCCGGCAGACTGATCAGCTCCACTGACAGTTAAGGCCATTCAAGCCAGGAGAGTTCTGGTTGACATCGAGGGATTTTGCCCTGATGGTCGAGAGGCGCAAATTGGCAACGCACTACGCGGGACCATTTGTAGTTTAAAAAACTGTCAACAAGGTATTGTATAGATTGCATCTACCAGCATCAATGAAGATCCACCCTGTATTCCATGCTTCCCAGCTCAAGCCATTCACTACCTCTCCCCTGGCTCCACCTGGCATCTCGCCAGATACATGGTATGGTCCAATACCTTGTAGACAAAGATGGGTGTGGTCCAGAAGAACGTTCTTAGATCCTGGACAAGTCACTCATCAAGGACTTCCAGCAGACGCAGGGCTATGCTTATGGAGGTGTGTGCTATCACACCCATGAGTCAGCAGCACAGCAGCTACGGCAATTGCGCTTGTCAATATGCATGTGTCAGCTAATTATTATCACATTGTGATGGTATTTAACTGCATTCTCTTTGTTTTAACTCTTGTCAAGACCCAAGCAAAGCGCAGCAACATTTCGCTGTCTGCTTGTATTTGGCCTTGCCTGAAAAATTGGACTATAGAGATAACTGACTTGGAAGACTAGTAGTATTAATTTCATACTTAGTTATTCCTTTGAGCTGCAGTGTAGGCTTTGTTTTCCATTTGAGAAGTTTTCCATTTTGTAGTAAATGGCCCTGTTTTGCTTATTGTTTTCTTTTCCATCTAACTCTGGTTGCATTAAAGTCTGTGAACTATTGACCCACTTGCGCTCCAAACTTGGGCCATATCGGGACAAAGTGACAGTAGCAGGTGCCAGAAGAATGTTGATATCTCCCCTACACATTCCTGACACTTCAAGGAATCGTCATGAGAGGCCTGAAACTTCTCAAAGCATTTTTCTGTGCCAATCCAATCAGTCTGCTACATACTTCCTTATTTCAGGGCTCACCCAACTTCCAGTTAGCATGATTAACTGAAATCAACGCTGAGACTAAAAACCTCTCTTCCCTCTTCTGACAACAGTTCCAATTTATGACTTTTCCCCCACGTTCTTCTATTAACCTGTTTTCTTCCTTTATAACTCCTCCTGGACTCAGTGGTATAGCTACTGAAACTCCTATACCACCTTCCTGATGGGAACAGCAAGAAGTGAACATGGCCTGGATGGTGGGGGTCCCTGTTGATTGTTGCTGCTTTCCTGCGACAGCACTACGTATAAATGTGCAGAAGAGTGGAGGTATCTTTACCCGTGATGGACTGGGCCATATCCATTTACATACGAAGCTGTGATGCAACCAGTCAATATAAACTCCACTATAGAAAAATGAGAAAGTTTTGGATGACACGCTGAATCTTCACAAACTTCTCAGAAAATAGAGGTGATGCCAGGCTTTCTTTGTAATGGCACGTATGTGTTAAACCCAGGACGGCTACTCGGAAAACTACGAATAATTTAAAGATGCTGACCCTCCCCGCACCTGATCCCCATTGAGGTTTGACTCATGGACCTCGGTTTCATCTGGTAGTAAATTATTATTTGCTTGGCCTTGCCGATGTAGAGTGAGAGGTTGTTACTGTGCCATCACTCACCAAGATGTTCAATTTCCCTCCTCTCAGCTGATTCGTCTGAATCTTTGACTCAGCCAACAAAAATGATTTTGTTAGCAAACGTAAATATGGCATTGAATTTGTGCTTATCCACACAGTCAAAAGCATAAAGGGAATGGAGCAGGTGAAGAAGCCCACAGACTTGTGGTGCACTTGTGCTGATGGAGATTCTGAAGGAGATATTGTTGCCAATTCAAGTTGACTGGGTTCTGCAATTACAGAAACCTGAAAAGTCTATGGAAAAAAAAGGAAACTCCATTGGTGTTCTTACAGTAAGATTATTGTACACAAGTTTAACTCAGTACAAAGCATGCCTCTTGGCTGTAGATGCATACCATTCACCTGAAGGTTGATAAAAAGGAAGTGGTACTAAATTGGGATGGATGCAATTCATCAGATCTCAGACATCTGAGATCTCTCTCCACTGATGCTTAGACTTAGCAGTCAAACTAATCATCAGTTTCAGCAATCAAAGTTGGATGTGGATGCTTCCATTTGAAAGGAAGCCAAGGTAGGAAATATAATAAGTCTTAAGCTGTAAAAAAGAATCACCATGGCCCACCTGTTTAGATCATGAAATATTTCTGGCACTGAACAATGGTCTGTTTACAGGACAGGCCTTCCAAATAACTTTGCTTCAGCATTACTTTTGCACATTGCCTGGGAGCAGAGTGAGTGCACGGG
Source organism: Hypanus sabinus (assembly GCF_030144855.1). NCBI lineage: Eukaryota > Metazoa > Chordata > Chondrichthyes > Myliobatiformes > Dasyatidae > Hypanus > Hypanus sabinus. The sequence goes on from NC_082712.1 coordinate 127,553,235, forward strand.
GAAGTTTGATGACCCTATGCATTTACAATTAGTGATATGGTTGACCTGGACTATCAAGAGCCTGTTTGTGAACCAAGACACATAGTATAGTCTCTGTCATTCAGGTGCATTACTTAGGCCATGGTATAGAAAGTAGCTAAGAAGTGCTTTAGTTGTGCAGTACAAGTATGCATTTAAGGGGTAGCTTTTGAGATCACAGCTCAGAATCAGGATCAGGTTTATTGTCATTGACGTATGTTTGAAATTGGTTGTTTTGTAACAGTACAATGGTTGAAAGCATATAAAAATTACTCTAAGTTCCAATGAAAATGAATTAAATAAATAGTGCAAAAAAGGTATATTGAGGTTGTGTTCATGCATTCATGGACCATTCAGAATTCTGATGGTGAAAGGGAAGAAGTTGTTTCTTAATATTAAGGGTGTGTCTTAAGTCTCCTGCAACTCCTTCCTGGTGATAGTAATGAGAAGAGGGCATGTCCAAAATGGTTAACATCCTTAATGATGGATGCCGCCATTTGAGGCAAAGCCTTTTGAAGATTTCCTCAATGGTGGGGAGACGAGTGCCCATGAAAATGGGTTTGGATGCAGAAGTACAATGAAAACTTACCACCATCTGTTTTACATTAGCCATCAAATCTGAGCTATTCTCAGTTCATAAAATATGTTTATCACCAGCAATTGGTTTTCAAAGATAATCAGCAAAATTAACTTATTTTCCCCAACAGAACCAAACGTAGTGAACAGCCTACAAGTTGACTATGTTGGCACTGACTCCATAACACTGAATTGGGAACAACCAATAGGATATAAAGATGACTATCGCTATCTGGTAGTGACAAAAACAACTTCAGAACCTGCCATTATCATTCGAAATGAAACTGTAAAATTTGAAAATGCTACTGTGAGCGGTCTGACCGCTGGAACCAACTACACCTTCACCGTTATCACACTTGTAGCCAATGTCCAGTCTGATTCCAGAGAAGTATCCAGCTACACAAGTAAGTACAGCAGAAGGTGGCTTCCCTCTATAGTAAATTGTATAAATCATTAATTTCCACTGAAGAACACAACATCAAAGTCCTGAACACCTCTTCTCAATCTTATTAAATGTGTGTCACTTTGATATTCTGTCCCATTCCTGCTCTGAGCTTCACTGCAATTGTGCTAGAAACCAAAGACTGAGATCCCACGTTTAGCTTGCGGTATCGACGTCCTCCTTTCAGTCTGACCTATATCATTCTCTCTGCAGATGCTACCAAATCTGTTGCAAATTTCCTGCCATTGTGTTTACTTCATGTTTTGAGTGATTTTAATTGCATAATCCTTGCAACTACTCCTTATCAATTTAACTAAATTCAATATCTTTCTCATCTGCTGAGATGGTCCTATTCTGTGATGAACATAATTACCTTACACCACGTTACGTTCTGTGTCTGAAACCTCCTGGAAAATCCCATCATTTCTTTCATCCCACAGAACCTGTACAGATACCAGAAGCAAACATCAGTGTTAGCAGCAATGGGACAGTGGATAGATTGTCTGTCTCCTGGATTCCACCACCTGGAAACGTGGAGCTGTTCTTTATCACTCTTCAAGGTGTAAATTATACGTCAGTACAAACAGTCAGCAGTAGAAATTCCACATCTGTAACTTTCACTGATCTTCGACCTGGTCGTGTGTACAATGTCACAGTGATTACAAGCAGTGGACCCTTCAATGTTACCTCTGCCAATGTGCAGGGTATAACAGGTATGTACAAAGTGTGAAGAACAGTTTTAATTGAATTTCTTTTGTATTAGAAATGATAAATGTGGAACACATTCTTAAGCATTGACTGCCAAGTTTGAGACATGAAATCACTATGATTGAAGAATTTGATCTCCAGTATTTCACTAACACTGATTGTTTGACCCCGATTCAATATTTAATTATTGGGGATGGGGATGTTGCCAAGCAGAAAAAAATCCAACTTACAACAAGCTGGAGGAACTCAGCAGGTTGGGCAGCATCCGTGGAAATGAGCAGTCAACGTTTCGGGCTGAGACAATTCATCAGGACTGAAGGGGGTGGGGGCAGGGGGCCTATAAAGAAGGTGGGGGGAAGTTGGGAAGGAGAAGGCTGGTAGGGATCAGGTTAAAAACCAATTAGAGGAACGATCAAGTGGTCGGGGAGGGGAAGCATGGAGGGGATAGGCAGGAAAGGAGAAGAAGGAATGAAAGGTGAAAGCACTGTGTAGTAGAAGAAGGCAGAATCATCAGAGAGGTGATGGGCAGCTGGAGGAGGAGGCAGAGTGAAACTGGGATGGGGGAAGGGAGAAGGAGGGAATTACCGGAAGTTGGAGAATTCAATGTTCATGCCAAGGGACTGGAGACAACCCAGACGGTATATGAGGTGTTGCTTCTCCAACCTGAGTTTGGTCTCATCATGGCAGTAGAGGAGGCCATGTATGGACATATCTGAATGGGAATATGAATCAGAGTTGAAGTGGGTGGCAACCAGGAGATCCTGTCTGTTGCGGCGTACGGAGCGGAGGTGCTTGTCAAAGAGGTCCCTCAATCTGCGTTGGGTCTTGCCAATGTAGAGGAGGCTGCAACGGGATCACCGGATGCAATAGATGATCCCAACAGACTCACGAGTGAAGTGTTGCCTCACCTGGAAGGACTCTTTGGGGCCTTGAATGGTGGTAAGAGAGGAGGTGTATGGACAAGTATAGCAATTACGCTTGTAGGGATAAGTGCCGGGTGGGAGATCCGTGGGGAGGGACGTGTGGACCGGCGAGTTGCAGAGGGACTGATCCCTGCAGACAGCAGAGAGGGCTAGAGAGGGAAAGGTCGTGTTGAATATGGTGGAAGTTGTAGAGGATAATATGCTGGATCTGGAGGCTGGTGGGGTGGTAGGTGAGGACAAGGGGACCTCGGTCCCTGTTGTTGTGACGGGAGAATGGGGTATGGGCCGAACTGCGGGAAATGGAGGAGATGCGGGTGAGGGCATCATTGATAAAGGCAGAAGGGAAACCACGATCCTTAAAGAAAGAAGACATTTGAGTTGTCCTTAAATGGAAAGCCTCATCCTGGGAGTAGATGCAGTGGAGGCGGTGGATCTGGGAATAGGGTATAGCATTTTTGCATTTGGCAAGGTGGGTAGAGGGCCTATCACCTCTCTGATGATTCTGCCTTCTTCTACTATGGTCTGTGGTTTCTTGAGCAGAAGGGAGGTTAGGGAGGGCTACAAAGTGCACCATCTTGCAGAACCGGTCTACCACGGTGAGGACAGTGGTGTTTCCATGGGAGGGGGGTAGACCGGTGAGGAAATTTAGTGTAATTTGCGACCAGGGAGGACCAGGGACAGGTAGAGGACATAGTAATCCTATAGGTGGCCGATGAGAGGCTTTTCAACAGGCACAGATGGAACATGCCGAGTCATAGTATCCCCCTCCCTCACACTGACTAGATGGTGTGTGTTACGAAGGTCCAACTTCGAGAAGATGGTGGCTCCAAGAAGTGGTTCAAATGCCAAATTAATGAGGGGTAGTGGGTACTTATTTTCAACTGTTATGTTGTTTAGGCCTCGGTAATCAATACAAGGATGAAGCGACCTATCCTTCTTTTCTACAGAGAAGAAACTGGCACCTACCAGGAAGGATGAAGGTCTAATTATGCCCACCGTGAGGGCTCGCTATTGTATTTCTCCGTGGCCTTCCTCTCCAGTCGGGATAGGTTATAAAGATGACTGGTGGGTAATGAGGCCCTGGGATAAGGTCAATGGCACAATCATACGGGCAGTGCGAAGGCAGGGAAAGAGCCCATTGTTTCCTGAATACCGCTCCCAGGTCATGGTACTCTGTGGGGCTCTGGACAAGTCGAGGGAGTCCAAGACAGGCTGAGTCGCGGTAGTCCCCCTGGGAGATGGCGCTGACTGCGGAAATTGGCGTGGCAAAACCGGCTCCAGCTGGCTAATTTCCCGGTAGAACAGTCGATGTGGGCATTGTGTTGGTTCAGCCATGGGATCCTAGAACTCCAGGGGCTTGAGGCGAACGAATGAGATTGAGTCCTACCTCCTCCCGAAGCTTTCCAGAGAGAACCAAGGTCAGGGATGGCATACCGTGGGTCAACCGAGCCAGCAGGTTTCCATCCAGTTCCCGTGCCTCCAGATAGGTATTTTATGGCTCTCGAGATCTTCTGGACTGGGAGGCTAACTCTTCATCCAACAGATTGCCCTCTGCACCAGAATCCAACTAGGCACAGGGACTGTTGTTGATGATTCACGATAGCCGGGATCTGCATCCAGATCTGGGGAACTGAAGGGAGCGTCGTCTGAATTACCAGGACAGTAGGAACGGGAGCTCTGCAAGGAACAGAAGGAAGAGAGAAGTTAGGGCTGGTTGAAGATGGTAAGGTGGGCCGTGTAATGACCCGAGGAACGGGGTGACCGGTCTTTTCTCTCAGACGCTCTCGAAGTCAATTATCTAGCCTAGTGGCTAGAGAGACCAAGGAGACCAGGCTGGCTGTGTCAACCTCATTTCAGAGACGAAGGAGGAGAAGGAGGAACAGACCTCTGGCCGGTTGTCCCAGATCACGGTGGACCATGCTAAGGCATTCCCTCGTAACAGCCCCATGATATACGCAATTTTTGATCTGTCCGAGCTCTACGTACTTTGCTGTTGCTCAAAAACCAGAGCAATGTAGTAAAACGGCCCGCACTTCCCTAGGTCCCCAGGATAAAATGTGAGTTTATCCTCTCTGGAAGAAAGAAGAAATATGTAAATCATTGTTCAGATAGAATCTACAATGAGATCTAGAAATTGTAGAACATGAACCTAAAATACAGCGTACAGTTTCATCAAACAGTTAAGAAGGTTCATGAAATGTTAACATTCATGGCAGGGGGTATGTTTGATGCAACTTTATAGGATGGTGGTAAGACCACACTTGAAATGATGCAAACAGTTTTGGCCTCAACAATGGTGGAAGGATGTATGTGCATTGGAAGCAGTGCAGGGAAGGTTCACGTGGATGATTCATAAAATGAAGGGATTAACATGAGAAGAATGGTTAATAGATTTAGCCTGTGTTCATTGGAGCAGCAGACGTAATCTTGTGGGAACATGTAAGTTGCTGAGAGGCTGTTAGATCTAGAGAAAGTACCTAGAACTTGGGGATTGTTTTTAAATAAGGGATCTCCCATTTTAGACTCAGAGGAAGAGGCATTTCTCTTTTGAGAGACTACAGAGGAATTCCCAACTGCAGAGACTTCTAGAGGTAGAGCTATGTTCATGACAGAATGACAGATTTTTAAGTAATATTAAAATTTGTAATAATCCAGCACTCTCAATACTGTAGTAGTGACACGCAAATGGACAGATTTTCTTTTCTGTTGAATGTCACTCCTCATAATAGTCCACCCAACGTACTTTAAATTACCCAGTGAGGACACAGGTTTAAAGGGAGTACAGGAACTAGTGGCCTGGTGACAGACTGTGAGAACAGGACACCACTGAGTCCAGAGTGAGCATGGAACATTGGTCCTGTGTGAGTTTAAAGTGAGCACGGCAATGGGGTCTAGAGAATTTCAAGTAAGCTTAAAATAAGGTCTCACGCAGTTTTCTGGGAGATCGGGGACAGGGATCCAGTAAATTTAAAAGGAGCATTAGAAAAGAGCCTCAATGAATTTAAGGGGACTGCAAGAACTGGAACCCCAGTAGGCTTAAATAGAATTTGGAGAATAAAACCAGACAGTCCAAATGTCAAAACATTCCATTTGACAAAAAGTTGGAGGGCAGATTATTGGAATTTTATGTACATTGCATAATGAAGAAAGCAGGAAATTGATGTTCAGGAGATGAGTCGTCTACTCCTATGCCATTTGTTATATACTTATGTTTAAAGAACAATGCTTTCAGCTCATTGTAAAGACACTTTTCACACGAGATGAGGATAAGATGATTTTTCACCTTTCTAACTATATATCTGATCTTGGACTTGATGCTAGTGATTTTGAAGCACTGTTATCATTCCATTCCTTTTACTTGACAATTCCCCCTGTCCCATTGAGGGTATTTCAGTCTAGTTCATGGAAAGCTCCATCAACAATTTTTAGGGAACTCTGCTCATGACACAGTGAAAGGTTGTAAATTGCATTTATTTTCCAAACAAAATTTACCATGATGTAATTTTATTTCTCTCACAGTTCCTTCACCACCCAGAAACATAGTAGTGACCGCTGTCACAAATTCATCACTTCATTTTAGCTGGGAGAGACCAGAAGACATGAATCTTGGAGAATACACTTTTATTGTCAGCTACCAAATGGCTCAAGCATCAAATAGTACAACTTATAGAGAAGAAGAAAATAAATCGGCTATATTTAATCTTAGCTCTGGAACTAATTACACCATAACTGTTCTTACCAATATTCTTCAGAATTTGAACAGCAGCTTTGTGACAAAATCTGTCTACACAAGTAAGTGCCTATATTCTTCGCCTGCAAAGCTGAAATGTTTTGTTTGATTACATGAAGGAAAATATTTCACATTCGCTTTGCTTCCTACAGTACATTTCATCAGAGTGAATGTAATTTCTGGGGTGAAACAGCAGAGTAACGGCTAGTGCAACGCCTTACAGCTGTATGATGGGGGTTATAAAGAGTTTGTCCATTCCCCTGTGACCATGTGGGTTCTCCCAGGTGTTCCCGTTCCCTTCACATACCAGAGACGTACGGTTAGGACTAGTGAATTGTGGGCATGTTATGTTGGCACTGAAAGTACAGTGTCAAACTGGAGAGGGTCAGAAGGAATTTACACAGATGCTGCCTGAACTAGAGAGCCTGAGTTATGGGAAACAGTTGGCCTCACTGGATCTTTATTTATTGGAGAATAAGACAAATATCATAGAATTGATAAAATTGTGGTGGTATGGATAAGGTGGATGGTCAAAGCCTTTTCCCCATAGTTAGAGAGCTTTAAACTACAGGCCACAGGTACAAGTTGAGAGCGAGTTAAAAAGAACTGAGAGGTAACTTCTTCGCACAGAAGATGGTGAGTACCAGGAATGAGCTACAGGCAGGTACACCTGCAGCATTTGTAAGGCATTTGGATAACTATATGCAGGGGAAGGGGGAACATTATGCGCTTCATACGTGCAGCTGGAACTGGCAGGGAGCATGCTGTGGTCAGCATGGACCATTTGGGCTGAAGGGCCAGTTTATGTGCTGTATGATGACTGTTAGGACAGTTACAGCATGCCCAGCGCAATCACTTCTGATTTGATTGGACACAAACAACACATTTCTGTATATGTTTCAAGTACATATGACAAATAAAGATAACATTTATCCTTAGTTCATAATGGGCACAGTAAGTATAATGGTAGAGTCTGATTTTGGGCAGTAGGTGAATATTGGAATCCCATTTGTTGTTTGTCAAAGATGGTTTAGCAAAGATTTCCTTAGTTCTTAAATAACAGTTCAGGAATTGATTTTCCAAGGCTGCCCACTCCATTGACCACATGAAGCTCCCATCAGCTTGTGAAACTGCCACACACATGCTTCAACGTGTCTTCAGGCTCCACTGATTTCCTCAAGACATAGTGTCTGATCATGGATCACAGTTCACTTCCCACTTTTGGAAGGAATTCTGCTCTCTTGTAGAAGCCACAGCCAGCATCTCATCTGCTTTCCACCAACAATCAAATGGCCCAATGGAGAGAGTGAACCAGGAGTTAGAGACAACCCTGCATTGCCTTGCCTCTTCCAACTCCATGTCCTGGAGCTCCCAATTGGTTTGGGCAGAGATCGCCGACAATAACCTTCAGTCATCCTCCCCCAATATGCCTCCCTTCGAATGCCAGAAGGGATTCCAGCTGCCATTCTTCTCCGATCAGAAGAATGATGTAGGAGCTCCTGCTGCTGAACAGCTGATGCTGCACTACAAGTGCACCTGGAGACGTACCAGGGCTTCTATCCTATGCGCCCACAAACAGAACTCCCGGCAGACTGATCGGCTCCACTGACAGCTAAGGCCATTCAAGCCAGGAGTGTTCTGGTTGACATCCAGGGATTTTGCCCTGATGGTCGAGAGGCACAAATTGGCAACGCACTACGCGGGACCATTTGTAGCTGAAAAAGCTGTCAACAAGGCATTGTATAGATTGCATCTACCAGCATCAATGAAGATCCACCCTGTATTCCATGCTTCCCAGCTCAAGCCAGTCAGTACCTCTCCCCTGGCTCCACCTGGCAGCTCGCCAGATACATGGTAAGGTCCAATACCTTGTAGACAAAGATGGGTGTGGTCCAGAAGAACGTTCTTAGATCCTGGACAAGTCACTCATCAAGGACTTCCAGCAGACGCAGGGCTATGCTTTTGGAGGGGTGTCCTGTCACACCCATGAGTCAGCAGCGCAGCAGCTACGGCAATTGCGCTTGTCAATATGCATGTGTCAGCTAATTATTATCACATTGTGATGGTATTCAACTGCATTCTCTTTGTTTTAACTCTTGTCAAGACCCGAGCAAAGCGCAGCAACATTTCGCTGTCTGCTTGTATTTGGCCTTGCCTGAAAAATTGGACTATAGAGATAACTGACTTGGAAGACTAGTGGTATTAATTTCATACTTAGTTATTCCTTTGAGCTGCAGTGTAGGCTTTGTTTTCCATTTGAGAAGTTTTCCATTTTGTAGTTAATGGCCCTGTTTTGCTTATTGTTTTCTTTTCCATCTAACTCTGGTTGCATTAAAGTCTGTGAACTATTGACCCACTTCAGTGTCCTGCGCTCCAAACTTGGGCCATATCGGAACAAAGTGACAGTAGCAGGTGCCAGAAGAATGTTGATATCTCCTCTACACATTCCTGACACTTCAAGGAATCGTCATGAGAGGCCTGAAACTTCTCAAAGCATTTTTCTGTGCCAATCCAATCAGTCTGCTACATACTTCCTTATTTCAGGGCTCACCCAACTGCCAGTTAGCATGATTAACTGAAATCAACGCTGAGACTAAAAACCTCTCTTCCCTCTTCTGACAACAGTTCCAATTTATGACTTTTCCCCCACGTTCTTCTATTAACCTGTTTTCTTCCTTTATAACTCCTCCTGGACTCAGCGGTATAGCTACTGAAACTCCTGTACCACCTTCCTGATGGGAACAGCAAGAAGTGAACATGGCCTGGATGGTGGGGGTCCCTGTTGATTGTTGCTGCTTTCCTGCGACAGCACTACGTATAAATGTGCAGAAGAGTGGAGGTATCTTTACCCGTGATGGACTGGGCCATATCCATTTCCATACGAAGCTGGGATGCAACCAGTCAATATAAACTCCACTATAGAAAAATGAGAAAGTTTTGGATGACACGCTGAATCTTCACAAACTTCTCAGAAAATAGAGGTGATGCCAGGCTTTCTTTGTAATGGCACATATGTGTCAAACCCAGGATAGCTCCTCGGAAAACTACAAATAATTTAAAGATGCCGACCCTCCCCGCACCTGATCCCCATTGAGGTTTGACTCATGGACCTCGGTTTCATCTGATAGTAAATTATTATTTGCTTGGCCTTGCCGATGTAGAGTGAGAGGTTGTTACTGTGCCATCACTCACCAAGATGTTCAATTTCCCTCCTCTCAGCTGATTCATCTGAATCTTTGACTCAGCCAACAAAAGTGATTTTGTTAGCAAACGTAAATATGGCATTGAATTTGTGCTTATCCACACAGTCATAAGCATAAAGGGAATGGAACAGGCGAATAAGCCCACAGACTTGTAGTGCACTTGTGCTGATGGAGATTCTGGAGGAGATATTGTTGCCAATTCAAGTTGACTGGGTTCTGCAATTACAGAAACCTGAAAAGTCTATGGAAAAAAAAGGAAACTCCATTGGTGTTCTTACAGTAAGATTATTGTACACAGGTTTAACTCAGTACAAAGCATGCCTCTTGGCTGTAGATGCATACCATTCACCTGAAGGTTGATAAAAAGGAAGTGGTACTAAATTGGGATGGATGCAATTCATCAGATCTCAGACATCTGAGATCTCTCTCCACTGATGCTTAGACTTAGCAGCCAAACTATCCATCAGTTTCAGCAATCAAAGTTGGATGTGGATGCTTCCATTTGAAAGGAAGCCAAGGTAAGAAATATAATAAGTCTTAAGCTGTAAAAAAGAATCACCATTCGCCCACCTGTTTAGATCATGAAATATTTCTGGCACTGAACAATGGTCCATTTACAGGACAGGCCTTCCAAATAACTTTGCTCCAGCATTACTTTTGCACATTGCCTGGGAGCAGAGGCAGTGCACGGGGAAGTTTGATGACCCTATGCATTTACAATTAGTGATATGGTTGACCTGGACTATCAAGAGCCTGTTTGTGAACCAAGACACATAGTATAGTCACTGTCATTCAGGAGCATTACTTAGGCCATGGTATAGAAAGTAGCTAAGAAGTGCTTTAGTTGTGCAGTACAAGTATGCATTTAAGGGGTAGCTTTTGAGATCACAGCTCAGAATCAGGATCATTGATTATTGTCATTGACGTATGTTTGAAATTGGTTGTTTTGTAACAGTACAATGGTTGAAAGCATATAAAAATTACTCTAAGTTCCAATGAAAATGAATTAAATAAATAGTGCAAAAAAGGTATATTGAGGTTGTGTTCATGCGTTCATGGACCATTCAGAATTCTGATGGTGAAAGGGAAGAAGTTGTTTCTTAATATTGAGAGTGTGTCTTAAGTCTCCTGCAACTCCTTCCTGGTGATAGTAATGAGAAGAGGGCATGTCCAAAATGGTTAACATCCTTAATGATGGATGCCGCCATCTGAGGCAAAGCCTTTTGAAGATTTCCTCAATGGTGGGGAGACGAGTGCCCATGAAAATGGGTTTGGATGCAGAAGTACAATGAAAACTTACCACCATCTGTTTTACATTAACCATCAAATCTGAGCTATTCTCAGTTCATAAAATACATCTATCACCAGCAATTGGTTTTCAAAGATAATCAGCAAAATTAATTTATTTTCCCCAACAGAACCAAACGTAGTGAACAGCCTACAAGTTGACTATGTTGGCACTGACTCCATAACACTGAATTGGGAACAACCAATAGGATATAAAGATGACTATCGCTATCTGGTAGTGACAAAAACAACTTCAGAACCTGCCATTATCATTCAAAATGAAACTGTAAAATTTGAAAATGCTACTGTGAGCGGTCTGACCGCTGGAACCAACTACACCTTCACCGTTATCACACTTGTAGCCAATGTCCAGTCTGATTCCAGAGAAGTATCCAGCTACACAAGTAAGTACAGCAGAAGGTGGCTTCCCTCTATAGTAAATTGTATAAATCATTAATTTCCACTGAAGAACACAAGATCAAAGTCCTGAACACCTCTTCTCAATCTTATTAAATGTGTGTCACTTTGATATTCTGTCCCATTCCTGCTCTGAGCTTCACTGCAATTGTGCTAGAAACCAAAGACTGAGATCCCACGTTTAGCTTGCGGTATCGACGTCCTCCTTTCAGTCTGACCTGTATCATTCTCTCTGCAGATGCTACCGAATCTGTTGCAAACTTCCTGCCATTGTTTTTACTTCATGTTTTGAGTGTTTTTAATTGTATAATCCTTGCAACTACTCCTTATCAATTTAACTAAATTCAATATCTTTCTCATCTGCTGAGATGGTCCTATTCTGTGATGAACATAATTACCTTACACCACGTTACGTTCTGTGTCTGAAACCTCCTGGAAAATCCCATCATTTCTTTCATCCCACAGAACCTGTACAGATACCAGAAGCAAACATCAGTGTTAGCAGCAATGGGGCAGTGGATAGATTGTCTGTCTCCTGGATTCCACCACCTGGAAACGTGGAGCTGTTCTTTATCACTCTTCAAGGTGTAAATTATACGTCTGTACAAACAGTCAGCAGTAGAAATTCCACATCTGTAACTTTCACTGATCTTCGACCTGGTCGTGTGTACAACGTCACAGTGATTACAAGCAGTGGACCCTTCAATGTTACCTCTGCCAATGTGCAGGGTATAACAGGTATGTACAAAGTGTGAAGAACAGTTTTAATTGAATTTCTTTTGTATTAGAAATGATAAATGTGGAACACATTCTTAAGCATTGACTGCCAAGTTTGAGACATGAAATCACTATGATTGAAGAATTTGATCTCCAGTATTTCACTAACACTGATTGTTTGACCCCGATTCAATATTTAATTATTGGGGATGTGGATGTTGCCAAACAGAAAAAAATCCAACGTACAACAAGCCGCAGGAACTCAGCAGGTTGGGCAGCATCCGTGGAAACGAGCAGTCAACGTTTCGGGCTGAGACAGATCATCAGGACTGAAGGGGGTGGGGGCAGGGGGCCTATAAAGAAGGTGGGGGGAAGTTGGGAAGGAGAAGGCTGGTAGGGATCAGGTTAAAAACCAATTAGAGGAACAATCAAGAGGTCGGGGAGGGGAAGAATGGAGCGGATAGGCAGGAAAGGAGAAGAAGGAATGAAAGTTGAAAGCACTGTATAGTAGAAGAAGGCAGAATCATCAGAGAGGTGATGGACAGCTGGAGGAGGAGGCAGAGTGAAACTGGGATGGGATTACCAAGGGCAAATCATGCTTGACTAATCTGTTGGAGTTTTTTGAGGGTGTAACAAGGATGTTAGATGAGGGTAAGCCAGTAGATGTTGTGTACCTAGATTTTCAGAAGGCATTCGATAAGGTGCCACATAGGAGATTGGTGAGTAAAATCAGAGCTCATGGCATTGGGGGCAGGGTTTCAACATGGATAGAAAACTGGTTGGCAGATAGAAAGCAAAGGGTAGCAGTGAATGGGTGCTTCTCGGACTGGCTGGAGGTGACTAGTGGGGTACCACAGGGCTCTGTATTGGGACCACAGCTCTTTACGATTTATGTCAATGATTTAGATGAGGGCATTGAAAACTATATCAGCAAGTTTGCTGACGATACTAAACTGGGTGGCAGTGTGACATGCGAAGAGGACGTTAGGAGAATACAGGGAGAGAATACAGGCTGAGTGAGTGGGCAGATACTTGGCAGATGTCATTCAATGTGAATAAATGTGAAGTTATCCACTTTGGAAGCAGGAACAAGAGGGCAGAGTATTGTCTTAACGGTGTCGAGTTAGGTAAGGGAGAAATGCAAAGAGACCTAGGAGTCCTAGTTCACCAGTCAATGAAGGTGAATGAGCAAGTGCAACAGGCAGTGAAGAGGGCAAATGGAATGTTGGCCTTTGTTACAAGGGGAATTGAATACAAGAGCAAGGATGTTCTTTTGCATTTGTACAGGGCCCTGGTGAGACCACACCTGGAATATTGTGTACAGTTTTGGTCTCCAGGTTTAAGGAAGGACATTCTGGCAATTGAGGAAGTGCAGCGTAGATTCACTAAGTTGATTCCTGTGATGGCAGGGCTGTCTTACGCAGAGAGATTGGAGAGATTGGGCTTGTACACACTGGAATTGAGGAGATTGAGAGGGGAACTGATTGAAACGTTTAAGATAATTAAAGGATTTGATAGGATTGAGGCAGGAAATATATTCCAGATGTTGGGAGAGTCCAGTACCAGAGGGCATGGATTGAGAATAAGAGGTCAGTTATTTAAAACAGAGTTGAAGAAGAGTTTCTTCTCCCAGAGAGTTGTGAGGGTGTGGAATGCACTGCCTCGGAAGACGGTGGAGGCCAATTCTCTGGATGCTTTCAAGAAGGAGCTGGATAGATATCTGATGGATAGGGGAATCAAGGGATATGGGGACAAGGCAGGGACTGGGTATTGATAGTGAATGATCAGCCATGATCTCAGAATGGCGGTGCAGACCCGAGGGGCCGAATGGTCTACTTCTTACCTATTGTCTATTGTCTATTGTAAGGGAGAAGGAGGGAATTATCGGCAGTTGGAGAATTCAATGTTCATGCCAAGGGACTGGAGACTACCCAGATGGTATATGAGGTGTTGCTCCTCCAACCTGAGTTTGGTCTCATCATGGCAGTAGAGGAGGCCATGTATGGACATATCTGAATGGGAATATGAAGCAGAGTTGAAGTAGGTGGCAACCAGGAGATCCTGTCTGTTGCGGCGTACGGAGCGGAGGTGCTCGTCGAAGAGGTCCCTCAATCTGCATTGGTTCTTGCCAATGTAGAGGAGGCTGCACCGGGAGCACCGGATGCAATAGATGATCCCAACAGACTCACAAGTGAAGTGTTGCCTCACCTGGAAGGACTCTTTGGGGCCTTGAATGGTGGTAAGAAAGGAGGTGTATGGACAGGTGTAGCTATTACGCTTGCAGGGATAAGTGCCAGGTGGGAGATCTGTCGGGAGGGACGTGTGGACCAGGGAGTTGCAGAGGGACTGATCCCTGCGGACAGCAGAGAGGGCTAGAGAGGGAAAGGTGTGCTTAGTGCAGGGGTCATGTTGAATGTGGTGGAAGTTTTGGAGGATATGCTGGATCTGGAGGCTGGTGGTAGGTGAGGACCTCGGTCCCTGTTGTTGTGACGGGTGAATGGGGTGAGGGCCGAACTGCGGGAAATGGAGGAGATGCGGGTGAGGGCATCATTGATAACGGCAGAAGGGAAACCACGAGCCTTAAAGAAAGAAGACGTTTGAGATGTCCTTGAATGGAAAGCCTCATCATGGGAGCAGATGGAGTGGAGGCGGTGGAACTGGGAATAGGGTATAGCATTTTTGCATTTGGCAGGGTGGGAAGAGGGCCTATCAGCTCTCTCATGATTCTGCCTTCTTCTACAATGGTCTGTGGTTTCTTGAGCAGAAGGGAGGTTAGGGAAAGCTACAAAGTGCACCATCTTGGAGAACCAGTCTACCACGATGAGGACAGTGGTGTTTCCGTGGGAAGGGGGTAGACCGGTGAGGAAATTTAGTGCAATTTGCGACCAGGAAGGACCAAGGACAGGTAGAGGACATAGTAATCCTATAGGTGGCCGATGAGAGGTTTTTCAACAGACACAGATGGAACATGCCGAGTCATAGTATCCCCCTCCCTCACACTGACTAGATGGTGTACGTTACGAAGGTCCAACTTTGAGAAGATGGTGGCTCCAAGAAGTGGTTCAAATGCCAAATTAATGAGGGGTAGTGGGTACTTATTTTCAACTGTTATGTTGTTTAGGCCTCGGTAATCAATACAAGGATGAAGCGACCTATCCTTCTTTTCTACAGAGAAGAAACTGGCACCTACCAGGAAGGGTGAAGGTCTAATTATGCCCACCGTGAGGGCTCGCTATTGTATTTCTCCGTGGCCTTCCTCTCCAGTCGGGATAGGTTATAAAGATGACTGGTGGGTAATGAGGCCCCGGGATAAGGTCAATGGCACAATCATACGGGCGGTGCGAAGGCAGGGAAAGAGCCCATTGTTTCCTGAATACCTCTCCCAGGTCATGGTACTCTATGGGGCTCTGGACAAGTCGAGGGATACCAAGACAGGCTGAGTCGCGGTAGTCCCCCTGGGAGATGGCGCTGACCGCGGAAATTGGCGTGGCAAAACCGGCTCCAGCTGGCTAATTTCCCGGTAGAACAGTCGATGTGGGCATTGTGGTGGTTCAGCCATGGGATCCTAGAACTACAGGGGCTTGAGGCGAACGAATGAGATTGAGTCATACCTCCTCCCGATGCTTTCCAGAGAGAATCAAGGTCAGGGATGGCATACCGTGGGTCAACCAAGCCAGCAGTTTTCCATCCAGTTCCCGCGCCTCCAGATAGGTATTTTATGGCTCTCGAGGTCTTCTGGACTGGGAGGCTAACTCTTCATCCAACAGATTGCCCTCTGCAACAGAATCCAACTAGGCACTGGGACTGTTGATGATTCACGATAGCCGGGATCTGCATCCAGATCTGGGGAACTAAAGGGAGCGTCGTCTGAATTACCAGGACAGTAGGAACGGGAGCTCTGCAAGGAACGGAAGGAAGAGAGAAGTTAGGGCTGGTTGAAGATGGTAAGGTGGGCCGTGTAATGACCCGAGGAACAGGGTGACCGGTCTTTTCTCTCAGACGCTCTCGAAGTTGATTATCTAGCCTTGTGGCTAGAGAGACCAAGGAGACCAGGCTGTTCGTGTCATCCTCATTTCGGGGACGAAGCAGGAGAAGGAGGAACAGACCTCTGGCCGGTTGTCCCAGATCACGGTGGCCCATGCTAAGGCATCCCCTCGTAACAGTCCCATGATGACGCAATTTTTGATCTGTCCGAGCTCTACGTACTTGGCTGTTTCTCAAAAACCAGAGCAATGTAGTAAAACAGCCCAGCACTTCCCTAGGTCCCCAGGATAAAATCTGAGTTTATCCACTCTGGAAGAAAGAAGAAATATGTAAATCATTGTTCAGATAGAATCTACAATGAGATCTAGAAATTGTAGAACATGAACCTAAAATACAGCGTACAGTTTCATCAAACAGTTAAGAAGGTTCATGAAATGTTAACATTCATGGCAGGGGGTATGTTTGATGCAACTTTATAGGATGGTGGTAAGACCACACTTGGAATGATGCAAACAGTTTTGGCCTCAACAATGGTGGAAGGATGTATGTGCATTGGAAGCAGTGCAGGGAAGGTTCACGTGGATGATTCTTAAAATGAAGGGATTAACATGAGAAGAGTGGTTAATAGATTTAGCCTGTGTTCATTGGAGCAGCAGACGTAATCTTGTGGGAACACGTAAGTTGCTGAGAGGCTGTTAGATCTAGAGAAAGTACCTAGAACTTGGGGATTGCTTTTAAATAAGGGATCTCCCATTTTAGACTCAGAGGAAGAGGCATTTCTCTTTTGAGAGACTACAGAGGAATTCCCAACTGCAGAGACATCTAGAGGTAGAGCTATATTCATGACAGAATGACAGATTTTTAAGTAATATTAAAATTTGTAATAATCCAGCACTCTCAATACTGTAGTGGTGACACGCGAAAGGACAGATTTTCTTTTCTGTTGAATGTTACTCCTCATAATAGTCCACCCAACGTACTTTAAATTACCCAGTGAGGAGACAGGTTTAAAGGGAGTACAGGAACTAGTGGCCTGGTGACAGACTGTCAGAACAGGACACCGCTGAGTCCAGAGTGAGCATGGAACAACGTTCCTGCGTGAGTTTAAAGTGAGCACGGCAATGGGGTCTAGAGAATTTCAAGTAAGCTTAAAATAAGGTCTCAAGCAGTTTTCTGGGAGTGCTGGGACAGGGATCCAGTAAATTTAAAAGGAGCATTAGAACAGAACCTCAATGAATTTAAGGGGACTGCAAGAACTGGAACCCCAGTATGCTTAAATAGAATTTGCAGGATAAAACCAGATAGTCCAAATGTCAAAACATTCCATTTGACGAAAAGTTGGAGGGCAGATTATTGGAATTTTATGTACATTGCATAATGAAGAAAGCAGGACATTGATGTTCAGGGGATGAGTGGTCTACTCCTATGCCATTTCTTATATACTTTAAAGTACAATGCTTTCAGCTCATTGTAAAGACACTTTTCACACGAGATGAGGATAAAATGATTTTTCACCTTTCTAACTATAAATCTGATCTTGGACTTGATGCTAGTGATTTTGAAGCACTGTTATCATTCCATTCCTTTTACTTGACAATTCCCCCTGGCCTGTTGAGGGTATTTCAGTCTAGTTCATGGAAAGCTCCATCAACAATTTTTAGGGAACTCTGCTCATGACACAGTGAAAGGTTGTAAATTGCATTCATTTTCCAAATAATATTTACCATGATGTAATTTTATTTCTCTCACAGTTCCTTCACCACCCAGGAACATAGTAGTGACCGCTGTCACTAATTCATCACTTCATTTTAGCTGGGAGAGACCAGAAGACATGAATCTTGGAGAATACACTTTTATTGTCAGCTACCAAATGGCTCAAGCATCAAATAGTACAACTTATAGAGAAGAAGAAAATAAATCGGCTATATTTAATCTTAGCTCTGGAACTAATTACACCATAACTGTTCTTACCAATATTCTTCAGAATTTGAACAGCAGCTTTGTGACAAAATCTGTCTACACAAGTAAGTGCCTATATTCTTCGCCTGCAAAGCTGAAATGTTTTGTTTGATTACATGAAGGAAAATATTTCACATTCGCTTTGCTTCCTACAGTACATGTCATCAGAGTGAATGTAATTTCTGGGGTGAAACAGCAGAGTAACGGCTAGTGCAATGCCTTACAGCTGTATGATGGGGGTTATAAAGAGTTTGTCCATTCCCCTGTGACCGGGTGGGTTCTCCCAGGTGTTCCCATTCCCTTCACATTCCAGAGACGTACGGTTAGGACTAGTGAATTGTGGGCATGTTATGTTGGCACTGGAAGTACTTTGTCCAACTGGAGAGGGTCAGAAGGAATTTACACAGATGCTGCCTGAACTAGAGAGCCTGAGTTATAGAGAACTGTTGGCCTCACTGGATCTTTATTTATTGGAGAATAAGACAAATATCATAGAATTGATAAAATTGTGGTGGTATGGATAAGGTGGATGGTCAAAGCCTTTTCCCCATAGTTAGAGAGCCTTAAACCGCAGGCCACAGGTACAAGTTGAGAGCGAGTTAAAAAGAACTGAGAGGTAACTTCTTCGCACAGAAGATGGTGAGTACCAGGAATGAGCTACAGGCAGGTACACCTGCAGCATTTGTAAGGCATTTGGATAACTATATGCAGGGGAAGGGGGAACATTATGCGCTTCATACGTGCATCTGGAACTGGCAGCGAGGATGCTGTGGTCAGTATGGACCATTTGGGCTGAAGGGCCAGTTTATGTGCTGTATGATGACTGTTAGGACAGTTACTGGCTGCCCAGCGCAATCATTTCTGATTTGATTTGACACAAACAACACATTTCAGTGTATGTTTCAAGTACATATGACAAATAAAGAAAACATTTATCCTTAGTTCATAACGGGCACAGTAACTATAATGGTAGAGTCTGATTTTGGGCAGTAGGTGAATATTGGAATCCCATTTGTTGTTTGTCAAAGATGTTTTAGCAAAGATTTTCTTAGTTCTTAAATAACAGTTAAGGAATTGATTTTCCAAAGGCTGCCCACTCCATTGACCACATGAAGCTCCCATCAGCTTGTGAAACTGCTACACACATTGTTCAACGTGTCTTCAGGCTCCACGGCTTTCCTCAAGACATAGTGTCTGATCATGGATCACAGTTCACTTCCCACTTTTGGAAGGAATTCTGCTCACTTGTAGAAGCCACAGCCAGCCTCTCATCTGCTTTCCAACAACAATCAAGTGGCCCAATGGAAAGAGTGAACCAGGAGTTAGAGACAACCCTGCATTGCCTGGCCTCTTCCAACTCCACATCCTGGAGCTCCCAATTAGTTTGGGCAGAGATCGCCGACAATAACCTTCAGTCATCCTCCCCCAATATGTCTCCCTTCGAATGCCAGAAGGGATTCCAGCTGCCATTCTTCTCCGATCAGAAGAATGATGTAGGAGCTCCTGCTGCTGAACAGCTGATGCTGCACTACAAGTGCACCTGGAGACGTACCAGGGCTTCTATCCTATGCGCCCACAAACAGAACTCCCGGCAGACTGATCAGCTCCACTGACAGTTAAGGCCATTCAAGCCAGGAGAGTTCTGGTTGACATCCAGGGATTTTCCACTGATGGTCGAGAGGCGCAAATTGGCAAAGCACTACGCGGGACCGTTTGTAGTTGAAAAAACTGTCAACAAGGTATTGTATAGATTGCATCTACCAGCATCAATGAAGATCCACCCTGTATTCCATGCTTCCCAGCTCAAGCCAGTCAGTACCTCTCCCCTGGCTCCACCTGGCATCTCGCCAGATACATGGTAAGGTCCAATACCTTGTAGACAAAGATGGGTGTGGTCCAGAAGAACGTTCTTAGATCCTGGACAAGTCACTCATCAAGGACTTCCAGCAGACGCAGGGCTATGCTTTTGGAGGGGTGGGCTGTCACACCCATGAGTCAGCAGCACAGCAGCTACGGCAATTGCGCTCGTCAATATGCATGTGTCAGCTAATTATTATCACATTGTGATGGTATTTAACTGCATTCTCTTTGTTTTAACTCTTGTCAAGACCCGAGCAAAGCACAGCAACATTTCGCTGTCTGCTTGTATTTGGCATTGCCTGAAAAATTGGACTATAGAGTTAACTGACTTGGAAGACTAGTGGTATTAATTTCATACTTAGTTATTCCTTTGAGCTGCAGTGTAGGCTTTGTTTTCCATTTGAGAGTTTTAGTTAATGACCCTGTTTGGCCTAGCACTTATTGTTTTCTTTTCCTTCTAACTCTGGTTGCATTCAAGTCTGTGAACTATTGACCCATTGCAGTGTTTTTCGCTCCAAACTTGGGCCATATCGGAACAAAGTGACAGTAGCAGGTTCCAGAAGAATGTTGATATCTCCTCTACACATTCCTGACACTTCAAGGAATCGTCATGCGAGGCCTGAAACTTCTCCAAGCATTTTTCTGTGCCAATTCAATCACTCTGCTACAGGGGGACGTCACGTGATGACGTAGGGTTGAGATGTTGGGATTCCAGCTCCCTCGCAAAAAGTAATGAAATCAGGTTTAAATGAAGAAGAGTTAACAAATATCTATTAGAAACTACTTATAAGCAACTCAGGATTATCTTTTGATATGGCTCCTAAACCGAAACAGAAGAAAGCTACTGCTTCGAAGACTGCGCAAATCGGCGGGGAAAAAGGCTTAGCCGTCTTGGCGAAGCCTCGGACTCAAGTTGGATCTTCTCCTGATGAAGTGCATGGCACTTCTGATGTTGCGGGAAAAGAAGTTGCAGCAATGTCGGCGGTCTCTAAGAAGAAACGGCAAGAACAACACATGTGCGAAAGTATGCATGAACAGATGTTAACAAAAATACAAGCTTTAACTATGGTTGGAAGTGAAATTGAAAGTGAGTCAGAAGTTGAAACAGACTCTTTGGGAAATCCAGAAGAAAAAGAAGAAAAGAAGGAAGGGATTAAAGGAGACATAAAAGATATCCTGATATATATAATCAATGAATTAAAAGTTATAAGAACACATATGGCGAATTAATTTAAAGCTATAAGAACAGATATAAGAAGCATACATAATACACCTGACAATATGGTGGAAGAACAAAAGAAGATGGATAATAAAGTTAAAGAATTGGAAGTTAAAGTAGAAGAAAACACAGAAAGAATAGAAAAGATAGAACACGATAAGCTTGCCTGGACAGCAGAAAGAAAACGGATGATGGAAAAAATGGATGTGCTTGACAACCCTAGTAGACGAAATAATATTATAATTGTTGGTCTTATGGAAGGTACAGAGGGAGAAAATCCAATAAAATTCTTTCAAGAATGGATTCCGGAAATTTTGGTAATGAAAGAAGGAAGTCAAGTAATTGAAATTGAAGGAGCACATAGAGCTTTAAGACCACGACCTCAACAAGATCAAAATCCGAGATCAATTTTGATAAAATGTTTAAGGTATCAAGATAAAGAAATGATCTTGAAGGCAGCTACTCAAGGTGCTAAAAAGAGAAATGGGCCATTGATAGCAGAAGGGAAAAGAGTTTTTTTTTATATCCAGACATAAGCTACGATCTGTTGAAGAGGTGGAAGGAATTTAATCCAGTTAAAAAATCTTTATGGGAAAAGGGCTATAAATTTTTATTGAGCTATCCAGCAAAATTGATAATTTTCCTGGATAATGGAGGAAGAAGATTCTTCATTGACTACCGGAAAGCAGTGGAATTTGTACAAGAATTACCTGATGCCCATGAAGAGGACTAAAGAATTATTGAAATGAAATGGACTAATGATGAAGACTGAAATAAGGTTGGACCTGATGGACATTTATAAGAAAAAAGAAGGGTCGAGGAGTATTAATTGAGAGCAGAGACATTAATTTTTTTTCTTTTCTTTATTGATATATTTTTCTTTTTTTTGCGGGGGAGCTGGGGGAGCTCCTGATCGATAGCTGCGAGTTTCACGTGTACAATCATGGCAATTGCCATTACCCGTAAAATGGGGGGGGGGGGTAATGTTGTGTTCTTTTTATTCGCCACATTAGTGGGGGGTATTTTGTTGGTTTTTTCCCTTATATATTAGTTATCTTTTTCCTATTTTTCTTCTTCTTTGCCTGGATGATTGGGGAGAGACTCATAGCAACATGGGGAATTTTAAAGAATTCCCAAAGTACTATAAATGATTAATTTACTTAATTTTTTAACTTTTAATATTCATGGAATTAATGGACCTGTGAAAAGAAAAAGAGTTTTAACATATATTAAGAAAATGAAAGGAGATATAGCTTTTTTTTTTACAAGAAACACGTTTAACAGAAAGAGAACATAAGAAATTAAAGAGAGATTGGGTTACAAAAGATAGGATTAAATACATAGGTCCTTTGAAGATAAAATTATAGTAATTGGGGAAAGTAAAAAATAAATATCAAATTATTTTGAACTCCATGGAGCATGTGGGGATCCTCCGATATCCAGGTAATCTTTCTCTTCTTTCTTTTTTCTTTCTTTAGATAAGGGTTAAGGAGGGAGGGTTAAGGGGAGGGGGGAGGGTTAATATTATCTTTCTTACTATTTTACTACTACATTTATTCTTTGTCATTTCTAAAATTTAATAAATAATTATTTTTTTAAAATCACTCTGCTACATACTTCCTTATTTCGGGGCTCACTCAACTGCCAGTTAGCATGATTAACTGAAATCAACGCTGAGACTAAAAACCTCTCTTCCCTCTTCTGACAACAGCTCCAATTTATGACTTTCCCCCCACGTTCTTCTATTAACCTGTTTTCTTCCTTTATAACTCCTCCTGGACTCAGTGGTATAGCTACTGAAACTCCTGTACCACCTTCCTGATGGGAACAGCAAGAAGTGAACATGGCCTGGATGGTGGGCGTCCCTGTTGATGGTTTCTGCTTTCCTGCGACAGCACTACGTATAAATGTGCAGAAGAGTGGAGGTATCTTTACCCGTGATGGACTGGGCCATATCTATTTCCATACCAAGCTGTGATGCAACCAGTCAATATAAACTCCACTGTAGAAAAATGCAAAAGTTTTGGATGACACGCTGAATCTTCACAAACTTCTCAGAAAATAGAGGTGATGCCAGGCTTTCTTTGTAATGGCACATATGTGTCAAACCCAGGACTGCTCCTCGGAAAACTACAAATAATTTAAAGATGCTGACCCTCCCCGCACCTGATCCCCATTGAGGATTGACTCATGGACCTCGGTTTCATCTGGTAGTAAATTATTATTTGCTTGGCCTTGCCGATGTAGAGTGAGAGGTTGTTACCGTGCCATCACTCACCAAGATGTTCAATTTCCCTCCTCTCAGCTGATTCGTCTTTGACTCAGCCAACCAAAGTGATTTTGTTAGCAAACGTAAATATGGCATTGAATTTGTGCTTATCCACACAGTCATAAGCATAAAGGGAATGGAACAGGCGAATAAGCCCACAGACTTGTGGTGCACTTGTGCTGATGGAGATTCTGAAGGAGATATTGTTGCCAATTCAAGTTGACTGGGTTCTGCAATTACAGAAACCTGAAAAGTCTATGGAAAAAAAAGGAAACTCCATTAGTGTTCTTACAGTAAGATTAATGTACACAAGTTTAACTCAGTACAAAGCATGCCTCTTGGCTGTAGATGCATACCATTCACCTGAAGGTTGATAAAAAGGAAGTGGTACTAAATTGGGATGGATGCAATTCATCAGATCTCAGACATCTGAGATCTCTCTCCACTGATGCTTAGACTTAGCAGCCAAACTAATCATCAGTTTCAGCAATCAAAGTTGGATGTGGATGCTTCCATTTGAAAGGAAGCCAAGGTAAGAAATATAATAAGTCTTAAGCTGTAAAAAAGAATCACCATTCGCCCACCTGTTTAGATCATGATATATTTCTGGCACTGAACAATGGTCTGTTTACAGGACAGGCCTTCCAAATAACTTTGCTCCAGCATTACTTTTGCACATTGCCTGGGAGCAGAGGGAGTGCACGGGGAAGTTTGATGACTCTTTGCATTTACAATTAGTGATATAGTTGACCTGGACTATCAAGAGCCTGTTTGTGAACCAAGACACATAGTATAGTCTCTGTCGTTCAGGAGCATTACTTAGGCGATGGTATAGAAAGTAGCTAAGAAGTGCTTTAGTTGTGCAGCAAGTATGCATTTAAGGGGTAGCTTTTGAGATCACAGCTCAGAATCAGGATCAGGTTTATTGTCATTGACGTATGTTTGAAATTGGTTGTTTTGTAACAGTACAATGGTTGAAAGCATTAAAAAAATTACTCTGAGTTCCAATGAAAATGAATTAAATAAATAGTGCAAAAAAGGTATATTGAGGTTGTGTTCATGCGTTCATGGACCATTCAGAATTCTGATGGTGAAAGGGAAGAAGTTGTTTCTTAATATTGAGGGTGTGTCTTAAGTCACCTGCAACTCCTTCCTGGTGATAGTAATGAGAAGAGGGCATGTCCAAAATGGTTAGCATTCCTAATGATGGATGCCACCATTTGAGGCAAAGCATTTTGAAGATTTCCTCAATGGTGGGGAGACGAGTGCCCATGAAAATGGGTTTGGATGCAGAAGTACAATGAAAACTTACCACCATCTGTTTTACATTAACCATCAAATCTGAGCTATTCTCAGTTCATAAAATACATCTATCACCAGCAATTGGTTTTCAAAGATAATCAGCAAAATTAATTTATTTTCCCCAACAGAACCAAACGTAGTGAACAGCCTACAAGTTGACTATGTTGGCACTGACTCCATAACACTGAATTGGGAACAACCAATAGGATATAAAGATGACTATCGCTATCTGGTAGTGACAAAAACAACTTCAGAACCTGCCATTATCATTCAAAATGAAACTGTAAAATTTGAAAATGCTACTGTGAGCGGTCTGACCGCTGGAACCAACTACACCTTCACCGTTATCACACTTGTAGCCAATGTCCAGTCTGATTCCAGAGAAGTATCCAGCTACACAAGTAAGTACAGCAGAAGGTGGCTTCCCTCTATAGTAAATTGTATAAATCATTAATTTCCACTGAAGAACACAAGATCAAAGTCCTGAACACCTCTTCTCAATCTTATTAAATGTGTGTCACTTTGATATTCTGTCCCATTCCTGCTCTGAGCTTCACTGCAATTGTGCTAGAAACCAAAGACTGAGATCCCACGTTTAGCTTGCGGTATCGACGTCCTCCTTTCAGTCTGACCTATATCATTCTCTCTGCAGATGCTACCGAATCTGTTGCAAACTTCCTGCCATTGTTTTTACTTCATGTTTTGAGTGTTTTTAATTGTATAATCCTTGCAACTACTCCTTATCAATTTAACTAAATTCAATATCTTTCTCATCTGCTGAGATGGTCCTATTCTGTGATGAACATAATTACCTTACACCACGTTACGTTCTGTGTCTGAAACCTCCTGGAAAATCCCATCATTTCTTTCATCCCACAGAACCTGTACAGATACCAGAAGCAAACATCAGTGTTAGCAGCAATGGGACAGTGGATAGATTGTCTGTCTCCTGGATTCCACCACCTGGAAACGTGGAGCTGTTCTTTATCACTCTTCAAGGTGTAAATTATACGTCAGTACAAACAGTCAGCAGTAGAAATTCCACATCTGTAACTTTCACTGATCTTCGACCTGGTCGTGTGTACAATGTCACAGTGATTACAAGCAGTGGACCCTTCAATGTTACCTCTGCCAATGTGCAGGGTATAACAGGTATGTACAAAGTGTGAAGAACAGTTTTAATTGAATTTCTTTTGTATTAGAAATGATAAATGTGGAACACGTTCTTAAGCATTGACTGCCAGGTTTGAGACATGAAATCACAATGATTGAAGAATTTGATCTCCAGTATTTCACTAACACTGATTGTTTGACCCCAATTCAATATTTAATTATTGGGGATGGGGATGTTGCCAAGCAGAATAAATCCAACATACAAGCTGGAGGAACTCAGCAGGTTGGGCAGCATCCGTGGAAACGAGCAGTCAACGTTTCAGGCTGAGACAATTCATCAGGACTGAAGGAGGGGGGGGGGCAAGGGCGCTATAAAGAAGGTGGGGGGAAGGTGGAAAGGAGAAGGCTGTTGGGGGTCAGGTTAAAAACCAATCAGGAATGATCAAGGGCTGAGGAGGGGCAGCAGCGAGCAGATAGGCAGGAAAGGTGAAGAAGGAATTAAAGGTGAAAGCACTGTGTAGTAGAAGAAGGCATAATCATCAGAGAGGTGATGGGCAGCTGGAGGAGGAGGCAGAGTGAAACTGGGATGGGGGAAGGGAGAAGGAGGGAATTACCGGAAGTTGGCGAATTCAGTGTTCATGCCAAGGGACTGGAGACTACCCAGACGGTATATGAGGTGTTGCTCCTCCAACTTGATTTTGACCTTATCATGGCAGTAGAGGAGGCCATGTATGGACATATCTGAACGGGAACGTGAAGCCAAGTTGAACTGGGTGGCATCCAGGAGATCCTGTCTGTTACGGCGTACAGAGCAGAGGTGCTCATCGAAGAGGTCCCACAATCTGCGTCGGGTCTGACCGATGTAGAGGAGGCTGCACCGGGAGCACGAGATGCAATAGATTACCCCAACAAACTCACAAGTGAAGTGTCGCCTCACCTGGAAGGACTCTTTGGGGCCTTGAATGGTGGTAAGAGAGGAGGTGTATGGACAGGTTAGCAATTTTGCTTGCAGGGATAAGTGCCAGGTGGGAGATCCGTGGGGAGGGACGTATGGACCAGGGAGTTGCAGAGGGACTGATCCCTGCAGACAGCAGAGACGGCTAGAGAGGGAAAGGTGTGCTTAATGGAGGGGTTGTGTTGAATGTGGTGGAAGTTGTGGAGCATAATATGCTGGATCCGGCGGCTGGTGGGGTGGTAAGTGAGGACAAGGGGACCTCGGTCCCTGTTGTGGTGATGGGATGAGGGCCGAACTGCGGAAAATGGAGGAGGTGAGGGTGAGGGCATCATTGATGACAGCAGAAGGGAAACCACGATCCTTAAAGAAAGAAGACATTTGAGATGTCCTTGAACAGAAAGCCTCATCCTGGGAGCAGATGCAGCGGAGGCGGTGGAACTGGGAATAGGGTATAGCATTTTTGTATTTGGCAGGGTGAGATCACCTCTCTCATGATTCTGCCTTCTTCTACTATGGTCTGCAGTTTCTTGAGCAGAAGGGAGGTTAGGGAGGGCTACAAAGTGCACAGTCTTGGAGAACTGTTGTATCACGGTGAGGACAGTAGGAACGGGAGCTCTGCAAGGAACGGAAGGGAGAGACAGGTTAGGGCTGGTTGAAGATGGTAAGGTGGGTCGTGTAATGACCCGAGGAATGGGGTGACCGGTCTTTTCTCTCAGACGCTCTCGAAGTCGATTACCTAGCCTAGTGGCTAGAGAGACCAAGGAGACCAGGCTGTCCGTGTCATCCTCATTTCAGAGATGAAGGAGGAACAGACCTCTGGCCGGTTGACCCAGATCGCAGTGGCCCATGCTCAGGCATCCCCTCATAACAATCCCATGACGACGCAATTTTTGACCTTTCCGAGCTCTACGTACTTGGTTGTTTGTTAAAAACCAGAGCATTGTAGTAAAACGGCCCAGCATTTCCCTAGTTCCCCAGGATAAAATGTGAGTTTATCCACTCTGGAAGAAAGAAGAAGTATGTAAATCATTGTTTAGATACAATCTACAAAGAGATGTAGAAATTCTAGAATCTGAAACAAAAGTACAGCATACAGTTTCATCAAACAGTTACAAAGGTTCATGAAATGTTATCTTTCATGGTAGGGGGTATATTTGATGCAACTTTATAGCATGTTGGTAAGACCACACTTGGAATGATGCAAACAGTTTTGTCCTCTGCACTTGTGGAAGGATGTATGTGCATTGGAGCAGTGCAGGGAAGGTTCACGTGGATGATTCATAAAATGAAGGGAATAACATGAGAAGAATGGTTAATAGATTTAGCCTGTGTTCATTGGAGCAGCAGACGTAATCTTGTGGGAACACGTAAGTTGCTGAGAGGCTGTTAGACCTAGAGAAAGTACCTAGAACTTGGGGATTGTTTTAAAATAAGGGAGCTCTCATTTTTGACTGACAGGAAGAGACATTTCTCTTTTGAGAGACTGCAGAGACCTCTAGAGATAGAGCTGTATTCACTCCAGAATGACAGATTTTTAAGTAATATTAAAAGTTATAATAATCCAGCACTCTCAATACTGTATGTGTGCCACACCAATGGACAGACTTTCTTTTCTGTTGTATGTTCCTCCTCATAGTAGTCCACCCAACATACTTTATTTCACCTTTTTAGAAGTGACACAATAATATAATAAATTACCCAGTGAGGAGACAGGTTTAAAGGGAGTACAGGAACTAGCGGCCTGGTGACAAACCGTGAGAACAGGATACCGGTGAGTCCAGAGTGAGCATGGAAAATTGTTCCTGCATGATATTAAAGTGAGCACAGGAATGGGGTCTAGAGAATTTTAAGGAAGCATAAAATATGCTCAATCAGTTTTGTGGGAGTGTGATGCACCATCAATAACTCTCAGAGCCGTGAGGCGAGATATAGGCTTTTATCGGCTGGAAGAAAGAACAAGCAGCAAATGACCACCACACTACATCCTGGAGACTGAGGCCGGGGCTGTGTCTCCAATCGCCTTTATACCGGGGTCCATGGGAGGAGCCACAGGAGCAGTCAGTGGGGGGGGCGTGTCCAGACAGGTATATGTAGTTCACCACATTCACCCCCCCCCCCCCTTTGTTTTAAAAGAGAGTCCCCATGGGGCGAAGTTTCTTACAGGTTAAGTCTAACAGGTGGTCGAATCTGTCGCTGCGATCTACGTAGCACCGGCTGTGATTGCACAGGAGCCGGTGGTGATTGCACCGGAGATGGTAGTTGCGCTGGTTCTGCCTGACTGGAGGTGTCAGCCGTCTAGGCATCAGTGATCCCTCATGTGTGTGCGAGGCGCCCGGTATGGGAGTATTGTGAGGAGTCTGTGTAGGGCTTGGTGTGTGCGGTGTCACCTCGGGTACAGGGTTCATAGTTACCGTGCAGTGTTTGGGGTAGTGGTCTGCTGCTCCTGCGGGCGCCAGGTCGCGGACGGAGACCGTGTCCTCCCGCCCATCAGGTAAGACCACGTAGGCATACTAGGGGTTTGCATGTAGTAGGTGAACCCTCTCGACCAGCGGGGAGTATTTATTGCTCCGCACATGTTTCTGGAGCAGCTCTGGCCCTGGGGATGTCAGCCAAGCCAGTAGGGTGGTCCTGGTGACAGACTTCCTGGGAAAAGAAAATAGGCGCTCATGAGGGGTGGCATTGGTGGACGTACATAACAGGGAGCGGATAGAGTGGAGTGCCTCGGGGAGGACCTCCTGCCATCGAGAGATCAGCAACCCCTTTGACTTAAGGGCTAAAAGTGTGGCCTTCCACACTGTGGCATTCTCCCTCTCCACCTGTCCATTACCCCAGGGATTATAGCTCGTGATCCTACTAGTAGCAATACCCCTAGCCAGCAGGTACTGGCGCAGCTCGTCACTCATAAAGGAGGACCCTCTATCACTGTGGATATAGCAGGGATATCTGAACAGAGTGAAGAGCTGGTGCAGGGCTTTTATGACGGACGTGGCAGTGGTGTCGGGGCAGGGGATGGCAAAGGGGAACCGCGAGTACTCGTCGATAATGTTGAGAAAGTAGACATTGCAGTCGGTAGAGGAAAGGGGGCCCTTAAAGTCAGCCCTCAGTCGCTCAAAGGGGCAGGTGGCCTTGATAAGTTGCGCCTTTTCAGGACGGTAGAAGTGTGGTTTGCACTCAGCGCAAACTTGGCAGTCCCTGGTCATCGTCCTGATGTCCTCAAGGGAGTACGGCAGGTTCCGGGCTTTCACGAAATGGTAAAGTCGGGTGACCCCAGGGTGGCAAAGATCTGCATGGAGGGCGTATAGCTGGTCGAGCTGTGCGCTGGCACACACTCCCCGGGATAGGGCATCAGGGGGCTCATTGAGCCTTCCAGGCTCGTACAGGATATCATAGTTGTAGGTGGAGAGTTCTATTCTCCACCGCAAAATTTTATCATTTTTGATTTTGCCCCGCTGTTGGTTGCTGAACATGAACGCAACTGAGCGCTGGTCGGTCAGCAAGGTGAACCTTTTGCCGGCGAGATAGTGCCTCCAGTGCCTAATAGCTTCCACTATGGCCTGGGCTTCTTTCTCCACCGCGGAGTGCCAAATTTCAGGGCCTTGAAGGGTACGAGAAAAGAATGCTACTGGCCTGCCTGCCTGATTGAGGGTAGCAGCCAGCGCGAAATCAGAGGCATCACTCTCTACTGGGAAGGGAATGGTCTCGTCCATCACATGCATCGTTGCTTTGGCAATGTCCCCTTTAATGCGGCTGAAGGCCGCGCGGGCCTCAGCAGAGAGGGGAAATGTGGTAGACTTGACCAGGGGGCGGGCCTTGTCTGCGTAATGGGGGACCTGTTGGGCATAATAGGAAAAGAAGCCCAGGCACCGCCCGAGGGCTCTGAGAGTGGTGGGAAGAGGGAGTTCTAACAGGGGGCGCATACATTCGGGATCAGGGCCAATGACCCCGTTCTCCACAACATACCCAAGGATAGCGAGTCGGGTGGTTCCGAACACACACTTGTCCCTGTTATAAGTAAGATTCAGGACTTTGGCCACTTGGAAAAATCGTTGGAGGTTGGTGTTGTGATCCAGCCAGCCGTGACCACAGACGGTGATGTTATCCAGGAACGGAAATGTAGCTTTCAGTTGGCACTGGTCCACCATCCGGTTCATTTCCCTCTGGAAGGCAGAGACACCATTTGTGACACCGAAGGGGACGCGCAGGAAGTGATAGAGCTTGCCGCCCGCCTCGAAGGTGGTGTAGGGGTGGTCTTCCGGGCGGATGGGGAGTTGGTGATAAGCGGATTTCAGATCTATGGTTGAGTACACCTTGTACTGAGCTATCTGGTTGACTATATCTGCGATGCATCAAGTTGCGTGAACCTATTGATTGTCTGGCTATAGTCCACGACCATCCTATTTTTCTGCCCAGTCCGAATAACAACCACCTGGGCCCTCCAAGGACGTGTGCTTGGCTCAATGATCCCCTCCCTGAGCAGCCGCTGCACCTCCGACTGAATGATGGCCCTGTCCCCCGCGCTGTACCTCCTGCTTTTAGTTACCACAGGTTTACAGTCAGGGGTTAGGTTGGTGAACAGCGGTGGGGGAGGGATTTTGAGGGTGGAGAGGCTGCAAATGGTGTCAGTAGCACAGCTGTCAGCATGGTGCTGGGTGGGATGTGCAGGTCAGTGTGTGTATGTGTGGTCAGTAGTGGGGTATATGATGAAGTCCCACAAAACTGAGGATTCCTGACAGTGAGTGGTGGGAGGGGCCCGTCATATGCCATAGTCACACTTTTGAGGTGGCTCTGGAAGTCCAGCCCCAGTAGCACAGGCACTCACAGTTGAGCCATGACGAGTAGCACAAAGTCCCGATATTCTCTGCCTTGCACCACCAATGTCGCTACACAACCCACCCAGATGTCTGTGGACTGCAACCCAGAAGTCATGGTGACCCTCTGGCTTACCAGCCATGTCACGAGTCCGCAGCGTTGCACCGTGTCCGGGTTAATAAAACTCTCAGTGCTACCCCTGTCAAACAGGCAGCTAGTCCTGTGCCCCTCCGCCAGGATGTCCATCGTTAACCTTGCAAACTGGTGTGGGGCGCTTTGGTCGAGGGTTATGGAGGCCAGAGTTGAACCGCCATCTTGGTGCCCGGTAAGCACCCGTGGATCGGGGCGGGGTGAGGTGGCGCCGACAAAGATGGCCGCCCCCCTGTCACACACAAAGCGGCAGGCAAGATGGCGGCCCCCATGCCTCACATGAGGCGGGCAAGCAAGATGGCGGCCCCCATGCCTCACACGCGGCGCTGCCCGACCCCGCTCATGGTTTAGATTTACAGACCTTGGCAAAATGGCCCTTCTTTCCGCAGCTGAAGTAGATAGCTTCTCGGGCCGGGCAGCGTTTTCGGGAGATGCTTTTCAAGTCCACAGAAGTAACACTGCTCGGACTTGCGACTGGCAGCAGCTGTGGTCGGTTTCGGGGAGTTTGTGGACTCGTGACTGGCAGCAGAAGTGGTGGATTCACTTGCGGGTGGCGGGTCTGCAGTGTCCACGGAACCGGCAGGGGATTGTGCGGCTGGACAGTGTCAGTGTTGTGCAAAGCAGCCTCCAGCATGTTGGCCGTCTCGATCGCCGAGCGTAAGGTAAGATCGGCATTTTCCAGCAGCCGCTGGCGCATGTACACTGACCTGGTCCCCGTAACGAAGGCATCTCTTACCAGCAGCTCCGAATGTTGTTCCGCCATCAGTCCCTTGCAGTCGCAAGCCCGCACAAGTGTCTGTAGGGCTTGGAGAAACTCCCCACTCGACTCAACGGGTCACTGTCGCCGTGTCGCTAAGCGATGTCTTGCGTAGATGGTGTTCACCGACCGCAGGTACAGTCTTTTGAGGGCGTCCAGTGCCCCTTGGTAGGTCAGCAGGTCTCTCATAAGGGAGAATACTTTCGGACTTACTCTGGCTAGGAGGATTTTGTACATTGTGGCAGGCTCAGTCACTGGAATCATTTCCAAGTATGATTGAAAGCATACAAGCCAGAGTTCAAAGGCAAGAGCTGCTTCTGGAACTTGGGGGTCCAA
Organism: Hypanus sabinus; assembly: GCF_030144855.1. NCBI lineage: Eukaryota > Metazoa > Chordata > Chondrichthyes > Myliobatiformes > Dasyatidae > Hypanus > Hypanus sabinus. Next base: position 127,585,969 of record NC_082712.1, read on the forward strand.
GTCGAATTTTTCCGGATGTAAAATACTCTCCATGTTTTAAAACTTCCAGCCAATAAAATTGATGCACCATCAATGACTCTCGGAGACGTGAGGCGAGATATAGGCTTTTATTGGCTGGAAGAAAGAACAAGCAGCAAATGACCACCACACTACATCCTGGAGACTGAGGCCGGGGCAGTGCCTCCAATCGCCTTTATACCGGGGTCCGTGGGAGGAGCCACAGTCTGTGGGAGGAGCTGGAGGAGCCACAGGAGCAGTCAGCAGGGGGGGTCATGTCCAGACAGGTATATGTAGTTCACCACAGAGTGTGGGGACAGGGATCCAGTAAATTTGAATGGAGCATTAGAACAGACTCAATGAATTTAAGGGGACTTCAAGAACTGGAACCCCAGTAGGCTTAAATAGAATTTGGAGAATAAAACCAAATAGTCCAAATGCCAAAACATTCCATTTGATGAAAAGTTGGAGGGCAGATTATTGGAATTTTATGCACATTGCGTAATGAAGAAAGCAGGAAATTGATGTTCAGGGGATGAATGGTCTACTCTTATGCCATTTCTTATATACTTATGTTTAAAGTACAATGCTTTCAGCTCATTGTAAAGACCCCTTTCACCTAGATGAGGATAAGATGATTTTTCACCTTTCTAACTATAAATCTGATCTTGGACTTGATGCTAGTGATTTTGAAGCACTGTTATCATTCCATTCCTTTTACTTGACAATTCCCCCTGGCCCATTGAGGGTATTTCAGTCTAGTTCATGGAAAGCTCCATCAACAATTTTTAGGGAACTCTGCTCATGACACAGTGAAAGGTTGTAAATTGCATTCATTTTCCAAACAATATTTATCATGATGTAATTTTATTTCTCTCACAGTTCCTTCACCACCCAGAAACATAGTAGTGACCGCTGTCACTAATTCATCACTTCATTTTAGCTGGGAGAGACCAGAAGACATGAATCTGGGAGAATACACTTTTATTGTCAGCTACCAAATGACTCAAGCATCAAATAGTACAACTTATAGAGAAGAAGAAAATAAATCAGCTATATTTAATCTTAGCTCTGGAACTAATTACACCATAACTGTTCTTACCAATATTCTTCAGAATTTGAACAGCAGCTTTGTGACAAAATCTGTCTACACAAGTAAGTGCCTATATTCTTCGCCTGCAAAGCTGAAATGTTTTGTTTGATTACATGAAGGAAAATATTTCACATTCGCTTTGCTTCCTACAGTACATGTCATCAGAGTGAATGTAATTTCTGGGGTGAAACAGCAGAGTAACGGCTAGTGCAATGCCTTACAGCTGTATGATGGGGGTTATAAAGAGTTTGTCCATTCCCCTGTGACCGTGTGGGTTCTTCCAGGTGTTCCCGTTCCCTTCACATTCCAGAGACGTACGGTTAGGACTAGTGAATTGTGGGCATGTTATGTTGGCACTGGAAGTACTTTGTCAAACTGGAGAGGGTCAGAAGGAATTTACACAGATGCTGCCTGAACTAGAAAGCCTGAGTTATAGAGAACTGTTGGCCTCACCAGATCTTTATTTATTGGAGAATAAGACAAATATCGTAGAATTGATAAAATTGTGATGGTATGGATAAGGTGGATGGTCAAAGCCTTTTCCCCATAGTTAGAGAGCCTTAAACTACCGGCCACAGGTACAAGTTGAGAGCGAGTTAAAAAGAACTGAGAGGTAACTTCTTCGCACAGAAGATGGTGAGTACCGGGAATGAGCTACAGGCAGGTACAATTGCAGCATTTGTAAGGCATTTGGATAACTATATGCAGGGGAAGGGGGAACATTATGCGCTTCATACGTGCAGCTGGAACTGGCAGGGAGCATGCTGTGGTCAGCATGGACCAGTTGGGCTGAAGGGCCTGTTTCCGAGTTATACGATGACTATTAAGACAGTTACAGCATGCCCAGCACAATCATTTCTGATTTGATTTGACACAAACAACACATTTCAGTGTGTGTTTCAAGTACATATGACAAATAAAGATAACATTTATCCATAGTTAATAATAGGCACAGTAACTATAATGGTAGAGTCTGATTTTGGGCAGCAGGTGAATATTGAAATCCCATTTTTTTTTAATATTTCAACTTGTGTGTCATATCTACCACCTATGCCCAAAATGCCCCAGAGCAGTGTATTCTCAACTGACCAGCAAAAGTGTGCCCAATTTTGAGAATACACTGGTTGAAAGGAGAAATAGTCTTCCTAACTATGTAACCAACTGAGAATCCCACTGGCAGAGCTTTAAAGCCGCATATTACTCATTGGTAAGGAGTTGACAATGCTGAGGGAGGAATATTAGACAATGGAACAAAAAAATGTGATGATCTTAACATAAAGTTTTATTTCCAGAACCAAATCCTGTTAACATATTTAATGTTTCGGAAACGAGCATCAGCTCAATAAATCTAACCTGGGATGAGCCACATGGGTACCAGAATACGTACAAGTACAGAGTGGAACTACACATTGGAAATACACATTCCAACAAAACAGTCAGGGATCGCAATGTGCTTTTTGATGGCTTGAACCCTGGAGATAATTTCACATTCACCATCTACACCCTGGCAGCCGATGGCACAGAAAGTGATTCGATCATGTTATCTCAGTGCACAAGTAAGTATTAAAGTCCCAGTTACAGTAAAATTACTTTAATCTGACACCTTTGGGATGTTGTTGGTCCCCAAATGCCAGATTTCCCAGAGCATTAGATGGTTTTTCAATTAAAATCTAACATTTTTAATTCCCCATTTCATTTCAGATGTTTCACAGTGGTGTATCAATTTTTATCTGAACCCCTTAATTTTCAACAGAATACAGAAATGGCGCTGCCAGTGAGTTTAAAGAGAATAAGGGAAACATAACCGGGTTAGCTTAGAGGGAGAGAAGGAACTGGGGCTCTAGTGTGCTGAAGGGAACTAGAGCCATGTTGTGCTGTAAAAACCAAATGTAACCGAATGTGAAAACCTGGGTCCCAGTTCACTAAGAAGAATATAGGAATCACACCTGATTAACCAAGTACCAATCCATTTGGATTTACAAACAGTGGGACAGCAGATTATTAGAGTTGTTCCTGCTTATCTATCCCTAACTAGTGTATCCGTCATTTCATCTGATAATTCTTCAGATTATTTATTACTACTTTAGGAAGGCATTGGTGAAGTCAATTTTAACATGGTACTGATCTATTCAGATAGAATATTTGGGCTCTTTTGTCCCTACCAGTGCTAATTTCTGCTAGAGGACAATGGGAACTCTATAATCAGCCTCATTTCTTGAACTAAGAAAACAAAAAAAAGTATCAGAAATAATTGCTGACTCAGCAATACAGTCTAGTATTTGATTTGTTTTATTCTATCAGCAAACACTGCATACTATCCTCACATTCACACTTTTCTGATATATCTATCCATTCTCCATGTAGTTCTGGCCCTTTCCTGTTTTATGTTTATGCCATGTAAAATATTGTATTTCTTAAAACTGGATTTCATCCGATCCTTTACTGCCCAACTTTAAAGTCTACTGAAGTCCACCTGGTGTTTAATATGTTCAGTTTTACTACAACCTCAAGTGCTTCAATCTCCCTGAATTGGATAAACACGTTGAGTCTTCAGGTTTTAGATAATGGATGAAAAAATTGCAAAACGGATGCACACAGGATCCGATTAACAATGATCACCCAGGTAAATACCTTTCTCTCTTAACTAATTGATCTTCTATTTTGCATAATCAAATAATTACATATTATTTTATTAATTAGCTAAGTAATCTAATCCATTCTAAAGGTGCACGAATAAAACACCAAATAAACAGCTCATACTGTTGAAGGGTCAAAGGTTTCCCTTTTTTATTCATTCTCACTGAAGATAAGTGCTGCACCTAGAAAATGCTACAGTATGATTACTCTTGGAAACCCTAGGCCACAGATCAGAAAAGAGAAACAGTCATGTTTCCCTGCATCAATTGTCCAGTAATCTATGAATTAGGCACAACTATGGTTTTTCCTGTAATGGTTAAACAGATTGTCAAGTCCTGTTCGCTGGATTCATACATGCAGATCTCACAAGGAATTGAAAGGCAGTTAATACCTTGAATTGTTTATCTAAACAAATAATTCCTTGCAGAGGAAATAAAGAAAGCAGAAGGCCAAAAAATCATGGGAAAATTCAATGGGAAAACATTTTCATTGTTATACTAATATGAGCTTTTGTTTCCTATAGATGCTGCTGCAATTAGTTCTCCTCTGCATTGTGAAGGAGAGGATCGCAACTCCGTGCTCATTTTGAAATGGACTTGTCCAAGTGGACTGAACAGAGGCTTTAATCTTCAAGCAAAAGATGACTCCACTAATGTTATTAATGAAACTAGTGCAAATTGTACTTCAAATCAAACAGATGAATTCAAGCTAATGAATGTCACATTCTTTACGAAGTATGTTGTGAGCATCACCACCCTATCATGTGGTTCCCCGAGTACACCAGTTAGTATAACTTGCACGTCTGGTGTTAGCAGTAAGTGAATTCTTTCTACCTCTTATTTATTTTAGCCTATTATCTCTTCCTTTGTGGTGCCTTTGGTGGCATACTATTATTTTATGAAGGCAGAAGAAAGTAGTTATTCAGTAATACAGCTATGCACTCTGCTTCCACAGGTTTCCTCTTTGGACCATCCTTTCCTTTGCAATTATTTTTTGTGTTATCCAATAACATCTATGATTTACTTCTTTTGTCACTTCCTCTAGGCGTGTATTACACTCTGTTAAAATCTGTGCTGTTTTATGAATAGAACATTTCTTTCACTCTGAGTTTGTAAGGTTAGTTTTTCTAGTTGTTCAGATCCTCTGTTTTGTACAATTTTAATTACATTTGAATGTAGGTATTTAGTCTGTTCCTGACTAGTCCTCTTTATGAAGGATGCAAATGCTTAATTTATTTTCTATCTAATACATGCATTTTTCCAGTGCACCCATGCCAGATCCCATTTCTATTCCCTTAAGTTAAATTCAGTTTCTTGCATTGTTTTGGTTTTTAGCCTGCTCTTCATTTTGCTCCTATGTAATCTTTCCACTGTTTGGATTTCCTTTTATTTTCATGTCAATGTTTCCCAGACCTCTAGCACCATTTTTGTTTTTTTTTTCCCTTGTTCCCCTTCTGCCAAATCATTTATTTTAAACTCTTAATTATAGACACACACTGCATTATTAATGAAAGAATAAAGCATAGGTGAGGCAACAGAAAAGGGAAACATTAAGGAGTAAGTTTAGGGGGCAGTATTGCCTGGAATCTAGAAGGATGCCTTTATCCTCCTGAAATACTGACCTAAGCTACAAACGTTTATAATTAATGCCCATCAAATGTCTTTTCTAAAGGACAAAATCTCTCAAATTGAAGTAATTCCTCATTACCAGCATTATGGAATTGGCAGTTTCTGACTTGAAACTTGTCTGGATTTGGTTAATAGTTGTATATCCCTTCTATCTCTTCCACATTATGTAGTGTTTTCATAGATTTTGTAGTTCTTTGTGGATGCTAGGGCAGCGTAGTCATAAATTTTAGCCTCACCACTTTCTAGCGTTCATTCTACTGATTTTTTAAGATCCAGTGAGGAATAGGACCTCTGAGCTCTTCAAGCTATGCTACCAGCAAACCCTGATTTACCCTTAGCCTAATCTCAGGACAATTTACAATGACCAATTAACCTACTAACCAGTCTGCCTTTGGGCTCTGAGAGGAAACCAGAGCACCCAGAGAAAACCCATGCATTCCACAGGGAAGATGAACAGAATCCTTGCAATTGAACTCCAAACTCCGATGCTTTGAGCTTTAATAGTATTGTGCTAACCACTGCATTACCGTGGCACCCATTTAATGGACAGGAAGGTAGCAACAAGAAGTGAGTTGGAGGAACTCTTTGAAACCTACTGAATATTGAAAGGCCTCAGTAGAGTAGATGTGCAATAGATGTTTCCGATAGTAGGAGTCAAGGACCAGAAGGTGCAGCTCCAAAATAGAAGGATATCCCTTTAGAACAGAGATAAGAAGGAATTTCTTTCACCAGAGGGTGATGAATCTTTGGAATTCATTGCCACAGATGGCTATGAATGCCAGGTCATTAGGATATATTTAAAGCAGAGGTTGATAGGTACTTGTTTAATAGAGGCATCAAAGGTTATGGGGAGAAGGTAGGAGAATGGGGTTGAAAGGGAAAATAAATCAGCCAAGAGCGAATGGTGGAGTAGACACAGTGGGCCGAATGGCTAATTCTCTTCCTATGTCTTATAGTCTTATGGAAAGGGAGTAAGGTAGGAGAAGGTCATGTTTTGGGGCATGGTTATGGTTATCAACATGCACTTGAATATGCTTGAATTGCTGCAATATCAAATGGGGAATAGTTGAGACACCACTATTCAAAAATTGGCTGATGCTTTGGAATAACTATTGAATTTTTCTAATCTAAGCCAATGAATATCTCTACAGTTTGCTTGCTATAAATATCTTTATGCTCTCTTTTTCAATTCTATTGCTAGTGGCTCTAAACTAAACATCATTCAGAAGGGCAAATATTTTTAAGCTGGGTTCATGGGCATTGGTCATAAAACTTAGCCTATATTAAAAAGCTATGTGTTGGCGCATGGCCTAGTGGATAAGGCATCGGTCTAGTGATCTGAAGATCACTGGTTCAAGCCTCAGCTGAGGCAGCGTGTTGTGTCCTTGAGCAAGGAACTTAACAACACAGTGCTCTGCAACAACACTGGTGCCAAGCTGCTTGGGTCCTAATGCCCTTTGCTTGGACAGCATCAGTGGCATGGAGAGGGGAAGACTTGCAGCTTGGGCAACTGCCGGTCTCCCATACAACCCTGCCCAGGCCTGCGCCCTGGAAACCTTCCAAGCCACGAATCCATGGTCTCACGAGACTAACGGATGCCTATTAAAAAGCAGAGTAGCCATGAAATTCAGAGTCTGCCTGGTGTTAGAATCGTGTTGGACTTAGGCTACATCCACACTAGACTGGATAAATTCATAACTGAAGCTTTTTCTTTTTGTTTTTGCCCTCTGTCCACACTAAAACAGCATTTTTGTCCCCCGAAAATGGAGATTTTCAGAAACACTCTCCAGAGTGTGTAATTTTGAAAATGCCGCTTGGGCAAAGCAGTGGGGACATGGTAACCGGAGAAATCTAAAAACACTGTGATGACGTGCCAGAACAGATGGTGACGGCAGCCACCATTTCATTGTTTTCTTGAATGCAACTTAACAATTTCAGAACAGACAGCAACAAAACTGAAGCCAGAAGCATTAGAAATGTACTCACCAAATACTTTGACCCATAACTTACTGAATAAATAACTCACTTTGCCCTGTTTTCTGTCCTTGCTCGTATGAAGGTGGTTTACCTATTTATGCAAGTACTTCTCTGACAATAGATGTGTAACAGCCTAATGTGTTGGCGCATGGCCAAGTGGTTAAGGCGTTTGTCTAGTTATCTGAAGGTCGCTAGTTCTAGCCTTGGCTGAGGCTGCATGTGTGTCCTTGAGCAAGGCACTTAACCATACATTGCTCTGCGATGACACCAGTGCCAAGCTGTATAGGTCCTAATGCCCTTGGTGGTGTGGAGAAGGGAGACTTGCAGCTTGGGCAACTGCCAGTCTTCCATTAAAAAAATCATCTTGCCCAGGCTTGCGCCCTGGAAACATTTCAAGGTGCAAATCCATGGTCTATCAAGACTAACGGAGGCCTACAACAGCCTAATGTAACATTGTTTGGAAATACAAGATAATACTGATGCCGACATGTTTTATACATTTAACAAGGGGCTTTATTAATGCAACAGAGTTAGTCAGTTTTTCAATGTTTGTCGTCAGCCAGGTCATACTGTCCGTGAACTCCCAGTCGGTTGCCTCCATAGGCTCCAGTATTTGTTTTTTCTAGTTTTAAGTCCTCCTGCGCAAGAGCCAACAGCTGTCTGTCGTTTAAGTTTTTCTAGTCTGCAACTGCACAAACGCGCACAAAGTCTTTCACAGTGAGATTCGACACCAAACACGCCGCTTGTTTTCGGTAGATGTGTCCTGCGCATGCACAGTAGGAGGAGATTCGCTGAAATGTCTGTTTTAATGTGGACAGAAAGTATTTTAAAAAGCAATTAGTGTGGACGCCTATCTTTTTTACACGAAACCGACATTTTCAAAATTATGTGGTCTAGCGTGGACGTAGCCTAGGAAGATGAAACAGAGCACTTTGTTAAGTTATTGGCAGCTGAGGGTGACCATTCAAGCTGAAGGGTAGATCTGAGAGTGTGTTAAGAAACCCCACAACTTCCAACCATTAATCGGCCATTTGGGTAATACAATAATGACTTTAAAATAGCTGCCTTTTGTGTTGTCCCTGAGATCACTGAGTTGAGATTATCCCAAGGGTATACGGATAGAGTTATACAGTATATTTATTCCACAAGTCACCTTTACATCTGACTTGAAGGTGTAGTGAAACGAAGTCTTTGATAGGTGAAATACAGTGAATCCAGTTTCTATAAATAGGAACAAGAAGGAAATGCAAGCAGAAATCTTTCATCCATAGATTAATAGACTTTGTAATGAGCTGTCAGATAAAGGAATTGAAATGTAAGTGGATTTGAGGTCTTTTTCTGAAGATGGAATAAAAGAAGGATATTGAGAGAGAAGAACAAGCGAGATAAATTCATGAATGAGAAACAATTTTTCTTTTGTCTCTTCCCAAATGTTCATATATTTTAAAGTCCTTCCTTTCATTAATCATATGTCCAAGTCATTAAATGCAATGTGTTATCTATCCAATTTATTCATAGATCCTCCAGAACCTTCCTCACGTTTAGAATTACCAGGTCTTAAATTCACCCATAACACAGTGAACTTCACTATTCAACCAGATGCATTTAATTCCACCAACGGCCCAATTGTGGCAATTGCTGTGATTGTGACAAAAAAGATAAGTAAGTACTTACTATTTTAAATTGGTTTCATCCTTCTACTGATTAGACTAATAATTACCTAGTGATTTGCAGCTCATATTGAACCAGAAGGTATAAGTACCCTTGGAACATTCTTTTAATTTAGCTTTAGATTTACTCCAAGCCTCTTCATGTATGATAACACTTGGATAATTCCCAGCTTATGCTCGAAAAATACAGGGACTAAGAAGATTGGATTAAAACCTGATCAAACTTTCAGCAGATAGGCTGGCCCATTCCAGCTGAAGGGTAAATTTTATTTTGTTTGTTACCAGTTTCTTGGGTACCATTGCTACATTGGTGCTACCAGGCTCAGTGTGTGGGTCAACAAGTAGAAAACACTGGAGTTACCATTGCTTGAACTGTTAATCATCATTGGTATGAAGAAATGCATAAAATTACATTTTGTCTAATTTACTGAATGTTTTGAAGGAAACTCATAAATTCATAATGCAATGATTTAATGTTTGACTTAGAAGTAAAGAGTGATGTCACTGCATTCCACAGAATTGGACACCACATCCCTAATTCCAGCAAATAGGATTAACATAGATAGGTATTCATGATTGCCATGCATGAGGTGGGCCCATCTGTGCTGTATCTGGGATAAGTAGTGATAGCACTATTAATTTCTAAGTCAAACAATAAATATTTGCATTATGAACCTGCAAGTTCTGTTTAAGACATTCAGTAATTTAGAAAAATATATACTTTTCCTATCCTAGCATCTTTTAAATTTTGTAATTGTATCCACTACCATCTTAGGAAACTCATTCCAGGTATTTGCCATTATAAAAGCATTTCCTTCCTATTTCCTTTAAATTTATCCTCGCTCATCTCAAAATGGTACCCTCTAATTCTTGACTGTCCTCTCCTGGGAAAAGATGCTGGCTCTCTACTGTAACCTATTCATGCCCCTCATAATTTTATAAACTGCTACAATGTTTCCATCAACCTCTTGTGTTCCAGTGAGAATAAACCTAAATTATCTTATCTCTCTTTATAACTACAGCCTTGTATTCCAGACTAGATACTAGTGAATCTCTTCTGCACCTACTCTATTGCTACCACATCCTGTGCTGTGGTATCCAGATCTGAACATATGCTGTAAGTTCAATCAAACCAATGTTTCTACATCTGCAATATGACGTCCCAACTGTTAAGCTCAATGCTTTGGCCCATGAAGACACACATAACAAGTGCCTTTTTTTCTGCTTTATCCACCAGTGTTACCAATTTCAGGGAGCTATGGACTTGCAACACATGGAATTTCTACATTATGCTCCCAAGGTCTCTGCCAATCACATCATGTCCTACCAGAATTTGGCATTACTTCAAACTTGCATTAAATTCCATCTACCACCATTTTATCTATTTCCCAATGATTTAGAGTATGTCCCATTTAGTCTTGGATAACCTTTTTCACTATCTACAGATCTGCCAACTTTCATATCATCTGCAAACTTACTAACACCTAGTTAACAGCATAACATACATCAGGCTGCTGTTTATTGATTACAGCATGTCATTTAATACCATCTTCCCCTCAATATTAATCACCAAACTTTTAAACTTGGTGTATTTGGCCTTTTGTACTTCCATCTGCAACTAGATTATTGACTACCTCATCAAGTGACCACAGTCAGTATGGATCAGTCATAACATCCCCTCTTCACTAACAATTGCACCTCAAGGATGCTCTTCTCTCTCTACGCTCATGACTATGTAGCCAAGCACAGCTCAAACAATGCTCATAAATTTGCAGGTGGTAAAATCTTAGATGGCAACGGGGAGGTGTACAGGAGTGAGAAAGATGAGCTGGCTGAGTGGTGTTGCAGTAACAACCTCGCAGTCACATCAGTAAGACCATGGAATTGATTGTGGACTTAAGGAAACGGAAGTTGGGAAAACACACACCAGTCTCATTGAAGAGTCATCAGTAAAAAGGGTGAATAGCTTCAAATTCCTGGGTGTTAACCTCTCCAAGGATCTGTTCTGGTCCCAATTTATTTACACAATCATGAAGTGGACATGCCAGTGACTCTACTTCATTAGGCATTTGAGGAGATTTGATATGTCACCAAAGACTCTTGCAAAATTTTGTAGAAGTATAGTAGAGAACATTATCAAGTCAATAAGCCCTGGAGCTTCACCCGCTAGTTACCCACAACTCCTAGATTCAGCCTTTGGCACTGTGGAAAATGGTAATGAATTATTCGCCAAATTCATGAACATGTTACAGAACACGGGTGAAAAACCATCTGCCTACCTTCAGAGGCTACAGGTAGCATTGACTCTGACTGTAAAGCAAGGTGGAGTTGCCAAAACTAACAAGAGGCTAACAAGCATCTCTTAAAGCAGTTTGTAGGGGATTTTGGGACTGCTCCCCAATCTTAGAGCTGCAACTATAACAGAAAAAATGAAAATTGCTGTCATTTACTGAGCTATTGCATTTCTACACACCGAGGAAGGCAAGTATGCTTCCAGATCTGTATGCACGGAACAGCATTTAGGAACAGTCAAACAACATGCTCAGAACACAGATGTCTGTCAAGAAGATGATATAGCAAAGCTAACTTAAGTTATTTCTCAACTAACTAAACAAATCGCTGAGCTTCAAAGTCAACTAGCCTCTCTACAGGCTACAAAACAGCAGAAGGTAAAAGCAAGCTCCAAGACAGCAAGTGATAAGCCACTAAAAAGAAAGGCTGACACAAAAGATAAACAAGAGTCCACAACCGCTAACAAACAGCCAAGTGTAAAATCTTGGTACTGTTTTAAATGTGGCAAAGATGGGCACATGGCCAGCACTTCCTGCAATGAACCCAATCCAGTATTCATAGCAGAAAGGAGAAGACAGTCTGAAAAGAGATGGAGTGAGTGGTAGTCATGTTATGGTACTCCTAAGCCTCATTTTAAACTAGAAGTGGTTCCTGTTGTGGACAAGCAGGGATTAGTGTTGACAAAGCATATCCCAAAAGCTCTAAGATCTTGCTTTGTGAAAAAGTCCCAGAAAGAGAGCGAACGCGTCATGAAGTATACTGAAGGTCATCTGGTGAACTCAGGTGATGTGGTTGAAGTTAGTGCTGACGTTGTACAGGCCGTATGAGAGCATTGTTTTACCCAACAGACAGAACCTTCCACAGATGTTGCCATTGCATTTGTTGGATCCTTAACAATGCAATAAAGAGCTTGTATCTTCCTGTCAGGATTAAAGGCAAAGTGAATAAGAATAAGGAACCTTGCTTCTCGAGGGATATTGGAACTCTGATAAGGAAGAAGAGAGAGATATATGATGTGTATAGGCAACAGGGAGCAAATAAGGTGTTTGAGGAGTATAAAAAGGCCAAAAAATACTTAAGTAAGAAATCAGGAGGGCTGAAAAAAAGATGAGGTTGCTTTGGTAGTCAAGGTAAAGGATAATCCTAAGAGCTTCTACAGGTATATTAAGAACAGAAGGATAGTAAGGGATAAAATTGATCCTCTTGAAGATCAGAGTGGTCAGCTATGTATGGAACCAAAAGAAATGGGGGAGAACTTAAATGGGTTTTTTGTATCTGTATTTACTAAGGAAACTGGCATGGAGTCTATGGAAATAAGGCAAACAGGTAGTGAGGTCATGGAACCTATACAGATTGATGAGAAGGAGGTGCTTGCTGTCTTGAGGCAAATCAGAGTAGATAAATCCCCAGGACCTGACAGAGTATTCCCTTGGACCTTGAAGGAGACTAATGTTGAAATTGCAAGGGCTCTGGCAGATATATTTTAAATGTCAGTATCTACAGGTGAGGTGCCAGAGGATTGGAGGATAGCTCATGTTGTTCCGTTGTTTAAAAAAGGCTCTAAACCTATTTCAGCAAATTATAGGCCGGTAAGTTTGATGTCAGTAATAGGTAAATTATTGGAAGGAGTACTAAGAGATAGGATCTACATGTATTTTGATAAACAGGGACTTATTAGGGAGAGTCAACATGGCTTTGTGCATGGTAGGTCATGTTTAACCAATCTATTAGAGTTTTTCTAGGAGGTTACCAGGAAAGTAGATGAAGGGAAGGGATGTCTACATGGACTTCAGTAAGGCCTTTGACAAGGTCCCGCATGGGAGGTTAGTTAGGAAGATTCAGTTGCTAGGTATACATGGTGAGGTAGTAAATTGGATTAGACATTGGCTCAATGGGAGAAGCCAGAGAGTGGTAGTGGAGGATTGCTTCTCTGAGTGGAGGCCTGTGACTAGTGATGTGCAACAGGGAGCAGTGCTGGGTCCATTGTTATTTGTCATCTATATCAATGATCTGGATAATAATCTGGTAAATTGGATCAGCAAATTTGCTGATGATACAAAGATTGGAGGTGTAGTGGACAGTGAGGAAGGTTTTCAAAGCTTGCAGAGGGATTTGGACCAGCTGGAAAAATGGGCTGAAAAATGGCAGATGGAGTTTAATACAGACAAGTGTGAGGTTTTGCACTTTGGAAGGACAAACCAAGGTAGAACATACAAGGTAAATGGTAGAACACTGAGGAGTGCAGTAGAACAGAGGGATCTGGGAGTACAGATACATAATTCCCTAAAAGTGGTGTCACAGGTAGATAGGGTCATAAAGAGAGCTTTTGGTACATTGGCCTTTATAAATCGAAGTATTGAGTATAAGAGTTAGAATGTTTTGGTGAGGCTGAATTTGGAGTATTGTGTGCAGTTTTGGTCACCTAATTACAGGAAGGATATTAATAAGGTTGAAAGAGTGCAGAGAAGGTTTACAAGGATGTTGCCAGGACTTGAGAAACTGAGTTACAGAGAAAGGATAGTTTAGGACTTTATTCCCTGGAGCGTAGAAGAATGAGGGGAGATTTGATAGAGGTATATAAAATTATGATGGGTATAGATAGAGTGAATGCAAGCAGGCTTTTTCCACTGAGGCTAAGGGAGAGAAAAACCAGAGGACATGGGTTAAGGGTGAAGGGGGAAAAGTTTAAAGGGAACATTCGGGGGGGGGGCTTCTTCACACAGAGAGTGGTGGGAGTGTGGAATGATCTGCCAGATGAAGTGGTAAATGTGGGCTCACTTTTAACATTTAAGAAAAACTTGGACAGGTACCATGGATGAGAGGGGTATGGAGGGATATGGTCCAGGTGCCGGTCAGTGGGACTAGGCAGAAAAATGGGTCAGCACAGCCTAGAAGGGCCAAAGGGCCTGTTCTGTGCTGTAATGATCTATGATTCTGTACGACAGTTACACACAAGATGATCAGTGTGGGGGATTACCAGTCATTTCTCATCTCTCTGATGCTGAGATTACAGACTTGCAGCTGATCCTTGAAGAGGGGAAGTCATCAAGCAAATAGAAACTGGAGAAAAAACCATTCCCTTCAGTGAGAAACTCAATCCCCAGACTTTCTCAGAGAATGGCATCGTCATTGACAGAGTGCTTTACAGAAAAAGATGTATTGGAGATAAAACAACATACCAGCCTGTTCTACCTGAAAAGGTTCAATCTGAAGTACTTAAGAGTCTTCACAATGACTTTGGTCACATGGGTACTGATTGTACCCTGGATTTAGTCAGAAGCCGATTCTATTGGCCCAAGATGGCTGCTGATGTGAAACACAAGATTAAAATACATGGTCGATGTGTAAAAAGAAAGACCTTACCTGAGAAAGCTGCTCCATTATTGAATATTGTGAGCTGGTCTACATGGACTTTCTTACCTTAGAACCTAATCAAAGTAACATAAAAAATGTGTTAGTAATAACTGATCGCTTTACTAAATATGCGTTGGCTATTCCCACACCTATCCAAAAAGCCTGGGAACCCTGGAGATGAAAGATAAAAGTCACTGGTGAGAACTTGTGAAACCTTTAGTCTATGCTTATATTGTACAGGCAGTCCCCGAGTTACGAACATCCGACTTACGGACAACTCGTACTTACGAACCGAGGAAGGAGAACACCGTCTGCCATTTTAAGTTGGATCACAATGCCGTCCGCCCTGTTAAGTCATTGCCATTGAGTGTTTAACTTTGTATTTGGCTTAAATTGTTCTTAGTAAGAGTGACCCTGACCCTGCTCCCCACCCCATTCCGGTCGGCTGGTGGCGCAGTGAGATCAGTGTCAAGCTGGAGAACAGAGGTTCGCGAGTTCAATCCATTGACAGACCGCTCCTGTGCTGGGTTGTTGTCGATCTAGTGACTCCCGTACCATCCGTGCTGGGTTGATTTCGAGCTCGCAACTCGACCGCTTAAGCAAAATACACAGCCACTTCCAGTTTAAATTCCCACGCGGAATATTGTGGAGGATCAAATACCCAAACCCAGCACAGCCCTCACTTGTCCCATTTGGCCTGTCTCAGTGCGGTGGTCCTTAGGACCCAGTGGACCTCGGGAGCCGGCAGAGCTCAGAACTCACCACCCACAGTGTTTCTGTTCCATTGACAGTGTGTGGTGGTCCTTATGTCCCAGCGGACCTCGGGAGCTGGCGGAGGTTGGGACCCAATGCCCGCAGTGTTTCTGTTCCATTGACAGGAAGCGACCGGGATTGAAAATAAAGTGGAAATAATAAAGCATTTGGAAAGAGGTGAAATGCCATCAGTCATTGGAAAAGCATTAGGCAACAGTCGGTCAATGATCGGAACTATTTTAAAGAATAAAGTGAGAATAATGGAGCATTTGAAAGGCCCTGCCCCGATGAAAACTACAATTATTACTAAGCAATGCAGTGGTTTAATTATTGGAATACATACATTTCTTTTGTGTTTTATATGCATAGAAAGGTAAAATATATACTATATACTAAGACAAACATTTGACTAACTGAAGCTAAATAATACCGGATGTACTTGTTCCGACGTACATACAAATCCGACTTAAAGACGGACTCAGGAACAGAACTCATACGTAACCCGGGGACTGCCTGTACTAGGAATGAGATGACTGGTTTTAGTCCGTATGTTCGGATGACAACCCACACTTCCATTTGACTTAGCATTCAGACTGCCCTTGAAGGACAGACATGGTATGTTGCACTCTCACTATGCACAAAATTTAAAATCTTATCTTCAGAAAAGTTTCAAGATAGACTCAGGGAACTCACAGAAAATGGCAGACCAAAACAAGACCAGATATGACAAACATGACAGCCTCCAAGATGAAAGAAGGAGACCAAGTGCTGGTAGGGAATACGTGCCCACCAGGTGAAAACAAACTTGCTGATAAATAGGAAGGAATAGTCGATGTCATGGGGAGCCAAGCTGGTGATCTGCCTGTCTACAAGGTACAACCTCAGAACCAGTCTGGGCCCATACAAACGTTGCATAGGGATTTATTGTTCTTTTGTGGATTTCTTCCTTCTGAGGATGATGAACAACTTTCTCCAGCCCCTTTTCACAAGTATAGAACTCACAGGAGTACTAAGAATGGACAGTTGGCCGAAGAGGAAGAAAATCCAATTGACCCTGAAGAGGAGGAGGATGGGAGATTTATTACTTCGGACCAAAACTTGACATTGTAGATGAACCTTATAAGAGTCAAGAAACCTGTGAACAGTTACACGAAAGAATTGTGAGCTCAAATCCAAGCCCAGACCAGCCACTTGCAACCACTTTGGTCACAGATCCAGTGCTGAAATCCCAAAGAAATGAAAGTTACTTATCTGATGTAGAGGAATCCACTGTAGAAAGTAACTTGCCTGTTAGTCCTGAAGAAAACCCAGTGGAAGAAACAACAAATAAGGAAATGCGTAATCATTGTATCCTACCTACCTGATGAAAGAAATCTGGAAACTTCATCAAATCCAGATGAGTCTGAGATTCGACAAGAAAAAGAGATGTGATATATTAGTTTATTCTTCATTTGAAGGATCTGAATTTGATGTTTCCAAGGTATTGAAATAGGAGAATCTTGTCTATGGCATTTCCATATTGTAGATCCCGTTCAGTGCAATTAAATGCAAAATAAAATACTGTCGACTCAAAGTAAATTTCATTATTCACAGTGTTCAGGAGAGCATTCTTTCAACTGCATCAATATGATATTTTCCCAAATTCCTATTTTACTCGTGGGCATGTGGTTATCCTCTTTTGCATTGATTAATCAGACCATAGGGTGTGTATACCCTATAAGACTAAATATCAATTCCTTTAAGCCATATGGTTGTGCCTCCAGATTTACTAGTCGTTTGTGCATAGAGAAGATATTTATCTGAAGTGGGAATTAGACCCATCTTAAAAAAGGAGAAACAAAATAGATTAAATGTCAAATCCAAGTTTATTGTCATATGTACAAGTATGTGTATACATAGGTGCAATGAAAAACGTATTGCAGAACAACACATGCACCTAACATCACGTAAGAGCCATTTACAAGAGGAACATAAATTATATATAACTTTTACAGGAACAAAATCAGATCAATTAAAAATCTCCATTTCTGTGCAAAGAACATTCTGCTGATCAAAATCTATTTTAAATTTTTAGTCACTTTCTTATAGTCTGCTATCTGATTATTCTGAAATGCCAAAAGTCTGGCAACGGACTCATTGGAATTTATTTCCTATGCTCCCTTCCAACTGGCCTCGTTCTATTTCCTACACTCGCTTTAAGCTCAGATGATTTCTGTTTCTTGTGCTCCAGTAAAACTCACCAGGAACTGCATTCTCTCTGCTCCCTTGAAATTCATTGGAACCCCTTGTTCTGCATCCCTTAAAGCTCACCAAGTTCTGTTTCTTGCACTTACTTGAAACTCACTAGAGCCCCATTTCCCATGCTGTCTTTAAACTGTGGATTCACTGGAGATTTTTAATATGACTGTGGAACATCATTAAAAAGAAAAGTGAATTAGAAGAATATCGGATTACTTTTACATTGTAGTAACATGCAGGGCATTATGAGTTAATATAATAATAAAAATACAAGTTAAGTACTTTTCCATGTTTGCATACTGTAAGATTTGATCTGATAATTACTTTGCAGTTATAGCACAGTTTACTTTGTGAAGGCAAAGAAAGTAAAAGAACTATGGAAATATTTGGAAGATTTGCTTAACTAAATAAAGTTAGTGAAGAAGGAAATTTCTTAGCGAGGAATGAAAGGACTCAAGTTGATTAAATGTTCTTGATTCAGTCTATACCTTATGTTCTTAAGATTTATATTTTTTGTTACAGACTCTGTTCTTAATGACGAAGATCTGGAAATACCATTTCGCGAAGATGTGTCTACTTATGTGACATATGTATTCAATACTTCTTCTCAAAATACCAAAGCAGCTGCTCCAGCAAAACCCATCAGTATCACCATAGGAAATAATAATAAAAATATGGGATATCTTAATAAGGAGTTAACTCCTATGACCAAATATCAGTAAGTTCTGTGATGGTTATAAACCTTTCATCACTTTCTAGAAAGGATACTGCTATCTGAAATCCAATATGATAATTGTTTCTGAGCTATGAGATACTTCATTCTTCCTAGAACTAACTTGAACAATTTCTTACTTCACCCAATGCATAACACAAATACATTAAAGCACTAGATATTAATTTGATGTACATCTATCAACATAGAAGAAGAAACGGTGCTTTAGATGGTCATTGATCAGACATCATTGTTAATGCACGGTCTTCATTGTCCCCTTGGTTTCATTAATGGGCCAGTATAAAGGGTGACCATTCTATCCTTATCTGAGTTTTTGAGTTGTAAAAGATAGTGTAATATGATTTCCGCAGTTGCAGTTTGATAAATGATTGATTTATGCCACATCTTGCTTTTATCTATTTATACAAAATCATCTGAGAACATATCAGTTGACCATCAATATCCATTCTTTTAATTGTTCAGAGGCCTAGTCATACAGCATAGAAAGAAGATCCTGGCTCACCACACCATATCAACCATTAAATGGTCATTTGCACTAATCACATTTCTCTCCTTACATCTCCATCCAGGCTTTCTACCTACATTAGCTCATCCCAATTCTCCCACCAGTCATCCAAAACAGTGGCAACTTACTGTGACCATTTAACTACCAACCAGCTTATCTTCAACAAGTTAGAGAAAAGCAGAGCATTTGAAAAACCCCAGAGAATTATAGAGAGAACCTTCAGACACAATGCAGACAGTACCTAAGGTCATGATTAAGCTAATCATTGAATTTCTTTGAAGCATTTCAGACAATATGTACTTAATGTAGGAACCAGCTTGACTTGCACAGTCAGAAATTAATTTTTACGAAGAATTTAACCAGTATGATGGAAATGTGATGCTTGTTTATTAGTGTGACCCCCTCATTGTCTGTTGCTCACTATCCTAAAAGTTATTAGGCTTGTTTTATTTCCTTTGTTCAATGCAACAAAAATATTTTCACTAAGTTCTTGAATTTGTGTTTTACAAAATTCCACTAAACAAATTTCAAATCTCCAGATGCCAGCATCTTCTCTAAAAAATTTTACTTTGTTTTATTTCAGATTTAGTTTGGCTGGATTTACAAGATTGCAAATTAAAGGAGAGGAGATAATTGATTCAAATAATTCCATCTTTACAAAGTATCAATATTCAGAGGTTGTCACGTTGAAACAAAATCCAGGTTTATGTGATTTCTAATTTACTTCCTGCACTGTTAAAGCTTTTTCCATAATTATTTGAGTTTATTTTTGCTATATTATCTTCTTCCTTGTTCTTGTTTTGCAAGCCAAAAGGGAAATAGAAACAGAAAACCAACAGCACAATACAGGCCCTTTGGCTCACAAAGTTGTGCCAAACATGTCTCTACCTTAGAAATTACCAGGCTTACCTATAGCTCTCTATTTTTCTAAGCTCCGTGTACCCATCCAAAAGTCTCTTTAAAGACCCTATTGTATCCAACTCCACCACCATTGCAGGCAGCCCATTCCACACACTCACCACTCTCTGCGTAAAAAAACTTACCCTTGACATCTCCTCTGTACCTACTCCCCAGCACCTTAAACCTGTGTCCTCTTGTGGCAACCATTTCAGCCCTGGGGAAAAGCCTCTGACTATCCACACGATCAATGCCTCTCATCATCTTATACACCTCTGTCAGGTCACCTCTCATCCTCCGTCACTCTAAGGAGAAAAGGCCAAGTTCCCTCAACCTGTTTTCATACAGTATGCTCCCCAATCCAGGCAACATCCTCGTAAATCTCAGCTGCACCCTTTCTGTAGTTTCCACACCCTTCCTGCAGTGAGGTGACCAGAACTGAGCACAGTACTGCAAGTGGGGTCTGACCAGGGTCCTATATAGCTGCAACATTATCTCTCGGCTCCTAAACTCAGTTCCATGATGGATGAAGGCCAATACACCACATGCCTTCTTAACCACAGAGTCAACCTGCATAGCTGCTTTAAGCAACCTATGGACTCGGACCCCAAGATCCCTCTGATCCTCCACACTGCCAAGAGTTTTACCATTAATGCTATATTCTGCCATCATATTTGACCTGCCAAAATGAACTACTTCACACTTATCTGAGTTGAACTCCATCTGCTACTTCTCAGCCCAGTTTTGCATCCTATCAATGTCCCGCTGTAACCTCTGACAGCCCTCCACACTATTCACAACACCCCCAACCTTTGTCATCAACAAACTTACTAACCCATCCCTCCACATCCTCATCCAGTCATTTATAAAAATCACGAAGAGTAAGGGTCCCAGAACAGATCCCTGAGGCACACCACTGGTCCCCGACCTTCATGCAGAATATGACCCATCTACAACCACACTTTGCCTTCTGTGGCCAAGCAAGTTCTGGATACACAAAGCAATGTACCCTTGAATCCCATGCCTCCTTACTTTCTCAATAAGCCTTGCATGGGGTACCTTATCAAATGCCTTGCTGAAATCCATAGACACTACATCTACTACTCTTCCTTCATCAATGTGTTTAGTCACATCCTCAAAAAATTCAATCAGGCTCATAAGGCATGACCTGTCCTTGACAAAGCCATGCTGGCTACTCCTAATCATATTATACCTCTCCAAATGTTCATAACTCCTGCCTCTCAGGATCTTCTTCATCAACTTACCAACCACTGAAGTAAGACTCACTGGTCTATAATTTCCTGGGCTATCTCTACTCCCTTTCTTGAATAAGGGAACAACATCCGCTACCCTCCAATCCTCCAGAACCTCTCAATTCCCACTGATATTGTCA
This sequence comes from Hypanus sabinus, assembly GCF_030144855.1. NCBI lineage: Eukaryota > Metazoa > Chordata > Chondrichthyes > Myliobatiformes > Dasyatidae > Hypanus > Hypanus sabinus. The sequence goes on from NC_082712.1 coordinate 127,607,136, forward strand.
GAGGCTCCTCAATCTCCTCCCTCACCTCCCACAATAGCCTGGGGTACACCTCATCCGGTAGAATAATACCTGTCCCTCAGACTGTCCCTCAGTCTCACCAGTAGTTGAGTGGACAGTCAGCAGTTCTCACTCTAAAGACTCCACATTTGCTGTTTGGATCCAAGGTTAGGGGAGAACCAACTAGTAGTATCAACTGACTTATTATTAATTTTCATGTCACCACCCATCACTTTAGTTTCTTACATTGGATATCGACTTTTGGGGTTGCATAATTTCAAAGTTGATTTTATTGTTAAATGCACAAGTTCATTGGTGCAAGGAAATACTTAGTTGCAGCTGCGTCACAGGCACATAGGATCAGAGAGTCAACATTCACAGGAAAAACAAATTAACAATAAAAATATACAAAATTACACAATCAGAATGAACAAAGAGACATTTATTCTAGTGTAATGCAGTTATAGTGTTGTTTTACTGAGGTAATGATTGAAATTGTGCAGGTTGAGTCAAAGATACTGTACATTTTAATGACTCATTTGTTTGTACTACATCAACTTAATTGTTCAGAATCAGAATCAGGTGTCATGAAATTTGTTAACTTAGCAGCAGTTCAATACAATACATAATATATAAGAGAAAAAAAACATATCTAGTAACACAGGGTGATTTTCAGCCAACTAATCTGGGTTAAATTTTAAACCATGATTCAAGGATCAGGTGTCCTCTGGAAAGTCCATTTCTAGTTGGTTCGCCAATTTCTGGTAATTATTCATAGTTTCGTTCAATTCGTGAAAAAAATTGGGAGGAGAAAATCAAATGAATTAATTTATTTCCCTTATTATTTCTAATGGATACAAGTTCTGACAACCCAAGTTGTAAATTCTTGTCATAGTTGTTGCAGGTAGTTGTATGCCCTGCAAAAAATATTTCCTCTGAATTTCATATATGAAACCATGGGTCTCAGGACTTGTGTTGTGTATTGCAGGTGTCATTATTGGAGCTGTGGTTGGGAGCATCCTGGGTGTACTTGTCATAATTGTACCCCTCCTACTGTTTTTATGGCAGAAAAATCGGTAAGCTGCGTCCTCAGTGGTATGGTTGTTGGAATTGTGTCCAGTCATCCATAAACCATATTTTCAAACAGATAAAATAACTTGTAAGAGGCCATGCTCTGAATTCATGTCAGAAAACAATGATGAATTTGCTATTTTAATTATGTTGAATTCTCTAGAAAAATGTTCCATCTTATTCAGAGCAGAAGAACTAGAGTCCATAGATTCCTTTTTAAGTTGTGATGGGAGGGGGCGTATTCAGGCTGATCAACATAATTTTTGGGTTGGCAATAATAAATATATATCAGGAACCCTGCAGAATCTGCAGTATGTTAAATTAATCCATTCAAACATAAGTTACCAGGACACAGGGCATGCAGCATGGAAACAGACTCTTTGGCCCAACTCATTCATGCTGTTTGTGTTACCCAGTGAGCAGGTCCCATCTGCCCATGTTTGAACCTTGTCCATGTACTTATCAAGATATCTTATCAAATGTTGCTAATATGGTCACTTCAACCACTATTTCTGGCAGTTCTTTTCAAGTATACACCACTCTTTATGTGAAGAAGCAGTGCCTGGTATCCCATTTCAATCTCTCACCTCTGCCTTGTTTTTTCACTCCCCCTTCCTGCCAAAAACACTATATACTTTCACCGTCTATGCCCCTTTTTCACATCACCCGTCAATATCCGACATTCCAAGGACGAAAGTCTAATCCATACAACCTCTCCTTGTAACTCAGGCCCCCAAGTCAAGGCAACATCCTAGAAAATCTTTTCCACACTTTCCCTAGTTTAATGATACCTTTCCTGTAACAGGGTGACCAAAATGTACACAATACTCCAAGTGAGGCCTCACCAGCATCTTATATAACTACAGCATTATTTCCCATCTCCTATAGCCGTACCCTGACTGTTAAAGGCCAACATTCCAAATGCATTCTTCGCCACCCCATCTACCAATGTTGCTACTTTCAGAGAGTTGTGCACCTGCTCTCCATGGTTCTTTTGTTGCATAACACACCCATGGGCCCTGCCATTGACTGTCAGAGTCTTACCCTGGTTGACTTCCCAAAATACAATTCCTCTCATTTACCTAGTTTGAAAGTCATTTGCCAGTCCTGTAATTTTTCATAACCTTCTACACTATGTATGAAACCACCAACTGTAAACTTAGTAACCATCCCTGGACATTCACATCCAAATTGTGGCACTCCATCGGATATAGGTTTCGATCTGAGAAGTAACCTTCGACTATCACTCTCTGTTTCCTACCACTAAGCCAAAAATGAATCCAATCTGTAATCCCCCCCCCCCCCCCACTCTGGATCTCATGTGGTCTAACTTCCTGGAGTTGCCTGCCATGAGGTACCTTGTCAAAAGCCTTCCTGAAGTCCATAATGGGCTTATAAAGAAAATATTTTGGGGATATATTATATGATACTATGAAGCATTTACAAACGTTTGTACATATGCTAGTTGGCATTGATCAATTCCCATCATTGATCAATAACTTAATCATAGTTGGCCCAATCCACAAGAGGTCCTCATACCAACAGAATGCCAATAAACCTTGAATAACTGAGTTGCATTATTTACCAGTTTCCAGTTATTATTATTTGCTTCTGTCTGTTCACACAGAACAACGTCAAAAAGCAAGAATTTAACTTTACCTCCAGCCATGAATCTCAGGTAATGTTTTATTGGGTAATCCAAGCTAAGGGCTAAGGTTACTAATATTAGAATATCTTTGTAAAACAAAAATGCCTGAGGATGTAATGCTTAACCTGAGTTTATTGCCCTTGAGATTGCAGCAGAAAGACAATGATAGAGTTTCTATTGTTTTGATTTCCAGCAAAAAGAATGATTTAGAATAGACATGAAGTGGTGATTATTCAAATCAATAGAGAAAGACTAAGAGAAGTAAAGTGTATTATTGGATTGATAATGCCAAGTTTAAGATTGAAGAATAGAAACATTTATGTACTGGCTGATGAACTAGTGAGGATTTATGAAAGGTATAACTTATAAACCTCTAGATAACAGAAGAAACATATATTAGTGCAGTCTTTGGATTGATATTTCAAAATCAAGTGATAATGAGGCGCTCACACTTTTGTATAAATTGATAAGATTATCTCAGTCAAGTCAAAACAGTGAATTTAATTTGAGCACAATCCAGAAAGTTTCTGGAGCAATATGTTCCAGGGCAATATGAATGCAGTCCGCTCTGGGTTTTGTACTGTTGTCACAGTGACCATAAGTCAAATAAATTCAAAGTCAAGTTCTTTATTAGGGTCAATTCTGATATGAGTAAGCTTGATGGCTAATGCAGACAATTATGTTAAACTTTTTAGAAGTGTTTGAAAGTTAAACCCATAGGACAATAATGGGATTTGTTTAAAACAAATTTAGTGCAGTATTAGAACAGTACATAACAAAAGAGATGTGGTCGACAAAAGAGATGAGTATTAATATAAAAATAAACATAGTGCAAAATCACAAAGTGTAGATCCAGGGGGCTGAAAAGGGTTTAGGATAGAATACCTAGTGTTTCAAAAACACTGGTGGTAAATGAAAGATTGTAGATAGGGCTCTAAGCACACACAACAGAGAACACTTCAGACCAAACTCCTATCATCAGAATCAGGTTTATTATCATCGGCCTGCATCGTAAAGTTTGTTAACTTAGCAGCAGCAGTTCAGTGTATCACCTAAAATGTTAACTCTATTTCATGTTCCACAGATGCTGAGTTTTTCCAGTGTTATCAATTCAAACATGTATTTTTGATTTCGATTTACAAGGATGTTAGGTGTGAAACTCTCACAAAAAAGTAGCCATTGAGGGCTTATTTAATCGTTTTGAATATGAGATTGATAGAATTTTATAAGAAAATATCATTTGTTATGGAATCTAGTCAGAAAATTGGATTTATGAAAGAAATCAGCCATAATTTCATTGAATGGAGAGAAAATGCTTGAGGGAGGCATCTGCTTGGGGATAAAATTAAAACTAGACTTGAAGACAACCCAACCACAGCCAATCCCAAAACAACCTGAGCTTGAGTACTAGTATTGCTACACTGCACAGTAGATTAGATTAGATTCAACTTTATTGTCATTGTGCCGAGTACAGATACAAAGCCAAATGAAATCCAGTTAGCATCTAACCAAAATGCAAAGAATAGTGTTATTTACAAAATAACTGCGAATAAAAGGTAAGTGCTACAGAACACAAATATAAAAGTACTGTGGCAGTACAATATGGGTGCAATACTGCTTAGCGCTGTGATGTGAGGTTCAGCAGGGTAACAGCCTCAGGAAAGAAGCTCTTCCTGTGCCTGCTGGTGCAGGAGTGGAGGCTCCTGTAGCACCTACTGGATGGGAGGAGAGTAAAAAGTCCATGGTTAGGGTGAGATGCATCCTTGATAATGCTTTTTGCCCTGCCCAGGCAGCATTTATGGTGGATTTTCTCAGTGGTAGGCAATTGGGTGCTGATAATCCACGGGGCAGTTTTCACCACATGCTGAAGTGCTTTGCAGTCCGATACTGGAAATAAGCTGCAGAAAGCATGTGTGATAGCACAAAGCAAGTAATCCTGACCTTGATAAAGAATTTAGCTGGGCAGACACAATCTCACCCAACCGAAAAGATTAATCAGAATGCACACCAGACCAGAGCCAAATCCAATGCGTATAGTCAAGGGCTAGCCAAGCATTCATCAAGCAGCCAGACTCTTTGCTTGATGTGTTGATCAACCTACACCTGTTTACTGCCAAGTAGCCAAAGATACTCTTGCTGTGACAATGTGCACGTAGTTTAATTTTGACAACTCAGGGTTGACACTCCCCAAGTTTGTCCACCATAGTATAACCATTGTGGTTATACCCACTCATGGGGAAGGCTTTGGGAGTAAACCCGAAGAAAGATCCAGAGCCTGAGGCAGTCCTATGTTGAGTCCAATCCTGACTGGCAACTCCTGTAGCGCCGCAGGGTCAAATTGTATCAATCACTGCCGTTCCTTTGAATTCATCAGCTGTGTGGAGAGAGGGAAGCTGCTGCATGGGCAGCAGATTGCTCTCCATATCATACTGGCTTACAACCTGACTCGCATATCAACTGACAATGACATAGACAGCTAGGATGCAACATCCATGGTCAACCCCAACCAACAGAGGGTCTCCTCCTTTTTTAATACCGTCCATTCAGGAAACATCCTGGTAAATTTCTCCTGCACCATATCTCAAGACTACAAAGGTGGTCAACTGAAGTTTTATACAGCTTCAAGGTGACTCCCCAACTTTTATTCTCATTGCACTGACTGATCAAGGCAAGAATGCCATACACCTCCTTTACCATCCTGTTTCCACTTTCAGGAATCTATGGGTTTGCTCCCCAAGATTCCTCTATACATAAAAGCTTCAAATGGTCCTGCCATTTGCTGTATGCTTTCTTCGTGAACTTAACCTAACAGTGCCACATTTCACACTAGCCCAGATTAGACACCTGTCAATAATCATTATTAATTAACATATTAGTAACAATTGCCATAAAAGAATTTTAAACCAAAGATGTTCAGGTGCCAATGCATTTAGTAAAGGCAAAGGATTAAAGGCAAAAGCGTGTTGGTGCTGACTGACCTACAGGCAACAGGTGTCGGTACATACAAGATTCACGAAGGGGGTGTGCTACATTGAAGCACATTGGAATACTTGAATCTAAACGTAGCAGTTGTGCAGAGGAGGATTTGACAAATTTTTGACTTTGAAGTTAGTAGGTTTTGAAGCTGCTTGCTGCTAAAATGCAGCAATGCAATGACAACAAAGTTCAGGGCCATTAGGTAAAGAGTGCAGCAGTACTGGCAACCACCAATTTCCTGCCACCAGACAATAAAGTAAAAGGAACTTTAAATTACGTTTAAATATATTGGTGAACGATTAAATCTCTCTCTCTCTCTTCCTCACTCTCACTTTGACTCTCACTCTCTCTCTCTCAACAGGACACTAAAGACGTACGTATGAAGTTGGTTTTATACTTACACAATTTTTCCATACTTTGCATTCAAGTTGCCTGCTGCTATCATGTTATTAAATATGCCTGAAACAAGGAGCCATTTGACAAAAATCTAGGGAACATAGATTTATTTTTGGTGGGGGGCAGTGGTGGAGAGGAGGGAGAAAGTACAGTCTAGCTTAATATAGCTCTGTAAAATACATTGCCACATATAGAATGAAGCATCTCACCAGAGCAAACATCAGGGACCATTGTCATAGGCAAACCCTACATTATAATTGTTTGGACTACTGAAATTTGCCATCACAGAATTTACAAATCAATACCCAAATTTTTGTTCGAAGTTCAAAGTAAATTTGTTACCAAAGTGTGTGTGTGTGTGTGTGTGTGTGTGTGTGCGCGCCACCATATACAACCCTGAGATTAATTTTCTTGCTGGCATACTCAGTAAATCCAATAACCATAATAGAACCAATGAAAGACCACACCAACAGGGTAAACAACCAGTGTGCAAAAGACAACAAACCAACAAATAGTGCAAATACAAAAATAAAGAGAAAAAAATAAATAATAATAATATCTGATACATTATTCTAGGTAATTTGATATACAGAATAAAATTAAAATATAACATTTCACTTACTTGGTTTTTTGTGAGGAGAAGGGAGTAAAGTATATAAATCAACACAAAATCTATTTTATTCAACTTGTGTTTTTCAATGTATACACTGATGAAACAGCTTCAAGTTACAGAATTTCATAATACAATTCATCTTCTAATAATACAACCCACCCACTCCCACACAATGTACTCTCCTGGATCATGGACGTTTCTGTAAATTTCTGTATTTCATTATCCCACAGGAATTTTTGATGATAAAATACTTGTCTATGATAAGCAAATTAAAGTTGTTCTGGAAACTGCACAGCCCTGAATGCTGATGTGCATTTGAGAATCATAGATGTGACTGGTGGTAAAATGGAACTCTTTTACCGTCAAGACCAGAGTTGGGCAATGATTGTACTTTCTCTCAGCTGGCTCCAACGTAAATGGGAATACCTACAGAAACCTGCATTAATCTGCTCTGAAAATTTTTGCATCTGCCTGAAAAGAAAGCTGTGCTTTACAGTTGATCTGTTTGTGATGGGATCTTAACATTGCATCTTAACCTATGCTGCACCTGCCCACAGGCCAGACTTAACAAATGTTTTAACATTTCCAACATTAATTATCAGTCATGAAGACTGATTCTTATGCATTGTTATTTATTTTTACAGTCCCATCAATGTGGACTACTTTGAAGGGTATTTCAGTAAGCAACATGCTGATTCTGATTGTGGATTTGCTGAAGAGTATGAGGTTCGTATATATGTATATATTCTCCTACGCTTTGTTTCTGTTCATTGTGGCTTAGTGCACCTTGTCATCTTCTACGTCCCTGTTTACTTTGAAACACTTGTATTTGCACATTGCTATTGTCTAATTAGCCAGTTTTACAAAACTTACCTCCCTCACTATACTGCAGTTTCAGATACTTTTATTTATTGCTAAAGGAGGTTAACGTTAGTCTGTCTGTGTTAATCTGAACAACAACTTGACTATGTCTGCATCCTTTTTGGCACTGAGTTGCTGCTATGTGATTGGCTGATCAGATATTTGCATTACTGAGCAGGTAACATGTTAATCTGTCAAAATCCCCCAATTTTTTATTCGAAGATCAGATTAACAGCCATATTATCCATACCTGGCACAATGATCTGAAGGGATCTGTGAAATTATGATCTAGAGTCGGTGCATATGTAATTTTGATAAGTGATTCTCCTGCTTTTTAATTTTTCTCAGACATGGACAAATGAACATATGGTTAATATATTGTAGAATTGGATTCCGGCCCTCATCATCACTGCTGTACAACTGCTGAAAACGTTAGCCTTAACAGAGAATTAGAATCCATTCCAATTTAATACTGGTTCTCTGGAGAATCATGAGTGAAATAGTTTTAAGATCAAGTTCAAGTTTAATTATCATTCAACCATACACGAATGTAGCCAAATGTACCAACAGCACACAGTACACTACACATAGCACATTGCACAAATTGCACATGTGGCACATATGTTTACAATTTCAGAAAGTTATAACAAAGTCACAAAGAAAATTATATAGCCCAAGTTCCTGAGTGGCATGACTGTAGAACTGATGGTAAGTTGCTCTGGTCCAGAGGCACAGAATGAACACCAGAGGGCAGCACCAATGGGAAGGCCCAGTCCCCAACCCAAGTATGGATTCCAGCATGCCCCGAAGAGGCTCTCCCATGATGCCTAAGCATCTCCTCTCCCGGTCAGCTGCCACAGGCAAGCCCGCAACTTAGGCCTCGTCCTTGCCACAACTCAAGCAATGCAGCTCCCCTGCCATCAGTCTCGCCAATGAACCAGTTAATCGGGCTTGCAGTATTTTACATTAACAATGTCCAACAGGGTATTGTGATCACAAAAACATCCAAGACAATCACTCAGAATTTTTTTGGACCATGCACTATCTCGGCACAATGGCTCTAACTCTCTATCTAAATGTTTTACAAGCTTCCTTCAGGTCACCCCTCAGCATCCTATATTCCAGTGAGAATAGTCTTGACCTATCCTATTTCTCCTTCTAACTACAGCCCTCTATTCCAGGCAACGTGCTGGCAACTCTTTTCTGCCACTGCCTCTATTGTAACCATATTCTTCCTGTAGTATGGTGTCCAGAAATGTACACAATACTGTAAGTGCAGTCAAAGCAATGTTTTCCACTGCTGCAAAGTAACTACCCAATGCTTATTCACAAAACCTCTGCCTGCGAAGATCAGCAGACCAAATACAGCTTTCATTATTTACCCACCTGTGTCACCATTTTCAGGGAGCTATGGACTTGGACCGCTATATTTCTCTATCCATCAGCACTCAAGTGCCATGCCAGTCACTCTACATGTCCTGGAAGAATTTGACTTTCCAAAGTGCATGCCCTCACACTTTACTGCATCAAATTCCACCTGTCAGCATTCCATCTGATTTATGTACCACTGCATCCTTGGACAACTTCTTCATCATCTATGAATCCACTAATTTCATGTTTCCTGCAAACAAACCACTAATCAAAACACCTACATTATCATCCAAGTCATTTATATAAAAGGCATAGTCTCAGGATCATTCTCCATTGTAAACTACTTATAGACTCCTAGTCAGCAAAATGCCCATCCACCACTATGCCTCCTATCACCAAGCTGATTTTGATTCCAGCTTTTTTCAACCACCTTTAAGTCCTTTGTTCCTTAAATTAGTTTTGGTGTTTTAAACTAAATGTAAAATGAATGTATATTTTAGCAATACTTTCATGTTTTATCTGATTGTGAAGGTAGGAAACGTTCACAAGCATTTGTTCCCCCAATCATACTACCACCCTTAACCGCCCGTCATTCAGGGTCCAGCGGGCTGCCTGCACTGCATCAGTCATACTCCCAGCAGGAAACAGCATCAGGGCATGATGGAGCGAGAGTTCGGCCCAGAACCATCCAGTCAGTAGTTTTAGAGCAAGTGAAATTCTGCCCCACTATATTTGACAGGTGAGAAACCAGTTTTCCTGATCATACCCACTCATAAGTATTTCCTTTCCAGGAACTCAAGTCAGTCGGAATATTGCAGTCAACACAAGTTGCCCAGCAACCTTTGAACAAGCCTAAGAATCGCTACAGTAATGTTTTACCATGTAAGTAATCTTGAATGTGTGCTTGGCAGTGTGTCTATCTGTCTCTGTTCATCTCTTCACTTAGCCCATCTATTTGTTAAATGTCTAAATCAATCTCTTCCTCCCTTTCATCATATACTGTAATTTCTATTTTTATTTTAGCTTCTATATTTACTTTATTCTTGTATTTGGCTTGTAAACAAGTTAATTACGATGCAGACAAATTAATGGCAATGATACTTGAAGCCATTACTAGTTCCAGAGTGGATTGTGGGAAACATTGGCTTTTATTCTGTTTCCTGTATTTGAGGGAAATTGGAGTATTTTTATTAACTTGCTTTTTGGTTTTATTTGGATGAGATGACAAAGCACAGAAGTTGTGACCTTGATGAAGGACCTAAGATCACAGTGTTTTTGACAGAACTGTAGGGCAAAAAGAAGACTGCATTCCTTGATAACCATTTTGGTTTAGTCCTTTTCAATTGTGTTTTGTTTTCTCTAAGTAAAACCTGTTTTTCAAAAATGCTTTTATTTTGACTTTTTTAATTAGTTGCTTAGTTTTAATTGTTGAAATGTCTGATTTCAGAGACATTTAAAACCTATTAGATGACTGCCACCAATTTACTTTTATGCTAGAGGTTCTGCTTTCTTAGCATACTGTGAGAATCCTTGCCACTGCTCAGACTAACTAGGAAATATCAGCCCAGGAAGATTATAAGGTTCAGTTACCCAGGACATTGATGAGATAACTTCTGTAGTGATTAGTATAATATTTGCATTCAAAGATTGATGTTGTGTAATTGAAGCATTTCAGAGAAGGTTTACTACATTAGTACTTCAAAGAGCCAGGTAATTTTATGAAGAAAGGTTAAACAGACTTTATCCTCCTCCCCTTCCTACCTTCCCTCTTACCTGGCCTCAACTATCATGTCCCTGCTTGTACTCTTTCCCCTCCTTACCTTCTGATTCTGGTTTCTTCACCCTTCCTTTCCAGTCCTGATGAAGAGTCTCAGCCCAAAACATATACTGTTTATTCCCATCCATAGATGCTATCTGACCTGCTGAGTTCCTCTCGCACTTTGTATGCTACTTTGTATCAAGTCAAGTCAATTTTTATTGTCATTTCGACCATAACTGCTGGTACAGTGCACAGTAAAAGTGAGACAACATTTTTCAGGACCATGGTTTACATGACACAGTACAAAAAACTAGACTGAACTATGTAATAATAAAAAAAAAACACAGAGAAAACTACACTAGACCACAGACCTACACTGGACTGCATAAAGTGCACAAAAACAGTACCGGCATTACAATAAATAATAAACAGGACAGTAGGGCAAGGTGTCAGTCCAGGCTTCGGGTATTGAGGAGTCTGATAGCTTGGGGGAAGAAACTGCCCGAATGCTTCGGAGCCTTTTCCCAGACGACAGGAGGGAGAAGATATTGTATGAGGGGTGCATGGGGTCCTTCATAATGCTGTTTCCTTTGCGAATACAAGTTTAGAAGAGTGAAAGAGGCCATGGATAGGCATAATACTTATTTATTTGTTTATTGAGATGCAGCATGGAATGGGCCCTTCCAGCCCATCGAGCTACAGCAACCCCCAGTTTAATCCTAGCCTAATCACAGGACAATTAGAATGACCAATTAGCCTACCAACCAGTAGGTCTTTGGACTGTGGGAGCAAACCAGAGCACCTAAAGGAAACCCTTTGGGCTTCGGGGAGAATGCACAAAATCCTTACAGGCAGCAGTGGGAATTGAACCCAGGTCAGCTGCACTGTAAAGCATTGTGCTAACCACAATGCTACTGTGCCACTTACAATGTTTCCTTTTATAGGGGAATGTAAAACAGGGGGATACCATCTAACAATTAGGTGGATTTTTTCTTTAAGGGTCATAGGTATGTGAAACTCTGAGAGCAGTGGAAGCACAGTCTGAAATAAATAGATTATTGGTAAACAAAGTGTACAGTTTTAGTCACGCACGGTGCCAAATGTCTAAGATTACTTAATTACGTATATCCAAATGCGTGTGCCCATTGAAAGCTCATAAGGAGTTCTCACCTCCCACAAGTAATTATGCATTTTATGATATGTAACAGATTTCTGTTTCTATTCATTTCTAGATGATATCAGCCGAGTTAAACTCTCGGTTACTTCAGAACCATCCAGTGATTACATTAACGCAAATTTCATGCCAGTGAGTGACATCAATTTATTCTCCAAAAAAATGAATATACATGGTATTTCAAAAGACCTGTGGTTAGGTGATAATGGACCAAAGATGTAGGTTAAGTAATCTAACAATGACTGCAAAAGCAAAAAACATGGTGAAGTAGTAATTCATATTTGTGGAAAGTGGTCCATGGAAACTGTATGTGATTTAAACTCAAGGTGTTGCCATAATTTTCCAATGACAACAAATTAGTGCGTATAATTTATACTCTGCAGGCCAACAATGAATAATTTTTAGAGGCAAGAAATAATTGTGAAATTGGAAAATGAATTTCCAAATATTTATGTTAGGTGATGCTTTTTGGTGGGAAGTATGTGGAAGTCTCTTACTGCTAAGAAGAGTTTAAATGGGATAGGGGCACAATGGTTGAAGTTCAGAAACACAAATGATACAATAATCTAAATAGAACCTTCCAAGAATAAGTTCGTGCGCTTTTCCAATTTCATATTGATTAAAGGACATAGGTGCGTGAGAAACTATGGAAAACCAAAAAGGGATATCATCATTGAACAGCATAAAAACAAGTTAGAAATGAAATATATGTATTTTCAATGGAAGCACTCTGTAAGAAATACGAGGAATCCCATTTATTGTTTCTCCAGACTACTGTCTTATTAGGTCACTTGAGATGATGAATTCTAGCACAGCTTGGGTAAAACATGTTGGCCTTGACACTCCTTCAGCAAGTCATACATGGTGGGGGAGATAACATCTGATTAGCTATTCAGCATCAGAGCTTTTTTCTGGTATCCTTTGCATTTGTATTAGGTGTTTCTGAATAATGGCCTTTTTTTATTTTGTTATTTCTTTTTAGGGATATAACTCCAATAGAGAGTTTATTGCTGCTCAAGGGCCATTGATGACTACAGTAAAGGATTTCTGGCGAATGATTTGGGAACATCGTGTTCCGGCTATTGTCATGCTTACCAAGTGTGTAGAGCAAGGGAGGGTATGTGAAGTATTTTCATTTTGACAGCTGTCTAAATTACTTCATGTTTTGTTCCAAGTTTTAAAAAAATTCCAGCACTTTAAAATGACAGCCAGCTGATTGTTAATATTCTGTAGCAACACATACACTCTTGACTTATCAGCCAAGGTATAATGAAACTAAATATTAAGGTGACACTTTAGAATCTGCATATAGACAGGAGCTTATGAGTATTATGGCCTTATGATTTTACATTTGCCATAGCTTTAGTCACCCAAAAATTCATCGATATTGCGTTATTAGACATGCAAAGTAGGTATGTATTGACCTCTGAAACTTACTCCATCAGTTTGAGTAGACGAAAAAAATTCAAAGGCAGAGCTCAATGTATGAACCTCACTGTAATGTATGGATCTATTTCTTATAGAGCAATGACACCCCCCCCCCAACTTTAGCACTACATATTGAACAATACATAGATCAAAGCAGATCAATATGTAGTGCTAAGGAGGTGGTCATTGCTTTAAAAGAAGTAAATCCATACATTACAGTGAAGTTCATGCACTGAAATCTTCATTACACTTCCTTCCCCTTTAAATTAATGCAACATAAAACTGTACATGTACAAAACTTCCAATTTCCCTTTCATAAACACATATACCAAATAAACAGGTTTTCACAGTAACAGTCCATAACTAATTTCACAGTTTAAAAGGTTCAGTCTTTTGGGTGGTGCTCTGTTTCTTTCAGGGTACCACCTCTGAACCTGTGGAGTGGCATCAGGTTTGGTAGATTTCTCATAGTCCTGCTTCCATCTTCACTTGCAGCTTACGTAAGCCATGCTTGTCAAAGACATAACCACAATATGATATTTCATTCTTGAAAAACTTAAAATTCTCCCTTTGCGCGCAGACCATATTCACTCAGCCTAGTAAGCACTTCATCAAAGTTCTAGAGGTGTTCTTCATCACTTTTTCTGGTCACAATGATGTCATCAAGGTGACATTGTACTCCTGGGACATCTTGGAGCACCTGGTCTATCGTTTTTTGCCAATTTGCTGGAGCTGATGCAATGCCAAAGATGAGATGATTTTACTGGAACAGTCCCTTGTGAGTGTTGATTGGGACAGATGTCCTGCTTAATTCCTCAATCTCCATTTGCAGATAAGCTTGTGAAAAGTCAATCTTTGAAAACCTCTCCCTGCCTGCCAAAGATGCAAAAATGTCTTCTATTTGTGGCAGGGGACATTGCACTGTACATGGCACTGGGTCGATACTCACCTTAAAGCCCCCACATGTGTGAATGTCTCTGGCCTTCCATTTCTTGATCACTGGGACAATGAGTATGGCCCAATTGCTCCACTCAACCTTGGAGAGAATTCCAGATGCCTCCAAGCTCTGCAGTTCAGCATCCACTTTAGGGTGTAGTGAGTCAGGCACTGGATGTGCTTTATGGAATCTTGGTGTTGCTGTTTCATCCAGTTCAGTTCTGGCCTTCATGCCTTTGAATTTACCAATCCCCTTCCCAAACACCTTCTCATTAGCACTGAGCAGCTGTGCCAGTCTCTGGTTAGTGCTACCATTTGGGCTGCTGTTGCCTGTTGATGTCACACTGAGAGCTTTGATAGAATACCAGTCTAGTTGGATTTTTCTCAATCATTTACATCCAAAAAGTGCTGGCCCTCCACTTTCCAATACATAAAGCTCCAACTGTTGTGTTTGGCCTCCATAGACGACATTTCTTTCAGTTTGCCTTTAGGAGACACTTTTTCATCAGTATAAGTCTTTAGCATCACTGAGGTCTTCTCTAATGGTATCTTAGAAAACAGTTTATTGTAGTCAATCCCTGGAATTATGGACAAAGCACACCCTGTATCCAGCTCCATTTTCAGTTTTACACCAGACACATCTATTGTGATCCTAATGATTCTTTGATCTGCTTTAGTTATATTATGCAGTTCTAGGAATGACAGGTCACCTTTGGCAGACTCTATGTTGTCTGATTCTGTTTTACATTCAGTAACTTTATGCACTTGCTTAGTTTTGTGTTTGAGTCTACTCATGCACATTTCTCTCTCTCTCTCTCTCTCTCTCTCTCACTCTCTCTCTCTCTCTCTCTCTCTCTCTCTCTCATTACAATGAGAATACATCAGTCAAAGCCATTTCCCACGTGTGCATTTATTTAACATATATGTAGTTGTGCACAGTCACAACACTCACTTCAATTTCCACCCAGCATCTAGGAATAAAACAATGAAAGACATTTTTAACATAACCAGCATTCGAGCGAGCAGTGGAGTGAAAGGCAGCAGAGTGATAGGGCTTTGGCTCAACAGGCTTAGGCAGTAACAGGACGAGGCGAGGTAGATTTACCTGTGTTATTTGCAGAAAGGAATAGTATGTGTGTGAGGCCAGTTTTCTGTGCTTGGTGTCAGATGCGGGTGGTTCTGGAGTCTCCCAGCCTCCCGGACAGCCATATCTGCACCCGGTGTGTCGAGCTACAGCTCCTAAGGGGCATAGTTAGGGAACTGGAGATGCAGCTTAATGACCTTTGCCCGGTCAGGGAAAGTGAGGAGGTGATAGAGAGGAGTTACAGGCAGGGGGTCACACCGGGACCACAAGAAACAGGCAAGTGGGTCACAGTCACCAGGGGGTAAGGGTAAGAGTCAGGTACTAGAGAGTACCCCTGTGGCTGTACCCCTTGACAATAAGTATTCCTGTTTGAGTACTGTTGGGGGGTCAGCCTACCTGGGCGAAGCAACAGTGGCTGTACCTCTGGCACAGAGCCTGGCCCTGTGGCTCAGAAGGATAGGGAAAGGAAGAGGAAGGCTGTAGTGATAGGGGACTCTGTAGTTAAGGGGTCAGACAGGCAATTCTGTGGACGCAGGAAAGAAACTCGGATGGTAGTTTGCCTCTCAGGTGCCAGGGTCAAGGATGTTTCAGATCGCGTCCAAGATATCCTGCAGTGGGAGGGAGGTACATATTGGTACCAACAACATGGGTAGGAAAAGGGAAGAGGTCCTGAAAACAGACTACAGGGAGTTAGGAAGGAAGTTGAGAAGCAGGACCTCAAAGGTAGTAATCTCAGGATTACTGCCTGTGCCACATGACAGTGAGTATAGGAATAGAATGACATGGAGAATAAATTGTGGCTGAGGGATTGGGGCAGGGGGCAGGGATTCAGGTTTCTGGATCACTAGGACCTCTTTTGGGGCAGGTGTGACCTGTACAAAAGGATACATTGCACTTGAATCCCAGGGGGACCAATATCCGGGTGGGGAGTTTGCTAAGGCTACTGGGGAGAGTTTAAACTAGAATTGTTGTGGGGTGGGAACCAAACTGAAGAGACTGGGGAAGAAGCAGCTGGCTCACAGATAGAGAAAGCCAGGAGACTGTGTGTGAGGGAGAACAGGCAGGTGATAGAGAAGGGACGCATTCAGACCGAAGGTTTGAGATGTGTCTATTTTAATGCAAGGAGTGTTGCGAGCAAAGCGGATGAGGTTTGAGTGTGGATCAGTTCTTGGAGCTATGATGTGGTGGCCATTACAGAGACTTGGATAGCTCAGGGACAAGAATGGTTACTTCAAGTGCCGGGTTTTAGATGTTTCAGAAAGGACAGGGAGGGTGGCAAAAGAGGTGGGGGGCATGGCACTGTTGATCAGAGATAGTATTCACGGCTGCAGAAAAGAAAGAAATCCTGGAGGGATTGTCTAGGGAGTCTCTGTGGGTGGAGGTTAGGAACAGGAAGGGGTTATTAACTCTACTGGGTGTTTTTTGTAGGCCACCCAATAGTAACAGGGATATCGAGGAGCAGATAGAGAAACAGATCCTGGAAAGATGTACTAATAACAGAGTTTTCGTGATGGGAGATTTTAATTTCCCAAATACTGATTGGCATCTCCCTTAGAGCAAGGGCTTTAGATGAGGTGGAGTTTGTTAGGTGTGTTCAGGAAGGTTTCTTGACACAATATGTAGATAAGCCTACAAGAGGAGAGGTTGTACTTGATTTGGTATTGGGAAATGAACCTGGTCAGGTGTCAGATCTCTCAGTGGGAGAGCATTTTGGAGATAGTGATCGTAATTCTACCTCCTTTACAATAGCAATGGAGGGAGATAGGAACAGACAAGTTAGAAAAGCATTTAATTGGAGTAAGGGGAATTATGAGGCTATCAGGCAGGAAACTGGAAGCTTAAATTGGAAACAGATGTTCTCAGGGAAAAGTATGGAAGAAATGTGGCAAATGTTTAGGGAATATTTGTG
This sequence comes from Hypanus sabinus, assembly GCF_030144855.1. Lineage (NCBI taxonomy): Eukaryota > Metazoa > Chordata > Chondrichthyes > Myliobatiformes > Dasyatidae > Hypanus > Hypanus sabinus. The sequence goes on from NC_082712.1 coordinate 127,624,359, forward strand.
TGGAGTTCTTTCTTTATTGATCTTTTTTATTAAGTTTCAAATAGATAAACATAACAATGATAGTGATACAAAGAGATTGGGATTACATTAATAACGGTTAATGTATACATAAACAGACTCCAAGTAACATGTGTAATCTAAGCCTCCCAATCTCTTAGTAACTAAACATGAGAAAGATTCAAAGAGAAAAGATTTTTACAAGAAGAAAAATCCCCCTAAACTAACAAAAAAAACTAGAATAAAAACAAAACAAAACAAAAGCTGGGCTGCCATATTTCATTGGATAAAATCGTTAATTGTCATTAACTCCACTCCTCTATACACAAACAAAAAGTTTTTGAGACGGATTCAGAAAAGGTCAGTCTACATCATATGTCAATGTTGATATGTTGAATAGATGGTCACCAAGTTTCTTCAAATTTAACCAAAGAGTCGATAGTGCCACTCCTAATTTTTTCCAAGTTTGAGTATGTTATAGTTTGGGTAAACCATTGAAATATTGTAGGGGGATTAGAATCTTTCCATTTAAATAAAATGGATCTTCTGGCTATTAATGTAACAAGTGCAATCAAACGGCAAGCTGAAGGGGATAATTGACTAGAGTCCATCACTGATAATACAAAAATTGCAGTAATAGGATGAGGTTGTAAATCATTATGCAAAACTGCATAAATAATATCAAATATAAATAATATCAAAAATATCTTTCCAATATTTTTCCAAAAGAGGACAAGACCAGAACATATGTGTCAAGGAAGCTACCTCTAACTTGCATCTGTCACAGACAGGATTTATATGACAATAAAAGTGAGGTAACTTATTCTTGGACATATGGGCCCTATGAACCACCTTAAATTGTATCAAGGCGTGTCTAGCACACATTGAAGAAGTGTTAACTAGTTGGAGAATTTTCTCCCATTTCTCTGTAGGTAAAGATACCTGAATTTCTCTTTCCCATTCATTTATAATTTTATCAGATGTACCTAGACATATTTTCATAATCAGATCATAAATAATTGCTATTAAACTCTTCTGATAAGGATTTAAACCTAAATTTTTTTCTGTAATTTCAGTTTGATGTGATACCGGAAAAGTAGGTAACGTAATATTCAAAAGGTTTCTAAACTGTAAATATCTGAAAAAAATGTGAACTAGGCAAACTATATTTATTAGACAACTGTTCAAAATGAGACAGTTATCCATGAATAAGTCACGAAAACATGTTAGTCCCTTCATTCTCCATAAAAGAAAAGCTTGATCAAAATCTGGAATGTTGGAAGAAAAAATTAGATATAATAGGACTTGATAGGATAAATTTATTCAATCCAAAAAATTTACGAAATTGAAACCATATTCGTATTGTATGTTTAGTTATTGGATTAGTCATTTGTTGATTCAGTTTAGTAAGTGCAAAGGAAAGCGAGGCCCCTAAGACAGAAGCCAATGAGAACCCCTGTACAGACTCGATTTGTGTGGAGTTCTGCATAGATACATTCCAATGAGACAGGGAAGTTATGGCAGGGTATAGGAACCATGGTGTACAAAGGCTGTAATAAATCTAGTCAAGAAGAAAAGAGAAGCTTAAGATTCAGAGAGCTAGGTAATGTTAGAGATCTAGAATATTATAAGGCTAATTGGAAGGAGCTTAAGAAGGAAATTAGGAGAGACAGAAGGGGCCATGAGAAGGCCTTGGTGGGCAAGATTAAGGAAAACCCCAAGGCATTCTACAAGTATGTGAAGAGCAAAAGGATAAGACGTGAAAGAATAGGATCTATGAAATGTGACAGTGGGAACGTGTGCATGGAACCAGAGAAAATAGCAGAGGTACTTAATGAATACTTCCGTATTCACTATGGAAAAGAATCTTGGTGATAGTAGTGATGACTTGCAGCAGACTGAAAAGCTTGAGCATGTAGATATTAAGAAAGAGGATGTATCGGAGCATTTGGAAAGCATCAAGTTGGATAAGTCACCGGGACTGGATGAAATGTACCTCAGGCTACTGTGGGAGGTGAGGGAGGAGATTGCTGAGCCTCTGGCAATAATCATTGCATTATCAATGGGGGCAGAGAAGTTCCAGAGGATTGGAGGGTTGCGGATGTTGTCCCTTTATTCAAAAAAGGGAGTAGAGTTAGCCCAGGAAATATAGACCAGTGAGTTTTACCTCAGTGGTTGGCAAGTTGATGGAGAAGATCCTGAGGCAGGATTTATGAACATTTGGAGAGGTATAATATGATTAGTAGGCAGTAGGTTTTCTATGTTTCTATGTTTCTAACAGAGCAAATCACCCACCTGTTCTTGAATCTGTCTGATTATGAGATTAGTATGTTGGCAAGAATCGCATAAGCACAGGAGATTAAGCTTCTGTAATAAGCTTCTACCTACTGGTTGTTGCTGCTGCACCCTGCTACTCCTGTTTACCCCTCATCCCATTTTAGTTTAATGCAAGTGTGAGATTCCCATGAATTAGGTGAACTTAGAGAAGCTACCAATATGAAACTGACACAAGGCTCCCTTCACAAAAGAGATCTGGCCTTGTACCAGGCCCTCACATGTCAAGTAAGGAAGAAGGCCATTTGTAAGACAACATTGACTTAGCTGTCAAAAGCTGTCAGTGAGAGCTACTAGATCTAAGAAATATAGGAGGAGGTTTATTACATCAGAGGAGTCCCTGTGTGGAGTTTTAAATTGGCTGAGGAAGTTAATTTAAGTTCTCAGTCCATTCATTTGGTAAAGTACCACCACTTTGGAAGAGGAACTAATCTGTTCAGCTTGATAAGTGTAACTTATTATTATGTAGCAGGATAACCTGAAAGAAAGTTTCATTGAGCCCTCATCTGAAAGGTTAAGGAACATTCAGGATTTCCTAAACAATCTCTTTAATTACTGAAACTTACAATTTTTTTTAACCTTTGACATCCAAACTGTTTAGATATCCTTTTCTGCCTGGACTTAACTTACTTGAATTCGGCCATTAATGTCAGGGGACAGTGACCGTAAATCCATTGTAAAACTATGAGGATGTGATCATATTTAAGAATGAAAGCATCAAAATCATTGACTTTTTTTAAATTTGCTGTGTCCCCAGTGTTGGATATTTTACATGAAGGAAATTAACTATAAGGCATAGGTTCCTCTGAATTAGATTACGCCTACACTTTACCCATGAAGAGAGTGTTACTTAATGAGGTTCTGCACTACACAGGGCCTTTGAAAAGATAATGAAAACTTTTAACTAACATTAGAATTGAGGAAGCAGTTCTTGAACTCAACCATTGAGTTAAAGTGATTTGCATTTAAAGTATAGAGTCAAATGCCTACAACTTAGAGAAAGAAAGAACTCAACATCCACTTCTAGACCACAGCTTTCTCACTATGCCTCCCATCCACGTATTTATCCAAACTTCATTTAAATGTTACAATCAAACCTGCATCCACCACTTCTGCTGGCAGCTGGTTCCACACCTGCACCAACCTCTGAATGAAGAGGATCTCCTTAAATATTTCACCTTTCACACTTAACTTATGACTTCTAGTTTGAGTCTCACCTAACCTCTCTGGAAAAGTACAAACTTGCTTACAATTGCTCTATTTTGTGTTCCTCTATCAAATCTCCCCTATTACTCTTATGATCAAGGTAATGAAGTCCTAACCTATTCAATCTTTCCCTAGAACTCAGGTCTTGGCAACATCCTTGTAAATTTTTCCTGTATTCTTTCAATCTTATTGATATCTTTCCTATAGACAGGTGATCAGAACTGCACACAATACTTGAAACTTGGCCTCACCAATGTCTTATACAACTTAACATATCAACCCATCTCTTATTATCAGTACTTTGATTTACGAAGGCCAATGAGCTAAAAGCTCTCTTTACAACCCTATCTGTCTGTGCTGCAACTTATAATGAATTATAGACCTGTGTTCCCAGATCCCTTTGTTCTACCACACTCCCCAAGCCCTACCATTCACTATTTAAGACCTACCCTAAGTGGTCCTCTCAAAGTGCAACACCTAGATTCGCCTGTATTAAATTCCATCTGCCATTTTTCAGTCCATTTGTCCAGCTGGTCCAGATCCCACTGCAATCTCTGATAGTCTTCCTTGCTGTCCACTGCATCTTAATCTTGGTGTCATCTGCAAATTTGCTGATCCAGATAACCACATCATCATCCAGATCATTGATACAGATGACAAAGAGCAACAGACCCAGTACTGATCCCTGTGGCCCTCCACTAGTCACAGGTTTCCAGTCAGAGAGGCAACTATCCACTACTACTCAATGGCTTCTCACACTAATAGTCATAAACATTTAGTCTACTTCCAATTTATGGCTTCTTGTATCCAAGCCAATCTTGTATCCAATTTATTACTTCGTCCTGAATGCCATGTGACTCAACCCCCATGCAGGATCTTGCTAAAGTCCATGTAGACAATACCGTCTTTCTTTCCTTCATCAATTTTCCTGGTAACCTCATCAAAAAACTCTGTAAGATTTGTTATAAAGACATTCTGACTATTCCTAATCAGGCCATTGTCTAACCAAATACTTATATATCCTGTCCCTATGGATACCTTCCATTAAATTACCCACTACTGACATCAGGCTTACCAGCCTATTATTTTCTGGCTGAATTTTAGAGCCTTTCTTGAACAATGGAACAGCATTAGCTATCCTCCAGTCCTCCAACATCTTATTCATGGTTAAAGATGCTTTACATACCTCTGCCATGGCCCTGCAATTTTTGCATTAGCTTCCCTTGTCAGCTCCTGGTGACATATCCATTCTGAAATGTAAGAAGGGATGTTCTTGTGTTACTTTCTAGGCAAAATGTGAACAGTACTGGCCAACTGAGCGTCCTCTTAGCATTGAAGACAAAGTGGTTACTCTGACATCAGAAGTGACTTCTGAAGACTGGACCATCAGAGACTTCTCACTGGTGAAGGTGAGTTATCTACAGAATCATAAGCTTTGCATAATAGCAAGAAATTCAGATGGGAAGAGTTGAACCATATGAAATTGTTTAGATTTTTCAGCCAGCAATGAAGTGTAAAATGAATCCAAGAGAAAGCCATAAATATCACAACTGTTCTCATCAGCCAGAACTTGCTGGTACACAGAGTTGCTGAGCCCTCAGTAATATTACAACAAATACAAAATGGCTTGTGACCAGAGCATTTCTTCTAGGAAATCATACTTAGACAATCAGTATCATGAGGAACCTTCACCTAGATAACTGTCTCTGGGTGACTGTAAACTTTGTTTGAATATTTTTGGAAAAGTCTTCATATCATAGTATGGACTATTTGCAACAACAGTGCTTCACAAAGGCTGAGTACAGTAGATACAGTCTGACATGGCACTGAACAAAACTGGGTGGTAGATTCATCCTCACTCATCATCAGGAATCCGCTTCTTAATTGTACTTGTTACTTACAATGATCCGTGATTATGAGGAAATTATTCATTTTTGTTGTTGACACTCTTTTACCAAAGAAGGTATTTGTTCCCCTTTGCAGGAACTGTTATGAATAGTTTGGCTGGGCAAGTATCGTCACAAGGGGACGTTAGGAGCAGACCCAAATGCAAGACACAGACACTGAAGTATTATGAACAGGACTATGTTTATTAAGAATACTAGGGAAGCAAAGGAGCGAGGACAAAATAACAACATGGACATAGATGTAGGATACAACCTGGGCTAGGACTTGGGACTTGGACTTGACTGAGAACTCAGGTCTTGGCAGGGACTAGGTACCTGGATCTTGACTTGGCTTTTGACTTGGGACGCGGGCTTAAATTGACCAGGGACTTGGACTCAAGCTTAGACTCAGACTTGACTAGACTTGGACTCTTCTTGGACACAGAGCTGGGACTCAAGCCTGGACACAGGACACAGAGCTGGGATTCAACCCTGGACACAAGACTTAGAGCTGGGACTCTTCTTGGACACAGGACACGGAGCCAGGACTCTTCTTTGACGCAAAGCCAGGACTCTTCTTGGACACAAGACACAGGGCCGGGACTCTTCTTGGACACAAGACACAGGGCTGGGACTCTTCTTGGACACAAGACACAGGGCTGGGACTCTTCTTGGACACAGGACATGGAGCCGGGACCCTTCTTGGACACAAGACACAGAGCCGGGACCCTTCTTCAACACAGGACACAGAGCCAGGACTCTTCTTGGACACAGGACACGGAGGCAACCTAGAGTCCATGATACTCTGTAGCTCCAATAATGGTCCAGGCTTACCGCACTGTTTGAGGTCACGTGTTTCTGGTAACAAGCTTCTTGATGTGGGTTTCTGATGCCAAGCTTCCTGGAATGAGTTTCTGATGCCAAACTTCTTGGTGTGGGTTTCTGACAGGGACAGTCCAGCAAAGGAATAGCTGGGCCCCTGAGCTGTTTATGTTTCAAGCCTGAAATGAGGATCAGCTGCCTCAATTAAGGCGCCCAACGGAACAAGGGAAAACAGAAACAACCGGATTGTGGACTTCACGGACCAGACCGTGACACGTATAGTCATACTGCCCATTCATCACACTTGATTGTTTCTGTCTCTATGTTGTTTGGCTCCAAAACAATGTGAGTTGAGAATATTTTGATTCTCCTCATTCGATGCTCATAGGTTCATAGAGCAATGAGCGTGATTGAGGGACACATGTTTGTCATCCATGTGGAATAAATGATAATTAATGTTATGCCCCTTTGCCTTTGGTGAAATTGCTGTCTTATGAGCCAAACAGCTGAATAGAAACAAATTGCAAACAAATGTAATTTAGGTTGAAATTTTCATGGGTTAAATATGCCGCAAACATTCACTTCTTCAATCTTCTGTTGTAATCAACCTGTTCATTCACAGACAGGATTAAAGAAAGTTACTTATTAACTGAGAATGCTAAAGCAGTGAAATATGATCAAAATAATAGATGAAAAACTTTTTAGATGACATTTGTCTTGGCTCGACCATTGGCATCTGAATTACCATTTCAAACCTCTTGTACAATGTCCAAGACTTCCATGGCCACTTGGCTAATAATGGTTGGATTCACCTATTCAACTTCTTTGACAATAAATTTGTTTCAACCTTTGCTGCAGAATAAATCTGGAGAGAAGAAAAACGTACGACAGTTCCACTTTACGGGTTGGCCTGACCATGGAGTTCCAAGCACCACTGGTATCCTCATCGAGTTCAGGAACTTAGTACGGCAATACATCGATCAACATCAAATGAGTGGACCCACTGTAGTGCACTGCAGGTGATCATATTTCATTAGTTATTCAGTACTGCTTAATATTTTCATTCTTATTAATTTCTCCAGTATGCAGTATTTAAGTGGCTCTCTCAGGGTGATGTGAGAGCTGGTCAAGCTGGTGGGGATCTTTCTGCTTCATACATATCTTTGATTTGCCTGTATTTCTGAGTGGAGTAAAAATGAGCGGTTTAAATTGAGCAATGTCATTTAACATCCCTAGTTTTCAATACATAGCACAACCATTTAGTCTCCAGAAAGTTACCAGAAGAGCTACTGAAGTCTTGCAGGTAAGTGCATAGGGCCAGGTTTAGTTTAATTTAGTTTAGACTAGATATACAGCATGATAACTGGTTCTTCCAGCTCAACGAGCCCACACCACACAATTACATCCATATGACCAATTAACTTATTAACCCAAATATCTTTGGGATGTGGGAGGAAACCACAGCACCTGGAGGAAACCACAGGGAGGATGTACAAAACTCTTTACAGACAGTGGCAGAATTTATAATGCTATGCTAACTGTTGTGTTACCGTGCTGCCCCTAACCGTACTTAGGTGAAAATGTAAACAAATGCTTCAGAACTCTTTTGAGGTCTCATCCCACCAGTGAGGCTTTACAGCAGCACCTTTTTATATGTCCCTGGTCACTCAAGTAGTAGTGTGAGGGTGGATGGAGTGCTTCTGTCTTCTTGATCTTTATTTCTCCCTCAGCCTACCCTGGCCAACTGTGACTTTACACTGAAAATGACTGAGGGACATTCAGTAAAATTGCTGTAAATTCTATTTGCCATCTGCAGAAGCTTGCTGTTTGGTTTTGCTACCGTATCCCACCAGGATAAAATCATACCAGGGACACACTGAAGCATGCAACAGCTATTGTTGTTGTTCCTTGCAGTGCATCAGGCAGCACTTTTGCCATTTCCTTAACATTTGTCTGTTCTTTGCGAGGCCAAGTTGCTAGCTCAATGCTCAACCCAGCACAGATGGAATGCATGCAAGGAAAATGTTGGATCCAAACCTGAGATCATTTGCCAGTGCTGATGCCACTACACCACTAACTAGCTAATGCAACAGCTATCAAAGGCACTAAACGTACAGACTCACAGGATGTGTGAGATGGAGATGAACCAAATGACTAGCATTTCCTCCAGCTCTACAATCTGCTCTGTATGGTATTATGCTATCACCACTAACAAGTTGCTAGTTAAGATTTGAAAGTCATAGTGTGAGTTTTGATTATTCATTTCCATAGTAACCAACTTCTAGTCCTATGAAATTACCAATTAATGTTAAATTAGTGATTCACATATAGAGTAAGTCGATACTTGTTTGGCAATAAAGCCTTCGATTCACTTTCATCCTTACAGTATATGGCTCTTCACTCCAGTAGCCTGATAGTATTTCAAAATTCTTCGATGATAAAAGGCTGTTGCTTAACATTTCTGGTAACAACTGTTGATGTGGGGGGCGGGGAAGGAGGTGCTGGAGGGCGGTGGTACAGAGGCAAACATCACAAAGGAGCATAACACTCCTTCATATATGCAATGTGACTGATTTTAATCTCCTTTCTCACTAAGTGCTGGAGTTGGTCGGACAGGAACATTTATTTCCATTGATCACATGATTTACCAGATTGATAAAAACCGAGAGGTTAATATCTGGGCTATAGTTTATCAGCTGCGAATGAACCGGCCACTGATGGTGCAGACGGAGGTAAGGCACTAGCAGCAGCATATTGTGTATATGTACAATACACCTATGAAAAGATTTAATTTTCTTTGGTGACTTTCGGTGATAATATTAAACAAACTGTACTGTTTTATTCAGTGACAGTTGTCCACTAAATAGAAGTGAATGACATTTTAATCTATGGCATTTAAACAATGCGTGACTCTCAAATGACAGTAGTTCCTCAATTTACAAAAGTTTCATTTATTTTCCATATACCATCAATGAATCATTAGGGTACACGTCTTTGATTTATAAAGCCCTTTTTTGCTGTTATGAAAATCACACCACTCTGTGTACATAAGTGTATTGCACCAAACTAATCACACTGCATTTTGCTCAGCCTTTTTTAAAACATTTTACAGGATTGCATCCTTTGAATAAATCAAGGAATTTTTCTGTTGGTAATCTAATCAGTAAAGCAGCTATTTTATTTGTACTAGTATTTAATTTTTCCTGGTGTAAAAAGTTTTAGACAACATACTTGGAGCGAGTTGAATAGCTGATTAAGAATAGTCTCAATGGAAGACACTAGCGATGGGTATGATTGCACTATTGCTATCATAAGGAAGAGTGGGAATAGGTCTCTGATGGAAGCAAGAATCTTGGGCTTCAAAAATAATATTTTCTGAATTGTATACTCTTAATATTTCAAAGAGAAGAATGTTGTGATCAACCTTGAGTCCTTGTGTTTGTTAATATCCTATAATTTGTCCTGGTATTCATTTGTCTCACTGATACTGAGCTTTTACTGAGTAGATCATTGTTTTCCAAAATCACAAATGATCTCCAACCCCCTTTCAGCCTCAACTATTAGACAGAAGTCCTTTCACATTGAGCTCTTTCTCAATTCATTAATAACATATTTCAGCCAAATAACACTTGTAATCAGTCTGATACAATGCACTGAAGCAGATCATTCAGTCACCTTGTGATGTTGACCATTAGGTACTCATTAATACTAATTAGATTTTCCAGCACTTGGCTCAAAGCCTTCAATGCCTGGTCTACTAAAGTGCTCATTTGAACACTTCATGAATGCTGTCACCAACTCTGTTTTCTGTATTTCTGGGGGTATTTTCGAAGTACTCGCCACTCTCTGGTCACACCCGCAATTCCTCTCAGAACTCCTTTGAATCTCTTACCCCTTACCTGAAGCTATGTCCTCAGGTTTTGTTCACATCTGATGAGGAGCAAAGTTTCCTATGGTCTCCTCATTCTATATACTATACTTCAATCATGTTCCCTCCTAGCCTCCTCTGCTCCAGGGAAATCAGGCATAGTGTCTCCAGTCTCCTTACATATTTAAAATTCTGCATCCCCAGAATTGTCCTCTGCATAATCTCCAACACTACCACATCTTTATACTTAGGTGGTGACCAGAACTGAATGCAGTACTGCAGTTTTTTATAAATTTGGAGTATAATCTTCCAGGTCTTGCATTCACTGCCCCGATTGAAGAAAGACCATAGGCCATATGCCTTCTTAACCATTATCTATTGCACTGCTACCTTCATTGATAATTAAACTTGCATATTAAGGTCCTTCTTTTACTCAGTACTCCGAGGACGCTACCATTAATGATGTAAGTCACTGCCTCAAAAGTTTTCCAAAGTGCTTCACATTTACCTGAATGAAACTCCGCCTGCCATTTTTAGTCCATTTTACCAACATGTCTCTGTCACTCTGTAGTGTTAAACTAGCCTCCTCACTGTCAACAACTTTCTTAATTTTTGTGTCATCTGCAAACTTACTGATGATACCTCCAGCATCCACACTTAAGTCATTCATATATTTTGCAGACAGCAAGGGTCCTGATACTGATCCCTGTCATCAGTCATCCTCTGTCTCTGTTGCCAAGTAAATTTTGGATCCAATTTTCCAACTTGCCTAGGTTGGACCATAAATTTTTACACCAATTTCCTATCTGGGATCTTGTTGAAGTCCATGTAAACTACATTACTGCAATGCCCTACTCTATCTGCCCCAATTATGAATGAAGGTAAGAGAAACTTGGAAGAACACTGCACTAAGTAAATGATGAGTTTATTTGCTGAGTAGTCCCCTAGGAATTCAAGCATTAATTTGGAAATGGCAGTTCCAAATTTCCATAGTAGTCTCCTGTCACTAACTTCCATTTTCTTTCACCAGTCTCAGTATGTTTTCCTGAACTTGTGTGCCATGGATTACATCAAATCAAACAAGAAGAGTCATGAAGAAGAGTCCATCTATGAAAATACACCTGCCCTCATCTATGAGAACACCTCTGCTATCCAAGCAGCTAATGGTCACGTACCTTAATGGAAATGATCCTGGACTCTCCTTTTTAAATTCAGCTGCATCATTTTCTTATTTGATTTCATAAATTATAAATGAACTTTATATTCATTTAACAAGGTATGTCTGAAGTTCCTTTTAATGCTGAATTGCTATTTTTTTTCAAAACAAGCTGGGCAATGGGCTCAGGAATTGTGTGAAATCTTTGAGAAACACTGCATAATTTGTCACAAATGGCTTGTTCATTCGGCTTCACTCAGGTTTCAGGCAGAAAGTGACCTCTTTAAGGTAACATTCAACTGAGGTGTGAAATGAAATTATCTATTTCAAGTATGTTTGTAAGGTATCTAATGTTTCTATGTACAATAAAATAAACTTGACAGATCGACTGAACATCTATATTTGAAGCATACTGCTGAATAAATATTTATAAAGTAATATCAACCTTGTAGATATTCCCAGAACCTGGGATAAACTGTGAATTGTTCCCAGAAATTAATCCCTCAAGTGCTTCCATCAAACTTAATGAAATGTTGAAACTACTATGTAGGATAATTACTTTCTTCAAATTCATACCACAGGTTAAATAAAAGCCATTTTACATAAAGTGAAGTGGAAAAGTAGTTGGATCATTCAGCAAACTCAACGTGGCATAGTTGTTTGTTCTGCTGTTTGTAGACTCCACATAGAAATAATGATTAGCCTGTATTGCAGTGCTGAATTTAACATACAATCAGCCTCAAATATATTAACCAAAGTCAGATAGTTCTCACACATCGTCAATAACATATGTCCTGTCAAATCAGGCTCTACTCATAGATGTTCTGAGCCTTGCACTATAAAGGACAAAACAGTGAAAAAATGGTTTAAAGAGCAGAGTGAGCCCATTAAGCTGAATGACAAATTGTATATCAGGTTGCATCTGGAATTCCATGTGCATAAGGCAGTGCATAAAAACAAAAATTGCATATATAATATTGTCATTGTTATAAGCTTTGATGCACATCCCAATCTAGCAGTGGTCTTGTCAAGGATCTCTCTTGAATTTTTCAGTCTTTCTATGTGCAGAGGTGTGGCTCTATCTTGAAGTGCTGCTGAGGAAGCAAGTCAAAGTCTGTCTGAGTGGTAGGGGTTTGTCACTGTGTTAGATATTAATTCAGTATCTATTCCATACTCAGTTATTTTAAAGGATATAATGTTTAACTTTGATTTAATCTTAAGTTTGTAGTGAAAAATCAAACCTTTCTTGGTTTAAGTGGATTTTATATCAATATGCTAAACATTTGTAGCTTCGCTTGGAAACTCATGTAATGATAGTTTAAATTTAAATGTAATTTATTTTCTGGTCTTAATACTGTATAAGTAAGAATGAATAGGGAATTGGTAATGTACCACAGCCAAGTATTTTCCATTGAATTTGCATGGAATCCAAAAACATTGTTCTTGGTGTATTCATTTTAAATTAATTTTAAATTAATCTTCTTATCAGGAACTGCATTGATTTAAGTAAGATGTGTTATTTGGGGTTTATAGAGCTCTGGAAATACTGCATGGGATGCACTTTGTAAACATGCTCATTGGGACTGCCTTCGGTCAGTGCCATTCTGACAAGGAATTCCATGTTCATCAAAGATCATGGATTTATAAGGGAGACCAAGTTACTCTTGACTGTCAAACAGATTTCCTGGTGCTGAACAATTTCTTGTATCACACAGGCAGAGTCATTGACAAAGCTCGTCATGTCTGGTAATTATGTGTTGTTTGGGAGGACAGAATAATTGAGAAACTGAAGTTCAGCTAAGAATATTTAAAATTAAGTAAACCAGGATGGGGCAGCCACACTGCATAAACCTCAAGGCCAAGAACTGCTGAAACAATCAATGTACATCTCTGGATTTTGAAACAAATTGGTGGTGAAACATTTGTGCATTAGGTGATTAGGAAAGGTAGTGATTATATTACTAGATATTTTGGAACTAAATGAATTTCTAATTTGAATTTCTAATTTCAAAAGCATTGACACTTAGATAGTGAATTTTAAACCCCTTTTAGTATTTGTTTAAAACTGAGAAGAAATGAGCTGTCAATGGATGGTTATTATTTCTAGATTACACAATATTTGAAGGGGGTTATTTTATGATGGGACAGGAAAGTGAGTCCCAGGTACATCTATTCACTCTTAGGAACTCCAAGGCTCTCTTTTGGAAGGGATCTAATAATACTGGCCAAAAGAAGTCCATTAAAAGATTTTTTTTTTAGCTAGACATACCAACTATAATTTGACAATGTATTATCATTATGTCCTTTAGGTTACCATAGCATCATAGAAAAATACAGCACAGAAACCAACCCTTCAGTCTATCTATTCCCTGCCAGACTATTTAGAGTACTTACTCACATCAACCTGCAGCCAGACCATAGCCTGCCATCCATGGACCTATCCAAACTTCTCTTAAATGTTGAAATAAAGCTTGCATGTTTCCCTCATGTTCTCCTTAAACTTTCACCTTTCACTCTTAAATCAATGACTTTCTCATTGTAGAAACATAGAAAAACTACAGCACAAAACAGGCCCTTCGGCCCTTGTACTGACATCTCCTCAGTTCCCAATCCCCAGCACCTTAAACCTATGTCCTCTTGTGGCAACCATTTCAGCCCTAAGAAAAAGCCTCTGACTATCTACATGATCAATGCCTCTTGTCATCTTGCACACCTCTATCAAGTCACTTCTCATCCTCCATCACTCCAAGGGGGAAAGGCCGAGTTCACTCAACCAATTCTCATAAGGCATGCTCCCCAATCTCTGCTGAGACTTTCCTCTACCATTCCCACCCCACTAACAGTATCCAAAGCAGTATGCCCATTGTTGAGGGGGATGGCCACAGAGGTACTCTGCACTGATTGTTTAACTTATTTCCCCTTCCTGACTGACCAAGTCTCCTTTGACCTGCATCTTGGGTGTAACTACCTCTCTACATGTCCTATCTATCACCCCCTCAGCTTCCCGAATGATCCAGAGTTCATCCAGTTCCAGTTCCAGCTCCTTAATGTGGAGGGTTAGAAGCTGGTAGGAGAAGTTGTCAGGGACATTGGAAGTTTCATTGCCTTCCACCTCCTGCAAGAGGAGCATTCAACTATCCTGCCTGGTGTCCCTACTATACTAACTGAGCAAGTATAAAGAAGGAAACCAATAAATAAACTGGGGTTAAAAAAAATCTACCTACAACTTCTATGCCTTCTCTCACACAAGCTTCTTCTCACAGAAGCTTTGAAGAGCTAAAGCCACAGATAACCACTGTAAAACTGTTCATTTTTCGCTATCATCTTCAGTGCCATTGTTTCAGCCCTCTTCTGAGCCACTGGACAGTGAGGAACATAGCAGAATCCTCTTGTCTTCAGGCATAAAGAATAGTAAATACTTCCAAGATATCCATTCCCTTGTGTAGACCTTCTGTCAGCTGAGACCACCATCATTTATGGGAGAGTGGAATTTAGATGCACTTAGTGAGCCTTTGGTCGGGGAGTAACAGTAAGCAAAATGAAAGCTTTTTCCAGAGTTGTTGTATATTGTTTCCAGCATCATTGATTGGATTTGTAAATGTATTAAAATCTGTCCAGCCTTTGGCATAAGCAACTTGTGCAAATAAACAAGGGTAGAATTACAAAGTGAAACAATAGCTGTGAGCATCAACACTGTGGAGACAGATGCAGGAGCAAGAATCTATATGCAATTGCACTTTCTATCGATGGTTTTACTAAAAGGATCGATTTTAAAGTAGATATGTATATCATGTACATAATGATGTATATCAGATAATACATAGTACTGTATTGTTGAATTGCACTGGATGCATCTTTGGGAGAAATCATTTTATTCTGTCTGTTCACTTATTCATTGTGTGATATAATTTTATCAGATGTAGAATAATATTTGAGATTGTGATTATCTGATATACCTCCAAGTTCAATGGATGCTGGTAGATCTTTTTGATTTTGCTGTGTTATGATGATGTCTAAATCTTATTTTATAAATAATGTATCATGATTTTTTTTGCTATTAAAATTATCTTTTTATTCTGTGGCCTTGTTTGTGGAAGTAAGATCAAAGATTGAATTATCTCTGGGAAATAGAGGAAGGACTTGGATGTCCCTTTCGTTGAAACATACACAATCAAAAGCATTCAAAGCAATCTTCCATCTGATACAAGCACTGACTCATAAATCTAGCATGAGCGGATATAAACTTTATGCTTTAACTTGAGGGGGTGTTGGAAGAGCAATTGGTTGATTTCAGTATAACCTGAATGTAATGGAAAACTTAGTATCCTTTCAGGTCAAACTTCAGGAACCTACCCCATAACAGAAAATGTGGAAATGAGCCACTAAATACTTATAAAGGAGGAGAATAGTTATCATGACTGCCTCTCATGTCTACTGCAACGAAAGCTCATACAAGCATCAACAGTGGAATACAATACCCAGACTATCATCGAAATTTGACATCAAAATCATGACAGTCTTGCGAAAGGGAAATCATGGCTATCTCAATTGTTTATTTTTTGAGGATGTGATTACTAGAATAGATAAAGGGAAGGCAATGGATGTGGTGCATTTGAACTTTTGAACTTTCCGAAGTCTTTTGTTAATATCTCACATAAGAGGTTAGTGCGTAAGATTAAAATACAAGATTACATAGAACAAGAACAGGCCATTCAACCCATGATGTTGAATTAACTAAACCTCACATGTCTGCATGTGATCCATACCCCTCCATTCCCTGAAAATTCATGGATTTTAATTAAAAGCCACTATTGTATCTGCTTCCATCACCACTCCTAGCAGACCGCTTCTCATGCCTACTGTGTAAAGTAAGCTGATCCCACAAACCTCCTTTAAACTTTTCCCCCTCTCACCTTAAATACACATGACTAATCCATCAGCATTTAGCAAAATAAAAGCTTCCTGTGATTCCTTTTTTATAATTTTTTTTATTGAAGTTCATCATCAAACAAACATTTCCATAAGATGTATTTCAGACATTGTACATATATATCATATAATCATATATGTCATAAATCTCCACAAAGTATTTATCTGAGGTATACACTTATAGAAAAGAGTGGAAAGAAAAAACAAGCAAAAGGAAAGAACTATGTACAAGTAGGGAGTGATTTTTTTTACAACATATTCATTGATTTGTGAGAATTAAATCAGGCCTATGAGGAATTATGTAGTTAAACCATTTTTCCCAGTATGAATCAAATTGTTCCAGTTTAGGATTAACAGATGTTGTTATCTTCTCCGTTTTGTAAATGTCCATTATAATTTCCATCCATGTATTTAAAGTTGGGCTCTCCTGTGAAAACCATTTCCTAGTAAGAGTCTTTTTACCAGCCACCAACAGTACATTCATTAAATATTTATCTCTTTTCAACCATTCTTGAGGTATATATCCAAAATATATGGTCTTACTCTCTAAGGGTATTTCACATTTAAAGATGTCTTGTAGGGCATTGTGTATCCCCTTCCAATATTCTTAATAACAGGGCAGTCCCAAAAAATATGATAATAACTTGCATTTTGTTTTCCACAATTTCTCCAGCAAACAGGGAGGTTACTATCAAATACCCATCTGATCCTATATAAACCATATAACCATATAACAATTACAGCACGGAAACAGGCCATCTCGTTCCTTCTAGTCCGTGCCAACGCTTACTCTCACCTAGTCCCACTGGCCCGCACTCAGCCCATAACCCTCTATTCCTTCCCTGTCCACATACCTATCCAATTAAATGACAATACTGAACCTGCCTCTACCACTGCTACCAGGTCACATCCTGGTGACTTGCTTAATTTAAGCATACTAATTGCAGCTTTTAGTTCAACTTCAGTTATGTCAGCAATCATCGTTCTATTTTGTTCTTCACTTAAAGTGAGTAACTCTAGAGAATTCAAGAAAGTGTTAATTTGGGTTATGCTTCCCCCTGGAACTTTGGAATATATAGTTTTGTGAAACACTTCAAAAGCTTCTTGAATTTCACTTAGCTTATTCTTTATCATTTTTGTTCTTGGGTCCCTAATTCTATGAATTGTATTTTCTGCTATCTTTTTTTTTCAGTTTCCACACCAGTATTTTCATAGATTTTGATCCACTTTCATAATGTCTCTGTTTCAGAAACATTAAGTTTTTCTTGATTTCTTGCGTAGCCAAATTATTTATTTCATTCCTAATTCTTTTGATTTCCCCTAATGTATCCTGTGCCAAATTCAATTTGTGTTTTTTCTCTAGTTCCTTCAGCCTATTTTGTAATTCCTCTAATGTTTTATTCCTTATTTTTTTCTAATATGAAGATATCACTATAATTTTCCCTCTTAAGACCGCCTTCAGACTATCCCAGAAAATCAGAGGTGAAACCTCTCCATTATCATTAAATTCTAAGTAGAGTCCAATTTCTTTATTAATTTTTTCCTTAAAGTACGGATCATTGAGTAGATTTGAATTTAGTTTCCAAATAGTATTCTTTGGTTGTAGGTCAAAATCAACAGGTAAATATATAGGTGCATGGTCACTTACATCTATTGTCCCAATTCCACAGGTGTTTATTTTGTCTTTGTCTTTTCCAAATGTTATGAAATAGTCTATTCTTGTATATACAGAATGTGGAGCAGAATAATGAGTGTAATCCCTTCTTCCGGGGAAAAGGGCCCTCCATATATCAATTAAACTGACATCCTCAAAAAGTGTATTAACTTTCTTATGTAAAGATTTTGTTTCATAGGTTTTTCCATTGGAAGAGTCTAAGTTTGGTTGTAATTGTAAATTTAAGTCTCCCCCACATATCAGGAGACCTTCT
The DNA here is from genome assembly GCF_030144855.1 of Hypanus sabinus. Taxonomy (NCBI): domain Eukaryota; kingdom Metazoa; phylum Chordata; class Chondrichthyes; order Myliobatiformes; family Dasyatidae; genus Hypanus; species Hypanus sabinus. Next base: position 127,642,485 of record NC_082712.1, read on the forward strand.
GTTTCCGTTACCATAATATCAGTAATTTTCTGAAAGAAACCAATATCACTTCCTGGGGGTGCGTATATATTCAATAGAGTAACTGAATTTCCATCTATATTCTCCCTTACCTAAATATATCTGCCATCTTTATCTCCCATTTTATAGACAATAGGTGCAGAAGTAGACCATTCGGCCCCTCGAGTCTGCACTTTTCCAAAATTTAGCTTACTTGAGATAAGAATAGCAACTCCTCTCCTATGTCCTGATTTATATAAGGAGGAAAACAGATTAGTGAAGCCCATTCTCTTTAGTTTTTTATGTTCATTATCACTTAAATGAGTTTCCTGTAAATATTCTACATGGGCTTGTTCTTTTTTCATTTTGGATAAAATTCTCTTACATTTAATTGGATTTAATAACCCATTGACATTAAAAGAAATTAATTTTACCTTGTCCTTAGCCATCTGTATTTATCTGTCAATGTATCATTGAAATTAGAACAAAACTTAATCAATCTTAATCAATTCCTGAACAAATAAGAACCAAGAAACACAAATAATAACAAAAATGGCAATGAATGTGTGATTCCAAGGCTGAGGTCTCTAGTAGATGACCCTGTGTTGAGCTAGAGAAAATGTCTAGCTGTGGGGGGATAACTCCTCCTACTTGTGAGTTGAGGGCCCCCATTGCAGTATTCATAAAAGTCAGTGAACAAATCCATTACACAGAAAAGATTTCCCTGTGTACCCCTCATATATATATATATATACACACACATGCATACCACACACACACACATATATATACACATATATATTCTCATTTTGGTGGGGAAAAGGAGTAAGTGAGCGAATAAAGAATAACAACTAAGTAATATAAAATCCACATTATAATAAGTATTTCTCGAGATAGGTATATCACTGTTTACTTTTGCTTCCGTTTAGCTTCTCAACATTTTTAAAGTTAGCCAAACCTTATGGCTCTTCTGAAGTGGGTGAGGACTGTCTTCGGGAAACTCCCGGTCTCTTCCTGATATACTTCTCTTGGCCTCCTCCCGTCTCCTGCCTTCTTGATTCTCGCACTATTTCCCAAGTGGAGTGGGATAATTCCTCTGCCAGGCTTTCCCTCGGATTGGTCACACTGATGGGCAAACCTCGGGCCTTCATGTCTGCAGTTGCCTCTTCCACTGTCTGGTACAACCGTGTCCCGTCATCATAAAACACTGGAAGTTTAGCAGGGTACGGAGTTTGAAATCTGATCTTTTTTTTGCTTTAGTACTCGCTTTACTTCAAAGTATTCTTTAAGTTTCTGCAGGACCACATCAGGGGATGTAATCTTGATCAAAATATATTACGTTATCATTTAAAAACACTCTCTTCTTACCCCAGGCCCTTCGTAGAATCTCCACCTTGGTGCTGTACCAAAGGTATTTAATTATTTTTGAACATGGCTTATCTTGGGTAGACTTCAGGATTAATGCGCAATGCGTTCTCTCAATTTCCAGCTCCATAGTTGAGGGAAGCTCCAGCGCATCCCGCAGCAACTTTCTGTCAAATTCCGCTCCTTCGGGAACGTTGTGGATTCTGATACTTTTCTGCCGTGATCTTCCCTCCAGGTCAAGCAGTTTACCTTCTTGGTGATTTAATATTTTTATCATTTTACTCAGTATTCGTTCAACGTTTTGAACGCGATCTTCCACCTTCTCAATTCGAGTCTCTGCCACCGCTATTTTTTGATTGACGTTGGTAAGCTCTGACTTAATATCATGTAGCTGATGCCTTATTTCTTTCTGGAAATCCCTTATCTCTTTCAAGATTTCAATCATATTCGCCATTTCACCTGAACGAAGTCCAGCGTCCATCTCACTAGCACGCAGTCGGGTAGGAGAACCGCTCGCTGCACTCCTCTCGGCCGCAGGCTCCACAGTGTGGCTTTTTTTATTTCCATTCTTTTTCCCCATTCTTTCCCCTCTTTTCAGTTCAAATATTTTTCAAAAAATACTACATTTGATGGGTTAACAGGGCTTAATACGCGTTTTTCCAGAGGAGCTAGTGACTTAAGCTGCCATTCTCAACGATGACGTCACTGGAAAACCCTTCATGTGATTCCTATCAAAATGATTATAGGAACAAATTGAAAAATCATGGAGTTGATGTTCGAAATAACAGAGGATTTAATAAAGACTGGTGCGCAACCAGTCAAAGTTGATCTACCTGATCATGGATTTGGCAGAGCTTTTCCATTCTCAGTTGATGAGTTTACCAGTTAAAATTACATTTTGATAACAGAATGGCGACTGCAGGAAGACTTAATCATGTAACGGACTAGATCCCAATTTCAGTGTAAAATGATTATCCACAGGCCTACCAAAAATCCAGTTTTCTATTACAACGATTGGTGCACACTATAACATAATTAAGGAAACACTTAAACCCTGGACAACATCATTGCTGCATTCCATATCCCTACTTCCTATCTTTGTCTGTGGTTACCACATTAGCACAATCCGCAGTCCCCTATAATAAACCTCCCTCTGGGATCTCGGGGCTAAAGATTAGGTCCCAAAATGAACCCTTGTTTGCCCTACTAAGTGTTCTTTCCTGCCCAAGGTATCTATCCAGGTGGGACCAGTGTTTACACTTTGGTCCTTCATAGCTTCCACTAGGACACGTTTCTCCAGTCAAGACTACCGGCATAAATGGTCTCATCCATCTGGGTTGTAATCCCTTTTTTGCTGGTACAAATTTAACCATTATCTTACCTCCCTCTTCTGACTGACTCCCCTCTACTTGGGCATTCCCGTGCTCCCAGTCCCACACTCCGCCTATCAATGACTTCCCCTTATTGATTATGCAGAAGAACTGCCAACTCCCATACAAACTGGGCAATCCGGTCCTTACCACTGCAGTTGTTGGGTTGTCCCGGGATCATATCCTCTGGTATTTGCAAAGCCCATACTGTCATTAATTCAAAATGAGTAAATCCTGTCCCACGAGCAAGGTTCGCTCTTAGTTTCATTAGCAATGCTGATGACCAACTTTTCCCAGTCTCCATTAGAGCCTTCGTTAGGTTCCCTTTTAAGGTGCAGTTCATTCTCTCATTAATTACAGAGATCTGAGCCTGGTATGGAATGTGAAATTTCTGTTTGGCACCTAACAGCATGCAAGCCCCGTTGATTACCTCCCAATAAAGTACATCCCCTGATTTTAATCAAGCCTAGCCACTACTCCCCACTTGGATACTATCTCCTCAGTGAGCATACAGGCTACTGTCTTACCAACATGGGAACGCCTCCATCCACCTGGTGAAGCAACAACAATCATCATGCAATACCATTTACCCCTAGACTGGGGTAATGGCCCTGTGAAGTCAATCTCAAGTTGTTTCTTTGGGCTATGGCTGATGCTCTAGTCAGATTTAACTGTTGTTCCACAGTCACCCTGGACACATGTCTATGCTCTGTTGGCAGAATTTGGCAATATCGCTGCCCAACCCTGGCAGCATTTTTCTAGATGGGTCCTCATCTTATCCCATCGTCTGTAGCTAAACCATGGTAGGTGTTTAACAACGTACGTCAGACGTATTCTGGAGATCAGTCAACTTTTCGCTACACCCCATTTCTTTTTGCATTGCTCCTACCAAATCTGCTTTCTCACTGAAGATGCCCCCTCTTTAATTCTTTAAATCCTTCTCCTTCAGCTCCTTGATCATCACTACCTCAACTGGGACAGGATCAGATTCCTCCACAATTGCCTTAGCTTCCAGTTCAGCAAATGCATTCTCCTTTCTCTCAGAAGTGTCAACCCTTCTGTGCGCCTTAATTTTTATATGACTGCTGTTTCCAGGAGCAGTTTAGCAGCTTCAATTAATTCCTTCACCATTTCTTCATAATGCATATGCTCGCTTGACAAGATCACCTATCCTCTCCTTGCCCAAGCTGCCATGTAATCACGTGCTACTCCATTGCATATCTACTGTCTGTGATAATATTCACCCTCTGTCTCCTACTGTATTTAAAGGTCTCTGTCAGTGCTTTTAGTTCTGTCACTTGTGCTGAGCTGTGGCCTGGAAGATTTCCCCCTACATTAGGTTCCCTCCTTTTTCCACAACAGCCCAACCTGTTCGTAGACTACTGTCATGATACTTCCTAGGACCATCTACAAAAAGGTCAATGCTAAGTGGTTTATCCAATGGCTGACTCCTCAAGTCCTTGTATTTGCTCCATGCACTCATGTAGGGATTCATCCTGTACTATCAAACTGGCTGGGTTAACCAAACTATCCCTTATTATCTGTATGTGTTTATCAGCAGGTAACACCAGTGGCGTATCTAAGGTATGGCAGGTATGGCACGTGCCCTGGGCGCTGTTTGAAGGGGGGCACCACTGAGCAGTTTCTATTAAAGTCTGACAAGCCATCCTCAGATAGTGAAAAAAGAATTTTCTTCAGATCTTTGATCAGTTCTCATGTGTGAGAAGCACTAGGATGGCCTTATTTCAGAGGTGTAAGAAGACCATGAAATGTTTCTTCACGAAGAAGGAGGAAAGTGGAGCTGAAGGACGGAAGAGACTAAAGTTGGAGGCGAAGGAAGCCAAGAAGTTGAGCAAGTTCTTCATGTCCTTTGAAAAGCCCGGAACAAGTAGTCTGACACATTCTATGGAGTCGTCTGCACATGCTGCAAGTTTGTTAGAATCCGAAGGTGGATCAAGTACAAGTGTGTCACAAACTGAGGACGAATTCAAGTCAGATAAATCCGAGTATGACGAGATTAAGAGTGAGGCTGCAACAGAGAACGTGGACATGACAGGAGGAGAAGATGATAGTGGTGGTGGTGGTGGTGATGTTGAGTTTATTGAAGAGATTTTACCTGACGAGATTGAACCTGACAACACTGAACCTAGTGAACTGGATGGTGTCAAAGAGCCTCGAATTGTCATATCAGAAGTGATTGAACAGCATGACATTGGACTTTTGAAGTTCGACAAGGATACTGGAAAAGCAATTCTGCCTGACGCGTTGAGAACAGAAATAATAAAGCTGGGTTCAAAGTATTTCCAGAACAGTGAGGGGCCTTTCCTACCATCAAATAACCGCTCAATGAACAAAACTTGGTTCAAGTGAAAATTAGGAATTGACTCGCTTGTGACTGGTCTATTCCCCTTCTAAAATGGTTGCATTTTGTATCTGTTGTCTTCTCTATTCCCGGTCCTACCATCAATCCTCATTGGAGCAGGAAAGTGGATTCAACCAGTGGAAAGCACATGAAAGGATTAGTGTTCATGAAAATGCCAAGAATCATCGGGAATGCTTCACACAGTGGAAGGAAATTTAACTGGAAACAGGAGTTATTGACACAGTATTTCAGTCACAGATTGAGAAGGAAAAGCAGAAGTGGCGTGATATCTTGACGAGAATCTTTCTCTGCATAAAATTCCTTGCGACTCAGAACCTGGCTTTGCGAGGACACAGGGAGTCACTTCGGCTAGACGATGACTCCAATGTGGGAAATGTCCTCGGCTTACTGAAACTACTGGCCATCTTTGACCCTGTCATAAAAGAACACCTCACTCATTTGGAAAGTTATCCTGGATCCATGTCTTGTCTTTCACCGGGTGTCCAGAACAAATTCATCCACATGATGGCATCCACTGTTCACTAGAGCTTACTGAGAAGCATTCGTAAAACCAAGTACTGTGGTCTCATGTTCAACTCGATCCCTGATCAGGCATACCGTGAGCAGATGTCAGAAGTAGTGAGGTATGTGGAAGCTGATTTTGGGAGGAAAACAGTCTGTTTTAGAGAGTCTTTCCTTGGTTTTATCCAGATACACCAGAAGGATGCTGAGAGCTTGGTTGAAGACATCTTGAAACAACTAGAGATGGACGAAATGGAACTACAAGATTGTCAGTCACAGTGCTATGACAACGCTGCTGTGATGGCTGGACACAGAAGTGGTGTTCATCAAAGAATAAGTGAGAAAAACAACCTGGCAGTGTTTGTGAATTGCGACAATCATTCACTCAACTTGGTGGGTGTACATGCAGCCAAGCAGGATACAATGATGGTCACATTTTTTGGAACCATTGAAACTCTCTATGTGTTTTTCTCCCATTCAACACAGCACTGGGAAAAACTCAAAAACACTGTGCCCGTGGTTGTTAATTCGGAGTCCGAAACCAGGTGGAGTGCAAAGACAGAAGCAGTGAAGCCTGTCAACAAGTACCTTGAGGAGATACTTCAAGTTCTCCAGGACATAATAGACAATGAAAACGAGACCAGTGAGGAAGTGATGCAAGGCAGCTGTACAACCACATGTTGAGTTACGATTTTCTGATTTTGCTAGGATTTTGGAACAAAGTACTCATTCTCACTGACCCTATTCAAAAGAGTCTGCAGGATTATAGCATGACCTTCCACGATGCTGCCCTGGATTTGAAAGCCCTCTGAGATCATTTTTATGATGAAAGAGAAGTGTTGTTCAGTGAGTCACTCGAAGGAGGAGTCGGCCTCTGTCAAGAATGGAATATTGAAGTTGAAAGATGTCAGATATAAAAGAAACAAATGGCTGAGGAGAACTCGAGAGACACTGGGTTAACAGCTAAGGAGGAAATGGAGTCATGAAGGGAACACTCGTCTGTCTTCACAGAGAAATGGCCAAAAGGCTGGCTTGTTTATACAACACTGATGCCAAGTTTGGGTTCCTTTTCGATGTCAAGGAACTGTGTTATGGCACCAACAGTAACGATCTAAAGAAGAAGTGTGAAAATTTGGGCGAATTGTTCAGCTCTGATGTTGATGGACAACAGCTATATGAAGAAACTTTGGATTGCAGAATGTTGCTATCAAGGTAGGTCAACATGAAAATATCAAGACCTGAAGAGCTTCTTGAATTTATTGTTGAGTACAGAGATGAGAGTGTCTTCCCCAATCTTTGCATTGCCTTTCAGATAATGCTAGCCATCGCAGTTTCCATCACCAGCTGTGAGAGATCATTCAGCAAGTTAAAACTAATACTTTTGTATTTGAGAGCCTCCATGGGTCAAGGCAGACTCTGTGATCTTGCTCTGCTGAGTATAAAAAGAGAAGAAACTGAAAAAACTGACTTTGATCACATCATTGACCAATTTGCATCAGTGAAAGCAGGGAGGGTGCAGTTATAATTTATATGTAGTGCCATAATTTGTTAATTAAAAGATTAATGAACTTGACTTGTATTCTTGAGCTGATATTGTGGTCAAGTTATCTAAAAGATGGGTGTCAGATGTTTGGATGGAGTGCAATTTCAGTGCTTGCCATAGGCGCTGTTTTCCATAGATACGCCCCTGGGTAACACTGCTGCCTCCTATTTTGCTCGTCTGATGTTGGACACTTCCTATAGTTTCCCTATTCTCTGACTATCTGACCCCTCAGCGTAATAGGGTCTGACATCTCAGCAGTCCAAGATCGCAGTCGACAATCGGGTTACTTCCTAACCCAAGCACACTCAACCAGGAGCCTCGTGGTCGGTTGCGATCCAGTGAAGTATCCTGCTTGCAGCGCCAATTGCAGGAGCAAACTAGAAGATCACAAGGAGTTGGTATTCGGAATAACAGGCGGTTTATTATAAACTAGTGTGCTCCAGGAGAGCAGACAAAGCTGATCTCCCAAAGCATGAATCTGGTAGAGCTTTTGCATTCTATGAGAATGATGTCACAAAAGGATGTAAAACTACATTTTGATAACAGAAAGGTGGCTACCAAGAAACTTAATTGAGTAATAGACTAGGTCCTGGTTACAAAGTAAAATGATTATCCACAGGTCTACCAGAAATTCAATTTTTTATTACAACAATGGGTGCATGCAAAAACATAACTAACGAGACTCCTTGTTGCAATGAGCCGCTGAACCAGACCGAAGTGCAGGACATGGGCACGGAGATTGGGTTAGGATTCTTATGAGGAATTGAATGTTGCACATCAAACAGGAAGGATCTTGACACAGAGTCTGGACACAGAGATGGACTTGGACACTGAGCCTGGACTTGGACTTGTCTTGGACTCGGAGCCTGGACTCAGATTTGACTTGGAGTTTGGACTCGGACTTGACTTGGACTTGGAGCCAAGACTCGACTTGGACTTGGAGCCAGGACTCAAACCTTGGGCACAGAGCCAGGACTCGGACTTACAACAACAAAACCAACAATGACAGAGGATTCATATCTTGGCTCAGAGTAGTGGCAAATGGCCTGCAATCCTCAGCTGCCCTTGAAAATGACAGAATTTGTATCTTGACCCGGAGTAGCGGCAAATGGCCGGCAAAACACAGCAGGACACGAAAACGACAGAATTCCCGTAGCAACCTAGAGTCCACTATTCTCGGCGGCCCGGAACATACATTGCCACTCTGGCTGAGGTGACGGTCCAGCCCTGAGTAGATGTAAGCCGGAGATTTTATGCTGCCGTTTTCAATGAGGATCAGGTGCCCTAATCAAGGAGCCCGGTAGAACACGGGGAAAAGGGAATTAACTGAAATGAGGAATCAACAGACCGGACTGTGACGCTCCTGAACCTTGGACATCACTGCCACATTCCATCATCCTTTGCTCTGAGCAGGAAATTCTTACATGACCTGAAAACTGTGCAACACTTTAAGTGTATTTTTTTTGTAATATGTATACTATGAATAATTAGAATGAAAATTGAAAAATTACATACTTTTGATTTTTTCTACTAACTGAAGGGTGTAATGAAATACGGTACAACAAAGAAAACCTTTCACATTTCATAATTTTTTTCTAGCTACTCCCACTATCTGCAAAGAGAACCTTCCACTAAACATACCTTTACCTACTCCCCCACCCTGTTTTCCACAAGGATCGCTCCCTCCACGATTCCCTTATCCATTCATCCCTCCCCACTAATTTCCCTCGAGGCACTTATCCCTGCAAATGGCCTAAAGGCTGATTTATACTTGTGCGTACGGGCTACCCTGCAGCCTACACTGTAACCCTGATTTTCACTTCTGCGTCGCTCTATGCTGTAGCGAACATGCATTGGTGTGCGTCAAAACGCTTTGGCGGTGGGGTTTCTATGCCACCGTGTTGAGTTTCTTCGTGAAAGACATGGATGAGGAAATGCATTTCAAACATTTTCATGTGTCGGCAGGTAGGTTTGACAATTTGGTTCATCTATTTTGCATCAGTGTACGCACAGCCTACAGACATGGTGGAGAAGAAGCAACTGGCAATGCGTAGGAGGAAATGTGATGCTACCAAGCAGACCAATCACAGTTGTTGTGGTCTACATCGCCGCGATGCGTGAGTAACTTTTCTGGAGAGGTGCACATCACCCTACAGCGTAGGGTACGGCGTAGGGTATGCATTACCTACGGCGTCGAGGTGATACACGTATAAATCAGCCTTAAGTGCTAACCTGCCCATTCACTTCCTCTCTCACCTCCATTTAGGACCCCAAACATTCCTTCTAGGTGAGGCAACACTTTACCTGTGAATCTGCTGTCTGTTGTGTCTGGTGCACCCGGTGCAGCCTCCACTACATTTGTGAGACTCTTTGTAAATTGGGGTCTGCTTCTTCCAACATAAGTGTGATTTCCTGGTGGGCAAGCAATTTAATTACCATACCATTCCCATTCCTGTTCCAATGTGTCGATCCATGGCTTCTTCATGTGCCAAATGAGGCGACCCTCATATTCCATCAGGGTAACCTCCAACTTGATGCCATTAAATTCAATTTCTCCTTCTGGTAAACAAATCTCCCCTTCCTCTTTTCTCCACTCTGACCTTTCATTTCTTCTCACCTGCCTATTACTTCCCCCTGGGTCCCTCCTCCTTCCCTTTCTCCTATGGTCCACGTTCGTCTGCTATCAGATGCTTTCTTCTCCAGCTCTTGACTTTTCCCACCCTCCTGGCTTTAGCTATTACCTTCCAGCTAGCCTCTTTCCTCTCCCCACCTTTTTTATTGTGAGATCTTTCCCCTTCCTTCTCAGTCCTGAAGAAGGATCTTGGCCAGAAATGACAACTGTTTGCTCTTTGCCATAGATGCTGCCTGACCTGCTGAGTTCCTCCAGAATTTTGCGTTTGTTGCTTTTCCTAGCTAGTCCAATTCCAACTGTGCAGCAACAAGGCCTATGTGCGTGGGAACATTTCAATTACTGTACACTACCCGCACACCCGCACAACTGAGAACGAACAGTGCACTGCCTCTAAAACAAGAGAAAATCTGCAGATGCTGACAATCCAAGTCTTAGAAGAAAGACGGAAAATTAAGAAGTATTGGATGCAAAGTCAACACAGTTTAAGGTGATACTTCAACTAGCATACGCTGAAGCTAACAAGAAAGTGAAGAGAATTGTGAAAAAGGATAAGAAGGGCTACATGGAAGACCTTGCAGTGCAGGCAAAGAAGCAGTCAATCAAGGTGACCATGAAATATATACAAGATTTCAAAACTGGTATGCGCAAAGATCCAAAGAGATAAGAATTGCCTGCTTTCGACAACCGAGAAATCACAAGAAGAACGATGGACAGAATATTTCAGAGAATTAGTGATTAGATCACTGCCAGCTGAAGAATTTAACAAACAAGAGGCAGCAGAGGACCTTGACATCAACACAGATCTACACAAGAAAGAAGAGATTTTTGCTGCGATTGAATTACTAAGCTAAGCTCCAAGACATGACAATTTGAACAGCAAATTGTTCAAAGCTGAAGCAAAACTTTCAGTAAGGATCCCAAAACTGCTTTTACTGGGAGTGGAGTGGAGAGAGGTACCCAAGGGCTGGACAAAGAGTGTCATTGCTAGGATCCCCAAGGAAGGAGTGCTAAGTGATTGCAACATCTGGCGTGGCATCACACTCTTGTCAGTACCCAGCAAGATTCTCACCAAAGTCATTGTCCAACAGACTAAAGATGCTGTTGATGTGTGCTTGAGGAAGGAGCAAACTGGCTTCAGGAAGAATCAGATCTTCACGCTGGGTAACATCATAGAGCTGTGTAGTGTGACAGAGACAATTGTATAGAAATTTCATAGACTTTGAAAAGGCTTTTGATAGCATCCACAGGGAGAGCTTCTTGTGAATTCTCAAATCATACCAGATCCCTCCCAAAATTAGATGGAATCTATTCTTCACTTCAGATGACCTTAACTTTGCAAATGACCTTGCATTACTATCACATACCTTCCAATATGCAAGAGAAAACTCAGTGCATGTGTATCTTTGGTGAATGGGTAAGACTCAGAGTCAGCTAGAGAAAGATTGAGACCATTATCATCTATGTAGAGTCTCCTCCTTCTACCAAGGCATATGGCGTTGACTTACCCAGCACAAGCAGATTCGCCCATTTGGCAGGATGATGGGAGCAAGGATGACATCCAGTGCAGGCTCAGCAAAGTTAGAAAGTTCTTCAGAACAATAGACAGCATATGGAGATCAATCAAATACAGTGTCCACACCAAGGTAAAGCTGTACCAGAGCTGTGTTCTGCCCACACACTTGTACAAATCCTGAAGCTGATGCATGACAGAGAATGACCTGCCAAGCTGTTGTTATTTCACACCACAGGCCCCCAGAAGATCTTCCAAGGAAGACCTCCAACCATATCCTACTCCTTCAGTGTCATCAAGAAGACATGGCCACAATCATCACAAGGAAGCATTGGAGATGGATGGGCACATGATGAGAAGAGAGGGCAACTCCATTATCAAGAGAGCACTTCATTGAACTCCTGAGAGGTAGAGGAAACGCAGGAGACCAAACTTGGTGCCCTACTGTACAGGCAGACCCTGAACCACACCTGGAACAATAGAGAAGACGGTCAAGGACATACAGATATGGAGGACCTTCATTGCTGCACTAAACACCAGTGGCATAACAAGCAGTAAGTAAGTTTAAGCACCTTATCAAATGCATTTTAAAATTCAGATATGCTGTGACTATCAATTAATTGCAATTTATTAGACACTTTGCAAAATCCAATAAAAGAAGTTAGGTTAAAGCAGAGTGGTAATTGTGGGAACAGTCACTGTGTGAGTGGACAGTGTTAGAGTGGGTACTTCCAGGCCTAGGTTCAAGAGACATGGGCGAGAAATGGCAAAGACTCTTGGTAAGTTTCTGGTAAGTTTCTTTCATTTTTGTTTATTAGTGCATCGTTAGTACAGTGAAATTATAGGTTCAGGTTCAGTGGTTTTCTTCATGTGAAATATGAGACCTCCAGTCTCCCTGATAACTTCATCTGCATGAAGCACATCCAGCTGCAACTGCATTAACAACTGTGTTAGGGAATTGGATGAGAAGGGAATAGACAGGAGCTACAGCAGGGTAGTTACACCTAAGTTGCAGAAGGCAGGTAACTGTCAGGAGAGGGAAAAGGAATAGGCAGAGAGTGCAGAGTACTCTTCTCAATAAGTATTCCACTTTGGATACTGTTGGGGGAAGGAAGGATTGACCACCAAGAGAAAACTGCAGTGTTCAGGCCTCTGGTACTGACCCTGGCTCTGTGGTTCAGGAGGGAAGGGAGAAAGGAATGCAGTAATGATAGAGGATTCGATAGTTAGAGGAGCAGACTGGAGATTCTGTGATCATGAAAGAGACACCCGGATGGTATGTTGGTCGCATCTGCCAGGGCCAGGGCCATCTTTGATCTGATCCACAGCATTCTAAAGGGGGAGGGTGAACTGCCAGAAGTCATGGTACGTATTGGTACAAATGCCATATGCAGGAAAAGTGAAGTGGTCCTGAAGAGAGAATATAGGAAGTTAGGTAGAAAGCTGGAATGCAGAACCTCAAGGGTAGTAATCTCTGGATTGCTGCCTGTGCCATGTGCCAGTGATGGTAAGAATAGGTTGATTTGGTAGCTGAATGCATGGCTGAGAAATTGATGCAGGGGACACAGCTTTAGACTTCTGGATCATTGGATCTCTTCTGGGGAAGGTATGACCTGTACAAAAAGGACAGGTTAAATCAAGAGATACGAATATCCTTGCAGGCAGGTTTACTAGAGCTGTTGGCTCACATGATCACATGAAGCATCACCGTCAAGAAGAAAGCAGGTTAGAAGGATGTGGGGGAGAAAGATTCCACAGTATACAGTATAAGGTAGATGATGTGGTAGCGCAGTTAGAAGTTGGCAGGTATGACATTGTGAGCATTGCTGAGTCATGGCTAAAAGAATGTCATAATTTGTAGCTTAACATCCAAGGATTCATATTGTATCAAAAAAGACAGTCCAGAGGACAGAAGAGGGTATGGTAGTCCTGTTGGTAAAAAAAAAAGAACTCAAATCCTTAGAAAGAGGTAACATAGGAGCAGAAGAAGCAGGATCCTTGTGGGTACAATTATGGAACTGCAAGAGTGAAAATACCCTGATGGGAATTATTTACAGACCTCTGAACAGTAGAAAGAATAGGCTGTAAAATTACAATGGGAGATAGAAAATGCACGTAAAAGGGCAATGTTATGATAGTCATGGGGGATTTCAATATGCTGGTACATTGAGAAAATAAGGTTGATGCTGGATCCCAAGAGAAGGAACTTGTAGAATGCCTGTGAGATGGCTTTTAAGAGTAGCTTGTGGCTGAGCCCACTAGTGAAAGACAACTCAAGACTGGGTGTTGTATAATGAAGTAGAGTTGATTAGGGAGCTTAAGGTAATGGAACACTTAAGAGGCAATGATCATAATCTGATAGAATTCATCCTGCAATTTGAGAGGGAGAAGCTAACATCAGATGTATCAGTACTACATTAAAAAGAATTACACAGGCATGAGAAAGGAGCTAGCTGAGCTGGCCAAAGTTGACTGGAAGCGGACACTATCAGGGATGACAGCAGAACAACAATAGTTGGCTTTGATTAACCTTTAGTTTTTTTCTATTCTGTGTCTCAATTGAACTATAAAAAAATTCTGTAATATTCTGAACACTTTTCCTTGAAGAATCCTGTGTCATGAGGCTCCCATCAACAATAGGAAAGAATTGGTATGTAAAGTCAAAGAAAGCCTGTCCTTCAAAGGTTCTGTGATTTACTGTTCCTGAAAATTAAAAAAAAAATTCGCTTTCTGAACTGATCCTCCAATTTTGCCAAGTTTATATGGAGATTAAAGACCTCTGTGATTATTGCACTACCTTGCTACAAACTTTTCTTATTTCTTATTAACAGTTTTTTTATTGTTGAATGCTGTCGTTTCCAAGGACAATTAATAGTCAAACATATTTCTGTAAGCTAAAGCAGGTAGGAAAACAGGAAGGATTCTTAAAACAACCCAGTGATTTCATGGCCACTAGTACTCACACTTGCTTTTTACTAAATCAGTATTTGCTATGGTGGAATTTGGAGTTATGTTCTTCAACTATTAACCTTGGCTTCTGTTTTACACGTCCAGTAACATAGCCACAATAACATTTATGATAGCAAAATTAACATTCAAACACCATGCATCACAGTGTAGATCAATCCTATATGCCATGTACAGTGCTAGAAATCATGTTAGAATTTCCCTCACTTAGCCAGGATGCAGGAATTTTAACTAACATTAGCACCCTCAATATCCTAACAGGACCCACTCACTCTGCAGAACACATTATCTTACCAGACTCCAGCCTCTGGAGGTGGATGCCTGGGTCATTTGGCTTAAATTTGAATCACCATTCCCTCCCATTGTAGTTTTGAACAATCTCCGCTCACAGAGGTGTAAAAGGTCAATGTTTTGAGGCATAGTAACAACAGAAAATGTTGGAAATACTCAGCTAGTCAGGCCACATCTATCACAATATATCAAGGGGAAAAATAATGCCATGGCTAATTGCCTTTCATGGACAGCCATTGAGGCTGTATACGTCAGGCTTGACTTTGCCAGCATAGCAGTCAGCCAAGTTACTGACCCAGAGGTCCAGGCTTACCAAGCAGCAGTCACAGGCCCACAGTTGGCTGACATTAAATTTGGGGAAGATGAGGTTTCTCTCCTGTGCAATGCCTCTATCAGTCACACTCAGATGGACTGCCTTCGACTCCATTCATGGACTCTCACATCGGGTTGGAAAGCCTTCCAGAAAATGGTTGCACTGAAGTAAGTTTGGCACGGCCTCAGAAAGGACGTTGCGTGACTCGGCTGCAGCCCATGTTGAGTGACCGCAGGCAAAAATTAACCACTATGTTCAGGCGCCATTGGCACTTTTTGAGGTTCCTGAGCAACAGTTTGGCCATGTCAACGTGGATATTATTGGTCCTCTTCTCCCCCTACCATGGTTTCACACACCTCCTCACCATGGTGAACTGTATCACCAAGTGGCCGTAGGTCGTACCTCTAGCATCAACAATGGTCACAGATGAGGCTTGGGCATTTGTCAACACCTGGGTTGTTTGGTATGGCAGCCCATCTGATATTTCCTCTAACCATGGTCCCCAATTCATTTCAACTTATTGTCAGCCAGCTGCACCCATGGAGGCTGTTCACTAAGCCTGGACCTCTAGGCCGTAATGGCCCAGAAACTCAGTGTTAGACTATATCACACCACGGTGTTACACGTGGCCTATGCGAGCAGGTTCACCGTGTTTAAAGTCTGCTCCAAGGACTTCCCTGACCGATGAATGTTGGCACGATCATTGCCCATAGGTCCTGCTGGGGCTCTGAACTTCTCCAGAAGAGGACTTACAGGACATAGAAGAGTTGGCATATGGGCAGCCATTACAAGTGCTAGGTGATTTGATTCCTTACGCCATGACCACCTGGTTGGCCTCTGAACAGCATTTCATCCTCCTAAGTATATTCAATTACTTTTCACCTATTCTTACCTCCCATGATGGTGTACAGCACTCTTGGGTGCCTGTTGACCTACATTCCACCTTGTATGTCTTTTTCTGCCTTGATGCACACCAACATCCCCTTAGCCCCCCCCCCCCCACCTTACAATAGCCCCTGCTGCATTTTGGAATGGGAAGAAAAGACTTTAATCATCAATAAGAGGGATAAACCCAAACGTGCTTTGGTAGATCGCCTTAAACCAGCCCACCAAGATTTGGAGTGTTCCACTGCCTGCCCCTGTCATCACAACATGACCATGTGCATGTCAATGCATCTCTGGATAAACCAGAGGCATCCTGCTGTTCTTCCATCCATGGAACACAGGATCCAAGCTGGATAGCTCATTTGAGCTCCAGACATCCTTACAATGCCAAATTTAGTAAACTCTGGGGAGGAGCCGGTGTTAGGTAACATTATTAGGAGAAATGTACATAATTCACAACTACTGACATTGAGTTAGGGTTTCATTTTAAGAGGCTGGTCTGATGCGATAATGTAATTACATAAAGACTTTTTGCATGCTTTTGTGTTTAGGTTTTGGAGATCAATAAAAATGTGTTACAGGTTTCATTAAATACAAAACACCTCATTTCATTTTATTTGTGAAAGCCTGCAGCCCCATTCCCCCACTTACCTTCTCTCAGATGCCCATCAACTTCCCTCCTACTGTTCTGTCACCCACCTCTACCAGGTGCAGCTCTACCATTTTCCATCAGCATGCTGATGTGCAATGCCTACCTGTCTCTCAAATGGAGGTGTTCACCTGAGTGTGCTATTGTAGGCTTTGAGAATTTGTGGATCCAGAGCCCTGGAAGAGCTTTCTCTAATGAGCGAGACCCAAAGCTGCGTTTCGGGTAAGAACCTATCACTAGTCTCTCCTTCGTCATCGTCCTGTTTCCCAGGTGAAGTTCTTCAGAGTTTTCCTAAAAATAACACACAGGAAAAACAAGTTGTAAAAAAATGAATAGAAGGCAAGGGGAAGGGCAGCATGCCGGTATGGTAGATTGGAAAATATAAGACAATAAAACAAGTTCTAACATTTTAACTGGAGCTTTGATTAATGGAGCTGTGTCAGCCATTGATACCGAACTGCAGCACCACTCGAGTGCCCCATGGGATAAAAGCCAGCTCAGGCTCGGATCTTCCTGCAGTCCTGCTGGCTGTGGTGAAACTGGGATCACCAGGCATTCCAGTCTGTGAAGCAAGAACGTGGGGGGGGGGGGGGGGGGGCTGGGAGCCAAAACCCAGTGAATTACTCATGACCTGCTGCTCTGTGAGTATACAGCAAGATCTAGATAACTGGAGACAGCTCAGACTGTCACAGTTCTGCTGGGTGTGAAAGTTAGCAAAGCAGCAAACTTGTGGAAACTACTGTAGTGCCTGCTATTAACCTATTGTGTTACTTATAAACACTGAATTAATTAATGTTCAAAAATGAGGGCAAAATGTAAATGTTTGTTAATGCTATGTAGTGGGTATGCATTTACCTGTCTGGTAAAATAGTAACAACACAACCGAGATAGCTCTCTTGGGTGTATTTTGTGATACACATGTAATATTAATACATGGCTATTCTGTGCAATTATGTGTTCTTATATATGCCATGTGCATATGTTTGTGTATAATTGATACCAGAGCTTTGTGATTCTAAAGCTTTTCATTTATAATTAAGACCTGTCCTTTATGTGTTGTATTTATTTTTTACACATTAAACCTGGGTAAATTCTGGGAGACACACTTCTGTAAAGCAATCTCTTTTTATACAGGTTATCTCTGTGCGTTGCAGCCATCTGTAGAGGGGAATGTGTCATGATGAGAGATATCTAATGGTTCCACGTACAGTGCACTCTGTTAATCTGCCAGATGGTGGCATAATGAGCACTATGTTCTTAGGTTTTGTTCTCCATTAACATCGTGTATTACACGATATTACACTTTATAAGAGTCACATAAGTTGGTTTTTGATGACTCAAAGCATCCTTTCTTTTCAACAAAAATATCACACTGCCAGTGGCTCAGCTGGGAAAATGCATGCCAGTGTTGTAATTGTTTATGTATCACAGAAAATTCAAGTCTCAAGTGTCAAACTCTTTTGAGTTAGCAGATGTTAGCCACTGCAGTATTTGGTGACTATCATTTGCCTTAATACTTGTCTCTGTGAAAGAATATTATAACCTAAATTCCCATTACCTAACAATACAACTGACACTGGGCGGTTCCAATGCCCCATAGTTGAGCTGAGATTTTTGTGACATGTCAAGAAGTCGATTTCTGTATGTCTCCTGTGAATTATAATTGTTCCTGGTGTCTAGATTTAACTACTAACATCACAATGTACTGAAGACTGACATCAGCTTAAATTTTTGTCAAGAGAAGACACCACAGCGAAAGACCAATGTATATCAAAGAAAACAATGGGGCCAGATGTACCTACTGTTTAAACATTACATAAAATTTTAAGTTAGTTCAATGATCTTAGAAAACAATCAAAGAAGAATTCATGATGGGATAATAATAGACTCTTTAGTTTCAGTTGTGAAAGTCAAGGGGTGAGAAAGTCAAAGCTGCACTTATAAATAACATGTTCTGAAAGTATTCTATAAACGGGTAAAACAAGTATGTGTTTACTGGGCTGAGTGGAAAACAGGTTTACTTCTGGGGGTTTATTCTAGTTCTTGCATGATATGACATTAATCTATCATTCATTTGACCAAGTATTTGAGGTTCATGTCTCAAGACCTGGAAAAAGATCAGGCCACCTTGGCAGGAAGTAGCTGACTTCTGAAGGGATCTCTAATATTGGAAAGATGGTGAGTCATAATGATTTCATTGTGTCCTATGTAACTACTGCGAGGGTGTTTATTTGAAATAGTATTGCCAATTATACCCCCAGGTTCTTGGGTAAGATATTTGTGGAATTCAAATTGAATCCCTTCCTGCTGACAGCTTTTTCTCTCCATTGGTGATGCACGCTCAATGGTTCCTGTCCCTTGTCACCATATGTCCTTTTGCGTTTTCCCCTTTTGACATAGAAGTAGCTATGCAGCTCTTTAAGTATGTGCAGAGCAACTACACAGTTACCATTCCCTGTAACCCATTCTCAGACAAGCCTTCCCCATACCCCAATTTTCCAGCTATCCAACTACACAAGGGGTAATTTACCAAAGCTGATTCACCCAATAACTAGCATCTTTGGGATGTGCGAGGAAACTGTAGCATTGGGTTGGAGCTGTGACCATATTTACACCACTTTCAAATCTAACATGAGAGATTCTGTAGATGCTGGAGATCTTAGATGCTGCCTGATTTGCTGAATTCCTCCAGCATTTTGTGTACCTTCAACACCACTTCATACCTATTCAGTTATAGGTTACTCCTGTTTTATATACAATTTGACATAAATGTGACATGTAGATCTGTGTGAATGAATCTAGATCTGGATAGACCACCAATGGTTCATACTGTATGGTATTTTGTCTGCAGAAGTGAGAACTGTTATGTGCAGAGTTTTATGTATGATAGGAGTCAACAAACCTTTTTGTGCTTGAAGATCTATTTTAAAAAGGCAATGGACCAAAGTTGTATCAGGTCTCTCATGCAGGACAAGGAACCATACTGTATTCAGTACTCGCCAGGAGTAGGAAATGAAGACACAAAGGAAATTGAAAAGAGGTGAGAAAAGGGAACAGATCAAGATGTGGGTTCTTGGAATTCTAGGAAGAAATAAAGGCCAAGCTTCAAAAGAAATCTGAAAGTAATGAAGGACAGGAGTGGGCAAATGGGGGTGTGGGAACAAAAGTGGAGTTCAGTGAACAAGAGAAGGTGAGATGTACAAGGGCCACAAGGAATTCTTTCTTGTGATGATGACCACATGTGATCACTGTTATTTAAAAAAAAGAATTCTATGCTAGGAACAAAATGCACTTTAAATAATAGAGTTCTTTAGCCAAGAGCAGCAAGATCCCTCTGCCTGAATCAGCCAGCTCATCACTGTGACTGGAAGAGCTTCAGGACAAGAGGCTCAATGTTAATAGGTTTCAAGTAGGTTGTGGCCTGGATCGTTGAAGATTGCAATAAATGTGTGTAATATCTGTGGGTTTCTTCTGTTCTGTTGCTTGTATGGGCAGATAGAGGGAGGTGGAGTTCTAAACACTACGCCCTTTATTGAAGGCAAAACTCACAGCCAATTTGTTGTGTCTGGGTTTGGCCCTTGGCAATGTATCAAGAGTCATACTGTGTGATGCAATCAAGTTAAAGACACATTACATATTGTGGTGAACTACATATACCTGTCTGGACACGCCCCCCTACTGACTGCTCCTGTGGCTCCTCCCACTGACGGTGGCTCCTCCCACAGACCCCGGTATAAAGGCGATTGAGGCCTGAGCCCTGCCCTCAGTCTCCAGGATGTAGTATGGTGGTCAACTACTGCTTGTTCTTTCTTCCAGTCAATAAAAGTCAATATCTCACCTCACGTCTCGGAGAGTTATTAATGGTGCATCACATATATACATTCTCAACAGTAAGTATTGTTGTTACAGGAATTTGAAAATCACTTTACACTGGTTTTTAGACATTGGAATTTATGATTATATACAATCTTGTGATGATGTTAGATGGATGCTAGGGTTGATTGAACCAAGAGCAGTCTTCTATCTTTTTAGAGTTAGTTTTGAAATTCATTTACCCAAAGTCTACCTTTATAAAGAAGATCAGCCATGTAAACTCATCATGCGCCATCTTGACTCTATGACATTCGCAGGATTTGCTTAGGAGAAGGGGTTAAGTACAGTTTTGTATTGATAATTTACATGATAAATGTAGATATTTCAGCTTAAAACAGAAAAGATTGACAGAATTGTCTTTTCAACTGTTAATCTATTTTAAACAAAAGCAATGCTTCTGAGATCCAAAAAGTACAATGGTATCAACAAGGTCCATGCCCCGTAGTCACTGATTGCAAAAGACCCATTGTTATAGTTGCCTTTTGCAAACCTTTTAGTTTGGAAGCTAAGGACAAGCCCACTAACCACCTTGATGGCCTTCTGACAGCTTGAGCCATTGGATGTTTTCAGAGATGCATAAACACAGCTGAAAAACAGTAACAACATTGAAATAAATTTTTTAAAGCAAACATCTCAAAAATAACTTCAGATTATGGAAATTAATAGAATTGTCAATGTTAAAATAAAATAAGATAAATTATCTGCATTTAAATTTTCATTGAAGATTGACAAACCCATTAACGTGAATGGGGTTGTGCTGGACATACTGAGGGGCCAGATATGAAGTGCATCCTGCCTCTGACCTTCGGTGTATTTCTTGCTTCTACACTGCAGTATATAGTTGTGAGTCGAGGAAGTGGTGACAAGCATAATGTACAACTAGCTGTCAGCACTATCTACCCTGTGTGTTATGTGTTGGGTGCTGTTCTTATACTACATTTGCTCATATTAATCAGTGAGCTGTGATTTTCAGGTCACTTAACTGAGTACATTGACCTCATGACACTGAGGTACCAAAAATCATTAAACTTGTGTTACTATCACAACCATCAATGGAATCAATACAAACTGAATTTGAATTGTACTCAGGGACAGAAATAAAAGCTACATTTTATATCAAACTTAACACTTGCCCACCCATCTCAAAAAACAGAATCAGATTAAATTCATCATTGTCAATTGTGACAGCTATTTGTCAGATATCTGCTTATCCTCTAGATGTTTACAGATTGCGGGAGATTGGAAGGAGCAAGATTTTTCAGAAATGGTTGATTGCAACCTAGTACTCAGTACATAATTGCCTTCATAATGATAACAATATTTGGTCCTGTGCTACTGCAGCACTTCAGGTTCAAAGCATTACTGTGACCAGACACAGCTGAGTCATCATTGATTTCCATTTATGTAGTTTCACACAGTCACCACATGCTCTCCAATCCCGCCGTTCCACGCGCACCCAAAACCTAGTCTGAGTGAATTAGACCTAACCTGTTTCCTGAATCAGAATAAATCCCACTTACAGAATTTGGTTTCCAAAACAATCAGCTTGATTTCAAAATTCTCACTATATTCCTGAACTCTCCTGCATTCCTCCAGTATCAGCCTTGAAGAGACCCACCCTCTCTAAATTTGACTCCCATCTTCAGCTGCTGAAACCCTTGGCTCTTGAATTCTTTCTTCAAATCTCCCTACCTCTTTCTCTCCTCCTTTAAGGCATTCCTCACAATCTCTTAATCACCTGCCTGGATATTTCCTTGTAAGACTTGGTGTAAATGTTCATTTGTTAATACAATATAAATATGATCATCAATTTGCATGAATCAAATGGCCTTGCAAATAAGCTTAAATGCACAACACCAAAAACTTCGCAACCTTCATGATATCTGAAATCAATACCCAAATAAAGTGAACTTTTCCAAGCCAGTGACCAAAATTGGGTTCCTTGGCATGTCACTATTATTCCAGTGAAATTCATTCACCAAATGCCCATGCAGTGGTAACTTGCTGGTTTGAGAGAGCTAACTTGGCTAGCTACCTCCCAAGTGTAGCCCATAGTTACATAGCTCCTGAGGTAACGGTTGTGAGGGAATGTAAAATCAGAATCAGGTGTAAAATCACTGGTATATATCGAGAAATTTGTTGTCGTGAGGCAGCAATTCATTATAATGTGTAAGGATAAAAACTTTAAATTACAATAAGAAATAAATATAAAAGAATAATTAAATAAATAGTGCATAAAGGTACTTAAAAAAAGGAAAAAAGAATGATGTAGTGTACATTGTCCATTTAGAAATCTGATGGCAGAGGGGAAGAAGCTGTTCCTAAAATTTTGAATGTGTGGCTTCAAGCTCCTGTACCCCCTCCTTGACAGTAGCATGACCTGGATGATGGGGGGGATGTTACCTTTTTGAGGCATTGCTTCTGAAAATGCCCTCACTGCTGGGGAGGCTAGTGCCCACAATGGAGCTTGCTGAGGTTACAACTTCCTGCAGCTTTTTTTTCCCTGATCTGTGCAGTGGCCCCTCCATCGAATTGTTAGAGTGCTGCAGGAGTACAGTGGGATCCCAAAGAGTAACACATTTGAAAATAAGTATAAAATAAAGCACTTTTTTGTTAAAAACCAACATTCAACCTATGTTCCTTTCAGTCTTCCTGTATTTCCAGAAAGCTTTGACAGCCTTAAGGCCGCTCATTAACATAGCTCCAACTGGGTAAAACAGCTCATTTAGAAATCATAAACATTCCAAACACACAATTGTAAATAGAAAATTTCAGTACCATTTGAATGCAGATGTTAGAGAGAAACTCATACCTTTTCCACAGACTGTGCGCTACAAATGGTATTTAAATTTTCCCTCAGCAACCACTTGTAGTACCTTTAGCTTAATCAAACATTCTAAGGTGCATTGGAGGAGCATTTTCACACATAATTGACACAATAGTAATTTGAGGAAAAGTGAGGAACTGGGACAGGAATTCTAGAGTTGGCCTTGCTTAAATTGCTGTGTCAGAAGGCAAAACCTGAGCCTCAGTTGTAAGAATAGAATGTCAAAATGATGTCATTTCCTTTTATACATCTCTGCATGTGGGGTTACTCTGTGGGAATAATCCATTCACTGAGTTGACATAATGTTGTTGCCAATGGATCCCGTGGCTAAAATAGCCCTTACATACATTTCACTGACCAGGAGATCAGCAGCTTCCTGGTAACCCTGTTAAATAATTAAATCAACCTTGAATAATGATATTGTAGCCATAAGTCAAGTCAAGTCACTTTTATTGTCATTTCAACCATAACTGCTGGTACAGTACATAGTAAAAATGAGACAATGTTTTTCAGGACTATGGTGTTATATAACTAGACTGAACTACGCAAAAAAAAACACAGAGAAAGCTACACTAGACTACAGACCTACACAGGACTGCGTAAAGTGCACAAAAACAGTGCAGGCATTACAATAAATAATAAACAGGACAATAGGACAAGGTGTCAGTCCAGGCTCTGGGTATTGAGGAGTCTGATAGCTTGGGGGAAGAAACTGTTACATAGTCTGGTCATGAGAGCCCAAATGCTTTGGAGCCTTTTCTCAGACGGCAGGAGGGAGAAGAGATTGTATGAGGGGTGCATGGGGTCCTTCATAATGCTGTTTCCTTTGCGGATGCAGCGTGTAGTGTAAATGTCCGTGATGGCAGGAAGAGAGACCCCAGTGATCTTCTCAGCTGACCTCACTATCCGCTGCAGGGTCTTGCAATCCAAGATAGTGTAATTTCCGAACCAGGCAGTGATGCAGCTGCTCAGGATGCTCTCAATACAACCCCTGTAGAATGTGATGAGAATGGGGGGTGGGAGATGGACTTTCCTCAGCCTTCGCAGAAAGTAGAGACACTGCTGGGCTTTCTTTGCTATGGAGCTGGTGTTGAGGGACCAGGTGAGATTCTCCGCCAGGTGAACACCAAGAAATTTGGTGCTCTTTACGATCTCTACCACGGAGCTGTCGATGTTCAGCGGGGAGTGGTCACTCCATGCCCTCCTGAAGTCCCCATTGAAAGTACCAGGTCAGATGTGGAGAAGGAGCCAGTATTAATGGGTGGGGACAGGATGGTTAGTGAATGCAGAAGGCCTGTTATAAGATGGGATATTGGAAACAGTTTTGGATGAGCTCATATTAAAGGTAAATGAATGTTAGAGTACACTAAAACAGCAGGTATGGAATAAAGGTGATAAACCTGAATCCCACACTTCCTCTTGTCCCAAACTAGGAGAGATTACAACAGGATCCAGTGGTGCCTTGGCTGTCAAACATTATAACTGAGAAAGTTTAACTGTTGCTGCCTTCCAAAAGCCTAACAACTACAACCAAAATAGATTTTTCACAGGCCTGTCTGCCCAGGTTCTCAGGTCAAGCATGTTACCTCGAGTTATTGAGAACTACAGAGTCATTGTGCATTACAGCACGAAAACAGCCTCTTTGGCCCAGCTAGACTGTGTGAACCATCCCAACAAACCACACCTGGACCACAGCCCTCCATACTCCTCCCATCCATGCACTTATCCAAATTCTTCAATGTTGCCATCAAACCCACATTCACCACTTTTACTGGAATCTCATTCACATTGTTACCATCCTCTGAGTGAAGAAGTTCCCCTTCAGATTCCTCTTAAATATTTCACTTTCACCCTTAACCCATGATGTCTAGTTCTAGTCTTAGCCAACTTTATTGGAAAAGCCTGCTTGCACTTGTGCTCTCTCTACCTCTCGTAAATTTGTATACCTCTATCAGTTCTCCCCTCATTTTTCTACATGCCAGGGAATAAATGACTAACGTATACACCTTTCCCTATAACTCGGGCACTCAAGTCTTGGCAGTATCCTTGTAAATTTTCTCTGTACTCACTCAATCTTGTTGATACCTTTCCTGTAGATTAGTGGTCACCAACCTTCTTAAGCCCAAGATCCCCTACCTCGGCCTTAGTGAAAGGCGAGATCGACTCCAAATTGATTAGTCACACGCATGCGCACTGGGGCAGAAAAGACCGGAAGTTTAAAAAAAACACCCCCCCCCCCCCCCCGCAAACCGGAAGTAGAAATAATACGCCGGGGTACCCACCCTTTTTTGCACTATAGAATGGTTTGATATTGACAACATTCTTACGGAGCGGCCGACGGGGGGGGTGGGGTTGGGTGTGTTAAATACGACTTTCGCAGCTCTCAGCACTTAGCTGCTGTCCCACCCTGCTCACGTTTCTTCCGCGGAAAAAACTCAGTGGGTTTGTCTTTAAGTGCAGGGTGCTTGGACTCAAGGTACCGAAGCAGTTTTGAGGGCTTCATTGCTGCATTAGACAGCTTCTGGGCCCAAACCATCCTCTGCCCGCCCACCGCCAGACGCTGTGGCCAGGTGCAGCTGGCCATGGGTGGGGTGAGAGGACAGGTCAGGGCCGGTGGTCCCCATGCCAGGGCCGCGGCGGTCGCAGTCCAGACAGAGCAACCGACCAGCAAGGAGAGCGAGAGACCCACGCCCACCCCCCCTTGTAGGATCTATCGACCAACAAAAGTTTGTTTCAGTAGATCACAGTGAGGTAGCTACTCTGCTATTTACGAAATCTTGAGCCCAAATTAGGTCGTCTGCGAATATTTTAGCACCGGATTCCCCACAAACATTTGATATGCTAAACAGGTTCAGAGGTGGCGCCCATCTGTCCGTGCTCTGGCCCTGTAGCATCGGGTCTTCCCACCGGCTGCGCTCCAGACCAGTAGCATCATCACTTCCCGCCGGCCGTGCATTTAGGCGACTTATGACCTCACATGGGTTCAAGTTCAACAGTGGGTGTGACAGGGAATGAGGAAAGGTGCAGCTGACTCATATTGTTTCCTTGCAGCCCAGTGGTTGGGGACCACTGAAGTACACTGTGTAATGCCAGTGGGGGGGTGGGGGAGTGCTATGCGCATGCACACTGGGCAGAAAGAACAGACCGAAAACCCCACAACCCAGAAACAATCTCTCAACAGTTTTTTAGTATTTATTTTCCTTTCTTTTTCGGGATCTACTAGGAAAGTCTCAAAGATCGACCAGTCGATCGAGATCCACAGGTTGGCGACCACTACTGTAGATGGATGACCAGAACTGCACACAATACTCCAAATTTGGCCTCACCAACATCTCATACAACTTCAACATAACATTCCAACTCCTGTACTCAGAACTGTGATTTATGAAATCTAATGTGCCAAAAGCTCTCTCTATGGCCCAATCCACCTGTGACACCAGTTTCACGTAATTCTGGATCTATATTCCCAGATCCTTTTGTTCATCACACTCATCAGTACCCAATGGTTCACCATCTAACTCTTACCCTGTTTTATTTCATATTCCAAAGTGAAACATCTCACACTTGCCTGCATTAAATTCCATTTTCATCCAATTTTTCCAGCTGGTCTATACCCTGTTGCAAGCTTTACTAGTCTTCCTCACTGTCCAATACTTGGTGTCATCCATAAATTTGCTGATGCAGTTAACCACATTATCAACAAAATCATTAATATAGGTAACACATAACAATGGATCCAGTATTGATCCCCACACATGACTTGTTACAGGCCTCCAATCAAAGAGGCAACCATCTAGCGCAACCCTCTGGCTACTCCCAGGAAGCCAATGTTAAAGCTGAATTTCTGTTAGCAAATATCCAACAGGAAGATATTATCAGCTATAGGTAGAATAATTATTTATTTACTTAGTTATTTTTATTATATTTTTGTGTATGCACGGTTTATCTTTTGCACATTGCTTGTGTTTCAGTCTTTGTAGTGTTTCATTGATTGTGTTGTATTCCTTTGTGCAACTGTGAATGCCTGCAATAAAATTAATCTGTTAGTATTTGGTGACAGAAACGTACTTCAACAATAAATGTACTTTAAACTTTGAACTTAATTCCCACTTCTCTGAAAACTTTTCTACTGCTCTGACACTAACAGAGAACTAACTCTTACAAATAAAACATCAAAAACTAAGAGGTGAGGTAAAATTTTCAGTGTAATACAATCTGGAATAGGGTGCCATAGTTTAACAACATATCAGGTTCCTGACTGTGAATTAGATTTTGGGTTTCTATGATGCAAGACAGCAAATCAACTGACAGTTAATAACATCATTGCCAGAATATTTCAAGGCAGAATAAACAAACTTCAAAAGTTGGCTTCTTTTTTTTTCCTTTCTGAAATTCTTCATATGTCTGTAAATCTATTTGGTACTATTTGTCAAATCCAAGTCTTCTTGATTCAGATTATCGCAGGGTTGAATTGAAACAGAAGTCAGTTCCACCTTTTGAACTGCTTTACTTACATTACCTTCCAATTATGCAGCAACTGTCTCTCAGAATTATATTGATATCTTATTCACAATGTTAGATTTTACTTCAACATTTCAGGTTAGTGGATGAAAGCCATTACATCTAGAGTATCAAAAATTGTAATTGTTATATGCACTAATCCTTTTAAATACAGCTGTGCATTCCACAATTCAACCTCCACAATATATGCTCTTAAACTCTGAGAATAAGTTCCACAGTGCAGAAAATAAAATATATTGCGAGTTGCTTTTTAGTCATTTCCGATGCTATTCTGGCTAAATATTGTAAAAGATCTTCATGACTATTCTGCACATGGATAACTCTGTTTGATTACAGGAGTATTGACACGACTGTCTTCCACTGGAGAAAGAATAGAAATCAGTTTCCAGCATGCAGTTTGATCAGCAGTTTGGAGAATGTTGTCTTCCTTCAAATAATTCCAGGTTGAATTTAAGCTCTTGAAGGTGTTCCAGCTTAGTTAATTCTGTCTGAAATGTACTGGCTTGTTCCTCCACCCAGGTGTTGGGTGTTGTCCAAGTATGAAATAGAAACATAGCAAACCTACAGCACAATACAGGCCCTTCGGCCCACAAAGCTGTGCTGAACTTGTCCTTCCCCTAGAAATTACCTAGGGTTACCCATAGCCCTCTATTTTTCTTAGCTCCATGTACCTGTCCAGGAATCTCTTAAAAGACCCTATCGTATCCGCCTCCACCACCGTTGCCGGCAGCCCATTCTACGCACTCACCACTCTCTATGTAAAAAAAAAACTTACCCCTGACATCTCCTCTGTGCCTGCTTCCAAGCGCCTCAAAACTG
This sequence comes from Hypanus sabinus, assembly GCF_030144855.1. NCBI lineage: Eukaryota > Metazoa > Chordata > Chondrichthyes > Myliobatiformes > Dasyatidae > Hypanus > Hypanus sabinus. The sequence continues at coordinate 127,670,931 of NC_082712.1, forward strand.
TGCATTCTCATGCTAGCCATTTCAGCCCTGGGAAAAAGCCTCTGACTATCCACATGATCAATGCCTCTCATTGTCTTGTACACCTCTGTCAGGTCACCTCTCATCCTCTGTCACTCCAAGGAGAAAAGGCCGAATTCACTCAACCTACTCTCATAGGGCATGCTCCCTGATCCAGGCAACATCCTTGTAAATTTCAATGTTTCAATGTCAGTGAATATATGATGCTCTTTCCATGGTGTTGACAAGGTGACAATGTTAAAAATCATACTTGTTCTGCTGTGGTTGATTGTCAGTCTGATTAGCTGGTTTAGTTTTGTGTAGTATTTAGTATGTGATAGGCATCTGAGGTCTTCTGCCAAAGGATGAGCAAGGTGTCCCTGTGAAGCCACTTGACATGTCTTTTCTTGTGCAGCATAATAGTCGATCTATTTCAACATCAAAGAGAACTGACGTTGACACACCCCAGCGCATTCTGGTTTTGATCACAGGATCAATGTTGAGATATTCCCACTTGTAGAAGAACCTCAAATGAGATGGCACGGTTACAGAGTTAGGGGTGGGTTGGTCATGTGGAACCAAGTTGTGTTGCAACTTCTTGCAGAGCCTGCTGAATCTCTGGAACTCTCTAAACTAGAAAGTTCAAGTTCATTTTATTGTCATTCAACTGTACACATGTATACTGCCAAACAAAACAATGTTCCTCCAGATAAAGGTGCACAACTCACACACATAACACATAAAGCAATATTAGCACAAATAAATTAACAAATAATAAGGTGCATTTAAGATTCGAGTTGAAATGTAAACATTATAATCCGTGATGAGACCTGGGTGGAGGCAGTAGGTTTATGGAATGGGGGAAGAAGCTGTTTACCATCTTAACAGTCCTTTTCCTAATGTTTCTGTGCCTCCTACCTGATGCCGGGGGCTGGGAGGTGGGGGGTGTGGAGTCAAAGAAATTGCAAGAGGAATATTAAGTATGTTTAAAGAGAAGTAGGTACATTTTTGAAAGATGAGGGCATTGAAGGCTATGAGGAACAATGGACAGAGAATAGGATTTTCAGCCTGTGGTAGATTTAATCACATTGACTGGCAGACAGGCTTGAGGGCTAAGTGGCTGACTCCTGCTCCTTTCCCCTCGTGTTCAAAGCGGAGCTCATTGTGATTGATGCTTCACGTCAGTCTGATCATGTTGATCACACTGAGAAAGCTTCCATATCCCTGCAAGAGACGCACCACAGACCTGTGAGTGCTGTCAGAGGATTCTCGGATTGCAAGGCTGTCTGCAGAGTTGCTGGTTGCATTGACATTCTGAGCATGGTTTTGTTTTATTTCATAAAGGTCAGCCTGCAGATCATGCTCTTTCCAGAAGCTATTTTTTTCTGAGAATACTATTAACTGTTCCTGGTATGCACCAGACTATGATCTAACACAATCCCTTGTCCGGCAAAGATAAAGGCGCAAATTCCCAGATACAAGGACAGAATGTATTACAGTCATTGATGCTCCTCTTTCAAGTACCTATGACCCTCTTGGTCCAGAAAGGTGCAAATACACAGGACAACATAGTTGCTATTATGTCAGGACTTACCTTGAGCAATTCTGCATTTAACTCATCAAGTATGAGCACTTCCTAAAATATTAGGTGTTGCAATTGCTCCTGATTGCCCTGACATTTTGACATGACACAGCAGGAAGTGATTCAGCCCGTCATTTCCATTTCAGCTCCCAGTAGAGCAATCCCAGAATCAGGTTTAATATCACTGGTATATGTCATGAAATGTATTTTTGCAGCAACAGTCTTCAGGCTCGTGTACCTCCTCCTTGATGGTAACAATGGGAAGAGGGCATGTCCTGGGCGACGGGGGTTGTTAATGAGCGATGCCACCATTTTGTGGCATCATCTTTTCATGATGTCCTTGATGCTGGGGAGCCTAATGCCCATGATGGAACGAGGTGAGTGGCAACTTTTGGCAACATTTTCTGTTCCTATGCAGTGGCCCCCTCCAGACCAGATGGTGATGCAGCCAGTTAGCACGCTCCCTACAGTGCATCTGTAGAAGTTTGCTAGCCTTTGGTGACGTAGCAAATCTCCTCAAACTCCCAATGAAATACAGCCGCTCTCATGCCTTCTTGGTGATTGTATCTACATTGATTGGCCTATAATGAGGCAGCCTACAGAGAAGTCAAGGCAGGTAGAACTGGGAGCTGGTGGTGAAAATCCCTGATGAGAGAGGGGTCCAGGATATTATGGGTGGGGACCCAGCACCTCTCCTCAGGACCGTAGCCCTCCCAGTCCACAAGGTACTGAAGACCATGGCCCCAGCGACAAACATCCAGCGGTTGATATACCGTGAAGGCCTCTGACCTATCAATGAGCTGTGGGGGAGGGGGGATTTGGGGACAGGACACGGGACACGTGGAAGGTGGGATGAATGTGGCATAGAGCAGAGGGGAACTTGAGATGGACAGCAACAGGGCTGATGACTTTAACAATAGGAAAGGGGCCAATGAAGTGGGGGGGGGGGTGAGTTCATGGGAATCTACCTTAAGGGGCAGGTCTCAGGTTGAAAGCCACACACGCTGTCCCTGGCGGTAACGTGGGGCCTTGGAGTGATGGCGGTCAGCTTGACGCTTGATCCTAGCAGAGGCATGGAGAAGGGCAGAGCGAGTGCACCTCCACGTCCGCTGACAACAGCAGATGAATGCCTCGGCAGATAGAACGCCAGCCTCCTCCTCCTGGGCAGGAAACAGTGGAGGTTGGTAGCCAAGGCAGCACTCAAAGGGGGGCAGACCAGTCGATGAGGACAGATGAGAGTTTATGGCGTACTCGGCCCAGCGTAGCTGCTGACTCCACGCGGAGGGGTTCTGGGAGACAAAACACTGCAATGTCTCCAGCTGTTGGTTGGCCCACTCAGTCTGGCCATTGGTCTGTGGGTGGAATCCTGAAGACAGACTCACCAAGGCACCCAAAAGATTACAGAATGCCCTCCAGAAGTTGGAAGTGAATTGAGGGCCCCTGCCTGATACAGTATCTACAGGTAAACCATGTAATTTGAAAACATGCAGTATTAGTAATTTGGTTGTTTCTTTGGCCAAGGGGAGTTTAGGTAAAGGAATGAAGTGTACAGACTTGGAGAAGCAATCAACTACTGTGAGAATGGTGGTGTTACCATCTGATGGGGGAATACTGGTGACAAAATCCAGGGCAATGTGGGACCAGGGTCTCTTGGGGATAGACAGGAGTTGTAACAGACCAGCAGCTGATCAGTTAGAATTCTTGCCTTGAGCACAGATCAAGCAGGCTGAGAAGAAGTTGTGGATGTCATCACCCATGGAGGGCCACCAGAACCACCGACTAATGAAGGTCTGGGTATGCTTGGTTCCAGGGTGACAGAATAACAGGGAAGAATGGCCCCACTGCAATACCTGTGAGTGGACAGGGATGGGAACATAAGCACAGTTGGTGGGCATTGACTAGGGGCTACCTCGTTCCATTGAGCAGCATGCACAATGGACTCAATATCCCATCGCGCTGCACCCATGAGACAGTGAGCAGGGAAGATGACATCAGGGACCCCAGGGGTCTCGGACAAGGAATATCTTCAGGAGAGCACATCAAGTTTTCCATTCTTGGAACTGGGGCAGAAGGACAGAGTAAAATTGAATCTTGAGAAAAACAGGGAGCAACGAGCTTGATAGGAGTTGAGATGCTTGGCAGTACGGATATTTTCCAGATTCTCGTGACCAGTTCAGACCAAGAATGGCACCTTGGTTCCCTCCAGCCAATGCCTTCACTCCTCCAGAGCTAGCAGCTCCCAATTTCCAATATCGTAATTCTGCTCCATGCGAGTGAGGTGGTGAGAGAAGGCAGCACAGAGCTATACCATCTCATCCTTGGCCGTGCACTGAGAGAGGACAGATCCTACACCAACATCAGATGCATCCGCCTCCACTATGAACTGCAGGTCGGTGTAGGGTTGAATCAGGATGAGGCAGAGGTGAAACGTTGCCTCAGGTCAGAGAATGCTTTTTCAGCAACAGGGGACCAGGAGAATCTGACAGCAGATAAAGTAAGAGCAGTGAGTGGTGCAGCCAGTGTACTGTAATTTCTGATGAAGTGGCGATAGAAGTTAGTAAAGCCCAAGAAGATTTGCAAGTCCTGACAAGTTGAAGGTTGGGGCCAGTCGACCACTGCCGTGACCTTCTGTTGGTCCATCTGAATGGAACTGCCTGAAATTACATACCCCAGGAGGGAGACAGCATTGCGATGAAACTCACTTTTCTCAGCCGTCACAAAGAGCTGGCTCTCCAGAAGGCGCTGGAGACCTCTATGGACGTGACCTGTATGTTCAGCAAGAGAGAAAAATCAACATGTTCTCAGGATACCCAAAAACAAATTGCTTCAGCATGTCCCTGAGAACGTCATTTACCAGAGCTTGGAAGATGGCAGGGGCATTGGTGAGATCGAATGGCATGACCAGGTACTCGTAATGGCCTGAGGTGGTGTTGAAGGCCGTCTTCCAGTCGTCCGCTTCGTGAATGCAGACAAGATGATAGGCATTACAGAGATCAAGCTTGGTGAAAACTGAGGGTCCCTGTAGAAGTTCAAATGCTGAGGTCATGAGCAGAAGAGGGCAACGATTCTTAACAGTGACTTCATTCAGTCCCCAGTAATCAATGCATGGATGCAAGGAGCCGTCTTTCATCTCAACAAAGGAAGAAAACGGCTGGATGATGCCTGCAGCCAGAGACTCATGAATGTACGTACTCATGGCTTCTGTTTCAGGTATGGACAAGGAATACTGGCAGCCCCTTGGAGGAGATGTGCCAGGCAAGAGGTCAATGACACAATCATATGGATGATGAGGTGTCAGGGAAGTGGCCTGGGACTTGCTGAACACAGCCTTGAGGTTCATGTATACAGGAGGGATGACACTAAAGTCCGGAAACTGAGACTTGCCGGGGCCAGTTCCCAGATAAACTGAGACTTGATGTTAGCCAGCCTCTGACCATTCAAGGCATTAGTCATCAATGGTGACTGGAGAGCAGACGTGGGTAATCCCCACTGGGCAGCCAAGCTGAAATTGATAAAACACCCCTCTGCACCAGAATCAACCAAGACAGAGACTGCTTGCCATTTGATACCCCACTCCAGAGAAGCAGGTATGAGAGTGTGTGGTGTTGAGGAGGATCGGACAGGTGTCACACTCACCAGTACTCCTCATTCTACTGGTGATCACTGGCTTTTACTGGGCAGGTGGAGATGAAGTGGTCTAGTTGGCCACAGTACAGACAGGAACGTGTGCTGATTCTCCTTTGTCTTTCAGTCAGCGTCAGGCAGGTACAGCCAACCTTCATAGCTTCGGGCTCTGGAACAGGATTTGCAGATGGAGGCAAATGGCAGGGCAATGCAGACTGACAAGGAGCTTGGAACTCACCCAGGGACCCTCTGGAACCCCTCCCTCTGTGGCTCTGCTGAAGGCGAACATCAATTGGTGCACCATCAATAACTCTCTCTGAGACGTAAAGGCGAAATATCGGCTTTTATTGACTGGAAGAAGGAACAAGCAGTGGTTGACCACCATACTACATCCTGGAGACTGAGAGGCCGGGCTCAGACCTCAATCGCCTTTATACAGGGGTCTGTGGGAGGAACCACAGGAGCAGTCAGCAGGGGGCGTGTCCAGACAGGTATATGTAGTTCACCAACCACATCAATACAGATGGCCAAATCCACCAGAGCTTCAAAGGTGGCCGGAAGGTCATCTATGATGTCTTCGGAAGGTGTCGTACTGTGCCTCTGAGTTCCAGCCGCTAGAGGTGGCTAGGGTCTGGAACTCAATGGCGTAATCTGACACATATGTACAGCATTTCACGGGCAGCCTCTCTCCCATGTTTGGGGCAATCAAACACTTCTCCTCAGAAAATAACTGAAAACTGATGCAGAAAAGTGCACCTGCCTCCCGGACAGCTGTTCCCCATTCTCTCACCTGACCGGACAGTTGGGTGATGACATAGGCTACCTTGGCTCGATCAGTCCAAAGTGTTGTTGGCTGTAATTCAGAAATGAGTGTGCACTGGGAAAGAAAAGAGCGGCAGGAGTACCAGGTTCACCTGTGTACTTCTCCAGAGGAGGCAGGTGAGTCTCTTGGATGCGAAGACGCAGAGGGCAGGGCAGCAGAAGCAGTCGCAGAAGGTTGGCGGGCACTCTGGGACAGCTGGAGTGACTGAGTCTGGGCCACAAGACTGGCTACATTGGCAGAAAGCGACTCTGCTGCCCTGAACGCAGACTCCAGCTGGTTCTGGTGTCTCCTCAGTATCGCTCCCTGTTGTTCCAGGACAGCTCTCAGACGACCAGGGTTTGCTGGATCCATTTTGGCCAGCCTGTACTGTCAAGATCCTGAAGTAGGCACCCAATTGCAGCCCAAGTATTGTGCATACTGTGATATTTACTGAGTAAAAAAAACAGAGGGATAACAAAGTTAGTGTCAAAGTTCAGGCAGAGATTTTAAAAAATCCAGAAAGATCCAAAAATCAGAATCAGGCATCAATACTCAGCAAGATGGAGTTTAGATATGAATGCTGGTAAGGCTCAGGAAAACTCACTGGCACAATCTGGCAAAACACAGCACTAAAATACACTGAACAATAAGCAGAGAGGCAGATGATTGGTGGAGCACAATGAGACACAGGTGGCAGCAAAACTGGTAATAATGAGAAACAGGTGACAGTAATCAGTGATACAAGGGCTGGAGTAGAGCCGGACAGGGGACAGGAGCACGTGGCAATACAAAAATACAGAATGATGTCTGGGGGGAAACACACAAAAAGACAGTTCAACCGGAGATTCTGATAGGCAATGTTAACTGACTGGATTCTGCAAGAGAGGAAATTGCACAAGGAGGTATTGAGACCCAGATCTTGGTATGTATTGATTAGTTTTGTGAGGATGACAGTATTGACTGTGAGCAGTGAATGATGAGCATCCTAATGTATGCATCTTCACCGACCAGATGATCTAGGGTTGAGTGAAGAGGCAATGAAATGTCACCGACAGTTGAACTGTTTCTTGACGGGAGGCAAATTGGAATGGATCCAAGTTGCTTCTCAGGCAGGAGTAGATATGTTACATCACCAACTTCTCAAAGCACTTCATCATGGAAGATGCAATTGCTACTGGACGATAATCATTGAGGCAGGTTACCATGTTCTTCTTAAGCACTGGTATAATTGAAGCCTGTTTGAAGTAGGTGGTTACCTCAGTTTGCTGAACTGAGGGGTTAAATATATCTTTGTCACTCTCTGAAATTTTGCCAACAATCGTGGAGCCGTTGGCAAATTTTATAGATGCCATTTGAACTGTGCTTAGCAACACAGTCATGGGTGTAAAAAGAGTAGAGCATTGGGCTAAGCTCACATTGTTGAGTTGCTCCAGTATTGATTGACAGCAAGAAAAAGATGTTATTTGCAATCCACATTTACTGTGAATCTAATCAGTTCAGTTCCACCTTCTGTAAATCCCCAGCACATCTGCAGCCTATTTTCCCACCAACTTCTTATGTTCTTATGTATAATTTATCCTGAGTGGTTGCATCATGATCTGTTTGGCAATATGAAAGCACTGTGATGTATGAAGCTGCAGGGAGTAGTGGACTCAGCTCAATACATTCCTCTCCACCCTTCCCTACAGGAGATGCCACCTCAAGAAAGCAACATTCATTATCCAAGGTCCCTCCCATCTGGGCTGTGCTATCTTCTCACAGCTGCTATCCAGCAAAGGTACATAAACCTGAAGTTCCACACCACTGGTTTCGAGTACAACTACTTTGCTCTCCAACCATCTTGTCTTGAACCGTGCTGCACATCACTGATCAACACCTCAATGTCGAAACACTGTGATTACAGTGACTACCACGTTTCACTAAAATGCACTTTGCTTTTTTTGTTTTTAATTGTATTGTTTCTTGTAAAAATTGTGCACAATTTAAGCTTAATTTATGCTTTCCTTGTGACTGCTGCTTGTATGATGTTATGTGCCTGTGATATTACTCTGCTTTACATTGCACTCGTGCATACACATAATTGTGCGTAGTAATATGCCAGAAGTTTGAGAGTGTCAAGGGGCAGAAATGAGTGCAATTGGTATTGCTAGGGAGACGGTGCTTGGGAGACTAAAAGGTCTGAAGGTAGATAGGTCACCCAGACTGGATGGTGTACACCCTAGCTGAACAGGTTGTGGAGACGTTCTGGCCATGGTTCCAGAGGAACAGAAAATTGCAAATGTTGCTCCACACTTCAAAATAGAGGAATGTCATTTAGAAGAGAGATGAGGAGGAATTACTGTAGCTAGAGGGTGGTGAATCTGTGGAATTCATTGCCACAGCAGCTGTGGAGGCCAGGTCATTGGGTGCACATAAGACGGAGGTTGATAGATTCTTGAATGGTCAGGGCATGAAAGGTTACGTAGAGAGGAGAATGGGATTGAGAAGGAAATGGATCCGCCATGGTGGAATGACAAAGCAGAATCGATGGGCCAAATGGCCTTATTCTGCTCCTACGTTTTATGGTCTTAATGTCATATATGACAGCAAACTCTGAATTTGACTTCCTCTTTAGCCATTAACCTATTCTAAGGGAAATTTTTTAGGAGCCAATTAGTCTACCAACCTATTGCAAGTTCTTGCTAAAAGCTTTCCTCTTATTTTTAAGGATTTGAAGTCTTGCAGGATTTCTTTCAATCTTGATATCAAGGTATTTGCTTTTCAGAAATCTGCTTCCTCTTCAGCAAATTCTCTAGTCAACAATTCTTTGGAATGCACACTTTATGCATTTCCTGTTGTTTTATATTTGTCAGTGGAAGGTCTTTTCTTTCTGATAGGAGTATTTGTTCATGTGACCAATTTACCACTGAAAACTGCCATTTTATAGACACTCATTGTTTGTCACAGGTAGCTGTAATCTCCTATTTCTATTGCCAGATATGCAGTATTTGTTTAAGCTAACAAAGCATTTAGCTTCCTGCTGTGTCTTGCTGCTTTTATCCCTTCACCTCTTGGATTTTGTCTTTAAAACATTTCCTTCAGAGTCTACTTGAATTATCTGTGCTCCATGTATCCGCTCTTTTGTTTTGACTTCTACCTTTATCTTATACACTGCTAATCTTCCATGTCTACAAGTGCTACCAATGAGCACATTTACAAGAAGCGCTGCCACAAGAAAGCAGCATCCATTGTCAAGGACCATTGCCATGAAGTCCATGCTTCCTTCTTGCTGCTGCCATTTGGAAGGAGGTACAGGAGGCCTAGGTCCCACACACCAGGTTCAGGAACAGTTCAATCATCAGCCTCCTCAACCTAAGTGGATAATGTTACTCACCTCAACACTGAACTGATTCCACAGTCTATAGGACACTACAACTCATGTTCTCAATATTATCTATTTACTGATTTATTACTAATTATTATTATTTGTTGTTGTATTTGTACATTGATGGTTTGTCAGTCTTTGTTTGTGTATAGCTTTTCATTGATTCTATTGTACTTCTTTGTACTATCGTGAATGCCTGCAAGAAAGTGTATCTTGGGGTGGCATGTGGTGATGCACACATACTTTGAGCTTTGAACTTTGAAACCTTTTGTTTAGCTGCAGAATGATTGCTTTCTGTTGTTCAGAGAACTTTTCAGCTTGTCTACATTCTCATGCCTGCACACTTTGTTACGTAGACCGGCGCTTCTCAGTTTTAGCTTGATAGAGGTTGGTGGTTCCTGATAACATCTGCTTCTTTAACCACCTTTATATCCACCATGGTGCATCATCATTTGCATTTGGTTCTTACCTCTGTGCTTTGGAGAATATAGGTCTACAAATGTTATCATTTTAAAATAACATTCCTGACTTCAGAAACCCACAAGTATCTCCCCAGTGTCATGCAGAATGCCATCTCGATGATGTCCCGTTACTTGATTGTTTCTTGTGTTATCCTTCTTGACAGCGCAACTGCTCAGGAAGGACAAATGTATTCTTAGATTTTGCAGGTTGTGTGAGCTGGAACGTTTAATTTGCTTCATCACCTCCATTTGTTCAAACATGCAGCTGGATAGGAGTGTTATTGTGATTCTCCATCAGCCCATTTCTCATTAATTTGCTGATGAGGCACTTCCATTCAAGTAGGGAGAATTCCACTCCTTTCTCTAAAAGGAAAGCACTTCTGTGGCGTTATTGAGATTACAGATTTCTCCAAGTCAGCGTCCATCAGGGTGGATGTGCAGAGGATGTTTCCCCTTGTGACAAAATCTAGAACCCAGGATCACACTTAAAGGATCATCTATTTAATTTCGAGAAGAGGTGATTCTTTTCTCTCAAGTGTGTCATGTCTTTGGAATTCCCATCTTCAAAAAATAGGGAATGAGATTCTGAATGGAAATGGGTCTTTGATGAGCAAGTGAATGGGAGGTTCAGCAGGTAGGTGGGAGTACAGAGGTGAGGTTATAAGCTGATCAGCCATACTATTACTAAATGGTGAAGCAGGCATCAGAGACCAGTGGCCTACTCTGATCCAAAGTTCTATGTTTGTAGGTAATCACTAGCACTCAAGATGATTGGGCTGTAACATCTCCTCTCTGCTGTGAATGAAGCTACCTTTCCTGTTTTGTACATTGTGCATTTTGTAAAGCAATGTTCATTTTTATTTCAGGGTCAAGCACTTCAGTCTTCATGCCAGTAGTTTCCTTTGACTTTCACATTGGAACTGGAATTGTTTTGTGGGCTGCCTCCAGCCCATCCTTCCATTGCATTGGCTTTTTATGCAAATGATACATTTCACTGTCTGTTTCAATATACATTTGACATATAAATGAATCTGTATCTGAATCTGAAGATACAATGAAAAGCTTATTTTGAAGACTGTTTCACACTCTTTGCACAGTGCATTGAGATAGAAAAAAGTAAAAGAATAGCAATGCAGGATAAAGTGTAGCAGCAACAGGTGCAGGTAAACAACAATGTTCAAGGTCATTATGAGGTAGATTGTGAGGCCAAGGGTCCATCTTCTCATACAAGTGGTCCGTTCAACAGTCTGATAACAGAGGGATAGAAGCTGTACTTGAGCCTGGTGGTACATGCTTTCGGGCTTTTGTATCCTGCCCAGTGAGAGAGGGGAGAAGAGAGAATGTCCAGGGTGGCTGGGGCCTTTGATTATGTTGCCTGCTTTATTGAGGAAGCAAGCAGTATAGACAGAATCAATAGGGGGGAGAAGGCTTGCACAATGAGCTGAGCTGCGTCCACAACCTTCTGCAGTTTTTGCGGTCCAGCGCAGAGCAGCAGTTACGACTCATTGATGTCTGAAGCTGCCACACATAGTCATAATCAGTTTCTTCACTCCTAGTTTTTGAAAATTCTGGCTTTTTAAGGGTCTGCTTTAAGTGGCCTTTCCTGCTCAGACCCTGCCTTCATTAGACACACATGCTGCCCAGTCACAGCATGGCAGAGATCAGGGAGATGGTTGACAGCGGTGCAAGATTTTGGCAGTATCCAGATCTGGTAGGTAATTGATAATATTTATACCACCCAAGTGTCAGTCAAGAAGAGATTTTCTAATGACATCCCATCAACAGTTGATTTATTTTGTGAAACATTCTACAATCAATATCTCAGAGGTTGTCATCAACCAGAAGCTTAAATGGACAATCAACCTAAACAATGTGACTACAAGAGCAGGTGAAAGCTTGAGTATTCTGAAGCCTGTGATTCATTTCCTGATCCCCAAAGCCTTTGTATTTTCTCTGAAGCACAGAATTATATGGAGTACACCCTACTTGTCAAGTTACAAGTCCAAAAAAACACTCAAGAATCTAAACAGCATCCATTACAGAGCAGCACAATTCATCGGCACATTTACTTTTTTTTAAAGTTTTTACTTACACAGTGCGGATCTGGCCCTTCAAGCCACACTGTCCAGCAACTCCCCCCACCCCCACCCGCCACCAACAACCTCGATTTAACCCTAACCTAATCACAGGACAACTGACAATAACCAGTTAACCTTCGCGGTACGTCTTTGGACTGTGGGAGAAAACCCGTGTATCCCCCAGGGAGGACACACTGAAATTCCTTACAGAAGATGCCAGGATTGAACTCTGAACTCTGACGCCCCAAGCTGCAGTGGCATCGCGCTAAATGTTGTACAGATCCACAATCCCTGATCCAAAATCCTTGGGGCCAGTTGCAGTTCGGAATTCAGAATTTTTTGGATTTCAGAATCCCTCCTTATTGGTTCCGGGACCCCCAACGGATACCAAAAGACATGTATACTCAAGTCCCTTATTTAACCTGTCTCAGTGCAGGTGGACTTTAGGACCCGCGGAGTTCCAGACCTACACACATCCTCCCATATACTTTAAACCATCTCTAGATTACTTATAATGCCTAATACAATGTAAATGCTATGTAAGTAGTTGTTATACTGTATTGTTTAGGGAATAATGACAAGAAAAACATTTTATTTCCAACAAAAACATTCAATAAAACATAAAAATATACAGCTTCAAATTAACCAAACCAAACACATGGTAAATGACTTATTGGAATAAATGTAGAACGTCACTGTCACTATAAGACTTCAGTAACTTGTCTTTCTGTTTCTTTAAATCATATACAGTGGTAGTTCAGACACCATATTCTTCAGTAAGACGATGCACAAACACATCACAATCAAGCTTCTGCAATAATTCCACTTTCTGTGTTATGATAATAATAGATGCTTCCTTCTCTTTTTCTCATTGTTACCCATAGGGGTATCTTTAGCTCTTTTTGACATTTTCACGGTGAAATTAAACACAAAGTCAACAGTGAACACAAAATATCAGCAAACAGCAAATGCACGTGTAACCAGTAAGAGCGCTGAGCCACAACTGATGTCTGGCGGCCTCTGCTAGTCCTGCCATGTCACACCTGAGTGACGTCAGCTGTTGGCGAAAAAAACTACGGTTTTCCGAGCTTTTTGGATTTCAGAATTTTGGATAAGGAATTGTGGACCTGTACTACCATGGGGTTCCACAGTACAAGCATTCGCTCCCTTGATTACTAGTGCACAAAGGCTGCAGTGTGCAAGATATGCAGAACATCCGGCAGCAGCTTCCCCAGCAGCCGCAACCTCTTTCACCTGGATTTGCATAAATACCAGGAGTATGGGAATATCTCAACCTGCAAGTTCCCCAGCAAGTCATATGGAAGTCTACTGCTGTGTCTTTCGTGTTACTGAGTCAAAATCATGAAACTCATTGCCTAATAGTGGAATTAAACGCTGCAGCAGTTTAAGAAAGTAAGACACAGCCAACTTCTCCAACCAATGAGGAATGGGCCCAAGCGATTGCCAGAAGCTCCCACATCTCCTGAGAGTAAAAGTCCTACTGTGGTTTTCCAGAAACATGGAAAGAGGACCCTCATTCCACTGAGGTGAGTGACCTACCAATGGATTAAATGGAAAATGAAAAACTAATAATGTTTAACTTTTGCTGGAGGCATCATGGAAGCTTTTCAATGATAAGGCCTTAAATGCAATGCCTGGTAAGATGGTAGATGTAGTAGTGAGGATAAGGTTTAAGAGGTACTTAGGCAGACACATGAACAGGCAGTGAAGAGAGGGATATGACAATATGCCAGTAATTGGGATTGGTTAAATTGGCATTATGGATAAGATTGTAATGGTGGCAGAAGTACTTCTTTCTGCGTCATACTGTTCTATGCCAGAAATAATCTCAGGAAAAAATTATATTAAGTAACAAAAGAAGGAACCAAGCTTTAAAGGATCAACTTATGACTGATATTAAGGGTATTAACATAGTGCAGCAAAATTTTCTGATCTATTTAAAAGATTGCTGGCTGCAGATATTTCTGAGGTAGCCCCAGTGGCCTGTATTTGGCCTGTGTCAACAGTGTGAGTCTGTTCCCAGCAAACTATGAAAGTGATTTATTAAGGCTATGATGAAATGGATTATTTATGATTCTGGGGTATGACCTCAATCAAATCAAATATTCAAACAAATTAATTTTCCTATAGGCTTTCTCTCCAGTAGTTAGTTACCAATCTTCAAGGTTGTGAATAATGATAACTTCTACCTTTCTCCAGTTTAATCCTGTATCCATTAATGAAATCGATGACAGATTGGTGAATAGATTGTCACAATACACATAGAGCTTTAAAGAACTTTGGGATTAAAGATTTACATCTGTTCAGTATAACGATGAGAGTGAATTACAGGCAGTGTGCCAACAGTAGGATCTAACATAGCATGATGCCCTTAACAGGAGACTAACACAGAAAAACACAAGGCAAAACCTTTTTGATATATTTCTGCATCACAAAATGTAAATCATATTACAAAAGCTCATTTCACACAGGACACAAATGTGCTGGTCTTTCTTGTTCTGAAGGGAACTTTGTTACTTTCACAGTAGTTTCAGTGTGACACTGAACAGTAACAAGAAACAATGGATGTACTTTCTCCAACTTCTTTCCTCTGCAATTTTCAGGGTAAGACTTTCCTTTCTGTTTAATGAAGCCACTGTTTTCTCGATCAATCAGAAGCAGAATTGAAGTCAGATTTATTATCACTGACTTAAATGATAAGAAATTTGTTTGTTCTTTTGTGGAGCAGTATAATATCAAGATGTAAAAATCACCATAAATGACAAAACTAAATAATGAGTGCAAATAAACAGAAAAACAAGATACTTCTCATGGACTGGTCAAAAATCTGATGACCAGGGGCAAGAAATTGTTTCTGAGTCATTGAGTCGGGTCTTCAGACCCCTGTACCTCTCCTCCCTGATGGTAATATTGAGAAAAGTCTCAGATGACGAGGTTCCTGAATGACGGATGTCACCTTCTTGAAGCACCAACTCTTGAAGATGTCCTTGATGGGGGGGGGGGGGGGGAGGGTTGAACCTCTGACAGAGCCGGCTGACTCTACAACCTTCTACAGACTCTTATGATCCTGTGTATTGGAGGCCTCATACCAGGCTGTGATACAACCTGGTATCACAGGTATCAAGAATGCTCTCCACTTTACATCTATAGAAATTTGTAAGAGTCTTTGGTGACATACCAAAACTCCTCAAACTTCTAACAAAGTAGAGCCACAGGTATGACTTTTTTTGTGATTGCATCAAAGTGTTGGGCCCATGGTAGATTCTCCAAGATTTTGAAGCTCAGGAACTAGGAGCTGCTTCACACATACCACCACTGACCTCTCAAAAAGGACCATTGAGTTTTCTCCTGACGCACCTTCCTGAAGTCCCCAGTCAATTCCTTGTTCTTGCTTTTGTAGAGTAAGAGGTTGTTATTGCACCACCACTCAATCATCCATTCTGTCTCACTCTTGTAGCTTCCTCATTGCTGCCAGAGGTCCTGCCAACCTCACAAGAGTCATTAGTGGCTTTATAGATGCCATTTGAGCTGTGCTTCACCATGCCATCATCAGTGTAGAGCAGTAGGCTAAACATGAATTCTTGAGGTGCTCCTATGTTGATTATTAGTGAGGAGGAGATCTTAATTCCGATCCTCACCGACTCTGGTCTCCTGATGAGGAAGGCAAGGAACCAGTTTCAGAGGGGAATACAGAGGCCCAGGTTTTGAAGCTATGTGATTAGTACTGTGAGGATAATGGTGTTGAACATCAATCTGTAATAAATAAGCAATAGCCTGAGGTGTTGTATGCTTTGCAGTTGTCTAGGTGCTCCAAAACAGAGTGGGCAGCCAGCCAAAGAGATTGCATCTGCTGCAGATTCATTGTGATGGGGGGGGGTGGGTGCAAATTGCAAGGGATCCACTTTGTGGTTCATGCAGGGATTAATTCTAACCATAACCAACCTCTTAAAGCACTTCATTATAGAATCTCAATCTTTGGATTTGAATTATTAGGAAGAGTTCATTATCACCATTCACTCATCTCACATGTTTAGCCAGATGTTTGATCTGGGAAGAGTCTATCTGCAAACAATAGCTCACTATGGTATTCTCCCCCACTTATTGACACTGAAGAACAAAGAAACAGTTAAGTGTGTCAAGTACCTGAGAGACAAGAGACATGAGTTAGTGCCCCTTCCCCTCCTTCCTCCCCAGCTGACCTGATGTTGAGTATGTTATGTGTCCCAGATAAAACCACCAATGTATGGAAAAGACCACATCATTCCTTGTAACTCTTCCTAAGGTTCACAAGGATTAATCCATTAACCTCTCCTCCATTTGTTACGTACTCGTGACACATGACAGTGGAGCCCTTGTCATGTGACTGGGGTTGAAGCTGTACTGGACTTGAGGTGATGGTCTTGTGATGGTGGAATGACGTCATTTTCCCGCCAGTAGAGATCATGTGACGGGTTTTTTTTACAGGTTATAAAAGGTAGACCCCACCCTGTGAGGAGGGGCAGTTCGTGGCTGGATTTGCCAGGTAGACTTCATGCCACTGCGTGTTTGAAGTAATGACGCAGTTTAGCTGAAGGATGAAGTTTTTATTTAATGCCTAAAGTTTAAGAGGTCATTGCCAGCAGGTTCTTTATGATTCTGTTAGTTCGAAATTAGTGGAGAGTGAAGATTCGAAGTTGGAAGTTAAAGATCGAGGAGAATCGCTTTCTACGGTGAAACGGGGGCGACCTTTGTTTGATCCTTATTTGGAAGGATTTCGTTGACTATCTTCGTGTTAATCCCTAGGTTTAACTAGAAAGGATTGAAGGTAGTGGAGAAGGAAAGGTCAGTGCCTTTAAGCCGTTCTGTTTCGTGAATTCTTCGTGGGAAGTTCGACGTCGGGGATCGAAGCAAGCGACGTGAAAGAGAACCTAAATCGTCTTATAAAGTCTCTCCTTTTAAATGGACTGTGAGCATATCGAACTTTTGGCAATACCACTTTAAAGAACTGTTTTTGGAATATCACTTTACGAACTGTTTGGGCTGCCGCTCAGCAGCTGTTTCTGGTTACGGTAGAGTTTGTTTACTTTTGGGGGGTTTGTTTTCTGTGTTTAATAAATGTGTTGTTTGTTATAAGAAACCCTTGCCGAACTCATATATTTATTGTTGCCTGAATACGTAACATTAAATATGGGGGCTCGTCCGGGATTTAATCATTTGAGTTTAAATGCTTGCTAACTTTTAAATCGGTGTTTTGGAAATGGGGATTACTCGGTTCTTTTGTTTGGCTTGTTGTGGTATTCGGCAGCAATGAATATTGATGAGTTTCTGGCTTCGCCAGCTGCGGAGGTGTTGGCGAAGGCGAAAAAAAACTGAGGTGTTTGAGATAGCTAGTAGATTGCAACTTAAAGGTATTTTGCAGACTACTTCTAAGGCTGTGATACAGAGAAAAATCGCGTCACACTATGTGGATTCGGGTGTTTTTGATTAATCGATTTTAGAGTCATTTCAAATAAGTAATCTGGAGATGCAGTTGCAAATCGAACAAATGAAATTGGAACAAAGTAAAGCTGATTTGGAGAGGTGTAAATTGGAGGTGGGACAAAAGAAGAGAGAATTTGCATATGCAATAGAGGAATTAAGGTCTGGAAATCAGTCTTCTGGTTCTAAAAAAACGTTTGTTGCTAGTCAAGAAATTAAATTGGTTCCTCCATTTAGTGAAACAGAAGTGGAAAGGTATTTTCAACATTTTGAAACTATTGCTCGGATGTCAGAGTGGCCGAAAGATAAATGGTCAGTGTTGTTACAGAGTGTAATTAAGGGCAAAGCACAACAAGTTTACACAGCTTTAACAGCTGCACAAGCACTTGATTATGATATTGTAAAGAGGCATATTTTAAATGCATATGAGTTAGTCCCAGAAGCATAAAGGGAAAGATTCAGAAGTTTGAAAAAATCTGTGGAAAAAACTTATGTGGAATTTGCCTATGATAAAGCTATGTGTTTTGAGAGATGGGTTTCTTCTAAAAATGTAAATGGGGACTATGACACATTGAGAGAGCTGATTTTAATGGAGGAATTTAAAAGAAGCATTCCTGTTGAAGTAAGGACCTACTTAAATGAGAAGGATACTGATAAATTGCAGGACTGTGCTAGATTAGCTGATGAGTATGTTTTGATCCATAAGAACAAATTTCCTCAGGGCAGAATTTTTAAGAGGAAAAATAACACGGAGACTCCAGGTAAATCTGAAATTAAATCGGAGGTTAATGAGAAAGTTGATGAGAAAGGAAAGCCTGTGAAGGAAAGACAGTTTGGTCTTATTTCTAACTATTGTAAGAAGCCTGGCCATGTAATAGCTAACTGTTTCAAATTGAAAAAGAAAGAGAAGGAAGCAGTTCCAGATGCTTGTGTGCAACATACTGAAGCACCTGTAAAGTTACAGGGTTTGATAAAAACAAATGAGGCTTTGTTAGAGTCTGACCAAGTTAGAAAGGGATATGATCATTTTATAACTGAAGGGTTTGTATCCTTGAAGGATGGATCTACTCTGGTGCCAATAAAAATCCTTAGGGATACTGGTGCTTCTCAATCATTGATGTTAGACAGTGTGTTGAAGTTTAATGAAGAGTCTGATACTGGTGAGGTAAATTACATAAGAGGTGTTGGAAGTGATTTTATGCCTGTACATTTACATAAAGTAAATTTAAAGTCAGGGTTAGTTACAGGATTTGTTAAAGTAGGATTACAGCATAGCTTACCTGTGAAGGGTATTTCTTTATTGTTAGGTAATGACTTGGCAGGTGGACAAGTTTTTCCTGAAGTGTATTTGACAATGGAGTCAGAGGAACCAGAGTTGAATTCTAACACAGATTCTTCCTGTGTTGTGACTAGAGCTATGGCTAAAAAAACTTGGATGCGCAGAATGAGGTTGTTATTCAGGACTGTTCAACTCAGGATTCGAGTTTTGAGGATGTGTCAGAGACTTTCTTATCTTTGTTGTTTGAACAAGATTCTGGGAGTAAGTCTGACTATAAAGATTTATCTTTGTCTAGGAAGGAGATGATAGCAGAGCAGAATAGAGACTCTGAGATTATAAAATTAAGAGAGCAGGTTTTACTAGATAGTGAAATTGATAAGGTGCCAGTAGGATATTACTTGGAAAAAGGTGTGTTGATGAGGAAGTGGAGATCGCCTACAATTCCTGCAAGTGAGGATTGGAATGTTGTTTACCAGGTAGTTGTTCCAAAAGTTTATCGAAATGAGATTTTGACTTTACCTCAGTGTGCCTTTAGGTGGACATCAAGGGGTAAGGAAAACTGTGGACAAGATTTTAAAACATTTTTACTGGCCTGGTCTAAGAAAAGATGTGGCGATGTTTTGTAAAACGTGCCATACTTGTCAAATTGTGGGTAAACCAAATCAGGTTACACCAGTAGCTCCATTACAACCTATCCCAGCATTTGGTGAACCATTTTCTAAAGTTATTGTAGATTATGTTGGTCCATTACCAAAGACAAAAACTGGTTATCAGTATTTGTTGACTATCATGTGTACTTCTTCTAGGTTTCCAGAGGCAGTACCACTTAGGAATATAAAAGCTAAGACTGTGACAAAGGCCCTCATAAATTTTTTTACTTATTTTGGATTACCTAAGGAGATACAAACTGATCAAGGCAGTAATTTTATGTCTGGATTGTTTCAACAGATAGTTTATAAATTGGGAGCTAAGCAAATCACTTTGTCTGCATACCATCCAGAATCGCAGGGTGCTTTGGAGAGGTTTCATTCTACCCTCAAGAATATGATTAGGATATTGTGTGTGGAAAATGAAAGTGACTGGAATGAGGGTATAAACTTACTTTTATTTGCAGTAAGGGAATCGGTACAGGAATCTTTAGGTTTTAGTCCATTTGAACTTGTGTTTGGGCATAGAGTTAGAGGACCTTTAGCTTTGTTGAAAGAACAGTGGATTAATAAGGAAGTACACACTAATTTGTTGGACTATGTGTTGAAATTTAAGGACAGGTTACATAAAGCTTGTAGCTTAGCTAAGGAAAATTTAAAGTTGGCTCAGGAGAAAATGAAGACTTGGTATGATAAAGAAGCTAGGATGAGGATGTTTAAGCCTGGAGATAAGGTGTTGGTTCTTTTCCCAGTGCAGACAAATCCTTTACAAGCTAGATTTCATGGTCCTTATGAAATTGTGTCTAAAATCAATGATGTGGATTACGTGGTAAAAACTCCAGATCGTAGAAGGTCAACACAACTTTGCCATATAAATATGTTGAAACCATATTTTGAGAAACAATCTGATACTGTGACTTTTGTGGTTAGTGAGAATGAGTTTGATTTAACTAGGAACATGATAGATGATTCATCTGACTTTCATTCTAAATCCAACATTGTTTCTGTTAGGTTACCAAATTCAACCATTCTGGAAAATATTGATGAAAAATTAGCACATTTACAGTTAGAGCAGAGACAACAGATGAAGGAGTTGATTTTTAAATATAGGGAGTTGTTTCCAGATGTTCCGAGAAGGACTACTATAGCTTCACATGATGTAGATGTTGGGGATGCCAAACCTATTAAACAACATCCATATAGGATGAACATGGAAAAAATGTGAACTTGCTGAGAAAGAAATTGAATATATGTTAGAGAATAATATCATTAGACATTCTAACTCGAATTGGAGTTCGCCATGTGTTATGGTGCCAAAGCCAGATGGTAGTATTAGGTTTTGTACGGATTATAGGAAGGTGAATGCTGTAACGAAAACAGATGCATATCCAATTCCTAGAGTAGATGATTATGTAGATAAAGTTGGAAAGGCAAAGTTCCTTACAAAGATTGATTTATTGAAAGGGTATTGGTGTGTTCCATTAACGGACAGAGGTAGAGAGATTTCTGCATTTGTAACTCCATCTGCGTTATATGAGTATAATGTTCTTCCATTTGGGATGAAGAATGCCCCAGGTACTTTCCAGAGGATGATTAACTTTGTGATTCAGGGATTGAAAGATACTGATGCTTATATTGATGATTTAGTGACAGGAAATGATACTTGGGAAGCACACATTATTGCGATGGAGAAATTGTTTGAAAGGCTTTCAAAAGCTAACTTAACTATTAATTTAGCTAAGAGTGAATTTGGACATGCCACTGTGACTTACCTTGGTTATGTTGTGGGTCAAGGTAAGGTAGCTCCTGTTCAGGCAAAAGTTCAGGCAATTTTAGAGATTCCCACTTCAACGGGGAAAAAGACTCTCAGAAGGTTTTTGGGAATGGTAGGATATTATCGGAAATTTTGTAAGAATTTTGCTAATGTTGCCCTTCCATTAACTAAACTTCTGCGGAAGAATGAGAAGTTTGTATGGACGGTGCCTTGTCAAGAAGCATTTGAAAAATTGAAAACAATGATATGTCAACAACCTGTGCTTAAGGCACCTGACTTTGGAAAACCTTTTTCATTGGCTGTGGATGCTAGTGATGAGGCTGCAGGAGCAGTATTAATGCAAAGGAATGAGGGTGATGAGGTTGATCATCCAGTAGCTTACTTTTCTAAGAAATTTAATAAGCATCAAAGAAATTATTCGACAATTGAGAAAGAATTGTTATCTCTTGTTTTAGCTTTGGAATATTTTGAGGTATATGTTAGTACAACTCAGAAACCACTTATTGTTTACACTGATCATAATCCGTTAGTTTTTCTGAGTAAGATGAAAAACAAAAACAGAAGATTATTAAATTGGAGTTTGATGTTACAAGAGTACAATATTATGATAACTCATTTTAAAGGTAAAGATAATGTGGTTGCTGATTGTCTATCTCGATGTTGAATGTACACTGTAATTTTTTTTTATGGAGTGTTTTTTTTCAATTGTAACACTCCTACTGTATTGTGAGTTATAAGCTGTTATATGATGGTGTTGTGTATTGTATATGTTATAAAATTTGTACCTTTGGTTTTCTTGTAAGCAATTGTTAAAAAATTTTTGTTCTTGTCAGACCAAAAATGTTTTTTTGGAGGGAGGTGTTACGTACTCGTGACACATGACAGTGGAGCCCTTGTCATGTGACTGGGGTTGAAGCTGTACTGGACTTGAGGTGATGGTCTTGTGATGGTGGAATGACGTCATTTTCCCGCCAGTAGAGATCATGTGACGGGTTTTTTTTACAGGTTATAAAAGGTAGACCCCACCCTGTGAGGAGGGGCAGTTCGTGGCTGGATTTGCCAGGTAGACTTCATGCCACTGCGTGTTTGAAGTAATGACGCAGTTTAGCTGAAGGATGAAGTTTTTATTTAATGCCTAAAGTTTAAGAGGTCATTGCCAGCAGGTTCTTTATGATTCTGTTAGTTCGAAATTAGTGGAGAGTGAAGATTCGAAGTTGGAAGTTAAAGATCGAGGAGAATCGCTTTCTACGGTGAAACGGGGGCGACCTTTGTTTGATCCTTATTTGGAAGGATTTCGTTGACTATCTTCGTGTTAATCCCTAGGTTTAACTAGAAAGGATTGAAGGTAGTGGAGAAGGAAAGGTCAGTGCCTTTAAGCCGTTCTGTTTCGTGAATTCTTCGTGGGAAGTTCGACGTCGGGGATCGAAGCAAGCGACGTGAAAGAGAACCTAAATCATCTTATAAAGTCTCTCCTTTTAAATGGACTGTGAGCATATCGAACTTTTGGCAATACCACTTTAAAGAACTGTTTTTGGAATATCACTTTACGAACTGTTTGGGCTGCCGCTCAGCAGCTGTTTCCGGTTACGGTAGTGTTTGTTTACTTTTGGGGGGTTTGTTTTCTGTGTTTAATAAACGTGTTGTTTGTTATAAGAAACCCTTGCCGAACTCATATATTTATTGTTGCCTGAATACGTAACACATTCTATATATTTCTTTTGCTTTTAAAACAATCCATCTTTTACTTGTACTGCCAAAGCTATGCATTCTTATTATTCCTTACTTAGTTCTTTCCATTCCTCCTGAGCAGTTAAATATAAACTAACAATTCACCTTCTTACTGTGCTGCCTAGTTACAGAGTTTGTGTTCATGTTAAACATTTATTTTTCTTCAGTTTGCCTACATCCATTAGAATACTGAAAGCTTTGATTATGTATTCCTAGAGCTTCCTTCCCTGCAGTGTAAACACTACTAGCTTTCTTGTTTTTTTCCATATAGGCCCAACCATTTAATACCAATTTCACCTGATTACACTCCTCTTTGTACCCCAATGCAGGAACTAAATCGGCAACCAGAACTAAACTTCATGAGGTGTTAATACACGTCTTGGATGAGTTAAGTACTCAGCGTCCTAGGACTTTTCTGTCTTTTGCTACATATCCCAACATTTCTTCCTTCATGATGAAACTCAGGAAGTTTGAAAATAATTCAAAATGGATCGATTCGATGCTTCTGCCTTACCTTTCTCTGTAAAGATATTTAATTCCATTAGGTGAAAAAGAAGAGAACCAAAAATTTTTAAGCAGGAAGCAGCAGTTGAATTCAATCCAATCACTAACTATCAATGCCAAGTGGTATTTACAAATTCTTACAAACTACCCTGCAATCAAACTGACATGGATTTAAAATCATGCCAAAAAATATTTAAAACTGTAAATGGACAGCTGAACCTCACAATATATCAGCATTGGCATAAGGCCTCCAACAATTCAACCTGTCTTTAGTCCTGTGCTGGTATGTCAAATCAAACTGCTGCCATTGGACTTTAATCCATGATTAGACAGACCAGAAATAAAAAGGCAAAGACTTCAGAATGTCAAGTTGAAGCTGAATAACTACAAGAGACTGTGTGTAATGGATCCCATACTCTGTGCAACCTGATTCGCCTTATATAGAAGCTGCACTCCAGTCCTTAGCTCGTTATCCTCACCCACCCACATTTCAGTTGTCAATAATTCCCAAACTAAGCAAAACACTAGATTAGATTGTAGCCTCAGACTACTTGGCCCTCTCTCTCTGTCAGCAGCTTGATCTGTCTTTGCTGACCTAGGGGCATCCAGCACTGTGCAGCACATAGCTCCTTTGCCAGTTCCTGTTTTTCTCTGGAGCGATGCTAGATGGCCAAAGATGCCGTGCGCTCAGCAAAAGTTGTTGAATAGTAGTGGTTGTCTGGCACACTAAATCTGAGTATTTTGCTTCAATTACTTAAACAGGAACACTGAGTTTGTCTACTAACTTGCTTCATTCATTGATTGATGTGGCAATACATCACACAGATCTGAAAGTATTTGTGATTGAACCACGTTGGCTGATCACCGTGAGGGTAGCTGGTAAACCTCGGAACCCTTGAACTAGGCAAGAGATTAGCCAGGATACTTTCTCCTGTCCCTCCCTAATTGCAACATGGTTATCAAGTGGCTGTCTTCTGGTGCTGTCCACGGTCACCTTACCCACTATTAGTTCAAAGATGCCTTGTCTCTTGTGTCTCTCTAGTTCAGTAACAGCTAGAACCTTAACTTGGTAGGAGTGGGGGTAGAAAGGGGGTTGGTGTGTGGGAAGATAAAACATTTAAATTATTTAATAGTATAATTTTTCGAAGATGTGCATTTCAAAAACCACAGATAAATGATTTCCAGATGAAGGTTTGGAAAATTGCCCAATAGATTTTGTTTTCTGTTTCCAATCCTCTTCTGATCCAAGCCCTAATTCAAACCTATACTACTGCACATGACAAATGTAAGATATTTGTCATGCTCATTCTTATGGTCTTCTGGAAATCATGTTTGACAAATCTGTTGGACATTTTTAAAGCTGTATCTGGTGGAACAGAAAAGAGATAACCGATTGTTATGTCATGTTTGGTCTTCCAGAAGAGAAGACCATTGATCAAATGCCACACAGGAGGTTATTATACGATGTTACAAATATGGGATTGAAAATAATATTTTGGTATAGATTGACAACTGGCTAATGGGCAGAAAGCAGGGAGTAGGGATAAATGGAGCATCTTTGCATTGGGAGCTTATAGCTTGTTCTGTGCAGCAGTGGTCTATGTGAGGGCCCCAATTGTTTACAATCTACATCAATTACTTTGATGAGGGGACCAAGTATATTATATCCAAGTCTACTGATGGAACAAACCTGAATAGCAATGTGACTTGTAAGAGACTCCCAGAAGGATATGCGAATATGGAATAGGCGAATGGGCATGGACATGGTAAACAGAATATAATATGAATAAATATGAGGTCATCTACTTTGGTAAAAAAAACAGAAATGCAGTGTAATATTTTAGTGGTGAGATATCAAGAAGTGATGGCATTCAAAGGGATTTAAATGTCCTTACACAACAATCGTTAAAGGTTAACATCCAGGTCAGGCAAGTAATTAACAGGGCAGATGGTACACTGGCCTGCACCATATGCTGCTGTAAATACTGTATTTACGGTCCTGATGAGTCCCCAGCTGCAATATTGTGTACAGATCTAAGTAAGAATAGACGAGATATAGGAAGCAGATTGAAAGTTCACCTGACTTATCCCTGTTTTGGTGAATTGGCCTCTGAGGAGAGGTGAGGCAAACTGTGCCAAAACGCTCTCAAATTTACAGAACTGAGAGGTGATCCCATTGAAACTTACAGCATTTTTATGGAGTTTGATGGGACAGCTATAGTGATACTGTTTCCCCTGACATATTGTAGATATACTAGAGCATATTCAGAATAGAGATCAATAAAAAAATTGAATATTAAACAAATCAAGTCATTATGGGCTGGTGCAAGAAAATGGTACAGAGCAAAAATGTCATTGACAATCTGGTGAAGCAGACCCTATTCATATTCTTGCGTTCTTCTACATTGGTTAAACATCTAACTCACATATATTACATCTGCTAGATCTCTCTCGATTCCATTTTTATCTAGTTCAAGGGAATTTATTAATTATTTATCATTTCCAATTAGCAGTAGTTAGCATTAAATTTCCACTGCCAATTTTTAGACCATATACATATTTGATGTCCTATTATCTCCATGCTACCCACTGCAATCTCTATTAGTAGTAAGAATGACTAATTTTACATTTAAGTTCTGGAATGAGGATCCACTGTGATGGTTTCTGTAGCTTTGATGTACTGGCAGAGTCCCACTGTGAAAGAGCACTAGGAAACGATTGATGGAGGTTAATTGGAGTAATTGTTGAGAAGTGAGGGACAGTCTGTTTTTAATGGGGACAAAAGAAGTCCCAGCATTTTGACAGGATGAGGGATGATTCAGTTTAGTCAGAGATGAATTTGTACTTGTTTCAAAATCAGAGATTCTGGGATGATGTATTGTGGGAAAAGCAGCTGGGAGATATACTTTCTTGTAGTATTGGAATTTAGGAACATTACCCAGGTACAGATGTGTGAGTCATATTTTAATTTCATGGTTTCAAAAATTAGGATTCACATTAAAGTTCACAGTTCAGTTTCATCCCAGTCTGCACTTCACCCACATAAACCAGAAGCGTGATTATTACTCTATCAAGCCAGCTTTCAATGTTTGGTAATGCAAAGCTTTAGCTACTGTGAAATCTATTTTTATTTCACCAATGAGCACTTTTCAACTAAAGGTCATGAATATTTTATTTACCTCAATATTTTGCCTTTATGTTGAGTCCTGTAGACTTTCCTGAAATGTTCTTAATGAATCCCAAGAATAAGCTGTGTCTAATAAATTGGCATGAATTTTATGAGAGGATAAACATATGAGCATCAATTTTTAACAAACCTGGAGATATTTCAGGTGACATATTCACAAATGCCAATGCTCATGGGCCTATGCATATACAGTAGATGCCGCCACTCAAGCCTGAATATAACAGACCTCATTGTCTCCTCTGCTCCATAGATGTAATCAAAATGTGGCAAGTAAGGGGCATTTTTCTTGATTAATGAGTCCACTTGGGAGCAAGTGTTGCAATAGCACGTAGACAGTTTCTTTGGAATTTATTATGGAAACCTGGATTATGTTAACCTCCACATTACAAGCTTTCTTCTACATGCATCTAACAATGGCATTTCTGAGATAATCAATAGACTGGTTACACTACGACCAATATGTCACCCAAATGAAGATCCAATCTTTTCAATATCAGGATAATTAGGTCAAGGACCTTATATTAGTTATTACTTTTCCAAACCACAGGTTGAATTTTACTTTTTGCATATTTATTGCTAATTTAGACAATATACATCCAAGGATCTTCATGGCTCAGGTTACGCAAATTTCCTCGCACTGGCATGTAGGATAATAAGAAAGAAATTATAAATCAATGATTCACAATGATTAGGTAAAATGTTTAAGCAGCTCCCTTATCAATAACCAGAAGCCATCTACAAAATTTTCAAGTCAAGTCAAATCACTTTTATTGTCATTTCGACCATAACTGCTGGTACAGTACATGGTAAAAATGAGACAACGTTTTTCAGGACCATGGTGTTACATGACACAGTACAAAAACTAGACTGAACTACATAAAAAAAAACAACACAGAAAAAAAACTACACTAGACTACAGACCTACCCAGGACTGCATTAAGAGCACAAAACAGTGCAGGCATTACAATAAATAATAAACAAGACATTAGGGCAGTAAGGTGTCAGTCCAGGCTCTGGGTATTGAGGAGTTGGATAGCTTGGGGGAAGAAATTGTTACATAGTCTGGTCATGAGAGCCCGAATGCTTTGGGGCCTTTTCCCAGACGGCAGGAGGGAGAAGAGTTTGTATGAGGGATGCGTGGGGTCCTTCATAATGCTGTTTGCTTTGTGGATGCAGTGTGTAGTGTAAATATCCGTAATAGTGGGAAGAGAGACCCCAATGATCTTCTCAGCTGATCTCACTATCCGTTGCAGAGTCTTGCGATCCAAGATGGTGTAATATCCGAACCAGACAGTGATGCAACTGCTCAGGATGCTCTCAATACAATCCCTGTAGAACGTGATGAGAATGGGGGGTGGGAGATAGACCTTCATCAGCCTTCACAGAAAGTAGATACACTGCTGGGCTTTCTTTGCTATGGAGCTGGTGTTGAGGGACCAGGTGAGATTCTCTCCCAGGTGAACACCAAGAAACTTGGTGCTCTTTACGATCTCTACCGAGGAGCCATCTGTGTTCAGTGGGGAGTGGTCGCTCCGTGCCCTCCTGAAGTCAACAACCATCTCTTTTGTTTTGTTCACATTAAGAGACAGGTTGTTGACTCTGCACCAGTCCGTTAGCCGCTGCACCTCCTCTCTGTAAGCTGACTCGTCATTCTTGCTGATGAGACTCACCACGGTTGTGTCATCGGCGAACTTGATGATATGGTTCGAGCTGTGTGTTGCAGCACAGTTGTGGGTCAGCAGAGTGAACAGCAGTGGACTGAGCACGCAACCCTGGGGAGCCCCCGTGCTCAGTGTGATGGTGTTGGAGATGCTGCTCCCGATCCGGACTGACTGAGGTCTCCCAGTCAGGAAGTCTAGTATCCAGTTGCAGAGGAAGGTGTTCAGGCCCAGTAGGCTCAGCTTTCCAATCAGTTTCTGAGGGATGATTGTGTTGAATGCTGAACTGAAGTCTATGAACAACATTCGAATTTATGTGCCTTTTTTGTCTAGGTGGGTTAGGGGCAGGTGGAGGGTGATTACAATGGTGTTGTCTGTTGAGTGATTGGGATGGTACGCAAACTGCAGGGGGTCCAGTGAGGGGGGCAGCAGGGTCTTGATATGCCTCATGATGAGCCTCTTGAAACACTTCATGATGATGAATGTAAGTGCAACGGGATGGTAGTCATTTAGGCAGGACACTTAAGACTTTTTCGGCACGGGGACGATGGAGGTGGCCTTGAAGCATGTTGGAACGGAGGCACTGCTCGGAGATGTTGAAGATGTCAGTGAGAACATCTGCTAGCTGGTTTGCACATCCTCTGCGCACTCTACCAGGGATGTTGTCTGGTCCAGCAGCCTTCCATGGGTTGACCCTGCACAGGGTTCTTCTCACATCGGCCACAGTGAGACACAGCACCTGGTCATTCGTAGGAGGGGTGGACTTCCTCGCCGCCACATCATTTGCCACCTCAAAATGAGTGTAGAAGTTACTCAGCACATCTGAGAGGGAGGCATCACCCACACAGTCAGGTGATGTTGTCTTGTAATTGGTGATGTCCTGGATGTCCTTCCACATGCGCCGCGTGTCGCCGCTGTCCTGGAAGTGACTGTGGATTCACTGGGCATGTGCACGCTTTGCCTCTCTGATGGCCCGGGACAGTTTGGCCCTTGCTGTTGTTAGGGCTGCCTTGGCGCCTGCTCTGAAGGCAGAGTCACGGGTCCTCAGCAGCGCACACACCTCCGTGGTCATCCATGGCTTCTGGTCAGCGCGTGTAGTGATGGTCTTGGCCAGAGTAACATCATCAATGCACTTGCTGATGTAGCTGGTCACTGATGCTGTGTACTCCTCTAAATTGGTAGAGCCGCCATCGGTTGCAGCCTCCCTGAACATGTGCCAGTCAGTGTGCTCAAAGCAGTCTTGAAGAGCAGAGATGGCTCCTACTGGCCAGGTTTTCACCTGCTTCTGAACTGGTCTGTACGCTGGGATTAGCATAACAGAGATGTGGTCTGAGTAACCGAGGTGGGGGCGGGGCTCTGCCCGGTACGCGTCGGGGATGTTTGTGTAAACCAGGTCCAACACATACTCCCCCCTCATTGCAACGTCCACATACTGATGGAATCACTTGAGTCCACTTTACTAGAAAAGGACTTGTAGAAGTGTTTGTCTTTGGGAAGTTATTCAGTATTGCATGGGCCTTTATGCTGTGCTTGAGTGCTGGAGCTACTGCTTATGCATTTCTTACCCTCTAGTACTTCCCTGCCCTTCCATACCCCTCTTTAGACCATAAGACAGTATGATATAGCAGCATCATTAGGCCATTTAGCCCATCGAGTCTGCTCCACCATTTTATCATGGCTAATCAATTTCCCTCTCAGTCCTAAGCTCCTGCCTTCTCCCCATAACTCTTCATGCCCTGACTAACCAAGAATCAATCAACCTCTGCCTTAAATATACTTAATGACTTCGACTTGACAGCCATCTGTGGCAACAAATTCCACAAATTCAACACTCTCTGGCTAAAGAAATTTCTCCTCATCTCTGTTCTAAATGGATGTTTCTCTATTCTGAGGCAGTGCCCTCTGGGCTCAGATTCCCTCACCATAGGAAACCTTCCCTCTGTTGAGGCCTTTCAATATTCGATAGGTTTCAATGAGATCCCCCCTCATTCTTCTGAATTCCAGTGAGTACAGACCCAGAGCGATCAAACACTCCTCATACGTTTAGCCTCTCAATCCCAGAATTATTTACATGAAACATCTTCGAACCCTCTCCAATATCAGTGCATCCATTCTTAGATAAGAGGCCCAAAACTGCTCACAATACTCCAATTGAGGCCTCAACATTACATCCTTGCTTTTATACACTGGTACTCTTGGAATGAATGCTAACATTGCATTTGCTTTCTTCACCACTGATTCAAACTACAAATTAAACTTAGGGAACCCTGCACAAGGACCCACAAATCCATTCGCACCTCTGATTTTTGAATTTTCTCTACATTTAGAAAATAGTCTATAATTTTATTCCTTCTACTAAAGTGTATGACCATACACTTCCTAACATTGTATTCCATCTGCCACTTCTTTCCCAGTTCTCCTAACCTGTCTAAATCCTTCCATAGCCTCTCTGCTTCCTCAATACCACTTACCTTCCACTTACCTTTGCATCATCCGCAAACGTGGCTATAAAACTATCAATTCCATTATCCAAATCATTGACATATAATGAGAAAAAGCAGTCCTACCACAGAACCCTGCGGAATACCGCTAGTCTCCGGCAGCCAACCAAGAAACTCTCCCTTTATTCCCATTCTTTGCCTCCTGCCAATCAGCCAATATTTTATACGTAGTATCTTTCCTGTAATACCATGGGCTCTTAACTTGTAATGTAGCCTCATGTGTGGCACTTTATCAAAGGCCTTCTGAAAATCCAAGAACACAACATCCACCAATTCTCCTTTGCCCATCCTACTTGTTATTTCTTCAAGGAGTTCCAACACATTGATTAAGTGGGATTTTCCCTTAAGAAAATCATGCTGACTATGGCCTACTATGTGCCTCCAAGTACCCCGAAACCCCATCCTCAATAATGGACTAAGTATCTTCCTAACCACTGAGGTCAGTCTAACTGGCCTATGATTTCTTTTCTTCTGCCTCTCTCTCTCTTCTCAAAGAGTGGAGTGATATTTGCAGTTTTCCAGTTGTCCAGAACCATGGCAGAATCTATTGATTCTTGATGCCTCCACAATCTCTTCAGTCACCTCTTTCAGAACCCTGAGGTGTCAATCATTTTGTCCAGGTGAATTATTTACCTTCAGACCTTTCAGATTCCTAAGCATTTTCTCCCTAGTAATGGCAACTTCAACCACTTCTGCCCTGACACTTGAACTTCTAGCAAACTTCTAGTGTCTTTCACAGTGAAGATTGATGCAAAATACTTACTCAGTTCATCTGCCATTTCCTTGTCCTCCATTAGTACCTCTTCAGCATAATTTTCCAATAGTCTGATATCTTCTCTCTCCTCTCTTTTACTCTTTATATATGTGAAGCAACATTTGAGTTCCTCTTTAATACTACTGTCTATCTGACCTTCCATCTTACTCCTCTTTATGACTTTCTACTTGCCTTCTGTTTGTTTTGAAAAGCTCCCCAATATTCCAACTTCCTATTAATTTTTGCTCTATTATATGCCCTCTCTTTGGTCTTTATGTTGGCTTTGACTTCCCTTGTCAGCTACAATTATATCATCCAGCCTCTCCATTTTTGAGATATTTCCATCCTGCACCTTCTGAATTGCTCCCAAAACCTCCAGCCATTGCTGATCTGCCATTGTCCTGCCTAGTGGTCCCTTCCAAACAATTTTGGCCAGCTACTCTCTCATGCCCCTGTAATTCCCTTATTGAAACATCTGACTTTAGCTTCTACCTCTCAAACTGCTGGGTGAATTCTATCATATTATGATCACTGACCCTTAAGGGTTCTTTTACCTTCAGCTCTCCAATCCATTGTAGTTCATTGCACAACACCCAATCCAGAATAGCTGATCCCATAATGGGCTCAACTACAAGCTGCTCAAAAATACCATCTTGTAGATATTCTACCAATTTCCTCTCTTGGGATCCATTCCCAATCTACCTGCCTATTAAAATCTCCCATGACGATTGCATCATTGCCCTTCTGACATAAGTAACACCCGGCTAAGATTTTTACTGCTATGCTGTAGATAATTCATTTTAGCAGTTTCTGTTGGTAGAATGTTTTGGTTTTGTCTAGAGATAAGAAGCTCTGCTGTCCAACTTAGAAATGTTGTGACTGCCAATCAGCATGGCAGAATCTGGAGAAAGTCCAGAGATAGAGCAGGACAGAGTGAGATTTGTGACAGACAGCAGTCTGGTTTGAGGTCCTTTTTTGGCAGGAGCTGTGGAGAGGACAGGAGGGAAGATGCCTGAGAATGTTGTGGGAAGGAGTGTCCCTGTTGTACAAAGTCCTTTGTGCAGATGGCTCCATGGAGGAAGGCCCAATGCTCCTGAGGGAGAGCTCGTTTGTTCGAGATGGATAGCGAGCAAAGTGCGGAATCTGGTGCGTGCTTTCACACAGACCATGAGTCCAGCGTGTGAATGAACGACAACTCCAGGATGAGATCCAACCTTGTGTGCACATATGAACTGGTTTATTTTTTTCTTTTCTTCTTCCTGCTAACTGTTAAAGAAAGCTGAAATATGTAAATACACTTTATTTATAACTTTATGCTGTGTACTATCTGTTACTTCTTGCAGATCGACAATTGTGTTTCGGCAGTATTTACACAGCATTCGCTCAAATTGAGGTTTCTTTAATTGGAACATCACAATGTTCCCCAAGTCATACCGACGTTGGATATATATTGTTTGTGAAAGGTGACCTCTTCAGCTCTGAGCCACATGGCTGTTAGCAGTGGTAGCTATCGAGCCAAGAATGCATATGAACCCAGTGAGAGGGGGCTACACATGCATTTTCTATCTCCCATTGTATTTTGTAGCCCACATCTTTACTACTCTTCGGGCATCTATACAACTCCCATCAGGGTCTTTTTATCCTTGCAGTTTCTTGGCTCCATCCTCAATAATTCTACACCTTCTCATCCTTATTCACCTCTTTCTAAGGATTTGATTTGATTTGTTACCAATAGGGCCATCCCACCCGGCCTGCCTGCCTGCCTGTCCTTTCAATACAATGTATATCCTAGGACGTTAAGCTCTCAGCTATAATCTACTTTCTGCCGCAGTTCAGCAATGCCTACAAAGTCATGCGTGCCAAAGTCTAACTGTGCTACTTCATCCACCTTATTCTGTATACAACGTACTTCCAAATAGAACACCTTCAGTCCTGTATTCATCACACTTTCCAATTTTGTCCCCCTTTTACATTGCAGCTCATCCCATTGACTGTTATTTTGTCCTAACATCAGCCTGTCCTTGCTAGCAGTCTCATTACACATTGCCTCAATAAACCAAATACCCCATTCTGAGTCCTAACACTCTGATTCCCATTCCCCTGCCAATTTAGTTTAAACTCTTCCGAACGGTTCCAGCAAAGCTGCCCACAAGGATACTGATCCAGCTCAGGTTCAGGTGTAACCAGTCCCTCTTGCACAGGTCATACCTTCCCCAGAAGAGATCCCATTGATCCAGAAATCTGAAATCCTGCTCTCTACACCGGTTCTTCAGCCACACATTTATCTGCGAAATGCTCCAGATGTTCTTCCACTCACTGGCACTTGGCACAGGCAGCAATCCAGGGTTTACTGTCCTGATTTTCAGATTTCTACCTAGCTTCCTAAAATCTCTCTTCAGGACCTCCTTGCCCTTCCTATCTACGTCATGGGTGCCAATATGTGCCAAAGCTTCTGGCTGCTTACTCTTGCTCCTTAGAAACCATGGATCTGATCCGAGACATCCCTGATTCTGGCACCTGGGAGTCAACATACTTGGGCTTACCTCAGTTTGATCTTTTGTAAGCAGAAAGCTGTTAACGAGCGTCCTGTATGTCTCCTGTATGAGCCAAAGGTCTTTGAGCTGAAGCTCCGGTCCCTTAACACATTCTCAAAGGAGCTGCAGCTCAGTGCACCTGGTGCCAATGTGGTTATCCAGGAGGTCGGAGGTCTCCCACGACTCCCATAGCTCACACAAAGAACACAACACAGCCCCTGGAGCCTCTGCTGCAGTATGAGGCTAGAACATTCTGTTCAGTAGTTTGACTACATAAGGTGCTTTTATATCCTGAGGCAGAGAATGATTACAACATCCTGATTACCATCACACTTCACATACTTAGTGCAAAATTTATAGATTTAATGAAATCATCACTGATCCCAAATGATTACCAAGATAGAGTGTGGACCCTGCCATGTTTATTGGTTAACTGTTGGTTGGTAGATCTTAACTATTGAACAATGATGGACAAGATTCAGTTAATAGAGTTATGAAACTCAGACTACCATAAACAGCAAGTAAATGATTTGATATGGTCAAAGGTACACTTTCTTGTTTTCAGGTGCTCGTTGACAGCTCTCTGCTTACAAGAGATCAAACTGAGCTGAGTCCAGGGAACTACAGGAGGCAGAAAACCTGGGGAAAAGACAGAGATCAGAATGAGGAGCAGGGAATCAGAGGTGAAAGAGGACAAGGGATTAAATAGGAGTGACAACAAGGGGTCAGGGGTGAGGATAGATGACAAAAAACGTCCAACTTCTCAAACTGTGCTCCCTGCAGTACTTGCTACAAATAGTGTTGCAGTACGGCATCAAAAATCATATGATACTTTGGTAAGTGTCATCACACTCTGAGCATGATTCCAGTTTAACTGGATGAAATCTTTGTAAGATGTGGGTGATATTTTCATAATGTCTCTTCCTTAAGTTGAACCCTACATCAGACCAAGTGCATGGATATCTTCACTAAGCTTTTATAAACGCTGAATGCTACCTTAAAGAGAATACTTGAAACTCTGGCCTTCTCTTTGAATTATCCTAATGATTTCCAGCAAATATATCACCACCTTATTGCCTTCAGCGAAGTGAAGGTGGGTTGTGTGAGGAATGATGGTAAACCATTCCTGTTTCTCCCTTGTCTCCTTACCAGCTGGCATTCCTAAAGCTGTCACATACCCTTGATTATCAGGAGTATTCCTGTACATGGACAATGCTGATCAAGGATATCTCAACAGTCTGTTCACTTCTCTCCTGAAGTCATTGCTGTTGCACCACATTACATATTAGGAAGAATCAAGACCCATGTCCAGATTATATTGTATAGAATTTGTTACAAAACTGACCCACTTACTTAACAATTATCTCTATCAGTTTCTTATGTTTCTTTCTAGTTTGTTGGTTGGATGATAACTGTAAAGGTTGCAATGGGCAAGGCAACCCTGAGAGCATGACTGACTTGCAAAATGATGGGAACATTCATTCTTGCCAAGAGGACATCAGAGTTTGGGAGATAAACTGCATGTGCAATGTCATTCAGCCAAATCTCCCCTCATTACACAGTGACAGCACACACTAGTCAGTGACGAGCAACAGGCCAATCAAACTCAAAAGTGAGCCCTGCAGATGACAGACTCTGCACCATGTGTTGATTATTGACACGAGAGCAAAATTCATACAACTGACCACTGCACACGTGAATGCTCTCAACATTGAAGCAATACTGTCCCCAGAGACTGCTCTTCAAATTTGTCAAGGGGCTCATGAATATAGTTTGATCCAATTTTAGATCTAGAACACTTTGAACAGCAAATTGCTAGGTTTAGTTCAAATCAACAAAAGAACTGGAGAAAACAATCCATTCACTGTGCAGAGCAGTACACCAAGAGATATTTCTTCATGAGGTTACGTTTTAAAAAGACATAATTGCACAGGAAAAAACCGCATTCAGCAATTAACACATTCACTTAATAGCTTCATTATAAAAGACAGGATGGAGGCATAATCAGTGAAAGCTTATGTTTACAATTTTAATAGCAGGATTATGGATCATGTTCCACTCAAGTATCTTTGATACATTCATTTAATGTTCAGCAGACTCAAAATCTGCATGAAATTTACTTTTCGCTGATAATTAAATCTAATCAGAATATTAACTTTTAATGAATAACTCTAAGGAAAATGGAAGTTACTCTAGTTATGAAGTTAGGCAAAGGAAGCAACTATTAATTAACCTGAAAATGTTCTGTAATTTTATTTGACTCTTTCATACTTCAATGCTTTTAATCATTATTTTTCTGACTGACTCTTGACAAGAATTAAATATTAAAATTGTCATAATGAAATGTTATTTTCTTACTTAGAATTATAGAGTCATAGTGCTGTGCAGTACCTAAACAGGTTCACTCCATCTAGTCCTTGCTGAACTATTATTCCACCTAGTCCCATCAACTCACACCTGGACCACAATCCTCCATACCCATCCCACCTACCTCCCATCCATGTGCTGATCCAAATTTCTCTGAAATACTGAAATCGAACTCGTATCCTCCACTTCTTCTGGCAGTGTTTTCCCACACTCACACCACACTCTAAGTGAAAATGCTCCCCCTCAGATTTCCCCTTAAATATTTCATCTTTCACCCTTAACCTATGACCTCTCCTTCTAGTCTCATACAACCTCAGTTAGAAGTTGACTGTAAAAATGTTATTCCCCCTTTTTAGTACCTTTGTCTCCACCACATCTGTTCCCAGGATGCAGTTTTCCTTTCCAGGACATCAGAGATATTCTCCTTTGAAGAATGAGGTTTCCATTCCTCCACTATTGATACTGCCCTCACCCACATCTCCTCCATTTCCTAAATATCCACACTCACCCCATCTTCCTGCCGCCTTAATGTAGTGATACAGTTCCTCTTGTCCTTACCTACCACCCCAAGAGGCTCCACATCCATCCTCCACAATTCCTTAATCTCTAAAGGGGTCCTACCACCAAACCTATCTTTAGCTTCCCCGTGATTACCTTGTCCACTTGTCCCTCCTCACTAATCACACTCCCCGCTCCCCCCCAGGACTTACCCCTGCAAGCAGCCTAAGTGCTACACCTGCCCATTCACCTCCATTCAGGGTCCCAAGCAGTCTTTCCAGGTGAGGCAATTGATCCGCGAATCTGATGGGTCATCTATTCTGTCCAATACTCCCAATGTGGCCACTTCAACAATGGTGAAACCCATCGTAAATTGAGGGACCGCTTTGTCGAGTGCCTCTGTTCCATCCGCCAAAAGCAGAACATCCTGGTGGCCAAACATTTTAATTCCAATTGCTTTTCCCGTTCTGACATGTCAGTCCGTGGCCTTCTCTTGTGTCAAGATGAGGCCACCCTCAGGGTGGAAGAGCAACTTAATTGCATGAGTAAAAAGAATTTCCCTCCACCTCCTGTCTTTTTCTTTTCCCCACTCTGGCCTCTTACCTCTTCTCATCTGCCTATCACCTCCCCCTGGGCCCCTCCTCCTCTTTCTCCATTGGTCCACTTTCTCTTATCTGATTTCTTCCTCTCTAGCCCTTTTTTATATAAAGGGGGGTTTCTTCTTTTTTCTTTGTTACCGTGTATGTAATCAAAATGGCTTCTTTCTTTTGTTAACTAGCAGGAATGCTTCTTTGTTGCGAGAGAGTGCTGGAAGCTTGTTTGGGTTAAAATTTACTGATAACGAGAATTGTATTCCTTTGTAAACCAAATGGGGATTAATGTTGTTCTTTCTTCTGAGTCTGTAAGCGATTGTTGACGGGCTTTTGAGCAGATCGGCGTGGGGGGGTTGAGAGAGAGGATGCAATGCTGTAAGCTGGGCAAGGAACGGACCCCAAGCGGAGGTCCGAGGCCAGGAGGTACTCCGAGTAGGGGGGGATGAAGCTAGATGTGCTTGGTTGACCACTTTGGAGGGTCCTGAGCAGCGAATCGAGGAGTTCGGAGGGGATCGAATGGTGGCCAGAAGACTTCAGTAATTGAGCTCCAACGGTTGTGCACGAAGTGGTTTGGACTTTGATAAGTTTGGCGCCTTTTCTTTATTTTTTTCATATATACTGTATCATTATTAATCACTTAGTTATAGTAACCTTTATAAATTGTACTCATTTAATCGCTTATGGTGTACTGTCTGTTTTTGGGTGAGGCGGGGACATCACACAGCATCCATACCAGCTGATTATCCAGTTTGGCGGGGCCGAAGGCTGCTTCCCCTAGACAAGAATGAGCTGAGTGAGCCTGAGGCGACCCAGGGGGTTACATTTATTTTTACCCCACCTGGCTTCACCTATCACCTTCCAGCTATCTTCATTCCCTCCCCCACCCCCCCACCAACTTTTTATTCGGGCGTCTTCCCCCTTCCTGTTTTGTCCTGAAGAAGGGCCTTGGCCCAAAAGGTCAACTGTTTATTCATTTCCATAGATGCTGCCTGACCTGAGCTCCTCCAGCATTTTGTGTGTGGTGCCCCAGTCGAAAAAGCCTGTTTGCATTTAGCCTATCTGTACTGATAGGCCAGATCTACTTTGAAAAATATAATTTCTGAAGCACTAGCAATTGAGCTTGTGTGCAGGGAATATTACTGAAATTATGTAAAATGTATTATGTAAAATCTTCAGTGTTAATACAATCAGCTCATCATCCACTAAATGAACATAGTGACTTACATAGATTATGGAAGGACTCAGTATAAAAGTTATTGAAAAGACCATATAGAATAAAGTTAACTTGAAAGAAAAGCAGAAATGTAGTTATTAGGAGGGTTGTCCTTCAACAGCTGAGTATTGACTGGGAATATGGTGGAAGCCAGTTCTACAACCAAAAATCTGAAATGGAAACAGTCTCCATTCCTTCTTGGGGTTTCACTCAGTCTGAAGCTCATGCCATGCACAGTGCAGTACACCATAAGTTCTCAGTAAACCCAGATAGTTGGCGGGGGGATACAGCTCACTGCCATGTGGGGAGGCGCTGGTCTTTGCTGACCAGCCGATCAATTGTTGAACAGTCAATAACAGTCCACCGATCCACCAAACTCCTGACCTTGAAAGTACAGGACTTAGTGTCATATTTAGCTTCAGAGTCAGATTTATTTATCATATATATACTGAAACTCACAGTGAAATGCATCACTTGCGTTAGGATGGGCTGGGGCCAGCCCACAAGGGTCGCCACTTATTCTGGCACCAGCTCAGCGTGCCCACACTGCTCAGCAGAACAACACAGTACAAAACAAGCAACCAGACAACGAAACAAGCCCCTTTCCCCTCTCCCACCTTCCACTCCCAACCACAAACTCAGATAGTCCTCCAACCACAGGGCAGTCTGCAGCCAAATCAGATTGACCACCAATACAGTTTTGAGTTTGCCTGACCTTTCCTCAGCCATCCCCAGTGGAACTTTATTTTACTGTTGTGTTGCAGGAAGTAAGGGAAGCCAGTAGAACAAGTAATAAACCTTGGAATTCATTTTATTATCACTCTCGTAGAGGGAGTATCCTGCTGAAATTGGCAAACTGCCTTTTCCCGAGGAGTTGCTCTCACATTGTCCAATGATAACTTATTCATAGTTTTCTGATGAGCTGTTACCTTCCTGTCACTCCCTAAACCCACATCCTGGACTATATTGCAATTCACCCAAGGTTTCAGATTTCCAGGAATCCTTAAGGTAAGGATTTCTGATTCATTTCTGCTCCTCATAACTTAGTTTACACACAGGAAAGTAAAATGGTACTCAGTTTCTGACTCCACCAAAACGATTCCCCGTGACTGTAGTGAACTTACAGGGAGTTCTCTCAAAATTAAGGATGACTTATTTCCGCTTTGGTTTTATGGGTTCTGAGGTGGCTAATGAGGTCAATAGGTAAACCATAGACTCTCAGAGCAACGCACATAAAATGCTGCAGGGACACAACAGTTCAGACAGAATCTATGAATGTGAATAAACGGTCACCATTTCAGGCCGATGCTCTTCCTCAGGACTGGAAAGGAAGGGGGAAGAAACCAGAATAAGAAGGACAGGGTGGGGAAGGAGTACGAGTGGTAGGTGATGGGGAAGATGGGTGGGTGGGTGAGGAAGAATGAAAGGAGAAGCTGGGAAGTCATAGGTGGAAGAGGTAAAGGGCTGAAAAAGAAGGAATCTAATAGGACAGGAGAGTGGACCATGGGAGAAAGGGATGAAGGAGGGGCACCAGATGAAGGTGATAGCAGTTGAGGAGAAGAGAAGGGATATGAAATGGGAATGGAAAAAGAGAGAAAGGGGAGGGGGAGAAATTATTGTAAGTTAGAGAAATCAATGTTCATGCCATCAAGACAGAAGCTACCCAAATAGAACACGAGGTGCTGCTCCTCCAACCTGAGAAAGGCTTTATGAGGGCAGTAGAGGAGGCCGTGAACTGACATGTCGAAGTGGGAATGGAAATTAGAATTAAAGTGGAGGTCACTGAGAAAACCCTTCCTTTGTGGTGGATGGAGCTAAGGTGCTCATCGAAACATTCCCCGAATCTGCATCAGGTTTCACCACTGTAGAGACCACTAGATACAGAAGACATTTCCAACAGACCCACAGGTGAAGTGTCACCTCACCTGGAAGGACTGTTTGGTGCCCTGAATGGTGGTGAGGGAAGGAGGTGTAGGGGCAGCTGTAGCACTTGTCCTGGTTGCAAAGGTAAGTACCAGGAGGGAGATCAGTGGGAAGGGATGAGTGGACAAGGGAATCACAAAGAGTGAAAGTGGAGAGTGGGGAAGGAGGAAGGGAAAGATGGTTTTAGTAGTAGGATCCTGTTGAAGATGACAGAAGTTGCGTAGAATTATGCGCTAGATTTGGAGGCTTGTGTGGAGGTATTTGGAAGCTTTAGCTCTTCAAGGCTTCAGCAAAGAGTGGCTTGAGTGAAAGAAGGTGAAAAAACTGTAGGTAGATTTTCCCCCTGTTTATTTATTGTTTCTGTCTTTATATTTGCACAGTTAGAACAGTAGGGGCACCAGGCAGGATAGTGGAATGCTCCTCTTACGGGATGTAGGAAGACAGGGAGACCTCCAGTGTCCCTGACAACTTCACCTGCAGGAAGTGCATCCAGCTGCAGCTTCTAACACTCATAATAAGGAGCTGGAGCCGGAACTGCATGAACTCCAGATCATTTGGGAGGCTGAGGGTGTGCTAGGTAGGACATATAGAAGTAGTTACACCCATGGTGCAGGACACAGGAAACTGGGTGACAGTCGGGAAGGGGAAAGGGGTTAAACAGCCAGTGTGGAGTACCGCTGTGGTCAACACTCTTAACAACAGGCATACAACTTTGAATTCTGTTGGTGGGGGGATGACCTAACAAAGGAAAGTCATAACAATCAGGTCTCTGACAGTGAGTCTTCCTCTGTGACTCAGAAGGGAAGTGGGGAGAGAATTCGAGTTGTGGTGATAGGGGATTCATTGGTTAGAGGAACAGAAAGGAAATTCTGTGGACAAGAACAAGATTCCTGGATGGTATGTTGCCTCCAGGGTGCAAGGTCCGGGACATCTCCATAGAGACCCTATAGAGATTACAGAGGAGGAGGTGTTTACTGTCTTTAGGTAAATTAGGGTGAATAAATCTCCAGTGCCTGACAAGGTATTTCCTCAGACCCTGTGGGAGGCAAGCGTAGAAGTTGCAGGGGCCCTAGCAGAGATACTTAAATCATCCTTAGCAACAAGTAAGGTATCAGATGATTGGAGTTGTTAAAGTTGTTCCACTGTTTAAGAAAGGCTCTAAAATTAACCAGAAAACAAGAGGCAGGTGAGCCTGACATCAGGAGTGGGAAAGTTATTGGAAGGCATTCTGAGAAACTAGATATATGAATATTTGGATAGACAGGGACTGATTAGGGATAGTCAGTATGGTTTTGAAAATGGTAGGTCATGTGTACCAAGCTTATAGAGTTTT
This sequence comes from Hypanus sabinus, assembly GCF_030144855.1. Taxonomy (NCBI): domain Eukaryota; kingdom Metazoa; phylum Chordata; class Chondrichthyes; order Myliobatiformes; family Dasyatidae; genus Hypanus; species Hypanus sabinus. The sequence goes on from NC_082712.1 coordinate 127,712,810, forward strand.
TTAAGGACATTACCAAGAAAGTTGATGAAAGCAAGGCAGTGGATGTTGTCTACATTGACTTCAGCAAGGCACTTGACAGAATCTCACATGCAAGGTTGGTCATGAAGGTTCAGTTGTTAACCATTCACAATGAAGTAGTAAATTGGATTTGACATTGGCTTTGTGGGAAAAGCCAGAGAGTGGTAGTAGATGGCTGCCTCTCTGACTGGAGGCCTGAGACTGCAGGAAACAGCACTGGGTCCATTTTTACCTGTTATCTATATCAATGATCTGGATGATAATGTGGTTAACTGGATCAGCAAGATTAGGATTGCTATCATAGCAATGAAGACTATGTTGGATTGCGGAGTGATCTGCATCAGCTGAAAAATTGGACTGGAAAATGGCAGATGGAATTTAATGGAGACAAGTGCAAGGTACTTTGCAAGGTGTCGCACTTTGCTAGGACCAATCAGAGTTGGTCTTACACAGAGATTGTTAGGGCACTGAGGAGTGTGGTAGAACAAAGGGATCTAGGAATACAGTCTCATAATTCATTGAAAGTGGTAGCACAGGTAGATCGGGTCATAAACTTTTTGCACATTGGCCTTCATGAATCAAAGTATTGAGTACGGAGATGCGATGTTATGTTGAAGTTGTAGAAGGCATTGTTGAGGCCTAATTTGGAGAATTCCGTGGAGGTTTAGTCACCTACCTACAGAAAAGATGTAAAGGTTGAAAGAGTGCAGAGAAAATTAACAAAGGTGTTGCCAGGACTAGAGGAGCTGAGTTATAAGAAAAGATTGAATATGTTAAGTCTTTGTTCTTCGGAACATAGAAGATTGAGGCAATATTTGATAGAGGTGTACAAAGATATGATGGGTATATGTAGGGTAAATGCAAGCAAGCTTTTTTTTCCCACTAAGGTTGGGTGGGACTACAACTAGAGGTCATGGCTGAGGATGAAACGTGAAAAGTTTAAGGGAATTCTTTGCACAGAGAGTCATGAGAGTGTGGAATGAGCTGTCAGTGGAAATGGTGCATGAGAGCTTGATTTCAACATTTAAAAGTTTGTATTTGTCTTTATATATTTTTAAATCAATAAAAAAAAGATTAAAAATGAAAATGGATGGGTACATGGATTGTAGGGCATGGGGGGCTATGGTTCTGGTGCAGGTCAATGGGAGAAGGCAGTTTAAATGGCATGGACTAGATGGGCCTAAGGGCCTGTTTCTGTCCTGTACTTTTCTATGACTATTACTCTATGACAAGGGCAACCCTATGCCTGTTATGATGAGATGATGGTGTGAGAGCAGATATATAGGAAATGAAGGAGGTAGGGGTGAGGGCAGCATCGATGGTAGAGGGAGGAAAACATTTTTTTAAAGAAGATCATCTCAGTTGTTCTGGAATGGAACATCTGTTCCTGAGAACAGATGAGGTGGAGATGGAAGAGGGCAGCAGGTCCCTGAGAGGATAGTTGGTCAGTGAGGACATACTCTACTTCTGCGATTGATGTCAGCTCCGTGTGTTCCTGAAGCTTTGACTGAAGGTGCTCAGTCTCATTCTGAATGGCCCTGCTCTGCTTTAATTCCCTGGAGTCAGTGGCAATGTTGAAAGAAGCTTTGACTATAGCCTTGGATCTTTACCTCTATCTGCCTGACAATGCCTTTTTGTGACAGGGTTAGAAATTGATTGACTGTTTGGAGTCTGGCGCTGGACACGTGAGTGAAATTACTTTCCCAACAGAACCAATTTGGGCCTAAGTTTCAGGCACTAATGGCATTTTGCACCAACGCTTCACACTTCACCCAAGTTGTTGATTTGCTGAACCTTCTCTTCATTGCTTATTTCAGTATCTGAGTGCAGCAAAGTTGGATTCGTTTTAGCAGTCAGTACTTTGCCTGCAGAGAAGAGTTCATTTATGCAATTCAGTTTGTGCAATGCGTTATTAAGCAATTTGTTAGTTGCTATCTACCTGCTATGACAGAGTAAAAGCCAAGCAATTCAATGAGAGTGAATCAAAGGTCATCAAAATTCATCCTTGAGATTGTAAAAATGCCCTTTTGCTTCCACGTTGTCACCACAAGCAACATCCATATTTCCTCCAGCAACCATGAAATTCCTTCCTAGTTTTGAGCTTTCAAAATAATAATTTATAACTTTATCTTTATTGGATTTAATTCCTTGTAAACTGCCTGGTGGTGGTTCAGACTCAGAGAGATTGAATGGAATATATTGACATGCAATTTCACCTCGTTATAAGTATATGTGTGTGTCACCTACAGTAATAATGTGTTGGATCTCCTGTAGAATTTTGACAACAACTTTCTTCTTTTTGGACAGGATCATATATTCTTTGACTTACATTCTAGCTGTTCTACAAACTAAAGGAAGAGGAATATCCAAATCTATTCAGACAAATGAGAACATTGAACTATCAAAACACGACCAGGATTCTAGTGAGAGAAAAACAATAACCCTTAACAAGCCTGAATTAGGCAAATAAGAGTCAGCCAAAATGATCAGAATATCAGAATCACAGAATGGTTAGAGCTCAGCATGAGGCCACTTGGGTCCAGACCAGCTCTTGTAACATAACCCAGTGGACCCACTCCTCTGTCCTTTCCCCATAGTCCAAAAAATTCCTTCCTTTCAGAAAATGATCCGGTTCCCTTCTGAACACTGCAATTGACTCTGCCTCCAATACCAACCTTTGCAAGGTCTTTCTTAACATGACCACTCACTATATAAACTCTTTTCCAAAGCACTTGGCTCATTTGGCAATCACTTTCATTTCTCCTCCAGATTCCTCCACCCATATGAAGTTTCCCTGATCTACTGTTTACCCTTTGTGAAGTTAAATACCTCAATCAGAACCCCTCTTATCTTCTTCTGGCCAAGGCTTCTCAAGTCTATCCAGGAAGTCCAACTGTCCTGAAATTATATTGGTAAAATGTCTTCTGCACCAGGTTAAAAGCTTGCACATCTTTCCCAAAGTGTGACTCCCAGAAGTTGATGCAAATCTTCAGCTATGTCCAATCCAGTCCGATAAAGATTGATCAGACCTTCCTTGATCGTGCACTCCATCCCAGTATTTATATACCTTGTTTAAAAGGTTTCTCAACAAACAATTCACATATACCATCAATCTTCTCTGCTTTTGAGCGTTATATGCATATTCTAACTTATAGACAAAATAGACTTGTGGATGTCAATGAAAGTGGAAGCCATTCAGCTTGTAGTTTGTTCCTATCCTCATCACATTTCAAAACATCAACAGATTCATGTCATCTACAAATCTGAAAGTTTCTGAAACTAAATCCAAGCCATGTCAAGGAGAGATGCTGATTCCTTTATACCACAGTCTAGTCCAAGAATAATTTTCCCTCGAGTATTCCCTGTTTCCCATTACATGACCAATTTTTTTATTCACGCTGCTAACTCATCTTTTCCTTCCATGACTTTGATTTTGATTATGCCAATTATGTGGCATATTATCATTCTTTGCAAAATTTGTATTTATATTTATTATACACCACAACCACATTCCTTTCATTAAAAGCTCCATCCATTTAGTTAGACACAATTTGTCTTTAACAGATTCATGCAGATTTTCTCTGATCAGTTGGTGCATATATAAAGAAACCAGAAAATACTGGGGAAAAAGGCAATACCTTTGGAAAGAGACGTAGTGAAAGTAACAGTAATTCTGTTTCCATAGCTGCTGCCTATCCTGTTTGGTTTATCTGATATTTTGGTTTTCTGTTTTTCTTTCTTATTCTTCACATACATCTAGCCTGATGGGCAAATTCCACCAGCAAATAACAAGTCTGTATATTGGCTGAGTATTCAATAGGTTGATAACTGCCCCCATAAGCCATTTTGACTCATCCTTTCACATACTGTTCTTCACTTTCTTTCTCCCTCTCTCCTACTGAAAACTAACTTGTGTCTCTTTCTTTTCCAGTTCAGACAAAGGATAGCAAACCCAAAAAATATTGAGAGTTTCTGTTTCCACAGATACTGCCTGGCCTGATGTGTGTTTCTGCTATATCTGCTGAATCTGTCCCTGGTTATTGCCTTTACAACTTTCCCTGCCACGAGGTCAAAATGTTATTGACCCAATATATTCTGGTGCTATTTATCCTTCTGCTTCTAATGATGTTGCCTGATCTACTGAGTTGCTCTACAACTGGGTTGATTTCTTCACTCCAGATTACAGTACCTGCAGTATTGTATATCTCTGCTAAACTTGCTGGTCTCTTGGTGGTTATTGGATTTATTCCTAAGCTCTTGTGAAGAATGATCTAACATTTCCAAAACTAAGACGGCATCTCTGAATATACACGGTAGATGTTTGGAAGGTGATTACCCCAGCTTCTGAAGTTTTCTCCTTTATTTCCCTCAGGTTTCCGGGCTGCAAGCCATCTGGTCCTTTTGACTTATCCACTTCAAATCCAGTCTGCATTTCTACTAACCTCTTTAAATCAATGTTTTAGACCATCCAGAATTTCAGATCGATCTCTCTACATCAGAACTGCTTCTTTTATAAAAAAAAACCTGATGTATAGCACTGCCATGCTCCTGCCTGAATGAGTAGATCACTTTTAGATGGCTGATCGGCACCACTTCTAATTTGCAATTCTTTCCCTGTTTACATGCCTTTAGAATACTTTGGATCAACAACTTAAAGGCCTCCTATTGTTGAATTATACTTTTGCGAGCCAAATGTGATTCCAATTTACTCTGGCCACATCTGTACTCATCCTATTGGAAATGGACTCTCTCCAGTTGATTATTTTTAACTTGAAGCAGTCAGAGTGGTGTTGTGGTTAGCACAATGCTGTTCAGCACAGGTAACCTGGGTTCAATTCCCACCACTGCCTGTAAGGAGTTTGTACGTTCTCCCCGTGATCATGTGGGTTTCCTCCAGGTGCTCCGGTTACAGTCCAAAGATGTAACGGTTAGTAGCTTAATTGGTCATTGTAAATTGTCCCGTGATTGGGCTAAGTTTAAATCAAGGGCCTATTCTGCACTGTATCTCAATAACAAAAAAATCCTTTTCCATAGCCAGTCTAAATGTTATGGCATAATGATTGCCATTTCTGAGGTAATCAAAACTAACCATCCACCCCCACCCCCCACCTAATGCAAGCTCCTCTTGGTTTGGCACCTTCCTCTTATGGTCAGAAACATGCTGACTGAGGGTATTCTCCTCAACAACAACCCTCTTTATCCCTTATACTATTGGTATCCTAGTCTAATTTTGGACAATAGTACGTGCCCTAGTCCATCACATTAACCCATTTCTATAGTCAGGTTTCTGTTATTGCTGCAACATTGTAATTCAATGGGGTTAATTGAGCCCACAGCTTTACAATCTGGTTTAGTGCACCTGTGTTCAATATTGCACTGTGAACTTAAACCTTCTACTCAATTGGTCTGGTCTTCTGTAAAAATTATCTTCTCCTTATTCTGGTGCTATTTCTCTGTTTAAATAATTTACACTATTTTTCTATTCTAATGCTGCCATCCAATGTATTTTCCACTGCATATAAGTTGAAACCTCCCCCTGCATTGCACGAGCAAACCTCCCCGCAATTATTTGTAGTTCTGTTGAAATGTGATTCCTCTTGGCTGTACATTTCACCTCCTCCAAAACTGGTCCCGATGCCCCAGTATGCTAAAGCCTCCCTCCTCCACCTCTTCAGACATTCGTTTATCTGTTTCTTTTTCCTCTGAGTGCCATACTCACTGGCATGTGGCACAGGGAGAAATCTGGAGAACTCCAAATTTATTTCCTAATGCTTTAAAATCTGCAAACAGGACCTTTAACCTCCTTTGTCATTGTTCACCCTCCTCCTCAAATATTTCTGCAGAACCCAGTGATATCTGGAACCCTGGTACCACAGCTGTGAGTATGACAAAACACCCAACTATACTTTTACCTGTAGAACCCCAAGCACCTGTCCTTTGCTTGACCTTTCGCCTGCCTCCTTGCACAGTGGAGCAACCCATAGCATTGTAGTCTTGTTTTTTGCTGCACTTCTCAGGGGCTCCCTTTAGTACTGAGAACCTCATGATGATCTGAGAGCAAAAGGCAAAGAGTGGGGGGAAAAAAAGAGGCTTTTTCTGATTGGCTGCCGGTAACTAGTGGTATCCTACAAGGGTTAGTGTTGGGACTGCTCCTTTTCATGTTATTTATCAATGATCTGGATAATGGAAGTGATGTATTTGTGGACAAGTTTGCAAACGATTCAAAAATATGCGGAAGGGCAGGTAATGTTCGGGAAATACAAAGTCTGGAAAAGGACTTGGACAGATTAGGAGAATTAGCAAAGAAGAGGCAGATGGAATACATTGTTGGGAAGTTCAAAGCTAAGTAAGTAAGTTTATTATCAAAGTACATATATATCACCATATACAACCCTGAGATTCATTTTCTTGTGGGTGTACTCAATAAATCCATCTAGAATTTTAGAAGGAGGAGCTTAGGAGAATCAATGGCGCCTAACGGTGACTCCCTTGCTTACATCTTCGGAAACAGCTCTACTTCCATCTTTAATATCTTTATTTTTCCCTTTCAGGGTTCTTTTGAATATTCTGACCTGGAGTTACATGCTGACTACGGTTCTTTGCGGGAATGGGACGTGCTCTCGGGGTTTCATGACTGGCCGTTATCGGCACGGCCTAAGAGCTTCTCTCGCCTTCGGAGGTCCGAAATATTGTCGCTCTGGTGACGGGGTGTTCAGAGGTCAGTGTCCGGGCAGGAGATTGGTGTGTCGTGAAAGATGGTAGAGCTAAGGCTGTGTGCCCCGAGTCCCGAGATCTTTGGGCACAAAACTCAGAAAAAATGACGCAACGGGCTTTTAACATTGTAATCCAGTGAGCTGTTTGTTATGTCTCCCCTCTCGCTGTGAAACAGGGGCACCTCTTTCTCCCTTATTAGGGGGAGAGAGAGAGAGAGAGAGAGAGAGAGAGAAAGATACTGTGGTATGCCAAATACCAGGTGAACGTGCAGTCTTTGGGATACTGCAAGCCTGTATCTTTGCTGTTGCTTTGCTCACGCTTGAGTGCTAGGTGGTGGGTGCCAATGCATTTTTTTGCTGATGGGGGAGGGAAATAATTGCTTTGCTGCCACTTACACATGGGAGGGAGGGGAACTTAGGGGGGGGGGGTATTTTGGGGTTCTAACATTTAACTGTCATTCATTCTTTGGGGGCACTCCTCTGTTCTTCATAGATGGTTGTGAAGAAAAAGCATTGCAGGATGTATATTGTATACATTTCTCTGACATTAAATGTAACTGAAATCTTTGAATACTAGCCATAACAGGAGCAATGAAAGACTGCACCAAATTGGGCGTTCAACAGTGTACATAAGGCAACAAATTATGCAAATACATAAGAAAGAAATAATAATAATAAACAAACAAGCAATAAAAATCGAGAACATGAGATGAAGAGTCCTTGAAGCTGAGTTCACAGGTTGTGGAAACACTTCAATGAAGTTGAGAGTTTTCCCCTTTGGTTCAAGAGCCCGATAGTTGAAGGGTAATAACGGTTCCTGAGCCTGGTGGTGTGAGCCCTAAGGCCCCTGAACTTTCTCGCTAATGGCAACATCAAGAAGAGAGCATATCCTGGGTGGGGAAGTGGAGGGGTGTGGTGGTCCCTGATGATGGATGATGTTTTCATGTGACAACCATGGTCGGGAGGGCTTTACCCGTGATGCACCGGGCCATTATCTATGGAAGTTTGTCAAAGTTTTAGATGTCATTCTGAATCTCTGCAAACTCTTAAGGAAGTAAGGGTGCTGCCGTTGCTTTCTTTGTAATTTCACATACATGCTGGGCCCAGAAAAGGTTCTCTGAAATGATAATGCCAAGGAATTTAAAGTTGCTGACCTTCTCTATCTCTGATCCTCCGCTGAGGACTGGCTCATGGAGCCCTGGTTTCCTCCTCCTGAAGTATATAATCAGCTCCTTGATCTTGCTGACATTGAATAAGAAGTTGTTGCTATGGCATCACTCAGCCAGATTATCAATTTCCTTCCTATATGCTGATTCATCACTACCTTTGAGTACTGTATTGTCGTCAGCAAGCTTGCATATGGCATTGGACCTACACTTAGCCAAGCAGTCACAAGTGTGCAGCAAATAGAGCAGGGGGCTAAGCAAACAGTCATGTGATGCACCTGTGCTGATTGAGATCACGGAGGAAATGTTGTTGCCAAGACAAAATGACTGGGGTCTGCAAGGAGGAAATTGAAAATCTAATTGCACAGGGAGGTATTAAGGCCAAGGTCTTGGAGCTTATTGATTAGTATTCAGGAGATGATGGTATTGAATGCTCAGCTACTGTATAGTTGATGAAGAGCATACTGACCTTTGCTGCCCAGATGTTCCAATACTGAGTAAAGAGCTCATGGGATCGGCATCTGTTGTGTACCTGTTGCCCTGGTCAGCATATTAGAGTGGATCCAAGTCACTTCTCAGGCAGGAGTTGATACATTTCGTCACCAAAACACTTCATCACTGTGGATGTAAGTGCTAGTGGATGATAGTTATTGAGGCAGGTTAGGCACAGGTATAATTGAAGCCTGCTTAAAGCAGTTAAGCACCTCAGACTGTCGAAGAGTGTGGGTACCTCAGACTGTGGGTACTCAGACTGTCGAAGAGTGTGGGTACCTCAGACTGTCTAAGAGTGTGGGTACCTCAGACTGTCTAAGAGTGTGGGTACTCATACTGTCGAAGAGTGTGGGCACCTCAGACTGTCGAAGAGTGTGGGCACCTCAGACTGTCGAAGAGTGTGGGTACCTCAGACTGTCGAAGAGTGTGGGTACCTCAGACTGTCGAAGAGTGTGGGTACCTCAGACTGTCGAAGAGTGTGGGTACCTCAGACTGTTGAAGCAGGAGGGTACTCAGGCTACTGAAGAGTGTGGGTACCTCAGACTGTGGGTACTCATACTGTCGAAGAGTGTGGGTACCTCAGACCGCTGAAGCGAGAGGTTAAGGTATGAGTTCATGCACTTTATTTATTATATTCAATTTGTTTTATTTTATTTAGAGATACAGTGCAGAACGGGCCCTTCCAGCCCAACGAGCTGTACCATCCAGCAACTCACCTATTTAACCCTGGCCTAAGCACAGTACAATTTACAATGACCAATTAACCTGCTAATGGGTACGGCTTTGGACTGTGGCAGAAAGCTGGAGCACCCTAAGGAAAACAACAGACTCACAGGAAGGACATACGAACTTCTTACAGAAGATGCTGGAATTGAATTCTGAACTCCAGTGCCCTGAGCTGTATTGGTATTGTGCTGAATGCTACGCTACCATAGAACTTTGGTAGAAGGGAAAAGGGGTAGACTACTTTCTAAATGGGGGCCAAATTCAGAAAGCAGAGCTACAAAGGGACTTGGGAGTCCTAGTGCAGGATCCCCCAAATGTTAACCCGCAGGTTGAGTCATTGGTGAGTGCAATGTTAGCATTCATTTCAAGAGGACTAGAATATAAAAGCAAGGATGTAATGCTGAGGGTTTATAAGTCATTTTTCAGACGACACTTGGAGTAATGTGAGCAATTTTGGGTCCTATATCCAAGAAGGGATATTCTAGATTTGGAAAGGGTCCAGAGGAGGATCGCGAGAATAATCCTAGGAAGGGTTTATGTATGAGGAGCATTTGATGGCTCTAGGCCTGTACTACAGCTACCTGTACACCGGTGGCTGTGGAGACAAGTCATTGGGTATATTTAAAGCAGAGATTGATACATCCTTGATTAGTAAAGGTGTCAAAGGTTACAAGGCGGTGAATGGTGTTGAGTGAGATAATAAAGCAACCATGGTAGAATGGTAGAGCAGACTTGATGGCTGAAAAGCCTAATTCTGCTTTTATATCTTATGGTCTATGACCTCAAGGGCTTTCTAAACCACCTTCCTTTATCTGTCTGAGAGTTGCCTCACTGCCTGCACTCCCTTGAGCTGGGGTGACCACTTTCCAGAATGCTCTTTTCTCATGGACAGTGACATCAGCTGTCGCTGAAGCACAAATCCAAGAACTTAAACTTCTCCAGTTGACAACACTTTTTGTGTTGTTATAATTGTGTGGCTTAGTACCACACTACCATGTGTAAGTTTGCTGATGATGCCACTGTAGTTGGGTGTATCAAACATGGTGACAAATCAGCATATAGGAGGGAGATTTAAAATTGGGTTAAGTGGTGCCACAAGCTCTCATTCAACTTCAGAAAAACCAAAGAATTGATTATTGACTACAGGAGGGAGAACCGGTCCTCATTAGATGATCAGAGTTGCACAGGGTTTGTAACTTTAAATTCTCTGGGACCAGCCTATTGGTGCCAGTACAAAAAAAGCCCAACAGCACTTCCATTTTCTTAGAAGTTTGCACAAACTTACCCTGTCATCTAAAACTTTGACAAACTTCTTTAGGTGCGCGGTGGGTTGCATTATGGCCTGGTATGGAAACAGCAGTGCTCAGGAATGGAAAAGTATACTGAGAATGATGGATTCAGCCCAGTCCTTCACAGGCAAAACCCTGCCATTGAGCAGGAGGTACCGGAGCCTTAGGTCCCGTACCACCAGGGTCAGGAACAGTTATCACCCTACAGTCATCAGGCCCCACAACCAATGGACTCACTTTCAGGGACTCTGCAACTCATGTTCTCAATATTACAGTGGATTCCAGTTAATTAGGCCATCAGTTAATCAGGGCAGCTGCTTATTTGGAAAACTCTTTAAGAACAAAAACTAATTAAGAAAATAGTCAGGATTCCCTTTGCTTATTTGGGACATTATGCCACTGAGTTGGGACAGCTGACTGTTGCCAAACAGTTCTAACTAGCATCAGTCGTGCGCATTTGTGTGGGCATTCTACACCGTACTTAGAGCAAATAGCTTTTAACTATCATCAGTTGTGTGTGTTTGTGTTCAAAAAGCAGTGATTTTTTATTACTGATAGTTGGTGAGAAATAAGCAGTAAGACTCGCTGTGGTTTCAAGCATTCAGGCTCGGAGATGCCAGAAACAGTTGGGCATGAAAATGAAATGATTTCACTACTTCAATGAGTTAGGAAATTAGAAGAATTTGAAGGCATCAACAATCATCTTGGTACAATGAAAAGGAAGATTTGGAGAATGCAACTGTCAAAACATTGTATGAAGGCAGTCTGTTATCTGCATTTGGTGTCTTGTGCTAATTTTGTTTATTTACAGTTAATCAAAAGAACATGGCAGTGTACGCTGGATAAATTCATTCATTGATAACTATTAGGAACTAATACACAGCTTTATAGTATTGTAGAGGTATCTACTTAATCTTTATATACCTTCAGCAATGTAAAATCTATCAGCTCCTGATTCCACAGATTCAGCACTCTCTGAGAAGAGGGGTTCCTTCACACCTCGGTTTTAAAAGACTGACCTCTAATCTTATAACTAAGTCCCCATGTTCAGGATTCAGAATCAGGATCAGATTTATTATCATGAAATTCATTGCTTTGTGGCAGCATAGAAATTACTTTTAGTTAACATAATAAACGTTGCTAAAGAGGAATTGAGAAGTAATGCTCATGGGTTTATAGAAATCTGATGGAAAAGGGGAAGAAGCTGTTCCTAAATAGCTAACTATGGGACTTCAGGCTTCTGTACCTCCTTCCCAGTGGTAATAAAGAGAAGTGAGCATGGTGGTGAGGCTCCTTAATGATTTTACCACTGGTGAAAATTTCTCAATATTGGCTTTGTCATGCCCCCTGAAGATCATATGTTTTTCAAAACGATCACCCTTCGTTCGTCTAAACTTCAATGAATTGACAACTAATTTCTTTAGCAATTCATGACGGGACAATAATCTCAACCCAGGAATTGACCTGATGAAATTCTTTTGACTTGTGTCCAATCCTTTCTAAAACATGGGGACAGAAGTTGTACAGAGTATTTCAGGTATGGCCTTACCAGTAGCCTGTATAATAATAACTATATGTTCCTATTTCTAAATTCAAAGCCTCTTGCAGTAAAAGCTAATAAGTTATTTGCCTTGCCAACTACCTACTTACTAATATTTTGTGGTTGATACAAATGTACACCGAGACCCCTCTCACTTCACTCTTTTGCAATCTTTCTCCATTAGATAACACTGTATGTTCCATGGGTCTGGGGTAATCTGCTATACCTCCATTTATTACATTCACACAATTAATAGAGAAAGAAAATAATTAAAATACCAATATTTTAAATTACTGACCAGAAATAACGTTCAGTTATTTCTTTTAAATCCCTGACTCTTTGTTTAAGCCAATGGTTTGTTTAAACTCACTGGACACTGTTTCCCACTAACTTTTCACATTGGAATTTTGTTTTCTGGACAGGATTGAGTGCTGTTGAGAATGAAAACAGCAGCTGGGATAGAAATCAATGTCAATACCTGAATTGTTTTCAAGAAATATTTATCAAGATGGGATTCCTATGATGCACTTGCCAGCTCACGTGTTATGTTTTGTAAATTCAAAACATAAAACTATTTCAAAGAAAGACATGAGATTCTGAAATGTGAGTCTACCTTTGTGTTTACTTTAAGTGAGCCATGCAGGCATCATGTAGTAGCGTCATAATGTATACAATTCTCTTAGTTTTACATATGACCCATAATGAATTATTTAAACAAACAAGAATGCTTAATCAACAACATATTTTCAATGCTACTCATGCACTACTGAAATATTAAATACACAGCATTATGAGTTAAGCTTCTTCATTATCTTTGCAAACTGTTAAGTTAATCAGTAACACACACAAAATGCTGGAGGAACTCAGCAGGCCAGGCAGCATCTATGGAAAAGAGTACAGTTGATGTTTTGGGCCAAAACCAGTCCTGCATCTGCAGATTTTCTCTTGTTTGTAAGATAATCAGTACACTGGATTACAACTCATGGTCTCGGACATTAAGTGGACTTGGATATTCACAAAACACTGAAGTTGCGCTTATAGCAAAATGTGAAAAAGAGGCCAAAACTCACAAGGATGGAAAGGGGAAAGTTAAGCTCTTACCAATGGTGAAGGAGTGCCAGTTAGACACCTCTCTGATAGCTGAGGGATTTTTGTGACAGAGCTTGAAAATTATCTTACTATACAACTGCTGAATGATTATAAATGTCTGTAATTTATTTCATTGAATTTATTTATTCTGAAACTTTATTGATTGAGATTAAATTGCACAGCAGATTTGATGGGCCTAATGGCCTAATTCTGCTCCTGTGTCTTATGATCTAATGGGATTGGACTTGTGGTGCTTTTATAAGTAACACGTTTCCAGACAGTCTTCAATGTCATAGGTTAGATGCTAATGGTATAACTTCACTAGAATGGTTTGGTTACAGACAGTTTTATAGCACAACTCTTCAGCTTTATACCTAAAAATTCATATCTGTTCTGTATTCACTACTTGACATGAGTGAATCAGTTCAATAAAGTTTCATATTTTATACAAGAAGTAACAGAGGTGTATTGAAAAAACAATTGCTCTCTTCTCCCCGTTTCGCCACTGGTATTTAGGGCAGCAATGGAGGTTCTCTATCTCTGACAATGTTCTGGGCTTTCTCCACCGTGTCAGTAGCTCGTTTTTCATCACTGTCAGTCATGCAAGTCCTGGGTGGAGACTCAGGAATACCACTGTGCACTGATGTAGAAGGATTCTTCATTGCTGTTTCTGTTCAATTTTGTTTTACCAGTGGAGGTTGTTAGCCCTGAGCTGAACCCTCCGAACCAGGAGGACCAGTGTACAACTCTTAGTCTGGTATTTACCCTTTGATCTGCTGGGCATGGGTGACCCTACCACGAGCCAAACGATAAGACCCTGACTCCAGTCAACAAAGCTCTCCAGGTCATTAAGCCTCCAAATCACAGCCAGGTTGCGGTCCTCTTGGAGGAAAACAATTGATAGCAAGTAAGTTCAAACCAAACTTTAGTTTAGTTTACAGGATGATACTTTGCAAACCCATAAATGACTGATCTATCAAGAAAGTTTAAAAAGAGAAAATCAGAAATGTTCGACTTTAGAGATAGGACAAACCGAACAGACAATAATGATGAAGCTGCTATTGTGCAGATCAAAGCAACACAATCCTAAAGATGTGAGAACCTAACTGTAGGAAGATAAAAGAAAGAATAGACTATCCAATAAGATTGTGACAGACTTCTATCTTTTCCATGTCAAGTCTTGAGTCTATTAGTTTCTAATGATCTCAATCAATGGACGGGCATCTACAGACCTTTGGGGAGGAGAGTGCCAAAGTTTCAGTTGCTTCAGTAATTGTTCTGAGGAAGAAATATCTCCTCATTTCTGTTCCAAATAATCACATGATTCTTTTAGATTGACCGTAGATCTCAATTCTCCAGCTAGAAAATGGTCCCCAAGCATCTCTTCTGCCAATCTCTTTTACAAACATCCAATCTCCCATACTGTCTTAATGAGCCTAAAATTAATCATTAGTTTATTTTCCTCAATATTGCTTTTTCAGTCACTCATTCATCCCAGGAATTTATCTACCAATTCTACCCCAAATTAGCTCCAAAGGAAGTATATCTTTCCTTGGTTATGAAGGCATACTGTAGTTAGTAGTGAGTCGGTTTGTCTCAATGCACTGTCGTGAACCAGGGGTCACAGTCTCAAAGTAAGGCAGTCATCATTCAAGATGCAAATGAGAAGGAATTTCTTCACATAAAGAGTTGTGAATCTTTTGAATTCAATATCAATATAAACCTCCCACACACACACACAAAAAAGGGTTATATACCTTCTTTCTTCACCATCTGAATGGAGCTACAACAGTTTGCTTTTCTGACCACAACAAAAAGGGCACTGAGATTTCTAAAAATTAGCTGTAGCAAATCCAGAATGGAGAGAGGGCAAAACAAAAACCCAAAACCTCTGGTCTTTATTTCTGTTCAGCAATATTTTATGAGAAAGGTTTGAGAATAAAATACTGACAAAAATAGACTAGCTGTCCTCCTGTATAAGAATGATTTTGTTACTAAAGGGTGACAAAAAAGTAGGGATATACAGATGATAGAATAGATGATTATCCTTATTCTGGTGAAATCCTCCTGACAGGTAATCTAGGAATTACTCAAATATTTGCTTGAAAGGTCCAACTCCAAGTTTGATCAGGATAATTATTTACTGTTTGTATCTGGATACTTCCTTATGAATAGTTTTCTGCATCTTTGTGCTGCCACATTGTGGTGTACGCCTGTTTAATATAGCCTTCTGCCACAATATAAAACACAGAGAGACATATGGTGTTAATTCAAGGATTATGGGACCCTCTGCTGAGTTAAATTGGACCACAGAAAAGGCCATT
This sequence comes from Hypanus sabinus, assembly GCF_030144855.1. Lineage (NCBI taxonomy): Eukaryota > Metazoa > Chordata > Chondrichthyes > Myliobatiformes > Dasyatidae > Hypanus > Hypanus sabinus. Next base: position 127,728,167 of record NC_082712.1, read on the forward strand.
GTATTATTTTCTCTCCTCAAGTAGTGCAAATAAAATTTAAGTTTAAAAAAAAATTAGACAAGTTCCTGACACATTCATTCAATGGTTCATCCATTGGCAACTCCATTAGTAACCTCCCAAACTGAGTCACAACAGCGACAAAAACAACACCACAAGCTGTCACACTAGGGTCTCTCAGCTCTGCACGATGAAGCCTTGCTTTAAATAAAGATTTGAACATTTCAGAGTAGTTCATAACATCAAATAGTAAAAAATTACAAAATTCATAGCATTTATGGCTGAACTTTAGTATCCCATTGCTTTTCCTGTTTCACAATCATATAGTTGGGTTTCAATGTTTTAGTACTATGCTGCATAGTCAGTTTTTCAGCTGCAGTCTGGTTCCTGGAGAGGCTCTTACTGACGCATATATATTGACTGGATGATCCACAGGAAGAGGAGAATGCCCAGCTTCAGCCTGTGACCCTGGTCATTCATGGACCAGTCCAGGACGGCAGCTGTGAAACAAGCACATCAGTTTCCTAAACCTGCTGATTTGTAAGGGGATAGGGCAATCAATGATCCAATGATCTGCTGGCACATAAAGCATTCCAACATTGTTTCAATCCCCCAAAACAGAGATGAGGCAACTCATGGATCCTTTGTCTTTGGAGTCCAGTCCCAGCATTATCCGCTCAGGGGTATGAAATGGGGACGGTAGGGATGCAGAAGTTCCTGCAGGAGAAGATAGGTGAATTCCCATGGGCCACATTCCCCACCCAAAGCTGCTGATGTATGGAACAGCTAACTACCCATGGGCAGCATGCCTCGTTTCCCAGAGAACTGTGAAGTACTCAAATGTTACAGTGTTCTGTTCAGTGAGCACAGCCTCCAGTCACATGCCACATTCCTGTTCAGTGAGGATAGCGGGTGTCTCCATGGGGACACTTCGCTGTTCCTTGCAGACTTCATTTCATTTCTAATATGTTCTTACAACAGAGAGAGGCCATTCAGCTCTTTGAGTAAATGCTGGATCTCAAAACAATCCCCTTGCCCTGTAACCTCTCACACCAGCCCACCAACTCCACCCTGATTTCCCTGCCATGATCTGCACCCAGGAGGGTAACTTTCAGTGGTGAATTAACCTACTGACCTGCACGGTCCAGGGACATGTGAGGAAATGGAAGGAGCCAAAGCTCTCATGGTGACAGAATGGACAGCATCTGTGCCTCCACCACAGCCATCACCGTCACCGACAGGACTGCCCCCATCACCGGTAGAGATGTGCTGTGGTTCCCAGGCTGCACACAGCCTCCAGTGAGAATAGGAAACCTTCACTCTACTGCTTCTGGCCTGACAGATTCCAAAGTCTTGGCAATATAAGTATCCCAATTCCAGTCTTCATCTGTGTTGTCAGTGGATACACAGACCTATTGCAGTGAGGCCCAGCAGTTGATTCCCTCTCCCTCATGTAAGATGGCAGCTCACCAGGGCCTGATATATCTCCCTTGAACATAGGACTTTTTCACTTGATCGTCCCTCACAGTGCCAGTGTCAGGCATGGTGCTGGCAAGATGGTTCAAGATGCTATTCTTTTTCATCTTCATGCACCTCATCTTTGACCATTTCTTCCTCAACAGTCCCTCAGGATTGAGGAGGGCTTGCTTCCACTGTGAACATTTTGCAACCAAAGGTGAAGAGAAGTATTGTGGGAATGTTGCAGCCTTGTTTGACAAGGTCTGCGCTGAGAGTGGGTCTGTTCCTGACCCACTGGTTAATATCATAGCCTGGCATGTTGTTGTGGAGCAAGTGTAAGATGAAAGCAAATTTCTGTTGGCAACTTAATTTGAGAAGGACATTCCAAAGTTATTTCCAGCTGATGGAATGAAAGGCACAGGTAATCTTCTAAAATACTAGTGACTTTGGAACAGCCTCCACAGATGGTGCTTGACCCTCACGATTCACCCAATATTTTGGATTTAATTCTTGATTCTGGCATCTGAAGGCTCAGGGGCAGTAGGGAGTAGCTGCCAATGCTTCCTTCATTTTTCTGGGAGCCGTCGCGCAGAGAATATTTTTGTTATCGTGACTCTGGACGCACAGAATCCCCACGATTTGGGGAGCAGCTCTTCCTCCACTGGCAAGAGGAGGTTGACGAGGAACCCGGCGAAAACTTTCCCCGCGTTAAACAGCATGGGCATCCCTCCGAATTTACCACAGTTGGATTTGCTCTCCTTTTGAGAAGATGGTTATGATTAAGGCTTCTCATAGGTTCTTGGGTACAGCCTCCTCAACCCAGATGTGTGTTACCAAGTTGTGGATTTGTAATCAATGCTCCTCACTGCCGCGTTTGGATTTGTAACAATACCTAAGCAAGCTGAAAACGTACTTTCTACTCCCTGGGTTATTTGCAATATTATTTTGCTTTTCGCTTGATTTGTTAATTTTCATATATATGCTCCTACTTATGCAATTGACATGTGTGACTGACTATAAATAACAGCTGTGTGGTTCCTAATACTGGCACGGCGATGACCCAATCCGTGAAATTAAAATCCTCACCACGTTTTGTCAATACATTTCGATTGCTCCCAGTTCTGGCTGTTCTGTGGTATTTCCTGCCACAGGCTCGCAGACAGCTGTAAGGCTGCGAGATGCTAATACTTGTGGGAAGCTTGTGCTCTTAATCTCTTCCAAGCAAACTATTTCCCCAGCGAGCTGCACCCCAGTTTTCGGCCTTTTTCTTTCGCTCCATTTGTCTAGCGACAGAAAGAGCAGAGGACGTTCCGGCAGCAACAGTGAAGGAGGAAAGGATATAGTGGAGAGTGAGGGGGAGGGGTTTTCTAACCACCCTTTCCGAGGAGGCTGAGACGTTCCCCCAGCAGCTGCCGAAGTGCACCCACGCCCCCCCCCCCCACCCCATTGACTTTTGACCGACAACATGACTGTTGAACCATCCGTGAAACGGATCTCTTGGGACTTCCCGGTATCCAAGGGTCATCTTAAAAGAACTGGGATTTAAAGCAGTTTGCGACCGGCTGCAGCGCTGCACGTTGAACTGTGAGATGCCTTCCATGTTGCAAGAGGTAAGCTGTGTCTGGTCACGTAGGGACGGGGAAACACCTATTCTCATTCCTTTCTGAGCAGTCAGCATCTTCCACGGAGCTGGGGATGTGCACAGCTATTTCTCGCTCGTCTTAAAAAGCATGCCTTGGAAAGTGATGCTGGGCTAGGTGTAGATTTATGCCCCCCTTTCTCCATGCAAACCGTTTTATCTAGTGCAATGAGTGTCCGGAAGACGTGTACATCTGTATTGTGAACAAAGACCACTAGCCAGCTCCGCGATCAACGGCGGGGCTGTGAAAAGATTCCCCACTGTGTCATGGACAGCAGCTAGAAACAATAGTTCATTCACGGCCAGGCTCCGTTGGCGTGTAACCCTGCTCCGTTGAACTTCTGCCGAGCGAGTGTCTGCACGCACACTGCAGTCCCCAGCAGCAGAAGTTGGCACTCGTCGGATTCACCCAGCCCAAGTCAGTGGCAGGCGTCAGCATCTGGATGTCAGGTTTGACTTTTGTACGGGGGCAGGGCTGGTGGCGTTGCTCCAACGCCCCGTGATGTTTCCACAGTGGGCGCCGTCTCCTGATCCTCCCATCCCGTTCAGATTTCAGCCCGGGAGTCCGGGGTTGTCCAGTGTGAACGGGCTGAACAACCACCGGGAGAGATCAGCTGAATTGTCCTCTTGTTAACCGTGATAACCGGTCACACGACATTGTTTTTTTTTAAAAAAGCATTGGCAAATTATTTGAATCGAAATGATATTTTGGTTTTGATGTACGTTGTGGAGCCAGCGATGAGCAATGGTGTTGGATGGGTGAAGCGGTCAGTCCTTAGAAATGGCTGGGAGCTGGTTCGCGGTGCCCATTTCTCCCGGGCATGTTATTCCAATACTTAGTGACTGTGGAAAGAGTAGAAGGTACGGTCTCCCGTCGTTGCTCATCCCCCTCCCCACTACCCCGCCAAGGGGGACTTTGCAGAGCCAGGACGGAGTGAGTGCGGTTCTTGCAGTTTCAGGGCTGGGTGCCGTGACTAGGTTATTGGGAACGGGGATGGTGCTCACTGCCGATAATAACATCACCACCGTCCTTGGACAGTGTCCGGAGCGTCATCCACTTGTTACATAGAACATAGATCAGTACAGTACAGGAACCGACCCTTCGGCCCACAATGTTGTACTGAGCCAAATAAATCAGTAATCAAACGGCAAATTAATCTCTTCTGCCTACATAATGTCCATGTTCCTCCATTTCACTCACATCTATGTGCCTATAAACGTCTCTTAAAAGTCCTTAATGTATCTGACTCTAACACCACCGAGGCAGTGTATTTCAGGTATCCATTACTCTACATAAAATACTTGCCTCTCACATCCCCTTCAAGATTACCCCCTCTCATCTTAAATCCATGCCCTGTGGTATTAGACATTTCAATGGGGGAGGGGCGGAAAGGTACTGTCTGTCTACTCTCTTGATACCTCTTGTAATCTTCTAAACTATCATATCTTCCCTCAGCCTCTGCTTCTCCAGAGAAAACAAGTCCAAGTTTGTCCAGCGTCTTGTTATGGCACAAGCTCGCCGATCCAGGCAGCATCCTGGTAAACCTCTTCTTCTGTACCCTCTCCAAAGCCTCAACGTCCTTCCTGTAATGGAGTGACCGGAATTGTATGCAATACCTACTGCAGATGCGGCCTAACTAGAGTCTAATAAAGCTGCAATATTACTTCCTGACTTTTGAACTCACTGCCTTGACTCATAAAGCCAAGCATACCAACCACCTTGTTAACCATCCTGTCAATCCCTGCAGCCACTTCCAGGGAGCAATGAGTCTGGACCTCAATATATCTCTACTCATCAACACTGTAAAGGGTCTTGCGTTTAACAGTGTACTGTCTCTCTTCATTTGACCTACCATGGTGCCACACTTCATATTTAGCCATGTTAAACTCTATCTGCCATTTCTCTGCCAATATCTGTAACCAAGCTATATGCCAACTCAACCTATATGCCACTGTGTTCTTTGCCAATCATCTACATCATCCACAACACCACCCATCTTTGTATCATCTGCAGACTTACTAATCCATCCATCTATATTTTCATTAAGGTCATTATATACATCGCAAACAGTGGCAGTCTGAGTACAGATCCCTGTGGAACACCACTAATCACAGACATCCAGCTAGAATAAGTCCCTTCAACCACCACCCTCTGTCCTACGGCCAAGCCAGTTCTGATTCCAAAAGGCCAATTCACCATTGATCCTATGTATCATAATCTTCTGGATGAGCCGCCATGAGGGACCCTGAAGCCTTACTAAAATCCATGTAGACAACATCCACGGCCGTGTCTTCATCAATCACCCTCATCACTTCGTCAAAAAACTCAATGAAGTTAGTAAGGCACCACTTGCCCTGTTGAAAGCCATGCTGGCTCTCCCTAATTAGGCCACGGTTTTCTGAATGTTCATAATCCTATTCCGAAGAATTCTCTCCAGTAACTTCCCTACCACTGGTGTGAGCCTCACTGTCTATAGTTTCCAGGGCTATCCCTGGTTCCTTCTTGAACAATGGAAATTGCCAGTCCTCTGAGATCTTTCCTGTGGCTAGAGAGGACACAAAGATATTGGTTAAGGTCCCAGCTATCTCTTCACCTGTCGCTCTCAATAAACTGAGGTACATCCTATCAGGCTCAGGGGACTATTCCACCTCAATGCTTTTTAAGAGACCTGCTGCTTTACTTCAAAATGCATTGATCTCCCTATCCTCCATGCCTTTCTCCTTGGTAATGACTGATGTGATGTAGTCATTAAGGACCATGCTGATGTCCTCCGCATACGACCGAATATTCTCCTCTTTATTCTTGAGTGGTCCTGCCCTCTCCCGAGTTATCCTCTTGTTCCAGATGACTCACCAAGGACTTTCCATGGCCCCTCCCTGGGTTTCCTAATTCCCTTCTTGTAGTGAGCATTCACCCTCTCTGGAGGTTTCAGATCCACAATGGGCAGGTTACTGTAGGTGCGGAAATGTTCAGTCTGGTAAATAACAGGACTAGATTTGTTTTGAAGCTTTGGTCACTGTGGCACCTCAACCATTGTGGTATTTACTAGTTTGATATTGCCAAAGTCTGAACTAAAAATATAGGGGATGCTAATTCAAATAGTGCTATTAATGTTTGAAAATTAAACCTTGAGCTTCCATTCCATAGGTAGTAGTGCTTTGCAAATACTGAAGTACTTTTGAAGCTTTTATGGTGAAATGAAGCAAATTTTCGTCAGCAGCATTTGGCTGAATAGTGTGTTGAAGTGATGTTGATAAACATTGGCCAGGTTTCCAGAGCTAACTGCAGAGGCGAAATGTGCAGAATTTGGAGAGCCTGAAATAAAAACAGCAAGTTTTAGAAATATTAAACACAAAGTACACTGCAGATGCTGTGGTCAGATCAACATGTACAAACACACTAGAGGAACTCAGCAGGTCGGGCAGCATCCGTGGAAGCGAGTAGCGTTTCCTTTAGAAATACTAAGTCAGCTGGCATCTGTGGTGGGAATAATGGCTCATGTTTCGAATCACTGACCTTTCTTTGGATGCTGCTTGAGTATTTCCAGCGCTCTTACCAGCAATAACTTCATTGCTCTTCTGTTTAAAAAAAATATTTTGGGGTGAAAATTTTTACACTCGCCTGTGAAAGTTTATGACCTCGGTATAATAACCTCTGCAGAAGGCCGCACCTCTGGCTGCGCTGTTGTCCTCAGTACTGCAATAAAGTGTTAGCCTACATCTTTGGATCTGAAATTTAATCCACATCTTTATGACTGGGAGGTTATGAGCTATGGCTAATACAGTTCTGATGTTTAGGTATTAAACGAATCTCCCTCTTGTTGGATCCTACATTGAATATTGCCAGTGTTAAAACTGGGGACTGAGTTTGCACATCAGGTTGGGTTTTATTTCCTCAGATGGCATATGAATTAAAAGGAGTAAATTAATATTTATTCATTTTAGGAAAGGGAACCCGCCACAGGGTTTTGGTGGTGGTGGGACACTTAAACTACTGGGCTTTTAACAGAATAACAAGGCAGTCTCCCAGGGCACCCAAGTTCAAATTCCATTAGACAGCTGCAGAATTAAACATTGCTTGTAGTTAGTAGTTATGATTGTCTTTAAATTCCCATCTGGTTCACTGATATAATTCGGAAGAGGAAATCTACCAAACCTGCCCAGTCCGGTGTAAACATTATAGAATGGGTTAAAATGATGAGTCCATGGCCAGATTAGCCATGATCTTATTGAATGGTGGAGCAGGAGTGACAAGCCAGGTGGCCTACTCCTGCTCCTATTTTGTGTGTTCTTGTGTAAAATTTTAAGCTTTTTGTAAAGTTGTGTGGGTGGATAACTTCACCCCAGCCTCTGGAGTGATGTTGTTTATTATATCCAAATGTCTGTAGTTCAATCAACCAGTGAAATAGTGTCTGCACGCAGCACATGTCTAAGAGGGGTGGTATGGTTATTTAGTGTTTGGAAGCAAACTACTTTTCAGTTTAGCCTCTCACTGCCAGAGGTGGGAAGGGCTTTTCTCCAATGCATTACAAGAAACTATGTCTGACATTGTTTTTTTTTGTGTAAAATCACATTCTAATCATGAGCTAATCAGAAGTAAATTGCTAGAACATCTTTCTACCCACTTCTCCCAAATATTGTTCTTTTTGTTCAGTGTGCAGAGTTCCCTGTAATATTTGCACAAAATTATTATAATTCACGAGCAAGTCCTTAAAATGAGCTCAATCTGGTCTCATCCGGCCTCAGAAGAAGAACCTGACACCGAAGGACAGTTGATTGTTATCAGAGGGATTTTGTCATTTAAGATTTGTGCTTACTAACATTTTTGTTTTATTTGGGAGTTAAAGGAACCAAAAGTACACTAAAACCTTGAAATAACTAAAGCTGAAAGTGACGTTTTTGTTGGTCTCCAACCATCCAGCTTAAAAATATTTAAAACTTAATTTGCAACTTTGTAACTTGTAGCATATTTTGTTGTTTTTCATTGCTGAAGGATCGACCGGAATTTCCTGTGGTGGTGTCCTTTCTCGGGCTTATTCTGGCTGGAGGTCTCTGACTAGTGGAGTTCTACTGGATATGTAGTGAGACCTTTGCAATATGTACCTTCTGTACCTAACAAAATGGCCACTGAGTGTGCGTTCATGGTCTTCTGCTGCAGCCCATCCACTTCAAGGTTAGAAGTACCATGCTTTCAGAGATGCTCTTATGCACACCACTGTTTGACACTTGGTTACTTGAATTACTGACACCTTGTACTGGATTTTTTTTTGTTTCAAACTCTAGAGACTGTTGTACATGAAAATCAGAGGAGATCAGTTTCTGAGATACTGAAACCACCCCATTTGCCACCAGCAGTCGTTCCATCGTCAAAGTCATTTAAATCATATTTCTTCCCCTTTGTACTGAACAACAGCTGAACCTCTTCACCATGCCTGCATGCTTTTATGCATTGAATTGCTGCCACATGATGAGATTAGTTGCATTAATGTGCAGTTATGCAGGTGTATCTAATGAAGTAGCGTGTGTGTGTATTATAGAGATGAGTATGTATGCATCTACTGGGATGCTGACTGGATTGGAGGGAAAGTTCTATAGGAGAGGTTGGTCAAACTTGGGTTGTTTTTCTCTGGAGCAGAGAGGATGAAGGGAGATCCAATAGAAATTTATAATAGGTATAGAGTGGACTGTACCTTTATCCCACGGTTGAAGTGTCTAATACCAGAGGATGTGCATTTGAGAGGGGGTTAGGTTAAGAAAATGTGTAGGGCAAGTCTTTTTATTTTACACAGAAAGTGGTGAGGGCCTAGGATGCATTGTCTGAAGTGTTGGAGACAAATATGATAGAGCTGTCCAAGAGGTTCTTGGATGGGCAGAGGAATGAGCAGGAAATAGAAGGATATGGACATTGTGCAGGCAGAAGGGATTAGTTTATTTAGGCATTTGTTTACTAGGTTTAATTAGTTTGGCACAGTACTATGGGCCAAAGGGCTTGTTCCTGTGCCCTATGGTTCTATGTGTCAGACTTACTTGGCAATTTTTTCCAGATGCCACTTTATCTGGGGATCAAACCTCATCGCCCATTGATAAAGGGTCTCGACCCAAAACGTCAGCTGTATTCTTTTCCATAGGTGTTGCCTGGCCTGCTGAGTTCCTCCAGCATTTTGTGTGTGTTGCATAAACAAAAAACGACTGACAAAGTTTTTAGTGATACTCCAAACCTACGCAAGCTTCTGAGAAAGAAGAGGCATTGTTGCTCCTTCTTTGTGATGACATATATGCTTGTCTCAGGACAGATTGTCTGACATGTTGATGCCAAGGAATTTTAAACTACAGACCTTCTCCACCTCTACTCCCCTAATGACGACTGGCTCGTGGACCTCCAGCTTCTTACTCTTGTAGTTAATAATCAGCTCTATGATTTTGCTGACTTAGAGTGAGAGATTGTTGTTGTTGTTGTTGTTGTTGTCAGATTTTCAGTCTCTCTTATATATGCTGGTTTGTCACCACTTTTGACTCAACCGACAGCAATTGTGTCACCACCAAAAGTGAGTTGAGCGGAGGGCTAGGCACACAGCCATGCCTAAAGAGTGACCTGGGTCTGCTCCAATTTGCCTTCTATCACAACTGATCAACAGCAGATGCCACTTCATTGGATCCAGGTCACTCTTCAGGCAGGGCTGTGAGTTTAGGGTCAGCGACTGTAAATTCCTTTCCATCAGCCTATCAGTGGAAATGTCCTGCAACCAGCATGTAACTGTCCTCTTTTAAAAAAATATACGACAATGCCTCTACTTCCTTAGGAGTTTGTGTAGATTAAGCATGTCACAAAATTTTTGGAGAGAGTTCTGTAATGCAAGGTGAGTGGTATCTTAACTGGTTGTATTGCAGCCTAGCATGGGAACGCCAGTGCTCAGGAATGGGAACACGAGTGCTCATTAGGGATTTTTAAGAGATGTTTAGATAGGCGCGTGAATGTGAGGGGATGGAAGGATATGGGCATTGTGTGGGAAGAAGAGATTAGTTTAGTTGGCCATTTGGTTACTAATTTAATTTGTCCAGCACAATGTTGTGGCCTGAAGAGCTTGTCTTCGCTGCATTGTCCCAAGAGCAATGAGTTAAATTCTGGGCTGAGAAAAGCAGATAATCCATGCCAGATATTCACTTTGTGTGTAGAAAAGCATTCTATACAGTGTTTTGGACAAGACAAAGTCATTACAGATGACAAATGGATGCACTTTATTCAAAATTGACCGTTACTTGTGATTAAGGAAATAATTTAAATCATATTTTGAAATTTATTTTGCCAGTCAGGGAGATGACTTCAAGTGTGCCTCCTCTTCAAGCATCTGTACATGTTCAGGAGGATGCCATTGCATTTTCTATATAATAACAGCTTAATGGATACGATAAAGACATAGGAAGAGTACATGGTGGATGGAGAAGGCATTGTATGTTTTGGTTTTTGTGTGTGTGTATGCCCTTAACTCCTGGTGGAGTAATCAGGACACCGTCATGACAAGCTTTTTGCACCGATCTTTTTGGTGATTGCTCATCGTACAGCGTGTCTCGGGCATCTGAAACCTGGCGGAGCCCATCCCTCTCCAGGTTTTTTTTGTGAGGTCGAGTTGCTAGCTCGACACTCAACCCAGGCATGGATGCTTTGATGCATGGTTTGATTAAGCATGTAAGAAAGACTGAGTAATTGAGCAATTTTTAACTTGTACATCAATTGAGTTAAGAAATGCGTTCTTATCTTTACGATTGTGAATAGATTGTAAGTTTTCAAGATAAAACTTTTTCCTCCAGAAAGAAGGTCATAGTTGGGAGTTTAACATCAAAGGATATATTTTGTATCAAAAAGACAGGCAGGAATGCGTAGGCGGTGGTATGGTTCTGTTGGTAAGAGATGGAATTACATCTTAAGAAAGGTGACATGGGATCAGAGAATGTCAAATCTTTGTGGGTGGAGTAAAGAAATTGCAAGGGTGAAAAAACCATAATAAGAGTCGTATAGTAGTCAAAATGTGAGGTTGAGATTGCAAAGATAGCTGGAAAATGCATGAAATAAGGGTAATGTCACAATTGTAATGGGGGACTTTCATATGCAAGGGGATTGGGAAAATCAGGTTGGTGTCAGATCGCAAGAGATGGCTTTTTAGAGCAGCTTGTGCTTGAGCCTACTCAGGGAAAGGCTATCTTAGGTCGGGTGTTGTGTAATAACCGAGATCTTATTAGGGAACTTAATGTAAAGAAACCCTTAGGAGTCAGTGATCATAATATGATTGAATTTGTACTGCAATTGGAGAGGGAGAAGCACAAGTCAGATGTATCAGTATCGCAATGGCATAAAGGGAATTACAGAGCCATGAGAGAGGAGCTAATCCAGGTAGATTGGAGGGTGTTACTGGCGGGATGACGACAGAACAGAGGAGGCTGAAGTTTCTAGGAATAGTTCACAAGGCGCAGGATAGATATGTCCTACTGAAGAAGTAATTCTTAAGTGGCAGGGCTACTCAACCGTGGCTGACACGGGAAGTTAATGACTGCATAAAAGCCAAGGAAAAAGCTTATAAGATAACAAAAGTGAGTGGGAAGTTGGATGATTGGGAAGATTTTAAAATCCAACAACAGGTAACTAAAAAAGTTTTTTCAGTTAAAGAATAAAAGGGAGGTGAGAGTTGATATTGGACCACTGTAAAATGAAGCTGGTGAGGTAGTAATGGGGACATTAAAAAATGTAAGTGAAGTAGTGTGCTAGAAGTCCATGAGTGTCAGGGAGCAGGAGTGAATGCCATTGCTATTACAAAAAAAACATGCTAGGCAAACTGAAAGGTCTTAAAGTGGGTAAGTCACCTGGACCAGATGGAGTACATCAGAGAGGTTGCTGAAGAGATAATGGATGCATTGGTTCTGATATTTCAAGAATTACTTGATTCTGACATGGTCCTGGAGTACTGGAAAATTACAGATGTGTCTCCACCCTTTAAGAAGGGAGGAAGACAAAAGAGAGGAAATTTTTGGCCAGTTAGCCTAACTTCAGTGGTTGGGAAAGTGTTTGAGTTCATTATTAAGGACAAGATTCCGGGGTACTTGGAAGACTAATGATAAAATAAATTAAAGTCAGGATGGTTTCTGTAAAGCGAAATCTTGCCTGACCAATCTGTTAGAATTCTTCAGGGAAGTAACAAGAAGGATAGACAAAGAGGCAGTGGATGTTACTTAGATTTTCAGAAGGCATTTGATAAAGTGCCTCACATGAGGCTGCTTAACAAGATAAAATCCTATGGTGTTACAGAAAAGATACTGGCTTGGATAGTTGAATGGCTGACAGGCAGGAGGCTGCAAGTGGGAATAAAGGGGGCCTTTTCTGGTTGGCTGCCGGTGACAAGTGGTGTTCCTCAGTGCTCAATATTGGGACCGCTACTTTTCACATTGTTTGTCAATGGCTTAGATAATGGAATTGATGACATTGTGGCGAAGTTTGCAGATGATACAAAGATAGGTGGAGGGGTAGCTAGTGTTGAGGAAGCAATGCGATTGCAACAGGACTTAGACAAATTGAAAAGATGGGCAAAAAAGTTGTACAGGTCGACCTTCACTAATCCAGCACCATTGGGACCTGAGGAGTGCCAGATTAGTGAAAGTGCCGAATTACAGAAGGATCACATTAAGCAATAGCTAATCATCTCATCATACCTTTAAAATATCATGTAAATCAGTACAAGTTAGATAATAATGAAACAGAAATATTAAATAAGTAGCAAGTGAAATTTTAATAAAGTAATATACTGTACAGGCACAGATAAAATTAAGGGTACAGGTAAATGTACAGGAATTAACTTGTACAGAACAGTTGAGCACTTCTGCTTCTAAAGTGAGATATTTAGTATACCTTCAGGCAAAGTTTCATGTTTGCAAGTGTGGGGTTGTCAGGATCATCAATATCTTCATCTTGAAAAATGAATGAAGCATCAGGAACTGGTGCTGAAACTGGCACAACAGTTTCTTCAAAAGCTGTTGATGTTGGTGGCAGCACATCTGGGTGAGCAGCAGCAGAAGTCGGAGAAAGGAGGTCTTCTATACGCCACATTTCACGCGACCACCAGGCGGCCGGGGATTCGGCACTGGGCTCTTCCCTCTTCACTTGCAGTTACTGAGGGAATCCTCGTTAGTTTCTTTTCCTCTGCTTAGTAATCTGCTTAAATTCAGCAGGTTGCCACATCTGATCTGTGGTCATAGGCAGAAGAGAACGGAGCACAGGCCAGGTGACAAAGGAGGGCAGTGCACGACTTCCGGCAGGTGGGCAAGAAGGCGGACTGACCCAGCACGCCAGCTCCCCCGCTGCTGGCGGGTGAGATGGGCGGGGCCGGGCGGCTGCGCCTCACACAAATGATATTAATAAATGCAGGAAAACAAATTTTGTGCTTACAAGAGCACACCAACACGTGAACAGATCTAGCACAACCAAAGCAATGCACAGCAGATTGGTACGGTGGCCAGGAAATTTGAAGTTACAGTTGCATGGAAAATTTGAACTCAGTGCCAGATTATCGAAGGAATTGGATTACAGGTAGTCGGATTAGTGAAGGTCGACTGTAGATGGAATACAGTGTTGGGAAATGTATGATAATGCACTTTGGTAAAAGGAGCAATAGTGCAGACTATGATCTAAATGGGGAGAAGGTTCCAACATCAGAGGTGCAAAGGGATTTAGGAGTCCTCCCAGAAGGTTAATTCACAGGTTAAGTCTATGGTAAAGAAGGCAAATGCAATGTTGGTATTTATTTCAAGGGGAATGGAATATAAAAAACAAGGAGATAATGCTAAAGCTTTATAAAACACCCACCAGTCAGACCGTACTTGGATTATTGTCAACAGTTTTGGGCCCCATATCTCAGAAAGGACGGGTTGTCATTGGAGAGAGTCCAGAAGAGGTTCACGATGATGATTCCAGGAATGAAGGGGTTAACATGTGAGGAGCATTTGGCAGCTTTGGGCCTGTACTCACTGGAAATTAGAATAATGCAGGGGGAATCACATTGAAACCTACCAAATGTTGAAAGGACTTGACAATGTGGTTGTGGAGAGGATGTTCCCTTTGGTGGCGAGTATCCAGAACTAGAGGCTATAGCTTCAAAACTGAGGGGCTGGTGACCCACTTCCTAGCACACTTGAACGGGCTTACAAGTAGCCAGCGCGCCGGCACAAAGGCCAGCCCCAAAGGGCGTCAGGTCTGCTTCACCAACAAAGGGAAAAGTCTGGGGGGGATTGTAAGTACATGCCCCTACAGCATCCGCGCCTGGGGAAGGCAGGATCAGGGAGGCTTTAAAGCGAGGCTGTGAAGTTCGAATAAAATCTTCTTTAACTGCAGTTTACCGACTCCGTGTTGTTATTTTAGTGCTGTGTGTAGCACACCGCTACAATTGGTGACCTCGGCGGTCCAAACGATTTTTGGACTGGAGATGACCGACGTCGCATCTGTTCATGCGGTTTCGTTGAAACTGCCAAGCTTCTGGACGCTGCGACCTCACCTATGGTTCCAGCAAGCAGAAGCCCAATTCCACATTCGGCAGATAACCTCAGAGGACACACGTTACTACTACGTGGTGGGCTCCCTCGACCAGGACACAGCGGCCCAGGTCGCGGAGTTCGTACAGTCGCCCCCAGCAGACGGCAAGTACACGGAATTCAAAGCCCTGCTCCTCAGGACTTTCGGACTCTCACGGCGCGAGCGGGCTGCCCGTTTACTGCACCTGGATGGCTTGGGCGACAGACCTCCTTCGGCTTTAATGAATGAGGTGTTGTCTCTGGCCGGCGGACACACACCCTGCCTCATGTTTGAGCAGGCATTCCTGGAGCAGCTGCCCGAGGACATACGCCTGCTGCTGTCCGACGCGGATTTCAGCGACCCCCGGAAGGTGGCAGCCTGGGCGGACTTGCTGTGGAACGCCAAGAAGGAGAGTGGGGCGTCCATCGCACAGATCTCCAGGTCATGCTCCCAGCAGCAAACCAGACCCGGCCCGGCCACAGAGCCTGCTAACCCCAGAGGCAGGGGTGAGGAGACCAATGAACAATGGTGTTTCTACCACCAGTGGTGGGGCGCAGAAGCCCGCCACTGTAGCCCGCCCTGCAAGTTCCCGGGAAACGCCAGGGCCAGCCGCCGCTGATGGCTACGGCGGCTGGCCATCGGGATAGCCTCCTGTATGTGTGGGACAAGAGGTCAGGACGCCATTTTTTGGTCGACACCGGTGCAGAGATCAGCGTCTTACCTCCGACGAGTTACGACACCCGCAACAGGGCACCGGGTCCCCTCTGAGGGCTGTGAACGGCAGCACAGTAAGGACCTACGGCACCCGTCAGGTGCAGCTACAGTTCGGCTCCAGCCAGTTCACGTGGGACTTTACACTGGCCACCGTAGCCCAACTGCTTCTGGGTGCGGATTTTTTGCGGGCTCACAGCCTGCTGGTCGTCCTGTCAAGGCAGAGACTGGTCCACGCCGAGACCTTTCAGACGTTCTCTCTGGGAGAAGCCCAGTTGCCAGCCCCACACCTCGACTCCATCACGCTGTCCGACAATGACTTCACCAGAGTCCTGGCGGATTTCCCATCAGTTCTGGCACCGCAGTTCACGGTGGCCATGCCCCGACACGGCGTACAGCACCACATCCCGACCCAGGGACCACCCCTCCACGCCCGTGCTCGGCGGCTTCCCCCGGACAAGCTCCGACTGGCGAAGGAGGAGTTCAAGAGGATGGAGGAATTGGGGATCATCCGGCGGTCCGACAGCCCATGGTCCTCCCCCCTGCACATGGTGCCCAAAGCGTCAGGGGGCTGGAGACCATGCGGTGACTACCGCAGGCTGAACGAGGCTACCCTGTGCCGCACATTCAGGACTTTGCAGCAAACCTGCACGGCGCACGGATCTTCTGCAAGGTAGACCTCGTCCAGGGATACCATCAAATCCCGATGCATCCGGACGACATCCCCAAAACGGCTCTCATCACCCCGTTCAGCCTTTTCGAGTTCCTCCGCATGCCGTTTGGCCTGAAGAATGCCGCACAGACGTTCCAGCGGTTAATGGACACGGTGGGACGGGACCTGGACTTCGCGTTCATCTATTTGGATGACGTCCTCATAGCCAGCAGCAGTCGTCAGGAGCATCTGTCCCACCTCCGTCAACTCTGCGCCCGACTGAGTGAGTACGGTCTTACAATCAACCCCGCCAAATGCCAGTTCGGACTCGATACCATTGACTTCCTGGGCCACAGGATTACTAAAGACAGGGCAACCCCTCTGCCCGCTAAGGTAGATGCGGTCCGCCTCTTTCCCTGACCCACCACGATCAAAGGCCTTCAGGAATTCGTAGGTATGATCAATTTCTACCACCGCTTCCTCCCTTCAGCTGCCCGGATCATGCGCCCCCTGGTCGCCCTGATGTCGGGTCCGAGCAAGGACATTACCTGGGACGAGGAGTCCGCCACCGCTTTCTTTCAAACGAAGGAAGCTTTGGCGAACGCCGCAATGCTAGTACATCCCAGAATGGACGCCCCTACCGCCCTCACAGTGGACACATCTAACACAGCAGTCGGTGGGGTGCTGGAGCAACTCATCGCAGGTCACTGGCAACCCCTGGCGTTTTTCAGCAAACACCTGCGGCCACCCGAGCTCAAATACAGTGCTTTCGACCGGGAACTGTTGGCGCTATACCTGGCAATCCGGCATTTCAGGTACTTCTTAGAAGGTAGGCCCTTCACAGCGTTCACGGACCACAAGCTGCTTACCTTTACGTTCACAAAAGTATCCGATCCCTGGTCATCCTGCCAGCAGTGCCATCTGTCCTACATCTCTGAATACACGACGGATGTCCAGCACGACTTGGGTAAGGACAACGTCGTGGCGGACACGCTCTCTCGCACTACCGTTCATGCCCTTTCCCAAGGGGTAGACTTTGAGGCGCTGGCAGAGGTGCAGCAGGCAGACGAGGAGATCCCGAGTTACAGAACCGCAGTCTCCGGTTTGCAGCTCCACGACCTCCCCGTAGGCCCGGGTGAGCGGACCCTACTCTGTGACGTCGCCACCGGCCAGCCCCGTCCTGTCGTCCTGGCACCTTGGCAGCTACGCGTTTTCGACTCCATTCATAACTTAGCGCACCCCTCCATCCGGACAACAGTCCGGATGGTCTCCAGCAGGTTGATTTGGCACGGTCTCCGCAAGCAAGTCAGTGAATGGACCAGAACGTGCATGCACTGCCAGACGGCCAAGGTGCAGCGGATCACCAAAGCTCTGCCGCAGCAGTTCTACCCCACCCACCGGCGTTTCGACCACATTCATGTGGATATTGTGGGCACCCTGTCAGTGTCGCGCAGAGCGCGGCACCTCCTGACTATCGTGGACTGGTTCACAAGATGGCCAGAGGCGATCCCGCTCACCGACACCACCTCCGAATCTTGCGCCCGAGCCCTGATCGCCACCTGGATATCTCGCTTTGGTGTACCAGCCCACATTACCTCCGACAGAGGCACCCAGTTCACCTCCAGCCTGTGGTCAGCTATGGCCAGCCTTTTGGGGACACAGCTGCACCACACCACTGCCTACCACCCACAGTCGAACGGACTAGTGGAGCGTTTCCACCGTCACCTGAAGTCGGCCCTCATGGCCCGCCTGCGAGGAGCCAACTGGGCGGACAAGCTTCCCTGGGTCCTACTCAGCATCCGCACGGCGCCCAAAGACAATCTGCACACCTTGTCAGCTGAGTTGGTGTACAGCGCACCCTTGGTCATCCCCGGGGAGTTCATACCAGGCCCAAGGGGGCAACAGAAAGAACCCGCAGCAGTTCTGGACAGACTACGTGAGAGGCTCGGTGACCTGGCCCCCATACCCACTTCACAGCACGGGCGGAACCCGACTTGTTACCCAAAGACCTGCAGAACTGTAAGTTTGTGTTTGTACGAAGGGGCGGGCATCGGCCACCACTGCAACGGCCCTACGAGGGGCCGTTTACGGTGCTCAGGAGCAACGGGTCCACATTCGTGCTGGACGTTGGGGAGAGAGAGGAGGTTTTCACAGTGGACCGACTCAAACCGGCCCATGTGGACCTGGCGCAACCAGTCGAGTTCCCGGCACCGCAGCGCAGAGGCCGACCTCCCAAACTGGGTCTGGCCCAGACTGTGGACATTGGGGGGTGTATCGCCGGTTCTGGGGGGTGGGGGGGTTATGTGGCGACCCACTTCCTAGCGCACTCGAACTGGCTCACAAATAGCCAGCGCGCCGGCACAAAGGCCAGTCCCAAAAGGGCACCAGGTCTGCTTCACCAACAAAGGGAAAAGCCTGCAGGGGATTGTGTGTACGTGCCCCTACAGCATCCGTGTCCCAGGGAGGGCGGGATCAGGGAGGCTTTAAAGCAAGGCTGTGAAGTTCGAATAAAATCTTCTTTAACTGCAGTTTACCGACTCCGTGTCAATATTTTAGCACTGCGTGTAGCACATCGCTACAGGCACATATTTAAAATGGATGTAAGGAGAAACTTTTTAGCCAAAGAGTGGTGTATCTGTGGACTGCTCTGCCACAGACTGAATGGAGGCCAACCATGGGTATATTTAAAGTGGAAGTTGATAAATTCCTGATTGATTGGGGCATCAAGAGATATGGTGACAGGGCAGATGTATGGGGTTGAATGGGGTCTGCCATGATGAAATGGCAGAGTGGACATGATGGGCTGAATGGCCTATTTCTACTCCTATGTCTTATGGTCTAATGAACAAGAGGACATTTGATGAGACAGATTTAGATAAGCATCTGTTCACCTGCCAGTTTTTACCTGATACTGAAATTATTTGTCACGCTTATATTAAAGAGGAAGAAAAGCAAACAACTCCTGGTGTTTGAGATTTCTGTAAGGCTGACTTCCTTGTGATGAGCCTGAGGCCATCCAATTAAGTGGGAAGGGGCAGGTTGAGGGGATAATGAAAGAAACAGAATCTGAGAGTTTGGAAACAGGAGGTTCGAAGATGCTGTAAATTTTGAGTGATACACAAAATCATGGAGGAACCCAGCAGTCAGGCGGCATTGTAATTGGTCTTGGCCCAAAACATTGACTGTTCATTTCCCTCCATAGATCCCCTCTGACCTGCTAAGTTCCTCCACCATTTTGTGGGGGAATCTATGAGTTTAACATGATACAGAAGTAGGGTACTAGCTCCAAACTGGAGAAGCGATGTTCAAGGTTGTATTGAGAACCTCAGGGCAATGGTGTGGTAGTTCTTGTGGACCAGGTATAAGTGTCCAGATGAGCAGACCACTTCCCAGTCTACCCACCTGTTCTTGAGCCAATACCTATCTCATCTGTGGAAGCATCTGCAGTTCTAACTTCATCTTCAGCCTCCTCAGAACTCCCAAAATTGGAGGGAAGTAAAGCTTAGAACAGATAGCCCTACGCTTAGCTCTGATGGGTGGCTCACATTGTTAAGCTGTGGATGAAGGAGAAAGGGACAAAATAAAACTGAAATAAAATGTGACAACTAGTTTGGATCCCGATGACAGGGAAAAGGAGAAACGTGACATTAAAAGAATATATGAGCAACAAAAAGAGTGAAGGAAAATGTACAGGGACTATAAATACTAAATCAATATTGATAATACTATAGGTAGTGGAACCATATAAGCAATTTAGGCCTCTTGCTAACCAAGAACAAAATTATAAATAGAAATAAGTGGTGAAACTGTTAACTGTCATTTACTGGCAATGAAGTGATACCCATGCTGACATTCCAGTTTTGAAGTAGTGTTTAGAATTCATCAAAAGTACCAAGCAAGGTAACAGAGAAGAAGGAAGTGACAATGCTAAATGATTACCACTATGATGCTGTGGGAAATCAGAATCAGGTTTATTTTTGCTGACATACAATGTGTTTTTTTTTTGCTTTGCGGCAGTGATACAGTGCAAAGACATCAAAACCTTCAAAATACAAAAATGAATCATGCAAGAAAAAAAAGAGGTAGAATCTGATGGCAGAAGGAAGAAACTATTCCTGAATCATTGAGTATGGATCTTCAGGCTCATGTATCTCCTTCTTGATGGTTGTGACAAGAAGAGTCACATCCTGGAAGGTGAGATTTCTCAATGGTGGATGCCACTTTCTTGAGGCGCTGCCTCTTGGAGATGGCCTTGATGTTATCCTCATGCTGGAGCTGGCTGCGTCCATAATCCAATGTAGCCTCTTACGATCCTGTGCGTTGGAAGCTTCATACCAAGCTGGGATGCAACCAGTCTCCATCATACAACTATGGAAATTTGCAAGACTCCTGGGAGATGAACATCTAATGAAGTATGGCAGCTGATTGTGATTGCTTTGATGTGTGGGTCTCAGGATAGATCCTCCAAGATGTTGACACCTAGGAACTTAAAGCAGCACACTCTTTCTGCAGCTGACTCCTCAATGAGGATTGTTGTGTTTTCTTGTGTCTTCCCCTTCCCAAATTCTACAATCGGCTCTTTGGTCTTGTTGACGTTGAGTGCAAGGTTGTTGTGACACCTGTCAACCCAACCAATCTACCTAGCTCCTCTTGTGTGAAGCAGGTATAGTTAAAGCTGCACAGGTGGCTTTGGAGAAGACATTGGTTTACTTGCCAGTTGATGTTAGACTATGCTTTGACCATTGTGATCAATGTATCTTTCTTAGGAAGAATGGCTTTAGAAGAATTAGAATGTAGATTTACCAGAAAAAAAATCTCTACTTTATGGGGTTAAGTTATATGGAAAGAACTAGAGTTGAATTACCTAGAATTCAGGATTTTAAGGGGCAATTGTAATGTTTAAAGAAAGAACTAATTTCTGTTGGTGGCTGGATAAGGATTCAGGCCTCTCAGCTATTGAGTTATGTAACACTTATGCATGTGAAAAGGGTGATTGACTCTTGTTTAATTGTCTTTATCTGTACAGATTAGTTCAAATTTAGTCATGCCTTTATCATGAGAGCCATCAGGAACTAGAACATTTTTGAATGCAGTTTCTTTATTTGAAAGGGCACGGATTGCTGTCCACTTGATGGATTGACTAATTAATCAGTTGTTCTTGACTTCCATTTCTATCTCTGTTTATTGTTTCTAAACTTTCCCCACCATCAAGATAAACTCTGGATTATCTTTGCATTCTTTTTTTGTGTAAATAAGGGTGTAATGTTTGCACTTTTACAGTTCTTAGTCACTACCCTTGAACCTACCTGTGTTTCAAATGTTACGGCTAAGGCCTCAGTAATTTCTTCTCTCTGCTTCTTTGAATGTATTCAGTCTGGACCAAGAAATTTACTCAAACTAAGTACAGCTATTACTTTCCTTTTCTCGACCATGCTTTGCTCTGATTCCAGATGCATTTTCTACTTTGGTAAAACCTGATAGGAATTATTCATTTCACACCTCAGCTATGATCTCTCTTCCCATAGGAGAATTTCCTTCAATCTCTTATCAGCCTCATTTTTCTTATATAACATTTTTGTTTACATGTCTGCAGGATATTTTTGGATTTCCTTTTTCTGTTTGCTGCCAGTTTGTTACTTTCTATTTCTTTGCATTTATTTTTCTTTTTATATTTTCCTTCTGAATTTGGTTCAGAAGCTGCCATCTGTCACGTGCACCTTTTTTTCAGCTCCTTTTTTATTCTATAGCTTTCTGGGCAGACATGGATGTCTGGCTTTGATTTCTTAATCTTGGAGAAGTCTTATCTTTTTGTTAGATGAAACACCTCCATCTTAAACCCTTTCCATTGCTTCGTAAGATTTGCTGCCAAGTTTTGATTCTAATTTACCCACTCACATCTATCAAAATTGATTATTTTCCATTTGTCCTTTAATGTTGTTAGCACAGTTATTGACATTACAAATGCTCTCCCCCCCACCATCTTGCTCCACTGGGCCTTGCTGTTTCCCAAACCAAGTCCAGTATGCCACAGTGGATCAGAAACTAAGAGATCAAAAACATTCTTTTTGGGCTTGATTGTTATTCCAGTACATATTAGGAGAACTGAAATTCCTCCACTACTCTGTCGCATTGGCTCATCTGTCCGAATTTGCACCTGTATATTTTTGCTAGTAGCTGGTGACAAAAATCGACCTACTTATGTAATCGCGCACATCAAATGCGTGATGATACTCTGCACTTCCTTGGAAGAGTAGTGCTTCAACACTTGAAAGCTGACACTGTCAAGACTAAAGAAATCTATTTAATTGCCATTTTAGCCATTATCTTATATATTCTGTCACTTTTATTGCTGGAGAATTGTGTACCTTTTACAAACTCCACTGAAGGAACTGGTCAAGGCAGCTTTGACAGCACATCTTTAACCTACAATATTTGCAAGTCAACAAAGCATCAGGTATCAGAGAATACCTCTGTCTCCCTCCAAGTTTTGGGCTATACGTACCTAGAAAGTACATCATTGGGCTTCACAAGTGATTGAAAATTTTAGAATGCTCTTTAACACTATTGTGCATGTTCTCACTGTACAGATTGCTGCATTAAGCAATTTCAGATGAGTGTTGAATCTTTTTAATGTCCTACAAATGAATAAAAATGAATTACTTACCCAGACAGTCCATGACCCTGTAGTTCCCATCACTGCCAGCTGTGTCTTCATTCAGTCTCTATCTAATATTATTTTCATCCAAGCTCCCCCCCCCCACATGAGAATCAGAAATGTTCCAAAATAAATTAACTTCAAAATTTTGGCTGCCTGCCTACTGCTTTACCTTGGCAATGCAGGTCCATATCCCACTGCAAGCATCGGTAGTCTTCCTCGCTATCCCCTCCATCCCTAATCTTGCTGTCACACAAATTTTCTGATTCGGTTTACCACATTATTATCTAATCATTGATATAAATGATAAATAACAACAGGCCCAGCAACAATCCCTGCAGCACACCACCAGTCACAGGCCTCTAGCCAAAGGAGCAACCATCTGCTACCACTCTGTGTCTTCTCCCACTAGGTCAATGTTGATTCCAATTTACTACTTCATATCTGAATGCCAAATGAATGAACCTTTCTGACCAGCCTCCCATGTGGGATTTTTGTCAAAGGCCTTGCTAAAAGTTGAGTTCCCTAAACCTGTCAGCCTTGCCTTTTATTTAACAGGAACATACAAACTTTGTTTCACTTTTGCAGGCCTAAGCATCACTTTGCCAGAAAACAATGTCTCCCAGTCCACACCTGCCAGGTCCTTTCTGATGCCAGCAAAATTGGCCTTTCTCCAAGGTAGAATCTCAGTCCTATCATTCACCCTAATTATCTTGAAACTAAACAAGTTATGGTCACTAGATCCAAAGTTTTCTTTAGGCATGCTTCTGTCACTATCCTGTCTCATTCCCTAATGGGAGATGCAGTATCTCACACTCTCCAGTTGAGAATTCTATATATTAATTAAGAAAGGTTTCTTGAACACATTTGACTAACTATTCCATCCAGTCCTTTTACAGCATAGGAGTCACAATCAATATTTGTAAAGTCCGTTACTGTCCGCTACCTCTCCACAAACTTGCTCCTCTAAATCTCTCTGACCCTTTCTTATTCCTCAGTTCCACCCACATAGCATCAACAGGCAAACACTACCAAGACATTTTTTAGTATATAAATGTAAAATAGATGTTCTGAATTTGATGAAGTATCTAACCAAACTTAAAAGCAAGTAGGGTTTCTCTGATTGGTGTCTGATACAAAGAAATCTATGTTCAAACAGCTCTCTGTAATTTCTAAACGCTCTCCTTTGGAAACTTGTCAATGCCCTTAAGTTGCAAGGCAGATGAAATAGTCTTCACAATTTATTGAATTCATAACTTGCTGTAGAAGATCATGTCAATTAAATAATTGTGTAATGGTGGGAGATGTTTCCTCAGAAACGTGATTATGTGCTTTCTACGCCTCTCCCTCGTACCATTAAATTTCACCTTTTTTTTAAGTAGTGCAGCTGAGTCAAACAACACTATAGCAGGGAAACACATTCGCCCTTCTAGTGTGTGCCAAACTGTTTTCTGCCTTGTCCCATCAGTCCACACTTGTATCATAGCCCTCCATGCCTTTCCATCCATGTCCTTATCCCTAAAATGTTGCAATCAAACCTGCATTCACCACTTCTGCTGGCAGCTTGTTCCACATTCGCACCGCCCTCAGAGTGAAGATGTTCTTCCTCAGTTTCCCATTATGACATTACATCACTTGTCATCACTTTATTTTTGAATAACAGAGTGAACGGTAGGTGTGGGCTTTAGACATCTGCTCCATGCAGCTGAGAGTATGAATTAATAGCTGATATGAAGAAATAGTTATAGAGTACAACACAGAAATAGGCCCTTTGGCCCATCTAGTCTGTGCTGAACCATTTAAACTGCCTCCACCCATCGACCTGTATTGGGGACAATAGCCCTCCATACCTCTACTGTCCCAAACTTCTGCTAAATGTTGAAATTGAACTTGCATGCACCCCTTAAGCTGACAGCTCGTTCTACACTCTCATGACTCTCTGAGTGGAGATGTTCCTCCTTAAACTTTTCACCTTTCACCCTTAACCCATGATCTCTGGTTTGGTTCCACTCAACCTCAGTGGAAAAAACCTACTCACAATCATCCTATCTATATCCCTCATAATTTTGTATATCTCTATCAAATCTCTCCTCAGTCTTCTGTGTTCCAGGGAATAAAGTCCTAACCTATGCAAGCTTTCCTTATAACTCAAGTCCTCCAGACCCAACAATATTTTCTCTGTACTTTTTCAACCTTTCTTACATCTTTTCCTGTAGGTAGGTGACCAAAACTCCACACAGTACTCCAAATTAGGCCTCACCAACATCTTTTACAACTTCAACATAACATCCCATCTCCTGTACTCAATACTTTGATTCAAGAAGTACAATGTGTCTTTACGACCCCATCTACCTGTGATGTCTCTTTCAACAAATTATGGACCTGTATTCGCAGATCTCCCACTCTATAGAAGCTTGTCAAAGTTTTATGTGTCGTACCAAATCTTCACAAGCTCCTAAGCAAGTGGAAGTGCTGCCGTGCTTTTTTCGCAATTAGACTTACATGCTGAGCCAAGGACAGGTCCACCAAAATAATCACACTGAGGAATTTAAAGATGCTGACCCTCTCCTCTTCTGGTCCTTTGAGGAGGACTGGCTCATGAACCTCTCGTTTTCTCCTCCTGAAGTCAATAATCAGCTCCTTGGCCTTGCTGACATTGTTTTCATGCCGTCACTCAGCGGCATTTTCAATTTCCCTCCTATATGCTGATTCAGCCTACAACAGTGTAGAACAACAGCAATTTGTATGCTCAGCCACACAGTCATAAGTATAGAGTGAGAAGACCAGAGGGCTAAGCACACAGCCTTGTGGTGCACCAGTGATGATGGAGATTGTGGAGGAGTTCTGTTGCCAATCCGAACTGACTGGAGTCTGCAAGTGAGCAAATTGAGGATCTAATTGCACAACGAGATACTGAGGCCAAGGTATTGAATTTATTAATTAGGTTTGAGGGGGTGATGGTACTGAATGCCGAGTTGTAGATACAGAACATCCTGATGTATGCATCTCTGTTGTCCAGATGTTCTAGGGTTGAGTGAAGAGCCAATGAGATGGCATCTGCTGCTGTGGGAGGCAAATTGAAACAATATTCAGTCTTAATTAACTGACTCATTACAGGCAGGATCTTCTACACATTTGCTCCTAAAAAAGACATACCTCTGAAAGCTATTTGAAACTACTGCCACTAGGTTTTATGGTAAATATTGCATGAAGATCTTTTGTCGAATTATACAAGGCTACATTGGAGCCCTTTTCTAATTCAGCCATTTGGGCGTTCTTTCAAATTGATTCTTCTTTACAAAATATACCAGGAGACTCTGTGGTCAGAGCCTCTTGCTAACTAATCAGCCTCGGTTCAGAGATCACTCCTTGGAGGAGGCACTTTTCTGCCATATTTCGGTTTAAAATTGGATACATATATCTTATAATTAGTCTTCTGAAAATTTGGTTTGCTTAATGGTTTTCTAAACAGAAATTTAAACATTGAAATGTTGTGGATAAACATACTATTATTACAATTGTACCCTCCAGCAAAGCACTTTTAACTGTAATATACTTGGCATGTAATTAGTATTTGGGAATAAAAATATCCTTTGTTTTTTAATTTGACAAATGATTTCTCTGGTGTATTTAATCCTGTCGTTTTACCAGCGTATCTACAAAGGATTGTGCAGCAGATTGTGATCCAATACTGCTAAAAGCATTTGCCTTGTCTGGTTTTGCACATCACAGACAGTTCAACCAAGGAGCACAACAGCTCTGGAGCGACCTTTAAAATTTGCCATCATGAGACCTGTTCCAATAAGTGAAACCTTCAGAAACCAGGAGTGGACCAAGATTTTAGATGCAAGGCAATGGAAGGTTAGCGTCATCGATCTCTGCAGTTGTCTCTCAGCCTACTTGACTTATTTTTGTCTCTGATAGCTGACTCCATCTGTCACTGCTACCTCTTTCAGTGAGTCTTTTGGTGCCCCTGTCCTTTTTGAGTATTTGTTAATCTTTCTGTCTATGTTTCACCTTCCTTTGCTGCTGTCCACTGTGTTTTGTTGCTGATGGGAAAATTTTGTTTGTGTGTGCAGTGTGACAGAGTGGTAGGGCAAGGCTAATAGAAAACGGTGTGACATTCATTTATTTAACGCAAGGCTAAAGTAATGGTTTAAAATAACAATGGGTTACAAAATAGATTACGAAATGAATCAAAGAGGGAATCCCCATCTGTATTTCTTTAAAATAAGAGGATATCCTTGATCTTGGGGTCAACATTGATCATTGATTCCTGCAACCAGTCAGAGAAGGATATTTAAAGCATTTTGAAGTGAGCTGAGGAAATCTGAACAGTGGGATTGACGATTGAATGTAGGGTATTACATGGGTGCTGATAATCCATTGCTAAAGGTGAGGAATATCAACCCAGGATCACTGCTGCCCACATCGGGAAGTTTGACTATTTGGTGATCTTGGGTGTGAACTTTTAAACATGTCAAGTACCATTGTTGTTACATCAGGAATTCTGAGTTAACTGTAGGGAATGGGTATTACAACCTTGTGTTTAATAGACCTTCAGTCCTTTTGTATCACACCTTGTAGGACACCTTGATAGTCTGAAGAGACTTTGAATCAAATGTTCATGTAAGTTTGGAAGAAATGGGTGGACCTTATTCAAACAGACAAAATCCGAATGGAGTTGATGGGGTGGATGTTGAGATATTTTCACAAGTGGAGAGTCATGAACAGATACAAGACAGGTGGCCAATTATTTAAAATTGAAAACTTCTGTTGGAGGATACTATATAAATCTGGTGGAATTCTCTGCCAAGGACATGGTCAAGACCAGGCCATTAGATATACTTAAGGTGGAGATGGGTAGAAAGATCAAGAAATAGAGGTGTATGGCCCAGAAGAAGAGCTGAGGCCAGCATTGATCAGCCACGGTCATATTGCACAGTGGGGAAGTCCTAAGGGCCATGGTACCCACTCCTGATCATTTTCTGTGTTCTTGGGAATCATGTAAAATCTAATCTTGTGCATGCTTTTCGGTGATGTCAGTTTGGCTTTGGACATGTAGAGTTGGCAGGGCTGTAGTTGTTGCATTCATTCTGCAGACAATCTAGAAGATTTATTATGTGTTGCTCTGAAGTCTGGATGCACTGGGTGTGGAATCTTCCCTCTTGCTCCAACCTACCTCTTCTCTCTGTCCCACTTCATCATTGGCTGTGAGATTAATACATTGGGGGGGGGGGGGAGAGACTGAGCACTGACTCTTCTCGTTGAGCAGATTGAAGCTGACCTCAATTGTTAAGCTTCCTTTGCTTTGATTATCTTTTCACTCTGCATTAAAATGTCATCTGAAGACCTGGAATGCTGAATAGACAAAATGAGCTTCATAACAATTGTTAGAGGATTTTTCCAAATTCTGATTTCAGTATTTCGCAGTTTCCCGGATTCTGTGATGATGTAGAGTACCTGGAGTACAAAGTGTGATTTTTGATTTTACTGATAAAGATGCTCTAAGTAGATAGTAACTGGCCATTACAATTGGTTACAAAGTTGGGGACATAAAAAATCAGCCAGAATGCCCCTCTCAATGGTCTAAGTTGGCTTCTGTTATCAAGGATCTTTGTGGGGTTTGGTACAGATAGGATCAGGTAGGATAGATCAGCAACAAATTGCATTTGTATAATAAAGCAAACTTCTGGACAGCCAACATTGGGTAGAGAAACAGCTTTTCATGTCCTTGACCTTTCATCAGAACTGCCTGGGAAGAGTGTTTTTTTTAAATGGGTACTGTTGCAGATAGCTCAACCAAAATAACCACACAAGGAGCCTGTGATGCCTTGTGAGAGATCTGTGATCCTGTGGTAGTTCTATATCCAGACCCAGCAGACAGAGATTGGGAGCCTTCATAAAATATTAAACTTTGTGGAGGTATTTAAAACCAACTGAAATAAAAAATCTTTTGAAAAGTTTTGCGTCAGTAGCCAAGAGAATTGGAAAGTAATCATTTTGTAATGACCTCTGCTGCTTGAGCCAGTCCTCACCGGAGGATCGGAGGTGGTGGGGATCAGCAACTTCAAATTCCTTAGTGTCATTATTTCAGAGGATCTATGCTCAGTCCTTACAAAGAAAGCACCGCAGCACCTATACTTTCTTAGAAATTTGCGAAGATTCGACATGACATCTAAAACTTTGACAAACTTTTGTAGATGTGTAATGGGGGAGTATATTGACTGGCTGCATCACAGCCTGGTATGGAAACACTAGTGCCCTTGAACAGTAGTGGATACAGCGCATTCCATCATGGATAAAGTTGTCCCATCATTGAGCACATCTACATGAAGCGTTGTTGAAGGAAAGCAGCATCCGTCATCAGGGACCTCGACTACCTGGGTCATGCTCTCTTCTCTCTGCTGCCATCATGAAGAAAGTACAGGAGCCTCAGGACTCTCACCACCAGGTTCAGAAACAGTTATTATCCCTTAACCATTAGGCTCCTGAAGCATGGGGGATAACTTCACTCAACTTCACTTGCTCCATCATTGAAATGTTCCCACAACCTATGGACTCTTCATCTCATATTCTTAATATTTGTTGCTTATTTATTTATTTACATTTTCTCTTTTGTATCTGCACAAAATATTGTCTTTTGCACTTTGGTTATTTGTCTGCCCTGTTGAGTGTGGTCTTCCATTGATTCTATTGTGTTTCTTGGATTTGCTGTGTATGCCCCCAAGAAGACGAATCTCAGAGTTGGATATCAAAGAATGTACAGTATATGTACTTGGATAATAAGTTTAATTTGAACTTTCAACTTTGAAGAAGATGCTCTAAACCTCCAGAGGTTTCCATTTGTGTATTTGTACACAAAGGAGAGATGAATGGTGTAGGTCTTGGAGTGACACTTGAACCTGCAATCTTCTGACTTTGAAATGAAGAAAAAGCTTGTAATCAGAAATTAAAGTCCAGAGACTAGAAGGAGATTGTCCACTCTTTTATAATTTTTTTTTAGTAGCTGCATGATATTTTTAATATTAGCTGAATTTTGAAGAGTCCTGGTTTAAAATGTCCAAATCAGCATTGAAATAGTCAGTCAGTCAGGATGCACAACCACTCCACCCTCCCCATTATCCTCAACATGAGTACCCCCCAGGGCTGTGTGCTGCACAGCCAAACAACCAGATAATCATATTGTCAGGTTTGCTGATGACACAAGTCATGGGACTCATCACCAACGACTATGTGATGACCTACAGAGAGGAGGTGGAAGAGCTTGAGGTCTAGTGCCAGCAAATAATTTTTTCCTCAATGTCAACAAGACAAAGGAGATGGCTACTGACTTCAGAAGAACATACCACTCACCCCCTCCTTTACATTGGCAGCACGGCAGTGGAAACTGCAAGCAGATATCAACTCCTGGGAGTTAACATCACACTCAACCTCTCATGGTCCCAGAACACATCCTACACAGTCAAGACAGCTCACCAACACTTGTACTTTCTGAGGAGACTGAGAGAGCTGGACTTCTCACGTCATTTATAGATGGACTGCCCTATAGAGAGTATCCTAACATGCTGCTTCACTGCATGGTATGGAAACTGCATGGCAGTGGACAGGTAGGATCTACAACAGGTAGTCACAACTGACCACCACATCACAACTATCAAGGGCATGTATACAGAAATGTGCTGGAAAAGGACCAGCAGTGTCATGAAGGATGCCACACCCCTGCCTCCCTCCCACCCCCCCCCCCCCCCCCGGCTCATGAACTGTTTCTCCCACTCCTATCGGGGAAGAGGGTACATAATATCCACGCCAGAACCACCAGACATAAAAACAGTCACTTTCCCCAAACACTAAGGCTGATCAACACCTCCACCCCCTAACCCACCCTCCACACGCAACCCCCACCGCTACTTTATCATTTCCCGTCAGTCACCTTATGTATGTACAGACACTCCTGTTCCTAGTGTCACTTTATGGTCATACAATCAATTGATGTATATAAGCTATCTTAAGGATTTATATTTATTGTGTTCTTTATCTTTGTGTTTTTTTTGTGCTTCATGGGTCTGGAGTAACAATTATTTTGATCTCCTTTACACTTGTGTACTGGAAATTAAACAATCTGGACGTTACAATGGAAGGAATGGGGTTTTGACATCTGAGGAAAGGCATGATGGGCTGGAGTGGTGATCTCGGGTGAAGCTGAAGATACACAATTTGTGCAATGTTGGAAGCTGAAGTCCGTGTGATGCAAAATGCTGTATAAGTGGGATGTTGCAGATTTCCTCTTGAATGTTGTTTCAGGGGAACAAGGCACAAAAGATAGAATGATTCAATAACTACCCATTCTTGTAAAATGCTACATCCAACTCCAGCCAGGGTCAGACCAGGCCAACCACTGGCTGCTGAGAACTCATCTGTTCCCATGTTACTTCCAAACTTGAATTAAACCAATGATCCCTCCGCCTCAAAGCAAGAGTGTGCAGCTGCTGCAGGCCATCACATGGTGGACAGTTGCCTACTGTAGCCAGTGATGCACCATCAATAACTCACACTGAGACGTAGGCGAGATATCGGCTTTTATTGACTGGAAGAAGGAACCAGGAGTGAGTGTCTATCATACAAGGTCCTGGAGACTGAGGCCGATCTTCAGGCCGCAGGTCTCCTTTATACAGGGGCCTGTGGGAGGAGCCACAGGAGCAGTCAGCAGGGGCGTGTCCCGACAGGCACATAGTTCACCACATTCACCCCCCCTTCGTTTGAAAAAGTCCTCATGTAGCGAAGGTTCTTACAAGTCAAGCCGATCAGGCGGTCGAATCTGTCGCTGCGATCTACGTAGCACCGGCTGTGACCGCATAGGTGCCGGCAACATTGGCGATTGCACAGGGGACGGGGGTTGCGCGTGTTCTTGCCCACTAGGCGCCGGTGATCCCTCATGCATGTGCGAGGCGCCTGGTATAAATGCGTACGAAACGCCCGGTATACAAGTGTCGTGAGGAGTCTGTGTAGGGCCTGGTGAGTACGGTGTCACCTCTGGTGCAGGGTTCACAGTTACCGGAGAGCCTTCAGGGTAGTGGTCTGCTGCACCTGCGGGTGCCAGGTCGCGGATGGAGACTGTGTCCTCCCGCCCATCAGGTAAGACCACGTAAGCATACTGGGGGTTCGCATGGAGAAGGTGAACCCTCTCCACCAGCGGGGAGTATTTATTGCTCCTCACATGTTTCCGGAGCAGCACTGGCCCCGGGGACGTCAGCCAAACTGGTAGGGTGGTCCCAGTGACAGACTTCCTGGGAAAAGAGAATAGGCGTTCGTGAGGGGTGGCATTGGTGGACGTACATAACAGAGAGCGGATAGAGTGCAGTGCCTCAGGGAGGACCTCCTGCCATCGAGAGACCGGCAACCCTTTGGACTTGAGGGCTAAAAGTGTGGCCTTCCACACTGTGGCATTCTCCCGCTCTACCTGGCCATTACCCCGGGGATTATAACTCGTGGTCCGACTGGTAGCAATGCCCCTAGCTAGCAAGTACTGGCGCAGCTCCTCACTCATAAAGGAGGACCCTCTATCACTGTGGATATAGCAGGGATACCCGAACAGAGTGAAGAGCTGGCGCAGGGCTTTTATGACGGACGTGGCAGTGGTGTCGGGGCAGGGGATGGCAAAGGGGAACCGTGAGAACTCGTCAATAACACTGAGAAAATAGACATTGCGGTCAGTGGAGGGAAGGGGGCCCTTAAAGTCAACACTCAGGCGTTCAAAAGGGCGGGTGGCCTTGACAAGTTGTGCCGTGTCAGGACAGTAGAAGTGCGGTTTGCACACGGCACAAATTTGGCAGTCCCTGGTCATCGTCCTGATGTCCTCCAGGGAGTACGGCAGGTTCCGAGCTTTCACAAAATGGTAAAATCGGGTGACCCCCGGATGGCAAAGTTGTGCATGAAGGGCGTACAGCTGGTCGAGCTGTGTGCTAGCACATGTTCCCCGGGATAGGGCATCAGGGGGCTCATTGAGTCTGCCAGGCCGGTACAGGATATCATAGGTGTAGGTGGAGAGTTCTATCCTCCACCGCAAAATCTTATCATTTTTGATCTTGCCCCGCTGTTGGTTGCTGAACAGGAACGCAACCGAGCGCTGGTCGGTCAGCACAGTGAATCTTTTGCCAGCAAGATAGTGCCTCCAGTGCCTAACAGCCTCCACTATGGCCTGGGCTTCTTTCTCCACCGCGGAGTGCCGAATTTCAGAGCCTTGGAGGGTGCGAGAAAAGAATGCTACTGGTCTGCCTTCCTGATTAAGGGTAGCAGCCAGAGCAAAATCGGAGGCATCACACTCCACTTGGAAGGGAGCGGTCTCGTCCACTGCATGCATCGTAGCTTTGGCAATGTCCGCTTTAATGCAGTTGAAGGCCGCGCAGGCCTCAGCAGAGAGGGGAAACGAGGTAGACTTGACCAGGGGGCGAGCCTTGTCTGCGTAATGGGGGACCCATTGGGCGTAATAGGAAAAAAACCCCAGGCACCGTCTGAGGGCCTTGAGAGTGGTGGGAAGAGGGAGCTCTAACAGGGGGCGCATACGTTCGGGATCAGGCCCAATAACCCCGTTTTCCACGACATACCCAAGTATAGCAAGGCGGGTGGTACCAAAAACACACTTGTCCCTGTTATAAGTAAGGTTCAGAGCTGCGGCCACTTGGAGAAACCGTTGGAGGTTGGCGTCGTGATCTGGCCTGTCATGACCACAGATGGTGATGTTATCCAGATAGGGAAATGTGGCCTGCAGTTGGTACTGGTCCACCATCCGGTCCATTTCCCTCTGGAAGACAGAGACACCATTCGTGACACCGAAAGGGACGCGCAGGAAGTGATAGAGCCGGCCGCCCGCCTCGAAGGCGGTGTAGGGGCGGTCCTCTGGGCAGATGGGGAGCTGGTGATAAGCGGATTTCAGATCTATTGTCGAGTACACCTTATACTGAGCAATCTGGTTGACCATATCCGCGATGCGGGGTAGGGGGTATGCGTCAAGCTGCGTAAACCTATTGATGGTTTGACTATAGTCCACCACCAGCCTATTTTTCTGCCCAGTCCGAACAACAACCACCTGGGCCCTCCAAGGGCTTGTGCTCGGCTCAATGATCCCCTCCCTGAGCAGCCGCTGCACCTCCGACCGAATGAAGGCCCGGTCCCCCGCGCTGTACCTCCTGCTTTTGGTTGCCACAGGTTTACAGTCGGGGGTCAGGTTGGCGAACAGCGGTGGGGGAGGGATCTTGAGAGTGGAGAGGCTGCAAGTGTCGGTAGCGCAGCTGTTGGCCTGGTTCTGGATGGGATGTGTGTGTCCGTGTGTGTGTGTGGTCAGTAGCGGGGTATGTGAAGAAGTCCCACAAAACTGAGGATTCTTGACAGTGAGTGGTGGGAGGGGCCCGTCGTATACCATAGTCACACTTTCGAGATGGCTCTGGAAGTCCAGCCCCAATAGCACAGGTGCACACAGATTAGGCATGACCAGCAGTTCAAAGTCCCGATATACTGTGCCTTGCACCACCAAAGTCGCTACACAACCCGCCCGGATGTCTGCGGACTGCGACCCAGAGGCCAAATGGAACCTCCGACTGACCGGCCGCGTTGCAAGTCCGCAGCGTTGCACTGTGTCCGGGTGAATAAAACTCCCAGTGCTGCCCGTGTCAAACAGGCATCCAGTCCAATGCCCCTCCACCTGGATGTCCATCATGGATCTTGCAAGCTGGTGTGGGGCGCTTTGGTCGAGAGTCACAGTGGCCAGAGTTGGATCGCCGTCGGGGTACCCGGTCAGCATCGGAGGGTCGGGGGCGGGGCATGCTGACGCCGACAAAGATGGCCGCTCACATCCGGGGTACCCGGTCAGCATCGGAGGGTCGGGGGCGGGGCGTGCTGACGTCGACAAAGATGGCCGCCCACATCCCGGCATGCAAGATGGCGGCCCCCACGTTTCACCCGCAGCGCTGCACTCCGCTCGAGGTTGAGACTTACAGACCTTGGCGAAGTGGCCCCGCTTTCCGCAGCTGGAGCAGGTCGCTTCTCGCGCTGGACAGCGTTGTCGAGGATGTTTCTTTTGGCCACAGAAATAACAAAGCACAAGTTTCTTACGGGCCACAGCCGTGGTCTGGGTCGGGGAGCTCGTGGAATCGCGACTGGCGGCGGCGTTGGCGAATTCGCTCCCGGGAGCCGGCGGTGGCGGGGTCTGAGGCGTCCACGAAACCGGCGGGGAATCGCGCGACTGGACAGCGTCGGCGTTATGCCGCGCAGCTTCTAGAGCGTTGGCCTTCTCTATCGCCGAGCTTAAGGTAAGATCCGAGTTCTCCAGCAGCCGCTGGCGCATGTACACTGACCTCAGTCCCGTCACAAAGGCGTCTCGCACCAGCAGCTCCGCATGCTGTTCTGCCGTGAGCGTCTTGCAGTCACAAGCTCGGACGAGTGTCTGTAGTGCTCGGAGAAACTCAGCGCACGATTCGCCAGGCCGCTGTTGCCGGGTAGCTAAGCGATGTCTTGCGTAGACGGTGTTCACCGGCCGCAGGTACTGTCGTTTGAGGGCGTCCAGTGCCCCTTCGTAGGTCGGCAGGTCCCGGATAAAGGAGTAAACTTTGGAGGAGACCCTCGAGAGTAGGATTCTGTGCATAACGGCGGGTTCAGTCGCACGAAGCTCCGCCAAGTACGATTGGAAGCATGCAAGCCAGTGTTCAAAAGCGAGAGCTGCGTCAGGGTCTTGAGGGTCCAAATCCAACCGGTCCGGACGCAAAACGGGTTCCATGTTTTAAAACTTCCAGTCAATAAAATTGATGCACCATCAATAACTCACACTGAGACGTAGGCGAGATATCGGCTTTTATTGACTGGAAGAAGGAACCAGGAGTGAGTGTCTATCATACAAGGTCCTGGAGACTGAGGCCGATCTTCAGGCCGCAGGTCTCCTTTATACAGGGGCCTGTGGGAGGAGCCATAGGAGCAGTCAGCAGGGGCGTGTCCCGACAGGCACATAGTTCACCACAGCCAGCTCATTGATTGAGCTTGCCCCGAACCCCAGTCAAAGGAATAAAGGGAGCAAGCTGCAGTAGAGAGCAAAGGTTTCCTCCGGCTGCTCCGGTTTCCTCCATGGTCCAAAGGTGTAGCGGTTGGTAGGTTAATTGGTCATTGTAAATTGTCCCGTGACTAGGCTCAGATTAAATCAAGGTATTGCTGGGCAGTGTGGCTTGGAGGACCGGAAAGGCCTATCCTGCGCTTTATCCCCACAGATAAATAAATAACCTCTTCTCAATATTGTAATTTTTTTGCTGATCTATGTAAACACCTTGTTGCGGCTACTGTTGTTGTCAGTGGAGAAGCAATGCTGTTAATAACTGGGCAAGATGGTGTTAGAAACGGTTTCATTTCAATAAACTTTAAATTCAAAAGGGTATGGTGAATCCAAAAGTAAATGACTGTGGATGCTGGGAATCTGAAACACTTGGCAAGTTGTGGTGCATCAGTGGAAGAGAAACTGAGATAATGATGCACGTCAATGATCTTTCAACTGCTTCTGTTTCTCTCTCCACAGAAGCTACTCGCTGCTTGAGCTGCTGCGTATTTCCATTATTTTCTGTTTTGATTTGTGGTTTGGTGTGGGTGAGGGAGTGGAATCTCTAACCTCATTTCCAGAAATGAATAGTGCAGAACTCCCTACGAAAATGGGACAGCATCATGTAGGATAAGATAATCCAGCATCTAATCAGCAAGGCGATTTAAGCTGTTCGGACTATGTAGTGTATTTTTCGATTTAATTTTCTGCAATGTATTTTTGCATCGGGTTAAGGATTGCTTGATGTGTTCCTGGTTGTTTGGCAGGGGAAGGGTTACTCTGTGTGCAATTGAATGGAGTTCCTGTTTATTCAACAAGGTATGATTCAATACAACTTCAATAAAAAATCCCCTGGGTTTGTTGGTGCCACTCAATAGTGTTGAGGGAGTAGAATTATATTTCCTGTTTATTGTTCTAATTGTGAGATCTAATTTTATGGGTGACTGGAGCTTGACTACTAATGGATAG
Organism: Hypanus sabinus; assembly: GCF_030144855.1. Lineage (NCBI taxonomy): Eukaryota > Metazoa > Chordata > Chondrichthyes > Myliobatiformes > Dasyatidae > Hypanus > Hypanus sabinus. The sequence continues at coordinate 127,764,868 of NC_082712.1, forward strand.
GTGCACCAGGTTCAGTGGGTGCTGACCTGGTCCCCTCACTTGTAGGAGCAACGATACCTTCACCCCTTGAATTCTTGCAAAGAATTGAAATGAGAGCATTGTGTAGTACAAATTATTATTTTAGATAATTTGCTTAATTGCACAGATCAGTTAATAATGCAGAGCATTATTTTATGAATGTGTAGAATGACAGGTCGGCAAAGTGCAGCGAAGATTAGCGTAGTGTCTAGTACCAGCAACCGGGGTTCAATTCCCGCTCCTGACTGTAAGGAGTTTGTATGTTCTCCCGTAGGTTTCCTCCCACAGTCCAAAGACGTACCCGTTGGTAGGATAATTAAGTTGTCCTGTGATTTAGGCTAAGATTAAATTGGGAGATTGCTGGGTGGCACAGTTCTAAGGGCCGGATGGGCCTATTCCAAGCTGGATCCTGATAAATAAATAGATTAATATGACCTGATGTTTTTACCCCCAGCACAGTACTGTGCAAAAGTCTTCGCTCATATATATAGCTAGGGTTCCTAAGACTTTTGAACAGTCCTGTACTTGTCAATGTGGAGCAGAGAGCGAATTTATAAATCGAGTGTGGAGGGTGGAGTGCTGCAGTAAGAGGGTTGCAGAGGAGTGCAGGGGTAGGGGATGCCCACATAACCATCCCGGGCAAGGTCGTTTGATTCAAGTAATTGATTTATTGATCATTACAGAATGTCTCCCTGATGTTTCCCATTCACCCCCTTCTTCACTTTCTCCCAACCATGATTTCCCTCTTCCTGTCTCCTCCCCACTCTCAGTCCACTATAGAGATCCGTATCAGAATCAGGTTTATCATCACTCGCATGTGTCGTGAAATGTACTTTTTTTTTGTGGCAACAGTACAGTGCGAAACACTAAAGTTTTCAGTAACCTTGCTACTTTTCTGCGCTTAAGACATTTGCACAGTACTGGACATGTAAATGATTTACAAGATTGTGCTATTTGAAAGCAGTTATATGAGCCGTGTGGATAGCTCACTGTGACCATGTACCTTGCCTTTGCTGTTGTTGGCATCTAATCAGGGACGGATGGAGTTGTTGTCCCTGATGTGTAGTTGTCCCAATGGTAGTTATTTAACTGTAACGTGACTGCTAACAGGTGGTTTTATGTTAAATATTACCCTTGACTATACAAACCAATTTCTAATTATTTTCCTTTCCTGAGAGGACTTGTGTTAGGATATTAAAACGGAATAATCAGAAGGGACATCACATTGATTAGAGAAAGTTAGACTCAGTTGTACAGTGGAAACAGGCCATTCAGTCCAGTTCATGCATGCTGACCAAGATGCCCATACCAACTACAGCAGTTCCACCTGCCTGCATTTGGCAGATTGAAATTTTCTTTAAACATTGCAATTGTGCCTGCCTCTACAGCTGCTTCTGGCAACTTCTTGCATGGAATCATCACCCTTTATGTGGAAATAGTTTCCTTTCAAGCCCTTCTAAACCTTTCCCTTCTCATCTTAAATCCATCCCCTAGGACCATGGTGAAAAAGGCTCTGACCATCTACCTTATCTACATCCTCCATGATTTTAATGTACCTCTCTTTAAGATCACATCTCAGCCCCTTAAATTGCAGGGAAAAAGATTCCCAGTCTACTCACCTCTCCTTTATAACTCAAGCCCTCAGGTGCAGATAACATTGTTATGAATTTTTTATGCAGTCCTTCCAGCTTAATGCATTGTTGAGACCACACCCCAAGTTCTGCAAATATGTGTTCAGGTAAGGAAGACTATGTTTGTATCGGAAGTAGTGAAAAGAAAGCTTGTTTGGTTGATTCTCTGGTGACGAGATGGATGAAGAAGGAGAAGTTTAACAAGGTTGGTCCATGTTCAATGGAGCTTAGAATTTGTGTTTTAACTACAAGGGAGTCAAAAGGTTTGGAGAGCCAGCAGGAAACTGGGGTTGAAATCAGAATTGGATCAGTTGTAAGATCTGAAATTGTTGAGCAAGCCTTGAGGCTTACCCTACTCCAGTTTCTCACATTATTGTCATTACTAGATGAAGAGTAGGCTCAGTGCAGAGTGAAGCATGTTTTTATGCTCTCAAATGATCAATGTCAAAGGAGAATTCCCCTATCTTGATCAGTATCTGTTTTCTGCCATCCTGTTGCTCATTAACACTTCCAGCTTGTTACCAGTCACTCCCAAAAGAATTCAGGCAGGCAAGCAGCTTCTGTAGGACCAAAAACCAATTAAAATCCATCAGAACTGCTGGAGGGTCTTCTCTGCTGAATTGGAGTCGGTTTTGCATCTTTGTGCCCCGTTGATGCAAACTAGATGACAGACTTGGGCAAAAGGTGCCCGTTTCATCCATTGCACCTGCTATCACTCCAAAAATAATAACAATTTTAAAATGGCGTCCAGATAACTCACCATGCAACATCTCAGGAAATTGTCACATTTGAAGGTCAGTAGTTTCTGTGCACTAAATTAAATAATCAGCTTCGATTTTGTAATCTAGGTTTTATAAGTGAGAGGAAATCTGATCTCAAGACACTGAAAGCTACACCTTTGTGCAATCAGGCTCTTCATTTATTATTCCTAAAAGATAATGAGCTTCATTTTATTTTAAATAGAATTTCTTTTTTATCTGATAAGAAAGATTGCTGCAGGGATAGAGAGAGAAGTCAATTTACAGCTGAACTTGCAACAGGAGTGTGCCTTCCATCCTTTGGGAGATTGTTTCTGGGAGCTTGAGTCTAACCAGGTTGCTCAAGCAGAAATAGAGTGTAATATATCTGAATATGATTTAATTGGAGACTGGGGAGATATGACAGCTTGGAAGTTTTTGGTGTTCACTGTTGCAAATACTAGATTTACCAAAAACCACTTACTGCCAGTAAAGTGCTGTAGTAATGAGGACCCTTTCTCACCAATTTTGGCATCCCCCATCTGTATTTCATTACCTAATGTTGACTAATGGGTTGTAGTAGAGCTCAACCCTGCTTGCAATTCATGGTAGAAAAGTCAAAGTCCAAAGTAAATTTATTATCAAAGTACATATATGGCACAATATACCAGTACAAGCCAAAGATTCATCCTCCTGAGGGCATACTGAACACATCCACAGTAGAATAATAACCATACAATCAATGAAAGACCACACAAACTTGGGTGTTCTACCAGTGAGCAAAAGACACAAACTGCAAAAACAAAAAGAACAACAAAAAATAATAAATAAGCAATAAATATCGAAAACATGAAACGCAGAGTCTTTGAGAGAGAGTCTGTAGGTTGTAGGAATATTTCAGTGATGAAGGCCGTCTGGGAGAAGGCACCAAAGCATTTGGGCTTTCACGACCAGGCTGTGTAACAGTTTCTTCCCCCATGCTATCAGACTCCTCAGTACCCGAAGCCTGGACTGACACCTTACTGCTGTATTGTCCTGTTTATTATTTATTGTAATGCCTGCTCTGTTTTGTGTACTTTATGCAGTCCGGGGTAGGTCGGTAGTCTAGTGTAGTTTTTTTTTCCTGTGTTTTTTACGTAGTTCAGTCTAGTTTTTGTACTGCGTCATGTAACACCATGGTCCTGAAAAAACGTTGTCTCATTTTTACCATGTACTGTACCAGCAGTTATGGTCGAAATGGCAATAAAAGTGACTTGACTTGAAGTTGAGTGAAGTTATCCCATTTGGTTCAAGAGCCTGATGGTTGGGCGGTAATAATTATTCCTCAACCTGGTGGTATGAGTCCTGAGGCTCCTGAACCACCTTCCTGATGGGAACAGCAAGAAGAGAACATGACCTGGGTGGTGGGGGGTGTCCCTGATGATGGACGCTACTTTCCTGTGATAATGTTTTATGCCGATGTGCCCAGTGGTGGGGAGGGCTTTATCCATGATGGACTGGGCTATATCCACTATTTTAGTAGGATTTTCCATTCAAAGGCATTGGTGTTTCCATATTAGGCTGTGATGCAGCCAGTTAATATACTCTCCACTAGGCAACTATAAAAGTTTGTCAAAATTTCAGATGTCATGCTGAATCTTCGCAAACTCCTAAGGAAATGAAGGCACTGCTGTACTTTCTTCATAATTGCACTTCATGCTGAGCCCAGGACAGGTCCTCCAAAATAATAATACTGAGGAATTTAAAGTTGCCGACTCCCTCCACCTCTGGTCCTCTGAAGAGGACTGGCTCATGAACCGCTGGTTTCCTCCTCCTGAAGTCAATAATCAGCTCCTTGGACTTACTGGCATTGAATAAGAGATTGTTGTTATGGCACCACTCAGCCAGATTTTCGACCTCCTTCCTATATGCTGATTCATCACCACATTTGATTTGGCCAACAACAGTGGTGTTGTCAGCAAACTTGAATATGGCATTGGAGCTGTGCTTAGCCTCACAATCATAAGCGTAAAGCAAGCAGAGCAGGGGGCCAAACGCACAGCTTTGTGGTGTACCTGTGCTGATGGAAATCGTGGAGATGTTCTCGCCAATCCAAACTGACTGGAGTCTGCAAGTGAGGAAATTGGACATAAGTAGGTATTGAGGCCAAGGTCTTGAAGCTTATTGATTAGTTTTGAAGGGATGATGGTATTAAATGTGGTGGATAAAGAGCATCCTGATGTATATATCTTTGCTGTCCAGATATTTCAGGGTTGAGTGAAGAGCCATTAAAATGGCATCTGCTATGGACCTGCTGCTCCAGTAGGCAAATTGGAGCAGATCCAAGCTGCTTCTCAAACAGGAGCTGATATGTTTCTTCACCAATCTCTCAAAACACTTCATCACTGTGGATGCAAGTGCTACTGGATGATGGTCATTTAGGCAGGTTACCACATTCTTAGGCACCAGTTTAATCTTAGGCACCTGCTTAAAGTTGGTGGGTACCTCAGACTACTGAAGCAAGAAGTTTAAGATCTCATCTGGATGATGAGCACAGGCCTTTAGTACAGGTACCCCTTTTGGGCCAAATGCTTTCCATGGTTTCGCCCCCTTGAAGGTTGCTTGCATGTCGCCCTCAGAGACTGAAATCAAGGATCATCTGGGGCTGTGGGAGTTCATGATGGTTCCTCCATGTTTTGATGGTCATCTAGAAGCAAAGCCCCATTGTCGCCTTTGACACTTGATTTAACTTTATAAGAGGTGACAGTACTCAAGCCCTGCCACAACTCTCAAGCATTCATCATTGATTAAGTTCAGTCTGGAATCACCACTTCACCCGTGAGATGGCTTTCCAGAGATTGTACCAGGACCTCTTGTAACTTATTTGGTCAACAAATTTGAATGCCCCTGATCTGACCCTCAGCTAATTGCAGATCTCATGGTTCATCCAGGGTTTCTGATTGGGGAAGCCTGAATGATTTTGTGGGGCCACAGTTGTCTGCAACTGATTTCATAAAGTCTGTGACAACTATGGGGTAGTCATTCAGATCTCTAGATGATTCCTTGAACTCAGCCCAGTCCAACAAGTCAGAGCAATCCCATAGCCACTCCTCTGCCTCCTGCAACCTCTTCTCTGTTGTCCTAACCTCTGGAGTTTGCTCCTTAGTCTCTGCCTGTATGCAGGTAGGAAGAGGACAGCCAAGTGATCTGATTTACCAAAATGTGATTTGGGCATGGAACGTTAGCCATTCCTTGTATTAGTGCAACAGTGGCCTAGTGTCGGAACCTTTGGTGCTACAGGTTATACTCTGATGGTAATTGGGTGGGGTTTTCTTCAAACAAGCCTGTGTTTGAAGTCCCCAACTATGACTTGAAAGGCATTGGGGTGAACCATTTCTTGTTTGGAGATGGCCTCGTGCAGCATCTCAAGTGCTTGATTAAAGTCAGCCGCTGGTGGTATGTAAACTTCAGTCAGGATTATGGAGGAGCACTTAACTAGAATGGATGGCATTTGTCCATTAGGTGTTCAAAGCTGGGGGAACATTAGTTCGATAAAACTGCCACATCAGAGCATGACAGAGAGTTTACCATGGAACACACACCTCCAACTTTTGCCTTTTCCAAATCAGCAGTTCAATCCATTCTGTAAACTGAAGCCTTCTGGTCTAATCACTATCTGGTATGCTGGGAGAAAGCCAAGTCTCACTCAGGCATAGAACATGATGGTCCCTCATTTCCCACTGATACAGCAGTCTTGTCCTTGGGTCCCACTTTTGTTCTCCAGCACTGCTGGGTTGAGAGGGCCTTATTCCACCACATTTCAGCCAGGCTTGGAGTTCTTCCCCCACTCCCCCAGCCCCATTCCTGACCATGGCGATGAACTTTCATCCACTTAAAGGTGCTGTACCTGCTTGGTCGGCCAAGACCTTCAGACAGTTGTGAAATCTATAGATCAGTGAATTAATTTAAAAGTCCATTGCTTAGAGGGAAATCAAATGCTGCAGATGGCAGTGAGAGTAATTCAAAAGAGGTGTATTTAGAAGTATTGCACATAGCCCTCATAACGTCACTGTGGTTCACTGGCACCATCTTAAGAATTAAGAAGAGCAAGATATGAAAATGTATTTTATTGTTCATTTATCCTGCTGACATTCATGAATTAAATCAGCAGCGTAAAAACATGAAATTATCATTGATGTCAGCAACATTTGGAAAACTGTAGTGTGGATACAAACTCAGCAGTTATGATAAAAGGGACAAACCTATAATTTCCAAAATTGATCCCTTTTGTAACTTTTGAATTTTTGTTTACAGTATCAGGTCCATTATAAGCACGAAAGATACTCAGTTACTATGTATCAATTGTTCCCAAAATGGGTAATATTGCTTCCTTGGGGGGCTTTGGGAGTTTCCAAGGGGACAATAAAGTTAAAAGAAGAAGTGGGGCTGCACTCAGTAGCAAGGAGGCAGCTGAACCATTCCAAACTTAATTTAAGAGATTAATTATTGTAAGTATTTGATCCTCAGTGCCTCATATTTAATTACAATGATTATGTAATCACCTCATCTCTTGCTAACCCACTGTATTCTTAGACTTTGCTCGATGCATTTCAAAACTGTAACACGCTATGTGACACTTATGCATTTGGCACATCATGAGAAATCTGAACTGAAGAAATAGTTATGTCTGAGGCCAGTCTGAATATTATTGCTGTTCACTACTGTACTGCAGTATTAGCCAGTATGATTCCCATATTCTAATCACTCAGTGACATTATTCCTGTGAATTAAGGTTAGGCGTTCAGTGGCGTAAAGTTCAGAACCTGCCCTTTCAAATGGTCTCGACTGCATTTCTCTTGACTCCATAGCCATACCTTCAGGCAGAAAGTCAGGTTTTGCTTGAGCTATGTTGATGTCATAATTCTCCCCATTATTGATTGCAGTGCTTGAAATTGGGCTTAAACAATAGGTGATTGACCACAATGGTTAATCCATAACAAAAATGGCAGAAGCAGAGCAAATGAAAAAGTGTAGACAGTACAGTGTGGAGTATCTGAAATGTGGTTTTGCACCAGCACCAAGGAACCAGCAACAGCCAATGTGACCCTGTGAAAGTTTTTCAAATGAGGCAATGAAACCATCCAGGATCCTTAAATATTTGAAGAGAATACACTCTGATAAAGCAAAAAGAACTTGGCTTATTTTCAGTCACTTTAGGAAAACTTTCAAAACATATTTCCCAGCACTTCACAGCAAAACAATGATGCTTTTGGTGCTTCACACGTTTATTTACTCATTGCTAAATCTGGAAGGCCCCATACAATTGGAGAAGAACTGATTCTATCAGCAGTAAGGGAGATTATGGGTATGGTTTTGCGTAAGTCACAAGGCCAAATAATTAAAGCAATTCCGTTCAGCATCGACTCTATTCAAAGACAAATAGATGAAAAATGTCTAAGAATGTGGAAGACATGTTGTGCAACATACTTGGGACAATAGAACTTGCTCTGCAGTTGAATGAGTCAAATTTGAGAGGCAACAAATCTTCACTTCTTGGTTACGTTGGCTTCACAAAAGATGAAAGCATGGTCCATGAGTTATTTACAAGGGGACTAGAAATAGATATGAAGGAGGAGTCAATATTTCAAAATGTTAAGCTATTTTTCAAAAAGGACATTCAGCTCCCCAACATTCTTGCTTGTGCAGCAGATGGGGCACCATCAATGACAGGACATTACTGTGGGGTTATTACTTTCTTGTAATTCACAGACAACATCTTGTCAAGAAAAAGCCAAGTGATCTGGTGAACAAATCATTAAATATTGTTATCACAGCAGTAAATAAAATCAGGTTTCATGCTTTCAATTCTTGACTATTTTGAGAGCTTTGTATGGAGAATGATGAACAATTTGAATGCTTGCTGTTGTGCATGGACAGGAAACTGCCTGAGATGCTTTTATATGCTTTTTGAAACTGTGATAAAATTATTTAATGAACTCAACAATTCTCGGCATGATATTGTTTTCTATTCAGAATTATTTGTGAAGTTCAATGAAATCAGTCTTCAATTGTAAGGAAATTATGTGACTTTGATAAAAGTCAAATCAGTTGTCTCCACATTTCTATCCAAGGTAACTCTATTTAAGTGCAACATTGGCCATTGTGACCTTTTCCAATTTCCGAGCGTCTCTGAGTTGGAAGAGGATGAAGGAATCCCAGATGATAACCTTCGAGTATACTGTGCCCACCTAGGTGAGCTACATAATAGCATGTCAGAGAAATTTCAGGATCTTCTCAATTAAAATTCCAGATTGGGTAATAAATCCATTCCTGAAAACTTGTAATGAGGAATTAATAGGAAGGATGGAGGAAGAACTGATCTTGATACAAAATGACTTTGAGCTGAAGCTGAGGTTCAAAAACTCATATCAAGACTTGTTTGCAGAAAGAAATGTCTGAATGCACTGTGGAAAGTGGTCAAGATGTTCCCCATTGCTTTTCCAACTTTGTATTTTGTGGTTTCGGTGTAGTCGCGCAACTTCTTTCAAAGCAATGAAACAGAAAACAAATTATTGAACAAGAAGCCTCTTTGAACAACATTCAACCTGACGTGAGAAGCTGATATCACTGCACCAAGCCCGTCCATCTCATTGAAAAGTGAAAAAAGCATTGAAGTAGTGAATAGTTGGAGTAATGTACACTCTAAAATTGTTGATGAAAATTGTTTTTGCTGTAATTAAGTAAAGAAATGATTTCATATGTAGTTTTAAATAAATTTAAATATTTGTCACTGCTTTCAATTTACAGTTCTATTTTCTTTCACTGCATTATAAGTCAAAATCCTTTATAATTTTTATGTAATGTCAGGAAGGGTTAAGAGATGCTCTTGAGAGGTAGTGTGGGAACCAAGGGGGCAGGAACACAAAATGTTTGGAGCCACTGCTCTGTATCATACAATGGGGGAATACGTGTAAGGGGTCCATATTCTGATTGTCAAGAACATGTTTCCAAACCTATATTGACAAAATAGTTCAACTCTCTTTAGGTTGAACAATACATAGCAGCCAAAAGACATGACAGTGTTTAACAAAAAAAACAAGTTCATTGCCTGGGAGTTTAAAGGTTGTCGGGTGGCATTCTTATTGAATGGAAAGCATCAAGCCTGAGGGTTCAAATAGTTGGCAGTTGTCCCTTGCTGAGCATCAGGGTGTAATATCGCTATGGATGCCACAAGGTTCAATTTGCCCACTGTATGAATGCTTTTGCCTGAACTGGAAATGAGTTACAGATGAAATTGACACCAAGAGATTTTGTTGTGGTATCGTCTTTAAATAAATGTTCAAATTGTTATTAACTTCCTTCATTCTGCTCTCCCAGGAGGAACTAATCTGCATGAACTTTTCAATTCATTTATCCTCTTTTCAGATTTGACAAGTTCATTGTTAATGGTCTTTAAGCACAACTATTTGCCATGCCTTCTGTGTAAGTCTGTTACTACTTAAAAATGTTTTTGATTTGTATCACACCATATTTGGAGCAAATGTTTTGATAACGATCAGATGTCCGAATTTCTGCCCTCCTACTACACCTGCCCCTGTCCCTTGAACAATTATTATAGAGCGCTTCAATAGTGGTTTCAGGAAGACAAGACTTCGATGAGTAGGACTGAGCAGAAAGAAGATCAAATATTTGACATCCAAAAACATAACAAGTGAGAGGCCTTGTTTTCCAGCTCTCTCATAGGAGGTCAGTAGACAGACAGAAGATCTCTGAATCATCCATAAACCAGTACCTCAGTATTCTCTTTTTATTTTTAAAATATATTCTGATTGTTAATTATAGTACTGTTTATATAATGCTGTATTTATATAATACTGTTTATATAATGCTGCTGCAAAACAACAAATTTCACAACATATGTTAGTGATAATAAACCTGATTCTAATTCAGGTAAGTAGACTTTCTGAGCTGAAATCATTTGATGGCAAAGAATGAGTTTTACTTTGTGTCCCACCTGGTGCCGTCTCTGATCTGAAAATAATTTCAAGTACATGGTTTGAATGTATTAACCACAGGATCGTACATCACAGAAGTAGGCCTGCATCTTTGGCAATCAAGTAACCATTTCCTTCTGAGCATTTCAAGTGCTCACCTAAACTTGGTAATCTGACTTTCCACCAACTACCCAGACAGTGCATTCCAGATTTCAGTAACCCTCTGGGTGACAAAAAATTTCTTCAAGTCCACTCTAAATGTCTCAGATGGGGTGAGACAGTTGGAGTCTGTTCCCGAATTGGCAATAATCGTCTAAATTTTTCACAAGTGCCATGGTAATGTTGAGTAGAGATTACCATTGATTAATGAATTAGTAATAGTAATTATGACCTTCTTTAAGGAAAAATTATGTCTTCTTACTTATTTATTCATACTCATTGTTTTACTAATAAAAGCATAACAGATTGAAATGAACCATAATTTGAAAACTTGTTAAAATAGTTAATATTAATCAATTTCAAAATAAACTGAAATAACATCTTTTGTAAATAATATTTTTATTGTACCCATTTGCTGGGATGTTTCCTGTGGAAAATAATCTCTCTCTCTCACTCTCTCTCTCTCTCCCCCTCCCCCTCCTTCTCTCCTCTCCTCATCCTCATCGTTCACTGCTTCATTTGGCAGTAAAGGTGCTCATTATGTATCTTATGGGTGGGTTGAAAGAATCGAGGAGCAGCTCTGCATGCTGCTTGCCAACAAAATATTGGTGCATGCCACTCTGGGCATGCTCACCATCCCTGCGCTTAGACCTGTGCCCACTGGCTGCAAACCCTTTTGGAGGGAATGTTTCCTCATGATCTGCACTACCAATGCTGAGTGTAATCTTGTACACCTTAATCAGGTTCCCATTCAACATCCTCTGCTCAGGGACGAGCAAGCCAGCACTTTTTGCTGAAAATCTGCATCCCAGACAACATCCTGGTGAAGCTTGCTGCACCGTCTCTGGTGAAATCACCTCCTTTCCATTGGCATAGTGATTAGAAATGCACAGAACCTAATGTTTCATTTGTTATACCATAACATTCTTGTTCTTTAATTCTATGCCCCAGCTAATGAAAATATTCCCTCATCCTGTATGCTTTAACTATGTTCTCTATGCACACTTGACTTTTAAATGCCTTGGATATATACACTAAGGTTGCCATTTATAGTATTCATCCTCCAAAGATAATCATCTCACATTTTTTTTAGATTAAATTCCATCTGCCTTCGTTTACACTAGCTCTTTGCCAACTAATTTGTTTTTCGATGTACTGTTTCTATAGTGTTGTTGGGCTTCTCCAGTTCTCAAAACCTGTTTTAATCCAACCACTTGTATCCAGGGCCCCTTAGACTTGTTGGCTTTACCTTTCACCGTTAATGGAACATGTTGTCCCTGAATCCTCACTATTTTATCCCAATGTTTCCAATTAGATTGACCTGCAAGCCTACTGCATATTGCTGACTCATTTTACAGCTTCCCTAACTGATGTCCCTTGAAATCTAATCTCGATTCTGGATTTAATAGCTGCTTTAATGAAGGTGGTTGTTCTGCATACAGAAAAAATACTCTGATTGTTCAAAAGTTGAAATAAAAGCATACAAAAATATTGAACGTGGTCAGGAGATCAGGTAGAATGGCCATTCAAGAGATGAAAGTTGATCTAGTGGTGGGTCTTTGATCTGAAACGTTTTGCTGTGTTTCAGATACTGACTGACCTTATTTCACCTTCGGCTTTCCCAGGCCGGCATATTACTGATCATATTTGATGGGGTAATGAGGAATAGGTTTCAGTGTTCAACCATCCATCCACTAAACCAGCAAGTGTCCATAATTGTGATGCATTTTGGTGGTTGTCTACCCTGGGGATTTAGTGCTGATGTTTAAGCTGTAGTGGAGATGATAAGTTCTGCAATAAATTCAAGTTTAATTGTCATACAACCACAGATGAACACCCATGAATACAGCCAAACGAAACAGTGTTACTCTGGGGTCAAGGTGCGAAACTCATACAAGACACAAGGCACATATATGATAGCAAGCACAAAAAAATATATAGTCCGAGACACTGAGTCCATGGATGTTGCAGAAATCTGCAGTTGAACTCAGTAGAGCTTGTCTTCTGCCGAGTGAACACTGGGGGGCAGCACTGTCTCCAGTGGAGCACACCAACTCTGACGTCTCTCTCCTGGGTGCCTGTAAACAGACGGCACTGCAGCTTGAGGCCTAAACCTCGCTACGACTGAGGCCATGAAGCTCCCTCACCCACCTGTCCTTGCATTCCACATTAACAATGTCCAACACGGTCTTGTGATCATGAGGAGCAACCAGGATGACCACTCGCCTTCACCCACTGACTCCTCTGGCGCCTCTTTGACAAAGCCAGCAGCATGAACCAGCATCAAGTCCAGCTCCTTCAGTTTCTCTGCCAACGAGCAACTCGCTGATAGGATAAACCTGCAGTACTTTAAGTTCTTAATGTCCAGCAGGATCTTGCATTTGTAAAAAGATGCTTTTTTAAAAAGGGCAATAGCACCTTTGGTTGATCCTGTAGACGGCACTGTGAGCGAGTGTGCCACCATTGTACCAGAAATAAGAATCGTTGGGTAATCATCGGGAAATAGAGTTATTTAGGGCAAAGCAGCAGGAAATGGACACAAGGTTCTGCAGCACACACACACACACACACACACACACACACACACACACACCCCGCCCAGAGGAACTCAGTAGGTCAGGCAGCATCCGTGGAGGGAAGCAAACAGTTGACATTTTGAGTGGCACGGATGCATAGCAATTAGTGTGGCACTAATATAGCTCGGGGCATTGGAGTTTGAAGTTCAATTCTGACGTCATCTGTAAGGAATCTGTGCACCCTCCCTGTGGAATGCGTGGATTTTCTCCGGGTTTTCCAGTTTCCTCCCACAGTCCAAAGACGTACTGGCTAGTAAGTTAATTAGTTATTGTGACTTGTCCCGTGGTTAGGTTCAGGTTAAACGGGATTGGTGGGTAAAGTGGCTGAAAGGGCCTGAAGGGCTTATTCTGTGCTGTATCTCAATAAGATCTCTGACGCTGATTCCAAAACAATCACGTTAAAATTGCCTCCAAGAGCACTAAAGTAGCAGTGCGTTGCTATCTGAAATGACCTAGCAAGTCACTCAGTTCAAGGGCAATTAGAGATTTGCTGGCCCTGCCCATGTTGCCCAAATGCTGTAAAAAGGCACATTTGAGACAACGAAATTTGGTATCGACGTCTCTGTTCTCTTCCAAAGGAGCCTTGCTGTTGTCTAATATCATGCAGTTAGTTGCATCCTGCAGTTGCTCTGATATTTGCACAGGCTCCAGATGTATCCCTGTCTCACTGTGTTCTGCTGATCCCAGTTTCGTTAATGATTCCAATCTAATTTTCTCAGGACTGGCTTTGCAATGCAAACACAGTTTAACAGCAGTTAACGAGAGTTCGATTGTGAAGTATTCTGAACCCACATTACCATAAAGTGCCAGTGTCATTTGCAAAACTGATCTCATGGAACTTTTTTTATTATTATGGGTGGGGTTCCTGATTTGGCACACAGCAAGTCTGCTTAATCCACTGTGAACAGGCCACACCTGTTTGTATTTCATTTGCGCTGAACCAGGTCCATTCTGAATATAGAGAAGACATTGAAGATGGAATGCTCTTTCCTGGCCTGAACCTTCATAATGAGTATGGGTTTCAAGATATAAAGATTTTGGGGGGGGGGGGGGAGGTCATAAAAAATGTCAATGGCCTTTTTTGGGGGGTGTTAGCAAATAGATTGCTAAGTGACAAGAAGTGGGATAAAAGGTCTTTGAGAATTTCCATCCCCTCTTTAGCTCTGCAGCTAAACAGCCTCCTCTTTTTAATTATATTCTAAATAGGTGCCAAAACAAAAATAGACAGCAATGTCCAAATTGTGTTTGTAATTTCATTACAGCTAGCGCTTAATTACAGAAGCATTTGGTCAGTCCAAATTAGTCTGGAATTCAGTTTCAAATCAATTGAACTGGTCTTTTATATATCAATGAGCAGTCAACGTCAGAATGAAGGGTCTCGGCCCGAAACATTGACTGCTCGTTCCCATGGATGCTGCCCGACCTGCTGAGTTCCTCCAGCGTGTTGTACGTGTTGATTTGACCACAGAATCTGCAGAGTACTTCGTGTTTGCTCTTTTATATAAACTGGTGATAAAGGATTTCCTGTATAGAGCAGCTGAGGTGGCTTGTTCCTGTCTGTGTAGAGCTGCAGCCTCAGCTTCAGCAACTGTGTGGAGTTTGCACGCTCTCCCAGTGTCTGTGGGTTCACCAATTTCTTCCTGTGCCCTAAAGACATTTGAAATGTAATTGACCACGACAAATTGTGGGGGAATGGTGGAATGTGGGGCGAATAAAATCAGGATTAGTTCAGTGATGGTGCAGACTAAGAGGACTACAGGCCTGTTTTCCTGCTCTTTGCTCTTGTACTCACCCTTGCATCAGTTTACTTCAAATCAATTCAAGTCAACTTTTATTGTCATTTCGACCGTAACTGCTGGTACAGTGCATAGTAAAAATGAGACAATGTTTTTCAGGACCATGGTGTTACAAGACACAGTACAAAAACTAGATTGAACTATGTAGTAAAAAAACACAGAGGGAGCTACACTAGACTACACTGGACTGCATAAAGTGCACAAAAACAGTGCAGACATTACAATAAATAATAAACAGGACAGTAGGGCAAGGTGTCAGTCCAGGCTTCGGGTATTGAGGAGTCTGATAGCTTGGGGGAAGAAACTGTTACATAGTCTGGTCGTGAGAGCCCGAATGCTTTGGAGCCTTTTCCCAGATGGCAGGAGGGAGAAGAGATTGTATGAGGGGTGCATGGGGTCCTTCATAATGCTGTTTCCTTTGCTGATGCAGCATGTAGTGTAAATGTCCATAATGGCGGGAAGAGAGACCCCGATGATCTTCTCAGCTGACCTCACTATCCGCTGCAGAGTCTTGCGATCCGAGATGGTGCAATTTCCGAACCAGGCAGTGATGCAGCTGCTCAGGATGCTCTCAATACAACCCCTGTAGAATGTGATGAGGATGGGGGGTGGGAGATGGGCTTTCCTCAGCACTAAAATCTTAATCATTGTTACCTCCTGTCCCAGCTATTTCCTTGTTTCCTAGCCCAACTTGCCCCTACACCTTCTACAAATGTTAGCATATTAACACATCAGCACTTTTCTTAACATGCCACCACCATTCAGCCATTACCCTGTGCTTGATCTGTGTTGCTTCCGAATCTAGCAAGGCCTTAATTTATAAAATATTTTTCCTAGTTTTGGAATCCTTCCATGACTTGGCTGTGCATTTCTCTCTAGCCTACACTGCCCAGGACCCCTGCAATCCTGGCTTCTTGGACACTTTTCAGTATCCATAAATCCTCCATTGCTGGTTGTATCTTCAGTTCTCTATCCATAATTAATTACAGCTCTCAGTCTTTCGAGCAATTTTAGGACCTTGGTCAGACCCCACTTGGAGTACTGTGTTCAGTTCTGGTCACCTCACTACAGGAAGGATACTACTATAGAGAGAGTGCAGAGGAGATTTACAAGGATGTTGCCTGGATTGGGGAGAATGCCTTATGAGAATCGGTTGAGTGAACTCGGCCTTTTCTCCTTGGAGCAACAGAGGATGAGAGGTGACATGATAGTGGTGTATAAGATGATGAGGGGCATTGATTGTGTGGATACCCAGAGGTTAATTCCCAGGGATGAAAAGGCTAACATAAGAGGGCACAGTTTTAAGGTGCTTGGAAATAGGTACCGAGAGGATGTCAGGGGTAAGTTTTTCACACAGAGTGGTGAGTGTGTGGAATGTACTGCCGGTGGTGGAAGTGGATACGGTAGGGTCTTTTAAGAGCGTCTTAGATAGGTGCATGGAGATTAGAAAAATAGAGGGTTATGCACCAGGGAAATTCAAGGAAGTTTCTAGAGTAGGTTACATGGTTGGCACAACATTGTGGGCCAAAGGACCTGTAATGTGCTGTAGGTTTCTATCTTCTGTGTTTCTCTCTTCCTATAACATTATTTAAATATCTGATCTATTCCAGTATTTCCTTATGTGATTCAGTGTCAACTCTTGTTTGATGCACTTGTGATGCAGTTTGGGGTATTTTATTTGAAAGGTGCTCTATAAATTCAGACTGTTGCATGGAAGGGTATACAGTACAGTCTCGTTCACCATTGAGCTGAGATAATCAGACAGCTGATGTGCCGACTGGACCCCAGAAAGGTTCACTGGTAATAAATGGTTTATTTTGTCACAGGTACTGAGATGCAGTTTGAAAAGAAAGCTTCTGTTTTGCATGCCGTCAATACAAGTAATTTTAAAATGTATGATACATTGAGGTAGTGCAAAGGGAATAGCGATAGCAAAATGAGGAATATAGTGTTACGGTCACGGAAAATGCAGTGCAGAGGTCAAAAAGCTGCAGTGGCCCCAGTGAGGTAGATTGTGAGATCAAGAGTTCATCTTTATTGTATAAGAGGTTCATTCAAGGGTCTGGTGCAGGCTCCTCAACCGGGGTTCCATGAGAGGTTGCCAGGGAGAGATCATGATTTTAAAACAGTACGTGTTTTGAAATTTGCTCAACACGCAATGCTAGTGCTCACAGTGGTGGGTGGTGACCGAACAGCCCTGTGTGGCACTGCGCAGTAGGACCATGTTTTTTTGGTTGAGTTCATTCTCAGTTTTTGATGCGAGATAGGGGAGGCTGCTGATGAGTCTGTATGGCACGGGGGGGAGGACAGTAGGTTGATGAGGAGCATGAAGTGCTATTTCAATAGTTTTAAGACTATTGAATAGACTGCAAACTTAGGCTGTGATGTCAGCCTCTCTGTCTCGAATTAACTTCACCTTGAGCACCGCTGACTGACTTATGGGAGCAAACAAACTACCAGTAGACTAGGGGGAAATTGGAGGGAATTTTTCATTCTAAAGAAGGAATTTTTACGCACCACAACTCAGCTACTGGCCTGCCTCTGTTGTTGTAAACATTACAAATGGTGGATTGTGTAGGTTAGAAGTGAATTATATTGTGAAATTTTCAAATTTTTTGCATTCTCCTCATTTAGTTATTTATTATGCCTTTTTTTGTATTTTATTAACCCCTGTGTTTTACAGACATCTCTGACGGTACAATCTTTTGAGTCATTTCACTGCTCTAGTGCAACAACAGACAATGGGTTTTACATGAACTGGTGACCAAGTTGTCCTATTCCATTGTGCCGAGTCTGTGGCAAACAACTCACTAATGTAGCAATGGCTCCAGCAAAGTTGAACAGACACTTAACAATAAATCACAGCCGTATGTCACATTAAAGTGCTGATTATTTGAAATGCCTATTGGAATTTCAAAACAAACAGAGTTAAGCTTTTGTTAGTAAAGTCTCAGTCAGTAAAATGATGCAGGAAGCAAGTTATTTAGCAGCAGAACTTATTAACCAGAAAAGGAAACGTCACACAGTTGGTGAGAACCTAATAATGGCAGCCTGTCCATCTGTTGTGGGTAAAATGCTGGGACAAGATGCAATACGAGGACCTGGAAAGGTTTCACTCTCAAACAGTACAAAAGTTGATGTATTGATGACATGTCACAAGATGCTGAATGGGTTTTGTGTGATAAACTGAAAAACAGCAGCTTCTCTATACCGGTTGATAAGTCAACAGATTTCATCAATAGATGTCATGTTGTAGCATTTGTAAAATTTGTAAGTGATGGTGAAATTCGAGAATTTTTTTTCTCGAAGCTGCCCGAAACAAGCAAAGGCTAAGATATTTTAAATATTCTGTCTTCATATCTGGAGACAAAAGCTCTATCTTGGAGGAATGTATGGTTTTTACTAATTTTACTATTCAACATCGTCAATAACTTTTCATGTTATAAATAGCATTAATTAAAATTAGTTTACTCCCTTTATTTAAGTTAAATCTACCGAGCCTACCTTAAAAAAAATTAAATCCCAATCTGACTTAAGCCAGTTATTTAACAGAAATGCATTCTGTATGGCTGATGAGTTTTTAATTTATGAAAGGAAAAGAAAGATTAATTTCAAGAAAGGTAAGCTAAGCTTAACTATCTGATTTTCTTTTCCCCAAGAAAGATTGGCTAAAAATTCTTTCTTTGCTCAAAAGAGCATTGACTATTACTTTTGGGTTGTTATATCTAAACTTACTGATCATGCTAACGTACTGTGAGCTATAGATACAGTAATTTTGAAGAAGGGGTTCCCTGAGATCTGAAAATTATTTCAAGGGTTCTTCCAGGACAAAAAGGTTGAGAAAGGCTGGTCTGGTGGCTTGAATCCTCTGCTGAACAGAAGAGGGAGGGGTGGAAGAAGAGCATCTGGGAGAGTTTTTTTGTTAATATTGGCTGCTTTCACGAGGCAGCAGGAGCTGTAGAAAGAGGTTAGGAGGCCACTCAGCCCATCATAGTATTCAACCATTTACTTTAAACTTCTGCTGCTTTATTTTTAATCATGTGCTGAGGGAATAGACCAGGGGTGGGCAAACTTTTTGACTTGTGGGCCACAAAGGGTTCTAAAATTTGTCAGGGGGGCCGGACCAGGAGCAGATGGACGGAGTGTTTTGGTAATACACCTCATAAGAGAAAATAAAATATCATGGGATATGTAGAAAACATGTGCTTTAATTTCAATTGAAAATGAACAAATGCATTACAACAAAATATCTGTCTTTGAAGTCCCACGGTATTTAGCTATTTATTGAAATGACTTTTAAAACACTGAAAATTAAATGAATAAAATACAGCTTTTTTTAATAGTAACAGTTATTATTTTAAAGCACTGAAAATTCTGTTATCCTTCAAGATATTATCATCATCACTCTCCTCCTGCCTGTCTTTATTTCAAAAATGGTAGGAGATGCAGGTCTACTTGTCCTGCTCCTTCTTATTCAATTGTCCCCTGTGCCAAAACTCAACAACGACCAGCACAAAGACAGAACAGGGACAGCGCGCCAGTATGCGGAGCACGTTATTTGATCTGGAGCGCATTTTTTATTTTGAGAACGTACGTGCACCTGCGCACTACTCATGTCCATCACTTAACAGAAATGACATGTAACATGTAAGGCTTATTGAAAAAAATATTTTCAAATGCATTTTTTACATAACACAACGAAGAAACTTATTTTTAATTTCAGTGGGAACAGTGTTGTTGGTCTCCCTTTTTAGCCAGCGCATCAAAGTCTGGATTTAGTTTTGTTGTGGCGATTCTCAGGATGGATCTGAGGTGTTGGTCAGTTAACTTGGATCTGTGGCTGGCTTTGTTGATGTTCATGATGCTGAACGCCTGCTCACACAAATAGGTCGAGCCGAACAAAGAGTAAAACGCAAATGTGGAGTAATACGCTGCACCTCAACAAAGGTCAATGTGTAGCGGTGTGCTACATGCAGCGCTAAAATTACGACACGGAGTCGGTAACTGCAGTCGAAGAAAAAAACTTTATTCAAAATCCCCAGCCTCACTTTTAAGCCTCCCTCAACCTGCCCCCCTGCGCAGAGGCTCCAAAGCTCTGTGCTCGCAAATCCCCGCAGGCTATCTCCCTTAGCCGGAACGCTGGCTAATTGTGAGCCGGTTCGGATGTGCCAGGAAATGGGTCGCCACAAATGTATATAGAGTGCGTCATCTATTGGGAAAACGCCAGAATTACGGGGAAAAAACATTAACAAGGTTTATTAATATAATTTCATCAAGTTCTGCGGGCCAGATTAAAAAGCTTAACGGGCTGCATATGGCCCGCGGGCCGTAGTTTGCCCATGCCTGGAATTGCTGTGTGTTCAAGCTGGGCTTCTCATTATTTAAAAATCTTAGCCTCCCATGCTCTAAAGGGAAAATGCCTGAGCCTAAGCAATACTCAGCTATGCTAAAGTGTTTCAGATCTAGCAGCATCAGAATGAGTTCACCTTTTTCAGTTGTATCAGTTTTCTTTCCTGTAATGCGTTGACCACAAATTACCTGTCACTCAGGCAGTGGTCTAACTACTGCCGTACGAGTTCTAGCAATAGCAACACTACCACTGTATACAGTACCACAACAAAGAAAAGAACGGGTCAAGTCTTTTTAATCACCTCTGCAAACAGTCCTGTAACCTTTAAAGATCAGTGGATGCACACTCTGAGGCCCCTCTCTTCCTCCCATTTATTGTGCGTGCTTTTGCCTTGCAGCACTTAATCAAAGGCAACACTCACGGTTAAATTCTGCCAATTTCTGCTAATTAAATTAAAAATTTCATTCTCAACCAATTTTTGTCATCTGCAAATTCTTTATTATGTCTCCTACTTCTAAACCCTTGAATGAATTAGAAAAAAAGCGAACGAGCCCTGTGGAATCCCTTTGGTAACAGATAACTAATTGCTAAAATGTACGTCAATCATCACTCTGCTTCCTACTGCTATGCTAATTTTGGATCTAATTTGCTATCCTGCCTTGAAACTCGTGAGACTTTACTATTTTGACCAGCCTTCCATGTTGAACCATGTCAGAAAGCCCTAAGCTCCATTGGTCCACATTCTTAACTCCTTAGTTATCGGTTGGAAGTGATCTTCCCCTAACAGATCAATCCTATCTATGAAGAGATGCTACCTAATTGATCTATGCCTTTCTTAATGAGGGTTTGCACTAATGCTCAGAATTGACAGAATATGCCAAGCTACCTCTGGGATTCTGTGAAGTGTGTATGTCAGCTGAGTTACTAAGTCAGAAAGATATCTGGAAGATTGGACTACTGAGAACAAATTGAGAAATGTGACACAAATTGCTGGCAACTGAAGAAGGGTTGGGATGTGTGGAAACTGGGCGAGCAGATCGAAGGGGAAATAGTGGCAGAAGCAGGCAGCCTCAGAGCTGGAGAGTAGAAGTTGTTAATTTATTAGGAAAGAAGATGGAGTTGGAAACAGAAGAGAGAGAATGGCTGGTTAGGATTTTCAGTGGAAAGTACTACTGACTGAGGATTTTCAAGGGGAGAGAGTGTCTAATGTATAGTACTGAGGGAGGTGGAGTGGGCTTGGAAGTTAAATGGTGGGTGTGTGGCTGCATTAAAACATTCAAAGTTCAAAGTAAAGTTTATTATCAGAGTACATGCATGTCACCACATACAACCCTGAGATTCATTTTCCTACAGGCATGTTAGCAAATCTATAAAATAGTAACTGAACAGGATCAATGAAAGTGCAAGAGCATAGAAGACAACAAACTGTTGAAATGCAACTAAAAATAAATGGCATTAAGTAATGGGAGCATGAAATGACAAGATGGAGTCCTTAAAATGAGATCATTGGATGTGGAGGCATCTCAATAGATGAGTGTAATTATCTCTTTTGTTGAAGCACCTGATAGTTGAGGGGTAGTAACTGCTCTTGAACCTGAAGGTGCAAGTCCTGAGGCTCCTGTACCTTCTACCTAATGGCAGCAGTGAGAAAAGAGCATGGCCTGGGTGGTGAGGATCTTTGATAACAGATGCTGCTTTTCTACAACCGTGTTTCGTGTAGATGTGCTCAGTGGTTGATAGGGCTTTACCCATGATTTACTGGGCTGAATCCAATAACTTTTGTAGGATTTTCCACTCAAAGACATTGGTGTTTCCATACCAGGCCATGATGCAGCCAGCCAGCACACTTTCCACACCACATCCATAGAAGTTTGTCAAGGTGTTTGATGTCATGCAGAGTCTGCACAGCCTTCTGAGGAAGTAGAGGTGCTGTTGTGGTTTCTTTGCAATTACATTTATGTGATGGTCCAATAGAGGTCCTCTGAGTTAGTGACACCCAGGAATTTAAAGTCACTGACCCTTTCCACCACCGATCCTCTAATGAGGACTGGCTCATGGACTTCTGGTTTCCCTCTCCTTAAGTCTACAATCAGTTCCTTGATCATGTTGATATTGAGTGAGAGGTCGTTGTTATGGCACCACTCAGCCAGATTTTCAATCTCCCTCCTGTATGCTGATTCATCGCCACCTTTGTGGAGACGAGGTGCCTTTGCATTTACAGGGAAGGGAGCGGGGAAGTGGATTTAAAGTGAATATGGGAAGTGCAGCTGAGTTTCAGTGGTAACATTTGGTGGGATTGGTTTAGTGTGATTGGTGTGTACCAGTTTTATCCTTAAGATTATTTTGGCTGAGTGTGTCAGCACCATCAACGTCTTTGCTCCATCTATACAGAATCTTTCAACTATCAGCTGTCTCTGTCGTTTGATTTTCTATAGCGGGGAATAAGCCATAATGATCCTGAATGGGTCATGATCACCACAGATTGGATTTAACTGAGTGCTGGTTATCCTTGTCATTTGCTCAGAGGGCTTCTCCACGTTCACTGGTGTTCTGCTGGTTAATGCTCTGGGCTAATCCTTCTGCAAGACCATTGCTCCAAATTGCCTGTCAGAGGTGTCTGCTGCACTTTACCAGTGAAGCATCGTTACGTTACTTTGTCTTTATTTATTACCGTTTTCTCATAAACATTCAACATCATCTTGGCCATTGTCAGAGTGGCTCACCCATCTCTCCAATGGGCAAGAGCTCCCCAGAGAGTTGATGAAGCCCCAATAGCATTATACTCCGTCAGCTGTCGGGTTTTCCATTTCCTTTATGTCTTGTCTTTTGCAGGCTCTGGCTTCGGAATGTGATTATTTTCGGCTCCAGCCTGTGCTCATTCCGCTTCAGTCACTTCTCGCTGCATCAGCTCACCAGGGCTCTCATCTGATTTGGCATTGACAGCACTGTGGAAGGCAGCATGAGTGGCTGAAAAATAAATGTATTTGGTCCTGGGAAAAATACATTGTATGGACTGGAAAATTCATTTTACAAACAGTGCGTAATGATGAGAATATCATAAAACGAGATAAGCCATGCAGAGAGAAAGATAGGTTCCGGTCCAGAGAACTGGTTCAATACAATGTAACGGGTGTTTAATCCAACTTTATTCACTGCTTCCCACTTTCCAAAGTCCAACGTGTCGTCACCCATCTGAGACATTCAGTCCAGCACCAGTCTTTGCTGAAATTCCTATGGTGTAATATTGATTCCGACTGGTGTTCCTCTCTGAGGGTGTTTATCAAATAATGTGTTGAAACGAGTTGATAGGAACTTTCCTCAACCAGCGTGCTGAAGGGCTTTTCCTTGTGCAGGTCTGATCAAGCATCATCTGTCATATTCATGGGGTATTAGCCCCCTTCCAAAGCTTTATTTTAAAATTTATTGGACTAGGTAATATCTTAGCCTGCTACTTGATTTCTCAACACCACACTGAATGCAAAGGAGGTAAAGCGTTGCCTATCCGGGCCATGATCTCCTCCTTTGTTGCTCTTTCCAACTCTGCTTTAAGTTCTCCAAGAGAGTCATTGGGATACGCTCCTCCAACTGCTTCCTTCATCTATACTAGATGATATTTGCCTTCCAGGTTCCCTGTTTGGTAACAAAACGTCTACTTGTGTTTTTGTGACCTGCTTAGCTAAAGTTCAGGTTCCTGTTGAAAGGTTCTTTGTGATCCTGGTCAGGTGTATGCTTATGGCTCCCGTCTGCTTTCAAGTGCGATACTCTTCTGTCTAATGTAATGAATTCCGCAGCATAATTCTCGATTCTTTGGGGTCACTAACTCGCAGAGCATCTCCCAACCAGGCTTCAGTGCCGTCTGGTATATCGTGAACACATGACTTCTTTTTTAACAATGTTGTTTTGGTGTAATTAATTAATTGTAATTAATGTTTTTTTGGGGAGGTCATTATTTATTGCACCTTTATACTGCTACTGTCTGCTTTTCCGATGACAAGTGGGAATAAATATATCCAGCGGGCGTTCCACAGAACTGACACTGGTTACACTGTATTGATCCACTTCTCCGGATCTGACCTTGTCTTTCTCTCTCCGCGGCTCAGCTCATGTTTTGATGTTCTCACCATTACACACTGTTCGTGAACTGAATTTTCCAGTCCATATGATGTACTGTTCCCAATACTGAGGGCATGTATTTTTCAGCCACTCGTGCTGCCACCTCAGCTACAGTTCAATAATCTTGCCTTTAGTTTTAAATTTGTTGGCTGCCCAATAGACCTTGGCTAACTTTATACATTTCTGCAGCTTTGCACAGCTGTACCTACTTTACTAGAATTAATTGTTTCACGAGGAAGCCCTTTCTTCATATTGAAAGTGGTGACGCAGATGGACAGCTTAATGATAAAGACATAAGGCACACTTGGTCAGTCAGGGTCCTGAGCACGAGAGTCCAGGAAGCTGGTGAGACCACATGTGCCATTCTCATCATCCTAGCTAGAGGAAAGATGTCATTAAGTTGGAAGGGGTTTGAAAAGATTTGTAAGGATGTTTTGGAATTGGAGGGTTTGAGTTATAAAGAGAGATTGAATAGGCTGGGGCTTTTCTCCCTGAATCATACAAGACTAAGGAGTGACCTTACAGAGGTATATGAAATCATGAGGGGTGTGGGTAAGGTGAATGGCAAGAGTTCCTCCCCCCCACTACAAACACAGTCTTATCACCAAGGTAGGGGGGGTCTAAAGCTTAGGGCACAGGTTTAAGGTGAGAGGGGAATTATTCAGAAGGAGCTTAAGGTTAAGTTCTTCACGGGGAGGGTTGTGGGTAAATGGAATGATTTGTAAGAGAAAATGGTAGAGGTGTTTGCAATTACATTGCTTATAGGGCATTTAGACAGGTACATGGATAAGGAAGATTTAGTGGGACATGGAGCAAACCCAGCCAAGCTTGGGTAGACATCTTGGTCACAGACACAAGAAAATCTGCAGATGCTGGAACTCCAAAGCAAAACACACAAAATGCTGGAGGAACTCAGCAGGTCAGGCAGCACCGATGGAATTGAGTAAACAGTCGATCTTTTAAGGCCGAAACCCTTCTTCAGGACTCATCTTGGTCAGCATTGTTCAAGTTTGGCCGAGGGATTTGTTTAATGCTGTATAACTGTTTCTGCGACTAGAGTCCCAGATTCCATTAATACCCATATATCTGAGCAGGTCTTCGAATCTGCAAAACTCCTGTCACCTGCAAACAATCTCAACTCCAATAAGAGAAAGTACAAAATGAGCCCTGAAGAAGGATCGCAGCCTGAAAGATCGACTGTTTATTCATCTCCATAGATGCTGCCTGACCTGCTGAGTTCCTCCAGCATTTTGTGTGTGTTGCTCTGGATTTCCAGCATCTACAGATTTTTGCGTGTAAGGGAGACCCTGCCTCTTGTTGAGCAACGAGCCGGTTTCCTTTACAGATGGTTTGCAATCTGCCTATAATTCATGCTCCAGATCAAGCATTCGGTTTGATGGAGCCCTCACTTATGGAGGGTCACTGCATAAATCAGACAATTGCCCATCACCATGGAAGCCAGTTGTAAAGGTACTAATTATATTAAGCATGACATCTATTCTGGGTGATTCACTGAACCTTTTGCACCTTGTTGAGCAACCATGACTGTAATTACTTAAATCACCTCCACTAACCATTTTAAAAGCTATGCTGAATTCAGACAAATTGAAGGTACTTAACTGGTTTGGAGGGACAGGAAAGGAACATCTCAGTAACACTGTTTTGTCAGGGTATCTGAAATAATGACTTCATAATGACTCCATGGATCTCGTGCTGCAAACATCATCTAGGTCCAGCTCCTCCGTGAGCTGGCATAGGCTAAAGGGCATTCAGCCTATCTAGTCTATGCCAGCTCATAGAACAATGCCATTCTCCCACTAATTTCACCTGTAACCTATTCCCATCCATTGCCACCAGATTCTAACATGTACCTACACACAAGGGGCAATTTATAGTGACTGAGTTGCCTTACCGAGCCACATGTCCATAGCGCCACAGGATATAGGAGCTGAATTAGGCCATTCAGCCCATCAAGAATGCTCCACCATTTGATCATGGCTGATTTATTATCCCTCTTAACCCCATTCTTCTGCTTTCTCCCCATAACCTTTGATGCCCTGGCTAATGAAGAACCTATCAACCTCTGCTCTAAACACATCCCATGACGAGGCTTCCACAGCCATCTGTGACAGTGACTTCCACAGATCCACCACCCTCAAGCTCAGAGAATTCCTCCTCATCTCTGTTCTAAAGGGAAGTAGGCGGAAGCTGGAGCACCTGGAGAGGGGCTCCAGACAGCACTAAAGGTCAGGATTCGTCCTTAATCACTCACAATATGAGTCAGCAAAGCTCCTAGCTGCTCTACTCTGCCACCCCTTCACTAAAATAAATTGCATTTATATAACACAGCAACTGTAAAGTACTGTAGTGCCCTAAGGAGCCTTATAGGACATTAATCAAACTGAATTTAACACAAGCTAAAATTCAACTCTGAATATAACATTGCAGAGTGGATTTACTGTAACGTATAGGGCACTCTGAAAATTCTTGTCATTATTTATGCCTGAGAAGATATTCTCTCCTGGCACTGTTGAGCAGAAGGGAACAATAACGGAGTGGTTTTGTTGATGGGTGAATAATCCAGTGTCCTGGACTCATGACAAAACCAGGGAGGAGATGCTGTCTCTCAGCTCCAGAAACTGAGCTTCAGACCTACTGTGTAAATGTCAAGGAGCTCCCTGAGAACGTGTGGGCTTCTGACTACTAGGTGCTCTGATCTCCTCCCACCCCCTAAAGAAGTGCAGGCTAGTAGGTTAAGAAGCCACTGCAAATGAGTGGGTGATAAAATCTTGAGCAAGACCAGGGATATGTAGGGAGAATAAGAATGAGATTAAAATAGGATTATGTAAATAAGGGTGTTATGGTACACACCCAACTGCACTAGTTTCCTGGGTTTAGGTGCTCTGTCTCTGGAATATGGATAGCTGCTGTGGCCCCTTTAAAGATTCAGGCCCGCCCCACTAATTGGTGGCCATGTTTTGGCAACAGAATTGTAATATTTAAAGAACATCTGGACAGATGTTTGGTGCCCAGTCATCAGTTCTACTTCGGATTCTTGTCGAGCATCTAGTTTGGAGTCCCGTCCTCATTTCAATCTCCTGTTGTATCTTGATTCTAGCCTCAGATACTCCAGCACTTGAGTCCTAACCATCCTGGTTTAGGCCTCTCGTCACGGATGGCTGATGGACTTGGTGGTCTGAAGGGCCTGTTTCTGTGCTATATGACTTTGTGTTACTTCCATGAAACCTCATGCAGCTTTTTCCCTTCCTCAGCTGAGAAATTCGTGCCGCTCCATTTCCAGCTGAGCATCTTGCCCCTGAGTGAGCAAAGCAGAGGCATAGAAACTGCTGGATGAATTCAAAAGTTGAAAGTACATTTATTACCAAAGTACGTATACCAAATACAACCTTGAGATTCATGTTCGTGTAGGCATCCACAAAGCAAAGAAACACAATAGAATCGACAAAAGAAACCCACACAACAAAGACTGTGTCATTTGCTAGAGATTCAGGATTTTGGCCCATAGACATAGAAGGGGAAGTAATAATGTGATACTATAAAGAACTCATAATGGGACTGGAGTAATAATGCACTTATATTTCCTTTTTCTTAGATTCTTTATTAAAATTTAGACTCAGCTTCGCCCTAAATCCATAGCTATATGTGAGTGAGAACACATCAGTTCCAAGTTATATGATGAATTGTATCATGTCAGCCAGGGGCTATCAATTGTTCTCTGGTCCAATACTTTATTTTCCAAAAACCTCTGCCTTTGACATATTCATGAAACAATATTGGCAGGCCTCTGGTATTCTGAATTTCCAAGAAATTCAAAATTCTCAATAAAGAAATCCTTGCTATCCTAAATGATCGGCCCCTGCGGCCTCAAAGACCCCTGGGCAACCAGTGACAATGTCATTATGATGACAACCACGGTTAACGTCCAATACTTAGGTTGCCACATATTCTAGCCATCTTGGTGAGGTATCTTGGGCTCTATCAGATGCCATTGATATAAATATTTTAATTATATTCATGTTGAAAATAAACACAATCTCATTCCTATTATGTTCCTTAAACTTTCTTCATATTCAGGAGTTATGCGAGTGGGTGAACTTGTAGAGGTTTTATGTTTGGCACGTTTGAAGATTAAGTCACAAGAAAGACACATTGCATTTTCTTCATCCTGTGTTTCTACTGGTAAAATTTAACCATCTTCATCTTCACTGCAGAATCCCCCTAAAAGCCCCTGGATTCTGACTACTTGAAATCTGTTTTCAACTGAGGATAAATGACCAGGAGAGAGCATTTGCCGTTGGCACGGCGATAGGCACTTTAATGAAATTCCTCTCCAGTGATTGCTTCACTTCGCATTTGAAGATATTTTTAATTTTCTCTATGTAATTAGAATGAATTATTTAATAACATAGTGACAGTAAGTTTCCTAAACTGGGTTAGCTGTTGACTGGAGTATCATCGGTGATTGAGCAGTAAAACAGAAATTCTAAACCTGTATTTTGCTCTTTCTGATGGTGTTAGTCATAGACTGGGGAAGAGATACCTACTTGCAGATGAAAGTACACTGCTTTCGTCAGTGAATGTAACAATGGGAAATGTCATTAAAAATGGCTTATGGTGCTTTGCATTTCATAATTGGGCCTTTGTTTGTTTGCTCTGTGTAGCTTTGGGTTCAACTGTTGTTCTCCCTTTAAGTCCATACACTCTTATAATGTTGTTACCTACCTAAATTGCCTGGCCTGCTAACACAAGACCTGCCCTCACAAACAACTCTGCACAAGACCTGTCCCAGTGCTGGCAGAGACATCACCTCTCAGTGCAGAAAAGTGCTCTTTTGCCTTTCCAACCACGGATGCCATTGACAAGCAATGGTCATAGTCCGCATGTAATCTTGGCCATTGCTTTCCTTTCCAGGTGGGTGCTGACTGTTGTATGTGCCCAGACTGGTTCACTGGGTATAGACTAGGGCAAATGTGAAAGCTGCATTTTGAATGTGGGTGTAAAGCTGGCTCAGAGGCCCTCAATGAAAGAACAAAAATGCCTTTGTCATGTACAATGGTGCTGGAGTTTGAGTCATCAAATAATGTTGCTCAGAAACAGAGACTTCACCCTATCTAGTCCACTCTGACCTTCAACCACTCATTTACTTTAATCCTATGTTACCTCAGTTTCATTCTTCCAATGTTCCCAAATTGGGTATTCACCAGCCCGTTATGGGCATTCACGTGTCTTGGCAGCACCCTCTCAAGCAGCTCACATTGATGATGAGGTCAGCTGCACGATCTCCAGGGCTAGTGCCAACTTTGGGGGACTATGTGCCACTGTCCGGGGGTGAATGGGGAATTACTCTGAAGACCAAAGTGTGTCGTGGGATATTGAAGATCTAAAGCTGAGTGCCTAGAGACCCGGGTTCTTTGGGCACAGAGCTCGGAGAAAGCGATGCAATGGACTTTTAACATCGTAAACCAGCGAGTTGTTTGTTATGTCTCCCCTCTCGCTGTGAAACGGAAACACCTCTTTCTCCCTGATTGGGGGGGGGGGGGGTGGGGGGAGAGAGAGCCTGTGTTATGTTGAATGCCGGGTGAACAATATAGTCTTTGAGGTACTGCAAGTCTGTGTCTTTGCTGTTGCCTTGTTCACACTGAGTGCTCGGTGGTGGGTGCCAATGTATTTTTTTGCTGATGGGGAGAGGGGGAATTTTGCTTCCTGCCGCTTACACATAGTGGGGTACTTTGGGGTTCTAGCATTTATCTGTCATTCATTCTTTGGAGGCACTCCTCTGTTTTCGTGGATGGTTGCGTTGAAAAAGCATTTCAGGGTGTACATTGCTCTGACATTAAATGTACCTTTGAAACCTTGAAAGTCGGCTGTGCAGTCACCCTACCCATCCTCCTGTACATGTGCGAAAGGTGGGCTGTGTACGTGAGACCGAACCACTTCCACTTGTCATGCCTATGGAAGATCAATGGACAAGACAGAATTCCTGACACAGAGGTGCTGTCTGCTGCAGATATGCCCACCATCCATACATTGCTGCTGAAACATCAAGTCCGATGGGCAGCTGTGTCGTCGGGATGTCAGGCGATCGCATCCCCTTTGGGGAACTGTCCACAGGAAAGTACTCTTGTGGTGGCCAGTGAAAATTATTCAAGAACGCGCTCAAGACTTCACTCAAGGCCCTTGAGTTCGATCACACTTCTTGGGAACATGCAGCCTAGAATCGCTCACCCTGGCGCAGCCTTCTCAATAAAGCTGAAAAGAATCGCAACACTGAAGCAAAAAGGGAACGACTACAGCAGAAAGACCAAACAGCAGGTACCTCAACCACAGAGCCTTCACACATTTGCCCCATGTGTGGGAGGAACTTCCGAGCCCGGTCTGGACTCGTCAGTCACCTCCAGACATGCAAATAACAAACACGCCCACTCAAGGAAGTCAGTGGCCCTCATCGCTTGCGATGGACATGCACACACGTGGGAAATGTACAGTGGCCAATTAACCAACCAGTTTGCATGTCTTTGGATATGGGAGGAAGTCAGTGTACTCAGAGGAGAACCACGTATTCAGAGGGAGAATATGCAAACTCCGCACAAACCACCTGAGGTTAGTAGTGAATCTAGGTCTCTGGCTGAGTCTACATCCCTTTATTATGATCCAGTGCATATCAGCCTGTGTGTCAACCAGTCTGAATGGCCTTCGCGGTATGTCAATAGAAACTTGTAAAAACCGGTGAAAGTAGCTATCCACAGCCAACTGTAATAAGGCAGCTTATGTCAAGGTCTATTGAGGGAAGCACCTAAACTTGGGAACCATATGCTTGTACCCTGAGGTTTCCATGTTCAATGACACTCCTTAGGGCCCTGCCTGTCACTTCCTCAACAAGCTCAATCAACAGCCAATGAACTGGCCTCATTCCGCTCCTATGTCTTATGCTCCTATTAAGTGGATAGGTTCTTGATTAGTAATGGTGTTAAAGGTTATGAAGGGGAGGCAGGAGATTGGGTTTGAGAGGGACAACAATTCAGCCATGATGGAATGGCAGAGCAGACTCAATGGATGGAATTGTCTAATTCTGCTCCTTTGTCTTATGGTACTATGGTACAAAAGTAGAACATGGGTCACCTTGGACAATTCAGAAACCTGATGATGAAGGGGAAGAAGCTCAGCCTGAATGACTGCACTGAATATGGGTTTCAGTCTCCTGTACCTCCACCCTGAGAAAAGGGCATGTCTTGGATGCTGGAGTTTCTTAGTGATGGATGCTGCTATCTTGAGGCAGCTCCTCTTGCAGATGTCCTCAGGAGGTGGGAAGGATTGTGCCCATGATAGAGCAGGCTGAGCCTATAACCCTCAGCAGCTTCTTGCAATGCTGCGCATTGGTAGCTCCATACCAGCCAGAAAATGCTCCACCATATATCCATAAACATTTGCAAGAGTCTCTCATGACATTTCAAATCTCCCCAAACTTGTTGTGAAGTACAACAGCTGGTGTAGCTGCTTTGTGATGGCATCAATGTGTTCGGCCCAGGACAGGTCGTCAGCGATGATGACAACTAGGATCTTAAAATTGTTCACCCTTTCCACTGCTCACTGGAGACTGGTGCATGATCTGCTGACTTTCCTTCCTGAAGTCCACAATTAATTCCTTGGTCTTGATGATAGTAGATATTATTATACTGTTAATGAAATGGTATTTTTTAAATTTAAAAAAGTGCAATAGAGTAACACACTCAAATATTTCTATAGTTGTAGTGTTGGGAGCATTCTGACAGGCTGAATCACTGTCTGGTGTGAAAGGGCTACTGCACAGACTGAAAGAAGCTGCAGAAGGTTGTAAATCTAGTCAGCTCCATCTTGGGTACTAGCCTACAAAGTACCCAGGACATCTTTAGGGAGCGGTGTCTCAGGAAGACAGCGTCCAGTATTAAGGACTTCCAGCACCCAGGGCATGCCCTTTTCTCACTGTTACCATCAGGTAGGAGATACAGAAGCCTGAAGGCACACACTCAGCGATTCAGGAACAGCTTCTTTCCCTCTGCTATCCGATTACTAAATAGACATTGAGGCTTTGGAAACTACCTCTTTTTTTTAATATATAGTATTTTTGTTTATGCACATTTTAAAAAATCTATTCAATATACATAATTGATTTACTTGTTTATTTATTATGTTTTGTTCTATTATTTTCTCTCTCTGCTAGATTATGTATTGCATTGAACTGCTACTGCTAAGTTAACAAATTTCGCGTCACCTGCCAGTGAGAATAAACCTGGTTCTGATTCTGATTCTGAAATGTAATATCTCTTCCTTTTGCAAGAAACTGGGAGGGAGCAAGAGAGCATCTTCTCCTATCTACGGCGGGTTGAAGTTCCTGGGTGGTCAGTACAGTTACTGACTAATTTAGGGGAAACGTGGCCTCAGTATTTGTTTAACCACAATGTGCTAACTCGTTTGTAAAGTCTGTCAAAGATTTTGCAGCATTGGGTGTGATACACGATGGGCAGTTGCTTGATAAAGTGAGCAATAGCTGTGCCTGCAGACAGCTGGGCGAGGTGCTGAGAGTGGGCTGGGCTCTGTTGGCTGAAGAATTATCACTGTGTGGTTCCCTGTAAAAGCTGCAGCGGAGTAGCTACAGAATCGGAGAGAAAGCGTTACCCAAGCTCCTGTCGCACACAGTGCTGAGCAAAACAGTGAAGCTGCTCAGCTTGTACCCTAATACCACGCCCATCAAGTTCTGGAATGAGTGATGGTTCTGTTCGTTAAGCCAGCTGCGGACTGGACACATCCACGCTGCATGCTCTCTTGATAAGTTCCCTTATGTCAGCACAGTTAGTATTTTAAGAACCCTTTAAATGTAATATGTGAAGCTGGTGTTTGAAGTGACTTATAGTTCATCTTGCTGATCAGATCATTTGGGGAAAAGCAGATATGTAATGATTTGAGCTCGAAAGGGAAAATAGCAGGGTTGAGGTAGGTCAGTGGGTTGATTGGTGTTGCAGCAATTGGTTGTGTAGTTCATGAAGGGAAGGTGTTTGGGTCAGTACAGCAGGGACGTTACTGATTCATTTGGGTCAGTGATGGAAAGGAGGAGTTGCTTCAAGCTCCCGAGCATCGGCATCTCAGTGCCCGTCTTGAGCCCAACGCACTGATATGAAGGTGGCAGTCCATCGTCCCAACTACGTCAGGAATTTGAGGAGATTCAGTATGTTACCAAAGCCTCTGCAAATTTCAGCAGACGTACAGTGGAGAGGATCTGACTGGTTGCATCACAGTCTGGTATGGAGTCCCCAGTACTGTAGAAGGTTCCAGACTCAGCCAGCTCCGTCACAGGCACGATTCTCCCTGCCATTGAGATGCTACCATAGGAAGGTAGCCTCCATTGTTAAGGACCCTCACCATCTTCGCTTAAGTCTGCTAGAGTAGTAGAGCAGTGAAATAGTCCCTTTGGCCCAACTGGCTCATGCAAACCCTAGTGCCCAGCAAGCTGAGTCCCATTTGCTTGAGTTTGGCTCACTTCCCTCTTAACCCCTCCTACCCATGTACTACTATCATCAGGGAGGATGAAGACCCACTCTTATAATTTAGGAACAGCTTCTTCCCTTTCACCATCAGATTTCTGAACAGTCCATGAACCCCATCTCATAATTCCATTTTATGCCATTCATTTACATTTTTAATATATAGATTTTTTTTGTCTTTGACCTGTGCTGCTGCCATGAAACAACACATTTCACATCATATGCCAGTGATAATAAATCTGATTTAAAAAAATAAGTTGTTCAAGTTGGTAGTATATGAGAAAGAATAAATGTAGTTCCTTAAGATCACAATCAATGCTTTGATATGAACTGTCATATAACTTGCATATATTGAGTATATTATTTCCAATTGCACATTATACTCCACCCACAACATGCAGTGGTACAAGCAAGGGAATGGAGACTCACTCTGGAAGCTGAGGCCTGCAGTAGATCAACTGAGTTTGGTCTACGCTCTTTTGGCTATCTTAGCTGTACATCCCAGAATTCTGTTAAAACCTCAGCCCTTGTACCTTTTCTTCCATCTAGTATGCCTGGGTGTAAGCCGAAGGAGCCCAGGTAAGGTACTCCGAAGGTGGGAGTTGCATTATGGTTGTAGAAGGCTGACCATTCCCATCACAGGGCATAACTGTTGAAGGTTCACCAGGAGAATTGGAGAATCGATGGTACTTCCATTGACATGTCAGGATGATTGATGATGACAGCTTATTGTTCGATTCTACTCATGGAACAAAGTAGCCCTTTATTGATTGCATCAAGATCTGGACAACATTCAGGCATGGGCTGATATGGCCAATTGTATTCATGGCACACAAAATCTGCCAGGCACTGATGGAGGGAGTAGCTAATGACTTTTACATTCACTCATCTATCAGTACTGAGCCCTTCCAATATCAATGTTGTCATAATTGCCGGAAATTGAACTGGACCAGCCACAAATACTGAGACTACGGGATCAGACCAGAGTCTGGGTATCTTGAAATAAATGACCTCCCTCTTGACATCTCAACATTTCCAAGGCACAGGTCAGCAGAGTGATGGAGTTCTCTCCACGTGCCTGGAGGGTAGCAGCTCCCACAACACAGCATCCAGGACAGTGCAGTTGGTTTGATTGGCACTCCATCCATCTCCCTTCAACAGAGCCAGTAGTGTACTGTACCTGTACCGCGTGCAATACAAACTGTGCCTGGAGACTCAGATTCTCTCTTTTAGATTTCCAGAAGTCGGAAAATGATCAAACAGTCACTTGACTTGGTAATAGGACGTCCGTACTACTATAGTGGATGACATCAAACTGATAAAAAGCAACAAAACAAGAAGTAAAAGTGGAGGGAAGTTGAATCTAGTTCTGCTGCCCATACGATGAACATCTGTACATACATAGGACTTTTGAATGTAATAATATTGTAGGAGTTGTTCGTATGTAACAAACCATGGGTGGTCCCACCAAGCCTGGCTGAAAAAGGAGATGGCTGGGCATGAGACTAGCCACCCCCATCCTGTAAAAACCCAGAGGAGCAGAGGCTCCAACAGAAGCTACAAGCACCTCATCCCTGGGAGAGGAAGGATACACCAAGAAGATGGGCTATGCCTGAGGACAACTTGTAATACTGGCCCGGGACAGAGGACTCTAGTGAGCAATGGTCAGTGGCCTATGCATCAGTAGGGGTGATGGGCTTAATGTTGTTCATATGGAGGGGTGGGTGACCATGTCAGGTGTTCTTAATGTATGGATGGCTTGTATATAAGATAAACAGTAGTTCCTTGCCTGAACCGCTGTAACTTTACCTCACAAATGTGCAATCTCTACCATCAATTACTTCAGGTAGACATGAGAGACTTTCGATGCTGTAATCTGGAGGATAAACAAACTGCTAGAGGAACGCAGCAGATCAGGCAGTATCTGTACATGGACACAGAATTATTTGCAAATTCGCCTCCTCTACATACACCAGCCTGACTTGGTAGGATGTCTCCAATACTGTGTTCAGTTCACCGTCCATTACACCACTGGCATTTAGGGCCGCAATGAAGGTCCACCATTGCTGATGGTGTTCTGGGCTTCCTTCATCATTTCAGTATCTTAGTTTTCACTACTGTCAATCATGCAAGTACTGGGTGGAGACTCGGGAATACCGTCACACTCAGATATTGTAGTTTCTGTAATAACTTCGTTTTACCAGTCAGAGTTGTTAGCCCTGAGCTGAAACTCCAAACCTGGAGGAGCGGTGGACCACTCTTTACTCTGGCCTCTACCCTTCGACCCTACCAGGAGGCAAAGCACAAAGCCCTGACTCATAGTTGTCTGGGTCATTGAGGCGATCAAGCTTCCGAACCACGGCAAGGTTGCGAGCCTCTTGGAGAAAAACTTCAGTGTCACAGGTTGTAAATTATGGAATCCCTTAGCCCATACTGTTCTCCATCGGAAGAGAAGGGGGCACACCCTCGCTTGTCAGTGGGGGCAAAGGGTGGATAGTAAATGCTGGTGATGCCACGATGCCTACATTTCATAAAAATATTTAAGAAAATCTTAGAAGTTTCACAATTCTGCTTTCAGTCAATTCTTATGAATTCTCTAATCCTCCACCATCTCCACCTCCCTTGACTTCTCACTGATACCTCGATTCCATTGTCTTATGCTGCGATTGGGAGCAGGAATCGCTGCTGCTGTTGATACTTCACCAGCAATGAACTTGGAATTCCATGCTGAACTCTGCAAATGCCGTCAGTATCTCCCCGTGAGGAGGCTGTATACAATGAGACTCGCAATGCCTTGCTGCCTATCGTGTCTCGAAGCGCTGCTGCAGTCAGCTTTGCCTCTGAGCACCACCTGGCACCTGGAACGCCTTTGATTCAGTGTCACCCAATCAGATTAACTGCCTAAACCACAAGTGTTGCTATGTCATTGGTATTTTAGGCTCATTAATTTTAGTGCAAAACGACTTTGACAAATTCACACATTCTAGATAAATATACTCATTTTGACATCTATCGTCAAGCAGTAACAAGAAAATAAAACATAAAAATCACTTGTGTGGTCTGTTTTTCTCTTTATAGTATGAACCATTACATAAAAAGACCGAAGTGTTCGTGTGCATGTAACTGTGAGAGTTACAATCACATTTTCAACATATATTTTGTGCATTTTTTCATTGTTATTTAGAAATACAGTTAACCATAAGGATTCTTAGTCAGCCACCAGTGGCTGATATAATAGACAATATTGTTCTGTAGATAATGTTTAATTCTTAATGGGTGGCTGGTTTGGTGTGCCTCTGTATTTTTTCCCCTTCGATGATGTCTTTGTAAATACATCTACTGTGGATAATTAGCTGTAAGAAATGGATGGAGTACTGTGGATATTTGCTCCAATGGGGGCATGGTAAAGCAGCTGTTATCACTGCTGCCTCATGGTTGCAGGGACCTGGTCCCCATCCTGACTTAAGGTGTTGTCTTAGTGGAGTTTGCCCATTCTTTCTAACTGCGTGGGTTTCCAATGGTGCCCCAATTGCTTTCCATCCCCCCCCCCCCAAAGCTGTGCTGGTAGATTACCCCTTAGTGTTGGTAAGTGGCAAAAGAATCTACCGGGGAGTTGCTGTGAGTGTTAGTTCCAGCACTGCAGGGAATTAGAGAGGGAATGTGAATGATGGGAACCAGCATGAAGCTCATGGGTCGAATGGTCTACATTGTAATGCTTAAAAAAGTCCTGGTCTTCAACTGCACTGTTGTACTGTAAATAAGTAAGTAGATCCTGGTCTTCAACTGCTCTCAGCTTGATGGACTTGGTATAGCATGTATGGCATTGTCTTGAACTGTCTCTTTACCCCAATCAAATCAACGCAACTCAAGAATTTAGTGAAAGGAGTAGTTTTCTGGTAAGCATGCTGTGCATTATATTTGTAAAAGAAATTCACATTCAGCAGCTGAATCATTAAACTAGCATGTTTACAGTGTAGGAATAGGATATATAAAAATGGGAGTTGGCTATTCAATTCATTGAGCCTACCTTACTGTTCACTGTGTGGCTGGGCGTGTAGCTCAAATACCATCTGTAAACTTGCTGATGAGACACCCATTGTTGGCAGAATCTCAGGTGGAGATGAGAGGGTGTACAGGAGTGAGGTAGACCAGCCAGTGGAATGGTGTTGCAGCGACACCCTTGCACCCAACGTTAGTAAGACCAAAGAGCTGATTGTGAACTTCAGAAAGATGAGATGAGGGATGAGCCAATCCTCATAGAGGGATGAGAAATGGAGAGAGTGAGCAATTTCTAGTTCCTAAGTGTCAGTATCTCTTGAGGATCTAACCTGGTCCCAACATATTGTTGCAGCTATATAGAAGGCAAGACAGCTGCTATATTTCATTAAGAGTCGCAGAAGATTTAGTTTGTCACTTAAGACACTCAAACCTTTACAGGTTTACCGCGGAGAGGTTTCTGACAGGCTGCATCACTGTCTGGTATCGGTAAAGGGGTGGGGGTGGGGTTGCTACTGCACAGGATCAAAAGAAGCTACAGAAAGTTGTAAAATTAGTCAGCTCCATTGCGGGTCTAGCCTCCATAGTATCCAGGATGTCTACAAGGACCTCAGAAAGGCACTGTGCATTATTAAGGACCCCATCACCCAGGGCATGCCCTCTTCTCATTTCTACCATTAGGATGGAGGTACAGAAGCCTAAAGACACACATTTAGTGATTCAGGAACAGCTTCTTCCCCTCTGCCATCTGATTTCTAAAGGGACATTGAACCAATGAACACCACCTCACTACCTTTTTATTATTTCTGTTTTTGCACTATTATTTTAAATTTAACTATTAGCATGTATATGTTTACTGGAATATATTTAATTATTATCATGTACTGCATTGTACTGCTGCCATAGAATTAACAAATTTCACGAGATATGCTGGCTAT
Source organism: Hypanus sabinus (assembly GCF_030144855.1). NCBI lineage: Eukaryota > Metazoa > Chordata > Chondrichthyes > Myliobatiformes > Dasyatidae > Hypanus > Hypanus sabinus. The sequence goes on from NC_082712.1 coordinate 127,803,691, forward strand.
ATTAAACCTGATTTTGATTCTGAAAACCCTACACCCGGCAACAGCAATCTCCATCCTCAGTTCCATGACTTATTGTGAATTAGGGATATTAACCATTTTGAAGTTTTTAATTGAGCTAGCCTCTGCAGCACTTGGGAGTATGAGTTGCAGATTTCTTCTACACTCAGTGTGAGGAAACATTTCAGATCTTAATTGTTAGCTAGGTTATATCCAGCTGAGAAATTAATACATGCTGTATTAAAAATTAATACATTAAATAAGTAATTTTAGCCTTTTGGATTAATCTGTGGTTGCAATATGACTAGTATTACTGCTGAATCTTACCCAGTACTTTTAACTGAGAACACCTCCCACCTCAAGGCTGCCTCTACCTGGTTTCAGGTCTCATGTGTAATTGACAGCTTGTGTGAGCTTTTCCTTTCTCTTCCTGTTTCTCTTTCAACCAGATGGCTCCGTAAGTGTTGGGATCAGCTTGTCAACTTTTAGTCTCGCCCTTCCTATCCATCCCTGCCTCGCTTTCCCTGCAAATTAAAACTGGCAGGTTTCCTCACATTTTCCTGGGGCCTAAAATGTAACTCGTTTTACACATTCCACGGGTGTTGCCTGGCCTGCTGAGGGTTTTCAGCATTTTCTGTCTTTATGTCAGATTTCCTGCAATCTGCTGCTGGTCATCAAGTTGCGCAGCATCTGTTGTATATTTCAAGCAGAGAGGAAAAAAGTATAACAGGTTTCAGATTCTTCTAACTCGTGCTCCTGCATGGAAATAACTCACTTCACTTTTCCATTGTTGCAAACTAACTCAAAATACAATGATTGAGTGAAGTTACTACTTTGCCGGGTCTTCTAACTGGACCATGGTGGCATAATTACTTGTTTGCTTTACACGTCTTAGATGGGAGATTGTTGAGATGCTTCTCAGGCAGGTCCGTAGAGAAATATGTCACTTATCTCATGATAATTCCCACTTCTAGCAAATCCAGTTTTTGCAGCCTGCACTAATGGGGCTTCAATTTTCTCAGTACAGATCAGTCTCATTTTGCTGAAAGTGAGCTGGTAGGGTTTAATTTTGCTTGGTGTTAGAGTAGATTAGAGCATCAGAGTACTTCCAACCCGTGCTGATAGATTAAGGACCTCTGCAGGTAGAAAGTATTCAGAAATATAAGTTCTAGTCTTTGCATTAGCATTTCTCAAGCTTACAGCCGAGTACAAGTGTCAATTTTAACCATGGTTTCAGTGACAGACTCCGTTATCTTCATCGGGGATGATGCCTAGGCACGCCTAGACCAGTGGTATATATATGGTATATCACAATTAGCCAGCGTTCCGGCTAAGAGAGATCGCCTGCGGGGATTTGCGAGCACAGAGCTCCGCATACCGGCGCGCTCTCCCTGCTTTGTCATTGTGCGGGTCGTTGTTGAGTTTTGGCACAGGGGACAATTGAATAAGAAGGAGCAGGACAAGTAGACCTGCATCTCCTACCATTTTTGAAATAAAAACAGTCAGGAGGAGAGTGATGATGATAATATCTTGAAGGATAACAGAATTTTCAGTGCTTTAAAATAATAACTGTTACTATTAAAAAAAGCTGTATTTTATTCATTTAGTTTTCAGTGTTTTAAAAGTCATTTCAATAAATAGCTAAATACCATGGGACTTCAAAGACAGATATTTTGTTGTAATGCATTTGTTCTTTTTCAATTGAAATTAAAGCACATGTTTTCTACATATCCCATGATATTTTATTTTCTCTTATGAGGTATATTACCAAAACACTCTGTCCATCTGCTCCTGGTCCGGCCCCCCTGTCAAATTTTAGAACCCTTTGTGGCCCACAAGTCAAAAAGTTTGCCCACCCCTGCACTAGATCCTTTTCCTAGTGTTTGGTTTGTATCCGTGTTGCTCATCTCAATTGTGTTGATAACAATATTTATCTGCTGTGGCTTCATTGAACTATCTTTCCTCATCATAGAAATAGTAAAATTCTATCTTCTTTCTATCTCCCTGTCCACCATCTTAGTTAAGATCATCTCAATGTATTTAATTCCAATAATCTCAGAATAATGGAAATTCTTCCCTCTTCCAATCTTTCTCCAACAATATGGAGTCTTTTTAAAAAAAAGTTTGTGTTATTTCATCTTTAATCGTTTCAACCTTGAAGGCATCCTCAGAAATGGGCCTTTGTCTTTCAAGCAAGATTCTTGGTCAAATGGAAGTATAGAGTCCATGTTTAACTTTGTATGTTTACTATTGGATTGTGCATATTGTTATTTAATTATTTACTTAAGGCCGGTAACCTTTGAAGTACAAAGTAGTGCAGTGATTACTTTTCATCACAGTCACCTCACAATCACATCACACACCTGCCATGAGCTTCTATTTGTTCATTTTAAATCAAATAGTTCCTGCTTAGACTCCCTGGTACCTGCAGATAAACATGTACTCTGCACGATTAATCAGTGAAAGAAATAATTAAGTTGCTATGGTGCTGAACTAGTTATATCACACAGAACAACATTATCTTGTGGGACCTTCATTAATTATTTTTTATTTATTGAGATACAACATGGAACAGGCCTTTCTGGAATCCCTCCAACCCCTCATCCGGCAATCCCTTATCCAGGACAATTTACAATGAGCGATTAACCTACCAGCTGGACTGTGGGAGGAAACCCACGCGGTGACAGGGAGAGTGTTTAAACTCTTTACAGGCAGCGATGGGAATGGAACCCGGGTCACCTGGACTGTAAAGTGTTGTGCTAACCACTAATCTCTAACACTCCAGTTTCTCTATTCACAGGCTTCATTGTTGATTGTTCTGGTATGATTGACCGGACTATTAATTAGTGTTGTTCTCTCAGCTGTTTGGCCTATAGTTAATCTTGTATTATGCAGTGTGTTGTATTTGGATAAATTTTCAACATGAGGGTCTCGGTTAACCACGAAAGCTGCAGAGTAAGTGCAAAACCGGTCTTGATAAAGTATTAAGGGTTCAAAAGGAGTAAACCTGAGACCTCCTTGTTGACTATGGGTCAGTGTCAGGTAGATCACTGATCCCCTCAGGCTCAAACAACTCAGGGGTTCCCAGCATTTTTTATGCCATGGACTGCAGACTGGGGAACCCTGAACCAAGTTTCTAGTGAAGTTGCAATAATGCCCAGCATCGTTCCCAAAGCCTGGGTTAGTGCCAGCAAGAACATGAGAATCTGAATGAAGAATGCTGGACAGAGTCTCGTCTGACACCTAATAGGTAAATATAATTTAGAAAGATCCACTGTAGCCTAATCAAATACTAGAATGGGTTGAGAGAGTTGAATGTCTTAAATCTTGTCATAGAATGCAAACCTTCCTGTGATGTAACTACTGCAGCGATTAACTTTACAATAGGACCCTATCTCTGCAATATCACTAATATATCAAGCATGTTCTTTGTCATCTGTTGTTTAGTTACGACCATGGTATTAATATTTGTCTATTTTTTAATATCACTGCTCTTCGATGGTGAAACATTATTCAGTGTGCTTTCAGACCTGCCACCAAAATTTACTAGTTGGGGGATGTTGATGGTTAGTTGCTTTGCCAGTGTAAGTTCCATTTGTATTTATGTGATAGTGGTCATTATTATAACCATGTGGTCATAGGCAATAGAGCCAGAACCAGGTTAACAACAGGGAGACACAGTAGCATAGTGGTTAGCACAACGCTTTACGATACAGGCAACGCAGGTCCAATTCCCACCGCTCCCTGTGACCGAGTGGATTTCCTCTGGATTCCACCCACAGTCCAAAGACCTACTGGTTGGTAGGTTAATTGGTCTTTGTTAATTGGCGCAGTGGCTCAAAGGGCCAGAAGGGGCTATTCTGCACCATGTCTCAATAAATGGTGGTTGGAGATCAATAAACCTGTACAGTCGGCCCTCCTTATCCGCGGGTTCAACCACTGCAGATTGGGAAAACGCAGAAGCTCTGTCTGCAGCACTTGATGTTTGAGCACATACTGACTTTTTTTTCTTGTCATTCCCTAAACAATGCAGTACAACAACTAATTACATAGCATTTACATTGTATTAGGTATTATAAGTAATCTAGAGATGATTTAAAAGTACAGGCAGTCCCCGGGTTATGAATGAGTTCCGTTCCTGAGTCCAATTTGAAGTCAGGACAGGTACATCCGGTACTATGTAGCCTCAGTTAGTAAAACATTTGTCTTAGTATATATTTTACCTTTCTATGCATATAAAACACATAAGAAACATTTGTATTTCAATAATTAAACCTCTGCGTTGCTTAGAAATAATTGTAGCAAACATCGGGGCAGGGCCTTTCAAATGCTCTATTAAAATTGTTCCGATCGTTGACCGACTGTAGTCTCGATGGCGTTTCACCTCTCTCCGATCGCTTTATTACTTCTGCTTTTTCTTTTCAATCGTGATCGTGATTATTGTCGTGAACAGAAACCCTGCGGATTCAGAGCTGCGCTGAGTCCTAATGTCCACCGCACTGAGACAGGCTAAATAAGGTCCAGGGTTCCGCTGGGTCCTAAAGACCACCGCATTAAGACAGGTTAAATAAGGGACTTGAGCATCCGCATTTTATGGTATCCACGGGGGGTTCCAGAACCAATTCCCCCACAGATAAGGAGGGCCAACTGTATTTATACGGATCTGAACAGAGGGGGGGCAGGGTATCCACAGTATTCCAGAGTTTGGAGTGAAGACAAACTCCCAGACGTTGTCCATAAGAAAGAGAGTATTATAACAAATGGTCAGTTAGGTACTTCAGAATATTCTTAATACGTCTGATGAGCACATGTTGAGCACATCATATCTTTGCGTTGGTGGTTGTGAGGCATAAAGTGCAGGGCAAGTGTGGTGACATTTTTCAGTCTCTCCAGCTTTACTTCTTATTACTTCTTGGCTACAGAAGCATTGGGACCTGATCATTGTGAATACTGTGAAAGGGGATATCTGACTGCAGTAATTGTACAGAACAATCTCTCTGCTGCCTGCCACAGACCATCTCATTGAATTAGATGAAATTAGAGGAGGCTATTTGATGACCTGTGTTTGTGCTATTCAAAAACAAAAAGTGCTAGTAGGGCTGTAGATGGATATCTCTGCAGATCATGGCTCTACCCCCACCCCCCTCCAACATCCCACTCTTCCTTCTACCAATTTGTGTTCCCTGTTTTTTGAAGCTTGTGTTATGGGCTTTCAGTTCATTCTTTCCTCTCTTCTATTCAAAACAACTCTATTCAAACTTTCTTTACACACTTAACTACAAGGATCCTTTTGAACTGTCACCTCCAATGGTCAAAAACTTTCTTTCAGAGTTACAGATCCCATCCATAAGGTGGCACAACAAACAAGATATTCAAAAACTCCGTGAAAAGTTCATATTCATTATACATTCTTGAGAGGATCCTTCTCAAATTTGGTTGTCACTCAAAATTTGCTATCACCCTAGGGCTACTGCAGGGTGACATGATGATTCTTGCCAAGAAATCTACTACAGCCAATCCCAGTGAGAATGCGATCAAACAAGACAATGTTTGTGCACCATTTGTCTACTCAATCTTCCCTTTTGCAGTGTTTCGAAGTTCCTTGCTGCTTGGCCATATCTATAGGACAATTCCCTCCTGTGTAGACTTTGATACCTCCCCCCTGAACCAAGAATGCACCAGGTTCTTTTGTTGAGTGTCACCGTACTGGTGACATTTGTGCACATGCATACTTGAAAGCTGAGCTGCAGACCGTCAGTGATGCATAAAAAGAGTACAAACTTTGAGAAGACAACGACCCAATGCCAACTCAGCCAACGTGCCTCTGCTCTGTAGTGCATTTCCCTATTCCGCACAACTCTTCGCTCACTAACAAACGAGATCCACGAAGGCTCTAATCCATATGGAGGACCTCTCATATCTCAGCAGTGTGAACAGACATCCAGACCACAAACCATCATCATCTCCAGTACATATTGACAAGAAAGACTGAAGATCAAGACGTCCGAGTCCATGGCCTATCAGATGGCAAGGATTCCAACCCTCGTGGATGTGTTGGAGACATGTATGACTTACACTGACCAACTCAAGGTGTTGAAACCCTGTCTCTGCAAAATGCTGTGAATCCAGAGCCAGGACAGGTGAGTCAGTATCACTGTGCCTCAGCATCAAGGCTCTTTCAGTGGGTGAGACACATCACCCATAGATCCAGCACCACATTATTGGCAGTTCCGCTTACTAAAAACACCCTTACAGAATGGACAAATCAAAATCAAGAAATTTGAGATCTGAAAAAGAATTTACCCTCATGGAATCTGTGGGTGTATTGTGGGGAGGGGCAGTGGGGGAGATCAATTAGGCATGATTAAATAATCTTTTCTTTTTCAGTTTTCTTCTCGTTATGGAAAACTGTGATATGGCCTGTTTTCTGAGAATGCAAATCCCAGAATGCAGGGGCCTCTTGTGTTCATGATATGGCAAGTAAATCCCAAAAGGACAGAAAAGTCACTTTAAGGACTCCTTCAAAACTTCCTGGGGGAGGGAGGGATGTAATCCTAGCTAACTGTTGGGGCTCTGAAGCCCGGGATTGCAGAGAGAAGTCTCTGATCGGAAAAGTTAACTTCATTTGCCTCTCCATTAGTGCAGCTTAATCTGCCGAGTGTCCAACATTTTCTGTTTCTGTTCTCAGTTCTCGAGCTACCATTGGAAATGGATTGGGTTAATAGGTTGAAAGTTAAAGAGGATAGTATACCTGTGAAAAATATGCCCAGGAAGAATCATTGTCATCCATGTAAAGCAGCAGGATTCTTTTCAAAAAAGTATTCAGAAGTATAAACTTCCCCTTCTCAGTTTTAATTAAAAATATTTGATATTTCAAAAGACTGTTTTTGAAGTTGCTGTTCAAGTCAATTTAAAACCCTGTAAGAGGGGCTGCTCCATCGCAGATAACCTAATGCAATTTGGCCATTCCTTATTGATAGTGAACTACATCCCCCTCTAGTGCCAGCATATGGTATTTCAATTCCGTTCTGTTTGAGAGTGTTTCAATAGAACAGATTTGTGCTCTACCGCTGCCATATTGGCAACTACCCTGTCTGATGCTGGTAGCCACAGGAGGTATGCAGAGCTGACAGACCAGCAATGTTGATTTGCAACCATTGTTTCTGGATTAACTTGAGTTATTTGCTATTACTGAGCTCCCGAGCTTGCATGTTCAGAAACAGGGAGAATCTCCCAAACAAGTCAGTGCTACTTAAAGGGATCACTAACCTCGTGCTGGTTAGTTCCTGGTTGATCCTGGATTATTTTACCACAGTTCTGCAAGTTCCAGAACCTTTAAAGTTGCTAAGAATTTAGATGAAGTGGTTGTATCGTGTGCAGCAGAATGCCCATCTGCTGCAGCCACAACTCCAAAACCATTGTGAGTCTCTGTCAAGGTCACTGTCCCCATGAACTTCTATGCATTAGGCTGACACCATACACGTCCAGCGATTTACAGTTTGTTGCGTGCTGTGGCATAGTGAAGGTCGCTGATGTTGCTTTTCCCAAGAGAACTCAACACATCTCTTTCCAGACAGCAGCAAGTCGTGGAGGCTTCCCCAGTGCATCGAGTGTGTTTAATTGCGGATATGTCACGTTCTGCTTTCCGCTTGTCAACTTGCAGAGAGACTAAATGATTAGGAAGGATTTAATTTCTTCAGTGCTCAGCTGCTGTTCGATTGCACACACAGAAATTTGCAGGTCAGTGCTCAGTATTGCTGCAGCAATCAATATTTGTTATCATTAATCAGGGAGTCAGAAGTGAGAATGTCTATTGATTTCATGATATTTATTTCTTTTGCGATCCTCAGAGCATGAAATAGTCCATGCCTGTGCATAACAAAGTCTAAACAGACCGTCAAAGCATTTGCTTACTCAAGTCCAAAGCAGTGACAATTTCCACTCAACCCTGACATTCATTAGTATTGTCAATACAGAACCCCATCAGAAACGTTAGCTGGACTAGAACTATAAATGCTGTGGCTACAGGAGTAGGTTACATGCTGGCTATCCTGGTTTAACTCTGAATATACAAAAGCTTTCCGCCATCCACAAGGCACGAGAAAGAATGTCTCCACTTGCCTGCATAAAGACAGTCCCAGCAACTCTCAAGAGGCTGAACAATATCCAGAAAGAAATAGCTGAGTTGGCACCTATCCAACACACTAAGCATTCATTTCTTTATCACCAGCACATCTCCACTGCAATTTAAACCAGCCACAAAAATGCCCTGGTTAGTTGCTTAGTCTTTTCCCCCTGCACCTCCCAAACCCATCACCTCTATCTCTGGAAGGACAAGTGCAGTAGGTGCAAATAAAGATCACCACAAGCATGTTCCCGTTAAAGATGTGCAACTTCTTGTCTTGAAAATATGGTGGATTCCAGTTAATTGTGACACATCGGGACCAGTACATTTGGTGCAATTAAACAGCTGTCCCGATTAGCCAAAGTTTCTTGGAAATAGTTAAAAACTTATAAGAAAAGGCAAACTACCATTTAACTAACAAATTATGTACTTAAATGAAATACACAACAAAGTAGAAAATTGCTAATACGAAGACAGTACTATAAAACTATTTATTCCTAATAGTTACTGACAGGAATTCATCCAGCATACGCTGCCATGTTCTTTTGATTGACTGTAAATGAACAATATCAATGTAGACACCTAGTGTAGATAATGGAATGCCTTCATAGAATGCTATTGACGATTACATCCTCCAAGTCTTCATTTCATTGTCACATTCAAGATTATTGTTAATACCTTCAAATTCTTGTTAAATTAGTGAAACCTTTTCATTTTCACTCCTGGCTGTTCCCAGCAACTGCAAGCATGAATGCTTGAAGCCGCAGTGAACAAAACAGTTCTGAATTGTCTTACTGCTCATTTCTCACCAACAGTGACAAAAATCGCTGTTTCTTTTAAACACTAACACTATTTATAAACTGTTTGCACTAAGCAAGGTGTAGTCTCTAACAGCCACACAAGAGCATGAAACTGACACTAATTATAAATAATTTGGCAACATTCTCTTGTCCCGATTAAGTGGTATGGTATCCCAAATAAATAAATGAAGGGAATCTCAGCTACTTTCTAGATTCGTTTTTATTCTTTAAGGGTTGTCCCAAATAAGCAGTTGCCCCAATTAACGAGAATCCACTGTAAATCATTTGGTTCTTTATCTAAATCTTGAACCAAGTTGCACAACAGAACTGTGGGAATATCTACACCAGAAATGTTGAACTAGTCAGGAAGATGTCTCATACCACATTCTCGTGGATAATCTGTTCTGTGCTAATCCTGCTGTGCCAGTTACATTTGGTTCTTGGATTAAGGCAACATGAATACAATAAGAAGCTGCTGGAAACTCATTCAAATAGTGAACAGGTTTGGTGGAGTCTTGTAGACAACTGCTAAGATTTACAGTGGGGTTGCAGTTAGGGAAGAGGGGGAAGGGAAGTTGTCTGGTTTCACCATCCGCTGTTCATAAGTGAAGTTGTGGAATGAGGAGAAGTGAATTTTAAGATGGTAAGGGGGTAGATATGAATGTATCATTTTCAGCGACGCTTTAGTTCCGGTTGCTGACTGCAAAGTACTCCAAATGTGAGATTCGCCAGTATCTTCTGCTATAAACAAGCAACTTCACCTTGATGACAGTGACAAGTTCAGGGGTAGCTGTAATTGTTGCTAGCCAGTCATAAAACCTGCGCCCTCACTGGGATACAAGGGCATGGTTGGCATTGGCTGCATGTAACAATCACTTGAGTGAACAGATGGTATGTTTGTCTGCATTGAGAGCAAAAGTCAGAAGTTTATAACAAACTTTGAGTCCTCAATCTATTTCTGGGATTATCTAATGTAGCTCCCTAAATTGGTGCTGCTGTACATTCAGACTGTCAGTCCTCTGCAAAGATTAAAGTATGCATTTCTGGAATAATTCAGTCTCTGTGCATTTATTTATTTCATCCTGTTGCCCCTCTACTATGTGAGTCATTATTATCAATATATTCAACTCTACTTCATGCTCTTGTGGGATTCGATCATTAATGTTGTTCATGGACACTTCCAGCAGCAGCTCAGAGTCCTGTTATATTTTAATCCTGAAAAACCAAACTGAAAGCGTCACCAAGCACGCAGTTTTGGATATAATTGGTTTCTGAATAAGCTTGTGGAAAATATCTAAATTTAAACAAATCTGTTTTTTTTTTAAAGTTCTCTTTATTTTGCTTGCTCCTGGGACTGATGATGCAGAGATATTAATATGCAGTTAGGATTTTCAATAATATTTTAATATCAGTAAAGCAAATGTTGGAACTTGATCTCATAATCATTCTCCTGCATTAGGAAAAGCTGATGGGATGCTGCACTGTCTCCGTGATTAAAGCTGAGATTGTTGTCTGTGGCGGTGTAGTTGGATTACAGGTTCTGCCCACAGGCTGGTTCTTTCACAGACAATTCGGGCTGAGATTGACTTAACTTGAGAAACAGTCAGCAACACTGAGGAAATGTTTAAGACCTAATACTTTCTGGGAGATTTTCACTAAATCATAGGTTAATTCCAGCACAGCAAGAGGCAAATTGGACCCCTCGTATTCATACTTGGTCTCAGGAGTACCAACCGCTCAATCTCTTTCCCCCACTCCGTTCCTGCAGCCGGCAAGAATAGTTTCTTTTGGAAATTACTCATCATCTCTTCTTCCAACTCAAAACCCTGGAGCCAGCAAAGTTTAGATCGTTAACATATTCTGCTTTTTTTTTTAAAAAACTTATTCGTTGTTTCCTTCAAATTTATATCATCCAGTCATTGTACATCAGTTGATGTGGGCAGCTTTTCTTTTTCTACATTATCTAAGTCTGTCGTGATCTTCCAGGTGTCTGTCAACCATCCCTTCAACTTCCTTTGCTCCAACAGGAGCAACTTCAGCTTCTGTAACTTAACCTTTCAGCTGAAGCCCATCATTCCTGGAACCACTCTGATCAATGACCAAGACCTTCATATTCTTCCTAACTTACTCTGCCAAGAGATACGCATATCTGGTGAGGCCTAACCCGAGCTTTAAGTTCAGCATAGTTTCCCTGGCTTTGCACTCAATACCATTAATAATGAAGCCAAAGATTCCATATGATCCAGTGCACCACTTTCAAAGGTCTACTGGCATGACTTGTAAAACCTCTGCCTTTTAATTTGTATCCATTTTCTTGGGAAACATCACTCTTTACCATTTTGCTGTCTAAAAATAGCCACTTAGCACAGATTTCTATATTTTGTCTTTGACCAGTTTTATTTTATCTAAACTTCTATTACATAGGTTTTATCAAATAGCCTTATGAATACCTGCCAGTTCCTCTTCTCATCTTAGATACTTGAACCAAATCACATATTATAATGACTTTATGCATAAAACCTTTTAACTGTGTGTTTGTAACAAGGCTTTCATTTGTGAATGATATTAAAAATGTGCCATGGAGAAGTATAATTACACATCAGTTATCATTGAGCTAGACACTTGTATGAGGAATTAGCTTAGACCAAATGAATTAAGGTGTTCTTACTTCGACAGCTACATATTCCATCACTGATGGTGTGGAATTGATAACCATTCTGGATGAATTTGGTCAGTTTCTGTTGGTAGGGCAGGAGTTCCCATCTTGGGATCCTCAGACCCCCTGTGGTAGATTCAGAAATAGCAATGGTATTTGGAGATTGCCATTGCTGTATATGAAGATAGCTGGGATACCTCATCATTGTTTGATCTAAATCTTGGAATTCTTTTCTCAGCAACCCTGTCAGTCGCTCTAGTGGGACTAGCATTGTTAAAAACGATGGGCCATTATCACTTTTTCAAGACCATTTAGGAGGGGGAATGTCTCAGCAAGCTCAGGGGACTGTTGTTTCACTCAGTGTAGTTATATATAGCGGAATGATCATTAAACTTGATTTGACTTGATGTGATGTTGAAAACCAGCAACCGGGAATGAATTGTGAAAGTACACCAGCAGAAACATTGAGCGTGTAAGGGTCCCACTCATTCTGGGGGAGTAAGTCCAGCTGAGGCAGGTTTGATGTTACCTGCGGAGGCAGTTTTACTTACAGTCGTTTTTTCCCTGCTGGTCTCAACTGCCACATTCCTGTCATTGATAACCTGGGTAACAAGTCCAGGAGGTTTCCATTTAGGACTGAAACGAGGTTATTTTTATGGAATTTACTTTCTTGGACCTAGTCTCCTTTTTTTGAAGTTTCTAAACTGTCTTGTCAGGTTCTTAAAAACACAAAATGCTGGCAGAACTCAGCAGGCCAGACAGCATCTATGGGAGGAGATAGTGACGACGTTTCGGGCCGAAACCCTTCATCAGGAAGGTTTTACCATTAAGAGAGGGGTCTGAGGATCCCAGGATAGGATGCTCTACCAACAGAAACTGACCAAAGTTCATCCAGAATGGTGATTCCTGATGAAGGGTTTCGACCCGAAACATCGTCACTACCTCCTCCCATAGATGCTGTCTGGCCTGCTGAGTTCTGCCAGCATTTTGTGTTTTTATTTATTTCCAGCATCTGCAGATTCACTCGTGTTGTCAGGTTCTTTGTGCTTTCTCTTGAATTTTCATGAGGTCTCTCTACTTTTTTGAGGAGTTGTGTCGGGAGTAGGTGATGGTTGGCCTGACTTAGCGACGGACGGCACTTGTCCGATGGACATTGTGCATTAAGAAATAAGGTACAACATTCGTGTCTACTCCCATGTTCATAGTTAGCACTTTGTTTATAGACAGTTGAACATCAGGGACAAGTGTAGCCTACTTTAGCCTACTTTGCAAGGCCTCCTCAATCTCTTGGTTCCTTTGCTCCAACATGCCACTTGATTGCAGGTGGAATGGACTGCTGTACCCCACTTGTATGCCTGTCTGTTCACTCATGGGCTTGAAAGCCTTTACCAGTGAGGGAGACAGTCAGTCAGCAGGTATGCAGACAGGGGTGTTAGCATGAGGGAATATGGAGATTTGGAGTGCTGTGATGGTTGCAGTCTCTCTACAAGAAGTCGTGGAGACTACCCACGTATATCCTGTACAGAGTGCGTGATCATTGCAACAGTGGTGAGACATTTTGCTATCACAAATACTCCTGATAATACCATTACTTTATTATAAATGAGTACACACAATATGCTATACATGTAGAACATACACGTCAAGGTGATCACAAAACCGATATACTGTACATGTGAAAGCAATGCATGTGATGCTTTGATAGCCTTTCTGAAACCTGTCCTGCCATGCAGCATCCACCCTGCCCAGGCACGCCTGGACAACATAGAAAACTTCAGCTTACATTGAGGGCAACATTTCAATTGACTTGAATTGTGAATTAAAAGAACAAAAATAGGTAGGATTTTTTTAGAAAATGGTGTGTGATTGGGAAATTTCATGGTGATTTTCATGATCAGCACCCCAAACTCCGTTGGATACACCCAAAAGTATTCAGGAAGAATAATCTTTGTCTTCCAGTGATATACTTGTTAAGTTTTGGATAAGGTGGGTTGTCAGAAATAAGCCTATATAATCAATTTGCCACACCTGCACTGGCACAGTTAGTTTTGTTTGCCTTATAGATAGTGGTCTTGTAACTGGTCCTTTGTTATTGGCCAGACATTCTTTAAAATTTGCAACAAATCGCTTACAGTCACTCAACATGGAATGGCACCAGTATGATGTAAGTGCTTAGCAGGTCAGGCAGCTCCAGTGGAGAGAGCAGCAAGGTAAAAGCTTTGGGTGAGTGAGCTTGCATCAGAACTGGGCAAGGAAAGAAAACAAGTGTGATTTAATGTTTGAAATAGGAAGGGAGGGCAAGGGCAATTTATTAACGAACACAGAACACTACAGGCCCTTCAGCCCACAATATTGTGCTGACCTTTTAACATACCCTAAGATTAATTTTAAGACCTCCTTCTCAGATAGCCATCCATTTTTTCTTTCATTCATTTGCCTATCTAAGAGCCTCTTAAATGTCTCTAATGTATCTGCCTCAACCACCACTCCCAACAGCACATTCCATGGATTTACCACTCTCTTTGAAAAAAATACCTCTGACATCCCTCCAATACTTGACCCTAGTCACTTCTATAAAGGGATAACATTATAGAATGAACTAGGTTCCAATCTGTCTTTGCTCTCTGATCTTATAAGCTGTTGTTAATCCATGCATTTAACTATTTTACTCAATACTGTCTTCCACAGACATCTCCACCAGTAATTTGTTTATAAACAGATGTGGAGATGGTACCAAGCCAGACTATAGGAAAGAACAGTGATAAGAATTGCTGAATATTTTGGGGGGAACTGACTGGCCCAGAAGGCCTATAACCTCCTGGCATTCTGAAGTAGCCACTTCAGAATTCCTTCATCATCAGCTGGCAGTGTGATACGTACTGCGAGCAACTGAATAGTCGATAGTGCACAACCCAGTGGAAGTTTGTTCTGTGGAACTGCAGCGGCTCCCTGTACAGGAGCCTGTCCCTGTATGTTTCACTGGCTGTAGTTAGCCTTGTTAATAATTCCAGTGCATGTTTCAAGCATCTGTTCTCCAGGCTTAGTTAATGCCTCTAGGGTTTGCTGGTGCGGGCCCTACCTCATGTGTTTCTGGAAGGAAAACACAATATCCCTAGGGTCAGGATATAGGTCACCAGGTTCTATCACATAAGCATGTGGTCCCCATCCGTGGGCTAGGTTTCCATCTAAAACAGGCCAATTTACTGTCTCAAGGTATGAATTATTACTGCATTGTTTGGATCTGGTACAAATTATGCTGGTCCGAGTCCAGCAGGTCGTACAGTGGGGTTTGGTCTGTCTAATCTACATCCTACCCTTTGTTCCATCCCTTCATCATTCCAGTCTCTGACTTGAAGACTAAAGTATTCAGTCTGAGGAGCAGTTGTGGTATTATCTCATTTTTCTGATATACTATTAACACATTAATTTGCCTGTGCAGCTGTTGGAAACCAGGATGTCGACTAGTTTATAGTACTAGGTGGGGTGCCTTAGCACTTGACAAGTCTCTCTGAGTTTGGACTACTGCAAAATAATAATTTTTTCTAAAATAGTACTTTTGGTACAAAGTGATCACATCAGGCACTGATGTTTCCTGCGTGCAAAGTTCTAAACTCAAACAAAGACCTTAAAGCCCATCAGATATAAATATTCTCACTAAAGGGAAATTATACTGCATTACCCGATCTTCAAAGACTAGTTTACTTCACTGTTTATTCTCCACAATGAATTTAGCTGCTGATACTCACTGTTCAAGTGGTGAGTCTCCTCTCCAAACCAAGGAGAAGATAATTCCTGCTAACAAAGTAGCTTAAAACACAGTCCATTTATTTTCAATGATACAAATTTAAATCCACAAACACTCTTAAGATACATTTAAAAGTCATAGAGGATATTCATCTTAAACGTTTCCCAAATTACAAAATATTTCTAAACCATAAACCATTAAGCATGGTATTTCTTAAACATAAAGCATTAATAATTTCTTAAGCTCAAAGGATTTCCAAAACACTGGTACAATTCCTATAAACTAAAAGAAAATCATGATGTGGACATATAAATAATTCGTCACAGAAACTGCAGATAGAAGAATAGATTCTCATTCACCCTGCGTTTATTTCATGTTTCTTGTTCCATTCCTATTAAGCCTAAACTGCTCTCCACATTTATAGTTTAGGTGACTTCACAAGCATGTGATATTTCCTTAGATATTCTTTTAATACAAATGGTCTAAAGGTATTTTTAAAGACATAGAACTTAACTTGCTACCATTAATGCTGTAAAGCTGAGTACATAAAATTTCCAACTTTAAACACATCAGTTGTGAATATGCTAGATGATATTCTGCAAGCTTCCTTGAACTAGGCAACTTAAGACGCAGCTTGTCTGCTTGAAGCACCCCAAATGAAACAATCCATTGTCTCATATTGCATCTCCAGTAGTAATAAAACAGGTGCAGTGACTTTCCACAGGTGGAGTGTTTTCAAAATGACTTCAAAGTCTTTCTGTAGCTATTGGTTTTTTAACTTCAAGCTGAATATTGCTTTCCATTTAGACTTAAAGAACTGAATACTGCCTTACTTTTATGACCAGAAATTAAACAAAGCAATATAGTTGGAAGTTTACTTACACCTATTTGTGATCGTACAAGCAACAACTGTGTTTAGAAAACAAGGTTAGCAAAAAAAAACAAGATATTAAATTCATCATAGTTGAAAGATGATAAATTTTACAGACTTCAATTTAAGTCAAACATGCTAACAGTAGGTAGAGTTGGTAAGACATCAATGACCTTTGCGAAAATGTTTAGCCCTGCCTATTGTCCAGGATGTTTTTAGGCAGGCTTTATATCTTGTGAACCATACTTGACCACTAAGTTGGAGCAAGTATGCCTTAGGGAGCTGATTAGGAAGAAAGGATGTGCTGGCATTGGAAAGGTCAGAGGAGGTTCATGAGAATGATCCTGGGATGGAAGGTTAGCCAATGAGAAGTGTTTAATGGCTCTGGGCATGTACTTGATGAGCTTAGAAAATGAGAACAGGATCTCATTGAAGCCTATCAAATATCAAAAGGCTTAGATAGAGTGGATGTAGAGTGGAGGTTTCCTATCGTGGGGGGGGGGGGGGGGGGGGGAGGGGAAGCACCAGAGGGCACAGCCTCAGAATAGCAGGGCATTCCTACAGAAATGAAATGAGGGAAAATTTCTTCAGCCAGAGGATTTCCAGTGGAATTCCCTGCCACAGACAGCTGTGGAGGCCAAGTTCATTGGTGTGTTTAAAACAGATTGGTTCTAGATTAGTAAAGGCACCGAAGGTAATGACAATAGACAATAGACAATAGGTGCAGAAGTAGACCATTTGGCCCCTCGAGTCTGCACCGCCATTCTGAGATCATGGCTGATCATTCACTATCAATACCCAGTCCCTGCCTTGTCCCTATATCCATTGATTCCCCTATCCATCAGATATCTATCCAGCTCCTTCTTGAAAGCATCCGGAGAATTGGCCTCCACCGTCTTCTGAGGCAGTGCATTCCACACCTCCACAACTCTCTGGGAGAAGAAGTTCTTCCTCAACTCTGTTTTAAATAACTGACCTCTTATTCTCAATCCATGCCCTCTGGTACTGGACTCTCCCAACATCTGGAACATATTTCCTGCCTCAATCCTATCAAATCCTTTAATTATCTTAAACATTTCAATCAGATCCCATCTCAATCTCCTCAATTCCAGTGTGTACAAGCCCAATCTCTCCAATCTCTCTGCGTAAGACAGCCCTGCCATCCCAGGAATCAACCTAGTGAATCTACGCTGCACTTCCTCAATTGCCAGAATGTCCTTCCTTAAACCTGGAGACCAAAACTGTACATAATATTCCAGGTGTGGTCTCACCAGGGCCCTGTACAAATGCAAAAGGACATCCTTGCTCTTATACTCAATTCCCCTTGTAATAAAGGCCAACATTCCATTTGCCCTCTTCACTGCCTGGTAGTGAATGGGTAGGATGCAGGAGAATGGGGTTGAGAGGGATAATAAATCAGCCATAATGGAATTATGGAATGGCCTAACTTCTCTCCTGTTTTTTATGCTTCATGGTCTAATTTGCGAAGTTCTGGTAAGAACACTAATTTTTGTGAAATAGCCTCTAGTTGTGACTCACTGGTTCTCGTTTACTCTACAGAAAACACATGCCATGATGGAGGATCAAGTGCTGCGACGGAGGTTTTCTCTCTGCACTGGATTGGCAACGCCACAGAAAATTGACCCTCGTGAATTCACCCGAAACTCGTCTTTTGGTGGATACAATGAAATATGTCCCTTAACTCCAGGTTTGTTAGATTTGACTGTCTTTTACTTCATCCTCCTTATGTTTGACAGAAAAACCACAATACTGGACAGAGAAAATAAATAGGTGGAGGCATTGTAAAATACATCATGAATATTAGTGTGAAGTACATGCAACAATGGACAAAGTTCTATGCTTGTATTAAGATAATATTGAACCATTATAATTACTTGGTTGGTGTTCACCCATTGATCCACTTAGTGGTTGTGTATGTACTTAACAGGTAGATTACCGTAAATTCCGGGCTATAAGCCGCTACTTTTCTCCCACGCTTTGAACACTGCGGCCTATACTACGGTGCAGCTAATGCATTTTTTTTTTCATGCCGTCTAAAAACATTTTGCCTCGTAACAGTAGACCAATAAAATTGATGAGTAGTTCACAGAGGTCCAATGAAATTGTACGATAAATCAAGCGCACTTTCACAATTAAATTATTGTAAATCAGTCATTTGTACTCACCCTCATCAACATGGAAAACACTCGAAGAAAAGCATATGATGCAGCTTTTAAGTTAAAAGCGATCAATCTGGCGATTGAAGAAGGAAATCGAGCTGCTGCACATAATCTTGGCATAAATGAATCGATGGTGAGACGGTGGAGACGCCAGCGTGAAGAACTGAGTCAATGCAAAAAGACGACAAAAGCTTTCAGAGGTAATCATAGCAGATGGCCCGAACTTGAAAACTTTCTTGAAGACTGGGTTAACACACAGAGAGCAGACGGCCGCGGTGTTTCCACCGTGCAGATCGGACTGAAGGCTAAAACAATCGCTACCAAAATGAAAATCGAAGATTTTAGAGGTGGGCCATCGTGGTGTTTTAGATTTATGAGACGAAAAGGCCTGTCCGTCAGGGTACACACGACTCTGTGTCAGCAGCTCCCTCCCGACCACGAGGAAAAACTTGCTAACTTCCGCACATTCACTCAAACAAAGATAGCAGAGAATTCCATCGGGCCAGATGATATTGTAGCGGTGTGCTACACGCAGCGCTAAAATTACGACACGGAGTCGGTAACTGCAGTCGAAGGAAAAAACTTTATTCGAAATCCTCAGCCTCACTTTTAAGCCTCCCTCAACCTCCCCCCCCCCCCCCCCCCGTGGCGCAGAGGCTCCAAAGCTCTGTGCTCGCAAACCCCGGTAGGCTATCTAATTGTGAGCCGGTTCGGATGTGCCAGGAAATGGGTCGCCACAATATCATAAATATGGATGAATTACCTTTGACGTTTGACCTGCCTCTCACTCCAACTGTTAATAAAAAAGGTGACTCGTCCATCACACTGAAAACAAATGGCCATGAGAGAACGCATTTTACTTGTGTTCTGAGCTGCACAGCATCCGGACTAAAGCTTCCACCGATGGTGATTTTTAAGCGGCTGATAATGAAAGTTCAGTGAAAGCTGCCATCAAGAGTACAAACTCAATTCCAGCTGTGATTCCTGGGGGCACCACGAAGTATTTGCAGCCACTGGACATCAGCGTGAACCGGGCATTTAAAGTGGCGCTGCGCGTTGAGTGGGAGGCTTGGATGACGAGCGGCGAGAAATCCTTTACCAAAACAGGACGCATGCGAAGAGCATCTTTAACTCAAGTCTGCCAGTGGATCCTAAATGCGTGGAGCCGTGTCACAACATCCACCATCACCAGCGGGTTTCGAAAGGCTGGACTGCTGCGTGATGAAGAGGACCGCGTGCGCTCAAGTGAGAGCGACAACGAAGAGACTGAAGTGAGTGACGAGATCCTGAGGTTTTATTCAATTCGGACACTGAAGAAGAGAACTTTGATGGTTTTAGTGCGCAGGAGGAAGATGAAGAAGGCGATCAATAACTTTTCCTGGTAGGCTGCAGTATATATTTTTTTTACCAGTCATTAGGAGATATTGGAATGTTGTTCATGCACTGTTCAGTAAAAAAGTATACGCAACGTAATTTGTGTGTTACCGATACGTATGTATACTTAAAAGTAGCTGTGTTACAGGCACTGTTCGAAAAAAAGCATTTGCAATATGTATTTGTTTATGTTACCATACGGATTTAATTAAAAGTTAAAAAATCCTCACGTGTAATATCTTTCTGTGTAAATATCTCATATTACAACGTGAGACACCTGCAGCTTAAAATCCGGTGCGGCCTGTACAAGTACAAAATTGATTTTCTTTCTAAAATTAGAGCGTGCGGCTTTTAATCAGGTGCGCTCTGTAGTCCGGAATCTACGGTATATAGTGGGCATTAACATTACTCCTGCATGTCCTATGCATCCCACTCAATGCAGTGGTCAATCCAGTGACGCAGTGGTTCAGCACACTAGTGGGAGCTTCTCTGGCTTGAGCCATGTTTTATGCTGAGTTGGTACTTTTGGAATAATTCCAGACCCACAGTCTTCAAAAGGTTGGTGGGTGGTGTTGGGAGAGAGAGGGAACTTTGCAAAAATTCCGCAGTTTAACTCTCTTCGGGATATATATACTGAAGATCAGGATTGGCGTGTTTGACATATATCCTTGCTGTTTCAAAGCCACAAATTAGTAAGGATACTGCACGTGGATCTTCGTAGCAAGTTGGACAGTTGTTTATAAAAGCAGCACAGTGTCTGGGGATTCTTCTCAGTAGTTTGAGCTCTAGTTATCAACATTCCACTCACAAGGCCATCTCATATGAGTCACTCTACCACAAGAGAACAAACTGAGTAACATCTGCCATCCTTGGAATAGTGCCAGGGGCACAGACTACCTATAAAATTAATTACCCTGAGAGGCATTGTTCCAAAATTAGCTGAAAAATTATCCAGCAAGCAGTGGGAGATTGTAAAGTTGCCTGAGATGATCAAATAAACCGGAGGTAATTGGATGGTGTGATAATGTAGTAATTAATTAATTCAACCAGTATTCCAGATCCTGGATTAATAATCCTGTGAATTTGATTTCAGCTGCTATATTGGCAATGTAAGAAGTCAGTTAAATAAGTTTGTATCACAGTGAAAGATTGTCATAAATACCATGTAGCTCACAAACGCCCTTTTAGAAAAGAAAATCTGCCTTCCTTACTTAGTTAACCTAAATATCACTCCAGTCTTCTTATAACACTGTGCAGTGATTCCAGAAAATAGCCGTTGAAAATCTTTCATGGTGAAATTATTTTTAATAGAATAAGCATTTTAAGCAGTTACAGTGGATTCCAGTTAATTGGGCCATCAATTAATTGGTGGAGCTTCTTACTTGGGACAACTTTTAATGAAATAAAATTAAGTGAGAAAATAGCCATTTAACTGGGACTGGAGACGGTTGTCGAACAGTTTCTAACTAGCGACAGTTGCATGCACTTTGTGGTTATTAGGCATTACACCTCACTTAGAGTGAACAGTTTTTAAATAATGTCTGTTATATGTGTTTCTGTTCCAAAAAACAGTGATTTTTGCCATTGATAATTGGGTTGAATAAGACAGTTCAGAACTGTTTTGCTCACTGTGGTTTGAGGCTTTCGGGTTTGAAGATTCATTCTCTTCAGGGCATATAGAATACATCCAAGGAACATTATAGAATCAGTGGAAGACTCCATTCAATAGGGCAGACAAACAATCGATATGATAATAAATAAAATAAACAAATACATACATAAGCAATAAATACTGGGAACGCGAGATGAAGAGCCCTTGGAAATGAGTCCATGGGTTTTAAGAACAGTTCAGTGGTGGGGTGAGTGCAGGTATCCCCTTTGGTTCAGGACCCTGATGGCTGTGGGGTGAGTGCAGGTATCCCCTTTGGTTCAGGACCCTGATGGCTGTGGGGTAATCACTGTTCCGGAACCTGCTTCTATGAGTGCTGAGATTCCTATACATTTTTCCTGATGGCAGCAGCAAGAAGAGAGCATGGCCTGGGTGTTAGGGGATCCTTGATGATGGATGCTGCTTTCCTGTGACAGCACTCCCTCAACAGTGGGGAGGGCTTTACCCGTGATGGAGTAGGCCATATCCTCTACTTTTTATAAGATTTTCTGTTCAAGGGTATTGGTGTTTCCATACCAGACCATGATGCAACCAGTCAACATCCTCTCCACCACACATCTACAGGAGTCTGTCAAAGTTGACGATGTCATGCCGTATCTTAACTAATCTCTAAGGAAGTAGAGGCACTGCCATGTTTTTACATTATTACACTTGCGTGCTGGGCAGAGGTCAGGTCCTCTGAAATTAAAACACCAAGGGATTTGAAGTTGCTGACTCTCCACCTCTGATGCCCCAATGAGGACTGGCTCATAGACCTCTGGTTTCCTCCTCCTGAAGTCAACAATCCACACCTTGGTCTTGAGTAAGGGATTGTTGTTACGGCATCGCTCAGCCACATTCTCAAATTCCCTCCTATATTCTGATCCATTACCAGCTTTGATCCAGCCTGTGACAGTAACCTTGAAACTGGCATTGGAGCTGTGCTTGGCCACAAAGTGTAAAGTGAAAGGAGCAGGGAGCTAAGCACACAGCTTTGTGGTGTACCTGTGCTGATAGAGATTGTGGAGGAGATGTTGTTGCCAATCCAATCTGACTGAGGATCCAATTGCACAAGGTAGTACTGAGGCCAAGGTCTTGAAATTTATTGCTTAGTCAGGAACTACAAAGAATTTGAAGGTATCAACAATCATCTTGAATGTTACAATGAAAAAAAGATTTGGATGATGCAATCATCAATGCAAGTATTATATGAAGGCAGTCCTTTATCTGCACCAGGTGATGGCGCTGATTTTGTTCATTTACAGTTATTCAAAAGAACACGGCAGCGTACCATCTGTCAATAACTATTAGGAACTAATACCTAGTTTTAGAGTGCTGTGGTGGTATTTGTAGTGTTCTCAATTAAAATTAGTTGGTGCTTTTTATACCTTTATAACCTTTTCCATGAAACTTCAGCTAAATGGGGCAGCCTCTTAATTGGGCCAAAATGTACTGGTTCCGAAGTGTCCCAATTAACTAGAATACATTGGGATTTTATTATGAAATTATTCTTAGCCATGTCTGTTAAGGGGCCATTAATTATGAAAAGTAGCAAATATTCATTCTACTGACTTCCACTGAAGTGGGAATTTAACAGTGAATTTACTTCTTCATAAATTAGAAATCCATCTTCACTTGTATATCATGGATTAGATTAAATTAGATTCAACTTTATTGTCATTGTGCCGAGTACGGATACAAAGCCAAATGAAATGCAGTTAGCATCTAACCAGAAATGCAAAGAATAGTGTGATTTACAAAATAACTGTGAATAAAAAGTAAGTGCTACAGCACACAAATATAAAAGTACTGAGACAGTACAATATGGGTGCAATACTGCTTAGCGCTGTGATGTGAGGTTCAGCAGGGTCACAGCCTCAGGGAAGAAGCTCTTCCTGGGCGTGCGGGAGTGGAGGCTCCTGTAGCGCCTACCGGATGGGAGGAGAGTAAAAAGTCCATGGTTAGGGTGAGATGCATCCTTGATAATGCTTTTCACCCTGCCCAGGCAGCATTTATGGTAGATGTTCTCAGTGGTGGGCAATTGGGTGCTGATAATCGGCTGGGCAGTTTTCACCATTCGCTGGAGTGCTTTGCGGTCCGATACGGGACAATTGCCATACCACACTGAGGTGCAGTTGGTGAGTATGCTCTCAATGGTACAGCGGTAAAAGTCCGACAGTATCCTGGGACAGAGGTGAGCTTTCTTGATGCTCTGCAAGAAATAAATCAGGATGTGATCAGGATCTTTTTTGATCAGGATGGAGGAGTCCAGGGACCAGGTGAGATCCTCGGAAATGTGGACACCAAGGAATTTGAAGCCTGATACATGCTCAACTACAGCTCCATTGATGTAGATGGGATGTGAATGTGGCTCCTAGTGTCATGGTTTCTCATGCCCCACAAACGACCAGGAGACGCAAAAGATTCTTCAAGAAGTATTAAACTTTAATTTTCAAATCAAAGCTGAGACAGTCATTGAGCTAGTCGCTGATTGCCCATCGATCCTTGGACATAGCATTTTTTATAGGAATCTCCTGGTTTAGTTGTATTAGCATATCCAATCGGTCTATAGTTGCATATCACACATACATCCACCACTATTGTTTCTACCCATTGACTTAATCATGTTCTAATCTACATCTCTTAGCTACCTCTCATTAACACACCATTGTCTTCTACATTCTTACGATTTCATTCTCCTACTAAATTGGATACGTGCATAGCAAATAGCAAGCTCAAAGCTGACTACATAGTTTTGGTTACACAGCAAACAATACAACTTTTATACTCCAATACTAGCATGCCTGAAATCCACAATGATCTCCCTGGTCTTCTGGTTGTTAAGGGCCAGGTTGTTGTCGGCACACCATGTGGCCACGTGCTGGACCTCATCCCTGTAGGCCGTCTTGTCATTTCCTCTGATGAGGCCAACCACCTTGGTGTCATCTGCGAACTTGATTATGGAGTTAGAACTATATACAGGAATGCAGTCATAGGCGAAAAGGGAGTACAGAAGAGGGCTCAGCACACAGCCATAAGGCACGCCGGAGTTCAGGGTGAGAGTGGAGGAGGAGAGGTTGTCTAACTTAACAGATTGAGGTCTGTTGGTGAGAAAGTCCAAGGTCCAATTGCAGAGGGATGAGCTGATACCAAGCTGGCAAAGTTTGGCGATCAGCTTGGAGGGGGTCACAGTATTTAATGCCAAACTAAAGTCAATGAACAGCATTTTGACGTAAAAATTGGGGCTGTCCAGGTGGGTCAGTGAAATGCCATGGAGATGGCGTCCTCTTTTGACCTCTTGGTGCGACAGGCAAATTGATGAGGGTCCAGGGTAGTGGGCAGACAGGATTTCAGATGTGATAGAAACAAATAATGCATCGTACTTTGTGCTGTAATTCTGAAATCAATGTTATTGATTTCAATGGATCAAATTTTGAAAGCAAAGTAGAACATAGAAGTTTGACAACACTCCACGTCTAGCATGTGACCAATTTCTAAGTCTGAACTGTCATGCTTTATTGAGTCTCCAGATTCACTCAGTGTTGCTTGAGGAACCTCATAGAAGAGAGTTTTACTGTGGTGGTCACAGCCAGAGTAAATAGTAGATGGGTGACCACCTGGGGAAGTAAGGGGAGTAAGCAGTCCATGCAAGGTTCCCAGTGGCTATTCTGCTTAGCAACAAATATACCCTTTTGGATACTGCTGGGTGGGCTGCCCTATCAGGGCAATCAGCAGCCACCTGGCTAGTGGCTAGAGGCTCAGCAAGGAAGGGTAAAGTCGGGCAGAACAATAGTGAGAGGAGACTCAGTAGTTAGGGAATGGACAGGAGATTCTGTGGCAGCAAAAGAGACACCAGAATGGCGTGTTGTCTCCTGGGTGCTAGGGTCTGAAAAGTATCAAAATGGCTGCAGAGGATTCCCAAGAGGGAGGGTGAACAGCCAGAGGTCATGGTGCACATCGGCACCAATGCCATAGGTAGAGGGGGGGATGAGGTCACGCACGGTGAGTATAGAAAGTTAGGGAAGAGGCTGAAGAACAGGACCTCCAATGTAGTAATCTCTGGATTACTCCCAATACTGTGTGCTAGTCAGGACAGGAATAGGATGATACTGCACATGAGTGAATGGCTGAGAGAGTGGTATAGGAGGCAGGGTTTCAGATTTCTGGACTATTGGGACCTCTTCTGGAGAATACATGACCTGTACAAGGACAGGCTACACATGAATCCAATATCCTTATAGGCAGATTTGCTACAAGATGGCTTTTCAGAGTAGCTTGTGGTTGAGTCCACTATGGGAAAGGTAATTCTGGTTTGGGCGCTGTGTAATGAACTAGATTTGATTAGGGGGCTTAAGGTGAAGGAACCTTAAGGAGAGAGTGTTCGTAATAACATAGAATTCACCCTACTGCTTGAGATGGAGAATCTAATTAAATGTATCTATTGCAGTGGAATGAAGAAAGTTACAGAGGCATGAGAGAAGAGCTGGCCAAATTTGATTGGAGAGGAACATTACCAGGGTTGATGGCAGAACAGCAATAGCTGGAGTTTCTGGGTGCAATTTGGAAGGTGCAGAATAGAAACATCCCAAAGAAGAAATATTCTAAAGAGAGGATGAGGCAACCATGACTGACAAGGGAAATCAAAAACAGCATAAATGCAAAAAAATCACGTATATAATATCCCAAAAAAATTGTGGGAAGTTAAAGGATTGGGAAACTTTTAAAAAACCAAAAGATGGTAACAAAAAAAAAACCGTAAGGTGAGATAAGATGAAATGGGAACGTAAGCTAGCCAATGATATATAAAAAATATGAAAAGTTTTTTTTCAGATATATGAAAAGAGAGGCAAGAGTAGATGTTGGATTGCTGTAAAATGATGCTGGAATGGTAGTAATGGGGGACAAAGAAATGGCAGTGAGACGGAAGAAAGGAAATTATAGGTCAGTTGGCCTGACTTCAATGGTTGGGAAGATGATTATTTGTAATGTGTTTGTGAGGGATAATAACTCAGCCATGGCAGAATGGCGGAACAGGCTTGATGGGCCAAATGGCCTAATTCTGCTCCTATGTCTTATGGTCTGATAAGAGTTTTTCTACAAGCTGTCAACTGTCAGTGTGAAACATGTAATAGGTTTGCCTGGAATAATTTCATATGGCACCTCACCATCACAATCTACTTGTACCATGACTCATTGATCTTGCTTTTTCCAATCCAGGTAAATTAAGTAAAGCATTATTGATCATAGTGCAGCTGGTTATTAGAAGGTAATTCCTGATCTATTAGCATGAGCAGCTAATGGCACAGTTTGTCTCTTTTCCTACTGCAGGTAATGAAATAGATAAGAATGGATTTTCGGCTCTGAACTATGAGGTCACTTCAACACCCATCTCCAGTAGTAAGGTAGGCACTTGACGTTTCTGACACCATGGACCTTTTCCTAATGGTCAACAAGTATGGTCAGCATAAAGGTTACAATTCTTGAACATGTCTAATCAATTTTGCACATGTTCCACACCTGAGGTTGTTAAAGATTGACCAGGTTAGCTGTGCAAAGTTTCTCATAGACTTGAAATGTTATTGTCAAATGCTAGTTCACTTCCACATCTCAAACAGGAGAAAATCTGCAGATGCTGGAAATCTGAGCAACACACACAAAATGCGGGAGGAACTCAGCGTGCCAATACTTAATTATCCAGAACATGAGGCTTGACACATTATTCATGTGAACACATCTGATTCTGTTTGAATGGTTGTGGAAAAGAGTACAATCGATGTCACGGCCCAAAACATCGACTGTACGTTTTTCCACAGACGCTGCCTGGCCTGCAGAGTTCCTCCAGCATTTTGTGTGTGTTGCTCTCTTCCACATCTCGAAGGTTTTTGTCCTTTTATGACATCTCCTTAGCCACTTTTTCTTTTTAAACAAACATTAAATCCTCACTACTGCCTACTGAATTCCATTTTAGATATTCTGTTTCTCATTGTCCCATTGTTCCCACTTCTTTGCCCACCCCCAGATACCCCTCAATCCCCTCTCCTGCCTCTTTATTTTGTCTTCAGGCCTGGGGAGGACATGAGAAAGTAAGTATGATATAGAGACAAGGATAATAATCCTAAATGATTGTTTCCAGCTTCAATTTTCTCCATCAAACCACTACTTCTTTGGGGCAATCACAAACAAATCTAATGAATATTGTGAAGAAAATATTCACTTCTTTTCCAATATTAATCAGTTTTAAAATGAAAGCTATAACAAAATGTCAGACAGATAAAAAGAACTTTATTAAATATTCAAAAGGTTAGAAAACTTAGAATTACAAAAGTTATGGAAGTTAATAAATGTTTTAGTAAATGAATGATCCAGGCATCGCATGCGTTCATTAAATGACAGTCAAGAACAACTTCAGGTCCTGGATATCTGCAATAAAGACAAAGAATGCAGGAGTAGCACATACATACAATGCTGGAAATACTCAACAGACCAAGCAGCATAATGGTGAAAAAAACACTCAGCTTTTTGCTTCTGGAATTTTTCATCATTTCTGAAACATTAACTGTTTCTCTATCTGCAGATTCTGTCTGAAATGCACAGTCCCCACCACCCCCCCCCCCCAGCATTTACTGTTTTTTTATCGATATTTAATTATCCAGAACATGAGGCTTGGCACATAATTCATGTGAACATGTCTGATTCTGTTTGAATGGTTGTGAAAGATGTTTAGATGGAAACCAACAGAAGCCTCGCCCTGAATCTACCTACAAATAAGTGAGTTTGTGGGCAAAGAAGCTCATATTTGTGTTGCAACAGGAAGGATGCACCCATCTGCCCTGCTAGACTCCAGCCAATTTAAGATCCTGTACACAATAGGTGCAGCAAAGCTGAAGACTTGCTGCTTTTGATTGGAATCCACGGTTTCCTGCTGAAAATGCAAGTCTGTTGATGCAGGGTTGCTGTGAGATCCAGACCAATACATTGTACTTTTGTGGTGCTCATTATTTAAATAAAAACAACTGGCTCCACTGTGGCACAGATATAATTACCAGGTTCTCACTATGGTGAAGCAACGTTGATCACAGCCCCTTCATTTCTCTTGCAGTCTGATTCCAAACTATACAATGGCTGCGACAAAGATGGTCTATCTTCAATCTCTAAACTCACAAAGAAAGAAACCTTGAAGGTAAACGTTATATATTCACGGACTCAGGGTCTTGGATCTTACTGTTTTTGTATTACTGTTATCTTACCAATATTTTTTATGTGCTTGCTGTCTTATATCTGCTGTGTACTCTGTGATTGTGGGTACTGTGATTTGCACCTTGACCCCGAGGTGGCACAGTTTCGTTTAATTGTATTCATCTATGACTGAATAACAATTAGACTTGAATTCCAGGTTATAATGCGGCAGTAAGAGACAGTATCTGTGTAACTTTTCACACTGCCCTCAAATCCTTGAGGTGAGCTTAGAGAGGGTCACAGAGGGATTGGCGCTTGGTGGTGAGAATAAGGCTGGCAGTGCACTGGGTGGCAGAGGGCAGAGGAGGACATTGGTCCACCTATTTCGATGGGGGAGTCAGGAAGGTGAACTGGAGAAGGGGTGATTGATCCATCATCACGGTAGTAGAAGCACCAAGGAGATCGCTC
The DNA here is from genome assembly GCF_030144855.1 of Hypanus sabinus. Classification (NCBI taxonomy): domain Eukaryota; kingdom Metazoa; phylum Chordata; class Chondrichthyes; order Myliobatiformes; family Dasyatidae; genus Hypanus; species Hypanus sabinus. Next base: position 127,832,731 of record NC_082712.1, read on the forward strand.
AGCAGACGTCTTGGTTCGGCATTATACTAGTTGGAACTTGTAACCTTCGAAGGGTCCGGTGACCCTGGTTTCCATTAAAAAACTCTGAATGGAGAACGTACTGTGTGGAAATTACATTATGTCGAGCACTCACAGTACAGAAACCGTGACACCCTGATGGCAAGTTTAATTTCCCCTCTGACAGGAAATAAACCAGAAATGGTTGTTATTCCATTTCTAGTGCATCATGCTAGAGAAAAAAAATTACTAAGCAACTCTATTTCTAGGTGACTATTTTTATTTGGAGCATCTCCCGTCTACCCTGATATAACGATTGAAGCAGAACCTTCCCACTTTTGAGGTTAAATTTGTGGGTTGTAGAAAGGAAGATAAAGACATAGCAAGAAGCCAAATACATAATATTGAGATTATTGTTCTGATAAGAGATATCAAGTCAGACTAGTTGGGCTGAAAGGCGTATCTCCATTCTGTAATTCCTTTCCTTTAGCAGCTCCAATTTGCCTCTTTTTCAGTATAAGTGTACAAAATATCATAGCCCAGCAATCGTGCTGAGTAGGAAGCTGGACAAAACCATCAGTCAGAAATTCAAGCTTACATTGTGGAGTTCATCCTATGGGAACTTGCAGTTCAAAGCTAGTTCAAATCCTTGCAGAGAGGCCTTGTGGTTCTGTGATATAAGGGCATCATGGCTGGATTGGGGCCAGAATGGGGCATATCCACAAAGAGTCTAAAAAAAACTATCCACTGCTTGCTAAGCTGTGTTCCTCACCTCATCAGCAGTCAACCATTGCAAATACCCTAATTGTTTCTAAGTAATAACTAATAAAATATTTTAAAGTTAAAATTTAAAATGTTTTAATTTAAAAACCTAAATCACTCACAAATACTTAACACTTTAAAAATTATTTAAATACAATTAAAATAAATCTTATTTAAACATTTCAGTCCGTGGAAACTATTCCCTCTACTTCAGGTAAATGGAGAAGCAGTTCTTGGGCCAGGTCTAACCCTGGTACGGTATGGACTTAAAGTGGTAGATAATTGCAGCAACCTTCCTAAATATATTCACAGCTACAGTTTATTGACATTGTCAGCAATTACACAGGTAAATGAACTCCACACTTTTATACCAGGAGCTCAACCAAAAGTTTGCATGGTCCCTCAATTCTTTTACATTTTCTCTCAACTGATGATCACTATTTTTTGAGCCCTAGAATCACCTGAAAATGCAAATGTCAATTGAATCAGGAAGTTCTTCACCAGGACTTGATCATAAAACCTTGGCTTTTCCTTCATTGCAAATACTAAAGTAACGTTTTATTTTCAGACATTATTATTCAGATGAGATAATGCGGTATGCCTGTTCAGATGGCTATAAAATATCCTCTTGTAAAAGAACAATTTTCCTGGTATCTTCTCTTACCCGAAGTTATCTTAACCAGTCATTCATCTCATTTGCTAATTGTGGGACCTTTCAATGGACAGATTTGGTCTTGTGTTTGTGCATCTTGTAAATAGGGTGCTGTAGATTATCTCGAGAACACTAAATATGTAAGGCATTGCTTTAAGAATGCAGTTATAATTTTATAATTTTATTCACGCAGCCCCATTATTTATTATTAGATACTGGTACAATATTCACTCATCAAATGTTTCCCATTATCTCTCTATATTGAGTGTCAGTGTGACAATAGACAGTAGGTGCAGGAGTAGGCCATTCGGCCCTTCCTGCCAGCACCACCATTCACTGTGATCATGGCTGATCATACACAGTCAGTACCCCGTTCCTGCCCTCTCCCCATATCCCTTGACCCCGCTGTCTATAAGAGCTCTATCTAACTCTCTCTTGAAAGCATCCAGAGACTTGGCCTCCACTGCCTTCTGGGGCAGAGCATTCCACATATCCACCACTCTCTGGGTGAAAAAGTTTTTACGCATCTCTGTTCTAAATGGCCTACCCCTTATTCTTAAACTGTGGCCTCTAGTTCTGAACTCACCCATCAGCGGGAACATGCTTCCTGCCTCCAGTGTGTCCAATCCCTTAATAATCTTAAATGTTTCAATCAGATCCCCTCTCATCTTTCTAAATTCCAGTGTGTATCTGTAATAATACCTCCTCCTCCTCTGACAATCCACATGGATACCTACCTAGCCCGCTGTTCCTCGCTCTCTCTACACTTGTGACTGGGTGGGTGGCTCGGCACAGCTCAAACACCATCTATTAATTTGCTAGTAACCCACTGCTGTTGGCAGAACCTCAGATGGTGACAAGGAGAAGTGAGATAGATCAGCTGACAAGGTGGTGTCATGGTAACGACCTTCCACTCAACATTAGCAAGACCAAGGAGATGATTGTGGAAGGGGAAGTTAGGAGAATCCACACCAGCTCTCATTGAAGGGTCAGTGGTGGATCGGGTGAAGAGTTTTAAGTTCCTGTGCATCATCAACTCAAATAATCTATCTTGGACCCAACGCATTGATGCGATCATGAAGAAGGCATGCCAGTGGGAGACTTGGTCTGCACCAAAGACTCTCAACAAATTTGTATAGATGTACTGTGGAGAGCATTCTGATTTGTTACATCATAGCCTGGTATGGGGGCTCCAAAGCACAAATTTCACAACATATGCCATTGATGATAAACCTGATTCTGAGTGTATTGTTTGGTTATTAATTTGCCAGTCAGAATAATTCTGTATTTTAAATAGGTTCAGAAGAAAAATTACCGACAGGAGAAGAAAAGAGCCAGTAAGGAGATGTTCAGTGCTTTAAAAGACCCTGCCGAGGTGGTAATGGAGGACTGGCTGAAGGTAAATCACACAATCCTGTTGGTGTTCTAATCTGCCACACTGATGTTTATTGATTGTGAATCCAAACCATGGCTGGTAATATACACAGAGTCTAGTTAAATATAATCAGGTAAACTGTTGATGAACAATTTAACAATCAATTCACAGTTAACTTGGACCATGTGTATTTACTCCTCTTCAAAAGTACATTCTAGGCCAGGGGTTTCTAAACTTTTTTATTCCATGGACCAATATCATTAAGTAAGGGGTCTGTGGACCCCAGGTCTAGGCAATGTTTTTTAAGCTCGTATCATTTAGTATAATCGTAACCATTCCTGTTCAACGTCTTTAATACCTCAACCATGTTTACCTTAAACGTCTCTTCTGCCAACACATTGCCAATATATCAAATGCATATTTTGTAGTAATACTTTTACAAAGAAAATAGTAGAAGTTGGCCATCAGGCACCTTATGATATATTTTGGCCTTAACCCCTATTGCCATCTATATGCCATCTATAAATTTGCAGATGATACAACCACTGTTGGCAACATCTCAGATGGAGACGAGAGGGCGTACAGGAGCGAGATATACCAGCTAGTTGAGTGGAGTGGCAGCAACAAGCTTGCACCTAATGTCAGTAGGGCTATGGAGCCGATTGTGGACATCAGAAAGGGCAGGGTGAGAAAACACAAACCAGTCCTCAAAGAGGGATCAGAAGTGGAGAGAGGGAGCAGTTTCAAGTTCCTGGGTGTCAAGATCTCTGAGGATCTAACCTGGTCCGAATATATTGATACAGCTGTAAAGAAGATAAGACTGTGACTATATTTCATTAGGAGTTTCAGGATATATGTTTTGTCATCTAAAACACTCAAAAACATCTACAGATGTACTGTAGAGAGCATTCTGACAGGGTGCATCACTGTCTGGTATGGGGGCACTAATGCACAGGACCGAAAGAAGCTACAGAAAGTTGTAAAATGAGTCAGCTCCATCATGAGTACTAGCCTCTGTAGTCTCCAAGACATCTTCAAGGAGCGGTGTCTCAGGCGGCATCCATTATTAAGGACTCCCTTCACCCAGAGCATGCCCTCTTCTCATTACTACCATCAGGAAGGAGGTACAGAAGCCTGAAGCAGGTTGACCACCGATTTTCCAGCACTCTTGGTTCCTGAACCTTGCCAGATTAATGTTTTTTCCAGATTAAAAGAGGTCACAAATAATACTGGCAAAAATGGACTATAGAAGCTTATAAAGGATTATTAATTAAACAAAAATTAAGTATAAATTTTTTAATTACTGCGCTTATAAAGAATGGTATCTTTTTGAAAATTTCATACAGGCGAAGTTGCTTCATGTGCTTTGATCTCTTCATGTGAAATTTTTCTTGCATCAAATAAAAATTCATTCGCTCTTGTTCCGTAATGAAGGTACGTTTCTTTAACCCTTTGATTAAATTACCCAGCAACTCGGTTAACCTGTCATTAGTGACTCTTTCAGTTTCATCATCATCGCTGCCATCTTCATTACTTGCAGTGCTTTTATCAACATTCAGAACACCGTCTATAATCTCTGAGTCTATATGTTGATGCACAACAGATGTTTCATCATCAATAATCATCAACTCACAAAGATTTTTTTCATTAAGACTATTAGCTATATCTTTGAAAGCAAGTCCTGTAACACTTTTTGCATACACAAGCAAATCATGAACAACTACTGTCTCCTTTGGTACACAAAATCATGTAAAATCATCGTCAAGCTTTCCTTCAGGCGTATGATCAAACAGCAAGGCAGGCCACAACTTATGCCAGCCATTCTTTAGTGTTGAAGGATCTCTCCCACCCTCAAGCAATGAGCCAAAGAGCATCCTTCATGATAATTTCTTTAATAAATGTCTGCATAGAATTGTCAGCATTCATCTCATCTAACAGACTTTTCATGAAAAGTGAGCAAGCGATACCTGGCCTTGAGAGAGCACAATACTCCTTGGTCTTGGGGTTGGATAAATGATGTAGAGTTTGGTGGTAAATACACAGTAAAAACACTATTCTTACACAGGAGTTCAGCTTTGTGGTGAGCTGAACAGTTATCCAAAATAAGTAGAATTTTGCATTCTTCGGGTAGCCCTACAGATGTATAATCTGCTCTGGCTTTTGGCACAAAATGTTTTTCAAACCACACATAAATCAGTGGTAATCCAGCCATTTTATTTACACGATATGCTACTGGGTAAATTTTAATACCTTTGAAGGCCCTTGGGCATTTACTTTACATGATCACCAGAGATTGCCATCTGTGAATACCTGCTGCATTGGACCACTCTGTCCTTAGATACTTCAAACCCTGTTGTATCTTCTTTGTCTTCTGTTGCTATGTGTGCATGGCCAGTATAATGCAGTTTCATCTGCATTGTACAGCTGCTCAGGATTCAGGTTTCCGTCAGCGATGAGCTTTGCAAATTCGTCCAGACTCGGTAGCTCCTTCATGGTTTGCTGACTATTTTTCTTCACACACGTTTACACATGGAAATTCCATGGCACTTGGTAAACCTTTGAAGCCACCCTTCACTACAGTTGCACGCATGTTCTAATTTAAGTTCTTGATGGAACGATTTAGCTCGATTCGTTATCACCTGCCTGACAAGTCAACTCCATCACTCCGGCGCTGGCAAAACCATTCAATCATTACTCGATCATGCTCAGTGCTCTTACCAACTTTCATGTTTTTCCAATGCTCGCTTGCTTTAGCAAATCACCGCGTAAAATGGCAATTTTGTTTTTCTCTTTGGTGCTTTATATCATTCACAGTTGATGAACCAATGCCATATGTCACACAGCTTACGCACAGAAACACCTTGGTCCAGATTTTTTTCCAGGTGGTGTGTACTTGGATCAAGATTGATGTTTGTATTTGATAGAACCATAGAACACTACAGCACAGAAAACAGGCCCTTTGGCCCTTCTAGTCTCTGCCGAAACTTTACTCCGCTAGTCCCATTGATACCACCACTAGTATCTGCACTTACCTTAGAAGCCATTGCTAGGGTTAAATTTACATAAAATAAGCACAAAATATTGGGATTACCACCAAACAAGTACAATGTAAATAATAAAATTAGTGAGCTTTTGTCAAAATGGGTCTTGCCACAGTTGGTGCTGCATTGCTGCATTTGCTACACAGTGCCATCTGGTGGCCACCCAGTAAACTACACCTTGTAATTTCATCTGAATTAAAAGAGGTACCAGACCACCAGTTTCCTGAAAATTGGTGACCAACCTCTGTGTGTGTGTGTGTGTGTGTGTGTGTGTGTGTGTGTGTGTGTATGTGTATGTGTGTATGTATTTTATATATATAGTGTGTGTGTGTGTATTATATATATATAGTGTGTGTGTGTGTGTGTGTATGTATTAAATAAGCCACCCTGGTTAAAATTTTTACTGTCATGCCACAGATATTTCATTTTAGCAGTTCTGTAAGAGCAGACTGTCATGCTTTTAGCATGTTTGGATTTCAGCTAAAGATTCGAGTTATGTTGTTTAACTTAGGAATGTTTTGTGACAGACACTGGTGTGGGTCAAGGTCTTTTTGGCGGGAGCTGGGAGAAGACGGGGCAATGTGGTGGAGAATGCCATCTCTGTTGCACAAGATGCTTTGTGCAGTTAAATGGCTTCAAGGAAGAAGGCCCAATACTCCCATAGGGGAGCCCATTTATTCGAGATGGATTTTGAGTGACATTCAGAAGGTGGTGTGTGCTTTCACACAGACCATGAGTGAGCTAAAGACAACGCCAGGATGTCCTCCAACTTATGTGCACATTGGACTGGGTTAACTATAATGGATCCTCTGATTTTTTTTTCTTTCCCCTACTAACTGTTCAATAAAGCTGACATTTCTAAATATATTTTATTTTAAATTGTATGCAGTGTACAATCTGTTGTTTCTTGTCAATGGCTAATGGCAGGGGTCAGTATTTACACAGTATTCACACAGATCGGGCTTTGGGTGGTCGAGACATCACGATTTCTCAGTTTTGGAGGGACACAAGTCATACTGGACGGAGTTTGAGAAAGGTGGTTTTCTCACTGTTGAGTCCAGTGTCTGTTAGCGAGGGGCTAACAAGGTGTGTCTCTGGTGATGCACGTTAAAAAGGCTTTCATATATATAGATATATATATATATATATATATATATATATATATATATATATATATATATATATAGTAATTGATTCACTTAATTATTTTTTTCTCTGTATATTATCATGTATTGCATTGTAATGCTGTTGCTGAGTTAACAAATCACACTTGAGTCTAATTCTGATTCTGTACCCAGATCAGTCATCCATAACCATTAATTCCCTCAACTTTCATCTCCACCTTAAATATATCATGTGAGGGAAGAAAATATTTTGCATCTCAGGTCCTTACTGTGTAGTTATGCCCCTCACTCATAACTCTCTCAATTAAATTACTTTTATTGATATACATGCATGCAGGGCTTGAAGCAGATAAAAGAGAGATACATCAACCTAGATTCGGTTTGCATGGGCAATGTGATTGTGGCTGTTATTCCTGTCTGCTGGCCAATGAAGAATTCCCAATACAACCAGGCCATACTAATTCCACAATGGGATCCCACTGTAAGATGGTGGCACGCTTGGACACAGGGTTCAATCAAAGATGTATTCATTTGTCCTGAATATCTTTTTTATGATCACAAGTCACTCCAAGAAGTACTGCAGGGCTATCCCATCAGCGATGGAGCTGGACTTATTCTGTTATCAGGCTGTCACCTGTACTTGTTGCATACCATTATGCCGGGAAGATGTGCAGTCCAGCAAACGGACTGACTGATTGTGCTGGGCATTTTCATTGGGGTTGCAAAACCCTGTTGGACACTGGAACCTTGTTGGACATTAGTGCCTTAGAATACTACAGGTCCGGTTATAGACAATAGACAGTAGGTGCAGAAGTAGACCATTCGGCCCTTCAAGCCTGCACCGCCATTCTGAGATCATGGCTGACCATCTACTATCAATACCTGGTTCCTGCCTTGTCCCCATATCCCTTGATTCCCCTACCCATAAGATACCTATCTAGCTCCTTCTTGAAAACATCCAGAGAATTGGCCTCCACTGCCTTCCGAGGCCGTGCATTCCAGAACCCCCACAACTCTCTGGGAGAAGTTTTTCCTTAACTCTGTCCTAAATGACCTACCCCTTATTCTCAAACCATGCCCTCTGGTACTGGATTCTCCCAGCATCTGGAACATATTTCCTGCCTCTATCTTGTCCAATCCCTTAATAATCTTATATGTTGCAATCAGATCCCCTCTCAATCTCCTTAATTCCAGCGTGTACAAACCAATCTCTCTAACCTCTCTGTGTAAGACAGTCCGGACATCCCAGGAATTAACCTCATGAATCTACGCTGCACTTCTCCTAAAGCCAGGATGTCCTTCCTTAACCCTGGAGACCAAAACTGTACACAATACTCCAGGGCTCTGTACAAATGCAAAAGGATTTTCTTGCTCTTGTACTCAATTCCCTTTATAATAGAGGCTAACATTCCATTAGCCTTCTTCACTGCCTGCTGCACTTGCTTATTCACCTTCAGTGAATGATGAACAAGTACTCCTAGATCTCTTTGTACTTCTCCCTTACCTAACCCTACATCGTTCAGATAATAATCTGCCTTCCTGCTTTTACTCCCAAAGTGGATAACTTCACACTTATTCACATTAAACGTCATCTGCCAAGTATCTGCCCGCTCACTCAGCCTATCCAAGTCACCCTGAATTCTCCTAACATCCTCATCACGTCACACTGCCACCCAGCTTACTATCATCAGCAAACTTGTTGATGTTATTCTCAATGCCTTCATCGAAATTGGTTATGTAAATTGTAAACAGATGTGGTCCCAATACCGAGCCCTGTGGCACCCCTCTAGTCACCACCGGCTATTCTGAGAAACACCCATTCACCGCTACCCTTTGCTTTCTATCTGCCAACCAGTTTTCTATCCATGTCAATATCTTCCCCCCAATGTCATGAGCTCTGATTTTACCCACCAATCTCCTATGTGGGACCTTATCAAATGCATTCTGAAAATCGAGGTACACTACATCCACTGGATCTCCCTTGTCTAACTTCCCGGTTACATCCTCGAAAAACTCCAATAGATTAGTCAAGCATGATTTACCCTAGGTAAATCCATGCTGGCTCGGCCCAATCCTATCACTGCTATCTAGCGGTTCATTGGTGAGACAAGACAGTGGGAAGCTGCATTGCTTCGGTTATGGCAAGGGCTAGACCAAGGCTGTGTGATCATCTAACACAGCTACTCAGGAGAGGAGACACCATGCTGGTGCCAGGGAACCTGGGCTGGAGGCTGGACTCTCCCTTCAGTGCTGCCCCTGGTGTTCACTAGGTAGAAGAACAAGCTGGACCAGGACAGCAGTCAAGCTATTCATGGACTTGGGCTATATTATTTTTCTTTCTTTGTGTCTGTATGTTTTTCTGAAATCATAGCAATATGTTCTGTTTGTGCTCTGTCCTGTGCGCTGATGGTAATGTGTTTTGCACCTTGGCCAGGAGGAACACTTTTTCGTGTGGTTATATTCATGTTTGGTTGAATGTAATTAAACTTGAACTTGGATTCATTCTTTACTTTCATTATATTTTGGGGCCAAACAAAAAAGATCACCAATAATGTATTCAGGTAACCAGGAATACAGTCAAATTTAGAATTTACTCATTCTTTTTGGCAAGCACACAGGATTAGTTACAGCACTTTTGCAGAGATACTGGTTTGTTAAAATTGTTTTGTTCAATGAATCATATTCAGTATTTTATAGTCACTGTACTGATAAGGAACCATGATTCATCTGCATTGCAGATCCGAGGTACTCTAAAGAGCTGGACCAAGTTCTGGTGTGTGCTCAAACCAGGCGTTCTGCTAATTTACAAAACACCCAGCAATGGCCAGTGGGTGGGAACCATCCTTCTCAACACCTGTGAGCTCATTGAAAGACCCTCCAAAAAAGATGGCTTCTGCTTCAAACTCTTCCATCCTCTGGATCAGTCCATTTGGGCAATGAAGGTAATTTTGTGTCTAGTATATCAAAGAGAAAGCAATTCTTTCATTCTGTCCAATCTTCTGACTTGCCACCCTCTTTATTTCAAGTATATACTTTTGATATTATATACTTTATATCATCTTTACCTTTTCTTCATTAACCGCAGATGGTGTTGGACTCCATAGCCATTTAAGATACTGGAGTAAACAAAACACCACAGCAGTGTTGTAAGAAAAAGATTTAAAGTATGGCAGTTCATGTAACATTCTTGTCCTAAAATGGCTATTGTGAATGATAAAGCTTCAGTACTATCAATGATATGTACAGGAATCAAACTAATAAATGCCCAAATTTATTAATTTTTAATAAGGCTTAATGTGAAAATTGATCTCTGGTAGTTGGCTAGAAGGAATAAATTGCACATAAAATATCCAACAGAAAGTGGTACAGACAGAGTTTGGTGTAGTGGCCACATTAATTAAACATCAGAGTCTTCCCAGTTTTATGAAAATCCTTAATTTAGCTCCAGACTTCTGCTACTTAGGGAAAACCAACTGTGGAAATGGCGTCAATGTCTAATTGCTCTGGCAAGATGCCTGTGCCTTGGGATTTTAAAAAAATTGTGGGAATTATTTACTATTTTCTCCTTTACAACTTCTTCCTCTGTTATGCATAAAGTGGAGGTACAAGAGACTGCAGATGCTGGAGTCAGGAGCAGTAAACAACCTGCTGAAGGAAGTCAGCATGGCAAGCAGTAGCTGGGAGAGGAAAGGAATTGTTGATGTTTTAGGTTGAAGCCCCTGGATGTGGAGAGGCAAGATGGTCAAGAGGCAAGAGAGGAGAAGGAGACTGGTAAGAAAGGAATCTGAGGTGATTAGTGGACTGAAGAGAGGTATAAAAGATGTCAGGTGGGTAATGCTGGGGGATGGGAGGCAGTGGCAAGAGAATGATGAGTGGAGGCAGCCAAATAGAAAAATAGGTGAGGGCAGAGGGAGCAAGGTGGGATAGAGAGAACTGAAGGATGCTGAAGGATGGAAGGTGAGCAGGAACATAAAGGGCTACCAGAGAGGTGAATGGCAGATCCAAACGGAACCTATGGGTGAGGTGTGTCCCGTGGTGTATGGAACATACTACACACAAACCTGTCAATAAGAAAATGTTTTTAACAGGCTCAACAAATCTGCATACCAAACATTATCAGCTTGGTTTGCAAGAACTATCCAGAAGACAGTCAAATGCCACTGTTGAGAAGAAAAGCAGACATCCGCAGATGGGATATGTACTCTGAAGGAAATTATGCTTCTAACAATGCGCAAACTCCTTGCCTTGAGAAAATCCAATGCTATCTAATGTCTGTGGGCAGCCTATTACAAAACGTCACTGAACTTTCTTTCCCTCTAATATAATGGCATTGTTTTCCCAGGGTCCAAAAGGTGAGAATGTGGGATCGATAACACAGCCTCTACCCAGTAGTTACCTGATCTTTCGAGCTGCCTCTGAGTCCGATGGTGAGATTATGTCTTGGCTGCTTCTATCTGAGAAATGTTGGGAAGCTATAAAGCAATTCCAAAGGCTAGAGTGAAAATGAGGAGAATGAATTTGTCCTGTTGAAAAGCAAGCTATATACTCTAGAATGAAGATATGGTGCAACTCTAAGAAATCTGGGAATGCATTATTGAAGGTTGTTTTACTGGAAATCACATCTTTAGAGTGTTCAAAGGTCTAATCGATGTTTATACATACTCATTGGATAGGCACGACAGAATGGAGAAGAAACCACTTGGATCACTGACTTTATGTAATAATGGTATACTGTCAAAATTACCTTTCTCTCATCATCTACTTACAATTTTTTCTTCAAAAGCATGTCTATTGATCCAAGTCCAAGTCAAGGATGTGGTATTAATGTAATAGATGTGAAGCAATGTAAAATATAAGAACATTCAAAAGTACATAGACTAGGAGATTGGGAAAGCTGTAAATATCACCAGTCTAGAGTATACTGAGATCTTAATAATAAGAATGAGAACAGTTAGTAGTGATGTCTTTTTTAAGAAATGACAGAAATTGATTAGTTTGTAGTGATTCAAATTATTGGTAGGGAATAATGAATATTAACATTACAGGAAAACAAATAATGAATCAATGGCCAGAACAAACAGGAAAACAATATTTGAGAAAAGAGCTCATCTAAAATTGATAAATCTCTTGGAATCATAAATTCCTTGTGCCCATCTTCTGGAGATGTATAACTTTCAGCTGATTATTTAATGTACTATTCCAATTTCCAGTTATTTCTCACCAATAATAATAACTGGTTCAGTTCCTGATTTGTATTCCTGCATGTACTATTCATGTATATTCACTGGCTTCTGATTGGTGGTTGTCAGGTCGATGTTGGATGGATGCTCTCGAATTAGCTCTGCGATGTTCAAGTCTTCTCAAACGTGGTACAATTAAGGATGGCAAGGATGGTTATCTGAACAGCTCAATTGACGCAACTCACCCAGGGCTGTCCGGTCTGATACAAGGCTTCAGTCCAACTCACCAGGAGCTCTCCCAGTAGGTACACAGGTGAACTGCTCTCCTCTAGACATATTTCACTGAAAGTAAGAAAGTGGATAGTTTACATGTACATCTAAGCTGAAAGATGGGACAGGAAGGAAGTATGCTGTCCCAAGAATCCAGCTCAAGTATGAGCATCTGCTGGCAATGCTTGTAATCGGCATTGAAATGGCTTGTATATCTATGCTGCAGAAACACTCGGACAGATCAGGAAAATGGGCAGTTAGTGGCAAAGGGAATACATTGCAGCAGAGTGTATGGTGTTTTGGAGTTTTGTGAGAATTTTTGGGTCCCATACCTAAGAAAGGATATGGTGACATTTCAGGGGGGGGTCAGAGGAATTTTGCAAGAATGATCCCGGGAATGAAAAGGAAATTTCATGAGGAGTGTTTGATGGTTCTGTACTCACTGGAGCTCAGAACAATGAGCTGGGGGTGGGGGGGTCTCACTAAAACCTATCAAATACTGTAAGTCCTAGATAGAGTGGAAAGGATGTTTCCAATAGTGGGAGAGTCTAGGACCAGAGGGCACAGCCTCTGAATGGAAGGGTGCCCCTTTAGAGTGGAGATAAGAAGAAATTTCATTAGCCAGAGCATGCTGAATCTGTGGAATTCATTGCCACAGACAGCGGTGGAGGCCAAGTTATTGGGTATATTTACAGCAGAGGTTGTTAGATTCTTGATTAGTAAGAGTGTCAGTGGTTACAGGGAGAAAACAGAAGAGTGGTGTTGAGAAGGTAAATAATCCAGACATGACCAAATGGTCAAGCATACTCAATGGCTTAATTCTGTTCATTGAATCCATTACAGCTGGAGTTTGTGTTAATAGGCAAATTGAGAACACCAAGGGCAAAGTTCACAGAATGCTCACTCCTAAACGTAACCATTGGGTTACACAGTGCATTCTGGTGTCAAGAACAGCCATCTCAAAAGTCTTTAAGTATCACATTGTAAAAGGCATTACCAAAAGTAAAAGTTGGAAAGAACAGTTCCAGAACAAAATGGAACATAGAAGGCTACAAAAAGATCACTGAATATTGGGATTGGTGTAGCCTGGTACTTGCTGTTCAGCACGGATATGGTGGGTTGAAGGTCCTGTTTCTGTGTTCTGACACATTTTGTTTTAATTTGGACTACCATTCAAAGTCTAAGCCTTCAGCCAGTCCTGAGGAAGGGTCTCAGCCCAAACTGTCGGCTACTGATTTCCCTCCTTACTGCTTTCCTCTAGCTTTTCACCTGTTGAGTTCCTCGAGCATTGTTTGTGTATTACTCAAGATTTCCAGCAGCCGCAGAATCTCTTACGTTGTCAATCTTATCTCTGCCCTTCTGACAATGAACCAGTTCCGGTTAAAGATACAAACAATATCCCACGAGGTGCAGCTGTGAAACTTTGTTGCTTTTCCACAGTGTTTAATGCGATCAATTATATTTTTCTGGTGCACTATCAATCCAGTTATTCGGTTTCATTACATGGCTCTACACTGTATATACATCCCTGGCAGTTTGCTTCTTCTCCTGTCCCTGACTGGCCACCCATCTTTACCTCAGTTACATGCCTTATGAAAGCTACTGTGATATTAGAATAGCACTGAAAAAAAATGCCCAGCATTGACAGGAAGAGACAATATTTCATTCAGTGCTGTAAATATCCACAGTTCAATAATAACACTGCCTTATCATCTCTGCAATGTCAAACACACATCGTCTGACATTAGACAAGAATTTTTTTGCAGTTGAGTACTGAGAAGTCAAAAATATTGCTGTGTTTTTGCTTCATTCCATCCTCCTCTCTGTGCATTGGTTGAATCAGAGTGATACAGAGTTGGCATACTCATTACTCTGTTTCTCAACTTCGAAATCCCATATTCTATCCAGCACCAGATTAACATCTCCACCCATCCATTTTCTTAATACCCTTTTGGCAAGTGTCTCAACTTCCATGCTTCACGAAATAGTTGTTGGTGGTTGAAAATCAATCGTCTACACCCACAAACCTTGCTGAGAATGTTCTATTGTGCTGTTACTAAGCTCCAACCATCTTTAGCTTCTTCATTGAGCATCATGAGGTGGGAAGGGGGATGTTTGATGTTGATTGAACAGTCCTCAGAAAGTGAAGCAGTCCAAACCTGTGTACAGCAATACATGGATGGCATTCTGACATGAACTGTGAACTAGCAAAAAAGATCATTTGTGTCTCTCATATGTCAGGTAGCAATCGTCTGTAATTTAAGAGAACTGAGCCACTATCATGGTGATATTCAACATTATTTCCATTACCAAATCTCTTACCATCAATTTGCTGTATTCATCATTCATCAGAAGTGTCGATGGTTACAAAAACGGCCAAACTCTGTGCTCTGTGGCTTTCCATCTGGCTCCTCACAGCTTTTGGTAATCCGCACGTCAGGATGTGATGGAATAATCCTCACTTGCATATACTCTTCGAAGATGAGACATCATGTTCTCCATTCTCTCCACATGGTACAGGCTGAAAGGATAAGAGGATTTATTTACTGAAGTACATGGCAGCAATTAGCTAAGGTTTCTTCCACATCATCTCACAGAGCTATGACCTGTCCAATCTAGAAAAGCAGGGAAAGCCCATATAGATACTACAACCTTGCAAATTCCCCTCTAAATTGCATACCATTCTGACGTGGAAATGCATTAATTTTCACTGGTCCAAATCCTGGATCTCATGAAATAGCAACACATGTCGATGTATCTTCACTAAAAAACTGCAGCAGCCCAAGATGTTGGTTTATCACTGCCATCAAGAGTTGTTTGGGGTTCGATATTAAACATTGGTTTTGCCATTGAATCATCCTTTCTCAACTTAAATGTTATAACTCCCTTTTTCAAAAGCCTTACTGAATCACAATTGTGGAGATTTGCATTTCTTTTAACTCTACTTATTAATTTTAGACCTTTCTCTTTTTTCTCATTTTATGTTTAAGTGATGTTGAATTTGTAAATCAGGATTACTACAAAGATGCTGATATCTACTCCTACAAAATGAACCAAGAGAATGACTCTCATCTGGAAGATCTAGAGAACGGCACAAATGATAAGAGCAGCAGGAGTGAGGAAAGTGACACAGATCTGTCTGAAATCCAAGAAGAAATGGCCATGAAAGATTTAGTGGAATCAACTTACCTGGCAGAAAGTTCAGAGGAGTTTGAAGAGGTAAGATTCATTGAATAGAATAATTTGCTTAATTTAAATAAAAAATTGCCTACAATTTTTTCCCTAAAAATTTTATCATTTACTGGTTGTTGACCTTTGCAAACCGCTAATCTCCTGCTTCGATTGGGGATATAGAGATACAAGAAGCCAAGTTCTGCCTCCATGACAGGAGTTGAAATTACCTCTTGTAACCAGTGAATTTCAATAGTCTTTCTAATCAAGTATAATGATTAAGTTGGCCCCATTGATACTAAGGAGAAAAAGCTCCATATATTACTGATGGTAATTTTAAACTTTTTCTCTTTGATCTTTAGATTGGTGAAACTACCGAGACCGAAACAGTGACTGAGGAAAACAAGAGTCTGATGTGGACCCTGCTGAAGCAACTCCGACCTGGAATGGACCTATCTCGAGTGGTCCTACCAACTTTTATCCTGGAGCCTCGCTCATTTCTAGACAAGTTGTCTGACTACTACTTCCACTCAGACCTCCTCTCCCAGTAAGTCACCTTTTATTTCCCGTATGCAGCGCTCCTCTAGTTCTGTATGAACATTAACAATCTCAGTTGCAGAGCATCAACTCTTCCATGTGATGTTGTACTCGGAAGTCGTTTGCAACTTCTGTATGGGAGCAGACTTGTGTTGACACTTTGTTGTTGATTTACCATAATTTAAGACATGCTTGGATAACTCATTCAAGTATTATATGTTGAAGTACATGGTGCATCATGAAAATGCAGTTGATTCTATTAAGTTGAATGGAAGACTGCAGTGATCTGACCCCCTTGGTAGCGAGG
This sequence comes from Hypanus sabinus, assembly GCF_030144855.1. Lineage (NCBI taxonomy): Eukaryota > Metazoa > Chordata > Chondrichthyes > Myliobatiformes > Dasyatidae > Hypanus > Hypanus sabinus. The sequence continues at coordinate 127,849,147 of NC_082712.1, forward strand.
TTCTCCAGAAACATTACGTTCATGAGACAGTTAACAGTGGTGCAATCAAAGGCATCCAGTTGCCAAAAATAGCCTTCACGCACAGATTTTTAAACCATCTGCATTGGAATTGTTTCTGAGCAAGTCAGTACTTATGAGTAGGAACACGCTTACTAATTGAAATTTAAAAAGGAAGCATTAACCACAGTGCACAGGGACCCATTAATTCCTGTATAATGGGTTTTAGCAGACATCGCTGCAACAGCCATCTGTCGCAATAGATGAATACTCAGATGATATATCCAACATGATGATCTCTAACAGTCACCACGACTTCCACAAAGAGAGCAGCGTGGATAATACAGGTGGTGCTGCTGTCTCACCGTTCCAGCAACCTGGTTTCAATTGTGATCTATGCATATACTCCCCGGCATGCTGGTTGGCAGTTTACTTGGCTCCTGTTAATTCCTGCCGAGCAGGTGGCTGAGAGGAGAATCAGGGAGGATGTGAGGAAGAATAGGTGACAGGGAAAGTATGTACAGGAATGGGATTGAGAGGATTGTGTGGAACCCCAGTATAAACTCAGTGGGCTAAATAACTGCCTTCTATATTATAAGTAAATCTATAATGTGAAATGAAGTGAGTATAAAGTGGTGAATTTGGCCTTAGGCAAAGCTTTTAGAAAGAACTGAAACCATTCAAACAGAAGGAAGAATGCTTTCAAGAATCCACACCTGTCACGTGCATCCTATCGGTCGCCTGATGCGTTGTGTTACTGTGGGCGATTTATTTGGAAGAGAATGGAATGCCACAGATCGAATTTGTAGTAACAGTAATATTTTACAACAGCGCCGATGCGTTCAAAGGCACCATATGAGAAATGTGTGTCTAGAAATCCTGGTGTTTCTTTGGTGGGCTCATCAATGGAGCTTGATGGCCAGCTGACTAGGAGCTGCACAGTTCTGGAATAAATAATATGCCAGTTTGTACACTTTTATGACATATTTTGAAGTTGGAGGCATCAGAACTTATTTGCCATGTGGAGTGTGGAAGGGGTAGAGACATTCATTGAGGACAGGGATTTATGATGGGTTTTGACAGAAGAATCAGGAAGTGGGAGTCAAGCTGGAGTCAGGAGTCACCAGAACATTGTGGTGGAGACTGTGGGATTGTGAGGCAGCAGAATCAAAACCAAGCTGGTAGGATTCAGGGTCAGAAGAGTCCTGGAGGGGGGGGCATGCAAATAGGCTCTATCAATGCACATCCAGACTGCAGACCTGGACAACAGCAGAGTGAGCTCAGTGTGTGTAGAGGATGGGATTGGTGCACTTTAGGAAAGGATAGTACTAAAAATGAAGAGATGAAGGTGAGCAATTGATCTACTGAATTGACTTCTGAGCTTGGTGATGCATTGGCCATCTTGAGAATGGCCAACAACAGGTGTTCCTGGGACAGGTGTTCCATTTTCCAAATAAATATCATCCTATCTGCTTCTGATGCATAACTTGCTTTTTGCATGATGTTGACGATATTTCTGGGCAACGATTCTCTAAAGCAATGAACAATCACTCTCCACTAGTGGAAAGCGAGTAGTGTACAATGTGAAAGCAGAAAGGTCAACGCAGGGAAGAATAAATGCATAAAATAAAACACCACTGGAGCCAGAGTGTGTGTGTGTGTGTGTGTGTGTGTGTGTGCGTGTGTGTGTGTGCGTGTGCGCAAGGTCTGGCAAACATGCTAAAGGTCAGAGATTCATGTGTAGGTATTCTTCTGTTTATGGAGTCTCGGATGCTGGTTGATAGAAATTGTGGTTAGGTAATTGCTGAAGTGTTTGGTGCTGTACGTAGATGTAATTGTTGACAGAGGGGCTTTATTGATGTGTTTGTTGAGCTCAAATATATACTTGTGGTTTTCAGATGAACCCTCTATTAAGGGGTTTACATTCTTAGAGAACGGTCTATAACATGAATACTGTAAGCAGTGTTATTTACATGTGTCAAAAAACACATATTGGAAAAATAAATGTTTATTTAATATTTTTCAAAAATTCCCTGAGTGAATTTTATACCATATCTCAAATTTTTGAAGAGTGATTTGTGCATTTTGTAAAGTGAATTTCTGTAATCCAGTCGTACATGGGCCGTATGTACTAAATGATTTTGATATTATGACTGGTTCCCTAATGGACTGAAACTGGCATTCTTCTCTCTGGAAATCACACCCACCTATTACTTCATCTCAGACTGAGAAGGGCAAACTGTTCCTCTAAGCAGACACAATCTCTTCCCTTGTCTCTATCTCCAGTATATGAATTACAAGGACAGTATCTGAGAATTAATGTGCTTGTTGCTGTACCCGGTTACCATGTTCATTCTATGCACCCAGGATGTGTAATGACTCCCCTTGAAATGGTGCCGGTTTTGACGTAAGCCGACTTGGGTCCAGCAGATACACAAAACAACTGAAACAGCAAAATAATTATGTCTGGGTGCAGAGAAGAAATTTAGTTGGACTTGCTCAAAGTGCAAAAATTGTTGTAAGACACACATACTAATTACTTGTATGTGCCATACAAAGAAAAATTGAAGTACCACCACACACATGTGACATTTTACATAGTTCCCAAACAAATTTGTACCCAATTTAAAATGGGAAAGAATCAATTTCCTAATATTGGCATTTCTTTTGTTTCATTTTTCTGCAAGTTAACTATTTCATTGGAAGTTTAACATCATTGTTAAAAAAAATCAAGGTTCTAAATTCAACCACTTTCTTTAAACACTTCAGAACACTTAGAAACTTGGTTGCCCAATGCTCGCGATAGATGGCACAAAATATTTTGAGCCATGACTGAAAACACTGAAGATCGTTGAAGATCTATGAGACGGACCGACGACTCAAATCTTGACCTTCTGTATGTAACTGTAATTGAAACTTTGATAACTGATCTTCGTGTTTCTACCAGAGCTGCTCTGGAAGAGAATGCCTACAGTCGCATGAAACAGGTGGTGCGATGGTACCTATCTGGCTTTTACAAAAAACCAAAGGTAAGGCTGGTGATATATATTGCAATGCCAGGAGAGAGAGAGAGGGACTGAGGGGGAGGACGCGAGGTTCCATTCCCAGTGGATAGGAGTCCAGAACAACAGTACTGTGTGGAGATGACAGCCCTGGAAATTCATGGATCATGGTCACTTGATTTCTTTCCATACACAAATTGTAGCTCTCCAAATGGTACAATACATGTGCCAAGAATTTCGACTTGAGCTTGAATTGAAAGGGAGGAACTTGGAGCAAATAAAACCAGAGATAAAACAATCGCTGAGTTCTAGAATCAGGAAGTTTAAGTTAGGAAGTGAGTGTTTCAAAAGTGGAAGTAAAAGACCCTTTTGAGGAAATCCCAGGAACTGTAAAACAATGAATGAATCAGTTGTGAAGTTGATGTGCTCAAATTTGTTGTTTTGCACTCGAGCATTGTTCATTGCTACAACATAAATCAGTTAATTAAATTCAGCATTTTACTAACAAAGGCCATTTACTTTTTACCTGCACATAAATTTCCTTACTTTAGAACAGTCAGAATTTAAGAAAGAGGCTGTTCCCTTTATGCCACTTTAAGGTGTGCCTCAGTACACCTGGCCTAGGAGAGAAAATGGTTACCTCATAATTTGTTAACTGCGGTTATCAGATTCAAACACCGGGTTACTTGAGGCCAATACGTCACCTCCAACGCAGAGTCTGGTTTTAAAATTAAGTCAGATTCGCAGCCATTTGGGGTAGAAGTTAGCAGATTTGGGTAACGGATAGCTTAATTTCCATTCTTCTTCACTTCAGGGTCTGAAGAAACCATATAATCCAATCTTGGGAGAGACCTTTCGTTGCTACTGGTACCATCCTAAAACTGAAAGCCGTACCTTCTACATAGCAGAGCAGGTAAACATCATGTCATATTGACTTATGCTACCTTCTTCTCCATGAAGTATGTGTAAAGTTGATGCCCATCTTGATTTTGAATGGCTGTAAAGTTTTGTTTATTCTTACTTCCATCAAGCTGATTAATTTCTGGAAGGTAAAATGTTAAGTAATTTGAATCAATAAAACATCTTTTCTGAGAGGAATACTACACAATTATGACTTGTTTCAATGAAAGGGATGCAGGACAGGCTTTTAGGAGTTAATCTGTTCAAACAGCATCATTCATATATGTTTTTAACAAAGGTGGTTAGGCATAAAGCCAAGTAGATTATAGGCAATTAAAGTGTCCAAAGTGGTTCCAAATGTGCATTGTTGCTGGTAAAGAAACGATGAGAGAGAGAGGGGGGGGACATCAAATGGATGCAGAGAAGAACAAAAAAATAACAAGTTAAGTGCCAGTAGTGGTGTAAGATGGGTGCGCTGCATGGTTTAAGATGGGGAGTGTTGGGCTTGAACTAGCTACATGTGTGACCAACAGGGAAATTAGGGAAAGATTTTCAACTGTTCACAAGATTCCAGACTTACTATGTTCTGCTCCGATGTAGGTATCCCATCATCCTCCAGTTTCTGCCTTTTACATCAGTAACAGGAAGGACAATTTCTGTATCACTGGTTCTATCCTGGCCCGCTCCAAGTTCTATGGTAAGAAATGTATTTGCAATCACAATACTCAAACAAAATAGTCCAGTTGACAGCAGGGAAGAAACATAAGGGAGAAGGGTTAGGGAAAGGCATCTTTGTCAGGTTATTTGGAGTGTTTACTAGGCATTAGGGGTGGTTGATGGTATTAGTGGTTAACCAGAATGCAACAGTCTTAGTCACGATAGGGGAAAAATTATTTTCATTATTGGCTGTAAGGATATTAAAGGAGTAGATTGGGAAGGAGATGCTGATCAGAAAAGGTGTGTTAAAATAGCTGCAATTCTCAAAACCTTAGTCCTGTGAGGAAGTGTGGAATTATGGAATTATATCTTCCTTGGAAAAGCATTCCAAGTTATTAGTAGGCAATCTGACAGAAGAGGGAAAATTTAATTTACAGTAATGCTTACGAACTTGGGGCTGAACATTTTGGCCACTTAATTTTACTTCATTGGCTATAAATTATATATATAGAGAGATATTATAGAGATATCCAGAAGTTGTGACAGGTGCTATAAAATGGAAGTCTTTCTTTTCCAGTGTAGAGGCATATTTAATCTATTTCTCATTTTTAATGTCCATTCTCTGATGCTGACACTACAGATCTCAAACATAAAACCTTACAATGGCCACTAGCAAAAGGCTCCCACTCTGATTGATTGTTTACTTGAAGGTTTTGAAAGCTCAAGCATATTATAATCAAATAGGATACTAAATTATGTAAAGGTCTTGACAAAGTGCTGCAGCGTGATGCATTGTTTCACTGCAGCTGAGGTTCAGTTTAGATCATACAGGCTTAAGTGCTGCTTTCTCCAAGATTTATTTTATCTCCCCCTGCAGGGAACTCACTTTCTGCCATATTGGATGGGCAAGCACAACTTCGGTTTCTCACTAGAAATGAAGATTATACCATCACCATGCCATATGCGCACTGTAAAGGTAATAGATAGATCTGTTGCTGAGTATTTTTGGCCTTTTTCATTGTGAGTCCAGTATGTTCCATAGGACTGGGATCTTGAACTTGCTCTGCTTGAATGCCAACTGTGATATCCTTCCATTACTGTCTTTAGAGCATTCCGGCAGCATTTTTGATTTAAATGGTTTTTCTGACAGCTTTTTGTTGACCATTGCTCATTTACTGTATAAAGAAATACATCCTGTTATCTCACTTGTTGCCAGCTATTTCCACTACCTTTTGGACACAAAGACTTGGATAATCTAAAACTACTAATGGTGCACCTTCTTCCCTGCACAATCACAGGTTATTTCCTTTAGCCACATTAGATTTTCTGTCTTGATCCTCTATCTTAACCCTCAATTATCTTCACAGAACCTTGCTCTTAAACTGCTAACTGGAGTCTTCTGCTATTATTTTTGCCATTCACTTGTAAAGCGTTCCAAAATAATTTTTTGAAGGAGCACTATAAAAATATAATTATTGTTTATGTGCATTCTGATTGTTTCCTTTGCATGCACATGAAGGGAAGCTAGTAAAAGACTATAAGTCACAGGAGCAAAATTAGGCCATTCGACCCATTGACTCTGTTCCACCATTCCATCATGGCCAATTCATTGTCCCTCTTACCTCCATTCTTCTGCCTTCTCCTCATAACCTTTGATGCCCTGATTAATAAAGAATGTATTAACCTCCACTTTAACTATACTCATTGACTTGGCCTGCACAGCTGTCTGTGGCAATAAATTCCACAGATTCACCACCAACTGGCTAAAAAAAATTTTCCTCTATCTGTTCTAAATGGATATCACTCTATTCTGAGGCTGTGTCCTCTAGTCCGAGACTCCCCCACTATAGGAAACATCCTCTCCACATCCACTCTGTCTAGGTCTTTCAATATTCAAGTTTCCCATTACTACCTCTCCAGCGTTACTTTCCAGTGGTCCAATATCCACTCTTGTCTCTCTTTTACTCTTTATATATCTGGAAAAACTTCTTGTATCTCTTTGATATTATTGGCTAGCTTACCTTCCTATTTCATCTCCTCTCTTTTTTAGTTGCCATCGGTTGTTTTCCAAACTTCCAAATCCTCTGCCTTCCCACAAATGTTTGCTATTGTACGCCCTCTCTTTTGCTTTTATGCTGTCGTTGAGTTCCCTTGTCAGCCACAGTTGCTTCATCCTCCCCTTAGAATACCTCTTCATGTTTAGGATGTATCTTTCCTGCACCTTCCAAATTGCTCCCAGAATCTCCAACCATTGCTGTCCTGCAATCATCCCTGCTAGTGTCCCCTTTCAATCAACTTTGGCCAGCTCCTCTCTCACGCCCCTGTAACTTCCTTTACTCAACTGCTACATCCAATTTTAGTTCCTTCTTTTCAAACTGCAGGGTAAATTCTATCATAAAGGGTTCCTTTATCTTAAGCTGCCTAGTCAAGTTTGGGTCATTATATAACACCTAAACCAGAATTGTTGTTCCCCAAGTGGGTTCAACCACAAGCTGCTCTAAAAAGCCAACTCGTAGGTATTCTACAAATTCCCTCACTTTGAATCCAGTCCCAACCTAATTTTCTCAATCAACCTGAATATTGAAATCATCCGTGCCTATCACCACATTTACTAATGAGCCACCGCACCCCCTCTGCCTACCTGCCTATCCTTTCAACACAATGTATCCTTGAATGTTAAGCTCCCAACTATGATCTTCTTTCAGGTACAAGTCAATGATGTCCATGACATTATACCTGCCAATCTCTAACTGTGCTACAAGATCATCTACCTGGTTCTGTATACTATTGGATTAATATACAACACCTTCAGTCCTATTTTCATTGCCCTTTTCAATTTTGCCCCTATGTTATACTTCAACTCATCCCACTGACTGCAATTTTGCCCTATCATCTGCCTGTCCTTCCTCAGTCTCACAGCACACTGTATCTAGTTGTATACCAAATGGTCCATCCTCAGCTCTACCCTTCTGGTTCCCATTCCCCTGCCAAACTAGTTTAAACCCTCCCTAACAGCCCTAGAAAACCTGCCTGCAAGGATATTGGTCCCCTTCAGGTTCTGGTGTGATCTGTCCTTTTTCCAGAAGAAATCTGAATGATCCAGAGGTCTGAAATCCTGCCCCCATACCAGAATGAGGGAAAACGAGAAAGTAAACTTACACTATCAGTGGGAAGCAAAAAGAATAAACACTGCTTGGGCTGTGTTTCTGCTCTGTGCATTTATATATGTGTGCATGCACCTGTATTGCTGACGTGTTGTGTTTTGTCCCACTTCATTCAGACAGTGATATTAGTTAGTTCTTTCCTAAACCTGACTACACTGGTAAAGACTCTGCACAGTTTACAGCCTTGGAAAAAGATTATGATGTTTCTACACATTTTATACATCTTCTGATCTCATACTGCTACATATTTCTTGATTTCAAATAATGACTATATTTATATCATTGCAGTAGATAACCGTTCTTTATATTATAGGCTTTGTGCAATGCATGAGCTGCCAGGGACATTTTAAGTTTCTGTCTGTATCCACCATTGATTCTTTGTTGTAGGGCTATTGTATGGAACACCAACCCTGGAAATGGGTGGGAAGATAACCATTGAGTGTGAGACGACCCAGTACAAGGCAGAACTCGAGTTCAAACTGAAGGTAAAGAAGATCTTGCCTACTGCTTCTGCACAATTATATTGGGGTGATTACAAACAGAAGAGTCTATATGTAACTGACTTGATAAGTCGAGATGCAGTGGATTAAATCTGCTTCAGGTGGTAAATCTCTCAGAAGTCAGTTTTTTTTTAAGAGCATCCTTTATTGTCACTCGAGTGATTTGGTGAAATAAGTTTTTTTTTTAACAGCTGGTTATCAACTATGAAATATTTGCACATATTCACCTTGTGTCCCAGTGGACTTGTAAATAGTTTGGTTGCTGTTCAGAAACTTCCAAAGCTTTCCTGTGATTCTGAACTCATTGTATCATAGGATTTGGTTTATTCTGATACATAAGCTTCACAGAATTGTATATTTCCAATTGTAATCATTTCACATTTGCTGGCAGCCTTTCCTAGGAGGCAATGATAGCGTGAATCAAATCGCAGGGAAGATATCCCTGTGTGAGGAGGTACAGGCCACGCTGCAAGGGCACTGGGTAAGTTCCTACATTAACTCTGAACCTGATTTTGAAATCAATTCTTTGCTTTTGAGTGGCTTTTCTGTTAACCCAAATTTCCCCATCCATCTTCAGCACCTTCTCAATGAGCACTTCTTCCACTGTGAAACTGGGTGGTTTGTGTTATCACAATACTAAAATGTAGAAGCGACACAGATGAGATTAGTGCCCTCATTCACAGTGCTGGTCAATATGGGCATTTGATGGTTGCGTGGACATAATGGGCTGAAAGGCATGTTTTTGTGCCGTAGGACTCTCGATCATAGTTTTGCATGCTGACCACTGAATCAACTGTGGTATGCTAGTTGAAGTCCTGAAGAAGTCAGCTAATTCAGCACACTGGCTTGAATCTTCCAGTCAATTTAACTTATTATCACAATAAATCATTTTAAGACCAACAATTTACTTTTTAGCTTTTGTTTACAGGAATCCCACAGCTATAGAACAAGTCTCTCACATATCTACTTTTGTATATGGCTCATTTACTCAATTATTGCTCAACCAAAACAGACTGCATCATTATCTTGACTGACCCTTCACTTTCCCCCAAAAGACACTTCTGCTCTGAAATCCAAGATCAAATGAGGCCAATCGCTTAAAAGTTCATTGGCCTTTTGGGTCCAATATGAAATGAGTTACCCAATGTTCATTTAGTTTCAGGTAGTCATGTGACAGCTGAAACACAAGTCTCCTAATATGTACTGAAATTGGATATTAGATTAACTTCAGAATGCCGAAGGGGAAAATAAGAAGTGACAGGTTGTGAGCGGAGCAAACCATTGAAGTGTTTAGTGGGTCTAATATTTTAACCAACATGTACTACACCTAAACTGGACTTTCCTGATGGGATTGTTAGAAAGATCTTTAGCTGCAGCAAACCAATTCTGTATCTACTTCATCACTTAGTTCTTGATGTGAAATTGCTCTATATCTAGTTTTTGGATCAGTATTTAACATTTTCTTCCCTATATGTAATCCATGTACAAGATGATTAATATATTCTGTAAGTTCCTTTACTTTGATAAGAAAAGTAAATTGAGGCAAACAGTTTTCTAGTTAATAATAAGAACATTGATGGAATAGAAAGAACGTAAAATCTGAAATCAATCCTTTCCACATTAGTCAGTGTTTTCCTTCTCTGCAACAGGATCGGGAGGTTTTTATCCAGGAGAAGAAAACTGGTCCACCTGTTACATTCTGGAATGTCACAAGTGAGATTCGGAAAGAGCGTCTAGTCCGTCATATTGTGTGGTTGGAGGAGCAGGGTGAATTTGAGTCTGAAAGGTATGTCATACAAGAAACAAATAACAGCAAAGATTTAAATAAAGCAAGAGACGTAGTTGCTACAAGGTGGGTTTGCCATAGAGATTATAAGGTGAGTTCAGTACATTAGCTGCAGGAACTCACTTCTACCTTTCATTTTGTAATGCTAGAATCGTTCAGCTAGTCTGAACGCACAATATCAAATCAGTATCATTTAAGTTTATATCAGTTCGGCTTCATTGAGTGATAAAGTTGTGAATTTAAGACCTATTCCAAGCTTTGAGATGTTGTGATACTCAGGTAGCTTCCTTGAGATGATATTAACGATGAGAATATTTTTATCTACTCTGGTGTACACTTCTAGTGTTTGGAGCAACATTCTTTTTTATGACCACACAAGACGCTGATTAACTAGTCAAAATATCTTTGTTTACTGAATGGGTTAGTATCCATTGGATTTGTAAGTAATCAGTTGAGTGAAATAGTTGGAGTGTTTCTGAGAGATGAGCATGAACTGTGAGTATGTGTTTTTAAGTGTTCTTACGGTTATATTTAATCCTATCCAACATGAGCAGATGTCCACTGAGATGTTTGGTACAGGGAGCTGCCCAGTTGCCTTAGAAATTAAACTGATCTGATCATGGTATATTCATCATAATGTAGAATAAGCCATTGCTAAAATATTGATTATAATCTGTAACAGGCACTATTTTTGAGTGAAATTGTATGTAAGTGCTGAAGATTGGGAATGTGGGCCAGGTGTACAGTGAGTGCTGGCGTTCAGAAACATGGGTCCCACCTGCCATCAATATGTTTTTAATGAGGACCTGGAAAACATAGGGCACTTCTCGCATCTCAGGGGCCGCGTCTTGGCAGTGACAAAATTCACCACGGCAGTCAGTACACCTGAACAGCCTCTGGTTCATTGAAGAAACGACTACAGTGGATTCTGGTTAACTGGGACACTTCGGGAACTGTACATTTTGGTCCAATTAAGCAGCTGCCCTAATAACTGAAGTTGCATGGAAGTAGTTAAAAATGTATCAAAAAGACAAACTGCAATTTAACTGAGTAATAACTTACATGTTTAAATGAAATACAGAACAATTTGGAACTAACAACACTACTGCAGCACAATAAAACTGTGTATTAGCTAGCTACTAATAGTTAACCATGGAGGAATTCATCTAGTGTACATTGCCATGTTCTTTTGATTGACTGTAAATAAACAGAATTAGTGCAGACAACTCCTGCAGATAACGGACAGCCTTCATACAATGCTTTCAACAAGAACACCATCCAAATCCTCATTGTAACATTCAAGATGATACCTTCAAATTCTTCATAGTTCCCAACTTGTTGAAGTAGTGAAATCGTTTCATTTCCACTCCCGGCCATTTCTGGCCCCTCCAAGTCTGAATGCTTGAAGCTGCAGTGGCCAAAACAATTCTGAGATGCCATACTGCAAACTGGCTTTATTTAAAAACTGTTCGCTGTAAGCACGTGTCGTGTTTAATGGCCACAAGTGCTGAGACTGACACTAGTTAGAAAATTCAGCGACAGACTCCTGTCACAATTAAGTAGGGCAGAGTCTCAAATAAAGGAAGGAAATCCCAGCTATTTTTTTCAATTAGTTTTTGTTCTTTAATTGGTGTCCCAAATAAATGGCTGCTTCGATTAACCAATGGCTCAATTAACCACAATCCACTGTATTTGAAAATCAAGACCTTAGACACTGCCACAAAACTCATGTCTTTTCATTGTGGCAAACTCTTACAGCTCACTGCTGGAAGTACCATGGAAACAGAAGGTTTACGAGAGCAAGTAATTTATATTTTCAAGGAGACAGGCGGCTGGTAAATATTGGTTTTATTAGCAAAACCCGTTTCTTGACTGCAAAGATAATAGATACCAACATGATGGAAGTACCTGTCTGATCAGGCAGCATCTATGGATGCCAAGCCAGAATTAATGTTTCAGGTTGATGTTCTCTGATTTTCAATTTTTCTTAGTCTTGCTAAAATGGGTTTTAAATTGCAGAGAAGTGGGAATTGAGTAAAAGGAATGTCTCTGAAGAGTGGAGATCCAGAAAGAGTGAATGGTACAAATGTTGCCAACTGAGTGTAATAAAGTCAATGATGATTGCATCATTTGACTGATGAAATGCAAGTGGAAAGCAATAAACAAGGGCAGAGAAAAAATGAATTGTTTCAGTGAGGTGCAAAGTACCGTGGTTACTGCAAAAGTTAAATTAAAGGGGAATACTCAACAGATCAGGCAACATTTGTAGACACAAAAATGTTGAGTTAATATTACAAAATGTTGACGTTTTATCAGAAACCAGTTCTGATATAATTAGAAAGATTGATTGTCTAAAGTTGTTGAATTCAATCCCAAGGCCAGTCACTTGCCTAGTCAGAATGAGGACATTATGTTCATCAAGCTTTCTTCAGGGTTATTCGAAAAGTGTAAGGTGTCAAAGTCCGAGAGGTAAGAGTGGATGTGGGACGAGTATCTGATAGGCAACTGGAAGCTCAGAGTTATCTAGTGAACTAAACAGAGTTGTTCTTCAAAGCTGACACCCAACTTACATTTGTTCACCCCAATGCAGAGGAGCACAGAATGCAGTTTACTTAACTGTACCAAACATAAGTGAATCAAACTCATGCAAGAAACAGATCCTACAGAATGATGGTAGGGAAGCAAAGGTAGCATCACACTGCCAGTAGCAGTAACCACGTATTGAACTGTGGAGGCTGTTGGGAAGGACGCTGGAGAAAAATGAACTTTCATAGCTATGGGTGGGAGAAGAGGGTGTGAGTACAGAAGTATCAGTAAAATAGCAATTGACAGCATATTTGCGTAAAAGGTCACCAGTCTGTTTCTTCCTTTACATGGGCTACCTGACCTGCTGAGCATTTCCAGCTCTGTTTAAAATTTCCAGCATTTGCAGCTCTGTTTTTGCCCCTGTGTGAATGAGTTCAATTTTGCAGCCAGGACTTGGCATGTTGCTGTATTCATTGGGTAGGTGGAAATGCGGTACTACAGGAGGAATTTTAACCTGTTCTGCTATTTTCCTAGACTCTGGCAGAGGGTGACCAGAGCAATAAAGAACCATGATCAGGAACAGGCTACACAGGAGAAGTTTATTCTGGAGGAAGCACAACGCAAAGCTGCCAAAGAGCGTAAAGAACAATATCAGGATTGGGTGCCAAGACTCTTCCAGCAGGATGAAGCAACAAAGAAATGGAAGTACAAGTTCACTGAGTATGTACCACTTATCTGACACGTTCTTGTATATTTATAATCAACATTTCAAATTACTGTCCAGTGCAAATTCCCTAACAAATAATCCTACCATTCAAATACTTAGAGTTAAATGACATTAACATTTGTGGAAATACACTGTTAACTGTCACAGAAAATTAGACCACATATGATATTTCTGGTCCATCATGAAGGACTCTCATCATCTGGGACAGGCCCTCTTCTCATTACCAACATCAGGGAGGAGCTACAGAAGTCTGAAGACCCACATTCAATGATTCAGAAACTGTTTGTTCCCCTCTGCAAATTTCTGAAAAGTCCAATAACACTACCTCACTGTTTGCACTGTTTATTAATTTTGTCATTTATAATGAGTTGTAATGTCTTTACACTGTACTGCTGCTGCAGAACAACCAACTTCACATCATGCAAGTCAGTGATAATAAACCTGATTCTTTCTTTTCTTCCTTGTAGTACCTGTCCCTGGGATGCAGCAAATGACATCATCCAATTTGAGAAAGATGGGATTGTGCAGACAAGAGTCCGACACAAATCACTGACAGCAAAGTCATTGAATAGCAATGGCACCAGAAGTCAAACAGGGCAACAGGTCATTATTAAAAATATTTGGAGTATTGCAGACAGTTCTGGTCACCGCACTATAGGTTCAATGTGGTAGCCATAGAGTGCAAAAAAGATTCACTAGGATGTTTCTCGGAACAGAGGGCCGTAATATAAGGAGAGGTTGGTTAAGCTGGCTTTATTATCATTGGAAGTTAGGAAGCTGAGGGTTCATATTAAAGGTTTATGAAATCATGATGGCAGGATTGAATGCTAGAGTAATTTTCCATTGACAGGAGAATCTGGAACTAGAAAGCTGGGGTCTTAGGTGAGAAGGGGTAAATTTAAAGAGGATCTGAGAACTAAGTTATTCCAATAGACAGGGTGATTATCTGCAGTGAGCTGCCAGAAGAATGGTAAACGTGACATACAATTACAGTGTTTAAAAGGTATTCGTGTAGGTACTTAAATCGAGCTTAAAGTTGATCTGATCCCATCAACTGACTTCCTTTTTGGATTTCTTATCCATGATGTAAGAGAAAATATAAAATTCTCTTTCTATAGTATTTACACATTCTTTAATCCTTCCTCAAAAAGTATATTTAAAAGTTGCTCAATAACTATTAATGAAAAATACAGATAAGATATGAGTTACACTACCTTTTTAGCATATTTAATAATAGGTACATGAATTGCTGATAAGTTCTTTTTGTTGGTAGGTCCAAGTTCAAGAATGTGTTGGGTGCAAAATCAGTGATCTTCCAATACCCAACAGATCGCAGAACACAGAGAGCAGTTGTTCAACACCAGAACCAGAGCAAGATGACTCGTCTGATGACAGTAAGTGTTGTTTTCACAAATACTCAAAGCGAACTGATCACATGGTAGCATCTTTCTGCGCTCCAACCTTTTAGAAGGTCACTTATGTTGACCTAAAGGATGCAATATCTGAACAAATTTATCTTTTACATCCTTCTGATGCATTCCACTTGGGACCAGCTGAGGAAGATGAGTATCCAACTGGAAGGTATGGTCTTCCCAAATCATTAAAGCAAACTAAAGCACAGCATACCCTTCATGACAGAGCTGCCTAGTCAATGCCCAAACTTTCACTTATTGTATGTAGGTTGATCTCAAAAAGAATTAGGATTTTTACCTATCTCTGGGAAAGTTAATGTTAGCTGGGATTCCTTACCTTTATACAGTGGCTTATGTAAAATCTACATGCCATAAGACATAAGAACAAAATTAGACTATTCAGCTCATCAAATCTGCTCTGCCATTCAATCATGGCTGATCTATTATCTCTCTCAATACCATTCTCCTGACTTCCCATGTAACCTTTGATGCTCCAACAAATCAAGAACCTGTCAACCTCCACTTTAAACCTAATAAATTGGCCTCCACTGCTATCAATGGCGATGAAGTCCACAGATTCACCACCCTTTGACTTAACAAATTCCTCATCTTTGTTGTAAATGGATGTCCTTCTGTTCTGAGGCTGTGCCCTCTGGTCCTAGACTTCCCCACTATAGCGAACATCCTGTCAATATTCACTCTATCTTAGTCTTTCAATACTGGTAGGTTTCAATGAGACTCCCCCCTCATTCTTCTGAACTCCAGTGAGCCCAGAGCCATCAAACATTCCTCATCTTCAGTCTTCCATTCCTGGAATCATTCTCATGAACCTCCTCTGGAAGCTTTCCAATTCCAGCACATCTTTTCTTAGATAAAGGGCCCAAAACTGCTCCCAATTCTGCAGGTGCTTTATAAAGCCTCAGCATTACACCATTGCTCTTTTACTCTAGTCCTCGGAAATGAATGCAAAATTGCACTTGCCTTCCTTACCACTGACCCAACCCGTAAGGTAACCTTTAGGGAATCCTACACAAGAACTCCCAAGTCCCTTTGCACCTCTGATTTTACCTGTTTAGAAAATGGACTAGAAAATTCCTTCTACCAAAGTGCATGACTACACACTTCATACACTATATTCCATCTAGTACTACTGCAGACTCCCCACTTCCTTAACACTACCTGCCCCTCCACCAATCCTCATATCATCCACATACTCTGCTACAAAGCCATCAATTTCATCATTCAAATCATTGACATATAACATGAAAAGTGACCCCAACACTGAGCCCTGCAGAACACCACTAGTCACCGACAGCCAACGAGAAAAGGCCCTGTTTATTTCCACTATTTCTCTCCTGTCAGTCACCCAATCTTCTATCCATGCAAGTATTTTTCCAGTAATATCATAGAACCACAGAACATTACAGCATAGTACAGGCCCTTCAGCCCTCCATGTTGTGCCGACCCATATAATCCTTAAAAAAAGTACTAAACCTACACTACCCCATAACCTATTTTAATTTCATCCATGTGCCTGTCCAAGAGGCTCTTAAATACCCCTGTTTTAGCCTCCACCACCATCCCTGGCAAGTCATTCCAGGCACTCACAACCCTGTGTAAAAAACTTACCCCTGATGTCTCCCCAAAACTTCCCTCCCTTAATTTTGTACATATGTCCTCTGGTGTTTGCCATTGGTGCCTTGGGAAACAGGTACTGACTATCCACCCTATCTATGCCTCTCATAATCTTGTAGACCTCTATCAAGTCCCCTCTCATTCTTCTACGCTCCAAAGAGAAAAGTCCCAGCTCTGCTAACCTTGCTTCATATGACTTGTCTCCAAACCAGGCAACATCCTGGTAAATCTCCTCTGCACCCTTTCCATAGCTTCCACGTCCTTCCTATAATGAGGTGACCAGAATTGAACACAATACTCTAAATGTGGTCTCACCAGAGATTTGTAGAGTTGCAACATGACCTCTCTACTCTTGAACTCAGTCCCCCTATTAATAAAGCCTAGCATCCCATAGGCCTTCTTAACTACCCTATCAATCTGTGCAGCGACCTTGAGGGATGTATGGATTTGAACCCCAAGGTCCCTTTGTTCATTCACTTTCTTAAGTAACTGACCATTAAACCTGTACTCAGTCTTCTGATTTGTCCTTCCAAAATGCATCACCTCACATTTATCTGAATTGAACTCCATCTGCCATTTTTCCACCCAACTCTGCAGTCTGTCTATATCCTCTTGTAACCTTCAACAACCTGCAGCTCCATCCACAACTCCTCAAATCTTCGTGTCATTAGCAAACTTACTTACTCATCCTTCCGCCTCTACATCCAGGTAATTTATAAAAATCACAAATAGCAGGGGTCCCAGGACAGATCCCTGCGACACTCCACTAGTCACCGACCTCCAGGCAGAATACTTTCCTTCCACAACTACCCTCTGCTTTCTTCCTTTAAGCCAATTTTTTATCCAAACAGCCAAGGTTCCACTTATCCCATGCCTCATGACTTTCTGGATAAGTCTTTCGTGAGGGACCCTGTCAAATGCCTTGCTAAAGTCCATGTAGACCATATCCACTGCCCTACCCTCATCAACTTCTTTTGTTACCTCTTCAAAAAACTCAATCAGGCTCGTGAGGCACGATCTTCTCTTCACAAAGCTATGTTGACTATCCATGAGTAGACTGTGCTTCTCCAAATGCTCGTAGATCCTATCCTTAAGAGTCTTTTCCAATAGTTTGCAGACCACCAACATAAGACTCACTGGTCTATAGTTCCTAGTTTTCTCCCTATTACCTTTTTTAAACAAGGGAACTATATTTGCCATTCTCCAGTCCTCCGGCACCTTCCCTGTAGATTCAAAGGTCATAGCTAATGCTCCAGCGATCTCTTCTTTCAATTCCACAACAACCTGGGGGTGTATCATATCGGGCCCTGGGGATTTATCAATCTTGATGTTTTTAAGAAGATCCAGCACTACTTTTTCCGGAATCTCCACACCATCCAGCACACAGGCCTGCTCTATTTCAACCTCACCCTGATCAAGATCCTTTTCACTTGTGAATATGGAAGCAAAGTATTCATTTAGGACCTCCCCAACCTCCTCCGCCTCCAGGCACATGTTGTCCTCTTTATCCTTCAGCAGTCCCACCTTCGTTCTCGTCATCCTCCTATTCTTCACATAACGCATAGAACGCCTTTGGGGTTCTCCTTAATCCTACATGCCAAGGCCTTCTCATGCCCCCTTCGAGTTCTCTCAAGTCCTTTCTTTAGCTCCTTCCTGGCTACCCTGTATTTCTCATAAGCCTGTCCTACTTCCTGCTTCTTATATCTAACATATTTCCTCTTGATGAGTTGCCTCATGTTTCGTCAGCCACGGTTCCCTTTCCCTACCATTTTTTCCTTGCCTCAGTGGGACAAACCTATCCTGAACCCAGCTCAAGTGGTCCCTAAACTTCTCCCACATTACTTCTGTGCTTTCCCCTTTGAACATCTGTTTCCAATTTACTCTCACTAGTTCCTGCCTCATCCCTTCAAAGTTAACCCTTCCCCAGTTAAGCACTTTACCATTTTGTCTGATTTTATCCCTTTCCATAGCTATGCTGAAGCTAAGGGAGTTGTGGTCACCCTCACCAAAATGCTCCCCCACCAAGAGGTCTGTCACCTGACCAGGTTCATTACCCAGAACTAGATCCAGTATAGCCTCTCCTCTCGTCAGCCTGTCCACATACTGTGTCAGGAGTCCTTCTTGAACACATCTGACAAATTCAGCCCCATCTATCCCCCTTGCACTCAGGAGGTTTCAGTTGAAATCATGGGCTTTTATCTTGTTAAGCAGCCTCATGTGTGGCACCTTGTTGAAGGGCTTCTGAAAATTCAAGTAAACAACATCCACTGACTCTCCTTTATTTCCAACAGGTTTGTCAGGCAGGATTTCCCTTTCAGGAAACCATGATGACTTTGGCCTATTTTATCGTGTGCCTCCAAGTATCCTGAAACCACATCCTTAATACTGGATTCCAACCTCTTCCTCCAGTCCTCTAGAACCATTCTAGATTTTACTGATTCTTTAAAAATCATTACTAGTACCTCCACAATCTCTTCAGGAACATCTTTAAGAACCCTGGGGGGTAGTTCATCTGATCCAGGTGACATATCTACCTTTAGACCTTTCAGCTTCCCAAGCATTTTCTCCTTAGTAATAACTACTTCACTCACTTCTGTCCCTTAACACTCTCGAATTTCTGGCATACAGCTGGTGGTTCCCACACTGAAGATTGATGCAAAATACTTAATAAAGTTAGTCCACCATTTCTTTGGCCCCCCCCATTACTACCTCTCTAGCATCATTTTCCTGCCGTCCAATATCCACTCTTGCCTCTCGTTTGCACTTTATATATCTGAACAAACTTTTGGTATCCTCTTTGATATTATTGTCTAGCTTATTTTATCTTTTCTTTCCCTATGGCTTTCCCTGGTTTTTAAAAGCTTCCCAGTTATCTATCTCCTCACTTCCCTTGTCAGCCACAGTTACTTTATCTTCCCTTTAGAATACTTCTTCTATGGGATGTATCTATCTGGACCCTCTGAATTGTTTCCAGGAACTCCAGCCATTGCTGTTCTGCCATCATCCCTGTTAGTGTCCCCTTCCAGTCATACTTGGCCAGCTCCTAACCCATGCCTCCACAATTCCCTTTACTCCACTATAATACTGATATATCTTCTCCATCTCAAACTCTCATATCATGATCACTGCCTCCTAAGAGTTCCTTTACCTTAAGTTCCCTAATCAAATCTGGTTCATTGCACAAGTGGCAATCCAGAATCGCCTTTCCCCAAGTGGGCTCAATCTTAAGCTGCTCTGAAAAGATCATCCCCTAGGCATTATACAAATTCACTCTCTTGGGATCCTTTTTTCCCCAATCTACTTGCATATTGAAATCCCCCATTGCTATTGTAACATTGCCCCTATTAAATGCTTTTTGTATCTCCCAATATAATTTATATCTCATATACAGGCCTCTGGACAGTAGCCAAAATGTAACTCCCATAAGGGTCTTTTTACTCTTGAAATTTCTTAACTCTACCCATAAGAATTCTTCATCTGTTAATCCTATGTCACCTCTTTTAAAGGATTTCATTTCATTTTTTTTTACCAACAGAGCACCCCACACCCTCTGTCTACCAGCCTGTCCTTTAAATACCATGTGAATTTTTGGATGTTAAGCTCCCAACCCTAATCTTCTTTCAACCATGACTCAGTGATGCCAATATCATACTTGCAAATCTCTAATTGCACTACAAAATCATCTACCTTACAATGTATACTGTTTGCATTCAAATACAACACCTTCAGTCCTGTATTCATCACCCTTTTCGATTTTGCCCCCATGTTACACTTCAAGGCATTCCACTGTTTGCAATTTTGCCCTATCATCTGCCTGTCTTTCCTCACAATCTCACTACACACTGCATCTGCTTGTATACCAACTGCCCCGTCCTCTGCCCTATCAATCTGATTCCCATCCCACTGCCAAATTAGTTTAAACCCTCCCCATCAGCTCCAACAAACTTGCCTGCAAAGATTATCGGTCCTCCTCAGCTTCAGGTCATATCTTCCTCAAAAGTGATCCCAGTGATCCAAATTCTAAAACCCTGCTGCTTCACCATCAGCAAACAAGAAAAAAAAACCCTACCTCAACAACTGTCAAATCATTGTTGGAGACCTCAGTCACGCTTGTTTGAAGAAATCTTTGCCCAATTATCATCAAAATATCACCTGCAGCAAGCTCAACCACCACGATTCCATGCCTAGACTGCATTTGGGAAGTCAGATTGCTTGGCTTCCTCCTCCTACCTGCTGACAGACAGAGGCTAAAGAGCAAGGCTCCAGAGATAAGGACAAGAAAAAAGCAGTTGCAGGAGGCCAGGGGGCAGCTATGGGATTGCTTTGAGTTGGTAGACTGAGCAGTGTTCAATTGGGGTATCTGAAGGAGTACACCACAGTTGTCACAGTCTTTATAAAAACATAGATGAGCGTGTCCCCACAATATCATTCAGCATCTTCACAAACCAGAATCCCTGGATGAACAATGAGATCCACAATCTGCTGAGGGCCAGATCTGTAGCATTCAGGTCTGGTGACCGAGTTAAATACAAGCTGTCCGGGTACCATCTCCGAAGAGCCATCTTACATGCAAAGTGCCAATTCCAGACCAAATCTGAGTCACTGAAGGATGTTCGACAGCTGTGGCAGGGCTTGAATGCTGTCAGCTCCTATAAAGTGAAACTAAGCAACAAGGCTTCACTCGCAGATGAGCAGAATGCCTTTTATGCTTGCTATGACCATCGAGAAATGGAGGCACCTTCACAAATTCAGTGTGATGTACCCACCTGCTTAAGCAGGCTTCGATTATACCGGTGCCTAATAAGAACGTGGTAACCTACCTCAATGACTATTGTCCAGTAGCACTTGCATCAACTGTGATGAAGTACTTTCAGAAGATGGTGATGATACATATCAACCCCTGCAGCAGAAGCAAACTGGATCTGCTCCAATTAGCCTTTCATTAGTGGATGCCATTTCTTTGGCTCTTCATTCAATCCTGAAACATCTGGGCAGCAAAGATACATACATCAGGATGCTTTTCACTGACTACAGCCCAGCATTCAATACTATCATCACATCAAAACTAATCAACATGCTACAAGACTTGGGCCTCATACCTCCTTGTACAACTGGATCCTCGATTTCCTCGTTTGCGGACTCCTGTCAGTTCAGTTTGGCAACACCTCATCCACAATCAGCATCAGCACGGGTGCACCATAAGGCTGTGTTCTTAGCCCTCTGCTGTACTTGCTTTAAACTTATGACTGTGATGGCAAGCACAGCTCTGATGCCAAATTTAAGTTTGCTGATGACACCACTGTGGTTGGCCAAATCAAACGTGGTGATGAATCAATATTTAGGAGGGAAATTGAAAATCTGGCTGAGTGGCACCACAACAACCTGTCACTCAGTATTAGCAAGACCAAGGAGATATCTATAGACTTCATAAGGAAGAAACTGAAGGTCCATGAGCCAGTCCTCAGATCCTTCAGATCTGTCCTTGGTCCAGTACATAGTGCTATCACAAAGAAGGCATGGCAGCATCTCAACTTCCTTAGAAGTTTGTGAAGACCTGGCGTATTAGCTAAAACTTTGACAAACTTCTATAGATGTGTGGTGGAGAGTATATTGACTGGTTGCATCACTGCCTGGTATGGAAACGCCAATGCCCTTACCATCACTGAGTACATCTACATAGAGCACTGTCCAAAGCAGTGTCCATCATCAAGGAACACAACCAACAAGGCCATGCACTCTTCCCGCTGCTGCCATCAGGCTCCTGAACCAGAGGGAATAACTTCACTTGCCTCATCGCTGAACTGTTCCCACAGCCTACGGACTCACTCTCAAGCATGTTCTTGATATTTGTTGCTTTTTTTTCTTTTTGTATGTGCACAGTCTGTTGTCTCTTGCACGCTGATTGTTTGTTCATCCTGTTGGGTGCAGTCTTTCATTGATTCTATTGTGTTTCTTGTAGTTTCTGTAAAAGCCGACAAGATAATAAACCTCAGGATTGTATATGGTGACATATATGTACTTTAATAATAAATTTACTTTGAACTTAGAATCTAAACAAAAAAATACACAAAGTTTATATGGTATATTTAACCTAGCAAAGGTTATACTATATTTCCTAATTCCAGTCTGGAACTGTTTAGAATACGTAGACTTCATATTGTGTCGTTTTCTCATTAGCTCTAGGTAGAGCTGGGTCGTCTTACATTCCAGGGATATCAAACAAATACAAGTTGGTTTTTTGATTTAAAATAAGTGATATGTTTCTTTGTTACATAGAACGGAAGTGTCAGAGACTGACCTTTGTTTACAACATATAACCAATAGGTACTGGATCAGAATGGACCAAATGCAAGTAGATAAGATTACTTACTTTTTTTTTTAAACTGCACAAAAAATACCAATGGGTTGCTCAACGTCAGAGAGAAATGCAAATGAACATCTCATCCATGACAGACAGCAATCCTTTTAGCAATGGCACTGGAATGGAAATAAGACCATGCATAACCCTTTAACACTGGGTGGTCAGATAATTAATTGACACATTAGCCAAGAAACTGGAGGGCTCCCAGCAGCCACAAACACAATCAATCACACACAGTTTAGCAGAACTATGTTCAGTGAGGGTTCAACCCAATTAGCTAATTGTACTGTGTTACAATGTCATTAAAGCTGCAAGTCCTTTTAGAAATCCCATTCTCTATGCTATATATCCTCTCAGTAAGTCTTCATAGGTAGTATGGGAATAACAGGTATGGATGGGAGCATTGCTCTCTGATGTTGAGCAACCCATTGGTATTTTCTGTGCAAAGTAAACAAATCGACACTTTGGCATGAAAGTGGGGCACTCCCAAACAGCCAATCTTGTAAAATTATGATTATGACTAGAAACTGGAGAAAGGGGACGAACCAACAAGGTGCTGAGACTAATGGCTAAAATGAAACTCTTTACTTTGAGCTTGAAGTTGATCTGTAATATAATTTCTTGCAGGGTTGCTGTGTCCCAGGTGCAGAGAAGGAATGAACGAGCTAACAAATATTCATACAGCGATTCAATCCATACAGCAAACACAGCAAGAGATTCACAGGTAAAGCAGCAGGCGTCATTTATTACAGTGCAGAAAGAAATACCTCACTTCTATCCAGACCGGTGACTCAGCATCCACCACTCGCCAGCCCTGGATGAATGTACTTCGAGGTTTGATTGTGTCATTTCTAAAAATGTAATTTACAGAGCAGTGTGCTGTTTCAGAAAGTGTAGACATCTCTGATGAAGTTCCCACCCCTGGATTCTCAATCTACTGTCTTGGTTCAAAATTCTTTAAAGTGTATACTGAATATCATGAAGCAAAAGGTACAAAGGGCCACAGCCAAACCTTTGGATAACAAACCAGGAGAAATTCAAAACTAGAATCTTGAAGTTAAATAAAGGTAATTATGACTGCATGCTAGCTAGCTAAACTGAATATGCAAATTACATTTAGCAGTATGATTGGGCAAGTACACAGCAGAAATATAAATAACAGCACAGTGACAAAATTATTAATAAGTGGAAGTTAGAGAATTAGATAAAACTGGCTTGACACAGAAACAGGTAAGAGCTTCTGTTGAATTTTTTTTTAAAAAGAAAAAGTGTGCATTAGTTGTATAGAGAAGGAGTTGAAGAAATGTAGATATGGCAAAGATCTTTACATCATCAATGGGAACAGGAGAGGTTCCGGAGCAAGGGAGTAGAGATAGCCCAGGAAATTACAGACCAGTGAGTCCTACCTCAGTGGTTGGTAAGCTGATGGAAAAGATCCTGAGAGGCAGGATTTATGAACCTTTGGAGAGGTATAATATAATTAGGAATAGTCAGCATGGATTTGTCAAGGGCAGGTCGTGCCTTACAAGCCTGATAGAATTTTTTGAGGATGTGACTAAACACATTGATGAAGGTAGAGCAATAGATGTAGTGTATATGGATTTCAGCAAAGTGTTTGATAAGGTACCTAATGCAAGGCTGATTGAGAAAGTAAGGTGTCATGGGATCCAAGGGGACACTGCTTTGTGGATCCAGAACTGGCTTACCCACAGAAAGCAAAGGGTGGTTATAGATGGGTCATATTCTGCATGGAGGTCAGTCACCAGTGGCGTGCCTCAGTGATCTGTTCTGGGGCCCTTACTCTTTGTGATTTTTATAAATGACTGGATGAGGATGTGGAGGGATGGGTTAGTAAGTTTGTTGATGACACAAAGGTTGGAGGTGTCGTGGATAGTGTGGAGGGCTGTCAGAGGTTACAGCGGGACATTGATGGGATGCAAAACTGGGCTGAGAAGTGGCAGATGGAGTTCAACCCAGATAAATGTGAAGTGGTTCATTTTGGTAGGTCAAGTATGATGGCAGAATATAGTGTTAATAGTAAGACTCTTGGCAGTGTGGAGGTTCAGAGAGATCTTGGGGTCCAAGTCCATAGGTTGCTCAAAGCAGCTGTGCAGGTTGACTCTGTGGTTAAGAAGGCGTACGGTGTATTGGCCTTTATCAATCGTGGAATTGAATTTAGGAGCCAAGAGGTAATGTTGCATCTATATAGGACCTTGGCAGACCCCACTTGGGAGTACTATGCTCAGTTCTGGTCGCCTCACTACAGAAAGGATGTGGAAGCCATAGAAAGGGTGCAGAGGAGATTTACAAGGATGTTGCCTCGATTGGGGAGCATGCCATATGAGAATAAGTTGAGTGAACTCGGCCTTTTCTCCTTGGAGCGAAGCAGTATGAGGTGACCTGAGAGAGGTGTATAAGATAATGAGAGGCATTGATCATGTGGATAATCAGAGGCTTTTTCCCAGGGCTGAAATGGTTGCCACAGAGGACACAGGTTTAAGGTACTGGGGAGTAGGTACAAAGGAGATGTCAGGGCTAAGTTTTTTACTCAGAGTGGTGAGTGATGGAATGGGCTGCTGGCAACAGTGCTGGAGGCGGATACAATAGGGTCTTTTAAGAAGCTTTTAGATAAGCACATGTAGCTTAGTAAAATAGAGGGCTATGGGTAACCCTAGTAATTTCTAAGGTAGGGACATGTTCGGCATAACTTTGTGGGCCGAAGGGCCTGTATTGTGCTGTAGGGTTTCTATGAATTAAATATGCAGTTTGCTTTAGTCTTTTCAATAGAAGTGACATCTTCAAAATAGCTATAAATCTGGAATATGAAGGCAACTAAATACTTGCAAAAATACCAAAACAAGGGAAATAGTACTGAGCAAATTTTTGATTTGCAGACTGACAAGTTTCTGGTATCCTTTTAGATTTTATTATAGGGCCTTAAAAGAACTGATTAGTGAAATAGTTGATGCTGGGGTATAAGTTGACTTAGATCTGGGGAAGATTGGATTATAAATAGCAATTTCCCTTATTTAAAAAAGGAAAGGGAGGACTTCCAATTGGTAACCAAATGGAGCAGTCACAGAGAACATACGCTCCATCCTATTTTCACACACCTTTCCCCTTTTCTCATACGAACTGTTGGACGTTTTTGCCCTTCCCCCTACCCGCGATTTTACTCGCTCCACAGTGACCTCAATGAGTATTAAATCTGGGAAAAAAGACAATTCGGCGGCTGGCCTGACAGAAGAGGCTATCTCCACACTACTGGACTAACACCACGTGGCGTCAGTGGCCGAATTTAAATCTTTCAGCCTGCTAGAAACGAAACTTGATCAAATCCAATGCAAAGTGGAGGACCATGGCCATTGTTTGCCCTCTCTCGAGCTTGTTATGGAAGACCTGAGCCAGTGTGACAGTGAGCTGGAAAACACCTGCTCCAGCTTACAGGGAAACAATACCAACTAATGGCTAAAGTTACTAACTTGGAGGGCTGGAGCAGACGGCAGAGCCTACGCATCCTGGGCCTGCCCGAATCTACTGAATTTTTGTCCAGTCTGCTTTGTGAGATCTTTGGGAAGGAGATGCTCCCATCCCCGCCGGAGATTGACAGAGCCCACTGTTCACTAGCAGCTAAACCAGCCCCAGGACAGAGACCACGCCCGGTTATTCTTCAACTTCACTGCCACCAGATTAAAGATCTCCTGGTTAGGGAGGCCCGGTGGAGAGGGAAGTTAGAATACCACAGCCAGCAGATTCGGGTTGTGGAGGACTATTCTCCCAAAGCTTTGAGCCTGCGAGCTGAGTACAGAGAAGCAATGGTGAAGCTACACAACCGAAGATTCAGGCCTTCCCTTCCAAACCCTGCACGGCTCCGCATTTCAGTTTCCAGCGGTGACAAGAAGGGGCTACGCTCGGTAGATGAAGCACAGAAGTACATCGATAGCCTCCCTACTACACTGGATTCTTCATTAAATATTTTTTTTCCCATACCCTCTGCCAGGTTACGTTTGCAGTGCTTGGATAGCGAGGTCTGGTCTGACTTGGTCGTGTTAGGTACTGATTACCATGATAGGTGGAATAATACTCATTCAGTCTGCTCGCGAGAGAAAGTGTTTCCTTTTACCTCCAATTCAGTGAACTCTACAACCTTTCGCAGAAAGAGCACTGGGTAAAGAGTGTATTTTTTTCCAAGTATCAGTTTATATTTCTGTTTTATGGTTCAATTTTTAGAGACATGTCTAATAAACCTTCGAGGAATTGTTTCAGCTCTCACTAAGCACATTGTCAGTTTAGGAGTGTTGAATGCATACTGTTTCCTTTAAATAGCAATAACAGAGTTGAAGACGCTACACATGACAGGAGGGTTGTACGCTTGGATGATCATTGTCCTTAAGAGCTTGTTGGCAGCTGTCTTTGTGGGTTAGTGGGTGGGGGTAGGTAACTACAATGTTGGTTTTGTTTTAAGAACCCTTAAAGGTCCCTGTTATACAGGATTTACTTCTGTCCTGTTTCTTTATTACACTTTTGCCTTAGAGCTGATACCTGAAAACTTGACACTGCTTATGCCTATCAACCTGTATCCTTTTTAAAAGGAGAATGGTTAGTCCATTAAATTTTGTGAGCTGGAATGTCAAGGGGCTGAATCATCCTGTTAAAAGAAGGAAGGTGTTCTCACATCTCAAACAGTTTAACACAGCAATTGCATTTCTACAAGAAACACACATTTGCAGTTCTGATAATTCCCATCTTATGTCATGATAGGCAGGGCAGCACTTCCACTCAACTTTTCAGGCTAAAGCTGGGGGGGGGGGGGGGGGGGGGGGGCGGGGGGTGTCCTCAATTCTCATAAATCAAAACATTCCCTTTGAGCTCCACACCACAATATCAGATACCAATGACTGTTTTGTCATTGTCTCGGGGAAATTATATAACACACTGGTAGTGTTGGCTAATACATGCTCCTAACTCGGATGATGTGGACTGCTTTGAACATTTTTTTTCTGTGCTGCCTGATTTGAGTTCATACTCTCTCATACTAGGCGGAGACTTGAACTGTTGGTTCTCCAACTGAGGCATCTCTGATGTATGGCACTTTCTCCACCCAAATAATAGAGAATATTCCTTCTTCTCACACGTCCATTACACTATTTCTAGAATTGACTACTTTCTAATTGATAATCAGCTGATTCCAACAGTCCGTTCCTGTGTTTATCAGATCATAGTGATATCAGACCACACTCGGGTTGTCCTGTCTATAATTCTTCCTGGCCTTCCTCAAATAAATCAGCATTGGCGTTTTAATTCGACCTTACTGTCAGATAATGATTTTGTAAAATTTATGGAGGACCAGATAATCTTTTTCCTTAATACCAATACGTCACCTGAAACCTCAAGCCTGGTTGTTTGGGATACTATGAAAGCATATATCAGGGCTCAAATAATTTCCTACACTGCGAATATTAAAAGAAAGAACCATAAAGAACAACTTGACCTGACCAATCAAATTAAAGAAATAGACCAATAATATGCTCAAATTAAAAATTCGGAGCTGTACAAAAAACGAGTAGAACTCCAAACTAAATTTGGCTTTATTTCCACTCACGCAATTGAACACAAAATCTTGAAGAGCAAGAGCTGGTGACAAATCCGGTAAATTTTTAGCCAACCAATTAAGGGGCTTCAAAGCCAAACAACACATCACAAAAATTTGAATGGAAAACAGAAGCATCACCTCGAATCAATCTGAAATCAACAACACATTCAGGAACTTTTACTCCCGACTTTACACCTCTGAATCCCCAAATGGTAACATTTTGGTGGAAGATTTTTTAAATAGCTTAAATATCCCTACGCTCTCTCCTGATCTCAAAATGAGACTGAATGAGCCAATATCAATAGAGGAAATATCCTCAGCCATCTTGTCACTGCAGACTGGTAAATCTCCAGGACCCGATGCGTTCCCTGTAGAATTCTTTATATCATTTTCGTCACTGCTCTCACCTCAACTTAACCTTGGTTTTATCTGATTCGTTTAAACAAGGCAAACTGCCAGCATCATTTAATGAGGCGTGCATCATTCGTCTAGCAAAGAGAGGCAAAGATCCAACAGAGTGCTCCTCATACAGGCCAATCTCTCTGTTAAATGTTGATGTCAAAATCCTAGCTAAAGTCCTGGCCCATAGATTGGAGAACATCCTACCCTGTATTATTTCTGAAGACCAAACCGTTTTTGTCAAAAACCACCTCCCCTTTTTTAACATACACCATCTTTTAAATAACTTATACTCACCTTCATTTGGGATTCCTGAATGTGTTTTCTCCTTAAGACTCAGAGAAAGTGTTCGACCGTGTGGAATGGAATTACCTCTTTGCTGTTTTAGAAAATTTTGATTTTGGACCAAGTTTCATCATGTGGATTATACTGTTATACTCATGTCCCACTGCCTCTGCTTTGACCAGCAATCCCAACCTTTCAATGTCGAATGTGGAACCCGCCAAGGGTGCCCCTTAAGCCCGTTACTTTTCGATCTAGCCATAGAGACACTGGTAACTGTGTTCCGCAGTTGTGCGGATCTGACGGGGATTTGAAGGGAGGGAGTTGAGCACAAAGTCTCCTTTTATGCTAACGATCTTTTACTTTTCATATCAAACCAAATCACCTCCTTACCCCCCCCCCCCCCCAAGTTCTCACTCCTTAACAAATTTAGCCTATTTTCAGGATATAAACTTAATTTACACAAGAGCGAACTTTTTCCAATAAATGGAAAAGCGCAAGCATCAGAGTTCCATAACCTCCCTTTTAAGGTAGTGAATAACCAATTTACTTACCTTGGCATCACAATAACAAAGAATTATAAGTGTCTTTTTGGAGAAAATTTCACTAATTTGTTAAATCATACAAAACAGAGCCTAGCACAGTGGTCACCCCATCCATGTCCCTGATGGGCTGAATTAATGTTGTCAAAATGAACATCCTTCCTAATTTCTTGTACCTTTTTGAATCCATACCAATTTTCATTCCTAAGGTCTTCTTTGACTCGCTAGACTCAAGTCATATCATCCTACTTATGAAAGGGCAAGTGTCCCCAACTGAATAAAGTCCATCTTCAAAAATCTAAGAGTGTTGAGGGCATGGCTCTGCCCAATTTCTGCTTATATTACTGGGCAGCTAACAGACGCTATCTCATCTTTTGGTCTCATTTCCACAACCAATCTGACTGCCCAATATGGGTGGCAATGGAGCTGAACTCTATTAAGAATTTCTCTATTTCCGCACTTCTTGGATCCACACTCCCTTTTCTTACACCTAAACCAATTGCTAATCAGGCACACCCTGACAGTATGGGTTCAGTTCAAAAAGTATAGTGGTCTCTATGGCTTCTCTCTTTCAAGTCCTATTCTACATAATCACCTCTTCCAGCCTTCTATACATGATCCAACATTTCAAGACTGGTATAGAAAGGGCATCAGGTGCTTTAAAGATCTTTTTATAGACAACTGTTTTGCATCATTTAAACAATTGTCTGCAAAGTTTAACTTACCCAACATTTATTTCTTCAGATATTTGCAAATTAGACATTTTATCAACACTCTGTTGTCAAACTTCCCTGAGCCCCCCGACACAAACGTCGTTAATATGTTTCTCTGCATGAATCCATTGTACAAAGGTCTAATATCGACTATTTATGACAAGCTAGCGGTTCTGAGGTGAGCCCCCCTTGACAAAATTAAAACTGCCTGGGAGCAAGATTTAAATTTTTCACTGTCAGACTCAGTTCTCAGGTTAGTTAACTCAACCTCTTTATGTGCCTGCCACTGCCTGGTACAGTTCGAGGTCGTACACAGGGCCCATACGTCTGAAACTAAATTATCTCACATTTACCCAGGTGTTAATCCCTGCTTCGACAAATGCAAAAGGAGCGAGGCTTCTCTTATTCACATGTACTGGACATGGTGTAGCTTGGAAAAATACTGGAAAGATGTTTTCCAAACTCTATCCCAAATACTTAATTACAATTTGGAACCTAACCATTTGATAGCTCTTTTTGGCACCTCCAGAGAGGGGGACACGCGCCTAAGTCCGACCAAACGTCACATACTGTCTTCTGCCTCTCTTTTGGCCAGGCGCACAGTCTTGCTCAGGTGGAGGGAAGCTGCCCCACGCACCCATGCTCAGTGGCTCAGGGACATCATGTCCAGTCTATACTTTGAGAAGATCCATTATTCAACTCTCAATTCAGACATAAAGTTCCAAAAGGTGTGGGGACCCTTTCTTGAATATTTCCAGAATTCCCAGCCAAACTAAAGGTTCTTCCCTTCTTCCTTTCCTCTGTACATAACTCCGACATTCAGCATTCTCCAGTGAAATTCTACAAACTCAGACGTGTAAAGAGTTTATGTGTTAGGAAAATACACCTTCTCTATACCAGTACAGCTCTGTGGGGTTAAAGGTTCTGTTTTAACCCTTTTTGCTAATGCAATGATGGCTCGGAGATGGGAATTGGGAGGGGTGGGTCGGGGCAGGGAGGCAACCAAAGCATGATTGTACTATGGGTACATCTCTTTCATAGATGTGAATTGTACATTTGTTACATTTGTTATGTACAGCACAAACCTCCTTTGTATTATGCTTTCTTATGCTTTTTAAAAAAACAATAAAAATATTGCTGAGAAAAAAAAAGGAAAGGGGTCAGAAAGCAGGAAACCACTGGTCAATTGTTTACTGTCTGTTATTGGGAAAAATGTTAGAAACTACTTAGAGAAATAATGGCATGTAGGAGGGTAATCAGGCAAAATCAACATGGTTTAGAGAAAGGAATATGTTTTCCCCTATGTTATTAAAGTTCTATGAAGAATTATCAATTTGCTGTGGCTAAAGTGAAACTAGGCTTGTGTCAGACATTAGATACAATGCCACTTCAGAAGCTGATACAGAAATTAAAAGTTTGAAGTAACTACTGGCACAGGTGGAAGTTTGACTGGTTAACTAAAACACAACAGGAGGCATCAGTTGGTTTTTCTCTGGTTGGTAGGATGTACCAGAGGGTCTATTGCTAGGTCCTCAAGTTTAGATGAAAGCATTAAAAGTATAGCTGCTAGATTTGCTGATTATACAAATAAAAGCAGGAAAGATATGCCTCAGACACATGTAATATAGAATGGTATTCAATACTTAGAATTGTGTGACGGTATTATTTAAGTATTTACATGATACAGAGTGATCTTGACAGATGAGCGTGCAGAGAATTTTTTTTCCTCTGGTAGAATCCAGAACTGTGTATTACTTAAATTCTGCAGTTGCTAGAAATCTTAAGCAACCCACACAAAATGCTCAGAAAGTCAGGCAGCATCTATAGAAGAAAATAAACAGATGACCTTCTGAGCCAAGACCTTTCATTGGGACTAGTAAATGATGATGAGCAACTCATAGATCGAGCTATTTTCACAAATCAACTCACTGCCAGATAATTGAAAATTAATGTGTTACATATTTTTCAAAGGTCTGTGCAGACTACTCCAGGTTGCAGTTTAAGTTGTATTTCTGGGGAAGCTGGAACAAGACAAATAGCAAAAACGATGAACAGTGTGGTCGCAAGGGCATTAACTGAGAGCTGTGGGGCATGTGGTAAAAGTAGTATAATTACTAAATTCTAAGTTGAACAAAGGATTAGTCAAAACTACTGTAAAAAAATAAAGCATGTAAATGGAGAGAATTAGAATTGTGGGTTGGCCGAAGTAAAAAATCATTAAATGTGTAGATTACATAAAAAAAACAAAAAGCACAAATATAACCTCTTGGATACCTGACATGAAAGTCATTGGTAAGATTTAGGTGGAAGTTTAATATAAAGTTCACAAGACATTTGAGGAAAAATGATGGAGGGGAAAGTATATCGTTGCTGTTTAAGGATGGAGAAAGAGGAAATACCAAACAGTAAGCAGGTTTGAGATAGAAATTCTTGCATGAAGAGTCACATTTCCGTGTGTTTATGAATAACCAACTTGCTAAGTGGTTTGTACTTTGTACTTTGCCTTGTACTTCTCAATGAACTTCCAAAACTTATTCCGGATCCTTTGCGTAGGATACACAAGTGTGTATACACCACTGGGTACATGCAATGATAACCAGTCCCTTTTGACATCATCTATGCAAAATTCATATACATGTTCAAAGTCTGGGTATAACTTAGGCCACTCACAGAAACAAAGAGGTATTTTAATCAAAGGAGAAATGCATCACAAGGTCCTTGGGCAGAGACTGAGGTGTTTTAACTTGCATTTTTAAAAACATTTCTGGTTCACTTGTGTTACGTATCCCATAACTGGATAACTTACCAGCAAAGATAGAGAGGTCCGTTGAAGTCTGATGTCACTATTTTCAAACGTTTTTATTTATAAAGGGGCACAAAAGTAAGGTTAATACAAACATTCAGATAATGCACATCGTCAATACTCAATCTAAAGCGCGGGTATAGTAATAATCATTATCAAGAAAATTAGCTCTACGGTTGTCTAGGGGATAATATATTGTCCGTTGGAAATATAAAAGTCACTCAGAAGTCTGCAGGCTTCAGCCTTTTGGGAATCGCTGGGTTTCATGTGGTGCGACAGAGACAGAGAGATTGGTGAGAAAAGGAAAGACTTGCCGGGTCTTTATGAAGCATCCGTTGAATCAGGGGAGCGTTGGTTCCCCGTTGTTAGTTCGAAGTCCTTTTCGGTGTTATCAGCCACCCGCTCCCCAGGCAAAGGAGAGGCGGAACGCACGTGGCTTTGTATGGCTTCCCGCTAGCACGGAAGCACTGAGCGAGGGTGTCCTGGTGCGTCGCTGGGGTGCCGCCTCCTGCAGTCCGCTTTTATCTAGAGTTGTAGATGTCCATCAACGTAGGGTGATGCAATCCCCACCCCCACATTGCCCGAGGGTGTCCATATCCATGGTAGCTGTCACGTAGCAGGGACATGCACTTCACACAGGTGTCTCTAAGAACAATGGCCAAAACCGTTGCATTGTCTCTCATTTCCTGGGTCCGAGACCCGAATTAATAGCGATCTTGCGATTCTCCGGAAGGAGGGGGCTGCTCCCGCCCCTTCGGCCCCTCAGAGCTGTGGTACATTCATAACACTTGTACTCACTCCTGCTCTCACTTACCATCCAAGCACATTTCCAAATGTCAAATTTCCGTGAAACCAGCACTCTCACATCAAATATCCTCTGATTAAACCTCCTCTAATCACCATCATTAAGAGTCCAACTCCAGTTCCAAACTTTCATCGTTCTTCCCTTCAAAAATTCCCCACCCCCCACAATCGGCAGCTTGTCCGTATTCTGCCACTAGTTGTACTTAGAAGAGGGGAAACCTGTGAGTGCATTTATTCAGGCAAAGCTCATCTATTGTGCTAGGGGACTATGCACAAAAGTAGTGTTGGCTCACAACAAAGCATTAGTTTAACTCACCATTTTTGCTGCCAGTGAATTTCTAGACCTTTGCTCAGTCCTGATGCAGGGTTTCAATCCAAAACATCAGCATCTCCTTCCAACCCCTGACTCACCAAGTCCTCCTGCAATTTGTTTTTGCAGATTCCTGCAGTATGGTGCTTGAGTCTATACAAAGGACAAAAGTTAGCATTAGGCTGACAGCTAGAGAGATGCAGAGGTAGAAAAAGGTAACAAATAGTTATGAAAAGTATGCATAGAAACTTAAAATTTTAATATCAACATGAAGCAATTACAATAGAAATTGGCAAACAATGCAGTGACCCAAAATGTTGACAGTTCCCTTCAAATACTCATTTTCCACATCATAGAAACCTAGAGAAAGACGGAGCAGAGATAGATAGGGAGGATGTTTCTGATGACAGGTGTGTTCAGAACCAACGATCACAGAAATGAGATACAGACTGAGTAAATTTAGAACCATGATCAGAAAACATTTCTTCACCCAAGAAATGTATTGGTACAGTGGCGATGGAGGTATTCAATATATTCAGGAGCAAGTCGAAATATTTCATGGGATCAATATGTGAAGGAGACATAAATATGTAAACCCACAATTTAAGTGTTCACTGAAATGTTCAATGGCGGAAATAGGTCCAAAGAGCCAAATGGTCCATTGATGTTCCTATTTTCTATGCTTAAAGTTTATGAAATAAAAATTTATAATTTGAGATATTTCCATTTTTATGATTTAAAAATGTACAATTGAAAGCACTGAACTCTCGTTCCCTTCATCTTTTCATAGAACCACAGAACATTACAGCACAGAAACAGGCTGTGCCAAAACATTTTTCTATCTAGTCCCACTGACCTGCACCCGGCCCATATTCCTCCATACACCTCTCAGCCATGTACCTGTCCGAGTTTGTTCTTAAATGTTAAAAGTGAGCCTGCATTTACCACTTCATCTGGCAGCTCATTCCACACTCCCACCACTCTGTGTGTAAAGGAACCCCCCCCCCCCCAATGTTCCCTTTAAACTATTTCCCCTTCACCCTTATCCCATGTCCTCTGTTTTTTTTCTCCCCTAGCCTCAGTGGAAAAAGCCTGCTTGCATTCACTCTATCTATATCCATCATAATTTTATATACCTCTATCAAACCTCCCCTCATTCTTCTACGCTCCAGGGAATAAAGTCCTAACCTATTTAACCTTTCTCTGTAACTCAGTTTCTCAATTCCCGGCAACATCCTTGTAAACCTTCTCTGCACCCTTTCAACTTTATGAATATCCTTGCTGTAATTTGGTGACCAAAACTGCGCACAATACTCCAAATTCGGCCTCACCAATGTCATATAAAACCTCACCATAACATTCCAACCCTTATACTCAATAGTTTGATTCATAAAGGCCAATGTACCAAAAGCTCTCTTTACTACCCAGTCTACCTATGACACCACTTTTAGGGAATTTTGTATCTGTATTCCCAGATCCCTCTGTTCTATTGCACTCCTCAGTACTCTACCATTTACCTTGCATGTTCTACCTTGTTTTTTCCTTCCAAAGTACAATACCTCACACTTGTCTGTATTAAACTCCCATCTGCTATTTTCAGCCCATTTTTCCAGCTGGTCCAGATCCCTCTCCAAACTTTGAAAACCTTCTTCACTTTCCACTACATCTCCAGTCTTTGTATCATCAGCAAATTTGCTGATCCAATTTACCACATTATCATCCAGATCATTGATGTAGATGACAAAAAACTATGGACCCAGCACTGATCCCTGTGGCACACCACTAGTCACAGACCTCCACTCAGATAAGCAATCCTCCACCACCACTCTCTGGCTTCTCCTATTGAGCTGATGTCTAATTCAATTTACTACCTCTCCATGTATACCTAGCGACTGAATCTTCCTAACTAACCTCCCATGCGGGACCTTGTCAAAGGCCTTACTGAAGTCCATGTAGACAATATCCACTGCCTTCCCTTCATCAACTTTCCTTGTAACCTCCTCAAAAAACTCTAATAGATTTGTTAAACATGACCTACCACACACAAAGCCGTGTTGACTCTCCTTAATATGTCCCTGTCTATCTAGATACTTGTAGATCCTATCTCTTAGTACTCCTTTCAATAATTTACCTACTACCGATGTCAAATTTACCGGCCTATAATTTCCCTTTTTTAAACAACGGAACAACTTGAGCTATCCTCCAATCCTCCGGCACCTCACCCGTAGATACCAACATTTTAAATATATCTGCCAGGGACCCTGCAATTTCAGGGTCCAAGGTCCAAGGGAATACCCTATCAGGTGCTGGGGATTTATCGACTCTGATTTGCCTCAAGATAGCAAGCACCTCCTCCTCTTCAATCTGTATAGGTTCCATGACCTCACTACCTGTTTGCCTTATTTCTATTGACTCCATGCCAGTTTCCTTAGTAAATACAGATGCAAAAACACCATTTAAGATCTCCCCCATTTCTTTTGGTTCCATACATAGCTGACCACTCTGATCTTCAAGAGGACCAATTTTATCCCTTACTATCCTTTTGCTCTTAATATACCAATAGAAGCTCTTTGGATTATCCTTCACCTTGACTACCAAAGCTACCTCATGTCTTCTTTTAGCCCTCCTGATTTTTTGCACTTTTTATACTCCTCAAGTACCTTATTTGCTCCCTGTTTCCTACACATGTCATACATCTCTCTCTGCTTCTTTATCAGAGTTCCAATATCCCTCAAGAACCAAGGCTTCTTACTCTTATTCACTATGCCTTTAATCCTGACTGGAACATACAAACTCTGCACTCTCAAAATTTCTCCTTTGAAGGCCTCCCATTTACCAACAACATCCTTGCCAGAGAACAACCTGTCCCAATCCATGCTTTATAGATCCTTTCTCATTTCTTCAAGTTTGGCATTTTTCCAGTTTAGAACCTTAACCCGAGGACCAGATCTATCTTTATCCATGATCAAGTTGAAACTAATGACGTTATGATCACTGGAACCAAAGTGTTCCCCTACACACACTTCCGTCACTTGTCCTAACTCGTTTCCTAATAGGAGACCTAATATTGCATCCTCTCTAGTTGGTACCTCTATGTATTGATTTAGAAAACTTTCCTGAACATATATTACAAACTCTAACCTGTCTAGTCCTTTAACAGTATGGGAGTCCCAACCAATACGTGGAAAATTTAAATCCCCTACAATCACAACTTTATGTTTCCTGCAGTTGTCTGCTATTTCTGTGCAGATTTGCTCCTCCAATTCTCGCTGACTATTGGGTGGTCTATATTACAACCCTATTAATGTGGTCATACCTTTCCTGTTTCTCAGCCCCGCCCATATGGCCACAGTAGACAAACCCTCTAATCTGTCGTGCCTGAGCACTGCTGTAACATTTTCCTTGACTAGCAATGCCACCACTCCCTCACCCTTCATCCCTCTATGGTTCTCATTCACCATTGAAAGGAATGGTGTGCTGCATCCTGCAGAAGGCGATTGTCCCAACACACATGCTGAGAAATCTCAGAAAATTAAAGCTGCATTGCTGAAGTGAACATTTCTTTCTTACAAAGTAATAGGGCCGGGAACACAATTCTGTTGGGAGCTTGAAATCCAGAAATTTGGTTTAATCTTGCTTGTCACTGAAATTGAAAAGTGGGACTACAAAAGTTTTATATTAACAAACTTTAATAAAACTCTGAATTTTGCTTATTTTCAGGAATCTCGCTGCACTTAACCAGCACACCTGCCACAAGCAGTACATCTCGTGGACCAGGTTTCTGTACCCACACTTGTGGCTTGTTATCTGTGTACTTGTATCATTCCAACTACTCATAAATTACTTTAATGGGTGAGCAGCGATCGCTTTTTAAGTAAATTGCAGACTATAAACAAGATCGTATTGGGGAAGAATGCAGAGTTTCCATGGCATTAAGTGGGCTATCGGGTATCCTTCAGCCAACTTCCAATGAGTGAGATGCTAGGAAAAAGAACTGACTAATTGAAAAAACTGAATATTTGAACTTCTTCCAGTTAAATCTTGTCGTGGGTGGGGTTGTATCTACTTTTTCTGCACACCCCATCTCCAAGAAGAACCAATCCCAAGTAGGCCTTAATGCTGAAGCCAAATAAAACTTTCAAAATGTGCAACCCTTTCCTTCCTCTTTTCCTCTTTCTAATATAAAGCAATTTAGAATGCTTCTTCCCAAAATTATTTATAAACTATAGATGGTAATATTTGTGGTGTCTGGTTTGTATATTCTTTAAAATATAAATTTTGACACTTCACTGCACTCATGGGTGTTTCTTTCAGTCTGCTCTACCTCTAGGGTAGTCCCTATTTAAAATAACAATGTAAAGATCTGTTGCACCCTCTTGTCCACTTTGCCCTAAATAAGACTTTCAAATGTCCGAGCACAACACTGCAGGGTATTGTAGGTTGAAACAGAAATGCCTCCAGGATGGCAAAGCCTATAGTCGTGAACTGTCAGTTTGCTCCGTGTCTGCAACAAAATTTCACATCTATGACATTCTATGAATGAAATGTACAATATGTGTAAACAGATGCAGATAAATAAAAACAATTTTTGAAATCATAAATGAGTACTTGTTTAGTTTAAACCTTCCAATATCACAAGGGGCCATTTAAAAAATGATAATTCTATCATTGCTGCTAAATGGAGATAATGATTCTTTGCCATTAACCACGTTTATTTAGAATAACTGAAAGATAAAGACAAGCTATCCCAGCATCTGTACGTGACGTGCAGACCTAAAACTCCATTGCTGAGCTAAATATTTCTATTTAACATGGTTCTTAAACTCCAGTTTACCAACCTAATCGCATCATTTTGGTGTATGATAGGATTCAACTGTAGCAGTCCACCAGAGTAAATGTTCATTTGCCTATCAGAAACTACATGTTTAACACACCATTCTAAGCACCAAGGTGTTTTCTAAGTCAGTGCCCACTGACATAAGTGAGAGCTTGTTACACGATAGAAAAACAGATGTGGTTCATATTATTACTTTGCATCATTTTCCTATTACCACACCAAATCAGTGCTGAGTTTACATTCTTATCAACTCCTCATCCATTTGTTACATAAATAATTTCAGTGATCTCTAGCCAGGGAGATGGATAAATTTCAATGAAGCCATTCAGTAAATGATTCACTAAATGATTTGGCAGCCATTTTTGCTCTTAACACCAATTATTTTCCTATCTCCTATATTGAAAAAGGAAGTCTAGACAGGTAGGTTGGTCTGCACACTAGCAGAAACAGCAACAAGAACTCATATTTACACATAGTAGCTACTTTATTAAGTCCCCCTGTACACCTGCTCATTAATGCATATATCTAATCAGCCGATCATGTGGCAGAAGCTGAATGCATAAAAGCATGCAGACATGGTCAGAAGGTTCAGTTGTTGTTCAGGCCAAATATCGGAATGAGGAAAAAATGTGATCCAAGTGTCTTTGACCGTGGAATGATTGTTTGTGCCAGGCAGGGTGGTTTGAGTATCTAAGAAACTGCTGATCTCCTGGGATTGTCACACACAGCAGTGTCCAGAGTTTACAGAGAATGGTGTGAAAAATATAAAACATACAGTGAACAGCATTTTTATGGGCGAAAATGCCTTGTTAATGAGGGGAAAGAGGAGAAAGGCCAGAATGGCTCAAACTGACAGAAAGGTGACTGTAACTCAACTAACTACTTGTTACAATAGTGCAGGATGCCTGAACGCACAGTACATCGAACATTCAAGTGGATAGTCTACTGCAGCAGAAAACCATGCCTGGTTCCACTCCTTTGGCCACTTTATTAGGTATGCCCTTAGAGTTAATAAAGTGGCCTCTGAGTGTATATAGATCCAGAGATTGTTTCTAAGCGTGAGCAGAGCAATACCAGCCATTCCTTTGGTTCCTAATGCCTGATGAAGAATTTAACCTGACTTTTCTGCATTACTTCCATTAGCACCTGAAACAATGTTCTGGCATAAAACCACCCTCAATGCCATCATAAGGAATACAATGCTCAAAATTTGTCTCATGATAGTTTCAACATTACCAGTCTGAAAAAAGGCTAGTTCTAACTTTCCCAAAAAACTATTTGACTTTAACCAACCCTTCTTCCCCTGAAGTCATGTTATTTAAACAGCAACCAGTCAAAACAGATTCTTTGACAGGACGCTCCATGGGTTTGCAGCCTCTTGCGTTACCCCACACATTCAATACCTTTGCTATACACTCAAGAGTCTGTACTCTACGAGTCCTCGTGCTGGATGGCATTGAACTGGAACTAGCTTCACAATGCTATTGTAAAAACAAGTTGAGAAGCTGTAGAATTTTTACCATAGTGACATCTCCCTCCTGCTTCACAGAATTAAAATATTTGATAAGCAGGGATTTGGAACAGATGACTAACTCAGGAGGTAATTAAAATTTTGAAGTAGGGGTCAATAAAAAGGTACAGAATTCCAGGGTTAGGATTCACATTATAGTCCGATCTTTTCTGTCCTGGGACTCCAGACTCTCAGCATTGTCGGTGTTAGAGTTTTAAAATTATTTTAATGCAGAGTGTTAAAATTATTCTTATGACATTAAAAGTTATTTAGCACTCAAGGGCTTTGCCAACACTCACAACTATCTTATTTCCCCAATTAATTGCTCGTAACCTATTTTCTCTCGTATCACAATCAACCTTCTAGTTCTCCTGTCACCCAATGTCACAGTTCACATGCTCCTATGTACATCAAATCCATTGAGGTTGAGAGCTTCAGGCATTCAGGACATCACCAACTACAGGACAACATCACCTGACTGTGCAGGTGATGCCTCCCTCCTAGATGCGCTGAACAACTTCTACGCTTGTTTTGAGGCGGAAAATGACGTGGCGGAGAGGAAGTTCACCCCTCCTACAAATGACTGTGTCTCACCGTGGCCGACGTGAGAAGAACCCTGTGCAGGGTCAACCCACGGAAGGCTGCTGGACCAGACAACATCCCTGGTAGAGTGCTCAGAGGATGTGCAGACCAGCTAGCAGATGTTCTCACTGACATCTTCAACATCTCCTTGAGCAGCGCCACCATTCCAACATGCTTCAAGGCCGCCACCATCGTCCCCGTGCTGAAGAAGTCTTC
This sequence comes from Hypanus sabinus, assembly GCF_030144855.1. NCBI lineage: Eukaryota > Metazoa > Chordata > Chondrichthyes > Myliobatiformes > Dasyatidae > Hypanus > Hypanus sabinus. Next base: position 127,890,405 of record NC_082712.1, read on the forward strand.
AGTGTTCTGCCTAAAGACTACCGTCCCGTTGCACTCACATCCATCATCATGAAGTGTTTCAAGAGGCTCATCATGAGGCATATCAAGACCCTGCTGCCCCCCTCACTGGACCCCCTGCAGTTTGCGTACTGTCCCAACCGCTCAACAGACGACGTCATTGTCATTACCATTACCCTCCACCTGGCCCTAACCCACCTGGACAAAAAAGAACATACATTCGGATGCTGTACGTAGACTTCAGTTCAGCATTCAACACAGTCATTCCTCAGAAACTGATTGGAAAGCTGAGCCTACTGGGCCTGAACACCTCCCTCTGCAAATGGATACTAGACTTCCTGACTCAGTCAGTCTGGATCGGGAGCAGCATCTCCAACACCATCACACTGAACACGGGGACACCCCAGGGCTGTGTGCTCAGTCCACTGCTGTTCACTCTGCTGACCCACGACTGTGCTGCAACACACAGCTCGAACCACATCAAGTTCGCCGATGACACAACTGTGGTGGGTCTCATCAGCAATAACGAGACAGCTTACAGAGAGGAGGTGCAGCGGCTAACAGACTGGTGCTTAATGTGAACAAAACAAAAAAGATGGTTGTTGACTTCAGGAGGGCACAGTGACCACTCTCCGCTGAACATCAACGGCTCCTCGGTAGAGATCATTAACTGCACCAAATTTCTTGGTGTTGACCTATGGAGAATCTTACCTGGTCCCTCAACACCAGCTCCATAGCAAAGAAAGTCCAGCAGCATCTCTACTTTCTGCGAAGGCTGAGGAAAGTCCATCTCCCACCCCCCATCCTCATCACATTCTACAGGGGTTGTATTGAGAGCATCCTAAACAGCTGCATCACTGCCTAGTTCGGAAACTGCACCATCTCAGATCTCAAGACCATGCAGCAGATAGTGAGGTCAGCTGAGAAGATCATCGGGGTCTCTCTTCCCGCCATTATGGACATTTACACTACATGCTGCATCCGCAAAGCAAACAACATTATGAAGGACTCCACACACCCCTCATACAAACTCTTCTCCCTCCAGCCATCTGGGAAAAGGCACTGAAACATTTGGGCTCTCACAACCAGACTATGTAACAGTTTCTTTCCCCCGAGCTATCAGACTCCTCAATACCCAGAGCGTGGACTGACACCAACTTACTGCCCTCTACTGTGCCTATTGTCTTGTTTATTAGTTATTCTAATGCCTGCACTGTTTTGTGCGCTTTATGCAGTCCTGGGTAGGTCTGTAGTCTAGCGTAGTTTTTTTCTGTGCTGTTTTTACGTAGTTCAGTGTAGTTTTTTGTACTGTTTCATGTAGCACCATGGTCCTGAAAAACACTGTCTCGTTTTTACTGTGTACTGTACCAGCAGTTATAGTCAAAATGACAATAAAAAGTGACTTGACTTGACCTCTCATTCCTACCTGTGAGTATCACTTGTCCAGGTCAATAACATAGATGCCATCCCCCAAGAATGTTCATTAACGTCTCTATTTCTTCAGGAGGCTGAAGAAATGTGGCATGTCCTTTCCAAGAAAGCATCCTATCTGGGTGCATGATGGCTTGTTTTGACAATGGCTCAGCATGTGACTGGAAGAAACAACGAAGAGTTATGGACACAGCTCAGCACATCAAGGAAATCAGTCTCTCCTCCAAGGATTCTGTCTATACATGTCATTTCCCCAGTAAGACAGCCAGCATATTGAAAGAACCCACCCACCCAGGACATATTGTCTTCACTCATCTTCCATCAGGCAGAAAATACAAAAGCACATACCACCAGTCTCAAGGACAGCTTCTACCATGCTGCTATGAGATTATTAAAGAGTTTCCTAGCACAATAAGATAGGTCTGACCTCACAATCTACCTTGTTCTGATCTTGCACTTTATTGTTTACCTGCACTATCCTTTTATCTGTTGCCCTTTATTCAGTATTCTGATATTGTTTTATCTTGTTCTACCTCAGTGCAGTGTGTAATGATTTGATCTGTATGTGTTTTCACTGTATCTCAGTGCATGTAACAATAATAACCGATTCCAATCCCTATTTCAACTTGGTTAACATTCCAGACTCTAACTGATAATAAACATCACCAGAAGTTATTCAAAGTGCGGTTTTAATATTATCATTGCATCTCAGAGATAGCTTTAATATACTTGAACTCACGGAACAGTACAGGATAGGAACAAGCCCTTTGGTCCATAATGTTGTGCTGAACTTGGTAAACTAATAATTAAAAGCACATTAAACTAGCCCATTCTGCCCACGTCCAGATCCCTCCATTCTCTGCTTATTTGTGCCTACTTACGCTCTTCATCGTATTTTACTACTCACACCTGACAGTGCATTCCCTGCTTATCTCCTTTGAGCACAACCCTCTCATGTACTCTAGTATTAGACATTTGGCAGAGACATTAGATAAAGGATAGCATTTATCTTTTGATGATGTTATAACCATGGTAGGCAGGTGGTGAAAAGAGGGAATACTCAAGGTGGTAGATACCCACCCTTGAAGTGACCAGATTTTTGGGAGTATAAGATTTACAAATAGTTAGAAATCTACACAGGATCTCAACAACTGACTTTTTAACACTTTGCAAATATGTTCATTGGCATCAATTAGGTATTATGGACCAAAGAGGCTGCGTCAGGTTGTACAAGATGCAGTTTTAGTTGTGCATTCATTACATAAACTATGAAAGATGGTCTAGAAATACAATCACATAGATTTTTTGTGGTGTATGTGACTGAACTGAAGTATAAAACTGATTTTGCAAACTCCTGAGTATGGATAACTGTTGGGGGAATTTGAATTCAGCACCACTGTGTAATATGCCTAAAAGGAGTGGCAACTCGGTGAGTACAAATGATTGAAATTTGCATGCAAGATGTGTTTGATGGTGCCAATGAAACTGTGAAGCATACACAACTCAGAAACACTGACCTTTACCAGCAACGCAAATATTTACGCCAGAAAAATAAACTGCTGAAATAACAGCTGGAATCCTTATTCAAGCTCCTACAAGTATATAATCTTCCCCAAGGCATCAAAGGACCTGACCTATCTGCATTCTGTACGTAACGCCTTCACTTTCTTTGGAGGATGCTCTCAAATCTTTCCTGCATCTAATTTTATAGTGGCATATTGAGGAAGTCCGTAAGGAACAACAGGCATCTTCCACCAAGTTGATGTGGATGGAAGGCAAAATAAGAAAAACAGTATCACTCTGATGGGATTACACAACAAACACTCCCGATTGCCATTAAGGAACAGATATGCAGGTGGATAAGGGAAAGGTGCACAAACAACACAGTTGTTGTCATGGGGGCCTTCATTACCTTTTCAGCTGTGATGTTTCTGCTGCTGGACCATTGAGTCATCAGTCAGGTCCATCCATCTCCAGACGTTTCATCCCCTAACCCGGAACATCCTTGGGATGGTGGCACAGCAGAAGGTGATCAATCTTCTACCCCCAAAGGTCAGACTTCCAGCTACTATCATCCCTTCGCAGCCAAAGCCAACTGGACGCTCTCTCTGCTGCTTGGTTCTCTTCCTGGTTCTCCCTTGTATCTCTAAAGCTGCCATCATCTTCCAGCAAGACATGGCGGAAATCCTCTTGCCCCCACTTCGACAGGGAAGTTCCACATCTGCCAGCCTTGCCGTCTGCAGTCTGCCACCAGGTCTTCGCACCTCACAAGCTTCCTCTCGTGGACCTCTTGGCATAAGGTCTCCCATGGTACTATTAGCTCTAACACCATGAACTCCTTCACACTCTCTGACAATAGTAGAAAGTCTGGTTGAAGGGTGGTCTCTACTATTGGTGGAAACACCACCTTCGTTCCAAGATCAACCTTTGTCTCCCAGTCCTTTGCCATGTTCAGGATACCGTCTCTGTGCCTGTTTGTTGCTGCAGCATGTTCCTCGGTCCTGATGAAGTTTGGTTGGCTGTCCTCTTTGTGGTCTGTCTTCTTCTCTGTCTCCAAAGTGTGGGCGAGTGCTCTCAAAACCTGGTCATGTCTCCATCTGTACCATCCCTGGGAAAGGGCAACCTGGCATGAGGAAAGAATATGCTCTAGGTTGGCTGGTTTCTGGCACAGATGGCAAGTTGGGTCTTCTGTTATTCCCCAGTTCCGTAGGTTTGTTGGAGTTGGTAGTACATTGTACACAGCCCCCTGTAAGACCTGGAGTTGGAAAGATGTATATTTCAATATGTCATCCCATGTCAACACTCTCTGTTCTGTTTCCCACTTTGTCCAGGTCCCTTGACTCCCCATCTCTACTGCTCGCACATATCTAGCCTCCTCATCTTTCTTCCTTATCTCTTGCTGGACCAAGTGCCGTCTGTCCTTAGGGTTGGCCTTCCCCCACCTGGTTGTTGACTCACATCCCAGGCCTTGTCTGCCATTACACACTATTCCAACAATGTCTCTGTGGCAAAGTCGGGTCTCTGCTTCTTCTACCGCTTCTGCTGCCTTCCGTTTGCTCCCTGTCTATATCTTGACCCCTGCTTTACTGACCTTGTCGTCCTTGGAGTCTTTGAGGGTCGTGATGACACGTGCTTTCCCTGTCCTAAATTCCTCTAAAACCAAGGAGAGGGATAACCGGAGCCTGGCTGACTTTCTGTAGAGCCCTGTTGAAGAGAAGCACTGCAGTACTCCTAACCACCGCTCAAATACCGGTTAATCTTCCTCTCCATGTCCTCGATCGTTGACAGGGGAATGTCATACAGCATCATTGGCCACATTAGTCTGGGTGGGAGCCCATGTTGGAAGATCCATGCCTTGAACTTTCCTGGTAAACCTGATTTCTCGATCTTTACCAGCCTTTCTGGTGCTTGTTGCTCCAGGCATCTGTTGTTGTTGACATCCTTCAGGCTGTCATCATACCATTTCCCTAGGCACTTGATGGGGTTTCCTATGATAGACAGGGTTTCTTCATCCTGGATCTTCAAGGTGAACCTCTGGGTAAGTTAGCCTTTTTTCTTTATCACCAAACACCTTGATTTGGCAGGTTTAAATTTCATTCACGCCCACGTAGCTGAATCGTCCATTGCCTGGAGTACCCACCTGGCCTGGATACGTGTTGTGGTTGTAATTGTAAGGTCATCCATAAATCCTCTGCTTGGCGGCTGTCTGATATTGATGCTTGTCTTTGGCCCTCCGGTCATGACGAAGAGGGCTACGGATGTAGTGCAGCCAGTCACAATGCCCTTCTCTACTCACTGCCATGATGTTATATAGTCCTATACGCTGAACCTTAGGTGAATCCCCTTGAAGTAGCTTGCCAGGATCTTGGTGACCTTCTCCAGGATATGGTAGTGTTTCAGTGCTGTCTCGATGAGCTTGTGTGGCACTGTACCATAGGCATTGGCTAAATCCAACCACCCAACCGTCAGGTTCCCTATGGTTGCCTTGGCCTCCTTTAACAGCTGGGATATAACACTTGTGTGTTCCACACGTCCTGGGAATCTACGAATCCCTCCCTTTTGCACTGTCATATCTATGTATTGCTTTTCTACCATGTATGATGTCATCCTTCTTGCTAGAACAGTGAAGATTTTTCCTTCGACGTTGAGGAGGGAAATGGTTCTGAGCTGCCTGATCTCAGTTGAGTTTTCATCTTTTGGCACAAAGGATCCTTCAGTCACTTGCCAACAAGGTGGTATCTGGCCCTTCCTCCAGATGACTCTCATCAGCATCCACATCCTCTTGAGAAGCTTTGGGCACTTCTTGTAGACTTTACAAGTGATCCCATTGGGTCCAGATGCTGAACCTGCCCGCGCCTTCTTGACGGCTTCTCTTACTTCTTTCAGTGTTGGCTCTTTCTCGTCTAGAGGCTTCTGCGGCTGTTGCACTGGCTCAGTCCTGCTGTTTTCCCCCAGTGGCAGGTCTCATCTTTCATCTGCGTGTGTTTCCTGCAAGTATGCCTCCACTTTCTCTCTTGGTTTTCCCAGTTTGCTTGATCTTTCCCCTTCTAACACACTTGCAAGAAAACGATAAGGGTTTCAGCCCTTTTCCTATTCTTCTCGCATTTGTTCTTCCTTATCCTTTCCACATTCCGAATTTCTTTAAGACTCAGGTCTTGTCTCAACTGTCTCAGTCCTTCTCTCTCTTCTACACTGCTTCTTCTGTACCTTTTGGAGAGTGTTCTAATTTCCCATCTTATGCTGGTTATGTCCCTCTCTCGTCTGCTAGGCTGGTAAACTCTCTTCTCCTTTATCTTCTCCACCACACCAAATCAGTCTTCTCCGATGGAGTAAACCAATCTGCACATATTCTCAAGCTTCTTCTCCACAGGTCCCATGAGTATCATCTCAAGAAGCCTGTCCATGTCCTCGTCGAATTTCTCCCACTCGCCACTGTTCATTAGGGGACAGATTATTCTCTCCTTCCTCTCCTCTGGAAGCTTCACACGGGTTTCTCTCGACCCATCAGTTAATCCCCTCCTGTGTCCCTTGGTTGAAGCAGTAGGTTGAAGGTCCTTGGTACTATGAGGTTGTTCCTATCAGTGGTCCTCCACTATCTCACCAGCCGCTGCTGTGCGTTCCTCCTGCCTCTCACCAGTCCTACACTAGGATTTCACTTGGTGGATCCTGAGTCCCTGAGATTCTTACAGAGTTTGCCACAGTGGCATCTTGGCTGTGTTGCGGCTGTTCCGGTCAAAGTCCACTGTACAAGCTGTGTCTTTTCCGTTTGGGTTGACATGTTGGGTCTTTTATCCTCCCTCCCTCTTGGAAGACTCTGAGGGTATCCTCTTGTTTCTGTACTCATAGCTAGTTGGAGGTGCCTTTTTCCAAAGGCGTCATGTTGGGTTGCTGCCTTTCATGCCTCGGTCCCAGTCATTCCTGGATGTCATCTGTCTCTCCAGATGTCACTAGTCTATTCCTGGTCATCATTCCTGAACATCACTGGTACACCAGATGAAGCATTACCTTAAACAGTTGTGATGTTTCTGCTGCTGGACCATCGAGTCATCAGCCAGGTCCATCCATCTCCAGAAGTTTCATCCCCTAACCCAGAATGTCCTCGGGGTGGTGGGACAGCAGAAGGTAATCAATCTTCTACCCCCAACATTCAGACTTCCAGCTACCATTGTCCCTTCACAGCCAAAGCCAACTGGACGCTCTCTCCGCTGCAGTGGCCATGGTATTAATGGCTCTCTTCCTGATACAAACTGGGGCCGTTTTAGCACATGAGATTTAGATAGGGCAGAATTTGTTTGGTGCATCCAGGAGGGTTATTTAAATCAGTATGTGGGTTCTGTAACTAGAGAAAGGGCCATACTATACCTGATACTGGGAAAAAGACAGACCATGCGACTGACCTCTTAATCGGAAAACACTGATCACAAATCCTTATAGTTATCTTAAAATTAAGAGGTAGAAAACTTGTAGGTCCCCAGTTTGATGGATTATATCCCCAGATTATTGAGCAGTACAGGATGTCAGATTGTTAGAAATTCAGCCCAGATGAATAAGTCTGCTCTTAACCACAAGCGAGGTCAAGAAAGACTGGCGAGTAGCTAATGTTTTTATTTTATGCAAATTTAATTTATATCCAGAAAAGCTACTAAATTCAGAAAATATAGATAACAAAGCAGGAATAGATTTATTAGGATCTGAAATATAAACTAACAAGTCATCTGCATACAATGAAACCTTATACACTTTATCTCCTCTCTTAATACCCAAAGCCTCATTGGAGCCCCAAAGAGCAATAGCAAGAGGTTCTAGAGCCAGGTTGAATAACAACAGACTAAGAGGGCAACCCTGCCGGGTACCTCTATATAACCTAAAATAAGAAGATTTTTGATTATCAGTTATAACAGCCACCAAAGGGGCTTGATAACTCAACTTAATCCAATAAATAAAACATGGACCAAAATTAAATCTTTTGAAAACCTGAAATAAATAGGGCCATTCTACCCTATCAAAGGCTTTCTCTGCGTCAACAGAAGCAAAACATTCAAATTCTTTAAATGGAGCGGAATGAATGATGTTCAATAATCTACGAATATTAAAATATGAATATCGATTCTTAATAAATCCAGTTTGATCCTTAGAAATAACCTTAGGTAAAACACTCTCAAGCCTGTTAGTCAAAATCTTAGAAAGAATTTTAGAATCGACATTTAATAAAGAAATTGGTCTGTAAGAGGCACACTCAAATAAATCTTTTCCTTTTTAAGGAATTAATGAAATTAATGCCAGATAAAAAGTTTTCAAGAGGGTCTCAGAAGATATAGATTCAGTGAAAATTTGGCATTGATGAGTTGTAAGAATATCCATAAACATCTTTAAAAAGTCCACTGTAACTCCATCCAGTCCCAGAGCTCTAGCTGATCGAAAAGAAGATATAACTCGTACTATTTCCTCTCAATTAATGGGTGCATCTGAAGTAAATATCTTGGGTAGAAATTTGGGGTATATTCAATCTTTGCAGAGATTCATTCATAGAAGTAGCATTGTCTGGAAAATCAGATTTATAAAGATTAGAGTAAAAGTCCAAAAAAACCTTCTTAATTTCCTGACAATCTGATGTTTCAGTTCTGTCAGATCTTCATACTTTCAAAATCTGTCTTCTAGCCATAGTTGCTTTGAGTTGAGCAGCTAACAGTTTACCTGATTTATCTCCATTATATAAAATTGACTTTTCGGTTGCAGAAGTTGCTGCTCAATGGGATAAGCCGATAGCAAGTCATGCTCGTTTGAAGTTCCACCCTTTTCTTATATAAATCTTCAGTTGGTGATACTGAGTAAACTTTATCTATTTCTTTAATCCTGTTCGTAATCACTAAAAGCTCCACTTTAGTTTTCCTTCTTAGAGCTGCTGAATATGAAATTATATGTCCCCTAAGAAAAGATTTCATTGTATCCCAAATAACCAAATTTGACATACCCTCCATTGTATTTAATTCAGAAAATAAAGAGATTTGCTCTTTAATAAAACTTAGAAATGTTGAATCATGGAGCATGCAGCATTAAATCTCCACTGAGCTACATTCCGTGAGTTATCAGAAAGCTTCATTGTAAGTCTCATGGGTGAATGATCCTACAGCACAATAACGTCATACGCACAATCAGCAACAAAGGATACCAATCGCGTATCTAACAGAGAATAATCAATTCTTGAATATTTATGATGTACATGTGAAATAAAAGAGAAATCTTTATCTTTAGAATGGAGAAATCTCCAAATATCTAACACAATGTATTCTAGTAAAAAGGAATTAATGCAGGACGCAGCCTTATTAGGAAGGCACGGATTGGTTGATGACCTATCAATCAAGGAATTGAGTCAGCAGTTAAAATCACCGCCCATAATCAACTTATATTCATTTAAATTCAGCAGTGCAGAAAATAACCTCTTAAAAAATTCAGGGCTACCTACATTAGGTGCATACACACACACACACCAGTGCCACCTTCTGACCACATAACAAACCAGTAACAAGTATCTTCCAACAGTATTAAAATGTACAAAAGAGACTTAAAAATTAATATAGATGCTCCTCTATTTTTTGATATTGATGAAGCGTGAAATTGAGAACCCTTCCAAAATTAAGAAAAAACGGTTTTCATCCTCCCTACGGATGTGGGTCTCTTGTTCAAAGATAGTATCCACTCGAAATATTTTCAATTTCTTAAAGATCTTTCTACGCTTAATAGGTTGATTCAAGCCATTCAGGTTCCAGGAAATTATATTAATTTTATTAACATCCATACAGAGAATTTAATTTAGGGATTTATAAGATGAATTAGTGCGCCGAAACAAACCAAACCCGCAGGGAGGAACAAAATGGATTCAATCAGACCAAAAAAAACGTGATTGACAAGAAAACCTCTCAGGACTGCCCAATTGAAAAAACCTAAACTAATAGCCCCAACTCCTCCCCTCAAAGCCAGAAAAAAAAACATTCAATAGGCGGACAGCACGCTAAACTAAACACCCTAATCCTTTTGTCTCTAAAAGGCAGATTCTTATTTAAAAAAAGTTAACTACTAACAGCACTGACTCAAGACACATCAGATGAGTAGAGAAAAAAAATCAAGAAATTGCAAATATTATAATATTATGTCTAACAGAGGATAAAACATAGTTAACAGTGGCCATCTGAAATTTGTTTAAAATATTCAAAAAAGAAATAGCTAACCAAATAATATGATACGATTGATACTAAACTCTTACAAATCCTAAAAGAAAGCAGAAAGAAAAAAAATAAAACCGCCAAACGATGTCTGGACCAACAAAAAACGTAAATTCAACTTTCAACATAGATGACTCTCAGCTAAAGATTAAATTAAATATTATGTCTAATAGATGTTAGCACATAATTAACAGCAGCCACCTTAAATTCATTTAGTAAAAATTGACCATATATTCAGAAACGATACATTCAAGCAAATGTTATGACTTAAGTTAAATTCATACAAATCTTAAAGAAAAAAAATACAAGAATCAACGCGATGTCTATACTGACATAGAACATAGATTAAACTTTCAATGATTCAACTACAACTATTATAGAACATAGAACTCCTTAGGTTGTCAGCTAAGGATTAAATGTTGGAGTTGCTTGCAAAACGGCAATGTTGGAATTGCTTACGCAACCAACTTAGACTCATTAAAAAACTTCCAAGCCTCCTCAGGAGAATCAAGACGTTTAGGACGAGCACTAGGCAGAGAAATTATCAACCAGGCAAGATAGCGCAAAGAGGGACGACAGCTTTTCTTATACAATTCTGCAATCACTTCCTAATATTTAATTCTTTCTGCATAAACTTCAGGAGCACAAAATCTTCAACTATATGAAACTGCACACCGTTGTAAGTTAACTTCCCCCGCTTCCTGGCATCTCAAAGAATTGCTTCTTTCATAGCAAAATAATGTAGTCACAGAATCACCACAAGCAGTTTCATCTCAACCGATGGCTTGTTGCGGGGATTCGGTGAGCCCTGTCTATTAATGGAGAGGTTTCAAGTATTTCATTAAAAAGTGAGTATAACATACTCGTAAAAAACTTTAATAGCTCACCAGTTTCCATATTTTCAGGCAAACCCAGTATACGTAAATTCATCTTTCGGCTTCTTGCCTTCCAGATCGACCGTTTTCCTCTTAATTCTTGGTAATTCCGACGAAACCTCAGCAATTCTCTTTTCCATGGCAGAGAACTTTAATTCCTGACTCTTTAATCACTTGATATATTGTCTCCTGTTGTCTTCCGATTTTACTAGTATCCATCTTAAGTGTTTGATATTGAGATTCCAGATTCCTCAAAGATTCCTGGACGGCAAGAAGTTTTTTCAAGCTTTTCATTAGCATTCGTCAGTTTATCAATTTTAGAATCCACCATTCTAATTTTGGTATTAGTATCTTGCATCAATAAGAACATTCTTTCAAGAGTATAGGTTTCTTCTACCTCCTTTGTAAATGTGGTTTGTTCAGTTTCAGAAACAATTTTGCCACATCTTAATTCCTTTCCAGTTCGGGTTCCAGCCATCATAATTAAATAGTAAATCCTTCACTAAAAGTAATGAATCTTCAAAGTTTAAACAAAAGTAGCAGTGGAAATTAGATTGTAATAGAGAAGACCCAACAAGCATCTTACTCCATGAACTGCCCAGAAGAGACTCTTGCCTAGATCTTTAAATCCACTCTTAATCACAAGCAAGGTCAAGGAAGACTGGTGAGTAGCTAATGTTTCTCCATTGCTTTAATAAGGGAAATGGGGATAATCTTGGAAACTATAAACTAGAGAGTCTTCTCTCACTGGTAGGGTAGGTAGTGAAGAGGATTCTTAGAGATGGGATTATAAACATTTAGAAAACCATGGCCTAATTAGGGACAGTCAGTATGGCTTTATGTAAGGAAAATCACCTCTAACTTGATTTCTTGAGGAGGTAACCTCAGACATGAAGTCATGAATCCTTTCCCAGGAACCACACATATGTGAATCATGAGACGAGGCTGAAAATCCATGTGCAAAAATGATCAGAGAGATAGTTATATATTTGATTATTGTTGCAGCCTCTGCCATCCAGTTGAAGATCTCTACAGCCATCATTGAACACATCTACATGGAGCGCTGTTGCAGGAAAGCAGCATGCATGATCAGAGACCCCCACCACCTAGGTCATGCTCTCTTCTCGCTGCTGCCATCAGGAAGATGATACAGGAGTCTCACGACCCACCCCACCAGGTTCAGAAACAGTTATCACCCTTCAATCATCAGGCTCTTGAGCCAAAGGGGATCATTTCACTTGCCCCAGATTGACTTCAATCAATATTCACAAGTGCGATCCCACAGAAATGTAATCTTACCATTGCTATCATTACTGAAAGCTGCTTGATAATTGTACCTACTACCTGACTAATTCTTATTCCCTCTGGAATACTTGATAATGTCACCTCTAGAATTGTATATAAGATCTGTACTTTGTACCTGAGATTTTATCCACACACATCAAACCATCCACCCTGCCATAATGCAAATTTCGAGTTCTCTATTCTCCTTTGTTATCCTTGCATTACACAAATCTATTGAGAAAAATGGCTTTTCATCACTGCGTATTCTCCAAGTAACATCACCGTTTATACGTTTGTCTGCTGTAATGCTTCTGGAGCAAGATCGACTGTGGCCCCAGTCATGATTAATTCCATTGCAACAAAATACACTATTTCCTTCATCTTGGTTTAATTCAAATCTTGGGTTTAAAGGTTTACACTTTCCTTTTCAGGGTACTTTCAGCTCCCTGGTATCCCTGTATATGATGGTACCACTACGTCATCTGGTTTCATTCCCCCCTCTGGAACTACAAATTTCACATAAGACCACCCAGTCTTTAGTAAGCACTCCCTTGTGCTCTTTCTGATCCTGCTTTTCTCAGTTATTGTAATTGTGGCTTTTATTTATCTCCTCTTAAATCAGTAACCTTAACCCATTGCTCCTTCTGCAACTGCTCTGTCCATTTGCAACAGTCTGTGTTGCTAATTTATTATCCCTCTTAGTCACCCTTGGGATAATGCTCAATAACAATGATCAGTTAGGCACACAGGGAATCTGATTTATCTTTATTGGCTCAGTTCAGAAGCATGTGAATTTACACAGCTGAATACCCACGTGTACACCCTAACCCTCCAGGAACATTCAGAGAAGAGAATTGGTAATACCCGGAAAAAGGAGCTGTGCAGGCCAGGCGCTCCTCTTGCTCCCAGTGTAATATCCGCATTTCTGCTGTGGTGTCGTCCATTTCTGCCATGTCTGGTCTCCACAAAGTTGTTGCTGCCTATGCTCTTGAAGTTCTCTATGTTTTACAAGGATGTTGTCGGGTCTGTAAGACCTGAGTTATATGGGAAGTCTGAAAAGGTTAGGACTTTATTACTTGGAACTTTGAAGACTAAGAGGAGATTTTAGAAGTATACGAAATTATGAGGGGTATAAATAGGGTAAATGCAAACAGACTTTTTCCATTCGAGGCAGGTGGGACAACCACTAGAGGTCATAGGTTAAAAGTGAAAGGTGAAAAATTTAAGGGGAACCTGAGGAAAAATTTCTTCACTCATAAGGCTGTGAGCATGGAATGAGCTGCCAGCGCAAGTGGTGCATGCGAGCTCAATTTCAACATTTAAGAGAAGTTTGGAAAGTACATAACGGTAGGGGCATGGAGAGCTATGGTCCTGGTGCAGAACAATGGCAGTCGGAAGTTTAAAAGGTATGACACTGATTAGTTGACCCTAAGGGCCTGTTTCTCTGTTACACTTTTCTGTGACTCTTATCTTTTTCTTATCAGATCAATCTATGATGCTTCAATTTTGATGGCTGAGCGCCATCTGACTGAATTGTGTCACCTTCACATCAGATGCAGCCCAAGGCTACAAGTATTACTTTATGGCTCTTTCCTCAAGCTTTGTGCCTCTGGTGATTTCTTGTTTTGTCCAACAAACCAGTTTAGTCTGGTCAGCCAAACACTGGGTCCAGACAACCAGATCACAATCTATTACTTCTACAAGTCTGCCATTTTACATAATAAACAGCTTCTTCACTGATAATGGTCTCAGATTTAACAGATTAGCAGAAATTCCTTGTGTCCAGTCAGTTGCTCGGAATCAGCTATCCCAGAGCAAGAAACAGTTCACCAAACAGTTCACACAATGGCGGCTGCAAGGAGAGTCTCACAAAATGACCACCTCCATACCTGCAACCACATAGCAAGAAGACAGAAACATGCTTGTCCGTTTCCACTGCCGTTACCTCATTTCTATTTGCTGATTTCCAGATTGCAGGTTTTTTTTCTGGCCAACAATGTGAATGACTGCATGCACCTCGAGGACTCCGAATCTGATCCCTATTGGGTAGCAGGGTAAACAGACCGCCCTTCCTATTGACTCCACAACAAATCCACTATCTGGCAACATCTGAAGTTCCAGAACATGACTTTAGAGTGTACAGGAAATAAACTTTGAAAATGTTGTTTTTTGTCATCACTCTGATCATCTAATATCACACATGCTTTTATTTTATTGCTCAGGATGCCCCTTTGGGCAGATACTGGCTCAACATTTTAGCAAGGCTTGCCTTGGAAGCCTTCCCTGCATACCTCTGAACATGAGGAAGAAGCTATAGTGCCTACATCTTATGTATGCTCAGCTGGTTCCCCGTCGTGCTCTGCAGCGGGTATCTTGGAACCATGGTGCTGATGTGTACTGATCCCTGTTGTAGTGTATGACAGCTTTACAGTCTTTTGCTTCATGTGCCATTGTTGAACAACATTTGAAACATATTGAGTGCTCTTCTGGTCTGCAAGTAGTTTTTCTCTGAAGGCTCTGCACTTCCTTAAGGGATGAGATGAGATGTTTATGGACAGGGCAGTGTCTATCATGGTTCATAATAGAGTTTTCTACTCTAGTGGTTTTGGTTTTCCATTCTCTTGCTGGGGACCTCTCTTGGAATGAGGTGTTACTGGAAGTTGAGAGCAAAGAATAAAAATGGTGGACAGCTGTCATGTTGCTTAGTATCTGTAAACTGCAGTTATCCACTGTTCTTGGATATCGTTTGCTAGTTTCTCCACTATAGAATTTATTCCTCTGGCTGTTTCCCTAGTAAGTAGTCCTCGTTTTTTTTTTGCAGCTTGCCGTTCTGACAACAGATAGACAAGCTCTGTAGCTTCTACAGGTCTTTGCGTGAGAGCTTTAGAAAATTATCAAGTGTGCTGAAGAGAGATTCTTCGATTGCCTCTGGAGAGCTAAAGCACTCATATAACCTCTGCCACAGCATTTGTAACCCTTTAGCTGGATTATTAATGTGAACTGCTCAAGCCCTTCTTACATGTTGCAGTGACACCCCATCAAGCCACTCATAGAGAAGGTCTGGCTCTTCACTAGGTTTGAGACTGAGGCCTTCTACAGCATTGAGAAAGCTTGACTTCCAGGACAGAACCAGCAGACTGGATGTCGAATGCTTTTAGTCATGTTGCAACCAGGTCTTGATGAGCCAGACACAGAGCCAAATTGAATAGATCTGCAGTCCCTGAATCAGAGTGTTGTGGAGACTCATTTGCTGAATGTGTGTCATGATGTAGGTGGAAGTTCAGTTTGTCCATGCCTGTGCCAATAGGCTTGGTGTAACTGACAACTGCAGACCTCACTGTGGAGGAACTACAGAAGGGGCCTTCGTGGGTCCTTGCTGCTGTAGTCTTTGGCAGTACTTGCTTTATGTGAAAGGCAAGTTAGCTGAGTGGTGTGGACAGCTTCTCCATGTAGAGGTGAAATATAGCCTTTTTATAGCCAAAATGTGTTTGGATATACTCTCTAGAACAATGCACTGGCTCTTGCAATGGCAAAGCATGGCTGGTTCTTGTCACAGGCTCACGATTGTCTAAGTAGACTATTCCTTCATACGTGTATACCTCTCCTGAAGCAGCTTCAGTTTCACACTGTTTTAGACTCCACACAGTCTCTCCACTTGCATATCAACTTCATACTTAGCACACACCGCTCTCATTCATGCCACTTCAGCTTTAGCCCGTGAAAACGGGGTAGGTGAGCCACATTCACACCTGCCTTCAGGTCCTGGCGATCAACAGTGCCTGGCTTGGAAGCCAACATTATTGTCTCTGGCTGTCAACATGCCTCGAGTCCACAGGGGATGCCCTTGAAGATATCCTGCCTTTTCAATCTATTGCACTCATTGTGCATGTAAGCATTGCTAAGTGAGTGAGTAAAGTTACTTTTCAAGGCAGGAGCCTTCTTAATGAGAACAAACAGCAGAGAGACAAGTAAAATACATATCAAATTCAATACAGGATCATCACATACCTAATACTGTAAATTATACTAGTATACACATAGACAGCTAATCAAGTAGTTTAACAGTGAATGTACATAACACTGTCTATACAGTGTAAACGAGTGTAAAGACGTGCACAAAAATAAACATGTTTTCTTCAAAATATGTCTCCTAAATATTTATTAATACTACCAAAGGCTTACAACTCACAGATATTGCTGTTTCAAGGGCAAATAATGGAGATGAATGTCTTTCCCGTGTGTGCCTCAAATAATAAAAATAGAGCTTGCATATAAGAAGTGTTGTTTACACAAAGTGAACTGCACCTGCAGAAGCTGCCAAACTCTCAGAGGCAACAGGGCTGGAACAGGAACTACAGCAAGTTGCCGCTCATTTAAATTCCATGCCTTAAGTACCCAAAATCATTCTAAAGTGTTAGTTTTTTTAAAAAATCTTTAATAGTTTGTAATGGTTCTTGATGTCTGATACTTTTAATCATTGATATTTTCAGTTAAGGCGGGGCTATAGGTTTTTTACTCTTGTGCTGGGATTATTTCTTTTCCACCCTGAAGTGGTCATGTCATAAAAGACTTTGCACAGCAAAGTCCTTAATGTGAAAGTTCAATCAGCCCTTTGCTACAAGTAGTTTGGGTGAAAAACACCCAAAATAAGCTTGTAGCTATTTCAGGTAATCACTAACCACAAGTTCTCTCCCACTGTTCTGCGAAGTGAGTTTACAGAAAATATTGTTATTTTATGAAACCCACTTTCTTCCTGGGTGCCTCAGCAAACAGATCATTGGCCCTCACTGACAGACTCGCAAATCACCGCCAATAAGCCCACCTTTCTCTGGCCTCGCAAGTCTAGGATATACACACTCCAGTCCCGCCCAATCTGTGAGACTGGGACGCCTCACCCACCCAAGACCCGGTTGGTGTGAGTGCTGTGTGATTTGCAGCCCTGTTGCAGTTCATCACAGGAAATAACAGATCTCACACTGCATGCAATTAAAAATAGTATATTTACAAATATTAACTTGTGTAACACCCTGGAAAATGTTTCACTGCTAACGTAATGGTCTTTCTGCAGAAGCAGTATTTGGGTTAGAGATAATGAATGCTTTGGAATGGGAACTGGGATTTTTTTTCAGCGTGAGGAGAGAGAAGATGCTGGAGAGAATCGGTCATAGGATACAACCCAGTGGGGAGATCATGATTCGAGGGAGCTGGGCAGCAAGATCAACTGAGGATCATGATTGAGCTCCAACTTGTGCATGTTTGAAATGCTGGTGGAACACAGCAGGCCAAGCAGCATCTATAGGAAGAAGTGTAGTTGACGTTTCGGGCCGAGACCCTTCGTCAGGACCAACTGAAAGAAAAGATAGTAAGAAATTTGAAAGTGGGAGGGGGAGGGGGGATCCGAAATGATAGGAGAAGACAGGAGGGGGAGAATGAAGCTAAGAGCTGGAAAGTTGATTGGGAAAAGGGATACAGAGCTGGAGGGGAGAGGATCATGGGACAGGAGGCCTCGGGAGAAAGAAAGGGGTGGGGGGGAGCACCAGAGGGAGATGGAGAGCAGGCAAGGAGTGATTGTGAGAGGGGCAGAGAGAGAAAAGAGAGAAGGGGGTGGGGGGGGAAGAGAGAATAATAAATAGATAGATAGATAGATAAATAAATAAATAAATAAATAAATAGGGGGTGGGGAAGAAGGGGTGGAGGGACATCTTTTCTTACCCATCCCTTATTTATTATTTTTTCCCTTTTCCCGCTCTCTTTTTTCTCTCTCTGGCCCTCTCTCAATCACTCCTTGCCTGTTCTTGCTCCCCACCCCCTTTCTTTCTCCCTAGGCCTCCTGTCCCATGATCCTCTCCTTTCTCCTGCTCTGTATCCCTTTTGCCAATCAACTTTCCAGCTCTTAGCTTCAGCCCACCCCTCCTGTCTTCTCCTATCATTTCGGATTTCCCCCTCCCCCTCCTATTTTCAAATCTCTTACTATCTTTCCTTTCAGTTAGTCCTGATGAAGGGTCTCAGCCCGAAATGTCGACAGCGCTTCTCCCTATAGATGCTGCCTGGCCTGCTGTGTTCCACCAGCATTTTGTGTGTGTTGCTTGAATTTCCAGCATCTGCAGATTTCCTCGCATTTGTGCACATTTGACTGTTTAATTGTAATGCTTTTTCTTTACTAACCCATTAGTTAAGATTCATAAATATAATTCCTTTAATCATATGCAGTGTGCTGTCTGTTATTTCTTGGCACTGAGTTATAATGGGGTAGCAAATTGCACAGCGTCCACACAAACTGGGGTTTAGGGTGGGAGAGCTGTCTCAATCTCACAGGTTTGGTGGGGCCAGAGTGGGCCTTCCCTAGACTTACACAGCCAAGGAAACCCAGGATTTTGTTAGAAGCTGTATGATTGCCTGAGCATTGATTCAGTGGGTTGTGTGCTTAAGCCTGTGTTAAACTATTCTCCTGTAAAGGGATTAAGATACGTGGTTATGGAAGCTGCAGAGGATGAGCAGTGGTGTGAATCCATGGGGTTACCGGTAACGAATGCATGTGTATTGAGTGGGGTTGACATTCCTAGTCCCAATGAATTGGTAAATCAGACTGTAAGTACTGTTAAAGCATTAGGAACAGTTACAATCATGGAGCGCATGTTTGACAAAATGACAGGCAACGACTTTGTTTTAGTTCAGACTAGCACTGATGTAACAGCAATGAATCTGCTTGGCTCTACTGGGGCCCCGGGCTGTCCATACTTTCCGGACAGAGAACAGTGTAGGAGAGGGTGCTGAATCGGAAGCAGAGTTTCTTGCAGCTGGGAGCAGAGACTTTAAAGACATATTGTTCTCGTTTCTGCGGAGGGAGGGGAAGGAATGGTCCGATTTGGAAGGTTTAATGAGTCCTCTGGGAGAGCATTCTGAGTTGGTATCGGCCCTTACTTCCTGGCAAATAAATGACCAAGAGCCCAGATGGAGAGTCTCAGTTATCACCGGCTCAGGATGATCTTGGGGATGACACCCATCCCCGACAGGGAAGAGGAGCACGAGACCTGGGTGGAGCAGACCTCTCAGATGCTGGATGAGTGGCAGTGCTCTGATGATGTGAAAAGACAGCGATTGGTAAAGAGCTTGAGGGGGCCGGCTGCTGACGTAGTGAGATCCTTAAAGAAACAGAAACCCTTTGCTACTTCTGTGGGCTACATGCAAGCACTTGAAAATGATGTTGGCATGACGGGAGGCCCAATGGAACTTATGACAGAGTTTCAGAGCATGTTTCAGGAGAAGGGAGAGAAACTTCCTGCCTCCATTTTTCGGCTAGAGAGGCAAATGAGTTGCTTGTGGCGTGGGGGGGGCCATTCAAACAGCTGAGGCGAATCAGTTAAGAATGGACCAAGTGGCAAAAGGCACACACTCACAGCATATGATCACTTAGGTCTCCAAATATCTTGTAAGATGAGATGGCCCCCCTTATTTATTGAGCTGATCAGAGAAGTAAGAGAGAAGGAGAATGTGACAGAGGCGCAGGAGGTCTCCATCAGCAGGGCACAGGCCTCGGTAGCAGTCCTCGTGGCTGAGGTGACTACAGATAGCCCACCCCAGGGAGTGGTAAAAGAGCTCGCGGTGAAGCTAAGGACTGAGGTGTCCCGGTTGTTATCGGCTGGTGCAGAGCTGACAGGGAGTCAGACCCCTGAGGTGACAGACGAAGCAGAGAGCTGCAGGTGAACAGGGTCCCATGAGAAAGGGAGCAACAGGTCAGTTATAACTGTGGTGAAGAGGGACACTTCAGGGAGGAGTGTGAAGGACAGGAAAATCCTTGCAGAGTGAGCTCTTGGGCACCCCAGCAGAGAGGCCCAGTGAGGGAATGGCCTGGCATCAAGGGGGAACATGATCCCATTAAGAATCAAGGAACACCCTAAAGCAAAAACCCTGTTCCTGAAGGCTCAGTGGGGCCAAGCTCCAGTGCATCGCTACAGATTGAGTGTACTTACGTTAGAGCCATACTTGACACTGGATCTCAGGCTACTCTGCTGTACCGCTTGTTTTACAACCGGTATCTGACGCATTTACCATTGATGTCACTCAGTGCTAGAGATCTGGGGTCTTAGTATGGATGACTATGCGTGCGATGATTACTTGTCGTTGAAGCTGGAGCTTTCAGAGATAAATGTGGTAGAAGCTGAGGTCCTTGATACATCAGTTCGGGTTTGACCTGACCCTGTTGAGAAAGGCGAAGCTGCAATTCTCGTGGGGACAAATACTTCTATTGTGAGGAGGCCAGTGGGAGCCTGCAAGGAGAGAGTTGGAGAGAGCTTTCTGAAAACATTATCCATTCACCCTGTGTCTGAACTGCTTTTGAGGAAGTGCATGGTTGCACTGGACTGGATGATGAGCAACAAACAAGGAAATATGTGTTACACCCAACCCAAACCAGTCGTCTTATGGCCCGGGGAAGTAGCTAGAGTGACAGGAAACCCCAAATTTCACAGATGGACTGAGGCCAAGGTCCTCTTGGTGGATGCTCCACGAAGAGGAGTCAGGCTTACCTGCTTGGGGTACTGCTCAGGTCTGAACTGCAGAAGCTCTCGGTTGTACAGGTGAACAGGATGACTGTGAGTGTCAGGAACACTGTGGAGAGGGAGGTCACCCTCAGGCGGGGGATGCCAATGGCGTACCTTCCGGTGTCCCTGTGAGACAAGCTGGAGAAAAGGGAAAGTTCACTGCCGAGTCATTCAACTTTGGGGACTTCCTGGTACCTGGAGGTTGGAAGAAGAGGTTGACAGAGAAGATGTTGGAGCTGGAAGATGTCTTTTCTACTGACGAGTTTGATGTTGGTTGTTCCAAGAGCACTCACCACACTATCCGAGTGACGGAGGACACTCCGTTCAGAGAAAGGTTGCAGCGACTGGCAGATGTTCGGCAGCACCTGCGGAAGTTGAAGGAAACTGGGATCATCACTGGGTGGAAAAGCCCTACTGTGTCTCCAATAGTGGTGGCCAGGAAGAAGAATGGGAAGGTACAGATGTGTGTGGACTATAGGACTCTGAACAGGCATACTGTCCTCGACCAGTATATGATCCCGAGAATCGAGGAAATGCTGGCCTACCTGAGAGGTGCAAAGTGGTTCAGTGTGCTGGACTTGAGGTGTAGGTATTATCAGATCCCCATGAGTGAGGCTGACAAAGAGAAGACAGCATTCATATGCCCACTGGGATTCTCCCAGTTTGAAAGGATGTCCCAGTGACTTGTCCTGGAGAAAACAGTGGGGGATATGAACTTGCTTGAGGTATTGGTGCATCTGGATGACCTCATAGCATTCGGAAGAACATGAGCAAGGCTACTGAAGATGCTAGGCCACCTAAAAGCTGAAGGGCTAAAGCCTTTCCTGGACAAATGCCAGTTCTGCAAGACGCCTGTCAACAATGTTGGGCACATAGTCTTCCGGTGGAGTAGCTACAGATACTTCTAATATAGAGGAGGTGACGACATGGTCAAGGCCCCAGACTGTGAGCACCTTGCGCTCGTTCCTTGGATTCTGTTGGTTCTATCAGAGGTTCATGAAGGGTTACTCTAAAGTGAGTCACCCTTGAAATCAGCTTCTGTGTGGTTACCCTCCTTTGGGTAAGAAAGGGAGGACAAAAGGAGAAGATGGTAAAGATCTTAGCCCTTTGGAGCCTTTTGGGCCGAGTTGGGATGTGAAATGTGAAGAGGCCTTTCAGTTATTGTAGGAGCTGCTGACGAAAGTACCTGTGCTGACTTTTGCAGATCCCTGACTGCCATATGTACTGCATACGGATGCCAGTGGAGAGGGCTTGGGGGTGTTCTATATCAGGATCAGGGCACAGGGTTGAGAGCTGTTGTGTTTGTCAGCCGGAGTCTGTCACCCTTTGAGCTAAACTACTCCATGCATAAATTGGAGTTCCTGGCATTGAAACGGACTGTGGTGGATAAGCTAAGTGACCATCTATATGGTGCCAAGTTTGAGGTGAGGACGGACAACAACCCATTAACTTATGCCCTGACCTCGGCAAAATTGGATGCCACAGGCTATCGGTGGTTGGTGGCGTTATCTGCCTACAATTTCAGCTTGAAGTACTGGCCAGGGAGTTGGAACACTGATACCGATGCATTGTCCCGACGTGCATGTGAATGGCTGGACAGGGACAGAGAGTGGGAGAGCGCTCCTGCCCCTGGAGTCAAAGCTATGTGCCAGTTTTCCATCACGGGGAAGGTAGAGGAAAGGCATGGGCACAATCAAGTAATAGATCACTTGGGAGCTTCTGATGGTGCCATTTCACATGCTTACTGCAACCTGACTGCTCTGAAGACAAAGTAGTTACCAGAATTGAGCCCTGGGGGAGTGGCAGCCGCTCAGTGAGATGACCCGTGTATTTGATACTGTTTGGTCAGCAGTTGCGAAAGGGGACATGGCCCAAGCAGACAAGATGAAACACTCTGCGGTGGCTCTACTACTGAGAGGATGGAGCACCAGATTGGAGTTGAGGAACCAGATTCCACACCAGGTCAAGTCACCTCCAGACCAGCCTCGGCATTACCGGCTGGTCCTGTCTGAGAAGAATCAGAGGATTGTGTTGAAGTCACTTCATGATGATTCCGGCCATTTGAGGGTTGACAAGAGCTATGGATTGCTCAGAGATCAGTTCTACTGGCCCTGAATGAAGACAGAGGTCAAAGAGTACTACAAGTCATGCATTTGATGTATACGGAGGAAGACACTGCCTATGAAGGCCGCTCCATTGTTCCCCTTGCAGAGTACAGGGCACCTTGACCTGGTGTGTATGGATTTCCTGTCAATATAGCCAGATGCCAGCAACATGGGGAATATCTTGGTTATTACGAATCACTACACCAGATATGCACAAGCCAGACTTCCGGTGGCTGTAATGGAGTAGGCTGCAGTAGCTACGTGCTCCGAAATTATTCACTTACTTTGCTGTTTAAACCTATCTCAGTTAGAGCACCATGAGTAGAAAACACTGTAAAAAAAAAGGGGGCTACTTTAGATACTTTGACTGAAATGTTTCAACAAATGTCAGAGAGACTCAAAACATTGGATAAACTGGATGACTTGTTACAGAATTCCTTCTACCTGGTTAAATCTGAACTGAAAACGCTTAATTGGAAACTTGGAAGTATAGAGCAGACTGTGAATGACCATGAAATTCGTATTAAGCTACACGAAGAATCTCTGCCTGTGTTGCAGAAGGATATCGAAGGTTTCAAGAAAATTTCAAGGAACAACTTAAAAAATACGATGCGTTACTGAAGAAACTTACAGATTTGGAGACCAGGAACCGAAGGTGTGATATCAGAATTCTTGGGCTTCCTGAAAAACTGGAGGGTAATCAACCTATCAATTTTTGTGCTCAAATGCTGAAAGATTTATTCCCTGATATATTATCGGAACTACCAAAATTTGAACGCGTTCTTCGAGTTACCCCGCCTAACTGGGATTCTGCCAAACCTCGCTCTATTATCATTCGCTTTTTGACTATCAGATTAAAGAACAGATCCTTCGTGAATCAAGGAAGAAACGCATATTACAATTTCGTGATCAACAGTTTCGGATCGTTTAACAGTTTCCGGTGGAAGATTATCCACCGGAAGTTCTAAGAGCTAGACAGGCTTTTAAAGAGGTCATCTCTGATCTTTTTAAGCTTGGCTGTCGCCTTTCTCTCAGAGATCCGTGTAAACTCAAGGTTACTACTTCTGATAATAAGGTTTCCTGGTTTACGAAGCCTGAAGAAGCTAAGAAATTTTTACATAGTCTCCATATTTAAATTCAACCTTGAATATTTCTCTTTATGCCAAATGTTTTAATTTCAGGTGTTCAATCAAGTAATTGGCGCTTTGTTGATAACAAGGTTTCTTGGTTTACGAAGCCTGAAGAAGCTAAGAAATTTTTACATAGTCTCCATATTTAAATTCAACCTTGAATATTTCTCTTTATGCCAAATGTTTTAATTTCAGGTGTTCAATCAAGTAATTGGCGCTTTGTTGATAACAAGGTTTCTTGGTTTACGAAGCCTTAATAATTTGTTTGATTAAGTAATTGGCACCTTGTTATCTTTCAAACTCTGCAAAATATGCAGGCAGACCACATCCATTTTCTTTTTTGCTGTTTTCTGCCTTTATACGGGTCCTCTAATGTTTCTTTTCTGCATAATTTGACTGAAAGTAATTATGTAGGGTGTACCTGTAGTAATTACTGAGGAATGAAACTATAGGGTGTTTTGCTTTACTTTAAATTCTCTCTGATCTTTCCTATCTTTTGATTATTTATATACCTTTCGGTCTTTTACTGTTTTTCAATAGTATACAATAGTCTATATTTCTTAATGCTGGTTTTTGGTTTTTTCATTATTTTACCATTTTGTCATTTTGGTTTTTTTTCTCCCTTGAATGCCTTAAATTAGTCATGTAGGAAGCTAACTAAACCACTTCCCTTTCTATTTATTTTCTATTTGCTTCTTTACTCCTTTCTTTTGCACCCGCAAGTATATGTTGTTTTCCTTATTGGTTTCTACTAATATTTGATTTTATTGTCTTTCCTTTTTACCGAGACTAATACTTACCTTTCCCCTTGGTTTTTATCGTAAATAGCGAACTTATTTACTTTGATATTTTGTTTTTGTGTGTGTGTGTGTATATATATATATACACACACATACACACACACACACACACACACACACACATATATATATATATTTACAATTGTTTATTCAGCACAGCTATACATATATATTTTCTGGAGCCACCGGAGTTTTGGGTTGGGAACGTTAGATTTAGTCTTCAGCCTCCCTTGGCTGATTTCTCTCTTTGGGGGGGAGGAAGGGGGGAAATGGGTTCTTCCAGAAAGCTGACTGGATGTTTTTACTGTTTTATTTATTTGCTATCTACATGTCTGTGATTATCTTTTATACATTACTAAAGGATACTTGATGGATTCTTTTATTAATATACTCAGTTTTAATGCTAAAGGTCTAAATAACCCTGTTAAATGAAATAAAATTTTCTCTTATATCTGGAAACTTAAAACTAGTATAATCTTTCTTCAAGAAACCTATATTTGTAAAGATGATATTTCACGTTCTTTCAAAGGATGGGAGGGTATACATTTTCACTCACCCTCTCAATCTACAAACCCCATTTCCAGAAAAGTTGGGATATTTTCCAAAATGCAATAAAAACAAGAATCTGTGATATTGTGGCGACCCATTTCCTGGCACATCTGAACCGGCTCACAATTAACCAGCTTTCCGGCTAAGGGAGATAGCCTACGGGGGTTTGCGAGCACAGAGCTTTGGAGCCTCTGCGCCACGGGGGGGCAGGTTGAGGGAGGCTTAAAAGTGAGGCTGAGGGTTTCGAATAAAGTTTTTCCTTCGACTGCAGTTACCGACTCCGTGTCGTAATTTTAGCGCTGCAAGTAGCACACCGCTACAATTGGTGACCCCAACGGTCCAAACGATTTTTGGACCAGAAATGACCAACGCCGCCTCTGTTCATGCGGTTTCGTTGAAACTGCCGGGTTTCTGGACACAGCGACTGAACCTATGGTTCCAGCAAGCCAAAGCCCAATTCCACGTTCGCCAGATCACCTCAGAAGACACCCGCTACTACTACGTGGTGAGCTCCCTCGACCAGGACACAGCGGCCCAGGTCGCGGAGTTCGTACAGTCGCCCCCGGCAGACGGCAAGTACACGGAATTCAAAGCCCTGCTCCTCAGGACTTTTGGACTCTCACGGCGCGAGCGGGCTGCCTGTTTACTGCACCTAGATGGCTTGGGTGACAGACCTCCTTCGGCTTTAATGAATGAGATGTTGTCTCTGGCCGACGGACACACACCCTGCCTCATGTTTGAGCAGGCATTCCTAGAGCAGCTGCCCGAGGACATACGCCTGCTGCTGTCCGACGCGGATTTCAGTGACCCCCAGAAGGTGGCAGCCCGGGCGGACTTGCTGTGGACCGTCGCACAGATCTCCCAGCCACGCTCCCAGCAGCAAACCAATCCAGGCCCGGCCGCAGAGCCCGGCAACCCCCGGCCCAATGAACACTGGTGCTTCTACCACCAGCGGTGGGGCGCAGAAGCCTGCCGTTGTCGCCCGCCCTGCAAGTTCCCGGGAAACGCCAGGGCCAGCCATCGCTGATGGCTATGGCGGCTGGCCATCGGGATAGCCTCCTGTATGTGTGGGACAGAAGGTCGGGACGCCGGTTTTTGGTCGACACCGGTGCCGAGATCAGTGTTTTACCTCCGACGAGTTACGACACCTGCAGCAGGGCACCAGGGCACCCCCTGAGGGCGGTGAATGGCAGCACAGTAAGGACCTATGGCACCCGTCAGGTGCAGCTACAGTTCGGCTCCAGCCAGTTCACGTGGGACTTTACACTGGCCGCCGTAGCCCAACCGCTTCTGGGTGCGGATTTTTTGCGGGCTCACAGCCTACTGGTCGACCTGCCCAGGAAGAGACTGGTACACGCCGAGACCTTTCAGACGTTCTCCCTGGGTGCAGCCCAGTTGCCAGCCCCTCACCTCGGCTCCATCACACTGTCCGACAACGACTTCACCAGGGTCCTGGCGGATTTCCCATCGTTTCTGGCACCGCAGTTCACAGCGGCCATGCCCCGACACGGCATACAGCACCACATCCCGACCCAGGGACCACCCCTCCACGCCCACGCTCGGCGGCTTCCCCGGACAAGCTCCGACTGGCAAAGGAGGAGTTCCAGAGGATGGAGGAATTGGGGATCATCCGGCGGTCCGACAGCCCATGGGCCTCCCCCCTGCACATGGTGCCCAAAGCGACGGGAGGCTGGAAACCGTGCAGCGACTACCGCAGGCTGAACGAGGCTACCACACCGGACCGCTACCCTGTGCCGCACATTCAGGACTTTGCAGCAAACCTGCACGGCGCACGGATCTTCTCCAAGGTAGACCTCGTCCAAGGGTACCATCAAATCCCGATGCATCCTGACGGATGCAAAACGGCTCTCATCACCCCGTTTGGCCTTTTCAAGTTCCTCCGCATGCTGTTCGGCCTGAAGAATGCCGCACAGATGTTCCAGCGGTTAATGGACGCGGTGGGACAGGACCTGGACTTCGCGTTCATCTATTTGGATGACATCCTCATAGCCAGCGGCAGTCGTCAGGAGCATCTGTCCCACCTCCGTCAACTCTGCGCCCGACTGAGTGAGTACGGTCTTACAATCAACCCCGCCAAATGCCAGTTCGGACTCGATACCATTGACTTCCTGGGCCACAGGATTACTAAAGACAGGGCAACCCCTCTGCCCGCTAAGGTAGATGCAGTCTGCCACTTCCCCTGACCCACCACGATCAAAGGCCTTCAGAAATTCGTAGGTATGGTCAATTTCTACCACCGCTTCCTCCCTTCAGCTGCCCGGATCATGCGCCCCCTGTTCGCCCTGATGTCGGGTCTGAGCAAGGACATTACCTGGGACGAGGAGTCCGCCGCCGCTTTCGTTCAAACGAAGGAAGCTTTGGCGAACGCCGCAATGCTAGTACATCCCAGAATGGACGCCCCTACCGCCCTCACAGTGGACGCATCTAACACAGCAGTCGGTGGGGTGATGGAGCAACTCATTGCAGGTCGCTGGCAACCCCTGGCGTTTTTCAGCAAACACCTGCGGCCACCCGAGCTCAAGTACAGTGCTTTCGACCGAGAACTGTTGGCGCTCTACCTGGCAATCCGGCACTTCAGGTACTTCCTAGAAGGTCGGCCCTTCACTGCGTTCATGGACCACAAACCACTTACCTTTGCGTTTACGAAAGCGTCCGACCCCTGGTCGTCCCGCCAGCAACGCCACCTGTCCTACATCTCTGAATACACGACGGATGTCCGGCACGTCTCGGGTAAGGACAATGTCATGGCGGATGCGTTCTCTCGCCCTACCGTTCATGCCCTTTCCCAAGGGGTTGACTTTGAGGCACTGGCAGAGGCACAGCAGGCAGATGAGGAGATTCCGAGTCACAGAACCGCAGTCTCCGGGTTGCAGCTCCAGGACCTCCCCGTAGGCCCGGGTGAGAGGACCCTACTCTGTGACGTCGCCACCGGCCAGCCCCGTCCCGTCGCCCGACAGCCTGGCGGCGCCGTGTTTTCAACTCCATTCATAACTTGATGCATCCCTCCATCCGGACAACTGTCCGGATGGTTTCCAGCAGGTTAATTTGGCACGGACTCCGCAAACAGGTCAGTGAATGGGCCAAAACGTGCATGCACTGCCAGACGGCCAAGGTGCAGCGGCATACCAAAGCCCCACCGCAGCAGTTCCATCCCGCCCACCGGCGTTTCGACCACATTCATGTGGATATCGTGGGCCCCCTGCCAGTGTCGCGCGGAGTGCGGCACCTCCTGACTATCGTGGACCGGTTCACAAGATGGCCAGAGGCAGTCCCGCTCACCGACACCACCTCCGAATCTTGCGCCCGAGCCCTGATCACCACCTGGATATCTTGCTTTGGTGTACCGGCCCACATTACCTCCGACAAAGGTGCCCAGTTCACCTCCAGCCTGTGGTCAGCTAAGGCCAGCCTTTTGGGGACTCAGCTGCACCACACAACTGCCTACCACCCGCAGTCGAACGGGCTAGTGGAGCGTTTCCACCGTCACCTGAAGTCGGCCCTCATGGCCCGCCTGCGAGGAGCCAACTGGGCGGACGAGCTTCCCTGGGTCCTACTCGGCATCCGCACAGCGCCCAAGGACGACCTGCACGTCTCGAGTTGGTATACGGCGCGCCCCTGGTCGTCCCTGGGGAGTTCCTACCAGCCCCACGGGGGCAAGAGGAAGATCCCGCAGCAGTCCTGGGCAGACTACGCGAGAAGCTCGGTAACCTGGCCCCCATACCCACTTCACAGCACGGGCGGAACCCGACCTGCGTACCCAAAGACCTGCAGAACTGTAAGTTTGTGGTTGTACGAAGGGGCGGGCATTGGCCACCGCTGCAGCGGCCATACAAGGGGCCGTTTATGGTGCTCCGGAACAACGGGTCCACGTTCGTGCTGGACATTGGGGGGAAAGAGGAGGTTTTCACGGTGGACCGACTCAAACCGGCCCATGTGGACCTGGCGCAACCGGTCGAGTTTCCGGCACCTCGGCGCAGAGGCCGACCTCCCAAGCAGGTTCTGGCCCAGACTGTGGACATTGGGGGGTGTATCGCCGGTTCTGGGGGGGGGGGGGGTTATGTGGCGACCCATTTCCTGGCACATCCGAACCAGCTCACAATTAGATAGCCTACGGGGGTTTGCGAGCAGAGCTTTGGAGCCTCTGCGCCACGGGGGGCAGGTTAAGGGAGGCTTAAAAGTGAGGCTGAGGGTTTCGAATAAAGTTTTTCCTTCGACTGCAGTTACCGACTCCGTGTCGTAATTTTAGCGCTGCATGTAGCACACCGCTACAATATGTTAATTCACATGAACCCTTATTTAACTGACAAAAGTACAAAGAAAAGATCTTCAATAGTTTTACTCACCAGCTTAATTGTATTTTGTAAATATACACAAAGTTAGAATTTGATGGCTGCAACACACTCAACAAAAGTTGGGACAGAGTTAAAATAAGATTGAAAAGAGCACAGAATATTCAAGGAACACCAGCTTGGAAAAATTCCACATTAAGCAGGCTAATTGGTAGCAGGTGAGGTATCATGACTGGGTATAAAAGTAGCGTTCATCAAAGGCTCAGTCTTTGCAAGCAAGGATGGGTCGTGGCTTACCCCTTTGTGCCAAAATTCGTGAGAGAATTGTTAGTCAGTTCAAAAGGAACATTTCCCAGCGCAAGATTGCAGAGAATTTAGGTCTTTCAACACCTACAGTACATAATACTGCGAAAAGATTCAGAGAATTCAGAGACATCTCAGTGCGTAAAGGGCAAGGTCGGAAACCACTGTTGAATGCGCGTGATCTTCGAGCCCGCAGGCGGCGCTGCCTAAGAAACCGTCATGCTGCTGTGATAATTATAGCCACCTGGGCTCGGGAGTACTTCAGAAAACCATTGTCACTTAACACAGTCCGTCGCTGCATCCAGAACTGCAACTTGAAACTGTATTACACAAGGAGGAAGCCATACATCAACTCTATGCAGAAACGCTGGTGAGTTCTCTGGGCCCGAGCTCATCTCAGATGGACCGAAAAACTGTGGAACAGTGTGCTGTGGTCAGATGAGTCCACATTTCAGCTAGTCTTCAGAAAAAACGGGCGTCGAGTTCTCCGTGCCAAAGATGAAAATGACCATCCTGATTGTTATCAGCAAAAGGTGCAAAAGCCAGCATCTGTGATGGTATAGGGGTGCATCAATGCCCACGGCATGGGTGAGTTGCATGCATGTGAAGGTACCATTGACTCTGAGGAGTATATTAGGATTTTAGAGAGACATATGTTGCCATCAAGGCGACATCTCTTCCCGGGACGTCCATGCTTATTTCAGCAAGACAATGCCAGACCTGCACAGGCTACAACAGCGTGGCTTTGTAGACACAGAGTGCGTGTGCTTGCCTGGCCTGCTACCAGTCCAGATCTATCTCCTATTGAAAATCATCATGAAGAGGAGAATCAGACAACGGAGCCCCCGGACTGTTAAGCAGCTGAAGTCTTATATCAACCAAGAATGGACAAAATTTCCTATTGCAAATCTACTACAATTAGTATCCTCAGTTCCAAAATGATTAAAAAGTGTTATTAAAAGGAAGGGTGATGTAACACAATGGTAAACATGCCTCTGTCCCAATTTTTGTTGAGTGTGTTACAGCCATCAAATTCTAAATTTGTGTATATTTACAAAATACAATTAAGTTGGTCAGTAAAACTATTGAAAATATTTTCTTTGTACTTTTGTCAGTTAAATAAAGGTTCACGTGAATTAACATATCACAGATTTTTGTTTTTATTGCATTTTGGAAAATATCCCAACTTTTCTGGAAATGGGGTTTGTAGATCGAGAGGCATCTCTATCCTGTTTGATCAGAATGTATCCTTAATTCAACATAATGTAATTTCTGATACAAATGGCCACTTTGTTATTGTTTTGGGTAGTCTTGAGAATAAACTAATGGTATTTGCGAATGTATACGCTCCAAATACAGATGACTCCTTGTTCTCTGAACGTCTTTTCTCTTTTCTGCCTGATTTGAATCGGTATTCCTTAGTGATGGGTGGAGATTTTAATTTTTGGCTTGACCCTATATTAGACCGCTCTTCAAGTAAAACCCCTGTCACTAATAAATCAGTCCTACTTTTTAAGTCTTTTCTATTTCAATGTGGTATTCTTGACGTATGGTGTTTTTTGCACCCCCAAGGAATATTCATATTTCTCTCAGGTTCAGAATGTGTACTCTCGGATTGACTACTTTTTTATAGATATAAACTTGCTTCCACTGGTTCGATCCTATGATTATAAGGAGATTGCTTTGTCTGATCATGCACCTGTGCTTCTGGCTTTAAGGTTACCTGTTTATTCTGTATCAAGTAGAAGTTGGTATTTTAACTTATCATTGTTATCTGATAAAAATTTTCTAAAGTTTTTGGAAAACC
The DNA here is from genome assembly GCF_030144855.1 of Hypanus sabinus. Lineage (NCBI taxonomy): Eukaryota > Metazoa > Chordata > Chondrichthyes > Myliobatiformes > Dasyatidae > Hypanus > Hypanus sabinus. The sequence continues at coordinate 127,922,256 of NC_082712.1, forward strand.
ATATTACTTTTTTCTTTAAAAGAAAATTTTAAAGGAGATACTGCTGGCACTATGGTCTGGGATACTTTTAAAGCATATATTCGTGGAGAAATTATCTCCTACTCTACCAATATAAAGAAAAAAGCTGACAAAGAAAGGTCTGACCTAGCAGCGATATTAAAAGATCTTGATCGTAAGTATGCCCTATTTCCAGATCCAAGTATATATAATAAACGGATTGAAATCCAATCCAAGTATAATCTTCTGCTGACTTACCCAATTGAACGACAGCTGTTGAGAGATAAAACTCAATTTTACATTCACGGGGATAGAACAGGTAGTTTATTAGCTAATCGTTTAAAATCTTTTACAGTTAATCGTCAAATCACAGAAATTTTTAAAGATAATATTACTAAGATATCCAACCATTCTGAAATTAACAACGTATTTAAAGACTTTCACTTTAAGTTGTATCAGTCTGATTCTTCATCAGATGATACCTATATGAATGCTTTTTTTAGTAATATCAACATTCCTACATTGTCTGCTGATAGCCTAATACAGTTAGATCAGCCTATTTCCAATGATGAAGTGGCTGAGGCTATATGTGCTTTACATTTTGGTAAGATCCCAGGACCTGATGGCTTTCCTGGGGAGTTTTATAAAACTTCCACTACGTTACTTACACCTTATTTATCCTCTGTTTTATCAGAGTCCCTTAATTCAGGTAAATTCCCTCAATCTATTTATGAAGCTTTTATTTCTCTTATTCTTAAAAAAAAATCCAGCTGAATGTTCTTCATACAGACCGATTTCGTTATTACCCTACTTCCCCTTCCACAATCCTTAGTGTTACTGATGTTGAGTGCAAGGTTTTACCATCTATATCACATGACCAGACAGGATTTATTAAAAATCGTTACTCACATTTTAATATACGTAGGTTATTGAATGTGATATATTCACCATCCAAAAAAATTCAGAGTGTATATTATCCTTAGGTGCAGAAAAAGCCTTTGATAGGATTGAGTGGAATTATCTTTTTAAGACCTTAGAAAAGTTTAATTTTGGGCCTAATTTTATTCGTTGGGTTAAATTAATTTACGTCTCCTACCGCTCAGGTTATTACTAACTCCCAAATTTCTAAGCCCTTTAAATTACAGTGGGGAACTAGACAAGGTTGCCCTCTTAGTCCTTTACTTTTTGCTTTAGCTTTTGAACCCTTAGCAATACTATTTCGAGAATCTAAGGACATTTCTGGTATACTAAGGGAAGGTACGACTCATAAAATTTCATTATACGCTGATGATATTTTACTTTTTATCACTAACACTGAAACTTCTTTACCTTCGGTTCTTTCTTTAATTTCCCAGTTTAGTTTTTTTTTCAGGATATAAGCTGAACTTACATAAGAGTGAGCTATTTCCTTTAAATGTCATCAAATGCCAAATTTCCGTTCCAAGTTGTTACAAGTCAATTTACATATCTAGGTGTAACAATTACTAAAAACTTCCAAGAATTTATTTAAAGAAAACTTAAACCCCCTATTGAATTATGTGAAAAAGACACTTTCTAAATGGTCTCCTCTTTCTTTATCCCTAATTGGCCGAATTAATTCGATTAAAATGAAGATTCTTCCAAAATTTTTATATCTTTTTCAGGCTTTACCTATTTTTATTCCTAAGACCTACTTTGATTCTTTAGATTCAATTTTAACATCTTATATTTGGAATAATAAACAAGCTTGTTTAAGTAAAGTTCACCTACAAAGAAATAAAGAGATGGGTGGAATAGCCCTACCCAAGTTTAGGTTTTACTATTGGGCTGCCAATATAAGGAATATTTCTTTTTGGTCCTATTATATTTATTGTAAAGATTACCCATCATGGGTCTCCTTAGAAGTTAATTCTGTAAAAAATTCCTCTATTGTCTCTCTTCTTGGATCATACTCTTCTTTTTCAGCAAATAAAACAACAGATAACATAATTGTTAAGCAAACTTTAAGGATCTGGTCTCAATTTAGAAAATTTTTTGGTTTAGCGAATTTTTTCACTATCATCTCCCATTCTCCTTAATTATTTTTTTTATCCCTTCCATGACTGACAAAGTCTTTAAGGATTGGGATGAACTAGGTATTAAGTGTTCAAAACACAAAAATACAACTGCAGATGCTGTGGATCAAAGAATACGTACACAACGCTGGAAGAACTCAGCAGGTCAGGCAGCATCCATGAGAAAAGAGTAGCCAACGTTTCAGGCCGAGACCCTTCATCAGGAATGGGGGGGGTGTGGGGAGAGAGGGCCGAAGCCCAGTAATAGAGATAGGGGAGGGGGTAGGTCCTAGAGGCGCCAGGTGGAAAACCAATCAGAGAAAAGATAAAGGGGGAGGGGGAGGGGATAAGCATGAAAGAACTGTAGAGATAAAGAAGCAGAAAGTTGAAAGGAGAGAGAGGCAGAGAGGGACCTGGGATAGGGAAAGGGGGAGGGGGAGGGAATTACCAGAAATTGGTGAATTCAATGTTCATACCACCAGGCTGGAGGCTACCCAGACAGTAGATGAGGTGTTGCTCCTCCAACCTGAGTTTGGCCTCATCATGGCAGTACAGGAGGCCATGTATGGACATATCTAGATGGGAATGAGAGGCAGAATTGAAGCAGGTGGCAAACAAGAGATCCTGTCTATTGTGACGGACAGAGTGTAGGTGCTCGACAAAGCGGTCCCCCAATCTGCGTCGGGTCTCGCCGATATAGAGGAGGCCGTACCGGGAGCACCAGATGCAATAGACGACTCCAGCAGACTCGCAGTGAAGTGTTGCCTCACCTGGAAGGACTGTCTGGGGCCCGGAATGGTGGTAAGGGGGGAGATGTGGGAACAGGTGTAGGATTTGCGCTTGCAGGGATAAGTGCCAGGTGGGAGTTCTGTGGGGAGGGACATGTGGACCAGGTAGTCGTGAAGGGAACGATCCCTGCGAAAAGCTGAGAGGGGTAGGGAGGGAAAGATGTGCTTGGTGGTGGGGTCCTATTGAAGGTGGCGGAAGTTGCGCAGAATATGTTGGATCCGGAGGCTGGTGGGGTGGTAGGTGAGGACAAAGAGAACCCAGTCCCTGTTGTGGTGATGGGAGGATGGGTTAAGGGCTGAAGTGCAGGAAGTGGAGGAGATGTGGGTGAGGGCATCTTTGATGACGCCAGAAGGGAAACCACGATCCTGAAAGAAAGAGGACATTTGAGAAGTCCTGGAACGGAAAGCCTCATCCTGGGAGCAGATCCGGTGAAGACCGAGGGACTCGGAATAGGGAATGGCATTTTTGCATTGGGCAAGGTGGGAAGAGGTATAGTCAAGATTGTTCTGGGAGTCAGTGGGTTTGTAGAAGATGTCAGTGGACAGTCTATCTCCAGAGATGGAGACCGAGAGATCAAGAAAGGGGAGAGAAGTGTCCGAGATGGACCAAGTGAATTTAAGGGCTGGGTGAAAGTTAGAAGCAAAATTGATGAAATTGACGAGCTCAGCATGGGTGCAGGAAGCAGCACCAATGTAGTCGTCAATGTAGCACAGGAAAAGTTGGAGAGTGGTGCCAGTATAGATTGATCCACATAACCCACAAAGAGGCAGGTATAGCTGGGGCCCATGCGAGTGCCCATGGCTACGCCCTTGATCTGGAGGAAGTGGGAAGAACCAAAGGAGAAGTTATTGAGAGTTAGAACAAGCTCCGCCAGCCGGAGGAGTGTGGTGGTGCTGGGGAACTGGTGGGGTCTGTTATCCAAAAAGTAGCGAAGAGCTTTGAGGCCTTCTTGATGTGGGATGGAGGTGTATAAGGATTGAATATCCATGGTAAAAATGAAGCGGTCAGGGCCAGGGAATTGGAAGTTATTGAAGAGGTGAAGGGCATGGGATGTATCCTGGATGTAGGTGGGGAGAGACTGAACTATGGGGGATAAAATGGAGTCCAGGTTGGCAGACACAAGTTCGGTGGGGCAGGAGCAGGCTGAAACTATGGGTCTGCCAGGACAGTCAGGCTTGTGGATCTTGGGGAGGAGGTAAAACCGAGCTGTGTGGGGTGTGGGAATTATGAGTTTTTTGGCTGAGGGAGGAAGGTGTCTGGAGTTGATGAGGGTGGAGATGGTGCGGGAGACAGTGGATTGATGTTTTTTGGTGGGGGCCTGTGGCAGGGGTAAGTACGAGGAGGTGTCGGAGAGCTGCCGTTTGGCCTCAGTGAGGTAGAGGTCCATCCACCAGACCACTACGGCACCACCTTTGTCTGCAGGTTTGATGATGAGGTTGGGGTTAGTGCGGAGAGAGTGGAGGGTAGTGCGTTCCGAGGAAGTGAGGTTAGAATAGGAGAGGGGGGTGGTGAAGTTGAGACGGTTGATGTTTTTGAGGATTAAGTGTTTTTGGGACCTGTTTATCTCAGGATCTCTTGCTTCATTTGACCAATTGTCAACTAAATTTGCACTGCCAAAAACACATTTTTACAGATACCTTCAAACTAGAGATTTCTTACGTTCCCAATTAACTACTTTTCCTATAGGTCCTGATAAAAATTTACTGGACAATCTTTTAAATTTAAAACCTTTGTTAATGGTTCTATTACCAGTATCTATAACTTATTGATTGATTCTAGACAAGACTTTTTAGATAAAATAAAAAAAGCTTGGGAGGATGACCTAAATTGTCAGGTTTATGATGAAAGATGGAATAAAATTCTTAAACAGGTTAATAAATCATCTTTCTGTGCTCGTCATTCTCTTCTACAATTTAAAGTGGTTCATAGAGCTTACATTTCTAAACAGAAGCTGTCCAGTTTTTATCCGAACGTTTCTCCACTTTGTAATAAATGCAACTCTGCTGATGCCTCTTTAATTCATATGTTTTGGTTTTGCCTAAAATTGAAAAGTTTTGGCGGGAAGTATTCCATACCTTCTCACAATTTTTTAGGGTCCAACTTGACCCAAATCCCCTTACTGCCTTGTTTGGTATTACTGCAAATGAAGATATAACTTTAAATACTCACAACATACAGGTTTTAGTTTTTACCTCTCTTTTAGCAAGGAGAGCAATCTTGCTTAAATGGAAGGAGTCTACCCCTCCTACACATCTTCAATGGCTACGTGATATTATGTCTTATTTAAATTTAGAGAAGATCCGCTGCTCAATCTTAAATTCAAAACAATCTTTTTATGATATCTGGGAACCTTTCCTAAATTACTTTTCCAATTTATAAAGTTTAACAGTGCACAGACTTTTATGTATATTTGTATCTTCTCTTCTTAAGTGAATATGTTTTTTTTCTAATTATCCATTATCATCCGTCAGCTTTTTTCTTTGGTAGTTGGTAGGGGGTTGACTTTTTTATATAAAATTTTATTTTATGATGTATGACCCATCTTCAAATTTTGATTACAGATTAGTATACCTTTATGTGATATGCTATAACATTTTGATCAGTTTTATTACAATATATGAATGTACACAATTTACGTTGAGATGTATCTATGTGTTGCACTCTGTATTTTCTTCTGAATACAAATACTGTAAAAAGAAAAAATATGCACAATCCTTCCCTACCAAGGATCAGAGGGCATCCACTGTGGCCAAAGTGTTATGGGAGAAATATTTTGTTTATTATGGCCTCTCCAGACCCATATACACAGTGATCAAGGATTGATTTCGAGACCAGGCTCATACAGGAGTTACTGAGCATACTTGGGAGTTCAGAAGTCGAGGACTACGCCATATCCCCAGCCCGAGAGATTCAATCGGACCTTGCTAGACATGCTCAGAACCTTGGAGGTCAGCATAAAGAACAAGTAGAGTCAACATATTGGACATCTAGTCCACTGCTACAACCATACACAGAATGAAGCTACCGGGCACTCGCCATATTATCTGATGTTTGGGCGTGAAGCATGGTTGCCTGTTGATCTCTGTTTTAGAACTGGCGGGGAAAAACTACAACAGAAGACTTATCTGAAGTACGTGTCTGATATGAGAAGGGAGCTGAAGAAGGCTCATGAACTAGCTGAGGTCTCTGCTACCCAGCAGAATCAAGGAAATAAGGAGGTATGATCAAAAGGTGAGGTTCTCACATCTCATGCCGGGAGACCGAGTCCTCATAAGGACGTTGGGACTACGTGGGAAGTATAAGTTGGCTGACCGCTGGGCAACTACATCTTATGTAGTAGAGAGTCAGATGCCAAACGTACCAGTTTTCCGGGTGAAACCAGAGGATGGGAAAGGGCCTGTCAAGATTCCCCATCGGAGCCACCTTCTACCTCTGGGACAAGAGGTACATGTTGACCCAGAGCCTGGCCTGGACCTTAAGGGGACTCTGCAACAAAGTGGGGAACCGAAGGACTGGCAGCTGGAAGGATTAGACCGGACCCCACCCCTGAATGTGATACAGACTGAGAATGAGGAAATGGGAGTGTGGCGTATGCTGACTTATGCAAACTCCTCAATAATTGCCGAAGAGATTCCCAACCCTTCTCAAGCTGAGGTGGGTGAAATGGGGGGTGGGGGGGGGGGGAACTAGCAGTGGACAGGCAGGTTTGCAGTTAGGAAATAACGGGAGGCTAGACTCTAAAGTACCTGGGCATGAAGGTGAGCTCGGCCAAGTGATGAGGGGACCTGAATAGTCGGGAGGCATGAGTAATGGACAGACAGGGGCAGTCAGGAGACCCCAGACAGCCTGGCCTATGTCACACCCAGGGAACACCTGTGGCACCTATCCTCTTGGTGAGCTACGTCACTGCCACATTTACGCTTGGATTGGACTTTCTGCTTTGTATGAAGGAGTGACAAATTAACTCCAACATCATGAGGACATGACGACTAACTTTGGTGGGGTGGGGGGGAAGAGTGCATCACCCTGGGGAAGGTTTCACTGCTAACATAATGGTCTTTGGTTAGAGATTAACAGATGCTTTGGAATGTGAGCTGGGTCTTCCGTTCGGCAGATGAAGAGAGAAGATGTTGGAAAGAACCAGTCGTAGGGTACGACCCAGTGAAGAGATCGTGATTTGATGGAGCTGGGCGGTGAGATCAACCAAGGATTAGTGAATTGAGCTCCAACTGGTGCACATTTGACTGCTTAATTATAATGGGCCCTTTTTTTCTTTGCTTTAATAACCCTTTAGTGAAGATTCATGAACATAATCCCTTAAATCGTGTGCAGTGTGCTGTCTGCTGTTGGAACTGGAGTTGCAACAGGGTTACAAATTACACAGCATCCAGACTAACTGGGATTTGGGGTGGGAGCTATCTCCATTGCTAATTGTCATCCACATCAATGATTTCAACGAGAATGTACAGGGTATGATCAGAACGTTTTCAGATGACACCTAAGAAGGTGGTGTCATTGATGGTGAAGGTGGTAAAGATGGTTATCAGGAATTTCAAGGGATCCTGATCCTGGACTGAGGAATGGCAAGTGGATAAGTGGGAGTAGTTGCATTTTGGGAAGTCAAACCAGGGTAGGCCTTTCCAGTGAACAGCAGGGCCAAGGAAAGCATTGTAGAACAGAGGGAATTAGTACATAGTTTCCGGAAAGAGGCATCGCAGGTAGGCAGGGTAGTGAAGATGGCTTTCGGCACACTGGCCTTCATCAGTCAGGGCACCGAAAACAGAAATTGTGATGTTATGCTGCAACACACAAAAAAGTGTTGAGGAATCATAGCTGCTATTGAGGAAAATGAACAGTTGATATTCAATCAAGACCCCTTCATCAGCACTGGAAAGAAAAACAATAGATAGAGTAAAAATGAGACGCACTATGGTGGAGCAAAAGCTGGCAGGTCATAGCTGAAACCAGGTGAGAGGAAGAAGTTGGGTAGGTCAGGGAGGGTGGGAGAAGTGGGAATGATATGAGAAGTTGGGAGGTGATAGGTGGAAGAGGAAAAGTAGTGAAAAAGACGGAATCTGATAGAAGGTGGCAGCAGACCACGGAAAAAAGGGAGGATGGCAAACCAGGAGAAAGCTGTGAATGATGGGGGCAGATGGAGCAAGGGGAGAGGAGTGGTTACTGGAGGTTAGAGAAATCTCTGCTTATGCAATCAGGTTGGAGATTAGAAAGATGGAATTTGAGGTATTGTTTCTCCAATCTGTCTCTAGGCTCAATTTGGCAGAAGAGTAGACTGTGGGCACAAGACAGCATACGAATGGGAAGAGGAATTTCCACCTATCACCTCTCTGTCCGACACCTCATTCCCACTTCTCCCTTGTCATTCATTCCCCAGCTACCTCTCTTCCATCTCTCACCAGGATTTACCTATCAACTTCAGCTCTTGCACTACCCTTTCACCCCGCCCCCTTTTTATACCAGCTGACTGTCTTTCCTGCTGAAGGGCCTCAGTCCAAAATGTTGACTGTTTCTGTCTATAAATGTTGCCTGACCCACTGGCTCCTCCAGCAATGTCTGTGTATTGCTCCATTCCAGAACCTGCAGCCCTTTTTACATCTTCCTGTTACAGTTGTGAGGCCGCAGTTAGAAAGTTGCGTTCAGCTTTGTTCATCTTTGTTCATCTTGCTCTGGTAAAGCGCCATTAATCCAGAAAGTGTGCAGAGGAGATGTACGAAGATGTTGCCAGGACTCAAGGGACTGAGTTATGCAGACAGGATGAGCAATATAGGATTTTTTCCATTGGAGTGTAGGGGTGATTTTATAAGAGGTATATGAAATCGTGAAGAGCATATATAGAGTCAATAAGCACAAACTTTTTCTCAGGACTGAGCAATCAATAACTACAGCAGAGGTTCCTAACACTTTTTATGCCATGGACCCTTACCATTAACTGAGGGTTGCACCCCAGATTGGGAACCCCTGAATTAGAGGGTATACAGGTTTAAGATAGAAAAGCTATAGACTCCAAGAAGGATATTGGCCAAGTTGGACTAGCTTAGATGAAAATCACAGTTGTCATGAAACAGTTACTATACAAGATGCTTATCAAGCAATCTCCCATCCACACTTTGGTAAATCAGAAAACAGGGCTATACTCCTACTCTCTGCATAGAAACAGAAGCTGAATCAAGAGAATCCAGTACTACAAGTCATACAGAGCAGGTCTGAGGAAAGAGATGAGCTTCTACATGATTGCTTCAAGTTGGTAGTCCACGTTGAAGCACTCAGCTGCCAGTCTAGATCAGAATGTCACTACCATCATGGACTTTATCAGCAAGTGTGGTGAGGACTTCATACCAAAGAGGTCAATCCAAGTGTTCTCAAACCGAAAGCAATGGATGAACCAGGAGATCTCATCTCCAATGCAGGTCTACAGCATTCAAATCAAGTGACCCTGACCTTCACAAGAAATCAAGTTATGACTTTTGTAGCATTATCAGAGTTGCAAAGAGACAGTACCAGACCAGCTCGAAGTTGTGACAGGTCTTATATGCTATAACGGGTTACAAAACAAAGTCAGGCAGCATTTTCCACAATAACACATCCCTTCCTCATTACCTAACACATTCTATGCATGTTTTGAACAAAATGGATATGTCACCACTCACCCCGATAGCCTCCAATGAACCTGAACCCACAGCTGCCATCACGGACATAAGATCAGATTTCTAAAGGCTGAGCCCGAGAAAGCACCGGGCCCAGATGGTGTTACTGGCTGTGTCTTTAGACCCTGTACAGATCAGATAGCAGGTGTGTCTTCAGACATTTTTAATCTCTCCCTTCTTCAAACTACAAAATTCAAAGTAAATTTATTATCAAAGTACTTATGTCACCAAAAACAACCCTGAGATTAATTTTCCTGCTGGTATTCATAGTAAATCCAAGAAACACAACAGAATCAATGAAAGACAACCCGAACAGGACGGACAAACTACCAATGTGCAAAAGACAACAAAAAGTGCAAATTAAAATAAATTTTAAAAAATTAAAATTCAAAATAAACAAACAAGCAATAAATATTAAGAATATGAGATGAGAAGTCCTTTGGGGACACTGCCTTTTGATGGCTGCTGGGAGCACTCTGCCACAGAGAAGGGAGACTACCTTTTGATCACCAGTGGGATCAATCTGCTACGGAGAGAGAAAGATTTGCTGCTGGGCCCAGAGAATATTACCCAGGTGGATCTTGGATATGGACTTGGACTAAAGACTTTTTTTAAATCAGTTTTATAGTTTTTTTATATTGTGTTTTTTGCCAGATCTTTCTAATTTGTTTCTGTGTGAGGGAGAGGGATTTGGGGGTCAAAATTCCTCTTGTGTTTTTGTTCATATTTTTGTGTGGGGAGGAGGGATTCGGGGTTTGATGATTGTGCTCCAATCTTTTCTTTTCTTTCTTGGTTTTGTGGATATCTGGAGAAGAACAAGTTCAGGGTTGTATACTTCAATAATACATTAACCTTTGAAACTGAGGTCACAGGTTGTGGGAACTGTTCAGTGATGGGACGAGTCAAGAGCCTGATGATTGAGGGGTAACAACTGCTCCTGAACTTGGTGGTGAGCCCTGAGGCTCCTGTACTTTCTGATGGCAGCAGTGAAAAGAGAGCATTGGCCTTGATGCTGGATGCTGCTTTCTTGAGGTAGCGTTCCAGGTAGATGTGCTCAGTGGTGTGGAGGGCTTTAGCCTCCTGCTTTAAGAAGACTACTATCATCCCAGTATTCAAGAAAAACAAGTTAACATTTCTTAATGACTACCACCCAGTAGCTCTGATATCTACCATCTGCACCATAGAAAGCATCTTAACATACTGCATCTCTGTGTAGTACAGCAGCGGATAGGAAAGCACTTCAGCGGGTCATCTCTAGCACACAGAAGATCATCAGGACACAGCTCCCAGCCCTGGAGGACATCTACATCTCACGCTGCCTAAGGAAAGCTACAAGCATCTGTAAGGACGATACACACCCATGCAATCATCTGTTTGAACTTCTTCCATCTGGCAGACGTTATAAGATTTTCTATGGCCGCACTTCCAGACTGAAAAATAGCTTTTTTCCCAGAGCTATAATTGCTCTGAACCAATCGATCAAGCATCATCCATAAATCTTTTATATTGCTACTTTTAATACTGGTTTTATGTCTGTCATGCATCTGAGTTGCACTTTTGTACTGCTGGACATCGCTTGTACTGGCTGGTTACTTGATTTTATATTATTTATTTTATTTGTTGTTTTATAGCATTGAGTATGAGAGTTGCAAATTCATTTTCACTGTATTGGTGCGTGACAAATTGTACTATGCAATGACAATAAAGAAATTTCATTTCAAGTGCGTTGAAAGGCTGGTTATGCCATACAAGGAGGAAGGAGCTATTCTAACAGGACAGGCTTCCCCAGAACCATGCTAGGATCAGAGAATTGCCTCGGTAGGGCTGTGGATAAAGCTTTACACTAAATAGTTGGGTATAGGTTCAATAACTTTTAAGAGTATGGATAGATTAAAAGGAAAAAAGTGTACGAAAGGTTACAAAAGTCTCAAGAAGAAAAATAAGACGAATATTTAGAAAGGGATAAGAAATTAACAGGTAAAATGAAGACAAATTGTATAGGGTGGTGAATAGAGGGGTGGAAGTGTTATATTCGAATGCATACAGATATATAATAAGTGAGATAAATTATCTTGAAGCACAGCTAGAAGTTAACAGGTATGACCTTGTGGACATCATTGTGGCTGGAAGACTCAAAACTGGGAGCTTAAGACCCAAGAATACACAGAGAGGGGGCTGTGGCTTTGTTGGTAAAAAAAATAAAATCAAGTCCTTAGAAAGAAGTGACATAGGATCAAAAGATGTAGAATCCTTGAGGATAGAATTAAGAACTCAAAGGTAAAAAAGGCCCTGATGGGTGTTATGTACAAGCCTCTGCAGAGTAGCCAGGTTGTTGGGCACAAATTTCAACAGGAGATTTTAAAACAACAAGCATGTAAAAAGGAAAATGTTACAATGGTCACAGAAATTTCAAAACTCAGGCTGATTGGAAAAATCTGATCTGTGCTGCATCCCTACAGAAGGAATTTGTAGAAAGTCTATGAGATGGAGTTTTAGAGCAGCTTGTGGTCAAGCTCAATAGAGGAAAGGCAATACTGGAATGGGTGTTGTGTAATGAACCAGATTTTATTAGGGAGGTTAAGGTAAAGGAACCCTTAGGAGTTAGTGGTCACTGCAGTTTGAGAGAGAAAAGCTAAAATTGCACTATTCAGTATTATAGTGAAGTAAAGGAAACTAGAGACACATGCAAAAGTTGCTGGCCAAGCTTGACTAGAAGGGGACCCTAGCCACAATGACCGTACAGCAGCAACGACTAGACTTTCTGGTAGCAATTCAAAACATGCAGGATTTGTTCATCCCAAAAACAAAACATTCTAAATGTAGGTTGAAGCAACCATGACTGATAAGAGAAGTCAAAACAGCATAAAAACAAATATTAGGGCATACATCTATCAATTAAAGTTAGAGGATGAGGAAACCTTTAAAAACCAACAGAAGGCAACTAAAAAAAGCAATAAGACAGAAAAGATGAAAATATGAAGGTAATATGAATCCAATAATATCAACGAGGACACCAATGTTTGTTTCAAATATATGAGGAGAAAAAGAGAGGCAAAAGTGGACACGGGACCACCGGAAAATGACACTGAGGAAATAGTAATGGGGGGGGGGGGGCAAAGAAATGGCAGACAAACTCAGTAAGTATCTTGCATCAGTCTTCACTGTAGAAGACCCAGCAGATGTACAGAAATTTGAGTGTGTCAGGGAGCAGCAGTGAGTGTAGTCCCTATTACTAAGGAGAAGTTGCATGGGAAGCTGAAAGATCTGAAGGTACATAGTTAAGTAATTTGGACCACATGGACTACACTCCAGGGTTCTGAAAGGGGCAGCTGAAGAGATTGTGGAGGCATTAATAGTGATTTTTCCAGATTCACTAGATTCTAGAGTACTGAAAGACTGCAAATGTCACTCTGCTCTTTAAGAAGGGAGATAGACAAAAGACAAGAAATTATAGGCCAGCTATTCTGACTTTAGTGGTTGCCAAGATGTTAAGAGTCCATTATTAAGGATAAGGTTGTGGGGTACTTGGAGGCTCAAATAGGTAAAATAGGTCCAAGTCAGAATAGTTTCCTTAAGAGGAATTCCTGCCTTACTGATCTGTTGGGAACTCTTCGAAGAAATAATTGGCAGGACAGGTGGACAATCAATGGATGTTGCTTATTTGGATTTTCAGAAGGCTCTTGACAAGGTGCTGCATATAAGGCTGCTTAACAACTTGAGAGCTTATGGTATTACAGGAAAGATGCAAGCACGGATAGAAGATTGGCAGGAGGCAAAGACTGGGAATAAACAGAGCCTTTACTGGCTGGCTGCCGGTGACTGGTGGTCTTGGATGCTCTAATTTTCACGATATATGTTAATAATCTAGATGATGGAATTGATAGTTTTGTGGCCAGGTTTGCAGACGATATGAAGATAGATGGAAGGACAGCAATGTTGAGGAAGTAGGGAGTCTGCAGAAAGACTTGGACAGATTAGAATGAGCAAAAAGGTGGCAGATGGAGTACAGTATAGGAAGTGTATGGTCATGTACTTTGGTAGAAGGAATAAAGCTGTAGACCGTTTTCCAAACAGGGAGAAAATTCAGAAACTTAATGTGCAAAGGGAGTCTTCATGCAACTGGATCTTTGACTACTTGACTAACAGACTGCAGTTTGCAAATTATACCACCTTACTGATGTGTCAGGAAGGAGATAGAGATCTTAATGGCATGGTGTCATAACCACCTCAGTGTCAAAACAAGTGTTGGTCATTAACTTCAGGAAAAGGGCAGGGCGTATGTTTCTGTCAATATCAGCAGTGTGGAGGGTGAGAAAGTTGAGAGCTTCAAGTTCTTAAGAATAAACATCATCAATATTTATCCAGCAAAGAGTAATTGTAGACGGGTCATATTCTGCATGGAGGTTGGTCACCAGTGGAGTGCCTCAGGGATCTGTTCTGGGACCCTTACTCTTCGTGATTTTTATAAATGACCTGGATGAGGAAGTGGAGGGATGGCTTAGTAAGTTTGCTGGTGACACAAAGGTTGGAGGTGTTGTGGATAGTGTGGAGGGCTGTCAGAGGTTACAGCGGGACATTGATAGGATGCAAAACTGGGCTGAGAAGTGGCAGAAGGAGTTCAACCCAGATAAGAGTGAAGTGCTTCATTTTGGTAGGTCAAATATGATGGCAGAATATAGTATTAATGGTAAGACTCTTGGCAGTGTGGAGGATCAGAGGGATCTTGGGGTTCAAGTCCATAGAACACTCAAAGCAGCTGCACAGGTTGACTCTGTGGTTAAGAAGCCATATGGTGGATTGGCCTTCATCAATCGTGGAATAGAATTTAGGAGCTGAGAGATACCCCACTTGGAGTACTGGGCTCAGCTCTGGTCACCTCACTACAGGAAGGATATGGAAGCTATAGGAAGGGTGCAGAGGAGATTTACAAGGATGTTGCCTGATTTGGGGAGCATGCCTTATGAGAATAGGTTGAGCGAACTCAGCCTTTTCTCCTTGGAGCGAAGGAGGATGAGAGGTGACCTGATAAAGGTGTTTAAGATGATGAGAGGCATTGATCATGTGGGTAGTCAGAGGCTTTTTCCCAGGGCTGAAATGGTTGCCACAAGAGGACACAGGTTTAAGGTGCTGGAGAGTAGGTACAGAGGCAATGCCAGGGGTAAGTTTTTTACTCAGAGAGTGGTGAGTGCATGGAATGGGCTGCGGGCAACAGCGGTGAGGCGGCTACGATAGGGTCTTTTAAGAGGCTTTTAGATAGGTACATGGAGCTTAGTAAAATAGAGGGCTATAGGTAAGTCTAGTAATTTCTAGGGTAGGGACATGTTCGGCACAGCTTTGCGGGCAAGGGTCCTGTATTGTGCTGTACGTTTTCTATGTTCTATCAATAGCTGGTCCTGATCCAACCACATTCTCTTCGTGGTTAAGAAATTCCTCTACTTCCCCAGGAGGCTGAAGAAATTTGACATATCTCTGTCAACTCTTAACACATTTTATTGACGCATCATAGAAAACATTCCATCTGGTATGGCAATTCTCCCTGCAGTAAATTGCAGAATAGTGGACAACAGCTCAGCTCATTATGGAAACCAGCCTCTCTTCGATGCGCTGTCCTTACTTGTCCCAACCTCTGTAAAGCCGCCAGCATAATCAAAGATCCTGCCCACCTTGGAAATTCTCCTTCTTCTCTCTCCCATCAGGCAGAAGATACAAAAGCCTGAAAGCAGAGCCCACCAGGCTCAAGGACAACTTCTATTCCTCTGTAATCAGACTCTTGGACAGACCTCACATATGATAGATGGACCCTTGACCTCACAATCTATCCCATTATGATCTTGCACTTTTTTTAGCTGCATTCCACTATCCATGTAGCGTCTACATTTCATTCTGCATTGTTATTGTTTTACCTTGTTCTACCTCAGTGCACTGATTTAATGTGTATGAACAGTATGCAAGACAACCTCTTATTGGCATCCTGCTACAAGGGGCAGTAATAAACCAATACCAATCAGCTGGGCTGAGATACCTTATTCAGAACTGAAAAAGGGTGAAACAGAAAGGAGTGAGTCCTTCTTGAAATAAATAAAATGACTAAGTCTTTAGAAGCCCCCTGGGTTAGAAAATTCCAGGATTTATTACTCTCTGAGTGAAGATTTTCTTTCTTATCTCTGAAGTGAATAGGCTCTCTCTTATTCTAAATCCCTAGTTCCAGACTTGTTAGACAGGCAAAATTCTTTTAAGTCTGTTAAGCTCTAAAAGTTGTTAAAATAAAATGTTCCCTTTCATTTATTCTGAACTCCAGAGAGTACTCATTTACTCCTGAAATAGGAATAATATAAATTTTTTTATATAAAGGTTAAGAAGCCGAAACTGTACACAATAGGCCAGGTTATATGGCCTTAAGTAATTGAAACAAGGCATAAAATCCTTTCTGACAAACAAGATGAAATCTTGTTAGTTACAGAAAGCTTGCCTGCAACAGATATAGACAAGTAGAAACCAAACAGAAAAAATAATTGCAGGAACTGCGAGGTATAAAAGACTGGTAAAGAAAAACATTGCTATTGGTGGAAATCTAAAGTATTGATACAGTACTCGGTATCAGAATGTTGGAAGAACTCAGGGGATTAAGCAGATTCTTTGGAGGCAAAATCTCTAAGTTGAGTTTTCATGACAAGACCTGCATCAGGACTCATTTGGGGGAGGAAAGATTGCCAGTATATAGCAGTATAGTTGTGGGGGTTGGGGGGGGGGGGTGAGAGAGATACAGTTGTTTGGGATAGTGACTGAAGGTAATTGTTGGAAACAGATGGTGAGGAGATGATGGGCAGATGGAATGGGGGTAGGGGCAGTGAGATGATGTGGAGTTAACAAAGGTGGGTACATGTATGTGAGAGGTGAACACCAAGGGACTAAGTTACCTGAATTTGTAAAATACAAAGTTCATAACCATTGGATTGTTAGCTAGCCAGGCAGAATACAAGATATTGTTCTTCCAGTGTGCATTTAGCTCTATGGAAAAGGCAGAGCACAGTCGTGTTTTTGTGGGAATAGGCAGACTAGTGTTACGAATGTGGGGCAACTCTGATGGGCCGAAGGGTGCAAAATCACCCCCTTTTTTTTGAGAATCGCAAAATCGCTATTATTTCGGATCTGAAACCCAGGAAATGAGAGATACACATCATGTCAGTAATGAGAGAGAGAGAGAGAGAGAGAGAGAGACGCAGGATCACAGCAAAGGCAGTTGTTATAGACAACGCAGAATACACAAGGTGGAATGTCTCCTATTGCAAAGAGAGGGATTACTGCTATTGTCACTTGAAGGGGGAATTGTGTATTGAGTACCGTACTATTCATTGAAACCCCTCAGGGGGCAGCCAGAGTGGTCTGGCTGAGGGATTGCATCATCCCAACATGATTGACATCTGAGACCCCGTGAGTGAGGATAAAAGTCGGGTCTGGGGAACACCCCTCAGACACACCAGGAGAAACTTTACGAGATCAGTGGGGGGCTTGTGTGTGTGTCCATCCTTGCCTGGGTGACAAGTCCTCCACGGAACGGTCTAGCTAAAGGACGGATACGGATCAAGATCGTGGAAAGTCGGCAAGTTTTTCTCTCTCTTTCTCTCTCTCTCTCTCCAGCAATTGCAACACAGCGATCAACAATGGCTGCAGCCTGTATGAACTGAAATGAACTTTAGATTTCCATTGGACAATTCATTATCCCCTAGACAACGATAGAGCTTATTTCTTATTGATTATTATCATACCTGCACTTTTAGGTTTAGTATTGACGACGTATATTATCTGTATATTTGCATTGATTTTATTTTTGTGTATTTTTACTAATAAATACTGTTAAAAATAGTATCATCAGACTTCAGCAGCTACTCCTATCTTTGCTATTAAGACACCCAGTTACAGGGTTCGTAACACTAGTCAAAACAGCATTGCAATCAGAAGCTTGAAATAACTGTTACAGACAGAGAGCTGGTGCTGCCCAAAATGATCACCTCATCTGTACTTAGTTTCACTAATGTGGAAGAGGCCACATCATGAGTACCAAATGCAGAAGACCAGGTTCGAAGAGGTGCACACAAACTTCTGTCTCACCTGGAAAGGCTGTTTAGGTGTCTGCACTGGAGTGAGGGAACAAGGAACAGGTTTAGACTTCCCATGGTGGCAGTGGATAGTATCACAGGACAGGGAGGGCTGGGTGAGAAGGGATGTGTAGCTCAGGGAGTCACAGAGAGTGGTTCCTGCAGCAAGCAGAAGGTTGGGGAGAGGGGAAGATGTGCCTAGTGGTGGAACCATATTGGAGATGGTAAAAAATGGCAGAGGATGATATGTTGGACGTGGAGGCCAGGGATGAAAGGTGTGGGCCAAGAGAATTCAATTGGCTCTTCTGTCTGTGGAGAGGCTGGATGGTCAGATCCACTATGGGGGAAATGAGACTAAGCAGACCCGTCAATGACAGTGGGGAGCACATTTCCAGTAAAGAGAGTATGTTGAATAGAAGGCCTTGTCCTAAGAACTGATGTGGCAGAATGGAAAAATTGAGGAAAAAATATCATCCTTACAGGAGGCAGAGCATGAGAAAATATAGTTGAGGTCACTGGTGAGTCAGTGGGTGATAAGAAGATGTCAGTAACAAATCTGTCTTTGAGATGGGGACCAAATGATCCAGAAAAGGAAGAGGAGTATCAAAGGCACTCCAGGTGAATTTGTGGTAGAGTGGACACTGGTGGCAAAGATGATGAAGGGAGGAGCAGCACTGGTCCAGTCACTGATGTAATTCTGTTCTAAGCCTGCTCTGGTATGCTCACACACCCCCTCCCCTCCCCTATATCAACAACTGTAATAATGCTGCATGTTTTCAAAGTGAGGCCGTTATTGATCCAGAAAAGTAGCTCCCCTTGAGGCGTGGATGTTGGAGCCATCACAAGTGTTCCATTTCCCACACATTTCTCCTCACTAACTCCCCAACACAACAACAATGGCGTTCACCCTATCATCCTCCAACAATTGCACCAGCTCTAAAGTGATCCCGACAATGGTCACACCTTCCCTTCTCCCAGACCTTTCCTGCACAATGAGTAGAGGTAGTTAGGGATGAGGCCGAAGACCAGGACCTCCAAGGTGGTCATCTCTGATTTACTCCCAGTGCCACATGCTAGTCGGGGCAGGAATAAGATGATAGTACAGATGAATGAGCGGCTGAGGATCTGCAGCAGGGTGCAAGGTTTCAGATTTCTGGTTTGGGATCTCTTCTGGGGATGGGATGACCTGTACGAAAAGGACAGATTACCCTGAACCTGAGGGGGACCAATATCCTCATGGGCAGGTTTGCTAGAGTTGTTGGGGAGGATTTAAACTCATTTCTCAGAGGGATTGGAACCAGAGTGAGGCCTAAAGATGAGACAGCCTACAAGAAGATGCAGTGCACAGTGAAACTGTGAGAAAGAACAGGCAGAAGTTACAGTAAAATTGCAGTCAATGGGATGAGTTGAAGTTAACATGGGGGCAAAATTGAAAAGAGTGATGAATACAGGACTGAAGGTGTTATACTTGAATGCACCAAGTGTATAGAATAAGATAGATTATCTTGTAGCGCAGTTAGAGATTTGCAGGTATGACATTGTGGACATCACGGAGTTTTGGCTGAAAGAAGATTGTAGTTGGGAGCTTAACAAACAAGGACACACGTTGCATTGAAAGGACAGGCAGGTAAGCAGAGGGGGAGGGATGGCTCTGCTCATCAAAAAGGAATCAAATCCTTAGAACGAGGCGATATAGGATTGGAAGATGTAGAAGCTTTGTGGGTAGAGCTAAACAACTGTAAGGGTAAAAGGAACCTGACAGATCAGCGATCAGTAGTAAGGATGTGGGATATAAATTACAAGAGAGATTGAAAAGGCACGTAAAAAGGGCAATGTTATGATAGCCATGGGGATTTCAATATGCAAATAAATTGTGAAATTCAGCTGGTGCTGGATCACAAAAGAGAGAATTTGTAGAATGTCTATGAGATGACTTTTTGTGGTTAAGCCCACTAGGGGATCAGCTATTCTGTACTGTATTATGTAATGAACCAGAGCTTAGTGATTAGGGAGCTTAATGTAAAAGAACTGTTGGGAGGCAGTGATCATAATATAATAGAATTCACCCTGCAGTTTGAGAGGGAGAAGATAAAGTCAGATATATCGGTATTACAAAAGACATTACTGAGCATGTAAGAAGAACTGACCAGTTAATTAGAAAGGGACACCAGAAGGGATGACGGTAGAACAGCAATGGCTGGATTTCCTGGGGGCAGTTTGGAACGTGCAGGAAAGCTACATCCCAAAGGTGAAGAAGTATTCTAAAGGGAGGATGAGGTAAACAGGACTGACAAGGGAAGTCAAAGGCATCATAAAATCTAAAAAAAAAAGGGCATATAACAAAAATTAGTGAGAGGTTAGTGGACTTGGAAGCTTTTAAAAGCCAACAGTAAGCAACTCAAAAAGCCCCAAGGTGAGAAGAGAGGAAATATATAGGTAATCTGGCCACTCTCAAAGAGAACGCCACAAGATATTTCAGATATACAAAGATTAAGAGGGAGGCGAGAGTGGATATCGGACAGCTGGAAAATTATGCAGGAAAGGTAGTCATTGGGGACAAAAAATTGGCAGACAAAACTAATAAGCATTTTGCGTCAGTCTTCAGTGTGGAAGACACTAGCCATATGCCAGAAATTCAAGTGTGACAGGGAACAGAGGTGAGTGTAGTAGATATTACTAAGGAAAAGGTGCTTAGGAAGCTGAAAGGGCTCAAGATAGATAAGTCACCTACACCACATGGACAATACCCCAGCATTCTGAAAGAGGTAGCTGAAGAGATTGTGGAGGCATGAATATGATCTTTCTGGAATGGTTCCGGGCAACTGGAAAATTGCAAATGTCTCTCCACTCTTTAAGAAGGGAGAGAGGCAGAAGGAAGAAAACTATATCCCAGTTAGCCTGACTTCAGTGGTTAGGAAGCCGGCCGGTGGTGCAGTGGCATCAGCGCCCGACTTCGGAAGCAGAGGCTCCCACGTTTGAACCTAGTCGCCCCCGCCCCACCCCAGCACGCTTTCCATCCATGCCGGGTTGAGTACCGAGCTAGCAACTCAGCCTTGTAAAAAACAAGGGTTGAGTCAGGAACGTTCATACCATGACCCGGTTAATCCGGAAGGAGACCAATCCTGACACCACGCGACAGACAAGAATGGCTGACTGCCTAGTGTGAAATGAAGTGGTTGGGAGATATTGGAGTCCATTATTAAGGACAAGATTTCAGGGTACTTGAGGCACATGATAAAATAGGCCAAATTAAATAGTTTCCTTAAGAGGAAACCTTGCCTGGCAATTCTGTTGGAATTCTTTGAAGAAGTAACAGACAGGATAGACAAAGGATATTCAGGGTTTGTTGTTAACTTGAATTTTCAGAAGGTCTTTGAGGAGATGCCACACCTGACACTGCTTAATAAGCTAATAGGACCACAGTATTACAGGAAAGATATTAGCATAGACAGCATGCACTTTGGTTAGAAGAAATAAATGTGAAGACTATTTTCTAAATGGAGAGAAAATTCAAAAATCAGAGGTGCAAAGATATTTGGGAATCCTCATGCAGGATTCCTTAAAGGTCAACTTGCAGGTTGAGTTGGTGGCAAGGAAGGCAAATGCAATGTTAATATTCATTTCAAGAGGATTAGAATACAAGAACAAGGATGTAATGCTGAGGCTTTATAAGGTATTAGTCAGACCACACTTAGTTTTGGGCCCCTATCTTAAGAAAATGTGTTGGAGAGGGTCCAGAGGAGGTTCACAAAAATGATTCCAGGAATGAAAGGGTTAATGTATGAGGAGCACTTAATGCCTCTGTGCCTGTACTCACTGGAGTTTAGAAGAATGAATGGTGTATGTATATCGTTGAAACCTAGTGAATATTGAAACGCCTAGATCAAGTGGATGTGGAGGGGATATTTCCAACAGCGGGTGAGTCTAGGACCAGAGGACACAGCCTCATAATAGATGGATGTCCATTTAGAACAGAGATGACGAAGAATTTCTTTTTCCAGAACATGATAAAGCTGTGGAATTCATTTCCACTGACAGCCGTGGAGGCCAAGTCATTGAATATATTTAAAGTGGAGGTAATAGGTTCTTGATTAGTCAGGTCCTCAAAGGTTGTGGAGAGAAGGCAGGAGAATGGGGTTGAGAGGAATAATAAATCAGCCATGATGGAGAGGGCTTGATGGGCCAAATGCCCTAATTCTGCTCCTATCCTTATGGTCTACAAGGTCTTCCACCCTCGTTATTCCCTGGTCTGCTCCTCCCTTCTCAACCCCTTTTTCCTGTCCACTGGTAGCTTCCTGTGTTACCACTTCACCTCCTCCATCACTGTGTGGAGCAGTCTGTACTCTTTACACAACGGCCATCTTGAACTCTGGTTGCCATCGTTTTAAACTTTCCTTCCTACTCCCACACTTGACTTTTCTGTCCTCAGCCTTCTGCATTACCATAGAGAAACTGAACACAAATTGGGAGAGTAACGTAATTATATTCTGTTTATCTAGCTAACAACTCAATGGTATAATTTTTCCCCTAAATTCCAAAAGTCAAACTCTTATATCCATCTTATCTTGCATTATTCACTTCTCCTAACTCATTCACAACCCACCCCCAAAGCAAAGTGACCAGAACTGAATAGGGAAGGTTAATTAATCAGTGTTTTATAAAGATTTAAAATGGTTTCTTTGCTCTTATACCTTGCTGGCTGTCCATCGTATCTGACAATGACAGGACACCTGCGCGGGAGACTTTTTAGAAATGGAAAAGCCATTGCACTGGGACAGTTCCACCCTCTCGAGCTCGGAAATCCGGGTCCAGTGGTGGGAGCGGTTGTCACATTTGGGGTCTTCCTTGGTTGCAGGGGATGGGATGGCGTGACTTCTATGCCCCGTCACGCCCTTCACCTTCCACTGAGCTTTGCAGAACTGCCTTCCCGGCCGTTGGATCTCACTGTAGGTCTCATCCGCCCAATCCGCCGGAATTTGCTTCGCATGTCAGGATAGGCATGTCCCTATCTCACCTGCCTGCCGGCTACCCTCATACTTTATATTTTATTTAGCTATTAATAAACCAAGTTTACCTGTTTGATTTATACTGCTCAACTTTCCCTACCACCTTCAGCTTGTCAGAGCCTCTGCACTGGCATAGCATTAAAACCGCAATTTAACTTATTTTACTCTGCTTTCGACTACCAAACTTCGTTAACCTGCCAAATATTTTATCTTTTCACCAACTATGTTCTCCGAAACATTTTCCTCCAGAATTATCATTTTCACACTTCCAACTTTGGCACTTTGAAATCATACCTTGCTTTTTATGCCCTAAATCAGAAGTCGATCAAATAAGTTATTTAATTAAGTCAAGTTCAGGATGTCAGCATTGATGAAAAACATCTACCTCATTAACTTTCTGCAGTAGTGTAGCGACATCTGGAAATTCAAATCCTTTCATGCAATAATGCAATTTTTTTACTCACCAGAGACAACACGCGTTGGCTCGAACTCCCTGAATCCCGCCCTCTTCGTGAAACGGAACTTAACGTGCGGCGATGCGAGCCAATGGGAAGAGCATCCACGGCTGTTTAGCATAAATAGAACGCAACTTCCGGTCCTGCTACATTCTTGCATCATCTGCACTAGAGATAGAGCTGAACGGGGCAGAACAGAGTAGAATGGAGAAAGCTGAAGGTAAGTGGTTTCAACTGAAGTGATGTCTTCCAGCAAAAGTGTGTGGATATTTGAGCCCAGCAGGTTATTTATTATTTTTGCTTCTTTCACCCTCTGTCAGTCTCTTCGCAGGTGTTGGTGTGACCTGTTCGTTACTGCAATACCGGTGCCAGAGATTGATCATAATTAACTAATGGTCGGTCCTGTGTAGCCTCATAAACGGTCACATCTCTGTCGTGAGCCTGGTTTGAGGCTCTCTGCAGGCTAAAGACAAGTTGGGCAAAAATAAATGACTGTAAGCATCGGATATGCCCTACCTCATTCATTTGGAGGAAAGCGAAACTGAGCACAGGAAGTACCGAAAATTCTCATCAGTATAGCGATCTTTTGTTTAGAAGGTGAAAATGAAAGAGTATTTTTTGATTTGATGTTAAAACTTGTATAAAATTAGTATGTTTTCTAAATCTACCAAATATTGAATATATAGGTAGTGATAATGATTCTGCAAGATCCTGTATTATGTTGAAGAGCTATTTTAAGCAAATCTGAAATCGCAAAATTAGCCAGAAAACAATGACTTGGAGTGACAGGATAATAGGAACCATTCAAAGGCAATATGCTGGGCATTCAAAGTAGTTCTATTCCTTCAATGCTGGCTGGAAAGTACTACTGAGTTAGGAAAAGCTTAAAAAGGGGGGCGTTCACCCACTGTCAGCAGGGAAATGGCATAGATAGCTATTCTGTGTTTCTTCTCTGCTCCTGGTTCTCTGTCACTGACTTTTTATTACTCTCGGAACAGTTGCTAACTCCCTTTTAGATTCATGAGTTGATGTAGATTGACCACATGAAATCTTCCGTAATAATAAAACATCCCTTATAAGTGAATCTATTCGTCTGGTTATATCTTCAACCATTTTGCCTGTTGGGACATGATGATGAAACTCACCTTGGTCTGTTCCTCTGGCACTTTTGCTGAGTATCAGGCCTCATTCAAGCCACTTTCCCCCTCAAGTGAAATCCTCATTTTGTATTAATAAAACTTGCTTTTTGGAATGGGTGTTTTTCACACCCAGCCATTGCACTACTACTTCCCACCCCCTGTAATTACAACTTCTTCCTCAGTTCATCATGCTCTCTGAATTCATCATCTTCCAGTCATTAAACATCTCATTCCATATAACCTCAATCGTAATTGAAGACCAGCCTTCGGCTTGCCATCTGGTCTGCCCGTGCTTTTCCCATCTCAATTAAGTGCAACAATATCCCTGATTTTTCTATCAGTTCCGCTCTAGGTAAAATCCACTCTTCATCTGAAAGCAGTTTACATTTCCAGAACATCTCAGTCTAGCTGTTGGCTCACTGTTTCTGGTGACGCTTCTGCAACTGCCGATCTGCCAAGCAGCTGCAGTGCCTTCTCTCGTTCTGGTTGCTTCACGTTCTAAAACGTCACGGCACTTGAGCAGTTGTGGAGAACCTTTCAAGTACTAAGGTGGCTGGTAGGTGCCAAACACAAATATGCCCTGCTCTAACTTGCCACAATTGCTGGTGCTTGTAGGATCCAGGCTTCAGTATGCTACTGCGACTAATCACCCTTGACTTTTATTTCGTTAATTTTCCACACATGTTCAAAAAGTGCTTAGGAACTTCTGGGTTCTTTGAAACTTAATTTTGAGTTTGTGTAGTTAGCTGCCTTGTGGTGTAACAACACTGTAGGCCATTCACCCGACGTAGCCCATCCAAAAAATTAGATAGCCGTGGAGAGAAGCTTCTATCGTTGTTACCCTCCTATTATAAAGTCTAATATTTCTTTCACCATTCCCACAAACTGACCTAGCTTTCCTTTCATTTAAAGTGAACTTCGATGAAATCCATCAAACACAAGGTTTTGTTCATCCTCTGTATCCATTAATGTTTTACATTAACATCCCGTTCTCATCTTAAAGGTGCTATCAGCCTGTGGTGTTGCATCAGAAAATTCAGACCACGATAGATAGTCGTATTGAAAGCTTGAAAAGTTGATAGTGAAACCATCAACAAAGGTTATTGTAGAACGCCGCCTGTTGTGGATACAAACCTATCAACTGCATCTATCCTTTACTGAAGCCAATCTCTCAGTTTTTTTGCATAAAGACCTTTCCATGTTATAAAATTTAGTTAAGCTTAGAGATCTGTTTTTTAAAAAAAACTATGATGAGATTTCCTCTCATTTTTCTGAACTCTAGAGAATATTGTTTCTGTCTACATGATCTCTCCTTGTACAGTAAAACTCTCATTCTTTTAAGTAAGGTATAATTGGCAACTCATTGAGTCCCTGTTTTAATTCCATAAGGTTGTCTTCATCTTTATCCTGATGTATCACATCTGCTGGTGAAAGGATAAAATGACAGTTCTGTTACTGAGAACATGAATATTTGAGCCCAGCAGAAGTCCTGACAAAGGGTCTCGGCCCGAAATGTCGACAGTGCTTCTTCCTATAGATGCTGCCTGGCCTGCTGCGTTCCACCAGCATTTTGTGTGTGTTGTTAGAAGTTCTTTATGCTCCTTTTGCCCTCTGTGCAGGTGTGAGTCGTGTTGGTGTGACCTGTTTGTAACTGCAATACTGTTGCCAGAGATTGGTCATAATTAACTAATGGTCAGTCCCATATAGCTTCATAAACAGTCATGTCTCAGTCGTGAGTCTGGTTTGAGGCTCTCTGCAAGCTGAAGACAAGTTGGGCCAAAATAAATGACTGTAATCATCGGATATGCCCTTCCTCTTACATTTAGAGGAAAGCGAAACTGAGCCCAGGCAGTACCAAGAATTCTCATCAGTATGGCCATTATTTGTTTTAAAGGTGAAAATGAAAGAGTATTTTTTGATTTGATGTTAAAACTTGTATAAAATTAGTATGTTTTCTAAATCTACCAAATATTGGATATATAGGTAGTGATAATGATTCTGCTAGATCCTGTATTATGTTGAAGAGCTATTTTAAGCAAATCTGAAATCGCAAAATTAGCCAGGAAACAATGACTTGGAGTGACAGGATAATAGGAACCATTCAAAGGCAATATGCTGGGAGTTCAAAGTAGTTCTATTCCTTCAATGCTGGCTGGAAAGTACTATTGAGTTAGGAAAAGCTTAAAAAGCTTTTAAGCTCACCCACTGTCAGAAAGCAGGGAAATGGCATAGATAGTTATTCTGTGTTTCTTCTCTGCTTCTGGTTCTCTGTCACTGACTTTTTATTACTCTTGGAACAGTTGCTAACTCCCTTTTCCATTCATGAATTGATGTAGATTGACCACATGAAATCTTCCGTAATAATAAAACATCCCTTATAAGTGAATCTATTCATCTGGTTATATCTTCAACCATTTTGCCTGTTGGGACATGATGATGAAACTCACCGTGGTCTGTTCCTCTGGCACTTTTGCTGAGTATCAGGCCTCAGTCAAGCCACTTTGCCCCTCAAGTGAAATCCTCATTTTGTATTAATAAAACTTGCTTTTTGGAATGGGTGTTTTTCACACCCAGCCATTGCACAACTACTTCCCACCCCCTGTAATTACAACTTCTTCCTCAGTTCATCATGCTCTCTGAATTCATCATCTTCCAGTCATTAAACATCTCATTCCATATAACCTCAATCGTAATTGAAGACCAGCCTTCGGCTTGCCATCTGGTCTGCCCGTGCTTTTCCCATCTCAATTAAGTGCAACAATATCCCTGATTTTTCTATCAGTTCCGCTCTAGGTAAAATCCACTCTTCATCTGAAAGCAGTTTACATTTCCAGAACATCTCAGTCTAGCTGTTGGCTCACTGTTTCTGGTGACGCTTCTGCAACTGCCGATCTGCCAAGCAGCTGCAGTGCCTTCTCTCGTTCTGGTTGCTTCACGTTCTAAAACGTCACGGCACTTGAGCAGTTGTGGAGAACCTTTCAAGTACTAAGGTGGCTGGTAGGTGCCAAACACAAATATGCCCTGCTCTAACTTGCCACAATTGCTGGTGCTTGTAGGATCCAGGTTTCAGTATGCTACTGCGACTAATCACCCTTGACTTTTATTTTGTTAATTTTCCACACATGTTCAAAAAGTGCTTAGGAACTTCTGGGTTCTTTGAAACTTAATTTTGAGTTTGTGTAGTTAGCTGCCTTGTGGTGTAGTAACAACACTGTAGGCCATTCACCTGACGTAGCCCATCCAAAAAATTAGATAGCCGTGGAGAGAAGCTTCTATCGTTGTTGCCCTCCTATTATAAAGTCTAATATTTCTTACACCATTCCCACAAACTGACCTAGCTTTCCTTTCATTTAAAGTGAACTTCGATGAAATCCATCAAACACAAGGTTTTGTTCATCCTCTGTATCCATTAATGTTTTACATTAACATCCCGTTCTCATCTTAAAGGTGCTATCAGCCTGTGGTGTTGCAGTAGAAGATTCAGACCACGATAGTCGTATTGAAAGCTTGAAAAGTTGATAGTGAAACCATCAACAAAGGTTATTGTGGAACACCACCTGTTGTGGTTACAAACCTATCAACCGCATCTATACTTTATTGAAGCCAATCTGTCAGTTTTTTAAATAAAGACCTTTCCATTTCATGTTAAGCCTGGAGATCTGTTTTGAAAAAGAAATTATAAGTTTTCCTCTCATTTTTCTGAACTCAAATTTTTCTGAGATCAGTCTACCTGATCTCTTCTTGTATGATAAAACTCATTCCTAGAATCTTCTGCGTAAATCATCACTTCAAATGCACATGTACGTTCTTTCTTGGCTAAGTAGAGCAAAACAGCATGGTTTTGATTGGAGTGAACCATATTCAAGTTTAATCTTATCAAGATTCTAGATAATTATATTTCTTGTATATCCTATATAATCTTTGTACCTGTATTCAAATCCTTATAGTAAAGGAAGCAAATACCATTTGTCTTCCTAATTGTTTGCTGCAGCTGCATGTTGGCTTTCAATGAATGCCACGTCTAAAGCCTTCTGCTGCTTTTAACAACATTACCACCCCTTTACCATTTTTTAAGCAGCATGCACATACACAATGCTGGAGGAACTCGGCAGGTCTGGCAGCATCTATGGAAATGAACAGTTGACATTTCAGGCTAAGACCCTTCTTTAGGACTGGAAAAGAAGGGCGAAGATGCCAGAATAAAAAAGTGGAGAGGCGGTGATTTGGAAGGAGGATAGCTAGAAGCTGATAGGTGAAGCCAGGTGGGTAGGAGAGGTGAAGGGCTGGAGAGGAAGGAATCTGATAGATTTTCTTTGGATTTGTTCCTTTCTGCTTTAAAGTGGAGAAATTGTATTGCATCTGTCATACTCATATCTACTCACTAATCCAGTCTACATCTCCATGAAGCTTAATACATTGTTATTCTTTGAATTCAACCTTTACTTTTAAGTAAGGTATAATTGGCAACTCATTTCGATCCCTGTTTTAATTTTATAACGTTGTCTTCATTTTTATTCAGTATATGTCACATATACTGAAGAAATGACAATTCTGTTATTGAGAACATGAATTTCCAATGATATGTCACTTTTTGCAGCCACAAACAATTCACCACAATGTACTTTCTGCTGATAACGTCAATACGTTACACATGAGCTACACACTTTTTTCCCATTACTCCATTCATTTTACTTCTTAGCATGTGGCCACCATCTTCAACATGCTCAGGGTTGTTCTTTTGGAATACTCCGCACTCATAACATCTCGTGTTCCATCAATTTTAGCATTTTCCCTACTCCTGATGATAGGCTAATAGGTCATTAGTTGTTTTTCCTGTCACTGCTCTCTTAGTGGGAGCATATTCACTACCCTCAAAACCACGAGAACAATTACAGAAACTACAGAATTTCCCATGATAGGAACCTGAGCCTTCTGTGTCGTAATAAATCTAGGATATAGATCCTTGGGTCTTTGGGATATATTAGCAAAGTGTCTCCAAATTTTTTTTAAACTTGTACTTAATTTCTAAAGTTGCTTATTGTTTTAACCTTGTGTGGCATGACTTCGCTACTTATCAGTCCAAGAATGCTGTTCAGGCCTTGCTGTGTACAGGCAGAATTTCTTTGTTATCTAAGGAAGTGAATTTAATTATGCAATCATCAGCAAGTATTCCCACTTCTGATCTTGTGATGGCGAAGTCATTGCCGAAATTGTTGACGCTAAATTGTACCTAAGGTACTACCCCGATGAACTGATTGGCTTCCAGCAGCCTTTTACATTTCCTGTGTGTCCTGTATGACTGTAGCCAGTGAAGTGTTCTCTGAGAGTCCAATTAATTTTGATTGTCACCGGGGTTCAACCAAACACATTAATTCTCACCTAACTTCTAGAATTTAGTTCTTTGTGGAAGTTTGGACCAGAGCAGTAGCAAGGCCTTTGGGGATAATCATACAAGATCTGAGTGCTGTGAAGCAGATTATTGATTGTGTTACACAACCATAGTGCCAACAATATTTAACTGTTATGCTGCTGATTGAGAACAGTTTGATGGTCTAGGTTATCCTGCTTGTGGACAGTCCTGAATTATGTAATATTTATCTAGTTGCCTGACATGAACAGCTGTATTAGTTCTCACTTTGGTAACTGAAGAACGAGAATGGTGAACGGTGCATGACTTTTTGTTGAAGAAAAGCAGAAGCATTGGTTCTGAAGATCCGTCCATTCCCTACATTGTGTCTTGCAGCTTTCTGCCATGGCGAGCTTCTTAATATAAAACCTGGCAGGAGTGGGATGGAGGCTCTAAATGATTATCTTGCTACACGAAGTTACATCGATGGCTTTGTATTTTCACAAGCTGACGTGGAAATATTCCAGTCAATGCGAAAGCCACCTCTCGATCAATACTTCCACGTGGTGCGGTGGTACAGGCACATTGCAGCAATTTGGGAATGCACCAAAGATGGTGCCAAGACCTGTAGAGTCCACATATGTGAGTAGTTGAACATCTGTGTGATGGTTCATATGGGGCATCTGTCTAATCATGGTAATGCTTGGGGCTTATGGCATCATTTTGTAATTCATCTTTTTTTGTTGTTGTTTTTTGAAAATGGTACCGCAGTTTTTATTTGCACTCTGAGATACCTTTAAGAGCGAGCTAGTAAGAATTCAAGACAACAACTTGTAGTCCATGTGAGGCATTCCCATTTAATTCATCAGGGATTTGAAGAAACACTGATGTAACTCAAAGAGTGAAGTGCAACTTGGATGAGAAGTTGGAGTTGATAGTGCTCCCATACTCCTATGATCCTTAGGAAAATTGTTTATTTAGAAGAGGGTGTTGAAGCAACCTTGGTTTCTTTATACACTGTCCACCAGTGGTCGGAAAAAATGAATGTGCTTTGGATGCCAATCAATAAGACTGGATTAAGACAGAAGATGTTAACCTACTTGCATGTTGTTGGAGCTGGATGTAGAGGACAATGTTCCATTACACATTTTGAAAATGTTAAAAGGTTTGAGGAGTCAGAAAGTTCTCTTCCCAACCCACCACCCCCATGCTTCAGGCTTCGATGTCAGTATGTGTCTGTGGGAAGTCCAGTCAATTTTGACTTAGTGAGGGATCTAATAGTGGTAAATCTATTGAATGTCGAATAAGTAGTTAAATGTTCTCCTATTGCTTTGCACTTGTCTTGAGTAACGGTTGACATGAAACTGCAGAAGCTAGAAATCTGGATCAACACACCCAAGCTAAAGATTGTGCTGATAATTCACAGCTAAGCTTTACAAGGAAGCAAATGAAACTGCTGACTATTCTAGTAATAATACTCTTTTGGACCTTGGTCACTGCAGGCCACAGCCTTTGGAAATTGTGCTGTATGATCTGTCACTTTTGCAATTTCCTGAAGGGTTCAATGAAGTGCATTCTCCAGAATGCAAGTATGGCCAGAGCGGACTCCAGGCCAGGTTGGCGCAGCAAGGCCCCTGCTTGAGACTGACCTTTGGTCGATTTAAGGACTAGATAGATTGAGGTGTCAAAGCCAAGGGCAAAAGACAAACCAGTGTTCAGCTTGCTATTCTGTGAGATTTACTCGCTTCGGAGCTGAACTGGCTGTGGCCTGCAAGCCTCTGCCTTAGCCTCGGTGCTGAACTGTCTCCGTGGCTGTGGGCTCACTTTCAGAGACTCTGCCGTGCATGTTCCGGGTGCTATTTGTTTACTTTTTTATTGTTTGCATGATCTGTTCTTTTTTTTTTGCACATTGGGTGTTTGATGGTCTTGCGTGTTTTTGTAATGGATTCTATTGTGGTTTTTTTGGTGGCAGATAATACTGGAAATGGTCAACAGGTCAAGCTGCATCAACAGGAAGAGAAACCGATTCAGGGTCTCCTTCCTGTGTTTCTGTTCCCCACATGTGGCTTGATCTGAGTGTGTCCATTATTTTAGATGTAAGAGCAGAATTAGGCCACTTGACCATTCAGTCTGCTCCACAGTTCCATCATGGCTGATTTATTATCCCACTTAATCTAATTCTTCTGCTTCTCCCCATATCCTTTGATGTCCTGATTAATCAAGAACCTATCAACTTCCACCTTAAGTATACCCGATGACTTGTCCTGTACAGTGGATTTCCACAATCACCACATTCTGCCTAAAGCAATTTTTCAAGTCTCTGTTCTAAATGAATGTCCCTCTATTCTGAGGCTGTGCCCTCCGATCCTAGACTTCCCCACTAAAGGAAACATCCACTCCACATCCATTCTATCTAGGCCTTACAGTATTTGATAGGTTTCAATGAGATCTCCCTCCCAATCCCCATTCTTCTGAACTCCAGCAAGTACAGGCCCAGAGCCATCAGAAGCTTCTCGTCTGTTAACCATTCATTCCTGGGATCATTTTCGTGAACCTCCTCTGGACCCTCTTCAATTCAAGCACACCTTTTCCTAGGTCAGTGCCCAGAACTGCTCACAATACTCCCAAGTGTGGTCTGACCAATGTCTTGTAATGCCTCAGCATTACATCCTTTTGTATTCTAGTCCTCTCAAAATGAATGCAATACATTGCTTTTGCCTTCCTTACCACTGACTCGACCAGTAAATTAACCTTTAAGGAATCCTGCACAAGAACTTCCAAGTGCATTTGTACCTCCGATTTCTGAATTGTCTTCTCATTTAGAAAATAGTCCAAGCCTTTATTCCTTCTAAAAGTTAAAAGTAACATTTGTTATCAAGGTACATGCATGTCACCACATACAACCCTAGGATTCTTTTACTGCCGGCAAACTTACAGTTGCTGTTCTACAGATTTGTTAAGTTCTATCATTGGGCATGACCATGCTCTTCCCTACACTACCTCTGCCACTTCTGTGTCCATCTCCCAATCTACAGACACTGGCTTCCTCCACACTTCCTTCCCCTCCACCTATCTAATTGTATCATCCACAAACTTGGCTGCAAAGACATCAATTCCTTCATCCATATCATTGACATACAACGTGAAAAGAAGCAGTCCCAACACGAAACCCTGTGGAAAACCAGAAAACAGTTGATCTCTGCTACCTAAGGGTTCCTTCTCCTTAAGCTCCCTAATCACATATGGGTTGCTTATGCAGGGTGTTAAATGTGGCAGATAGGTGAAGTTTTTCAAATAAAATAAATTAGGCTTCAGTTACATCACTTACAGAAAGGCTCTTTATTTTCAGCTATTTGGAAAACTCCAAAAGGCACTTGAAAATGGAAAACTGAATTAAGTTTAGTGGCTGCCATTTGCCTCTCTGTTATCCAATACAAACTGCTTAATGAACCCCATCGTATGCCATTAACAACTTTCATTGCACAACAATACACCACCCATCTTCACAACTTTGCATCAGTATGTATTTGAATGTAGTGTCTCCATTCATTTGACCTCGCGATTTCCTGCATTTTCAATCAATTGCACAGCATTCTCCAGTTGATCAAGATTGAAATACTTCATCCACTGCTTAATGTGTTTTTGCATAATTCTCTTCCCTGCAATCACTGATCTATTGGCACAGTTCCCTTGCAAGCAATTATTTGTGGACACCCTACTTCAGTACCTATGCTTCACGTAAGAACTTGACGGTAGCTTAGCGGTAAGGAGATCGCCTTACAGATCCAGCACTCACCGATCGGGGTTCAATTCCCGCCACTGGCCTATGAGGAATTTGTACATTCTCCTTATGACTTTGTGGGTTTCTTCCGCATACTCCAGATTGCTCCCACATCCCAGAGACATACAGTTAGTGCCAGTGAGTTGTATGCATGCATTGTTGGTGCTGGAAGCATAGAAACGCTTGTGGGCTGCTCCCCAGCTCATTCTCAGACTGTGATGCAAAACGATGCGTTTTCACTTATGTTTCAGTGTGTTGATGCTCATGTGACTAATAAAGCTAATCCTTACCACAGGTCGTCAACATCTGCTGCTCTTGTAAGAACTTGATGGTAGAGCAGCGGTTAGCGCATTGCTTTGCAGTGCCTGCCATCACCGATCGGCGTTCAATTCCCGCTGCTGTCCGTAAGGAGTTTGTATGATCTCCCTGGCTGAAACCAGTGGATAGACAATAGACGCAGGAATCCAACTTACTTCCTCCATGGCTCAAAATCGGCACTTGATGTCCACAATGAGTAAAGAGATCAGGTTATTCGTTATGGATCAGAGAATTTGCAGAGGATTTGCTTTACTCTGCCTAGTTAATTTCTGTTTTCGGGTATACATTATCCCCCAAGTCACTATGGTATTCTGCAAATATGCAGGGGCACCAGTTGTTTGCAGTATTCATTATGCAAACTCTTAATTGAAATGTTTACAATTTGGTCTTCATCCTGTGAAATGCAATTGATGGCCAGATTGTCTTTAAAATTTCATTGGTACTAGTTTGCCAATAAACAGAAATGTCCTTTCATATGCGTGTTTAAAAATGCTTCTGTTGACTACCATCCCTTTCAATTGATGAAAATGACTTGAGCTTTTCTGTACCTTGATTTCTTCAAATTTGAGCTTATTTGTCAAACGTTGCATTGTGTTCTACTCTTACAATTTCATATCCTTGTCTATGAGCAACTTTCTGACCACCCACGGATTTCATTCGAGCAAACAATTGCTGAAGAATTAGACCAGGTGTTGCCAACCTGGGGTCCATGGCATAGTAAAGGTTGGGAACCGCTAAATTAGACTCTGGTCCATGCTAGTACGGTAACATTGATGACTGAGCACTATCATGTGGAAGATTTGACTGTGGCTATTCTTTTTCAGCTAAAGAGAAGAGAATCCAGCCACCTTGGTCACCGCCAACAGAAGTAAAACAGCCTGAACTCCGGCTGTACAACAGTTTGACACGTAGTAAGGTCAGTATAGCTTAACAGTAGAGTAATATTATTATAGGAAGAAACAATATAAAGTTCTGGTGAACAGCTTTAAAACAGTTTGTCATTCAGTAACATCCATCTCATTCCTGTTGGTTTGCATTCCCTGAAATGAGGTGGTACTGGGCCTGTGCAATCTGTTAACTACTTTGTCTGCTCATGAATAATGTTCACCTCTGCTTAATTCTGTAGCAGGTATCAAGGACAGTCTGCATTAATGAAGCCCAGCAGATATTTTAATCAAGCAATCTGCACTAATGGTATCCAGTGGTGTGTCTCATTGAAGCATAACTATGACTGAGGAGTATTTGAGAAAATTACCACTTTTATAGTTTATTAATATTGTAGAAAAAATTATAAAGATTAATATGTGTAGCGCAGGCAGCCCATGCATTACAGAATAGGGATCCTTATTTTCTCATGGTTATCCTTTATTTATTTTCAGCTACAGTAACATTGTTTATTGATTTTTTGCAACTGTATGTCACAATCAGTGAATGAAAATTGCTTAATAAATTTAAAATGAATAGCACGTTCAAATTTTGGTAGAACCAGCATCCTAATACAGTTGAAGCAGTTCCAGTAAAGACTGAACGCTGTCTTGTGACCGAAGAACATTGAAAGTTTAGAGTAAAAATAATTCACAAGGTGTCTTATTCTAGTAACTTCCTCTATAGGGTCATTATTGTGACGTGCTTTTAAGCGATCTTGTTATTCACCCTCCTCCTGAAGATGCCATTCCATTAGGCTGCAGCAGAATTACACAGCGATAGGTCCTTATGCAAGTTACTAATTTTCACCTGCTTAGTGTCAAAATTGATATCTGGATTCAAGCATGTGTTACTGCTACTGTAATCAATTTTTTTAATAAGTAATAGATGAATGAGCAAATCTGACTCCTTTTCGTTTCTGCTGTTCAATCTCCAAACACGATGAAATCTTGGACCTATAATCCAAAAGGCTCAGAACTGCACGATGTCACTTGGTCTTTGGGAAGCAGTAATAAGATTTTTGTTTTAACTCCAACCTTCAGTGAACAGACAGTTTTCTAAATCCAATTGTTATTGTTCCAGTGACTGTAATATTAAGAATAGTGCTCTTCTTATTATTAAAAGCATGGATTAAACATACTGCAAACATGCTGAGATGAACATTCATACGAGGCTTTTTATACTCGTCGTCAGTTGCTCACTGTCTAGGATATTCTGTATAGTTTACTGTGACCCAATAATAAAAAGATGAATACAATTGAAAGGAATTGGCGGTTTTAAGAATGTTTAACATTTTAGTTTACTTTTTAATTTGTTCCATAGACGAGCCTCTGTCATTAGGGTATTTAATGTCCAGCAACCTGTTGTCCTGACAGTATTGAGAGTCAACTATATGGGATTTTTCCCAGTTGGTGACACCCTTTTTCTTTTACTTTTCCTGAAAGAAATTAATGGAATTGCATTTTTGTGATAGTACTCCAAAGTCCTGCCTCCTTTCAGTACAAGTTTCTGGTTCCACTCCACACCTTGTAAGATTTGTTGCGCTTATCAACACTACTTGCCTTTCTAGGTTACTCGGAGCACTCGGTTTGCTAGTATGATCCAAGAATCAATTGCCCCTTATTACCGGTTTCTATAAATGATACAAATACATGTTACTTGTAGACCTTGTACATATCAATGGATGGATGTAAGATGTTTCAAGGCAGTGTTTATCACTGCAGATTTGGAGTATGTTGGGTACTTGATGCTGACTGAGATTATACCATGTAGTAGTAGTAGGCCTCCGTTAGTCTCAACAGACCATGGAAAGTTTCCAGGGAGCAAGCCTGGGCAAGGTTTTTCTAATGGAAGACCAGCACTTGCCCAAGCTGCAAGTCTCCCCTCTCCACACCACCGATGTTGTCCAAGGGAAGAGATGATACCATATATTGTAACACTCCAACCACTGGAACCAGAATCAGGTTTGTTATCACTGGAAGCCCATGATTAATAGGTACTGTTGCTCAGTTTTGGAAGAACACATGCTGCTGGCTGAAAGCTAAATGTGCTGTTAAAGATTTTCAATCACTGGTCTTTTCCTGTTCCTTTCTTCCCAGCATCTCCTTGTTTCTTTTCACTCTTTGCCCTGCTATCTCCTTCCCCCAGTTCTAGCCAATGAGGCGTATTACACAATGTTCTGAGTTTTACTTCGGGTATTTTAGTCACAAGATAGAAAGGTTTATTTTTACAGGGTTGCTGGGTATGTGGGAACTTGATTTTGATCTTGATATTTTTGGTCTAAATCAACCGTGTGGTTTTTTTTTCACCAGGAGCTCTTCCGTCCTCAGAATGGAAAGAAGGTGTTATGGTATTGTTGTGGCCCCACTGTTTATGATGCTTCCCACATGGGACATGCAAGGTAACCTGCCATATAATTTATTACTGTGCTTCCTCTGGTAATTCTTCAGTTAAACTTCATCCCTGAATAAATCTTTGTTAAATCATCCCTGAATGTGCAAATGGAGCGCACATTTGAACAGCTGGTACTTTAAAATACAAACATGTATGCAGAGATGCCACTTAAAACAAAAACCATTCAATATATTGCCTTTTTCTGCTAATAATTCTGGACAGCAATCTGAGTGGCAGGATTTCATTTTAATGTCACCAGACAGCATTGACAAGTCTGGTGTCACCAGCATGCTGCATTGTGCTCTGTTGGTCATTTTATAAGGCGTCCAACGGTAAATGCTTGGCCTAACAGGCTTCAGGCCTGAAATAAAAAGTCATGTTTAATTACTGTGACCTTGCTAATTTCACTGATTTTTTTTTTATATATATATATATATATATCATCAGACATGAGGGTAATGCAAAGTTAGGCAGAGATTTTGCTCTGGTTTGTTCTCTGATAATTGTGATTTCAAGCCTTTAAAAAGAAGCATGATTGTGATTTCAGCTATGGACAAGCAATATTTTAAGAAAATTGACAACCATCTATGATTCTTTAGTCCATTACTTCACCCAAGCTTGTTGCAAATCTCCTAGTCCATGCAGTGTATGCCTCTAGTGTAGACAGTTATGCAATAATTTAAATTATTTCTTTTCTCAGGTCCTATATATCCTTTGACATCCTCAGAAGGATTCTAATGAACTATTTCAAATATGATGTGTTTTACTGTATGAATATCACTGATGTGGATGACAAGGTAAGCCAATGTCGTCATCATGCATTGTTAAAAAGCAGACTATAACTAAATCTTTCTTTACATTTCATCAATGACTGGGGTTTTATAATTGGGTTCTGCCTCAACCATCTTACTCTAGCCCAATTCCCCTCTCCACTCTGGTAACAAAATGCAGGGCTGTCTTAGCTCAGGTCTGCCAGCACTAGCTGTATGCATTAAATTTGTACAGTCGGCCCTCCTTATCCACGGGTTCCGCACGCACGGATTCAACTAACCACGGATCGGGAAAAACCTGTAAGTTCTCTCTCCAGCACTCATTGTTTGAGTAGGTACAGACTTTTTTTTTTCTTGTCCTTATTCCCTAAACAATACAGTATAACAATTTACACTGCACATTTACTTTGTATTAGGTATTATAAGTAAGTTGGAACAGGTGCATCCGGTATTATTTAGCGTCGGTTAGTCAAACATTTGTCTTAGTATATGGTATTTATTTTACATTTCTGTGCATATAAAACGCTTCAGGTACATATATATTTCAATAATTAAACCACTGCATTGCTTAGTAATAATTGTAGCTTTCACTGGGGCAGGGCCTTTCACATGCTCTATTTTTCTCACTTTATCCTTTGAAATTGTTCCGGTCATTGACTGACTGTAGCCTAATGCTTTTCCAATGACTGATGGCATTTCACCTCTTTCCAATCGCTTTATTTTCAATTGTGATTGTTTTCTGTCAATGGAACAGAAAGCAGTCTCAGGCAGTGGGTCCCGAGCTCTGCCAGGTCCTGAAGTCCACTGCACTGAGACAGGTTAAATAAGGGACTTGAGCATCTGCGTTTTTGGGTATCCTCGGGGGTCCCGGAACCAATAACCCACAGATAAGGAGGGCTGACTGTAGAATACATTCCCATTCAAAGTATCTTAAATATTAAAAATTGAGAATAAGTAAAAGGGCATGTAGTATACTTGATTAATTGCTTTCACACAATGTATTGATTCGTGAAATCTGATCTCCAAAGCACAAAGAAAAATCCCTAAGTACATTTAAAATATTGATCAGTTGTTGCAATAAACCATTGATTCATTATAATCCTGTAGTTCATATGATTTATGAGCAATCGTGCAAGATATACTTTTATACTTGTAGTTTGCAAATTCAAGTTAGGCAATTAGAATTAGAACTGAAACTGATCAAACCTTTATTGCATTGGAGAAAGTGGTCATGTTCCTTCAAACCTTTAGTGAGAAAAGAGAGCTGAAGGTTCGGAGATAAGGCATTAGAAAAAATTGCAGGTTTCCTGTTATCTAAGGTTGAAAATCTGCAAGACAGATTGGCAGTCAGTAACCTGTGCATGTTAGCAGTTCTGTGTCAACAACAATCTAACAGAGCTTGAGGAACAACAGAGTCTGATGTGGTTCCAAATGCAGGAGTGACAGTTTATGAAATGTCACTCTTGCCTTCAGAATGTGAGCTCCTTGAGATCTACAATTGTATATAATTTTAGTTCGGGATTTTTTTTAAACTGGTTTAATGTTAACCACATTGATAGTGTCAGTTTTCCAAGTGTTGCTTTGAGATACGTGCACAATGAATTTATACCTGTGGGTGAACATTCTTTAATCTTGTGAATTAAATTGCCAGTGTCCATTCATATACAGCGGATTTCAGTTAATTGGGACACATCGGGACCAGTACATTTCGGCCCAATTAAGTGAATGCCCCAATTAGCCAAAATTTCATGGGTAAAGTTTTAAAAAGGTTTTTTTTTAAAACCTACAGTTTAACTAATTAACAAATTATGTATTTAAATGAAATACAGAAAAATGAGAACACGAGCAATATTGCCGCAGTACTATATACTGCTTATTAGTTCTTAATAGTTACCAATAGAGGAATTCATCCAGTATAAACTGCCGTGTATGGGGTATACAGGGAGGGCTGGCACCTCTGGTGAAGGGGTTTGTCCATTCAGGGACAGCTCATTCACCTTTTGGAGCCCAACAGAAATTCAGTTCTCACCTGTGACTTTAAGTAGCTGTATGCATGCAACAGTGGCCACTCCCCAGTAGCGCACTTCGACAGGCAGGCTAAACCCAGTTGAGGGTAGCCAGTGTGCCTCGTACCCCAGTGAAATCGGGACAAGCCTGTCCTAGCATGTGAAGTCAGATCGAACGTACTGGATGAGATCTACAGGGAGATCCAATGGTCAAGAAGGTGTTCTACAATGTTATTTAGAGTGAATGGCACGACAAGGCCCAGAAGCCATTGGTTATCTACTGTAACTGAGGAAGACACCAGTTTGCAATGACTGCTTGCCACTGGAATGGAAATTCTGAGGTCAAGAGAGTGGCACTGACCCATTGATCATCTTTTCCACTTTAAAAACTCTCCTGCACAAGTTTTACTGTCATCATCAGATACAATAACTAGCACATTGCCATGTTCTTTTAATTGACTAAATGAACAAAACTAGTGTAGATAGTAAACTGCCTTCAAACAATGCTTTCAACAATTGCATCCTCCCAATCTTCATTTTCACTGTAATATTTAAAGTGATTTTCACTACCTTAATTCTTCGTAGTTCGTAACTTGAAGTTGTGAAACAATTTCATTTTCACTCAGTGGTGTTTCAAGCATCTCAAAGCCTGAGTGCTTGAAATCAGTGAGCAAAACAATTCTAAACTGGCTTGCTGCTTATTTCTCACCAACTATCGGTGACCAAAATTGTTCACCTTCAAACACATGCAACTGATACTGTTTTTTTAAATCTCCACTCTGAGCATGGTGTAGTGTCTTAAAGCCACGTCAATTTATGTGACTGATACTAGTTAGAAACTGTTCAGCAACAATTAGTTTTTGTTCTTTCAGTTATCCCAAATGAGCAGCTGCCCTGATGGACCATTTAACCGGAATCCACTGTATTTAAAACACTTGTCAGAGTGGGAATCCAGTGAATATATTCATGATCCATTTGTTAATGGCAGTGTTTCAGTAATGTTTGTGTTCATGCATCACTGAGTTAGCAATGTGTGTACAGTTCTAAAGGCTAAACCAAAATTTGCAAGATTATCCACAAGCATAAACCACAACTCTGAACTGACTCCAGTTGAAGTTTAATTGTCATTCAGCCCATGACTTCAGCCAAACTAAACTGTGTTACTCTGGAGCCAAGCTGCAAAACACGGCACCAGCAGTCATACACTGCACAAGGTGCACACAGCACGTACAAGATGGCAGTAAAATACAGTCACACAAAAGAAATCCAACTTCCGAGTCCATGAATGTTGCAGCAGTCTGCAGTCAATGCAATACAGCCTGTCTTCTGCTGAGCCAACACTAGGTGGCAGCATCAACTCAGCATGAGCACCATGCCACACCATCTCCGGCACTCTGGTGGAGCTCCTGATTCCGACACCTCCCCTGGGCTGCTACAAATGAGTAACACTGGGGATTGAGGCCTAGTCCATGCTACAAACGAGACCACGTAGCTCCCACATCTGACCATGCTGTTTGCCAATAAACCAATGAACTGGACTTAGACAATAGGTGCAAGAGTAGGCCATTCATCCCTTTGAGCCAGCACCGCCATTCACTGTGATCATGGCTGCCCGTATCCCTTGACTCTATCTAACTCTTTCTTGAAAGCATCCAGAGACTTGGCCTCCACTGCTGTCAGAGGCAGAGCATTCCACATATCCACAACTCTCTGGGTGGAAGAGTTTTTCCTCAACTCTGTTCTAAATGGCCTACCCCTTATTCTTAAACTGTGGCCTCTTGTTCTGGACTCCCCCAACATCGGGAACATTTTTCCTGCCCCTAGTGTGTCCAGTCCCTTAATAATCTTATGTTTCAATCAGATCCCTTCTTATCCTTCTAAATTCCAGTGTATACAAGCCCAGTTGCTCCAATCTTTCAACATATGACAGTCCAGCCATCCTGGGAGTTAACCTCGTGAACCTACACTGCACTCCCTCAATAGCAAGAATGTCCTTCCTCAAATTTGGAGACCAAAACTGAACGCAGTACTCCAGGTGTGGTCTCACCAGGGTGCTGTACAACTGCAGAAGGACCTTTTTGCTCCTATACTCAATTCCCCTTGTTATGAAGGCCACATGCCATTAGCTTTCTTCACTGCCTGCTGTACCTGCATGCTTACTTTCAGTGACTGATGAACAAGGACATCTAGATCTCGTTGTACTTCCCCTTTTCCTAACTTGACACCATTCAGATAGTAATCTGCCTTCCTGTTCTTGCTGCCTGAGGATAACCTTACATTTATCCACATTAAACCGCATCTGCCATACATCTGCCCACTTACCCAATCTGTCCAAGTCACCCTGCATTCTCATAACATCCTCCTCACATTTCACACCGCCACCCAGCTTTGTGTCATCTGCAAATTTGCTAATGTTACTTTTAATTCCTTCATCTAAATCATTAATGTATATTGTAAACAGCTGCGGTCCCAGCGCTGAGCCTTGTGGTACCCCACTAGTCACTGCCTGCCATTCTGAAAGGGACCTGTTAATCCCTACTGTTTCCTGTCTGCCAACCAATTTTCAATCCATGTCAGTACCCTACCTCCAATACCATGTGCTCTAATTTTGCCCACTAATCTTCTATATAGGACCTTATTAAAGGCTTTCTAGAAGTCCAGGTACACTATATCCAGTGGCTCTCCCTTGTCCATTTTCATAGTTACATCCTCAAAGAATTCCAGAAGATTAGTCAAGCATGATTTCCCCTTTGTAAATCCATGCTGACTCAGACTGATCCTGTTACTGCTATCCAAATGTGCAGCTATTTCATT
Organism: Hypanus sabinus; assembly: GCF_030144855.1. NCBI lineage: Eukaryota > Metazoa > Chordata > Chondrichthyes > Myliobatiformes > Dasyatidae > Hypanus > Hypanus sabinus. Next base: position 127,964,787 of record NC_082712.1, read on the forward strand.
GTTTATAATTGACTCCAGCATCTTCCCCACCACTGATGTCAGGCTAACTGGTCTATAATTCCCTGTTTTCTCTCTCCCTCCTTTCTTAAAGAGTGGGATAACATTAGCTACCCTCAAATCTACAGGAACTGACCTTGAATCTATCAGCCTTCTGTCCCATCAGTATACCTGACAGCATTTTCTGCCTAATGTGAATTTCCTTCAGTTCCTCCATTACCCTAGGTCAGGGGTCAGCAACCTTTACCACTGAAAGAGCCACTTGGACCCGTTTCCCACAGAAAAGAAAACACTGGGAGCCGCAAAACCCGCTTGACATTTAAAATGAAATAACACTGCATACAACGTTTTGTTTTGCCTTTATGCTATGTATAAACAAACTATAATGTGTTGCATTTATGAAATTGATGAACTCCTGCAGAGAAAATGAAATTACATTTCTGCATGCAACAAAAACATTTTGAACTCCGAAAAAAAGACGTTGGGTTGAAGGTTACTTTTAAGTAAAATACTCAACGTCTATTTGAGTCCTTCTTGTGTTTATGAAAAACGCCAAACTTAAATTTGCCGCCAGCAGCAAACCAAAAATAACGTCAGCCAGCTGTCAACCTGAAAAATAAAAGGACTATTTCACTGAACAATGAAAACATATGAATATACGTAAAATAATAGGCAATTAAAATATTTATCATACTTGTTCAGGTTGACTCACACCTGACAATGCAGTCGTATTCAGTAGGGATGGATCGATGCTTAGGGGAGTGACCGGGAAGGATAATGTGTTTTTTTCCTCTCTGAACTCACAGAAGCGTTTCCCAAACGATGTTTGCATTGCGATGATTGCAGAATGTAAATACTCCGAATTTATCATGTCGTGACCTTGTTTGAACTCTCTCAAATTGGGGAAGTGAGACAATGTGCCTTTCTGTAAATCTCTGGCAAGCAACGTCAACTTGCGCTCGAATGTCAAAACATCCTCCAACATGTGCAGGGCTGTACGTCCTTACCCCGTTGAAGAGCTGTGTTCAGCGTGTTCAGGTGCGCTGTCATGTCTACCATGAAGTGTAGCTTTTCCAGCCACTCTGGCTGTTCCAGCTCAGGAAAGTTGAGCCCTTTGCTGCCCAGGAAAGTTTTCACTTCTTCCAGACACGCGACAAAGCGTTTCAGCACCTTCCCTTTGGACAGCCACCGGACTTTGTTGTGCAGCAGGAGATCAGAATATGCGCTTTCCAGCTCGTCCAGTAACAAACGGAATTGACGGTGATTTAAACTTTTTGCCATTATTTTATTGACAATCTGAATGACAACATCCATTACTTCTGTGCATTCCGGAGGAAATGTTTGAGCGCACAGTGCCTCTTGGTGCAAGATGCAGTGAAAAGTCAGCAGCTTTCTGTCCAGCGACTTCTGCAGTAAAGCCACAAATCCCTTGTGCGTTCCCGTCATATTCGGTGCCCCATCAGTAGCTACTGACACCAGATGGGTGGTCTTTATTCCTTTGGCTCTTAAACAATTCAAGACAGCCTCACAGATGTCCTCCCCCCGTGTTTGGTCTTTTAGAGGTATCAACTCAATCAGTTCTTCCTGTGGCCCGGCAGAGTTTACATACCGGCAGAACAACGCTATTTGTTCAATATCACCTTTGTCTTTAGACTCGTCACAGGCAATCGAGTAGGCCACAGCTGAATTGATGTCTTTAATTTGCTGTCTTGTGATGTCTTCTGCCATTTTTATGGTTCTGTCTTTGACAGTCTTTGCAGAGAGGGGCATATCCCTGATTTTCTGCACAATTTCACTCTTGTTTTTAAAGTCCGTGAATAGATGTTCTGAAATCTTAATGAAAGATTCTTTTATATATTCACCATCTGTAAACTGCTTCCCGTGCCTGACTATTTCCTGAGCGGCAATATAACTGGCGTATGTCGTTGATTTTCCAGACTTCATCCATTTCTGGAAATGATTTTTGCTCAGATCAACCTTCCGCATCAGTTCCGAAACGGCTTTTTTTCTCTCATCTCCATCCGGATATTTTTGAGCAAAGGCTGCGTGTTTATTCTGGAAATGCCTTGCGACATTTGACTTTTTGTTGTTTGCTAGTTTCTCATTGCATATTAAGCATACCGGTAAACCAGTCTCGTCAACAGTGAAAGCAAATGAATCTGTCCACGTATCATTAAACGTTCTGTTTTCTTCAGTCATTTTTCTTTTTTTAGAATTCTCCATAGTTGGCTTACCTTGGATCGAAAAATTAAAGAAATCGCGCACTGGCGGGTATCAGGTATTGGCAGTGGTGACGTATATTAATAGCGATAAAAACACGTTGTAGCGGTGTGCTCACGCAGTCAGTAAACTGCAGTCGAATAACTTTATTCGAACTAAACAGCCTTGCTTTTAAGCCTCCCTCAACCCAGCCCCCATGGACGCAGATGCTGCAAAAGACGCGTACTCACAAACCCCCGTAGGCTATCTCCCTTAGCCTGAATGCTGGCTAATTGTGAGCCGTTTCGGATGTGCCAGGAAATGTGTCGCCACACTTAGATTGTACAAGATCACCATAATCTTCAAATTTAGAATTACATTTCAAAAGCTAACAAACTAACATAAAATACATTTTAATTAAATACTGACCAATTATTTCCCAAAGCCACAGGGAGCCGCAGCACAGAGGTGAAAGAGCCACAAATGGCTCGGGAGCCGCAGGTTGCCGACCCCCGCCCTAGGTCCTCTGGCCACTATTACATCTTGGAGATTGTTTGTGACTTGCAGCATTCCACACCACCATTGTCCAAAAGGATCTTGTGATCACAAGAAAAGTGATTAGGACAATCACTGGCACACCTCCTTCACACAACAATGACTGTCTGTCACAATCAGCATCACGATCTGCACCAAATCCAGCTCCGGCGGTTTCTCTGCCATCGAGCAATTTGCTAATGGGGTAGACCTGCAGTTAATGTCCAGCAGGGTCTTGGGATCATGAAAAAATGCATTTTAAAAAAAGACAATAACACTTTTGCCTATCCCTATAGAAGGCACTGCATCTGAGAGTGTCGCCATTTACTGGAAGTAAGCTGCCTCTACTGCAACCCCTGTATGATCTGCAGATTCACTTTCAAGGGCTCTTCACAACATGTATTTTCAGTACTTTTTAATTACACAATTTGTCTTTTGCACATTGGTTATTTGTCAGTCTTTGTTCATTTAGTTTTTTGCAAATTTTGTTGTATTTCTTTTTCTTAAATGCCTGCAAAAAAAATCTCAAGATAGTTATCTGCATATGTACTGTATATACAGTGTGCATATATGCACACATACATGTATATTTTGATCATTTACTTTCATCTGAGCCAAAAGTTGCAAGATTCCAGAAAGATCAGATAAATCTTTCTCTATCACTTTCTTCACACTTTATTTCCTTTCAAATATATACCCAACTATTACAGCTCATGTAATGTAATTAAAGGGTGGCAGACAGTGTTCTCTCTAATTTGTAATGACCAGTGTATGCAGAAATCTTATGCTGTGCAATTTTTTGCCCAGTGACGACAACATGCATTCTGAATAACTTCAATAAAACAGTATAAGTAAGCCAGTTCTAAAGTTTGCAGAAAAATCATTGCAAATTCCACGTTGTCAACACTGTCAGAAACCTGAAAGAAACTATAATTACGTGTGATTGTGAAATATACTTATGTCAACGAGGTACAGGATGATCCAGTCACTAACGAGAGAAAATCTGCAGATGCTGGAAATCCAAGCAACACACACAAAATGCTGGAGGAACTCAAAAGGCCTGGCAGTATCTATGGAAAAGAGTACAGTCGAAGCTTCAGGTCAAGACCCTTTGTCAGGACTGCCTGAAGCGTCAACTGTACTTATTTTCCTGCTGATTCCTCCAGCATTTTGTGTGTGTATGTGTGTGTTGCAAGGCAGAGGGTGGCAACCTTTTGTGCGCAGTCATAATTATGACCATTCTTGGCAATTTTTTTTTTTGCCATGGAAGTGGTTTTCCTTTGCTGTCTTCTAGGCAGTATCTTTACAAAACAGGTCTCCCCAGCCGTGGAAAGACCATGATCACCTACGTTGTACAGCGCAGCACATAGTGAATAAATGGAATGTAATAAAAGTTGCTCGGAAGATTCTTTTGTCACAACTCTGTTACTCAATACAACAAATAATTGTTTGGTTCTTCCATGGTAAATGAGTATATGCTGTGATGTATTAAATAACACTCTGTATTCTAATGTGACCTCTGTAACATTTGCATAGATTATAAAACGAGCCCGGCAAAATTACCTATTTGATCAGTATGTGGAGAAAAATGTGGATCCTACTCAGCTTCTACAAGATGTGAAAACTTCACTGAAGGTAAAGTGAGGGAACATGGAAGTTGCCTCTTAACTCCTCATGGAAACATGGATTTAACTACAGGTTGTTGTTTTATTTGTATGTGCTTCGTGGTCTACGTGGAAGTGACTAAAGTACACATGTACGGATTCTCTCATTGTAACTATTGTAGGCCTCTGTTGATAGACCATGGATTTGTGCCTTGGAAAGTTTCCAGGGCGCAAGCCTGGGTTTTAATAGAAGACCAGCAGTTGCCCAAGCTGCAAGTCTCCCTCTCCATGCCAGTGATGTTGTCCAAGGGAAGGGCATTAGGACCCATACAGCTTGGCACCAGTGTCGTCGCAGAGCAATGTGTGGTTAAGTGCCTTGCTCAAGGACACACATGCGGCCTCAGCCAAAGCTCAAACTAGCAACCTTCGCGTCACTAGACAAACGTCTTAACCATTTGGCCACGCGCCAACACCATTGTAGCTATTAATATCTACGTAAGATAAAAGATTGAGGCAACAGAAAGCTGATCCTCATTGTTCCTTAAGTGTTGGATAGTAGGAAGATACTCTCTGCCATTTTCCCTCTCAACCTACCCGCCTATGACAGTCCTTTCATTATTACCATTAACCAATTGGATTTAGTCTAGAGATGATTGAATGAAAGGAAACCAAGATCTAATGACAAAAGAAATTTCAATATTCTATGTATGTTTTATACTTTGGCAAGTATATAGTATTCTGTGGTTCCCTGAATTTGCATAATTTGATAGGTCTTCTCTTCTGTCCACTTGAAGAAACATTTAAAACTAGTTATTTCCTATAACTAAAAAATATTCTTTTATGAATTGTTTTTATCTTCATTTGTCTCTCAGCCTTTTACTGTGAAACTCAATGAAACTACAGATCCAGACAAGAAGCAGATGCTGGAGAAGATAAATAGTGCAGTTTTGTCATCTCTTAAATTACTGGAGGATTCAATGGAACAGGCAAATCCAAACGAGGAGATTAACAAGCAAGCCCAGGTATGACAACCAAGCAGATAGCTTGCCAGTTACTTTGACTGGGGTCTAAGAGGACTTGAGTAGAGCTGTAAGTTCTTATTGCTGTAGGTATGTCACCCCTCTGTCATTCAACCTTCACCCATTAGGATGGGGTAAAACTGGGTTAAGGCTCATAAAACAGTGTAAACAGATTTCTTTACTAATCTATTATGCTTGCATATAAAAAACAAACACTCATCTGCTATGCCCTTTAACTCACATTTCCTTTAACTGTAAATAATCTTCATAGGTATTATTATCTCTTAATTCTAGTTGACTTTTGAACACCACTCACCCCAGCAAACACTGTGTTGCTATGTGTACAGTTGATCATTTCTGTCCATAGTTACCTTTCAGTTTGCTGATGTTTTCCCCAAGCATTCCATATTTTCAATAAATATATCACACTGTTAATAAATTGGTTGATATAATGAAATCATTATTGTTATCGAGGAAAAGTCATTCCACTGTTCAACCACTATCTCAACACAATGTTCTGTGAAAGGTTCTTTATTGAGTTACACAACACAGAAACAGGCCTCTTTATTTTATTGAGAGATGTAGTGTGGAATAGGCCCTTCCAGTCCTTAGAACTGTGAAACCAGCAACCCACCGATTTTATTATTTATTAGTTGAACCCTAGCGTAATCACAGGGCAATTACAATGACCGATTAACGCAACTGCTGTGCCTTTCTGTGCATTCCATAAGGAGGACATACAAATTCCTTGGAGAACGCTGGGATCGAACTCTGACCTCCAATGCCACGAGCTGCAGTAGAGTTGCTCGAACCACTGCGCTACCGTGGTGCCCTTTGACCCAGATCCTCCATGCTGACCAAGATGCCAGTCTTTTCTAATCTAATTTTCTCACATTTTGCTTATTTCTGTCTATTCCTGTTTGTATACATATCCAAACAATTTTTATGAGCACTTTTATTGTACCTACCTCTAACTCCTCTGGCAACTTGTTCTGTATAGCCTCTACTCTCTGGAGAACCCTCCCACTCAGATCTCCATTAAGCATTTTCCCTGTCACATTAAACATATGTCTTCTAGTTTTACACCCCCCTACATTCTTTGACTACCTATTCTACCTATGCCCCTCTTAATTTCTAAACAGGTGTGAGATCACCCCTCAGCCTCTTGCACTCAAGAGCAATCCTATTCAATCTCTCCTCGTAATTGAAGTGCTCCATATCAGGCAACATCCTGGTGAACCTCTTCTGCATTCTCAGTTGCTAACACTGTCTTTTCAATGGTGAAGCGACTGAAACTGCACACAACATTACAAGGATACCCCAACCAGCTCCTTGAGAGTTACGCTGTATGTACAGTACTTTGGATGTATTTGACAAATTTTCATAAACTGCATTTAATCAGGCGCACAGCATATAAACGTCTTCCAAGAGAATAGGAAGGTACAGATGGATAACCAAACAGTACAAATGTTTAAAAGCTGCATTCTACAAATTAGTAAGTAGGCTGCCGTCGATCCCAGGGGATCATGGGTTTGTGCCTCTGGTGGACTGTGTCCTCTACGGGGCGGGAAGATTTGGATAACCAGCTATTGCCCATGCAGTGGGATACACTTCTCCACGTCATTGATGTAGTCCAAGGGAAGGGCAAGTGCTGATGCAGCTTGGCACCAGTGTCGTCGCAGTGGTTGCCAGAGTGAAGTTGTAAACATCATCAAACTGCCTTGGGGACCCCAGCTCCGGATTTCTTCCTCTGAGTTTACTCCCAAAGCCTTTCCCAATATGTAGAAGGAAGAGTGTTTGATGGGATAAGGAATTCTACAATTTTGAGTTTGGGAAAAGGATATGTCAATACAATAATTCTTGATACAATGTACAAAAAGGAAGAATATGAAGAGTAGTGTGATCGAATAGATCCACAGAACTGGGCAATATTAAATTCCATCTCCCACCCTCCATCCTCATCACGTTCTACAGGGGTTGTATTGAGAGCATCCTGAGCAACTGCATCACTGCCTGGTTCGGAAATTACACCATCTCGGATCGCAAGACCCTGCAGCGGATAGTGAGGTCAGCTGAGAAGATCATCAGGGTCTGTCTTCCCACCATCACGGACATTTACACGACACGCTGCATCCGCAAAGGAAACAGCATTATGAAGGACCCCATGCACCCCTCATACAATCTCTTCTCCCTCCTGTCGTCTGGAAAAAGGCTCCGAAGTATTCGGGCTCTTACAACCAGACTATATAACAGTTTCCTCCCCCAAACTATCAGACTCCTCAATACCCAGAGCCTGGACTGACACCTTGTCCCATTGTCCTGTTTATTATTTATTGTAATTGCAGCACTGTTTTTGCGCACTTTATGCAGTCCAGTGTAGGTCCGTAGTCTAGTATAGCTTTCTCTGTGTTTTATTACGTAGTTGTCTAGTTTTTTGTACTGTGTCATGTCACTCCATGATCCTGAAAAACGTTGTCTCATTTTCACTATGCACTGTACCAGCAGTTATGGTCGAAATGCCAATAAAAGTTGACTTGAAATGACCTGACTTGGTCATGTTAATAATATTAATGAACAACAAGTCAGATTAAATTAATTTAATTTTAGAAATGCAGACTGACTACCTGAATTGAGGTAGGAGGAGAAAATGGCACTCTTCAATCTCTTTTAAAAAGCATTTACATTTTGCTCTAGTCAGGTGTGGAAAAGGTATTCCATTTACATAAAGGTAATAGCTGTTTCATCATAGAAAAATAATGAAACAAGAAACCAATTAAATTTGAACTTAAAGGTTAATATAAGATCCAAGGATATTGAGTGCAGGGTAGGATGGTGGAGACAATGATAAAATGACATGAAAAAAGTCTTTTTAAAATATAGTCAAGTATGCTTTATTGAAAAAGATCAGAGTTTAAATTGGTGCTGTAAGTGAAAGCATTTGCAACAAGATCCTGACTAGAGCATTTAAACAACTGGCTGTCTTAAAACTTTATTGAATGAAAGAAAATTGGTTACCTCATAACACAGTTTGAGAACAAAGTTTTCTGGAAGAAAAAGGCTTGCCTTTCCACAGTACATTTGTAATGTGGGCAACATATAGGTATGTGGTTTGGCTTCCTCATCAGGAATGTGATAATGGCACAATTAAGTTGTGCTTTGATTAAGGGATGTGTTGTTCAGACATTGAGGATTAAAGTTCTATCAATCAGGTTGCATACAAATTCTATTGGAATTCAAAATTACAATGAATTGAGGGGAACAGAGCATATCAGAATGATTAATATTTTCACATGAAGTTAAGACTGACCCTGACTGGTTAGAGTAAAAGCCTGTTTTCACAGTTGTACAAGAATCCTTAGTATAAACATTAACTCAATCATAGCTATTATCAATGAAATAAGGAGAGATGAAAATGTGTGTCCAGAGCTTAAACAGATTTGTGGAAGGCTACACAATGTTTAAAATTAAAAATGTTTGGAAAGGGATTAATGGAATGGGTAAATTGATCGGAATTGTCGCCTAATAGTACAGGTAACTGTTGTAATTAATTTTTAACTTTTAATTATCATGAAGTGATCATTTTTGTAATCATCACTTTAGAGTTTTAGCTCATTGTTTTATGGAATTTTCACCGGATCATTAATTTTTTTTTAGGAAAATGCTTTCCTTGTAATTTGATCCTTGTGTGCTATGAACAATTTCCACATTGTGTTATTAATTCTGTAAAACTTTATCTAAGTTTATGTAAACTTGTTGGATAGTCTTTAAATATTTTAAGGACAAAAGATTAATTATGCAAACCTAACTACATTATTTAAATTGTAATACTTTATTTCAATTGTTACTTACATCCATGCTGTTAAATTCCATATAACTAAATGACCAGAACTACATGCAATGCTCCTGATGTCATCAGGATTATACAACAGAAAGAGTGTTCTAACATGAATGCGATACCAATTTTATCTAATGGGCTATTTACAATTCTTGTTATTAATAGGCCTTATTGGTTGAAGCAAAGGATATAATATCTGATTGGTTGGATGCTCAGTTTGGAAGTCAAGTGACTGATAACTCCATCTTTACGAAGCTTCCTAAGTACTGGGAAGGAGAATATCACAAAGATATGGATGCGCTCAATGTAAGTAATTAGAGTTTTCGTAGTAATGTTTGCTACAGTTCATTTAAGACACTAAGATAATGTTGTTAATCCCAACAGCCTCGGTGCATTCGGAACTATTATTGTGCAATTGGGAATCCTCTCAGCACCATGATATAATGGGGCAAGTTGCACGCACCTAATACTCTGATAACAAAATAGCAGAGATGTAATGGTGAGGTTTTAAAAGGCTTTGGTCAGACCACACTTGGAGTTTTGTGAACTTCTGTATTTCTCAAAAGACTATCTGTCGAGGTCAGCTGGAGACGCTCATGGAGTGAGTACCGTTTTGGATTCGCTCCATAACCTTTACTTTTTTTAACCTTTGATCACCCTTATTCAGCTTATTTTTACCTATACCGAAAGTTTCTTTATTCTTTTTTTTGGATTTACTGCCAAGAGTTTGTTGTGAACTTTTGAAGATATGCAAACAGAAATGTCTCTCAGGTCTAAGGGACGGGATCCTGGACGTAATCCGAACGGTAACGGAAAAAAGCAGGCTCCGACACAACAAACACAATTAACTTTTGAATTGTTTATGGAGGTTTTGGATAAAAAATTTGCTGAACTACAACAATTTTTTAAAGAAGATATAAAGGCTTTTCAAGAGTACATGGTTAAGACGGATTTAGTAATTAAACAGCAACAAGCTCTTATTGCGTCTCTGCAAGAAGAAGCTCGGAAGCGAGATTTGACTATTGGAAAACTGCAACAGGATTTAATTTCGACCATTAAGCTGATGGGAGCCCTTAAAGCCAAGAGTGACGATTTTGAGAATCGGTCCAGAAGACAGAACTTACGTATACTTGGTCTTCCAGACGGCATAGAAAAAGATGACCCTTCGAAATATTTTGCTCAACTTTTAAAAGAAGCGTTTCCGACGATTTTCCCGAATAACCCACCTTTATTGGATCGGGCACATAGAATTCGGCGTCGATCACCGAGTGTTACAGACAAACCTTCGGTGGTAATTGTCCAGTTCCATTATGTACATGACAAAGAACAAGTTATAAGAGCAGCTCGTCGGGTAGGAATGATTAAAATCAAAGATTTTTGCTTCCGCCTGATCGAAGATTTTAGTCCAGATCTTTTAAAAAGAAGGCTTCTTTTTAAACCGTTGATGGCTGAATGTTATGAGAAAAATCTGAAACCTGCGCTTCTATACCCTGCGAAGCTTCGAATTTCTCCGTCGAATGCTCCACCACAGGTTTTCCTTTCAACTTCAGAAGCGAGAAAATATCTGGAGGAGAACTTCCCTACCGCTATAGACACCAGTCTTTAATAAATGAATGATTCTGATCGTATAAGATGGTTCTCGATCTCTTAAACCAGAATTAAAATCTGGTTATTGATGTAGGTTCATCCTACACTTTATACTTAAGTTAAAGTGTGTTTGCGTCATGTTAATTGTTTTGCCTTATACACTTTAATCATTTAACTACATACTTGTCTATTAACTTTGTTCCTTCGAAGGTATATTTTTAATTCTTTGAAGGTAAATTTTTCCTTGATTAAGATGGTGGTTTTTTGGAAAAGATTTTTGGTTTTGCTTAAGATGGCATTATGTTTATATTTTTCGTGTTTCTTCCGTACAATGCATCGCTTATCTTAGCTTAAATATTTTTTGTTTTGTCTGGGCCAGAGCCCGAGTTATAATTGTTTTTTAGTGATTATATTTTTATTCTTTTTACAACTAACTATACTTAGAAATATGGTTTTTATTATAGTGATTTTATTTTTAAAGTTGGGGTGATTCTTTTATATATATCCTTTTTTATATGGAGTGTTCTTCAGCTGACATGGGGGTAGGATTAGTCTTACTTTTTCTCTTTTTAAGTCATATTTTGGCTTTTTCTCTTTTTCTCGGGGGGCTGGGGGATGGCCTGTTTTCTAATTCTATTTTTTTTGTACCAGTTTGTGTTAGTTTTTTTATTCGGGCTGTTTTTGAACTTCAAGTATGTCTGTGTTGTCGTCACTTCCGGGTCTTCTCACTACTTTTGTTCCGCTTCCGGGTGCATGAGTTTATAAGTTGGTTAACCCTTTCTATACCAAAGGGTTGATTATAGAATTATGGCTCAGACCATCAATTTTGTGTCTTGGAATACTACTGGTTTAAATCATCCAATTAAACGAAGGAAGATTTTCAAAGTATTCCAAAGGCTTAATGCTCATCATTTTTGTACAAGAAACTCATGTGAGGAGGGAGGACAAATTTCGTTTTTTTAGATTTTGGCGGGGTCAACAGTATCACGCAAATTCGAATGCTAAAGTAAAAGGAGTTTCAATTTTTATTGACTCCTCTATTTCATTTGTTCAACATGATATTTTTTCGGATCCGAATGGCAGATTTTTGTTAATTACGGGTTTACTTTGTAATAAAAAGGTTGCTTTGGTTAATGTTTATGCTCCAAATGTGGATTGTCCTGACTTTTTTAAGTCTTTATTTACTTCTTTACCCAATCTAAACGAATATAAGTTAATAATGGGTGGTGACTTTAATTGTTGTTTAAATCCTCTGATGGATAAATCTTTATCTATTCAGACTTTACCTAATAAGTCGGCCACTTGTATTAACTCTTTTTTGACTGACAATGGAGTTTTTGATATTTGGAGATTCCGGTATCCTAATGACAAAGAGTTTTCTTTTTTCTCACATGTTTATCACTCTTATTCAAGAATTGATTATTTTTTTGTAGACTCTTGTTTTATTCCATTGGTAATCGGTTGTAACTATGATATTATAGCTATCTCTGATCATGCTCCGTTATTACTTTCTATGAAATTTGCGGATACAGCTTCTAATGCTAGACAATGGCGATTTGACTCTACCTTGTTGCAAGACTCTGACTTTATAAAATTTATGGAGGAGCAGACCGACTTCTTCTTCTCAACTAATTCTACAGATGATATTTCCTGCAGAACACTTTGGGACACTTTTAAAGCTTATATACGTGGACAGATTATTTCGTATTCTGTTGGTTTGAGGAAACGTATCAAGATGGAAACTCTTTTATTGGTTGATAAAATTAAAGAGATTGATAAGAAATATTCGATTGCTCCTAGTAAGGAGCTTTACAAATAAAGGGTTGAACTTCAAATGGAACATAGTTTATTACTTACATCCTCGATTGAAAATCAATTAATGAAAACTAAATCTAATTTTTATATACATAGTGATAAATCTGGTAAACTGTTAGCTAGTCAATTGAAGAATGCTCTGGTTAAACGTTAAATCACTAAGATTGGTCAGCAGAATGGGAATCTGACAGTTAATCATGATGAGATAAATAAGGCATTTCAAGATTTCTATACCTCCCTGTATCAATCTGAATTTCCTCAAGATTATAATACCATGTCTGATTTTCTTGGAAAATTAAATTTTCTAAGGTTATCATCTGATGATCTTTTGATATTGGATACTCCTATTACGGATGTAGAAATTAAGGGGGCTATTTCCTCAATGAATTCTGGGAAAGCACTGGGTCCAGATTGTTATACAGTTGAATTTTTTAAATTTTTTTCCGCTACTCTTTCCCCTTGGTTAGGTAAGGTTTTTGAGGAAGCCATTAGATTAGGGAATTTGCCACAATCTTTTTATAGAGCTTCCATTTCTCTAATATTGAAGAAAGATAAAGACCCTACTAATTGTGCTTCTTATAGACCTATATCTTTATTGAATGTAGACTCCAAGATTTTTTCCAAGTTACTGGCATCTAGATTGGAGAAGGTATTACCCAAAATTATTTCAGATGATCAAACTGGCTTTATTAAAAATCGTTATTCTTTTTTTAACATTAGGAGATTGTTGAATATTGTTTATACTCCCTCACATGATACTTCAGAATGCGTGATTTCATTAGATGCGGAGAAAGCATTTGACAGAGTTGAATGGCCTTACTTATTTAATGTGTTGGAGAAGTTTAATTTTAGTCCGATATTTATATCATGGATTAAATTGATTTATCATACTCCAGTAGCCTCAGTGTTTACCAATAATCACCCTTTTTTTTGCCTATTTCGGGGCACTAGACAGGGTTGTCCTCTTAGTCCATTACTATTTAACATTGCCTTAGAACCTTTGGCAATTGCCATCAGACAATCACAGGATATTTTGGGTATTAATCGTGGGACAGATATTCATAAGTTATCTTTGTATGCAGATGATTTATTATTATTCATTTCTAACCCGGAGAAATCCATTCCAGTAGTTTTATCATTATTGGCTCAATTTAGTGAGTTTTCTGGGTATAAGTTAAATCTTAATAAAAGTGAATTGTTTCCATTGAATAAATGGGTCCCAATTTATGGAAATTTACCCTTTAAATTAGTTAATGACTTTTTTACTTATTTAGGGATCAAAATCACAAAAAACCATAAAGATTTATTTAGATTTAATTTTTTACCCTTAATTGATCAGATTAAAGGTTTGTTTACTAAGTGGTCACCTTTGTCTTTATCCCTAATAGGTAGGATTAATGCTATTAAGATGGTTATTTTACCTAAGTTTTTATATATTTTTCAAGCGATACCAATTTTTATCCCGAAATCTTTTTTTACTAATGTTGACTCTAAAATTTCTTCATATATATGGCGGAATAAAAATCCCAGGTTAGGTAAAACATATTTACAGAAGACAAAAAAGGAAGGCGGGTTAGCATTACCTAATTTCAGATTTTACTATTGGGCAGTTAATATTAGATATTTGTTATGTTGGTTGAAAGATGGGGGTGGATCTTTTGGCCCTTGTTGGGTGAGTTTAGAAACTAAATCGGTATCAGCTTATGCTTTGGGTTCTATTTTAGGGACTTCTCTCCCTTTTGCTCTTTCTAAATTGCCGAAACGAATTGACAACCCGATAGTTAAACATACATTGCGTATATGGTTTCAATTTCGGAGATTTTTTGGGTTGACTCAATTCGTTTTAAATAGTCCTATTGTATCTAATTGTTTTTTTCACCCTTCCATTATAGATCAAGCTTATTCGGCTTGGAAAACTAAGGGATTACTAAGATTTTCTGATTTATTTTTAGATAATTGTTTCATGTCTTTTGAACAATTATCCAACAAATATAACTTGCCGAGATTTCATTTTTTTAGATATTTACAGATTAGACATTTTTTAAGTTCTGTACTCACTACATTTCCAAATTTTGTGCCTTCAGATACTTTGGAGAGTTTATTTGAATTAGACCCTTTTCAAAAAGGGCTTATTTTAAAACTTTATAATATAATTATGAAGATACATTCAGAGCCTCTTTATAAGACTAAACAGGATTGGGAAAGAGAGCTTAGTTTTAGTATTTCTAGTGAGAATTGGGATAGAATTCTTCAATTAGTTAATACATCATCGTTATGTGCCAAACATTCACTAATACAATTTAAGGTCGTACATAGGGCCCATATGTCCAAGGATAAATTAGCTCATTTTTACTCGCATATAAGTCCTATTTGTGATAGATGTCATTCTGAAATTGCGTCTTTAACTCACATGTTTTGGTCGTGTTCATTTTTGGAGAAATATTGGAAAGATATTTTTGATATTATTTCTGCGGTTTTGAATATCGATTTACAACCTCATCCTATTACTGCAATTTTTGGTTTACCAATGTTAGACTGACTGCATTTATCTTCTTCAGCCCGTCGAATGATTGCATTTCTAACTCTGATGGCTAGAAGATCTATATTGTTGAATTGGAAAGAAATTTATCCTCCCACTGTATTTAATTGGTTCTCTCAAACTATGTTATGTTTAAATTTAGAAAAAATTAGAAGTGGTACTTTTGAGACTTCTATTAAATTTGAAAAGTTATGGAGACCATTTATTCAACATTTTCATATGATGTAATATGACCCTGTGCCAAGTTCATTTGATTTCCCAGCTTTTAGCTTATGTATTTTGAGAGTGTGGCGGCTCATTTCCTAGCGTATGCGAACCGACTCACAATTAGATAGCCTACGGGGGTTTGCGAGCACAGAGCTTTGGAGCCTCTTCGCCATGGGGGGCCGGTGGACAGAGGCTTAAAAGTGAGGCTGAAGTTTTCGAATAAAGTTTTTCCTTCGACTGCAGTTACCGACTCCGTGTCGTAATTTTAGCGCTGTTTGTAGCACACCGCTACAATTGGTGACCCCGACGGTCCAAACGATTTTTGGACCAGAAATGACCGACGCCGCCTCTGTTCATGCGGTTTCGTTGAAACTGCCGGGTTTCTGGACACAGCGCCCGGACCTATGGTTCCAGCAAGCCGAAGCCCAATTCCACGTTCGCCGGATCACCTCAGAAGACACCCGCTACTACTACGTGGTGGGCTCCCTCGACCAGGACACAGCTGCCCAGGTCGCGGAGTTCGTACAGTCGCCCCCGGCAGATGGCAAGTACACGGAATTCAAAGCCCTGCTCCTCAGGACTTTTGGACTCTCACGGCGCGAGCGGGCTGCCCGTTTACTGCACCTGGATGGCTTGGGCGACAGACCTCCATCGGCTTTAATGAACGAGATGTTGTCTCTGGCCGAGGGACACACAGGCCTCATGTTTGAGCAGGCATTCCTGGAGCAGCTGCCCGAGGACATACGCCTGCTGCTGTCCGACGCGGATTTCAGTGACCCCCGGAAGGTGGCAGCCCGGGCGGACTTGCTGTGGAACGCCAAAAAGGTGAGCGGGGCGTCCATCGCACAGATCTCCCAGCCACGCTCCCGGCAGCAAACCAGTCCAGGCCTGGCCGCAGAGCCCACTAACCCCCGGCCCAATGACCACTGGTGCTTCTACCACCAGCGGTGGGGCGCAGAAGCCCGCCGTTGCCGCCCGCCCTGCCAGTTCCCGGGAAACGCCAGGGCCAGCCGCCGCTGATGGCTACGGCGGCTGGCCATCGGGATAGCCTCCTGTATGTGTGGGATAGCAGGTCGGGACGCCGCTTTTTGGTCGATACTGGGGCTGAGGTCAGCGTTTTACCTCCGACAAGTTACGACACTCGCAGCAGGGCACCGGGTCCCCCCCTGAGGGCCGTGAATGGCAGCACAGTAAGGACCTATGGCACCCGTCAGGTGCAGCTACAGTTCGGCCCCAGCCAGTTCACGTGGGACTTCACACTGGCCGCCGTAGCCCAACCGCTTCTGGGTGCGGATTTTTTGCGAGCTCACAGCCTGCTGGTTGACCTGCCCAGGAAGAGACTGGTACACGCCGAGACCTTTCAGACGTTCTCCCTGGGCGCGGCCCAGTTGCCAGCCCCTCACCTCGGCTCCATCACGCTGTCCGACAACGACTTCACCAGGGTCCTGGCGGAGTTCCCATCGGTTCTGGCACCGCAGTTCACAGCAGCCATGCCCAGGCACGGCGTACAGCACCACATCCCGACACAGGGACCACCCCTCCATGCCCGTGCTCGGCGGCTTCCCCCGGACAAGCTCCGACTGGCGAAGGAGGAGTTCCAGAGAATGGAGGAATTGGGGATCATCCGGCGGTCCGACAGCCCCTGGGCTTCCCCCCTGCACATGGTGCCCAAAGCGACGGGGGGCTGGAGACCGTGCGGCGACTACCGCAGGCTGAACGAGGCTACCACACCGGACCGCTACCCTGTGCCGCACATTCAGGACTTTGCGGCTAACCTGCACGGCGCCCGGATCTTCTCCAAGGTCGACCTTGTCCGAGGGTACCATCGAATCCCGATGCATCCTGACGACGTCCCCAAGACGGCTCTCATCACCCCGTTTGGCCTCTTCGAGTTCCTCCGCATGCCGTTCGGCCTGAAGAATGCCGCACAGACGTTCCAGCGGTTAATGGACGCGGTGGGACGGGACCTGGACTTCGCGTTCATCTATTTGGATGACATCCTCATAGCCAGCGGCAGTCGTCAGGAGCATCTGTCCCACCTCCGTCAACTCTGCGCCCGACTGAGTGAGTACGGTCTTACAATTAACCCTGCCAAATGCCAGTTCGGACTTGATACCATTGACTTCCTGGGCCACAGGATTACTAAAGACGGGGCAACCCCTCTGCCCGCTAAGGTAGATGCGGTCCGCCACTTCCCCCGACCCACCACGGTCAAAGGCCTTCAGGAATTCGTAGGTATGGTCAATTTCTACCGCCGCTTCCTCCCTTCAGCTGCCCGGATCATGCGCCCCCTGTTCGCCCTGATGTCGGGTCCGAGCAAGGACATTACCTGGGACGAGGAGTCCGCCGCCGCTTTCGTTCAAACGAAGGAAGCTTTGGCTGACGCCGCAATGCTAGTACATCCCAGAATGGACACCCCTACCGCCCTCACAGTGGACGCATCAAACACGGCAGTCGGTGGGGTGCTGGAGCAGCTCATCGCAGGTCGCTGGCAACCCCTGGCGTTTTTCAGCAAACACCTGCGGCCACCCGAGCTCAAGTACAGTGCTTTTGACCGGGAACTGTTGGCGCTCTACCTGGCAATCCGGCATTTCAGGTACTTCCTAGAAGGTCGGCCCTTCACCGCGTTCACGGACCACAAACCGCTTACCTTTGCGTTTACGAAAGCATCCGACCCCTGGTCATCCCGCCAGCAACGCCACCTGTCCTACATCTCTGAATACACAACGGATGTCCGGCACGTCTCGGGTAAGGACAATGTCGTGGCGGATGCGCTCTCTCGCCCTACCGTTCATGCCCTTTCCCAAGGGGTAGACTTTGAGGCACTGGCAGAGGCACAGCAGGTAGATGAGGAGATTCCGAGTTACAGGACTGCAGTCTCTGGTTTGCAGCTCCAGGACTTCCCCGTGGGCCCAGGTGAGAGGACCCTACTCTGTGACGTCGCCACCAACCAGCCCCGTCCGGTCGTCCCCGCAGCCTGGCGGCGACGTGTTTTCGACTCCATTCATAACTTGGCGCATCCCTCCATCCGGACAACTGTCCGGATGGTTTCCAGCAGGTTCGTTTGGCACGGACTCCGCAAACAGGTCAGTGAATGGGCCAGGACGTGCATGCACTGCCAGACGGCCAAGGTTCAGCGGCACACCAAAGCCCCACCGCAGCAGTTCCATCCCGCCCACCGGCGTTTCGACCACATTCATGTGGATATCGTGGGCCCCCTGCCAGTGTCGCGCGGAGCGCGTTACCTCCTGACTATCGTGGACCGGTTCACAAGATGGCCAGAGGCGGTCCCGCTCACCGACACCACCTCCGAATCTTGCGCCCGAGCCCTGATCGCCACCTGGATATCCCGCTTTGGTGTACCAGCCCACATTACCTCCGACAGAGGCGCCCAGTTCACCTCCAGCCTGTGGTCAGCTATGGCCAGCCTTTTGGGGACTCAGCTGCACCACACCACTGCCTACCACCCACAGTCGAACGGGCTAGTGGAGCGTTTCCACCGTCACCTGAAGTCGGCCCTCATGGCCCGCCTGCGAGGAGCCAACTGGGCGGACGAGCTTCCCTGGGTCCTTCTCGGCATCCGCACAGCGCCCAAGGACGACCTGCACGCCTCGTCGGCCGAGTTGGTATACGGCGCGCCCCTGGCCGTCCCCGGGGAGTTCCTACCAGCCCCGAGGGGGCAAGAGGAAGAACCCGCTGCGGTCCTGGGCAGACTTCGCGAGAAGCTCGGTAACCTGGCCCCCATACCCACTTCACAGCATGGGCGGCACCCGACCTGCGTACCCAAAGACCTACGGAACTGTAAGTTTGTGTTTGTACGAAGGGGCGGGCATCGGCCACCGCTGCAGCGGCCATACGAGGGGCCGTTTACGGTGCTCCGGAACAATGGGTCCACGTTCGTGCTGGACGTTGGGGGGAAGGAGGAGGTTTTCACGGTGGACCGCCTCAAGCCGGCCCATGTGGACCTGGCGCAACCGGCCGAGTTTCCGGCGCCTCGGCGCAGAGGCCGACCTCCCAAGCAGGTTCTGGCCCAGGCTGTGGACATTGGGGGGTGTATCGCCGGTTCTGGGGGGGGGTTATGTGGCGGCTCATTTCCTAGCGTATGCGAACCGACTCACAATTAGATAGCCTACGGGGGTTTGCGAGCACAGAGCTTTGGAGCCTCTTCGCCATGGGGGGCCGGTGGACAGAGGCTTAAAAGTGAGGCTGAAGTTTTCGAATAAAGTTTTTCCTTCGACTGCAGTTACCGACTCCGTGTCGTAATTTTAGCGCTGTTTGTAGCACACCGCTACAAGAGGACCGGAAGTGACGGCATTGATGTATACTTATTTTTGTGAGATATTATAAACAGCCCGCTTTTTTTTCCCTTCTCTTTTTTTTGTTTTTTTTTTCTTTTATATTACTTATTAGTTATAGTTATTAGATTAGATTAGCTAGTTCTGCATTATAAAAAATTTTTTTGTTTTTTTTTTCCTTTCTTTTTTCTGTTTTTTTTATATTATACATTATGAAATATTTAGATTTACTATGTCCATACATATATCTTATGGCTTATGTCTTGGTAAACTCATTTATATTGTAACTATTATGTATGTTTTTTTTTCATATGTAATGGAATGTGTATGTTGATAATTTCTTTATCAAAAAAAAAAGAAAAAAAAGACTACCTGTCTGTGAGATAGATATATCTATCTATCTATCTATCTATCACACAGGTAGTCTTTTGAGAAGTACAGAAAGGTTGCCATACACTCAGTGACCACTTTATTAGGTACCTCCTTTACCCTGTGCATTCAGAGATGCTGTTCTGCACATCACAGTTGTAACATGTGGTTATTGGAGTTACTGTCATTTTCCTGCCAGCTTGAACCAGTCTGGCCATTCTCTTGTGATCTCTCTCACTAACAAGACATTTTTGCCCACAGAACTGCTGCTCACTGGATGTTTTGTGTTTTTCATACCATTCTCTGTAAACTCTAGAGACTGTTGTGCTTGAAATTCCCAGGAGATCAGCAGTTTCTGAAATGGTCAAACTACCCAGCTGGCACCAACAATGATTCCACATTCAAAGTCAATTGGATCCATTTCTTCCCCATTCTGATGTTTGGTCTGAACAACAATGGAATATCGTGACCATGTCTCCATGCTGTTGTGCATTGAGCTGCTGCCAGATGATTGGCTGATTAGATATTTGCATTAACAAGCAGCTGTACCTATAAAGTGCCACTGAGTCTAAATGTGCAGGAAAGTGGAGTTGAGTCATAGTCAGATCAGCAGATAGCTTAATAAATAGCAGTCTAGGCTCAGTCAAGTTGCTTCCTCTTGCTCCTAATTCATAGGTTCATTCAATAAATGCAGTACCACAGCAGGCAGTTCATAATGCATTTAGTGATCTGCTGTAACAGGACTCAAAATGTCTCTGTTCTGTGATTTAGTGGTCAACTTACAAACACAAAGCAGTGTCCTGAGAGAAAAATAATTTACTCCTTGCATTCCATTCCACTAGTAATATCTGAGTTGAGCAACATAAGTAACTGTTGCAAATTTCACATTTAAAAGTAATACATTAAACATGTTTAATGAATAAATTAAACATGTTGGAAGTACAAGTCTGTTATATGAAAAACAGTAATTAATATAATAATGCTTTTCCAGTTTGAAATGCTATTAAGTCTTTTACTGGTTTAAAAATTGTGAAACCAATAAAACAGACGAAATACATAAATGCCTCCGAGGGAGAGAGGCTATTGTGCAATTCTTTCGTAGATTATTCTTAACGATCATGAGACCACCTCTGCAATGTGTGAGAACTGCACTGCTATTTTTAAGTATATCCTATTTTTTTCCTCCATGGTGTGTTGTGTTTTAAAATTTTTCTGAATACAGCATGTTCTAAATGTGTTTTTCTACAGGTTCTGCCTCCAGATGTTTTAACTCGAGTGAGTGAGTATATTCCAGAGATTGTACAGTTCGTCCAGAAAGTGGTAGATAATCACTATGGGTAAGTATTTACTCCTGTGGAAGGTGGTTCTAACAGAATAGTTTTTGTTTTAATGGGATTAAATATGTAATTATTGCAGTGAAGATATAACCAGAGAATAGCCTTTTGGATTGCATACTTCATCAAAACACTGAATTCCAACTGCGATTATACATGAGCAAGATGATTGAGGAGCCAGATCAGGGAGGCAGATTGAGCAAATGTAAAGGACTGGAGCTTGCAAGTATGGAGTTGCTTGCAGTTACTGCTGACATTTAATTCAATTATAAACCTTAACTTTTCTACACTTGTGAGCAACGCAGCCTTGCATATAGTGGAATCACATCGGCTCAGTGCCTCTACCATTCAGATATGCATTAACAATCAGTTATTAGTTAATACAAAACTATTAAAAGCACTTTTGAACAGAAACAGTAGGGAAAACTCAATCGATTTGGGAAGCTATTCCTCAGCCATTCTTCTCCATACAAAAAAATGGGATAGATGACCTGTGCGGGTAGAGCAGTGGGATTTGCAATACGCTCATGCTCTACATGGAGTGTAACATCAAAGCACAATCATACTGAAACCTAGTTTAACATGGTAGATAAGGAAATTGTTTCTCCTGGCTGGGATGTCCAAAATCAATTGTTGTCTCCAAATAAGCAGTCAGCCATTTAGGGTAGAGTTGAAAAGAAATGTCTTCTTGGAGAGCGGTGAATCCTGGGCTTAATTGCTGAGTGTATTCAAGACTGAAAGATACTGTATAAATACATAAATTTTTAGATGTCAGCAAAATAGAGGAATGTGGATCAGTTCAGGAAAGTGGCACTGATCGACAATGAATGGTGGAGCAGACATAAGGGGATGGAAGAGACTGGGGTTGTTTGGGATCTTCAGTTTCAGATCAATTAGATTATATTTCAACTAGATTCATATTTAAAGCTGATGGAAGCAGAAAAGATGATTTCAGAGGTGCTGCCCAGGAGGAACAATTTTCTCTCGAATATCTAAAATAATCGGTAAATAATGGAATTTGCTCAGGGGGAGCAATTTTCCCCAAAGTTAAGGATTTTTTTTAATGGACCGATTTGTCAGAGATCTGAACTGGTGTGTGAAATATAATGCTAGATTGAACAAATGGTTCTGGCTATGGACGAAAAAATTCGTGTGTGATATTTGAATGCAGGCATGAAGACACAAAATATCAGCATAGAATAGAAAGTATGTTTGACTGGAATACACCAGGGAAAACTGTTAAATCTTGGAGAGTCCTGATGCAGAGTTTTAACTTAACATCAACAGTTTCTTTTCTTCCATGGATGCCACATAACCTGCTGAGTTCCTCCAGCACATTTGTTGCTCCAGATTCCTGCATCTGCAGTCCACTGTATTTCCGTTAGTTTTGGATGGTAGCTTGTGGCTTACACTCAGTAAATGACTCTTGGTGATATTCCACCAGGTATGTCTCCAATGGTTCTGTGTACTTTGACACAGTGAAATTTGACAGCAGTGAAAAGCATTCATATGCCAAACTGGTGCCTGAGGCGGTTGGAGACCAGCAAGCATTACATGAAGGAGAAGGTAAGAATTCAAGCAGAAAGTGCATCTGTATATGTTTGTGTGTATGTGTGCATACAATTCCTTTGAGGAAAAAGGGCAAGTTGACAGGTTCCCTGGGAGGGCTCACATTGCATAGCTTACACGTGTGTGACAGGACGACAAGTTGAACCGTCATAGTGGAGCTGTGTTTGCATGACTGCAGCGATCCAGATTTATCCTGACCTCAGGTGCTGCCTTTGTGGAGAGCTTGCACATTCTCACTGTGATTTGGGTAGGTTTCCTTGCCTATATGCTGTTGCTACTAGGGTAGATAAGACATTACATGGTAAGTGAATCATCAGAGAGAGGGGATGGCCTTGTGGAAAAATAGAGCACGAGGAAGTAACTGAGGGAGTGCTCCAGGAGCCAGCATAAACTTGTCAGGGAAACTGACTCCCTTAGCATCTTAAGAAAATGGAAGATAATAGTTGGGCTGTAGATTAGTTTCAGTCTTCTAGAAGAGGGAGAAAAGCAGCAACTAACATGAATTCTGGGAGCAAATGTATTTGGAAAAACAAACAAGGTAAACCAAATGGTAAGAAACAAAAGTTTGGAAGTGGAGAATTCTTGAGATTTGCATTACAGATTCCTGAATATGTTGGGAAAACTAACACATAAAGAGCTAAAAAGAACTTAAAAGAGAGGTTATGCCAGGACTCCAAAGCCTGAATTGTGTGCCTGTTTGCCGTGTTGCGAGAATGATGTGATCACAGAAGGCAGTACCAAATAGATTTACAAATGTTTTTGATAGGGTAGGATCACTGTAGCTAAGAGGGAAGTGTGAGTAGGGTGGAGGCTGATTTTATTGATAAAAGGGTAATGGGAAATTTAATTGATAATTCAGTTGGAGGGGGATTGATCTCTTTCTCATGAGGGTGCTGAGGATTTGGAACTCGATGACTAGCCAGCAAATTTATGGACTAAAAGCTTAGTCAAATTGGCCTGACTAACCCATTTTAATTGGTACAGGTCATTGCTAAATCACCTCTTTCTGTGCTATGAACTTTCCTGATTCTGTTTTCATTCATGTGGAGAACTCTCTGTACAGGATTTAAGGAAGAATGTTAATGCAATTCAAAGTGGGTGGTTGTCTTATGAATAGAGAATGGACAGGCTAGGCTTATGCCTGTTTGTTTAGAAGATTAAGAGGGGATTTTTTTAAGATACAAAATCATGGGGCAAATTTGGAGGGTGGATGCGGAAGAATCTAGTAATGTGCTTAAGTAGGAAATATAGTCTAATTTCTGTTATTTTTCAAGGTTGTTTCAGTTCTCATCCTCAAAGGGTTGTGGAAGCAGTCTTTGAAAATGTTTAAGGGAAAGGTCCAAATCAAACTTATTATCACTGAGATACAGGGTGTCATGAATTTTTTTTCTAACAGTGGGTACAGTGCAAGATGGAAAATTTACTATAAGTTACAGTAAATAGTGCATAATCAGAATAGTGAGGTATTGGACAAATATTGTTTTAGCAAAGAGTTGAACAGATTGTGGATATGGGAGCACAGTGAGATGTATGTAGTCACAATTCCGATATGATAAATGGCATTAGTGTAGATTGGTTCATCACATCCGTGTGGAATTTTTCCGAAAGGCCCTTTTCTGTGCTGTATGAGATCAACCGTAATTTCATGACATGTTGGATCATGCTTAAGAGGCCATGTGATGACCTCTTGCTTCTAACTTGCATGTGACAGGGAGACTACACAATGCAAAAGAAATCATTCATTTCAATTTCTCATGGACATGGGAAAAATTTTCTTAATTTTTTTTAGGTGATCTGAGTATTTCAGCTGAACGGCTTAGTGAGAAGCGTTCTCCCAATGACTTTGCACTGTGGAAGGCCTCAAAGCCTGGCGAACCATCCTGGGATTCACCCTGGGGAAAGGTGAGAACTACATCCTACCTCTGTCATAGATCGTACATACGGATAAGCTGGAGTTCTGAGGCTATGCATGCTTTTGAATATAGGCCATTTAATGAAGGAATTGAAACTGATAGAGAACAATTTAGTATCAATTTCAGTCTAACTACACACAGGCACAGGTCTGTCATTAGCCTCCTTGAACTGTAAAATTAACCATTCCATACCTCAACTTTTTAGGTGTGGATATGCAGTGTAGCATCAATGGTGTAACCATGCAGCACAGGAAGACATTCACAGTTCTGTCCTTTTCAGTAGCCCCTTTACCATTAAATCTTTTCCCTTCAGTTATTTATCCTCATTATTGAATGTTACTAATCGTTATTTTTCCACTTGTGAAAGGAAAACATTCTTGGAAAATGTTCGTGAATTGTAAAAGCTGGCCAAAAAATGATGTGCTTTTTGATACCACTTGTTCCTATGGCAGAGTGTTGTGCTATTTGTTACAGCAAAACTAGGTTCATAAGTTAGATACCTACTTCAAAGTGTCAATTGCAATGTAGTGAAAATTCCATCAGTCAAGCATTCTTAAACTGAGGAATACCTATGTTGACTCAGCTCGTACAACCGCTCAAGCATCGTGTTGAAAAATAAAAATTCCTGTTGTCTCTTCTGGCATCAACTTTTTTTTCCTACTGGAAGTTTTTTTTCAAACCCTTGTGATATTGAATACTGTAATCTTTCTCATAATAAAAACATGTAATTTTCCAGTTTATCCATAAGACCCACATCCATGCTTGCATAATGTGCTTACTTTCTGTACTTCAATATCCTTCTGAATTGTGATGCTTCAAATGTGATGCAGTTTTCCCCTGAGGCCCAATGGGAAATTCATAATTCTGTATAATTTCCTTGTGTACTCTTATTTTTGTTAATCCAAAAATCCTTTTAATTTTCCAATGGACTTTTTAAGCTTGATCTGCCACTTTTAAAGAGGTTTTTTGTATGGTATATGCAGTCCTTTTTGTCAGCACACCACTTGTAATACATGGTTTTTTGAGTTACTGTCGCATTCCTCTAGCCGTTCTCTTCTGACCTCTCTCACCAACAAGGTGCTTTCACACCATTCTCTTTAAACTCCAGAGACTGTTGTGCATGAAAATCCCAAGAGATTAGCAGTTTCTGAGATACTCAAACCAGCCCATCTGGCACCAACAATTATTCCAAGTTCCACTTGGATCACATTTCTTCCCCATTCTGATGTATAGTCTGAATAATAACTGAATCTTCTGACCACATCTGCATGCTTTTGTGCATCGAGTTGCTGCCAGATGATTGGCTGATTAGATATTTACATTATTGAGCAGGTGTACCTAATAAAGTGGCCACTGAGTGTTTGCCACTTATCACTGGTATTCAGCAAGTGTCATACTTCCATTCTGATTTTTGTTTAGATGAAGGATCATTGACCTTAAATGGTAATTCTTTCCTGATATCACCTGTTGTGCTAATTATGTCCAGCATTTTCAGGTTTAATTTCATAGTTTTATGAGCTTTATCTTTGCTTACAACTGCATTTTCTAAAACCTTGTCAAAAACATTGAGAACAAAATAATATCAATTGCACTACACTCATCGGCATTTACTTTCAAAGAATCCTATCAAATTAGTTGAACTCAATTTCTCTTGATATTGATTTTTGTTCATTAACCTGGAACATTCAAAACGCTGACGACTTTTGACCCAAATAAAATGGCATCATCATATCAGAGGATGTGTCCTGGGACCCGCACTTAGTGTCAATCAGAGCTCAAGTAAAGCTTATTATCAGAGTACATACATACCGTCACACACAACCCTGTGATTCTTTTTCTACAAGCATACTTAGCAAATCTATAGAACAGTAACTGTAAACAGGATCAATAGACAACAAACTGGAAATGCAGATTATAAATAATGAGCATGAAATAAGAGTTCTTAACTGAGTAGTTAACCCCTTGTGTTCAAGATCCTGATGGTTGAGGGGTAGTAACTGTTCTTCAACCTGGTGGTGAGAGTCCTGAGGCAGCTGTACCTTCCACCCGATGGCAGCAGTGAGCAAAGAGCATGACTTGGCTGGTGAGGATTTTTGGATGCTGCGTTTCTACGACAATGTTTGTTGTAGATGTGCTCAATGGTTGGGAGGATTTTACCCGTGATGTACTAGGCTAAATCCACTACCTTTTGTGGGATTTTCCACTCAAAAGCATTGATGTACCCACACCCGGCCATAATGAAACTAGTTAATACACTTTACACTAAACATCTATGGAGGTTTGTCAAGGTTTTTGATGATGTGGTGAATCTCCACAGACTTCTGAAGAAGTAGAGGTGCTGTTGCACTTTCTTTGCAATTATATTTATATGATGGGTCCTGGCCAGTTCCTCTTAGGTAGTGATACATAGGAATTTAAAGTTACTGATCCCTTCCATTGCTAATCTTCCTACGATTACTGGTTCATGGACCTCTGGTTTCCCTCTCCTGAAGTCTACAGTCAGTTCCTTGGTCTTATTGACATTAGGTGAGAGAAAATCACAAAGAAGGCACAACACTACCTCTAATTTCTTAGAAGTTTGGATTGATTTGGCATGTCACCAAGATCTTTGACTAACCTCTATAGATGTACAGTGGAGAGTATCCTAACTTATTGCATCATAGACTGGTATTGAATCACTAATGCCTTGGAACAGGAAAGATCATAGAAAATGGTGGATACAGCCAGTCCATCACAGGCAAAGCCTTCCCCACCGTTGAGTAAATTTATATGGAACACTGCCTTAAGAAAGCAGCATCTATCATCAAAGACCTCTATACCCAGGCCATGCCCTCTTCTCATTAGTACCATTGGACAGGAGGTACAGAAGCCTTTGGTGCCACTCCATCAGATTCAGGAACAGTTGTATTATAACCACTGACTCCTGAACCAGCATGGATAATTTCATTGGTCTCTACAAACTGATACTATGACCTAACACACTTTCAAGGTCTTTTTGGAACTGGTGTTCTTGGTGTAATATTTTTGCACAGATGTCTTTTTGCGATTGGTGTTTCAGTCTTTATTTCTCAAGATTCTAATTCTCCCCCCACCCCCCATAAATGTCTGCAACAAAATGAATCTCAGAAGTGTATGGTAACACAAGTACTTTGATTTTTTTTTTAATTCAGTTTGAACTTTGAAATGATTGACTCTCATTTGGTGTGTGTTGCTCAAGTTTCTAGCATTTGCAAAACCTCTTCATCTCTGTTTTTGGTTTGAACTGATTCAAATCCACCAGACTTCTGATAACTCCCATATTTAGTGACATTTGTGGCTGGAGTGTGTTTAGTTTTCACCTCTTCTTCAGTTGCCATTCCCTCTGTTAGCCTTTTTCATGTACTTGATATTTCGTATCTAGTGCAATGTTTAGCAGAACCTTTTCATCTAATCCCACTCTCTTGTTTCCCTTTATCCTGGCAGGGACGCCCTGGGTGGCATATTGAATGCTCAGCAATGGCAGGTACAATTCTTGGAGAATCCATGGACATCCACGGAGGAGGATTTGACCTGAGGTTTCCTCACCATGACAATGAACTGGCCCAGTCTGAGGTAATTAACATCAGGGGGCTGGTTGTTGAAATCTTTTCCGCAATTTTATGGTAAAACCTTTGCAATGTTGTGAAGCAAAGCTGAATATGACTTGACTGTAAGGATATATCACACGTAAGCTCCCGTGAATATTTAGTCCTGTATTACCTATTAGTACCACAGAAAAGGTGTTGCAATGAATTAAGACGTTAAGATCCCATGTTTTGTAAAATAATACATTTATCTCATTCACAAAGTACGGCTTGGCCAGAGCACTGGAATTGCAAACTGAAGCTCTGAATGATGTATCGTGTTTCCTCTCGAAATTTTAAGTAGAAGCTAGAAAGAAGCAGAAAAGATTTACTATATCAGGCCAGATAAAATTCCAATAGTTTTGCTTCAGATATGCAAAAAACCTTAAATTTCTGCTACTTGGCTGATAGAACAAATCAATGTTAGTAGGCACAGTATAGATTATACTTATTCGTTTACTCCAGAAAGTACTTATGCTTTTGGGCATTAAGTACATTTATTATGGGCTTTTGAATACTTTCAGCCAAAATTCTAAATTACATTCATTAGATGGAACTTGGTTAGGCCCATATAAGTGCTAAGAAGCCATGAAAGGACTCGAAATTGAATACTTGCTTCAGCTTTAGAAGTGCATAAAACATTTGTATAGCCAGCTGATGCTGCAGTGGCATCCGCACTAAACTTCAAGGCAAGTGGTCCCGGGTTCAAATCCAACCAGCTCTTTGCATGCTTTTCATCTGTGTGGGGTTGAGGGTTGAACTAGCAACTGAACTCGTTCATATTTTATTTTAACAAAACAGACAAATGCTAAAGAAATGGCCAGGCTGCTGCCCAATGCACCACAAGATGTGGAAAGGAACAAACAACAAAGCATTTATATAAGCTGAATATTTTTGCTGATACATCTCTCTCCTTCAGTCAATTTGATGGCAGTCTGATATGACCTGTAAAGAATACCTGCATGACATCCTCAGCTGTCATTATGTAGTTAATGATTTACTGAAGAAGTACAACCCCTGGGAAGCAACAAGGTAGAGCTCTGGATATGGATTTTAGAAAGGCGTTTGACAATTCCCCACGGAAGGCTCATTCAGAACACCGTGGGATACATGGAAGCTTGGCAGCGTAGGTTCAGAATTGCTGCCCTCAGAAGGCAGAGGGTGGTAGTAGATGGAGCATATTTTACCTGGAGGTCAGTGATGAGTGGTGTTCCTCAGGATCTGTTCTGCAACGCCAGCTCTTTATGATTTTCATAAAGGACTTGGTTGAGGATGTGAAAGGAGGGTCAGTGAAGTTGTAGATGACAAAGGTTGGTGATGTTGTGGATTGTGTAGAAGGTTGTGGACATAAGCAGATTGTGGAGCTGGGCTGAGAAGTGGCAGATGGCATTCAATCTAGGAAAGTGTGAATTGATGCACTTTGAACTGGAATATCGAATACATGGGTAACAGCAGGATTCATAGACGAACAAATGCATCTTGGGGTTCAAATCTGTAGATCCTCAAAACTGCTGCACACATTAGGGTGGTTGAGAAGGTGCGTGGTATGTGGCCTTCACTTTGGGAGATTAAGTTCAAGAGCCATGAAATAATATTGTAGCATTATAAAAACCCTGGTCAGACCACACTTGGAGTATTGTGTTGAGGTTACATCATTATAGGAAGAATATGGAGGTTTCATGGAGTGGAGATTTACCAGGATACAGCCTGGTTTAGATAAAATGCCTTATGAGGAGAGGTTGAGTGAGGCTAAACACATCTCCCGTACAATATTTAAATTTGCTCTCCCAGGCCAAATTAAAGGTGGTGACGAATCAGCGTAGGAGGGAGATTGCAAATCTGGCTGAGTGGTGCCACAACCACCTCTTACTCAATGTCAGCAAGACCAAGAAGCTGATTATCATTGACTTGAGGAGAAATCCAGAGGTCCATGAGCCAATTTTCAGAGGTGGAGAGCATCATCAACATGAAATTCCTTGGTGTTATCATTTCGTAGGATCTGTCCTAGGTTCAGCAAGCAAGTGTCATTACGAAGAAAACACAGCAGCACCTCTACTCCCTTGGAAGTTTGCGAAGATACGGCATGTCATCTAAAACTTTGACAAACTTCTATAGATGTGGTGTGGAGAACATTGACATTGCATCACAGCCTAATGTGGGAATGCCAATGCCTTTGAACGGAAAAGCCTACAGAAAATAGTGGGTGTGGCCCAGGCCATCCCAGGTAAAGCCCTCCCCACCATTGAGTGCATCTACATGGAGCACTGTCACAAAAAAAAGCAGCATCCATCATTAAAGACCCCCACCATCTTTGCCATGCTCTTCTCAGTGCTGCCATCTGGAAGAAGGTTCCAGAACAGTTGTTACCCCGTAATCATCAGGCTCTTGAGCCAGAGATGATAACTTCATTTAGATTCACTTGCCCCACTATTGAACTGTTGCCACAACCTATGGACTCGCTCTCAGACTCTTCACCGCATGTCCTTGATATTTACTTATTTATTACTATTATTTTGTATTTGCCTTTTTATACATTGTTGTCCAACCTGTTGGCAGTGCTTTTTCATTGGTTCTGTTGAGCTTCTTGTACTTACTGTGAATGCCCACAAGAAAATGGATCTCGGGGTTGTATATGGTGATGTGTGTACTTGCTGTGAACTTTGAGGGCTTTTCTCTTTGGAGTGAAGGGGGATTAGAAGTGACTTGATAGAGGTGTTTGAGATTATAAGAGGCATAGATAGTTGACAGGCCAGCAGCATTTTCCCAGGACAACAATGACGAACCAGAGGACATCCTTTTTAGGTAAGTGGAGGAAAGTTTAGGGAAGTCAGGCTTTTTCATCTGCAGAGTGGTAGGTGTCTGGAATGTACTGCTCGGGGTGGAGGTAAAAGCTGATACATTAGGGGTCTTTGAGAGGCTCTTAAATAGATAAGAAAGGAAAATGAAGGCTTATGGACTGTGTAGGGTTAGATTGATCAAGGAGCTGGATAAAAGGAAGGTGCAACATTGTGGGCCAAAGGGCTCTTACTGAGTCGTAAACTTGTATTCTAATGTAACAAAGGGCATGCACCACTGGTTTATACAAGGGAAGATTCCACAAACATCATTCTGATAATACTGAAACAGTTTTTAGTCATGTTGATTTAAGAACAAGCCTCTTTAAAATCCTGCGATGAATTTTTGCTTACCTAATAAGAGCTGTGGAAACCCATGTCAAATACTGCATCTGGAAAATGCTTGCTGTTAAACTGTAGAGTTCTTTCAGTCCTCCACTGGAAGGAGGTTTAGAATTGAGTAGACTCTGGGATGAGACTTGAGCTCATGGCCTTCTGATTCAATTGCAAGAGCTACCAATTGAACCATGGCTAGAAACTCTTCTAAGTACTGTGGTAAATCAGCCATTGTTTTCCTATGTACCTGATTTAAGGCTGCTTATATAGATTATTGGGGATCTTTATTCTGAATGTACTCCCATGTGCTACTGAAATTTCTCATGTTGGTGTCCAGTAAAGAAAGAGTGGTCCATTATTTAGAACCAAAATTCGTTGCCTTGAATGTTGTAAATATTGCATTTTAACAAGGAAGATATATATATAGAGAGAGAGAGAGGAACTGATCTTGGTGCAGCATCTTTTTCCGTGATGCAAGATAGTTCAAATGTTCCAGTTCTGCAGGGTGACTGGATGAAATCATAGTACTCATTGTAGCTGTGTTGCTAAAGTTGTTTCTTTTTGTCCACAGGCCTATTTTGACAACGACTACTGGGTTCGCTACTTTCTCCACACTGGGCATCTTACGATTGCAGGCTGCAAGATGTCAAAATCTTTAAAAAATTTTATAACCATCAAGGAAGCACTGAGTGCAAATACAGGTAACTAACATTTTCACTATTATTGTTAAAGTAAAACTCCAGTAATCTGCTACCCAACTAGTCAGAAATCTTGATGGGTTCTCTGCTTCCTGAAACCCACCAAGAGCCCTGATTCCCAGACACTCTTTAAACTTGTGTTCAATGGAAATTGTGTTTATATTTTTCTTAATTATGAATGTAGGTAGCTCAGAGAATCTGACACTCTGGAATTTACTCAGGTCATCAGAATGCCTAGTTACTACTTTTATTATATAGATGGTTTCTAAGTTTTTTTTCTTCAGACCTAATTGCTTCAGCAATTTTAACATTATGCTAATGTCACATGATTACAGGTCGACAATTGCGTTTGGCATTCCTCATGCATTCCTGGAAGGACACATTGGATTATTCCAGCAATACCATGGAATCTGCGGTTCAATACGAGAAGTTCTTGAATGTAAGTTTATTTCATGCTCCTTTATTATATGGTATATCTTTACGATTGAAATAGCGTCATGTCAAAGTTCCACAGGGTATCAAATGATTCATTTTGCGCAGAGTTTACGAAGTGAATGTGTGTATATGCATGTGTGTGAATTCATAATTAGGATTTTAAAAATCAACCACATCATTTCTTGGCCTTGGTACAAATTTGATGAAAACCTTATTGAGAGAAACTGCCTTTCTGAAAAGCCGATGGTCTGATGATTCATGAACCTTGACTTGGTTTGAAACACTGTCTTAACCATGCATAAGAAGATGCACAAGCTGGAATTATGACTACCACAAATATAGAGGCTTGTATCCCAGCTATCTGATCCCAAGACATTGCTGTAGGATTCCTCAGAGCATTGTCTGAAGCCCATTTCAGAATCGGGTTTATTATCACCGGCATGTGACGTGAAATTTGTTAACTTAGCAGCAGCAGTTCAATGCAATACATAATCCAGCAGAGAGAGAGAATAAGATAAAACAAAAATAAATAAACAAGTAAATCAATTATGTGTATTGAATAGATTTTTAAAATGTGCAAAAACAGAAATACTGTTTTTTTAAAAAGTGAGGTAGTGTCCAAAGCTTCAATGTACATTTATGAATTAGATGGCAAAGGGGAAGAAGCTGTTCCTAAATCGCTGAGCATGTGTCTTCAGGCTTCTGTATCTCCTACCTGATGGTAACAGTGAGAAAAGGGAATGCCCTGGGTGCTGGAGGTCCTTAATAATGGACACTGTCTTTCTGAGACACCACTCCCAAAAGATGTCCTGGACTTTGTAGGCTAGCGCCCAAGATGGAGCTGACTAGATTTACAACCTTCTGCAGCTTCTTTCAGTCCTGTGCAGTAGCCCCCCCCCCCACCATACCAAACAGTGATGCAGCCTGTCAGAATGTTTTCCACAGTACAACTATAGAAGTTTTTGAGTGTATTTGTTGACGTGCCAAATCTCTTCAACCTCCTAATAAGGTATAGCCGCTATCTTGCCTTCTTTATAACTACATCGATATGTTGGGACTGTGTTAGATCCTCAGATCTTGACACCCAGGAACTTGAAGCTGCTCGCTCTCTCCACTTCTGATCCATCTGAGGATTGGTATGTTCTTTTTGACTAGAAATGGGATGTGTACTGAAAGTCACAATGTGTTCGTTATAATTGTCATTTCCTCAAATAATAAAGAACTTTGTCCACACCTGCAGCCAAACCAAGACCATATTCAGTTAAGTACGGAGTCATGCACACATGTCAGTCTCTATTTCCAAGGAGGTAGAAACACCTTCTCTTTGGATAATAATGGCAACAAATGGCATTCCTCCACCAATAACACAAGTCTTCATTTATCAGGAATATATTTGGGCCAGTCACATAATTACTGTGCCTAAAGCAGCATTTTTGAAGTTGGAGTTTCTTTGGGGAAGTGACTCTCATTGATTTCCCACCATCAACAAGTGGGAATGATTGAGTGTTTAAATGAGTGAAAAATCAGTTTTGACTTCTCCTAATGAAGGATCTCAGCCTGAAATGCCAGCTGTTTATTCCTCTCCATAGATGCTACCTGACCTTCTGAGTTCCTCCAGCATTTTGTGCGACTTCTTTGGCTTCTCCTAAGTACCACTGAATTCCAGTGGGTGGCATTGTTGGTATATTTAATACTGCCACTTCATTCTCAGTAATATTTTTAAATATGCTTCAACTTCAGTGCTGGTTTGGTCAGTTGCTTGTTTACACATCCGCTTTTTGTGTATTAGAAGGGATTGTGTCAACTTGGGAGATGAAGACATTTCTGGATTTCTACTGAAGTAGAACAATGTACCTCTTACAAGTATAATGTTGCGGTTGGAAAGCTAGGACATGGGGGGGTGGTGGTTAGAAGGGACAGAAATGGGCCATTTAGCCTATATCCGTAGTTCGAATATCATAGCTGACCAGTGACTGAATACCCTCCTTTACCTGTTTTTTGCTGCTTTTCCAGGTCATTCCATGATGTTCCATACCCTCATTCAAGATTAATATTTCTAGTACACAAGTGCAAAGGAGTACAAATTAATTGCTACTCCAGACACAATGCAGCAAAAATAACAAGATAAAGAGCACTATAATAGAATACCCTAATACAATACATAGCTTGTATACGTTGATTATATGTCCATAAAGCAACATGAGGCACAAGAGGGTCTGTACATAAGGTGACTGACAGGAAATGATAAAACAGTGGTGGTGGGGAGCATGGAGGGCTGGGCTAGTGGTAGAAGTGTTGATCAGCCTTGCTGCTTGGGGAAAGTAACTGTGTTTTCAGTCTGGTGGTCCTGATGTGGATGTTACGTAGCCACCTCCCTGATGGGAGTGGGACAAACAGTGAAGTTTCTGGCCTTTTTCTGGCACCTTTCTGTATACATGTCTTCGATGCCAGGTAGGCTGGTGCCAGTGATGCAACAAGCAGTTTTGGCTACCCTTTGTAGACCTTGCCTGTCTGCCACACTGCTGTTATTGACCCACACCTCGTCCGATCTGGTGTGCATTGATTTTGCTCTGCATTATAAATGATTCTACAATGAGTGACCTGGGGAAACAAATCTCCATTTCTGATGTGGGTGGCTGCTGGCTTGCCAAGAAATTGACCTTTAACAAATCTTGTGTTTTCAGTCTCTGTGGTGTCCATGGAACTCCACAGCAAGCTTGCCCAGGTAGCATGTTGGTTTAATCATTGGCAGCATGACAATCTAACCAGCTCTATTGGTCCACAATGTATTGGGTAGAAGATCAAGATCAATAGGTTGACAATTTATTACCTCTGGTTAATAAAAATACATAGAGTTTAAATTTGTTCGACTTCCATTGCAGAGAACACATTTCTACCTCCCTTGCACTTCTGAAAAGCTTGATTAATATTTTGACTATGTCTCATCTGTCTATCCTAATTGCTGTCTTTACAATCTTGGCAACATTAACCAACCTAATGAATTCAACCCTTGTTAGTGTAATCTCTCCTTGTTATTTAGCCTTTGGGTTCCACATTAATTCTGGTGAGTCTACAGTGCACTCCCTCCAAGAATAATATAAGCTTCCAAAGTTGCGACACCTGGAACCACTCCAGCTGTTGCCTAACCAGGACTTGGAATATCGCTAAGGCAACTAACTAAACATTGCTTTAAATTTAAAAACCAGCTTTCCTTTGGCATTTTAAGTTGGTTTTTAATTATCTGTGGCTTTTTCAAGGATCCACGTGCATGGGCCCACATTTTTTTTGGGATTCCAGTTTTTATCTTTCCAATAATTAAAATAATATCCCGTTTTAGTTCAATTGGATCATACCTTGTTTATTTTAGCTTTGGCTGACATAGTGAAATTTGAATAAGGCATAATGAATTCAAAATTTCTGTAAAGTTAATCTTGACAATTTCTCAAACAGGAGGTGTTTTTTTTTCCCCTTGAAGAATTTTTTTTGTCCTATAAACCACCAAAACTACTAAGTGTTTTATTTTTGCTTCAGATTTCCAGCAAAAGCAGTTGTTTTCATCCTACTCAGTAATTGAAAGGGAAGAAGTATTTTGTGTCCTTTTCTCAGTGTATATCCAAAGTGTTCTGAATGAACAATCCGTGACTATGCCAGTTACACCCAGAATAGCTTGATTTGGTTAGTCCTTTTGCAGAGACGGCCTCTACAGAGGGAACTGTTATTTTAGAGTGCAGGAGTAGGCTTTTCTGATTAATTTTCTGGAATTATGCAAGCCACTATTCATGAAGAATGACAGCTAAGAAGAAATGCCATGTGGAAAGGGATGTTGGTGGGAAAGGTGAAGTTTCTGATTAGTATCCTGTGCTAAGGGTGTCAACTGGTATTTTACCTGGTTAATGTTCAACATCCCACAATCAAATGAGACAAGATACTTGGTCAATATCTTTAATGTCTGTGTGATACCCCCCAGAAACAGTGACTCTTTCACTTTCTAATTGACATCCCATTTCTAACATCTTGCACACTATTGACACGTCTACAAAAAAAAATTCTGGTTTGTAGTCTTTCATGCCGTGCATTCCTTTCTGTAACTTCTCTTATTTTGTGTGACTATGCTTGATAAAGAGTGGTGAGAAAGTTTAATAGTGAAATTGACTTAGTTGAATTCATTGTGCAAGCATATAGCCCTGATGGTAGATATTTTCCAGGTCACTTTAGTGCCCTTCTGAAACTAGTACTATTTGTTTTATAGGAGTTCTTCCTGAATGTCAAAGATATTTTGAGAACCCCAACAGATATCACAGGACGGTTTGAGAAGTGGGAAGAGAAGGAGGTGGCACTTAATGAACGGTTAGTGCCAACTTATTCATCCGGGGTGGTCATAGACCATAATTGTAATTAATTTCTACTGGAAGGTTAGGCATAATTACAAATCTGTTTATTGATCATTGAATTATGTATTGTTCGCAGCTGAATGATTTTTTTTAAACTAATTTAGATTTTCAGTGTTTCATGTTTGTTGATCTCATTCAGAACAGCTTTGGTGTAATTAGTTGACTCATTAACATTGTCTACTAAACTAATGTAAAGTTTATAAAAATACCAATAAACTTAAAATTACATTTTTTCTTTAACATGTATAATCTTCTTAAAACTCAACCCTTGGTTGTAGCTGTGATTTCAGATTAGTATGTGGAGCTTTAGGATTCATAATCCAGAGTTATGAATTTAAATCTCACCTTAACCTAGTGAATTTCAGTTGCATGAATAAATGAATTCAATCTGAAGTAAAATCCAGTATAAGTAATGGTACCTGTGAAACCCCAGCTGATTCATTGTTTTGTAGAGAGTCAAGGAGCCATCCATCTCAGCATCATTCATGATGGCACCACTGGTGGCCTTGACTGTAAGTGATAACAAATGATTATAGGTAAATAACTGCCAAACAAGTCAATGAAGAAACTTCTGGATGTTGCCAACTTAGTCCAAAAAAAAAAATTGGTTTCGGAAGGATCTTGTCACAAAGGGACGAGGTGCTGAGAGTTTGGCAGAGTTCCATTATGACAGAATAATTGCCAAAGGTTACTTTGGAGCAACATTAAATGATAAAGGAACATGACAGGTGAATATAACTTTGGTGAGATATAGGCTTTATATTTAAAGCAAATTAAACATTTTGAAGGTGGGAAGGAAGAGATCACAAAAGTTTAGTCTGGTCATGAGTCATGACTGACTATTTCAATAGCAGATGGTCTAATGCCATAAATGAGGTCAAGGAGGTGGAAGATAATGGAAAGAATAACAAAACAAGAAAACTGCAAGTAATAGGAATCTAAGATTAAAACAAAATATTCTAAATACTCAGCACGTCTCTGGAGAAGCAGGATTAATACTTCAAGTCAATTACCTTGCTTTAGAGCTTAGGAACCAACCCAAAGCATTGACACAGGTTATGTCTCCAGAGATGCTTAATGTTTACATCATTTTCTGTTTTTATTTTGTGATGGAAAGGATATGATGTTCTTGATTAGTAAGGGTGTTAAAGGTTATGGGGAGAAGGCAGGAGAACGGGTTTGAGAGAGATAATGGAATGGCAGAGCAGACTCAATGGACCAAATGGACTAATTCTGTTCCTTTCCCTTGTTGAAACTCTGCTCTCAAAGTATGATGAGTTTGTATTACTAGTCCAGCTTAAGACTGATTAGGAAGAGGAACAATTTATGTTGGAGATGAAGGACAATGATGTTATCTCCCCAAAATAAACGGGAGAAAATAGAGGTGGTTTTACAATTAATATTTTACCCTTTTCAATTAGGTTTTTTGAGAAGAAAGCAGATGTGCACAGAGCACTCTGTGACAACATAGACACACGCACGGTGATGGAGGATCTGCGTGCCCTTGTGAGCCAGTGTAACACATACATTGCAGTGAAGAAGAGTAACAAGGAGTTGCCAAATCGCATGCTGCTGAGAACCATTGCAACTTACCTCTCAGAGATGCTGAAGGTAAGGCAAGGGCACATGATACAGAGTGAGTCATAACTTCAACATGCCAAAGTTTCCAAAGCCATTGGCACCTAATCATACAATTGGAATTTACTTTTAAACACACAAAAAAAGTATGTTATTTAGGGGACCAAATTTGCCATTCTTGCCTTTCTAGCTGCAAACTGGTAACAGTGTGGTAGTCTTCAATTGCATTATGAAATGGTCAGGTTCTCCACTCACAGTTGTTCAGTACACCCTGATCTATCGGCAGGACAGGCCTATTAGAGGGTGGCATGGCTGTATGAAGATGGGAGGAAGTTGATCCTCAACATTGGTTGTATGGCCCATAATGTCTTGGGTATTCAGAAACCAGAATCTGGAATTTGAGTAAAGACAATTATGGAGGTATGAAAAGTGGTAATAGAACATGCAGAAAACCATAAAATAGAAGTGTCATATTGGATAAAAATTATGTTTGATAAATCAAAGCTTTTGAGTAAATAACAAGCAAAGTAGATAAAAGAACCAATGTGTCATATATGTGGATATTTAAAATGTTTCTAATATACTGCACAAAATTGTGTGTAAAAAAAAAGTCCCTTGATGTTAAGATTAAAGTCAGTCTAACAAAGGAAGAGCAGGAATAAATATTTTGCAGATGGCCATACTTTTACTAATAGAATGTCACATGGATCACCAATAGTAGGTCCTATTATTCACAGGTTATATTAACGAAAATAGTCTGCAAAACCAGTGTGTAAAAAATGCAATTTTTTTAAAGCAAGGTGAACAAATTAAGTGAATGGTGAAATATATTTCAGGAAAATGTGGTGTTACACAGTTTAAGAAAAAATTTCAAACAGTGAGGAGAAGCTAATAAATGCTGGGTTACAGAAGTTTGATAAAAGGTGAAAGACTTGGATGCATTGAAAAAAGGTGTGGATGGTAAAGAATATCAAGCCTTGTAAGCCTGGCAGTGGGAGACAAAGTTGTTATTTGACTCTCTTCATGTTTCCATTTATCAATCAGATTTTTGGAGCAATAGAGGGTGAAGAGGGACTTGGGTTTCCTGTTGGAGGAGATGCTAAGATTTTTAATGTAAGTATTTTTCATTCTCTTCCAAAAAAATGTGGCTTCAACACTGAAGAATTCTGTATACAACAAAAAAAGCTTGATTTTATTTTAAATCTGTGTTTTTTTTACATCTTAAGAGAAAGGTGGAACCTTGGTTTCACATTTCATTTAGCAGGTAGCATTATCTTATGGTTTCACACTGTTACCTATGAATCTGTGCTCAAGTTCTGAAGTGTGATATCTCAGTTTTGTGAATAATAGGTTACCACTCAGTTAAATTGGACTCAAAATTATTACTTGACAACAAATATACAATGGCCATGGGAATCGGTGTATAATTGACAGAAACTAGTTAAATAACTGCCCATAAGACTAGAAGATAGAGTAACTGAATTAGGCCATTCAGCTCAATGAGTCTACTCGGTCATTTGATCGAGTCCGATTTTTTTTTAACCCTTTCAAGCCCATTCTACTGTTTTCTGCCTGTAACCTTCAACTCCCTTACTAATCAATAACCTATCAACTTTGCTTTAAATATACCACAAGACTTGGCCTTCACAGCCGTCTGTGGCAATGAATTCCACAAGTTCACCATCATCTGGCTAAAAACTATTCTCATCTCTCTTAAGGGACATCCTTCTATTCTGAGGCTGTGCTCTCTGGCCCTAGACTCTCCTACTCCCCACCCCCCCCCCCCCCAAAAAATCATTCTAAGCTGCAGTGAGTACAGGGTCAATCAAACATTTCTCGTATGTTAATCCTTTCATTCCCGGGATCATTCTCGTAAGCCTTCAGACTTTCTCCAATGCCAGCATATTTTTCCTTGGTTATGGGACTTAAAATTGCTCACAATACTCCAAATGTGATCTGACTAGTGCTTTATAAAGCCTCAGGAGTACATTTTTGTTTTTTTTTCTGGTTGAAATAAATACTGACATTGCATTTGCATACTACTGACTCAACCTGCATGTAAACCTCTAGAGAATCCTGCACTAGGACTTCCAAGTCATCTTGCCCCTCTAAATTTCTGAATTTTTGGCCCCATTTGGTGAATAAACTATTGCTTTATTTTTTCTGTCAAAGTACATGACAATAAACTTATGCACTGTTTGCCCAACTGATCCAAGTTCATCTGCAAACTCTCTACTGCCTCAACATTACCTACCTCTCCACCTATCTTTTTAATCATCTGCAAACTTGGCCACAAAGTCAACCAGATCATCAGTGTACAATGTGAAAAGTAGCAAGCCCAACACTGACTGCGCAGAACACCACTAGGTGCTGGCAGCCTATTCCCACTCCTTACCTCTTGCCAATCAGCCACTCCTCTGTCCATGATGGTATCTTCACTGTAATACCACGGGCTCTTCTCTTGTTCAACAGCCTCATGTGCAGCACCTTATCAAAGGCCTTCTGAAAATTCAAATAAATAACATCCATTGACTCCCCTTTATCAATCCTACCAGTTATTCCCTCAAAAAATTTGAACAGCTTTATCAGGCAAGACTTCCCCCCTAGTGGAAACCATGCTGACTTTGGTCTATTTTATCATTTGTCCCCCAATACCCAAGAAACCCCATTGTTTATAATACTCTTAAAATCTTACCAACCACTGAAGTGAGGCTCACCAGCCTATCATTTCCTGTCGTTTGTCTCCCTCTATTAAAGAGTGGAGTTATAATTACAATTTTCCTGTCCTCTAGAACCACTCCTGATTTCTAGTAATTCCTGGCTCTAATGGCTCTAAATCTCTTCAGCTATCAGTCAGAGCCCTGGGATGTAGTCTATCCTGTCCAAGTGACTTAGCAACCTTCAGATCTTTAAGCTTTCCAAGCAATCTTCTCCTTAGTGATAGTATCTACACTCACTTCTGCCCCTTGAATTTCTGGCATGTTGGTGTCTTCAAAAGTCTGATGCAAAATGCCTACACAGTTCATCCACATTTCATTGTTCACCATTACCAATGCTGTGGCATTATTTTCCAATAATTCATTGTGCACTCTTGTCTCTTTTAATCTTCATTTCTGACAAAATGTTTGGTATCTATCTTTTATGTTGTTGGCTAACTTGCCCTCTTTTCTCCCCTTACTGCTTTTTCAGTACTGTCTGTTTTTAAGATTCCCAAATGTCTAACTTACCACTAATTTTTAGCAGTATTATATGCCCTCTCTTTCTTTTGTCTTTATGTTGTCTTTGACTTCCCTTGATAGCCACAAGTGTCTCATCCTCCCTTTAGAATGTTGGTTCCTCTTTGGGATGAAATGATTCAGCATCTTCTGAATTACTCCCAGAAACTCTTATTGCTGCTCTGCTGTCATTCCTGCTAGTGTCCCCTTCCAGTCGGCTTTGACCAGGTCCTTTCTTGTGTCTTTGTAATTGCGAAAAAGTTTGCAGATTCTGGACATCTTTGTAGCTACAACTCTAATAGT
This sequence comes from Hypanus sabinus, assembly GCF_030144855.1. NCBI lineage: Eukaryota > Metazoa > Chordata > Chondrichthyes > Myliobatiformes > Dasyatidae > Hypanus > Hypanus sabinus. Next base: position 128,006,995 of record NC_082712.1, read on the forward strand.
GATGCATCTGATTTTTAACTTCTCTCTCTCTCAAACTGCAGAGTGAATTCTGTAATATTATGATCACTGCCTTTCTAAGTGTTCCTTTACCTTAAACTCCCTAATCAACTCTGGTACATTGCACAATACCCAATCCTTGCATTTTTCCCCACTGGCCTTGACCACAAGCAACTATTTAAAAACTCATTGAGTAGGTATTCTACACATTCCTTCTCTTAGTCTAATTTTCCCAGTCTACCTACAGTTGCAAGAAAAAGCTTGTGAACTCTCTGCCTGGTTTTCTGCGTTAATTACTCATAAACTGTGGGCTGATCTTAATCTAAGTCACAAAAATGGACAAATACAATCTGCCTAAACTAATAACACACAAACTACTTGTCAATACTGAGTACACCTTTCAAACAATCGCAGTTAATATGTATTTAAACTAGGAGGAAGCTGTTACTATGACAAATCAGTCAATTTCTGTCACATTTACATGTGACTGTGATCTTAATGCAGCTCGAATCTACAGTGTTGCCGTATCTGAAGGTATTGTCAGACTTTCGTGAAAATGTACGACAAATTGCCCGCGAGAAGAAAGGTAGGAAGATAATCCTGTATGCCTCTGTCCATGTATCCTTCTAATGACTAACATTCTATGATCAAAATGTTTCTTTTAACATGCTTTGATATGACCAATAGCACGTATAATGATAGTGAGGGGGTGGGGGAAGAAAAGCTGCAGTTAAATGTTAAATACAGCTTTGCAATGCTTTACAATGAGGACTGATCAGAAAATTTAGTTTGGGTAGGACTTCCTAAACTTGTCATCTTGCCTTTATTGGCCATGTAGATAAGATCAGGCCACCACTTTATGTATTTGATACTCTGTAGTACAGAATGGCAAATCCAATAAAATACCATTCTAATTCCACTGAGCATCCCACTTAACATTTCTTTCTTCAACTTGCAATTCACCCATTCTTTTTCATTTGCTGGATAACATGCAACCTCCACCAATGGACTTTTTAAGGAAGCTGGTGAATAAGCTATTCAATCACACTTGCCCAGAAGCCTGACGCTCACGTACACACCCTCTTTTGCCATCTGGGTTTGTTTACTTTTGCAGTCATGAAGTTAGGCATAGCCTTAGTTATCAGTTGAACTGCCAACACTATGTCTCTCATTTAGTTATTGGGAAGCAGCTGACAAGATAAACTTTAGCTCAGGTAGTTGCCTCACAACATTTAGCTCCATACTTAAGTATTTGACTCATTTCTGGAGAACAGTGAGCACTGTCAGCCAGAGCTCTTTTCAAACTAATGTATTATGTACCAAGGCCTGTTTCTGCTGTTCCACCAAAATTTTGTTCAATACCTTCTAAGGGCAGGGAGATTATGTCAGTGCAAATAGGCCGTAACAAGCTAAATGAAGTGTGTTGAAATTATGAACTTCCAACCTGTTGTAACTTCTTGCAAACTTGCTAGAGGCGGTATCACTAAATATAGTGAGATTGTGACACACCAACAAAAAATTGCAATCTAATGGTGCTACACATCATTATTCCAAGTGCCATCAGTACTGTTGATTGTACAAGAGATTTGAGTTTTTAAAGTAAATTTTGACATTAATCTGGCTCTAAGGAGGGAGGAAGATTGAGGGGGAGTGTATTGAATCAAATACTTCTGAAGTAGTTATTACATTTATGAAATGCTTCAGCAGCCAGTATTGCAGTGCTATAGAGGAAATATAACAACATCAAATTCCCCACAATACTGCACCTCTACTTTCTTTGAGTAATCAGAACCTGAATCACAATCCATACTGAAACAAGGATGACATATTCTAGGCTAATCACAAACAAGAGAAAATCTGCAGATGGTGGAAATCCAAGTCACACACACACAAAACGCTGGAGGGACTCAGTGGGCTAGACAGCATCTATGAAAAAGGGTAAACAGTTGACGTCTTGGGCCGAAACCCTTCATCAGAACCAGAGAAAAAAGATCGGAAATCTGTGTAAGGAGGGGAAGAGAGGAAGTACAAGGTAGTAGGGGGTGACAGGTGAAACTAGGATGGGGAGGGATGAACTGGGAAGTCAATTGGTGAAAGAGAAAAAGGGCTTTAGAAGGGGGAATCTGATAGGAGAGGACAGAAGACCATGGAATTGTACGGTTTTGTTTTAAATTTTTTAAGGTGTTGTAACTTTGTGGGATTGATTATTAGAGATACCGCATGGACTAGGCCCTTCGAGCCGCACAATCCCGATTTAACCCTAACCTATTCATGGGACAACTTACAATGACCTACCTGGTGCAGCTCTGGCCTGTGGGAGGAAACCAGAGGAGCTGAAAAAAAATGCATGCATTCCACAGGGAGGATGTACAGAGTATCTTCAGAGGATGCTGGGATGCAACTCTCGATTAGTGTAATAGCGTCATACTAACCCTACACTACCATGCTATTCAAGCTGAAAAACTTGTGTCCTGACTAGGAAGTGATTGTAAGGGAGAATTCATTACAGTCCTTTGGAACCTGTGATGTAATTACTGATTGAATGAGATCTTTCTGTGTTTAATTGTTATTCAGTTAAAGGACTATCAATGCAGATCCAGGTAGAAATAAACCCAGAATGATTAACACAGCCTTGCCACAATTGTGGACAAAAAGGATGTCTATAGGTAAATAAGTTGCTTTATAATTAACAAAGCTTTATTCTGTCTTAATGTACCTTGTCCGACGGAACTTCACAACGCAGAGAGCAGGTTGTTTTACTCTGTTTAATATCCCTATTTAACCTTTTATTCCTGGCATAAAGATCTCTTCAATTTGAAGGTAATTGCTCTCTGAATGTGGCATTGTCTGAATGTTGATGAAGTTTCTGTGTTACAGTCATTGAGGTTTTGCAACTCTGCGATACTGTTCGAGATGACACCCTTCCTGAGCTTGGCGTCCGCTTTGAGGACCATGAAGGTATGTGCGAAACTGGTTTCTCTCTGCAGTCATTTTCTGTTTTACTACCAGTCTGATTTTGGTAACACTAATTTGATGAATATTTTGAGAATGTTACACAATAACACAGTTGGTATTGAATTCTGGGGTAAGGGGTAAGTATTTTTTACTCGGTGATGAGAGTGTGGAATGGGTTGCAGGCGACGGTGGTGGAGGCGGATACGATAGGGTCTTTTAAGAGACTCTGGGATAGGTACATGGAGCTTAGAAAAATTAGAGGTCTGTGGGAGCATGTTTGGCACAGCTTTGTGAGCTGAAGGGCCTGTATTGTGCTGTAGGTTTTCTATGTTTCAAATCTCCAGTCTGTTAAATCAGAGCTTTACACTTGGCTCCAGGGAGGCTAACTAGAATGAGAAGAAAATCAGCGATATCTTATCCAATTTTTAGAAAATGAACATGTAGGGAGAGTGAATTTCACTGGTAACTAAGATCGGGTTAATATGGGATATTGCTCTTGATTTTTTTTTTTGAGTGCTGTCTTTTTGACAAAATGCTTTAACCTCTCTGGTATATGCATGAGTCACGCTGCACAAAAATTACAGGTGAACAGTTGATGTGTTTTCAATTTCCTTCATATTGATGGGAGAGTGTGGGGGTGGGGGTGTAAATCCACTTTGGGTTTTTGCTGTTGAATTTCATGCCGGCTTGGAAATTGGTTATTGGTTTGCGGTTTAGAACTGGGAGCAGCTGTATTGTATGTTACTGCTCTCTTGTGTGCTTCTGTTGAGCAATATCTGCTGTGCAAGGTTTTTGAATACTTTCCATTCCTGTGATGTTGCACCCAGTTAGAGGAAGGAAGTAGAAAATCTGTTGCTATGTCTAAGTGGTCAGGCTGAAGAGCTGATGGCTTGCTTTGCAATTGCAGGGCTACCCACTGTGATAAAATTGGTGGACAGAGAGACATTGCTGAGGGAGCGAGAAGACAAGAAAAAGGTAAATTACAACACCATAGTTTGCGGAATTGCATCTATTAAGAGAAATAAAAGGACGTTGCAGAACAGAATGTAATGAGCAAAGTGCACAATTAAAGGACAGTTTCAAGTTCTGAGCAAACTGTTCCTCAAAGTCACAACACTGCTGAGAATCCTGCCATTGACCTTGTACTCCACCTTCAAGTTCGATCTTCCAAAGTATTCAATCCGGAAACGTACACTTTCCAGATTGAACTACATCTTTCACTTCTCCATCAATCTCTGCATCCTGTCTGTATCCCATTGTAACCTATGATAATCATTCACACTTTTCATAACACCAACTTTGTGTCATCTACAAACTTAACGCACCCTTCCATTTCCTCATTCAAATCTTCTATAAAAATCAGAGTAAGGGTCCCATAACAGATCCCTGTAGAACAGAGTCTCCAACCTCCAGACAGAATATGCCCCATCTATTGCTACCCTCTGCCTTTTTTAGGCAAGCCATTTCTAAATCCACATCTTCATAGATTAGTGCAGTGTTGTTGTTCACCTGTACCTTGCAACGCAAGTCAGGAAAAGGCTGGTGATCAGATATTGGTGCAATCCTCCTACCTTCCACTATACACAGGCAATCTACCATTCAACTCATCACCAGGATACATGTCAGTTGTACTGAGATGAAAGACGAGCACTCTATATCTGCCCAACTTCATGCAACCATGGATGGTGTATCTAACACATTTGAATCTGGTCAGCACATTGTGATAGTATTTGCTCAACACCTTTTGGGCTGCAAATTTAGGTGAATGGAAGAGATTTGTGTGTTTTCCATTAATGTTTTAATATGTTTGAAATGTTTTTTTTAAATTCTTTGAATTTAGGTTTTCAGGGCCTTTAAATCATCCTCAATTATTTAAATCTGTTTTGACTATATTCAAATCCCTCTTGTAGGGGAATGGCCCATAAAAGCAAGATGTCAAGTTCCACTGGATTGAAAGGGCTGCAGAAGGCTTGTGCAGCTGCAGGGATTATATGCAGTGTGAATTCAAGATGTAGTTACGTTAAAGGCAATCAAGTCTGTATTTTGTTTATCACAAATTGTGTCCTTCTAACTCTGCTGTTTTTTCAACAGATTGAAGAAGCAAAGAACAAGAAGAAGGAAGAAGCCGCCCAGAAGAAAAAGGAACAAGAGGTGAGAATTTACCTTGTACTGCCAGGGTCACCATACCATTATACCCAGCTGACTTCATGTAATTTGTCGTGATGGAAATTATGTATTTTAAATAATGATGCATGGTTTCCTTATGGGAAAATCCTGCCAGATTAACCTGTTGGAATTCTTTGAGGAGATTACAAGTAGGATAGATAAAGGGGATGCAGCGGATGTTGTATATTTGAGCTTTCATAAGGCCTTTGACAAGGTGCCACACATGAGGCTGCTTACCAACTTAAGAGCCTGTGGTATTACAGGAACGTTACTAACATGGTTAGAGCATTGGCTAATTGGAGGAAGGCAGCGAATGGGAATAAAGGGATCCTTGTCTAGTTGGTTGCCAGTGACTAGTGGTGTTCCACAGGGGTCAGTGTTGGGACCACTTCTTTTTATGCTGTATATAAATGATTTAAATGATGAAATAGTTGGCTTTGTTGCCAAGTTTGCAGGTGATGTGAAGATTGGTGGAGGGGCAAGTAGTGTTGAGGAAATGGGTAAGATGCAGAAGGACTTGAACAGATTAGGAGAAGGGCTAGGAAAGTGGCAAATGAAATACAATGTTGTAAAATACACTGTCATGCACTTTGGTAGTAGAAATAAATGTGCGGACTATTTTCTAAATGGGGAGAAAATTGAAATTCATAATCGAAAATCATAATTCTGCTCTTATGTCTTATGGCCTTAAAAATAAGCAAGTAGATGGGCAAAATCATGCCTCAATTATGTATGTTTGTATCTCCTTTATATTTATCTATACCTCCTGCAGTGCAAGTCAAACTGAGATGTACATTAACTCAGAATTGAGTGTTGGATTCTCAGTAAGCAGCCAGGCCAGTGATTTCCCAAAGTATGAATTTCTTAGTCTTGGTTTGGAAATAGGCCCTTCAGGCTCGTAAGCTGCATCATACAGTTACCAAAATCCAACACTAATCCCTTATTTTCCCCACATTCTCATCATACCTTCCCCTCCAGGTACTACCATCCACCTACACCCCAGGGGCAATTATTACTGGCGGTTAGACTACCAATACGTGTCTGACTGTGAGGGGCAACCAGGGGAAACCCATATGGACACAATATGCAAAGTGTACACAGGGCCATAAATCAAGATTAAACCTGGACTTCTGAGGCAACTTTAACAACTGTGGTGAACTACAGTTTCAGCATTGAGTGTGTCTAAGCTGGGCATCGAATATTGGCCAAGAGACTACACATTCCATTCAGTAACCCTTCCCAAAAGACAATTGTATATGTGAGTTTCGGTGTGAGATGGGGGCTTTTTGATACTTACACAATTGTGGTTGATTGTGCTTAACTTATTGCATTTTGTTTAATATGGAACTGAACTCCTATTGAAGGATGGCAGTGTAATATTTAGGTTCCATTTGCAATATCTCTGACCTCCCTCCCAAAAATGTTATAGATTTTGCTTTAATTCAAGCCTTCAGTGAATTAAGAGTTAATTGGGACTTGGGAAAGCTCCTTCATAAGTGACTTGTGCTTGACAAGGTCATGCTATTTAAGGCAGAGACTGATAGATTCTTGATTGGGCATGGCATCAAAGGTTATAGGGGGAAAGCCAGGGTTGAGGAGGGGATAGGAAAAAAGGATCAGCCATGATTGAATGGCAGAGCAGACTCAATAGGCCACATGGCCTAATTCTGCTCCTATGTTTAAAGTCTGATTTATACTTCAGCGTCACATCTACGCCGTAGGTACCACATACCCTAAGCCATAGGGTGACATGCACCTCCCCAAAAAAGTAACTCGCGCATTGCGGTGATGCAGACCGCAACAACTGCGATTGGTCTGCTTGGTAGCATCACTTTTCCTCCTACGCATTTCCGGTTGCTTCTTCTCCGCCATGTCTGTACACCGATGTGAAATAGATGAACCAAATCGTCAAATCTACCTGCCAACATGTGAAAATGTTTGAAATGTGTTTTCTCATCCACGTCTCTCACGAAGAAACTCAAGGCGGCACAGAAACCCCACCACCAACTAGCATTTTGGCGCACATCAACGCATTCTCGCTATGGTGTAGAGCGACACAGAAGTGAATAGCAGGGCTACAGCATAGGCTATGGCGTAACCCATACGCACAAGTATAAATCAGCCTGGATTAAACACCCTAGATTATTTTAAAAATATACTATGTGATATGTGAATGGATGAATAAGTAAGTCAAATGCATTTCTTTTGTTGGAGTGGCTATGTACTGGCAGGGAGAGACTTGCACACTCAGCTCCCTTTTTCACAAGACTGCCAGCCAGCGGTGGAAGCTGAAAGTGAGAGCGACAAGCACTACCCACTACACCACCATACTAGATGCGTCACAACAACCATTTTGACACAAATTTTCTGCATTAATAAAATGTGGTTTGATCTTCATTTAAGTCACAATAATAGACAAACACAATCTGCCTAAACTAATAGCTCTTTTCATGTCTTTATTGAACACAGTGTTTAAACATTCACAGTCCAGGCTGGAAAAAGGATGTGAACTCTTGTATTTAATTACTGGTAGAACCTCCTTTGGCAGCAATAACCTCCACCAAACACTTCCTGTAGCTGCTGATCAGACTTGCACGACAGCAAGGAGGAATTTTAGACCATTCCTCTATACAGAACTGTTTCAGTTCCTCAATTTCTGGGATACCTTTCGTGAACAACCCTCTTGAAGTCATGCCACAGCATCTCAATTGGGTTAAAGTCTGGACTCTGACTTGGCCAGCCCAAAAAAACTAATTTTCTTCTTTTTAAACCATTCTGTAGTTGATTTACTGGTCTTTCAGATCATTGTCTTGTTGCATCATCCAACTTCTATTAAGCTTCAGGTGACAGACTGCTACCCTACATTTCTCCTGTAAAATATCTTGAAACAATTTTGAAATGATTGTTCCCTCAACAATTGCAAGCTGTCCAGACCCTGAGGCAGCAAAGCAGCCCCAAGCCATGATGCTCCTTTCACCAAGTTGGGATGAGGTGTTGGTGTGAAGCACCCTTTTTCCTACAAACATAGCAATGTGCATTTCTGCAAGATCTTCCAACTTTTGCCTCAAGTGTTGCAGAACATCCAGGTGGTCTTTTGCAAACTTCAGATGTGCAGCAATTTATTTATTGATATATTTATTTTTTGGAGAGCTGTGGTTTCCTCCATGGTGTCCTTCCATGAACACCATTCTTGTTCAGTGCTTTTTCTTTTAGTGGACACATGAACAGAGACTTTAGCAAGTTCTAGATATTTCTGCAGGTCTTTTGCTGTTACCCTTGGGTTCTTTTTCACCTCCTTCCACATTGCACGTTATGCCCTTCGTGTAATCTTCACTGCTAGTGAGAGTAATAACAGTTCTGAATTTTTTTCCCCTTTAGAGACAATTTCTCTTACTATGGACTGAACACTCAGATCTTTAGAAATGCTTTTGTAGTCTTACAGTTTTGTGAATCTACAATTCTTCTATGGTCCTCTTAAAAGGTGTTTTGATTGCAATATAGTGCTCATAAACAGATCTCTCTTGACCAGGGCAGGCTGTGTCAGTAACCTGACTTGGTGTGATTTTTTTCATAGGGCAGGGCACGTCTACAACCCACACCTCCAAACTCCTCTTATTGATTGAAACACTTGATTCCAAAGGACTTTTGTAGAAGGCATTATCACAGAGGTTCACTTACTTTCTTGAACCTAGACTGTGATTGTTTAAATGGTGTACTCAGTATTGATGAGAAGAACAATAGTTCATGTTATTAGTTCAGCCAGATTGTTTGTCTATTATTGTGACTTGGATGAAAATCAGACCACATTTAATGCAGAAAACCAAGCAATTGCAAAGAGTTGAAAAAGCTTTTCTTGCAAATGTATATCACCATATACAACCCTGAGATTTGTTTATTTTGCGAGCATGCTCTGTAAATCCAAGAACCATAATATAATCAAAGAAAGACCACACCCAACAGGACAGATAAACAACCAATGTTCTAAATATAACAAATTATGCAAATACCATAGAAAAAATTAAATAATAAGTAAACAAGCAATAAATATCAAGAACATGAGATGAAGAGCCCTTGGAAGTGAGTCCGTAGGTTATGGGAACAGTTCAGTGATGGGACGAGTGAAGTTGTCCCCTTTGATTCAAGAGCCTGATGGTTGAGGGGCAATAACTATTGCTGAACTTGTTGGTATGAGTCTTGAGGCTCTTGTACCACCACCTTGATGGTAGCACTGAGAAAAGAGCATGACCTGGGTGATGGGGGTCCTTGACAGATGCTGCTTTCCTGAAACAACGATCGTGTAGTGGTGCTCAAATGCAGAGTGGGGGGGTGGAAAGAGGACTTTACCAGTGTTGGACTGGACCGTATCCATTACTTTTTGTAGGAGTGGAAGGCTGGAATGACAATTTGGGACCTATCTTCTGCAATCTTGAGGATACCTATTCCATTTTTAGTTTTGTAGTTGATCAGGAAGGGCTCAGCAGTTCTAGGAGGAAATGTTTTGGTCAGCCAAACAGCATTATTCCTTTTTCTGCCTTCACAATGATGGATGATTTAAGAATAGTTCTGTAAGCATTGGCCATCAATGATGGAACTGGTGATGCTCAGCAGATACTGGATCTTACTCCAGATCAGGGGTGGGAATGGGTGTGGTGGTGGTTATGATGTGATGCAGCTGTACAAAGCAACAGCACACTTAAATCTGATCTGCCAAAACAAACAATAGACTTTGAATGCAAAGGGACAAGAATACTAACATATTATTTATCTCTTTGCAGGAGGTGAAACTAGCAAAGATGAAAATCCCTCCCAAAGAGTTGTTTCAGTTAGAAAAAGACAAGTATTCAAAGTTTGACGAAACTGTAAGTATTGAACAAATTACTTTTGCTTACCTATTTTCTTGATTGGAGATAGCTTTTTAAAAGAGGCATACAGACCATAAAGACGCCTATTTGGTCTCTTCTGATCACAAACAGAAATGCTATTTATTTTTGTAACATCCATAAGGCTATATGGGAAGGTCCTTGTATTCATTCAGAGGCCCTTGATGAAAAATAAATTTGGGAACATTAACAGAAATCACTGAATACCTTACATAATTACTGCAAATATTTTAATAATGGGGCTTGCTGATAGAGAATGTTAAGTAGGGAAGCGCTATGATATTCCTGTGCACTGTGCCTTTAATCCATACAGGTTTGTCAGTCTCAACTGAAGAAAGTGACAGCTCATACAATTTGATTTTGTGTAGTAACCAGCCAAACAAAGATAAACCAAAGGTTGTATATTGATTGCAATTTGAGATCCTTCCAGAATACTGGGTGTGCAGTTTTCAGCAGAGAACAAACAGCTATTCTGCCTTGTATGATATTAATTATTCATTGCTCCTTACTGTCCATTTTCACATATCTAAGCAAGATTGCAGAGTGTAGAGATGAAAATGTACTCGCTCCATCATTAATGTTGCAGAGATCTAAAATCTGAAATTTAAACTGTTTAATTTTATTTTTAAAAAAGCAGAAAATTGCTTTTAATTTTTGTTGGATATTATATAGGCAAAATGTGTTGCATTTATAATGTCAGTCATTCACGTAGTGTCCCGCTTGGTGGAGCAATAATATCAGCACGGGACTCTGGAGTGAAGGTTCCCGAGTTCAAATCCAAGTCAGGTTGAGCGTCGAGCTAGCAACTCGGCCTCGTGAAAACAAGAAGAGCTTGCTAAGGAAACACCGTCATGATGGTGCCCCGATAATTCCACTGCTGAGTTGAGGGGTGTTCTTCATTCTCCTCGTGATCAAATCTTAAGGAGCTATGGCTTGATAATTTAAATACCATAGATTCCGGACTACAGAGCGCACCTGATTAAAAGCCGCACGCTCTAATTTTAGAAAGAAAATCAATTTTGTACTTGTACAGGCCGCACCGGATTTTAAGCCGCAGGTGCCCCACGTTGTAACATGAGATATTTACACAGAAAGATATTACACGTGAGGATTTTTTAACTTTTAATTAAATCCGTATGGTAACATAAACAAATATATATTGCAAATGCTTTTTTTCGAACAGTGCCTGTAACACAGCCACTTTTAAATATACATACGTATCGGTAACACACAAATTACGTTGCGTATACTTTTTTACTGAACAGTGCACGAACAACATTCCAATATCTCCTAACGACTGGTAAAAAAAATATATATACTGCAGCCTACCAGGAAAAGTTATTGATCGCCTTCTTCATCTTCCTCCTGCGCACTAAAACCATCAAAGTCCTCTTCTTCAGTGTCCGAATTGAATAAAACCTCAGGATCTCGTCACTCACTTCAGTCTCTTCGTTGTCGCTCTCACTTGAGCGCACGCGGTCCTCTTCATTACGCAGCAGTCCAGCCTTTCGAAACCCGTTGGTGATGGTGGATGTTGTGACACGGCTCCACGCATTTAGGATCCACTGGCAGACTTGAGTTAAAGATGCTCTTCGCATGCGTCCTGTTTTGGTAAAGGATTTCTCGCCGCTCGTCATCCAAGCCTCCCACTCAACGCGCAGCGCCACTTTAAATGCCTGGTTCACGCTGATGTCCAGTGGCTGCAAATACTTCGTGGTGCCCCCAGGAATCACAGCTGGAATTGAGTTTGTACTCTTGATGGCAGCTTTCACTGAACTTTCATTGTCAGCCGCTTAAAAAATCACCATCGGTGGAAGCTTTAGTCCGGATGCTGTGCAGCTCAGAACACAAGTAAAATGCGTTCTCTCATGGCCACTTGTTTTCAGTGTGATGGACGAGTCACCTTTTTTATTAACAGTCGGAGTGAGAGGCAGGTCAAACGTCAAAGGTACTTCATCCATATTTATGATATCATCTGGCCCGATGGAATTCTCCGCTATCTTTGTTTGAGTGAATGTGCGGAAGTTAGCAAGCTTTTCCTCGTGGTCGGGAGGGAGCTGCTGACACAGAGTCGTGCGTACCCTGACGGACAGGCCTTTTCGTCTCATAAATCTAAAACACCACGATGGCCCACCTCTAAAATCTTCGATTTTCATTTTGGTGGCGATTGCTTTAGCCTTCAGTCTGATCTGCACGGTGGAAACACAGCGGCCGCCTGCTCTCTGTGTGTGAACCCAGTCTTCAAGAAAGTTTTCAAGTTCGGGCCATCTGCTATGATTACCTCTGAAAGCTTTTGTCGTCTTTTTGCATTGACTCAGTTCTTCACGCTGGCGTCTCCACCGTCTCACCATCGATTCATTTATGCCAAGATTATGTGCAGCAGCTCGATTTCCTTCTTCAATCGCCAGATTGATCGCTTTTAACTTAAAAGCTGCATCATATGCTTTTCTTCGAGTGTTTTCCATGTTGATGAGGGTGAGTACAAATGACTGATTTAAAATAATTTAATTGTGAAAGTGCGCTTGATTTATCGTACAATTTCATTGGACCTCTGTGAACTACTCATCAATTTTATTGGTCTACTGTTATGAGGCAAAATGTTTTTGGCGGCTTGAAAAAAAAACATACATTAGCCGCACCGTAGTAGGCTGCAGTCTTGCCGCAGTGTTCAAAGCGTGGGGAAAAAGTAGCGGCTTATAGTCCGGAATTTACGGTAGTATATTGTATTTACTTGTAGGCAACATTGAACCTAGGTCTGACTGACTGTTTCTCAATTGAGAGGGATTGAAGCAGTATAGAAGTACATCTGCAAACCTGCTTAATATGAGATGATACAGATGGTTTACTGGGTCTACAGGTCTACTTCATAACTACAGGATATTTTTGACATGGTACAGGACAGAAAAGGCAAAACTAGAAAGAGATTGTGTTGTTATTTAGTCAGTGATAATGACTTTTTTAAATTACAAATGACAACTTTGGTAACATTTTTGTTTTTTTATTCTATGCTTCAAACACTGTACTTAAAATTGGTTTTGTTTTTTTTTAAAAGGGATTTCCAACTCATGATAATGAGGGTAAGGAACTCAGCAAGGGACTGATGAAGAAGCTTAGAAAAATCTACGAAACTCAGGAAAAGTTGTATAATGAATACGTGCAAACACTGCAGAGTAACAATACAAACTAACTGTATTGCCATGACTGTTTCCAAGAACAAGAAGCACAAGAAATGAAGGGAATAAATAAAGATTATTTTTTACCTTTGGTCAAAATAAGGTGCCATAAAGAACCAATTCACAGGTGCAAATAAATCAGAAATAGTGAATGGTTAATTTTGTTTTTATTGAATGAAGAAATGAGTGAAAAGGATGAGAGACTGAAGAACATAACATAATTTGTTATACAATGCTGTTTACATTCAAGACGGATTTAACTCCATTCTGGGTTATTAAATTCAATAATTCTTTGACAATCCACATTCTGTTGAGTTCAGTCCCTATTAGCAGATCTTCATTAAATAATTGGTTACATCATTTAAGCTGAAGGCTGGCTGGTATCTAATATAAACTCAAATATTACAACTAAATAAAAGGAATCTCACCATGCTGCAGATAATCTATGAATATATAATTCAGATTATAATTCTGAAAAGCAAAGAATTTAATTTTGAGCAATATTATTCAATTTAGTCAGTATAAAATTAACTAACATTGCACAAGTCTTGTCATTGAGTAAAGCTTTGGAGGATTAACATGCTAATTGCTTGCTATTGTCTCTCAATAAAGACGATCACTTTCCGTCCACTAATTGTGTACATTGTTGTCATTTTTATTCATGCTTTATGATTTGAGATTTATAGAATGATATAGATTGTATGTTGTTTTGAGAACATAAGATTGACATGGACCAGGACAGCCCTCGATCAAACTTCCCTTAATTTTCTTACATCTGACTCAAACATTTTCTATTGTTTAACTTTGTAGTTGGACTTCTGTGGACTATGTGCCACAGTCCAAAAGCAGAGTACAGTATATGTAGGATTTTTATTATTTCATTCTTCACAGTTGCAAACTTCCTTAGAGTTAAGTATTACTTAAACTGTCATAGTTTTACAACTGGGGCAAACAACAATCACCAGATTTAAAAGGATGTTTTGATACTTCATCAATATTTCTTAAACACAGCATCTTTAGTCTGCATTGAGGAATGAACAGCAAACAACAAGAAAAAAGTCTTGGCAGCTTTCTAAATAATGCATAGAATGAGTTGTGCATACAAATTGGTCTGCTTTGAATAGTTTGATCACTGCTTTTACCTCTGGAGGAAAGTAAAACTTCATTTTCCCTTTCTGGTCTTGATCACTATGTATGGAATTGCAGAAATTTAGAAAAGGAGAGTTAAATGCAGCTCTATTAGCAATCTACTAATTGCTGATTTGGAGAGCCTTCCATATATAATCAAATATTGTGTTCACAAATCTTACCAGCTATAAATTTGTTTTTTTTTTATCTATTTTCATAAGCCCTATTAATATACCAATCTTTGCTGTAGTGTTGAACTGCAAGTGCCCAATTGCTCATTAACGGGCTATTATGCTCCCCTTTCCATTCCCCCCCTCCCCCACTGACCACAGATTCACACTTCACTGATCACTTCTGTTCTTGTGCTCCTTCACAACTCATCCTAACTTATTATCCCAGGTAAAATTAACCGAAATATATTTTCCCAAGCTGAGACATACTTACAGACAGCACTAGGGCTGATGACTGCCCCCCACCCCCCCCCCAAACCATGGTCAACAAGCCCTAGAAGTCAAAGTCAAGTTGCATAATTGGCAACTCCTGGGGTTGATAATCAGAGGGCACCAAAGCCCAGAGATGAACTCCCAGGATCGATCGGTGGGACCAGAGGTGAAAGACTGAAGTTGGCAAGTCTGGAGGCCAAGGCCCCTGGGTCAGCATGTCTGCAAGTCTGAAAATGGACAGTTGGAGACCTGATATCTGCAAGTTTGAGAGTCTGAGCACAAGGACTGGTGGTCAGAGCCCTGAGGCCACCTGTCTGTGTGGGTGAGTAGGAAAGGGCTTGTTTTGTTACTGTGTTGTATCTCTGACTGGAGCAGGCGTGCTATGTTGGTGCTGAAATGCATGATACTCGTGGGCTAACCCCAGCACATCCTTGGGTTGTGTTGGTTGTTAATGCAAACAGCTTATTTCACAGTTTTTGATGTATATGTGATAAAGAAATGAATTTGAATAAACTAAAATACCACAGGGTTTACTTCATCTATTCTTGCTAATTTCTTCCTTAAGCCTCTTCCACAAAAAAAGCATTTTCTAAAATCTAAGCGTATGACTCCTCAGAAATATTAATTGAACTATTCACTGAAAGGATTATTAATTTTTGGCAGTGCAACTCACAAAGACTGTCATGGCAAAGTTCTGTTTCTTGGCACAATCCAGAAAGACAAATATGTTTTGCTTTCTTTATGGCTTGGATTTTCTGAGAAATACAGCTTTGTGGTTTTCTGTGCTTCCCAATCCTAGCACTGAAAAGGCTCCAAAGATTTCACTGCATTTGTGCTACTAAGGGATGCAGGTCAAGCTTTTAACAAAATTGACATAAAAGGCCTTAACCTTGTCTGCAGCTTCCAGAGTTGGGGCAATTCTATGAATGACTGTAGTGTGCTGACCCAGCATTAAACTGCCAGAGTCTTGAGATGTTCACACATCTCACAGAGCATCATCACTGAAATGCCAGACAAGCTCATTTTGAGAGCAAAACCACACCAGCAAAGGAAGAGTCCTGAACTGCTTCAGATGTCCTCAGCAGCAATTGCTGACTGCACTCGAATGTTGGGCTCCTCATGGCATCCGGTGGCAGAATGCTAACTTACTGCAGTTTCACAGCACTTTTACTAGAAAACTGTCCCCTGAACTTCTACCAATTTAGACCAAGTCAGTCACCCCATTCATTTCAAATGAGAGGAATTATAATTTGGCAAAGAGCTAAATTTAAAGTTCTCCCCTCTCCTAAAATTTAATTCTTAAATATATTCATTGTTTAAGGTTTTTTCATGTTTCTGCGTTATTTTAATGGTGTGGAGAATCTTTTTAGGTTTTAGTATTTATGAATGCCAGATATTCACAGAATAAGACTGATTGACAACTGGCCATCAAAACATTTGTTGGAATTTATAATCAGACCTTGGTCTACACAGGGCATTTTCTGTCAGCTCAGAGCCTGCCTCCAGGATAGTGTAGAACTTACTGCAGGTGATTACTGGTCTAATGGACCAGGTGGGTTCTTTAATGTTAACCTCATTGCACAAAGTGACAGGAGAAAGATACTGAGCAGGTAAGACCACTTATATTTTGTACACTGGCAGTGCAGGCTCGAAGGGCAGAATGGTCTACTTCTGCACCTATTGTCTATTGTCTACCTTCAGGCAACTGGTTCTCATATCTCATAAGTTCATGCAAACTTACCTAATACAAGTGATCATAATTTTAACATTAACAATGTTGTGCATTCTTCATTGATAGGAAGAGGAAAATCAGTTAAGTGCATAAATTAACATTGATTTATTTAAATTGCAATAAAAGAGTATGCTGTTTCCAGAAGGATACTATGTTAGTCTTCCATAAATCTTTATTTTAATTCTGACAAATTCACAGCCAAGTGTTCCAAGTTTCCCCATGAGACATTTTTAATCACGCTGGCTGTAATTCCTTGAAAGCAAGAAGCTTTCCAATATCTCAAGCCAAAACAGAGACAGCAGAGGGAAATTTAAAAAGAAAAGCTACTCAAACTGAAACGAGAACAAAATTCTAGAAATGCACAATAGGTAAGAGAACATCTGTGCAAAGAGAAGCAAAGTTTAATATTTTGGATAAATGGTAAATGACCCTCATCAAAAATAGGAAGAGTTTGAAATAAATCAAGGTTTTTAAGTTGCAAAGGGACGCAAGAATAGAGAGAATAAAATAGCGTATCTGCGGCGAGCTAGGTATCAGGAGAAATTAAATGAGTGTTTATGGAGCTCTTTATAGAATGCAAGACAGTAGTGCAGATATTAGTAAATTAAGTGTAGGCAGGAGGAAGTATTAAAATAACAAACAGGAAACTTGGGAGTTGTATTTGCAGACAAAGCTGTTTTGCAAAGTAATCACTCAATGTGAGTCAGGTTTTCCTTCATTATGACTGCCAAAAGCATTATAGTGAATTGGAAGAAGTGACCAAAAAATCACTGCTTCACCAAAGTGATATGTTTGGAGTCCTAGATAGTAGCAAGCAAGGAGGTTAAAGGGAAAATCTTGCATCTCTAGAGCACAGGGAATGTGTATGAGGAGGGAAGGATATTGAAGGTGGTTCACTAAACCAGAGCATTCTACAGATGACAGTCCCTTTAGAATACAAGGAGAGTAGAAAACCTGTCTGATGGTGGCCCATGGTTCAGAACTTCATTTATTTAGAGATACAGCATGAACAGGCAATTCCACCCCAATAAGCCACACTGCCCAGCAATTCACCTATTTAACCCTCACCCTCACCTAAGCACAGGACAATTTACAATGGCCAATTAACTTACTAAATGGTTAATCTACTAACTCCTACATTTTTGGAATGTGGGTGGAAACCAGAGCACCTGGAGGAAACACACACAAACATGGGGAGAACGTAAAGACTCCTTACAGACTGTACAGGTGTCCCCCGCTTTACGCCACCTCACTTTTACAAAAGACCTACATGAGTAACCTGTTTTCACATTACCAAGAGGATTTTTGCTTTTACAGAAGTTTTTCCCATATAAATTGAAGGTTCTTTGCTTTAGGACATTTCAGCTTAAGAAAGGTTTCATAGGAATGCTCTACCTTTGTAAAGGGGGGGGCGACACCTTTACTGGAATTACATGCCCCAAGCTGTAATAGTGTCATGCTAACCACTGCACTACCATGGCACCCACGGTATTGGAAATTAGAGTAGTTGAGTAGGTGACTTGAGAAGAGGTAAGAACCAATGCATACAAAGTTCAGTTTTAGAATATGGGATAGGTTTAATATCACTGACATGTGGAGTTATTTTGCGGCAGCAGTACATTGCAACATATTGCAATAAAAACTAAATTACAATATGTATATGTATACAAATACAAAGTAAATGCAAAAAGCAAGGGGGAAGGTACTGAGGCAGTGTTTATGAGTTCATTGTGGATTCAGAAACTTGATGGCGGTGGTGGGGGGGGGGGAAGAAGCTGTTAATTAAATGTTGTGTGTGTGTTTTCAGGCTCCTATACCACCACCTTGACGATGGCATTGAGAAGAGGGCATGTCAACTGGAGCTCAGTGGGAAGCAGACAAGCCTTTGAGACGAATAAGAAATAGTTGATGCTTATTTCCTATTTCTAGAAATTGTCATTTCCTTCCTCCCCCCCCCCCCCCCCCCAATTTTAGATACCCTGAACATGTTGGGGCTTTCTAGACCACAGTTCTCAGTACTTCCTATTAATTTGGAAGTGGGCATATAAGGCTTTTAGTTATATTGTAGAATTTACTTAAAGCTTACACCTATCCCACAACATGAGGCGGAGTAAAAAATTTTTGTATTATGACTCCGTTGCAATGTACAGACAAGTGAATTTAAAAGCAATGGCTTGTAGAAAGAAGCTGTCCCATAGCCTGTTGGTCTTAATGTGGTGCTGGTGCTACCATTTGCCAGACAGAAGCAGCTGAAACAGTTTATGGTTGGGGTGACCGGTGTCCTCTGATCTTCCTGCACCAGCTGCTATAAAAGTCCTCAATGGAGGTAAGTTCACATCCACAGATGCACTGGGCTGTCTGTACCACTCTCTGTAGTGCCTAGCGATCAAGGTTGGTACAGTTCCCATACCAAGCCGTGATACAGCCAGTCAGTATACTTTCAATGGTGCCCCTGTAGAATGTCTTGAGGATTTGGGGGCCCATGCCGAATCTCTTCAGTCACCTGTGGTGGAAGAGAAGTTGTGCTTCCTTTTTTTTGCCACAAAGCCAACTTGTACGGTCCAGGTGAGATCATCGGTGATGTGCATACCAAGGAACCTGAAACTACTCACCTTCTCAACTGGAGTCCTAGTTATGTTGATCGGGCCGAGCCTGTTGTCTCTCCTGTAATCCACAATCAGCTGTTTTAATTTTTTGGACATTGAGGGAGAGGTTGTTATCCTGGCACCACTGTGTCAGGGTGTCGGCCTCTCCTCTGTAGGCTAGAAATAAGGCCAATCATTGTCATGTCATCTGCGAATTTGATCAGGTTGGAGCTGAGCTTCAGTGCAATTGTGGGTGTAAAAGGAGTAGAGGAGGGGACTCAGAGCACAACCCCGGGGGAGGGGGGGGAACACCTGTGTTGAGGGTCAGGTGAGGGAGCCTATTCTTACCACCTGTCAGTAATCCAATAGGAAGTCTAGGATCCAGTTGCACAAGGTGGGGTGCAGGCTGAGGTCTCTGAGCTTCCTGTCAAGTCTGGAAGGAATTATGGTGTTAAATGCTGAACTGTAGTCCAGGAACAGCATTCTAACGTATGCATCCCTCTTCTCCAGGTGAGTGAGAACGGTGTGTAGTGCTCTGCTATGGTGTCATCAGTAGACCAGTTCTGTCAGTAGGCAAATTATAGGCGGTCTAGTGTGGGTTGGAGCATAAGTACTTGACTTGTTAATCGGCACTGCCTTCCCCACACCACCCTACTGCACCCCACTGTACAGGACTCTGTCTTCCTCGTGCTGTAGAGCATTACTGTCAGTACAGGACACTGAAAGATAAATATCCTTGCATTGTCACTCACCTGTGAACTTTGACCATTCTGATTGTGGTAAGAGACAGCCAAACTTGACTAAGTGTTTGTGGAAAATGTAAGCAAAGGCACCTGCACTGGAAGTTCAAGATGCCATAGTTGCATATTATGGGTAAAAATGCTCTCCCATCAATCTCAAGATGTGATTTGAGGACTTTGATTTAAGGGTATATAAGTTACAGATGAAATGAAAAGTTAGGGTGGCAAACATTTACAATAATGTTGGAAAATTTAATTTGCAAATTAGAACACAATGATGGGTCTTGATCTAATTGAGCGGTCTAATCAGGTCTCTAAAACATTAATGGCTTTTGATGAAAATATTTATGTCAACTGATTTTAAAACAGGAGTTAGGACTGTAAATTCTGTTACAATATTCTTTAACCTTTTGTCTTTAGGTCTGCTGAAATTCCCTTTAACAATTTGAATTGAATTGATTTTATTTCTTACATCCTTCATATACATGAGGAGTAAAAACCTTTACATCTCCATCTAAATGTGCAATTTATAATAAATAGTATGTACAACAGGACAGTCAATACAACATAGAAATACAATTGTATCAGCATGAATTAATGATGGCCTGGTGGAAGAAGCTGTCTCTGAGCCTGTTGGTCCTGGCTTTTATGTTGTGGTTTTGTTTCCAAGATGGCAGTGGCTGGAACAGTTTGTGGTTGGGGCGACTCGGGTCCCCAGTGATCCTTTGGGCCCTTTTTACACATCTGTCTTTGTAAATGTCCTGAAAAGTGGGAAGTTCACATCTACAGATGTGCACAGCTGTCCACACCACTCTCTGCAGAGTCCTGTGATTGAGGGAAGTACAGTTCCCATACCAGGCAGTGAATTTAACATGCATGACAGGACTTTTTGTTCAATTTGTATTGCTCAATCTTGATTAATGAGATTCTTAAAAGGGAGTTTTGGACTATCCTCAGATACTTAACCAGAATTTCACAATAAATAGTTTTTGAAGTGTAAACTGATTGGATTACAGGTCCAATGATGGCATGAACATTGACTTCTCTAACTTCCATTAATGCCCCTCCTCCCCTTCTTACCCCATCCCTGACATACTTAGTTGTTTGTTTTTTTCTCTCTCTCTCTCTCTCTCTGCCCATCACCCTGCCTGTTCTCCATCTCCCTCTGGTGCTCCCCCCCTCCCCCTTTCTTTCTCCCGAGGCCTCCCATCCCATGATCCTTTCCCTTCTCCAGCTCTGTATCACTTTCGCCAATCACCTTTCCAGCTCTTAGCTTCATGCCACCCCCTCCGGTCTTCTCCTATCATTTCGCATTTTCTCCGCCCCCCCACTACTTCCAAATCTTTTAGTTTCTCTCCTGTCAGTTAGTCCTGACGAAGGGTCTCAGCCCAAAACGTCAACAGTGCTTCTCACTATAAATGCTGCCTGGCCTGCTGTGTTCCACCAGCATTTTGCGTGTGTTGTTTGAATTTCCAGCATCTGCAGATTTCTTCGTGCTTGGATGACAGGTCGACCTTCACTAATCTGGCACCTTTGGGTCCTAAGGATTGCCGGATTAGTGAAGATGCCAAATTACAGAAGGATCACATTATGCAACAGCTAACCGCCTCATCATAACTTTAAAATATCATGTAAATCAGTACAAGTTAGATAATAATGAAACAGAAATATTAAATGAGTAGCAAGTGAAATTTTAATGCACCAATTTAAAATAAAGGGTACAGGTAAATGTACAGGAATTAACTTGAACAGAAAAGTTGAGCACTTCTGCTTCTAAAGTGAGACGTTTAATATACCTTCAGGCAAAGTTACATGTCTGCAAGTGTGGTGTTGTCAGGATCATCAACATCTTCATCTTGAAAAATGAGTGAAGCATCAGGAACTGGTGCTGAAATTGGCACAACAGTTTCTTCAAAAACTGTTGTTGGTGGCAGCACATCTGGGTGAGCAGATGTTGACAGCACTGGATTTTGAAGGGTTAGCTCCCTTGTTGCACTTTTCCTAGCAATATTTTGAACATGTCTTTTAAGGTAAGCTGTTTCATATATTTTGGCCTCTCTCTGATTAGCTTATCCTGCAGCATATAAACACCCATTATTTCTTGCTCAGTTATAAAACATCGTTGCTCTAATTCTTTCAGCAATACACCTGTCAACTTAATTAGCCTGTCAATAGAAAGTCTCTCTGCTGCAACTTCCTCATCTTCATCACTGCTTTCTTCTCCATTAGAGCAGCCTAGCAAAGTCACACAATCTCTCGATGCGTTATACCCTATTGGCGATTCTGCATCTGTTGTTGTTAGTGTTCTTGGCGTACATCTCCAATACAAGGCACCTGTGTACACCTGCTCGGGGCTTAATTTCATCAGAGACTAACCTGTCAACAAACGCTGCTGCTGCTTCCCTGTCTGCTGAACGTTTTTGACCACACACTGCACAAAACTGTAAGCCGTGATGCTGCTTGAACCGATGAAGCCAGCCTTCACTATAGTCACACTCATAATCTAGTCCTAGTTCTTCATGAAACACTTTTGCTTGTTCCTTCACCATATCTCCAGATAGTTCAACACCTTCACTTACATGAAGATCAAATCACGTTATCAGCGCTTTATCTAGTTTCGAACTTCTTCCGTCTTTCATTGTTTATCTTATGCAGATCTGTTTCTTTGAGCCACTATCAGCAAAAAAATGTAGCAGTTTTTCTTTGTTTCTTTATATCGTACACTGTGGAAGAACCAATGATGTAACACTCGCACAAGCTTATCACCGATACACTACCGTCCAGTTTTTTTGAGAGTTCAACCTTATCTTTAATGGATAATGTGCAGTGTCTTCACTCCACAGCATGAGGTGCATTTCCTTTACTCACTGGGGCCATAATTGGGGCTAAAAAAGGGCAAATGATATTAATAAATGCAGGGAAACAAGCAGGAATCACCTGTCTGTGCTTACAAGAACGTGCCAACACGTGAACAGATCTAGCACAACCAAAACAATGCGCAGCAGATTGGTACAGTGGCCAGGGAAATTTGAAATTACAGTTGCACGGAAAATTTGAAATCAGTGCTGGATTATCGAAGGAACCAGATTACAGGTAGTCGGATTAGTGAAGGTTGACTGTAGTTGTATCCAATTTTCCTCTTGATTAAGCTGTTTGTTTAAACTATCAATGTGCTACAATTGAACTCTAAGAGTTAACTGTCCATGTTATCTTCATGAATTAAAATACCCTTGGAAAAGTTTTTTTTTAAAAGGACCAAGAATTGTTAGAGATTATTAAAAAAATAAAGTAGCTATTTATTTGTTTTACTTATTTACTTTACCTCTCTAATTTCCTGTCAACATGGTGTTGGTTTGTCTTATGACACAATAAGGATAATATGTTGATCATTCCATACATCATTCCAATGTTTTACTGCTGTAGAGTATAAATGTAAAGGATCCTGAAAACAAAGCCAGCAAAAACAGTTAAAACATAGAAACATAGAAAACCTACAGCACAATACAGGCCCTTCGGCCCACAAAGCTGTACTAAACATGTCCTTACCTTAGAAATGACCTAGGGCTACCCATAGCCCTCTATTTTTCTGAGCTCCACGTGCCTGTCCTGAAATCTCTTAAAAGGTATCCACCTCTACCACCGTTGCTGACAGCCCATTCCATACACTCATCACTCTCTGCAATTTAAAAAAAACACACCCACCCCTGACATCTCCTCTGTACTTACTTCCAAGCACCTTAAAACTGTGTCCTTTCGTGTTGGCCGTTTCAGCCCTGGGGAAAAAGACTCTGACCACCCACACGATCGATGCCTCTCATCATCTTATCTGTAAGTTCATAGAGGCTAATGTGAAAAGCAAATTATCAGTAAAAGGCAAACATAACTCTGTAGAACTGATGGTTTGGACTGAATTAGACCAGTCAGTAACTATAGTTAGAATCTAGGTTTTTACCATGTGTCTTTTTAAGGTGGCTAATAATTTGCACATCAGCTTCTCCAAACAAAGTGCAGACCACTTGCCAGCTCTTTTGATGACCAGCCCAAGCTTGTACACAGGTGTTCTTTGAAATAAACATTCCTCTTTGGGAAAAGTTACAACAACGCCTGATTGTTTTGGTGCATGTTCTTGATTTATGAAGGGCTTTCCACACTATAACAAGTAACGGTTAAGGTTAGCATAAGCAGAGGTTGAAATCCTAGCTGAGTTGGAGAGTGCTAACTTACATGGTGGGAAAGTGGTTCAGATAAAGTAAATGAGAGTGGGGAGCTAATGGGGAAAAAGAACAGTGGAATAAGCAAAGGAGTTGGGGGGAGCATGAGATATCAGTAAGTAGACATGAGAAAGGGAATAGGTTAATGGTGTGAGGATCTGAAAGAGAGGTATCAAACTGGGGGAGGAGGGTAAAGAGGCATGGGGTGGGGATAAATAGGGAAAGAGTAGGAAGTGGGGAGTGAAGTTATAGAATAGTAAAGCTGGAGTAAAGAGTTGGGATGTTTGGAAAAAGGTAGGATGAGGAAAATTGGGATGCGGTCAGGTGTGTGGAATAGTGAATATAATGAGTGGGAAGAAGAGGGACAGATGGATGGTGAAAATGTGAATGAGGGTTTGGGGAGAAAAGCAGACTGAAGGGATTGGGAAAGTAGTCTGGAGTCGAGAAAGGTGGGTAGAATGGTAAAATAATAGGGCTGGGACAGAAGTGAGAAAGGAAGTCAGGATGGGGAAAAGGAGATCAGGGGTGGGAAAGTGAAGGTGGGTAAGTTGACAAACAGTGAGCAATATGACTGTAGGGAAGAGTAAAAGAACATGAAGTGTGTGGTGAAGAGCTGTAAGAAGGAGCATCTTGGGTACTTTGTTTTTATCTGTTATGAAAATGTAATTATTCATAAAACTATTTTATTTCAGATTATTGCATTGATATATGTGTAAGTGTTCAGTTGTTTTGCCTGAAATTCCTGAACTCTGGATTGCTATCTGATTTTATGCATTGAAATTAGTCTTTAGGTAAAGTAACTTTTTACGGAAATGTAGCCTTTTGTAAGAGACACATTATACATTAATCCCATTTATTCACTCCACATTTTCATCAATTCCACCTCTTCCCCCAAGATCCTAGCATTTATCTCCATAAAAGGGGCAATTTATGGTGACCAATTAACTTACCAACACGTACATCTTTGGGCAGTGGGGGGGGAATTTGGAATACATGGAGGAAACCCATGCATTCATGAGAAGGACAAAGAGATAACATCAGAAGTTAGGATTGAACCCAAGTCATTGGGGCTAAACTATTCCAATCTTTCTAAATAATGCCTAAATGAGTATCAATAATGTTTTCATATCCACTATAATTTCATGCACATTTTCTTTGCATTTGTTGCTTATACAAGCTAGTTAAAGTTTTGTGCCTGTTACACACTTGCAACCAGTACTTCCCTTCCTGGCCATTTTGCCAATCTCAAGATCATTTGATGAAATTTGCAGTGCACAAGTGTAAAGGAGAATGAAATAATTGTTATTCCAGATCTGATGCAACACAAGAAAAAAACACAAAGATAAAGAACACAATAAATATATAAGATAGCCTCTATAGATTGATTGTATGTCCATTAGAGTGACTTGAGGCATAAGAGTGTCTGTACATAAGGAACAGGAAATGATAAAGTGGCGGTGGTGGGGAGTGTTTCATACCGACATTTTATACTGCTTCAACGTAACATCCCAACTCCCGTTCTCAGTACTTTGATTTATGAAGGCCAATGTGCCAAAAGCTTTCTTTATGACTTCATCTAGCTGTGACACCACTTTCAAAGAATTATGGACCTGTATTCATTTGTTTTACCACACTCCTCAGTGCTCTTCTGTTCACTGTGTAAGACTTACACTGGTTGGTCCTATTGAAGTGCAATACCTCACACTTGGATGTATTGAATTCCATCTGCCATTTCAGCCCATTCTTTCAGCTGGTCTAGATCCTGCTGCAAGCCATGATAGCCATCCTCACTGTCCACTACACTGCCAATCTTGGTGTCACCCGCAAATTTGCCAATCCATTTAACTGTATTATCATCAAGATAGCTGATATAGGTGACAAACAACAATGGACCCAGCACCAATCCCTGCAATACTCCGCTAGTCCCAGGCCTCCACGCGGAGAGATAAACATCTAATTCCACTCACTGGCTTCTCCCACAAAGCAAATGTCTAATCCAATTTACCTCTTCATCTTCAAAGCCAAGTGAATGAACCTTCTTGACCAACTTTACATGTCGGACAATGTGGGACTTTGTCTCACTGCTACAGATTCTATGTCCATCTCCTAAATAAATACAGATGTACAAACGTTTGTAAAATATTCAAGTAAGATTTCCTCTTCCCCCATCTCTTTTGGCTCTACACATCGATTACCATTCTGATCATCCAGAGGACCAATGTTTTGGGGCCATGACAGGTTGTGCAAGATGTACACTCCCAGGAGTTTGAAACTGCTTGGTTTCTTCTGCTGTGCCACCAACAGAAAGAGCAGTGTAAATGGTGTGAATTCTCGTGAAGTTGAGAACCATTTCCATTGTCTTCTTGACATTGAGGAAGAGCTCATTTGCCTGGCACCAGGCCTCGAGCTCTCCCACCTCCTCTCTCCAGGCCATCTCATTGTTGTTGGTGATGAGCCCCACCATTGTTGTGTCATCGGGGAACTTGGCAACGTGATCACTCAGGTGTTTGGCTGCGCAAGGATCTCATTCTTCAATACGTGGCAACCGTCAGGTAAACAGTGCTTCTGTTGTTTTTGGCATTCTTTAACCAAAATATAGTATTAATGGTAAGACTCTTGGCAGTGTGGAGGATCAGAGGGATCTTGGGGTCCAAGTCCATAGGACACTCAAAGTTGCTGCGCAGATTGACTCAGGTTAAGAAGGCATATGGCGCATTGGCCTTCATCAACCATGGGATTGAGTTTAAGAGCTGAGAAGTAATTTTACAGCTTTATTGGACCCTGGTCAGACCCCACTTGGAGTACTGTGCTCAGTTCTGGTCACCTCACTACAGGAAGGATGCAGAAACTATTGAAAGGGTGCAGAGAAGACTTACAAGGATGTTGCCTGGATTGCCCTATGAGAATAGGTTGAGTGAACTTGGCCTTTTCTCCTTGGAGCGACAGAGGATGGAGAGGTGACCTGATTGAGGTATATAAGATGATGCATTGATCATGTGGGTAGTCGGAGGCTTCTTCCTAGGGCTGAAATGGCTAACACAAGAGGACAGAGTTTTAAGGTGCTTGGAAGCAGGTACAGAGAAGATGTCGGGGCAAGTTTTTTTACACAGAGAGTGGTGAGTGCGTGGAATGGGCTGCCAGCAACGGTGGTGGAGGTGGATATATTAGGACCTTTTAAGAGACTCCTGGATAGGTACATGAAGCTCAGAAAAATAGATGGCTATGGTTAAACCAAGGTAATTCTAACATAAATATATGTTCGGCATGGCATCATGGGCCAAAGGGCCTGTATTGTGCTGTAGGTTTTTTATGTTTCTAAAAGAAAAAAACTGCAATAGATCCTGCTGTTCACATTGCATTACTCAAGGCAAAAATTGACCTCACTCCAAATGAAGGGACCCGCTGCGTCCCACCAGGTTTTTGTGTGTGTGTTGCTTGAATTTCCAGCATCTGCAGATTTCCTCGTGTTTGCGACTTCAAAAGAATTATTTGATTTTGTATTTTGAGCATTTCATCAAATGGCCATCTGTCTTTAAACATTTCAGTAACTCAAACAGCATTTTCCATATCTCATAAATACTTCATAAATACAATAGGCTCTGAAATATTTCAGTATTTGCAAGATAACAAAATGTCCCAAGACAACTAATGAGAATGCTATCAAACACTATGTGGGCCACCTGAGGATCTCATATTAAGAAGCAGTTATGGGAAAAGTGTTATATACCTCTATAGAGTTCACTTTTTCTGTGGACTGCCACTTTAAAATTCCAAGAGACACACTGTTGGATTTCTACTGACTACAAAATTGCTTGATTACTATGGTGAGAGAGGTGGAGTTATTTGATGGACAATGAATTGAATGTTTACATTTTTTTCTACAGCTTGTTTTGAATATACAAGGACACAGGGACACACACAGTTAGAGATGAGATGGTTTTGGTCAATGGAAGACACCAATGAGTAGGGTTGCTGGTTTAAACTTTCAGTAGCCCAAAGGGGTGAGTTGAGATCGATCCAGAGTATTGATAAATGACTCTCACCAGTGCTGCAACTAGAAGTTTGCAGAGAGGAGGGGAGAGGAAGGATTGAAACTGAAGAAGCCTAGTGACAAAGAGATGACTGTTTAGACTCTCTCTCCAAGCAGCTCGTAAGGGTGAGTTTGGTTCCATTCTAATACGAAAGTGTGATTCACATAGTTAATCCACAGGAGTGGGTTCCCTAGTGAGGGGGAAACCTTTGTGAATATCACTTACGTGTTTACCCTTGTTTGAGTGTGGTATTTCACTGAAGGCGGCACTCCTGTGGCAAATCACTGTTGGAGTTGCATCGTATGTCGTGGAACTGGATCAGTGGCTATCACAGTGTGTGTAAGGGTGACCCTGTGAGAACTAATGGTGTGTTTAACCCTTGCCAGGGTTAGTAGTTTTACCACTTGAAGACGGTACCCTTAGTGGAGTCTCATTTGACTAACTTGAAGGATTCGGAGGACAACGGGAAGAACGATGACACCTGTTTATTTGGATTACAAACTTCTCTCTCACCTCAATTTCGTGGATTGAACTGAACTTTCTTACATACCATCGTAAGATTGTAACTCTTGCCACCTGAGCTTGAATGAGTTTGGGAACTTTATTTTTTTACACCTGTATATGCATAAAACCAGACTCCAGGTGTATTCTATTGCTGCTGATATTTTTACAGGGTTGCCTGTACGTAACAAGAGAGATATAGACACATGTTTTAGAGAAAAATAATTCAGAAAATAAGATGATGGTAACTGACAACACATTGACAATAGTAAAATCATTAGTTTCAGTGATGATTAAGAACCTTGAATTGCAATGGCACAGGTCTCTTGGAGGATTATGGTTATGAAGGAGATTATAGTGGTAGGGAGAGGTCAGGCTATAGGAAAAGACAACTGGTGAAAGGACAACCTGCTGGTTAGCACATGGACATCATTTGGGTTGTCTTCACATTTACAAGTACAGTAATTGAAGGTGGGAGATTGTATCCCCATTACTAGCCAATGGCTTCAGTAACAGATGGCCCGCAGTAGGGGCAGAGATGTCTTGCGTTAAGAAAATGTGTGCAGGCAATCATCCTGATGGACATGTATTCCAATGCTCATATTGTTCAATGTGACCTGGTTCAATTCAAACATAGAAAATCTAGAGCACAAATATGGTTACTCAGCCCTTTGAGCCTGCATCACTATTTAGTACGATGCCTCTTCCATCTCAAAAACATTACCACTTTCTCATATCATTTGATGCCTTTTGTGTTGAGAAATCTATCCACCTTGTTGAGTATACTCAACCACTTGACGCTTCTAGCTTTCAATTGGAGAGAACTCCACAGATGAACACCCAACACACGAGTATGATATTAATGAGGAGATGGTTTACTAATGGGTGAGCCAGATGATGAACTGTCAGGATTTCTGAACAATTGGACACTAGATTATAAGAGTTTTACATAACAGGCCCAGCCAACCCATTGCAGTGCTCCCATCCTAGGAATCATTCTTGTGAAATGAAAGCAGAAATGCTGGAAGAACTCAGTCAGGCAGCATCTGTGGAAAGAAGAATCAGTTGATGTTTCGAGTCCAAGAATTGAAGCATTTTGCTTCTGTTTCAGATTTGAGCATCTGTAGTACCATTAGCCTGCTAAGCCTTTGCTGCACTTCTTACATGGCAAGTGTATTCCTCCTTTTAGTAGAAATCAAAGCTGCACACAAAGCTCTACACAAGATCTTGCCAAATGCCTGCATGATTGTAGTAAGATATTCTTGCTGTTGTACTCAAAACCTACAATAAAGGTTAACGTGCCGTTTGCTGCCTTAACCGCTTGTTACCCCTGTTGTAGTTGGATATCTTCATCCCCTTGTACATCAACATTTTCCTGTCTATTATCACCTAAACAACACCCTGCCTTTCTGCTCTTTCCAAAATGGATAATTAAACATCTATTCAAAGTATACAGCATACTGTCACATTATTCTACTTGTGTACAAAGGCAGTGCAGTTTCAAAGCTCCGGCAACCTGGGTTTAGTATTCAGACCTGTGTTCCTGTTTCTGTGGAGTTTACATGTTCTTCCTGTGACAGCATGCAAGAATTCCCCCAAGTTTTTGGTTTTCTCCCACATGCAGAACTTATACTGTTTGTAGGGTTAATTGACCACAACAAATCATCCTCACACTTGGTAGGTGATGTGTCCTTTTTTTCCCAGTGCTGATGAAGGGTCTCAGCCCAAAACATCAACTATTTACTCTTTTCCATCGATGCTCCCTGGCCTGCTGAGTTCCTCCAGCATTTCGAGAGTGTTGCTTTTTTTAGCCACAGTCCAATCACTTTTATTTTTGTGTTTTTGCACCTGAATGGATTGTTTAATTATAGCAGTTCCTGCGTATATTCCTTAAATATTTCCCACTGCTTGCTCACCATCTTTCAATGAAGCTCCTTGAGCCATCATATCTATCTCACTCCTTTATACCCACAATGTTTCTGTAGATTTAGTACATTAATTTCAGATTAAACAAATTCACTTTCAATCTTAATGAGGAATTTTATCTTGTTATGATCGCTCTTCCCCAGAAGACCACACTCAAGGTAATCAAAGGACAATGCCTTGTATTTTGTACAGCGTCTTTGAAAGCCTCAGAAGAAGTAAAAGGCCTTTACAGCTAAATTCGTACATTCGTCTGTAGCCATTGGTAGAAGACGGGACTGTAATTGTTAAAATTGTGCATTGCAATTCCCAGGGACAGAAATGTGATAATGGGCAGATAATTGGATTTTAGTAAAGTTTATTTATATTAAATATTCGTCATTAGCATTTATATTAGCACCTCTTACGATACCTGAACTGGGAGAACTTTGTCTTCGAGACAATCTCCTAAAGCTGTGTTGTTCAGCGCACAGCCAGCAAACGCGACCGCAAAGGCTTGCCCCTTTAAGAGTTTTTACTTTCAACCGGTAATTGAGAAACAATCCCTTTAAGATCCCAAACACGCCAACACCGAAGCCAATCGCCGATTCTAATTGGCTTTCGTTACGTATTCTGATGTCAGTGCGAGCCGGACTGGGCGGTGTCCAATGGGACGTGGTCTCTTTGGTGTCCGCCATTAGCGCGCGGAGGTGACTGAGAGGCAGCGGGCAGCACCAACGACGGGGGGCAGGTGAGGTGGCGAATGGCGTCGGTGGCGGAGTGAGTGAATGCTAGGCGTGTTGATGGAGGGGTTGTGTGTGTGCGGGCAGGTTGGGGCTGACCGGAGACAAGCAGGTCGAGCTGATTTCTGAGGGCCTGGGCTTCAGGCTTCCTCTGCAGTTGCTCTCAGCGCGCTGCGCTAAACTGCGGGCCACGCGACACTCGGCGGAACACTAGTTGGAAGGCGGGTAGAGAAACGGGGTAACTTGGCCGGGGCTTTAAATCCGTGAGTTCGGGCACTGAAGTCACTATCGCTGCAATAGGGTTCTATTTCATTCCAGTCTCTAGTTTCTCGCTCTGCAATTTGAAGTTGCAAAGACGACGTCCTCGACATGATTTTTTTTAAATAACAATGTTATCAGATACACAATTTGTTAACTTGCACTAAGGGTTGTTAATCAATGAAAAGTGTGGTATCTTTAGCTGTAAGTTATCCCGAAGCAATTGAAGTCGTCCTTGTCTTTACTAAGTAAAATTGGAGGATTTGACTATTGTCTAAGACAGCTCTACATAGCAGAATACATTAGAAGCATTTTAATGTTAGAAAATAATCAAGAAGTTATAATGAAGGAGCAATTTAAGCAGTCTTTGTCACCAGAAATTTACAAGCCAATTCCTGAAATGATGAGTTGGTTATAATCTGCTCTAATACCTGGGGTTTTGGAGGGGTCTCAGCGGATTGCAAAACTAAGTAAGTACGTTATTTGGGAAAAGGTGGAGACATAAAACAATAAACTATGGGAATTAGTCTATCCTCTGGTAAATGGTGGGATCATAATGTAATGGTGGTACTATAAGAAGGTAATGATGGGACTTTGTTTTAAATCATTACACAGTTGACCAGTGTCAATGTGGCTTTCTGAACTCCAAATTAAAAGATCTGATGTTGATAGAATTAACAATTCTCAAGACCATAAGACCAGAGGACAGTAAAAAAAAAACCCACTGAGACAATCACAATTCCCACCTTATTTGTGGTGATTACCAGGAGCATTGTGTATGAAGGGCCCAAAATATTGATGACAATCCTGACCACCCATCCTACAATCTCTTTGATCCACTGCTATCAGGAAGGAGGTACAAGAGCATCAGGACTAGGGGCTGCCAGATTGGATACCAGCTTCTTTTCCCAGGCAGTGAGACAAATAAATACCTTGCCACCACTGAGGTCTTGTCACTGGGACAGTGAGCTGTTTGCTGTTTACCTGTTCTGCACACGTGATGTGCATTTTGAATTGTATCTTATTAACTTATTTGTGGCAATATTTAGCTTTATGATGTATTGTGTGTGCATGTAGTCCAGAGGAAAGTTGTTTCATTTGATTGTGTGTATATATGTACAGTCAGATGACAACAAAATTGAACTTGAAACAAAACTTATGGGAAAGATTAAAGGGACGAAAGAGAAAGGAAGGAAAAGACGGATGATGGAGACAGCAGCTAGAGAACTGGAAATGAATACCAATGAATTGATCCACTTGACTCGAAACAAGAATGTCTGGGCCAGGCAGTCAAAGCTCAAACTGGGCACAGCACCTGATTAAAGCCTATTCCAATATTAACCTCGAGACCGGTATTTTCTGCTTTGCTGAGTTTTCTGAAGGTGTAAAAATGAGAACCAGTAAATAGGAGTGCATTTAATGATGTGCCCCTCAGAAGGTAACAGCGTAGAAAGCATTGGGAGTAACATATTGGAAAGGAAAGGGAAATGACTATGTAATTAAAGATTTTGGGGAAAATGAGGATAATCTTTTACTTAGCAATAATTAAAGAGTGCAAAAGAAGTTATTGTTCTGACCTCACCTGTAATCTACGCTAGTACTTGATATAAGGGACCAAGTGTACAGTAGGGATATTTGCTGATGACCCAAAAATGAGTGGATTAGAAAGTTGTGTGGAACTTGCAAAGGGATGTAGATGGGTTAAGTGAATAAGCAAGAAATTGCCAGCTGAAGTATTATGTTCAGAATTGTTGGGTTATCCAGGAGACATGAGATTGCAAATGCTCAAATCAGGAGCTAAAAACAGTTTATTGGAAAAATTCAGTCAGTAAAATATCATTTGTGGAGACCAAAGGATAGTTGATGCTTTGGACCATGACTTTGCTGTAGTTTGCCTACTGCCACAACAGGCCTACTGTGGATGCAATCTTACTAGCTCTTTTTGGCTTTGGAGCCTCTGAACAACAGCAATACCTATGGCAGGTTGCTGTTTACAGATTGTAACTTAGCATTTGACAATATCGTGCCCTCAATACTAATCAACAAACTTCAAAACCTAGGCTGCAGTACTTCCCTTTGCATTGGCTCATCAGGAGATCTCAATAACTGTAGATAAGTAATAACATCTCACTGACAGTCAAAACAGTCACACCTCGAAGATACTTGCTTACCTCACTGTATCCTACACTCATACTGGTGTGGCTGGGCACAGCTCAAATGCTATCTGTAAGTATGACTTAATATTTTGCTTGTCACCAGAATCTCAGATGGTAATGAAGTGTACACATGTGAGGTAGATGGGCTGGTTGAATAGTATTGCAACAACCTTGCACTCAACGTCAGCAAGACCAAGGAATTGATTGTGGACTTCAGTAAGGGAAGATGGGAGAACATGCACCAGTTCTTATTGAAAGCACAACAGTGGAAAAGGTGAGTAGCTTCACGTTCCTGGATGTCAGCATGTCCAAGGATCTATTCCGGGCTGAACACATTGATGTAATCACAAAAAAGGCACGCTAGTGACTATACTTCATTGGGAGTTGAGATTTGGTATATCACTAAAGACCTAGAAAATCTCTACAAGGATATTGTGGAGAGCATTCTGACTGGTTGCATCTCAGCTTGGTATGGACCTTCCAATGCACAGGATCATAAGAGGCTGTGGAGGGTTCTGGACTCGACCAGCTCCATCATGGGTACTACCATTGAGGACATCTTCAAAAGGTGGTTCCTCAAGAATGTGGCATCCATTACTAAGTGCACTCACCAGTTTAGACATTACTATCATTGGAGCAGAGGTTCAGGAGACTGAACATTAATTTCTCTAACTTCTGGTAATTTCTCCCACTTCCTTCTTTTCTCTTTCCTCATTCCCCATTCTGGTTTGCCTCACTCCTCACCTGTCTATCACCTCTCCCTGGTGCCCTTTCTTCCCTTCCATGGTTGACTGTCCTCTTCTAGTTGATTCCTTTTCCAGCTCCTTAACTCTTTCATCTATGATCTCCCAATCTCTTCATCACGCCTCCTACCCACCTTCCTTCCTGTCACCTGCCAACTTGTACTTCCCCCACACTTTCTTGGTTTGGTTTCTGTCCAGTCCTGATGTAGGGCCTGAGCTTGATATGTCAACTGTTTACTCTCCATAAATGCCTCCTGTATTGCGGAGTTCATTTTGTACATGTTGCTCAAAAATTCCAGCATCTGCAGAATCACTCAATATTTTAGAAGCAGCTTCTTTCCCTCCATCAGATTTCTGTTCAGTCCATAAACACTAAAGAGGAAAGCAAGTTAGTATTATTTATTGTAACTTAAGTAGCTTTGCGTATCTTGGACTGTACTGCTGTCATTAAACAGCACATTCATGACATATGTCAGTGATAATAAAAATGATACTGATCGAAACTAGATAACTGGGTTCTTGATCCGGGACCTCATTAAGAAAGCTTGTCTGTCCCTTCCAGCAGTGTTCTTACACACTGAGTTCTTCCAGCAGTTTGGTTTTATTTTGTGAGGGTATCCACTTTGGAGAGAAAGAAGAAAATACAGATGATCTAAATGGAGTGATTGACAAAATGTTGCAGTACAAGAGTCTAAGGGTCCTGGTGTGTGAAATGTAAAGAGGAAAATATGCAGGTACACTAATGAAATATACTTTATAGCAAGCAGTAAACAGTGTAAAAATCGGGAAGCTTTAAAGCACATTTATAGATGCATGTGACATTATAGTAGAGTTCTGCTTCTGATTTGGTTTGCATTTTTAAAGAAGGGGCTCCAGAGGTTAATGCCGAGAGGATTCATGAAGTTGAATTGTGAGATGGAGTTTATGAGGAAAAATCATCAGATTTGTTTTCACTGTCCTCTGATGTAAAATTTGTTTTTCAGCAGTGTACAGTGCAAAGACATAAAAATTAATATGATCTAAACAGTGCAACAGAAAGTAACGTGTTTGTGCACATGGACTGTTCCGAAATCTGATGACGAAAGGGAAGAAGCATTGAGTGTGTGCATGCAAGCTCCATATTTCCTCCCTGATGCATGTCCCAGCTGATGAGGCCCTAAGTGATGCTGCCTTTTTGAAATGTCCTCAATGGTGGAGCTGACTGAGTCCATAACCTTGAGCAGCCTTTTGTGATTTTGTACAATAAAGCCTCTATACCAAGCTCTGATGCAACCAGTTAGAATGCTTTCCACCATGTAAGAGTCTCGTCAAATCTCGTCAAATTGCTTATGAAGTAGAGCTGTTCTGCATTCTTTGTGATTGCATCCAATTGTGTTGGCCAGAGGACAGATCCTCCACAACGTTGACACCCAGCAACTCAAAGTTGCTCATTTTTTCCACTGCTGACCCCTCAATGAAGACTGATGCATGTTCTCCAGGTTTCCCCTTTCTGGAGACCATAATCAATTTCTGGGTCTTGGTGACATTGAATGTGAGGGCATTGTTGTGACGCCATTCATCCAACTGATCTATCTCACCACATTGCCATCTGAGACTGTACCAACAACCACGGACATATCTGTGAACTTATACAATGGTGTTTGTTCTGTGCTTAGCCGCACTGTCATGAGTGTAGAATAGAGCAAGTGCTAAACATATAACCTGGAGGTGTGCCTGTATTGCCTGTCACTGATCATGCTGCTTTGTCTTTTGTTAGTTTTTGAAGTATAAGTTGTTATTCTTTTCAGATGTTGCCATTTTCTATTTTCATTTAAGCATTTGGCAATTTTGTTTTATACAAAATGTACTTTGCAACATTCTCTCATTCTAAATGCAGTTATTTATTTAACCATCTGATTGAGCCTATGCTCCAAAGGATAGAAGATTGAGGTAATCAATGAAACAAAATGCTGAAAAGTTCTGACTGGGTGAATGCTGAAAGTAAGTTTTCCCTAGTGAGGTATCTCAGTAGGGAGAAGGGCAAAACTTCATTCTTTAGCACAAATTTATATAGAGATGGAATTTCTTAAGGAGTGTGAATTTTTGGAATTTTCCACCCAGGAGACCTTTGGCGGTTGATAAATTGAAAGTGAGAATAAAAGCTATTTAAACTACAAGACAGGTATTGGTAATGAGAGAATGGGAAAGTGGCGTGTTTGGCCAAAGTCGTGTCAGCATTGAATGATTTGCAGACCCAGGGGCTGACGGACATATTCCTGCTTGTTTTATTTTGCGTTCTTATGTTTTTTACAGTTAAGAAATAAGTGCATGTTTAATTGATGTTAATTTGGTGCATGTATAGTTGTCATCTTGTTTTGAAGTCCCAGGTTTAAGTTGGTTAGTAGAATTATATTTTGAATGAGGGAATGTTCTAGGTTGGAATTAGCAATGTACATTTTGTACAACAAAGAAAGCTGAAAAACTGAAATAAAAAAAGAAAATATTTGAGCTACTGGTGACATTTATTGGGAAGGGCATTAGACAATTAAAGATAGTGTGTGATAACATGGAGAGCATCAATTTGGGAATGATGCTGCAAGAAAAACAAAGTTGGCAATGAAACAAGTTAGAAAGCAAGAGTGGTCTGAAGAATGTAGAAGTGGGAGAAACAAAACAATTGTTAGTAAGAATCTGAAATAATGACTACTCAGAAGTTCGAGTGCTGTATTTCATTCATATTGCAATGAGTATTGAAACGATAGTTAGCCAGAATCTTCAGTCACATGTCTAGACTGAGCAAAGTGGAGCCCAAATCCTGAACAGTGACATGAAACAATAAATGGATGCTAGTATGTAGATTGTTGCATTGTCATCATTTCGGAGAGCACAACTTTTACAAGCTCTTCTGCCTTTTCTGCCCTCCTTATCCCCAGTAAGTGTCCAGCTTGATCACTAGAAATAGGTGACCTTAAGATTAGTTGCCTCTCTGCTTTCCTCTCAGCAGCAAGCCACCCTGATGTCTGGTGATCACTGAACATTTCTCATTAATATCTCCTGTCACTTTTTAACTTAAGCTAACCACTTGTCCCCATTCAATTAACTGTCATTCCCATTTGATGCTCCCATTTCAAGACTGATGTCCCCATTTCCAGCCTTAGGATTTTTTTTAAGTTCAGTGTCTTCATACTGTGTTGGGTAGAACTTTCATCCTGTATTTGCACAGAATTTTGTGATGAACTATTGTTTTTATTTAAATCTTTGTAAACTTTGATTTGTGGTTTCAATTTAGAGATCCAGAATGGGAAAAGTAGATTTATTTACCTGGCACTAAAGCATTCCTATTTTGCAGTAAAACTGCTCAAGCAGGAAGTTTTACAGCCAGTAACATCTTCCTTGAACATCAACACTGTTTGAATGTAAGTAATGTAGCAGTCAAATTGTGTGCAGCAAACTCCCAAGAGCAGTAATTTGGTAATGACTAAAGTTAGTTTTTAAGTGAGGATATAAAAGATAAATTTATCAACTGCCATAGGATCTTCATGTCTGTATGAGAGGATGGAACATTGCATGACAGTTTCATCTGAAGCATGGCACCTGCAGCAGCAGTCACACCATTCAATGCCTTGCTGTAGCTGGATTTGTGTTGTCAGGACTCTGGAGTGGAAATTGAACCAGGAACTCCTCGGAAGTGAAGGTGCCAATTAATGGTTAAAATTGTGGTTTTGAAAGCATTGTTATTACAATATCGAACAGTATAGCACAGGAACAGGCCCCTTCAGCCCACAATGTTGTGCCAAACTAATTAAACTAATAATTAAATGCCTAACTAATTAATTCCTTTTTCCTTCACAATATCCATACCCCCTCCATTCTCTGCAGATTTATGTGCTAGAATTGCCCATTTTAGCACTGGGAATACATCCTCCTTGCTAGATAGTGCCATTATGTTATTGAACTAAATACATGTAGAAGTAAATCAGGAAGGTTAAACTTCATGACTGAACTTTCTCAGTTGTAGATAGCTCCCAAAGACCTAGGTAATTGATTCTGATGCTGGTTTGTATCTCAACAATGTAGCAAGGCATTTTAAACAAACAAAATCTAGTATAACAAGCTTCTGTAATGGTTCAATGGAAGTGCTGTATTGTTGTAAAATCTTATCAGATTCATCAATGTCCTACCAGCTTTGCCTGGTCTGTCTTGATTCTCTAACCCAGCAATATGGTTTTTCTGTTAGATGATCAGGCCATTCAGTTTAGAAGGTAACTAAAATTAGTAATAAGAGTAATAATATGTTTTTCTGGTATCTACATTCCATGCTTATACAAAATAAATTGTATAATGGTGTATACTCATGCATGCCTTTCATGATTTTAAAAACAGTAAATATGTATACCCCGGCCAACTGTCCGATCTAGAGTATTAAAAGCAAAGGCTAGTTTTCATTGGCAGTGTGTGCTGCTATGAATTGATGATATATATGCAGGGTTAGCAGACCTTCATTAGAACATCTGTGTTGTGAGGAAAGTTTCCCAGTCATACAGGCTGAACTTATTTTGCAAAGAGGCCAGACGACCTGAAGCAGGAGGAAAAAATTGTAACCCAGGATGAGGAAAAGATGTAGAAAATTTAAAGATTAAATTGAATGCATTGAATGATAGAGGGTGGATGACTACAAGTCAATAATATGTGTTTGGAGAGTGGGACCATACAGGACAAAATATAGGGACTGGAGCTTGGCAGGGGTATGTTTTTGGGATGGCGAGCTGCAAGAAGGATATTGGAGAGTTGTGATAGAGATAAATATTCAGCAATGTGATTGGGCAAAAGAAGGTTACAGAGATGGAGTGCCTTAAAGATGGGCAGCAAAATAAAGTTTGAAATTCAACGAGTTGAGCAGATGTCAAGATTTTGTGATGTTTGTACGGTCAAGGGAAACTATTGGATGGGTTGCTGAAAGCAAATTTTATGGTTTAAAAAGGTGTTAAATTTTCTGAAGTGTTCATTTGAAGCAGATAAGCAGCTTTAATAGTGAAAGCTGTTTGAGATTCTGATGTTTATATCTTTCAGAAGCCAGGAAAGTCACAATTCTTGTTCCATGATTGTTTTACTAAAGTGTTAGAAGAAAAAAAAACTGAAAAAAGCTAGTAGCAGAAGGCAGAAGATGAAAAAATGGTTCTCCCTTGTGGTCAGCTCTTTTTATAACTATAGATAAGAGACATTCTATTTAAATTTGCGGATGAGAGTCAGCCAATCAGAAAGCCCCAATTCAAATGCCACACAAGATTTCCAGAATCATACAAGTGTAACCACTTGGGGACATACTGAATCTACATTCTGTAGCCTCTAGGAAGCATACTGATCAATTACTTGTTAATAAGTATTAACAGAAAATACAAGCAATTGTTAGTAATAAACACTAGGAAGTTTGCAGATGCTGGAAATACAAAGGAACATGCACAGTTACTGAAGGAACTCAGCAGGTCAGGGTAGCATCTGTGGAAATGAATAAACCGTCCACATTTTGGGCCATAAAGAAAATAACAATTAAACCAACTGATCCAACAGCAGTTTTGGATGGTGAAGGATTAATCTATAGTAGAATGCAGAAGAGTTGATTCCATGAACTACTTTATGAAAATGTGTTGACTATATTCAGATTGGCAGATTTCACGTGAGCATCACTGAGTTTGGCAGAAAGATGATCATAGTTGGGAGCTTAATGTCCAAGATACATCTTGTATCGAAAGGTCAGGCAGATATGCAAAGGAGGCAGGGTGCTCTGTTGGTTTTAAAAAAAAATGTAACCAAATCCTTGACATAGAATTAGAAGAATCCTTGTGGATGGAGTTAAGAAATTGCAAGGTAATAAAGACTCTGGTGGGAGTTACATACTGAACAATAGCCAGGAGGTGGGTAACAAAGTACCACAGGAGACAGAAAAAGCATGTAAAAAGAGTGATATTCCAACAGTCGGGGTATTTCAATGTGCAGGTAGATTGGGGAAAATCAGGTTGGTGCTGGATCCCAAGAGAGGGAATTTGTAGAAAGCCTACAAGATAGCTTTTTTTGAGCAGCTTGTGGGTGATCCCTCTAGGGGAAAGGTGATTCTGGATTTCCTGTTGTGTAATGAACCAGATTTGATTAGGGAGCTTAAAGTAAAGGAAGCTTCAGGAGGAATAGAATTCGCCCTGCAGTTTGAGAGAAGATATGGAAGTGAAATGTATTATTATTACAGTGGAGTAAAGGGAACTGCAGGGGCATGAGAGAGGGGCTGGCTGGGATTGATTAGATGGGGACACTGGCAGGATGGTGGTGACTGTGGTTTCTGGGGGTGATTCAGAAGATACAGGATAGATGTATACCAAAGATGAAGATGCATTCTGGAGGGAGGGTGGGCCGTCTGTGGCTGGTTGGGGGTTTGGTTCGTGGGCAGTGGGGGAGAGGGATATAATGTGGTGATGAATGGAAAGTTAGAGGATTGGAAGGCTTTTGAGGACAGCAAAGAGCAACAAAAAAAATGGTGTAGAGAGAAAAAATGGACTGTGAAGGTAAACTAGCTAATGGTGTTGAAACATTTTCTCAGATATATGAAGTGTGGGTGGAGTGAGAGTGAATATTCAGCCACTGGAGGGTGACTCTGGAGAGGTAGAAGTGGCGGATGAACTGAAGTACTTAGATTCAGCCTTCACTGTGCAGGAACACTAGCAGTATACCAGAAGTTCAAGGGTGTTAGGATAGAAGTGTGTAGTTAAGGAGAAGGTGCTTGGGAAGCTGAAAGGTCTGAAGTTAGATAACTCACCTGGACTGGATGGACTCCAGTGCCTATAAAAG
Source organism: Hypanus sabinus (assembly GCF_030144855.1). NCBI lineage: Eukaryota > Metazoa > Chordata > Chondrichthyes > Myliobatiformes > Dasyatidae > Hypanus > Hypanus sabinus. The sequence continues at coordinate 128,048,152 of NC_082712.1, forward strand.
GTGTCTTCCATACCCTCCAGAAATTTTATGTTACAACATTGAATCATAATGGATTTAATTTGGCTTTTTTAATACTGATCAACAGAAAAGACTTTGTGTCATAGTGAAAACAAGTTCTACAAATTGGTCTAAATTTATTACTTTTATTAAACACAAAATATTTGATTACATAATTACTCACCCCCTTTGTTTAGCACCTTAGGCAGCAATTACAGCCTGGAGTCTGTGTGGTTAGGTCTCTGGACACTACATTTTTCCCCTTTTTTTTACAAAACTGCTCAAGCTCTGTCAAACTGCACGGGGATTGTGAGTGACTTGCTGTTTTTAAGCTGTTACTGTGTATCTTTGGCTTTATGCTTGGGATCATTGTCTTGCTGGAAAACAAATCTTCTCCCAAGTTGCAGTTACCTTGCAGACTGCATCAGATTTTCCTCCATGATTTCCCTGTATTTTGCTGCATTCATTTTACCCTCTACCTCCACAAGCTTTTCAGGGCCTGCTGCAGTAAAGCATTCCCACAGCATGATGCAGCCACTAGTATGCTTTATAGTAAGGGATGTTGTGTTTTTGATGATGTGCGTTTAGTCTGATGGCCAAGATGTTCAAATTTGGTTTCATCAGACGATAGAACCTTCTAGCTGACTTCAGAGACTCCCACGTCGCTTATAGCAAACTCTAGCCGAGATTTCATGTGAGTTTTTTCAACAGTGTTGAACAGTACCTGTCTTTGTATCATCTGCAGACTTGGCCACTGAGTCATCAATTCCTTCCTTCTTGACATGTGAAAAGAAGCAATTCAACACTAACCCCTGTGGAACATCACTAGTCACTGGCAGCCAACCAGAAGAGCCCTTCTTTATTCTGACTATTTACCTCCTGCCAAACAGCCAATCTGTTATCCATTCTAGTATCTTTTGTGTAATAGCATGAGCTCTTATCTTGTTAATTAGCTTCATGTACAGTACCTTGTCAAAAGCCTGAAAATCCAAATAAACAACGTCCACTGACTCTTCTTTGTCTGTTCTACCTGTTATGCAGGATTTCCCTGAAAGAAATCATGCTGACTTTTGCCTACTTTATCATGCACCTCAAAGTACCAAAATATCATCCTTAAAAATTGGCTCCAACATCTTCCCAATCACTGAAGTCAGGTTAACTGACTTCAAGAAATGTCCTTGACTTAATTAACTTAAAAGAAATTTCCTTTCTTCTGCCTACTTAGAGAGTGGAATGACATGTGCAATTTTCCGGACCTCCAGGATCATTCCAGAATGTAGTGATTCTTAAAAGGTCATTACTAATGCCAGCACAATCTCTTCAGCTACCTTTTTCCGATCAGTGGGGTGTACAGTACCTATAAAAAGTATTTCCCCTCCCCGTAAGTTTTCATATTTTAATGTTTTACATTGAATCACAGTGGATTTAATTGAACTTTTTTTGACACAGATCAACAGAAGACCCTTTCCTGTCAAAGTGAAAACAGATCTCTACAAAGTGATCTAAATTAATTACAAATATAAAGCATAAAATAATTGATTACCCCCTTTAATATGACAAACCAAATTATCACTCGTGGAGCCAATTGGGTTTGGAAATCACCTAATTAGTTAAATGGAGATCACCTGTGTATAGTCAAGGTATTTCAACTGATTGTAGTAAAAATACACCTGTATATGGAAGGTCCAACTGCAGGTGAGTCGATATCCTGGCCAAAAAAATACCATGAAAACAAAAGAAAACTCGAAGCAACTCTGGTTATTGAAAAGCACAAGTCAAGAGATTGATACAAGAAAATTACCAAGTCACTGAATATCCCTTGAAGTACAGTTAGGCCAATCATCAAGAAATGGAAAGAATGTGGCACAGCTGTAAATCTGCCTAGAGCAGGGCATCCTCAAAAGCTGAGTGACAATGCAAGAAGGGGAATTATGAGGGCGGCCACCCACTAAGTCAACTCCGAAGCTGTTACAAGCTTCAGTGGCTGTGATGGAAGAGTGGCAAAGAGGAGTGGGTAGTGTTAAAAGCAGAGAATCTGCAGAAGGACTTGGATAGATTAAGAGAATAGGCAAAGACCTCCACAACTCTTCACATTTTACTGAACCATTTTCTAAATTTTATATGTATTGAAGTAGGATTTTGAGCTAATCATTGTACATTATGGCAAATCAAAAGAAAAATCCATAACCTGTCCACAATTTACTAAAAATTATAGACCAAAATTCTGAAGCTGTAAAAGTATTCATCCCCTTTGTAATTACTACACTCTTTACTCAGATGCAATATACTGTATTATTTTACCAACTCACCTAATTTGTTGTAGAAAATTGGAGGATTTCCTGTTTCCAGTGAATGCACAAGAATAAATGTCCCTCTCCTTGTGAGGTCCACAGTATGGTAGGTTTTCAACAGACCAAACCAAAATGAAGACAAAAGCATATTCAAGCCAAGTCAGTAAAATGATAATAGAGAAGCGCAAATCTGCAGAAGATTACAAGACCACCTTAAAGGCACTGAACGTACCTCAGAGTATTCCCTACTATAAAGTCTGGAGGTAGCACCATGCTATGGGATGCTTTTCAGCAGCAGGGACTGAAGATCTGGTCAAGATTATGGGAAGATGAATGCTGCTAAATGCAGGGGGGGTGGGGGGGAGAATTGCTCATTGTGCGGCAACTTTGCTGTTTCTTTAGCATTTGGTTTTTGTGAGACGAGTTTCTAGCTCGACACTCAGCCCAGCATGCAAGGAGCTGGTCAGATTCAAACCTGGAACTACTCTCCTTAAAGTACGGTGCGGGTGCCACTACACCACTGGCTTAAATAGAGAGATCCTGAATAGAAAACCTGCTAGCCTCTGCCAGAAAGTTTAACCTGGGGAGGAAGTTTGTCTTTCAGCAGGACAACAACCTAAAGCACACTGTCAGAGCAACCATGGAGTGGCTTCAAATGAAGAAAATTGATGTCCTTGAGTGGCTCAGTCAAAATCCTGACCTGAACGGGATCCAACATCTCTGGCAAGACCTCAAGATTGCTGTTAATTACTGCTCCCCAATTAACTTGGCATGGCTTGAACAATTTTACAAGGAGGAATGGGCAAATATGTTTCCATTATGTTGTGCAAAGCTCATACTTCTCGAAAAAGACTACTGGCTGTTAAAGCTGCGAGATGTGATTCAGCTAACTACTGAGCAAATATGATTAATATATTTGAACTGCTGGCAATACAATTTTTGATTTTTTGTTTTCCATGCTTTACAGTATTCACTGTTATTGGGTTCTACTGTGGGGGGGGGGGGGGGCAGCATGTGATTCACAAATAAAAATTCCCAGTTAAATTGATCAAAATCAGTCTGCAAAGGGTTGGGACTGAATATTTTTACACAGCTCTGTAGTGTTTGGAAGTGTATGGTCATGCACTTTGGTAGAAGGAATAAATGCATAGTTTATTTTTTCTTGGCAGGGATAAAACTCTCAAATCCCTTTGCACCTCTGATTTTTGAGTCCTCGTGCAGGATTCTCTAAAGATTAACTTGCAGGTTCGGTTGGTGGTAATGAAGGCAAATGCAGTGTTAGCATTCATTTCAAGAGGACTAGAATGTAAGAGCAATAATTTCCTTATAATGTATTGGGCAGACCGCACTTAGATTATTGTGAGCAATTTTGAGCCCCTTATCCAAGAAAAGATGTGCTGATGTTGGAGAGGTTCATGAGAATGATTCCAGGAATAAAGGGGTTAATGTATGAGGAGTGTTTGGCTTCGGGCTTGTACTTGCTGGAGTTCAGCAGAATGGGGGAGTGACATTTCATTGTAACCTGTTGAATATTGAAAGACTGAGATAGAGTGGATGTGGGGTGAATGTTTCCTATAGTGGGTGAGTTTAGGGACTAAAGGGCACAGCTTCAGAATAGAGGGAGGTCCATTTAGAACAGAGATGAACAGGAATTTCGTTAGCGAGTGAGTGGTGATTCTGTGTGCTTCATTGCCACGTACGCCTGTGGAGGCTAAGTCACTCAGTACATTTAAAGCGGCCATTGATAGGTCCTTGATTAGGACATCAAAGGTTGAGGACAAGGCAGGAGAATGAGTTTGAGGAGGATATTAAATCAGCTGTGATAGAATGGCAGTAGACTTAAATGTGCCAAGTGTTTTAATTTTGTTCCTGTATTTTGTTACCAAATGCTGTAGGAACCCTAGCATCCTCTTACTTTCAGTTAAATTTTATTCTAATGACTGATTCTCTATGTAACCCTCCACTGGTTCTTTATTATTGTGTTATTTTTCTTAAACTTTTGGAAGAAAAGAATAGTCCATTAGTTTGGATTATGTAATCTGCAGCAAATGGTGCTTTAAAAATCTGTGAGGTGCTCTTATCACTTCTGTACTATTGCAGTCAGTAGTAAATTCAAGTGGAATCAATCAGATTTACTATCACCAGCATGTGTTGTGAAATTTGTTAACTTAGCAGCAATTCACTGCAATACATAATGTAGAGGAAGAAAATAATAATTAAGTATATCAATTACAGTATGTTTATTGAATAGATTAAAAAGTGCAAAAACCAGAAATAATATTTATTAAAAAAGTGAGGTAGTGTCCATTTAGGAATCAGATGGCAGAGGGGATAAAGCTGTTCCTGAATCATTGAGTATGTGCCTTCAAGCTTCTGTACCTCCTACCTGATGGTAACAGTGAGAAAGGGGCACTTTGTAGGCTAGTACCCAAGATGAAGCCGACTAAATTTACAACCCTCTGCAGTTTCTTTCAGTCCTGTGCAATAGCCCTTCTGTACCAGCCAGTGATGCACCCTGTCAGAATGCTCTCCATGGTACTTCCATAGAAGTTTTTGAGTGTATTTGTTGACATACCAAATCTCTTCAAACTAATGAAGAATAGGTGCTGTCTTGCCACCTTTATGGCTGCATTGATATGTTGGGACCAGGTTAGATCCTCAGAGATATTGACACCCAGAAACTTCACTTTCACAAATTCTTCACTTTCTCCACTTCTGATCCCCCTATGAGGATTGGTATGTGTTTCTTTGGCTTGCCTTTCCTGAAGTCCACAGTCATCTCTTTCGTCTTACTGACTTCAAGTGCCAGGTTGTTGCTGTGACACCAATTCACTAGTTGACATACCTCACTCCTGAATGTTCTCTCGTCTCAATCTGAGATTCTACCGACAATGGTTGTATCATCAGCAAATTTATAGATGGTATTTGAGCTATGCCTAGTCACACAGTCATGGGTATAGAGAGGGTAGAGCAGTGGGCTAAGCACACACCCCTGAGGTGCACCAGTGTTGATCATCAGTGAGGAGAAGGTGGTATCATCAATCTGCACAAATTGTAGTCTTCCAGTTAGGAAATCAAGAATCTAATTCCAGAGGGAGGTACAGAGGCCCAGGTTCTGTAACTTCCCCATCAGGATTGTGGGAATGATGGTATTAAATGTTGAGCTATAGTCAATGAACAGCATCCTGTTAGTGTTGTTCATCCAGATGATCTAAGGCTGTGTGAAGAGCCATTGAAATTGCATCTGCCATTGACCTATTGTGGCAATAGACAAATTGCAGTGTGTCCAGCTCATTGCTGAAGCAGGAGTTCAGTCTAGGCATGTCCAACCTCAAAGCATTTCATCACTGTAGATGTGAGTGCTACTGGGCAAAAGTCATTAAGGCAGCTGCTCTTGGGCACATGTATTGAGCAATAGTGAAGTGGAAAGGGGACCGATCAGGCTGAAGATTATGAACAACAAATCAGAATGCAAAATATCCAATCTTTAAAGAACAAAATCAAGATTATCTCAGAAATGAGCCTGGTTTTATACAGAAGAACCACCTGCAGTAAAGTTGCCTGACATCTGCAGGTGGCTGTTTCTCAACTTTGTGAAATAATATCTTGTGTTGCTTCTCTTTTCCAGAAGAAGATAACACTGGTTACTATACAGCATTTACAGTTGAATTAGACTGATCAGAAATTAACGGGGATTAAGACCCAGGGGAAGAAATGAAGCACCCATTCATTTTTGGCCTCACAAAGTCTCTTCCAAAACAGACTATTTAGTTGAAAACTTTTTTCTAGTGGATAATGTGAATCCAATGAGATCTTGCAAGCGGCTGATACTGGTAGGCTGGACAGAAGCAGGTTTTGCCAGATGGATAGAATAAGGTAAGGAGAGGAAGCTTGTGTAGAGCATCAAGATCTTTAATATCGCAGAGAGCTGGAAGAATACACAGTGTAAATGTGAAGGCAATGAAATTGTATGAAAAGTAGTTGGCAAATAAAAACAAAGTAGTGCATAAAAACAAGGGGACAACTAGGAGATAATAGGCCTTATTAGGAATGAGAAAATGAAATGTGTGGAGGCATGAGCAAGGTTATTAGTTTGCAATTTCCTCATGATGGCTGGTTCCAGTGTTGTATATAAAGGGAACAAGTGTGAAGTATAGAATAGGATAAACAAAGTAACTTCTAGGGATTTATCATATTTGAAAATTGATGAATAGGAAATGGACCAGGCCCAGATGAAATGTATTTCAGATGGGGGAGAAAGCAACTGGAAATTTGAAACTTTGAATTATCAGTCTTTGTGCTTCAGGAATCAGGCTAGAATTAAAGAACTGGTACAGTTGACAGTTAGTTTAAGATCTCTGAATGGTTTTCAGAATTAAAATTCAATAGGACTGTCTAGTCGATCCCTTCCATTTTACAGGATATTAATGTTCTAAACCTAAATGTAGAGAATGTGATGGTACAATGAAGAAGAAATGTTTACACTATAGAAAGGTATAAATAAGTCGGCTTATAAGGGTCAGCTGGGTAGAAAAAAAGCAAGTGTGACTGAATCCAGAAATTTGAGGAAAGAGACTTGTAAGCATGATGTCAAATAAAGATGAGAGGATATTGAAGGATGTCGAGGAAAGCATGATCTTTGGTTTGTATTTCCACTTGATTCTTAAAGGTAGCAGTGTGGTTTACCAAAAGGATGCTTTACTGGCTGCATCGTGGTAGTCTTCCTTTGTGAAGATTGGACACTGTCTGGTAGTGGCCACCCATTTTAATTTCACTTCTCAGACCCATTCTGATGTGTCTTTCCGTGGACTCCTTCACTGTCGTGATGAGGCCATACTCGGATTGGAGGAACAACACCTTGTATTCTGTCTGGGTACACTCCAAACTGATGGCATCAACATCAATTTCTGAACTTCCAGTAATGCTTACCCTCCCACCCCCCCCCCCCCTTCACCATTCCCCTTTTCTTTCTTCCATGGGCTTCTGTCCTCTTTTATCAGACTCTTCCTTCTCCACTGCTGTATCTTTCACCAGCTTCCCAGCTCTTTATCCCTTCCACCTTCAGGTTTCACCTAATACCTTGTGTTTCTCTCTCCCCTAACCTTATCTTTTAAATCTACTCCAGCTTTTTTTTTTCTCCAGTCCTGCCAAAGGGTCTCGGCCCGAAATGTTGACTCTGCTTTTTTCCATAGATGCTGCACGGCCTGCTGAGTTCCTCCCACATTTTGTGTGGGTTGCTTGGATTTCCAGCATCTGCATATTTTCTCTTGTTTGTGATTAGAGATTTGAGTGGAATGAAGGAGAACGGGTTGGTGAAAGCGAGAAAGCAGTTGTTTGGCGGTTGCATTGGAATAGTAGGGAGAAGTGGTTGTGCAGGTTTTTACTGGGGGAGGCATTCTGGACAATGCAGAAAAGAATATAATATTGAGCAGGAGTAGCCTGTATGGTCCCTTCAACCTGTTCTGTCATTTTGATGTGGCTAATCTTGATCTTAGCTCCGTTGGGAGGGTGGGTGTTATTACTAAGGATATCAATGGTAGTACATGCATTCAATAATGATGAGTACTGTCTGCAACAATTTAAAAATACCTAGAGAAGAAGAACCCTCCAGAAACAAATTAGGATGAAGTTCTTTGACACAGCAGCAGGAGATAGAGGAGTATGGGACGATTCTGAAATCATTTGATCAATGGCATAAATTATTTGAGCTGAATGACTTGTTTCAATGTTGTGGTTTATGCTTCGTTATGAGAATTCATTTTTGACTTGCCTAGTGTGCTTGTTAATCTCAGTGTAAAACTTGATTTAGTGGAATGAGGTTTGAATAATTGGGCTTTTGATATTGGTTGTCAATCCATACTGATACAAGGTGACACAAAAGTCATATTTTGTTTTTAATTTATTTCAGTCAATAACTGTATGTTGCAATTTGCTGATTTATTGTTACACAAGATGCACTTAAAAAAATCAGTATTGGAAAAATTTCAGCTGCACTTTAGGAAGTAAACTGACACTATAAATTGGGCAGCTTTCCCTGAATAAATAAGTTTCCAGTTAAGTTTAACAACAGCATTTCATATAGCATAACAAATTTCTTTCTCAAGTTGAAAACTGGTTGCCTGAGCACTTCAAAATCCTATGTGATATTAAATGCTTTGGAAAATGAGATTTTTTTTATCCCTTGCTTTCATTTTGATTTTTAACTTTTGAGAGATGTACAACTTTTATGTATGTCAGTCAAAGTTTAAGAACATCACTAAAATGCATTATTGAGTTTTTCAATCTTACCTTGGGATCTATTCTGATTTATTTAAATTCCCAGTTGATTTAAACTACCCGAGTATATTTGTATATTGGTCGCTAGAATAAAATCAAACCTATGCTGTATCAAAGTCTTGTTAACAAGCTATGACGCTCATACCTATGCAGTTCAAAACACAAGATTATTAATTCCATAGAATAGTAGCCTACAATGTCTTTGTTTATTAAGTCGCTGAAGACATGCATAGGCTCTTTATGGTCAATTATTTGTAATTTCTAACCAGTTGGCAATCTGTAGTAAGCTGATGATTCCATTGCAGTAACATTATGCACCCTATCCTTGTTATACGTGGGGGAATCGTTCCTCACAGTCAATGCATAGTATGGAAAACACATAATGTGCATAATTATTTAAATAGAGAAAATAGGGATGCATTCTGGAGGGCTTCATAAATACGCTTTATCTGTAATTTATTCACATTTTCATACCAATACGACACAAAAGCAGTACCACAAGATAACATTCGTATTATATTTCAACATTAGAACACAAAAGCAGAACAACCTATCCTTTGCTGCCTTGAAACCTGACACAATCTTTTCATCCTTATGTAAGTGCGTTTCAGCATACGCTTCCAAAAAAGCCCAGTTTCGTCTGCATTAAACACCTACTTTGGTGTGATACCTAACTCAGCTATCATAGCCCGCAACTGCAAAGGGTAGCATTCAGCAGCTTCATGGTCAGCAGCAGCTTGCTCACTACGCACAACTAAGTTGTGAAGCCTGTGACGATTAACAAACTTAGAAAACCATCCCCTACTTGCATTAAAGCTAGCGATATCACTTGGCACTTCCTCACTAGCCTTTGAACAAAGGCGACCACAAATTTCCAAAGCTTTTACACAAAGGTGATCGGAATTAAGTGGGTTTTTTTCTTTGTTTCATACTCAATGTAGAAACTCAATGTTTCCTCAATTTTTGTCATAATCGGGTTACACACTTTGGTAACAATCTTTGCAGACACTTGTGATGAATTAATCACTGCACTATTTATTTTCTCAGCATTTTTCTTTATGTTTCTGATCGTGGACTCACCCAGGCTGAAGTAGTGTCCCAGAGCTGTGTTACCTTCACCTGACGGGGCCCTGTTTATAATTTCTAACTTTTTTCAATTGTTAACGTGGTTCTCTGCCACTTGGCTGATGGACCAGGACTTGACATAGGACACTTAGGAGGCATAGTTAAATATTTCAATCACAGAATCAGTGCATCATAGGTAATAACAAAAGTTTAAGGGTTCAAGATCGCACATCCACACGCTGCCAAAATCAATGTGAGACTGGCGCAGGAATGAGACTGTGAGGTGTGCACACGTGACTTGTATTGGCGGGGAAGCGGTGCTTCTCGTCCCAACGGCTGCGCATAACTGAGTTTTGGACGCATATAAGGTGAAGTTGGTGGTAATAGGTTCGACGCATAACTGAATCCGCATTGTCTGAAGACGCACATAACAAGGATAGGGTGTATGCCATTTGTTTTATTTATGTAGATAACATTGAACAGATTACACAATTATGAAAACGGGTATATGACAGAATTCAGTTTTGCCCAGCTCTATCCAGAAAATACACCAAAATCATACCTATTCATTCACTGGGCATGTTCTTTGCTGAATCATGATGCTTTTGGTACAAGGTTCTTTGGAAATTAAAAATGAGGCTAAAACTTGTTACAGTCATTTATTAAACATTACAAGAATGAAAAGAGGAGAAAGAAAATGAAACGAGTGTGTGTGTGAGAGAGAGAGAGGGATGTAGGTATACAGTAAATACAAATACAAAGAGACCTTTGAAGCAGGGAAAAATAAAAACATAGAACCCAGTCCTATTTAGTCTGGTCCTCTTGGATCAATCTGCTGATAATGCGCATTCCATTGAATTTCCATAGCTAATAGTCAGCTACCAGATAGCCCTCATTCAAAGAATGCAATACTTGCCACTGAAACCAAGAGGCTTCCAGAAAGTACAGAAGAGCTGTTCAAACTAAATTTATAATTAAAGCATATGCATGTCACCATATACAACCCTGAGATTCAGTTTTTCCTCAAAGTAAATCCATAATTATAATAGAATCAATGAAAAACACAGCAACTTGGATGTTCAGCTGTCTGCTGTGATGCAGTCAAGCATCCACAACATATCTCTAGAAGTTTGTAAAATTTTTAGATGTCGTGCCAAATCTTCAAAAACTCATGCGAAGCTTCCTATAATTATATTTGAGTGCTAGGCCCAGGACAGGTCTTCCAAAATAATAATAGATCAATTTAAACTTGTGGACCCTCTCATGGAGCTCTAGTTTCCTTTTCCTGAAATCCACAATCAGCTCCAAGGTCTTGTTGACATTGAGTAAGAGGTTGTTATGACACCACTCAGCCAAGTTTCCTATATGCTGATTTGACCTACGACAGTGGTGTCATCAACAAAGTAGAATATGGCATTGGACCTATGCTTAGTCACACAAAGTAAAGCAAATAAAATGGGACTAAGCACACAGCCTTGTGATGCACCTGTGTTGATGAAGATTGTGGAGGAGGTGTTGCCAATTCAAATTGACTGGGGTCTGCAAGTGAGGAAACTAACCATTAGAAAACCCATTGAACAATTACTTGTATGTGGATATTTATATAAACAAGCATAAAAAGTTAAATTACAAGAAACTAACAATTATACAGTTCAATCCAACAGCTTCATTGGCAAGGTGATTATTTATTACCCATCTCAGTTTCTAAGAAACCTTTGATACATATTACCTGTAGATTAACTGGACCTTGCAATATCTAAATAAACACTATGGATTACTTTTGTAATTATAGAAGGTTAACAAAACTAAAATGGGGCCATATATTACATTTTTTTAAATTATCAGACATTTGTGCAAAAATCTCAATGGTCAATGCTTGCATAGTTTAGTGCAATGTAAGACATCATTTCACTTTTAATTTTAATTTAAACAACTTAATTTTAGTTGTTATTTATTTGTTTCCGTCAATACTGAAATCTGGTCATAATTAAAGAATTCAAGATGTTATCGACACACTGAGCTGCATGATACTTTTATTAACAGCAGGTTGAATGTACTGGATTTTGTCATAGTATTCCTACACAGCAGTTTTCATTTGGTTAAATTATATTGTTGAAATAATACACATTGCCTCAGAATATTTATGTGAATGTCCTGTATTACAATGTTTTGTTTTTCTTTTAATAATGGTATTTGTGCTGAGGCTGTTTATTGAATGGTATTGGTTCCATTTCATACTATTTCCAGTTAATTTTGCTATTTATTTCTTTTTTTAGTTGAACCATCATCATCGTGAATGATGGCAGATAAGAATAGGTAAGCCATTAACTTGCTCACTTGCATTCATTTAAATGGTAGTTTGGCTTGGGAAGATTGAAAGAGTAATATTGCTGAAAATGATACAACTGCTATAAAATTATGTAGTGCAAAAGAGAGCCATAAAATTGTGAAAAAGTGTACATGGGTTCATTGTCCATTCAGAAATCTGATGGCAGAGGGGAAGAAGGTGTTCCTGAAACATTGAATGTGTCTCTTCGGGCTGCTGTACCACTTCCATGAAAGTAACAATGAGAAGAAGACATGATTGATGCTTCCTTTTTGAAGCTTCATACTTTGAAGGTGTTCTCAGTGCCCATGAGGGAGCTGGCTGAGTTTACAACTTTTTGCAGTTGTTCTGATCCTGTGCAGTGGCCTCCATACCAGATAGTGATGCAACCAGTTAGAATGCTAAATGGTAAATTTAGCATGGTAAATCTGTAGAAATTTGTGAGAGTTTTTGGTGACTTACCATGTCTCCTTAAACTAATGAAACTTAGCTGTTGTCATGCCTTCTTTGTAATTATATCACTATGTTGATATATTAGATAGGATAGGTCTTCAGAGATGTTGGCACCCAGGAACTTGGAATTGCTCACCTTTTCCACTGCTGATCCCTCTGAATACTGGTGTATGTTCCTTGGGCTTCCCTTTCCTGAAGTCCACAGTCACTTCCTTGGTCTTTGAGTGCAAGGTTATTGTTGCGACACCACTCAACCAGCTGATCTATCTCACTCCTGTGTGCCTCCTTGTCACCGTCTGAAATTCTGCCAACAATAGTCATGTCATCAGCAAATTTATAGATGGTGTTTGAGCTGTGCTTAGTCACACAGTTGTGGGTGCAAAGAGAGTAATGCATTGGGCTAAGCACATGTCCTTGAGGCGTGCCAGTCTTGATTGAAAGCGAGAAGATGTTACTTCTGATCCGCACTGACTGTTGCCTCCCTATGAGGAAGTCAAGGATCCAGTTGCAGAGTGAAGTATAGGGGCCCAGGTTTTGGACTTGTTAGATAGAACTGATGGTATGATTGTTTTGAATGCTGAGCTGTAACCAATAAAAAGCAGCCTGATGTACTTAATGATTTTGTCGAAGTTCAGGTGTTGTGCAGAATACTTACTTTGATCTTTGAAGGCAAAATTTTAATCAGTATTAAATCGGAGCATTACTGTGAGAAATGTCACAATATGCTGACATAATTTCAGATTCAGTTTATTGTCATTTAGAAACCACAAATGCAATGCAGTTAAAAAATGAGACAACGTTCCTCCAGAATGATATCACAAAAGCATATGACAAAACAGACTACACTAGAAAATCCACATAACGTTTGGCAATCCATAATCCAGAGTCCAGAGATGCTGTTGCTTATTAATATCGCGCTACCATCTTAGCGCGTTCCCTGGAAAGGAGCTCCAAATCCACCAGACAAAACAAGACCAAAAACTAAAGCTACAAGACCTGCACAAAACCACATAGTTACAACAGTGCAAACAATAGCATAATTGATTAAAAAAAACAGTCGATGGACACAGTAAAAATAGTCCAAAGATTTGGATCTTTCCCTGGGATTTGTCCACCTTGATCCATTTCAACTATTTTTGGTATTTGGCATCCATGTTAAATATCCATAACAGCATGATATAATTAAGATTATATAATGCATTATCTCATGGTTGATTAGAATTTTGGTCCTGTATTGAAGTTCATCTTGGTTTTGAAGTCAGTTAATAACTCTGTATCCACAGCCCTCCAGAATGGAATTCTAAAGGTTCGCAATTCTAAAAGTAGATTTCACCTCTGCTCATCCATCTTTCTGGGTGGGTAAGAAGGTGTGGCATGTGTTCAAGTGGTTAGGGTATTCGACTAGGTCTTGAGTTTGAGCCCAGCTGAGGCAGCGTGTGTCCTTGAGCAAGGCACTTAACCACACAATGTTCCAGTCTACCCAGCTGAAAAATGGGTACTGGCAAAAAAAAATGCTGGGGGTCAACCTTGCGATAGACTGGCGTCCTATCCGGGGTGGGGGGGGGGGGAGTCTCGTACTCTCAGTCGCTTCACGCCACAGAAGCCAGAATAAGCACCGGCCTGATGAGCCACAAAGACTCAGGACAGAACTTTGATCAGTGAGAAGCATTGCATGGTCTGGATGGTTGATATCGGATCATTCAAAGTATGTTTTCTGATTTCATTGTAAACAACCAAATTCCCTTCTGCGATCAATTTTAAAAGCCAGCCCTCATTTTGGATATATAAATCTAAACACATGACAAAGGAGAATAAAAATGAATGGCTTTCTGCTAAGATCTAAAGCATTTGTGGCTATTTGTGGCCATTACTGATGAGATTCATTTAGTTCCTGGGACAGCAGAGGGTCCCTGGTTCCCTGTTGAGGGTCCTTAATGATGGATGCTGCCTTCTTGCGGCATCGTATTTTTAAGATGTCCTCAATGGTGGGAGGCTAGCTGAGTTAATAACCCTCTGCAGCTTTTTCTGATACTGTGGATTGGAGCCTAAATACCAGACAGTGATGCAACCAATTCGTAAGACATAGGAGCATAATTAGGCTGTTCGGCCCATTGAATCTGCTCTGCCATTACATCATGGCTGATCTATTAATCAATCTCAGCCCTATTCTTCTGCCTTTTCCCAGTAATCTTAGATGCCCTTACTAATTAAGAACCAGTCAACCTCCTCTTTAAATATGCCCTATCATATTAGTGTCCAAGAAGAGCAGGGTGAGCTGCCTCAACCACAGAGCACTCACATTTATTGTGATGAAGTGCTCTGAGAGTTTGTTTATGGCTAGAACTAACTCCTCCCTGAGCAAGGACCCGGATTCACTGCAATTTGCGTACCACCGCAAGTAGGTCTACAGCGGATACAATCTCACTGTCTCTCCACTCGGCCTTGGAATATTTGGTCAATAGCAATGCTTACGTCAGTACAGCTCAGCGTCCCTTTGCAAACATCCCGTCCCTACTAGTCAACAAGTACTCAAAACCTGGACCTCTGTACTGCTCTTTGCATTATTTCCTTGACTTCATCGGGAGGCCATAGTTAGTCAGATCAGAAATAACATGTCCTTGCTGATAATCAACACAGGCAGGCCTCAAGAATTTGTGCTTAGCCCACTACTCTACTGTCTACACTCATGACTGTGTGGCTGGGGATAGCTCAAATGCCATCTACGCTTTTGCCGCTAGCACAAGTGTTGTTGACAGAGTCTCAGGTGGTGACACGTTGGCATACAGGAGTAATAGATCAGCTGATGAAGTGGTGTAACAACAACCACCACCTTGAATTAAGTGTCAGTAAGACCAAGGAATTGATTGTTGACTTCAGCATGCAGAAATTGAGAGAATGCATAGCAGTTCTCATAGAGGGGTCAGTAATGGCAAGGGTGAGCAGCTTCAAATTCCTGGGTGTCAACATCTGAAGAGTACTGAGCCCAACATATTGGATGCAATTACTAAGAAGGTATGCCAGAAGCTATATTTCATTAGGAGGTTGAGGAGATTTCATACATTACCAACGATTAGCAGATTTTCACAGATGTCCTGTGGAGTGCTTTCTGATACAAGTGTAGATAGAAGATTGGCTGAGATCTAAGAAGATTGTTCTTTGCAATTATATATGAACTCAAGAAAATTAATGTGGCTTTTAAGGGGGGATGATGCGAAGGGAAAGACAGCAGTTAACTCCTGAGTTTAAACTCTCAGTTAGGAATTGTTTAGTTTTGATTATCCCAACTGGCCAGTGATTGTGATATAGCTGCATATGAATATTATGTTGCAATTCATATGTTCCTCTTTAGAGTATGCATAAAGGGAGACTTGGTTAAATTAATTTGGCTTTTGTTTTTAGCAGCAGACCTGTGCTAGTTCATATAATCTATGTGATAATGCTGTTTCGTGTTTTAGTAAAGGGGATGATGCTTCTGTAGAGCCTTTGGGAATCGACAAACAGCCAACTGAGAGCAAAGGAAAAGGTACAGTTATTACTAGAATCCATGTTCATTAATTTTAATAATAGTTAAGCTGTTATTTTAATTAAATTGGAAAAGAATGTACATTTTTAGTATTTTCTTTAATTACTTACCCTTTTCATTTCAGTCAGTTGCACTGTACGTAACCTGTTATTCCAGACATGGTTTCCGTTCTGGTGCTATGTGAAATCAAGACAATATTCCAATTCTCCATAAATGCCATTGAAACAAGCAAACTTGGCTGCAGCATTATCTAACAGTATTTGTATTGGAAGAATAAATACTATTAAAATAATTTAAGTGGTTTGTGCATGATTTTGATCATATTAATCTGAATAAGAGATTCATGTATTAGCAAGAGTAACTTTATTAAATAAGCTTATAAGAAATGCAGGTTATAAAAATACTTAGGTTAAGTCAGTGCACTTTGAAATCTTTTACATTTAAGAATTTGATTGAGGAATGTTATTTGGGTTCTATATTGATGGTGTCAGCCTCTGGCTTTAATATGCAGTCTCTCCTACCAGACTTCCCCCTTCCCCAGCATTTTATTTCTTTCACCAATCAACTTCCCAAATCTTTACTTCATCCCTCCCACTCCTGATTTCACTTATCACCTTGTGGTTTTTCTCTCCCTTCCCCCACAACTTAAATACTCCTCATCGTTATTTCTCCGGTCCTGCCGAAATGTCTTGGCCCAAAACGTCAACTGTACTTTTTTCCATAGATGCTGTGTGGCCTGCTGAATTCCTCCAGCATTTTGTGTGTGTTGCTTGGATTTCCAGCATCTGTAGATTTTCTTTTGTTTGTAGATTTTGATAGAGATAGCTTGAGATAGCTGCTGACACAATTATTTTTATGTACTTCTGCGGAGGTATAGTACAAAATTCTTCCACAGAATCTACAGCTCTTGTATAATTTCATAATGTTGAAGATGTAGTATTGCAGTAGGGAGGGTGCAGAATAATCACCAGCTGCTTAGAAAACATGCCAGTGGCCAGATTTCATGATTTGGGTTGAAATGCAGGGGTGACCTAACCATTGAGTACAAAATTGGCTTGGTAAAAGGGGTGTTTATCAAATTAGAAGCCTGTCACCAGTGATGAGCTGCAAGGATTGATACTGGATCCACTATTATTGTTCATCTGCATTTGTGTTTTGGATAACAGCTTTGTTAACTTAGTAAGTTTGCTGGCAACACTAAAATTGGTGGTATGATGGGTAGTGAAGACTATTGTCTAAATTTACAAATTTACTAAGCTAACCAACAGAGGACAACTAAAAAATTCTATAAGGGGGAAAGAGGCAAAATATGAGGGTAAATTAGAATGCATGAGTTTAAGGTGAGATTTGAAAGGGAGCAGAGAGGCAATTTTTTCCCCACACACTGATTGTTGAGGGCATATAGAGCAGCCGCCAGAGGAAGCATGCAAGGTGGATAAAATTGTAATGTTTAAAAGACATCAGGTACATGGGTGGAAAAGATTAAAGAGATAAGGAGAAAGTTGAATTTAAGTAGTTAACTGGGCCCACAGGCCTGTTTCCAGAGGAACAATCTGATGGAGGAACTCAATGGGTTCAGTATTGATAAGAGGAAAGGATTTTTTGATGTTTCAGATCGAAACACTGCATCAGGATTTGCTTCGCCTCCACTCAGCCTGTTTCCTAGCTCTATATATCTTTACTGTGAGAAAAGATAAACTCATTTGTTGAAACCATTTCCTGTTTTGTGAAAATTTTGTATTTATTATTTATTCTCTGCAACCTTCTCTCCTTACAGAATTTCTTCTTTCTGTCTGTTAGTTTAATCTTTAATTTATTTCCATCCATGCCGGGTTCGGCGTTGAGCTATCCACTCGGCCTCGTAAAAAAAAAAAGGTCAAGTCAGGAATGTTCATATCATGACCCGGTTAATCTGAAATGAGACCAATCCTGACACCACACACCAGACATGAATGGCTGACTGTCTGGTGCGAAACGCTTAAAAAAAATTCTCCCTTTTGTTTGAATACCTTCTGGTCTTTTTTTTAAAAAAAAAGTTGTCCTGCCACACATGTGGAATATCTAAAGTCATTTTATTTCCTTTTAACGTAATGAAAATACTTCAATTTACCAAGTCCATTCTGACCATAAACCATCACTTTTTCAATTTGGTTCTCTCCCTAATTTTCTTTTGTTAGCCACAAAACATCCTTCTATTCCAATGCGAATAACTGTCTGCCTTTGCAAGTTGAAATTTTTTTTTGGTGTATCTGCCATCATTTGTTCATAGCCTTGTCTTTCAATCTTTTTTTTGGATCTAATCAGTAGCTTTTTCACCTATATAATTCACGTGATTTAATATAATCAGTTGAAACTTATATTTCTATCTGTAACATATGAAAGTCTGTCATGTTATAATTACTCTTTCCCAAAGGATCCAGTACTATAAATGTATTAATTAATTCCATCTCATTACCCATTACTAGATCTAAAATAACCTGTTCCCTTGAATGTTCTCTCTGGCCAGTATAATTTCAAAGTTCAAGGTAAATTTTATTATGTAAGTACATGTATTTCACCATATACAACTCTGAGATTCATTTTTTTGGCATACTGAATAAATCTATAACCATAACAGAATCAATGAAAGATTTCCCAACTAGGTGTTCAGCCAGAGTGCTAAAGACAACAAATGGTGCAAATACAAAAAGAAATCATAATAAATAAGCAAGCAATCAATAAATATTGAGAACATGAGATGGAGTCCTTGAAAGTAAGTCCATTGGTTGGAGGAGCATTTCAATGATGGGACAAGTGAAATTGGGTGATGTTATCCCCTCTGGTTCAAGAGCCTGATGCTTGCAGGGTAATAACGTTCCTGAGCCTGGTGGTATGAGTCTTGAGGCTCTTGTACCTTTAATCTTGATGGTAGAAGTAGGAAGAGAGTGTGTCCTGGGTGGTGGAAATCTCTGATGATAGATACTGCTTTTGTTTAACAGTGTTTCATGTAAATGTGCTCAATGGTTGGGAGGGCTTTACCTGTGATGGAATGGGCTATATCAACGACTTTTTATATATTTTTCCATTCAAGGGTATTGGGCTTTCCATACCAGGCTATGATGCAGCCAGTCAGTATACTCTCCAATTTGCACAATCTCTGCCAAAATTAAACTAATTTGCAATCTTTCGTAAATGTCCTGTTATTTCTTGATTTCAAAGGTCTTTGTGGTCTCCCACCAGCCCAATCTGTACCCAGATTGTTTCTACACATTGAGATTTTGATCCAATGCCATTCCTCACAAGCAAACACCAATTCCTCCCTCCGATTCCTCTTATGCTTCCAAATTATAAAATGTCAGTTCCCTTGCAATGACATCCTTGTAGTGGCCATCAGATTACACCCATTTGTTTTGGTCCATGGTGCAGCATTTAGAACCATCTGAACTAAATAGCCACGCCTGTTTCCCTGAATAGGACAGTCTGAAGCTAGCAAGTATAGGTTAAAGTAAGGAGAAAGATTTTGAGGAGACTAGAAGGGAAAGATACAAAAGGAATAGACATAAAAGGCAAGCTTTTTTTTCCATGAAGTATGGTGGATATGTGAAAGAAGCTGCCAGTATAAGTGGTAACGGTGGATGCACTTACATGAAAGACATTGAACATATAAATGGAAAGAAAAGGTTTAGAGGCATGTAGGCCAAATATAAGCAAATGAGTCTAGATGAGACAGGCATATTGAGTGGCATAGATGAATTAGGCCGAAGAGCCTATTTTAGTGCTCTGATACTCTCAAGATTTTTGCCTTGGTTGTCCTTCAAGCTTCTAACCCTTGCTTAACCCTTGGCACAAAGGAAGCAGTATTTCTTTCCGGACTTGGACACAATAGCAAAATTGTATATCTGTGCTCCTGTTTGCATTGTATAGCTTTTAGGGGATGACTGTATATTTGAAAATATGCAAAGAATGCTCTCTTATACACTTTGCAGTTTCCAGAGCACTGATTTCAGCTCATCAATAAAGCTGAACTTCTGTGAGCTACAAATAAGATCGCAGTGGATCACAGTGGCCTCCAGCATCTGTTGTATTCTGCAGCCACATGCCATGTCCACTATAATGGGTCATCTTTTAATAATTACTTTTGTAGTTTAAATTACATGTAGGCTCAAAGCTATCTTCTGGTTGCATTGCCAGAAATGTCATTGCATTTAAAAGTAGATCATGTGGTTTTAAGATGAGAGAAATGGTGATATTGAATGTATGAGATCTCTACTGATGTTTACCCTCAAGTGCAGGAGTAAATAATAAAATAAGAATTTTTTTTTGAGTCATATGTTGACTCTGCTGTTGGAATGTGTGTTCACAATTATTCCCTCTTTGCAGCAAAATTGACGACTCAGGTCATGCCGAGTCCACAGGTATTAGCAGCTTTACAGGAAAAACTTGACAGTATTTCACACACTCCATCAAGCTACATTGAAACGTGAGTAGAATGTTTACAGTTGGTTTGGACATTAATTTCCAGAAGCAGTGCATCAATTATTTGCAACACCATAATGCAATCATGATGCTTTGTTGCTTTTTGATTTTTAATTGTTACCTTTTGGGATTTTATATGGGTGGTTTTTGAAACTAGTTTATGTCCTTCATCTTTTTAAGAGTGATCCTATTATAGCCTAAGAGCGATAGGTATTCAAGAAGCTTCCACAAGTATAATGACTGAAAAAGCACTATCTTTCTGTGCATGCTGGATTGTCAGACTGCCTAAGCAAGAACCAATTCTGGATATGGCACCATCGCCTACAATGAAGTAATAGGAAGAGAGTAACTGTCACAGATTTTCACCTCTTTCCCCCTCCCTCACACCCCCATTTACTAGGATGAGGCAGATTGGTTGTTTTTTTACCGTTGAGAGGTTAAATTTTCTGCCATTAACATTAACTCCCTCAGGTGCTGAAATCCTTCTTGATGTTCATCCACTGAATTCCCATTTTCCCAACAACAAGTTCACATGCTTCACGTGCAGCTTGTAAATATATTAGGAGCAACAGTATGTTAATTGGTTCCACAAAATTGCTCTGCTCTTCATTGAGATTGTGACTGATCTTCAAACCTCAACTCTGCGGTGTTGCCTTCCCTGTTAGTATTTCACATCCTTACCAAGAATCTATCGATCCCTGCCTTAAATTATTCAAAGTCTCTTTCAATACACTTTGAGGATGAACATATTCAAGGCACTCATACCTGCCAGCAGGGGGAAAATACCTCTGCCTCAAAGAAGTGTTGCTTTGTTCTTTTTAAACAGTGGCCTAATTCTAGATTTTACCCCAATTGAAAGCATTCTCTCCATGTTCTCCTGTTCAAGACTTCTCACATTTCGGTTGAGGTACCTTTCTTTTAAATTCAGGTGGCTATTTGAATTTAACTAGCCTGTCCAGCCTCTGCTCAGAAGACAACCTGCTCATTCCAAGTAGCTCTCCAGTAGAAAACAGTTGCCAAACTGTTTTCAACTCATTTAAATCTTTTCTTAAATGAGAGAACTGGTACTATATACAGTACTCTGGATATAATCTTATCGTTGATGTGTCCAACTTAAATCTAACCCTTTTTTGTGTTCATTTCCTCCAGTGATGAATCAGAATCAGGTTTTTTATCACCGGCATAGGACGTGAAATTTGTTAACTTACCAGCAGCAGTTCAATGCAATACATAATATAGAAGAGAAAAATAAATAAATAAATAAATAAAATGAAAATTATTATATAAATAAACAAATCAATTGCAGTATATGTATATTGAATAGATTTTTAAAACATGCAAAAAAAACCGGTAATACTGTATATTTTTAAAAAGTGAGGTAGCATTCAAGGGTTCAATGTCCATTTAGGAATTAGATGGCAGAGGGGAAGAAATAATCACTTTGTTAGATTTCCCAATTGTATGTACAGTGGTATAATTTCTCCTTCTCTTTCAATTCTAGACTTACTGTTTTTTTCTATGTAAAGTTGCTTGCATTCTTTATTGTGGATGCAAAGTAGCTTGTTTAATTCATCTGTTTTTTATTGATTTTAATTACTCAGAGTTATTGAAAGGACCCAGTCTCATTTTTAGTTACTTTTTAAGATACCTGTAGATGCTTACTATTTGTTTTTCCACTTTGAGAACTTCAAAATTTACACTAATTTTTCTTCCTTACAAACTTCATATTCATTTTTTGTATTCTTACCAATTTCTGAGCTGTCACCTATTTAATGCATTTTCTGCTTTTTACTTGGAAATTTTGACTCTAGTAATTAACCATTTTTGGCAGGTCCTCCACTGCTTACAATTTTTCTTTCTCACTGGAATGTTTTATCAAAATGTATACCGGCATGACACATTCAGGAAAAGGAGAAAACTAGTTATTGTTAATAATTGGTTTACAACAATAATGTACTTGATCTGAAATCTGCACTTTTTTAAAATGTAGAAGAGGAATTATTCTAATACTTAAGAAGTATATCTAGCCGTATTCTAGTGGCATATCAAAGCAACAAAATTGTTGACTGAAATCTCATCTGTGGCTTATCCTGGTGGAAAGATGACATGTTAACTTGTACATTACTCTACAGAGAACAGTAAGTTATTGTGAAGTTGATTGCTGATATCATCATGCCATGTAAGCTGTTCAGGTTCTATTTTTTTCATTCAACAGGTAGAATAGTCTATAAATTCCTAGTCTGTTTTCAGCAAGCTGGCTACGACAGGTTCTTTTAAATAAACACAGCAATCCAGTAGACACATAATCCAAGGCATTCAATAAATTCAAAGTAGGTTTCTTATCAAAGTGTATATATAGTACTGTGTAAAGCCTTAGGCAAGTGTATATAGTTCAGGTACTTGAGACTTCTGCATCGTCCTATAGTAATTTTATGTATGGCACTGTACTGCTGCCACAAAATAAATTCATGACATATATGAGCAATAATAAACCTGATTCTGATATGTGTCTCTGTTGTGCAATGGGAGTGGAAAGGGGGCAAGGAGAGGGGAGTGGTGGTCGGGGAAAGGAGGGGGAAGCACCAGAGAGACATTCTGTAATGAGTAATATATATGTGTCTATGACTTTTGGAAAGTATTGTATATGTCGTCTTGTACAATCTGAGATTCATTTTCTTGTAGGCGTTCGCAATAGATATAAGAGAAAAATTAGAATCAATGAATGATCACAGCCAATGTGCAATAGGCAACAAACTGCAAATACAAAAAGAAAAACAAATAATAATAATAATAATAATAACAATAAATAAGCAATAAGTATCGAAAGTGAGGTGGAGTCCTTGAAAGTAAGTCCATAGGTTGTGGGAAATTTTCAGTGATGGGGGCGAGTTCAAGAGCCTGTTGGTTGAGAGGTAATAACAGTTCCTGAATTTTCAGTGATGGGGGCGAGTTCAAGAGCCTGTTGGTTGAGAGGTAATAACAGTTCCTGAACCTAGTGATGTTGGTCCTGAGGCTCCTGTACCACCTTCCAGATGGCAGCATTTACTGTGATGGTGGGCCATATCCACTACTATTGTAGGCTTTTTTATTCAAGGGTATTGGTGTTTCCATATTAGGCTGTGATGCAACCAACCAGTCAATATTTATTCTCTACTACGCATCTATTGAAGTTTGTCAAAACTTAGATGACCTGCCAAATCTTTGCAAATGTCTAAGGAAATAGAGGCACTGTCACGCTTTTATCGTAATTGCACTTGTGTGCTGTGCCCAGGGCAGATTTTCTGGAATGGTAACACCAAGCAATTTAAAGTTGCTGACCATCTCCACACCTAATGCCCCCATGAGGACTAGCTCATGGACCTCGAATTTCCTCCTCCTTGGTCTTGCTAACGTTGCTGTGACACCACTCAGTCAGATTTTCAGTCTACGTACACAACGCTGGAAGAACTCAGCAGGTGAGGCAGCATCCGTGAGAAAAGAGTAGCCATCGTTTCGGGCTGAGACCCTTCATCAGGAATATGGGAGATTTTCAGTCTCCCTCCTATATTCTGATTTGTCGCCACCTTTAATTTGACCATCAACAGTGGTCAATCAGCAAACAAATATGGCATTGGGGCTGTGTTAAGCCTCAGTAAGTATAAAGTGAGTAGAGCATGGGGTTAAGCATATCGCCTTGTGATGCACCTGTACTGACAGAGATTGTGGAGTTGATGTTGTTGCCAATCCAAACTTTAAAGTGTGAGGACTACAAATGAGATAATATGCTTCTTTATCCACTAATTTCCTTTCAGTACTTTGACAACATGATAAAATATTGCCCATATCCTTTGATGCTTGTTGGTTGAGAACAGAAAGCTGCTGTAGGAGGGTCCTGTAGCTTATAGTCAATCATGTAGCACTATACATATTGATTGCTGAGAATTGAGCCCTGACCATTTGTTCTTCATTAACATTAGATCAATTGCAAATGCTTTCTAGGGCACTGATCTTCCAGCAATAGGATC
The DNA here is from genome assembly GCF_030144855.1 of Hypanus sabinus. NCBI lineage: Eukaryota > Metazoa > Chordata > Chondrichthyes > Myliobatiformes > Dasyatidae > Hypanus > Hypanus sabinus. The sequence goes on from NC_082712.1 coordinate 128,072,542, forward strand.
GTTCTACACAAAAGTGAAAGTAGAATTTATTTCCAAGAAAAAATTTCAAGTATTTATAGATATTTCATTTAAGGATTACATCATATTGCTTACTGTCATCGACTTCAGTTGCAGTCATTAAACACAGAACTATGAAAGAATCAAATTAAGATTTTGGGTCATTGGGGGAATCATGGGTTAGTAGGGCTGACAAATGCTGGTAGTTTATTTCTGTATGCTCAATCTGTGTCAAGTCAGAGCTAGCCAGAGCAAATCCATGCAATTCAGTGGAAAGGAAAGGCTACAGAAAAAAGTATTTTTGTTTGTTTTCATTTTTTTAATGAATGTTTTTAATTGTTTGATTAAGTTCTGAAATGTCCAGGTCAAGTAGCAACCTTCAGGGGCTATAATGGCTTGACACTAATAAAATTAGAATTGTGACCTGGCTCGCTATCATGTTTACAACTTCTTTGTGGTTAGACTTATTCTGGCCTGTTTGTGCAATCATGTTATGTCTTCTGCTGCACAGAGCCTGGTTGTTAAAGTTTGGATCAGCCTCAGACAGAAAAGTTTCAAACAAGGAGAGTACGGATTTATCATAGATTTTCTTTTTTTTTAAGAAGTTCGGGCAAAGAGAGTAGCTTGCTGGCTTATAAGTTACACTTCGTGTTCTCTTTGTTCCTTATATTAATAATTGACCCTTTATTTGCAGTTTACCTAAAGCTGTAAAGAGAAGAATAAATGCCTTGAAGCGGCTTCAGGTTAAATGTGCCCACATAGAAGCCAAATTTTATGAGGAAATTCATGAACTGGAGCGGAAATATGCAGCTCTTTACCAGCCATACTTTGAAAAGGTATGAGTATTTTTTAAAAAAAACCTTGATTATATTTGTATGAAAGCAATGCTTAACCTAATAAGTGTAATTTGTTTAGTCCAAAAAGTTAACATTTGGTAGCATTATTAACTTCCTTTTGCTGAAATGCTCTAAATGATTGTATTAAGATAATTGCCCAATTTTGCTTATTATGTGAGGAATATTGCAGCTTAAGTAGTTTCCTTTTATGACATTGAGACGAGTATTATTTTGAATATGATTTTAAAGCCTAGAATGTTAAAATAATTTCTCAGGTATGAACACAGATGAACAGTCTCTTCTGAAGTTGCTTTATTGAGTTACAGATTCATGGTTATTAACTGTGGAAATGTGCACTTCAACCCGCCCAACTCAGCACCAACCATCAAGAGCTCACCTTAAGCTTAAACCCTTTTTATTCTTGAATTTTGAGGAAGTGCAAGGAATTTAGAACAGCAAAGGAAACCCACACAGTCATAAGGAAAATGTGCAAAGTTCACAACACAATGCTGGAGGTCAAGACTGATCATCAGTCACTGGAGCTGTGAGGCGACGGTCTACTATTACTTATCATTCAGATGCTTTCTTTGAATTGGGTTCAGTTCAGTCCTATGATCATCTAAAGTTCTTAGGCACAGGTTTAAAAAAAACTGAAGTGAAGATGCTTTCAAAAATAATGAAATAAAAAGTATCTAAATATCAAAAAAATTCCAAAAAGATCATTAAACATGAAAAAAAAATCAAATCGTACCTTTAAAACTGCATCAGTTCTCTTGGGTTCACTGTTGTGCAGTTTTATAAGAAAATGGGCGGTTGGTTGTTCCAAGTATCTTGGAGAACTTGTCGCTGTTCTTCTGCAGACTTCGGCTGTCTTGTTTGCTTCTGTCTCTCTAGGTAATCCCAGATAGCCTCTGATGTTGAAATCAGGGCTGTATGGAAGCCATTTTGCACAAACTTATTCTTCTTTTCACTGAATGATCCTTTCTTTATGACCTTGGTCATTTGTTTGGAATCAATGTCCTGTGCTGCCGAATGAAGTTGGGACCAGTCAGGCTGGTACCAACCATGTTGGTAATACGTAATGGATGAGAATCTGCTTGTACTTTTCTGCATTGAAGATTCCATTAATTCTGACCAGATTATCAATTCCATTTGCAGAAATGCAGTCCCAAATGTGCAAGGATCCTCTGCAGTGCTTCACTGTTGGCTGCAGACACTCATTTATGTAGCGCTATCCAGCTCTTCTAAGGACAGACTATCTACTGTTTGACCCAAAAATTTCAGAATTTGATACCTTGGTCCAGAGCACTTGCTGCCATTTTTCAAGCACCCCAGTTCTTGTGTTTTTTGTACATAGGTGAGTCTCTTGGCTTTGTTTTCTCTTCGGAGGAATGGCTTTTTGGCAGCAACTTCCTCGAAGACCACTTCTGACAAGACTTCTCCAGACTGTAGAGGGGTGTACGTGGGTTCCAGTAGTTTTTGGGAGATCAGAGCTGATTGCAATGCTGGACTTCTTCCGATTTAGAAGGGACGTCAGTTTGATGTATCTCTTGAGATTCAAGTACATTTATTATCAAATAATGTATAAATTGTATACCTTGAGATTTGTTTGCTTACAGGCAGCCACAGAGCAAGAAACCCAAAGAACCCAAAAGGCCACAAAAGAACGGGGAAAAAACACATAATGCAAACAATAGAAACAAATGACACATTACGAACGAGATTGACAGGGTCAGCATTTAATGTTGTTCTCTATTTGTCCAAGAGTAGGTGATCAACTGCCTTTTGAATACTGCTGCCATTGTAATGGAGGCAGTTTCACAGTGTTGCTGTACAGTCTATGACTTGTGAATTTTATTCTGAAGTTTCCTGCGCTTTTCATCTTTTCCTCTGGTTGGCAGAAGCCATTTGTTTGGTAGGAGCTGTAAAAGAAGGCACAGTACATTAGCTGAACTTTACTGCCAAGTCTATCTCTTGCTTCCAAATTTGATCATTCTCTGTGATCCTTTGTAATTCAGTATAATTTGGATACACTAGAGCAATTTGTTCTTGACTTATTTCACAATCGCCTTGCAAGTTGCTCTCTTAAATTTCTCTGCTATTGGTGAGACGAAAGCTGTTGGTGAGAAAGGAGCTTAAGAATGGGCTGAGGAGAGCAAGAAGGGGGCATGAGAAGGCCTTAGCGAGTAGGGTAAAGGAAAACCCCAAGGCATTCTTCAATTATGTGAAGAACTAAAGGATGACAGGGAGTGAAGGTAGGACCGATTAAAGGTGGGAAAATGTGCCTGGAGGCTGTGGAAGTGAGCGAGGTCCTCAATGAATACTTCTCTTCGCTATTCACCAATGAGAGGGAACTTGATGACGGTGAGGACAATATGAGTGAGGTTGATATTCTAGAACATGTTGGTATTAAGGGAGAGGAGATGTTGGAGTTGTTAAATACATTAGGATGGATAAGTCCCCGGGGCCTGACGGAATATTCCCCAGGCTGCTCCATGAGGCAAGGGAAGAGATTGCTGAGCCTCTGGCTAGGATCTTTATGTCCTCGTTGTCCACAGGAATGGTACCGGAGGATTGGAATGTTGTCCCCTTGTTCAAAAAAGGTAGTAGGGATAGTCTGGGTAATTATAGACCAGTGAGCCTTATGTCTGTGATGAGAAAGCTGTTGGAAAAGATTTAGGATCTATGGGCATTTAGAGAATCATGGTCTGATCAGGGACAGTCAGCATGGCTTGGTGAAGGGCAGATCGTGTCTAAAAAGCCTGTTAGAGTTCTTTGAGGAGGTGACCAGGCATATAGATGAGGGTAGTGCAATGGATGTGATCTACATGGATTTTAGTGAGGTATTTGACAAGGTTCCACACAGTAGGCTTATTCAGAAAGTCAGAAGGCACAGGATCCAGGGGAGATTGGCCAGGTGGATTCAGAATTGGCTTGCCTGCAAAAAGCAGTGGGTCGTGATGGAGGGAGTACATTCGGATTGGAGGGTTGTGACTAGTGGTGTCCCACAAGGATCGGTTCTGGAACCTCGACTTTTTGTGATTTTTATTTATTAACAACCTGGATGTGGTGTAGAAGGGTGGGTTGGCAAGTTTCCAGATAACACAAAGGATGGTGGTGTTGTGGATACTGTTGAGGATTGTCGAAGATTGCAGAGAGACATTGATAGGATGCGGAAGTGGGCTGAGAAGTGGCAGATGGAGTTCAACCTGGAGAAGTGTGAGGTGATACACTTTGGAAGGACAAACTTCAAGGCAGAGTACAAATGGCAGGATACTTGGTAGTGTGGAGGAGCAGAGGGATCTGGGGGTACATGTCCACAGATCCCTGAAAGTTGCCTCACAGGGAGATAGGGTAGTTAAGAAAGCTTTTGGGGTGTTAGCTTTCATAAGTCGAGGGATAGAGTTTAAGAGTCGCAAGATAGTGATGCAGCTCTATATAACTCTAGTTAGACCACACTTGGAGTACTGTGTCCAGTTCTGCTTGTCTCACTATAAAAAGAATGTGGAAGGTTTGGAAAGCACACTGAGGAGATTTACCAGGATGCTCCCTGGATTAGAGAGTATGCATTATGATCAGAGATTAAGGGAGCTAAGGCTTTACTCTTTGGAGAGGAGGAGGATGAGAGGAGACATGATAGAGGTGTACAAGATATTAAAAGGAACAGATAGAGTGGACAGCCAGCGCCTCTTTCCCAGGGCACCACTGCTCAATACAAGAGGAAATGGCTTTAAGGAGAGGGGTGGGAAGTTCGAGGGGGATATTAGAGGAAGGTTTTTTACTCGGAGTGGTTGGTGCGTGGAATGCAGTGCCTGAGTCAGTGCTGGAGGCAGATACACTAGTGAAATTTAAGAGTCTACCAGACAGGTATATCGAGGAATTTAAGGTGGAGGGTTATGTGGGAGGCAGGGTTTAAGTGTCGGCACAACATTGTGGGTCGAAGGGCCTGTACTGTGCTTACTGTTCTGTGTTCTATCATGATACCAACACCTTCGTGTTTGCAGAATCAGAATGTTTACAGTCTGGAAGAAGCTGTCAAATCACTGTGGAAGAACAATCCAGCTGGTTCTGCTCTCCACCCTCTCAGTGTGTGATTGCTTAAATAATAATATCCTTGCCAAGGTTGAATTCACAGAATGAAACAAATCAAAGTTTGATATAGCAAGCTTCATGCTTGACGTGGAAGGTTGAAGACCCATTCAGCTTGTACTTGAAGTTGCTACTTCTTTGGAAAGCCTTAAAATGATGGGTTGTATATTAATACATATTTTAGCAAAAATTTTACCAAAAATATAGCTTCATTCTTGTTTTTCAGTGATGTAGAATATTACTACTAATTATCAATGTTGAAACCCATTTGTTGCTTAGTTGTTTTCCTTCTTCCAGAGACGAGACATAACATCAGGCAACGTAGAACCCACAGATGCAGAATGTGAATGGCATAGTGACAAGGAAGAAGAAGAAGAAGAATTAGCAGTAAGTTTCACTTTTGTGGGGGAGGGGGGGTTGGGAGGTGCAATTTCTCCAATTTAGATCAATATAAATTATAAATCTGATCAAACCTGTGACATTTCTGAAAGTAGAATTTCTTGTCAAAATGTAGATTGCAGAATATGTATAAATTTACACCTATGTGTAAGTTGCATTTATTTGGGAATTATAATTTTATGAAAATGCATTTTTTAATATACCAACTCCCGAACTCTGTTTTCTATTCCATACAGACATTGTCAGAATACTCTTATCAAATCTTCCTGGCTACCTTATAACTCTCGAACCCTGTTCAATTTGTGCTTCCTAAACGTTAGTTCACAAGTTATGCACCAACTTCTTGCCTTATACGATTGTAATTGGACTGCCTTCAACTAAGTAATTTCTCTTATTGTCTGCTCCTATGCTTGACTATGGCTATGCTAAAGGTTGGGGAGTTACTGTCTCTGAAGTGCTCACCCACTGAGAGATCTGTCACCTGACCAAGTTCATTGCCTAGTACCAGATTCAGTATGGCGTCTCCTCTAGTTGGCCACTCAACATTTTGAGTCCGAAACCTTCCTGGGCATACCTAACGCATTCCACCCAACTAAGCCTTTTGCACTAGGCAGTTGCAATCAGTGTCTTTCCAAATTTGCCTCCTGCATTTTGTCCTTACACATCTGGAGAAGAGGGAAGATTATGTGAGAATGCTGTTCTTGGACTACAGTTCAGCATTCAACACTAATTCCATCCAGGCTTGACAGGAAGCTCAGACACCTCAGCCTTGTGCAGCTGGATCCTGGACTTCCTGTTAGATCGCCAGCAGCTGGTAAGAGTGGGCTCCCTCACCTCCACCCCTCTGACTCTCAATGCAGGAACCCCTCAGGGCTGCCCCCTCCTTTACTCCCTGTATACCCGTGTCTCTGTTGCCACCCAATCTGCTAACTAAATTTGCTGACGACACTAAGCCTAATCTCACACAATAACGAGGTGGCCTACAGGGAAGAAGTCATCTCTCTGACACAGTGGTGTCAAGAAAACAACCTCTCCCTCAATGGCGCAAAAACAAAGGAGCTGGTTATTGATTACATGAGGAATGGAGACAGGTTAACCCCTATTGATATCAATGGATCTGGGGTTGAGAGAGTAAATAGCTTCAAGTTCCTTGGCATCCACATCACCGATGACCTCACATGGTCTGTACACACCAGCTGTGTGGTGAAAAAGTCACAACAGCGCCTCTTTCACCTCAGATGGTTGAGGACGTTTGGTATGGACTCCCAAATCCTAATAACTTTCTACAGGGGCATAATTGAGAGAATCCTGACTGGCTGCATCACTGCCTGGTAAGGGAACTGTACCTCCCTTAATCGCAGGACTCTACAGAGAGTGCTATGGCCAACCCAACGTATCTGTAGTTGTGAACTTCCAACTATTCAGGACATTTACAGAGACAGGTGTGTAAAAAGACCCAAAGGATCATTGGGGACCTGAGTCACCCCAGTCACAATCTATTCCAGCTGCTATTATCCAGAAGCTGTACTGCAGCATGAAAGCCCGAGCCAGCAGGCTCCGGGACAGCTTCTTCCACCAGGCCATCAGACTGACTAACTCATGCTGATTTGAATGTACTTCTATGTTACATTGACTATTTATTATAAATTACTGTGATTGCACATTTAGATGGAGACATAACCTGAATATTTTTACTCTTCATGTATGTGAAGGATGTAAGAAATAGTCAAATTCAATTCAATGTTAGTTAATAAAATTACAGTTGAAATAAAGTCAATTCAATCTGTTCCTCAGTGTTGTTACTGGGGGGGTGGGGTCCTTAGAATATACCAATAGAGTGATTGCTGCCTTTCTGGATTGTCTCATTCAGTAGACAATCCATTCACAACATCTTTCCTTTCTACAGCTGTGATATTATCCCTGATTAGCAATGTCACCAGCTTACCTCCCTCCCTACCTACCCCTTTTGAAGTGGCTAAGTTCCAGAACATCAAGCCAAGTCGCTGTAGTAGCCACAGCTCCATTTACTAATCCATGCTCCAAGTTCATCACTCAGCTACTTCATGCTTTAAAATACAGTCAACCCTCCTTATCCGTGGGTTCTGCTTGCGCGGATTCAACCAACCATGGATTGGGAAATCCCAGAAGTTCTCTCTCCAGCACTTATTGTTTGAGCATATACAGACTTCTATTTCTTGTCATTATTCCCTAAACAATACAGTATAACAACTATTTACGTAGCATTTACATTGTATTAGGTATTATAGATAATCTAGAGATGATTTAAAGTATATAGGAGGATGAGCATAGGTTATTGCGAATCAGGAATCGGGAAAAAAATGGAAGTTGTCTTAAGTCGGAACAGATACATCCAGTATTTAGTGTCAGTTAGTCAAATGTTTGTCTTAGTATATAGTATATATTTTACCTTTCTATGCATATAAAACACTTAAGAAACATATGTATTTCAATAATTAAACCACTGCGTTTCTTAATAATAATTGTAACTTTCATCGGGGCAGAGCCTTCACATGCTCCATTATTTTCACTTTGTCCCAACTGTAGCCTAACGCTTTTCTAATGACCGATGGAGTTTCATGTCTTTCCAATTGTTTTATTATTTCCACTTTATTTTCAACTTAATCATTTTCCGGAACAGAAACACTGCGGGCAGCAGGTCCCAAGCTCCGCCAGATCCTAAAGTCCGCCGCATTGAAACAGGTTAAATAAGCTCCAGGGCTCCGCTGGGTCCTAAAGTCCACCGACTTGAGCAGCCACGTTTTTTGGTATCCATGGGGGTCCTGGAACCAATCCCCTGTGGATAAGGAGGGCCAACTGTAAATACATTTCAACCCATGCAAATTACTTAATTTATGCCCTATCCAGTGCCTTTCTACTTCACCACATTTACATCTACCTAAATACCAATTGCTCCATCATCTGGCCTAACAGTCAGGTTCCCATCCCCTAACTGACTAGTTTAAACCTTCCCCAATAGCTACAGCAAACCTGCCTGCAAGGACATTGCTCCTTTTCAGAGCAGATATGACCTGTCCCTTTTCTAAGGCATACCTTACCCAGGAGGGAACCCAATAATCCACAAATCTAAAACCTTGTCACTTGCACCAACTCTTCAGCCACACATTATCTGCCATATCATCCAGTTCTTACCCCCAGAGGTACATAGCATAGGCAGCAATCTAGACATTGCTAACCCTGTGGTCTAACTTTTGAGCTTCCTAACTAACTACTTAACTACTCCTTAACTTCAGAACCTCAACAATTTTCTTAGCTGCATATGTCATTGGTATCTATATGTACCACAACTTCTGGCTGCTCACCCTCTTCCTTAAGAATGCTGTGTATTCAATCTGAGACATCTTTAACCCTGACACCTGGAGGCAGCATAGCATTTGGGAGACGCATTCTAAAACCTACTTATAAACTACTCAGGATTGTCTTTAGTCATGTCTTATAAACAGAAACAGAAGAAAACTACTACTTTGAAGACAGCAAGAGTTCAAAAAGAACTCTTAGTTTTATCTTTTAAAAAGATAAGTTTTTATCTACAATTTGAGAGGGATAAGGGCAGATCAGAGGTGTCAGTGTTACAATTAAAGAAAGGAGACTACGGAGCCATGAGGGAAGAGCTGGCCAAAGTTAAATGGGCGGATGCCCTGGCAGGAAAGACAGTGGATCAGCAGTGGCAGATATTCTTGGGGTTAATACAAAGGATGCAAAAGCAGTTCATTCCAATGAGAAGGAAGGATTCAAAGAGGGGGAAGGGGCCACAGTGGTTGACAAAGGAAGTCAGAGATTGTATAGCATTAAAGAAAAAGAAGTATGACAGGGCTAAGATGAGTGGGAATACAGATGATTGGGAAAGTTTTAAGGAACAGCAGATCTTAACTAAAAAAGCAATATGGAGAGAAAAAATAAGATATGAGCTCAGTCTAGCCAGGAATATAAAAGGGGATAGCAAAAGATTTTTTAGCTATGTGAAGAGAAAGAAGATAGTTAAGAACAATGTTGGCCCCTTGAAGAATGAATTGGGAGAAATTGTTATGGGAAACAGGGAAATGGCAACAGAATTTAATGCATACTTTAGATCTGTCTTCACCAGGGAGGAAACAAGCAATCTCCCAGATGTATGGATGGGCCAGGGTCATAAGATATCAGAGGAATTGAAACAGATTGACATTAGGAAAGAAACTGATGAGTAGACTGATAGGACTGAAGGCTAATAAATCCCCGGGTCCAGATGGTCTGCATCTGAGGTTCTAAAAGAGGTGGCTCAGGAAATTGCGGATGCATTGGTAATCATTTTCCAATGTTCCTTAGATTCAGGATCAGTTCCTGAAGATTGGAGAGTGGCTAACGTCAGTCGTGGGGAAGATGCTTGAGTCCATTATTAAGGACGAAATAATGGCACATCTTGATGGCAGTAATAGGATTAGGCTGAGCCAGCATGGATTTACCAAGGGCAAATCATGCTTGACTAATCTGTTGGAGTATTTTGAGGGTGTAACAAGGATGTTAGACGAGGGTAAGCCAGTGGATGTAGTGTACCTAGATTTTCAGAAGGCATTCGATAAGATGCCACATAGGAGATTGGTGAGTAAAATCAGAGCTCATGGCATTGGGGGCAGGGTTTCAACATGGATAGAAAACTGGTTGGCAGATAGAAAGCAAAGGGTAGCGGTGAATGGGTGTTTCTCGGACTGGCTGGAGGTGACTAGTGGGGTACCACAGGGCTCTGTATTGGGACCACAGCTCTTTATGATTTATGTCAACGATTTAGATGAGGGCATTGAAAACTATATCAGCAAGTTTGCTGACGATACTAAACTGGGTGGCAGTGTGACATGCGAAGAGGACATTAGGAGAATACAGGGAGACTTGGATAGGCTGGGTGAGTGGGCAGATACTTGGCAGATGTCATTCAATGTGAATAAATGTGAAGTTATCCACTTTGGAAGCAGGAACAAGAGGGCAGAGTATTGTCTGAACGGTGTAGAGTTAGGTAAGGGAGAAATGCAAAGAGACCTAGGAGTCCAAGTTCATCAGTCAATGAAGGTGAATGAGCAAGTGCAACAGGCAGTGAAGTGGGCAAATGGAATGTTGGCCTTTATTACAAGGGGAATTGAGTACAAGAGCAAGGATGTCCTTTTGCATTTGTACAGGGCCCTGGTGAGACCACACCTGGAATATTGTATACAGTTTTGGTCTCCAGGTTTAAGGAAGGACATTCTGGCAATTAAGGAAGTGCAGCGTAGATTCACTAGGTTGATTCCTGGGATGGCAGGGCTGTCTTACACAGAGAGATTGGGCTTGTACACACTGGAATTGAGGAGGTTGAGAGGGGATCTGATTGAAATGTTTAAGATAATTAAAGGATTTGATAGGATTGAGGCAGGAAATATGTTCCAGATGTTGGGAGAGTCCAGTACCAGAGGGCATGGATTGAGAATAAGAGGTCAGTTATTTAAAACAGAGTTGAGGAAAAACTTCTCCCAGAGAGTTGTGGAGGTGTGGAATGCACTGCCTCAGAAGACGGTGGAGGCCAATTCTCCAGATGCTTTCAAGAAGGAGCTAGATAGATATCTGATGGATCGGGGAATCAAGGGGTATGGGGACAAGGCAGGGACTGGGTATTGATAGTGAATGATCAGCCATGATCTCAGAATGGCGGTGCAGACTCAAGGGGCTGAATGGTCTACTTCTGCACCTATTGTCTATTCTTGTTTTCAGAATCACCTGTTTGTTCCTAACCAAAGAATCTGTTACCGCTACCACTTTGCTCTTCTCCCCTCTCTTCCCTTCTGAGCCATAGAGCCAGCCTCGGTGGCAGGTACCTGGCCATTGCAGTTTTCCCCAGGTAAATTGCTCCTTCCTCCTCCCTTCCTGAACAGTATTCAAACTAGTACACAATGGATTCCAATGAGTTGAGTCATTGGTTAATTGGGGGGGGGGGGCAGCCATTTGTTTGGGACACTGTGCTACTTAATTGGGACAGGAAACTTGGGGAACAGTTTCTAACTAGCACCAATTGCATCATGTTGTGTGGCCGTTAGACACTATACCATGCTTCGAGCAAACAGTGCTTAAGTAGCTTCAGTTATGTGTGTTTGTGTTCAAAAAGCAGTAATTTTTGTTGCTGATAGTTGGCAAGAAATAGCAGCAAGACAATTCAGAAGTGTTTTACTCTGTAGTTTCAAGCATTCAGGATTGGATGTGCTAGAAAGAGCTGGGAGTGAAAATGAAGCAATTTCACGGTAAGTTAGGAACTATGAAGAATTTGAAGGTATTGATTTTCATCTTGAATTTTACAGCGAAAGTGAAGATTTAGAGGATGCAATTATCAAAAGCCTTGTATGAAATCAGCCATTATCTTCACTAGGTGTCTGTGCTGATTTTGTTCATTTACAGTCCATCAAACAAATGTATGGTAGCATACACTGAATTTATTCCTTCATTGATAACTATTAGGAACTAATACAGTTTTATAGTACAGCAGTAATATTGATAGAGTTCTAATTTATTCTGTATTTCATTTAAATACATAATGCTCAGTTAAAGGATCGTGTCTTTTTTTTTAATATATCTTTTAACTACAGTGGATCTGGTTAATTAGGCCATTGATTAATCAGGACTGCTGTTAGTTTAGGATGGGAGAATGTTGCCAATCAGTTTCCAACTAGACAGGTCGAGTACACTAGTGTTGCCATTAGACACTATACCGTGCTTCAAACAATCAGTTTTAAAATAGCATGAGTTATGTGTGTTCGTGTTCAAAAAAACTGATTTTTTTTTTGTCACCGATAGTTGGCGAGAAATAATCAGTAAAACAACTTGGAACTGTTTTGCTCACCACAGTTTCAAACATTCAGGCTTGGTAATGCCAGGAGTGAAAATGAAGCATTTCACTACTTTAGTTAGGAATTGTGAAGGCATCGATAATCAATTTGAATGCTACAATAAAAATGAAGATTTGAAGGATGCAGTCGTTGGAAGAATTGTATGAAGGCAGTCCATTATCTGCACTAGTGTCTATGCTGATTTTGTTCATTTACAGTCAATCAGAAGAACGTGACAGATGAATTCCTCCATCAATTAATATTAGGAACTAATATACAGTTTTATAGCACTGTAGAGGTATTGGTAATGTTCCAAATTTTTCTGTATTTCATTTAGATATATAAATTGTTACTGTTGAGTGATATTTTGTCTTTTTATACTTTAACTTTCCATGAAACTCCGGTAGCCGCTGAATGGGCCAAAATGTACCCAATTAACTGGATCCAGTATTTGTCATTGAGGGGGACAGCCACAGGAGTGCCCTGCTCTGACAGTCTATTCCCCTTCCCTCTCCTGACAATCACTTGGCTACCTTAACCATCCTATCAACTACTGTTATTTGATAGCTATTAAGAAGGCATGTGGTGTTTTAGTTTTCATTGAGTTCAAGAGCCATAGGGTAATAGTTTAACTCTGTTTAAACCACTCTTGAATAGTGTTCAATTCTGGTTGCCGAATTATAGGAAGGATATGGAAGCTTTAGAGGGTGCAGAGGAGATTTACCTGGATGCTGCCTAGATTAGATCATGTGTCTTATGAGAAAAAGTTGAACTGTTTAGGGTTTTTGCCTTTGATGCAAAGGGGGTCAAGAAATGACTTGATGAGAGACATAGATAGAGTGGGCAGCCAGTGGAGGGAAGTTTAAGGGAGATGTCAAAGGGGAGTGCTTTTTTTTCCACAGTGGCACATGCCTATAATGGACTGCCAGAGATGTTTGTAGAGGCTGATGCAATTAGAGCATTTAAGAACTTCTGAGATTATATACAAGAAATTAAGAAATACAGAGGGTAATTGGCTGTGTAAGAGGGAAGAATTAGATTGGTCAAGGAATAAGTTTATTTAACTGGCATAGTAATTGAGGGCCAAAGGTCCTGTACTGTTTTATGTTCTATGTGCACTGTAGCCTGAAATAAGAACTTTCTTCAATTTCCACCTTTGCAGTTTGCCTTTCTTTGAAGCAGCACAAAGGAAGATATTCTTCACACAGAAATAAAATTACGTTTGAGCCTAACTTCAAATTAGTGTGTCTCATTGCTAAATATCTTTCATTTCTCATATCAGCTATTCAGTGGCTTTCACTGGTTATGTTTAGTGCTAGTTCTGTTTTAAATGTTATTTTGTGCCATCAGCAAATACTGACTGGAATCACATGGACTTAAATTAATATTTCTAGGAGTTTTAAGTCTGGCCCCCAGAAATGAAAAGCTATGTAGTTAAAATAATTAACCAGGCACTCTCCAGCAAATGGACCGGAAAAAAATCCATGTTGGGTAAAGTGGATTTGACATTTTAAATTAGAATATTGGAACATAGCACTTTTTGTTGGTTTGCATTTTTGTGATTAAATGTAAAGAGCTTGTGGCCAAATTTGCTTTCTGAGCTTTACAGTGCATTGATTAATACTTCTGTTTTGGCTTTTGTCTTAATAGGAAGAATTGAAAAAGAAAGTAGCAATAGAAGAGAAGAAAGAAGAATCAGGACAGGATGAAAATCCCAAAGGAATCCCCGATTTCTGGGTCACAATATTCAGGAATGTAGATATGATAAGTGAAATTGTTGAGGTGAGAAAGAGAACAACATGATTATCAGTTTGAATACAAATCTCTTTTTAATTATGTTGTTGCTATATTTTTGACCATAAGACATAGGAGCAAAATTAGGCCATTCAGGTCTGCTCCACCATTCCATCATGGCTGACATTATCCCTTTCAATCCCATTCTCCTGTCATCCCCTATAACCTTTGACGTCCTAATTAATCTAGAGCCTATCAACCTCCATCTTAAGTATACCCAATAACTTGGCAGCTCCCTATGGCAATGAATTCTATAGATTCACTACCCTCTGGCTAAAGAAGTCTTTCCTCATTTCTGTTGTAAATGGATGTCCCTCTATTCTAAGGCTGTGTTCTCTGGTTCTACACTCTGACGCTATAGGAAAATCATCTCTAAACCCACTTTGTCTAGGTCTTTCATTATTCGATAGGTTTCAATGAGATCTAAACACCAGCAAGTACCGGTCCAGAGCCATCACACTCCTCGTATGTTTACCTTTTCATTCCTGGGATCATTTTTGTGAACGACTTCTGGGTCCTCTTCAAATCCAGTACATTTTTTCTTAGATAAGGGGCCCAAACTGCTCATAATCCTCCAAGTGCAGTCTGGCCAATGTCTTGTAAACCCACACTGCATCCTTGTTCTTGTATTCTAGTCCTCTCAAAATGAACACTAACATTGCATTGCCTTCCTTACCACTGACTCAATCTGCAAGTTAACCTTTATGGAATCCTGCACGAGTTCTCCCAAGTGCCTTTGCATCTCTGCTTTTTGAATTTTCTCCCCTTTTAGTAAATAGTCCACACATTTATTCCTTCTACCAAAATATTGACCATGCACTATATTCCATCTGCCACTTCTTTGCCCATTCTCCCAATCTGTCCAATTCCTTCTGCAGACTCTCTACTTCCTCAATGCTATTTGCTCCTCCACCTATCTTTGTATCGTCCATGTTGGCCACAAAGCCATTAATTCCTTCATTCAAATAATTGATGTGTAATGTGAAAAAAAGCAGTCTCAACACTGACCTCTATGGAACAGCACTTGTTACTGGCAGCCAATAAGAAAAAGCTCCCTTTATTCCCACTCTTTGCCTCCTGCCAGTCAGCCAATTTTCTATTTATGCTTGTATCTTTCCTTGTTAAGCAGCCTTGTGTGCGGTACCTTGTCAAAGGCCTCTGAAAGTCCAAATAAACAACATCCACTCAGTATCCTTTGACTATCCTGTCTGTTATTTCTTCAAAGAATTCAACAGATTTGTCAAGCAAGATTTCCCCTAAGGAAGCCAGAGTGAGTGATATTTGCAAGTTTCCAGTTCATTCTGTAACCATTCCATAATCTAGTGATTCTTGAAAGATCATAATTAGAGCCTCTACAATCTCATAAGTTACCTCTTTCATAACACTCGTGTAATCCCTCTGGTCCAGATGAGTTATCTACCTTCAGACTTTTCAGCTTCCCAGGACCTTCTTAGTTATAGCAGACATTCACTTCTGCCCCTAACACTCTTGTATTTCTGGCATACTGCTAGTGTTGTCACAGTGAAGCCTGATGCAAAATACTTAAGTTCCTCTGCCATTTCTTTATTCCCCCATTGCTACCTCCACAACGTCATTTTCCAGTGGTCCAATATCCATTTGTGGTCCTTTTACTCTTTGTACATCTGCAAAACCTTTCTATATATTTATATTTACGGCTAGTTTACCTTCATATTTCATCTGTTTTCTCCTTACAGATTTTTTAGTTGCCTTCTGTTAGGTTTTTAAAAGCTTCCCAATCCTCTACTTCCCATTAATTTTTGCTATATTATATGCCTGCTCTTTTGTTTTTATGTCGCCTTGACTTCTTTCATCAGCTGCAGTTGCCTCACCCTCTAGAATACTTCTTCATCTTTGGGATGTATCTTTCCTGCACCTTCTGAATTGCTCCCAGAAACTCCAGCTATTGCTGTTCTGCCATCGTCCCTGCTAGTGTCCTCTTCCGATCAACTTTGTCTAGCTCCTCTCCAGCTTCTGTAATTCCCTTTATTCTACTGTAATAAAGATATTTAACTTTTATCTTCTCCCACCCAAACTGCAGGGTGGATTCTTTCATATTATGATCACTGTCTCCTAAGGATTCCTATACCTTAGCTCCCTATTCAAATCTGGATCATTACATCAGGGATTACATCCCAATCCAGAATTTTTTGCCTAGGTTAAGAAGTTTGTTTCGCAACATAATTTAAGTTTCGTGTTTTATTTTCAGCTTCTGACATCAATTGTTAAGCTCGGTTAAACTTCCAGAAGATGATTTAGCTTTTTGGATAATACATAGGTCCTTTAAACGTTTAAACTACTCTGTTGCTGATTTATCATCTACTATATTACGTGCAATATTACATCTTCCCACATCTATTTTTCTCAAATGATTCATTTGAATGATCACTCATTTCTGACAATGTTGAGCAGATGATTGAATTGACAGAGTCAATCCAAATATATTATGTGTATCTCATATGAACTTGCAAAAAATCACTTTTAAGAGGTGTTTAATAAAAGGCAACTATCAGCCTATTTAGGAATTCATTTGAACAGCTGGACATCGACTACTGTTTTCCATAGATGCTGCCTGGCCTGCAGAGTTCCTCCAGCACTTTGTGTGCGTTGCTGGGATTTACAGGATCTGCAGATTTTCTCTTGTTTGTAAATGAACAAATATAATGTTTTTTATATTAGTTATTTAATTGGGTTCTCCATCTAGTTTTAGGATTTGTGTGAAGATCTAATCACATTTTAGGTCATACTAGACAATGGGGTGACCCATTGGGGCACCCTGTGAGAGAAGGGTAATGCAGTCTGATGTGATCAGAATGAACATTAAATTTTCCTGAATGCTATTGGTATCGCTTTGCTTTGGAAATTGAAGAAGAAAACCTCAGTTTATTAAAGAAGAATGACGCATAGCAAGGAAAATATGGCTTCTCCTCGTTTAATGAAGGACACTTTTGATGGCATCATTTCTGGTTGATCTGCCACCCTTGTGCCTCTCTCTGTCATTTTGGAGACGTGCATGCCTCTCCTCTTCTGTCTCTTCTCTCATCTTTCTTGTCCTGACTCTTTGATCCTGGAGTCATGCGGCCCTGGCTTCATCCAATTCTTGTTCTGTCCCTCTCCTTGCCGCTTCCTGACAACGTTTGGCATCATCTCTTGACCATAATGTCCTCCTTCACTTTCCACGTGGCATAATTAGGCTGACCATTTTTTAAAAAATATCTTTTTATTAATTTTAAATAAACATAAGAGAAACATAGATACAGAGAGTTTGAGAATATATAATTAATAGGTTAAAGTATAAATACAAATAGATGATAATCCATATATAATAACCTCCCAAACTCATAGTGATTACGAAGAAAGGAGTAAATAAGAAAAAAACAACCCTCCAAAAAAAAGCTAACCAACATGGGCCATTGCATTATGTCAAATATACACAGCAGCGTTAATAACTCCATACCTCCATCCAAATAATTAAGGATAATAAAAGTAAGGTTTAGGAAAAGTCAGTTTAGCTCATATGAAAATGTTGAATAAATGGTCTCCAAGTTTCTTCAAATTTAATTGAAGGGTCAAAAAACACTTATAATTTTTTCTAAACTCAAATAAGAAATAGTTTGAGAAAACCACTGAAATATGGTTGCAGGATTAATTACTTTCCAATTCAATAGGATAGATCTTCTAGCCATTAACGTAACAAATGCAATCATCCACCGAGCTGAGGGGCATAAACAACTACTATCCACCATTGGTAAACCAAAAATTGCAGTAATAGGATGCAGTTGCAATTTAGTATTCAGAACTTTTGAAATAATACCAAAAATATCTTCCCAATAATTTTGCAAGCAGGGGCAAGACCAAGATATGTGGGTCAATGAAGCAACTTCAGAATGACATCTGTCACAGGTTGGATTAACATAAGAATAAAATCGAGCAAGTTTATCCTTAGACATATGAGCCCTATGTACAACCTTGAATTATATTAAGGCACGTTTAGCACAAATAGAAGAAGAATTGACTAATTGTAAAATTTTCTCCCACTGCTTAGTGGGTATAAGGCAATGAAGTTCTTTTTCCCATTCCTTCTTAATTTTTCCTGATACTTCTGGCTGTATTTTCATGATCATATTATAAATGATGGCTACTAAACCCTTCTGGCAAGGATTCAGAGCTAAAACTTTTTCTGTAATGTCCATTGGACATAATTTCGGAAAAAAACTGTAACATGTTATTCAAGAAATTTCTAACTTGCAAGTATATAAAAAAATGATTTTTTAGGCAAATTATATTTATTAGATAGCTGTTCAAAGGACATAAAACTATTGTCTAAAAAAAGATCACGAAAACATGTTATACCTTTCGTTTTCCATAATACAAAGGCATGATCCATAAAAGAGGGCCGAAAAAAGAAAGTTAGATATAATAGGGCTTGATAAGATAAACTTAGTCAAGCCAAAGAATTTACGAAATTGAACCATATTCGTAATGTATGTTTAACTATAGGATTGGTTATCTGTTTGTTCAATTTAGATAAAGCAAAAGGAAGCGAAGATCCTAAAATAGAAAACAATGAGCAGTCTTGTACAGATTTACATTCCAAATTTACCCATTGTAGGCAAGATACTATAATCGATGATTCTTGTGTCCAAAATATTAAATATTGAATATTAACTGCCCAACAGTAAAATCTCAAGTTTGGCAAAGCCAAACCACCCTCCTTCTTGGGCTTCTGTAAATATTTTTTGCTTAATCTAGGATTCTTATTCTGCCACACATACAAGGATATTTTGGATTCAATAATACCAAAAAAAGATTTAGGAATAAAAATTGGTAATGCTTGGAATAAATATAAAAATTTGGGTAATACTATCATCTTAATAGCATTAATTTGACCAACCAATGATAAAGATAATGGGGACCACCTGGTAACAAGTTGCTTGATTTGGTTAATTAAAGGTAAAAAATTAACTTTAAATAAATCCTTATGTTTCGTGGTGATTTTAATACCCAATTAAGTAAAATGATCTGTAACAAGTTTAAATGGTAAGTGTTTATAAATTGGAACTTGCATATTTAATGGAAATAATTCACTCTTATTAAAATACAGTTTGTAACCAGAAAAGCTACTAAACTGAGTAAGCAAGGACAAAATAGCAGGAATAGATCTCTCGGGGTCAGGTATGTATAGTAACAGATCATCAGCATATAATGATAACTTATAAGTCCCTTCCCCATGAGTAATACCAAAAATATTAGGTGAATCATGAATGGCAATGGCTAAAGGTTCCAAAACAATGTCAAATAATAAAGGATTTAAAGGACAGCCTTGCCTCGTACCATGGGATAACTGAAAAAAAGATCTCTGATTATCGGTGAAAACCGAAGCCAAAGGTTTATAATATATTAATTTAATCCATGATATAAAATTTTTAAACAAATTAAAATTCTGCAACGTATTAAATAAATATGGCCATTCAACTCTATCGAACACTTTTTCAGCATCTAAGGAAATAACACATTCTGGTATTTTAGATGAAGGAGTATAAATTATATTAATTAATTTTCTGATGTTAAAAGATGAATAATGGTTTTTAATAAATCTAGTCTGATCTTCAGAAATAATTTTAGGTAATATATTTTCTAATCTAATTTTTCTAATTTTGGTAAAAATCTTAGAATCCGTATTCAGCAAGGATATAGGCCGATAGGATGCACATTCAGTGGGGTCTTTATCTTTTTTAAGAATTAGAGAAATGGAGACATCATAAAAAGATTGTGGTAATTTACCTACAGTTAACGCATCTTACAAAGCCAACGAGAGCGTATAGAAGAAAAGTATTTTAAAACTTCCGCAGTATAACCATCCAGACCAGGGGCTTTACCTGAATTCATTGAAAAAATAGCCTCTTTTATTTCGGTTTCCGTAATAGTTGTGTCTAGAAATACACTGTCCTCTGTTATTAATTTCGGGATATTTTCTTAAAAATTCGTCCATTATGGAAGAATCCTCAACAAATTCTGATTGATATAAAGAATAATAAAAAATCTTGAAAGGCTTTATTTATCTCTTTATGATCAATTGTCAAAGTGCCATCTAGTTTACAAACCTTGGTGATTTGTCGTTTAACCGAAGCATTTTTCAATTGATTAGCCAATAATTTGCCAGATTTATCTCCATGTACATAAAACTGGGTTCCAGATTTAATTAACTGATTTTCGATCGAAGAGGATGTTCCATATGAAGTTCAGCTCTTTTTTAATAAAGTTCTTTACTGGGGATCACTGAATAAATCTTACCAATTTCTTTAATTTTATCGACCAATATTAATATTTCAGAATTAGTTTGTTTCCTAACTCCAGCAGAGTATGAAATAATCTGTCCACGAATAAATGCTTTAAAAGTGTCCCATAATGTTCCAGTAGAGATCTCTTCTGTAGAATTTGTTGAAAAAACAAATCAATTTGTTGTTTAATAAAGTTAAGAAAGTCTGAGTCCTGCAGTAAAATAGAGTTGAACCTCCAAGATTTAGCATTAGAAGATGAATCCATTGTCTTAATAGATAAAGTCAAAGCTGTATGGTCAGAAATGTTAATGGAATCATATTTACAATCGATAACATCTGTGAGTAAGCAATGATCAATAAAGAAGTAGTTAATTCTTGAGTAATTATGATAAACATGAGAAAAGTATGAAAATTCTTTATCGTTAGGATATAAAAAAATCACCAAATTTCAGAAATTCCAGAATCAACCATAAAGGAATTAATAAGAGAGGCCGATTTATTCTGAAGAACCTGGGTGTGCTTAGATCTATCCATTGAAGGATTTAAGCAACAGTTAAAATCCCCATCCATTATCAGCATGTATTCATTTAAATTAGGAAAGGATGTAAATAGACATTTAAAAAATTCAGGACAGTCAATATTTGGAGTATAAACATTAACTAAAACAACTTTTTGATTGAAAAGTAAACCAGTGGCAAGCAAAAATCTACCTTCTGGGTCCAAAATTGTTTCATAGTGTATAAAAGAGGTTGAAGAATCTATAAAAATGGAAACGCCTGTTACTTGGGCTTGGGAATTCGAGTGATACTGTTGGCCTTTCCAAAACCTAAAAAAAAAACATTGACTATCCACCTTCCTCACAAAGTTAATATTAGCATTCATTCTGTGGAATACTTTGAATATTTTTTTCAGTTTGATCGGATGATTTAAACCATTAGTATTCCAAGAAACAAAATTAATAATCTTATCCATATTGCCAATATTTGTCACAGTTAACAGATAAGGTTAAAAAAAAGATGTACTCACAAATCCGGAAGAGGGAAGTAAGTTCAAGGAGGAACCGGAAGTTATGACACTCCAACCATTTTTGTAGTTTCGAGGCAGCCCATGAAGTAGAACTAAGCAAAAAAAAGAATCCCCCACCCTCGAAACGCCAGAAAAAAAGCCAAAAAATACAGACACAAACTCCATATTTTAAAAAAAAGGGTTAGTATAAAAAAGATTAAACTATAAAATTAGTGTTATATATATATATATATAAGACAAAAGGATTAAAAGAAAAGAAACTAAAATGTTAAAACCCAAGAATAGATAATATTGTATTAGTATTTTAAAAGAAAGTCCTTAATCTTGTTCAGACACATCGAAACAGATGTGACATATCGAAGCACCAAGGTCTTTTGGGGGAAAAGAAACAACATCTTAGGAAAAAGTTTTTTTAAAAAAACCTTTAAACCTTTAAACGTTAGAGTGTATAATAATAATAATATAAAAAGAATGAACTCAGAATAAACCAAAAAAATGGACCTTTATTTAAGTGTCTAAAAAAATACTGTCAACCATCATGTAAGAATCATCAAATTATAAAAGGTCCAAATCTATAGACTAATTATTAGCATAAAGAAAAAAGTTAATACAAATAGTAAAAATACAATACATTAGTCAACTCATAATGAAAAAAGTACTATTCTTCAAGGAATCTTTGAGCATCCGCTGGAGATTTGAACAACCAACAAGTCTCATCTTTGAGAGTAACTCTCAATTGTGCTGGAAATAGCAGTGCTTGTTTGTAGCCTTTCTGATGAATTTCCAACATAACCGATTTAAAAGCCATTCTTGCCCTCAAAACTTCGGGACTGTAGTCTTCCAGAATACAAAATTGGAAATTTTGAAAGCTGATCATACCCTTTATCCAGGCAGCCCGAATCAGACGTTCTTTAGTATGAGGATAATGAATCCAGAGAATCACTGGTCGTACCTGGAGCTGGTTGAAAATGATAAATGCGATGTGCACGGTCAATTATTGGAGGGGTATCCAGAACCTCTGAGCCGAATACGTCCATTAAAAATTTAGAGAAAAATACAGTCAAATCACTGTACTCAAAATTTTCCGGAATCCCAATTAGCGGAAGATTTTGTCTTCGAGACCGGTTTTCAAGATCAGTAATTTTAGATTTATAACGATCCAGCAGTTGAGAAGTCGAGGATTGCTGTTGTTCGAAAGTTTCAATTTTGCTATCTCTGGTGAGCAGCATCTTTGAAAGCTAAAATTCTTGCTGCTTGTTGTTGAGAATCTTGTAAGTGATTGAATTTTACATTGACTGTCTTTAAAGTTTCATCGAGCACAGAAAGCTTTGGGGTTAGTTTATTCTCCAGTTTTTCAAGTCTCTTGTCCATAAGATTCACAATTGCTTCCAAAGTTAAAGGTTCTTTCACCTGTTTCGATTCCTTAGGTTCTCGTTGTTTAGACATTTTAACGAGTTGAAAAATAATTCAAACAGTTGAAAAAAATTTCATAAGTATCAACCCCTTTAGAATGGGTATAAACAGGTCAATTAGGGGGTGATTGTAGGTTTAAAAAAAAGTAAAAGGATTGGAGCAAAGCCTAAAACAGTCTCTCTCCATAAGTGCCATCTTGAGACCTCCATATTTTTTTTATACCCTAATGCTGGTTAGAAGATACGAAGCAGTAACACCAAAGCCTCCAGGATGCTAATTATTCTTGATGATGTGGTTGTCACTCTCCTAAATGGACGTGATAAAGTCAATCCTATCCTTTGACTGCAGCAAAGGGTTTGATGGGTTTAGATCTGTCCCAATCCTGCACATGCTGATTGTGATTAGCAGAATGTGACTGCTCAAAATAGAGCTGCCCTGCCCTTTTGCTCCACTTGGTGTCGCTGCTGAGGCTGGCCATGCGCATGTGTCATGGTGTCGTGTCGCAGTTTCCATCATCACTGACATCGGCTCTCGCGTGAAACCGGGGCTGTTGATTTTGGCGAATAAGCAATTTTATACGAATATGTAACCTTGAACTGTGCATTCTGTAAGTGCATTTTAAGTGGATTTAGCCAAAATTAGTGGCGCTGTAATACACCATTTGCGCTAATTGGAGATCATAAGCAGAGCATGAGAGTTAGTAGTATATAGATTATGCAGAAATAGAGAAAATTCTAGTTTACAAACTTTCTAGCACCACTGTAACTAGTTCTCCTTTGATTCCCTGGGATCCTTTCCCTCTAATTTCCCTCCAGTAGCTTCCCCACCACTGATGTAAGGTTGACTGGGTCATACCTTGGCTTGTCCTTGCTACCCTTTGTAAAGAGTAGAACATGAGCCATCTTTCCAGTCTTTGGAAGCTTCACCAGTAGCTATTGGTGAAACAAATATCTCTGAAAGGACCTCTGCAATTTCTTCTTTAGCCTCCCACAAAGGATCCACCCTTTTAGTGCCTTGGAATTTAATCATTTTTGTATCACAATAAGCCTGCCAATACCTCTTCCTTGGTATTATCAATGTCTCCAAAACATATCCACTTGTTGCCTTTAATGAATATTTCTCCTCTGTGCTTGCACATGTGATGAGGGAAGCAAGTCTCATCCATCTTTGTGTCTAAGACATGGGTAACCCTGCTAATATAGCCCTGCCCTGCCGATATTAAAACCCTGTGGGATTTGCTCTCTTCCTAGCCTTTTTATATAGCTGTTGATCTTCCTGTAATTTTCCTTAACCTTACATGTTAAATCCATTTTATTGCTTCTCTCTGCCCTCTGATTTCCCCTTGAGTGTTCTTAATCTTTTTATTGCTATAAAGGGATTCACTTGTACAGAAACCCCTCATGTTTGTTTTATTTTTCTTCACCAGAACCTCATTGTCTGATCTGCCATGATTCCCAAAACTTGCTATGTTTACCTTTCACATTAACAGAAACATACTGCTCTGACCAGTTGCTATCACGCTATCACGCTCTTAAAAGCTTCACACTTCCCATTCATTCTTTTCCCTTCAAACAGGCTACTATATCCTGTCTACTCCCCCCCCCCCCCCCCCATCCCCCAAAACTGGCCTTACTCTAGTTTATCCCTTTCCAGGATAGGGACAGTCCTATTCTTTTCCATCATTATCTTAAAGTTAGAATTATGGCCACTAGAACTAAAGTGCTCACTGGCTGCTACTTCAGTGACTTAACTTGCCTCATTCCGTACGAGGAGTTACAGTATTGCTCTTGAGTTGGGCCTTCTGTATATTGATTTGGAGAATTCCTGAGCACATTTTTGCAAATTCCATCCCATCCAAGCCCTTAAGGCTGATGGCCCAGTTAATACTGGAGAATTTTAAAATATCCCATTAATACAACCCTATTATTAATACAACCTTCATAACAAGGGGAGTTGAGTATAGGAGCAAAGAGGTCCTTCTGCAGTTGTACAGTGCCCTGGTGAGACCACACCTGGAGTATTGTGTTCAGTTTTGGTCTCCAAATTTGAGGAAGGACATTCTTGCTATTGAAGGAGTGCAGTGTAGGTTCACGAGGTTGAATCTCGGGATGGCGGGATTGTCATATGTTGAAGGATTGGAGCGACTTGGCTTGTATACACTGGAATTTAGAAGAATGAGAGGGGATCTGATTGAAACGTGTAAGATTATTAAGGGATTGGACATGCTAGAGGCACGAAACATGTTCCCGATGTTGGGGGAGTCCAGACCCAGAGGCCACAATTTAAGAATAAGGGGTAGGCCATTTAGAACAGAGTTCAGGAAAAACTTTTTCATCCAGAGAGTGTGGATTATGGAATGCTCTGCCTCAGAAGGCAGTGGAGGCCAATTCTCTGGATGCTTTCAAGAAAGAGTTCGATAGAGCTCTTGAAGATAGCGGAGTCAAGGGACATGGGGAGAAGGCAGGAACGAGGTACTGATTGTGGATGATCAGCCATGATCACATTGAAAAGCGGTGCTGGCTCGAAGGGCCGAATGGCCTACTCCTGCACCTATTGTCTATTATTCTTTCAACTATATTCTGCACACCTGATCCTGCTGTTCTGTTATGTTCTTGATGACTATTATGATTTATAACACAGCGCTACCAGAATGACCCTCCCTAAGTTCTACCTATATGGCCAAACCGGGCAATCCCCCAAAAAATGTCACTTTAAATATTGCTGTTATATCCTCCCTTAGCAAAAAGGTTTGCCTTGCATCCCCTTTGTACCTTTTGTCACACCTGTGACATCTGTATCCTGGAATACTGTCAGACCTGCCCTTTTCTCAGCCATGTTTCTGTTTTCATTATAATATCCCAATCCTCATACCTAATCCATGTTCTGAATTTGTCTGCCTTAAGTTTAATTGAATATTTCTTTCCCTTCCTTCACTGTTCCTCTGGCTTTTCTGTTACTAGATTTGCTGTTGCTGGGTACCACTTTACCCCATGACTTGCTCCTGCTCAGAGTCCCACCTTGGGGAGGGAGTTGTGGAATGGTGCATATCTTGTTCAAACCATCCTGTGTAGCATGAGCGAATTTCCCTGCAAGTATATTGTCTCTCACTTGTCACTCTTGTACAAGTCACATCTATCCCAGAAGAGATCTCGATGTTTCAAGAACGTGAATCCCTGTTCCATGCTTCAGCTCCTCAGCCAAAAATCCACCTAACCTATCTTTGTATTTCTGACCTTGCTAGCATTTGGCCCCAGGTGTAATATGGAGATCACTACTTCCAATCCTACTTTTTTTTTAACTTGGCTAACTCCCTATACTTTACAGGATCTCATTCCTTGTTAACCAACATGTACTGGCTGTTCACCCTCCCCATCTATTTTTCTCAGCCCCTCAAATATCCTAAACCCTGACACTCAGGAGGTAATAAACCATCCTGGCATCTCTTCTGTGGCTACAAAATTTCTGTCAGGCCAGCTCATTATTGAGTCTCCTATCAGTATTGCTATCCTGTCACTGACTACATTATTCATCTTGAGTTTCTTATATTAGCTGGTCTATCTGACAAAGCTATGATTCTGATCTGGCTTTTGGCTGTTTTCTATATCAGGAATCCATGGCAGGGTGGACAAGTGATTTAGGCATGGTATGCGAAGCATAGTTTATATTCCAGCTTTGAAGTGCATACTGTTGATTTTTGTGAAATAATATTTTGCATGTCTTGGTGCATTCTGAGACTTGTTATGTTAGCTAATGAAATGTAAGCATCAGTTTAATCTTGCTAGTCCATTTGATCTTTACAATTGTTTCTGCTTCTTGTAACACCCCTAGATAATTCCTCCACATTGCACTTAGTAACTTCATCTAATTCCATTGATATGTCAACAAGCATCCTCTTAAATGAAATCCTTCAATTCTAAACCTTTTTTGATATATTGCTCAAAAAAGAGATTTCTCCTGAATTCCTATTCTGATTTAAAGGGGTCATCTTGTGTTTTTTGGTCTTTAGATCTTTTTTGGTCTTTAATTGCCTATGATCTTATGTCAATCTTCTGATTTGTGTATCTCTTTGCTGAATCCCATATAGTCATTTCTAAAGTGAATGTAGCTCCTGTTTAAATATGCCAATCAAAATTTAATGCTAGATTGAAATTTATTTCATACATTTAATATGGTTTCCTATGTTTTGATATCTGCACCTTGGTTAGTTACATCACTCATTTGGGGTCACCCGCAAATGTTCAACTAACTATACTTATAATCAAATCCAAATTGTGTACAAGCAATGATCCTTGTGAAACAGCCAACCATTCAGCAATTTAATTTTCCATGATCTTTGTATTTGTAATTGGGTGAGGGGGGGTCAAGGAACTAATGATCATTTGGTCTAGATGCAGCTGCATAGAGGTAAACAAGATAGGAGGGTGTCTGGCATGTAAAATGTTGTTTTATTAGGACCGAGTATTGTAACTTGTCAGCGACTGAGTGCATTTAAATGTGTTCTCACCAGGAGCACGATGAGCCAATCTTGAAACACTTGGAGGATGTCCGAGTGAAGTTCTCAGAGCCAAATGAGCCAATGGTGAGTAATCTTTGTTTAATGCTGATATAAGGTTTTTGGATATTAAAACTAATTTGGACTTGGAAGGACCTGCTCATAATCCAATTTACACAAATGCAAGAAATTTGGATTGTTAATTACTTTAAAGTACCATTTTAGATTGGAAACTTGGCTTCTCAATATGCAGTGCAGTTTAACTTGGTGTGAAGTTCAATAATTTCATGCTTGGTTGTTGACTAAAGTGATAGACTAGGCCTTGTTAGATGTGAAAGAACAAAGCGGGGAGAAGGGTGCAAGAGCAGGATAATGTGTGATACTTGGTTCGATAAAAGTAAAGTGGGACATTTTACACTGGTTTTTCATATGAGGGTGGTGGAGCATTCTTTTTTATCGGTCTTGTTAACCACTTCTAACCACTTCTACAAATACTCCTATTTATTAGTTTCTGCAGTGGAAATGTTTGGCCAAAACAAATGTGTAGAATTAGTTGTTAACTTGGGTTTGAGTGAAATATTTCAATTGATAGTATCTTTTGTCTACTTGTCCTTTTGCTGCCTCCATTACAGCCAATACTGTCAGTTGTCAAATTTCAAAAATATAACATGATCTGACTGTATTCTCTAGTTTTACATATTAAATGGTGAATATTAGGCATGATTTTTGCCTTATCTTCAAACTAAAACTGATGGCCAATAGGTAACCAGGTATTTAAGAGTTTTAAAATTGGCAAAAACATTATTAGTGCTGGTATCATGGTAAGTTTAAAATAATGCTTGAACTTTTCAATAGACTTCCAGATTTAAAAGATTGTAACACAGGTGGGAAAGGGACAAATAGTTGAGGATGGAATATGGAGAAAACCTTATTTAATAATGCATTTTTTTCAAGAGCCTGCCATGTGTATGATGTGCTGAATAACCTCCTCTACTGTATATTTCTATGGGGGTTAACCCTAAACTGGATGTTTTTTACAAGCAGGACTGATTTTTTTTTTGCAGATTCTTTGTCCCAGAAAGGTCCCTTGCACACACCTTTGTTTTCACATTTAATTCCCCAAAATATAAAATGACTTTTCACAACTTAATTGGCTGAACCATATTGTGATGAAATTATGTTCATTTTTAGCCTTGGCTTTTTGCAAACAATAGCCATGTGGAAATTTAAACACTTTTTAAAATTTTAAACATTTGGCACTGTGAATAAATATTGATAACTTCCAGAGGAAATGGTGGAAACAAGGTAAGACGGCAGCACGCTCGGGTACAGTGGTCTCTCCAGGGCCAACCAAAGGTATTTTTGGTTTTTTAAGCGTCTATTTTACGATCATAAGACACTACAGGCCACCAAGTACTGCAGGCCTATCCTATCATTGAGTTGCTTATTAGCCGAAGAGCTGGTCTTGTTGCCAACTGTGTTGCTGCCTACTGCAGAAAGACATTGGAGTCTGTGAAGGCAATAGGCCTTGGGTATTTTTCTTATGATCGCATTACCCTATTGGTTATTGGTAACATAGAATACTGCAAGTCTGGTTCACAGGTTTATCGGCCATATTTTTCTGCTAGCCTTTGTACTTTTTTGTCCTTCCAAATTTACCTCATTGGCCTTGTCCTCACCCGTTTCAACCCATCGATACCCTCTCCACTGTTTCTCTCATTCGCTTTATTTCCTGTCACCTGCATCACATTGCTTCTTGCATGCTCAAATCATCTCAATCAAATGTAAGAATGTTAATAAAAATCCTCTAGGTGGCGTAATAGTACACTTCGTGAAAGTTTGTGCATGTTCTACAATGAGTGTAACTTAAATCATTGCGAGGAATTAATTTGCTTGTTTGAGGTGTATTTGGGCCAATTGGGTCAATTAGGAATGTTAATTTGTTACACAGGTTTCAGAGAGTCTCATTCCCTGGAAAACCTATGAGGGGTTTCCCAGACCCTTCAAGGTGATAAGCTGCTATTTGAACCTTGTAAACTTAAGCCTTTCCTTGTGCAATGTAATTCAGTGAACCATTAGAAATTTACGACACAAGCAGGTCATTGTGTCCTCACAGGGTTGAGTTAGACCAATTCATCTTCCAACTTTGTTTATAAGGCAGCTCCGTTTGATAATTGCTTCTATTACTGTCACATTTACTGAGATACAGTGGAAAGATTCAGATTGTTATCCAGATAGATCATTCTAAAGTGCAAAAAGAAAACAATATCTGGGTGTACAATATAGTCTTACCGCTACTAAGAAAAACGTGTAGATAGATGAGTGCAAGGACCATGATGAAGGAGATTGAGAGATCATTATACAAGGTTCATTAAAGAATCTTAACAGCAGATGATTAGTTGCCCTTGAACTTGTTGCTACGTGTTCTCAAGATTTTTGATACATTGTCTTGCATCAGGACATCTCTGTGTTCACTTCAGGATACTTTTGAAATGTGGTAAGGGTTTCCAAATCCAGCAGTAGGTATGCTATTGTCCAGGTGATCCAAGGCTGAGTGGAGAGCCACTGAAGACTTATTGTGGTGATAGGCAAACTGCAACATGTCCAGGTCCTTGCTTGAGCAGGAATACATTCTGACCATGACCAACCTCTCAAAGTGCTTCATCACAGTAGATGTGGGTACAAATGGCAATAGTTGTTGAGGCACCTTACCCAGCTCTTCTTGGGCACTGTTATGAATATTGCCTTTTTGAGGCAAGTGGGACTCTCCGACTGTAGCAGTGAGTGATTGTAGATGCTTGAACATCCCAGCGGTTGATTGGCACAGGGTTTCAATACCGTACCAGGGCTTGATGCTTTGTGAGGGTTCTTCCTCTTGAGAGATGTTCTGATGTTGGCCTCTGAGGCGGAGATTAGAGTCACCAGATGCTGCAAGGATTTGCACAGGTGTAGTTCTATTTTCCCTTTGAAAGTGTGCATAAAGGGCATTGAGCTCATCTGGGAGTAAAGCATCACAGATCTTCATGTTCTTTGTAGGAAATAATGCTCCACAAACTCTGCCAATGTAGATGATGGATCCAATTTTGTGTCTAACTTCAATCAGAATAGTTCTTTTGCTCTTCAAATAGCCTTCTGTAGGTTGTACCTAGACTCTGCATCATCAGTCTTGAATACCACAGCCCTCAGTTCATCCACAGCTTTTAGTTTGCTTAAGTCCAATATGTTCTTAAGATCACGCATTCATCCACACAGGTGTTGATGAAGTCAGTGACAACTATGGTGTATTCATTCAGATTCGAAGATCAATACTGAATGTCATCCAGTCCATGGACTCAAAGCAGTCCTGTAAATGCTCTTCCACCTTCTTGGCCCTCACCACTGGTGCTTCAATCTTTATTCTCTGCCATTTACGCCATGAGTAAAAGTACAGCCATGTGATTGGTCCTTCCAAAGTATGTTATGGGATGGCATGTTCTTGATGGTGGTAGAAGAGTAGTCAAATCTGTTGGCTCCTCTGGTTCCACAAGTGACATGTTAGAGGTGATTTTTCAGATACTACTTCAAGCTGGCCTGGTTGAAATCCCCCCACAATGGTAGGGAAGGCATCTGGTGCATTGCTGATCATGCTGGTCAGCTCCTGCAGTGCCTTCCTAAGGTGGGAGGTACATTGCTACCAGGATAATGGCGGAAAGCTCCCTTGGCAGATAAAATGGATGACATTTGAACACTAGGTGTTCTAGGTCAGGTGGGCAGGAGTGAGACAGAACCATCTGTACATCATGATCGAGTTAATCATAAGGCGTACTCCGCCTCCTCTATCTTTAAAAGACTGAGCTGTTTTGTACTTAAACATCATGTCTTAGTTTATTTACATGCCTCCATTCCAGAGAACAATTCAGCTTATTGGATCTTTCCTCTTAGCTATAATTTTCCAATGCAGGTAACATCCTTGTAAATCTTCCCTGTAATCATGTCTTTGCTGTGATTTGGTAGTCTGAACAATCTGCAGTGGTTAAACTTGGCAGTAGCTGGTACTGTGTATACTTTTCTAACAATTTCACTGCTCTTGTATTCTGTACCTCAGTAAAAGAAATTTGTGCATGTTTTGTACCTTGTCATTCTATTCTTCCTGATATGTACACAACTGCCTCTTCCTGCACATCTGTGTCATTCCAATTATTGAATGTCCATGTCTTGTTCCACCTTTTCAAGTACATTACCTCTCAATTTCTGAGAATTGGGTTTGATTTGTTATTTTTCTGCATAACTGACCAGTTTTGGTGTTGCCTTCTAAGTAGTATTCCTTCTTGCTATCAATCATATAACTATTTTTTTTTGTAATGTCTGTCTATGACATCATCTTGCTCTGTACGTTTAAGAGTCAAGACTCCTATTACACAAAATAGACTCCTTGGCCTATACATTTACACCACTTGTTCCATGGCTTTACAGATTCCAAATATCCTTTAGGTGAAAAAGAATCTTCTCTTGCCCCTTATCCTAAATAGTTGCCTTCTCTGGTTTTTAGCCTGATAATAGCTCTTTTTCTTTATGCTACCTAGATTTCTTGTGATTTTATACACCTATTAAATCACTTGATTTACATGCCACTGCAACACACAAAATGCTAGAAGAACTCAGCAGGTAAGGCAGCATCCATGGAAATGAACATTCAACGTTTCATGCAGAGACCCTTCTTCAGGACTGGAAAGAAAAGGGGAAGACGACAGAATCAAAAACGTGGGGGAGAGGCAAAAGAGGATTGCTAGAAAGTGATGAGTGAAGCCAGGCAAGTGGGAACTGTGAAGGGTTGCAGAGGAAGGAATTTGATAGGAGAGGAGATTGGACCATATCAGAAAAAGAGGAAGGGGATAGACAGGTGCGAAGAGGTAAGAGGCCAGAGTGGGGAATAGAAGAGGGGAAGGGGAGGGAAACTTTTTTTTATATCAGAAGGAGAGATCAATTTTCACACCATCAGGTTGGAGGCTACCCAGACAGACTGAAGTGTTGCTCCTCCACCTGAGGGTAGCCTCATTGTAGCACAAGAAGATGCCATGGACTGGTTTGTCAGAATTAGAATGCCAATCAGAATTAAAATGTTTGGTCTCCAGAAAGTTCCACTTTTGTTGGATAGAGTGGAGGTGCTCGATGAAGCAGTCTTTGCAGCGGGTCTTACCAATGTATCAGGAGCACTGGATACAATTGATAACCCCAGCAGATTCACAGGTGTAGCACTTTAACAGCTTGCAGGGGTGAGTGCTGGGAAGGAGATTGGGGGGAGGGATGAATGGACAAGGGAATCATGGAGGGATTCCTGTGGAAAGTAGAGAGCTGGGTGGGTGGGGGGAGTTCTGAAGGTACATTTGGTAATATCCGTTTGGAGACGACAGAAGTTGCAGAGTGGTGCGTTGGATGCGGAGGCTCATGGGGTGATAGGTAAGGGCAGGAGGAATTCTGTCACTGTCAATGTGGTGGGAAGATGGAGGAGATGTGGGTGAGGGTAGCATCAATGGTGGAGGAAGGAAAACCTCATCCTGGTAACAGATGTAGCAGAGACAAAGGAACTAAGAAAGGGGAATAGCACTATTTACAGGAGATTTGGTGGGAAGAGGCAGGTATAATCAAGATAGCCATGAAAATTGGTAGGTTTATAAAAGATGTCTGTTGATAGTTTGACTCCAGAAACCAAGATCATTGATTGGATGCAACCTGTTCTTTCACTTTTCCTCAGAATTGATTGTAGTATTTTTTCCACCTCTGAATTTAACAAGTTAATTAATCCTTTTGGTTCTTCTTCCACTATTGTAGAGGATTGGAAATGAATACCAAAGGCCCAGTTTAATTTCCTCATTTTCACAACCTGAAGTATGTTTCATCTGAGCCTGCAGTTGACTTTCAAGCATATTAAATCCACCAATTCTTCCTTTTCTACCATATATATCTCATCCAGTAACTCAAGTCCTTTTAGCCTTAACTGTGTCAGCATTGTTTTCCTCCCACCTCTGTGAAAACCAATGTTAACAACTTTACCCAGACCTATCTGTCATAGCATCTATTTTTTGTACTGCCCTTTATGCACTCAGTTAAGTGGGGACTGGATGGAGTTGAGAGAAGGCTGGCATGCACTCAAGGATTGAATGGCTTATTTTGATGTTGCAAGGAAAAAAATGGAAGTTAATGTGTATTGAAATTCTCCCACTATTGCTGCTTTTCTATCAACAAATTTATGTCCACAATTTCTCTTCAGTTTCTCTTGCTTGATTAGTGATATGTAGTATACTCCCAGCTCTGATTTCCCCCCCCCCTTTTTTGTTCTTCAATTCACCTTCTTTTGATTATACTAATATATCAACCATTCTCACAGCTGTGACTGTTTCTTTAGCAACATGTTTGCCAAAACATTGATGCATTCAGATCGAAGGCACGCCAAAAGCTTTACTTCATTAGGAATTTTAGAAGATTTGGTATGTCACCAAAGCTGTAGATATACAGTGGAGAGCATTCTGTCTAGTTGAATCACAATCTAGTATGGAGCCTCCAGAGCACAGGATTCCAAGAGGCTGCAGAGGGTTTTAGACTTTCTATCATGGGCACAACCCTCTCCACCATTGAGGCAGTGTCTCAAAAAAGCTGCATCGATCGTTACCACCAAGGGCATGTTCTCTTCACGTTACTACCATTGAACACCCACCCTCAACACTTTAAAAGAACTTCTTCCTTTCTTCTAACAGATGTCTGAACAGTCCATGAACACTACCTCGTTTCATCTAGTGCACTGTACTGCTGCTGCAAAGCAATAAATTACTTAACATATGTCAATGATTATTTTAAATAGACAAAATATGCCTTTTTTAAACCCCTTACTCTTATGAAAACCCTATAACTAGAATGCTATATTCCTGTCCCTTTCAACTCTTTCAGTTAATACTATAAAGATATATTTTGTGCATTGTGCCTTCTGCTTGAGTGCTTTATTCACTACTCTTTGTATTCGGTCATATTCAGTAAATCAGCATTTTAATTTTTCACTCTAAACTTCTTAAACTGTTTTATTACTTTACTGGCTTAGGTTTTAAGCTCTGCTTTTCTCTTTTCCAAATCCACACTCAGCTTCCCATATCACATCAAACTATTTTAAACTAATGCCAATAATACCAGCAAACTTACAGCCCTTTTGAGATGCGTTCTTATCAGACCTGCAAAAGTTTTGTACAGAACAAGTTTCTTTACTCCATTATATTTCTGTTACAGGGGTTTAACAAAATTATTATTTGCTATGGTGGCATTACTGCCAGTGTATCTGAGAGATGGTACTGTCATTTCTACGTCCAAATATTATGGATTTAGCTTTGAACTCTTAATCTGAGTTTACTATTCTATACGATGAATGATAACCAGTTGGCAGTGTTGCTTTTTAGTTGCGGTTTTAAAATACAGCCCTTGTTCCTTTGGCTCATGGATATTATTTGTCTCGTGGCACTTAGGGAGGATAAAACTCTAATATTGGCCAATATGCCTGAACATTAATCAACTATAAAATTCATAGTTCTTTCAGTTCATTGTGAGCTGTTGTTGGTATGGACTGTCTGCCGAGCTGGAGATTACAAACTGAGTTGGAGATACTTAATAGGCCAGGTTTTAAAAAAACAGCCAGAGCCTGTCTGGATTTGTCTGCTGATCGGGCGATTGCTTGGGCTACACTAAATGCAACTTAGCAAGGCCCAATAAAAAAGCGAGGTGTAAGTGGAACGGGCCACTGCTGGAGCAGTCATGCATCTGCAAGAACAGGTGCAGGCTCAGGGTACTGAGTCGTTTGGAATTGTTCCACTGATAGTAAAACTTAACCTAAAGAACTCAGAACCAAAGTGAAAAGAAGTGTAGGTAGCATGGTAGTTAAGGCAGTGGAATACTTCTCTTGTGAGATGTGGGATTTCATGCTACCTACAAGTCTCCCTGATGGCATCTACAGGAAGTGCACCCAACCTCAGCTGTCAACTGCCAAGGTCAAGGACCATCCAGGTGGCCGAAAAACTCACAGATGAGACTTTTACCGAGTTGGTCACACCCAGAGAGTAGGCTTCAGGTGGTAGATGAGTGAAATAGCCATTTAGTGCAGGGTGCCACTGTGGCCATTCCCCTCACAGCAAGTATAGCTCTTCGGACACTGCTGGGAGAGATGACCAATCAGAGCTCAGCAGGGAAGGGTAACATCAGGTAGAGTGATAGCAATAGGATACTTGCTAGTTAGGGGGGCAGACAATAGATCCTGTGGGCGAAAGAAGAAGCCAGGATGAAGTGCTGTCTCCCAGCTGCTTGGAATAGGGACATCTCAGAGCAGCTGCAGATTACTTTAGAGGGATTGTGATCAGCCAGGGGTCGTGGCACACAGAGGCACCAATGACATAGGTAGAAAGGAAGAAGTCCTGTACAATGAGTATAGGGAGTTAAGGAGGAGGCTGAAGAACTGGACCTCCAAGGTAGTAATCTTTGGATTTATTCCCAGTGCCACATGCTGGTCAGGACAGGAAAAGGATGAGATGACAGATGAATGAGTGACTGAGGAACTGGTGCAGGGGGCAGGATTTCAGATTTCTGGATCATTCGGTTCTCTTCAGGGGAAGGTGTGGACATGTACAAAAGGAATGGGCTATAGTTAACCCCAAGAGGGACTGGTATCCTTTTGTGGGCAGGTTTGCCAGAGGTTTTGCAAAGGATAATTGGCAGGAACTGGGAACCAGAGTAATGGGGCTGAGGATTGAGCAGTTGGTGTACAAGTAGATGCAGTGAGTAGTGGGACTGTGAAGAAGGATAGGCAGCTGATAGGGCAAATTTGCAGGCTGGGATGGTTTGAAGAATATTATGGGAGCAAAATGGAAATGAGTGATAAACACAAGAATGATGTTATGTTTGAATGCATGGAATATATGAAATAGGGTAGATGATCTAGTAGCACAATTAGAGATTGGCAGGTATGGCATCACTGACTCATGGCTAAAGGAAGATCATAATTGGGAGCTTAACATCCAAGGATACACTTTGTTTCAGAAGGAGAGGTGGTGGTGTGGCACTGTGGTAAAAAATGAAATCAAATCCCTAAAAGGTGACATAGGGTTGGAAGGTGTAGAATCCTTGTGGTTAGAGTTAAGAAACTGCAATGTTAAAAAGACTCTGAGTTACTGTATATACAGGTCTCCAAACAGTAGACTGCATGTGGGGTATAAACTACAATGGGAGATAGAAGAGGCATGATAAAAGGGCACTGTTATGATAGTCTTGGGAATTTCAATATACAGATAGCTTTGGAATAGCAGGGTAGTACTGGATCCCAAGAGAGAACGTGTAGAATACCTGCAAGATGGCTTTTTAGAGCAGCTTGTGGTTGAACCTACTAGGGAAAAGGCAATTCTGAATTAGGTGATGTGTAATGAACCAGATTTGATTAGGATGCTTAAGGTAAAATTCATCCTGCAGTTACAGAGTGAAAGCTAAAGTCATATGTATCAGCATTACATTAGAGTAAAGGGAATTACAAAGGCATGAGAGAGGTGGCGGCCGAAGTTAATTAGAAGGTGATACTAGCAGAAATGATGGCTGGAGTTTCTGGGTGAGGTTTAGAAGGTGTAGTATAGATGCATCCCAGAGATGAAGAAGTATTCTAAAGGGAGTCAACCGTGGCTGATAAGGGAAGTCAGAGTCAAGATAAGAGAGGCAATATGGTAAAGCCAAGATTAGTGGGAAATTCAAGGATTGGGAAACTTTTAAAAGCCAACTGAAGGCAACTTAAAAAGCCAAAAGGAGAGAAAAGATTAAAAAGAAGGTAAACTAGCTAATAATACAAAAGAATACACTGAAGTGTTTTCAATTATATAGAGTAAAAGAGAGATGTGAGTAGATGTTGGACCACTGGAAAGTGATGCTGGAGAGGTAGTAATTGGGGACAAGGAAATGGCAGATAAACTTAAGTATCTTGCATTAGTCTTCACTGTGGAAAAACACTAGCAGTGTGCCAAAAATGCAGGACTGTCAGTGGGCAGAAGTGACTATAATTGCTATTACTAGGGAGAAGGTGCTTGGGAAGCTGATAAGTCACCTGAAGAAGGTAGATGATCTACACTCCAGGGTCTTAAGAGGTATCTGACTAGATTGTGGGAGCATTAGTAATGATCTTTCAAGAATCACTAGATTCTGAAATGTTCAGGGGCACTGGAAAATAGCAAATATCACTCCACCCTTTAAGAAGGGAGCGAGGCAGACATAGGGAATTTATAGGCCCGTTTGCCTGACTTCAGATATCCATTATTGGGGGTGAGGTTTCAGGCACATGACAAAATAGGCCAAAGTCAATATGGTTTGTTTAAGGGAAAATATTGTCTGACAAATCTATTGGAGTTCTTTGAGGAAATAACAGACAAGGTAGACAATCAGTGGATGTTGTTTACTTGGATTTTTAGAAGGCCTTTGACAAGGTGCTGCACATGAGGCTGCTTAACAAGTTGAGAGCCCATAGTATTACAGGAAAGGTACTTGCAGGATAGAAGATCGGCTGACAGGCAGGACGCATACAGTGAGAATAAAGGGTGTCTTTTCTGGTTGGCTGCCTCGTGCTGTTCCACGGAGTGTCGGTATTGGACTGCTTCTTTTCATGTTATATGTCATTGTGGGTCACAGAATTGACTACTGTAATCCATGTTTGCAGATGATACGAAGATGGGTGGAAGAGCAGGTAGTGCTGAGGTAGCAGGACTTGCAGTTGCTAGAAAGAGTATATGAAGCCTTTGCAATTACTTGGTTTTCTGCATTAATTACTCATAAAATGTGTGATCTTCATCTATGTCACAGTAATAGACAGTCTGCCTAAACTAATGACTTACAAATAATTGCACTTTTCATGTCTTTATTGAACACATTGTTTAATAATTCACAATCCAGGTTGGAAAAAGGATGAGAACCCTTGTATTTAATAACTGGTAGAACCTCCTTTTACAGTAATGACCTCTACCAAATGTTCCCTGTGGCTGCTGATCAGACCACTCCTTCATACTAAACTGTTTCAGTTCCTCAATATTTCTGGATTAGCTTCTATAAACAGCTGTCTTCAGGTCACACTACTGCACCTCAATTGGGTTGTGGTCTGAACTCTGTCTTGGCTATTCCAAAACAGAATTTTCTCCTTTTTAAACTATTCTGTTGTTGATTTACTCTTAAGTTTTGGATCATTGTCTTCTATTAAGTTTCAGGTGACAGACCACTACCCTGACATTCTCCTGTGGAATGTTTTGATACAATTTTGAATCTATTGTTCCCTCAATGATCGTCAGCTATCCAGGCCCTGAGACTGCAAAGTAGCCTCCAACCATGACGCTCCTTTCACCACGCTTCACAGTTGGGATGAGATTTTGGTGTTGGTGTGCAGTATCCTTTTTCCTCCAAACATAGCAGTGTGCACTTCTGCC
The DNA here is from genome assembly GCF_030144855.1 of Hypanus sabinus. Classification (NCBI taxonomy): domain Eukaryota; kingdom Metazoa; phylum Chordata; class Chondrichthyes; order Myliobatiformes; family Dasyatidae; genus Hypanus; species Hypanus sabinus. The sequence continues at coordinate 128,111,197 of NC_082712.1, forward strand.
AGGAATTTCAACTTCTGTCTCATCTGTCCACAGAACATTGTGGAACATCCATGTGGTTTTTTGTGCACTTGGCCATGCAGCAGTGTCTTTTTGGAGGGCTGTGGTATCCTTCCATGAACACCATTCTTGTTTAGAGTTTTTCTTATAGTAGACATGAAGAGAGACTTCAACAGTTCTGGAATTTCTTCAGGTCTTTTGCTGTTACCCTTGGGTTCTTTTTCATCCCCTTCAGTATTGCACGTTATGCTCTTGATGTTATCTTCTGAAGGACACCCATTGCTTGGGAGAGTAGCAACAGTACTGAGTTTCTTCCATTTGTAGATGATTTCTCTTACTGTGGACTGATGAACACTCAAGTGTTTAGAAATGCTTTTTTGTGGTCTTTTACAGCTTCATCCACCTCTACATTTCTTCTAAGGCACTCTAAAAGTTGTTTTGATCAGGGCATGGTTCACAAAAATATATCTTTCTTGAGAAGAGCAGTCTCTGTCGGCAACCTAACTTTATATCCTTTTTTATAAGGCAAGGCACCTCTACAACCCATGCTCCAATCTCATTGACAGCTGACTCCTTTTGTAGAAGGCATTAGCACAGAGATTCACTTACTTTTTTGAACCTAGACTGATTTTTTTTAAATGGTATATTGACAAAAAGTACAATTGCATGTGATTTATGAGTTTAGGCAGACTGTGTTTGTCTAGTATCGTGGCTTAGATAACGATCAGACCACATTTTAAGAGTAATTAATGCAGGAAACCAGGTAATTGCAAAGGCTTCACAAATTTTTTTTCTACAACTGCAGATTGGGAGAATGGGCAAAGAAATGGCAGATGGAGTATAGTGTAGGGAAGTGTATGGTTATGCACTTTGGTAGAAGGAATATAGGTGTAAGGCTTTAAATGGGGAATAAAAATTAAAAAATCACAGGTGCAAAGGGACTTTGGAGTCCTCATGCAGGATTCCCTGAAGTTGACTCCGTGGTAAGGAGGGCATATGCATTGTTTACATTCATTCCAAGAGAACTAGAATATAAGAGCAAGGATGTAACGATGAGGCTTTTTAAGGCATTGGTCAGAATGCATTTAGAATATAGTGAGCAGTTTTGAGCCCCTTTCCTTGGCTTTGGTGAGGGTCCAGAGGGGGGTTCATGGGAATGATTCTAGGAATGATGTGCGTTTGTTGGTTCAGGCCTATACTCAGTGGAGTTTGGAAGAATGAGAGGGAGATCTTACTGAAACCTATCAAATATTGAAAGGCCAAGATAGTGTGCGTGGAGAGGATCCTGCCTTTAGTTGGAAAGGTCAGGACCAGAGGGCACAGACTCAGACCAGAGCAACATACCTTTAGAACAGAGATGAGGAATTTCTTTAGCCAGAGAATAGTGAATCTAAGGAAATTTGTATCAAAAATGGCTGTGAAAGCCAAGACATTGAGTATATTTAAACTGAAGGTTGACAGGTTCTTGATTAGTCAGAGCATCTGAAGTTAAGATTACGGGTCAGCTATAATGGAATGACAGTGCCGATTCAATGGGCTGAAAGGAATAGTTCTGCTCATACGTCTATGGTCTTATGTTTTTGGTTGAGATCTTCTAATTATGAGTAGTGTATTGAAGTGGGATAAAGCACTTTATGAATGCCATGATTTGCACTGAGACTGGTTAAAATTCTTACAGAAGAAGACTTGTTTGTGAGCTTGGTCCTTTGCAGGTCACTTGTGATCTTTATATGTATGTTTTAATCAACTGCATTGATCAAACACCTTGTATTTTCTGAGTCTACTATTGTTTTGCCTGTCATATCTTTAATAATGATCTTTGGTTACTTGACAGCAGTCTCTACACGTAGCACATTATGTGGGGCAATTGACTAATGAGTCTGTAAGTCCTCTTCGGGACCATTGGGCTACTTGGAATATTAGTGGAAATAGTACAGATGAGGTTTTTGCATATTACCTTTTCAGCTATGATCATACCAGCTTAATTTCTATTTGTAATTGTCTTTGTAATATTGTTAAGGAGAATCTGTAACTGTATTCTTATGAGCTTCCATTGAGTGTATGACAAAGGTAGTTGTTGTACATTGTTAGATATCCTGGAAGTAATATTGGTTGAAAAGTGGCTAAGGGACACTGATCCATTGGAGGTATTAATGGCCCAAGTTTAAAGTATCAAATGTTCATATAAAGGCTGCAGTAAACTCACATTGTTCAATTGCTTTTTTCATTGGTGTTAATATATCCTTTGGCATCTCAGTGTTACCAGAATCAGATTCAGAGTCAGGTTTATTATCACTTGCATGTGTCATAAAATTTGCTAACTTAGACATAAACTGACGTTGGGTAAAAGTTGTAGAAGAGAAAATGTGGATTTTGAATTAGTGAATTAGTAAATTATCAACTGAGACCAGTATGGCTCACATCAAATATGAGTATTTCAAAGTCAAGTTGTGGTGGATCTCTAGTTAGTGAATACATACCAGCAAAGGAAATGGGTGTCATACTTCCATGTGATTTTTTTTATTCCTTTAACTTAGTAAAAAAGGTCACATATTCAGTGTTTTGAGTACACTGTTTGGGTTAATGAAGGATGAAAATGGGAATGAAAAATTTTGCTAAGATAATTTTTGTTTTGTTTTCTCCCACAGAGTTTTACGCTAGAATTTCACTTTGAACCAAATGATTACTTCACAAATTCAGTATTAACCAAAACCTATAAGATGAGGTCGGAACCTGATGAGACTGATCCTTTCTCCTTTGAAGGCCCAGAGATAGTTGACTCTGTAGGGTGAGTGAAAAGTCATTATTGACTTGACATTTTATCACCACTTGAAATACAGTCCGTGAGGTAGAATAATTTTTAAAAAGTCAATCCTAGAGCAAGCTGTGAATTTCTACTTCACCTTCCTACAGCTGTAATCGAAATGGCAAAATCTAACCAATTTCTGTTTCTTTATCGGTTTGTTTAAGCTTGTACTTAGTGGCATTCTCCAAGGAACTGGCCAGTTAATTAACAGATGTCTTTTTTTTTCTCTACTAGTTGGATAGAAAATATTTCCATGCTGTTTAAATGTTAATATATTTTTAGTCTGAATATGAAGTCAGTACTACTGCAGTAGTAATGTGCAATATAACATCTTTATATCCTCAAACGTACCATTCCAAGTAATTTCTTGGTCTTGCACTGTTCGTAACCTGTTACTTGTCTCTTGTCGTGTATCAGGTTCCATTCCAGTGCTAGATTAATCCTGGCACTATGTAGGTTGGATGTTTATGCTACTTCTAACCTCTTCAGAGTTGGGAACACAAAATATCGTATTTCAGCCCAAAATGTTGTGCCAACCTATTCTAGGATCATTCTAACCCTTCCATCGTACATAGCCCTCTATTTCTTTAAATCATCCATGTGCCTAAGTGTTTCTTAAATGCCCTGAATGTATCTGGTTCTACCATCACCACTGCCTCAGACCCCCACCCTCCCTTATATTTTCCTCAGATCACCTTAAAATTTTGTCCCCTTATATCAGCCATTTTCATCCTGGGGAAAAAGTCTCTGGCTATTCACTCATCTATGCCTCTTATCTTGTATGTCTGTCAAAACATTTCTCATCCTCCTCTCCAAAAGGAAAAGCCCTAACTCGCTCAGTTTGATGATGCGATCTCTAATCCAGGCAGCATCCTGGTAAATCTGTGCACCCTCTCTAAAATTTCCATATCATACTACAATAAGATGAAAAGAACTGAACACAATATTCCCAGTGTGGTCTAGCCAGGGTTTTATAGAGCTGCAACAATTAACTCAAGGCTCTTGAACTCAATCCCCTGACTAATGAAGGCCAGCACACTATATGCCTTCTTCTCAGCCCTAACAACTTCTGTGGCAACGTTGAGGGACCTATGGATGTGGACCTCAAGGTCCTTAGTGTTCCTCCACACAGACAATCATCATTCTATTAGCATTAGCATTGTATTCTGCTTTCAAATTCAACCTTCCAAATTTCATAAAAAACACAAAATGCTGGCAGAACTCAGCAGGCCAGACAGCATCTATGGGAGGAAGTAATAACGAAGTTTCAGGCCGAAACCCTTCATCAGGTGTGAAGTAACATGGGATGGTCGAGGGGGGATAAGAAGTGGGGGAGGGATAAAGTAGAGAGCTGAGAAGTGATAGGCTGGAGGGAAATGGGCTAGGGGGAAGGTGGAGAATTATGGGAAATAAAAGAGAAAGGAAGGTAGGGCTGGGGGGAGAGATTATAATGGGGGGGGGGGAAGAGAGAGAAAGAGAACCAGACTGAAATAATAGATAGGGATGGGGGTAAGGGTGCTATCCCTTTCTCTCAATTCCTCCGTCGCATCTGCTCTCAGGATGAGGCCTTTCATTCTAGGACAAAGGAGATGTCTTCCTTTTTTAAAGAAAGGGGCTTCCCTTCATCCACTATCAACTCTGCCCTCCATCGCGTCTCCCATATTTCACGCACCTCTGCCCTCACCCCATCCCCCCGCCAGCCCACCAGGGATAGAGTCCCCCTGGTCGCCCTTCCAGCCTACAGATCCAACACATAATCCTCCGTAACTTCCGCCACCTCCTACGTGATCCCACCACCAACCACATCTTCCTCTCCCCCCACTCTCGGCTTTCCGCAGGGATCACTCCCTACGGAACTCCCTTGTCCATTCATCCCCCCCCATCCCTCCCCATGGACCTCCCTCCAGGCACTAATCCCTGCACACGGAAGGAGTGCTACACCTGCCCCCACACTTCTTCCCTCACCACCATCCCAGGCCCCAGACAGTCCTTTCAGGTGAGGCACCACTTCACCTGCGAGTCAACTGGGGTGATATACTGTATCCGGTGCTCCCGATGTGGTCATTTATACATTGGGGAGACCCGCCGCAGACTGGGAGACCGTTTCGCCGGACACTGGAGCTCGGTCCTCTAGCAGTGGCGGGATCTCCCTGTGGCCACACACTTCAATTCCACAGACCGCTCCCACTCCGACATGTCTGTCCATGGCCTCCTCTACCGTCAAGATCAGGCAACACGCAGGTCAGTGGACCAATACCTTATCTCCCGCCTAGGTAGCCTCCTTCCTGCCGGCATGAACATCCAACTCACTGACCTCCATTGATACCCCTGCCCCCCACCCTTACCCCCATCTCTATCTATTATTTTAGTCTGGTTCTCTCTTTTCCCCCCTCACTATAATCTCTCCCCCCAGCACTACCTTTCTTTCTCTTTTATTTCCCATAATTCTCCACCTTCCCCCTAGCCCATTTCCCTCCAGCCTATCACTTTCCAGCTCTCTACTTTATCCCTCTCCCCACCACTTATCCCCCCTCGACCATCCCATGTTACTTCACTCCTGAAGAAGGGTTTCGGCCTGAAACATCGTTATTACTTCCTCCCATAGATGCTGTCTGGCCTGCTGAGTTCTGCCAGCATTTTGTGTTTTTTATTTATTTCCAGCATCTGCAGATTCGCTCGTGTTGCCTTACAAATTTCATGCTTTTCCTGTTTGAACACCATCTGCTACTTAGCCTATCTCTGCATCTTATCAATGTCCTGCTGCAATCTACAACAGTCCTCTGCGGTATCCATCAACTATTATGTCGTATGCAAGTTTAGTAATCCACCCTTCCATTTCATCATCCAAGTCACTTACAAAAATCACAAAGAGCAGGGTTTTCAGAACAGATTCCCTACAGAACACCACTGGTCACTGACCTCCATGTGCTCAATGAAATTGCTCCATATGCTACCACTTTGCCTTCTATGGGCAAGCCAATTCTGTCTCCACTCAGTAACGCTTCCCTGGATCCTGTGCCTACTGGCTTTCTGAATCAGCCAACCATGGGGATCCTTATCAAGCGCCTTACTAAAATCCATATTTATCTCATCAACTACTCTTTGTCACATCCTCAAAGAAGCATGACCTGCCCCTCACAAAGACATGCTGACTATTCCTAATCAGACTACAGTGGCATGCAAAAATTTGGGCACCCCGGTCAAAATTTCTGTTACTGTGAATAGCTGAGTGAGTAAGAGGTTACATGTTTCCCAAAAGGCATAAAGTTAAAGATGACAGATTTCTTTAATTTTTTTTATTTCTTTTATATTTCCATCTTTTACAGTTTCAAAATAACAAAAAAGGAAAATGGCCCAAAACAAAAGTTTGGGCACCCTGCATGGTCAGTACTTAGTAACACCCCCTTTGGCAAGTATCACAGCTTGTAAATGCTTTCTGTAGCCAGTTCTTGTTTGGGGGATTTTAGCCCATTCTTCCTTGCAAAAGGCTTCTAGTTCTGAGAGATTCTTGGGCCATCTTGCATGCACTTCTCTTTTGAGGTCTATCCACAGATTTACTATAATGTTTAGGTTGGGAGACTGTGAGGGCCATGGCAAAACCTACGGCTTGCATCTCTTGAGGTGGTCCATTGTGGATTTTGAGGTGTGGTTAGCATCATTATCCTGTTGTAGAAGCCATCCTCTTTTCATCTTCAGCTTTTTTACAGACGGTGTGAAGTTTGCTTCCAGAATTTGCTGGTATTTAATTGAATTGATTCTTCACTCTACCAGTGAAATGTTCCCTGTGCTTAACAGTTAGAGGGGTGTTCTTTTCATGAAATCCTGCACCCTTTTTCTCCAAACACACCTTTGCTCATTGTGGCCAAAAAGTTCTATGTAACTTCATCAGGCCACAGGACTTGTTTTCAAAATACATCAGGCTTGTATAGATGTTCCTTTGCAAACTTCTGACACTGAATTTTGTGGTGAGGACACAGGAAAGGTTTTCTTCTGATGACTCGTTCATGAAGGTCATATTTGTGCAGGTGTCACTGTATAGTAGAACAGAGCACCACCACTCCAGAGACTGCTAAATCTTCCTGAAGGTCATTTGCAGTCAAATGGGGATTTTGATTTGCCTTTCTTGCAATCCAACAAGCAGTTCTCTCGGAAAGTTTTCTTGGTCTTCCAGACCTCAATTTGACCTCCACCATTCCTGTTAACTGCCATTTCTTAATTACATTACGAGCTGAGGAAACGGCTACCTGAAAATGCTGTGCTATTTTCTTCTGGCCTTCTCCTGCTTTGTGGGCATAATTTATTTTAATTTTCAGAGTGCTAGGCGGCTGCTGATTGTTGGGACAAGGTTTGAGTAGTCAGGGTATTTATAAAGCTTTGAGATTTGCATCACCTGGCCTTTCCTAATGATGACTGTGAACAAGCATTAGCCCGAACAAGCTAATTAAGGTCTGAGACCTTGGTAAAAGTTATCTGAGAGCTCAAATCTCTTGGAATGACCAAACTTTTGCATGTTGCTCCTTTCCTTTTTTTCACTCTAAAATTTTACAAAACAAAAATAATACACTAATCTTGCTTAAAATGTTGAAAAGAATGGTTCATCTTTAACTTTCTGACTTTTGGTGATCAGTTCATCTTCTACTCACTTAACTATTCACAGTAACAGAAATTTTGACCAGGGGTGCCCAAACTTTTGCATGCCACTGTATGCTTCTCTAAATACTTGTAAACTGTCCCTGAAGAATCTTCTTCAATAATTTGCCCGCTACTAAAGTAAGACTCACTGGTTTAGCTTTCCCAGGGTTATCCCTACTATCTTTCTTGATCAAAGGTATAATGTTTTCCACGCTTCAATAATCTGGCATTAACTCCTGTGGCCAGTAAGAATGCAAAGATCCTTGACACATTCTCTTCCCTAGCTCCCTATAGTGTCATGGGGTATATCCTGTCTGTCCCTGGAGACTTCAGCGGCACATAGTCTTCCTTAACATCAATGTTGCTCATTTTTCACTATTTCTTGAAACAAGATCAGGAGTTCAAATTTAAGTACACTTTTTAGCAACCATTACATTTGAGCATATTGTAATCATAATGCTTTAAATTGGAATTAATCTGAGCCATTTGGAATAGAACAAAAATGGGAATATGGGAAAAAAATGTTGCATTTGCTAGCTGAACTATGAGAAAACCCTGCAAGTCTGGTCTTGTAGTGATTTTGTTTTTATCTTGTGCTCTATGATTCTATTTTTAGTGCAAGATTGTGTATTTATATTACATTGTCACAGTGTAAAGACTAAACTCATTATCTGTTGAATTACTATAATGATCATGAAGACTGAATCAAAAATGGTTGGCAAAAGTCTGTCCAGATTAATTCTATATTTTATTATATGCCATCATAAAACGTTTGCCATCAAACATTAAAAGAATGAATAATGGCTAAATTTGAATAAGGTATCCGGTGATGCACTGATGCTAAGCTGTGTTGCTGGTAATTCTGCTTTAGTGTACAATAAAGCTAATCATTAACTTCTTAACAGATGTACTATTGACTGGAAGAAAGGAAGGAATATAACTGTGAAAACTATTAAAAAGAAACAGAAGCACAAAGGGAGAGGGACTGTCCGAACCATCACCAAACAAGTACCCAATGATTCTTTCTTCAACTTCTTTAATCCATTAAAAGGTGAGATTTTGTGATTAGTCTAAGGCAAAATACCACTCCTAAAAACTGAGTAGAAGCAGTGAAAGTCTAGTTTTTGAATCTAAATAAAAGCAACAGTCCCTGCATGTATAAGTGCACCATTAACAAAACAAAAGCATTTTTGCAATAATCGAAAAAAAAAACCACAAAGACTGGAAATCTGAAATCAAAATTAAGTGCTGGAAATATTCAGCAAGTCAGAGAGCATTTATGGAAAGAGAAACTAGTTATTTCAGTGCAAACCACTTTGTCAGAACTGGGAAAGAGTAAAAACTAGTTTTAAGTTGCTGAGATGATGGGGAAGTGTTGGGTACAGCAGAGAAAATAGTCTCAAATAAGATGAGGCAGGGATTGCTATGGAGGTACACTATAGGCACTGTCATCTGACTGATAGATTTCTGGAGACACAGACATAAAAATAGTTTTGAAATGAGGACAGTTAGAACGTAACTGTCTTAAGAATGTAACAGTTGTAAAATGCAGAGCTTTAGGATATTGCCTGCATGTCAGGCTGTGGTAATAGGGAGAGAGGCAATATCACAAGTGGGTGACCTGCTTGAAGATATGGATTCAGTATTGAGTCCACAGCATAGCAATGTAGATTTACTCCAGTTTTCAGTTAAACCTCTTTTAAGCAGTTACATTTGATGCCGTTAGAAATCCTTGGAAAGTTTTGATGATGGAAAATTAAATAGGATAAATTACCGTTATACATAATGCAGTATACAGAATTGGAAATTAAGAAATCTGTTTTATTTAGGGTATTTGGAAAAATAACAGTTGAAGTTGACATCTTTTAAGAAACACTAGATTCTGCAAAGGTTTCAGAAGACTGGAAAATTGCACGTTACTCCACCCTTTAAAAAGGGAGGGAGGAAAAAGTCAGGAAATTATAGGCCAGTTAGCCTGACTTTAATAATTGCTAAAGATGGAGTCCATTATTGGGGATGAGGTTTTTGGGGTACTTGGAGGCACATGATAAAATAGGCCAGAGTCAGCATGGTTTCCTTAAGGACATATCTGTTGAAATTCTTTGCGGAAATAGCAGGATAGACAAAGAGTCAGTGGATATTGTTTATTTGGATTGGCAGAAGCCCATGGTATTACAGGAATGACATTAACATGGATAGAAAATTGGCTGATTGTCAAGTAGCAAAGAGTGTCAATGACTTGGATGATGGAATTGAAGACTTTGTGGCCAAATTTGCAGGTGATACAAAAGTAGAGGGGCAGGTGTTAAGGAAACAGTGAGACTACAAAACAACTTATATTAGGGGAATGGGCAAAGAAGCGGCACATTGAATATAGTGTAGGGAAATGTATAGTGATTGACTTTGGTAGAAGGGATAAAGACATGGGCTATTTTCTAAGTGGGGAGCAAATTCAAATATCACTGGTGCAAGGGTCTTTGGAATCCTTGGCAGGTTTCCCTAAAGATTAACTTGCAGGTTGAGTCAGTGATCAGAAAGGCAAATGCGGTTAGAGGATTAGAATATAACAGCAAGGATGTAATGCTGAAGCTTTACAAAGCTTTGGCCAGCCACATTTGGAGTATTGTGAGCAGTTTTGGGCCCCTTGTCTAGGAAAGGATGTGCAGGTATTGGAGAAGGTCCAGAGGAGGTTCATGAGAATGATTCCAGGAATGAAGCGCTTAAAGTATGATGTATGTTTGATGGCTTGGGGCCTGTACTCATTTGGATTTTAGAAGAATGTGGGGGAGTCTCATTGAAACTATTGAATATTGGAAGGCCTAAATAGAGTAAATGTGGGGAAGATATTTCCTATACTTGGGGAGTCTAGACCTAGTGTACAGCTCAATAAAAGACACCCTTTAGAACAAAGCAAGGAATTTCTTTATCCAGAAAGTGTAAATCTATGGAATTCATTGCCACAGACGGCTGCGGAGGTCAAGTAATTGGATATATTTTAAAGTGGATGTTGGTAGGTTTTTGATTAGTAAGTATGTCAAAGGTTACAGGAAAAAGCTGGAGAATAGGGTTGAGAGGGATAATAAATCTGCTGTGGTGGAGCTGAATGGCCTAATTCTGCTTCTGTATCTTATGTCAGATAGTCATGACCTGTCACCATTGCTATTTCATTCAGTTAGACAGTTAAGATGTCTTGTAACTCGTATGAATTGGGTCACACTATGTGTCCAGTAGCCTGTCAGTCATTGAAGCAAGTATTTCAGTTGTCTGATTCTCTGCAAATTTTCACCTATAACTTGGTTGAGAAGGCAGATTGTTTTCATTTTTAAAATGAAGTTTATAAAAGGCAGCAAATTGTGATTCTGAATTGATTTATGAATGGAGTTCAAATTCACAGTTGAAATCTTCCTGGAGGAAAAAGGAAAAGAAATTTGTCACTTAAGTGCAACTGCTTGCCTTATACTTATTTAGCTATCAAAAAGATATATTTTTGCATTATATAGTACTTTATAAGTCTGTAAAATGCAAGTAAGTAGAGTGGCAGGTCACAGCACCTGTGCAATAATTGTTCCCAGCACATGAATGATAGTTGCAAGAATGGCACGGGCAAAGAATAAAACCAAATATTACTGTGGATAAGAAATGCGCTGGGTCAAGGAAAGAAGCTACCAAAACTGATGTGCTTTCTGTATTAGTAAGCAGAAGCCGGAGCAGCTGTGAGAGAATTCGGTTGGGGATGGGAGAGGAGAGGACAGGTAGCACAAATATCTAGTCTTTGTTGTGGAGGACATTACTGATATAGACAAGTTCTCAGAGGTCATATCCTGGACAAAGGTATTCAAGTGATGAACACTGGTTGCAATAACATGTATTAAAACTTAACTACAAAATGTTGACTAAGAAAAATGAATGAAAGGTACAAAGGAGAAACTTGAATAGCAGTCGTTAATACTTAATGCATTCTGGATCAAATACGGTTCTCAGTGATTGTAGTTGGAGGTTAAAGGTAGATGAACTAAATGAAGAAATAACTTAACTTTGAGTGGACACAACTAACTAGTCAAAATTTTTGTGACAAAAAGAAGTTCAAGGGCCCCTCACACTTGGAAGTCGAAATGAGCTGTGGGGAAGCAGTTTGGGATAGGTTGTCATAGGGAGTGGTTTTGGATGGAATGAGTACAAAATGTCCTCAACCTGAAATCTTAACTGATTATGGTGAGTAATCATCAAAAGTCAAGGTCTCTCACTCAACATTGCTCCTAACATTGGTAGCCTTATAAGTATGGAATTAAGCTAATGACTCAGAATCAGGTTTAATATCAAATAGAAACATAGAAAATCTACAGCACGATACAGGCCCTTTGGCCCACAATGCTATGCCAAACATGTACCTACTTACAAATTACCTAAGGTTACCCATAACCCTCTATTTTTCTAAGCTCCATGTACCTATCCAGGAGTCTCTTAAAAGACCCTATAGTATCCAGCTCCACCACTGTCGCCGGCAGCCCATTCCACACACCACTCTCTGTTTTTTTTAAACTTACCGAGCCATCTCCTCTGTACCTCCTTCCAAGCACTTTAAAATTGTGCCCTCTATTGATAATCATTTCAGCCCTGGGAAAAAGTCTCTGACTATCCACACAGTCAATGCCTCTCATTATCTTGTACACCTCTTATCAGGTCACCCCTCATCCTCCATCACTCCAAGGAGAAAAGGCAGAGTTCACTCAGCCTGTTCTCATAAGGCATGCTCTCTGATCCAGGCAACATCCTTGTAAATCTCCTCTGCACCCTTTCTATAGTTTCCACATCCTTCCTGTAGTGAGGTGACCAGAACTGAGCACAGTACTCCAAGTGGGGCCTGATCAGGGTCCTTTATAGCTGTAACATTACCACTTGGTTGTTGAACTCAATCCCACAGTTGATGAAGGCCAATGTACCATACGCCACCTTAACTACAGAGTCAACCTGCGCAGCTGCTTTAAGCGTCCTATGGACTTGGATCCCAGGATCGCTCTGATCCTCCACACTGCCAAGAGTCTTACCATTAATACTATGTTCTGCCATTATATTTGACCTACCAAAGTGAACCACCTCACACTTACCTGGATTAAACTCCATTTGTCACTTCTCAGCCCAGTTTTTGCATTCTATCAATATCCCACTGTAACCTCTAACAGCCCTCCACACTATCCACAACACCCCCAATCTTTGTGTCATCAGCAAATTTACTAACCCATCCCTCCACTTCCTGATCAAACTCATTTATAAAAATCAATAAGAGAAGGGGTCCCAGAACAGAACATTGAGGCACACCACTGGGCACCAACATCCATGCAGAATATGACCCGTCTACAGTCACTCTTTGCCTTTTGTAGGCAAGCCAGTTGTAGATCCACAATGCAATATCCCCTTGCCTCCTTACTTTCGCAATCAGCCTTGCTGAAATCCACATACAGTACATCTACTGCTCCTTTTCCCACACTACTGCCCTCGCCCCATCCTCCCGTCACCACAACAGGGGCCGAGTTCCCCTTGTCCTCACCTACCGCTCCAACAGCCTCCGGATCCAGCACATTATCCTCCGCAACTTCCACCACCTTTAACAGGGTCCCACCACTAAGCACATCTTTTCTTCTCTACCCCCTCTGCTTTCCGCAGGGATCGTTCCCTCTGCGTCTCCCTGGTCCATACGTCCCTCCCCACAGATCTCCCACCCGGCACTTATCCCTGCAAGCCTAAGTGCTACACCTGTCCCTACACCTCCTCTCTTACCACCATTCAGAACCCCAAACAGTCCTTCAGGGTGAGGCAACACTTCACTTGTGAGTCTGTTGGGGTCATCTATTGCATCCAGTGCTCCCGGTGAGGCCTCCTCTACATCGGCGAGACACAACAGAGATTGGGGGACTGCTTCATCGAGCACCTCCACTCTGTCCGCCACAACAGACAGAATCTCCCGGTTGCCACACACTTCAACTCTGCTTCACATTCCCATTCGGATATGTCCATCTACTGCCATGATGAGGCCAAACTCAAGTTGGAGGAGCAACATCTCATATACCGTCTGGGCAGTCTCCAGCCCCTTGGCATGAATTCTCCCAGTAATTCCCTCCCCCTTCCTTTCCCCATTCCAGTTTCACTCTGCCGCCTCCTCCAGCTGCCTATCACCTCTCTCTACTACCTTCTTCTACTACCCATAGTACTTTCCCCTTCTTCACCTTTCTTGCCTATCCCCTTCCTGCTTCCCCTCCCCCACCCCTTGATCATTCCTCTTACTGGTTTTTCACCTGGCACCTACCAGCCTTCTCCTTCCCACCCTCCCCCCACCTTCTTTATAGAGCCCTGCCCCCTCCCTCTTTAGTCCTGACGAAGGGTTTCGGCCCGAAATGTTGACTGCTCGTTTCCATGGATGCTGCCCGACCTGCTGAGTTCTTCCAGTGTGTTGTACGTTTATCTACTGCTCTGCCTTCATCAATGTGTTCAGTCGCATCCTCAAAAAATTCAATCAGGCTTGTAAGGGATGGCCTGCCTTTGACAAAGCCATGCTGACTATTTCTAATCATATTCCCATCATCATCTCCCAATGTTCATAAATCCTGCCTCTCAGGATCTTTTCCATCAACTTACCAACCACTGAAGTAAGACTCATTGGTCTATAACTTCCTTGGCTATCTCTACTCCCTTTCTTGAATAAGGGAACAACATCTGCAACCCTGCAATCATTGGGAACCTCTCCCATCCCCATGATGATGCAAAGATCATTGCCAAAGGCTCAGCAGTCTCCTCCCTTGCCTTCCACAGTAGCCTGGGGTACATCTCATGTTTTCCTGAAGACTTATCCAACTTGATGCTTTCCAAAAGCTACAGAGCATCCTCTTTCTTAATGTCTATCTGCTCAATCTTTTCAACCCGCTGTTTGTCATCCCTACAATTGCCAAGATCTTTTTCCGCTGTGAATACTGAAGCAAAGTATTCATTAAGCCATACATTCCCTGAGAATATCATGAAATTGTCAAAAATGTCATGAAATTAGTTATGTGGCAGCAGTACATTGCATTGCATAATAAAAACTGTTAAATTACTGTAAGATGTGTGCTTTTTTTTTAGTTAAGTAAGTAATACTAAAAGAGAAAAAGGTAGTGAGGTAGTGTTTATGTATTCAATATCCATTCAGGCATCTGATGGCAGAGGGGAAGTAGCTATTCCTGAATTTTTGACTGTATGCCTTCAGGCTCCTGTTTCTCCTCCCCAGTGGTAGCAATGAGAAGAGGCCATGTCCTTGGTGATGGGGCTCCTTAATGATGCCTTTTTGAGGCATTGCTCTTTGAAGATGTCCTGGATGCTGGGGAGTCTGGTGCCTGTGATGGAGCTGACTGAGGTCACAACATTCTGCAGCTTATTTTGATCCTATGCAGTGACCCCCACACCCCCATCCCAGATGGTGTTGCAGCCAGTTTGAATGGTTTTCACAGTACATCTGTAGAAATTTGCAAAATGTCTTTGGTGACATTTCAAATACCCTCAAACACCTAATAAAGTATAGCTGCTGTTGTGCTTTGTCTGCAGCTGCCTCAATGTGATCCTCAGATGTTAACACCTGGGAACGTGAATTTGCTCACCCTTTACATTTCTGATCCCTCAATGAGGGGGTGTATATATTCCCTCATCTTACTCTTTCTGAAGTCCACAATCGGTTCTTTGGTCTTGTGTTGACTGTGAGATTGTTGCTGTAGCACCACTCAACCAGCTGATCTATTTTGCTCCTGTATGCCTTTTCATCACCATCTGAAATTATGCTAACAATGTGGTATGTGTAACTTACACAGAGGGCGCCACAGTAGTGTAGCTGTTAGTGCGATGCTATTATAGCTGGAGGCATTTCGGAGTACAATTCTTGGGTTCTCTGGTTTCCTCCCACATCCACTTCAGTTAACTGGTCATTGTAAATTGTCCTGCAATTAGGTTCAGTTTAAAAAAAAAATTCGGGGTTGTGGATTGCTAGGGTGGCACAGTTGGAAGGGCCTACGCCACACTGTGTCACTTAAAAAAATATATAGAAGGTGCTTTCCACCGGAAAACTTTGTCCTTCACTTGGAGTAATTAATATTGTCAGTTTCTCTCCAAAAAAGCTCTTATGTATTTACTATCACTGGCAGTTGATGCCTTTATTCAGAATTGACTGTTAAAAGGACATTCCCTGTAAGATTTCCTTAAAAAAAAATGAAATGCCAGATGCAGGGCAATATGGCATATTTTGTTGGATTCTAAAATGTACTAATGTGACTCATTAGTGGGAAACCCCCATTTTCCCTTGTGTTCTCCCACTGATCTATTAAAGATTACGATAGTTACCTAATGATAAATTTTCAAAGACAGATTTTCTGAACTAATGCAGTACTGTAAGATGGATTTGGAGAATTTGCAGAACACCTGGGTTTCTTTTGTTTTGTAGCTGCCTGTAAGGAGGTGAATCTCAATGTTGTATATAATATACATACTTTGATACTAAGTGTACTTTGAACTTTAATTCAGTTTAAATGGATTATTTCTGTTTGGAAGAGGACTTCCCTTATGATTTAATATACTAATTTTCAAAGTACAATTAAGATGAATGGTAGCCAAAACTAATTGTATTTTTGCATATATATTCAACTCAATTAATTCATATGTATTCTGGAGGGGAGGGGGGGAAAGTTTTCCCTTGGACCAGCAGTGAACTAGTTAATCTGACTTGTGCAATCTTATGTATGTTTCTTTTACCCAGCTTAACCTACAGGAAGTTCCTTTTGGAAGGTATTTAAATACAGGCACCTATCTACACCTACAAAATTCTAGGCTATTTTTAAAGACATAAATTTTAAAGATGACCTCACCTTGATTCTTATCATTACAGCTATTAATTTAACATCTACTGAAATGGTAATTCAATGTAGCTTTGGCACTTGATAAAATGTGATACATCTTAAATGAAGCAATAGGATGTAGTTATTACCGGACCAAGAGTAATGCTGATGACCAATCGAGTTAGAGAGGAGTCTGATGGAATATTGTTTTTTATTTGTTGATCTGTTGCCTTCTTGATATACTTGCCGTCAGGTGTTTCCCAGTGTAAATTTTTAAATTAAAACATTAATCTGAAAGCAATATTGCGAGGCTCTATGAGCAAAAATGGACACTTTTCAAGAACCAGTAGCGTTACTGATAAGTGGTTATGTGCAAAGAACTGAATTCTTCATGGATTTTCCATAGATGCTGCCTGGCCTGCTGGGTTTCTCCAGCATTTTGTGTGTTGCTGGGATCTCCAGCATCTGCAGATTTTCTCTTATTTGTGACTTCTTCATTTTGTGAATTAGAACAAAGGAATGTTCATATTGTACACAAATTTAAGACTTGATGGATGCATTCAGATTGAGGAAATAAAATCTGTTTGACTGAACAATAATTCTGGGTATTCAATCTCCATGCAATGCAATATTTTAAGTATTAAATGCACTTAAAGGGGAAGCAGTTGTTTCCAGACTTGGTCTATTCTCACAAGATAATTAAAGGCAACCTTCACAAATCTTTTATTCACCAAAAAAATATAATCTTGCCAGTTTAGGTGTCGGATAGCCTTCCTCTTAACAACACATTTCCTAGAATCTTGTTAGCTTTCACGCCCATGAATGAATGTTGAGAGTTTAAGAATGAATAATGCTTCTCCTAGCAACAAGGAGAGGAATTTGAGGTATGTGGAATTTGATCAGCCAAGCCTTCCTTTGAACTGATAAAACGGAATTTAATCATCTCAAAGTGCATATGAGAAATAGGTAACAGGGATTTTTAACATACCTCTTATTACAGCAAAAATTGGCAGCCAACCGGAAGTACCAGTGCTTTACTACTAATTGCCTTGGCGATAACCTTGGCTATTCAGATGGAGCATGTTTCAGTACTGGGGTAGTTCATTAAGGAACTGATTCTGATCAAAGAATATTCCCATGCAAATTGAATGAATCAGTTTCACTATTGCTTCTAAAAGGATTTTGCCAACATTATTAAAAGCTCCACGCCTATAAGCTCAACTTTGAACATCAAAAATTAAATGTGCTTGCAGATTCAAAGCTAAGTTAAGACCCTAAGCAGTCATGATGTATTTCAAAGAATGAAATGAACATTTAATTTAAAGGTAACATCTTCAGTTTGAATACTAATTCTCGCTGCAACTGAGCCATTATGTAATGATACTCCATGCCTTATTTGCATTAAGGGTTATTTCTGCCACAACTTTCAAGCTTAGACTAAGTGTCTAATGTGTGTGTGGGCAATGAGATTAAAATACGGTGGATTCCAGTTAATTGGGTCACATCGGGCACATTTTTTTATTTAGTACAGCATGGAATAAACCCTTTCAGTCCTTTGAGCCCCGCTTCCCAGCAACCTTCGATTTAACCTAGCCTAAACACAGGGCAATTTACAATGACCAATTTTCCCATTAACTGGTACATCTTTGGATTCTGGGAAGAAACTGGAGGGCCTGGAGAAAACCCACACATTCCACAGGGAGGGGTTACAGATTTCTTACAGATGATGTTGAAATTGATCTCAGAACTCCGATGCCCTGAGCCATAATAACGTTCCACTAGCCACTACACTACCACGATGCTTTTCAGTGGTTGCCCCAAATAGTCGAAGTTTCATTCAGATAGTTAAAGGTATAAAAACAACAAACTACTGTTGAACTGATTTATAAATTACTTAAGCTAAATACAGAACAAATTAGAACACTGCTGAAGCTACCATAGTACAATAAAACTGTAATAGTTCCTAATAATTATTAATGGAGAAATTAATCCAGTGTAGGCTGATTGTAAATAAAACTAGCGCAGATGCCTACCGCAGATAATGGACTGTTTTCAAGCAATGCTTTCAATGATTATATTCTCCAAATCTTCAGTTTCATTGTAACGTTTAAGATAATTATTGATAACTTCAAGTTCTCATAGTTCCTAACTAGCTGAAGTAGTGAAATCATTTCATTTTCACTCCCAGCTGTTCCAAGCCTGAATGCGTGAAACCACAGTAAGTCTTGTTGCTTACTTCTCGTCAACTGTCAGTGACAAAAATCACTGCTTTTTAAACACATGCATGCAACTGATGCTATTGTTAAAATGGTTTGGCAGCTGTCTTCTGTCACAATTAAGCAACATAGTACCCCAAATAAAGTAAGGGAATTCCGGCTTTTGTCTTGATTAGTTCTTGTTCATTAAAAGTTGTCTCAAATAAGCGGCTGCCCAATTAACCAAATGGCCCAATTAACTGAAATCTATTGTACTCTGTTTAAAATTGTCATGTATTACTAAACCATAGAAATAAACAGGGAAAATGGGAAAGTACATGCACCATCCAGACTGCCAGGCTGAGTTGCATCTAGCAGTGGATTTGAAACGGTACTAATAATTATTGACATACTTGCAGTTTTGAATAGTTGCATAATTATTGGGCACACCTTTTTCTTTCACTTGGGTAGACATGAGCATGTTAATGTATTCAGCACAAATTTTGTATTTTTAAAAACTTTCTAGATGTTATTTTTAAAGACCTAATTTTAGACAGTGATATCGGTGTCTAAACTGATATTTTGGCAGTTTTGTGCTGGAGTCACTTCAGTACAATATTTTGTCTTGAATTAAATGGTTTTACATTTGCGACCATGCAACTGATTATGGTACATGATTTGCATGGTGTTTTTGGGGTGGGGGCTTGCAGTTAAAGGATATGAGGGAACTGAGTGTGTTGTAAACAGATGCTAAAAGTGTTTGAATATGATTCCTACCTGATCTGTAGATTTTATTAGGACAGTATTACCACTGTCATTTTTATTTTTTTATTATTATTGCTTCAGACATCTTTTCCTTGCCCCCCAAAAAATCTGATTTTCAAACAACAAACTCATTTTTGTTTTATTTTTGACATTTCAGTTTCCGGACATGGTGAGGCAGAAATGGTAAGTGTTGTTATGGGGTTCATGAGAAGAAGAGAATTGATACATAGATCCTAATTTGAATTCTGAAGAAATTATGCCAGCCTGTTTGTTATTCCTTTTGTAGATGTCAGTGGTTGACTCTGAAAGATTCTGACAGGTTTTGTCAACTCTTTCTAAAGGAACACCTCAGATGGATGGACAACAAATGCTAAGCTTGTGATTGATACTCAGATCTCAGGGGAAAAAAACAAATAAAAATAATACACTTATTTCCTGTCCTTGACATGTTAATAAGATGGAATAATGAACATTTTATAGTTAATGTTTCTTACAATCTTTGGGATCTTGTAACAGTGCTACCGATCTAAACACCGTATTATGTCTTTGGAGGATTGAATCGTTGTTGTTGATGGCTTGCCGAGCTGGCCTCTTAGCTTGCAGACGTTTTGTTACCCAGCTAGGCAATATCATCAGTGCAACTTCAAATGAAATGTTCATAATCTACATTGTTCGTCTTTTATGTGTCCTGTGTTTAGTCTGTTTGTGTGTGTCTATATGTGCCATTTCTACTGGTTACTGATCATGTAATCCTCAGTTGGTTAATTAAAGTCAATAACCAGTTGACTAACCAATCGAGGATTACATAATCGGTAACCAATAGAAATGGCACTTATATGACACTCACGCTATAATCACAGGACACATAAAAAACGAATAATGTAGATCATCAATATTTCATTCGAAGTTACACTGATGATGTTGCCCAGCTGAGTAACAAAATGTCTGCAAGCGAAAAAGCCAGCTTGGCTTGCTACTCAACAACAACATCCTCAACCCAAGCTACAAATCTTTTCCAACATCTTAAGGATTAACTTGTGTTTTTAAATATTTATTAACAATCCAATGTGTATCATTACATTTAATGGAACTGACATATTTAGTGGTAAGTGTTATTTCATTACCCGAGCTTCTGTGCAAATAACTATTTCTACTGTTAATATAAGTAATGAATTCTAGCCATTTGGTGAAATTAATTGAATAGACTGATGTTCCCATTTGTGGATTATTATTAGTTCTAGTTTAGCCTGCATACTGATATCCCTTGTAATCTTACCATTAAGTCAAGAGCTTACTTGAATCCAAATATTAATATTGGTGCAGATAGATCATATACTCTATATTGCATGGCATACTAGCTAAGGGTAATTGCTAACAGAGTTTTGTGGATTTTTTTTCTGCCCTAGGATGAAGATTCAGAATTTAACTTAGCCACAGATTTTGAAATTGGGCACTTTTTCCGTGAGCGAATAGTACCTAGAGCCATTCTGTATTTCACTGGTGAAGCCATAGATGATGATGAAGATGTGAGTTTATTTCTAACATGTAATTATTAAAGAATTTTTAAAATATGAAATGATCAAAATAATTGAGTTCCATTGAGGTGAAGCTAAGGTTGCATACAAACTATGTCATTGAGATTTTGTAAATATTTGTGGTATTTTAAATCAACAATATAGAGATGTATTCGTTAAGACATTATTATTGACAGTTTTTAATTGTACCAACATATAACTTTGGAGTTCTGCAGATACAATAGGGTCTTTTAAGAGACTCCTGGATAAGTACATGGGGCTTGGAAAAATAGAGGGCTATGGGTAACCCTAGGTAATTTCTGAAGTAAGTACATGTTTGGCACAGTGTTGTGGACCAGCATACTACCACCATAGAAGATTGTACTGACGGCAACTGACTGGTAGAACATATGAAGGATACTCCAAAGAACCTCAGTCTCCTCAGGAAATAGAGGCCACTCTCGCCCTTCCTGTACACAGCCTCTGTGTTGGTGCTCCACTCAAGCCTGTCATCCAGGTGCACCCCCAGGTACTTGTAGGTCCTTACCACATCCACGTCCTCAACATCAGTACTAGCAATGTAGGCTTAGCCTTCCTAAATTAGGTCAGCTGCTTATTTGGAAGACTGCTGCTTAATTGGGACAGGAGACTGCTGAAAAGTTTCCATCTAGTGCCAGTCGCATGCATTTGCGTAACCATTAGACACTACACCATGCTTACACCAAGCAGTTTTTGAATGGCATCATTTGTGTTTGTGTTCAAAAAGCAGTGAATCTTGTCACTGATAGTGGACAAGAAATAAGCAGCAAGACAATTCAGAACTGTTTCGCTCACTGGGGTTTCAAGTATTCAGTTTTGGAGGTGCCAGAAATGGCCAGGAGTGGAAAAGAAACTATTTCAGTACTTCAGCATTAGGAGCTAAGGAGAATTTGAAGGTATTAAAAATAATCTTGAATGTTACAATGAAAATGAATGTTTGGAGGATGCAGTTGTCTAAAGCATTATATGAAGACAGTCCATTAACTGCACTAGGTGTCTGTGCTGATTTTGTTCATTAACAGTTAATCAAAAGAACATGGCAGTGTACACTCCTCCGATAACAATTAGGAACTAATACATAGTTTTATGATACTGTGATAACATTGGTAGTGTTCTAATTTGTTCTGTATTTAAATACATTGTTATTTAGTTAAATTGCAGTTTCTTTTTTATACATTTTTAATTATTTCCATGAAACTTCAGCTAATTGAGCCAAAATGTACTGGTCCTGATGTGTCCCAATTAGCCTGAATCCACTGTATTGCCATAATTAATATTTGCATAGGCATTGAAACAAAATGTGATTTTAGGTTCTACAATGAAATTGGCCAGATGTTCTTTTATGTGATGGGTCACATTTGAATCAAAAGCTTGCAACAGGTCTGGAACCAGATCCATTTGCTTTTTGTAGACTGGATGCTCATTTTAAAAAAAGTTCATCTGGGAAAACAGTTGACAGATAAATGGATCTGCCAAATTTCAGGTTTTGAAACTCATTAAGTAAGTTTGGTGAACCAGAACTCTTTTTTTAATTCACTTTGTTATTTAAATGGACAGACTTAATTTCCATAAAAAGTATACTTTAAGAAGAAATTTTGTTAAGCATAATCTTAGATGCAATGCTCTTCAAACTGTTTTGAACGCACCACAAAGCCAGGTATTTCAAGAGAAAGAAAATGCAGTGACATTTATGGTTAATTTTCAGATAGCTTGAACATGGATGATTGTGAGTGTATTAAAGGTCCAGAGAATGTGATGCTGCAATATATGCCACTATTGGCAGCAGGTTGTGAGGACAGATTACTTGTAAAATACTAAATGCTTTTTTATGGTATAAATGCTTGATCACAATATCAAATCTACAGGAACCAATGCTTGGAGGTGGTGAACAAGGAGAGTATAAAGCAGAAGAACTTTGATTGTTCCTTAGAGCACTAGTTGCACCAATTCATCCAAGGATGTTGAGATCTTTTTGGCCAGTATTTGACCAATGATTATCCTGTTCTTGTCAAACTTGCCTGTTGGTTTTTAATTAAATGCAAATAATAATTGCTCAGGACAAAAGTATAATTCTGTCACTTTGTCACCTGTTAAAGGACATTTGTAATTTGCTCCTACCTATATTGCAGCTGCTAGGTTGAATTATTTTCCTTTGTGGTTTGTATTCATTGAGTACAGTTTGATACCAATTTATTATTTCTTGCACTAGTAAAGCAATATGTTTGTGAGACTTTTAACTGGAATATTACACTTTGGTGTTGCTGGTCTTATTAGTATCTGGCACACTTTTTGTTGCAGTTAACATTTTTCTAAGTCATTGATCCAAAACAGTGGATTATTTTGTTAGGTTAATTGTACATACAGTTATAATTCTTCCATCCAAAAGGAAATTTAATTTTTTATCATGAAAATATTTCCCCTAACACACATTTTTAGATGAAATGTTAAGGAAGAATCTCCTTATTGTCACTGAGTTGTACCATGATATTAGTCCTTCTGAGTTTGATTTTTGAAAATGCAAGAGCCTTTACTATCAATGCATTTAATACATTGTAAATTGTCAGGATCAGTTTTACAGTACTAGATGTTGGGCTTAATTTATGCTCACTTCTTGCAACTGTAGCAGTGATTGCTAATGAGCTAATTGCATACAAAGTTGTAAATTGCCTAGTAAACTAAAATTTTTCTGTTTTTTAATAAAGCATTGTCGTAAATCAAAAAGAAAACTCATTTTTCTTCCTAATCTTAAGTATTTGGAACCCCATTTTAATTGGGATTCCAGCCTGAATCATACCTAATCGGTGCAGGATTAAAGAGGCAGGTTACCCATACTTAGGTTGTGACAAAGGAGCTGAGTAAAAATGCATGTGGCACTTAGTACATCCAGAATAGCTGTAGTGTCAGGTCAAATAAGCCCTTTGATTTAATACAAAATTCTTTGGAAGCTAGTTATACAGAGTTAATACTCACATCTAGTAAAATTTAGTTTTTCAGTATTGAGGATCCCAGTGAGCAGCTATAGTGCATGCGAATCACGGTTTACATTCTTTTTCCAGAATTTCTTTTGTTGTTATTGAAGATTTATTGTAAAGTTTTAAAATGATATCTCTGAAAGCACAAGACCTTTTAATAAACTTAAAAGATTTCATAGGCAACATGTTTTTTTTTCCTTCCCCAGTATGAAGTTGAGGAGGGAGAAGAAGGTGAAGAGGAGGTAAGTAATTAGACAAAAAGGTTAGTTTCTTTGGCCAATATATCAACCTTTGAATTTTAAAACTTCCTTTAATCTTCAATATTTTTGTTCTTTGAATCTTTCCTCTGGAAAGTAAGAATTTGAATTGCCTTGATTTCCTTAATTTGAATTGGATTAGCTCCACAAGTGTTTTCTTAAATCAGATTACCTTAAATGATCGGATTTATGAAAATTGCATGTTTCCTTTAATTTTATTTCACTAGAGACAATACAGATAATGCTTTCTTTACTGCAAGTTGGTGTGAATGGGCCTAATTGATTCTCCAAAGTATGTCGGTGGTGTCAGACGGTATAACTTTGCACTTAAAATATTTGCTGCCTCGCATTGTGTTTCTGACCTTAATCAAATTAAAATTGTGATAGCAGAGTCCAGACAGTTTTATGAAAGGAAAACTCTTAAGTTGTTAATTGAGAATGCAATCAAAATTAGATAAAGGAAATCCAGATATAAACACCAAAGCTAGTTATGGCCCATTAAAACCAATCCAACCCTGAAGATATAATTATTACTGTATTTTCATATTGTGCCAAACTTGTACAAAACATTCCACTTCTTTTGGCTTACGATTGGAAAGCCAGGGCCTAATCCAGCAGATCTAATATACTGATATTTTGAAGGCATTTGATTAAATGCAATGCATCAGATTATTGTGCGCTGTTTGGGCTGAAATTTAGGTTTTCGGGAGTCTGCACTTCATTGCTATTTTGAAAGACTTCATTAGCTTTATGCAACATTTAAAGTCTCAATCATTTAAATTATTGATAATTGGATTGCCTTCATATGTTGAAATGGCAATTAGTATTTTTAGTGGGAGAATCATGATGTGTAATGTACATTTTCCGCTTGAAAAGACAACAATAATGACAATTTGCCTTCTGAGTAGGTGAAAATCCTGATGGGTTATGGGTAGGGAGGTTGGAAGTTATCATAGTTTATATTTTTTTTGTTACAATGCTATGATGATCCCTTAAGAATTAATTTCATCCACTTCAATTTGTGATATCAAGATCTGTTTAATGTCATGTTTGCTTTTAATAATCTGAAGCATTCTTTTTAATAGGATGATGATGAAGAGGAAGATGGTGATGACGATGATGATGCTGAGATAGATCCTAAAGTGAGTTTTTGTTAGCTTCAAATTAAAAGTGTGATCATCTTGGTTTTAATTTAACCAACACTAGGGGGTGAAAATCTGAAACTAAACAGAGAATGTTGGTAATGTTGCAGGTCACACAGCTAAAGGATTTCAATTCACCTGTTGCTATTAGCATATTGTTATACATTCAATTTTGCTTTTATCTACTTTCTCTTGGGCATATATTCCTACGTTTTAAAATGTTTAAATTTCTAGTAAGTTAAGTCATAAAATTTTCCTCAAATCATTGAATTTCAGAGTTGCTCAGAAACATTTGTTCATGTGTGCTGCTTTGGATGTCCTTCTAATTATGTTTTGGAGTTGTCAATAATGCAATAATAGATATCACATCTTTCCTTATTAAATTCAAGATTTGGCAAAAAGAATGAGAAGGAGACTGTCTTGAAAATACAATAGTTAATTTATATAATGTCAATAAACTAAAGATCAATTGACTAAAACAATAGCAGATTTGGTCAGTTGGTGTTCGGTTTATCTAGTTTATATATTATTGAAAATATTTTAAATTTGTGTATGTCTAAATTTTTGGCTGTATGTTACCTAGAAAAACTACCATTCACTTCCATCACTGGTCATTATTCTAAGGCAAATGGAATCATATCAACATTTTGTTTTACTACATTTTGCTGATCGCCTAATTATACTGAGTCCATTAAGATTCTTTATAATTGGACTAAAGTTTGGTGAAAGCTAGGCTCAGTGGTAAATCTGGAATTTTTAAATTTTAAGTTGTTTGATTAATTAAATGATTTTGGGAGTTGCATTTGTGGAAATTAATTTCACAATTTGCAAATTTGAGATTTTTTTTTTGTTTTAATTCCAATGCTTTGAAGTTCAGGTTACCACACATCAATTGAAAATATTTTCTGTAACGTTACTAGAATGCTTTACTGGTGTATGTAGAGCTCATTGTCAGCTTGTGAATGAAATCAGTTAGGTGATATTAATAAAATGTTACCATAATTCATTATTTAGACCACTGTAGACCTTTGATTGTTTTTGTGCTGGCTTGTTCTTGTGTACTGGTGGTGTATGTATATTTCTAAATAACAAAAAGCCAAACAAGTAATAGCAGTACATACTGATATGAGTTAAATCATTATCCTTTTATAGTTTCAGTTCTGTTGCCTTGAGCTTCCAAAGGAACTTCATATAAAACAACCTTAAACAAACCTTGAATAACTTGTTGCTTCACTTCCCCAATGCTATTGTGGTCATTATTTGCAGTGACTGTGAAACATTGTTCAGAAGTTACAGGAGCTTTAAATGCTATTCTCATTTTTTTTTAAAACCTTAACAGGTTTATTCTGCATAAAACTCTATGGTCTTTACAGAAGTCAGGTCAAACCATTAATGGTGAAACATTGACCTCAAAATTGAGATTCTTATTTTCGGGGTGGCCAATACTTCATGGCAAAGCTTGTGTTTTAGTAAGGACAGTCCTGTTTTATTTTTACAAGCCTGTTCCTTCAGTACATGTCCTGCTGAACTTGTCTTTCAAATCAGCTATTCAAGCAGTGTTCGTTTCCGCAATTGAGAAGGAGTTTCACCTTCCTATCCCTAATACCCCAGACTGAACCTGAACTGTTTTAAAATGGCAAACTGCAATGCAGTTTTTTGAGGGGGTGAGTATATTTGAACCATTGGGATTGAAGAACTATCAGCAGTTGGGTAACTTTGTTGTGATTTAATTTAAACCAGCTATTTCAACTTTTGATTTGGAATCTTCAGTCCATTTTTGTGTCTCAATTATGACATTTTTACTGATTCCACTAATACAAGACTTAATCCATTAAACCACTATTAATCAAACAAGTAAGTAATTTTTATTAGATAAAAATATTGCAATGCATACTCCAGATGTTTCAGTTAAGTTAGAATTTCATTGCTTAAAGATGCTAAAAGAGAACCCAATTAAATATCATACTTTCGATGAGCAATTCAGACTTTTAAACTTGCTTAGAATTTTGCTTTTCAGTTCTTTTGAAGTTGCTTTTGCCATCCCTAGGTAAAGTAATACTATGATATTTGTAATCTTGCCTAGGGCACTAATAGTTTTCAGTTCCAGCAGCAAAGAAAGCTGAAGAAGACTTCATGAGTTGGTTAAATCAGGAGTTCAGATAGAATAGACAGTTTTCCAGTGACTAAGGTGTCATTAAGTATAGGCCCTAGATCTAAGATAATTTACCAAAGAATCAAAAGAAACATTACAAAGAGACACATCTAAACGCTTATATTTCCTCAACTGCATCCTTTCATACAAATCTTTATATCCTTTCCAAATTGTAGTTCCCAGTATTGAATTCCATATTTGGCATCAAGGTTTTGTGCAGCAGTCAGGCCATTAATGTTAAACTAAAAATATGTTTAAAATGATCAACTCTGTTCTTAATGCCTCAGTAATAACAATCTTTAATTCTCTCAATATCTAGGATGCACATCTGAAGTGAGTGATTTATCTGACTCCAGGTTTTCTAGTGCTAACTCTTTTATCAAAGAAAACGTGGGAATCTTCGTATTGGTCAGGACCAATGGAACCTCCATTGGTCAGGGTCAATCATAGAAATTGCGTCCTAGTTGTTTACGTGACACACAAGCCATAGCAGTAAGGTATGGAGGCCAAACTGTTGTCCATCTACCAGGGTCAACCCCCTCCCTGCAGCTGTTAAACCCAAAGGAATGGCAGAAACCAATACAGTTTGGCACCAGTGGCGTCTCGGGATTTGCCAGTCAGAGTAAAACTGACTTAGTGATTCTGGCTCCAGAATTTTCCTCAGGCATTTACTTCCAAAGCCTTCCCCGTGAGTGGTATAGCCACAAGGCAGTGTAGATTTGAAATCGGAGTTTTCCTTCTCCCAGATGAGCTGTCAGCCTTGGCTGACGAGCCCCCATCTGTCCAAATTGACTGGCTTAAGGTGTCAGTAACCTGCTTTTGCCCCTCTTCTTCTGTCAGGGAGTATTGGAGATGCATTTAGTAGATAGTGGGAGCTTACCCCCGGCTATAACAACCTTAAGGACCCATTAGCTCACCCTTTCAATAGCCACTCCACTTAAACCTAACTTTTTATTGGCCTTTGCCAGATGCCTAATTATGTACATCCAACATCTCCTGCCCCTGTTGAACCCTCTCCCACTAAACAATCCAACGTCTCCTCAGAAACTGTGGTGCGCAGAATGCGTTTCCATAGGCCTTATACTCTGTATTACATGCTGTGTTCCTTACAGTTTGTGGTTTGGTTATATCGCATTTTGGTCTATCTACAGTTACAATGGTGTATATTTAACACCTTTTTAATAGACTTTTTGAAAGAGGATAAACATCTACATTTAAATAGTTATTACAAGACAAATATTTGATGTGGCTATACCAATGTGCAGTGGAAATGGATAAAGTGCCAGTACATTAATCCTGTTTTTCTATGCTTCATTGAACTTGCAGTCCAGTTAGAGTAGTTACAGTTCTGTAAGCAATTCTACTAGAACTTTTCTTGCCTTGTTTGATATGTGGAGTTGCACAGCTACCTTTTCCTTACTGAAACAGTACAAATAGAAATGCTGTTTACCATTTGATAGTTCTATCTCAAATGTTTTGAATAAAATTCACATAAATACTGAACAATTGAATTATTTTAACAAGTTATTTTCTATTTGTAAATTCACTGGATTGTTGTACTGATTAAGAAATCATGAAAAACCTTAAATGTTTTAAGAATTTATGGTATTGTGAGAAGAAATGGATCAATTTTTAATCTCTACATTGCCATTGTTTTGGTATATAGAAACTGGCCTGTATTTTCTATCAGATTGGATAAGGGACTGCGCCTATTGAACCTTTAAATTGAAATCATAAGTGATTACGGGCATGTTTTAATAAAATATACAGTGTTCAAGAATTTTACCTCTTTGCATTACTAAGCAAAGATTGAAACATATTTTAAATACATATAGGGCAAAGTTTAGGTGACTAGCAAATGTGCCTCTGTTCCAAACAGTCATTTACTTTTGTGTATTATTAATGCAAGTAAGTGTAAATGTGTAAACTTGGATTATGAATATTGGTATCCAATCTGACCAAGTCTCAGTAATTGCTGACTGTCCTTAACATTTCTTCTGTGTTGCTATGCTGTTTGGGCTCAGTATCTGGTAGGTTTGAAAACCTTTTAGAATTTACCTAGCCCTGATTATTCAATTTCAGTGACATTGATATTGACTTATTTTGTTCTGAATTTTCCCCTGCTTAGGTGTAATTCATGTCTCAGTAAAACAATTGTACGTTCCTAGGTAAGGGAATTTTCTACCTTATTTCTCTGATCACCATTTGCTTAACATTTGCTCTGTATCTTTAATCACAGTTGAACTCATTAAGGCTGATCCAGTTTGGAATTCTTTTACTATTTTAATGTTTGTCTCAACAATAATTTAAGGTTGTTTTGAGTTAGCTCTGTAATTGTTTCATATAATTTCATCTTCCGGTTTTGTGGAAATTATCCCGTTCATATTAAAAGTATATATCTAAAAGTATAATTAGTTTTAAGTTAAACATTTTGGTGATTAAACTGGCATTGTAAACTGCATTTTAGTGCTTGAAGATGCTTAAATAAATTGGAGAAAGGCTATAAAAATCACCAGTGATTGGTATTCAAATGTTTTAAATGTTCTTTCTAAAACAGAAATATTTAAAAATCATCTTGGTCCAGTCTGAAGATCTGAGCTACATTTAATTTTTAAGCAGCATTTTTGTCATCGTAGATGATGCAACACAACACTGCAGTAGTTTGACACCAGTTCCTAATATTGGTAATAAGACCATAAGACCTAGGAGCAGAATTGGGCCATTCAGCCCAACAAATCTGCGCTGCCATTTCATCATTTCTGCAATTCTCCTGCCTTCTGCCTGTAATCTTTGATGCCCTGCCTAATGAAGAACCTTTCAATCTCTACTTTAAATATACCGACTAGTTTGGCCTTTGCAGCTGTCTATAGGAGTGAATTCCCCTCTGGCTAAAAAAATTCCTCTTCATCTCTGTTCTAAATGGGCATCCCTCTATTCTGGGGCTGTACACTCTCGCTCTCTATAGGAAACATCCTTTCCACATCCACTCTAAGCCTTTCAATATTCGATAGGTTTCAATGAGTCGTGTTTTCCACCCCCACCCCCCCATTCTTCACCAGCGAGGACAGGCCCAGAGCATCTTGTAGATAAAAAGGCCCAAAACTTCTCTCAATACTGGTCTGTACCAATAACTTATAAAACCTCAGCATTACATCCTCGCTCTTAGATTCTATTCCTTGTAAATAAATGCTAACATTGCATTTGCCTTCCTTACCACTGAATTCCTTACTTGCAAGTTAGCCTGAAGTTTAGGGAATCTTGCATGATAACTCCTAGGTCCCTTTGCACCTCTGATTTTTTCCCCCATTTAGAAAAAAAGACTACACCTTTTCCCTTCTACCAAAGTACATGATCATCCACTTCCATGCACTATATTTCTTCTGCTACTTGCCCATTTTTCTAAGTCCTTCTGCAGACTTCCTGCCTCCTTATCACTACCTGCCCCACCACCTATCTTTGTTTCATCCATAAACTTGGCCATAAAGCCACCAATCCCATCATCTAAATCATTAACACATAATGTGAAAAGAAGCATTCCCAACATTAACTCCTGCCAAACACCACTAGTCACCAGCAACCAACCAGAAAAGGCCTCCATATTCCCACTCTGCCTCCTGCCACTCAGCCAATCTTTTATCCATGCAGCTATCTTTTCTGTAATAACATGGATCTCTTAAACAGCCTCCTGTGTGACATGTGGTGAAAGGCTTCTGAAAACCTAGGTAAGCAACATCCACTGACTCTCCATGTGTATCCTGTCTGTTATTTCCTCAAATAATTCCAACAAATTTGTTAAGTAAGTTTTCCTCTTAAGGAAGCCATGCTTACTGTGGCCTATTTTTATCCTGTTCCTCCAAGTAGCCCAAAAGCTTGGCCTTAATAAGGGACTCCAACATCTGAAGTCAGGCTAACTGACCTATAACTTATTTTTTTGCCTCCCTCTCTTAAAAAGTGGAATCCTCTGAAACCATTTCAGAATCTAATGATTCTTGAAAGATCATCACTAAAGCTTGCACAATCTCTTCAGATACCTCTTTTAGAACCCTGCGATGTAGTTCATCTGGTCTAGGTGACTTATCGACCTGCAGACATTTGAGCTTTCCAAGCACCCTTCTCCTTAGTAAAAGAAACTGCACTCACTTCTGCCCTGGCACTTGAATTTCTGCCAGACTGCTAGTGTCTTCCACAGTGAAGACTGACACAAAAGACTTATTAAGTTCATCTGCTATTTCTTTGTCCCCCATTACTACCTCTCCAGCGGCATTTTCCAGAAGTCCAATATCCAATCTTGCTTCTGTTTTTATATATCTGAAAAAAAAACCTTTTGTTATCCTCTTTTATATTATTGGCTAACTTACCTTCGTATTTTATCTCTTCCTGACAGCATTTTTAGTTACCTTCTGGTGGTTTTTAAAAACTTCTCAATCCTCCAACATCTTCCCAATCCTCAAACTTCCCATTATTTTTTTGCTATATTATATGCCCTCCCCTTTGAACACATTATTGTCTTAAGGATGTATCTATCCTGCACCTTCCAAATTGGCCCCAGAAGCTGTTCTGTCTTGTGTCTCCTTCCAATTAACTTTAGCTGGCTCCTCTCTCATGCCTCAGTAATTCCCTTTACTAAACTGTAATACTAATACATCTGACTTTAGTTTCTATTTCTCAAACTGCAGAGTGAATACTATCTGATTGTGATCATCGCCTCCTAAGGATTCCTTTATCTTAAGTTTCCTAATCAAATCTAGTTTATTACACAACACCCAGTCCAGAATTGTCTTTTCCCTAATGTGCTCAATACAAGCTGCTCTAAAAAGCCATCTCATAGGCATTCTACAAATGTCCTTTCTTGGGATTCAGCACTAACCTGATTTTCCCAGTCAACCTGCGTATTGAAATCTCCCATGACTTTTGAAACATTGTCCTTTTTTCCATGCCCTTTCTATTTTGTATCCCCCATCCTAGTTACAGTTAGAAGACCTATATGTAACTTTCATCCTGCTACCCTTGTAGTTTCTTAACTGTACCCAGAAGGATTCTTCATTTTCCACTCATGTCACCACTTCCTAAGGATTTGATGTGATTTTGTTTTACCAACAGAGCTGCCGCGTCCCTCTACCTATCTCCTTGTCCTTTCAATACGATGTGTGCTCTTAGCTGTTAAGCTCCCAAGTATGATCTTCTTTCAGCCACGACTCAGTGATGCACAAGATAATCATACCTGCAATCTGTAATTGTGCTACAGAATCATCTACGTCATTTCGATTACTGCGTGCATTCAAATATAACACCTTCAGTTCTATTTTCTTTACCCTTTTCGATTTTGACCCCATATTTCCACTGATATTTTATATGTGCTGTGTGTGACTGTTCGCACTGTGTGTTGCACCTTGGCCTTGGAGTGACGCTGTTTTATATGATTTTACTCATGTATGGTTGAATGACAATTAAACTTGATGTTACACTTCAACTCATCCAACTGAATGCAATTTTGCCCCATCATCTGTCTATCCTTCCTCACAGTCTTACTACACACTGCATCTAGTTGTACACTAACTGCCCATCCTCAGCCCTGACACGCTGGTTCCCAACCCCCTGCCAAATTAGTTTAAACCCTCCCCAATATCTTGAGCAAACGTGCCCACAAGAATATTGCTCTCCCTCGGATTCAGCTGTAATCTGAAGTCTGAAACCCTGCCCCCAGTACAGATTCCTCGGCCATGCATTCTGCTGCCAGATCATCCTATTCTTACCCTCACTGGCATGTAGTATAAGCTGCAGTCCACGAATTACTACCCAGAGGTTGTTCTTTTCAGCTTTCTACCTGACTCCCTATATTAGCTTTTCAAGACCTCTTTTCCTCTCTATGTCATTGGTACCAATATGTATCGTGATTTCTGACTGATCGCCCTACCCCTTTGGAATGCTGTGGACCCAATCTGAGACGTCCCTGACCCTGGCTACCTGGGAGGCAACATATTGTGCTCGTGTCTCTTTCAGGTCCACAGAATCTCCTGTCTGCTTCTCTAACCATGGAATCTCTCCTATCACTACTGCACTCCTCTTCTTCCTCCTCTCCTGAGCCACAGAGCCAGATTCAGTGCCAGAAACCTGGTCATTACTGGCTTCCCCCTAGTAGAAGTTCCTTCTCCCCCTCCCCCGAACAGTATACAAGTGGAATACTCATTATTGAGGGGAACAGCCACATGGGTACTCAATTGGCAGCCAGTGCAGTCTCCCAGGTACCTGCCTTCTGCAAATTAGGGGTGACTATCCCTCTGTATACAGATATTCAGCATTACATTTGGGAACTATCAATCCAGTTCACACAGCCATTTAAAATTGGGGCTTTTTTTAAACCAGGCTGGTTAGACGCTGGAATCTTCAGGGACTCCCACTAAGTTAATGCAATAGGAATACCTGTTCAGTAGACTTCAGTGAAATTTCTTAGTGCTTCAGCCTTGTGGTATGCTATTTAAGTATTTTATTGAAAATGAAGTTTTCTTTGCTGCCATCATTCTTGACTACCTGTGGTCAGTTTACCATATATTGTTCACATTTATTTATTTTAAGACTTTCGTGCAGTAATATGTATGGTTTGTTATTTCTAATGTTGTTCCTCAAGCTCATTTATGCATGTACATTGCCCATAAATAGGACTAGTACATGGGATTAATCAGTTTTCTGTAAAAGCTTCTGCTCATCATAAGAACATAAAAATGAGGTATGGGCCATTTTGCTTTTCCCAACTTTCTCCATTCATCAAAGTCATGGTTGATCCTCTACCATAATTCTATTTTCTTGCACTATCCCTGTTTTGTCTGATCTCTTTAATATTCCTGTCTTGAATGAACTCTGATTGTGCTCCATATCTAAGCGTAAAATTTGAAAAATTGCATTGAAATCCAAAAATTTGTCATCCCTCTGTATGAAACATTTTATTCTTTATGTCTACCAAGTCCCTGTTCTGAGATTAAGATTCCTAGTTCCAGGCTTCCCAGTGTCAAAGATAGGAGAAAGTAACTTAATTCTTTCTGTTGAGCCCTTGAATATCCGCTTGTCAACTAGGCCTATTTAGTATTATAAAAATCTTTAGTCTGTCCATTCTCCAATCCCTTGATTTCCCCTTGTACTTAATCATACAGTACTATGCAAAAGTCTTTGGCACGTGTTTAAAAAAAAGTTCTGTACAGCCAAGATGCTTTCAAAAATAATGAAAGGAAAAGTTTATAGTCTATATGTTTATAGTCAAAACATGTACTATAAAGATCAGTAAAAACTGCATCAATTCTCTTTGGTACATGCAATTTTATAAGAAAATCAGCTGATAGGTTGTTCCAAGCATCTTGGATAACTTGCCGCACTTCCGCAGACACTTTGGTTGTCTTGCATACTTCTCTCTCCCCAGGTAGTCCAGGCAGCCTTGATGACGTTGAGATCCGATCTCTGTGGGAGCTATACCATCTGTTGCAGAACTCATTGTTCTTCTTTTCACTGAATATAGTACTATATGATCTTGACCGTGTGTTTGGGATCATTGTCCTGCTGTAGAATGAAGTTGGGACCGATCAGATGCCTCCTTGATGGTGATGGATGAGAATCTGCTTCTGCTTCTCAGCATAGAGGATTCCATTATTCCAATGGAGTTGGTGATTCCAGTTCACCAACTCCATTTGCAGAAGTGCAGTCCCAAAACTGCAGGGAACCTCCATCATGCTTCACTGTTGGCTGCAGGCATTCATCCATGTAGAGCTCTCCAGCTCTTCCACGGACAACTTGCCTTCTGTTTGAACCAAAAATGTCAAATTTTGTCTCATCAGTCCAGAGCACTTGCTGCATGTTCAGCACCCAAGTCCTTGTGTTTGTGCATAGGCAAGTCTATGGCTTTGTTTCCACTTTGAAGGAACATATTTGGCAATAACTCTTCCATGAAGACCCCATCTGACAAGAGGACTTTCGACTACAGAGGGGTGGTTTCTGAGAGTTTGGGGCTATTTGCAGTGCTGGACTTCTGATTTTGAAGGGACATCAGTTTGATATATCTCTTGTCTGTTGCACTCGGTTTCTTTGGCCAACCACTGTATTTCTGGTCTTCATACTTGCCTGTTTCTTTATGCTACTTAGAAGAGCTTGGACAGCAGATCTTGAAACTCCTGTATGCCATGAAATTTTTGCTTCAGAGAGACCTTGCTGATGCAGAATGAACACCTTGTATCTTGTTGCTATGCTCACTCTTAATATGCTGAAAGAATTGATGATTCAAAGATTAATTATCACATCTGCCTCATCTTCAGTTAATCAGTTTAGCTCTTTCAAATTATTATGTCATTGATCATTAACATCAAGTTTTTATCATTGCTTAATCATGCACTGGGCTGTGAACCCACAAAGTAATCAAGTTTTTATTTGTAAGTAACTTAATATGTTACTTTCTTTAACAAAGTACAAAAATTTCTCTTAACATTTAACTTCTGGAAAATGAATAGAAATCTAAAATTTGCTCGATTTTACTAACATAATGCAGAAGACAAAAAATAAACATCTAAAGCTAAATTTATATAAAAATCTAGGATGCCTAAGACTTGCATGGTACAGTACTGATTCAGCATCTTGAGGTGTTACATGTGGTAACTAGCAGGTTGCAACCACCAGTTGCAGAAACTTCTGAGATATCTTAAAAGCATTCTGACTTGAAAGTCTAATGCTGATTATCCCCTTCTGTTTAGCAGTGTTGCTAATGAAATGAGACATACCAATGTGTATTGTGAGTTTTTGTATTTTTTGGCTAATAAATTGATAGGTTGATATTAGATTGAGTGATCTAATTTGACCACCAAACTGCAAATGCTAGAAAGGATTTGCAGTTTTTTCTTTATCTGATGACTTGGTCATTACTCCTTGATTTTCTACAACATAGTTGCTTGTCCAAAGCATCAAATCAATCATATTATGGAATCTGTTATGTTGAAATTAAACCAGAAAAAATTAGAAAGCTTCTGTGAAATACAATGTTGTGTCCGTTAGGTATTTTACAACAGTACTCCAATCTTTCTGCATGTAAGCAACTGTTCTTTTTTAAACTTGCCATAGTGAGATTTGAAATTCAAATTTGATATGCCATAGTGTTACTACTGTACACATCTATTTCCCAGATATAGTTTTATCCTGACTACGATTCAACTGCATGGTAGTAGTATTACACAAGTGCCAAATGAATTGGTTTGCTTTCATTTTCACCATTTTGTGAATACCAGTTGTATTGTGGGTTCCAGTGCTTCATGTATTGTGCCTTTTATTGCTAGGGGCAGGCGGGCAATTTGGAATTCTGTTTAATATCCCTTCAAAATATTAGAACTCAGCTATTAGGTATCGGGTACAAGTTATCACAGGTTCATGCCTTTGCCTTCCAAGTGAATACTAAAGGAGTGAGATCAATGTTAAGACATATTGTCTTTTAGTGAGATTAAACTTGTGTTAGCCATCATTCATTTCTTTGGGATTCAATGTGGAAGCAGTACACAGAAAGCCTGGCACATGAGAATTTGTCTTGAAACATGCTATCATGTAGGTCTTGCAAACAATGTAAATAAGCTTCACAAAACTTATTCTGGTTACC
Source organism: Hypanus sabinus (assembly GCF_030144855.1). Taxonomy (NCBI): domain Eukaryota; kingdom Metazoa; phylum Chordata; class Chondrichthyes; order Myliobatiformes; family Dasyatidae; genus Hypanus; species Hypanus sabinus. The sequence continues at coordinate 128,148,130 of NC_082712.1, forward strand.
CTGTCAGAATTTCTGGCAATGAATAATGATTTGCCCTCTGAATTGATAATTCATAATTTGGATCCATCGCTACTACTTCTAGCGCAGTTTTGACACAACTCTTTAAAGGTATTACTTGAGACATAGTGACCTGAAACTTGGTTTGGGGAAGAAATTGAGAACTACCTTGGGTCTGCCATTGCAGATTCTACATTTTCTCATGCTTCCTCTGTCACAGGCTGCTCTGCTACAGTTTGGGTTGTTCTGGGAACTTCTCGCAAGCCAACTGAGAGCAGGCAGTGTGATGTGCGACCAAATGAGAGAGAAGCCAGGCTGTTGGCATTGTGAGTGTAAACTGAATAGATAATCATAGTGTGGTAAGCAAGTCATGCGTTTTCACCATTCTTTCAACTGATGAAATGATTACTGCAGAACATTAAAAGTTTAATATTATCTTTTACTGAAGATGACTCTATTCACTATCTTAGAACTGTCAACTTTAGGCTTTAAAGTGATAGGTTTACGGAATCCATGACGCACACTGTTCTGTCAAATGCATATTGAGTTCCCTGTAGTTCCAGACAACATCAGTGCTGAAGTGTGCTTATGAGACAGCTATGTACAGTATATAATCTTGGTACACCAAATTGAGTATTGGTTTTGCCATCCTCTGCCAAAACTGCCCATAGTTGTACGGTCATCTTTGAACGAAAGGGTATCTTCAAGTTTTAGGAAGGTATGACAAGGGGAACAGCTGACTGTTTTCATGTGGGAGATGTGAGTAGGCCAAGAGTCTTGCTGAGAAGATCAGTCGTTTATTCTACAGGTTTCCACCATTACCTAATCCTTCAACCCAAACTTCCCTCCAGTGTTCCTGTTTATAAAGTGTATCCTTTCTGTGTTTCTCTTTGACATTTTTACTTTGTTCCTTTCACCTCCCTTCCAAATATTTGATTTCATTTCTAATGAAGTGCCAGCTAAATGATTCTTCATGCATGCTTTCTAGCTTCAGTTCCCGCCCACACGACTCATGCTAGGTATCATGATCTCATTTTGAAGATGCTTAGTTTTAAAGAAATGCTGAGTTAGGTTTCCTTTTTCTTCAACATATTGAGTATATTCTTTAGTCATTCTGTACCCATCATTCCTGTAAATGTGCTCATTGATGAGGAGGATTTGCTAGTGATAGATAAGTTGTATCCACCATATTTTTAGACTTTTTCTATTTTGGGAATTGATGTTTCTGTACCAGGACATCATACAATCAGTCAGGATACTTTTCACCCTGCATCTATAGAAGCTTGTCAAAATTTTAGATGAAATGCTGAATCTATGCAAATTTCTAATAAAGTAGAAGCACGGCTGTGCTGGTCTCTGAAATAATAATGCCGAGAAATTTTAAGTTACTGACAGTCTCCACCGCTGGTGCCCTAAAGAGAAACTGGTTCATGGACCTCCACTGACTTCCTCCTGTAGTCAATAATCGGTTTTACTGATGTTGAGTGAAAATGCTTTTATGTTTGTTTGTTAGATGAACACACTGTTCAATTTCCTGCTCCCTTTCAATTTCTTTTGTCTCATCTGACATTGGTATGTTAGGTGATAATCAGTAGTTCCACAAATTTTTGCATGCAGCTGCCAAGTCCCAAGCGTCAGATTATGGGGATTTACTGAAGTGCTTGATAAATTTGGTTCTTTATGGATGCATGTAATGGAGTGGATACAGGCAAACCAGTAGATGTAGTATATTTTGATTTCAACAAGGCTTTTTATGACCTTCTATAATGAAGGTAATGATGAAAATTAAGGGTTCATTGTATTGCGGTTAATAAAGTAACATAAATACAAGTATGTTTTAAATGAGGGAAAAAAAAGAAAAGTAAACCAGTCATTTGGATGCCAGTGTTAATAGCCAAGACCCCTACAACGATTTCTCTGGCTATTCCTACTTGCTGTCTCACTTAAAGAAACTTGTAATATTGAATCAAGTTTCGCTGATGCGAATGTGAGAAATAAATATCTGTAAGTAGATTTAAACATTAAAATAGATGTAGTATAATGTGTAGAAATGAAGTTGACTACTTTGGGGACCTTTTAAAAACAAAAGCAAAATATTTAAATATGAGATAAGTGACTGGTGTTCAGAGAGGTCTTGAGTATCCTTTTCCACAAGTATAAGTTGCCCTGTATACACGGTAAGCAAATTAGTAAGGTAAATTGGACAATAACAAGCAAGAGAAATCGAGTGCCAGGATTGCATTACCTTGCTACAACTACGCATCCCAACTACTGTACTCAGTATGTTGATCTACCAAAGTCAATATGCCTAAAACTTTCTTTAAGACCCTCTACCTGTAACACCACTTCTAACGAATTATAGACCTGTATTGCCAAATCCCTTTGTCCTACCACACTCCTCAGTGTCCTACCACTATCTCTGTAAGACTCTGGTTAGTCCTCCCAAAATGCATCACCTCACACTTGTCTGCATTAATTTCTATGTCATTTTTCCATCTGGTTCAGATCCCATTGCAAGCTTTTGATGGTCTTTCTTGCTGTCCACTCTACCCCCAATCTTGGGGTCAACCACAAATTTGTTGATCTAGTTAACACATTTATCATCCAGATCATTGATATAGATGACAAACAAAAATGGACCCAGCAACAATTCCTGCGACACTCCAATAGTCACATGCCTCCAGTCTGAGAGGCAACTGTCTACTACCACTCCCTGGCTTCTCCCACAAAGTCACTGTCTAATCCAATTTACTACCTAATCTTGAAAGCCAAGCTACTGAATCTTGACCAACCTCCCATCTGGGACTTGTCAAATGCTTTACTGAAGTCCACATTGACAATATCCATTGCCTTTCCTTCATCAACTTCGCTGGTAGCTTTCTTGAAAACCTCTTTATCAGATTGGTTAGACATGAGTTACCATACACAAAGCCAAGCTGACTATCATGAATCGGTTCCTTTCTATCCAAATACTCATTTCTCTGGTCCCTTAGAATACCTTCTTATAACTCCCACTACTGATGTCAGGATAATCGGCCTATAATTTTGTGACTTATTCTCAGAGCCATTCTTAAACAGCGGAACAAACTTAGCTATCCTCCAATACCTCACCTTTTGCTAAGAATGATTTGAATATCTGTACTAGGGCCACTGCAATTTCTGCACTTGCTTCCTAAAGGGTCCAAGGGCCTGGGAGTTTGTCCACCCTAATTTGCCTCAAGATAGTAAACACCACCTCCTCAGTAATCTGGATAGGGAACATGACCTCAAAGCTGCTTTGCCTCACTCTATATATTGTGTCCATCTCCTGAGTAAATATGGATGAAAAAACTCAAATTAAGATCTCCCCCATTTCATTTGGCTCCACATAGATTCCCATTCTGATCTTCCAGAGGACCACTTTTGTCCTTTGATATCCTTTTGCTCTTATCATATCTGTAGAAGCCCTTAGGATTCTCCTTCACATTGTCTGCTAGAACAACCTCATGTTTTTTTTAAGCCCTCCTGATTCTTTCTCAAGAACCCAAGGACTAGACATCCTTTTCCGTGATTTCTGTGAAACTAGTGGCATTATCACTAGAAGCAAAGTGTTGCCCTACACAAACTTCTGTCACCTGCCCTGTCTTATTCCCTAATTGGAGATCTAGTATCACACTCTTTCTAGTTGGGACCTCTGTAATGATTAAGGAAACTTTCCAAAGCACACTATCCTATCCAGCCCTTTTACAGTATGGAGTCCCAGCAAATACGTGGAAAATTAAAATCACCTACTGTCACAACCTAATGTTTCTTGCAACCGTCTGCAATCTATAAATTTACTCCTTTAAATCCTGTGGATTGCTAGGTGGTCTATAATAAAATTCCATTAATGTGATCGCATTCCTCAATTCTACCCCATAAAGCCTAACCAGTCTTTTCTGACTGAGAACTGCTGTGACATTTACCTTGACTCATACCAACACATCTCCTTTAATCCCTTCAACTTTATCATGTCTGAAACAGCAGAACCCTGTACATTGAACTGCTAGTCCTGTCCTTCCTGCAACCAAGTCTCACAAATGACTACATTGTCATAGTTCTATGTTGATCCATGCCCTTATCTCATCTACCTTTCCGGCAAGTCTCCTTGCATTGAAAAAAATATGCAGCTTTGAACATTAGTACCACCGTGTTCAACTTTTTTATTCATGACTTTGTGTGTAGGCTTAACATCTTTCTTCACAGCCACTCCAATATTTGTTCTGGCACTCGGGTTCCCATCCCTCTGCAATTCTAATATTTGTCCCCCTCCATTTCAGGTGTATACCATCCGTTCTTTAGAGGTTCTACCTTCCTTGGGAGAGAGCCCAATGATCCAAAAATCTGAAGCCCTCTCTATTATGTAGCATGGGTAGCAGTCCTGAGATCACAACCCTGGAGGTCCTGCTCTTTAACTTAACACCTAACTCCCTGAACTCACTTTGCAGAACATTGTCCCTCTTCCTACCTATGTAATTGGTACCTCTATGGATCACGACCTCTGGCTGTCCACCATCTCACATAATGCTGAGGACTCAGTCAGAGATATCCTGGACACTGGCACCCGGGGGACAGTGTATCTGGGAATCTCGTTCTTATCCACATGACCTCCTTTCTGTTTCCCTAATTCATGAATCCTCTGTCACAACAGGTTGTCTCTTCTCTTCTCTCCCCCCCCCCCCCCAATCCTCTGCTAAGTCATCTCTTCCCCCAGCCCTCTCCCCAACAGTATCCGAAGTGGTATACCTGTTGTTAAGCGGGTGGCCACAGTGATATTCTGCACTGGCCATTTAACTCCCTTTCAGCTCCTGATTGTCACCCAGTTTCCTGTGTCTTTCAGCTTGGTTGCAACTACCTCTCTGTATGTCCTATCACCCCCTCAGCCTCCCGAACAATCCAGAGTTCATTCAGTTCCAGTTCCAACTACATAACACAGAGCGTTAGAAACTGCAGCTAGATGCACTTACTGCAGGTGAAGTCGTCAGACACTGGTCTCCCTGCCATCCTCATCCTGCAAGCACAGTGGTGGTGTGGTTAGCACAGCACCTTATATACAGGCAACCCAGGGTCAGTTTCTGCAGCTGCCTGCAAGGAGTTTGTACGTCTCCCGATGACTGCATGGGTTTTCTACTGGTTCTCCAGTTTCCTCTCCCAGTTGGTGGGTTAATTGGTCATTATAAATTGTCAGTAGACTGGTATTGAATTGGGTGGTTGCTGGATGGCATGGTTCGAAGGGCCAGAAGGGCCTATTCCATGCTGTATCTCAATTAATAAAAGAACATTTAACTATCCTGCTTGGCATCCTTACTGCTCTAACTGTGCAATTATAAAGAAACAATAAACAAACTGAAAATCTACATAGAGCTTTTTGCCTTTTCTCACTGAAGCCTCAGAGAGCTAAAGCTTCATGTGCCTACTGTTCACTCCAGTGCTCCACTTGCACTGCCTTATTTTTATTTGCCGTTGCTAATGAATTTTGATCTCTGGCCATTGTTCAAACGCCACAACTCACAAAGCACTGTTTTTAAAGTGCAACACGAGTGAATCTGCAGATGCTGGAAGTAAATAAAAACACAAAATGCTGGCAGAACTCAGCAGGCCAGACAGCATCTATGGGAGGAGGTAGTAACGACATTTCAGGCCGAAACCCTTCATCAGGAGTGAAGTAACATGGGATGGTCAAGAGGGGGATAAGAAGTTCAGGGGAGGGATAAAGTAGAGAGTTAGGAAGTGATAGATTGGAGGGAAATGGGCTAGGGGGAAGGTGGAGAATTATGAGAAAGAAAGGTAGGGCTGGGGGGAGATTATAGTGAGGGGGGAAAAAAGAGAGAAAAAGAGAACCGGACTGAAATAATAGTTAGGGATGGAGGTAAGGGGGGGGGGGGCAGGGGTATCAACGGAGGTCTGTGAGTTGGATGTTCATGCCGGCAGGTAGGAGGCTACCCAGGCGGGAGATAAGGTATTGCTCCATCGACCTGCGCGCGGCCTCATCTTGACGGTAGAGGAGGCCATGGAGACACGTCAGAGTGGGACATGTCCACACACTTCAGTTCCACAGACCACTCCCACTCCGACATGTCTGTCCACGGCCTCCTCTACCGTCAAGATGAGGCCGCGCGCAGGTCGGTGGAACAATACCTTAACTCCTGCCTGGGTAGCCTCCTACCTGCCGGCATGAACATCCAACTCACAAACCACCGTTGATACCCCTTACCCCTATCCCTATCTATTATTTCAGTCTGGTTCTCTTTTTCTCTCTTTTCCCCCCTCACTATAATCTCCCCCCAGCCCGACCTTTCTTTCTCTTTTATTTACCATAATTCTCCACCTTTCCCCTAGTCCATTTCCCTCCAACCTATCACTTCCTAGCTCTCTACTTTATCCCTCCCCGCCCCCCCCCCCCCCCCCCACTTCTTATCCCCCCTCGACCATCCCATGTTACTTCACTCCTGATGAAGGGTTTCGGCCTGAAATGTCGTCACTACCTCCTCCCTTAGATGCTGTCTGGCCTGCTGAGTTTTGCCAGCATTTTGTGTTTTTAAAGCGCACTCGCAGACCTGTGTGAGTCACCACTTCTCTTGCTCCTCATCTCTTGGCCATTGTTCAAAACCTGAGATCATACTAGCAGTATTATAATTGAACTGGATAGATTGGATTTCTAGATTGACTGGAATGAAGGGAGTTTTGAGGAAAGTTGAACAATTTAGGCCAGTGATCCAGAATTTGTGAGTACTTCTTATAATGTTTGAAATCTTGACCTGTGGTAGACTTCTGTCACGAAGAGGATTTGATGGCTCTGAGACTGTATTCGCTGGGGGATTCAGAAAGTTGAGGGGTGACCTAGAAGAGTCTTATTTTAGATTCAGTTGAGCTATGTTTTTGAGAGTTGTCTTTCTATGGAATTCCCAACTTTAGAGTGCTTTGGTTCTGATTCATTATAAAATGAAAATGATAAAATAGGCTGAAGACAACATAGCTTCCTTAAAGGGGAAATCTTGCCTGACAAATCTGTTGAAATTCTTTGAGGAAATTACAGGCAAGGTAGACAGAGGAGAGTCAGTGGATGTTGTTTACTTCGATTTTCAGAAGGCCCTTGACATGGTGCTACACATGAGTCTGCTAAATAGAATTAGAGCCCATTGTATTGGAACAGATAAGAGGAGGAATTCCTTCAGTCAGAGGGTTTTGAATCTGAAATTCATTTCCACATGTGGCTGTGGGGGCCAAGTCATTGAGTAAATTTAAAGCAGAAGTTGATAGGTTCTTGATTAGTCAGGGAGTCAAAGGTTATGGAGGGGAAGGCCAAGAAAACTCAATGGGCCAAATGGCCATTTCCTGCTTCCATGTCTTACGGTCTAATGCTTGGAGTATTGTGAGCAGTTTATCTATGAAAGGATGTGCTGGTGTTGGAGAGCATCTAGAAAAGATTCACAAGAATGGTTACGTTTCTTGTGTTAACAGAATCAATGTCTTTCAGTCTCTGCAGTATTATAACATGACTGCAATGTATTATACCTATCCTTTATCTTGAGGCTGATGCACTTGGTTTTGTTTCATCTATCTGATCAAATTCAAAGCATCTCAATAGCTTTCATTCCTATTTGATGCTTGTAACTTAAGTTCCATGCACCCCAGCCTCCAAATTATTCTCTTGCCCAATCTGTGTCAATCTGGTTCGTTATCACAAAATTAATCTCATTCCAAATTCCACTGCAATTTTGTTACAGACTCCTGTATCTGCAATCTCGTCTTCTACAACAATGATTCTCAACCAGTTTTTGGCCACGGCCCCCTAGGAGCTCTTCTCAGGTTCCAGGGCTCCCCTTTCAAACAGGGATACAACACGAACAGATAGACAGAAAATCATTTATTACTGAACACCAAGAAAACTTGAACATTCTGACATACTGGACAAAACTTCAAAAAAGACTATATAAAATTAAACATCTCTCAGGCCTAATGTCATCCTTGAGTTTGGTGCTTTTCTGCAAGTTTCATGATATCGGCCTCCAAACTAGACAGTGACAGTGGGAGGTTACCTCTTGCAATATCAATTCCATTCCTAGATTTTGTCAAGGAAACTACCTTGCAGAATCCCCTCTCAACCAAATATATTGAGGGAAAGGCAATAAAAAATCTTTGGGCTTTTTCCCACAGTGTTGTAAATTTATTTGGCAGATCACTCTTGATTCAAAAATCTTTTTGAAACTGACTGATGATGTGCAGTTATATCACTCTGAAGATCATTCAAACTCTTGAATTTCTGCCTCAACTTCTCAAAATTATCTCGAAGATTTTTGAAGAAATCCAAGTGTTTATCCTTCTCTGTATGTGAGGTATCCAAATGCTTTTTCAATTTGCTTGGCCTCGTGCTTTCAATGTAGTCATGCAGTTAAAACACATGGGCAAAGATGGGTTTTGTGGAGATGCAATGAAACCATATGATAAGTATTCCACTGAATACTGCCGGCACTTCTTTTTTCGCCAAGAAACTCATGGGTAGAATTATTTCTGAAAATAGTAAAAATATCATGAGGCATGATTTTGCTATTTTTTTCTAGCTAAATTGACATTGGCTGGGAAATGGTTTAGGAAGGCTGCCTAAACATTTTTGACTTGAGAATAAGCACGCGAAATACAGATACATTACTGACAAAAAAAAGCCAAGGACATTTTTCTCGGTGACTTCTTATGCAGTGACAAACACTTCTCACAACCTGCCTTAACGTATAATATATCCAAGCACATATACTTTAAAGTTACTATTCTGGCCCAGCAAGACACGCTGATCTTCGGAGAATGAAGTATGGCGATGATACGAGAACCCTTGATTGAATACATTGATCCAGTGCAGTCTGATTCGCGACTGACTCTGAAGTGAGGCAGTGTGGGAGGAGCTTAAGCAATGAATTTACCAGGTGCGCCAAATTCAAACGGTGTGTTGGAAAGATATTATAAATAGGAGGGAAACTATTGACTCCAATGAAGGTTGCTGCTTGGGTATTTCATTGGTTCAGTTACTAGGGCCCCCATAAACACTTGGTGGGCCCCTTCAAATGTGCCAGCGCTCCCAAGGGGGCCATATGGCCCCCGTTGAGAATGGCTGTTCTACAATATGTTTTCTCTAACCCACCTTAGATTTGTCATCAACTCATCCACAAAAGTTTATTATATTCCTTTCCATTCTGATCTACATTATTCTAGCATTCATGTCATTGATCTGGATGAGCATCCAGTCCCTTCGTGTACGATTTAAAGTTCTTATCTTTAATTTCTTTTATGGGTATTCTCTGACTTACCTCTAACATTTTAGTTACATTAAAATATATTCGGATGGAGGTTCATCACTTGAAATCTTTCTCTCTGCAGATGCTGTTTGACCTGAGAATTTCCAACATTTTCTGTTACTCATGTACATATTCTATATCAAGCACTTTATGTCATTTCTACTTTGTTTTTTTTACACTTGTTGAAGGTAAAAGATATCTGTTAACTGGATTTAGGATATACAGCCATGTGAAAACAATGAGGTACGGCGGTTTGTGCTACTACCTCAACTTGGAGACCCGTGTTCAAGCTGAGTTGCCTGCATGTTCTGTGTCCACCTGGATTTCCTTTGGGTATTAGTTCTACCCTCATCTCAACCCAAAGATATTCTAGTAGGTTAATTAGCCACTGTCAGTTGCTCCTGATAGAATAATGATGGGGAGTTCAGTTGATGGACATCTAGATGATGGGTTGTGGGGGTGTGAGAAATATTAGGATAACAGTGTGGCTTTGTGTTTGATTATAAGTATTACTTAATTGTCAGTAATTGCTACAATTTCTCCTGGTCACATTCTCTTGTGGTTTACCTTCGAAAATCATTTCTGGCACTAACATTGCCAGAAAAGTACTTTTGTAGATCCTGGTTTTCCATTCAGAAAAGAGCATGCAGAAGAAGAGACAAAAAATGGAACTTACTCTGACAAGTTCTTAGTATGACTGTTGCTGTTCCAAAATATACTGGAAACCTTTAAATCATCATTTTTTTTTCCCATCGTTAGTATTTTTACAAGCAAGTAAAAGTTAATGATATTGGAAATTAAGCAATTTGCATTTCCGTCATATCTGAAATTATTGGGGATATTCCATTGTTCAGTAAATCAAACTTCAAAAGTTTGGTTTCATGTTCACTGAACTGTTTTAAAACATTAAGTGATAGGAGCTCCAGTAATTATCTGCTTTCCTCCCTCTTCTCTCTGCTCCGCTTAGCATCAATGAAGTTTCAGGAAGTTAAAGTCCAAATGATTAGTGTTATCTCAGCTACCTCTATTAATTCGTCCTCAATTCCAGTGATGGTATTACTGTCTAGACATTGGCTAGAGTGCATGCAAGTGTTGCTGATGGTACACCTGTAAGAACTCCCACTGACCAGATGTATTGTCTTCTTTTCCAGAAAGAGCCCAGCCAGCCTGCTGAATGCAAGCAGCAATAGGAGTGTGGTACCAAGGAAACACCACTGCCTCGAGACTGATGCCATGTGAAAAAGTGTATCTAAAATACTCTTGTGCAGTTGAGGCAACCCCTCCCTTCTCCAGCACAATCTTATAAGCTAAACACTATTTTAAAATGCATGGGTTGCTCTTTAACTTAAGTTTTTTCCCCTACTTTTTGCTTACTTTTACAGTGGAAATAATACAAAATTCTACTTCAAAAATGCTGAAGGGTTCACGACTGTAAGGTAAAGCAAGCATGCACTCTACAGCTCTAATAAACACTGGTATTTTGAAATGTAGTGAGTGTTACACGCTTGTCACTTGCAGCTAGGGGCAGCATTGCTGAGTGACTTGGTGGTGATTTTCATGAAGTTCTGAAGTGCATCTTTACTGTGCTGCCCAATATTTGAGCAGTTACATAGAGTTTTAGCATTCTATCTATTAATATTTATATTTAAATACATTACGAAAGCTTAGTTTCCTACCCAATCCAACAGTGCTGTGATCACCATTGCTGTTTTAGTCCAGAATGAGGTGATGGTATAAAAAACTATATATACATGGAGGCTGTGCTGAAGTGTTATTGTCACAGAATTATTTATTACTGTTATACAGAAACTACTAACCAGCATGTGGGGGGAAAGAAATCCATTTCCTGGGCATATTAGTTCCAGTTGCATCCACTCCATCTTCTAAAAAGATGCACATTTAGGATGATATGAGAATCGTCAGTTTTCCTGTGGAAGTAAAATCTTTAACACAGATCTATTTTTATTTTTGTGTCAAGTGCACAGCACTATGTCCAGGCATAGAGTGCTCCAGCCTTACCTTGTTCAAACAGTTGTAATGTACCTTAATATGCTGTTTTCAATTTGTACAGAATAGCCGGAGTATTCTAATAAAGTTGTGCAACGTTAAACAATGCTGGTTCTGTTTAATTCTCTTCAGCAAGTTTTAGGATGTTGAAAGTTTGATTTCATATAGATTCAGAATGAAGTGCCTAATGGGAGCTAGAATATGATGTTCTAAATACACACCAAAAAAACCTCTCTCGGCCTCTGGGGGATCTGACTACTGAAATCACTATCCAAGTATCATGAACACTTCATATTTCTAAAGGATGAACACAATTCTTCAGCTGGAGGAACTCAGCAAGTCGGGCTGCATCTATGGAAATGCATAAACAGCTAACATTTCAGGCTGAAACCATTCATCAGGACCCTTCAGAATTTCTTAATGAACTGGAATCCAACTAAACAGAGTACTGATTTGTTATAGCATTCTTGGTCTAAGCATTCACAAATTCATAACCCCAATTCCCCTCCATATATTTTTTTTACTCACCATTTTGCTGAGATCCCTGCCTTTTAATGCTGGTAGAGCTAATGAATAGTTCGTAGTTCACTCATCCAGTCTGGTGATTTATCCCTTGGCACTGAGATGCTGGATGTGAAAACTGCTGTCGTCTCCCACTTCCCTTGTTTGACTGCACAGCCTACTCCATCCTAAAGATTTCTCAGTGGTTACAATGACCTTGCCAAAGAGGGCAGAGTTCCCTATCTTTTAAGCTCTGATTCCATTTTGTTCCTGGGAATACTTTTGAATGGCATGTAGGGCACCAGTATAAAAGTCTAACAGGTTGAAAATACTCAGATCCACTGGCATTCCTTTATGGGGTATGCCCATCTCACAGATCAGCATTTAATGCCCATCTGGATCTGCTTTTGAGAAAGTGGTGCCCTGCTTTTGACCATTATTTTTCACTGTAGGTTCTCTTATACTAGTGTGAGATTTCATGTTTTGGTTCAATATCTGTGTCTTAATTGGGGGAAAAGTTTTAACTTGCTTAGAAAACTAGGAGAAGGGAAAGGACAAAAGACAGGAAAGAACAAGCAATAGGTTTAGAGGTGAAAATGGGAAAAGCAGAATTGGACATCTTGGATTAAAGTTAAGAAGCTGCTCCTTGATTATGTTCAGATGTGTTCTGACAGTTTACAGGGCCGGTTACCAAGGAGTGAGCTGAATTAGTGATAGTTGGAAATGAGAAGTATAGGTTGTACTGCCATTTCAACTGTGATTGTTGTGTGGTGGTGGTCAAGACTGTCATGAGCAAACTGTTCTTTCAAAGTGTCAAATGGGTGTGTGCATCCTGGTCATTGCATTGTATTGAATTAGTAATTTGTAGATTCAGGAGACTGCTTAACCTGTAGAAGATGTTGGTCTAGCTCCCGAATTGGCCATGGAGGCTATGTAAAGTGTTATATATGTACAGAACAAGAATTATAACGGAGTAGTATGATTAATCGTATTTACTGAGTCATGTTGGCAACAGTACATACTGGGCAACTTGCAGTGTGGGAGCTATGAACCTGGCCCGCTGAGATAAAAAAAAGACATGCACACTCAAAAACCCATGCCCAAAAGAATGAGCCCCCCTACATGCTGGAGATTATCGATTCACTACAATTTTTGGCCCCATATACATTCGCCACATTCTTAGAATCAAACTGATATGGTTAAAAGAGGAAGAGAGTGATATTTGTGAAGTTGAGCAGAAAATTATTTTCCTGCTTCACTGTGACAGGGTGGGAAGACTACATTCAAATTCACTGTCAGAGAAATGAGCTGAAGCAAAGGTAGTCATGGCTAATGTCTGCACCAAATTCCCAGCAATTATCAGGAGGAAAAACATGGTATCAAAATGTTCATGTAAACAATTTCAGCCAGACTGATGTTTGATCTTTGTTTAAGAAAGAACAATCTGTGAGGCAGTTTTGAGGATGACAGCAAGATTGGACATACTTGGTGAGAATGAGACTAATTGTAAGTAAGACTAGTATAGGTGAAATGGTCTAGAAAATGGAAAAATTCCCTTGGAGGATGAACCAGTTCACTGAGTTCATGGTATGATGTGGCATGCTTTCTCAGTTTTGATGTGTAGCAGTAAATATGCCACCATCTGACTTCATGCCCATTTTATTGTTCACAATACTATTGGCCAGTGAGAACAAAAACTGCAATGATATTTGCATGTGATAGTTTAAAATTGGCTACCAACAAAGGTGATCCAAAAAATTTGATTGCACAAAGCTCTCCAACCATATCAGGGCCAGACAACAAATTAGAAGAAATTGTCAAGTGACTGCCCAACAGCCAAGGTGCTCCTTTAGCCAGGTTATGTAGCCGTGATTGGCCTTGGTATATTTTATCCATAAATGCAGAATGGCAATTGGCCACACAAGGTGTTCATAATCAGCACCTTGATAACAACTGGGATGAAATTGAATATCAGCCCACAAGTGTAGGTGATAGGACAAGTCACAAAAGTTCATGTCCAAATTCATTCAATCCCCTCCCATCCACATGGTTCACATATTTGTTGATTGTCAGTTGCAATCATTACTTACAAATGTTTTGACCCTATGTAGGATAGGTGCTTGTTAATTTGACAAATTGTACAGAGACTAAAGTTAATTGACTAGCATTTCCAGCACTGGCAAAGATCAATGTTAATAACATAGGAACACCATCACAATTGAATCTCTAGTGTTTATGATTTGCTGCTCCACTGCAAAGTCTTTTCCAAAGATGCCTACCCTGAAGAAATTTAAATCACTTTGATGGAGTTCAGTGAGACTTTCTCTTACTGCTACCCCCTTGTGTTCTCTGCTGCCCTCCAACTCTTTGACCATGTACTCAGCCAGACTCTATCATAGCCACATATCCTTCCTAGGAACTTGGTCTTCACCACCATTTTGTTCCATTTGCCTTCCAGCTCTGTTTTCAAGCCTCTCAGTTCGGGCCCTCCCACTGAGGATCCCAGCTATTTAAGTTTGTTTGCTTCTCCCTTCAATTCTCTTCTCCAGTCCTTTACCTTTCCCACACTCCTGGCTTTACCTTATCTTCTAGCTAGTTCTTGTTCCCCTCTCCGTGACCTTTTTTCTCCTGGCATCTTCCCCTTTTCCAATCCTGAAGAAGGGTCTCGGCCTGAAACGTTGACTATTTATTCATTTCCAGTATCTGCCAAATTACTTGTGCTTACAAGTTGCATTCTGATATATTACTTCAATGCTAGCCTGGTTGTGGCCAGTATGTTAGCAGCCTGCTGTGTGAACACTGTCCACACCAGAAGTGAAACTGAAGGCAGTCAGTTTTCTAAAGTAATCGGGAATTTGAGTAGTAAATGTTATCTTGTCAATTACCTGAGACACTCATTTATTTTTTGCACATAGACATGAAACAATTAAATGTAAAAGCAAACAAAGGATTGGTGCAGCTAGTTGGAGGAAGAACATTCTCTGTTACAAACACCTATGGACTTTAGTGGTCCAGCATACATATTTGTAAAAAGCTGTACGGTACAGTGTTCTCTGCAACCTGATGTAGTTGGCCAGCTCTTATCAAAAACATTTATGAAATTTATAAAAATACTTGCTCAATTACGTACATGGTAACAGAAATCAACCAATGAAACAATGCATCTGAAATGTCAAAGAAGGGTTCCTTCTGAGGTCAAGCATTCATAAATATGGAAAATTTCTTAGAGCCCACACATTACTCAATACCAAAGGAATGTGCAAGTGTTTTGTATAATAATGACAGTGATCGTTAATGAACTTGCATAAACAAACATACAAAACAGTACAGAGTAGTTGTTGAAAAAAAATCCTGCGACTGATGCTTAAAAAAAATCATTCTGACAGTCTGCAAATTAACTGCCCAAGTAAAACTGGGGCTGCTAGCTGGAAAAGGAGTGTGTGTACAATTCCTAATCAATATTATATTAACTTGGCAGGAGTGGTGATAAAACTGGCCATCAGATCAACCTCAAGCAACTACTGGGAAAAATTTGGGCACTGGACATCAGCAAAGTGTCTTAGATGCAACAAATCTGAGCATGAGAAATTTAACAGTGAAAGAAGATTTTTTTTAATTACTATAGCACAAATATTCTAAGGTGACTCGATGGAAGCTAGTTTAGTTCACATTTCAAGTCAGAGTAGTACAGCGTGAAAACAAGCCCTTCGGCCCATATCCCTCTGAACTCTTTCTATCCCTGTACTTAGCCAAATATCTTTTCAATGTTATACTGACTGCCTCCAGCCCTCTACCTTTCCCACTCAACTGGCTTCACATATCACCACCTAGCTTGTCCTTCCTCTCCCCCATCTTTTTATTCTGGCATCTACTCCCTTCCTTTCCAGTCCTGATGAAGGGTCTCAGCCCAAAACGTTGACTGTTTATTAATTTTCATGGATGTCAATTTCCTCCAACATTTTGTGTGCATTGCTCTGTATTTACAGCATCTGCAGAATCTCTTGTGTTATGCCTCAAACACTGTCTTTGGCAGTTGCCCCATGTGCACACCATCCTCTGTGTGAAGAAGTTGCCCCTCAAGTTCCTTTGAAATCTTTCCCCTCTCTGAAACCTACAGTATGTCATCTTGTTTTTAGTTCCTCTTGCCTGGGAATAAATAATATATATGTTCATCCTGTCTATAACCTTCATGATTTTATACACCTCTATATGATCACCCCTCAGTCTCCTATGTTCCAAGGAATAAAGTCCCAACATGTCCAAATTCTCCATATTGCTCAGTCCCTTGAGTCCTGGCAGCTTCCTCACAAATATTCTCTGCACATTTTCTAATTTATTGATGTAAGCCTCATAACAGGGCAACCAAAACTGTACACAATGTTCAAAGTGCAATCTCATCGATTCCTTCTACAGCTACAACATTCTAACAAGGAAGTGTGAACAGCTGGAAAGCATAGCTCATATTGGTACCAATGACACAGGTAAGAAAAGAGATGAGGTCCTGAAGAGTTAGGTAAAAAGCTGAAAAGCAGGAGCTCAAGGGTAGTAATCACTGGATTGCTGTCTGTGCCACATGCTACAGAGGGTAAGGATAGCATGATTTGGTAGATGAATGCATGGCTGAGGAATTGGTGTTAAGGATTCAGATTTCTGGATCATTGGGATCTCCTCTGGGGAAGTTATGAGCTGTACAGAAAGGTTGAAGTACACCTGAACTCAAGGGTCACCAATATTCTTGAGGGCAAGTTTGCTATAGCTGTTGAGGTTTTAAAGTAATTTCTCAAAGGATTGGGAACCAAAGTGATGAGCAATTGGTATATAAGCAGATGTAGTGTGTAGTCAGGAAGAACAGGCGATGATACAGCAAAATTGCAGTCAGTGGGATCCAGTTGAATTGTAACATGGGTGCTCAATTGAAAAAGGTGATGAAAATAGGTCAGATTTCAAGGTCCATCCCATTTTAAGTTGGATACAGAGTGCTCCAGGACAGATAGTGTCATATATCTATGATAAATTAAACTCCCAGAAATATATGCCTGCATCAAGAATGAAAGCCTAGTGTAGGGACATATCTGAATTGAGACAAGACTTAGGGATGTGATTTGGGACAATGCTGTTGGTGCTTCAAAAAACCCAAATCATCGATATATACACTTGAAATTTTGTCATAGAGCATATTTAACACCAAGAATTCGATACGTATCAAATGGGACTGGTTCCTGACCCAGATTGCTCATTTTGCCCCCATGGAACCATTGGCTCTTTTATACATTGAATGGGAATGTCCAGGGGTTTTTGGTTTGTGGACCAAGGTTATCAGTACTCTTACAGAACTAACAGGGGTACAATTACCAATGAACCCCGCTGTACATCTTCTAAATGATGACTCCCACCTTTCCCTTATGGAAAAAAACACGCAAAATCTGGCTGGCAGGCCTGACTGCAGCTAAGAAGATTGTAGTCCAGCGTTGGAAACCTCCCCATGATATTTCAAGTACTCACTGGCTTTTGAGCTTTTTGGATATTTCTTACCTGGAACTATCATCAGCAAAAGTAAATGATGCAGAACCAAACACAACCTTAATGTGGTCAAATTTGTTACCTAACTTAAAAGATCTTTTCAGTTCAGTTCAGTTTCAGTTTATTGTCATTTAGAAACCACAAATGCAATGCAGTTAAAAAATGAGACAAAGTTCCTCCAGAATGATATCACAAAAACACATGACTAAACAGACTACACCAGAAAATCCACCTAACGTTTGGCAATCCCCAATCCAGAGTTCAGAGAGGCTGCTGCGTATTAATATCGCGCTACCATCTTAGCGCGTTCCCCGGAAAGAAGCTCCAAATGCACCAGACAAAACAAGACTACCCAGACACACCAAGTCAGGAGACCAACTCTAGCATCCAACAAACCAAAAACTAAAACTACAAGACCTGCACAAAACCACATAGTTACAACAGTGCAAACAATAGCATAATTGATGAAAAACAGACCGGGGCACAGTAAAAATAGTCCAAAGACATTAAAAGACTATAAGTTCGAAAGAAACCACCAAACAGTTTCCACAAGTCCTCAGGGTCCCGATAGACTTGTCATCCCACACAGGCGGCAGAAGGGATTACCCCCGCTATGGACTTCCAAGGCACCGCCGGACACAGCCTCTCAGACAAAGCATACAATGAAAGCTCCGTCAGACCCAGCCTCGCAGACAGCTCCCCAGCGCCCCAACCACAGCGGACTCCGAGTCCGTCGAACCTCCGAGCCTCCGAACATCCCCTCCGGCACAGCTTCTCCGAGCTCCATCCTCTGCCGAGCACATTAAGATGCCCCCGCTAATGGCCACTGGCAATAATGGTAAAAAAGGGTGATGAAAATAGGACTGAAGGCGTTATATGTGAATCCATGCAGTGTCCTCCTCCTTCCCTCTTCTATTTCCCGTTCTGGCCTCTTACTGCTTCTCCTCATCTGCCTATCACCTCTCCCTGATGCCTCTCCTTCCTTTCTACCATGGTCCACTCTCCTCCTTCTCTAGCCTTTTCCATTTCCCATCCACTTAGCTTCATCCATCACCTTCTAGCTAGTCCTCCTTCCCCCCTCCCCCCATCTTTTTTATTCTAGCATCTACCCTTTCTTTACAGTCTTGATCCAGAGATTAGGATGACAAAGAGGTGGTCACAGGAGGCAGAGGAGCAGATACAGGATTGCTTCAAGTCAGTGGACTGGGCCTTGTTCAAGGACTCGTCTAAGGATCTGAATGAATACAAGATGGTTGTCACGGACTTCATTAAAACAGCTGTAGATGAGTGTGTCCCCATAAAATAATTCAGAGACTTCCCCAACCAGAAGCCCTGGATGAACCATGAGATCCACAATCTGCTGAGAGCCAGATGAGAGGTATTCAGGTCTGGTAACCAAAAAAGTTACAAGGGGTCCAGATTCGATCTCCGGAAAGCTATCTCATGAAGTTTTGGAGTTTTTCAAGGATGTAACCAGGAAGTTAGACGGGGGAGATCCAGTGGATGTAGTGTACCTCGATTTTCAGAAGGCATTTGATAAGGTCCCACATAGGAGATTGGTGGGTAAAATCAAAGCTCAGGGCATCGGGGGGAAGACATTGACATGGATAGAAAACTGGTTGGCAGATAGAAAGCAAAGGGTAGCGGTGAATGGGTGTTTCTCAGAATGGCAGGTGGTGACTAGTGGGGTGCCACAGGGCTCAGTATTGGGACCACAGCTGTTTACCATTTATGTTAACGATTTGGATGAAGGCATTCAAAATAACATCAGCAAATTTGCTGATGATACTAAGCTGGGTCGCAGGGTGACGTGATGAGGATGTTAGGAGAATTCAGGGTGACTTGGATAGGCTGGGTGAGTGGGCAGGTACTTGGCAGATGACGTTTAATGTGAATAAGTGTGAGATTATCCACTTTGGGAGTAAAAGCAGGAAGGCAGATTATTATCTGAATGGTGTAGAGTTAGGTAAGGGAGAAATACAAAGAGATCTAGGAGTCCTTGTTCATCAGTCACTGAAGGTGAACGAGAAAGAACAGCAGGCAATGAAGAAGGTTAATGGAATGTTGGCCTTTATTACAAAGGGAATTGAGTACAAGAGCAAGGAAATCCTCTTGCATTTGTACAGAGCCCTGGTGAGACCACACCCGGAGTATTGTGTACAGTTTTGGTCCCCAGGGTTAAGGAAGGACATCCTGGCTGTAGAGGAAGTGCAGCGTAGATTCAAGAGGTTTATTCCTGGGATGTCTGGACTGTCTTACGCAGAGAGGTTAGAGAGACTGGGCTTGTACACGCTGGAATTAAGGAGATTGAGAGGGGATCTGATTGAAACATAAGATTATTACGGGATTGGACAAGATAGAGGCAGGAAATATGTTCCAGATGCTGGGAGAGTCCAGTACCAGAGGGTATGGTTTGAGAATAAGGGGTAGGTCATTTAGGACAGAGTTAAGGAAAAACTTCTTCTCCCAGAGAGTTGTGGGGGTCTGGAATGCACTGCCTCGGAAGGTAGTGGAGACCAATTCTCTGGATGCTTTCAAGAAGGAGCTAGATAGGTATCTTATGGATAGGGGAATCAAAGGATATGGGGACAAGGCAGGAACCGGGTATTGATAGTAGTTGATCAGCCATGATCTCAAAATGGTGGTGCAGGCTCGAAGGGCCGAATGGTCTACTTCTGCACCTAATGTCTATTGTCTATTGTCTATTGAATGAAGTGCCAACTCCAGACTAAACTTGATTCAACGAAGGATGCTCGACTGTTGTCACAGGGCTTGAATACTATCACCTCTTATAAAGTTAAATCTAGAGACATAAGCAACAGCAGTGTTTTGCTTCCAGCTGAGCTCAGTGCCTTCTCTGCCAAATTGGAGGAAACATGTCAAAACATGGAGGAACCTTCACAAACTCCCATAGCCCCTGATGATCCTATGATTTCAGTCTCTGAGGCTGACATGTGAGTAGCCTTCAAGAAAGTGGATCTACAAAAAGCATCAGACCCAGAAGGAGTATCTACAGCAGTAATTAAGATCTGTGCTGATCAACTGGCTGGAGTGTTCACTGATATCTTTAACCTCTCATTTACATAGTCTGAGGTACCCACCTGCTTCAGCAGGCTTCAAGTATACAAGTGCCTAAGAAGAACATGGTTACCTGCCTCAATGACTATTGTCCAGTAGCACTTACATCACAGTGATGAAATGTTCTGAGAGGTTGGTGATGAAACATATCAACTCCTGCCTGAGAAGCATCTTAGATCCATTCCAATGGCCTACCGGAGCAACAGGTCCACAGCAGATGCCATCTCATTGGCTCTTCACTCAGCCCTGGAACATTTGGACAGCAAAGATACACACATCAGGATGCTCTTTATCGACTACAGATCAGCATTCAATACCATCATCCCCTCAAAACTAATCAATATGCTCCAATCCTAGCCTCAATACCTCCTATCCAATTGGATCCTCAATTTCCTCACTTTCTGACGTTAGTCAGTTCAGATTGGCAACCTCATCTCCTCTACGATCTTCAACAGCACAGGTACAAGACCAGTTGTATGCTTAGCCACCTGCTCTACTCACTATTCATTTATGACTGTGTGGCTAAGCACAGTTCCAATGCCATATTTCCGATTGCTGATGACGCCATTGCCATAGGCCAAATCAAACATGGTGATAAACCAACGTATGGGAGGGAGACTGAAAATCTAGCTAAGTGGTGTGTCAACAACAACCTCCTACACAATATCACCAAGGCCAAGGAGCTGATTATTGACTTCAGGAGAAGGAAACCAGAGGTCCATGAGCCAGTCCTCATTAGAGGACCAGAGGTGGAGAGGGTCAGCAACTTTGAGTTATTATTTCAGAGGACCTGTCCTGTGCCCGGCATGTAAGTGTAATTATGAAGAAAGCACAGCAGCGGCTCTACTTCCTTAGGAATTAGTGAAAATTCAGCATGACATCTAAAACTTTGACAAACCTCTGTAGATGTGCAGTGGAGAGTATATTGACTGGCAGCATCAGAGCCTGGAATGGAAACACCAATGCCCTTCAATGGAAAATGCTACTAAAGGTAGTGGATGCAGCCTGGTCCATCACAGGTAAAGCCCTTCTCACCCTTAAGCACATCTACATGAAACGTTGTCGCAGGAAAGCAGCCACCATCCTCAGGAACCCCCACCACCCAGAACATGCTCTCTTCTCTTCAGTGATATTGCAAAGGGAGCTGGAAAAGGCATGCAATAAGGGTATTGACATGATTGTAATGGGAGACTTCAATATATAAGGGAATTGGGAAAATCAGGTTGGTGTTGGATCACAAGAGAGGGAATTTGTTGAATGCCTATGAAATGGATTGTAGAGCAGCTGGTGCTTGAGCCTACTCAAGGAAAGGCTATCTTAGACTGGATGTGGTGTAATAACTCAGATCTTATTAGGGAGCTTAATGTAAAAAAAACCCTTGGGAAGCAGTGATCATAATATGATTGAATTCATAGAGGGAGAGGGAAAAGCATAAGACACATGCATTAGTATCATAATGGAATAAAAGGAATTGAAGAGGCACGAGAGAGGATCTTGTCCGGGTGGATTGGAGGAGGATATTGGCGAGGAAGCTGTAAGAAGGAAAAAGATGAAATATGAGAGTGAACTAGCCAATAATATAAAGCAGGATGCTAAGTTTTTTTCAGTTATATGAAGAGTAAACAGAAGGTGAGAGTTGATATTGGATCACTGAAAAATGATGCTGGTGAGGTAGTAATGGGGGACAAAAAAAATGGCAGATGAACTTAATAGGTACTTTGCATCAGTCTTCACTGTGAAAGACACTAGTGGTGTGAGGTCTGTGATTGTCAGGGAGTTGAAGTGAGTGCCATTGCTATTACAAAGGACAAAGTGCTAGGCAAACTCAAAGGTCTTAAGGTGGATAAGTCACCTGGACCAGATGGACTACATCTCAGAGTCCTGAGAGAAGTTGCTGAAGAGATAACGGGTTCATCAGTCATGATCCCGGAGGACTGGAAAATTGCAAATGTCACTCCACTCTTTAAGAAGGGAGGAAGGAAATTATAGGCCAGTTAGCCTAACCTCAGTGGTTGGTAAAGTGTTGGAGTCTATTATTAAGGATGAGGCTTTGGGGTACTTGGAAACTAATGATAAAATAAGTCAAAGTCATCATAGTTTCTTTAAAGAAAAATCTTGCCTGACAAATCTGTTGGAGTTCTTTGAGGAAATAACAAGCAGGGTGGACAAAGGAGAGGCTGTGAATGTCATTTACTTGGTTTTTCAGAAGGCATTTGATAAGGCTCCACACATGAGGATGCTTAACAAGATAAAATCCTATAGCATTATAGGAAAGATACTGGCATGAATAGAGGAATGGCTGACAGGCTGATGGCAGTGGATGGGAATAAAGGGGGCCTTTTCTGATTGGCTGCCAGTGACTAGTGATATTCCTCAGGGGTCAGTGTTGCGACCACTGCTTTTCATAATGTTATTCAATGATTTAGACAATGGAATTGTTGGCTTTGTGGCAAAGTTTGTGGATGATAGAGTTAGGTGGAAGGGTAGGTAGTGCTGAGGAAGAAATGTGATTGCAACAGGACTTAGACAAATTGGAAGAATGGGCAAAAAATTGGCAGATGGAATACAGTGTTGTGCAGAATACTCTAAAGGTTAACTATAAGGTAGGAAGGTGGTGAGGAAGCCAAATGCAATGTTAGCATTAATTTTAAAAGGTCTAGAATACAAGAGAGGAGATGTGATGCTGAGGCTTTATAAGGCACTAGTGAGGCTTCACCTTGAGTACTGTGAACAGTTTTGGGCTCCTCATATAAGAAAAGATGTGTTGACATTGGAGAGGATTCAGAGGAGGTTCACAAGGATAATTCCAGAAATAAAAGGGTTATCATACGAGGAACCTTTGATGGCTCCGAATCTGTACTCACTGGAATTTAGAAGGATGAGGGGGGATTTTCAGCAAACCTTTTGAATGTTGAAAGGCCTAGGCAGAGTAGATGTGGAAGGGATGTTTCCCATGGTGGGTGAGTCTAGGACAAGAGGGCACAGCCTCAGGATAGAGGGACGTCCAATTAAAACAGAGATGTGGAAAAATTTCTTTAACCAGAGGGTGGTGAATTTGTGGCATCTGTGGAGGCCAGGTCGTTGGGTGTATTTAAGGTAGAACTTGATTGGCTCTTGGTTGGACATAAAATCAAAGGTCATGGGGTGAAGGCCGGGGCGTGGGGCTGAAGAGGGAAAAAACAATCAGCTATGATTGAATGGTGGAGCAGACTCGATGGGCCAAATGGCCTAATTCTGCTCCTAGGTCTTATGGTCTTATGTCCGTTGCCTATTACTACCTGCAAATATTCGGCAGGGTGACTTATCAGAGGTTTACGGGTGTGTTTAAGAGGACTGGGTCAGGAAGAAATAGAGCCTAATGGCTGAGGGTAAGAATGACCTCATATAGCGCTCTTCGGAGTCTTAGTCTATTACTAAAAGTGCTCCTCTGTTCAGCCAAGGCACCATGCAGAGGGTGGGAAACATTGTCCAGAAATGCCAGAGGCCTGCAAACTCCAAATAACCTCAGTCTCCTCAGGACATAAAGGTGACTCTGGTCCTTCTTGTACACAGCCTCTGTGTTTGTACTGCACTAGGTCTGTCATCCGGGTGCACCCACGGGGACTTGTAGGTCTTCACCACATCCACACCCTCACCATCAATAGTAACAGGGAGCAGTGCAGGCTTAGTCTTCCCATAGTCCATCACCATCTCCTTTGTCTCACTGATGTTGAGCTGCAGATGATTCAGCAATGTTACAGTGCAAGCCAGCAGGGTGATAGTACACAGCAGTACAGCTGTCCAGGTCTAATCCCAACCTTCTGTGGCGTCCATCTGGAGTTTGCACGTTCTTCCCAGAACTACTTGGGTTTTCCTCAAATGCTCCCACATCCTCCCGCATCCCAAAGATTAACTGGCCACTGATTTAGTCCGAGTGCTAGGGGCTGGTGGGGCAACCAGTGGCGTGCTAATAACATTAAGTGAGTGACATGGGATTGTTCTGGATGTAGGCAAGGACTTGGGCCGAATACCCTAAACAGCAAGAGAAGTGAAAGAGCACCTTACCCAATGGCTTTGATTGCAACTTATCAGGAGAGCCATTTTCTCTTGCCTGTTACTGGAAGGGCTTATTTGTTGTCCTGTCTAATTGCATCCAATTCCTGTAATGACAGCATCAGCTTTGGCCTGTTGACCCTGCAAATCCTACAACACAGTTGAATTTCCGTTTGTAGGTATGAGGGATAACTGATTGGGTGTTGTTGATTTGATTTTTAGCTGGGTCAGCACAACATTGTGGGCTGAAGGGCCTGTTCCTGAGCTGAACTGTTCTATTGCAACTGATAATAGAGAATTGAGGTAGTTGAATTGAATGGGACTGTGATAGGAATGCATATTTTTGCAAAAACACTAACACTGAAAGTATTCTGGTCTATGCTAGAATTCTGGTGAATAAATAGTCGATGTGGTCTTATTTGAACAGAAAACGCAGAAATCATGATGTTAGTCCCCTAGGGTGTAGAAAAAGATGGCCAGAACTCTCACACTGGTTAGTCGTAAGTTGACACTAGAGTTGGTTCTAATGATCCATTTTCCATGTTCTTTGGGGAATGATAACTTGCAGACCAACCTCCTTCAATAATGTCCTTGTCTCCACCATCCTTACCTGTATTTTATCTATCAAGTTTGAAAACCGTCCAAAGAAATTCCAGCAGCTGGTTCTGAGAACTAATTATTGGTGGAGGGATAGATATGAGTAGGTTAACAGAAACAAGGTTGTCATCTGCAAAATAAAAGGAGATCAGTTCTTGAATTTCTGTCACTGCACTATATGACTTGCACAAGCTATAATAAGGAAATCAATTTAATATCTAAATATTGAGCCATAAACTAGATCCTTTCAGGAATCAGACTCTCAGAAACCAATTAGTCACTAATAAATAAAATGAACCTCCAATATGAATATGGCGCTGCAATTCTTCAGTAGCTTCTGCACGTTATTCTGCTCAGTTATAGCTTTACCTTATTCTACCTCAATGCACACCGTAATGATTTGATCAGTACAAGCAATATACAAGGCAAGCTTTGCCGAACAGAAGGCTTTTTCCAAAATGGTAAAGCTCGGTAGATGCCTTGGTCTCTACCATCAGGGACTTGATTGTCACTGTTGTCGGGGAACTGAATTCTGACTCGTGAAATCGCCTTGGGTTTGTCCTGGGCTCCAGTTGATTACGATTCCTCAGTCTAGGTGAAGTCTCTATTTATTGAGAACCGAAAGGTGCCTCAATAAATAGGGGTTTAATCCACAAGCATAGCAAGACACACAGATATTGGATCTTTTGTCCTGCCACTGTGCCTGAAGTCAGAAGGAATCCCGCTTCTATTAGCAAACATTTAACAAACCTGCAGCGTTTAACTTGTGCAGATGCCTTACAAAGAGTGAGCTCACAAAGAGTTGAAGTGTCACATGGAATTGTTCAGCCATTCATCTAATATTGTTACAATATTAATACACCACAAGAAGTACCCAACAGGTCAGGCAGTATCTGCGGAGAAGGAAAGGAAGCTGAACACTTCAGTCTTCATAGGAGCTGCCTGACCTGGTCAGTATTTTCTGCTTAAGCTCACAAAACGCTGGAGGAATTCAGCAGGCCAGGCAGCATCTAGGAAAAGAGTACAGTCGACGCTGTGGGCTGAAACTCTTCAGCTGTACCCTTTTCCTAGATGCTTCCTGGCCTGCTGATTTCCTCCAGCATTTTGTGTGTGTTGCTCGGATTTCCAGTGACTGCAGATTTTCTCTTGTTTGTGATTATTTTCTGCTTTACTCCCTTTTCTTTCTTTGGGTTGTCAAAGACGAGAGTCCTAGACCATTTCAGCGATAGCATCATAGAGGAATACATCAGGGATCCAGGTCCTTCAACCCATCTAGTCTATGCCGACCACAATTCCCACCCAGCTAGACCCAATCTCCTGTGCCGGCCCATTTCCCTCTATGCCACACCCCTCCATATACCTGTCCAGGCATTTCTTAATGAAACTATTGTACCTGCCTCAACCACTCCCTTTGGCAACTCATTCCGTACACTCACCAGCCCAGCCTCTGTGTGAAAAAGGTTGCCCGTCAGGCCCTTTGTAAACCATTCTCCTCTTTAGTTTTGGTTTCCCCTACTCTGGGGAAAAGACTGTTACCACACACCTGATCTACGCCTCTCAAATGTCTCTATCAGATCACCCCTCACTCTCCTACCTTCCAGGGGAAAAAACCTTGCCCGGCCAGTTTCACCCTTGTAACTCAAACTCTCTGACAACGTCCTCCTAAATACTTTCTGTACACTTTCCAGTTTAACCACACCTTTCCTATAACAGGGTGAAAAATCTGTAAGCAGTACTCCAAATGTGACCTCACCAACAACTTAGTAGCTTGATTAGCATTCAAAAACTTAATCCTCCTGCCTCAGTCAACAGGAGAAGAGCCAAGCCTGGTTTAGAAACTCCTGACCATAGAGTCTGAGAGCAGATAAAATGTATGACTGTCATGGGTGTGTACTGCCTATGTACAGAGCCATAATTACATCGGCTTAATTCCTCGTTACAGTTAGTAACTGAGATAGAGTAGCAAATTTCCAGAATTTTCTAATAATACAAAGATCTTTTGGCTAAATTCAGTGAGAGGTTTATGCATGTTTGGGTGCATGCCACTATGAACACATTTATTAACAATGCAGCAGCATCAACTTATAGATTTAAGAGTCAGCATATTGGATGAGCAGTTATGCACGATAAGCTTACAGCTCCTCTTTGGACATCAGGGGGTTGAAGCTAAAGGATGGAGTTGGAGCAGGGACCTGGCCCAGATGGAGAGCCACCTGCCACACAGGCAGACCAGGGTTCAGTCTGTTACTGGATGTGCAGCCAACAGGCAGCCTCCTGCAGCTAGCCAGCAGACAGGCAGCTTCCAGGCTCCCAACCACTAACCATGGAAAACAAGATAAGCAGGGTCTATTGGAAGCCACAGTCAGTGATCGACACATACCCACAACCAGTTCTGTATCACACCACCACACTCAAGATCAACTGGTCAGCCCAGCCAGTAATGGATGGCTGGAGGGTAGGAATCACTGGAATTTATCAGGCAAAAGGCTTCAAATAACTTACTTATGGGAAAATTCTGGCAAAAAAATGTTATCTGAATGGTTAACAATGCCCAGCATTATTCTCAATATTAGCTCCATCAACTCCCTCGATTCAATTGTGAATTAATGTGATTTTGAAGGCAAAGTTTACTCCTTATGTATGATCAGATGCTAGAAACAAAACTGAAACTGTTGGAAAGAAGTGTTTAACAGGTCCGGCAGCATCTGTGGAAAGGGAAACAGTTAACATTTCAGGTCAAAGACTTCTTCAGAAGCAGATCTTCAAGGGATTCCAGCAGTTTCCAATTTAATTTAAATTTACAAGCAGCATAGTTCGGAAACTGACAGTGAAAGACTGATGATCAGCCTTGGCTTGACTGTCAGATGGAGGAGAATGGCTTAGGTTCCCCAAGGTCAGGAAGTTCGGAGCAGATTGAGTTAGTCAAAGCGAACATCTGATGTGAGAACAAACGGACACAGGCAGAAGAGGAAAATGGATATGGAAGCAGATAGATGTGAGGCCAACAGATGGACAAAGATGGGCTTTGGAAGTGGCAGTGGCAATGCTTAATGGTTCAGCTAACTTAAAGCCTTGAGTGTTTGTTACTACTCTCATAATGTGTTTGTATTAGCTGTTAATTCATGCTGGGACATCTCTGACCAGTTCCATTAGGGTGGATTGTCTGACCATCCTTAACTAAACAAAAGTTGTGTCTTCAGGTCCCACTCCCAAGTGACTCAATTAGTCATCAAACAATTGTAATTTTTACTGTAAGGGATTGAAAATGTTTGTGGTTGGAATTATCTATTGCAGGTTATGATGTTGGTCTCATTGCGCAGTAAAATGCTGGACACACCCATTATACAACTACTGCTGTTATCATTAATCAGGAGCTTATATGTGTATGAGTAATTTCACTTCCTTTTACTATTTTAATTTTCTTATACATCTTCTCTTCTGTAGAAGATTCATACCTAGCACACAGTTTGGGCTCTATGGCAACCAGACTGTACCTCACTCAAACATCCTTTTTGTCACCTGTCTTGATAGTACTATTCATCACAACTAGACAGTGAACACCGATATATTACTGCATCAAAGGGCTTTCCACATTCAAAGACGTTAACTCCTCTCCCTAAGGCCTTCAGACACATACTGGTAGGTTGTTAGGCACTGGCAGAGCACAGCAGGTCAGGAGTGGGACCCAGATTTCTTCCCTGGATAGTTGTGGACATTCAGATATTACGTTCATTTCAAGGTTTCAAGACAAGCCACCAAATCAAGGGGGCAAAAAACAACAAATTGCTGGAGGAATTCAGTGTGTCAGGCAACTTCTGTGGAGAGCTCTGACTCGAAACACTAACTGTCCATTTCCCTCTGGTCTCTTGTGTCCCCACTGAACAAAGGGAGTACAGGGTCTGAGCTGAAAACAGCACTAAGGAGGAAGTTCTGAGTCAATGAATGGTGAGGTGGACTCATAGGGCTGAACTTAGTATAACCTTATAGAATAATACCAGGAGTGGATGCATTGTCCCAAGAGGAAAGTTTGGACAGACTAAGGTCACATCCCTGAAATTTGAAGACCATATAGGAACAGAATTAGGCCATTTGGCCCATTGGGTCTACTCTATTATTCAACCATGGCTGGTTGTTACTGTGCCTTCTCCCCCTAACACTTCAGCCTTAATCAAAAAACTATCAGTCTCTGCCTTAAATACATCCAATGACTTGGCCTTCACAGCCCTCTATGGCAATGAATTTTACAGATTCATCACCCTCTGGCTGAAGAAGTTCCTTCTTATCTCAGTTCTAAAGAGTTGTCCCTTTATTCTGAGGCCATGCCCTCAGGTCCTGGACTCTCCTGCAAATTTCTACATCCTCTCTATCCAGATCTTTCAAGCAACGTGGAAAGAAAGAAACTTTAAAATATGTCTCCTCCTATAACCAGAGCATTATAGTATTAATCATGTTTTATATGCACTTTCCTGTTGATGAAGTGTTATGGAATGTCCTGACAGTGAATGGTAAAGGCATGAGAGTGAGAAATGAAGATACTAGAAATCTGAATCAAGAACAGATACTGTTAGAAATACCCACAGCTGATATGTGTCTTTTTTTTAATGCAAGTTGTTTTCTTATTTGACCTGGTACATATAACAGAGAAACCTACAGCACATTACCGGCCCTTCAGCCACAATGTTGTGCCAACCAAGCAACCTACTCTAGAAATGGCCTGCCATACAGTCCTCTATTTTACTAAGCTCCATACTAAGCTCTTAAAAGACCCTATTTTATCCGCCTCTACCACCATCGCTGGCAGTGCATTCCACGCACCCACCACTCTCTGTGTGAAAAACTTACCTCTGACATCCCCCTTGTTCCGGCTTCCAAGCACCTTAAAACTATACCCCCTCATGTTAGCCATTTCAGCCCTGGGAAAAAGCCTCTGGCTATCCACATGATTAATGCCTCTCATCATCTTATACACCTCTATCAGGTCACCCCATCCTCCATTGCTCCAAGGAGAAAAGGCCAAGTACACTCAATCCATTCTCCAATCCAGGCAACATCCTTGTAAATCTCCTCTGTACTTTCTCTTTAGTATCCACATCCTCCCTGTAGTGGGGGTGACCAGAATTGAACACAGTACAATTGGGGTCTTATATTGCTTTAACATTACCTCACAGCGCTTGAACTCAGTCCCATGGCTGATGAAGGCCAATACACTGTATGCCTTCTTAACAACCCTGAAAACCTGCGTAGCAGCTTTGAGTGTTCTATGGACATAGACCCCAAGCTCCCGCTGATCCCTCTCACTGCCAAGAGTCTTACCATTAATATTATATTCTGTCTTCAAATTTGACCTACCCAAATGAACCACTTCACACTTATCTGGCTTGAACTACATCACAAAACCTTTTACATGGATTTGTATTCAGAGAGCTGCCAATAACTGAGTGTGGCATTAGTCTGTTCAGGGAAAGAAAATGGAAGACAAATTGTGTAAACTTTTTGGTTAAATGTGGGCTGATGTTTCCCTCCATGTCAATTTGGTCTTTTCATCCATTCTATTTAAGACTTCATTTTCCTCAAAGCTATTATCCAACTCTTTCTAAATTTAGCTTCAACCTCAGTTTGCAGCATGGAACCTTGTTTTCAATCTCCCTTCATCATAAAGAATTTTTCCAGCCCTCCAAAGAATCTCTAGTAAGGAGAATCCAGAGAGACTGTATTAAGGGAAAAAGAACATCTAAGGAGAGAATAGGCCCCTCAAAACCATGGTGGACTTCTTTTTGTGGAGCTATAGAAGATGAGCAAGGTCCTTAATGAACATTTCTCTCTGTTTTTACCACAGAGAAAGTTAGAAAGACATAGGAACTCGAGAGAGCTAATGAGATGTTGTGAGGATAGTCCATGTTACAAACTAGGAGGTACTGGACCTCCTAGAATATACAAAGGTAGATAGAACTCCAGGGCTTGACTGGCAGATCTAAGAACACTGTGGGAAGTTAGAGGAGATATTGACAGAGGTAAATGTATCAGTTTAGCAACGGTGAAGTGCAGGAAGACTGCAGGGTGGCTGACATTGCACCTTTATTTTAGAAAGGCGGCAAAGAAAAACCTGGGAACTATAGACCA
This sequence comes from Hypanus sabinus, assembly GCF_030144855.1. Lineage (NCBI taxonomy): Eukaryota > Metazoa > Chordata > Chondrichthyes > Myliobatiformes > Dasyatidae > Hypanus > Hypanus sabinus. The sequence goes on from NC_082712.1 coordinate 128,179,287, forward strand.
GTATGCCTAACATTTGTGGTTTGTAAGATATCCTGAGGGTTAAGACGTACATGCATTTGCAAAGATAGATTGCAGATTTATCGGGATATTGCCAGGAGCCCAAGGGGCTGAGTTGTGGAGAGAAGCTGAGCAAGCTGGGACTTGATACACTGGAGAGGTGACCTCACAGGGGTATAGATAAAATGAAGCCACATGGTCCTTTTCCAAGGGAAGTGAGCAACCACTCTGAAATGCAATGATTTATTACTCCATGATCAGTCTAGATTCCAGTTCATTAACATTTATTATTATTATTATTATTATTGTTGTATTTTTATTTTTTTCTCAGCTCAAACTGGTAAAACCCGAGGTACAGGCAGGTTAGTTGGTCATTGTAAATTGTCTCATGATTTGGCTAGGATTGAATCGGGGTATTGCTGGGTGGCAAGAATCGAAGGGCCAGGAGGAGCCTAGTCCACACTGTGTCTCAATAAGTAAATTGATTTTGATAATAGAGGTTATTAATAGATAGGATGATTATAGTATGCCAATGCTTCATTTGTTGTAGGAATTTCAAAAGCATTGGGTATAGTTTATATATTGTGTATTAATGAATGAATGATCTTTATTGTTATTATACATAGATACAATGAAACTCTGTTTGGCTTCCTCTCAGGCAATTAAATAAAGCGGTAGATAAAAACAAGACAGTAATAGAAAAACAGTATTAAATAGATAAGTAGCAGAAAATAAGTTGCAGCAGCACCAGAATATCACAGTAATGAAAGTGCAAGAACTCCTATCAACCGTGAGTGTGGGACAGAATCAATGCATTTCAGTAGTCAATATAACAACACAAAAGACTTCCGCTTCTCTGCTGCGCTTGATTTTGAATTATTATCAGTTATTCGTTACATCCTGTCATTCCCTTACAATATCCCTTCTGCTCGTCTGTATGTATATTGTGGTTATCTAAATGAGTGGTGATTAGTTGCGAGATGCACCATGTTACAAGTTCATATATGGTTTGTAAGTAACCAATAGGACAAAATTTTGATAGGTCATTTGTGATTTCTCCTTTAGGTAAGAGGTATTTTTACCTTCTGTCAAACACAGGCACTCCAGGATTTTTAAGGAAATTGTTGATTTGTACTACTAGGTATGGATGAAGGTATATACATTTTTACACCAATAATTATGAATATTATCGCTGCCAGTACTTTCCTAGTTGTGGGATATTTTCATAGCCATATCCATTGTAAATTCAGGTGTTTGCATTTTTTCAATTGTGTGAGTGCATTCTTCTTCGTCCTTAATGCAGATTGCTTCTTGATAGTGTGTCACCTTGTTTGACGGTGTTAGATCAGAAGTTTATCATCTCTGAGTTTGTTGGCAATCCTGTGCTAGGAGTGGTGGCATTTTGCTGCCTCAAATTTAGCTTCAATGTCTTGTAAAAGCCATTTTCATCATTTCTGAACTGATAATTCTGTTTTCTTTGTCTGATACATTTCCTGTATCTATTTAGTCTGGCTCTGTATGCACCAGGCTTTTGTTTTAGTGTGTCTATAAATTCTACAATGTTTTAGTTAGATTGATCATATCCTTTTGAGGTGGGAGGGGGTGTTCATCTTCATTATTTTCTTGTATAGCATTGTAGTGGTCGTTAGGTTGGTTCCTTTCTAGTTCTTGTGCAATGCCATGTTTTATTTGGTTTAACATGTCTCTACGAGTGAACTTATTTTTTACTATCACTCTCCATTGATCTACTATTTAATGTGCATTTACTTGCATGAAAGGATGTTCTACAATAAACTCTTGTTGAAGTTTGCCCCTATATGCTGTCACGACTTTCAAATCTCTTACTATCTTTCCTTTCAGTTAGTCCTGACGAAGGGTCTCGGCCCAAAAAGTCGACAGCGCTTCTCCCTATAGATGCTGCCTGGCCTGCTGAGTTCCTCCAGCATTTTGTGTGTGTTGCTTGAATTTCCAGCATCTGCAGATTTCCTCATGTTATGTCAGTCTCTAGTTCTGTTACTCGATGATAGACACGCATTATGAATATGTTTACTTCAAACGACCATTTCATGTGTGTGTCTCTTCTCTTAATTGCTTGAGTGGTCTTGGTGATAAGTGGATTACTATTATTATTGTTATTAATAATATTAGTATAACCAGGACCTTTATGTATTCATCTCTAGCACCTGGGTTTTTGAATAACTAGTCAGAAATGTTTTGGTGCCTGGAAGGGTAGATGTGCAGTGCAAGAACATGCCGCTTCATTACTCCGGTGCAAATGATACGGGGCCATTGTATGCAATCAAATGGGCCTTCCTTGCACTTCAATGCCAGCAACGGCTGTTTCCCTCCTCACTCTGCCACCAGAGGAAACCGGGAGGCTGCTAGCTCAGGGTGTGGAGCAAGGGCGGAGGACAGGGGCACAGGAGAGTCTCAGCTTTTGGCGATTTGAGGAGAAGGTAATCACAATTGAAGTGGGTGTTCAGGTACCAAAGGGAAACCTGCAGTAAGAAACAGGTTTATAATAACTTAAAATGGCACCAGCCAGCAACTCGTCCTCACAACTGACATCACCGTAGTGGGCCTGATCTCAGATACCAGTGAGATAAAGTAAAGGAAAGAGAAAGAGAGCCTGGTGGACTCAGAGAACATAGGTAAAGCTCTCCCCACCACTGAGCGCAGCTACAAGGAGCGCTGTTGCAGGAAAGAAGCATCTGTCGTCAAGGACCCCCACCATCCAGGCCCTGCTCTTTTCTCACTGCTGCCATCAGTGAGGAGTACAGGAGCCTTAGGTCCCACAAACAGTTATTACCCCTCCTGAACCACTCACTCACTGAACTGATTCCATAACCAATGGACACACTTTCAAGGACTCTACAACTCCTGTTCTCAATATTATTTACTTATTTATTCATTGTTCTTTTTCGTAGGTGAACAATGTGTTGTCTTTTGCACATTGGTCCGTCTTTATTGTGCACAGTTTTTCATTGGTTCTATTGTGTTTCTTTGTATTTCCTGGGAATGCCCAAAAGAAATAGAATCTCAAGCCAGTCATGTAAATTTCTTATCAAAGTACCCATTTGCCACCATACATGGATGGCGACGTATATGTACTTTGATAACAAATTTACATGGCCAGCTTGCAAAACTAACATGTCACAGTACAAGTGACAATAATAAACCAATACCGATTGAGCGTCATGGGCCTCACATTCCAGATGAAGACCAGATTCTGCAGTACTCTCCAGGAAATTCATTGCCCAGCAGTGCCAGCTCACTGTTCACTTCACCCCACTGAGCATCACTGCACACCGCCATCTGCCTCCAGGTGTGGACACTTCATACACATCGAAGAAACAAATTTTTCATTTCAAGATCATTGCGGAAAATCTTGGATTGAGATAACAATTGGTTTCTCGAGGAAACTTAATTTCTAGACCTTCCTTTTTTTCTGTGCTCAGTCTCACCAAAACCTATAACTGTTGTATCTGTGGTAACAATTCTTGTATGCTTCACAACCAGTCATGAATAAATAGAAGCAACACACACTAAAAGCTGGACGAAAAGAGTACAGTTGACGCCTTGTGAATCTCCCACCCCTGCCCCCACCTTTTAAATCTACTCCTCATCTTTCTTTCTTCAGTCCTGCTGAAGGATCTCCGCCCAAAACATCGACTGTACAGTACACATCTTCATAGATGCTACCTGGCCTGCTGAGATCCTCCGGTATTTTGTGTGCATGTTGCGTGGATTTCCAGCATCTGCAGATTTTCTCTTGTTTATGAATAAATAGACATTGATACACGTAAATATATTTTATCTCTATAAAGCTACAGACTTAGTAAAATGTCACTGTTTTCTTGTATTATGTTTCCTTCTCAATACTAGGACAAATAGATTGTGTGACCGTCTTTTTTTACTGTTAAAGGAAAGTGGCGATTGGTTGAAAAGTAACACTGGATATTCTGAAGACTCGGAAAGTATCAAGTTAATGCAAATTCTTCCATTCACTTTTTTGTATGCTGAGTCAATTACTCACTCAGATGATTGTCTCCGTGTTGCACAACAACCGGCCATTAGAATCAGCCATTTTACTGTTGGCTTCTTCAAGATTCAAAGAACATTTATTATCGGAGTGTGTGAATTAAGCAACCTTGAGATTTGTCTGATTACAAGCAGCCACAAAGCAAGAAGCCCGAAGGAACCCATCTTAAAAATAAGACAAACCTCTAATAAGCAGAACACGAGAAAAAACAGAAATGATGCAAACAATAGAAGCGATACAATATAGATCTCAAAAGAATACTGTTCATCACACATTTGCAGTCTGAACTAGTTTCTTTCCAGCTTTCCCATCAGCATCAGCATTTAATTCCTTGCATAATCATCTCAGCCACATGCATCAATGCTGGACATTGAATGGCCTTTATTTACCCTTGGGATTCCATCAGTTATACTGACCAATCATCTACTTCCAATTAGTATTGCAATGACCACTGAAAAGCTCAAAGTTCCACCAAGTTCTCAGTAAATTTCACTCCAAAACACAGACTGCTAAATTCACCGCAATCCAACAGACTTCTATTTTCTTCTGCACCCACGTCTCCTTTTGCCAGATCGCAGATTGCAACCTCCAATTTGAAAGAATTGCAGGAAATCATGGTCCACGCCTTTACTAACGCTTTCTGAGCTTTCGTTCAGACTTCAAATGGAAAGTATGTTGCTGCGGTGATCTAATCATTGAAGAAATTATATTGTGCAATGAGACCCAATCATTACCAACTCCTGACCACTGAAATTCCTGCTCATTTAAATCAGACATTTATTTAGACGAGGTTTTGGGGATGATCCCAATGGCTCACCAGTGGGTTTTCTGTTTGGATTTGCATGCCTGCGTGTCTGCGGGTTGAATCCTGAGTGAGACCATTCAACCTTCACATGTCCCAACCTTACATTGGTCAAAACTGTAAAAGTTGGAGAGCTGACCACACATCGGTAATGTCGGTGGGGGGGGGGGGGTGTGGTAGAGAGGTGGGGTGTTTCTTCGTGAGAGCATATTAGAAGCATTTGGGTGCAAGTGCATTGTCTGTTAATCTGGTTCCTACAGATTTTAGCAGTGTTGTTGTGTACTCCAATCACTGATAAACTTCAGGAGGCTAGACAGGCAGCTGGGAGAGGTGCTGCTCCCGGCAATCAGTCTCACTTTCCCATCGGATGTTTTTTTCTCTGCTCTTTAAGTTATCTGGCAGAAACTGAGTGAGTGGGTGGGAAATATTCTTTATCTTTATTATTTGGGGGGGTTGGTGGGGAGGTCTGGAGATATTCAGTCACAAGTTAGGCAATGCCGCCTCCTCCTACTCGCTGCCTGTGGCTTGCAGGGAAACATTCACAGACTATGTACACATCATCCTTCCCACATCATTCCTGACGCTGGATGCTCTGATCACCTACCTCCGTGCAACAGATTTTATTCTAACTGCTTTATAACACATGGATGTTTCTCCCCACCCTAGCCTTTCCTCTCCTGAAATCGCAAACTCCCTCTGAGTTCCAATATCATAGGGGTCCTCTGATTCACTCACCTGGGTGGTGATTCCTCACACAGGTCTAGACCACTCAGTCTGTCAGATGCACTCAGTATATTTAAAATATGAAGTGTAAGATATAATAAATATATGAACATTGATAGATAGGTAAAGGTTCCCTGTCCCAGACAAATATAGTTCACAGTATGTCATAATATACATCCATATCATACCCTGCTTGTGGTATCCTAGGATAGCTGAGAAAACAGATTAGTACTCAGTCCAATAAGTAGTAATGAAGAATTTCCTCTGAACTATTATACAATTAAAACTAATTCAAGTGATATTTCCAGCACTGATTTTATACAGTAGGTACAAGTATAGGCGATGTCTGTTCCAGTAAGAGCCCCCCTGTGATCAACCCCTCAGCAACAGCTATACCACTTTGGATACCATTGTGGGGGGGTGGAGGGTGGGGTAGGATGTGACCTAGCAGAGGTAAGTCACAGGCATCAGAACTCTAGCACTGTGACACAGACAGAAGAGGGGAAATGAGGCGAGCTGTGGTGATAGGGGATTTGCTAGTTAGAGGAACAGAAACAAGGTTCTCTGGATGAGAACAAGATTCCCAGAAGGTGTGTGCTTCCCAGGTGTCAGGGTCTGGGACATCTCAGGTCGAGTCCTCAGCATTCTTGTGGGAAGGTAACAGCCAGAAGTCATAGCCCATGTAGGTACCAATGACATGGGTAGGTTAGTGATGAGGTTCTGCAAAATGAGTTCAGAGAGGTAGGTGCTAAATCATCCTTAGCGACAGGTGAAGTACCAGAGGACTGGAGGATAGCCTATGCTATTCCGTTGTTTAAAAAGGCTCTAAAAATAATTCAGAGAATTATAGGCTGGTGAGCCTGACATCAGCACTGGGGAAGTTATTCTAAGGGACCAGATTTATAAGTATTTGGATAGACATAGACTGACTAAAGATAGTCAGCATAGCTTCATGCCTGGAAGGTCATGTGTAGCCAATTCTATAGAGTTTTCCAAGGAAGTTACCAGGAAAGTTGATGAAGGCAAGGCAGTGGATGTTGTCTACATGGACTTTACCAAGGCATTTGACAAGGTCCCATATGGGAGGTTGGTCAAGAAGGTTCAGTTGCTTGCCGTTCAAGATGAGGTAGTAAATTAGATTAGACATTGGCTCTGTGGGAGAAGCCAGAGAGTGGTAGTAAATGGTTGCCACTCTGACTGCAGGCCTGTGACTAGAAGAGTGCTGTTGGGATTGGTGTTGAATCCTTAGTTGTTTGTCACCTATATCAATGATCCGGATGCTAATGTGTTTAAATGGATCAGCAAATTTGCGGATGACACCAAAATTGGGAGTGTAGTGGACAGCGAGGAAGGCTATCATGATTTGCGGTGAGATCTGAATCAGCTGGAAAAATGGGCTGAAAAATGACAGATGGAATTCAATGCAGACAGGTACAAGGAATTGTACTTTGGTAGCGTCAACCAGGGTAGGTCTTACATGGTTCCAGTTCCACTGTCTACACAGTTGGGCACTGGGGAATGCAGCAGAACAAAGGGATCTGGGAATACAGGTCCATATTTCATTGAAAGTGGTGTCACAGGTGGATAGGGTCGTAAAGAAGGCTTTTGGAACATGGGCATTTATAAATCAAAATACTGAGTACAGGAGATGGGATGTTGTGTGAAGTTGTGTAAGAAATTGATGAGGCCTAATTTGGGGTATACTGTCAAGTTTTACTCCTCTATCTCCAGGAAAGATGTAATAAGGTTGAAAGAGTATGGAGGATATTGCTGGGTCTGGAGGACCTGAGTTTTATTGAAAGATTGAATAGGTTAGGACTTTATGCCTTGGAATGTAGAAAATTGGGAGGAGATTTGATAGAGATATACAAAATTATGAGGGATATAGTTTGGGCAAATGCAAGCAGGCTTTTCCCGCTGATGTTGGGTGGGACTACTAGAGATCATAGGTTAAGGGTGAAAGGTGAAAAGTTTTTTAAAAATATATTTTTATTGAAGGAATGACACAATACAGAATACATAATTGATAACATTTTCCTCCATTTTGCTTTTATATCTTACCTGCTCACTTGCCCTCCCAGAACATACCATGGCAGCTAATGTATTTACAATACAACAATTCACAAATAAAAGTACAGACATTGCTTTGCTCAGAGGGTCTTGAGAGTGTGGAACAAGCTACCAGTGCAAATGGTGCATGCAAGCTTGATTTTGACATTTAACAGGAGTTAAGGTAGGTGCATGAATGGTAGGGATATGAACGGCTATGGTCCTGGTGCAGGTCAATGGGTGTAGGCAGTTTAAAAGGTAGACTAGATGGGCTGAAGGGCCTGTTTCTGTGCTGTGGTTTTCTATGACTCCATGACTAAGCACCTTCTGAGATTCATATTAGCATTGCTCTCTCCCCCACCATCAATATCCTGGATGTCACCGTTGACTAGAAACTTCACTGGACCAGCAACATAATAACAGGAGCAGACCAGAGTCTAGTTACTCACCATACTTCCCAAAGGCTTTCCACTGTCTACAATGCACAAAGCTATCTGGGTCTAGCCTCTACATTGCTCAAGAAGCTCAACACCATTCTGGACAAGGCATCCCATCCCTCACTCTGAGCCCACTCTCTCTACTGCCTTCAAATTGGCAAAGCCAAGCAGCTCCCCAAACAAACCCTGAACCGCTAGCATCATTGTAGCTGGGTCAAAATCATGGATTATGAGCTGGGAACTAACCTATGGAACAGGACAGAAACTCTTTAAAGAGGTAGTTTATTCCAAGTTCACAAGCGCTATACGTTGGAGATACAGGTTAGCCTTCAGTAGTGTTGCTCTTGCAAACTTCCTGCATGTGTCAAACAGGCACCAATTCATTACAAACCCAACTTCATTAACAGGGCCCATCCAAAATATCTCTTAAAATTTCATTGGCCAAACATGAATGTAATTAACCCAACGTGACTACTAGAAAGCATGGAGCTATAGTATAGTGAAGTCTAATTACCTCTATTACAAGCAAGAACCAGCCTTCGAACAATTTTCAAATGTAACCTACAAGTTGTGAAATTACCAGGTACTTTCCGGTGTCCTCACAGAGGGAGGACACTTTAGAGAGATGTTTTAGACACTGAGTAACAACAGATTAAGTTCCATGCATTAGAACCAGGCATGAGGAAGTACAACATCCTGACCTTAGCACCATTATAACATGGATAGATAAATATCACAGCTAAAGGGGCACTGGGTCTCCAACCTTGGAATAAAATCATGGGAGGTTCCAAACTAGCCACAGTATCACAAAAATCATTCATTCAATTAATCTTTCATTAATACCTGTATTATTTGAGTACAAAGTGAGCAACACTTCACAAAATTCTGATTAAAGAAGATGTCTAAGCTTTCTTGTCCTCTGAAGCTTTCCAAATATCAGAGTGAAATATCCAGTCTCAGTAAAGGTGTCCGAATATTCAGAGTTGTTCTTCTCAGTTAAAATGTGCTTCCATTGTAAATGTGTAATTGCATGGAACAATTTATCCACACCCAAAATATTTAAGTGAACTATGCATTGTATTCATTGAAATTGTATTTAATCACCCAGTGTCACTTTTTGTACCTAAAGGGAATTAAAACTTAATGCACTTTGAGTTGGGGGAGTTCAGACTTCTTTCAGTTCTTCAGCCTGTCAACATGCCTAAATAGGAACCCGACTGCAATAAACCCCAATTTTCATATTTGCATTGAAAGTTATTACAGATCTTATAGGATATTTATAAAGGAGAAGAATTAAGGCATTAGCTATATCATTTGGGGAGTCAGAGATTATTTTACACTCTAAGTTTTAATACCCATTATATAGACAATAGACAATAGGTGCAGAAGTAGACCATTCGGCGCTTCGAGCCTGCACCGCCATTTTGAGATCATGGCTGATCAAATATTATCAATACCCGGTTCCTGCCTTGACCCATATCCCTTGATTCCCCTATCTAGCTCCTTCTTGAAAGCATCCAGAGAATTGGCCTCCACTACCTTACGAGGCAGTGCATTCCAGACCCCCACAACTCTCTGGGAGAAGAAGTTTTTCCTTAACTCTGTCCTAAATGACCTACCCCTTATTCTCAAACCATGCCCTCTGGTACTGGAATCTCCCAGCATCTGGAACGTATTTCCTGCCTCTATCTTGTCCAATCCCTTAATAATCTTTTATGTTTCAATCAGATCCCCTCTCAATCTCCTTAATTCCAGCGTGTACAAGCCCAGTCTCTCTAACCTCTCTGCATAAGACAGTCCAGACATCCCAGGAATTAACCTCGTGAATCTACGCTGCACTTCCTCTACAGCCAGGATGTCCTTCCTTAACCCTGGAGACCAAAACTGTACACAATACTCCAGGTGTGGTCTCACCAGGGCTCTGTACAAATGCAAGAGGATTTCCTTGCTTTTGTACTCAATTCCCTTTGTAATAAAGGCCAACATTCCATTAGCCTTCTTCACTGCCTGCTGCACTTGCTCATTCACCTTCAGTGACTGATGAACAAGGACTCCGAGATCTCTTTGTATTTCTCCCTTACTCAACCCTACACCGTTCAGATAATAATCTGCCTTCCTGTTCTTACTCCCAAAGTGGATAATCTCACACTTATTCACATTAAACGCCATCTGCCAAGTATCTGCCCACTCACCCAGCCTATCCAAGTCACCCTGAATTCTCCTAACATCCTCATCACATGTCACACTGCCAGCCAGCTTAGTATCATCAGCAAATTAGCTATTCTCCAATCCTCAGGAACTAATCCTGAATCTAAGGAACATTGGAAAATGATTACCAATGCATCCGCAATTTCCAGGGCCACCTCCTTTAGTACTCTAGGGTGCAGACCATCTGGACCTGGGGATTTGTCAGCCTTCAGTCCTACCAGTTTTCTCATCACCATTTCCTTCCGAATGTCAATCTGTTTCATTTCCTCTGTTACCCTATGTCCTTGGCCCATCCATACATCTGGGAGATTGCTGTGTCTTCCTTAGTGAAAACAGATCTAAAGTACTTATTAAATTCTTCTGCCATTTCTCTGTTTCCAATCACAATTTCACCCAATTCATTCTTCAAGGGCCCAACATTGTTCTTAACTATCTTCTTTCTCTTCACATACCTAAAAAAGCTTTTGCTATCTTCCTTTATATTCCTGGTTAGCTTGCATTCGTACCTCATTTTTTCTCCCCGTATTGTCTTTTTAGTTAAGTTCTGTTGTTCCTTAAAAACTTCCCAATCATCTGTCCTCCCACTCACCTTAGCTCTGTCATATTTCCTTTTTTTTAATGCTCTGCAATCTCTGACTTCCTTTGTCAACCACCGTGGCCCCTTTCCCCCCTTTGAATCCTTCCTTCTCTGGGGGATGAACTGATTTTGCACCTTGTGCATTATTCCCAAGAATACTTGCCATTGCTGTTCCACTGTCTTTTCTGCTAGGCTATCTGTCCAGTCAACTTTGGCCAGCTCCTCCCTCATGGCTCCATTGTTTCCCCTGTTCATCTGCAACACTGACACCTCCGATCTGCCCTTGTCCTTCTCAAATTGCAGATAAAAGCTTATCATATTATGATCACTACCTCCTAATGGCTCCTTTACTGCAAGATTGCTTATCAAATCCTGTTCATTACATAACACTAAATCCAGAATAGTCTTGTCCCTGGTCAGCTCTCGTACAAGCTGTTCCAAGAATGCATCCCATAGGCACTCTACAAACTCCCTATCTTGTGGTCCAGCACCAACCTGATTCTCCCAGTTCACCTGCATGTTGAAATCCCCCATACCTTTGCCACATGCCACATGCCAAAGTTAACTCCCTATTCAACTTGCACCCAATATCCATGCTACTGTTTGGTGGCCTGTAGACAACACCCATTTGGGTCCTTTTGCCCTTACTGTTCCTCAGTTCTATCCACACAGACTCTACTTCTCCTGACCCTATGTCCCCCCTTGCAAAGGACTGAATCTCATTCCTCACCAACAGGGCCACCCCACCCCCTCTGCCCACATTTCTGTCCCTACGATAGCACGTATACCCTTGTACATTCATCTCCCAGGTCTGATCTCCCTGCAGCCATGTCTCCGTTATCCCAGCAACATCATAGTTACCCATTCGCACCTGGGCTTCAAGCTCATCCGCGCATGGAGAGGGGGATCCCACTGCATGGGCAACAGATGGATCTCCATATCAACTCTGCCCTGGAGAGGCCACTCCCAGTGACTACCAGAGGCGCAGTACCCATGGTCGTCCACAATCAATGGAGGCCACAGATGAAGAAATGTCACCAGGTTATGGAATCAGAACAAGAATCAGGTTTCCTATCACTGGCATATGTCATGAAATTTGTTGTTTTGTGAATTGAATTGAATTGACTTTATTACATACATCCTTCACATACATGAGGAATAAAAATCTTTATGTTACGTCTCCGTCTAAATGTGCAATGCGCAATTTATAGTAATTTATAATGAATATTATGTACAACAGGACAGTCAATATAACACAGAAATACAGTTGCGTCAGCATGAATTAATCAGTCTGATGGCCTGGTGGAAGAAGTTGTCCCAGAGCCTGTTGGTCCTGGCTTTTATGTTGCGATATTGTTTTCCAGATGGTAGCAGCTGGAACAGTTTGTGGTTGGGGTGACTCGGGTCCCCAATGATCCTTTGGGCCCTTTTTACACACCTGTCTCTGTAAATGTCCTGAATAGTGGGAAATTCACATCTACAGATGCGCTGGGCTGTCCGCACCACTCTCTGCAGAGTCCTGCGATTGAGGGAGGTATAGTTCCCGTACCAGGCAGTGATGCAGCCAGTCAGGATGCTCTCAATTGTGCAGTTGTAGAAAGTTCTTTAAGATCTGGGGGCTCACACCAAACTTCTTCAACCATCTGAGGTGAAAGAGGTGCTGTTGTGCCTTTTTCACTGCACAGCTGGTGTGTACAGACCACTTTGGCAGGTACATTGCAATCAGCATCACCATCGTAAATATGTTCTGTGTTGTAAGATGTAGGTGATCATGGTCTTTCTATGACCATGATTGTTCTTGGCAAATTTTTCTACAGAAGTTGTTTGCCATTGCCTTCGTCTGGGTGGTGTCTTTACAAGACGGGTGACCCCAGCTATTATTAATACACTTCAGAGATTGTCTGCCTGGCATCAGTGATCACATAACCAGGACTTGTGATATGCACCAGCTGCTCGTACGACCATTTGCCATCATGACTTCACTTGACCCTGATTGGGGGCCCGAGGAGGTACCACACCTTGCCCAAAGGTGACCTGCAGCTAGTGGAAGGAAGAAGTGCCTTACACCTCCTTTTGTAGAGACATATCTCCACCCTGCCAGGTTGCAATACATAAAAAAAGTATAATTTACAAAAAGAAGTATATATAAAAATGAAAATTAAATTCAATAAGTAGTGCAAAGAGAGAGGGGAAAATTCTGAGATAGCGTTCATGGCTTCATTGTCCATTCAGAAATCTGATGGCAGAGGGGAAGAAGCTGCTAAAATGTTGAGTGTGTCTTCAGGCTGCTGTACTTCCTTCTTAGTGGCAACAATGAGAAGCGGGTATATCCTGAGAGGTGAGGGTACTTAATGATGGATGCTGCCTTTTTGAGGCATGTCCTCCATGGGAGAACATAAAAGCAACAGGTTAGTTGCAGACATGCCTTTAAGATTCCATAGTATTGATTGGAAACTTCCTAGTTCCAGAGATTTAGATGGTCAGAATTTGTTAGATGTATCCAGGAGGGTTTTTTGACACAATATGTAGATAATCTGATCAGGAAAGGAGTCATATTAGACCTTGTATTCGAAGGTGAGCCTGGAGAGGTGAACTATTTTTCCATCGGAGAACATTTTGGGAAGAGTTATATATAACTAAGTTTCCAGACCATTGTGGATGAGGATACGGAAGGACCTCAGCAGAAAGACTGATTTCAACATTAGATAGGAGTCGGTGAGAGTAGATTGGAAGCAACCATTGTTGGGTAAGTCTTGGAAAAGAGAGGGGGAAAGGAGGGTGAAATTAATGGAAGTTAGATAAATCAATGTTCATGCTGTCACTTTGGAGGCTACCCAGATGGAATATGACATGTTACTCCTCCAGCCTGAGAGTGGCCTTACGTTGGCAGTAGAGGAGGCCACGGGCAGTGGAATTAAAATAGTTGACCACTGGGAAATCCTGCTTGTTGCAGACAGAACGAAAGTGCTGGACAAAGAGGTCCCCCAATCTACACAGAGCCTCAAGGAGGCAGCAATGGGAGCGCCAGATACAATAGATGAATCTGACAGACTCGCGGGTGAAGTGTTGCCTCATTGGAAGGACTGTTTGCAACCCTGAATGGAGACATATGGGCAGTTGTAGCACTTCTTCCACTTGCAGGAATAAGTGCTGGGAGGGAGATCAGTGGGGTTGGTCAACTGAAAAAATGTATCATAGATAGAGCAGTCCCTGCAGGAAGCAGAGAGTGGGGTGAGGTAAAGATTAGTGATTGGATCCTGTTGAAAATGGTGGAAACTGCAAAGAATGATATGCTGGATGCAGAGGCTCATGTCTCAAACTGTTGTTTGTGATACTGTATATGATTTGGACAAAAATGCAAGTTTGAGTAAGTTTGCAGACAACACAAAAATTGATGGCTACAGATATTGAGAAAGGTTGCCAAAAGTTTCAGCAGAATATAGACCAGTTATAAATATAGACAGAGAAATTTAATCCTGACAAATGTGAGGTGTTGCACTGTGAAAAGAGGAAAGTATAAAATAATGGAAGACGTTTAGAAGTACAGGGTGACGTTGGGGTGCGAGTCCATAGCTCCTTGAAAGTAGAAAGGATGATAAAGAAGGTGTACCTTCTTCATTTAGAGTGCCGAGAAATCATGTTGCAGCTGTATTTAATGCTGGTTGAGCCACATCCAGAGGGTTTTGGGCAGTTCTGGTTGCTGCATGGAGGCTTTAGAGAGGCTCCCCCGAATGTTGTTCGAATTTCAGAGTATTAGCTATAGGGACTGTCTGGACAAACTTGGATTATTTTTTCCTGAGCAATGGAGGTTGTGTGAAAGTGTAGACAGGGAATGTCAAATACTTAGGGAGATAGGTTTAACACGTGAGGGGAAAGTTTTGAGGAGATTTGTGTAACAGGTTTTGTTTACATGGTGACTGGAACATGCAGCCAAGGGAAGTGGTGGAAGCTGGTACCAGAGCAATGCTTTGTCATTTGGACAGACACGTAACAGCAGGGAATTGGGAATATAGATCATATAGTTATGTATGGTGGTTGCTATAGGCTTCGTTGGTGGAAGGGTCTGTGTCTTGTACTGCTCTGTCTCTTTCAGTTTGGCTTCCCCTTTCTCTCTTATACAATAAACCTGAATATTCTGATGTTCAGGCCAAGATCTGGATATAATATCCCAGGTACAAGCACAAAAAGACTTTATTTTGGTTGTACCATTTAACTCTGGCTCCTCCATGTTCTTCCTCTGGGGCGTTCCTGAAGGTCTGGTTAAAGTCAGAGCTGACTTTCATACTCAGAAATCTCGTTTCTCATGTTTTGTAACCTTGTAATTATTCCCACCATTTATTTTTATTCCTTGTATGATGTTGTACTTTTCCCCAGCAATCGTTGCCATTCAGCAATCTCCTCTCAAACTCATTCAAATCCCTTTGCTCGCCAAACGATAGGTTTTCTACAGTGCGTCAGGAAACACCATGATTTTAAACGGTAGTGTCTGTTACACGATGTACCCAGTCTGGCCGCGTTAGTGTGACGCCGCTCCCTTAGCACCGACCGCGTGTCAGCGAGGGGAATGCGGTCGGCCTCTTTAACCTTCTTACTCCAATCTGGTGAAGCAGTAATTCCAGGCACTTGCATTTTACTAACTCACCACGGAACCACTATCCGTAGTGAGTCTGTAAACTAAAACGATCCCATTTGGAACAAAATCCATATTTCATTTTTCTCAGTTACTCGATATGGAGAGTTTTTTTCCAATTGTTTTATATATGTCATCCAGTATATTGAAATATTTCACCCTGCCAACAGCAGGCAAGAGAAGCTCATCCTGAAGGGTGCGGTCGGCAACGCTCGACCCTCGTTCGGGTTGCATGGTGGGTCTGGCCGCCTCTTCCCCATGGATTAAACAAATTAGAGCTCGGCGACGGCCCCCTTTGAAGAAAAATCCGCCTTTCCCAAACAGCGGATCTTTCATGGGTAGGCGGGGACCGCAGCCTTATCGCTTGGTGGGGCCAACAGGACGTGAGGAAAGAGAGAGAGACCGCTTGCATCAGATCCTTTGGGAAGAAACGAATCCTTTTACCGTAAGGAGCAGTGGAGTCCGATTACAGTCTCCCCTCCTCCAGCTCCTGTTCAAAGGCTGGGTGACATCAGCTGAGTGAGACAGGAAATGGGAGGGGCACCAGAAGCCTTTATCTCCCGAGGATCTGGCAGCGCCCGGAGTCTGAGAGCTGCAGCTGTGGGTGAAGTCAAAGAGCCGGTTCTAGCTTCTTTACGGCAAGGCTTCAACTTAAAGTTCTCAAGATGAGGAAGACAGCGGGTAGTGTCCAGGTGATGAAGGAAGGCGTGCTGGAGAAAAGGGGCGATAACCTGCTCCAGCTCTGGAAGAAGAAGTACTGCGTGCTGACCCAAGACTGCCTCCAGCTCTACCCGGACTCCCAGAAGCGGTCCCGGAGCAAGGACCTGAGTCTGCAGGAGATCCGGACGGTGGACTGCGTGGAAAGGACGGGCAAATACATCTACTTCACCGTGGTCACCACCGACAACAAAGAGATGGACTTCAGGTGCCTGGCGGAAGGCAGCTGGAACGCGGCCATCACCATGGCTCTCATTGAGTTCAAGAACAAGAAAGCCATCCAGAGCTTCCGATCGCGACAGGACGCAGAGATGCTCACTGTGGGCCAGCAAGAGAAGCTGTTGGGAAGGGCTCCCTAGGCATACTCCACAGGTAAGGACGTAGCCTAGCATTACCCGCGGTCGCCTTGTTAATTCGAACGTGGGATCGGGGAAGGTCGGCATTAAAGTTATCCATCCGGGATAGGGTCGGTACTTCTCATTACACACACACTCCCTCCTTTCTTGCCGCATGGTGGGAAGTTCAAGTCATCGGCCAGTGCAGAGAAAGCTGACGGATTTTGACAGTCTCAAAAGTTTGTAAAGAAGTTCTGCCAGAATTGCTGGGAGCATGGGATCCCGGGATCATGATAAGCGGGCTTTCGAGTACTCTTCCCGGGTTGGGGGGGGGGGTAGTGGGGTCAGTGCCTCCCGTTTTCTGTCGTCTGCCTGCGGCTGGTCAAGTTAAACGGGAGGTTGGCCCAACGCTTCTCCTTACTTTGGGTTCAGTACCTAGCTGGTAATGTTCAGCACACACCCCGGGTGGGGAAGGCTAGTGTTTGCCAGGATACTATACTGTGGCAGCACGGGATGAGGCGGGAGAGCTGGCCGGGATTGTTGGGTGGGTTTTCTACCACACACCTGGCAGAATGTGTGGGTGGTATCTGGATGTTGGGTAAGGGCAGGATCGTGTTGAACTCTGGAGCTTCGCCCACGCCTAACAGCTTTACCACCTGGATTCATTCCTGCAAACGATTAGTTCTACAGGGAGGTGTCTGCCCACTCCCTATGTGAATGACTCACCAGTGTGAGTCAGTGCCCTGGGGATAGGTAAGATATTGAAAGAAATGAATGGTCTGGAACATTCTAGGTTTGGAATGAATCTCAAACGTAAAAGTTAAACTTTTTCATCTCAGGACTTGCCAAAATTCTGTAAGATTTCTCTCAAGTGTAAAAGCTACCTTTACCAAACACTTCAAAATAATCTGTGACACTGACTGTTAGAAAATATTCTGGTCACTAATCAGCTATGCTCTTTGTCTAGGTTGGTCATGTTGATCATGGAAGAAACATCAGTAAGTGAACAGTGGATGAACACACCCAGGAGATTGAGAGCCATTTGAAGTGACTTCAGTTTCGTCCTCTGCTGCTCCTGTCAGAAGGACCCAAGCTGCTGTAATCAGCCCCAGACATTTAGGACCTGACACCTGGCTGAAGTGAGCCTGTGGGGTTGACTGGAAATCTGCTTTATTTATTTACCTGTTGCAGAATCCAAGAACATTTACCTTGCGTCGTCAACTTATAAATTATTTTGTAATCTAAATTTTGCATATTTATTAAAGTTTTTAATATAAAAATGAACCTCAATCTGCTGTCTCTTTAGTCTTTGTATTTGCATAAGGTGGGTTTAGATTTTTGATCTATTTCATAAGGGATAGTTATCACTAGCAAAGACAGCATTTATTGTGCATCTCTAATTGCGCTGAGGAGGAGGTAGGTAAGAGACACCTACATTGGTGGGTTTGGATCACATAAACTAGACTGGGAGGAATATGTGCTGCCCTTGCCTAGAAGGAGATTAGAAAGCCAACAAAGAGTACTTTCAATCCCAACGCATTGGCAAATGAGCATGGCTCAGATGGCACTTTTTGGGTGGGAGGGTTATGTGGCCAGGCATATAGAACTTTGAGGTCTCTGACCACAGACTGGACATGCATTAGTAACCTTCTGGGAGCAATAACTGACTATGTAGTTCCTTTCTCTCAATCATATAGATGATAATTACGAAGAGGTACTACCCAGCATTCTGCAAATTGGTGTAGATTTTGAAACAAAGTTTAAAATACGGACCTCTCAATTCCATATGTAGTTTCCAGCTGAGGTCAAAGATTTTGAATGGGAACTCTGCTTATACAGGGTACTGAGGCAATTCCAGCATCCAAACCAGTCTTTACTGAAGTCTAAGCAACACACATAAAATGCTGGTGGAATGCAGCAGGCCAGGCAGCATCTATAGGGAGAAGCACTGTTGATGTTTCGGGCTGAAACCCTTCGTCAGGATTAACTGAAAGGAAAGTGAAGAAGGCTAATGGAATGTAGGCCTTTATTACAAAGGGAATTGAGTACAAGAGCAAGGAAATCCTCTTGCATTTGTACAGGGCCCTGGTGAGACCGCACCTGGAGTATTATGTGGACAGTTTTGGTCTCCAGGGTTAAGGAAGGACATCCTGGCTGTAGAGGAAGTGCAGCATAGATTCACGAGGTTAATTCCTGGGATGTCTGGACTGTCTTAAGCAGAGAGGTTAGAGAGACTGGGCTTGTACACACTAGAATTAAGGAGATTGAGAGGGGATCTGATTGAAACATAAGATTATTAAGAGATTGGACAAGATAGAGGCAGGAAATATGTTCCAGATGCTGGGAGAGTCCAGTACCAGAGGGCATGGTTTGTGGGGGTCTGGAATGCACTGCCTCGGAAGGTAGTGGAGGCCAATTCTCTGGATGCTTTCAAGAAGGAGCTAGATAGGTATCTTATGGATAGGGGAATCAAGGGATATGGGGACAAGGCAGGAACTGGGTATTGATAGTAATTGATCAGCCATGATCTCAAAATGGCGATGCAGGCTCGAAGGGCCGAATGGTCTACCTATGCACCTATTGTCTATAAAAGATAGTAAAAGATTTGAAAGTAGAAGGCGGAGGGGGAAATCCAAAATGATAGATACTGAAGTCTACATCAGGAGAGTGAAAGCTTTTAAATTTTTCAAGTGTGAATGAAACATCGTGACACCCTACTGCTGTAGTATTTGGGACAGATGAGTGTTGCTGTCTAAGTTCAACCCACATAAATCCTT
Organism: Hypanus sabinus; assembly: GCF_030144855.1. NCBI lineage: Eukaryota > Metazoa > Chordata > Chondrichthyes > Myliobatiformes > Dasyatidae > Hypanus > Hypanus sabinus. Next base: position 128,198,581 of record NC_082712.1, read on the forward strand.
CTGTAATTTACAGTCCAGAGAACTCTTGCGTTGCAGCGCTCTTGAATGTAAGGGTGTGGTGGAATCTTAAAGCAGAACATGATGAATAATAAAACTTCCCCTGGCTTATTTCTAAATTATAAGGAAATCCTCATAGATGACCAAACTGTGATCTTATACATCCCTGCAATATTTGAGTACTTCAACTTGCTATTTTCCTGTTCTGCTATATTAATGTAACTAGGGGCATCATTGTTCAATTTGTTTTAATGCTTGGAGATGCACCCTAAATGCAGGGCAGAACAAAACGGTGTCCGCAATCAACAGATATGTTTGACACAACCAGTGGCATTTCCTTTGCTTTCTTTGCCAGTGTGCCAACAAAACAGGCTACTGTAAACTTAAAAAAAAGGGTATAAATACAGACTAAGGTAACTGACCAAAATTTCTGACACCAAATGTTTAACCTTCCTGACCTTTCAGCTGAATCAGCCTTATAAAAGTAGTTAAATAAGCTTTCTATTTATATGAAGTAAACAGAAGGTACTAACTCAACACTAGCCCTTGGTTTGCTTGCTCCTTTGACACTGGAGTTTGTGTTTATTTGTCCATTTCTGTTTTTCTTACTCTAAATTTACATCCTTTCACCCCTTGCCACCGTGTTGGTCAATGATCCACGGGATAAAGAAATTGGATACAGTAATATAATGCCAAGCAGGAAAATTTATTTTCGACAATCCAACTTAAAACATTATTGTGGAATATTTTCTGAAAAGCCCTTTAATAGTTGTGTATTAAATTTCATCTAGTTCTAGTGCACAGGTAATTTTTCATTTAGGGGTTTTAATGCATTTTTATGCATTAAAAATGCATAATTTTTAGTCATTATGCAAAGTTTAAAAAGTGAAAACTAGCATAAATCAATGTAGAAAGATAATAAGTTGACACACAATTAACAACTATTCAGTGAATAATACCTGCGGTGGCAGTGGATGTGGTCAGGAGCTGGTTTCAATACGTATTAAGGGAGCACTGTGAAGAAAAAATGCCACTGGTGTAGTTTCCGTGTCCCATGTGAGAAGTTCAATAGGGCGGCGGGAGACGAGTCCCATCTTCCATTAGGTCCTGATTGTAGTTGGCAGCAAAACACGAAGCTACACACACTCCCTGGCACGTAAGGTCACCAACCGCTCAGGTAATGTGGAGCAGGGATAGGAACAGGTGGCTCCACTGGTCTAAGCTGGGTCGGTGACTAAATTTAGGGACAAACTAATGGGGGGGGGGGGGGGAGTCACAATGAGCAAGGGCATGTTGTGCAGTGCAGTACCCTGAAGAGACAATACTGGCACCCTGCAGATTTCCTTGGCCCTTTAGACCCAGGAAGCCCAGAATTTCAGTCACCACAACCTCTCATTGATTCTATTATGGTTATTGGTTTGACTGTGTATACCCACAAGAAAACAAATCTCAGTACATATATGTACTTTGATAGTAAAGTTATTTAGAAATTTGAATTTTGAGCCTCTGACTGTGTTGAATGACAAACATCGGAAAAAGCATCAATGTGATTAGAGTTCAGATGTGATGGCCATACAGTAAAACACCCCTGATAACTCAAGTAGCAGACATTGATTCAAGCCCCTCCTACAGCCTTACTAGACAAAGACATGAGGTAAAGAGAGGGAAGCTGTGGACATGCTCCATTTTTATTACATTTATTACCTTTGTTGTTTAAGTTTACAGATGAAGAATAGTCATATTGCCAAGGCTAAGAAAGAACAACAGCATTCTCTTTAGTTGAAATATTTCTTTAAAGTAAATTCAGTATTCAGTCTTGGAGTCTGTGATCACTGGAAATAAAACATGAATTTATGGGAAGGGTGGCTGTTTCTGGAATAATTTGTGTGCCATTTGCAAGACACTTTAGGAGCTATAAGGTTTCTGACACCCTTATTCAGTTCTTTATTCTTCTATTTTACAATGGATACAAAAATGTCAGACTTATAAGTTACACCACAAGATAATGATCAAAAGGGATATGCAGAAAATGACAATGAAATGGAGGGAAAATTCAGCATATTGATTTAAATCATTGTTTACTGTGGCACATTTCTACAACTGTCAAAGATCAATAAATTCACATCACCATAAGTATACAGCATTAATCAGGCTTAAACTTAAACTTTGGGATGGGGACGGGTGCAACAACACATAGCCGACTGGATTAATATGTCCCATTCCTTGAGCACATTCAGATAGAGTCAACTCTTTTCCCAGCCGTTTTTTTGCAATAGCATTTATCTGATTGGAACAAGTCTTTGCCACATGAACAGATCCTATAACCATGTCTATTCCCTTTCTGGTTTCAGCCTGTTGCTGGTTTCACAATATTACTGAATCTGTTTTTGTCAGCCTGTGAATTATCAGAAACCTCCATCAATTCAATCATCTACAACATGACCCAAAATGCAAATATACTGTGCATCTTCTCCCTTCATATATCTTTCTGCACCCTTTAGCACATCTTAGTTCTATTATTAGTACCTCCAACTCCTTGTTCACCTTCACCAACATCACCTGTCCAAGACACCAAATACCCTGTCCCACAATTCTTCAGGTCAGCTAACATTTATTTCTTGTGTGGAACTGTTCATGTGTAATTTCCTTAATCCTTGCAAATGAGTGTTTTCTTTTACAGTTACAATGCACAGTTGAATCTAGTTATCCTCAAACCTGCAGATCTGCTCAAGGTCATTTGGCACAATCAATTATGTGAAAGTGTCCTCAGTAAAGGGCTGTCCAGCCCTCTTCCTGTATATCATTTTGCTCTGGTTCAGTGTTCTCTTCTACATCTGGCTGTGACTAGACGTTTTCCATGCTACTGTCTGAATTTCATAGGGAAACCAAGGCAGCAAGGACTTTGTATCTGCATGGTTAATGAAGATTATCAATAAAACACCAAATACAGCACAGAAAACCAGTAAGAGCAGTAGGTCACTGCGAGCCACTTGGCTGAGATTTCCTGAACTGGGACTTGCCAATTGTTCCCTTGCTTTCCAAGCTTTTAAGACTGATCTTCCCTGAGTTTCATGGAAGGACTGGGTGTGCATGGAGCATGTGGTAGAAGTACAAGCATACTATGAGTTCTCTTCCCTTTCTTTCTCCCCAAAACTAGTAGCTAGAGCAGTAATGTTAAGAACATAGAACGTAACAGCAGAGTACAGGCCCCTCGATCCATGATGTTGTGCCGAACTTATAGTCAACTCTAAGATCAACCTAACACTCGCCTCCTACATAGCCCTCAATTTTTCTACCATCCATGTGCCTATCAAAGAACTTCTTAAATGCCCATAATGTATCTGCCTTTACCATCAGCCCTGGCAGGGTGTTCTATGCACCCACCACTCTCTGTGTAAAGAGTTTACCTCTGACATTCCTCCTAGACTTTCATTAAACCACCTTAAAATTATGCCCCCTTGTATTAGCTATTTCCGCCCATAGTGATAAAGCAAGGGCAGAGTTGCCACATTGCTCTGTTAGACCGTTCTGGGCATGCACAGGGGCTCATGGAAGACAGAATTTTCAGACAATTGCTTTAAACAGATACAGATCCTTTTGTATCTGTCAGTTTTTTCCCCATCCCTATCTGTTTCAATAAGATTACCCCTTATCATTCCAAAATGAAAAGAGCACAGGTCTAAGCAATGAAATTTTGGATAAAATACATAATGCTGTCAAGAAGCAAAAGATAAAGAGGAGGGAAAATGTTGATAATCTTGGCAAAATCACCAATACTTAAAATTCAGCAGCACTTTGGAAATGATGAAGTATGACCAAGGTTAGAATAATTCATAAAAAACTGAGATTTACTTAAAAGATCATTACAGGATTTTGTGAAAATATCTGACTAACTTTTGTTCATTGTACAAATTTTTCTGATCTCCATTTGCACTTCCTTCTGAGGTTAACTTGACCTGCTTTTATTTTTAATTTAATGCAATTCAGGCCTAATCTATGGTGGCTTTGTAGTGTTCAGTAGTTCGATGTTAGACTGACCAGGTGGTGCTGTGTTTTCCAGCAGTGAACCAGCCAGTTTTACAACCAGGCTTCAACAATTCTTACAAAGGGTCAAAAGCCTGAAAAAAATTAACCCACCATTTCCCCTATCTCTCGCTACCTGACCCATTGAGTCTTAATAGTACCTGCTATTTATTATTCAGGTGTTTTTGTCTACTTTTTAATCTTGCTCAATGTGAATTCAATTTCACAGAGAGTAAATAATAATCTATCATTTGATCAGCAGCAAAATTACTATACTGTTTGGCAGAGATCATCCTGCCTAACGTCCCAGTGATGATAAAATGCCCTTGAAGTATCACTGAGAAACATTCTCTTGGCAACCAGCCTAGTTGTGGTGTGGGCAACTAATGGTTGTGGTCCAGGTTTGACAGGTAGGCACTGTGACTACAATGAGTCTCCCTGATACTTGCCACAGGGAAAGTCATCACTAGGTTTCACATAGACTCCTTATAAGGGTAATATCCCCACTTGCTTGGGAATCCAAGGCCCAAGACCACATAAAATGGAGAAGGAGCTGTCAAAATAGCTTTAAGAATCAGAAGCATTAAAAAATCAGTGCATACAGCAGGGGAGGAGCACTGACTAGTTAGTTAGTCTGACTAGTCAGACTAGTGACTAGTCCAGTTAGTCGCTTACCTAATTGTGTGCCTCCTTTCAGTTCCACGTTGGTTCTTATTATGCCTCAAATTCACATTACTGGAGGGGAAGCAAATCAACCACAATGCCCACAAATTGCCCAACACGAAGAGGAGCAGGAGATAAAGCTGAAGCACAATAGCAACCATACGGCTACTGTCCAACTGGAGAATTAATTACCTCTCAGCTCTATAACTATGTGAAAACATTAGCAGCTTCTGTTCTGTATGATATTCTTCACTTTTTTTGATATAGACTTCCTTCATTTATCAGCTGAATACCAATGTCACGAATACATCTGATTAGCAAAAACCATAGAAATCTTCAGCATTGATCTTCACAACTCTAATCAATGCACTGGATGTGCTGCACGTCCACTATCATCATTCTTCTTCTTCTCTCTGGTACTAAACTACTGATCCACCAAGTGTTGAAATTACTCACAAATTAGATTACTAATTAGATTCTCTTAAATGATTGAGATTCTGGAACTGACCATTCTGTAAGGATTAAGACATTTCCTAGAGTTCCTAGATTTCCAGCATTTCAATTGGAAATCCTTTTAAATACGTAGAGAAAGACTAGCAAATTGACTGCGAACTGCAGGTATCCGAAAGATGGGTACCCATATAATTGATATAGGAAGCCTCCAATAGTGGGAGCCATTGAACGGATGAGAGAGTGTACGGACATATTCAACCCAAGCATCGCACCTACAGAAAGACAAATTCACAATCAAATAATGAACACAGACAAATGAAGAGTTCAACAGAAGTAATCCATAAAGTCAAAATCTATCTATACATTGACATTAATTAATAATCTAAGCTCCTTTATAAAAAGCTTAACCCCAAATAGTTCAACCAGATCAACTTTCCAGAAGCACAAGAACAAGTCCTCCTACCTATTTCTAAATTTCCTGACATCACAGTAACTAAGCTTGACCATTCATCAAAATCTCTCACTGGTGCAGAAACCTAGCTCAGTCTATGTAGTTCAATACCATCAGCAGCAATAACTCAACATCTACTGCCCACATTTCTTTGTTAGTACAGTACAACCTGTCTTCTGTAGGCCATCTCTCCAAAGGACATGGGTTTGGACAGCCATAACAAAAGCCCAACGTTCTCAGCCTTTACATCACACCAGATGGCTGTTATTCAGACAAAAGTAACTTTGTTTAAACCTTGGAACTTAACCCTCCCTATGAGCTAGTTCATCCCAACTTAGGGTTAAACCCATTCTTTCCTTTCAATTACGACTGGGTCAATGGCATCCTAATTAAAATTTATTTCCATTGAATGATATCTCTGAAGAAGAACAGGGGAACTCTCTCTGAACTTCAACAATGTATAAACTGGAGAAAAATCAGGCGGGGATTTTGAGGTGAAGTTATATTTATAGCTTTATAAAATTCTAGTTAGGCCACATCTGGAGTATTGCATACAGTTCTGGTTTCACCACTTTAGGGAGGATGTTGAGGCTTTGGAGAGGGTGCAGAAGAGATTTACCAGGATGCTGCCTGGACTAGAGGGCTTGTGCTATCTTGAGAAGTTAGACAAACTTAGTTTGTTTTATCTGGAGCAGCGAAATAGGAGGTTTATAAGATTATGAGAGGCATAGATAGAGTAGACAGACAATATCTTTTTCCCAGAGGGCATGAATTTAAGCTGAGGGGGGTAATTTCAAAGGAGGGGCAAATTTTGTGTATATACAGAGATCTGTGGGTGTCTGGAATGTGCTGCTTGGTGTGGTGGTAGAGACAGATACACTAAAGACTTTTATGGGATGTTTAGTTAGACACATGGATGTGAGGAAAATGGAAGGATATGAATATTGTGTAGGTGGAGGGGATTAGTTTAGTTAACCATTTGATAATTAATTGAATTGGTCTGGCATAACATTGTGGGCCAAAGCGCATCATTGGAGCCTCCCTGCCTTCTATTGTGGACCTGTACTCTTCCAGGTTGAAGAAGAGGGCGGGGAACATCATAAAGGACTCCTTCCATCCTGCACACGGACTGTTTGAACTGCCTCCGTCTGGTAGGTGCTTCAGATCCCTCCAGACTAAGACTAATAGGCACTGGAGAAGTTTTTTTCCCTACTGCGGTCACTTTGCTGAACAGTTAACTGCCAGTTAACTGTCGGCTAACTATTACTTGGATTGCACTACTTGTATGTATAATCTATATTTTCATTTATATTTATCATTATTGTTATGAGCAGAGAGACAACATCTGCTGGAAGTAAATTCCTTGTATGTGCACAGGTACTTGGCGATTAAAGTCTGATTCTGATTCTGATTTTGATTCCTGTGTTGTCCTGATGTGCATGATGATATCTCAAGAGACCACACTGGCGCAAAAGACATTGGTTCTTAAACAGGAATGGAGAAGTACCAGACAGGGGTGTGGTGAACCAAAATCTGTTTTAAAAAAGTTTTATTTACAAGATAATATGCGAAAGCTTCATGATGCATTCATGTGGGCTGCAGATAAAATGGCTGAAACTTGTCAAGGCAAGATGACTAAGAGAATTCTGAAGGCTGCATTTTGATGTGATTAAAATCTTGAGAGTTGCAGCCTCAGGAAAAGAGACTGGCTGCCGTCTGAACCTCATTCGAGGGCCTATTTATCATGTACGGGACAAGGCAAATAGTCTTGGCAAACTCTTTCACTGAGGGAGGAGGGCGGTGAGGGGATTTTGTAAGAGCAGTTGATTTTGACCTTTCCTAATACATGAGCAAGACCCGATGAATAATGATGTGGAGCAAAATTATGGATCTATGCATCTTGAAAGAGGACATTCAGGCTGTTAAATCAGTGCACTGTATCAATTATAGCATCACAGATATAATACAGCACCGAAACACTTTGCCCATGGCGTCAACCAAACTAATCCCATTTCCTTATATGTGTCTCACATTCCTCTAATATTTGTTCTCTGAAAGAACTCATTAGTGTCACTACCATGATATTTTTCTTAAAATCCTGCATATTCTTCCTTTTCATATATTTTTCTAACTCCTTTCTGATATTTTTTTTACCTCCGTATATCAAGGGAGCTCAGGGCAAACGGAAGAATATCACCATCTCTATCAGTTAATTTAGTAAGGGGTCTGAGGAATTTAACATTGCACCTCTACTTTGACAAGCTCTAATAAATCACTTCACATTGCAATTGCAATGTGTCATGAGCAAGGATAAGGGTTTAAAAGGAGAAGTTCAATGGCAGTAAAAGTTAATAATTACAGTGTTTTTTTTTTACTTACCAGTGTCTGCGGGAGGAACAATTTTGGTTAAGATACTGTTTGTGGTCAGGTATAATCCAGAGATTCCGAAGGACATGGGAATGCATACTAGGTAGAAATGGAAGATGTTGCTTATCAATGCCTAAGGAAAATAGATGGAAACTATTAATCTTAGAACAGGGAGAAATAAAACCAAAGAAATAGCATTATAAAAACATATTTGATTTACCAATCACCTGCCAGCTCTTGTTCCATCCCCCACCCTTTCTTATCGGATTCTCCTCTCTTCCTTTCCGTGAAGGATCTCAAACTGAAATGTCAGCTGTTTCCCTCCATTGATGCTGCCTGACCCGCTGAGTTCCTCAAACATTTTGTGTGTAGTAAGAAGAAATCCCTGATTTCTTTTTCAGCTGTGAGTGATCATCACAGGCTTTTGGCATGAAAACCGAAAACCACCAACGAAGCATTCAAAGGACTTCAAAGGCATCTGGTCTCAGTGCACTTCCACTTCCTTATTTGTAGCCTTCCGGAACTGTGAAAGCAATTCAGGCCCTCTGCTTTCAATCTACCTTGAGCATGTTTAAAGATTGACAAAATCCTTGACCTTTGAGCCTATGACCCCTCCCTCACATGAGCCTCAGGCTATGAGCTACATCCTGCTGCTAAAGCCACAGACATAAGCACAGCTGCCACAGTGATGTCGTTTGGCTTGTGGGGGAGGAGGTTATTGAAATGATAGGCAAAAGCTTTTATTCAAATCTCTGTTTTAACAACAGTTAGAATTTTTTACTCTCTATATTACAAGATTCTGAGGATTCAAACCTTCCAGGGTTGACTTCAAATCTCCAAAAAGTGAAGGCTAATCTCAAAGACACTGCTTATGAGTAGCTTTCTAAGTAAAAAAAAATCTGGTATGTAACTTTTTCTTTAATATCTGTGGCATCCTACTTAGAACATGTGTGCAGTGATTTAGTAACACAGCAGATGACTCACTAGTTGACTGAACTCTAAACTCTTGTGCACTCATTTTCTTATAGTGCTTGCTTTGAATACAAAGTTTGAAGAAGTCCATTTGGTATAATGGAAAGCAACTAGATCAGCACTTACCGTGGCTAAACCTACTAGAGAAATCACCAGGATGGACCAGGGAAGTAGGGTGTGTTCTCCTAGTCGCTTAGTCAGCCATCCAACAACCAGCCCTTGCATAATCTAGGGAAATATGAAAAAAACCAATAAATGACATCACTTTAACTTTGGCATATGTAACATATAAGGGGATTTTTCTATCAGCTCAGATTGAATCCAACCTGGACCCATGGGATAAGTTTCCCCACTTTCATGTTATGAAAGCACTAGAGCAGGGGTTCCCTACCTTTTTTATCGCATGGATAAACTGAGGGGTTCATAGACCTCAGGTTGGGAACCTCTGCGCTAAAGGCAAAATTATTGTTACTGAGGTGCTTGACCTCAGGACTAACAGGACTCAGTGACGCAGTGTACCGTAGATAATATTAATTTCCTCTTTGATATCATGGGGTTTATTTTATTTATTGAGATACAGCATGGAGTTGGCTCTTCAAGCCATGCTGACAGCAACCGCTGATTAACCTAGCAACCTAGCTTAATCATGAGACAATTTACAATGACCAATTAACCTACTAACCGGTACATCTTTGGACAATGGGAGGAAACTGGAGCACCCAGAGGAAACCTACGTGATCATGGAGAGAACGTACAAACTCCTTACAGGTAGCATTGGGAATTGTACCCAGGTTACTAGTACTGTAAAGCTTCGTGCTAACCACTATGCTACTGTGCCAACAGTTTTGACTACCACTAATTTGAAGCAGTATGACTACAGTTTCTGCACTAGATATTTGTTACGGGCAATGTTGAAGGATGTGCAAACATACCAGATGCCAGTTCTAACTGCACTATATTTGTTCACTACTGTATTGTCCAAAATGTTATATGGAAGTACACTGCCCAAGAAATATCTGTGGAACTGACTGTACTCAGAATTTATGAGACTGGCTGTACACGAAGCTGGTATTCACGGTTACTTGGACTCACAGGCTGCGCTGAAGGGTGTGTGCTTCTGTGGTTCAATCATTTACAGAGTCAGTCTACTTGCTTCATTCACAAAACAGGGAGTTGGCTTCCTTTCTCATTCACCACTGCTTACTTCTTTTGTTTGGTGTCAATGAGCTCAAATTCTAGCTGAGCAAGGAAATATGAGACAGGTGCCTTCAGTGACCTCTTGTTACAGGGCCATGCACTTGCACAGTATGTGCGGGAACCAGCTCTCTTCAGACTAGCACAACACCTGCTGTGGGACTGGGACTGAGACAAAGTTCGGGAGATTCCATCTTGTAGTCAGGGGCTGCCATGAGTTAGAGTTAGAATCAGAATCAGTTAATCACTGACATAACATATTGTTGAGCAGCAGCAGTACAGTGCTAGACATGAAAATTACTGTGCAAAAATAAATAGTGCAAAGACAAATGATAAGACATTATTCATGGAATCTTCAGAAATCTAATGGCAGGGGGAAGAAGTGGTTCCTAAAATGTTGAGAGTGGGTCTTCAGGTTCCTGTACCTCCTCCTTCCCGATGGTAGTAAAGAGGGCACGTCCTGGATTGATGGATGTCGTTTTTTTGAGGCACCGTCTTTTGAAGATGTCATTGATGGCCGGGAAGTATTGGGCCCTTCATGTAACTGGCTGAATCTACAACCCTCTGCAGCTGTTTGCAATCCTGTGCATACCAGGGTGTGATGCAACAGGTAAGAATGCTCTCCATTGTGCATCTGTAGAAGTTTGCAAGCCTTTGATGACACGTCAGATTTCCTCAAACTCCTAACAAAGTACAGCCACTGGTGTGTCTTCTTCACAATTGCATTAATATGCTGAGCCAATTTCAATGCAGCAAAGCAATAATTCAACTTACATTGCACATGTAATGGAAGTGAAACAAGCAACAGTTTATTTGGACTGTGCTCTTAGATTATGGGAAAAATCAGGAAAGATAACAACTTTTAATTGTTCAGTGGAGCTTTACTAGAAATTGTATCTGAGTCATAATATGAAATAAGTTACTTGCAATGGACTGAATGTACTATAAGAATAAGAGAAGTCTTTTGTTGGAAGTACAAACTCAATGAACTCTTGGAAGCTTTGGAAGAAAGCATTGAAAATTCCCAAACACAGTTCCCACAGGCTCTATAGGAGTTCCTCAGCAGTGGGCTGAATATGTACAAAAAAAGTGCTTGAAATCAGAGATGAAAACCAGGCTATGTGCAGTTTAACCAGTTGCCTCTTTTGTCTGCTGTTATCATGCACATAGCATGTCCTGTTCATTTGCCTTGCAGGAATCTGAGATGATTATCATTAGACAAAAGAAGAAGGAAGCAGTTTGAAATGACTGTGAAAAGCAACTACGCTATGAAACAGGTAGAACTATCCTAATGTTGGAATTTCCAATGACTACAGAATATACAAGAGGTCCACCAACACCAAAAGTAAGCCGGCTAGTGGTGTAGTGGCAAATGCACCAGAATTCTGAGGCAAGTGGGCTTGGATTCGAATCCAGCCGGCTCCTCGCAGGCTGTCCATCCATGCTGGGCTGAGCGGCGAGCTAGCAACTCAGCCTTGTAAAAAACAGACAAATGCTAAAGAAACAGCAAGGTTGCCACTCGATGTGCTACCAAGTGTGGAGAGGAACAATAACCACCAGCACCCAACACCAAATAGAAAATCACCTTATCTTGAAAATAAATTATTGTTCCATTACAATTATGCTGTCAAAATCCTAGATTAGATCCCCCAGTGCAGCAAATACCTGCAGATTAGTAACTGGAATAGCGGGAGTAGCAGCTCATCACCGTGCAAAATCTTCTCGTGATAATTAGGGATGGTGATCTGGGTGAGTACCAGTGGTCTAGGTATGACCTCTGGAAAGCCATCTCGCATGTGAAGTGGCAATTCTGAACCAAACGTGGACCACAGAAGGATGCTATCACCTTCTACAACAAGGCTTTGCTCCCAGATGAGTTCAACGCCTTTTTATTCTCTCTTTGACCATCAATACATGGAGGCACCTTCATGAACTCCCACAACCCCTGAGAAAGCTGTGATGTTGTTCTCTGAGGCCAACGTGAAAGCATCGTTCAGGAGGGTAAACCCATGGAAAGCATATGACACAGACAGTGTACCTTGCCAAGTACTAAAGACCTGTGCTGGGGTCTGGGGTATTCACTGATATCTTTAACCTCTCGCTTGGGCAGTCTGAGGTACCCCCCTACTTTAAACAGGCTTCAATCATGCCCAATAAGAACGTGGCAAACTGCCTCATGACTATAGTCCAGCAGCACTTAAGTCCCATTGTGATGAAGTGCATTGACATATTGGTCATGTCCTGTCTACTGTTACAATAGGTCAACAGCAGATGCCATTTCACTGGTTCTTCACTCAATTTTGGAAGATCTGGACAATGAAGGTACATACATCAGGAAGTTCTTTATTGACTACAGCTTAGCATTCAACACTATTATCCCCTTGAGACTAATTACTAAGCTCCCAGACCTAGATACCTCTCTGTACAACTGGATTCTTGATTTCCTCACTTGCAGACCTAGTCAGTATGATTGGACAACAACATCTCCTCAACAATCACCACCAGCACAAGGCTGCTCGACTCACTGTATATCTATGATTGCTTGATAAGTAGAACTCCAATGCCACATGTAAGTTTGCTGATGACATCACTGTCATTGGCCGAATCAAAGCTGGTGATGAATTGGCATGTAAGAAGGAGACTGAAAATCTGGTCGAATGGTGCCACAACAACAACCTCTCACTCAATGTCAGCAAAACCAAAGGGCTGAATTTTCACTCAGGATGAAGAAGCCAGAGGTCCATGAGCCAGTCCTCATTAGGGCACCATATCAGAGGATCAGTCCAGGGACCAGCATGGAAGTGCCATCACAAAGTCTTTCTTAGAAGCTTGTGTACTTTTGGCATGTCATCTAAAACTTTGATAAACTTCTTAAGATGTACAGTGGAGAATATCCTGACTGGTTGCATAACAGCTTGGTATGGAAACAGCAATGGAAATATCATCAAAAAGTGGGGATACAGCCTAGTCCATCACAGGCAAAGTTCTCTCCATCACTGGCACATCTACAAGGAGTGCTGACATAAGAAATCAGCATCCATCATCAAGGGTCCCCACCATCCAGGCCATACTCCCTTCTCACTGCTGAGGTACAGAAACAGTAGGTTTCATCCCACCAGATTCAGAAACACTTATTGCCCTAAACCATCAGTTTTCTGAACCAGTGTGGATAACTTTATTCACCTCAGTGCTGAGCTGACTCCACAATCGATCAAGGACTCTACAACTCATTTCTACAGTATTATTTATTTACTTTTTATTACTAGTTCATTTTATCTTCTTCGGCACATTGGATGTTTGTCAGTCTTTGTTTATGTATAGTTTTCATAAATCCTGTTGTATTTCTTTTTTCCCTGTAAATGCCTTCTAGAAAATAAATCTCAAGGGAGCATATGGTGTAAACATAGATAATAAATTTACTTTGAACTTGGAAAACATATAAAAACTGATTAATTAAACCATCATTACATTGCAAGCTCAAATAGGAAAGGATACTTCGCTTTTTCTCATCTATATAGGTGTAATGGCTTCTCTGTAATGTTCACTGCCGAGTTAACAGTTTCTCTGGAGCAGCAATGTTTGGGTTACGGCTGGAGATAACAGGCCTGTAGTATGCATGTTAGCAAAATGAATATTGTTTTGTCTTGTGTATCTGGAAGGATGTTTTCTTCGTGGTCTTTTGTCGAGAAGAGAGGAAGAGGGAGGACGTGTGTGATGAGAGCTGGTAGACCACTGGACGGAGTGGACCGGGATCTGAGGGTCTGAAGGTTGGTAATGCTCGGAGGAGACCAATGGTGGAAGAATGACTATTGAGTGAACTCCAACATGACTTTGACTTGACTTGGGCCCTTATTTATATTCATTACTAACCCTACATTCAGATTAATATTCATAAAGTTCAATCATTTAATTACATATGGTGTACTGTCTGATATTTTGCGTTGTGGGTTTGCAACTGGGGGTACATTACACAGCATCCATACAAACGTTTGGCAGGGCCGAAGGCTGCTCCCCCTAGATGAACACGAGCTGGGCGAGCCTGAGGGTTACAAAGTTAAAACAATGAGTATGAGGTGCACAGGAAGGGGTAGCAGCTCTGATGAAGGGACTTGCAATGTCCATTCTGGGGCAGTTTACTCACCCTTGGTTCCCGCTGGATACTCATCTCATCTGTGGCTCCAAGTAGCTGTCTGCATGTGACAACAGCTACACCCCATACACAGCTTCAACAGGCAGGTCTCAAACCCTGGTGAGAAAGGGATATGTCTAACCTAGCATGCAAAGTCAGCTCCGGCAGACTGGGTGAATGAAATCAACAGTGAGATCCAATGGCCAGGAAGGGGGTTCTGTAATGAAGCTTCATTTAGAGTGAAGGGTGTGACGGGCACAGAAGTCAAGATCATCCACTGCAACTGAAGAAGACCCCTGTTGTGATGGCTACTCGTACTGCTGAACCCAGACTTCTAAGGTTGAGAGAGTGGAACTGATCCAGTGCAAGAGATTTTTCACCTTAAAAACTCTCCTGCATAGGTTGCTGTTTTATCATCAGATACAATGGACAACCAACTGAAGAGATAATAGTAAAGGCTCTAATATATTACTTTGAGGTATTACTTATTTACCTGCTTAATAAATGTAATAGTTTATACATTGTTGAGTTTTGGGAGCACTCATTGGGTTGGGTTGAATTGCCAGACTTCAAATACAGTATTTCAGGAATTACGGACAAAATGGCACCTCACAGTCAGTGTGCTCTGCTGGTACACTCTGTACAGAGTGGTCGCCTTAAAAAAAATTACTCTGCTTTAGTGCAATGTTTTTGATTACCCAAGATGTTTCTGCATGTTTTTAATGAACTTGGCTCTTTCTGCTGTCTGTAAATTGACAGAATGATTTGAGGTGAGAAGAGCTGCCAAATGTAAGTTCAGGGACCTGCCATCAGAGGCACCCGGATTGACTGCCTCACAAGGTAATATCAGAGGAATTTGAAAACTATTAAAAAGCCTCATAGATTTCACAGCTGAGAAGTCTTGACCCAGCCTTGCTAGCTGTGAAATGCTACAATTGCGCTTTTCAAGGATGGGGTCTCCGCACCAAGGCACCTATGAAACCACTGAAAGCATGGCACTGGACCATGTATATGCCGAACTGTGTGTGGCCAGTGTAAAAGGTGAGATGGTCAATAGCATATCTGCAGTGATGAATAAATCTAGAGCGAGCAAGAGGCTGAAAAGAGAGGTCCAGATGGATCAAATATTCCGAAGATGGGAGAAAGGGCCTTCAGTCTTGTTGGGGGGGGGGGGGGGTGGTGACAGATATACAAATTAAAGACAGGAGAAAAACACGCAGACCCTCATGCCTGCTCTGTCATTTAATATGATCAGAGCTGACTGTAATCTCCATTCTACAATCTTATCTACTTACAGTAAATTTTTAACAATCCAACCATTGTTTATCGAATATCTATCCACCTGTCCTTTAAAAATATCCATAAACTTCTTCGACGAACCTCTGAGAATATGAGTTCACAAATGGAAAAATACCTCTTTTCTGTCTTAAATGAGCAACTCCTTATTTTTAAACAGTGCATTCAGTTCCCTGGTAATAAACAATACATTCCAATTGTTTCTCAAATGACTCTGGTATTTGAGAACCATGCACTAAATCTATACAAATGAACACTGACTGTAAATTCACCGATGACAACTGTTGTTGGCAGAATCCCAGATACTGACAAGGTGGTGTACCTTCCGCCTTGCAAGGGTTCACCCTCTTTAAAAGACAGCCTAACATTAGCTTCTGAGACAGAGATCACAGGGTCATCAGGTGCAGCAGGAATCTTCACAGCTGTAGTTATATTCTCCCTTTCAAAGTGGGCATAGAAGGCATTGAGTTAATCTGGTAGTGAAGCATCACTGCCATTCATGCTATGCGCTTTGTAAAAAGTAATGTTCTGCAAACCCTGCCAGAGTTGTTGTACACCCGAGGTCGCCTCCAGCCTCATTTGAAGTTGTCTCTTTACCCTCTGCAAAGCAAACCTGGTTTTCTGATACAGGCCTGGGTTGCCAGACTTGAATACCACAGATCTAGTCTTCAGCAGATGATGTACCTCCAGGTTCATCCATGGCTTTTGGTTTGGGAATGTACAGTAAGTCTTTATGGGCACACACTCATCCACTGAGGTTTTAATGAAGTCGGTAGCAACTACTGCATACTCATCCACGATCGAAGATGAATCCCTGAATACAGTTTAATCCACCGATTAAAACCAGTCCTGTAAGCACTTCTGTGCTTCCTTTGTCCATACCTTCTTGGTTCTCACTGCTGGTGCTGCATTTTTCAGTCTCTGCTGAAGTCAACCAGGTGACCAGACTTCCCGAAGTGAGGGTGTGGAATAGCACGGTAGGCATTCTGGATGGTGAACTAACAGTGGTCCAGTGTGTTGTTTTCTCTGGTATTGCAAGTGATCTGTTAATGGTAATTGCTTAGTGATTTTTCAGACTGGCCTGGTTAAAATCTCCCCAAAGCAATGGTGAAAGCATTAGAGTGTGCTGGTTTGTGCATGTTGATCCCATTGCTCAGATCATCTAAAGCCTGATTGACATTGGCCTGAGGTGGAATGTACACTGCTGTCAAAATGATCCCGGAAATCTCCCTTGGTAGGTAAAAAGGATGGCACTTAACTGCTAGGTATTTCAGGTCTGGTGAGCAGAATTGGGGCAGCACTGATATACTTGTGCAGCAAGAAGAGTTGATCATGAGGCATACTCCTCCCCCTCTGCTTTTGAGAGACTCTTTAGATCTATCCTGATAGTGTATAGTAAGCCTGTTGATCAGAATCGCTACATCTGGTACGGAAGGGGTTAACCAGGATTCCGTGAAACAAAGGACACATGCAGTCCTAATGTCCCTCTGATTCAGCACCCTGGCTCTGAGATCATCGATTTGATTCACCAGAGACAGCACGTTTGCCAGTAAGATAGTCGGTATTGGGAGTTGAAAACCCCACTTCCTTAAATGCCTTGTATAGCTGATCAGCAGCCTGCGTAGAATCCTACTAGTAGGAATCCGTCCCCAATCGGCACTTACTCCATGTAACAGCAAACAAAATAGTGCTCATTTCTTGAGGAACAGGATTGAAATGGAGGAAACCTCTGTTAAATGGTTAAGCTATGTAACAAATCAGATTGTGAAGAGATTGGTCCCTTTACCCTTGAGAGGTGATACACCTTGAGAGATGACCAGAAACAGGGGCTATAAATAAAATATAGATACTCATACATAAGGGTTTCAAAGGAAACTTTTTTGCCCAAAGATAAGCACCAGGCATAGTTGGATAGAAATAAATGAGGTAGAAAGTATTAAATTATATAAAAAGTTTAGATGGAAAAGAGTCAGAGATGGTTTCAGCAGAAGATAATTTGCTATAAAATGCATAAAGCGCAATAGGAACTGAGTGTTGAATGGAATAATTGTGCAAAATACGATGTGCAATTCTCTGCAATTCACATTGAGCAAAGGCTCATAAACATCAATAAGATAAATGACAGTTTGCTTTTCCAGTGGGTGCAGGCTGAGGAAATAATGTTTTATTTTATGGAGAGATTTGGCATAGAACAGGCCCTTCTGGCCCAACGAGCCACACCGCCCAGCAACCCACCTATTTAAACTTAACCTAATCACAGGACAATTTACAATGAACAATTAACCTACTAACCAGTACATCTTTGGACTGTGGGAGGAAACCAGAGTTCCTAGAAGAAACCCACATGTTCACAGGGAGAATGTAGAGTGTTGGAATTGAACTCTGAGTCCCCAAGCTGTAACTGTGTCACACTAACCACTACATTACTGTATTGGCCAGGATTTTGTGGAAATACATGCTCTTCATTGATTGTCATATTTCACATCAACCCAAAGCCTCAGCTATTAATTGTGCAGCAATCCATCGGTCCGTAAGTGTAGGCAGGGAACGCTAAACCAAAAATCTTCAAGTCTTGGTCAGAACAAGAGTTGGTAAAGAGCAACATTTAATAAATAGTTGCAGAGATCAGTGTGCTAAGTTTATGAAGCAATGCAACAGTTAAGTGCAAGAAGCCACACATATTTATGCAATTTATGCATTAATCAATCAGCTTGAAGTTCTAGCCTTATAGCCTCATAATTTGTCCTTCCCCAATTAAAAATTTTCCTGTCCTCGCTGATTCTATCCTTTTCCACAATAATGCTAAGGATCAGGGAGCAGTGGTCGCTGTCCCCCAGATGCTCGCCCACAGAGAGATCTGTGACCTGGCCCAGTTCATTACCTAATACCAGATCTAGTATGGCATTCCCCCTATCAACATACTGTGACAGGAATCTGTCCTGGACACACTTAACAAACTCTGCCCAGTCTAAACCATTGGAACTAATCAGGTGCCAATCAATGTTAGGGAAGTTAGAGTCACCCATGATAACAACCCTGTTATTTTTGCACCTTCCCAAAATCTGCCTCCCAATCTGCTCCTCAGTATCTCTGCTGCTACCAGGGGTCTTATAGAATACTCCCAATAGAGTAACTACTCCCTTCCTGTTCCTGACTTCCATCCATACTGATTCAAAAGAGGATCCTGCTACATTACCCACTCTTTCTGTAGTTGTAATAGTATTCCTGCCCAGTAATGCCACCCCTCCTTCCCTTTTTCCCCCTCTCTATCCCTTTTAAAGCACTGAAATCCAGGAATATTAAGAATCCATTCATGCCCTGGTGCCAGCCAAGTCTCTGTAATGGCCACTATATCATAATTCCATGTATGCATCCAAGCTCTCAGTTCATCACCTTTGTTCCTGATGCTTCTTGCATTGAAGTAAACACACTTTAGCCCTTCTACCTTACTACCTTTATACACTTTATTCTGCTTCTCTTTCCTCAAAGCCTCTTTATATGTTAGATCTGGCTTTACTCTATGCACTATACTTGCAGTTCTTGCATGACCTTTATCCTCCTCCACCTCACTATCTGCTCTAACACTCTGGTTCCCCTCCCCCTGCAAATCTAGTTTAAACCTCCACCCCCCGCCCCGGAATAGCACTAGCAAACCTTCCGGCAAGGATATTAGTCCCCCTCCAGTTCAGGTGCAACCCATCCCGTCGGAATAGGTCCCACATTCCTTGAAACAAGGCCCAATTGTTCAGAAACATGAAGCCCTCCCTCCTGCACCAACTCCTTAACCACGTATTCAGCTGCATTGTCTTCCTATTTCTAGCCTCACCAGCACGTGGCATGGGTAGCAATCCTGTCCTTCAACTTTGCACCTAACTCCCTAAACTCTCTTTGCAGGACCTCCTCCTTCTTCTTATCCACGTCATTGGTCCCTACATGGACCACGACATCTGGCTGCTCACCCTCCCTCTTGAGAACATGGAGAACTTGATCCAAGATATCACGGACCCTGGCACCAGGGAGGTAACATCAGACCATCCAAGATTCTCAATCTCTCCCACAGAACCTCTTATCTGTCCCCCTAAGATGATGAGAGGCATTGATCACGTGGATAGTCAGAGGCTTTTTCCCAGGGCTGAAATGGCTAACACAAGGGCACAGTTTTAAGGTGTGGAGGTAGGTACAGAGATGTCAGAGGTAAGTTGTTTTTTTTACGCAGAGAGTGGTGAGTGCATAGAATGGGCTGCTGGTGACGGTGGTGGAAGGGAATACAATAGGGTCTTTTAAGAGACTTTTGGATAGGTACACAGAGCTTAGAAAAATAGAGGGTTATGGGTAACCCTAGGTAATTTCTAAAACAAGTACACATTCTCACAGCATTGTGGGCCGAAGGACCTGTATGTGCTGTAGGTTTTCTGTTTCTAAGCACATGGATGAAAGAAAAATGGAGGGCTATGTGGGAGGGAAGGGATAGATTGATCTTGGGGTATGTTAAAGGGTCAGCACAACATTGTGGGCTAAAGGGCATGTACTACACTTTGTCACTGTCCCCAACCTTTTCTCTTCCCAACTTGACTCTATTTACCAGTCATCTGCTCCTCACCTGAATCCACCCTATTACTTGACAGGTCTTGCTTTACCCCTCTCCTCCTACCTCCTTATACTGGCTACCTCCCCTCTAACCCTTACAATTGAGATGAAAGGTTTCAACCTAATATGCCAATTATGCATTTTACCCACAGAAGTAGCCTGACCATTTGAGTTCCTCCAGCAGTTTAATTCCAGATTCCAGTTTCTGTAGTCTCTTGTGTTTTCTTCTGATCATAATGCTGAGAAAGTAGAATTGAACCTCAAACACTAAGAAAAATAGTGGGGCATATTCTCAGGCCTATATACATTCCATTCAAACAAACTGCTGCAGGAAATCAGCAGGTTAGGCATGAAATGGATGGTCAACATTCCAGGTCAAGATCCTTCATCAGGATTTCATGTTCACTCCAGTTCCTCACACAGACGCTGCTTGTTTGCTGAGCTCCCTTAGTGTTATATTTATTGCTCCAGATTCCAACATCTGTAGTATTTTATGTCTCCACATTATATTCAGCTTGAAACAGTTCTCTCAATAGCATGACTGGGTGCTTATCCTGGTGATGCTTGATCCTTTGCTGTTGAATGAATAGCATTTAAGTTTGCTCTTTCCACTTCCTGATGCCTGCAGCAACTTTGAATGATCTGTCCACCAAACGTAATTTAGAAACCACAATTTAGGAATGGGACCTGCCCAGCTATATCCGTTGAATATGCAACAATAATTTGCATATAAATACATTTGCAGCAGGCGGTTTCTTTTCCCTTTGGGCACTTCTAAAGTCACATCTTTCCCACGGTTGCAATCTTAATTATTTCATTGCTACCCAATTTGAATTCTCACTCAAATTTATAGGTGACAAAGCATTAACCATTGTGAAAGAGAAGCAATACAGGTATTTCAAGTTCAGTACAGTATCACAATTGGCAGTTAATGTATGAAAGAAGTTGTGTTAGAATTAAGCACGTAGCTAGTTTGGATTTTTGCAATTCAAAACTCCTTTGAAGATTTAATGCTACATGTTATCAAAAGTTCAAGAGAAAAATTGATGTTGAATAATCAGCTAACCAAGATATTCTGAACAGGAAAAATGTTTCTGTAAGAGTGGCACGGATATTAAAGAGATTTTATTACTCTTTAATAAGATCACACTGTCAGGTCACCTGAATTAGCCAACAGCTTGGTTCTCTGGGGGAGAAACTCAGCCAAACCTTCCACTCCTCTCGCTAAAAAAAAAGTTCATGTGGAAACTATACAGAAGGTGTATGTGGTGTATGTATACCTATCTAGGATTGTATGCAAAGACCAACTAGATATCGGAAGGTTGTTGGAAAAAGTAGAGGTAATGACTAAAGAATCAGTCCATTTAGTGAAGGAAAATGAAATCCTGAAAACCCCACAACTGTGAAGCTGAGCATGTCAACGTTGTGGAGGATAGAGAGAGGTTATTGAAAAAAAACAATGGTTTCCTTTAGATGTTCTGGTTTCCTCCCACAGTCCAAAGATGTACCAGTTGCTAGGTCATTGTAAATTGGCCTGTGATTAGCCTAAGGTTTATTCGAGGATTACTGGAAGGAGGTGGGGGGGGGGGGAGGGTGGTGTGCTCAAAAGGCCAGAAGGACCTTTTCTGCATTCTATCTCAATAAATACACAGTTAAAGATACAGGTTTCTTGGGGGCTAAGAGCAACAATAGCAATGAATGAATTAGGACTTATGTGACCCAAGGGTTGATTCAGTTACCTGGAATCCATAAAAGGGTTTTAGATTTAGCATTTTGAAGAAACCACTGGTATGAGGGATGTCTATTTCTAACAGTTAGAAAATAAATCATCCTGTGTCCTCCATTGCTTCTCTCAAAGGACAGTCTAGCTGGATATCCTTCATTCTGCAAACTGTTAGAGGTCCTTAACATAACCATTGTCCCACTACTCCCTCCTCTGATCCCATCTCTCATCTGTGCCGGGTCTTTACCATTCCCTCCGACCTTCAACTCTCTGAGGCAGAGCGCTCTGTCCTCATTAAGGGCCTCAGCTTTGTCCCCCTTCGCCTACACCTCAGCGAGTTCCGTGTACGCCATCACACTGAACTCTTCTTCTGCTGGCTCTGTCTCCGAGCTTACTTCTTTGACAAGGACTCTCCCCTTGTTCAATCTCTTCCCACCTATGTTCGTGACACTTCTCATGCTTTGAATTTTTCAATGATTTTTAGTTCCCTGGCCCCCACCACCTTATTTTCACCATGGACATCCAGTCCCTATATACCTCCATCCCCCACTGAAATGGTCTCGAAGCTCTTCACTTCTTTTTGGATTCCAGACCTAACCAATTACCCTCTACCACCACTCTCCTCCGTCTAGTGGAATTAGTTCTTACTCTCAATAATTTCTCCTTTGGCTCCTCCCACTTCCTCCAAACCAAGGGTGTAGCCATGGGCACCCATATGGGTCCCAGTTATGCCTGCTTTTTTGTTGGCTTTGTGGAAAAGTCCATGTTCCAAGTCTATACAGGTATCCATCCCCCTCTTTTCCTTTGCTACATCGATGACTGCATTGGTGCTGCCTCCTGCATGCATGCTGAGCTTGTCGACTTCATTAACTTTCACCAACTTTCACCCTGCCTTCAAATTTACCTGGTCCATTTCCGACACCTCCCTCCCCTTTCTTGATTTTTCTGTCTCCATCTCTGGAGACGGCTTATCTACTGATATCTACTATGAGCCTACAGACTCTCACAGCTACCTGGGCTATTCCTCTTCCCACCCTGTCTCTTGCAAAAATGCTATCCCCTTCTCACAATTCCTCCGTCTCCACCACATCTGCTCTCAGGATGAGGCTTTTCATTCCAGGATGAAGGAGATGTCTTCCTTTTTTAAACAAAGGGGCTTCCCTTCGTCCACCATCAACTCTGCTCTCAAATGCATCTCTTCCTTTTCCCGCACATCTGCCCTCACCCCATCCACCCACCACCCCACTCGGGATAGGGTTCCCCTTGTCCGCACCTACCACCCCACCAGTCCAACATATAATTCTCCGTAACTTACGCCACCTCCAACGGGATCCCACTACCAAACACATTTTTCCCTTCCCCCTTTTTCTGCTTTTTGCAGGGATCGCTCCCTACGTGACTCCCTTGTCCACTCGTCCCCCCCATCCCTTCCCAGCGATCTCCCTCCTGGCACTTATCCTTGTAAATGGAACAAGTGCTACACCTGCCCTTACACTTCCTCCCTCACCACCATTCAGGGCCCCAGACAGTCCTTCCAGGTGAGGCGACACTTCACCTGTGAGTTGGCTGGTGTGGTATACTGCATCCAGTGCTCCCGGTGTGGCCTTTTATATATTGGTGAGACCCGACGCAGACTGGGAGACAGTTTCGCTGAACACCTACGCTCGGGCCGCCAGAAAATGCAGGATCTCCCAGTGGCCACACATTTTAATTCCACGTCCCATTCCCATTCTGATATGTCTATCCATGGCCTCCTCTACTGTCAAAATGAATCCAAATTCAGGTTGGAGGAACAATACCTTATATACCGGCTGGGTAGCCTCCAACCTGATGGCATGAACATTGACTTCTCTAACTTCCATTAATACCCCTCCTCCCCTTCTTACACCATTCCTGACATATTTAGTTGTTTGCCTGTTCTCCATCTCCCTCTGGTGCTTCCCCCTCCTCCTTTTTTTCTCCCGAGGCCTCCCATCCCATGATCCTTTCCCTTCTCCAGCTCTGTATCACTTTCGCCTATCACCTTTCCAGCTCTTAGCTTCATCCCACCCCCTCCGGTCTTCTCCTATCATTTCGCATTTCCCCCTCCCCCCACTACTTTCAAATCTCTTACTACCTTTCCTTTCGGTTAGTCCTGACAAAGGGTCTCGGCCCGAAACCTCAACAGTACTTCTATAGATGCTGCCTGGCCTGCTGTATTCCACCAGCGTTTTGTGTGTGTTGTTGTTTGAATTTCCAGGATCTGCAGATTTTCTCATGTCCCCGCTAGCTCACTTTTTTCCTAAAATAAAGCAGCTCTTCAAAAGTAATTATTTTACCTCACTTTCACTTACTTCTCCCAGCCCTTTCAGGGATACCTGCTCAGGTAGCTGAACTTCAACCCACAGCACTCCATCTGCAACCCACTTCTTCAATGTAGAACACTGCCCAGGTAAGAAAGCTTTGGCAGTGAAGTTAACAAGAGTATAGATGAGCTAAAAGGGAAAGCGGGTGACATCCTGCAAAAAGCAGCAGCAACCTCATTAAAAACTTGAATTGGTGACTACAGCAATGATCTGATAGACCAGATGAGAAAGTACCGGTATGTGCAGAATCACTGACTCTGAATGACACATTCAACTTACAACTTGGTTTTTCTTAATGCTATCTCGTTTCCAAAATAATTAAAATCTTCCTAAGATAACATACAAAGGTTGTAAGAATATCATTATGAAAAAAATAGTAAGTTAAATATAAAACAGATAATTTTGGAAGAACACAGCAAAAATCATTAATGTCTGAAAGTGAGGAACATATTAATGTACTCCATTGTAACTATTCAATCTGATGTGCAAAATGATAGCTTGTCACTTTTTCGATGTTTGTCAATTGCATTCATATATTCCTGTGTAGGTAAAAATGTGGAATACATTACACATGGTTGCATTTGCCTTCACAAGAAGCCACATGGTATGGTATATTTAAGACCTGTGTGAATCATAAACCAAAAAATGTGTCACACAAAAAATGCATTGTTCATAAAGGATGAGCCAGGCTTGCAGGTATGTTAAGCAGTGACAGG
This sequence comes from Hypanus sabinus, assembly GCF_030144855.1. Lineage (NCBI taxonomy): Eukaryota > Metazoa > Chordata > Chondrichthyes > Myliobatiformes > Dasyatidae > Hypanus > Hypanus sabinus. The sequence goes on from NC_082712.1 coordinate 128,223,497, forward strand.
TATCAGTTTATCTGTGAAACAATCACTGAAAAAGAAAAATGCTGCATTAGCCAATGATTTATTTTTTCTAGTTTTATTCTCCAACTTCCCTAACTTTATTAAAATATTCCAAGGTGTTTCAAGAGAACATGTTTCTTCTGAAGCGACTCAAAAATAGTGCAGAAATATCATATATACATATGTCTCTGGAATCATAGATCTATGTTAATAACAGACGACAAAAGTAAATATCACCATTTTTTCCTGAATGATGACCATTAAATGAGTGATTTTGTCAGTTCTGTAGAAAGGAGTTGCAGCTCCGATTCACAGGGAGTATCCATAATGCAGCAACACTGCGCTACTGAAGTGACAGCAAGGTGGTGACTTTGTCATCATAATCAATGGTTTTATTTGTCACGTACATGGGCCTTCTGGCAGCACAGTCAGCAGAACTGCTCATATCATTTGAATGAACCTGCTGATTAATGTCATAGTTTAGCCATGCGCATGTTCCTCAGAGAAAGCTTCCCACATTTTTAATAACACATTCACAGAATGTTGAAAGCAACCAGTATTCGTTCGTTTTAAATCATCAAATGCTGCCACTGTTTCCTTTACAATGAATGATTGGATAATATGTTTTTTATTGGGAAGAACAAGTTGAATGTCAAGGAGACAGGAATGATCATCTTTAACAGATGATGTTTCTTTCATAAATGAATTTATAAATAAAATATATTACAAGAAATGCAAAACACAGCACATGGTTTTCTTTACATTTATAGTGTCCATACATTCATAGTGCTATTGGTCCTGCCTATTTTAGAGTACAGAGCCCCACTGCCACTCATGTAGTCTTGGGATAATAAAATCTTCAAGTGTTTGAGGGGCTTCTACACAGGGCTTAGCTCAATATCTAGCAGCAGAATAACCTTGGATTGCAAACCTTCCCTACAAAAACCCCTGTATTAGCCGCACCAAGTTTCAGTGCATCCTTCAGCATATACTCCTGCAATTTAGAATGTGCCACCAAATTTATGATCACTTATGGTCAAAGGGGGTTTTCTCAAAAACCTTTTTCACAAAGGACAGGTATTACGTCATGGTCTAACTGAATGGAACATTACACAGCAACAAGGCCAGGCCCATCCTTCAGAACACTTGGGTCAGAACACAGTGACACTTTTGTGTGTGGCTGGGTCATAGAACTGAAATATGCAAGCACCAAGGTGACATTCAGAACAAGGAGAATGCCGGGTGCTCTTCTCCCATTATCTGGAGACTCATGCATCTTGACCAAATAGAATCCGCTCCAGCATGGATCCCCAGATGGAATGGAAAATAGCTTGAGTGACTGCCACGCAGAGGAGAGTGTATGGGCCACATCTGCACAAAGTACAGCATCACAGAGAGCTACTCACACTATATGATGAAGTCCTTGCCTACCATCCAGGGGGAGCACTACTCCCATGGTCCAAATTTTGCTTTAACCTTGTCTATACACTCAAGCCAATTTTTGTTGAACACTTTGCCCCCTCCAAGCCAGATCTCCAGCACATTCAGGAAGTCAGACTTGTGGGTGAACGGGATAGAAAACTGATCAGGTGACAAATAAACTCTTCTCAGGCTTCCAGTCAGGTATAGGTATTGATTTTAACCAACGATTCGATGACAAACTCTTGTCATCTTCCTCAGGGATGATGCCTGCGCATGTCTAGTCCAGTGCTATATACATCCCCATTGTCTGTCCTTCCTGATTGATTGGTCCTCATCCAATCAATCTCTGCTGTCCCACCTTATTCTTAATTGAATTCCAGTTCTTACTTAGAGCAAGACCTTCACCCATGTTAAAAAAAACTTTCTCTAGTTTTATTTCGATGGCTTCCTTCACCTGGTGGACCCAAAAGCCATTGGCGCACTGCAAAAGTTTTGACTTCAACGGCACATCTACGTCTACCCTTGACATAATTCCCTCTGACTCTGTCTTGAACGCTTGAGGATGAAGAATGCTCTGATGTTCTCTTTGATTACTTCTCACTGATCCATCAGGAAGCCCAGGAGGAACTTTGCATTTCTCCAGTCTGCACAATCCCTTTTTAGAAACTCGATGTTTTCTGCAATCAGAATCCTCAACTGAAGTTCCATGTCCCCCTACCTGTCTTCTTTATTGACGCTGAAAAAGACAGCACTGAAAAAGGGTGACTTCTTGATTGCAGTCCGAGGGAATCATCAAATGCTCCTACCTGAAACCACTACAGTTGAAGCTTGCAGCCACAGAGACTGCAGGAAGTAACATTATTTCAACATAGTTAAGTGAACTAGGAATCTTAAGAACTGGCAGACTTGGGAATCCAGACCATCTAAGCAGCAAGTGGAGCAGCTTGGAAGCTCAGGAAATATGTTTGATTGGGAGTACTCTGGGAGGTAAAACTGAAGCATAGGGTCTAAGGATACAAACCTCCAACCCCCACACTTCCCTACCATTGTTTTGGCTAATATGCAGCCTCTGGAAAATAAAATTGAACAAGTAGTACCAAAGGAGCTTCACAGGCTGTTGTGTACTTTACTTAACAGAGACATGGCTCATTCCCAATGGATACAGCACTCTAAGCTTGAGAGCTTCACTATCCACTGCAGGGACCAGATGACAGCATCAGACAAACACAGAGTGACAGTGTTTGCTTCATAATGAACTCGTTGTGGTGGTTCAGGAAGCAATAGTCCTGCTCCCCTGATCTGGAAAACCTGGCAGTCAATTGTTGCCCATTTTACTTGCCGAGGGAGTTCTCTACAGTAGTGGTGCACTTTCCGCACCTGGCACACAGCAAGCTGGCATGGGAGGAGATGGCCACTGTGACATTGCACCTGATCTTTTCCCAACCACGATGGGGGACTTCAACCAGACCAGTTTGAAGAAGTCTCTGACTCACTACCATCAGCCTTTCACCCGTGGAACCAGAGGAGGCAATATACTCGATCCTGTAACACCACCATCAAGAACACTCACTGTGCTATTCCGTGTCTGCTAGACCAATCACCCGGCTGTACTTTACCTCCTGGCATATATACAGAGTCTGAGGACCACAGCACCAGTGCTAAGAACTGCAAAGGTATGGTCAAAGGAGAGTTTATAGGATTGTTTTGAATCAGTGGACAGGATCATATTCAGGGATTCAATGTTCAACTATGCTACACCTATCACTGACTGCATTAAGATCTGCATGAATCAGTGCATATCTTCAAGAACACACTGAGTTTATCCGAACTGGAGGCCAAATTGAATCACTGAGGACTAGATCTGTGGCATTCAAGACCAGCAATCCAGAATTCTACATGTAGCCTAGGTATTACTTAGAGAAGGCTACTGTGAGAGCAAAAAGGCAATTCTGAGTAAAGCTAGAGACACAATCAGCTACATGACAGCTGTGCTAGGGTTTGCATACCATTACTTCCTCAAACAGCATAGATGGCAGTGATGCTTTACTCTCTGATGAGCACAATGCCTTTTACGCTGTCTTTGAAAAGGAGAATAACACTACCCCTGTGCAAATCCCCACAGCATCTGATGATCACATGATCTGTCTCAGAGGCCAATGTCAGAACATCCTTCAAGAGAGTGAACCCTCACGATACATCAGGCTCCAATGGACCTGTTTCTCTGTTTAGCATGTTTCCAGTACCTGGTCGGTACTGAACTTCAATTTCTCACTTCTGTTGTTGGAGGTTACCACCTGCTTCAAAATGTCAGCAATTATACCAACGTTGAAAATGAGCAGAGTGAACTAGCTCAACATTATCTATCATAATGAAGTGCTTCCAGAGGTCGGTCATGGCTTGAATTGACTCCTGTCTGAGCAAGGACCTGGACCCACTCTGTTCCCCTACTGCTGCAACAGGTTCACAGCGGAATGAATGTGTAAGGCTTATCAGATCTAGTGGTTATCTGGAATGGTACTGGTAAAGCTGTGAAAGTAGCACAGAGGAAAAGATTCACAGATCTGCTGAAAGTCTCCTTGATAAAATGCAACATCCTGTTACCTCTTGGGGATTCTTGGCCCCCGACAGCTCAAAGTGGAAAAGTATAAGAGATGGTATGAAGAACCTCAGGTCCACATTTTAAGAATGCACAGGAGTTCTACATTGATGGCAGAAGAAACACCTCAGAGAGGAATTTCTTAGCATTGTTTTTTTTCTGTAAATGGTCAAGTTTTGTTTTTATGTATTTCTGGCTACTAGATTGGGGAGTGTATGCAATATGATGCACAAGAAGTAAGAATTGCTTATGGCAGGCAGAAATAATTCATAGTTTCTCTTTCCTGTCAAATATATATATATAAATTTCAATCAAGTAGTATTGCCCTCTTAGCTATTCAAAAATCCTTTTCTCCGTCTTATGAGCAAGTATTTATCTAAATGAAGTGAATAAGCACTGTTCCTCCTGTGACAAGAACAAAGTTTGTTCTTTGTCTTATAGTGAATGTTTCTCTAAGTTTCAAATATGTGGAGTGGAAGTGTTCCTTGGCACCAAGACAGAAGTTAACCCCTGTTGTGTGTGCCAATCCTTTTACACGGAAACTGAATCTTCCAAATCACACGATGCCGAGGTAAGCAATCCTTCCTTGAAATACTTTTACATGATCCTACTTTCAACTTACCAATTTTTCCCAAAATTCCAGTTTTTCTCTCTGTTGTACTATCAAACCAGAGCATATCTAGACTAAAGGACTGTCTCAAGAGCGTTAAAAGCAACACTGCTTTCTTCTTCTTGCTCGCCACTCCACCTCCACCACAATCTTTACCGTATAATGTCTTTCAAACTCTCCTCCAGTGTTGTAGGGTACTAGGACCTTCACTTTCGCACACAAGTCTGAAAAATACATTTAAAATGCACTTCTTCTCTGGTACTATACTATTCCTTCAGAAATATAGAACGAAATATCTCATTCCATCTTAAAGCAAACATTCTATGAGATGGTGGCTTCTATTGTTATGGATTTTTATTTACTCTAGTTTGTCACCTATCACACAATGGCAGATCATTTAAAAAATAAAGAGGACTGCTGTTACTAGAGCAGCACAGAGATCTTACTGATGAGTAAGCATGAAATCAGCATGACCATCAGAAGATCTCATGAACATCAACTGGACCAGCTACGGTGACGGGATTTGTGGAACAAAGAATACGGATATTAACTCAATGACACAGAAAGGAGAGGCCCCATGTGCCACCTAGGCACTAAAGGTTCAGACAATGACACAGAGACCAGCAAAAAAGATGGCGGATACAGGAAGCAGTGGTCCCAAAGTATAATGTCAAATAACATAGAAACATAGAAAACCTACAGCACAATACAGGCCCTTCGGCCCACAAAACTGTGCCAAACATATCCCTACCTTAGAAATTACTAGGCTACCCATAGCCCTCTATTTTCCTAAGCTCCATGTACCTATCCAAAAAAAAGACCCTATCATATCCATCTCCACCACTGTTGCCGGCAGTCCATTCCACACACTCACCACTCCCTGCGTAAAAGACACCCCTGGTATCTCCTCTGTACCTACTCCCACGCACCTTAAACTTGTGCCCTCGTGTGGCAGCCATTTCAGCCCTGGGAAAAAACCTCTGACTATCCACACAAAACGCCTCATCATCATTTTATATACCTCTATCAAGTCACCTCTCATCCTCCTGCTTTCATAAGGCATGCTCCCCAATTCAGGCAACATCGTTGGAAATCTCCTCTGCACTCTTTCTATGGTTTCCACATCTTTCCTGTAGTGAGGGGAACAGAACTGAGCACAGCACTCCAAGTGGGGTCTGACCAGGGTCCTATATAGCTGCAACATTACCTCTAGGCTCCTAAATTCAAGCCCACGTTTGATGAAAGTCAATCCACCATATGTCTTCTTAACCACAGAGTCAACCTGCACAGCTGCTTTGAGTGTCCTATGGGCTCGGACCCCAAAATCCCTCTGATCCTTCACACTGCCAAGAGTCTTACCATTAATACTATATTCTGCGATCATATTTGACCTATCAAAATGAACCACTTCACATTTATCTGGATTGAACTCCATCTGCCACTTCTCAGCCCAGTTTTGCATCCTATCAATGTCCCACTGCAACCTCTGACAGCTCTCCACACTATCCACAACACCCCCAACCTTTGTGTCATCAGCATTCTAATCCATCCCTCCACTTCCTCATCCAGGTCATTTATAAAAATCACATGCCACAGAGATCAGTAGTAGGGTAAATTTGAATGCCTACAGGATTACGGCAAGAGTAATGCAAATCACATTTGGCTGTGGGCAACACAGGTGAAAAAGAAGAGCAGTTCCAATTTCACTGATACCGTTTAAATGGAGTTACTTGCAAAATAGAACACTGAATTACTCTGGGGATCAGAGAGAGGATGAAATAAGAAAGGGGTGGGTTATGTTGGTGTTGTGCAGAACTCTGGTCAGATTCAGTGTGGAGTACTGTGGTGAACTACATATACCTGTCTGGACACACCCCTCTGCTGACTGCTCCTGTGGCTCCTCCCACAGACCCCTGTATAAAGGCGATTGGAGGCACTGCTCCTCCCTCAGTCTCCAGGATGTTGTGTGGTGGTCTCTTGCAGCTAATAAAAGCCTATCATTCGCCTCCCGTTTCCGAGAGTTATTGATGGTGCATCAAGTACTTCAATTCCATGCCCTGGAATTCAAGAGAAATTCATTGGCCATTCAGGAAATTGAGGTAGTGGAGGGGGGGGGGGAAGGAATAGAACAAGTGGTGGATACTTGCAGCCCAAATGATATGGGGGAGGGGGAGACAGATGGTTAAACGATGAGGATAAATTACAAAGATTAGGCAGGGTTAGGCGGGGATAGACTCTTTCTTCTGGAATGGAAACTAAAACAAAGGGGTTATTCTTCAAATCAAAGAGGTTCAAATTGCCAGAGCACTTCATACAAACCATCAGAGGAAATTAAAATTGGTAAGGTCCAATGCAGAATGATGTCTAAGGTGAGGGGTGACCAGACTTGGGAAGAATCACAAAAACAAAAGAATCAGGGAGGTTTGTGTTGAAGGACTAAAGAGTAGAGGGAGAAAGCCTGCAAGTGTCAGTTCAATAATTTTTCTCAAATTTGGTCAGTATATGTTCATTGGGGAGATCCGGGTTCCTTGACAGTCAAAGAAGGAATTAAGGTTTGCTTAGGGAAGTTTACTTTGGGCAAGTAGAAGCAGGCTTCTATAGGAAGCCCTGAAGAAAGGTCTTGGCCCAAAACATCTACTGTCCATTTATTTCCATAGATGCTGCCTCCAGCATTTTGTGTGTGTTTCTATTGGAGTAGCCTCTGGACAATGTGGGCCACTCCAGTACAAACTAAAATTGGGGAAATAACATCTACATATTTCCAGAAATAAGGGTGATTAAAATGGACATTATGATCCACGGGTTTTCATTCACAATTATTTTCACTGAAATTAGGTTCACAGAGTGAATCAATTGCTGGAACAACCGTATCCATCTCCAAAGAAGCAACCATCTCCAAACAGTATAGCTGTGTGATTAAGCAATGCTGAGGCTGATGAGCAGGATAATGGCTGCTTTGATTTACTTTTTAACAGCTGAAGTACTCCCAAACTTCGAATGAAAATCACACGTTGAGATTCCTCTGCTCATAGGCATTGCTCTGCATTTTCATAATAGAGTCAAAGTTAAACCAACACAAGCTCTTTGGACATCTCATCCAAGCTGACCAAGATGTCTATCTAAACTTGTCCCATTTACCTAAGTTTAGCTTATAATTTGCAAACCTTTTCCATCTCTGTACCTGTCCACCTGTCTGTTAAATATTTACTGTTAACTACACAGGGCATTGACTTAGTTCCAAAGCTTCACAAACAGAAGCTGTGGGTGGCTGGGAAGGGAAGAGCTCAAGTGGGAGATCTAGAGGGAGGGAGGAATAGAGAATGAAGACACGTGGGGGAGGGAGGGAGGGGTGCGTGTGCGAGGGGAGAGGGAGGTTGCGCGGGGGGGGAGAGAGAGGGTGTGTGCGCGGGGAGGGAGGGTGTGTGTGGGGGGGAGAGAGTGGGTGTATGTGGGGGTTGAGGGAGAGGGTGAGGAGAGAAAGATAGAAAAAATGATAGAAAGACAGGAAAATAGAAAAATGAATGAAAAAGCATAAGATGGATAGACAGAGGAAGATGGAGAGAAAAAGAGACTGCTCCAGAGACAAAGAGAGAAAAATGTACCAAATTTCATTAAATTCTCCTAAAGCTGTGGATTTAAACCATGCTATAATAGTAGATTATACATTACACTTTGCATGAAACAGAATATGTAATTTAGAATCAACAGCAGATTAAAATTATGGAATTAGTTAGAAAACAAACAATAGGCCAATCCCAGGCATTAAGTTGGTGTACCACTGCTCCATTTACACTACTGCAAATATATTCTTCCTTCCAAAAGATCTGGAGAACAGATCTGTAGATATTCCAGATATGCAGAGTGGCTGAGGAACAAAGGAAATTCCTGGAGATTGGGTGAGTCTCACTTCAGCTGTAGAGAAATTGCTGGAAAATAAACTTATAGGGATAGGATATACAAACCTTTGGAAACTCAAGGCCTAATTGGGGAGAGCCAGTATGGCTCCATGTGTGGTAGCTTGTGCCTTACCAACTTGATTTGAGTTTCTTGACAAAGTAGTGAGAGAGAGATTGATGAGGGTAGGGCAGTGAATGTTGTCAGTCTGGATTTTAGTAAGGCGTTTGACGAAGTCCTTCATGGGAGGCTGATCAAGAAGAATAAGATGCATGGGGTTCGTGGAGAATTGGCTGTTTGGATTCAGAACTGGCTTGTGTATATATGACAGAATGTAGTGGTCGAAGTGGCTTATTTTTGGAGGTCTGTAATTAGTGGTGTTCTGCAGGGATCTGTGTGGGACCTTTGCTGCTTGTGATGTATATAAATAACTTGGCTGAAAATGTAGATGGGTGGGTTAGTAAGTTTATGGGTAATACTGAGATTGGTGGTGCTGAGGATAGTGTAGAATACTGGCAAAGAATACAGCGTGATATAGAACAGTTGCAGATACAGGATGTAGAAGCTTTGGAGAAGGTGCAAAAGAGGTTTACCAGGATGCTGCCTGATTTAGAGGGCATGTGCTATCACGAGAGGCTTGACGAACTTAGGTTCCCCTGAGCGCCGGAGGCTGAGTGGAGATATGAAAGAGGTTTACAAGATTATGAGAGCCATAGACAGAGCAGAGAATATTTTTCCCAGGGTTGAAATGTCTAATACCAGAGGGTGTGCATTGAAGGTAAGAGGGGGTTGTGAGGGGCAAATTTTAAGTGGTGGATGTCTGGAATGCAGGTAAGTTTCCAATGATTTTTGTTCTCAATGATTCTCAAGGCCATTATTTCCAATCTATCACAAAATATCTGCTTTTCTAGTTTTCCTGCCAAAGTGGGTAAACTCACATTACTGATCAAGATCAAGCCTCTTTACATTTAGCTTTGGAACTGCACAGGAGAATTGGTCACAAAGTTTGTTTGCTGTATATGTTCCTACGGGCAGAGTGAAAAGCCAAAACTGATCCTGGGTGCACACCACAAGGGAAAAACTGGAAATTTACAACTGATTAGACTATGATACTTAATCAAATTAAATCTTTATTATAAGCTTGGGGCATCAAATATAACTTTGACTGTTATCAAATAAAACACCACTGGGATATACTTGTAAATACTAAACTGATGTTTGAATTTAAAATGATCTAGATTATCTTGGTTGTTTAGTTAATTAATGATCAGTTCACTTTTAATGCAATCATATATACTTAATATTTTTCTTCTTTCATGACATTGCAAATTAATGCTGTGTTTGCATCTAACAGTCTTGGATGTTTTATAGTTATTACTTCATGATTGTAAAAAGGTTGCAAGATCCTGCTCTGCAGACTAGTCTTGACTAACAATAAAGATCTTTCTTCTCATGTTAACTGAGGTATCATACTTCAAATCCTTAACATAAGTATCAAGCTGTAATCCAATTTTCCAGTCAGTGGTGAAGAAAGGAAAATTTGTCTAATGCAATACAATCTATCCTTGCTTAATAATTACATTATAAATATATATCTTTACCTCTCCCCTCCATCTCTGCTTTCCAGAGATTTCTCCCTCTGAGATTACCCTGTCCATTTTCTATAGCCACTCTCCTCTCCTATCTGATTCCTTCTTCTCCAGCCCATGACCTCTCCCACCCACCTGACTTCACCTATCACCTTCCAGCTAGCCCCTCCCCCTCACCCTCCACCTTTTTATTCTGGCATCTTCCCTTCCAATCCTGAAGAAGGGTCTCAACCCAAAACGTTGACTATCTTCATTTCCATAGATGCTGCTTGACCTGCTGAGTTCCTTCAGCATTTTGTGTGTGTTATTTTAAATATTGTTATATTGTGCCAAAATATATATGAATAGCAAATTCTTCCGATATTTACAGTTATCACCAGTAACGCTCAGCAGAGCCGCATAGGGTACTGTAATGTCACTTACCATTTGCAGAACACCAACATAAGCCATGAGGTAGCCATTGTCCTCTGCTTCCAGTTTGAAATAATCCATACCAACAACCGAAAACATACTCTGGAATACTCCTGCAACAGACAAGGATAGTCAGATCATGCAAGATTCTACAATGTTTTTTTAACAAGCTTTGCATAATATAATCAAATTGAACAAGTCCTCTATTTAATCAAATTGTGAGATTGGAGGCAGTTCTTAAACTTATGTTAACTAAATAATTTTTGACTGATTTAACAGGGAGTTTGTATGCCACCAACATAGATGCTTAATCACAAATAGTTACTGTAAAACACAAGAGATAGGTAACAGGCACGAATTAATTTAAAATTTTTACATTGATCACTGTTCTGGGGTTTGAGAATGACCTTGGCAAGTTTACAAGCTCCTACTTTTATTTATCTACCACACCTAGTTTTCAGTATGCAAAATGAATGTGAACTAGGAATAGCACTATTTTCCCTCCAAATATACTTCATAACACTTTTCAAATTAACTCAGTAATTTTGTATGTCATCTTTTGTGATACAAGAGGTATTTGCTCACAAAATTTACATTCTATCAGCAAGACTGTGATCCCTCACGAGTAATAAGTTGGAGAGGCTTCTTCACACAGGCTCCAATCCCTCAACCCGTGGGTGGCTGGAGGGCCCCAAATTGTCTGCAGCCTCTGTAGCAGCTGCATCATGCTTCAATGGAAAATAATAGCACCAATTATTTAGGTTGAAACGCCTGACTGTAGAAGTGAAAATGAATTGATCTTATTCTTGTGGGATGACAAGTCATTCCACACACAGATGAATCATAGGCTAGATCCAGTCTCAGGTTAGATGATCAGTGTGATCATCCCAGGAAAATAGAAAATATGACTCAATTCCCCGCTCTTGATCACTATCCCTTGAGCCTTTGCATGTATACATTGCGTGTCAATGAGGGCAAGATAGGCGAGCACTCATTTTTCAGACTCACTATAACTTTGGGCATGATAAAGAGGAGGAATAGAATGAGGATAAGTTAATAGAAGATTATCATGAGGATTTTTTGGGGTTTCCAGCATTTAGTAAGGATATTCCCTTTAACATTTAAGAGGCACTTAGACACATGAACAGGCAAGGAAAGGGGGACTATGTGGAGGTGGATGAGATCAGTTTAACTAGACATCCTGTTCACACAGACCTGGTGGGCCAGTAAGCCTATTCCAGTGCTGCTCCATGTCAGGCTATTGCTGCTGTCTACTATGCCAGTAAACCAAGAAACTGCAAACTATGAAGCACTATAGCTATCTAAATGTAATAAATTTGGATCTAAAGATGAAATATTTAGAAATTGAAGATTAGCTTTACTTGTCATATGTATGTTGAAACGTATAGTGAAATGTGTATTTGCATCAGATAAAATCAGCTTGGAAGTGTTGTTATGCTTCCAGCAGCAACATAGTGTGCCCACAACTCACTAACCCTAACCATACATCTTTGGAATGTAGGAGGAAACCGGAGCACCCGGAGGAAACCCATGCAGTCTCAGGGAGAAGGTACAAACTTGTTACAGACAGTGGTGGAACTGAACCCCGATCTTATAGCTGGCACTGCAAAGTGTTACGCTAACTGACTTGCAATCTTAAAGGACTGCACTGAGGCCACACAAAATTTGCTAATGGCACTTCCCAAACAGAATTGCAAATACTAACAAGTAAGAGAAATGCAAGTTTTTTTGACATTTCCTTACTTCTTATAACATTTTCATCTTTGCGTTTCAAAGGTCTTGAATATGAACTGCAGCACAATTATCACTGCTCCAGTAAACTCAGAGATTTACCCTTTGCTCTTTTAATTTCAAAACTAAACTTTGTTCATAACAATAAAAAAAACAAAGAAAGTAACAGTGCAAAACTCCTGCATTCATAGTCAAAACATCCAGCAGTAAACTCATTTTAAAAGCAAAAGTAAAACCCAGAGCACCATAGCCACTTATGTGGCCTCCCAAGGGTGCATACACTTTCACTGTTAGAGGTGCTTCCCCAACCAACTCAGCTCTTCCATCTGCGGTGCCTAGAACGTGGTCCATCCACAGAGCCTTGGCATTGGCTACACTGAGCTTCAGTGCATCTCTCATCAGCATGTACTACCGCAGCCTGGAATATGGTAGTTAGCAGTATTCCCTTACAGACATCCTGCAGTGCAGGAGGACCAACAAGTTTTTGGCAGATCAAAGGGCATCTTTCACTGAGTTGATGACCTTCCAAAAGCACTTGATAGCTGTCTCAGTATGTGACCTTGGATACAACCCGTAGTTCAGAGAGTCTTCTGTCACACAGCTGTTGGGGAGGAACTGAGTCAGGGACCCTTGCGTCCTCCTTCACACCATTTTACCAACTCCAGTGTGCAGAGAGATGGGTGACTATTCCTTGTGCAAATCTACACTGTAAGGACTGGAAGTGTGCTAACACCACTGATCTTATCAGACCATCCTTTGCCATTTACATCTCCTCACATCACCAAAACTAGCAAACTTGCTATTTTTATTGCTCTTAGACGTGCAAGAATAAGTAACATATTATATTAGGCAAGGTTTCTAACCACACTAACCCCACAGCTAAATCCGCTATGCACCAAGATGAAAATTATTTAATTACATAATAACTAAGCAGATAATCTGTGTCGTCACACAGATTATCTTAATCTTTAGCTAAAATCTCCCCCAACCATTCATCAAGAGATACACCATGGAAATAGGACCTTCAGCCCATCAGGTTTTTTGCTGACCATTCCTCTAATGGATACAAGTGCTGAACTATTGCTTTGCTGAATGCCAGATCATTGTATATTTTCCAGGTTGTAAATGTAATAATCTGGTATAAAGCAGGAACCACATTAAGTGCAGTTTTCTGGTTGTTGCATTAGTTGCAATTTGGAGGTGCATTATCTCGAAAGTATGCAAAGGGACTGGGGTGACTGTTCTAAGTGGACAATGAGCTAAGTGTCAAGAGTGCAGTTTTTATCTTTTAACAACAAACACAGAATTCTGGAGGAACTCAGCAGCTCAGGCAGCATCTACGGAGAGGAATAAACTGTCGATATCTGGGGCTGAGACTGGAAAGGAAGGAGGAAGAAGCCAGAATAAGAAGGGGTAGGAGTACAAGCTAGAAGGTGAAAAGTGAAGCCAGATGGAAAGGAAGATAGGTGGGTGGGGGAGGAGGGAGGGTACTGTGAGAAGCTGGGAGGTGATAGGTAGAAAAGGTAAAGGGCTGAAGAAGGATCCTGATAGGAGAGGAGAGTGGACCATGGGAGAAAGGGCAGGGGAAGGGGCACCAGAGGGAGGTGATGGGAAGGCGAAGAGAATGGGTAAGAGGGGAACCAGAATGGGAAATGGAAAAGTGAGGAGGGGAAGAAATAGCTGGAAGTTAGAGAAATTGATGCTCATATTCTCAGGTTGGAAGCTACCCAGATGGGACATGAGATGTTTCTCCAACTGAGTATTGTCTTATCTTGGCAGTACAGGAGGCCATGGACCAACAAATAGGAATGAGAATGTGAAGTAGAATTAATATGGGTGGCCACTGGGAAAGCCCACCTTTTGTGGCAAACAGAGCAAAGATGCTTGATGAAGCGTCTCCCAATCTATATCAGGTCTCTCCAATGTACAGGAGGCCATACCAGATACATAGACAAACTGGCAGACTCACAAGTGATGTGTCAACTCACCTGGAAGGCACCTAGACAGCCTGTTTGTGCGGGCCACATTGCTTACATGCCTGACATCAAACTTTTGAAACAAGCACTCCATGCTCTGTGAGAAATTTCTAGCTTGACTGAGAAATTGCTTTAAAGGCATTCTCAGAATGTTTGATAAAAATAACAACATTCCTATCGACTTGTAGGAATCCCTTGCTCATGAGGGCTCAAAGTGGAGAATGGCACATTGAGTCTCTTCAATAGGACCACATCTGAAAAACGTGCTGGTCTAGAAGACAGGTGGCAAAAGAATCACAGAGGCGATAATGAGAATGGGAGAAAGAATAAGACCATAAGACATAGGAGCAGAATCATGCCATTTGGCCCATCCAGTCTGCTCCACTATTCCATCATGGCTGATTTATTATCACTCTCAACCTCACAAGTAGCATTTATGCAGGATAATAAGGAGAGACGTAATTGCTTTGCCAGGAGCTAACATGGACCTGGTGGACCAAATTGTTTCCTACTAGTTAGTCAATAAGTAGTACTTGAGAAGGTATACTAGTTGTGCTGCTCTAATGGTGGTTGAATGGCTTCTGACTAATATTTCATTTGATCATGCTCTGATTCGATGAATTAAAAACTTCAATATTTGATTTACTGACCCTTTTCCAAACTGCATAGGAAATCTGTCATATTTCTCCCACGTACTTCTGCACTTCAAAAATGCACATAAATGCCTATTTATATAAATCTTTATTAATTTTTAACCAGTAAATGCTGCCTCTAATCTGTTTATTTTTACATATTATATTTGGCTGTTCCAATCATTTTCCTTCTTTCTGTGAAGTAAACATTCTGTCCACTGCTGCAAATAGCTGCCCAAGTCCTGCATTCATCTTCAAATTTCTTTTTGTTGAGTTTACCATGTTCTTTATCTCAATTCTCACAGATTTAAGCCACACTTTACAAGGTTCCTAATCTGATGTCAGCCAACCCAACTCCTGATGTTACAGACAAATCTGTTAAATGAAACTTTCTGATTAAAAACATTGCCTAAGACCATCAACCCAGGGACAGTAGGACATTGATACACCATTCCTCATCTTAGCACCAATATGCAAATGTTTGGGCTTACATATATCACTTATTTGAAGTAATGAACAGAAATAGCTGAGCTTTGTCCTTGAGAAGGGAGAAACAAAGAACTATAATATGACTAGCATTTTTAAAACAGCATGTGGTAATCTATTTCACATAGATCTGTCTGTTATATATACGTACAAATATGAAGTTATTTGCCTATTGGAAGAACAGAGACAATAATAATAAATTGCATTGAGCAAAAACTTACCCAGCAGCTATCTCTTTCATATTCAAAGAGGTAATGAAAGGTGACTTACCCATTGGCAGTCCAGTGATGGCTTTAACAGCAAGTATTTCTGCGGCTCCAGGGATGCTCAACAGTTTGATGATTTTTTTTACATTGAAGACGCTCTTACTGGAAGCCATTTCTAGAAATGAAATAAGCATATCACTGCTCACCGATTTGTATGCTCTGTGTTTCACACAAATGCTCTCACTCATGTATTTTTTTTTAGACAGACAGACAGACATACTTTATTGATCCCAAGGGAAATTGGGTTTCGTTACAGCCACATCAACCAAGTATAGTGAAGAAATATAGCAATATAAAACCATAAATAATTAAATAATAAGTTAATCATGCCAAGTAGAAATAAGTCCAGGACCAGCCTATTGGCACAGGGTGTCTGACACTCTGAGGGAGGAGTTGTAAAGTTTGATGGCCACAGGTAGGAATTACTTCCTATGACGCTCAGTGTTACATCTCGGTGGAATGAGTCTCTGGCTGAATCTTATCCTTTGGTTGGTTTCCTCTTTTTCATCTCTATCAGCAAAATCCACTGAGTAAATTTAAGATATTTTATTCTATGTCCTTTAATATCTTCACCCACAAATGCTCTGGGAGAGTTGCCAATGGCTTTATTAGATATGCTGCTGGTATATTAGGGAGAGCAGGATCTCAGATACACCTTTTCCATATAATCTCTCTGAATGAAACTATCAAAGCAATGCAAATTTGTAAATGTGCCTCTTGGGACTGGACTGACAATGCCCAAATTCCCTTGGTGAACAAAGCAGCCATTTGAAAGCAGTATTTTATATCACCTCACAGTACTCATCTGCTCACATTCCTGCACAAGAATCATCCACACTGTTGCTTATTAATATTTAAAAAAAATCTTCTCCAGTGATTTGGTACATAAAAATGCTGACATAGTACTGAGCTATACAAACTACATTATAGCAGGAAAAGACCATGCATGCTCTGAAGTTACTCTGCTATCAAGTATATTATGCTGATCTGTAACACCTCTTTTAACTCATCTTTGTGCACTATCCCTTAAAACCTTTATTTAACAAATATCTGCCAACTTCAGTTTGAGGATATGTGGTATGTCATGTAAATTTCTATCATGGGGAGAATTCTAGCTGGCTGCACCACTGTCTGGTATGGAGAGGCCACTGCACAGGATTGGAAACAGCTACAGAAAGTTGTAAACTCAGCCAGCTCCACAACAGGCCAAGCTTCTCTAGCATCGAAGATACCTTCAAAAGGGAATGCCTCAAAAAGGTGTCATCCATCATTAAGGTTGCCCATTACCCAGCATATTCCTCTTCTCATTGAGGAGGTGGTACAGGAGCCTGAAGACATACACTCAACACTTTAGGAAGAGCTTCTTCCTCTCTATTATCAGATTTCTGAATGAACAATGAACCATCTACACTATCCATTCTATCCATTCTTCTGATTTTGCTCTCTTTTTGCACTACTTAATTAAGTTTATAAGATATATTTTTTGGAATTTATAGTCTTTTATTATTATGTATTACAACATACTGCTGCAAAAAAAAAACAACAAATTTCACGACATATCCCAGTGATATTGAATTTAATTCTGATTCGGATTCTGAAAAGTTTCAGTTTACTCAGCATCCACCATTTGGGAGAGATTTTCATCTCTTTCTCTGCTGGGGTCACTGATCCAAATCAAAGGATCATTGCACTTGACCTCAGTATAGCTTAGGGGTGGAAAGAAAAATTGGACAGTAATCATATCTTTGGCTGCACCAATCAACATCTTTGGACAGTTCCTGAGGATGGATGCCGACAAGTACAGCCTTGGCAGAGGTTGAATGCTGCATATCTTGTTTCAATAGACCTCCACGATAGAGTACGTAGGAAAAATGTTTACTCTGGCAAGTGGGTTGATAACCAAACGTTAAAAGTTTAAAATAAACGGCAAATATATTAGAATGGAAATAAATTTTTTTTCCACAGAGGGCGTTGTCAGAAGCTGGAATGTACTACCTAACACGATGCTGGAACTGAATTCCAGAGGAGCTTTCTAATGGCAACTGGACACATATTAAGTGTATGAATTTGCAAGAATATGGGGATGAAATAGGGACTGGAATTAAATTTAACACCTCTTTTAAAGAGGCAGCACAGATATGACTGGTCAAATGGATTTCCATAACATCCAATGATTTGATGCAATGTCTAAGACATCTGATGCACGTGAAGTCAAAACTTTCTGGTCAGGAAGACTAAGGCAAGAAAAGTTTAAGCCATAAAACATTGTACAGAACAGAAACAGGACAGGTTATCACAAGATCTGCTGGTCATGGCTGGATTGTGCTGAGACACACATAAACCTCAACTGACCTGGTTTGTTTTTTTGTCTCACAGATTTGGTATCTTCCGGTATATATTTCATCACTACTATGCTGTTCAGAACAGATCCTGCTGCTGCAACGTAGGCTGCAAATGACTCCCTGAAGGAGGTAACAGATGTTAAATCAATAATGTGGGCTTATAAATTTGCATTCTACACCTGTCATTAATTAAACATCAAGCAAAGCATCTATCAAGATTGGTTAGAACATTATGTGTGAAAGGACCTTTGATCCATTGTTTCTTGCAACCGAGGATTCAATTTATATATTTTTGTCTTCATGACAACTCAGAAAGTGAATGTGATCTGAAGACAAAATATATTACTCGTACACTTTACGCTCTTGTGTTAAGGCAATTGCATTAATGCAAATGCAATATAAAGGTTAACCAGAAGGCTTTTAAAATAATAGATTTAAGCCTCCAGTTCAGAGTTCAATGTCTAGTACACAATTAAACGAATTTGCTTGCTTCAATGTCTTATCATGTGCTACGACCACAGCAGTACTGATTCCACAGAAACATCTAGGTATGTGACAGGTGAGAATACACAAAAATTTGAATGTTTCATTTTATTTGGTTGTACTATTTGCTGAAACACGTTCTGTGCTCACACACATAACTCTTACTTAGGTAAGTTATTGAAAGGCTGTTGCTAACTATGAACTTGTACACCAGTGTAAGTCAATATTTTACTGACAACCCAGAAAGAGGGGAAACAGAGAAGCCTTATTAATCATGACTGGTTTGGATATGGCAAATAAAGAGAAGTAGTTCCCATTAGCAAATGGTTCAACCACAGATATAAAGTTTCGAGCAAAATATTTTGAGGATGTGAATATTTCTTTTTGTACAGTGACGAGCTATGAATTTGAACTCTCTATCTATTAGGGTGGTAGAAACAGAATCAATCAGAGCTTTCAACGGGAACTGGGTTAACACTTGTATGCTTATGTGCAATAACAGGAAATATGCAAAGAACAGGGACTGAAGGGTTGGCACTAGTTGGAGCCAACACAGACTCATTGGCCAAATGGTCTTCTGCTGTGCTGTAATAATTCAATACAGGGACTGCCTTGAGCTTGATCGCAGCTCTTGGGTGCTTCTACTAAAGAAAGAATGTACAAGGTTATGTTGAAAGAAGCAAGATCATATACTTCTCTCACCTGCAGGTTAAGAATCAAAAGGCAGTCCATGTCCTGGAGAGGTGGATGTGCTTTTAGTGGTAGGATACTAGTATGTGTTGCCATTGGCTGCCCAATGATGGTTGGCTTGCCTCTTCACAGGGTGAGTGTAAGGAAGCACACTCAATCTCACACCATGACTATTTGAGCAACACCTTGTCCAACAAAGAATGTGTGGTTTACAAATCACTTGGGTGGAGTTTATGCACATATGAGAGAAAAGAAGGACATAAATGGGAAAATGTGATTCATTGGGAATGTTCAGAGAGCTGCCACACATTTTCAATGGGCCCAATGACCTCTGTCTCTGTGTGGATGAGTATGCAAAATGAATGGTTGAACATTTTACAGTGTAGAATTCATTGTGAGATGTGGGTATGTATTGATTGCTGAACATGAGGGTGTGATAGACTAAATAGCCAAGTATGACTCGTTTGGATAGCAATCATCATGAGGTGAGTGATATGGGTGTGGTGAATTGAACAGTGCCTGAAGCTAAAAGTACTCAGGGAAATATAATGCATTTGTAAATGTACTTGCTGACCTTGACCACTTGTGCACTCCACAACCATTTTACAGCATCCACTGATCACTTGGAATTAACTGCTTACATTGATCTTTGATCTCCACTGCCTTCTGACCAGGTATCTGGAGATGAAGAGGATGTGCTGCTGGAGAAGTGTGATGTGAGCAGTAGGATACTGTTATTGATGGCTCTGTTAACAATATTGGTTATACCTTCATTAGAAGGCCTCCTAATGATAGTCCGTATCATCTCTTCACTGGGATTAGCATATGTAAGCACATCCTTTTCCATGGTATGGCCACCATGTCGTAAATGATGATACAGGACTTCTCTCCACCTTACATCTGCTCAACCAAGGTTCATCATACAGCTTCAAATGATGCTAGCCTTTCATTACACTAGCCCTCCTCTACAATCTAGCTAACAATACTAGCTGAATGTGACTGTCATCCAGACAGAATTAGCTACACTACATTCAAAGGGCAGGGTTAGCTGTAGATCAACACCCCTTCAATCAGTTTCTGTTAAATTTAACCACCTCTCTGATTTTAGAGCAGTCAGATAACGGCATGGGACAATTTATACAGTACTTCACCTTCTCTTTTGAAGGCACCAACTCTGCTGGAGTTCATTTCCAGCAGATGTACTTAGGCAGTGTTTATTTATCACAGCCCTCTTTGGAGAGTAGTATCAGTAGATATTATAATTGCAAATACCACCAAGTCAAGTTAAATCCCATCCTCTTCTATTGACTGTAATTTTCAGTGGCGCACTGATTAATGACATCTGGTTATGCCTGGTTAATTATAAATACCACTTTTTCTCCTGGCTAGACGTTTAATCCTCCTTAGATGGAGAGATGTTGCCCCGCCCACGCATGCTCAATGGCTTAACGATATTATGGCCTGCTTAGACCTTGAAAAAATTCATTATTCAGTTCTTAATTCGGATTTAAAGTTCCATAAGGTCTGGGGACCTTTTATTGAGTACTTTCATAACCTTCCTCTTAACTAAGGTTTTTTTTTTGGTCCCTTGCTTTCAGCTCCTTTTCCTTTTGGTGGTAGGCATTAATATCTTCTGTTGCTAAGTGTATTTACAGCTTTGGGGGTTTGATTGTCCTGATTTATATTCTCTATATTGTGTTGTGGTTGGTCTGGAGTTTTTTTTTGTGTTGTGGGGCTTGGGGAGGATACTAATTTTACATGTCTTCAATTTGGGTGCTTTTTCAATTATCTTTCTTTGTATCATGTTGTTATTGTATGTTTATTTTTGCACTGTATCAATGTTCGTCATTTTGATCTGGGTTTTTTTAATCTGTAGTTATGTAGAAAATGTATAAAAAAACTAATTAAAAAATACTACTTTTTTGAGTCTGTAATTATATCTCTGCTCACCCCAGGGTCACTGAAATCTTTGTAACTCCTCAAGTCAATTCAGAACAAAGACAGAATGCTGGAAGAACTCAATAGGTCAACCAGCATCAATGTTTGGGGTTGAGAACCTGCAAAAGGACTGAGGGGGGAACTGGAATTATTGTCAATATATAGTAAGTTAATGGGATAGAGTCTGACAGGTAATAGGTGGAGACAGGTGTGGAGGGGATGATAGGTTGATGGTACCAGGTTTGGGGGGGGGGGGGTGCGGGAGGTCTCTACTATAGCTGTTTCCACTCTTTCTTCTAAAGATGCCATCCCCCTTTTCTCAATTTCTCCAAGTAGGTTATCTGTTCTCAAGATGAGATCTTCTACTCTGGGGTTTTTGAACTGTCCTGAGAGCATGGCTTTAATCAATGGAACTCTCACCTGTATTTCCTTCACTTCCAGCACATCTGTTTTCACTACCCTCTCCCCAGCAAAACAGCAGTAGAACTCCCTTGGTGCTCACTTTTCACCCCACCAGGCTCCACATCCAAAACATCATCTTTTGCCACTTCTGCTAGCTCCAGTGCAATCCCATCACCAGTCACATCTTCCCCTCTTCCCCTTTCTGCGGGGATCACTCTCAGGTCTACTCATTCCTCCCCAATCCTTTCTCTTTCTCTCAGCATTTTCCCTTAATACATCAGTTCTCCCATGTCATTCCTCACCACTATCCAGGGACAATAAATAGCTCTTCCAGGTGTGATGAGGGAGAGTGCACTTTTTCAAACCTTGTGTTTGTCATGTGGCCTCCTCCACATTGGTGAAATCAAGCATAGACTAAGCAGAGCAGCATGTCCACATTGTCCATCTTGAACTTCTGGTTGACGTTATTTTGACTATCCTTCCCACTCTGACACAGACTTGTCTGTCCTTGGCGTTCTCCATTGCCATGGAAAGGTCAAGGCAAATTGGAAGAACAGCATCTCATAATCTGTTTTGGTAGCTTACAACTCAAGCAATAAATATAACATTTTCCAATTTCAGGAAAGCCTGTCTTCACTTACACAAGCTTGCCTATCCACATTGTTTTCTTCTCCCTTTGTTCACCCTTCGCATCCCCTCCCCCACCTAGCTCCATCTACTCATCATCCCCTTCTCACAATCGTTCCACCTATCATCTACCTACACTGTACCATACCCCTGTCTCTATCTGCTTCCACCTACCAGCCTCTATCTGCCTCACCTACATAGTACTACATAGTAGCAATCTTTTCTGCTCCCTCTCAGCCTTGATGCAGGGTCAAATTACATCTCCACAAATGATGCTTGACCTGCTGAGTTCTTCCAGAATTCTGTTTTTTTTTCTGGATTTCGGCATCTACATTATCTTCTGTCCTTAGGAATTCAGTATAACTCCATGCAGAAACACAAGAGTTTCTGCACCTTCTCAAAAATGAGGAACACAGTACACTATAACTCTTTTTTAAGTTGTAATAGAAGCCCATGTGTAATAATCAAAAAAAAACTTGGGAAAGAAAGACATACAATTTAACATTAAGATAATTAAAGAGGTGATTTTTTAAAGAAAGAAGAATTACATTTGTATAGAGAGATGTCAAAGATGTACTTGTTGTAAGGTAAGTTGCTGTCAATTAATTATTTTGTTAAATGTGGTAGGCAAATGCAGAAAATATTGATACACAGCAAAGTTCAACAAACAAGTGAGAAAAATGACCAAATGACAGTGGCTTTGGCACTCAAGTTAGCGACTTTTCCATTCTGAAAACAGTGCTCAAAATGAAATTTATGGCAAAGTTCCATCAGAAGTTGCATTTTTAATTGACTGCATTTTGCACCTCTCACCTGCTCTTACAGTGGTTCTCACAAACTCATGGGCGCTCTGAATAATCACTGTGTTTACTTGTCTCTTCACCCATGACTGGTTATGAACCTACAGAAATCACCTTCTGAAATTTGATGAAAGCCGAACTCTTAGCCTCTCTTGCTCTTTGCTATTTGGTTGTTATTTGAGTTTGCGTACCACATACTGAACTGCTGGAAACCAAATGCATGATTCTATGCAACTTGATCAGAAATATTGCTCTTTGCTTCCCATCCACTGCTGCCAGCACTCTCCAAGATTCTTCCTCTACAGCTTAATCACTTAGTTACACAGAAAAAACTGGTACACATATTGATTGTAAGACAAAGCATAGTTTTAGTTCATTACTTATTCAACAACAGTGCATCTCCCTTTAAGACACTCAATATAGGTGTCTTGCCCAATTGCTGGCATGAAAAGTTGATAGCAGATGTTCCATAGATCATTGTATTCACTACCTATCAGGATTTAAATTAGTTACATCAATTCTGAGAGCAACAAAGAAGTATCTCCTTTCAATAACCACTTCTCTAGATTTCTACTGACAATCACTCATTTCTCATATTATCATTCTTTTAGTAACATCAAGTGCAGGGATTATAGCTCAAAATGATCCCTGGAAAATAAATGGAAATATTTTTTTATTTAGCATTTTGTCATCAGAATTTTCAACAATATTTGCAACTTTTCTATTTTCCTTTCTTCTCTAGCCTTGCTTATCGTGGTAGCAATAAAAATATTTTATTGTTCTCTTTTCTGCTTCTGTATTTAATAGCCAAGAATTTTCATGTCATGAGTTTTTCAAATGAGTATGAGAAAAACGTTGGCATGGAAGATGCTCAGTAGAATTGAAAGAACTATTAAAGTTGTCTGTATATTTTAAGCTATATTATTGCTTGTATTATTGAAAATTTGATTTTTTTTGTTCCTGTTTCTTCGGTTTGATACCAAAAATTAGGACATTCGTCACTAAGATATTTTCAGAAAAAGTGACTTATAATAAATAATGGTGACCAATATATTAACTTTCAAACAGAGAAAGCAGAAACTCATCCATATATTTTGATAAAGTAAGATTTAGACCAACTGCATATAATCATAATAAATTTATTGAGAAGTCACTTGTTTCACCAGTCCTCCTCTTCCCAAGGTGGAACAGGCCACTACCAGTTTCTGAGTTTTATGTAAAGAAAGTTTACTTGGGCATGGTATCAGCAAGATTCTCCAGCAAGCAATGACAGAGGAAACATATGAGAGAAGAATAATTTTATTTTCTGAAGAAGTTATATTCAGGAAGGAAACATCAGGCGTAGGAGGATTTTTTAAAATATCAAAACACCACACGTAGGGTAAACAGTTCATTTTGCCAGTTTCCTACCATTTAAAAATACTCCTGCTGTTTAGTGTGCAAGTGCCAGGAAGTGGTTTGATATTGACATTAACCTCCTGCAGCTAATTATGTGCAGGCTAAGTACAGCATTACATGTTCAGGATATACCACTTCCACCCCCCACCTCCCAGCTTCCACAAACCTGACAACAAGCCATTAGCCATCTGACACAGTGCAAGTCCAAACAAACATAGAATGAACTATGAGTTGCTCAGCAGTCAAAAACAACTGTGACTCCTATCCTAATACCTCCAATGCCACAAGCACATCACATGGTGCAAATATAAACCATATCTAAAATTAACTGTATTTTGAACACAAACAAGTTATGTTTTCATTCAATTGTACTTATGCCTGCCTGTGCCATTTCAAATTAATGCTTCCCTGGTAAGGTTTTTAGCACAGATTGTGATCATACACTATATCAGTCTCTGTCAAGTGTTTATCACAGCCATCCAAAACTAATACTACTTCTCATTTTCCCACAGTTTTGTATTTTCCAACAGTTTAAATAATTATCCACTTTTTCTTTAACAAAAAGATGCAATATCCATGCCTCATTCAGTCCAAATCAAAAAATTCAATGTTCCAAATCTCTGAATAAATATTTATGTGATCTGCACATCTTTAATAAGAACCTTCAACCAATGACACCTATCATTCTTTCCACATGGAAGGGAATCACTATGATTCTAAACTTCTCCTTTTAGCTTCTTCTGAGCTGATTTTTAGTCACAACATCTCACCTAACAACAACTTTTCATCTCTAGTAGCCACGTGACGAATCTAAAGTGTACACTCTCTAGAGATCTTAAGATCCTTCACATTGTCTATTACCTTACAAAAATTCATCTTCTATTTGTTTTAATTTTCTGTGCTCCTAGTTATAAAATATAACATGCTTTTAATCTGTCCTTACTCTTTCAAGAACCTTCCTTCTTCATCTTCTCTTGTATCTTTATATCTAAATATATTATATCTGATGTAGATACACTTTATATCTAAATTCCAAGCCCTTTAACACAAAATACATGACCACATATTGCTGCATTCTTGAAGTACTGCATTGATTTTCACTCCCAAGCTTTTCCCAAGTATCATCTCAGCTCTAACTTTTTAATTCCTTTTCTCATTACAGTACTGAATAAGCATTATCTCACCTAATGTCATCTGCAAATTTTGATCTACAAAGAGGAAAATTTGGAAACAACTGCATGGTAGATACAGTAGTGGATGTCATAATGATGGTGGGGAGCTGCCTCCACCTCTTCCAGGAGGAATGCCACAGAACCTAACTACATCAGCCGACAGGTCTTATAAAATATAAATGAGCATACTTTGATATACAGTATGTTGCATTTCTCAGCGCTCAACTGAGCACAACCATGGCATCAGCAGCTTGTTCATTTGAGGAGGAGCTAACCAGACAGTAAAATATTATTGAGCCAGGAAGAAGTGCTTTACCTGTTTCAACAAAAATAACCTAGGCTATTTCCTATCTCTGTCCTCTCACTCCCATCCAGTACAATCTCTCAGCCTTCCAGGTTGCACATTCAGTGCTCCAAGGTTATTCTCATCAAATCCAATGGTCCTACGTTACTAAGTAATGTAAGTAAGTCTGCAGATGATCTGAAGACTGGTGGTGTTGTGGAAAATATAAAAAATTGGCAAAAAATACAACTGGATATAGATCTATTGCAGATATAGGCAGAGACCTTGGTAGGTCAAATGTAAAGACAAGACCTTTAACAGTGTTAGATAAGCAGAGGGATCTTGGGGTCCAAGTTCAAAGCTCCCTAAAAGTACCTAGACAGGTTAATAGGTGGTTAAAATGGCATATGGCATGCTTGGATTTATTAGCTGAGCCACTGAGTTCAGAAGTCAGGAAGTTATGTTACAGCTTTATAACACACTATTTAAGCCACCTCTGGAGTACTGCATACAGTTCAGTTGCCCCATTATAGGAAGGACGTCGAGGCTTTGGAGAGAGTGCATAAAAAGTTTAACAGAATGTTGCCTGGATTAAACACTACGTGTTATAACAAGAGGTTGGACAAATTTGAGTTGTTTTCTCTTGAATGGTGGAGGGGAGATCTGATATAGATTTATAAGATTATAAGAGGCATAGACAGAGTAGCCAGACAGGCATTAAGCGTCTAATGCTAGAGGTTATGCATTCAAGGTGGGAGGGGGTAATTTCAAAGGATACGTGAAGGGCAAGTGCTTTTTTATTTTACACAGAGAGCGGTAGAGCTGGAATGCACTGCCTGGGGTTGGTGGTAGAGGAAAATCAAAACAGCATTATGTAGGTAAAAGGAAGTTAGTTTAGTTAGCGACTTGATTACTGATTTGATTGGTTTGGCCCTATGTTATGGACCACAGGGCCTGTTCCAGCTGTACTGTTCTATGCTCAATGTTCTAAATGCACATGGCTTTACACGATTTCATGCAAATTTTCACTGTTGATTTTAAAGCATCAATGCCACAAGCACCAATTAGGGGTGGCACAGTGGTTAGCACAACACTTTACAGCACCGGGGACCCAGGGTTCAATTCCTGCTGATGCCTGTAAGAAGTTTATACGTTCTCCAGGTGCTCCGGTTTCCTCCCACAGTTCAAAGATGGTCGGTAGGTTAATTGGTAACTGTAAATTACCAATTTACACTGAAAAGCTTGAGCACGTAGATATTAAGAAAGAGGGTATGCTGGAGCTTCTGGAAAGCATCAGGTTGGATAAGTCGCCAGGACCGGATGAAATGTACCCCAGTCTACTGTGGGAGGCAGGGGAGGAGATTGCTGAGCCTCTGGCGATGATCTTTGAATCATCAATGGGGACGGGAGAGGTTCTCAAGGATCGGAGGGCTGCGGATGTTGTTCATTTGTTCAAGAAAGGGCGTAGATATAGCCCAGGAAATTATAGACCAGTGAGTCTTATCTCAGTAGTTGGTAAGTTGATGGAGAAGATCCTGAGAGGTAGGATTTCTGAACATTTGGAGAAGTATAATATGATTAGGAATAGTCAGCATGGCTTTTTCAAGGGCAGGTCGTCCCTTACGAGTCTGATCAAATTTTTTGAGAATGTGACTAAACACATTGATGAAGGAAGAGTAGCAGATGTAGTGTATATGGATTTCAGCAAGGCATTTGATAAGGTATGCCATGCAAGGCTTATTGAGAAAGTAAGGAGGGATGGGATCGAAAGGGACATTACTTTGTTGATCCAGAACTGGCTTGCTTGCAGGAGGCAAAGATTGGTTGTAGACAGGTCATATTCTGCATGGAGGTCGGTCAGCTGTGGAGTGCCTCAGGGATCTGTTCTGGGACCCTTACTCTTTGTGATTTTTATAAGTGACCTGGATGAGGAAGTGGAGTGATGGCTTAGTAAGTTTGCTGGTGACACAAAGGTTGGAGGTGTTGTGGATAGTGTGGAGGGCTGTCAGAGGTTACAGTGGGACATTGATAGGATGCAAAACTGGGCTGAGAAGTGGCAGATGGAGTTCAGCCCAGGTAAGTGTGAAGTGGTTCATTTTGATAGGTTAAATATGATGGCAGAATATAGTATTAATGGTAAGACTCTTGGCAGTGTGGACAATCAGAGGGATCTTAGGATCTGAGTCCATTGGACGCTCAAAGTAGCTGCACAGGTTGACTCTGTGGTTAAGAAGGCGTACAGTGTATTGGCCTTCATTAATCGTGAAATTGAATTTAGGAGCTGAGAGGTAATGTTGCAGCTATATAGGACCCTGGTCAGACCCCACTTGGAGTGATGTGCTCAGTTCTGGTTGCTTTACTACAGGAAGGATGTGGAAGCCATAGAAAGCGTGCAGAGGAGATTTACAAGGATGTTGCCTGGATTGGCGAGCATACTTTATGAGAATAGGTTGAGTGAACTCGGCCTTTTCTCCTTGGAGTGACAGAGGATGAGAGATGACCTGATAGAGGTGTATAAGATGATGAGAGGCATTGATCGTATGGATAGTCCCCCAGGGCTGAATTAGCTGCCACAAGAGGACACAGGTTTAAGGTGCTGGGGAGTAGGTACAGAGGAGATGTCAGGGGTAAGTTTTTTTAATGCAGAGAGTGGTGAGTGCGTGAAATGGGCTGCCAGCAACGATGGTAGAGGTGGATACTATAGGGTATTTTAAGATGCTTTTAGATAAGTACATGGAGCTTAAGAAAAATAGAGGGCTAGAGGTAAACATAGTAATTTCTAAGGTAGGGACATGTTTGGCACAACTTTGTGGGCCGAAGGGCCTGTATTGTGCTATAGGTTTTCTATGTTTCTATGTAAATTGTCCCACAATTAAGCTAGGATTAAACTGGGGGATTGCTGGGCAGCATGGCTCCAAAGGCTAGAAGGGCCTTTTCCACACTGTATCTCAATCAAGCAATAAATAATCCAGAGAAATAAATAAGATCAAGGCCCAGATGTTTAGATAGAATGCCCCATATTCAGGTTCAGTTCCTTAACTGGAACCCCATTTGTATCTGAACTGGTTGAAATTCCGTCTGATCTACTGATCATTTACCTGTGTTCTACCTTTATATCAGATTTCCAACTTCTGCAGAATTGTATCTCATGACTCCAGTGCTTTTGTTTCTTTGTTTTCATTTATACATCTCCTCCGGGCACATCACGTCATTACGAAATCATTACCACCCTTCTTTTTAAACTGACTTGTCGCCATTTGTATCATTCAGTCATTCTTGGTCTCCACCTTATTATCCATTATTGCCTACACTTTCCCTTCTCTGTAAAATAAAATTAGCTTAATTTCTAACTGTTCTCATTTCTGTGGCAAAGTCACACACATGGGATGTTAATTCTGTTTATATACCCACAGATATTCCCTAACCTGCTGAGTATTTCTAGCATTTTGTGTTTTAATTTGAATTCCCGAGTCTTTTTTTCCTGAGATCAGCTACTAGATTATATTTCAGCCCTAAAGTGAGGGCAGGGCGAAGTAGGGAAATCTGCAGAGAACAAGATGCGTAGAGTGATGATAATGGTGACTCTAATAATCCCAGTATTGATTTCGACAAACTTAAAAGAGCAAAGAAGCGGAGGAAATTTAGGTGTATTCAGGAGGGCTTTCTTGATCATAAACACAAAGACATTCTGCAGATGCTGAAAATCTTGAACACGATGTTCAAATTTAGTTGCTGCCTGACCTGCTGAGTTCCTCCGACATTTTGTGTGTGTTGTTCAAGCTTTCTTGATCAGTTTATGTTTTGGTAAAAATGAGGAAGAAGGCATTGTGGAAAGGGGAAAACGATAATCCAGAATTAGAATGTAGAACAGTACAGGAAAAGGCCTTCCGGCCCATGATGCTGTGCCAAAATAAATTAATAATTATACACCCAACTGAACTAATCCCTTTTGCCTACATAACGTCCATATCTCCCCATTCTTGACACATTCATGTGTCCACCTGCAAGCCACTTAAATGTCTCTCACGAATTTACTTCCTTTACCACCCCTGGCAGTGCATTCCAGGCACCCACTACCCTCTGTGTGTAAAAAAAACTCACACATAGCACAGTGTTATTTCAGTTTAGAGCATTCCAGAGTTTGGAGGTCAATTCTGGTGCCATTTTGAAAAGGGGTGTCTGCACATCCATCCCATGGAATGTGTGGGTTTTCTCCATGTCCTCCAGTTTCCTCCCACAGTTCAAAGACATATCAGGTAGGTTAATTGGTCACTGTTAATTGTCCTGTGATTAGGTTAGGGTTAACTAAATTTATTGAGGGTTGCTGGGGTGGCAAGGCTCAAAATAATTTAAAAAATCTTCTTTGAACTTAACCTTTCTCATCTTAAATGCATGACCTCTAGTATTAGACATTTTGACTCTGGAGAAAAAAAAAGGCACTGGGTGTCTATCTACTACTCATATAATCTTATAAACTTATCAGGTCTCCCCCTCAGCCTCTGCTGCTCCAGAGATTACAATCCTAACTTGTCCAATTTCTTGCAACACAAGCAGAATCAAGCTCAATCAATCAAGTTATCAAGTTCAGTTTATTGTCATTTGACCAAACACATGTATACTGCCAAACAAAACAACATTCCTCTGGATCCAGGTGCACAACGCAGAACATATAACTCACACACACAACACATAAAATAATATTACCACAAACAAATTCACAAATATTACGGTTAATTTATGACACAAGTTAAAAAGTAAACAGTATAACGCTACTGGCACTTCATACATAATGAGAGCTGGCTAGCAGCAGGGAATTCAGTAGCCTAATGGCAGTGGGGATAAATCCTCGCAATCCTCTGACTTGCCCCACACAAAGCCATGCTGACGGTCAGTAACTAGGCCAAATGCTTATACCATCCCAAAGGATCCTCTCCAATTGTTGAAATGATTAATTAGGATACAGTCAGTTAAATGAAAGAAATCTAATGTGAAAAAAACTGGAATCAAAGGCTGACAGGCTGAATTGTAGGTGAATAATGGCCAGATGGCTCCAGATAAAGTTTAAGTATCTGTCCATATGGGGGAAGGTAGGTCACCCAGAGCTAGTTCTCCTGAATGACACGAGAGACAAAGAGCATGATAAAATTGAAGGAGCACATTAAACACGTCATCTTGTTATTTGTTGTCTGGGGAAAATAGAAATGAAATAAGGATGAACAGAGAATAGAAAGAATAGATTGGCAGCAATCAAAAGGGACACATAAGTCTTCATTGAACATTTACATAGTTCACTAGTAACAAGAAAATAAATGGAGGCATAAGACCTAAAAGGGTGATACAAGCATGGGTGTAGACAATGGCCAATTCCTAATGAGCACTTTGTACCTGTTTTTGTTTTAGGCAAAGATCCCAATAGAAGTAATGGCAGGTACAAAAGTTGATAAAGTACTACACAGAGCTAATATGGATGTCACATGGACCATATAGGATGCATTTTAAGTTGCCCAGGTGGAGATGATTGCACACGGGGTTGCCTGTATCTTCCAAGCTTGTAATAGTGGGGTTATAAGAAGGCAATACAAAGGCAAGAGTTACATTCATGTTCAAAAAGAGACGCAAGGACAAGCTTAGCCAGTCAGCATAACTTCATAGGTAGGGAAGCTTTTCAAAATAATAATCACAGAGAAAAAGAAATGTAATCACAGTTTGCTGAGCTAATAACCATTTTTAGGATAATAATGATTGACTAATCTGACTGCATTTTTGGATCAGGTTACAGAGGGTTTATGAACATCATACAATGGATTACACAAAGTACAGTCTTTTTCAAAAGGATTTTGATAAAATTCACATAAAAAGCCAATCTGTAAAACTCAAACTAAAAACTGTGAGTAACAGCATAGGCAGAAACAGCCACAGTAGTTTTTCATAATGGAAGGAGGTAGACAATAGTGCATTGTGATTTCTGCTATGTTTATTAGATTATTAGATAGATCATTAGATAGATATTAGATAGATAGATAGCTAGATACTTTATTGATGCCAAAGGAAATTACATGTCACAGTAGCATTACAATTTATTAACGATACGAATATTAGAAGAGAAGTAAGAAAAAATAAAGTGTAAGTTACCTCAGCAGTCTAACAGGAGGGGTCATCACTTCCCCGGCTATAGATTGACTCATTATAGAGCCTAATGGCCGAAGGTAAGAATGACCTCATATAGCACTCTTTGGAGCAGTGCAGTTGTCTTAGTCTATTACTAAAAGTGCTTCTTTGTTCAGCCAAGGTGGCATGCAGAGGGTGAGAAACATTGTCTAGAATTGCCAGGATTTTCTGTTCTACCACAGCCTCCAGTGTGTCCAGTTTGATTCCTATAACAGTGCCAGCCTTTCTAATCAGTTTATTGAGCCTGTTGGCATCACCCCTGTTGATGCCATTGCCTCAGTACACCACCACATAGAAGACTGTTCTGGCAACAGCACGCTGGTAGAACATGTGAAGGAGAGGCCTGCATATTCCAAAGCTCCTCAGTCTCCTCAGGAAGTAGAAGTGACTCTGGTCCTTCTTGTACACAGCCTCTGTGTTTGTGCTCCACTCAAGTCTGTCATCCAGGTGCACTCCAGGTACTTGTAGGTTCTCACCACATCCACGTCCTCACCATCAATAGTAACAGGAAGCAGTGCATGCTTAGTCTCCTAAAGTCTATCACCATCTCCTTTGTCTTACTCATGCTAAGTTGCAGAAGATTCAGCTTGCATCATTTGACAAAGTCCTCCACCAGGGCCCTGTATTCATCCTCCCTTTATAGACCCAAATATTGCTGAGTTATCAGAGAATTTCTGCAGGTGACATGTCTCAGTGTTGTGTCTAAAGTCCAAGTTATACAGGGTAAATAGGAAGGAAGCCAATACAGTCCACAGCTTTGAAGCTGTACAAACTGTGGTCTGCTAGTCAGGTAGTCCATTACCCAGGATACAATGGAAGTGCCGACCTGCATTAAATGGAGCTCTTTCCCCAGCGACAAGGGCTGTATGATATTGAAGGCAGTTGAGAAATCAAAAATCATGATCCTCACAGTGCTGCCCTGCTTATCCAATGGGAGTAGACTCTGTTCAGCAGATAGATGACAACATCATTGACTCCAATGTGCTCCTGGTAGGCAGAGAATTGAGAGCTGATCTGACCAGGGGTCAGAGGTGAGCCAAGACCAACCTCCCTAGGGTGTTCATGATGTGTGAGGTCAAGGCCACAGGACGGTAGCAATTCAAGACTTTTGTTTGCCCTTCTTGAGTACTGGGACCACACATGATGCTTTCCACACAGTTGGGACCCTTTCCAGGCAGAGACTCAGATTGAAAATGCTCTGGAGAACTCCACACAGCAACTCAGCACATTGCTTCAGGACCCTGGGGTTCACACCATCCAGTCCCAGTGCTTTGCGGTGTTTGAGTTTCCCCAGAGCCCTTCTCACCTGTTCAGTAGTGAAGGTGAGTCCAGGATGACTGGGGAGTTGATGCAAGGCCAGGGGTGGGGGAAGTGAAGATCGGGACAAGATCAGTTGGTATGTGAAAGTGTGGATGGTAGGTGCAGGGCAAGGAGGGGATGCAGACAGTTGTAGCCTGTGTTGTTCATCCATATAGAGGAGGGGAGGCACTGGTGCTGAGGGAGCATTCTGTGCCTCGGCACCTGACTGGTATGTTGAGGGGGGTGTGAACAGAAGGGCAGTTGTCAAACCTATTAAAGGATTGGTTTAGTTCATTTGCCTATTTAAAGTTGCATTTTGAAGCTCTACAGCTAGGCTGATTGAAGCCAATGATGTTCTTCATGCCTCTCCACACCTCCTGTGTATTACTCTGTCCAAACATGTTCTCCAGTTCTCTCCTGTATTCTTGTTTAGCCATCTTGATCTTCCCCTTTAGTTCCGTCTTCACAGGCTTCAATTCCTCCCAGTGTCCTGATCTAAAGGTTCTCTTTTTGTGGTTAAGAAGAGCTTTCAGATCATTGGTGACCCATGGTTTGTTGTTAGGGAAAGAGGCAACAGTCCTTGACGGCATTATAGTTGACACAGAAGTTGAAGTAGCCAGTGATGCAATCAGCAAGCCTGTTAATGTCCTCCCCATATGGTTCACAAGGCACATTCCAGTCAGTAACCTCAAAGCAGCCCTTCAAGGCCTCGATGGCCTCTGGAGACCATTTCTTTATTATCTTAGTGGTAGCTAGCTATTGCTGTATTTTGTATAAGGGCATGAGGTGAGGCACTTTGTGATCTAATCTTCCAAGTGGGGGGAGAGCTGTGGAGCTGTAGCATTTACATACAAGAGATCCAATGTTTTATTTTCTCTTGTATGACACTTGACAAACTGATCGAAGATGGGTAGGACTATCAATAGAGAAACATAGTTGAAGTTTCCCAATACTGCAATGAATGCATTGGGGTGTTGAGTCTGTAATGATCTGGATCTGGAAGTATAGGGTAAGATTTAGGGGAAAATTTCAAAATGTATTAATGAACAGTGAAAGAATTACTAGTAGAGATCAAAAGCACATTGGATCCCAGGCTTTGTAAACAAGTAACAAAAGCAAGGAGATTATGATGATCAAACATTTGTTAGGGAACATCTGAAGTTGTACGCCCATTCTAAAAAGGATGTGAAGGCCAAACGGCAGTGCAAAAAAGATTTTCTAGAATGATTCCAGGAATGAGGAACAACTGCAAGAACAGACTAGAAAATCTAGGGTTATTAGCCTGAGAACAGAAGTTGTTTAATATAGCTGAAGCAAAAAAAAAAGGCAATCTGAAGCAAAACGCTCGAGGTTCCTCCTGCATTTTGAGCATGCTCCTTTGGATTTCCAGCATCTGCAGATTTTCTAGTGCTTGTGAATCTGAAAGAAAATTATGCTGGTGACCTGAAAAAGTAGAAAAATTCAGGAAACACTCAGCAGCCAGTGTTTGTGCAGAGAGAAAAGATTTCAGATCAATGACTTGAAAGTAGATTTATTTGATGAAGGAGTACTAAACCATTTAATAAGAGAGAAGCTGCTCTTATTATTAGGTGGGTTAAAGACCAAGGTACACAGTTTTAAAAGGATTGCCCCCAAATACAATGGCTGGTTCTGACTGGAATATGCTCTATCAGGGTGTAGTGGCATATGATTCAGTGGTAGCTTTCAAAAAAGAAATGGATAAATATTAGAAGTAAAACTTTTCAGTATTATGAAGAAGGGATAATGGGATTGATGGGAGTTGATGAGCTGAATGGCCTCTTCCTATGTCAAAGAACCTCTAGATTCTTTGATTCCTAATTAAATAATAAGTGTCATTCGACCTCTAATGAAATAACATTAATCAGTGCAAGGCTGACCCGCAAAGGCAAAATACAAATGTGTGATGGTACAGCAGGCAGTGCTTCTGCCTCACACCTCCAATAGCCCTGGTTCAGTTCTAATATTGAGTAACATCTGAGCAGAGTATGCAAGTTCTCTCCTTTTCTTCAGTTCTTTCTATATCCCAATGGCCTCCCCCCATGTCCTTAAAGATAGTAATTCCAGTCTGGTGATTACTGCACAGATAAACATTACTTACATATTCTGGACCAGTTTAACTCAAACTGCATGGCAGCATGATTGATTTAATTGGTGTCAGTACTACTGATCAAAGAAAGAGTGAAAACAATTAGCCTGAGTTCCACCTCCTCCTCCTGCTTGTGATCCAGTGGCTGCAGTAACTAAAAGGCCTGCATCTCAGCATCAAACAAGGACAACATTAGGCTGGAACAAAGAAGAAATTTTAATTCTAGAGCTAAATAGATGAATCTTAGAGAAGTCATCCACCATTTTGATGTTCATTGGCCAGATTTATATAAAGGCCAATTGAGTTAGAAACTATGATCTCTGGAGAAAGAAAAGGGGTGCAAGCATAATGGGAAGAATGGTTCATATTAATTTCCTGTTCAGTGAATTCAACCTAAGCATGCCCTCAGTGACACAGAAATACCTTACAGACTTTGTGACATTCCTCTGAACTTTCCCCGCGGCCTGTTCAGCACTAATCTCCCTATCAGCAGTGACCTTGTGTGACTAAGAGTCAGATGATAGCACATACTGAAAGACACTTGTCAACTCTCTGCAAATTCTGATCAGCACACAGACATCCTCATTCCTGTGAAATTGCCATTTATACACCTTTCAAGTTATGCTTATAGCCCGTTAAATATAATCCTAATTATCTTTATATGTAATTTACCAATAGCTAAGAAGTTCTCTGTAACACATGGTGAATATCCAAAGCAAGCATGTAAATGTCCTGTTCTCTGCTACTTTGTAATTAATTTCAAATCAGCTTCTAACTGAACTGTCAATCAAGAAATGACTGAGGAATGCTAGATTTAAATCTGAATAATTGTGGTTAGAAGAGTTTGGAATAAATGCTTAGTTATACCAAGTTCTGGTTAGAACAACCCCAAAATAATGCATGTAGCTCTGGAGGAATGTACTCACCTTGGTTGGAGCATGGCAAGGATTTATCAGACCGATTCCATACTCCAAGGATTAATTTACAAAAAATGTTATATAGAGTCTTTTTCCTATATAGGGAATGTAATAGGGTAGAGGGAAATTAATAATAATACATACTTTAATTGATACTGAGTAGGAAATTCTTTTGTTACATCAACATTTAGAACACACTTAGAAGTGTGCGGACTTAACTAATGTACAGAATAGTAGTATACAATAATGTATCAATGTGTAATACTGTGCAATAATAATGTACAAAATAATAAAGCAGAGACTATTGTACTATGATGTGTGTTCTCCTGTCACACGGAGGTTGTCTACATGCATTGCATTTGGCAGGATAGGTTTTCTGTAATGATCCTTGTGACAGCGGAGCTGAATGAGTCTGTTCACTAGGTGCTCCACTGCTTATTCAGTAGGTCATGGAGAAGATGTGCCTGATTGTCCATAATGGATAACAGTTTGTTTAGTGACCTCCTCTCCACCACTAACTCAAGAGAGTCGGGGTTGTAGCCAAGGACAGATGGAACCCTTTTGATGAGCGTATTTAGTCTTTTTGCATTACCAGCATAGATGGTGCTCCCCAAACATAAAGCAACATAGAAAACTGCACTTGCTACACAGACTGGTAAAAGATCTCCAAAATACTGCTGCACACATTGAAGGACCTTAGCTTCCTTAGAAAATAAAGTCTGCTCACCCCCTTTTTGTAAACAGCCTTCTTGTTGGTTTTCCAGTCAAGTCTGTTGTCAAGGTGAACACCCAAGTATTTGTACTCCTTCACCACCACAACCTCTTCTCTAAAAGAAAATATTTCTTCTGGATCATGACTCCAGAATTAAGGGGGCATAGCTTAAAAACTTGAGATGGGCCTTTCAAGAGCAAGACTAAAAAATACTTAACGTGAAATGGAATTTTTGTTTGGTCAATCAGAGATAAAAGATTTATCTGGGGAAGATAATCAAAAGGATGTAAGGTTAATTATAGAGGAGCTATGACTTCACTGAATGCAGGAACAGACTTGAAGGGATAAATGGCCTATTCCTGTGTGCATGCTAATTCCAATTATCATTACTACACCATTGAAGTTTACCAAAGGAAAGGCACAATCTATAAAATGCACTTTTTTTTTTAAAATGAACATCTCTCAAATGCACTTCGGTTACCACCTGGAAAGACGTTTCGGAGAGGCAGATGGGATGACTACTCCTGTCTTGGAGATTTATTTCTGTTCCTTTGTCAAAGAGGTAAAATCCTGGAGCTCTTTACCTGTTTGTACTGTCGCAGCGTTTCCATCATTTTGCCTGCATATGATGAAAACAAACCCACATTTCAATCAGGCAAAGCGTTCAAGAGGTGTTCAACTGCTCAACATCACCTTCTCAGGAGCAGTCAATAATGGAAACTAAATGCTGGCCTTTTCAGAGACACCCGCACACTGTGTGAATGGATTTTAAAAACATATAGAGCCAGTTATTATCCTGAAATTAACCCTAGGGCTTAATCACATCTCTCCAAGAAACAAAATAAACATTTCAGGTTAATGGATAGACCAGAGTGCTCCTTAGTCAGCAATCAGAAAATTTATTCTTTTTCATTTGGTCCACAAGTATGGCTCAACTTTCTGAATGCTTTCAGCATTTATACTATTGATAACCATTAACCCACATAATCACACACTGCAGGGAGTGCAGTACCCTGTACATTAACCAGATGGTTCTTGAACCAGAGAGGATAACTTCACTTGCCTATCACTGAACTATTCCCACAACCACTTTCCAGAACTCTTCATCATATGTTATCAATTTTATTGCTTGTTTATTTCTTTTTCTTTCTTCTTGTGTTTGCAATTTGTTGTCTTTTGCACATTGGTTGTCCGCCCTGTTGGTGCAGTCTTTCATTGATTCTATTATGGTTATTCAATTTACTGAGTACGTCCACAAGAAAATGAATCTCAGCTTCGTATATTGTGACATACTGTATATATACTTAGATAATAAATTTACTTTGAACTTTGGAACATTGCCTCTTGTTCCCTTTTTATGTTTTGCTTCTAAATTCAAACTGCTTGTTACCATTCAATAGAAATTTCAAATGATATAAAAGGAAAAGATTTGGCCAAGAGAGTAGAACTAGAAGAACTTAAAGAGTGAGAAATATTGGCTCTCGATCTGGAGGCAGAAGATTTGAATAGTGTCCTGGTTTTGTTTTGTTCCACTTCCAACTCTGCCTGGGGTCTCTGCATCTCAGGTACCTCATCTAATTCTTCATGAGTGAAGCTCAATGTCCCACCTGAAACCCACCTCCTAATCACCATATCCCTCACTCCTACCCCTCAGACACTCAGACTAAGATGTATCAACTCAGGGCCAATAGAAAAAAGGAACACACCTGTAACTATGAGCCTCTGTCGTGTATTGACATGACCTAGTGAGTAAATGACAAGTCGCGGTTGATCTCCGGGCATGAATATTTTACATTTTTATTTCCTTGCAATGCGACCTCTAAGCATTTAGCCCAGTATGCATAACTGTTGTTTTCTACATCATTGCCTGGACCTCCCTTTATCACCTGAGGCACGTTCTGGTATCAAGGGAAATATTTTGGGATAATGTCACTATGGAAACATCAACATGGATACTAAATCTAACAAAAGGGAGGAAGTCTAAAGGCATGATGGGACATGTCCAAACTAATCTGGTCTACTTAAAAAGCAGCCTTGTATTAGTCAAATGACTGCTGCTGCAGAACAGAGAGTGCAATTGTAAAACTTACTGAAATCACTAAATACAATGTGCCTTTCATGCCCATATCTGACCTACTTTCTAAATGGAATCGACATGATTTTGATCTCCAGTTCTGCTCTTCTGTAAGAGTTGATTTCTAATGTTTTTACAGCTTAAGCAACATTAGTATATACCACCAAAACGACAATGTTTCACGACAAGCAAAAATGCACAGCTGTGGTTGATACACAGTTATCAGGAATAGGAATCCACTCCTTTACCTTTGGGACTTAAACCAACTTTGGAAACCTAATCAATGCTCTGGCCAAGATGTGCTCATTCTGCACAAGGTGTGGAACTTGGGATAATCTTTATGACATGGACATCACCATTTATATGCCAAATAAGTAGGAAATTCACAAATTAAGTTCACAGCTGGTCCTGCCTAAGAAGCATCGGAGGATTGCGTTGAAGTGACTTCATGATGATTCTGGCCATTTGGGGGTTGACAAGACCTGTGGACTGCTCAGTGTCTACTGGTCCTGAATGAAGCCGGACTTTGAAGAGTACTGCAAGTCGTGCCTTCGATGTATACGGAGGAAGAGGCCGAGGACAGTCTGGAGGTGACATGACCCCGTATAGAATCTGGTTCCTCAACTCCAACCTGGTCCATTTGCTCAGCAGCAAAGACATCGCAGAGTGTTTCATTTTGTCTACTTGGGCCACGTCCCCTTTCACAACCGCTGAACAAACAGTACCAATGCAGGGGTCATCTCGTTAAGCAGCTGCCGCTTCCTCAGGACTCAATTCTGGTAACTGCTTTGTCTTCAGAGCAGTCAGGTTGCAGTAAGCTTGTGGAATGGCACTATAAGAAGCTCCCAAATGATCTAGCACTGGATTCTGCCCTTGCCTTTCCTCTGCCTTCCCCGTGATGGAAAACTGGCACATGGCTTCGAATCCAGGGGTAGGAACACTCTCCCACTCTCCGTCTCTGTCCAGCCCTTCATGTGCATGTCAGGCCAATGATTGGCATCAATGTTCCGACTCCCTGATCTGTGCTTCAGGCTGAAATCATAGGCAGACAACACTACCAACCACCGATGGCCTGTGGCATCCAATTTCGCCAAGGTTAGGATATAAGTTAATGGGTTGTTGCCTGTCCTATCAGGATGCATAGTGATCAGGGATGGGATTTTGAGAGCAGGCTCATACATGAGGATTTGGGGAGACTGGAGTGTATATTCCCTAGATTTATGCAGCCAAGGAATCCAGTGGGGTTTCACATTTGTTATGAAAAGAACCAAATTAACCCAAACCAATCTCCCAGGTATTCACTGCCGGTGACTGCAAATGAAAACTAACTTGGGTTCTCTTGTTCCTAGCTCTGATGAAGGGTCTTGACTCTGAACCAGAAATGCTGTTTCTCTTTACTGACATACCTTCTGGCCTAGTGAGTAATTCCACTGTTTTCTGTTTTTATTTAACATTCATGTTCATGCCAGTGATTTAGTAAAAAGAAACCCCTTTTAAAAAAATTCCTAATCTCATGATCCCTTTGTAAATGAGCAATTATCATAGTAATAGTTAATTAATTACAACTCCTGAGGTCCACTTTTTAAACTTAGTCCTTTAGTAACTGCATACTCCCTGAATGAGACCACTTGTTTTCTCTTTCCTCTTGGATAGGAAGAATATGATTGAGGATGTGGAAAAATTTCACATGGATATTGTTAGGAATGGAAGGTTTGAGTCATAAAGAGACTGGATAAACTGAGGCTGTTTATTCTGGAGCAAAGGCAGCTGACAATATTGAGAGTCTTTTCCCATGGCTTGAGGTGATCGAAAATGGGAGGATCACAGACTTAAGGCAAGAGTGGAAAGATTTAAAGTGGATTTGAAGGCCAAGATTTTTTTTTGTACAGAGGATGGTGGATATGTGGGATGAACTGCCAGAAGAAAGGGTAGAGGTAGGTATAATTGCCATGTTCATTCCTGCCTTCATCACATGAAATGGAGTTCATCAGCACAAACTTACGCTGTTGTGGTAAAGGCACAGTAGATATAATCACATCTGTGTAATACACACAGAACACTGTAGGAACTCAGCAGGCCAGGCAGCATCTATGGAAAAGAGTAAATAGCTGACATTTTGTGCTGAGCTGCTTCATCAGGGCTGGAAAAAAGAGACGAGAAGTCAGAGTAAGAAGGTGGATGGGGAGGAAGGTGTACAAGGTGGCAGGTGATAGGTGAAACTGGGAGAGGGGGAGGGGTGAAGCAAAGAGCTGGGAAGTTGATTAGTGAAAGAGATAAAGGGCTGGAGAAGGAGGAATCTGATAAGAGAGAACAGAAGGCCATGGAAGAAAGGGAAAGGGGAGGAGCACCAGAGGGAGGTGAT
The DNA here is from genome assembly GCF_030144855.1 of Hypanus sabinus. Classification (NCBI taxonomy): domain Eukaryota; kingdom Metazoa; phylum Chordata; class Chondrichthyes; order Myliobatiformes; family Dasyatidae; genus Hypanus; species Hypanus sabinus. The sequence goes on from NC_082712.1 coordinate 128,264,902, forward strand.
GGGCAGGTAAGCAGATAAAGTGAGAAAGGGGAATGGGGATGGGTGGTAATTACTGGAAGTTTGAGAAATCAATGTTCATGCCATCAGGTTGGAGGCTACCCAGACAGAATACAAGGTGTTGCTCTCCCAATCCGAGTGTGGCCTCATCTGATTTCTCATCTCTTCTTTCAAGTCCCAATGAAGGGTCTCTGCCTGAATTGTCGACTGTTTACTCTTTTCTATAGATGCTGCCTGGCCTGCTGAGTCCTCCAGCATTTTGTGTGCAACACTTTGATTTCCAGCATCTGCAGATTTCCTCTTGGTTATTATCACATTTTAGTTATTTTTTTGCACTATTCATTATATAAGGGGACTTTCAGATAACTTTCATAGAATCAAATAAGCAGAGACATGAGCCCTTTTGACCTACCTCACCTGTGCTGGTTCTTTGCCTACACTTCCTCTATTTGCCCACATTAGGCCCATATCCCTCCACAGCCCTAATGAGAAGCCCTAATTCATCAGTTCAGATTCACAGGCCAGAGGCTGCTCAAACCCACAAAGGGCTTGAACTATCATGAATGGTTTACTTCATCATTTAGATACTGAATAAAATATTTGGGGGGAAAAACCTGAAGGTGTTAGAATATAAACAAAAGATGCTGGAATCAGCTCAAACAGAGTTGATATTGGAGATCAAAAACTGGGAAAGGGGATAGTCAGTTTTTAGTTGTCAAGAAGATGGTGTTAGGTGGAAAGATAGATGAGACAAAAGGAATGCCTGTATGATTAAGTGTCTTTGAATTGAAATGTTAACTATTTCTTTCCACAGATGCTGCCTGATTGGACGAGTGTTGCCTCGTAGTTTTGTTCAACTACAAACACCAGGTTGTTTTACTGGACAAGTACCCAAGAGCCAGGGAATTTAAATCCAATAAACTTAAAATGTTCAAAATAGCTAGTCTTGGCAACAATGACAACATGGGATATGTGTGAGTACCCATCACACAGGCATCCTTCATAGGAGGATATGTGGTGTCTTTATCTAGTCTTGCCTTGACTGCAATTCTAGAGACAAAGTAATCTGGTTGACTGTGAAAACAACCCTGTAAAAGGTGATGAATCCCAGCCCTGCCCGTGCTGCCCACGACCTGAATGAAGACAAACATTAATTCAATGGGGGCTTTGACAGAGACTCTGCTGACAACATTTTCAAGGAGGGCAAGGCAGAGCATGCAGTAATGTCAGCACCAGTATCAGTCATCTTGTGCAATTTCCTTATTTGGAACTCATTTCAACAGTATTTAATCATTTATTGCAAAATAATTTGAGTAGTTAAAAACTTTAAAACACAGTAGGTACTTTAGCAACACGAACAAAATGCTGGAGGAACTCAGCAAATCAGATAGCATCTAAGGAGGGAAAGAAACTGAACACGTTTTGGGCCAAGACACTTCATCAAGGCTGGAAAGGAAGTGTGCAGAAGCCACAATAAGAATGTGGGGTGGGGGGTGGGGAAGAAAGGAGTCCTTTCTCTATTCATACAGAATACTTCTATATGGGTTAGAGCTACACTGCAGTGTCTCCTGACTGTGTGCTGGCAGGGTGCTCCTGTTTTCTGCGAAACTTCATAGATGTCCATGAGATTCCTGAGAAATTCTAGCCATAGATTGACCAGGTTCAAACTGATACCCACAGCCACTGAGTGAACAATCATGGACATGGGGCACAGGTGACTGTGTTGCCCAACCTGAGACAGGAAAATGGTGGCCTCTAGGGATTGGGGAGTAAACTGCTGAAGCCACACACCTTGCTGGCAACCTGACCACTCTGCTATCATTTCAATCTTTAGATACAAAACTGATCCAGCTGACGGATCCTAAATACCAGTGTCCGGTCCTTGTTGTCTTCACTTTTTCTGTTCAGAGACTGCTCTCTGTAAAATCCAAGCAGGAGAATATAAATTTGGGGGTGCAGTTGGAAATGGGGTGGGAGATGGTGTCATTGCTTCTACCAAAGAGACAGCAGTTCCTACATACTAAATCTCTGGTCCTACAGAGTACTGCAGTGTTCTGTTTAAACTGCTCCTCTCTGCTCATATAGGACAGCAATCTGTGCAGAACAGTTAGCTGCTCAAATACACCATTCCTCCACTCCTGGAGCACTACAACCACTCACTTGAATGGGGGCAACTATCCGCTCACAATACCCCACTCAACGAGACATCAATCTGTTCACTGATAGAATCTCTCTACTCTTTTAGAGATTCAAATAACTCATGTTGCAAAAACTGGGCATCCAGTTGGATCAGCGTGGGATTCCAGGGAAGCTGCATGACATCATGCGACCTCCATCTGTAACTCCAACGCAGCTATCATCAGGGCCAGAGGACACTGTGTAATAGCAATGCCACAAATTTCATTAAGCTTTCTACTCCTTCCTGTCATTCTCTGCTTGTTGTAACCCAAAATACTCTGTACACTGTGACCTAGAACTATATCTAAATGGTTATCTTTGCTTCCTTAAACCAACCAACCCTTCCTCACTCTCAAACCAGCCCTTTCATTTATTTCCTCAAGTAATAAAGCCCTAGTCATAGCCCTTGTTATAAATTTTCCAGGACACTGGATCTAATTTGGTCTACACGGATCACATTGCAAAAGAAAAGCTATTTTTCTCAATACTGTTGCCAGAAACACATGAATAAAACCTCTGTCTTCCGTGCCATCCTCTGAGGATAATATTCACCTTTTGATCTGGGTGGGCGGGAGAGGCCTGGACTTATACCACCAGTTGATGCTGGAACAAAATACAGGATATTCTTTTGTGACACCATTGGGTGAAATATGTTCTCCGTATCACTAAAATGATTTGCAATACAAACCTCAGATGTAGTGCACCATACAATCACAAAGAGAGATCACCCTATGGAAGAGGTGAAGAAGGGTGGACTAATATGTGCTGTAGTTTGGAAAAATTAAAGTTGATCTGTTGGAAATGTGGAAGATTCTGAGAGGCAGGGTAATGTAGTCTCTCCTGAGAGAATCAAGAACTAAATTTCGTTGAAACACTGACTTGGCTTCTCCCTCACTGACACTGCCTGAGCTGCTGTGTATTCCAGCACTTTGCTTTTTCCTATTTTATGAGTGTCTGTGAATGCTAGTACTGGGGGTAGGAATGGCCTCTAATATGGGGATTGACATTCAAGCCTGTTGTGAAGAGAAATTCCTTTACTCAAGAGAACTGCAAATCTTTGAAAAATCTCCATCCAGAGGGCAGTGGATAGAAAACCATTGAGAGCATTCATAAGATAAAAATCTATTTATCCCGAAGACCAAAGAGACTTTTGCATGGTAAAGGAATCTAATCGCATGACCAGCCATGGTCTTGGTAGAAACACAGAAGCATACAAACAGAGAAAGGAAACTGGACCTCCAGCCCACTGCGTCTGCACTGATCACTATATTTATCACATTTTGTTCTTCCCATGTTTTCATTAAAATTTCCCAGGACAAAATGAATGGAAGAGTCAGTTTGAGGAAGCAAATAGTGCACTCCCACTTCCATGGTAAAATCCTCACCTAGTCTTGCATATTAATTCAATGAGTCATTAGTAAGCAAATCACTGCCTCTAAGAAACAGTCAGCGCATTTAGGGAAAAGATCCAGTCAGCAAGTAGGTGAAGGCTCCTTTGATGCAAGACTACTCACTATAATAGTACAAACAATATGATTTTTGTCTTGGACCCACCTCAGAGACTTTATGAATCAGACAAGCTGCAATAACCCACATGAGATTTATAGTCAATGTCTGAGTATACCATTCCTATACACTGATAGCTCCTTTACTATCTTCATGTCTTAGAGGTACAGCTCTTACCTCTGAATCAGAAGCTGTGAGTGTAAGTCCCAGTCTAGAGACTTGAGAGCAAAATGTAATGCACTATTTTTTTTTTAAGATGAGATATTAAACCCTCTTGGGAGGATTTCAGTGATGGTAGTGTTGCAAAGAGCAGGCTCATCATAGGTGTCTTTAGAACATAGAACACAAGGAATTAGTGCAGGAAGCAGGGTTTCAGATTTCAGAATCATTGGGATCTCTTCTAGGGAAGGTATGACCTGTACTGTACTGAAGGATAGGTAGCACCTGAACCCAAGAGACAGCATCTATAGGGAGAAGCGCTGTCGACGTTTCAGGCCGAGATCCTTCGTTAGACGAAGTCAGTCCTGATGGAGGGTCTAGGCCCAAAACGGCGACAGCGCTTCTCCCTATAGATGCTACCTGGCCTGCTTCGTTCCACCAGCATTTTGTGTGTGTTGCTTGAATTTCCAGCATCTGCAGATTTCCTCGTGTTTGCCTGAACCTGAGAGGGGGCCAACATCCTTGCAGGCAGGTTTGCTAGAGCTGTTTGGGAGGGTTCAGATTTATTTGACAGGGAGATGGGAACTGGAGCAATGGGGCAGATGATACACAGTTGATAAGTAGATGAAATATGTTATGAGACTGTGAGCAATGATAGACAGATGACAGTGTAAAATTGCAGCCAGTGGGATGGGTTGAAACGTGCCTTTAAACTAAATGGTAGTCTCAACAGTTTGGAAAAGTGAGGATAAATAAATAGGGAAGGAGAATGCAGGAGAGCTTATGAAAGTCTCCAGAATAAGTAAAAAGACAAAGTTTAGAAAGAGACAAGAATTAACTTCAGATAACCTGGGGGCAAAATTAAAAAGGAAATGAAATGAATTGATGTCATTACTTACATCCTTCATATACACGAGGATTAAAATCTTTACTTTACATCTCTGCCTAAATGTGCAATTTATAGTCATTTATAATAATAAACAGTATGTAAAACAGGACAGTCAATATAACAGAAATACAACTGTATCAGCATGAATTAATCAGTCTGACAGCCTGGTGGAAGAAGCTGTTTCAGAGTCTGTTGGTCCTGGCTTTTATTCTATGGTACCGCTTTCCTGATGATAGCAGCTGGAACAGTTTGTGGTTGGGGTGACTCGGGTCCCCAATGATCCTTCAGGCCCTTTTTTACTTTGTCTTTGTAAATGCCCCAAATAGTGGGAAGTTCATATCTACAGATGTGCTGGGCTGTCCGTACCACTCTCTGCAGAGTTCTGCAATTGAGGGAAGTGCAGTTCCCATACCAGACAGTAATGCAGCAGTCAGATGCTCTCAATTGTGTCTCTGTAGAAAGTTCTTAGGATCTGGGGGCCCCATACCAAACTTCTGAGGTGAAAGAGGTGTTGTTGTGCCTTTTTCACCACATAGCTCGTATGTACCAACCACATGAGATCCTCGGTGATGTGTATGCCGAGGAACTTAAAGCTGATCACCCTCTCAACCCCAGATCCATTGATGTCAGTAGTGGTTAGCCCTTCTCCATTCCTCCTGTAGTCCACAACCCCTTTGTTTTTGTGACGTTGAGGGAGAGGTTGTTTTCTTGACACCACCATGTCAGGGTGATGACTTCCTCTCTGTAGGCTGCCTCATTATTATTTGAGATTAGGCCAATCAGTGTAGTGTTGTTGGCAAATTTAATTAGCAGATTGGAGCTGTGTAATGAGTACAGGATTGAAGGTGTTATATTTTAATGCCCACAGTATACAGAATAAGGCAGATGATCTTGTAGCACACTTCGAAACTAACAGGTATGAAGTTGTGAACGTCACTGATGTGTGGCTGAAAGAAGAATGTAGTTGCGAGTTGAACCTCCAAGGATGCACCTTGTATCAAAAGGACAGGTGGGTATGCAGAGGGGGTGAAGTAGCTCTTTTGGTATAAAATGAAATCAAACCCTCATAACCAGGTGACATAGGATTAGAAGATGTAGAATCCTTATGGGTAGAGTTAAGAAACTGCAGGGGTTAAGAATCTAAATTGGAGATGGTATCAGAAAGGATCTGGGAAGTGTGAATTGGGACAGGTTGTTTTCTGGCAAAGGTAAGTGGGAGGCCTTCAAAAATGAAATACTGAGAGTAAAGATTTGTATATTTCTATCACAATAAAAGACACAGATAAGAGGTTTAGGGAACCTTGGTTTTTGAGAGTTATTGAGGCCCTGGTTAAGTAAATGAAGGAGATACTGTGGTGAACTACATATACCTGTCTGGACATGCCCCCCCGCTGACTGCTCCTGTGGCTCCTCCCACAGACCCCTGTATAAAGGCGATTGAGGTCTGAGCCCGGCCTCTCAGTCTCCAGGATGTAGTATGGTGGTCAACCACTCCTTGTTCCTTCTTCCAGTCAATAAAAGCCGATATCTTGCCTTTACGTCTCAGAGTGAGTTATTGATGGTGCATCAATTTTATTGACTGGAAGTTTTAAAACATGGAAACCGTTTTACATCCGGAAAGATTGGATTTGGACCCCCAAGACCCTGAAGCAGCTCTTGCCTTTGAACTCTGGCTTGCATGCTTCCAATCATACTTGGAGGAGGTTCGTGCAACTGAACCCGCCGTTATGCACAGAATTCTCCTCTCGAGGGTCACCCCAAAAGTTTATTCATTTATCAGGGACCAGTCGACTTACGAAGGAGCACTGGACGCCCTCAAAAGACAGTACCTGCGGCTGGTGAACACCGTCTACACAAGACATCGTTTAGCTACCTGATGACAGCGGCCTGGAGAATCGAGCGCCCAGTTTCTCTAAGCCCTACAGACACTCGTCCGAACTTGTGACTGCAAAACACTCACGGCGGAACAGCATGCGGAGCTGCTAGTACGAGACACCTTTGTTACAGGAATTAGGTCAGTGTACGTGCGTCAGCGGCTGCTGGAAAATACCGATCTTAACTTACGCTCAGCGATCGAGACGGCTGACATGCTGGAGGCTGCTCTGCACAACACTAACGCTGCCTAGTCATGTGATCCCCTGCCGGTTCCGTGGATACCTTAGACCCCGCCGCCGCTGGTTCCCGCGAGCGAATTCGCCAACGCTGCTGCCAGTCATGATTCCACGAACTCCCCGAACCCGACCACAGCTGCGGCCAGGCAAAAGCCTGAGCTGTGTTATTTCTGCGGACTCGAAAAGCACCCCCGAAAACGCTGCCTGGCCCGAGAAGCGACCTGCTCCAGCTGCGGGAAGAAGGACACGGTCTCCGTCCACGATCTGGCGCCTGCAGGAGCAGCAGACCACTACCCCGAACACTCCCCGGTAACTATGAACCCTGTACCTGAGGTGACACCGCGCACACCAAGCCCTACACAGACTCCTCACGACACTCATATACGGGGCGTTTCGTACGCGTATATACCAGGCGCCTCGCACATGCGTGAGGGATCACTGACGCCTAGTGGGCTGACACCTCCAGTTAGGCCGGAACCAGCACAACCACCGTCTCAGGTGCAATCACCCCCAGCACCTGTGCAATCACCACCACCGCCATCTGTGCACTCACAGCCGGTGCTATGTAGATCGCAGTGACAGATTCGACCACCTGATAGACTTAACCTGTAAGAAACTTCGCCACATGGGGACCCTTTTTAAAACAAAGGGGGGGGGGGGGTGAATGTGGTGAACTACATATACCTGTCTGGACACGCCCCCCTGCTGACTGCTCCTGTGGCTCCTCCCACAGACCCCTGTATAAAGGCGATTGAGGCCTGAGCCCGGCCTCTCAGTCTCCAGGATGTAGTATGGTGGTCAACCACTGCTTGTTCCTTCTTCCAGTCAACAAAAGCCGATATCTCGCCTTTACGTCTCAGAGTGAGTTATTGATGGTGCATCAGATACATAGCAGGAAGGAGCAAATGAGGCATTTGAGAAATACAAGGGATGCAAGAGGCCACTTAAGGAGGAAATCAGGAGAGTAAAAGAAAAAATGAGGTTGCTTCAGCAGACAAAGTGAAGGAAATTCCCAAGGACTTCTACAGATGTATTAAGGGTAAAAGGATTGCAAGGGGCAAAATTGGTCCTCTGGAAGATTACAGTGGACACCTATGCATGGAACCAAAAGAGATGGGGAGATCTTAGGTTAATTTTTTACATCAGTATTTACTTGGGAGATGAACACAGATCTACAGAAGTGAGGCAAAGCAGCAGTGAGGACATGGACCTATACAGATTACAGAGAAGGTGTTTGCTGTCTTGAGGCAAGTTAGGGTGGATAAATCCCCAGGGCCTGACAAGGAGTTTCCTCAGACACTATGGGAGGCTGGTGCACAAATTGCAGGGGCCCTAGCAGAGATATTTAAAATGTCTAATCAGGGTGAGATGGCAAAGGATTGGACGATAGTTAATGTAGTTCTGTAGTTTAAGAAAGGGTCTATGAATAAGCTAGAAAACTATAAACTGGTGAGCCTGACATGAGTAGTGGGAAAGTTATTGGAAGGTATTCTATAGGACTAGATATATATAAGTATTTGGACAGACAGTAAGTGGTTAGGGATAGTCAACATGGCTTTGTGCTTGTTAGGTCAGGTCTAATAGAGTTTTTCAAGAAAGTTACTAGGAAAGTTGATGAAGGAAAGACAGTGGATGTAGTCCACATGGACTCAATAAAGGCATTTGGCAAGGTTCTGTAAGGGAGTTGATCAAGAAGTTCAGTTGCTCAGCATTCAGGATGAGGTAGTAAATTGGATTTGACATTGGCTTCACAGGAGAAGCCAGAGTGGTAGTAGGTGGTTGCCTCTCTGACTGAAAAGATTGTAACCAGTGGAGTGCCACAAGATTTGATGTTAGGTCTGTTGTTGTTTGTCATCTGTATTAATGATCTGAATGATAAAGTGGTTAAGTGGATCAGTAAATTTGAGGATGACACCAAGATTGGGTGTGTAGTGAATGATAAGGAAGACTATCAAAGCTTGCAGCAGAATCTGGACCAGCTAGTAAAATGGGCTGAAAAATGGCAGCTGGAATTTAATGCAGACAAGTGTGAGGTATTACACTTTGGGAAGACCAAGCAGGATAGGACATACAGTGAACAGTACGGTACTGATGAGTGCAACAGAACAGAGGGATCTGGGAATACAGATCTACAATTCCTTGAAAGTGGCATCACAGGTAAATAGGGTTGTAAAGAAAACATTTGGTATATTGGCCTTCATTAATCAAAGTATTCAGTACAGGCTTGGGATGTTATGTTGAAGTTGCTTAATACGTTGGTGAGACCTGACTGAGTATTTTGTGCTGTTTTGGTTACCTACTTACAGGAAAGACATCAATAAGTTCAAAAGAGTGCAGAGAAAATTTACAAGGCTGTTGTCAGGACTTGAGGACTTGAGTCATAGGGAAAGGTTGAATAGGTTAGGACTTTATTTCCTCGAGCCTAGACGAATGATGTGATAGAGGTATACAAAATTATGAGGGGTACAGATAACATAAATGCGAGCAGGCTTTTTCCAGTGAGGTTGGGCAAGACTAAAACTAGATGTCATGATCTCAGGGTGAAAGGTGAAATGTTTAAGGAGAACATGATGGGGTACTTCTTCACTCAGAGGGTGGTGACAGTGTGGAACAAGTTGCAAGCGGAAGTGGTGGATGTGGGTTCTATTTCAACATTTCAGGAAAGTTTGGATAGGTACATGGATGGGAGGTATGGAGGGCTATGGTCCAAGTGCAGGTGGACAGGACTAGGCAAATAGGTCGGCATGGACTAGATGGGCTGAAGGGCTTGTTTCTGTGCTGTAGTGTTCTAGGACTGTATGACCCTAATGCAAACAGCAGCCAGGATGTTGGTACAAATTACAAAATAAGATAGAAAAAGCATGTGTAAAGGACAACACTATGACGGTCAGGGAGATTTCAATGTGCAGGTAGAATCAGAGCAAACACGAGGAAATCTGCAGATGCTGGAAATTCAAACAACAACTCACACAAAATGCTGGTGGAACACAGCAGACCAGGCAGCATCTATAGGGAGAAGCGCTGTCGACGTTTCGGGCCGAGACCCTTCGTCAGGACTAACCGAAAGGAAAGATAGTAAGAGATTTGAAAGTAGTGGGGGGAGGGGGAAATGTGAAATGATAGGAGAAGGCCGGAGGGGGTGGGATGAAGCCAAGAGCTGGAAAGGTGATTGGCAAAAGTGATACAGAGCTGGAGAAGGGAAAGGATCATGGGACGGGAGGCCTCAGGAGAAAGAAAGGAGGGGTGGGGAAGCACCAGAGGGAGATAGAGAACAGGGAAACAACTAAGTATGTCAGGGATGGGGTAAGAAGGGGAGGAGGGGCATTAACAGAAGTTAGAGAAGTCAATGTTCAATAGTAATAGTAATAGAAGTCAATAGTAATCTCTTACTATCTTTCCTTTTGGTTAGTCCTGATGAAGGGTCTCAGCCCGAAACATCGACAGCGCTTCTCCCTATAGATGCTGCCTGGTCTGCTGAGTTCCACCAGCATTTTGTGTGTGTTGTAGGTAGAATCAGAATTTGGTTTAAAATCGCTGGCATATGTCGTAAAATTGGTTGCTTTGCGGCAGGAGTACATTGCAATGCATAATAAAAACAACAAAAAATAAATAAGTAGTGGAAAAAGGATAAGAAAAAATACCGAGGTAGTGTTCATGGGTTCATTGTCCATTCAGGAATCTGATGGCAGGGGAAGAGTTTGTTCCTGAAATGCTGAGTGTGTCTTCAGGCTCCTGTACTTCTTCCCTGATGGTAGCAAAGAGAAGAGCCCATGCCCTGGATGATCAGGGACCTTAATGATGGATGCCACCTTTCTGAGGTTTCGCCTTTTGGTGCTGGGGAGGCTAGTGTCCAGAATGGAGCTGACTGAGCTTCCAGCTTTTTCTGATCCTACACAGTACCACATCAGGTGGTAATGCAACCAGTTAGATTGCTCTCCACAGAACATCTGTAGAAAGTTGCAAGTGACTTTGGTGACTTACCATTCTCCTCAAACTCCTGATGAAAATTAGCCGCTATTATGCCTTCTTTGTAATTGCATCAACATGTTGGTCCCAGGAACTTGAAACTGCTTCCCTTACCACTTCTGATTCCTCGATGAGGACTAGCGCGTGTTCCCTCGCCTTTTGTCTTACTGACATTGAGTACAAGATTGTTGCTGCAGCACCACTCAACCAGCTGATCTATCTCACTCCTGTACGTCTTATCACCATCTGGAATTCTGCCAACGATAGTTGAGTCACCGGCAAATTAATACAGGTGGGGAAATTAGGTTGATGCTGGATTCCAAGAGAAGGGGTTTTAGCATGATAGCTTTTTGGAGCAGCTTGTGGTAATTATTATGTAATGAACCAGGTTTGATAAGATACAGAACCCTTAGGAAGCCATGATCATTATATGATAGAATTCACCCTGCAGTTTGAGAGGGAGAAGTTAAAATTCAAATGTATCATTATTTCAGTGGAGTAAAGGGAACTACAGATGCATGAGAGAGGAGCTAGCTAAATTGATTAGAAGAGGACACTAGCAGGGATGACAGCAGAACAGCAAAGCCTGGAGTTTCTGAGACATTTAAGCAGACGCAGAATAGATTGATCCCAAGTATTCTAAAGGGAGGATGAAGCAAATCTGGATGACAAGGAATGTCAAAGACAGATGAAAAGGAAAAGAAAGGGCATATAACATAGCAAAAATTAGTGGGAAGTAGAGGATTGGGAAGCTTTTAAAAATGAACAGAAGGGAACTACTAAAAAGAAACAAGGAGGTAAAAGGTGAAATATGAAAGCTAGAAAATAATATAAAAGAGGATACCAAAAGTTTTTTTTTCCAGCTATATAAATAAATGAATGGTGAGAGCAGATATATTGGACCGCTGGAAAATTTCACTAGAGTGGTAATAATGGGGACAAAGAAATGGCAGACAAACTTAATAAGTATTTTGCATCAGTCTTCACTGTGGAAGGTCAGGGAGCATGTGGTCACTGTCTCTGAAATGTTCTCCCACTGACAGATCTGAACCTGGCCTAGTTCATTGCCAATAATCAAGCCTAGTTGGTTTGTCTACATATTGAGTCAAGAATCCTTTCTGGACACACTTAACAAATTCTGTGCCATCCCTCAAATTCAGGTATAACCCATGCTTTTTCTACAAGCAATACCTTCCCCAGAAGAGATCCCAATGATCCAGAAATCTGAAACCCTAACCCCAGCACCAATTCTTCAGCCACATATTCATCTGCCAAATAATCCTCTTAATGGTGCATTCACAGGAACCAATCCGGAGACTACAACCCTTGAGGTCTTGCTTTTCAACTTTCTATCTCGCTCCTTATATTCTCCCTTCAGGACCTCTCTGAGATGTCACTGATCTTGGCACTCGTCTTTGTCAAAATCTATCCCTAATCATTGAAACAGATGTATACCAATTGTATGTTAAAAACACCTAGCTAATCTGAGAAGATGTAGGCTGACTCTCTTCCCCTGCCTTGGAGTTCAGCCAGGCACACACCCTGGTTTGATCCGTAGCTCTCTGGCTAGTTTTCTCCCCCCATCTACTGCTAACCCTTTGCTGCCCTCTGCTGTTTCACACATATATTGCAAGATAAAAATAAGGTGCTAGCTGGGACCATCCATGAAAGTAACAAATTCAGAACATTATCACTGACATTGTAAGAACCTTGAAATAAAATTATTCATCAAAAAATATGAGTGCAGCATGCAGTCAAATTCAAAAATAGTGACTGAGGAAGATTACTGATCAAAATGGTCGACGACCAGTGCAATAGTAATTGGGAGCACAGGAGAGATAATTATTTCTATTCAACATGGTTTTTGACATTGATGTATTTTTCGTCTTAAACTGGACCATTCTGAATAACAACAGTACAATATTTTCAGGTAAGAAATATAATATACAGGTTGAGTACCCTTTATCCAAAATGTTTGGGGCCAGAAGTGTTTGACGCTTTTTTTGATTTTGGAATATATAATAAGATAGCTTGGTATCGCCATCATTTCTGACTCTGAATTTGGGTACTACCAGTAAGCAATCTTTGTCTTATACATGTTCATCACACACATGAACTTAATAGTAATAATTATTACATACAATTAATATAATGCATGCAGGGTAACAAAAGCAGCACAGCAGAATTGGGAGAATATCTGAATCAGCTGTTGAAAAACAACAAACAACAGGCTTTCAGTCTCTGCCTACAATACCATGTTTTGATTAAAAGGTTACAGTACACCTTATTTGTATTTTACTTTTCATAAGTTTTATGTAAGATACAAAACCCATCAGCATTGTAGACTTGCTCTGGTGTTAGATTTTCACCAGTGACAAACTTATCACAAACTATTCAATGAATTGCTCTGCAGTTTTGTCATCAGCGCTTTATTTTAAAATTTTAAAAAAATCTTAAAAAATGTAATGCTTGTGTTCAAAATGCAGTGATTTTTTTTTTGTCACTAATAGTAGGTGAGTAATCAGCAGCAAGACAATTCAGAACTGTTTTGGCCACTGCAGTTTCAAGCATTCAGGCTTGGATATGACAGAAATGATTACACTACTTCAACAAGTTAGGAACAACAAAGAGTTTGAAGGTATCAACAATCATCTTAAATGTTACAATGAAAAAGAAGATTTGGAAGATGTAATCAACAAAATAATTGTATAAAAGCAGTCCACTAATTGCAAAAAGTTCTGCGCTGATTTTGTTCAATTACAGTAAATCAAAAGAACATCTCAGCATACGTAAATTAATTCCTCTATCAACAACTATTAGGAACTAATACAGTTTTATAGTACTGTAGTTGTTTTGGTAGTGTTCTAATTAGCTCTGTATTTCATATAAATACACACTGTAATTTGTTACTCAGGTAAACCGTAGTTTTTCAAATATCTTTTTAATTATTTCCATGAAACTTCGGGTAATTGGGACAGCTGCTTAATTGGGCCAAAATGTACTGGTCCTGATGTGCCCCAATTAACTGAAATCCACTGTAGTTTAAATCTGAATGTTTATTAGCTCAATCATTTTGTATATTTCAATGTGTTAGAAGTGCTTTCTAACAAAAAAATTAAATTGGTTAAGGTACAAAAGTATAGTGCAATATCTGATTAATTAAAAAGACAGTTTAACGAGCATGCTTATTAACTTGGGTAAATTTTTAATAACTTAATACTAAAATGCATATGTATAGAGTAAGCAAGTCATGTGTGATCTCCAGTTATAGTTCATTACAAGGTGAACTTACTGGATACAGAAAAGGGTTGGATCAACGTGGCTGTTATTTGGTCTACTCCAATGCATGCACTGTGGTGAGTCGTCTCTGCACACAACCAGAAAGTGCATGTGTGCACACCAGTTAAGGAGAGAGCCAGGAGTTGTGACTCTTCTACTGCTAATTTGTCCTCATTCAGAAAATCAGCTAACAAACATGATTCAGGCTAAGTGAAAGTTGGCACAGTGATTCATAAAATGCATCCCATCAAAAAGTCAACAATCAGTTATACTGAATGATTTGCACTAATTGAAGTTGGAAATTTCCCATCAGGTTAGTACAGATACAACATTAAGTGCTAAAATTTGACCACTGCTTCATTAAAATAGAGACACAATCTTCAGCTTTATTTTTAAAAAGTCAAGGTTGACCTCCAAATTTTTCCATTCCCTTCTCAAGTTGCTGTGTCATGCTGGATAGCAGTTCTAATTGAGGCAGGTATTTTTCCCCCAGGAGATCATCACTAAAAGGTCATTTTCCTCAGGTACACAATGAGTGGCCAAGCAAAGTTTGTGTACACTGTACAACTGTAATTGGGCCTTAACTGCAGGTTCCAGTAGGACACAGGAGATAAAAACTTTTATTCTATTAACTCAACACAACTTGGAACACCCATCCAGTTAGCCAATAGAGGAGCTCTTTGCTAGTCTGCTAAAAAGAATAATGATGATTACCCAAGTACATAAGTGTACCCACAGAAAAAGAATCTAAGGGTTTTATGTGTTGATAATAAACTTCATCTTGAACTGTTCCTGTTAGGTTGACTTTTGCAAGAGGCATGGAGACCCTGAGTATGTACTTACCCAAATTTAGATATCAGAAAACCACCAGCTGAAGAACCAATGATCATTCCCACACCATACGAGAGACCAAGCTTCCCCAGTTCTCCAGTCCTTTCCGACTCCAAGGAGAGGTCAGTCACAACCATCTGAGCAGCTGGGAGGGGTTAAAAGGAAAGAATGCATTTTAAAATTGGGCACTAGAGAGATGAGCAGAAAAATGGGAGGAAAAACGGACCACACTGTACCTTGCATTCCATGCATGAATATGGAGGGCAATCGAGATAGGAAAAGCAGCAACACATTTGTTGAGAGCCCCATTATCAGGCTGGTAAGGCTAGAGGAGAGGTATGCCAGTGAGAGGGCCGCTCGGCCTCCAAACAAGTCACCAAATCTGTCGAAAGAAGAATAGAAATACAATTTCAAAGATGGTTGGGAATGTGAGATTGGAACTGGAATTGGTTTAACATTGTCACACACATCAAGATACTGTGAAAAGCTTGTCTTGTATGCTGTTCATGCAGATCAAATCATTGCACGGGGTACTGAACTAGAACAAGTAAACAATAACAATGCAGAATAACATGTAACAGCTGTAGAGAAAGTGAAGTGCAGATAAACAATAAGATGCAAGATCATAACGAAGTATGTTGTGAGGTTAAAAGTCCATCTTATTACAATATGGTACAAAATTGTACAAAGGTACAATATCTAATAATAGCAGGGTAGAAGCCGTCCTTAAGCCTGGAGATATGTGCTTTCAGGCTTTTGTATCTTCTGCCCAGTGGAAGAGGGGAGAAGAGAGAATGCCCAGGCTAATTGGGGTTTCTGATTATGTTGGCTGTGAGGTAGTGAGGAGCACAGACAGAGTCCATGGAGGGGAAGCTAGTTTCCATGATTGTATACAGCTCTTTGCTGTTTCTTGTGTTAATTGCAGGCCAGTTTCATCCTAAGCTGTTTTGTATCCAAATAGAAAGTGTTCCATAGTGCATCAATAAAAATAGGCAGGAGTTGATCGTGACAAGACAAATTTATTTAGCATCCAGAGATGCTGGAATATGAGGCAAAAAAAAAGCCACTACAGTAAACTCTGTGGGTTAGGTAGCATCCATGGAGGCAAAGGATGGTTGATGTTTTGGGTCAAGACTCTGCAACACGACTGGTGAATGTGGGTTACTGGAGGGGTACCTGTTGAGTCTTTCTCTGAGAAAGAAAGAGCATCCTAAGGTTTTCCTGATGGTGAATGGAGGTGTACAAGGACTAGATCGTGAAGATGAAGCAGTTGGGGCTAGGAAATTGTAAGTTCAAAGTAAATTTATGATCAATCTATATATTTGTTACTGAATACTACCTTGAGACTAATTTTCTTGCAGGCATTTATAAGGAAATAAATAGAATTCATGAAAAAACTATACATAAACAAAGACTGAAAAACAAGCAATGTACCAAAGACAAACTGTGTAAATAAAATACTGAGAATGAGTTGTAAATACACCTTGAAAGTGAATTTGTAGTCCCTAAAATCAGTTCAGAGTTGTGGTGAGTGAAGTTATCCATGCTGTTTCAAGAGGGGTGCCACAGTAACATGGTGATTAGTGTGATGTTCTTACTGCTTGGGACACTGGAGTTCGGACTTCAAATTCAACACCGTCTGTAAGGAGTTGTGCACCCGCTGCTTGAATGAGTGGGTTTCCTTTGGGTGGTCTGGTTTACTCACACATTCCAAAGATGTAGTGGTTAGTAGATTAATTGGCCATTGTAAATTGTCCTGTTATCAGGCTAGTGTTAATAGGTGGGTTGCTGAGTGGTGTGGTTTGTTGGCCTGTTCTGCGCTTTAATCTTCAAAATTAAAAAAAAATGCTCCTGGTGGTGTGAGACTTGAGGCATCTGAACCTCATACACGATGGTAGTACTGAAAAGAGGAGATGGCCTGGAGTGTGGGTGTACTTTATTTATTTAGAGATACATCATGGTAACAGGCCCTTTCAGCCACACCACCCACTAAACCCATGTGGCTAAATAACCTAACCCGTAGGTCTTTGGAAACACACATGGTTACGTGGAGAACATACCAACTCCTCACAGACGGCACCGGAAGATGAACACTGTACCACTCCTATCATCATTTGTCCTTGATGATGGATGCTGCTTTCCTGTGGCAGCACTCCCTGTAAATGTGCTCAACGGTGGGGAGGGTTTTGCCCGGGATGAGCTGTGCTGTATCCACCACTTTCTGCAATCTTTTCCGCTCCTGGGCATTGGTGTTTCCACACCAGGCTGTGATGAAACCAGTGAGGATACTCTCCACATATAGGAGTTTTTTTGTGACATGCTGAATGATTTCAAACTTCTAAGAAAGTGAAGGAGCTGACATGCCTCCTTTGAAATGGCACTTAAATACTGGCCCCAGGACAGATCTTCTGATATGATAACACCAAGGAATTTAAAGCTACTGACCCTCTCCACCTCCAATCCCCTGATGAGGACTGGCTCATGGACCTCCAGCTTCTTCCAACTGCAGTCAAAAATCAGCTGCTTGGTTTTGCCGACATTGAGTGAAAGGTTGTTATTGTGGTATCACCTAACCAGATTTTCAATCTCCCTCCTTTATGCAGATTTGTTACAATATTTGATTTGGCCAACAACAGTGATGTCATCAGCAAACTTAAATGCAGCGTTGGAGCTGTACTCAGCCACACAATCAGTAAGATCCTGTAAGACAAGGTCTTACGGTAAGATGGCAGTGCGTTCGATCGCAGCAGCTTCTACGGGGTCAAGTTTTTTTAAAAATACGTACTTTTTATGATGGCAAGATCCTGTTGGACATTAAGAATTTAAAGCACTGCAGATTTACCCCATCAGTGAATTGCTCATTGGCAGAGAAACTGAAGGAGTTGGACTTGGTGTGGATTGTGCTGCTGCCTGCATCGGTGAGGCATTGGTACACGAAGGAGGTGTGCAGTCTAACAGCGAGTGATCATCTTAAGTCATTTCTCTTGTGATCGCAAGTCCCTGTTGGACATTGTTAATGTGGAATGTTGCAAGTCTGATTTACTGGTGGATGGTAGGGCAGCTGCGTGGCCTCAGTTATAGCCTCAAGGTGCGGTGTCACCTGTTTAAAGTCGTCCAGGAGAGAGGCGTCAGAGTTGGTGCACTCCACCAGAGGCAGTGTAGTGTGGCGTCCAAGCTGGACTCAGTGTTGCCCCCAGTGTTCACTCGGCAGAAGACAAGCTGTATTGGATTCCACTACAGATTTCTGTAATATTCATGGACTCAGGGTCTTGGATTACACTTTTTGAGAGACAGTATTTACTGATATCTTATAGGAGCTCTGTGCTGTGTAACTGTTGGTACTGCATTTTACACCTTGGTCCCAGAGTAACATTGTTTTGTTTGGCTGTATTCATGGGTATACACGTATGGTCGAATGACAGTTAAACTTGAACTTGAGCAGGAGGCTAAGCACACAGCCTTGTGGTACACCAATGTTGATAGTTAGCTGTTGCCAGTCTGTCCTAACTGGGGTTTGCCCGTGTGCAGATAGAGGATCCAGCTGCACAGGGAAGTATTAAGGCCCAGGTATTGGAGCTTAGTGATAAGTTATGAAGTGAGAGGCTGAAGATGTCCGTAAACACTCCAGCTACTTGACCAGCTATGCCACCTGGGCCAGATATGGATTTGCTCTCCTGAAAGATGCTCTTACATCAGCCTCAGAGACTGAAATATAGAGTTGTTAGGGGCTGTGGGCTTTGTGAAGGTGTCTCCATATTCTATCGGTCAAACAAAAGGCAACCTAGGAGCAAAATCTTGTTGTCATTTATGTTGCTTGGTTTTGCTCTGTTGGAGGTGATGGCATTCAAGCCCCACCACAGTTGTTGTGCACCTCTATGAGATTCAAGTTTAGTCTGGACTTGCCATTTTGCATGTGAGATGGCTTTTGGAGGACATATCTGGACCTCCTGTACTTTCCTGGAACACTAGTCCTGAGCTCCATTAATCCAGCCCTCAGCGGATTTCAAATCTCTTGATTTATCCAGGCTTCTGGTTGGAGAAGACAGAATGATTTTGTGGGGACATACTTATCCATGAGGTTTTTATAAAGTCCACGACAACTGTGGCATATTCATTCAGGTCCTCTGATCAGTCCTTGAACATGGCCCCGCCCACCGCTCGAAGCAATCCCATAGCCATAGGTAGAAGGGACTGGACAAAGGGAGGCAATACAGAGTCAAGGTATAGAGTTAAATGCAGAAGCAAGAGAAAGGGGAAAAAAAAGATTCTTTTCTGGTTACAAATCAAGACCATCGATAGCCAATGGACAATCAGGGAAAACACTGTGTACAGTAGTCACACAAATCACCTGGCATCTCTGGTTGGCAACGTAGCTGAAATATAAGCATATTCCAGATGCAACAAAAGCAGAACATTTAAACTAATTTGTAATTTTACATCAGCTTGAAAATATTTAAAATGAATGTCTTTTCTACCCGAAAATAATTATGGTAATGTTTCTGCAAGAATTAATCAAACCATCAGTATGGATATTCAAAAGATTAACTCCAGATCATGCCAATCAAGTGAAGTTATAGTGTGAACTTACAGTAAATATCATAAGCTAAAGAACCACTTGAACACCAAGGAGCTACAAATGGCATCTTAACCACCCAAGCATTAAAAGCAGTTAATATCCAAATCATCAGATCTTTGAGACAAAAACAACAATCTTAACGTCAAATGCAATTGCTTTAACATCAAAGTACTGGCAATCATGTACTCAAAGACAGCCCCATAACCTAATTTCTTCACTTTCTTTTATTTCTCCAGATAAGGAATTAAGGAGCCGTAGAATAACACCTCCTGTATAAGTGCCTTCAAAGACTTAGTCAGAATCTTTTGATAAGTTCTGCAAGAACTTTAAGCTGTGTCATGTCTTTTGCTTTGAAATTCTTTGGTGTGCAGAGTACCTAATATTTTGGCTCAGTTTGCTGCCTCCTTACATACTCAATTCTGCTGAATATTTTTCACTATTAGTGTCAACAGATACACACTAGCAAGAGCATAATACACCTTTCTTTCAAAGGAAAACTTGATGAGTAACCATTATGGTGGAGAGTTCAATATTGTTCATTCCCTGCATTCTATTCAGTGTAGGCACCAATTTTCATTCATAACAAATCTGAAATGTGTTGAATGGTAGTGCAAATTGGATTACAATGAATCAGCTGGACACTGTAAATAATATATTCAATGTTATTAAATACCAGACAAAGTTCATCCCTTCTGCAAAATTCCTTTGCCCATAAACAAAATATTAAAAACAGATTCAGAGTAAACCTGAAATCTAATACTGGTTTCTTGTTAACTTTCAATCCTTTACCAGGTCAAGATAACCGCTACATTACCACGGCACCCATGTGGCTCTTTCACATCCTACTCAATTCTTTTGCCACTTTGCAAAAGGTATAATTTACAGCCTCCCAACATATAAAGTGAAGCACCCAATGGTCATGGAGAGAATGTCCAAACTCCACAAGTACATCAACTAAGATTTGGACCAAATCCCAGATGTCCGGGTCATTCAGAACTATTGAAAAAAATTGTTAGTTTGATACATGGCAAAAATTGGGATGTGGATTTGCCAGCTAATAAACCTTTTTCTAAACTGTTTTAAGGGCCACCTTGCTCTAGTCTGCCCACATGACCTAGGCTCTGACATCATGCAAGAAGCTCTTGGCCTTGCCATTCGTCATTCCAGATTTGTCCTTAAATCAGTGCAGTATAATTGAGTATTTGAGCAGTGAATGCATCCAGCAGGCTCCACTCAGCAAAATCCAAGATGATGCTAATTCTTGAGGGAACACACTACATACATATCTTCACTCTAAAGAGTATCTACTAATCGCCGTTTCCTGAATGCTTCCCCTTGTGCAATTATGTATAAGAAATAGAACCTGCTCCTCTATTCAAAATCTCTAGTCAAACCTGCTCCTCTATTCAAAATCTCCACAATACTTCCTCACATAATTCAGTTTTCTTGGATTGTTTAGAAAACAAGAATCTAAAAGTCTATTGCCCTTGCCCTTGACTATATTTTTGGTCATGGCTCTCTGGAGGTAGAAAACTTCTCTTCACCTCACTCATAAGCAACCGATATCTTATTTCTATAATATGCCACTCTCTCTTTGATAGTACATAGTTTAATTTTACAAAAAAAAATGTTTCATAGTACAGTACTTTATTAGAGACTTCTTGGAATTCCAAATTTCAATTCAATGAGAAAAACAAGATTTGATCTGCTTTTATCAAATCCATCCTGATCATTCCTTATTAACTCTGAAAAAATATTAATTTTCATCTTGACAATGCTCCATTGTACCTACTCCCTGCATTCCTCACCCCACTGACATCTGATTTTTGTTATCAAATTTGTGCTTTTCTCAATTTTCTAGCCATTAACCAGCACTCCTACTTCCAAGGAGTTATACAATAATGTGATCAGAGTTTTTGCTTTCTCTACACTTTAGCTTCCTCCTTTATCTAGATTCATTGGATTTTTGCTCTTTCCCATTTACAGCCTCATCTTTAATTGTACTGTTTAATTTCCACTCCTCTCCCTAGCTCCTCTATTGCAGTTCGAATTCATTCTCTTTTTATTGCGGGGGGGGGGGGTGGATAGAAAGGTGATGGATGAGACAGTGACAAAAATAAAAAATTGAAACTCTTATTGGTTGCCAATGAGAAATTTCAATCTTTATGATACAATCTGAAGATAACACATGCTCTATGTGATTAGCATAAATAGATTGTTTCCTTCAGTAGTAATACAAAATAAGTTTAACCAAAAATCATAACTGTTAGCGTGACTTTTGGAGTTAGCACATGTAACAACTAACTTAATTGACTTCAGATTCAAGTATGAATTGTGGATTAAATGCAGCTTTGAACAATGGGCTCCTAAAAACCATGAACTAAGTTATAAGAACAGACAATGCTGATATAAAATTATTACTTGTGTATTTGGGTGTCTGTAATATAGTTGTGAACATGTAGGTGTGATGGTGGGAAGATCCAGACAGTTGAAACTGTTACATCTAGTTCAAAGGAAGCATTGTAAATATGGAATTGTCCTTTGACCTTAGCCTGAATTGCCCTTTGATCTAGAATATAGAATATTGTGCAGTGTTGGGTCAGGCAGATCCCTTGCTCTGAAAGTCAGCCAGTCACTCTCCCTCTCCCTCCTCTCCTCCAAATGTCTGCCAGCTTATTTGTGAATGTGTGTATCAAATAAAAGACTACTTTTCATATGACCAACTGTGTCTCTCTCCTGACTTTGTTCACATGACAACAGTAACCATGTTTTAGTTCAAGTTTTTCTAACTAGCCTGTGATGAAGAAATCATCACTACAGGGTATTTTACAAACCACATATCATTAATGAATGACTCATTCTGTGCAATAAATTGTTTGTCTCTACACAAGAGGATGTCAGAAGTTCAACCACAAGATCTGTGTCAGGTCAGCACGACAGGGTGCTGAAAACAGAAAATTCCACAATTGGGGAAAAGGAGGGAAAACGAGGAAATGTTAGCTTGATGTTAGCAAGGCAAGCACAAAGCAATGGAGCAGTTAAATTCAGGAAGGATTGACAGACTAGAATTATGACCAAAAGGTGAGGTCTTTAATGAATACTCTTCTTCAGTATTCACCAGCGAGAGGGACTTTAACAATTGTGAGGACAGGCTGACATGCTTGGACATGTTCTTGAGAAGAAAGAGAATGTGCTAGAACTTTTGAAAAACATTGGGATATATAAATCTCCAGGGTCAGATGGGACATATCCCAGGTTACCAAAGGAAGAGATTGCTGTACCCTTGACAATGATCTTTGCATCCTCATTGGACACAGGAGTAATACCAGATGATTGGAGGGTGGCAAATACTACTCCTTTGTTCAAAAAAGGAGTAAGACCAACCCTGGGAATTATACACCACTGAGTCTTACTTTAGTGGTGGGCAAGTTATTGGAGAAGATTCTTAGAGACAGAATTTACATGTATATCGAAAAGCAGCCTCATTAGGGCTGTTCGCATGGCATTGTCAGAGGCAGGTCACGCTTCACGAACCTGAATGAATTATTTTAGGATGGGGCAAATGTGACATTGATGGTGGCAGAGCAGTAAATGTGGTGTATATGGATTTTAGTAAGGCATTTGACTGTTCCCCATGCTAAGCTCATTCAGAAAGTCAGGAGGCACGCTATCCAGGGAAACCTGGCTATGTGGGTGCAGAACTGGCATGCCTAAAGAAGACAAAGGGTGGTAGTAAATAGGGAATATTCTGCCTGGAGGTTGGCTGCCAGTAGTGTTCCACAGGGATCTGTTCTGGATCCCCTGCTCTTTGTAATTTTTTAAATTTGCAGATGACGTGACGGTTGTTGGAGTTGTGGATAGTGTGCAGGGTTGTTGTAGATTGCAGTGGTACATTGACAGGATGCAGAGCCAGGCTGAAGGACAGGAATGTTAGCCGAGACACAGCTTTCATTAGCATGGGCAGACACGTATCAAAATACAAGTCGGACAGCTGACCTGACATTTTGCGTAAGGAGCTGATGGATTACTGCTGCTCTAAAACCACTCGTGTTCCAGCTCTTACCGAGCCTCTGATGAAGCCATGGAGGAAAATTTAATACATCAGATATAGCCTTTTACAAAATCATTAAAGATTCCTTAAAGTGATGACTTTTCTGTGCTACATGTTTCTATGATTCTAGATCTCATCACTAGCATGTAGATACTAGTATTATTGCACCAGCAAATCAAGCAAGTATCTCCCTGTGTAAGCTAGCAGACTAAAGGAAGAATCAGAGATGATAATTGTCCATTCCTTGTGCAGACTGTTCAAAATAGAATCAAATGTAAAATCAAGAGTTTGGAGAAATCGAATCCCATGGAAGTTAGAAGGGAACCAAATGGCTGGTGGCTGAATTGTTGGACTGCATTGGTTTTTCATGAAGTCTGCTTAGTTGGCAGTTCTCTATATTTTTTTGGGATGGGGAGAAGAAGAGGTAAAAGCATGAATTCTTGTACAGGGACAGTCATTTAAGGTCACATTAAAATATAAGGGGCCAACAGTATTAAACTGACAATCAGAATGCCAGAGGGTGTCATATTTTGCTGTCATATCAAAAATAGCAGCAACCTTGATTAATTACAATAACGGCAGGTAAATATCAGAGAAGCTGGTGAGTTTGCCTTCACTGAGATGAAATAGGCAATTCCAAATCCTCCAGCTACTAGAAGAACATAGATGTCTATGTGTTTAGATGCTAATGTTTTTAGAGGTGAAAGGAACTTTCAAAAGGACATGTCATGGCTGAAAGACCACCTTAGTTCAGAGTTTAATAGCCAAAGATACACAATCCATTGAAAGGACTGGCAGGTTGGCAGGCAGAGGAAGAGGAATGGCTCTGCTGGTAAAAAAAAAAGGAACAAAATCTTTAGGAAGAGGTGACATAGGATCAGAAGATGTAGAATCCTTGTTGGTTGATTTAAGAAACTGCAGCGGTAAGACGACACTGACAAGGAGTTATATACAGGCCTCCGAACAGTAGTCAGGATGTGTTCTACAAATTACTTCTGCAGATAGAAAAAGCATGTCAAAAAGGCAATGGTCATGTGGAGTTTCAATATGCAGATAGATTGGAAAAATCAAGTTGATACTGGATCTCAAGAGAGAGAATCTGGAATACATCCAAGATGGCTTTTTGCAGCAGCTTGGGTTTGAGCCCATAGCAAAATACTGGAGGAACTCAGCAGGCCATGCAGTATCTATGGAAAAGAATACAGTTGATGTTTCAGGCCAAGACCCTTCATCAGGACTGAAGAAAAAAAAAAGATGTTGACTGTATTCTTTTCCATAGATGCTTCCTGGCCTGCTGAGATCCTCCAGCGTTTTGTCTATGTTTACTGGATTTTCCGTATCTGCAGATTTTCTTTTGTTTGTGTTTGAGCCCACTAGATCTGGTTTGGATGTTGTGTAATAAATTGGATATGATTAGGGAATGGAACCCTTAGGAAACAGTGATCATAACATGATAGAATTCACCCAGCAATTTCAGAGGGGCAAGCTAAAGTCAGATGTATCAGCAGTACAGTGGAATAAGGGGAATTACAGGGGCCTGAGCGAGGGCTGGCCACCATTGATTGGAAGGGGACACTAGTAGGGATGATGGCAGAGTAGCAATGGCTGGAGTTTCTGGGAGCAATTTGGAAGGAAAAGGATATATACATCCCAAAGAAGAGGAAGAAAAATTTCGAGTACAAAGCTTTTATGTGCCTGTCAGAATAAAAGACAACACAAACAAGTTTTCTGCTACTTAAGAAAGTCTCTAAAAATAAACCAGGAAACTATAAACCAGTGAGCCTATACTATTGGGAAAGTTATTGGAAGGTATCTTAGGGACCCAATATGAGTATTTGGATAAATGGACTGATTAGGGATAGTCAGCATTGGTTTCTGCATGGTAGGTCGTGTCTATCCAATTTTATAGAGTTTTTTTTTAGGAAGTTACCAGGAAAGTAGATGGAGGCAAGGCAGTAGATGTTGTCTGCATGGACTTTGGCAAGGTCCTGCATGGGATTTTGGTCAGAAAGGTTTAGTCACTTGGCATTCAGAATAAGGTAGCAAATTGAATTAGACATTAGCCTTGTGGGAGAAACCAGAGAGTGGTAGTAGATGGTTATCTCTTTGATTGGAGGCCTATGGAGTGGAATGTCACAGGGATTGGTGCTAGGTCTGTTGTTATTTATCATCTAAATCAATGATCTGGATGATAATGTGGATATCACCATGATCAGGGATGTAGTGGACAGTGAGCAAGACTACTAGACCTTGCAGCGGGATCTGGACCAACTGGAAAAGTGGGCTAAAAAATGGCAGATGGAATTTAATGCAAGGTGTTGCACTTCTGTAGGACCAACTAGGGTAGGCCTTATACACTGAACAGTTGGGCACTGTGGAATGCAGTATAGACAAAGGGATCTGGGAATACAGGTCCGTAATTCATTGAATGTGGCAACACAGGTAGATTGGGTTGTAAAGAAAGCTTTTGGCACATTGGCCTTCATAAATCAAAGTATTGAGATGTTATGTTCAAGTTGTACAATATGCTGGTGAGACCTAATTTGGAGTATTGTGGACAGTTTTGGTCACCTGCCTACAGGAAAGATGTAAATAAGGTTGAAAGAGTACAGAGAAAATTCACAAGAATGGTGCTTGGCCTGATGGATCTGAGTTATAAGGAAAGACTGAATAGGTTAGGACTTTATTCCTTGGAATGTAGAAGATTGAGGGGAGATTTGATAGACATATACAAAATTATGAGGAGTATAGATAGGGTAAATACAAGCACACTTTTCTACCTAGGGTGGGTGGGGCTTCAACTCGAGGTTATAAATTAAGGGTGAAAGGTGAAATGTTTAAGCAGAACATGAGGGGGAACTTCTTCACTCAAAGGGTTGTTAGAGTATGGAATGTGTTGCCATTGCAAGTGGTTCGTGCAAGTACAATTTGAATGTTTAAGAGATGTTTGGATAGGTATACAAATGGGAAGGGTATGGACAGCTATGGTCCAGGTGGAGTTCAATGGGACTAAGCAGTTTAAATGGTTTGGTGTGGACTGGATGTGGCAAAGGGCCTGTTTCAGTGTTGTACTTCTATGACTCTATGTGCCTTTGAAGTTGGAGTTAAGTGAGCATTGTTCTCTTTATGTTCTTGTGGAATAGCAGCTAAAACTAAAATTTCACAAAAGTTTTACCCTGTAGAACATCATTTCCTGGACCAAAATATTTACCTGCCAAACAGAGGTCCACCCAGAAGCTGGACAATAGCAAACGTTGTCTGTAGATAACCAAACATGACCGCATCCATCCCCAACTTCTTTGACAAATACTGGGGACAAAACATTAAGTGTTAGAATCTGGGATAATACTGTGCACTGTTTGAAACAGACGAGAGCTCTGACAGACATCATCCTCTCCACATTTGTTACATAGAAACATTGCTGCCAGTGTAATACTGATCACTGAAAGTGGAGGCAAACCCATCAAATCATCTCTACCACATCCAACACAAAGAAAATTGTTTAAATTCAGGACGCAATTAACAGCAGAACACACAACAGTACTTTAAAAGCATCAGACAGTACCAATAATCGGTACCAAACAGGAGTGGAATATAGTGCCTTGCAGTAAGTTCATATGTTTAGTCAAATAATTTGACACCAGGAATCAGAAGTACAATGATAAAATTTTCAATTGATTTAAATTGGGGCTTGTAGTTAAAAATGGGACAAAATACAAAATGACAAACAGATCTGGATCATTGGCATATAAACAGCAAATGAATTTTAATATAGGTGTTAGAGGGTATTCTAGAGTAACGTGAACATAGCAAATGAGAACGAGGCTTCAGTTCTTAAAGTAAATGTAAATAAGTTCACAAAGCTTGCAATTAGCCTTCATTTTTTTTGTGTAAATTGCAAGCAGTAAATTGAAGTTAAAAGTCCAAGCTGCTTCACAGACTAAGAAATTGCATATGCAACAGCCAAACTTTAAGATATGGGGTTGTGTTAATTGGCTTCCATCAAACCAGGCAACATGACTAAGTTATTCGCAGCATTGTGACTGAGAAGCAGCTGACAGACCAGATGGACATTGTCACTTAGCATATCAAACATGGTTAAAGGTATAAGCAATCAATAGCTTGTGTATTTACAATAATTGTGTACTCAGAGACAGCACTGACAAATTAATTTTGGGTATCTGAGATTTCTGACCACAGAAGCTTTTGGACTGTTTTTGTGAATTATTTTGTGACAAAGCTGTTTGAACACCAGAGGCATCTGTCACTGTAGATATTTTATTTGGATAATTGGCATATAAACAGAAAATGAAATTTAATATAAGCATTGTTGAGGTTGACTGTTTATAACTTTAATTGTCATTTTCTTTGTTGTTTAACAGTCAATTTTCTGCATGTATTTAAGTAGTCTTTGTATACATAATAGTTTAACATGCCTCTAGTTGCTACACAAAGAATAATTCTGGAAGTTTTGTTCTTTCATTAAGTGGCGAGTATTTTCTCTCCACACGGATCTCCCTCCTGGCACTTATCCTTGTAAGCGGAATAAGTGCTACACCTGCTCCTACATCTCCTCCCTCACTACCATACTGGGCCCCAAACAGTTCTTCCAGGTGATACTTCTGTTGGGGTCACCTGCTGTATCCAGTGCTCCGATGTGGCCTCCTGTATATTGGTGAGACCAGACATAGATTGTCATAGAGCACCTGTTCTCTGTAGGCCAGGAATCCTCGTGGCCACCCATTTTAATTCCACTTCCCATTCTCATTCCGACATGTCAGTACAAGGCCTCTTCTACTTCTGCGGTGAAGCCACACTCAGGTTGGAAGAGCAACACCTTATATTCAGTCTGGGTACCTGATGGCATGAACATCGATTTTTTGAACTCCGGTAATACCCCCACCCCGCCGCACTTCTCCTTCACTATTCCCATTTCTCTCTCACCTCATTTCCTTACCTGCCCATCACCTCCCTCTGGTGCTCCTCTCCCCACTTTTCTTTCTTCTGTGGTTTTTTGTCCTTTCCTATTAGATTTCCCCTTCTCTAGCCCTCTTTCTCTTTCACAAACTGACTTCCCAGCTCTTTACTTCACCCCTCCCCCTCTCTTGGTTTCACCTAACACCTTGTGTTTCTCCCTCCCTTTCCCCCACCTTCTTACTCTGACTTCTCATCTTCTCCAGACCTGATTAAGGTTCTCGGCCTGAAACATTGACGGTTTACTCTTTTCCATAGATGCTGCCTGGCCTGCTAACTTCCTCCAGCATTTTGTGTGTGTTGCTTGGATTTCTCTTGTTTTAACATTTTCTCATTAGTCAATTAAGTAAGTATTTTCTAATTGGTTGGCTTTCATCTACTGAATTTTCTTATCTTTTGGGTATAAAAGTTATTGCTTTATGCTAATCGTCATCTTTAATTCCTCTCTTTTCTAGTGGCAGTGACCTCCCGACACTGTTCTGTTCCTATTCTCTTTATTCTATCAAGTCTTATTAAAATGATAATGAAGCAACATGTTTTATGACTCATCCCTGACTTGTAAAAGAAACTTGGATTTAAAGCAGAAGCCAACAATTGGCCTAGCCAGCTAACTTGATTGCAAAGATTTGGAGCTTGGAGGAAACACACCTAAACAAAAGGGGCAAGAGCTTCCTCTTTATATTCCAAATTGTCTGAGAGAAAACTAATTTTGGCTTCTACATCATTGGATGGAAATCATGATTGAGGATTGCTCTGTTGCTATGTAAAAAAGCATAGCTGTAAAATAGAAACATAACCCAGTAGAGCTACATGCAAAACCGGGAGAGCACAGACTAAATATACAAACCTGTAGAGTATCAAAAATTAAATTTATGCAAGCAGAAGAGCACAGATTAAAAAAAAATTAAAATTTCTATGAGCTAGTAGAGGTGTGAAACAAATTAAAATACGTGCAAGCCAACGGAGCTTGGGGAAAAAAAGGAATTTAATTTGGGTTTCACAACAGCCTGTTAAAATTTCAGTTGTAAACTATTAATATTTCGAGATCACGGTCAAAGTAATAAGTATGCATTGTATAAGATCAAAATCAAAATGATGGCCAAGGTTGTGAAACGTCCTAAGAATTCTTACCAGAATGAATCAGAGGTACTGGTAATAATGGACAAGTTTTCAAGATGGGTGTAAGCTATTCCAGCAAGGGAAGTGACAACCACACACAGCAAAAACTCTGATCAAGGACTATATCCCTAGATGGGGATTGTTATGTCACTTCAACTCTCACCCAGAAACACATTCCCCTGTGAATGTTTATCTGGAATTATGCCAACTGATAATCAAGTAACAACTGACTAAGTATCACGAGGAAAGTGTACCATGGCCTAGGCTCTTCCTATGGTCTTAGGTAGCATCAGAGCAACCCAAACAATAAAACTTAACCAAGTCTATTCGAGGTGGTAACAGTCCATTCTATCTCACTGCTGGTAGACCTCGACCTCAGAGAGGCTGATATACACATTATGGCAGAGATTTTAGTTAACTATTGTGTAAAATTAACCCAAGCTGTACAGTCTGTTTCGCAACAGGTTTCTGCTGCTTGGGAACACCAAACAGAAGGAGGATGTACCCTGATTCCTGGCAAGTGGGGTCTGTTTAAGAAACTGCATAAGGAAGCACTGGGAGCTCAATAGGAAGGTCCTTATCAAGGGCTGTTAATTACCAACTCAGCAGTGCAAGTAGAAGGTAAAAGTGGATACATGTCAGTCATTGCAAGCAAACTATTAAGTGGTACCTGACAAAGACAATAGTGCAGTGGTTAATGTGTTAGTAACCTCTGTCACAGTGCTTATGCTGCCAAGCTACAGTAAACAAATCACTAACCAGCCAGTAGATTCCAAGCAAGTTAACAACTACTGGACATTATGAAGTTTATTGTATTATTATTTGTTATATTTTTGCCAATTTCCCCTAATCATAATGTATTCTTGTATTATTGATGATCAAAAATATCACAATCCAACAAAGCTCCTGCCAAGTAATAAGAAATGGTCTATGTTCATAGAACAATATGTACTTTGTGTGGAAATTGAACCTACTCCTCTCTTCCATGTAATTGGTTAATCTTGTTTTTTAGGATATGTTTCTCCTGCCATGAAACATACACACACCTTACCTTCATCACAAATTAGTCTAGAAGTAAATGACACATTTCAGAAGGAGATCATTTTACATCAATTGTCTTCCCATTTTATGGTGTTGTAAGGAGTATAAGAGATTAAAAATGTTGCTTTAGCCTTAGAAAGGATAATAATAGAAATGATTGCCATGTATAAGATGGTTCTTCAAAATCATATGGCATTAGATGTTCTCTTAGCAATTGGGGGGGGGGGGAGAGCAGGGAAGAACATGTGCAATTATAGGCATTGTACTTAAATACCCAAGTCAGAAGCCATTACTAACTTGGCTGATCATATTTGTAAAGAAGCAACTAAAATACATCAACTTGATGGATGAGATTTCTATGATTAGATTCATTCAATTCACAGAAACTGCGGTTACTCATATTAATCATACTAACATGCCTTATCATAACTTACATCTTATTTTACTTCTTTAAAAGCAATCATTAATAAAATAGTTCAAACTCGTGTATGTCTACTAATCTGCTTAACTATGACAATCTTATGAATACTTTGAAGAATATATGTTCTATGCTATTTCATAACCCAAGTAGTTTTTTTTGATAACTTTGTAACATGAATACCGAAAGATTTTTTGCCTCTGAATTTTCAGATGTAATGATTCAAAATGTATGATTTAGAATTAAAGGTGGGGGGATTGCTGGCTCAGACTGTTTAATTTTAATTGTCATTTTCTTTGCAGTTTAACAATCAATCATTTGCTTCTATTTTAAGTAGCCTTTATATATACAAGTTTAATATGCCTCTAGTAGCTATTCCAAGTATAATTCTGGAAGCTTTGTTCTTTTATTAAGTGGCTAGTATTTTCTCATTAGTTAATTTTACCACAGTATTAAATAGTATTTTCTTATTGATTGTCCCTTATCTATGGAATTTTCTCATCTTTTGGGTATCTACGGAAAATAGCGCCCCCTTCCAAACATCTGACACCCATCTTTTAGATAACTTGACCACAATATCAGCTCAAAAATACAAGTCAAGCTCGTTAATCTTTTAATTAACAAATTATGGGACTACATGAAAATTATAACTCCTTGTCCCTCCTTGCTTTCACTGATGCAAATTGGTCAATGATGTGATCAAAGTCAGTTTTTTCAGTTTCTTCTCTTCCTACACTCAGCAGAGCAAGATCACAGAGTCTGCCTTGACCCATGGAGGCTCTCAAATACAAAAGTATTAGTTTTAACTTGCTGAATGGTCTCTCACAGTTGGTGATGGAAACTGCGATGGTTAGCATTATCTGAATAGCAATGCGAAGATTGGGGAAGATGTTCTCATTTCCATACTGAACAATAAATTCAAGAAGCTCTTCAAGTCTTGATATTTTCATGTTGACCCGCCTTGATAGCAACATTCTGCAATCCAAAGTTTCTTCATATAGCTGCTGTCCATCAACATCAGAGCTGTACAATTCACCCAAATTTTCACACTTATTCTTTATGTCGTTACTGTCGGCCCCATAACACAGTCCCTCGACATTGAGAAGGAACCCAAACTTGGCGTCAGTGTCATACAAACGAGCGAACCTTTCGTCCATTTCTCTGTGAAGACGGTCGAGTGTTCCTTTCATGACTCTTTCCATTTCCTCCTTAGCTGTTAAGCCAGCGTCTCTCGTTCTCATCAGCCATTCGTTTCTTTCGTCTCTGACGTCTTTCAACTTCCACTCTTGACAGAGACCAACTCCTTCTTCAAGTGACTCACTGACCAACACTTCTCTTTCATCATAAAAATGTTCTTGAGGCCTTTCAAATCCAGGGCAGCATCGTGGAAGTTCATGCTAGGATCCTGCAGCTTCTTTTGAATACGGTCAACGTGAATGAGTACTTCCTTCCAAAATCCTAGCAAAATTAGAACATCGTAACTCAACATGCAGTTGTACAGCTGCCTTGCATCACTTCTTGTTTCACTGGTCTCATTTTCATTGTCTATCATGCCCTGGAGAACTTGAAGTATCTCCTCAAGGTACTTGTTGACAGGCTTTACTGCTTCAGTCCTTGCACTCCACCTGGTTTCGGACTCCGACTTAACAACCACAGGCACGGCGTTCTGGAGTTTTTCCCAGCACTGTGTTGAATGAGAGAAAAACACGTAGAGAGCTTCGATGGTTCCAAAAAATGTGACCATCATTGTATCCTGCTTGGCTGCATGTACACCCACCAAGTTGAGTGAGCGATTGTCGTAATTCCCCAAACACTGCCAGGTTGTTTTTCTCTTATTCTTTAATGAACACCACTTCTGTGCCCAGCCACCACAGCAGCGTTATCATAGCACTGTGACCGACAATCTTGTCACTCCATTTCGTCCTTCTCTAGCTGTTTCAAGATATCTTCAACCAAGCTGTCAGCATTCTTCTGGCATATTTGGATAAAACCAAGGAAGGACTAACATGGACTGTTTTTCTCTCAAAATCAACTTCCACATACCTCACTACTTCTGACATCTGCTCATGGTATGCCTGATCAGGGATCGAGTTGAACATGAGACCACAGAGTACTTGGCTTTACGAATGCTTCTTAGTAAACCCTGGTGAACAGTGGATGCCATCATGTGGATGAATTTGTTCTGGACACCCAGTGAAAGACAAGATGCAGATCCAGGATGACTTTCCAAATGAGTGAGGTGCTCTTTTATGACAAGGTCAAAGATGGCTAGCAGTTTCAGTAGGCCAAGGATATTTCCCACATTGGAGTCATCGTCTAGCTAAAGTGACTCCCTATGTCTTCAAAAAGTCAGGTTCTGGGTCACAAGGCATTTTCTGCAGTGAAGGATTCTCGTC
Organism: Hypanus sabinus; assembly: GCF_030144855.1. NCBI lineage: Eukaryota > Metazoa > Chordata > Chondrichthyes > Myliobatiformes > Dasyatidae > Hypanus > Hypanus sabinus. The sequence continues at coordinate 128,298,393 of NC_082712.1, forward strand.
AAGATATCACGCCACTTCTGCTTTTCCTTCTCAATCTGTGACTGAAATACTGTGTCAATAACTCCTGTTTCCAGCTGTTTCTTTTCATTTCTTTCCACTGTGTGAAGCATTACCAATGATTCTTGGCATTTTCATGAACACTAATCCTTTCGGGTGCTTTCCACTGGTTGAATCCACTTTCCTGCTCCAATGAGGATTGATGGTCTGACCGGGAATAGAGAAGACAATAGATACAAAATGCAGACTTTTTAGTAGGGAAATAGACCAGCCATGAGCAAGTCACTTCCTCACCATGACCATTTCCCAATTTCCTCTTGAACCAAGTTTTGTTCATTGAGTGGTTATTTGTTGGTAGGAAAGGCCCCTCTGTTCTGGAAATACTTCGAACCCAGATTTATTATTTCTGTTCTCAATGTGTCAGGCAGAATTGCTTTTCCAGTATCCTTGTCGAACTTCAGAAGTCCAATGTCATGCTGTTCAATCACTTCTGGTATGACAGTTCGAGGCTCTTTGACACCATCCAGTTCACTAGGTTCAGTGTTGTCAGGTTCAATCTTGTCAGGTAAAATCTTGTCAATAACTCAACATCACCACCACCACCACCACTATCATCTTCTCCTCCTGTCATGTCCACGTTCTCTGTTGCAGCCTCACTCTTAATCTCGTCATACTCGGATTTATCTGACTTGACTTTTTCCTTGGCTTGTGACACATTTGTACTTGATCCACCTTTGGATTCTGACAAACTTGTAGCAGGTGTAGGTGACTCCATGGAACGTGTCAAACTACCTGCTCCAGGCTTTTCAAAGAAGGGCATGAAGAACTTGCCCAACTTCTTGGCTTCCTCCGCCTCCAACTTCTGTCCTTCAGCTCCACTTTCCTTCTTCTTCGTGAAGAAATATTTCATGGTCTTCTTACACAATGCTCTGAACTAAGGCCATCCTAGTGCTTCTCACCCATGATAATCAAAGACAGATCATACATCTGAAGAAAATTCTTTTTTCACTATCCGAGGATGGCTTGTCTGACTTTACTAGAAACTGCTCAGTGGCACCTCCCGCTTCAAGTGGCGCCCAGGGCACATGCCATACCCGCCATACTTTAGATACGCCACTGACACCCCCCCCCCAACACTGTTCCTGTTCTCTCTGCTCTATCAATTCTTAATAGAACGATTGTGAAACAGCTCTCTGAAAAGATTGAGAAGTGACTTCATAGATCTATTTAAAAAAATGAATGGAGGGGGTATTAAAAATAATGGAATTGAGTAATATAGAGGAAATGTTCTACTTCTAGGTGTGTCCCAAACTCAGAGGCATAAAGAATAGGATTTTCTGTATAAACTTATTCAGCCGTTGTTGTGCCGAAACATACTCATAAACCTACGAGGAATCAAAATAAGAATGAATGAATATGAAGAAGCATGCAAGTTTACATTGATAACACAATATACAAAGCCAAATAAAGCCATAGATTACAAAAGAAAAATGCATAATGAACCTTAATTAAACATCAATCTGGCCACAAATGAAATATAGTGACCAGCTCTGGGTGCTGCATTTTACAAAAAAGTATTTACAGAAGGTGTGGAAGATGTTTCACAAACAAGAGAAAAATCTGCAGATGCTGGAAATCAAAGTAATACACACAAAATGCTGGAGGAACTCAGCAGGCCAGGCAGCATCTATGGAAAAGAGTAGAGAGTTGACGTTTCAGGCTTTGACCCTTCAGCAGGATTGGAGAAAAGAGATTGGAAGTCAGAGGAAGAGAATGGGGGAAGGGGAGGAAGTAGTACATAGTAATCAGTGATAGGTGAAACCAAGAGAGGGGGAGGGAAGTCGATTGGTGAAAGAGATAAAGGGCTGGAGAAGTGAGAATCTGATAGGAGAGGACAGAATGCCATGGAAGAAAGGGAAGGGTGAGGAGCAGCAGAGGGAGATGATGAGATAGGAGGAGGCAAGGAGGTAAGGTGAGAGATGAAAATAGGAATGGGGAATTGTGAAGGAGAAAGGGTGGGGGCTATTACTGGTAGTTCAGAAGATGTTTATCAAAATGATTTTGAGATGGAAGACATTGGTAATGTTGATAGACCGGGGAAGCTGGAATTGCTGTAATGAGGAGGCTGCAAAAAAAAGTGGCCACAGTATTTAAAATCACCAGGGTAAAGACACCAAGTAGAAAGAAACTAATAAGTACTTGGGTGCCCAAGATTTTTGCACAGTATCGTACTTGTCAATGTGGAGCAGAAAGTGTGTACATAAATCTGGCATGAACAAAGAGTGTTGGGAGTGGTGAGGATAGAGCACCACTGGAGTGAAGTTGGACAGTAAGCTGAGGGGGAGGGGCTGGGCACATATACACCTAGCCCCGAGACACCAAACAAGGTCATTTGATTCCAAACAATTGGTTTATTGATTCATTACGGAATGTCTCTCTTGAGCTTCCTGTTCTCTCCCCGCTCCTTTCCCCTTTTCCCAACCATGATTCCCCTCTCCCTGCCCACTTCCCACTCTCAGTAGTACACAACAGAGACCCATATCTTCACTCACATATGTCATAAATATTTTTGGCAGCAACAGTACACTGCTATACATGAAGTAACTACAGTACTGTGCAAAAGTTTTCGGCATCCTAGCAATATATATGTGCCTAAGACTTTTGCACAGTACTGTAGAATGGCGATTGACTAAGAATCCATGTATTCATGCAATGAGTGACTGGGTTCTGGTATATACAGGCAGGGGCAGTTTTGGAGGTAGGTTCAACTGTAGTGTTCTAAAGAGAACTAGGTAAGTATCTGAAGAGAAATAATTTACAAAACTGCAAGGAGAGAGCGGGGGTGCAGGCATATGAGCAAGATTGCCCCATCACATATTTGGTATTAATTATTTGGGCTGAATGGCATCATCCCATGGTGAAACCATTCCATGATTCTGATGCATTAGGTGGTGGGATGAGGTCTGGTGGAGATTGAAAGTGAATAAAAACATGCCTCATAAAAGGTCTGTGTGTTCTACATAATTCTTCAAACTAATCTTCTGTGCAATCTCTTCCTCCAGCTTTTGCTTTGTTTTGACTTCTTGCTCTTTTTGGAGTTTTCAAATCATTTGCTGGAGTGAAACAGCTTTGTGTTATCAGGATGAATTTAGCTAACTCTATTCTATCTCACACCAACATTAAAGATGAAAACCAAAAAGAATTTTAGTTATGGTTTATCTGGTTTCTTTGAAGTGCTGACTCAAACTTGCATCCATTCTTTATATGCAAGTTTAGATTATATCATTTCAGAAGTTAGAAAAGCAGGGAATTATTGTCTATGTTTAGGTTTCCCTCAAGTTAGACCACAAGCAGCACTTGAACTGCTGTGCTGGTTAACAAACTACACAACAGAAACCAGGGGCTAAAAATCTGTTTGCACTGAAAGCCAAGCACTATAATGGTACCATCTGGGGAAATTATGCACTCTTAGCACAAAGAATGTGAATAATTGGTTGCAAGTTGTGTGGGAGAATAAATAGGCTCGCTAATTGTGGCAGCACTCCAAAACTCTGTTTAGTTTGTTTCAGGATGTTTCCTCCCAAGTCCTTCCTTAACTTTAGAATTACTGTAAATTCCCATTGACGTGTTTGTTCCTGCACTTCCATTTTAATTTTTATTTTCTTTGTGCATTTGTCTGAATACATTTCCTCTTGTCTTTTCCTTTACTTACCTTCTCACAAAATTTGACTGTACCTCTGCGGCTAGGCTCAGCTCAAATGCCATCTGTAAATTTGTTGATGGTACAACTATTGTGGCAGAATTTCAGACGGTAATGAGAGGACACACAGGAGCAAGATACATCAGCTAATTGAATGGTATTGCAGCAACAACCTGGCACTCAACGTCAGTAAGACCAAATAGCTGATTGTGGACTTCAGGAATAAGACGAAGGAACACACACCAGTCCTCAGAAGTGGAAAGAGTGAGCAATTTCAAATTCCTGGGTGTCATTATCTTTGAGGATCTAACCTGGACCCAATGTATCAATGCAGCTACAAAGGCGGCACAACAGCAGCTATATTGAGGAAATTCGGAAGATTTTCCTCTCTTTACCCACTTCCTAGTCCCCAACAGAGTCTAGTGAACAGAAAGCATTCAGACAAGGAAGACTGATGATAACTGAATAAGAAGCTAGTTCAACAATGCAATGAAGTTAACTTCTCTAACATTTTGAAACAGGCAAGTGCATAAGATTAAAGATTTGGGTTAGCAAGAAGGTAGCCAGAAACTACTCAAGGTGGTCATCAGGAGATACGTTAGTAGGCACTCATCATGAATATATGGGGATAGATTTGAATAGGCCTTTGAAAAGGAAAGCTACATGTTGCTATCCAGCTGCAGCACCAGACTTAACTTTCAACCTTCCCACTTCCCTTTTGCTGTTTGTCTAAGAATGTTCCCAATGTTCCCAGATCCTGCATTAACTACAAAAAAAAGAAGAAAATGCAGGAAATACATAGCAGGTCAGACAGCATCTCCTGAAAGAGACTCAGATTAAAGCTCCAGACTAATCATTTTCACCAGAATCAGGGAAAAGCAATTTCATAGCAGGCAGAGGTGTGAACAACCCCAGGGGATTGGGACAGAAGGTAAAAGTGTGGCTATATGGTGCCAACTGAGACCACTGAATGTTTATCTGGGACCAAAAGGACGAAACTGGTGAGGTTTAAATGACAGCTGATTTTTATTGAGTGATCATATTTGCACAAGACTAGAAATAAAATAGAAGCACGGATTAAAACAAGGTGTGTTAGGCAATTACTTGTTAGTAAGCAAAGCTCTTCACTTCCTCAGGATATTTTATTGGTAAACTTGATTTAATATTCCATTGAAATGAGAAATCCTCTTATAATGCAACAGAAAAATACTAGCCCATATTATATGCTCAAATTTTATAACGAAGCTTCAATCTACAATTATTTCAGGAGGTGCAGTTACTACTTCTTTTCTCGTGAACAGATTTGCCAGATCAAAACTGATCACTGTGGACCATCACAGTAGAAGAAGTATTTCCATTCTGTTCTGTAATGATTAATCCAGCGTACTCCACACTCTAACCATTGCCAAGCCAGATAATCAAATCAGGTTCAATAATAATTGCAGGAGGCCATAATGGATGCAGCACTAACCATACCCCAAAATTATGTGCTGACCTTGTGAAGCATGTATGTTAAACAGGCCAAACGGCCTGCAACATATACAGTTCAGGATCTCACAATCAGCAGACAAGACAGAGTTGTAGAGCTTACTGTAAACAGTCTTCAATAGTGGCCGATAATTCAACAGTTAACGGGAGGAGAGTACATCAGCTTCTTCATCCTCGACAAAAGCAAGTCATTTATTGGGAGTACCAAACAAAAGGACTGAAGTATTCACACCATGTTCACTCAGAAGTGTTGGGTTGATGTCCAGCATGGCTTCCTTTAGTCTTTCCCACTGTTACAGAACCCACTGCTCAGCCAACTTCATTTACTCCACATGACAGAAGGAAACAAATGACAGCAAAAGCAAATTTGTAACCTGTACTGGATACTTGTGTTGTTCTCATGCACTTCTTCTGTGCTTCTCTAAGTCTTTATTAAAGATGAACAGATGGCAGGCAATTCTATTTAGCCACTTTATTTATTGGTAGATGAGTGAACAGAAAAACAACAATTTTGCATTTGAAACATTGGTTCAGTTTTGGGGTTATATTGCATTTTATGGAGTACAATAAACTATAAGTTTCTGTTGTTTCTATATGTGCAATTGAATATGGAAGCCTGTAGGTTACTGTCCAGTTTGTTCTGGTTTATGACTTTCACCATAATGATACACTTAACAGTGAAATTTTAGAGCCATCCACGGGTTGTTTACTAATTTAAGAAAAGTGGGGAACAAAAAGTTCTTGAACAAAAAGTTAATTTTATAAATGTGGGGTCATATTCTAACAGAATTTTACTATCACTAGTTTTATTAGCGCTATTTCCATTCCCTTTCACTAGATTATTTCCCTTTAGATGCACTATCATTTTTGCAAATAGCACAGATCTGTCAAGTGTATGAAACATGGCAATCTGGTGAGTGAGAGTTTTCAGTGTAATCGCAGGAAAGAGGTGATGTTCTGGTTTCCACTTAGTGATTTAACTAAACTTAGTGGTACATAAGTACTCCTGAGGCAGTCAGTATCCTGGACAACTTGGGGTGAAGGAAGTATCGTAAGCTGGAAGAACTCAAACTTTGGAGATTCTCCAACCCCTGATGTCACTCTAGTCCATCTGCACAACTGAGTGTTTACAGACAGAACATTTCAGAAAATACTTATCCTACAGCTTGTTTATGCAGCCAGAGAAGGACCAAGCAACTACCAGACAGAAGAAGAGGCTGTTGAAAGCATCAAAACAGTATGAATCTGGAGAAAGTGGCACTTGTAGAGGCTGACCAGGTTATACCCTAACAGGCCACAAACAATAGTCCCAAGGTAGATTTGTTAGTGCTGTGGGGGTGGAAAATGAGCAAAATTTAAAAAAAAGGGGGGGGGGGTGAGAAACTGGTAGAGTAGAAAACTTATGAGATTTCGAAGTTCAAAGTACTGTACGTATACTGTATGCAACCTTGAGATTTTTAGAGACCTATAGGAATAAGATTAGGAAATTAAGTTTTCCTTTGCTTTTAATGTTAGACATCTAAATGCAAGTCTTAATGAATAAGGCAAATGCACTGAGGACACTGATACGTTACGTGGAAGTTTGTTACAGCTATTATGGAAACGTTCTTAAACTTTTGATGTACTTATGCGGTTTACAGACAAGGTACAGAGTGGCAATATTGGTGAAACAGTCACTGCTTGGTGGTATGATACATTATGTCGGAAGGTTCATCAGGTGAAGAAATAGATTGACATGGAAAAAAATGGGGCAGTTACACAGTAGGCGGAGTGTACTATTGGGCTCAACAGTCTGAGAGGCAGGAGCCAAATGTGTAAACAAATTTCTGAAAAAAATTACACTAGGATAGTAATAGTGAATTTCAACTTTTTTTATATTGACAGAGACATTGGTACAGAGGATGCAGAATCACACAATTGCATTTGGTAGAATATTTCAGTCAACAGTTAGCAAGCACACCAAGATTGCAAAGCAATTCAGGTTTGCTTTTAGGGAATGAAGCAGGGCAGAGAAAATTAGTACCACTTTTCTGGTTATGTTTGTTTCAGCATGTTTTTGGAAAGTTCAAATAGGTTCTAAATTTGGCTAAGGCTGGAAGCTGAGAGATGATTTCAGTTAAGTGGACTACAAAAAGTGCCTTGAAAGCAAATGAGTCTTGGCACTTGAAAAGTAAGTCTGGTAGAGTTGTATTATAAGAGGGAATGACAAAAATGTTTTACTCCTTTTTAGCTACAGAGGTGGCTCTGCTGGAATGGAGGATAGATTAATTGTAAAAGCCAGTTTTCTGTCATATTGTACATGCTACAGATCCACTGTAGAGGGCACCAGACCACAAGATATACTGTACATATACAGTAGATTGTCACAGCTTCCCAAGAGACTGAGAGACACCAATAATATTGTTCCTTCATTGATGGTGGCAAAATCCAGGCTACTCTAATAAAAAATATTAAAACTACCATATTGCCCTTCAATCTTATAAAATTAAAGGATGTTTGTTATTGTTTTTTAAAAATAATTATTGAGTACACAAAGTTAAAGGGACAATTCTTGCTGGAGTTACAGAGCAACACCCTATTGGACCAAAGGGCCTGTACAAGTCCATACTGACCATATTCTCCACCTAGCTAGTCCCAATTTCCTGCATTTCCTGGCTCCTTCCCTCCATGTACATATCCGGGGGCGGGGGGGGGGAGTGGGGGTGTCTTCTTAAATGACACTGCCTCAATCACTTACTCTGGAGGCTTATTCCACGTTTTCACCATCCTCTGCATGAAAAAGTTGCCAGTCAAGGCTCCTTTAACTCTTTCCTCTCTTGCTCCTTATCTATACCCAGCAGTTTCAGACTCCTCACTCCACTGGAGGTTGGAGATGATCTGTCTTGGGGTTGAAAGACTGTACGTGCATGGGTGAGGGGGAGGAACAGGACTGGTTTGCTCTTGTTACGTACTGTGTTGTTGTTCTGAGCATTGTGGGCAGGCTATGCTGAAACGCGTGGTGACACTTGCATGCTGCCACAGCACACCCTCAGGTGTGTTGGTCGATAATGGAAATAACACATTGTACTGCATGTTTCAATATAGTTTTGAATCTAGAATCTGGGGAAGATAAACTTTGTTAATGCCTCCCAAACTTTTACACATTTTATAAGGTTGCTTCTCATTCTCCTGTGTTCAAAGGAGTAAAGGTATGCCTCACCAACCTTTCACTGTTAGGGCCTCTAGTCCTAGAAAAATCCTCAAATTTACTCTGCACTCTGTCCATTTCACCCATGCCTTCATCTACAGGACCCTAAATCATGCACAGTATTCCAAGTGCATCCTCACTAATAACTTACACAACTGCAACATAATCTCCCTGACCAATGTAAGCCAATATCCACAACCCAAAAGAGCCAATAGAACTAAGTTCCTACTGATCTCAACCCGGCTGATCATGTCCCATGAGGATAGCAAGCCAATCAGCTCAGACTCTCCTCATGGTTGACTGGCCCAGCATTCTTGCTGATCCCCATCAGGAATGTCACTAAAGGCCAGTATTTTCAAAGTGAGGATGGTTAGAGACTGTGTACCAAGACTGTTTTCACGACCAGTCTCCAAGACTATCCTTCTTTTGCAAAAACTTGATGAAATTATCATGTGACTTTTAGTTTCAGTCGTTAAGCTTGACATCCTATGGACACCAGGCAGGGAGATTTCTGGCTTATAGAAGCGCTGTTCAGTTTGTATGCAAGTTTGTCTTGTATGAACAACACATCCTGTATATAAACTGTTTAAAAAATGTATCATTTCCTGCACGGGCTAATTTAGATTCAATCTGAAACTCATAGTGGGAAGCCACGTATCTCCATCCTTTCTTTATATGTCCTTCAAATAGCAATATCTTTTCACAAGTAAGATCTCATTAAAAACCCTGAGGAAAGCTTCAGACTCTGGCGATTTTTGAGAAGGTATTTGACTTGCTGCATAGTTTTGTACATATGCACTGCGAAGGCAGTAGGCACCCAGTAGCATTTTATTTTACTTTATTTTATTAATATATTATTGATATCCATGGGTATTCAATCCAATAACATTACAATCAGTTCACTGTCATTTAATTAGTGACTTGAAGTAAGCATAGTTACATTTCAACACAGGCGTTATGTTTTGTTTGTCAAGTGCCTAAAATGAATTGGGGATTAAGTTATTTTAATGGTATTATGGGTCATTTACTGTACACCAAATTGAAAATAGAAAGTATTTGCTGTTCACTCTGCAGATTCCTCTGTACTAGGGTGATTGCACGATTTATATGCTGAATATTTTGAATTCAACTTAGATTTCCAGTTGCTTCCTACTTCTACTAACAACTAATTTCTAATGGCCTTTGGCATACTCATCTTTTATTTCTTAAATTTAACCTGCCTTCAGCTGTCCTGAATTTCTGGTTTCCATGCCTTGTGGACAATATCTGCATATTTATCTGCATGTATTGGAGAATAAAGCTGCAACGTTTGCTGTGTGGCCAGAACTATGTGACAGCCTTGTGTTTGCTATCTACTATGTATCCAACTTATTAGCCAGAATGTAATCTCTGTATTGTCTCTGTACTATTGAACACATCAATGCCTTGAGAATGTAGCTAACAGTGAAAGTAAGCTCAGTGCCTTAAGAATGTAGTTAACAGTGAAAGTAAGCATGTAGAGATAACGGTGGTAGACGGGATCATGGAGTGGTGTGATGTTATGGGAACCAGTCAAAGCCGGGGAGGGGGACACGTGTTCCAAGGAGTAGACTAGACAGGATCGTACAATGGTGTGATGGTGTGAGAACCAGTCAAGGCACTAGAACAAGTATATGCCAATGAAACTAAGATAAGAAATTACTATGAAGAATATTGTGAACCAGGGCTCGGCGGACAATTAGTGACACGCTCATTAGGTGTCTCAGCTTTAGTTTGCAAATAAAGGCTTAAACTTCTCAAAGAATCTTCTGCGTCTCCTGGTTATTTCAAGAAACCACGACAAAATTGGCAACCGCGGCAGGACCGGAAAGAGACCCGCGGAAAGGAAATGGCAGATTGGGGAAGCTTCCTGGTCCTCTAGGGACCCCCACAGGGCTAACAGAATTAAGGGTGCACCCAAACAAAAGGTAAGCGCTTTTTGCGATAATTTGGACTCTGTTGGTTTTGGGGAGGTCTCGGAGACTCAGAAGTGTGGAACCACTGCCAAAGGGTCTCTCTGGTCCAAAGAATCTGGCAGAATTGGGGGTTAACAGGAGGCTCAGAGGATTGATCGAGAACACTGCAGTGGGGGTAAGTACGAATAAGCTAATAAGAAGTTAAGTGAAGAAAAATTCCACTTGGTGTTGGTAAGTCCCTGTGGATACCGCTTCATATGAAACGAAGGTCTGAATGGACAGGGAAAGGAAAAGTAGAAAAATCCTTGTGGATACCGCCTTAAGAGATAAGGGTCTGAATAGACGAGGTGCAAAGAGAAAATTCCGTGGATACCGCTCAAGGTAGAGGTCTGCACGGGCAGAACGGAATAGGAAACAAGGACAGGTAGAATATTGATTACAAGCGAGGAAGACACTAAGGTGCTGGAGAAACAGCCTGTTAGAGAGAGAGGGAGGTACAGTGAGAAGCTGGCTTCAGCTCCATACCGAATGTGAAAGAAGCAGAAAGGCCCCCTCCCTATTATGAGGAAGGAACCCCTAAGCAGTGCTCCATGTTGACGGGTACAGCAAACATGCAGGGAGAAGTTACTGAGAGGGAATTGCCAGAGGAGCTGTGAAAAGTACTTCAGGGGCCGACCAAGTATTGAATCAGGACAGAAAGGAAGGACTCCACAGGGAGACCGAGGGAAGAAGAGGACCCTGGAGAAATTTGTGTGGGAGGCAGTAAAGACATACCCAGAGACAGATGGGGAGACAGGCGAGGAGGAGAGCCAGGGCAGGTGGGAAGAAGGAGGAAGAATGATGCCGATGCCATTGTTATTAAAAGGATCAAGACAAGTGCAGTATATCCCTTGGGGAATACCTAGAAGGGCTGAAAAACACTCTACCCAGTCTACATGAAGGAGCAGGGAAATGGATTAGAGCCTTTGAAGAAGAGACGGCAGGATGATTATTGGCTATGGGAGATTTAAAGGCACTATTGATAAGGTTGATGGGAACCTCCAAATTTAACGAACTAATGGAAATGGCTGGCATAATAAACCCGAATGACCCGAGAACTGATGGAGACGGGTCTGACAGAGTGAGGCAGAGGGTATGGCAGGCCCTCAGGAAGCTTTACTCACCCAAAGTGGACCCCAAAGCCTTAAAGGGGGATCCACTGGGAGACACTAAAAACCCAGCAGCCTATGTAGAAAACCAGTTGAAAAGGTGGAGACTGGAGACTGAGCAAGAGGTGCAAAATAGCTTATTTATGACCTCACTGTTCCAACATAGCATCTTGGATGCAGTGCCTCCACAAGTTAAATCCAAACTCGAGGAAGTGGTTGGGCTGATGTCAATGACCCCACAAGAATTCAGAGACCATGTAGTCCATGCAGTTGAGAAATACCAAAAAGACAAACAAAAGTTGGCTGAGCAGCAAGAAGAGGTGCAAAGAAAGTTAATACAAATGCAGCTTGAAGAACTCAAAAAGAAGGAAAAAGAGAAAAGCAAAAAGATGCTGCCAGCAACCACCGGTCCGAGTACAGCCATTGAACTGGATGAAGCACTGCTATATGGAGGAACCGATCATGCTGTAAGACCAGGGCTGGAAAACCCCATGCCAATAATCAACGTCTTTGGAGGAGCATTCCCACAAATGCCCTATCAGGAACAGACTAAATTCAAACAGCCCAGGCAGGACTGGAAGTCCCAAGGAGGGGGACAGAGGAACTATGGGCAGAGGGGACCAGTGAGGAAACAGGGGGAAAGAGAGGTAGAGAGATTGTGCTGGGGATGTAATCAGCCAGGTCACATGAGAAGAGATTGTCTGTTTACACCATGGCCTGTCACACACTAGCAGGAACCGATAAGAAGGGAACTAAAGTTTAGCCAAGGACCAGCCCCCACAGGCCCATGCAGACCTGTGAACCCCTATGCAAGGTATTAGGGGTGTCCCGAGAACTCAAGTGGGAAGGAACATTACCCAATGATAACAAGGGAGGCAGATGAGGAACCCATTGTTCAGGTTATGTTAGAAGGGCAACTGACATCAATGATGATAGATACTGGAGCCACGTACACTTGTGTACAGCCACAGTATGCCCTTCACCTTCCCATGTCAGGAAAGTTTATTAAGACAGTAGGGTTCTCGGGGAAAACACAGTTGACACAGTGCACGGCTTCAGTGCCGTTGAGAATCGGAAATAAAGGAATTGTTTTGCCAGTGCTAGTATCTAAAGGAACTCTGATTAATTTGTTAGGCAGAGATGCCTTATTGAAACTGGAATTAAAATTGGAATGCACCAGAAATGGGCTGAGTGTGGAAAGAGCAGGGGCTCAATTGATAGTGCGAGAAGGCAAGAAGGCTAATGTCTTTTGGATAGGAGACATAGCAGATCAGATTCAGGAAGTCTGGGAAAAATGGAAAAAGGGCGTGCAGGCTATATTACCCAGGGCTGTAATGCCCAAATCTGAGCTACATTGTACAGTGATTTTTGATGAGACTCAGAACAGGGAGTTAGAGGAAAGATGGCACGTGGAGGCATGTACCCAACAGCACCTGGAAGGAGAGGCTATGATAATTGGAAAGCAAGGGGCAGCTTTACAAGTTAAGTGGAACATCTTTTTAGAAAAATGGTACAGGATACCGGAGGCTGCGCCCCACATAATGTTGTTGGTAAACAAGGGATATCAGTCTAAAGACCCTTAGTTAAGAGTGCTGAAACCGTAACAGTGTGGAGGAAAATCACGCTGGAGGTGTGGATATCAGAAGACAACAGTTGCATTAAAATAATAGTAAGTGTAGATATGGTAGGGACAATGAAAGAGGTCAAAATATCTGACAAATGAAGTGATCCCAAGGTTTGGAATACCTACAGAAGTTAGCTCAGACAATGGTTCAGCTTTTATCCAGAAAGTGGTCAAATTGGTACTACAAGCGCTGAGGATAAAGCAAAGATTTGGATGTGTATACCACCCTCAGACGCAGGGCATGGTAGAGAGAATTAATGGAACCCTGAAAGCCAAACTGAACAAACTCTGTGCAGACACAAAACTTAATTGGGTCGATGCTTTATCGTTAGCATTGATGAGTTACTGCATGCAAACCAATCGAATGACATGCCTGGCTATGACATGAGATGCTAACTGGGAGGCCCATGCCAGTGCCCCAGTGGAGAGGGCCATATAAAGGACCTAGTTTGGAACAATTGGAAATAGAATTGAAACAATACATGCACAGCTAACTATGATACACAAGTCTATTATGTACAGGAAAAACAAAATGAGCCAGAGACCGTACAAGGGGAAGGACTGATCAAACCAGGAGACCAGGTTTACGTGCGAGTTTTTCGGAGAAAGTGGAACGAGCCGAGAAGGGAAGGACCCTTTACGGTGACCAAGGCATCACCCACCGCAGTTCAGGTAGAAGGACGCTCCACCTGGTACCATCTGAACCACTGCACGAGGGCAGTCCCGCAAGGACAATCAGGTGAGGAGTCCAAGGTAAGTGATGCGGAGGAAAAGTTAGCAGGAGACAGACAGGAGGAACAAGGAGCCAGACACCTACACTGGAACAGCTTATAATACAATATCAGTTGAGCTATGAATGTTTTACATGGACAGGTGCTCGTTCAGTGGGTCATTTCAGAGGTAGCTGCACTCAGATGTGGAATGTGACCCCAGGCAAAAGACACGTAGTAGATTCCCCTCCAGCCGAAGGTGCATTGGACGCCCAGACCATCCCCTTAGCAGACACCTGGTGGCTGTGTGGTAAGGAAGGGGGTCTGAGATCCACGCTTCCCCTCAATTGGGCAGGTACGTGTACACGTGTTATGCTAAATCAAGAATTTATAGTATCCCCAGAAGTACACTTCAACACTGATATCTCTGAACAGCAGACACTATTGCAGAAAAGGAGAAAATATGAACCCAACTCAATGATTTCGATAGATAGTATAGGTCAGCCAAGAGGTATACCTAATGAATTTAAGGCGAGGAATGAGATTGCTGCAGGCTTCGAAGCATTTCTATCCTTGATAGGAACTATTAAGAATGTTGAATGGATAAATTATATATATATATATATTACAATCAGCAAAGATTCATCAACTACACTGATGATGCATTGGAGGCCTTGGGACAACAGTTAGATGCAACTAGTAAAATGGCGAGGCAGAATAGACAAGCATTGGACTGGCTGTTGGCAGAAAAAGGAGAGTTTGTGTGATGTTTGGAGAGCAGTGCTGTACTTTTATACCAAATAACACTAGTCCAGAAGGATCGTTTACTAAGGCAATGTACAAGTTGATAAGTCTCAGAAAGGAAGTTAAACAGAATGCAGCATTTGGACATCAGTTATTTGACTGGTTAGAAAGTAGACTCGGAGGATGGGGAGTATGGCTGACTAAAGATGGCAATGACTGTTGGTATTCTATTGCTGAGCTGTGTGCTTGTTCTGTGCTGTTTTCTTCCTTGTGTCAAGTCTCTTGTAGTGCATGCTGCAACCAAACAATTTCCGAAGCTCATGGAGATTACTGAAGCAAGCTTAGTAGAGAAAGAAGCACCGAAGAAGTATTGTTACAGCCTACAACACCTGCAGGATGAACAAGAGCAAAACAACAGTGTGGGAGTAGATTGTAAGGGCTTCTGAGTTTTTTTTTCCCTGTCTCAGATACAAAGGGACAGGTTTTTGACTCAGTGGCCTAGGGTAACAGGGAGAGAATACTTTGAGGTCTTGGCGCAGAAAATTGTAGTTTAACCCGAGATTTGGGAATAAGTGCTGGACTTTATTGGGGCTTTTGTGCGTGGACTCTTAGTCTTCTTTCTCTGTATCAGACCCTATGGGTCTCAAAGGGGGGATTATATTGGAGAATAAAGTTGCAACGTTTGCTGTGTGGCCAGAACTATGTGACAGTCTTGTGTTTGCTATCTACTATGTATCCAACTTATTAGCCAGAATGTAATCTCTGTATTGTCTCTGTACTATTGAACACATCAGTGCCTTGAGAATGTAGCTAACAGTGAAAGTAAGCATGTAGAGATAATGGTGGTAGACGGGATTGTGGAGTGGTGTGATTGTATGGGAACCAGTCAAGGCCGGGAAGGGGGACACGTGTTCCAAGGAGTAGACTAGACAGGATCGTACAATGGTGTGATGGTGTGAGAACCAGTCAAGGCACTAGAATAAGTATATGCCAATGAAACTAAGATAAGAAATTACTATAAAGAATACTGTGAACCAGGGCTTGCCAGACAATTAGTGACACGTTCATTAATTGTCTCAGCTTTTGTTTGCAAATAAAGGCTTAAACTTCTCAAAGAATCTTCTGCGTCGCCTGGTTATTTCAAGAAACCATGACACATGACTGAAGTGACTGCTTGCTTTGAAGAAATCTTCATGATCCTGGCATTTGTAAAGCTGTAGCTTTATCAATCCCATCTGCAGATTAGTATAATACTTTCAAGGAAATGTGCAATCAACTGGACTGCTTCAAGGTTGCTTGCTGCTTTTGTGAGAACCTTACATGTTGTTCCCCAGCAGAAATGCCGCTGGTTGCTCCGCATCAATCTCCTGAAGATATATCCAATGTGCGTTCCTTCCACAAGAATGGTGATTTGATTATTGAGATTGGGTATCTTGTGTCCATCCAGAGCTGACCTCATCCATATTGCAGCACAGCTTGTCTTGGCCACTGCACAAGTGTTTGATGCCTGTTTCAGTTTGCTTTCCTGGTAAATTTATCCAGTTCACATTGTGAGCTCTTGTTTCTTGTATGCAGGGCATCCGTTTTCTCAACTTTCCATGTACTTACAACATCCACAGAACTTACAACACCAAACCAATTTATTCTTCAAGTAATCTCTTGCTTCACTTCATCCACTTCCTTCCATTGGCCGTTCAGCATTTCTGAACTGCCTTGAATTAGTTCTGCAGCTTTTCAAGTCTTTATGCACTTTTACTCTCACATCAGAGTCATTCCCTCAACCAAGTCTCCCATGTTCAATTCAAGTTTACTTGTCATTCAACCATACACGAATACAGCCAAACAAGACAGTATTACAATAGGGTTAAGGTGCAAAGCACAGTACCAACAGTCCCACACAAGACAGCAAGCAGAAATGTATCACAAACATGGAATAAAACAGTCCCTAAACTCGCACTACCAATCTACAGTCGACCACAATAAAGCCTGTGTTCCACCGAGCAACTCCAGACTGGACGTCGCAGTTCTTCAAATCAGCAAAACTGTGGTTTACTACAGTATTAATAATTTAGCTCCATTCATAATGTATTGAAGATCATGTAAAACAGTTGGTAATTTAAATGAACAAGGACACTTTACTAAATGAAATAAACACCCACAGTGAAGGACACTATTCTTGCTGTGGCTTATTTTCACACTGGCAGACTGTTCTGTCCAGTGCTACGGTAACCTCTGGACCTACCTTTAATGTTCTTATTCTTCCATTAATATAGATAATTTCCTTTGCCATTTAATCACTCCTGCTTGATACAGATCTCCTCTGCTCTTCTTCCCTTACTCAGCTTTTAGCCTGGTTCAGCACTTGCATAAACAGATCTTAATTTCAGCCAATTCTCAGGTAAGTTCATCTGTTCTTAACCAATGAAATCTTAATTGTTCTTCACTTAGCAACATCTTAATTACTAAACTACATCCTGTAACTGGTGGAAAAACATGCTAATCAATATACATAAAACAAATTCCTCAAAACAGGAAATGGAGAAGATGGAGGAGGGATACTGACAACAATAACCTTCCCAGATCGTCTTCAAATGGCATCTCAGGATCTGTGAAAGGGAAATACCATTTGACCAATCTACTAGAATTCTTTGAACTAACATGTGCTGTGGATAAGGAGAACTGGAGGATGCAGTACATTTGCATTTCCCAGAAGATACTTGATAAATTTTATTGTAGAAAAGGGAAGATCACAGTACAGGCATGGATAACTGGCTGGATAGCAGAAAGCAGAGAAGGCACAAATGAGTCTTTTGCTGGTTAGCCTCAACATTTCTGAATCAGATGTGTAATTTGTTGCTTTGTGGCAGCAGTACAGGCCAAAGACATGAAAATTACTATAAATTACAAAATAAATATTATATAAATGCCTTCGGTTTACATCCAAGGCAACTACGGTGTACGTGTATGCAGGTGTGTGCATAAGCTGTGTCAGACCTTGTCTCTGTGTCTTTCCTTACTTTCCAAAATAGCTTCCTTTTGTCTTTACCTCAATGTTTGGCAGCACAAACTCCTCTTTATCAAGCAACATGAAAATGGGTAAAAAAAAAACTGAGCAATCTTGGATCTCAAAGCAAGTCACTAATTCATTCAGAAAACCAATCATTTGCTCATAGGAAATAACTACCAATGTTTCATAAGATCCAAGAGGCCCACTACCACCATGCAACTGTTCATATTCTGCTTACCTATTAAATGGACAATTAAGTCAATTGATTAACTTAGTTATTAATTGCAGTAAACTCCACAAACAGAGCAGTGGAACTTTGCATAATTTGATAGTAGATAATTTCCTGTGCTTGGATAATCCTAATTATTGATAGTGTGAGAAGATCTTTGAAAATTCCAAGAACTGGAAGCTGTTTAATGTAGAAACTGTTTTTTGTTGTTACTGTTTACTTGCTTGATCACAATTAAAAGTGATGTTTTTGTTTTATCATCCTATATTTATTAGAAGGAATGATCAATTTAAAATGGATTTACAATAAAATATAGTATCATCAGTTCTGGCAGGTAACAGTGGGCAGAGTGAAGAGATGATGGCACTAAACAGAAAAGCCTTTGCTTGCATCTTTGGAAACAGCTCTATTTCTATCTTTGATATCTCTTTATTTTTTCCCTTTTCAAGGTTCTTTTGAAGTCTCTGACCTGCAGTTACATTCTGGCTTGGGTCCTTTGCGGGAATGGGACCTGCTCTCAGGGCCTCATGACTGGCCACTTTTTGATATTCCAAGGATGTGGCCTGGAATACTAGTGCATCTTCAGGATGCCAGGTTTCCGTGTCTCTGGAGATGGGCTGATTCAAGGCCAGTGCTCCCGACTATGGTGTCGCGGGAGAATATGGAACATCGGAGCAGCCGTGAGCTGTGTGTCCACAGACCTGAGCCTTTCTGGGGCAGAGCTTGGAAAAAGTAACACAACAAACTTCTAACATTATAAATCAGTGAGTTGTTTGTTATGTCTCCCCTCTCGCCGTGAAACAGGGACACCTCTTTTTCCCTTATTAGGGTGAGAGAGAGCCTGTGGTATGTCGAATTACTGGGTGAATGAGTAGTCTTTGGGGTACTGCAAGTCTGTGTTTTTATTGATGCTTTGTTGCACTCTTGAGTGCTCAATGGAGGGCACCGATGCTTTTATGCTAGTGGGGAAGGGATGGAGGGGGGCTGTTGGCTTGCTGGTGTGGGTGTGTGTGTGTGTGTGTGTGTGTGTGTGTGTGTGTGTGTGTGTGTGTGTGTGTGTGTGTGTGTGTGTGTGTGTGTGTGGAGGGGGGTTCTGATGTTTAACTGTCATTCATTCTTTGGGACAATCTGTTTTCATGGATGTTTGTGAAGAAAAAGAATTTCAGAATGTATATTATATACACTTCTTGGATATTAAATGTACTTATTGAAACCTATTGTATACTGACAGAACACTGCTACTGTTAGTGTAATAAGTGGTTGGTAAGAAAGTCCATGTCCTATGCTTTTCTGGGGCAGCAGTTGTACCATTATAATTGTGGGAGAGCGGACACCTTCACAATTCAGAACCTTATTAGTTGCGGAGCAGACTCAATGAGCCAAGTGGCCTAATTCTCTTGTATCTTATGGCATGACTGCTAAGATTGCAGATGACACAAAGATAAATAGGAAATTAAGTTGTGAAGATGCAAGAAGGCTACAGAAAGGATGAGGAAGTAAATTGCATGGGCAAAGATCTGTCAATTGAAGTATAATGTGGAAAAATGAGTGATTGTCAAAATGGGGAGAGACTGTAGAATTGAGTCTCCTCCCCCCAGTACATGATTTACAGGTACTGCAAGTAATTAGGTAAGCTAACAAAATTTTGCTTATTGCAAAGGGAATGGAATGCAATGATCAGAAGGTATGCTTCTGTAATGTTTGGAATGCACTGTTGTGGTTACAATCAGATCAGCTGTGATCTTATTAAATATCAACCCCACAAATCTGCTCTGCCTTGCCTCTTAAATTCCTAAACCTAATATGTATCCAATGGGACACAGAAGGGGAAGTAGTTTCAGTATGACATACATTTTGCAGCCATTTGAAACTACACCTGACCTGGAACATCTCACTGTTAAGTGTCCTCCATTTTATCTGTTGAGGGAGTTTACCACCATCATCCTGGCAGCAGTGTACACTACACTCCTGGCCAACGTCTGGCAGACACTAGAGGAGCTGAGCAATTATCAACAGTCATGATAAAGCACACCCTGATGCCTTCCTGATCATTGCAGGGGATTTCAACCAAGCAAGCTTGAAGAAACTACCAACTATCAACATATCCCATATGGAACCAGAGGAGCAAACACACCTTACCACTATTACACCACCATCTAGAACATTTACCATGCATCCCAAGCCTGCAATTTGGCAAGTCCAATCACATGGCTATTCTACTTCTGGCACACAGGCAAAGTCTGAGGACCACAGCACGAGAAGTGAGGACCAGGTATGGTTAAGGTATGATCAATATTCGGGGATTGATCTTCGAATTTAAATGATAATGTCACTGTTGTCACCGACTTAATCAACATCTGTGTGGATGAATGTGTGTGCCTTCGAAAGCATACCAGACAAAACCAAACCAAAATTCATGGATGAACCAGGAGATTTGTAGTTTGCTGAGGGCTAAATCAGTGTCATTCAAGACTTGTGATCCAGAACTATGCAAGTATGACCTATGACCTATGGCAGACTATTTTATGAGCAAAAAACAATTCCAATTGAGGCTATAGATGGAATAGGAGGTATGTCAGCTCTGGCAAGGTTTGCAGGCCATTATTTCCATTCAAGGCGAAACCTAAATTCACGAATGGCTGCGATGCTTCACTTCCAGATTAGCTCAATACCTTTTATGTACACTTTAAAAGCAAGAATAAATTTACACCTGTGCGAATCCTGCTGCATCTGTTGACCTGTGATCTCTGTCTCAGAGGCCGTTGTCAGAACATATTTCAAGAGGATAAACTCTTGCAAGATGTCAGGCCCCAATGGTGTACCTGGTAGGGCACCGAAACCTGTGCCAACCCATTGGCAAGTGTTCAGGGACATCTTCAATCTCTGACTGCTGCAGTCAGAAGTTACCACCTACTTCAAAAAGATGACAATCATACCAGTGCCCCAGAACAGCAGGGTGAGCTGCAACTTAATCCTTCATTTCCCCTTCTCCTCGCTGACAATCAATGCTGATGCACCTCAAACTTGTCTGTAGAGCAGTTGTCCTTCCTACATTAGAATATGGAGCTGAATAATGGACCACATGGAGTAGGCATCTGAAAGCTCTGGAACAATACCACCAAAAATTATTAAAATTTTAAGGATCAACTGAAAGATCAACCAGAGTGCAGAAGACAAACTGTGCACTTGCATATATAAATAAATAGCAATAAATAATGAGAATTTCAGATAATGAGATAAAGAGCCCTTAAGGGGAGATAACTGGAGTAGGAACATTTCAATGATGGGGCAAGTGAGTGTAGTTATCCCCTTTTATTCAAGGGCCTGATGGCTAAGGGTAGTAACTGTTCTTGAACCCGGTGCTGCAAGTCCCCAGGCTCTTGTACCTTCTAATAGATGGCAGCAGTAAGAAAAGAACAGGACCTGGTGGTAGGGATGCCGCTTTCCTATGACAGTGTTTCATGTTGATGTGCTCAACAATTGGGAGGGCTTCACTTGTGATGTACTGGGATCAATCTACTACCTAGGGCAACCTAACCAAAAAGTATCCAAAAAAGATAATCTCTTGCAAATGCTCCCAGGCAGCAAAAGATTATCACTAACACTATCAACATGAACATGAAGCAAAACACTTCTGCATAATCACTCTATTGAATTCCACTGCAAATTATCTTTTGACATTATTGGACAACATTTCATTCAACTCATCAGAACATGCTAAAACTATTTCAATTTCCTAATGACATGTTTCATCAGTGAGAAGGGAAAGCAAACTGGCCATTAAATGCCAGTATCTATGTTAGAGAAAAATAAACCTGGAATTCCCTCAGTATTCATTACATATTCCATTATATCTCACTATGAATTTAAATATCCCTTTAGTACTTTAAGCAGCACAAATATCATGCATACATAACTCAATAGATGAGAATCAAAACTTGAATTGTGTAAAACTGTGGGCAAATGAACTAAACTCATTTGAATTAATAGCTGCTCTTGACATCATGGCAGCCCTTGATGATACGGAGGAAAGATCCCTAGTAAATTAAAGGCAATAGATATTCGAGGGAAAACTGGTCACCTAGAAGAACAGTTTACATCATTAAGTCGTACATAACTCAAAAGATGGTTATAGTTGATCAAGATTGCAGGACATGAGAACTACAGGCAAGTGACTTGGTAAATCTCAAACAAAATACCAGAAAGAAACTTATTGGCAAGTCATTGCTGCATGATGATGATGATGATATGTTCTATCCTTTTGTTGGTGAAACACAGTAAAAGGCAGAATTGGATTTGTCCTGCTTTATATACACAAGAGACACCTTGGTAATTCTCCTTTCTACTAGAGTTAGTTATACCGAAACTTGCTTGCCAAGGACGGGGATAAAGTTGTAGTACAGCCCATTAACACAACCATGATATCGCTGGTTTTGCCAAATCCAGTGTCCTCAGCTATTTCTTGATTACCCAAAATAATCCCAGCTGTCAGAAGGCAAAAATAGACCACATATTTGTGTAAGAGAACAATTTGCACCTAGTTTCAAAATAAGTTTGCAAAAAGATAGGTCTGGTCTATGGGTTGAAATTCTAAATTGGAGAAAGGAAAATTTTATGGCATTGGAAAGGATCTGGCAAGGGGACTGGGCCAGGCTGTTTTCTGGCAAAGGTGTACTTGGTAAGTGGGAGGCCTTCAAAAGTGACATTTTGAGAGTACAAAGCTTGTATGTGCCTGTCAGAATCAAAAGTAAAAACCTTATCCACATACCTCGACTCAGCTTATCCCCCGGTTCAGTCCCTTCTTATCTACATCTGTGATACTTCACACGATCTTCAAGGATTTCAAGTTCCTTCGCCCCGAGTATCTTATTTCCACTATGGATGTCTAGTCCCTTTACACCTCCATCCCCCACCAGGAAGGCCTCAAAGCTCTCCATCTCTTTCTGGACACCAGTTCCCCTCCACTAGCATTCCCCTCCAAGCAGATGTGTGCATCAAGAGAGTGTCCTCCCTCTCAAAAACTTTTCCTTTGGCTGCTCCCACTTCCTTCAAACAAAAGGTGCAGCCACGTCCACCTTTTTGTCAGCTATGTGGAACACTATATTTCAAGACTACACTACTATCACTCCCCAACTTTTCCTACGCTACATTGACAACTGCATTGGTGCTGTTTCTTGCACCCATGCGGAGCTTGTCGACTTCATCAATTTTTTCAAACTTACATCTCCCAACTTACATCTTACCCTCAAATTTACCTGGTCCATTTCTGACACCTCCCTCCCCTTTCTTAGTCTCTCTATTTCTGATTATCTACCGATTGTCTATTATAAACCCACGAACTCTCACAGCTACCTGGACTATATCTCTTCCCACCCTGTCACTTGCAAAAAATACCATCCCTTTCTCTCAATTCCTCCATCTCCACTGCATCTACCCTCAGGATGAGGCTTTTCATTTGAGAACAAAGGAGATGTCCTCCTTCTTCAAAGAAAGGAACTTCCATTCCTCCACCATCAATGCTGCCCTCAACCGCATCGCTTCCATTTCATGCACATCTGCCCTCACCCCATCCTCCTGCTACTGCACCATGGATAGGGTTTCTCTTGTCCTCACCTGCCATTTCACCAGCCTCTGTGTCTAGCATATAATTCTCCATAACTTCCGTTCTCTCCAACGGGATCCCACCACCAAGCACATCTTTCCCTCCTCACCACTTTCTGCCTTCTAAAGCAATCACTCCTTACACAACTCCCTTGTCCATTCATCCCTCTTACTGATCTCCCTTCTGGACCTTATCCTTGCAAGCAAAATAAGTGCTACACCTACCCCCTACCCCTACACCTCCTCCCCCACTACCATTCAGGGCCCCCAACAGTTCTTCTAGGTGAGGAAACACTTCATCCATAAGTCTGTTAGGGTATCCGGTGCTCCCGGTGTGGCCTCCTGTATAACTGGTGAGACCGGACATAGATTGGGAGACCGCTTCACCGAGCACCTACACTCTGTCTGCCAGAAAAAAGAGGACCTCCTAGCAGCCACCCATTTTAATTCCACTTTCTATTCCCATTCTGACGTGTCAGTCTCTACTGACGCGAAGAGGCCACACTCAGATTGGAGGAGCAACACCTTACATTCTGTCTGGGTAGCTCCAACCTGATGGCATGAACATCAATTTTGCAAACTTCTGCTAATGCTCCCCCTTCTCTTTTCCCACTCTCACCTTATCTCCGTACCTGACCATTACCTCTGCCTGGTGCTCCTCCTCCTCCTTTTTCTTTCTTCCATGGTCTTCTGTCCTCCCTTATCATATTCCCTATTGTCCAACCCTGTATCTCTTTCACTAAGCAACTTCTGAGCAATCTACTTCACCCTTTCCCTCCCCTAAGTTTCTCCTATCACCTTGTGTTTCTTCCTCCCCTCCTCCACTCTCTAACTCTGACTCCAGTCATAATGAAGGGTCTCGGCCCGAAAAGTTGACTATCCTCTTTTCCATAGATGCTGCCTGACCTGCTGAGTTCCTCAAGCATTTGGTGCGTATGGTTGGGGGTTTCCAGTATCTGCAGATTTTCTCTTGTTTGTAAAAAGTAAAGATAACCGGTTTAGGAAAGCTTGGTTTTCATGTGATATTGAGGCTTTGGTTAAGGGAAAAAAAACGGAGGTGCATAGCAGATAAAGGTGGTTAGGAACAAATGTGGTGCTTATGGAGTACAAGAAGTGCAAGAGAACACTTAAAGAAATCAGGAGGGCTAAATGAAGACATGAGGTTGCATTAGCAGATAAGGTGAAGGAGAATCCCAAGGGATTCTACAGATATGTTAGGAGCAAAGGATTGCAAGGGACGAATTGGTCCTCTGGAAGATCATAATGGTATTCCACATGTGGAACCAAAACAGTTGGGTGAGATCTTAAATTAATTTTTTTTTGCCTCAGTATTTACAGAATTAGTAAAGACTAAGGACAGAACTAGACCCCTTTCCTACATAGTGGAGATTATGTCATCTGGAGATGACACATCAATCATTTGAGGGGAGCCGATTTGATTGTTAGAGAAAAAAGATGCCCAGAGCTGTCCTAAATAGTGGGAAGTTCACAGCCACAGATGCACTCTCTGCAGAGTCCTGCGGTTGAGGGAAGTATTGTTCCCATACCAGGCAGTGATGCAGCCAGTCAGGATGCTCTCAATTCTGCCCCTGTAGAAAATCCTTAGGATTTGGGGACTCATGCTGAACTTCTTCAAACATCTGAGGTGAAAGAGGCACTGTTGTGCTTTTTTCACCACACAGGCAGTATGTACAGACTAAGTGACGTCCTCGGTGACGTGTATACCAAGGAATTTAAAGCTGTTCACCCTCTCAACCCTAGATACACTGATGCCAATATGGGTTAGCCCATCTCCATTACTCCTGTGGTCCACAACCAGCTCCTTTGATTTTCTAACATTGAGGAAGAGGTTGCTTTCTCGACATCACTGTGTTAGGATGATGTCTTCTTCTCGGTAGGCTGCCTCGTTATTATTTGAGATAAGGTCAATCAAAAACTCACTAACCCTAACCATTCACCTTTTCCAAAATGCAGTGTAGGGCAATTTTATTGTTATAATAAAATAGCAATATTGAAGAAACTTGTTCACAAATGAGTGATGCATTTACCATGCTTAATATACGAGGAATCAGGCATGAACTGCATATAATTCAATGTTCAAATCAAGGATGCAATTTTGCAGTTACAGAAACAGATGTTGTCTGTACAGAAAGACGCCATACCTAAGCAAGTGTATGAATACACTTTATGTAAATGACCAATGGAAAATTATCACTATCATCCAGAATTACAACACTTTGTCAGACGCAAGTTCACCTTTCAGTGGTTCAATGGTGTTTGATCTGGCACTATCCAGTCATTATCGCCATTGTTATGAAACAAAAAAATATGGATAACCCTTATTCTAGAGTCATAAATGTTTAAGGAACTGTGTGCTGGTCTTACCTAGACAGCAGCTTAGAAAATTTTATAACAGACAACAGTTCATCAGCAGTATGCATCTACATTAGGGTCAACATTGATCCAATCCTGAAAATGACCAGCCAAAACTTTCCAAAGAGATTACCATCAAAAAGGGATTTCTTTCCCCCAAAAAAATGTTTTGTAAGTCTTCCATTCCAAACAGTTGTAAATCAAACAGGTTGGCAGCTGTGCTATGACTCAGTTATCGATTACTCCTGACTTGTATTCACCATCCACGGCATAGCAAAATACTTGAAATCCAATAGTGGACCAGAGTCTGTCAACACAAGTTCGAACACTTATAGCATAACGAATATGGTTAGCGTATTCTCACCCTACCACATCACCCAGTGTCAAATGGAGCAGCTGAAAAAGTAGTAAGAGTACATAAGTATTTAAAACAGTACAATTGTTACTATATAGACATCAATGATCTACATGTTGAATTTCTGATTAACAAACCTTTTGTTCTCACTTAGAATTACTCCACACTTGATGCACAGAAGACTTAGGCTACATCCACACTGGACCGGATAATTTTGAAAACACTGGTTTCGCATAAAAACGATAGGCGTCCACACTATGCGTTTAAAAAAATATCTCTATCCACACTGAAACGGAGATTTCGGCGAATCTCCTCCTGCTGTGCATGCACAAGACACATCTACCAAAAACAAACGACATGTTTGGTGTTGAATCTCGCCGTAAAAGTGCACGTTTGTGTCGTTACAGTCCAGAAAAAACTTAAAACGACAGACAACTGTTGGCTCTCATGCGGGAGAACTTCAAACTAAAAAAAAACAAATACTGGAGCGTACGGAGGCAACCAACAGGGAATTCACTGTATGATCCGGCTGATGACGAACATTGAAAAACTGACTAACTGTTGCATTAATAAAGCACCTTGTTAAATGTATAAAACATGTCTGCATCAGTGTTATCTTGTATTTCCATACAATGTTACATTAGGCTGTTACACATCTATTGTCAGAGAAGTACTTGCATAAATAGGTAAACCACCTTCATACGAGCAAGGACAGAAAACGGCAAAGTGAGTATAGTATACTTATTTATTCAGTAAGTTATGGGTCAAAGTATTTGGTGAGTACATTTTTAACTCTTCTGGCTTCAGTCTCGTTGCCATCTGTTCTGAAATTGTTAGGTTGCGTTCAAGAAAACAATGAAATAGCGCGCAGCTGTCTGACAGTGTTTTCAAAAGTCTCCGGTTACTCCGTCCACACTGATCTGCCCGAGCAGCGTTTTCAAAAATATCCACCTTGGAAAGTGTTTCTGAAAAACTCCAGTTTTGGGGGACGAAAACGCCGTTTTAGTGTGGACGGAGGGTAAAAACGAAGAGAAAAAGCTTCGGTTATGGATTTATCCCACGTAGTGTGGATATAGCCTTAGAACTTGCCTCAACCTAGTACCCTGGGGAAAACTTGTGGCAAAAATCGAAATGGTGGAATGAAGTAGTCAAACAAGCAGCATCTGAGGAAAGGAACACCAGGGACATTTTGTTCCAGAGGCCCTTGCTCAGAATTGAGAAGACAGTGGACGATTTACAGTTTACAAAGTAGATCTGGTGGAAAGGAGTGAGGTGCAAGACAAAAGTTTATATGGAGATAGGCTAAGACAGACCAGATGATAAAGTGCATGAGTACTGACTGTTAGTAAGACATTTTAAAGAGAAAGGGATTTAAACATATTAATGGGAAAACTGTTTACCTCAAGATTAAAAAGTCAATTTGCATTCCTAAGGTTGCAAAGTGCCTGGACAGTTAATGAGATGCTGTTCTTCTAATTTATGGTGGGCTTCATTATGGCAGTGAAGGAGGCTGCAAGCAGATAGATCAGAATGTGCGTGGCATTCAGAATGACCAGAACCAGAATCAGGTTTAATGTCACTGGCACATTATGAAATTTGTTGACGTACAAACAAGCTGGATGAACTCTTTCTACAACTTTCTACAGCCTTTTCTGTTCCTGAGTAGTAGCTCCCTCCATACCAGATGGTGAAGAAACCAGCTAGAATGTTCTCCATAGAACATCTGTAGAAATTTTCAAGTGTGTTTGGCAAAATACCAATTCTCCTGAAACTCCCAATGGAATCTAGTTGTTGTCTGCCTTCTTTGTAATTGCATCAAAGTGTTGTAGAGATGTTGACCCAGAACTTGAAACTGTTCACCCTTTCCACTTCTGATTCCTCTATCAGTACTGGTGTGTATTACCTTGACTTGCCCTTCCTCAAAGTCCACAATCAATTCCTTGGTCATACTGTGCAAAGTTGTTGATACGACACCACTGAAACAGCTGATCTATCTCGCTCCTGTACATCTCATCACTTTCTGAAAATCAGCTAACAACAGTTGTCATCAGCAAATTTATAGATAGTGTTTGATCTGTGCCTAGCCAACAATTGTGTGTGTAGGGAAAGTAAAGCAGCACGCATCCTTGAAGTGTGTCAGCGTTGATTGCCAGCGAAGTGGATGCTATTTCCGATGCACACTGACTGTGGTCTTCTGGTGAAGAAGTCATGGAACCAGTTGCAGAGGGGAGGGGTATAGAGGGCCAGGGTTTGGAGCTTTTTGATTAAAACTGAGGTTACCATACATTCAAACAATATATGTTGCATTGTTTCTTGACAAGTGCACTCCCTATAAATGTCTATATTATGTGTATTAATTCTGAACAAGCAAGTATTCAACGTTCTACATTGGTGAGACCCAATATCAACTGGGAGAGTGCTCTGTCAAATACCTCTGCTCCATCTGCCAGAAGTGGGACCTCCCAGAGACCGTTTTAATTCCTAACCACATTCCCATTCCAACATACCAATCTATGGCCTCCACTTTTACCATGATGAGGCCACTCTCAGGGTGAAGTAGCAAAATATATATATTCTGCGTAGCCTTCAAATTGATGGCATTAACATTGATTTCTCCTTCCTGTAATTTTCTCTTCCCCTCCTTCTTCCTTCTCCTTCTATTCACCAGTCTGGCCCCTTACCACTTCTCAACTGCCTATCATCTCCCCCTATTCCCCCTCCTCCTTTCCTTTCTCTTCTCAGACTCCTTCACCAGCCCTTTACCTTTCCTACCCACCTAGATTTACCTATCACCTTCTTGCTAGTCCTTCTTTCTCTCCCTCTACCTGCTCCTCTGGCATCTGTCCTTTTCCTTTCCAGTCCTAATAAAGGGTTTCAGCCTGAAATGTCGACTGTTTAATCATTTCCATAGATGCTGTCAGAACTGCTGTGTTCCTCCAGCATTTTGTATGCGAGTTGCTCTGGATTTCCAGCATCTACAGAATCCTTTGGGATTATTCAACCTAGTAACTCCAATATATAAATGTGTAAGTATATCTTATTCCTTCTTTTTAGATTTCTAAAGTGAGTACATCTTTGGCATAGCATTATGAGCTGTAGGTTTTCTACGTTCTATGTATCATGGTGTTGAACACTCAGCTGCATTCAATAAACAGCAGGCTAATGTAAGTATTATTATTGTGCAGGTGATCCAACGCCAAGTGGAGAGCCAGTGAGACTGTATTCGCTGTAGACCTATTGTGGTGATAGGCAAATTGCACAAATTGCAATAGGTCCAGGTCCCTGCTTAGGCAGGAGCTGATACTAACCATGACCAATCTCTCAAAGCACTTCATCATAGCAGACTGAAGTGCCACTCTGTGACCGTTGTTGAGGCAGCTCACCTTGCTCTTCTTGGGCACTGGTACAATTGTCACCCTTTTGAAGCTGGTGGGAACCTCAGACTGCAGCATAAGGGATTGAAGATGTTCTCAGTTCTCATACCAGATGCATCACCAGGGCCTGGTGCTTTGTGAGCGTTCACCTGCTTGAAAGATGCTCTGACATTGGCCTCTGAGACAGAGATCACAGGGTCATTAGATGCTGTAGGGATTTGCATAAATGGTTTTATTCTTCCTTTCAAAGTGAGCATAAAAAGTGTTGAGCTCATCAATGAGTAAAGCATCACCATTTATGATGTTTGGTTTCACTTTATAGGAAATGGCTTGCCAGAGCTGTCCTGCATCTGATTTCATCTAGTCTCAATCAGAATTGCTTTTTCATTCAAGTAGCCTTCTGTAGGTTGTATCTGGACTTCTTGTATAGTTCTGGATCACCAGTCTTGAAAGCCACAGAGCTAACCCTCAGCAAAGTACAAATCTCATGGTTCATCTACGACTTTTGATTTGACTATGTCCAATGTGTTCTTGAAACCTCACACTCATCCACACAGCGGTTGATGAAGTCAGTGACAACTGTGGTGTATTCACTCAGACTCAAAGATGAATTCCTGAATATTCTCCAGTCCTGTATTCACTCTTCCACCTCTCCTGATCATACCTCCTTGGTCCTCACCTCTGGTGCTTCAGTCTTTCCTCTCTCTATATGCTAGGAGTACAAGTACAGCCAGGTGATCAGACTTCGCAAAGTCTGGGCGAAGGATGGCAAAGTAAGCATTCTTGGTGATGGTAAAACAGTGTTCAAAAGTGGTAGCTCCTCTGGTTCCACAGGTGATGTGCTGGTAGTAGTTGTTTAGAGACTTCAGGCTGCCACCACTGAAATCCCCCACAATTATAGGGAAGGAATCAGGGTGCATAGTTTTGTGCCTGCAGATTATGGAGTTTAGCTTTCCTATTGCCCGCTAGGCATTGGGCTGAAGTGGAATATACACCACTACAAGGATGATGGTGGAAAACTCCTTTGGCAGATAAATAGATGATATTTGACCACTAGGTGTTCCAGGTCAAGTGAACTGGATTAAGACAGAACCACCACGTATGCGAACAACGATGAGTTAATTATAAAGCATACTCCATCTCCTCTGCCCTTAAAAGACTGAGCTACCCTGTCTTTATGGTGATTGTCGAAACCATCGAGCTGCAGTGCTGCATCCAAAAATGGTAGAAGGTAGCAAAGTTTTCATGATGCAGAGTACACAGAAGTCCCCGATGTCCCTCTGTTGCAGCAATTTTGCTTTGAGGCCTTCAGCTTTATCTTCCAGAGATTGTACGCTCAGCTGAATGATAATCAGGAGTGGGGTGGGGGGTGGGGGGAAGGTGGAGGGGTCTAAAACCTCTCTGGTTCAATTTTACCTACAGCCCAGCATCCTTTCCTCCCTACCTTATTCTTAAAGGGAAACTGCACACACAATCAGAGTCTGCATTTCAGGATCCGTCGATCTTGAGTATTAAAGATTTTGTAAACATCTCAAAACAATGTTGCCTAGTAAAGTACCCATGGCAATTCAGCAGGAAGTGGACAGTTAGTCCTGTGGATTGAGCACAGGAACTTGGCAAAGCAGTCAACCAATCAGCTTTTGTTTTCAGCATTGCAGAGGAGACCACATTCTAAATACCAAATACAGTAGACTAGTTTGGAAGAAGTGCAAATGAATTGCTGTTTCACCTGGAATGTTTCTTTAGGTGCCTGGATAGTGGCCAAAAAAAAAGCAGTTGCATTTCCTCCAGTGACATGGGAATACGCTGCAGGTTGGGGAATGGTGGGTAGGGATGGTAGAGTGGACCAGGGAATCATGAAATGAGCAATCCTTGAAAAATGCAAAAGGATGGAGGGGATGGTGGAGAATTTGGGAAAACATGTGATTTCTGGTGCGATCAGTTCAGAGTTGTCAGAGTAGCAGGGAATGTTATCATTGTTCTGTCCCAGGGAGAAGCAACGAGCACTTGTGGAAAATAGAGGAAATAAAAGCTTTATCTACTATAGCAGAGAAGGAGGAGGAGGAGGAGGACATGAGATCCAACAAACAATCTGCTGGAAGAACTAAACATATCGAGCAGATTAAGGAAAGGAATTTATGAAGTTTTGGGTCAAAATCCTTCATCAGGGTTCAATGATGGACATAATTCCCTTCCTCCACAGATGCTGCTCGAACTGGTGAGTTCTTTTTGCAGAGTGCTTGTTGCTCCAGATTCTAGTATCTGCAATCTCTTACATCTTGACATTGCAGATGTACCAGAGCTGAATGACTCATCATTGCAACAAACATGTTAGTGACAAAGGTATTGGGAAAGATCCAAACAAATATTTCAGATGAAACACCAACTTTCTTGCAACCTAGTCCACTGCATTAATTTTTCACAATGTGGGCTCCCTTATGTTGCACAGACCAAAAAAAAGATTAGGTGATCACTTTCAGACACCTGTGTTCAGTCTACAGGGATGATCCAGAGCTTCCTTTTTCCAATTCAACTTTCAATCACATACACATTCCAAACAGTCCATGGTGCGCCTCCTTCACTGCCATAGTGAGGCCCAGTATCATTAGAAAAACAATACCGTACTATCCAACTGGATTGGGCATTGAATAAAACCTTCTGGAATGGGCATTGAATTTAATTTCAGGTAAACTTCTCTCTCAATGCTTTCCACAATGATGCTGAAGTCTCTTTCTCAACCTCTTTCTTTAAAATGCTTCACTAAAGGTTAGCACTCACCTAATCTGTTAAGCAGATGATACAGAAGCCTAAAAGCATTTATCATTGGGCTCAAAGACAGCTTCTATCCCACTGTTTAAGACCCTAGTACGAGGAGATGGACTCTTGACCTCACAATCCACCACTCTGATATTGCACCACTTTGTTTACCTACAATGCACTTTATTCTGCATTCTATTATTGTTTTAACTTGTTCTTCCTCAATGCACTGTTTAATGATTTGATTACTGTGCAAGAAATCTTTTTACTATCTTGGTACGTGTGAGAATAATAAACTAATTCCTATCTCCATATAGTCTTTTGTAATTCTTTATGTTGTGAAAACTGACCCCTCCCATTCTTCCCAGTTCTGAGGAGATTGACCTGAAACATTAACCATTTTCTATTTCCACATATGCTGCTAGACAAATATTTCCAGCATTTCTATTTTTGTTTCAGATTCCAGCATTGTCAATTGAAATTATTTTACAAATATGCAAACAGCAACATGGCAAAACGCAGATGGATTTACAAATGCCCTCAGAATTGTTATCGAAATTCTGAGACTGATGGATTGGACTGCAGTTCAATCCAACTGTAGTCCATATTGGTCTCTTTCAATTCTATGTTTTTTCCCATGTTGTCACCCATTCTTCCTTGTTGCCAGTTGGTAGGCTAAGGGTTTGGGGCTTGATGTTCTTGTTATTGTTTCTCCATGTGGGTGATCTGTTGTTTTTTGTAAGAGGAAAGGGCTGGGGTTTGCTTGATTTTGTTTCTTTTCATTCGGGAGGGGGGGGGGGGAAGAGAAACTGATGTCTTTCAACTACTTCTGTGGTTCAAGATCCATAAACCTACCTGTCCAGGAAGGAAGAATGGGTGAAAACATGGAGAAAAAAAACATAGAATTGAAAGAGGCCAATATGGACTACAGTTAGATTGAACTGCGGTCCAATCCATCAGTCTCAGAATTTCAATAACATTTCTGAGGGCATTTGTAAATCTATCTGCGCTTTGCCTTGTTGCTTTTTGTGTATTTGTAAAATAATTTCAACTGACAATGCTGGAATCTGTCCACATTTTCTGCCCCTCCAAACTTGCATCTGCATACCTCAACTCCTATTATCTCCCTGGTTCAGTCCCTTCCTACCTAAATTCATGACACATCACACGCTTTAGATCTTTTCATTGACTTCAAGATCTCTGGCCTCAATTGGTTCATTTTCACCATGGATATCCATTCCCTATATGAGGGCTTTAAAGGTCTCTGCTTTTTTCTGGACAACAGACACAGTCTGTTCCCATCCACCACCACTCTCTTCTGTCTGGTGGAACTGGTCCTCCCTCTCAATAATTTCTCCTTTGTCTCCTCCCACTTCCTTCAAACCAAAGGTGTAGCCATGAGCACTTGCATTGATCCCAGCTATGCCTGCCTTTTTGTTGGTTATGTGGAATAATCTATGTTCCAAGCCTATACCGGCATTGCTTCTCAACTTTTTCTATGCTACATCAATGACTGAATTGGTGCTGCTTCCTGCACCCATGTGGAGTTAGTCAACTTCATCCACTTTTCCTCCAACTTCCACCCTGCCCTCAAATTTACCTAGTCCATTTCTGACAGCCCCCTCCTCCTTTTTGATCTCTTTGCCTCCATCTCTGGAGACAGTTTATCTCCTAATATCTTTTACAAACCTACTGACTCTCATAGCTTTCTGGACTATACCTCTTTTCACCCTGTCACGTAAAAAAAAATGCCACCCCCTCCTCTCAGTTCCTCTGTCTTCAACACGTCTGCTCTCAGGATGAGACTTTTCTTTCCAGAACTAATAAGATGTTCTCCTTCTTCAAAGAAATGGGGTTTCTTTCCTCCACAATCAATGCTGCCCTCACCCACATCTTTTGCATTTCACACGTCTGCCCTCACTGCATCCTCCCACCACCACACCACTCTGCATCCAGCACATAACTCTCCATAACTTCCACCATCTCCAATGGGATCCCACCAGCAAGTACATCTTTTCCTCCCTCCACATTCCACTGGGATCACTGCCTACAAGATTCCCTTGTGCACCCATCCCCCTTCTGGCACTTATCCTTGCAAGCAGAACTTGTGTTACAGATGCCCCTACACCTCCTCCCTCACTACTATTCAGGGCCCCACACAGTCCTTCCAGACGAAGCAATACTTCACGTGATTCTGTTGGGGTAATCTACAGTAAGGCCCAATATAGATTGGGAGACTACTTCACCGAGCACCTATCCTCCATCTGCCCCTGGTGGTCAACCAGCAATTCTACTTCCCATTCCGACATGTCAGTCCACGGCCTCCTCTACTATCGCGATGAGGCTGCACTTGGGTTAGAGGAGCAAAACCTTATATTCTGTCTGGGTAGACTCCAAACGGATGACATGAACATCAATTTCTCAAACTTCCAGTAATTGCCTCCCCTTCACCATTCCCATTTCCCCCTCTCACTTCATCTCTTTACCTGTCCATCACCTCCCTCTGGTGCTCCTCCCCTTTCCTTTTCTTCCATGGTCTTCTACCCTCTCCTATCAGAAAACCCTTTCCCCAGCCCTTTATTTCTTTCACCTGTCACCTTCCCACCTCTTTACTTCACTCCTCCCTCTCTCTCGATTGCATCTATCACCTTCTGTTTCTTCCTCCCCCAATGAAGGGTCTCAGCCCAAAACATTGACTGCTGCTTGGCCTGCTGAGTTCCTCCAGCATTTTGCGTGTGTAACTTCGATGGTTTTCTGTATTTTATGGCTATATGGAGAAGAGTTGTAATCTCCAAACACACTTTGAAAATAAAATGAATCTTTGATATGCATAAATGGCTTATATCTAGAATAGTTTTCGTTCCACCACAATACCTGATCCGTTTTATTCATTACAAGGGAGATGCTTACACTAATTAGCATTGAGAATAAACAACAATTTAAAAAATGAGTGGTTTGTAACCGTCGTTATGGAGACGAATCTGTAACTACCACAGTAAAGACAAATTAAATGGGATTAATATAAAAGGTACGCTTAAGTACTTTACAATAAGTAGAAAAGTATCTCCGCCCACCTGAGGTATTGCTTCCTTTCCAAACTGTACCCCCTCGGCCATTTGAAAAGGAAACAAGAGACAGCAGACAGAATACAATGTGCTTTTACTCTGCAAACGGGTTAATAGAGACCAATTTATTAAACTTAAGTGACTTTAGTTATAAATCTGTACAAGGGATTTTCAGTCCCGGCTCAAGTTTTGTGCAACAAGGAAACGCAATTCATCGTATTCCAGCCAATCACAGATCACTTATCAAGAAAACTCTTCTTCAGTTTATAACTCACCGGCATGACTCCGTTCTGAATCCAAAAACAAGTGGAATAAAGAGCCATGTTGAAGTGAGTTATTAGAATGACGAAGCCCACCCTGGCATTTTTCTCAGGACTGGTCATCATCTCCAAGGCACAGAATCTCTGGGTTTCACTCTTTTGCGCAGTATCAGGCAACTTTACAACTCTATTAGCGATCTCACTGACTTACGCCCATGACGAAGAGCCACTAAATCAAAGTGCAGTCCAGAATCGGCTCTCTGTGAGTTAAAAGCACTGGCACTGCTCGCTGACCCCCTGAGCAGCCCGGTCCAATCACGAAGCTGGGCGCCGGGGGGCAGAACTTGCTGCCTCGCCGAGTGCGAGATGGGGGAAGAGCCCGCTCCGAAAGGCCGCCACCCTGATTGGGCACGATCTGGTTTCTTGGCTCTGACTTGTCCAGCTATCTGCCAATATCTGTCAACCTGGCTGGGCAGGAACACCGACTGCCAGGTCAAAGTCACGGCGCCGCACTGGGTCGGCAATATCTTCAAACGCCGTGGCCCGCCACAAACCAAAGTTGTGAAGGCGTCGGGGCTTCGGGAAACTTTCGGAGAGGGATTACGGGAGTTGTAGTTACGTGGATGTAAGGAGCTGGAGTCGCAAGTAGATTGAGGGGGAAGGACTACAAGTCCCAGAGGCAGGTGGCCTCACTGATCCGTCGTTTCCGGTGAGCGCGGGCGAGAGGAACGGTGCTGAGCCGTACGCGGGAATCCGGCCTACACTGAAACCAGAGGGACATGGACCCGGAGTCACAGCTTAATGAACAGAGAACCGCAGTCCTTTTAGAGTTAAATAGTATCCTGTCCACCACTCGGAATCTGTGAGTCTGGGCGGGTGGAGAGGGAATGGCGCGAGAGACGTCATTTTGCATGCTGTCTGTTTTTCTATTCCCCATTCGGGCTCCCCGCTTACCCCTTCCCTTCTCCTCATCTGCCCATCACTTTCCCTCCTTCATCCCTTTCTCCCATGGACCTCTCTTCCCTTCTATCAGATTCCTCGTTCTTCAACCTTTTTCACTCCGTTTTTCACTTCCTTCTCCCTCACTTGGCCTCACCTATCACCTACCAGCTTGTATTCCTTCCCCTCCATCTCCTCCTTCACCCCCTTCCCCTCATCAGCTTCTGGCCCAACACATATGCCGAGGACTAACTTCACCCACAGGCGACAGTTATCATTTATATGTACTTTTCTCTATTTGTTCAACTCAGTCCCAACTCTGCATTCTTTTAGTTCGCCTCTCCCTATCCATGTTAATATATTAATTTGTGAACAAATCGACAATTTGGAGAAAAGTGTGTGTGTGGGTGGGTGTATACACACACACAGATACCTGCGAGGTTAGTCCCCTCGGCTTATATTTTGGGCTAAAAGTTGATAAGAAAGGATGGAACAGTTTGTTTTATGTTTTTTAGTGCTTTGCAAATAGCTTTGAACTCATATAAACAAGACATATGGTTGGAATACTAAAGTGAAATTGGGATAGTAGATATCCATGAGAGTGAAAATGAAATAAATGTTGCATGACTGAGTATTGGGAGAGTGAAGAGCTGGAAATGAAGCAAGAAAGGGTAAAAGGAAAGGATCCTGTTAACATTGACAATTTAATTCTATCTATTAACGGGGTAAAGAACTTAATCTTTCTGGAGTGACCTCATACAAATTGTATTGGATAGCCTTCTCCTTGCCATTGCCACATTGTGTTCTACTGTTACAATATCTCATTAACCAACTTTAGAAGTCTACTGAGTGAAGTTCACAGTTTTTAGCAGGTGCAGGTTCAGTGGATAAGATCCTTAGCCCATGCTGATTCCTTATAAAAACATCAAATTCAAATTATTTCCAGACCCTGATGATCTTGGTGGGGGATGGAGGGTTAAAGAAACAGGTCATGAAGTATGCTAAATACCTGAAGTACAACATTACAGAAACTGGCAGGAAATCTATCAGTTGTTTGTAACACATAGTACTACCAATAAATAAAATCTCTTATCCTCAAGTTGAACACTTAGGAATTTGGGATCAATAAGCAATTTATATTCTGGAATTTAACTGGTGTTGTAGGTGATCTGATTGATATCAAACATTACACAAATATTCAGCAATACCACTGGGGCTATGAGGAAAGCAGGTATAGAGACCATTCATAGTGCCTAATATGCTGAAAGAATAGTTGTGTACACTCATCACCATTTGACTTAGGAAGGGTTACCTGAATTACTTAATCCATCTAAAAGCATTTGATATAAAATAAACTACATTGAAATAGCTTGAGAGTGGTGAATCAATTTTAATCATGTTTATTGAAGGGGGAGAAAGGTAGGCCAAGACACTGAGGATCTCTTTGTCGTTTAGAATCATGTTCTGGAAGAGTTTAATGCTCATATGTAGTTGATTTATTAAAATAATTAATATGGATGTTGTGAAATATTGTAAAATGTAGTGGTAAATAACAGTTTCAAACTTAACATGTCTTTACATTTAAACTCTTCTTGGGCAGGTATCAATTATAATTAACGTTTCGATGACAAACTCTGCCTCTTCCTCAGGGATGATGCCCAAGCATGTCTGGTGGTATTTATATCCCTATAGTCCAACCCTCCTGATTGGTTAGTCCTCATCCAATCAGGTTTCCACTCTCCCACCTTATTTACAATTAAATTGTAAGGGTCATATATACCGGGAAAGCACAAGATCCTTTTTCATGTCTTTACATTTATTTGGATATTTGCACAGTCCAAATTATGTCTTAGGGAAATTAGCAAATAAAAAATATTAATTTAGAGCTCCTGACGTTGTTTTTGCAGTGTGTGTGAGCTCAGGACTCTGGTAGCTTTGACAGACCGAGAAGAAGGGAAACTAGCCCAGTCTCAGAAAAAAGTAAGTAGATTTCTCCAATGAGGGATGTTGGAGGGGAGAATGCTGTAATGCTGTGTATCCAAGGGGTAATTGATGAATTTAAATATTTTGTTTAACATCAGGCAAAAAATGGCAATTTTGTTCCAATAAGTGATATATTTGAAGATTCATTTATTGGGACTTTAATGCAAAATTTTCTGATGCAGTGTGAATTGCTTCATCTTTTGTGCTTAATATGTTTGCTGATCAAGCTGCTCCACTCTATATAAGCACTAAAATCCGACCTTGACGACTTAGAGTGTTTATGCTGAACTTGCATTTGTTGTATCATTGCTTTGTGTATTGCTGCCCCTATAGCTGCTGCAGAGATTGGCAGTAAAACCTACCATGATGGTCAGGCTAACAGGTAGGTGAGGTCATGAGACCATATTCTCCAACCTGCCTGGCCACGATTCTCAATGTTAGAAGTAAATTTATTATTAAAGTACATACATGTCACCATATACAAACCTGAGATTCATTTTCTTGCAGGCATACTCAATAAATCTAATAACCATAATGGAATCAATGAAAAACTGCACTAACAGGGTTACAACCAATATGCAAAAGACAACAAATAATATAAATGCAAAGAAAAAAAAAATAATAAATAAATAAGCAATAAATTTCAAGAACATGAGATAAAGGGTCCTTGGAAGTGAGCCCAAAGGTTATCGAAACAGTTCATTGAAGGGGCGAATGAAGTTACTCTGGTTCAAGAGCCTGATGGTTAAGGGGTAATAACTGTTCTTGAACCTGGTATTGTGAGTCTTGAGGCTCCAATACCTTCCTGATGGTAGCAGTCAGA
Source organism: Hypanus sabinus (assembly GCF_030144855.1). Taxonomy (NCBI): domain Eukaryota; kingdom Metazoa; phylum Chordata; class Chondrichthyes; order Myliobatiformes; family Dasyatidae; genus Hypanus; species Hypanus sabinus. Next base: position 128,337,691 of record NC_082712.1, read on the forward strand.
AGAGAGCATGGCCTGGATGCTGGGAGTCCCTGATGATGAATTCTACTTTCCTGCAACAGCACTCCGTGTAGATGTGCTCAATTGTGAGGAAAGCTTTACCTGTGATGGATTAGGCCGTAGCCACTACCTCTTGTAGGTTCTTTCCTTCAAAGCATTGGTGTTTCCATACTAGGCAGTGATGCAACCAGTCAATATACTCACCACCATACGTCTACTGTATAGAAGTTTGATAAAGTTTACGAAGACATGCCAAATCGTTTCAAACTTCTAAAAAAAATAGAGACACTGCTGTACTTTCTTTGTAATGGCACTTGTGTGCTGGACCCAGGACACATCCTCTGAAATGATAACACCAAGGAATTTAAAGTTGCTGACTATCTATCTCTGATCCCCTAGTGAGGACTGGCTCATTGACCTCAGCTTTCCTCCTCCTGAAGTCAATAATCAGTCTCTTGTTCTTGCTGACATTGAGTTAGGTGTTGCTGTTGTGGCACCACTGACCGAGATTTTCAATCTCCTTCCTATATGTTGATCTGTCACCACATTTGACTCCGCCAACAACAGTGGCATTGTCAGCAATCTTAAATAGGACATCGGAGCTGTGCTTAGCCTCACAGTTGTAAGTATGAAGCAAGCAGAGCAGGGAGCTAAGCACACAGCCTTGTAGTGCCTCTGTACTGATGGAGATTGTGGAGTAGATGTTGTTGCACAACTGAACTGACTGGAGTCTGCAAGTGAGGAAATCAAGGATTCAGTTACACAAGGAGGTATTGAAAGCAAGATCTTGAAGCTTATTGTATAGTTTTGAGAGAATGATAGTATTGAATGCAGAGCTTTTAGTTGCTGAAGAGCATCCTGATATATGTGTCTTCATTGTCCAGTTGTTCCAACGTTCCAGGGTTGAGTGAAGAGCTAATAAAATGGCATATGCTGTTGACCTATTTTAACAGTAGGCAAATTGGAGCAGATCCAAGGCACTTCTCAGGTAGGAGTTGATGTGTTTCATCACCAACCTCTCAGAACACTTTATTACAGTGGATATAAGTGCTAGTGGATGATAGTCATTGAGGCAGGTTATCACATTCTTCTTGGACACTAGTATCTTTAAAGCCTGCTTGAAGCAGGTGGGTACATCAGACTGCAAAAGCGAGAGGTTAAAGATATCAGTGAACACTCCGGCCAGGTGATCAGCACAGGTCTTTAGAACTCAAACCAGCTACCCTGTCTTGGCCAAGTGGTTTCTGTGGGTTCACCCTTCTGAAAGATGCTTTCACAATGGCCTTAGAGACTGAAATCACAGGGTTATCAGGGGCTGTAGAGAGTTTGTGAAGGTGCCTCCATGTTTTGCCAATCAAAGCGAGCTTAAAAGGCTTTGAATTTATCTGGGAGCAAAACATTTTTGTTAGCTATGTCACTTGGTTTCACTATGTAAGAGGTGATAGCATTGAAGGTCTGCCTCAGCTGCCTAGCATCCTTTAGTGATTCATGTTTGGTCCAGAATTGCTGCTTCACACAGAGATAGCTTTCTGGAGATTGTACCTAGACTTCTCATATTTATTTTACTTGGTCACCAGACCTGAATGCCACTGACCTGGCCCTCTGCAGACTTTGGATCTCATGGTTCATTCAGGATTTCTGGTTGGGGAAGACTCCGAATGATTTTGTCTACAATTGTTTTTATAAAGTCCATGACAACTATGGTGTATTCATTCAGATCCTTAGTGTCCTTGAACATCGTCCAGTTCATCAACTCTAAGCAATCCCATTGCCGCTCCTATGCCTCCTGCGATCCGGTATTTGTTAACTTATCTCTGGTGCCTTGCTCTTTAGCCTCTGCCTGTATGCAGGTAGGAGGACTGCCAAGTGATCAGATTTCCCAAAATATGGTTTAGGCATGGAGCGGTAGGCATTTTTAATCATAATATAGCAGTGGTCAAGTGTCTTAGGACCGCTGGTGCTGGAGGTTATATGTTGATGAAATTGGGCAGAGATTTCAGAAGCCTGATTGAAGTTCCTGACAATGTTTGAAAGGCATTGTGGTAAGTTGTTTCTTGTTTGCTTGAGTACCTGCTTAATGTTGGCTGTTGATGGTATGTAAACTATGGTCAGGATCATGGAGGAGAACTCCCTTGATAATTAGACCAGTCACACTTAATTGTTAAATGTTCCAGGTTGGGGGAGCAAGAGCACCACAAAGAATTTATTATGTATCACAGACATGAACCCCGACCTTTTGCCTTCTCCGAATCAGCAGACTGGTCTATCCTGTTTTATCAGAAGCCCTTGGGTCTTACCAACATATCCAGCGTGTCCAGAGTGAGCCATGTTTCCATGATACAGAGAGCGCAGCAATTTCTCATTTTCCCCCCCAATTCAGCAATCTTGCCTTTAGGTTCTCCATTTTGTTCTCCAGTGACTGTATGTTTGCTGACAAGTTACAGGTAGAAGTTTGATGCTTTGGTGTTTTAGCCTGGCTTGGAGCCCTCCCCTTCTCCTGCTCTTTTGGCTGGGGCGATGTACCTTTGTCCACTTAAAGGTGCTGAACCTGCATACTTGAGAGTTAAGTCTGCCCAGTGCTTCAGAAGATTGTGAAATGTTCACTAAGACGGTCCAAAAGTACATTACTTAATGAGAAATTTCAGGCTGCAGATTGCAGTCAGAGTTATTCAGGAGAAATGTATTAAGAAGTTTTATAAGTTCTCTGCAACATCTCCATGGTTTGTGCCATTTTGTGTTGAACAGGCTAGATTGACTTCTTTATTTCAGGAGGTTCCAAGCTGATGAGCAGGTGATTAAACCCTATATGCAAGTCACAATTGGTTGCAGATAGTTCTTTTTAAAGTCAGTGAGGGTCATTACAGTGAATTATTTAATATGTTGGCCATTGTAATAGAGTCAGAAAAGAACAGCACAGAAACAGACCCTTCTAGTCTGTGGCAAACCATTTAAGCGACCTACTCCCATTCACCTGTATTGGGTCCATATCACGCCATTCCCCGATCATTCATGTACCTATCCACACTTCTCTTAAATGTTGAAATCACTTTTGCATGCACCACTTGTGCAGGCAGCTCATTGCACATAAACCTTTCACCTTTCACCCTTAATCTATGACCTCTGGTAGTCTCATCCAACCTCCATGGAAAAAGCCTACTTGCATTTACCCTATTGTTACTCTTCATAATTTTATATATCTCTATCAAATCTCCCCTTAATCTTCTACATTTCAAGGAATAAAGTTCTAATGAATTCAGTCTTTCCTTATGATTCCACCCTTCAGACCCATGTACAGTTTCTCTGTACACTTTCAGTCTTATTTCCATATTTCCTGTAGAAAAGTGACAAAAACTGTTCACAGTACTCCAAATTAGGCCTCACGAATGTCTTATACAACTTTAACATAACATCCCATCTCCTGTCCTCAATACTTGCTTGATTTATGAAGGCCAATATGCCAAAAGCCCTCTTTATGACCTTGTCTACTTGTGGCACCATTTTCAATGAATTATGGACCTGTATTCTCAGATCCCATTGCTCTACAGCACTCTTTAGTGCCCTACCATTCACTGTGTAAGACCTACCCTGGTTGGTCCTACCAAAGTACAATGTCTCACACATATCTGCATCAAGTTCCACCTGCCATTTTTCTGCCCATTTTTTCCATTTGGTCCAGATCCCTTTGCAAGCCATGATCACCTTCCTTACTGTCCACAACACCCCCAACTGTGGTGTCATCTACAAATTTGCTGATCCAGTTAATCACATTATCGTCGAGATTGTTGATAGAGACCCAGTGCTGATCCCTGTGGCACTCCACTAGTCATAGGCCTCTAGTCAGAGAGGCAACCATCTACTATTACTCTCTGGCTTCTTCCACAAAGCCAAAGTCTAATCCAATTTACTATCTCATCCTTAATGCTGAGTGACTGAACCTTCTTGACAATCTCCCATGCGGGAAGTTGTCAAGTGCCTTGGTAAAGTCCATGTAGACAACATCTACCTCCTTGCCTTCATCCACTTTCCTGGTAATTTCCTTAAAAAACTGTATAATTGGTTAGGCATGATGTACCATGCACAAAGCCATCCTGACTATCCTTAATCAGTCCATTTCTAGCCAAATACTCATTTATCCAATCCCCTAGAATACCTTCCATTAATTTTCCCACTACTGATGACAGGCTCACCAGCCTATAGTTTCCTAGTTTATTTTTAAAGCCTTCCTTAAACAGCAGAACAATATTGGCTATTCCTCTGATACTTGTTACTAAGGATGATTTAACTATCTCTGCTGGGGCCTTAGCAATTTCCACACATGCTTCCCACAGGGTCTGAGGGAACACCTAGTCAGGCCCTGGCAATTTAGTCACCCTAATTTTCCTCAAGACAGCAAACACCTCCTTTGTAATCTGTATAGGGTTCATGAAGTCGATGCTGCATTACCTCACTTTTATAGACTCTGTGTCTGTCTCCTGATTAAATAAAGATGCAACGAATTCATTCAAGATCTCTCCCATCTCAATTGGCACTACACATGGATTACTATTCTGATCCTCCAGAGGACCATTTTTGGCCCTTGCAATCCTTTTTCTCTTAACATAACTGTATAATCTTTTGGGGTTCTCCCTCACCTTGTCTTTAAGGCTTTGAGATGCTATGTGCAGCATATTGATGTGACTCTGCTGATCCTTCAAAGGAAGGCATTCATAAAGAACGTACAATTTTTTCTGTTTTATTTACCAGGTTTTTTTTAAAACATCTCTTTATTGTTTTTATGGAATAAAAAGAAACAAAAACACAATATATATCATTCATAAGTTGAAAATATAACAAGGTTGAAGAGAAAAAAATATTGGAAAACAAAAGAAAAAATAAATAATAAAAATATAAAAAAAAAGACGCAACCATCTCACCATGAATAAAAAGCAGTCAATTCAGTTCATTACTTTCAACATCTTGAACATTATTCTCCAGGAACTTGTAAAAAATGTTCCATATTTCTCAAAATTTGTCAAGTTTGTTTTTTGTAATGTAGCTTATCTTTTCCAGAGCAAGATAAGAAGTCATTCCTTTCAAACATTGTGAGAGTCCACTGGTTGATGGTTTCTTCCATGAATAGGCTATGCAGCGTTTAGCTTCCAAAAAACAAATGTTAAGCAGAGACCTTACATTTTTGGAGGTTACAAAGTCATTTGGATAAATATTCAGAATACATAATTTAGGATTGAGGGGCACCTTTTTCCCAAAAATCTGACTAATCAAATCCAGCACCTTCTTCCAGAAACAAATTATCCGGGGTACTCCCACATACAATGAAACAGAGATCCCTTTTGATGGTTACATTTAATGGAATGTTGGGGTTAAAATGATGCAATCTGACTGGAGTAATGTACTGTATGGTTATCCATTTATATTGTAATAATTTAGAGTGAGTGTTCACTGATTGAGTTTGAGCTAAGTAACAAGCTTCTGACCATTCTTTTTGAAATAGATTCTCACTCAAATCAATTCTCCATGCTTGAAGTATGTTGTTTGATGACTCTTTGCATTTGCTTGCAAATAAATTGTATAGTACAGAAACATGTTCCCTAACTTCAGAGTGATGTCTTCTAGGGTAGATAAAGGAGGGAATTTCAAACTATTGCCTTGCCTGGACATAATGAAACTTCACAACTGAAGGTATTTAAAAAAAAGTGTTTTGTTGGAATTCCATTTGTGGCCTTGAGTTCTTCAAATGACATAAATGTATCGCCCTTATAAAGATCAGACGCCTTTACTATGCCTCAGGTCGCCCAGGTTTTAAACCCAGGGTCTGCTGTGCCGGGCCTAAAGCCATCATTACCAAAGATGGGGGTAAACTGGGATAACTGTGATGTCTCTCCCAAATATGCAACAGCATCATGCCAAATCATCATTGTATTTTTTAAAAAAGGACTTTTAGTTTGTTTAATCTGTTTTTTTCTTATCTGCTGAATACAAGTAAAGATATAGAGGGATATTGATCGACTGGGATTCCATTGAGACCCAAGTAGGGGGGTGATCCTTAACAAAGTAGAACATTCCTGCTCTAAGTTGGGCCGCCCAAAAATACAATATAAGATTTGGCAGCTGTAAGCCACCTCTATCATACGGCAAATGTAATAGGGAAAGCCTGAGTCTTGGACGTCTATTATTCCAGATAAAGTTAGAAAAAACTTTCTTTAATAAATAAAAGAAAGATTATGGAGGAGAAAGTGGGATAGATTGAAAAAGGTACAGGAACTTCGGTAAAATTGACATTTTTAGAATGTTTATGCATCCAATCAGAGATATAGGCAATTTCGACCATCTGTTTATAATTTGAATAACTGAGTCTGTGAGAGGATTATAATTAGTTGGGATAATTTCATCAATAGTAGGAGTGATTTTAACACCCAAATAAGTAAAACCCTGTACTGACACCATGAATGGAGTTTGAAATGAGGGATTGAGTCTCTCATCTTTATCCATGAATAATATTACAGATTTATTGTTGTTTATTTTATAGCTTGCAAAAGTACCAAAAATACTTATCAGGTTAGTTAAAGCAGGTAATGTTTGATTCAAGTCAGAACAAAACAAAGTTATGTCATCCGCATACAGGGCTATGCGATGTTCTATATCTCCTATAGTTATTCCTGCTATGGTAGCCTCTTTTCGAATTGCCATAGCAAGCAGCTCAATGGCCAGGATAAACAGGAGGGGAGATAGGGGACAGCCCTGTCTTGTTCCCCTTTGGAGTTTGAAAGGTGCCAAAAAAAGCCCATTAGTTAAAATTTCAGCCTGTGGGTTAGAGTAAAGAAGCTGATTCCATCATAAAAATTTCCCCCCTATACCAAATCTTTCTAAAACTTTAAACAGATATTGTCCTTCCACTCTATCAAAAGCTTTCTCGGCATCCAGTGACAGAATAGCACTATCAGAGCTTCCAGACTTTTCGTAGAGTATATTAAGCACTCTTCAGATGTTGTGGAAGCCCTGTCTTCCCTTAACAAAACCATTTTGGTCAGGGTGGACCATCCTTGGCAAGAGTGACTCCAGCCTCCTAGCTAATACCTTACAAAGAATTTTGAGATCATTATTCAGAAGTGAAATTGGTCTGTAAGATCCACATAGGGACGGTGATTTTCCAGGTTTTAGTAGTGGTGTAATTACTGCCATATTAAGAGAGAGGGGAAGGGATCCAGTATCAAATGACTCCTGATACATATCAAGCAGAGGTGGTATTAATTTAGTTTTAAAGATTTTATATATTTCAATCGGAATGCCATCAGGCCCAGGACTTTCCCCTCCCTTCATATTAGTTATGGCTTCAGACAATTCTTTATCCTCTGAGTTATACTCCAGCAAGGTCAAGGACGTTTCATCCAGGGGTGTAAATTCTAGCAAATCCAGAAATTCCTTTTGTATTTGTGGAATTGAATCCAAATATTCTGATATATACAAATTTTGGTAAAATCTCAAAAATATATTATTTATTTCTTTTGGGTCAGCAGTTGTCACCCCCTCATCTGATTGTAGAGAGCTTATTGTCCTTTCTGTTTGATACACCAGGCCAAGAGTTTACTAGCCTGCTCATAATAGGATTGCTTCAATCTCATCAAACTTTTTGTTACCTTATCAATGGACAATACATTATATCTAGCTCTCAGTTTGTTAAGTTCTGCAAATAGCTGCTGAGAGGAATTTTGAAAAATTTCAGATTCAGTCTTTTATTCCTTTCTCGAGCTGTTCTATTTCAAATCTAAAAGATTTCTGCTTAAAGTTGGTGAAGCTAATCATCTAACCTCTTAGAAAAACTTTAAAGGCTTCCCATCTTATAGCCGCAGATGTCTGGTCCGTATTAATTCCAAAATAGTAGCCTGTCTGTTCTCCAATAAACTTTATATATTCTGGATCCCTAAGTCAAATATTTTGAAGCCGCCACCTTGGGGAGTAATGTAAAGCATTAGGCTGGTTCCAAGTGCTACGAACCCCGTAACTGGGTCACTTACCAGCAAAGATAGAGAGGTCCGTTGAAGTCTGATGATACTATTTTTAACAGTATTTATTAGTAAAACTACACAAAAATAATATCAATGCAAATATACAGATAATATATGTCGTCAATACTAAAATCTAAAAGTGCGGGTATAATAATAAGAAATAAGCTCTATCGTTGTCTAGGGGATAATGAATTGTCTGATGGAAATATACAGTTCACTGCAGTTCCACAAGCTGCCGTCTTTTGGTTGTCGCTGTGTTGCACTTTGTTGGAGAGAGAGAGAAATAGGAATAGAATGGGAACAGTTACCACTACGGGTTTTCCAACCTTTATGATTTTGATCCGTCAGGAGTCTCGTTGTCGTGGCCTTTCACTTGTGGCTTCTCCTTTAGCTAAAGCCGTTCTTCCGTGGTGAGCCCGCCAACCCAGGCAAGGGAAGGACACACACGAGCCCCACCGGCTGTCGCTATTAAACGCTGTCACGGGATTTCTAGCGTTTCTCCTGGTGCGTCTAAAGGGGTTGTTCCCCTGACCCTCTTTTATCCTTACTCACAGGGTCTCAGATGTCAATCAGGTTGGGATGACGCAATCCCTCAACCAGCCCACTCTGGTTGTCCCCTGAGGGGCTTCAATGAATAGTACAGTACTCAATACACAATTCCGTCTCCAAGAGACAATAGCCGTTATCAGTGGTTTTGTTTTGCTGAGGCCAGGACACATTCCAAACCTTGTGGATTCTGCGTGTCTCTCTCTCATTTCCTGGGTCCCAGACCCGAATTAATAGCAATCTTGCGATTCTCAAAAAGGAGGGGGCGACTTTGTACCCTTCGGCCCCTCAGAGTTGCTGCACATTTATAACACAAGTATATGAAACTGGAGCATGATCTGAAATTAATATGCTGTCATACCAGCAGCTTGAAATTGTAGATATTAAGGTAGCTGAAACTAAGTAACAATCAATTCTGGAAAAGGTCTGGCAAGTGCTAGAATAGCAAGAAAAAGCTAATTTATCTGGGTACTCCACACATCAACTAAATTAAAGTCTTTAACACATTGCAATAACTCTTGTTTGATTGTGAGAGGTATCTTTCCCCTTAGATCTGTCTAGTTCAGGTTGAAGTGTGCAATTAAAATCACCACCTATAATAAGGTAGCTCGGCAGAGCAGCTAATGATAAAAGCAGATGTCTGAAAAAAGCTGGATTGTCATCATTTGTCCCATACACATTGACCAAATTGAACCTGGTTGAGAAAATTTCACATTGAATAATAAGGTATCTGCCAGATTGATCTTCAGTAACATTAACAAGGTGAAAAGGCACCAACTTATGTATAAGGGTAATTACCTCCCTTGAGTGTGAGTTAAAAGACGCTGAAAATACCTGTCCCGGCCATCTCTTCCTTACTCTAACTATGTCTTCGGGGTTAAATGGTCTCCTGCAGAAAAACTATTTTGGCTTTTAACTGTCTTATCCTACTCATTACTTGCTTGAACTTGACAAGTTTTTTTTAATCCTCTTACATTCCAAGAGGTAAACTGAAGTCCGCAGGACAGAGACTTTTAGTTGTAATTTCAATCATGTTGAGCTGAATTGATTTAGAATGACTGCTAACTGGGATAACAATGTGACAAAAAAGAAAAATAGATTTAAAAAAAACCGTGAAAAGTAAATAGAAAAATGTGAACATAACTGAGTGTATTTCCCAAACTAAAATACACCCACCCACCCACCCCATAATGAAAGCTTCCTGACGGTCCAGAAGGAGGGCCTAATTATGGAGCTTAACTGGTCCTCCCATGTTATCATGTTGAGGAACAGCATAGCCAGCAACCAGGTTATCAGTAGTGGAAAATCTTACAACTATATTATACCAAGAGACTTTATCAGATTTAACCTAATCGTAGTTACATTGCCACTATAGAAAGTGAGAACCGATGCAAATTCATTAGTCTATATATTGCATTGATAAGCATACCACTAACGTTCGTTAGCTTTCATTTATGTCCCTTAGGCACTATGAACATGCCTATTTAAGCAAAAAGTTAAAGAGAAACCTGCTGTATTGTCTTATTTGTCTGAAGCCTCCAAGTTATAGTTCTTCAACCCCTGCACAAATTTCTCCGCTGCCGGTGCATCATCAAAGGTGTAGAGTTTAATGAGTTACCAGTAGTGTAGCAGGATAAATCAGACCATATTGTAAGTCCGAGATCGAGAACAAGGCCAACTCTTTCTTCACCGAATCGAATACACGCCTTCGCATAAGTAATTTGGCAGAGATGTCGGGGGAAAAACCTGATTCTTTGATTATCGAAAAGTACAGATTCTTTCAGTCTGGCTGCCTTCATAACCCAAATTTTATCAGCGTAGTTTAAAAACTTCATTATCACTACCCTGGATCGCTTGGCCGACTTTGTTTCAGTTTCGTTTGCCCTGCCTATTCTGTGTGCTCTCTCAATTAGTAAGGGCCCAGGGAAGTTTTCAGCACCCAGAGCCTCCAGAATCAATTTTTCCAAAAAATAGACCATATCTGACCCTTCTGCCCTCTCTGGAAGTCACACCAAGCGAAGGTTCAAGTGGCGGCTACCGTTTTCCAAATCGTCCAGTTTAAGCACTAACGCCTCCAAAGCTGCTTTCAAAGTAGTATTCTGAGTACATAAAGAGGCGATATCGTCCTGATTGGTGTTAATTCTCCCGTCGGCTTCTGAAATGTGCGCTGTAACAGCTTTCAAATCTGCTTGTATTCCTTGTATTGTGCTCAGTAGCCCTTCAAATCTTGACATAGAGTCATCCTTCATTACTTGAATTGCGTTTAGGATTTGGCTTTGACCTGTTAAAGCTTCCTCCTTGCCAGTATTGTCGGTGGTCTGCACCGTGCAGCTACAAGAGGGGCCCAATTTCAGAGACTTTTGCGTCTGCTTTGTTGCCTTCGGTGGCATTTTGGCTTTCCTTTGATTTCCAATCAGATCAAACTGGAACTGTCCAGGTATTTCAAAGTTGTTTAGTTGCGTAGTTTCAAAACTTTTCGTAGGGGCTCCGCCACACATCCGCTCAGCACGGCGCCATAACCGGAAGTCCTATTTACCAAATTAATGTTAAACCTACATGTTGTGGGTTTTTTTCACCAAAAAGCAATGAAGAGGAATCTTATCCAAGGTGATTAAAGCATTGTGTGCAATAGAAGTTGCTCATGAGGTTATTGGAATGCAGATTACACTTTTCATCTGTTGTTTGATACTTGATACCAAAATTATGCTAAGTTTGAACATGTTCGATTCTCACCACTACTTACCTTCCTGAAAAAAAACATTTCTATTGTTAATGCTGGAACCACAACTAGCAATATGTAGAGTAAAATCCGGTCACAGTATTTAATTTTTACTGAAATCTGAGTCCAGATGAAGAGTTTTGACCCAAATGCCAATAATTCCTTTCCCCTTACAGATACTCCTTGACTCACTAAGTTCCTCCAGCAGGGTATTTGTTGCTCCACATTCCAGCAACTGCAGTGTCTCTGAAACAAGCCTAAACAGTTATATTGATAACTCTGAAACATATAGGTAAACAAATTTTACTCACAAAACTTTAATTTTTTAACTGCCTGACAATTTATAAACATACACCACTGATTATAAACAATGATGTTACACGCAAGTTTATGGAGAGCTAGTAATCTCAGCAGTATTTTACTGGGAATTCCACAATTGTCTCGTGCCGTTGGCTGGGAAAATCAAAATTCAGCCCAGGCAAAGATTTGTGGCTTCTTTGAAATAACAGTAATGACTTGGATAGGAGAAGTTTAACACCAAATTATGGATATTACTTTTGCATGTACTATCAAATTTGGGTAATCAGATTAGTACATCAATCTGTAAACAGTTTTTAATACAAATATACTAAATTATTTTTACTTTTCAAAAATAAATTATCCATATTCATTTGAAATCACTGTCAAATGATTTACTGCAATTTGTTCAGATTGAAATTGAGTTTGTTATACTTTGAGGAAAGATAATGGTGAATTAATGATTGGTTAGGCTTATATTTAATGTTATTACACTAAATTGCTATCTATCTGCTGATCTTTATTGAGACAAAATAGTGGGTACTCGCCACTGTTCCCTCTAGGCTGTGCGGGTACACGGTGGCCAAAGTATCCCCGGACACATAGCCTTGTTGCTGGAATGTTAATATAATTTTGAAATTATGCTTATAAAATTATGAAGTACACAGTAATTAATGTTAATGAATATAATCCATAAACTTTCTAAATTATAAATGTACCACAACCTTTACTTTGAAATATTTTAGGACTTCCAACATATTTTTAAATTGACAGTATTTCAGGTTACAACATGGTTACAAATTGTAACAATAAACAGAGAATGGAAGTCAGTAGTTCATTGTTGATAAATTGCTGGCTCACGGAACGCTGACGCCATCTCATCAAAACATTTTACTTTTGCCATTGTGTCTGTCAGTTGTATTTTAATTTGTTGGTGCATCAGCTTTGTGCTTCAGAAACATAATGGAAGGATTGCAGAAATCTGCTTTCCTTACACTAATTGTTGATGAAAGAACAGACATTTCAGTCGAAAAAATGTTAATTTTTTATTTTAAGTTTTGACCGGAAAATGAAACTTCATATAAGACTGTTTATGAGTATCTTGAAACTAACTGCATGTGACAGTATCACCATTGTTGAAGTAATTAAAAAAATAAGCAACAGTCTTGATTTTCAAGAGATGGTGATGTTTATGTCAGACAGGTTAAATGATATGCTTGGAAGGAATAATGGCATGCTGCAATTCTTTAACAAGTCAGGCATCTGTCTGAGCAACATTGCATTGCAATAGAGAAGACCTGGAATTAGATGACATGTTGGGAAAAAAAATCTATTATACAGGATGTAGAAACACTGTACAAGCAGTGTATACAATGTTCAGCAGGCTATCTGTTAGAAAAGGAAAGCTAGAAAAATTAACTAATGTCACAGAATGTAATGCTCTATCATTTTGACCAATAAACAAAGTAAGATGGCTGTTAAGACATTTTGTCATTACTGCTTTTATGAGGAATTAAAGTCTTGATCCAGTATTGCAAAGAGTAAGTTATTGAGTGTAACCTTCCAATCAGCAACTACTGATTGAATAGAGTTAACTGCCCTTAATGATGTTTTAGAAGATCTGGCAGCTCTTTGTAAATTCCTTCAGAAAAGCTATTTGAATATAATTGAAGCATTGCAGTATGAAGAAGTAATAGTTAACAAATTACAGTCACAGTATCTTGGCGATGCTGTTTATTGGAGTGACAAACTGCTTGCCTCTATAAGTTCTGATACCGATACCGCGCCTTATTATTCGATTAATTCAACATGTATGTAATCACTTGGGTAATAGATTTCTTGACGATAAGGTAAGAGAATGGCAAGCTTTTGACCCTGTTGTTATTGCAAATGCAAAAAATTTCGAATTTGGAAAAGAGAATGTTGTATGACTGACAAAAAAAAACTCTGCATTTAAAGTTCCACACAGTTTGCAGGCCATGTAAAAAAAATTCCTGCTCAGAGCAATGGTTTGTTAGCTCAGTTGTTTAAAAATTAGAGGGATTGTTGACATTGAATGTATCAGACAAATCTGAAACATAAATATTGATCACTGCTTCAACTAAATTAATATTTTGATTTAAAATTGATTACTCATATTTTTAATACACAAGTATGTACAGTGAACAGTTCAATGTATTTAAAATATCCATCTACTGAACTACAATACTGTGTTCTTTCCTTACCAGGCCTTGAGCTCCCTGGAAATCTGGAAGCACCTGTTTGCTGCAGTGTCTGCAGAAGTCAACAGTCCATTGTTGCAATAAAATGGTAGATGAGGAGACTTCCACAGATCTATTGCTTCTAACAGACCCAAACCATGAAACCAGATTATTCAATGATGTAATATCCATTGGTGAAACTGATTCAGAAAATAACCCACAGTCACTTAATTCCATATCACATGTTGATGAATCTGATCCAGGTGTCTGGGAGCTGGATGACTCACTTGTTGAACCGCAATGTGATTACATGTCAGATCATTCTCTGACCGCTGGAATTAGTCCACCATTGCAGCTGTTTCAGTTACGGGGAACTAGTTCTGGGTTCACTTCACGTAGTCACAGAATATTCAGTGGCTTGGAGAATGCAGTAAAACTTGATGCTTCTCAGTCCAAAGACAAGAAGATCATTGAAGAAGAATTCGAACATCCACCATATCAAGCTCCTCAGGGAAAGCTGACAGAAGAATCTCCTTCAGAGAAAATGATAGTCATGGTACCAGCCAGAGCAAGGCAGAGTACGGTCTTGGGTAAAAAGCCACACTCTGTCCCAGACTTCCTTCTGCATCCAGAACGCTGGACAAAATACAGCTTGGAAGATGTTCCAGAAATGAGCAATAAGAAAAATACAGCAGTGGCGCTCGAGTTCATGGGTGTTTTGAAAAAACGAAAAAAAGAAAAAAATACAGACATGCAGCAAGACCTAACCAAAGACCTAACAGACTTCAATGAAAGCTCCAGTTCCTGTTTCAATCAAAAATCTGACAGTGGTGTTGGTAAAATCGTTTTCAGAAAGCCATCAAAACCAGAGGTAACAGAATGGGATAGTGCTGGCAAAAAGGTTGATGTGATCAAGAAGAGAGAGAAGAGCGGTGAACTTGGTTCAGTAGATCTGGCACTTTCAGATTGCAGTGAAGTCCCGGATGCAGAAGCTTGGTGGCATGATAAAGATGTAGCGGAGCTGTCAAAGGACAGGAAACAGATGACAGCAGAAGAGAAAGAGCAAAACTCAGTCATATTTCACAATGTAAGAAAGAGAAATCGGAAGAATATTCGAATGAAATTGAATGAAGACCGCGAGGATGACTAATATCCACATGGTTTGATTTTAAATGGATTATCTTAAAATCAATATTTAGTTAAATATTCCTTTGACAGAGCTGTCTCCTTTTAGGCCATGCTGTAAGTTTCCCAGGAAGGTAGTATTAATTTTGTACAGTTATCCAATGTTTGTGTTCACAGGTGTATGTTGTGGGGGGATGGGGGTTGGGGAGGGTTTGGAGTGCGATGTAGAGGTGGCGAGGGAGGGAGAGGCAGGAGAAGTTCTAAATGGGTCAGGTTTGTGATGGAAAGGAGAGAAATGTAAGATCTTGAACTGTAGTGAAAGTAAAATGTACACTATGTATAAACACTTTATGCTTCAAGTGACAAGAACTGCAATGTTATTTTGAAACCCAGATGAAAAGAATGAGAAGTTCTAACATGAGCTTCTATGTGGCAAAATTCAGGGCTTGAGAGTAAAGTACTAAATTGTATTTCATGTGACCAGCAATGTTAACAATGCACTGTTGCTTAACAATTATTAGTAGATATAATTTCAAATAAAATTAATCCACAAGTAGGTATTTGTGGCGTGACCAACTTTTATTGTCCATCTCTCATTGCTTTTGGTTCTAATCAAGCAGTGAGTAATGCTTGAGGAGTGCTGAGCTTGGAATTCACTTGGGTTTTCCATCACACTGACTTTAACCTGTAGACAACAAAAGGCTTTGAGAACTTGCCACAGTATAGTTTACTATAGTCCAATAAAATTGTTAATCAATGGTGCTCCTCCTATCTTTCAACCTCCATCACCTCCCCAGCTAGAGTTTTGATGAAGCAGATAGAATTAGCAAGGCACTGTCCTCAGGAACCACTGTGGCATTGTTCTGGGCTTGTGAGTGGCCTCAAACAATCTTATATTTCTTTGTACAAAGCTGTCCTATGAATCCAGATATTGGAGAATTTCTCCCCATTGATGCAGTTCGATTTCAGTTTTACTGGACAACATGAAGATAGTTTTTGATTGAATGCACTGTGAGGAAGTCATTATTACCTCATCTCTGGAATTCAGATCTTTCCCCATTTTTAGATAAATGATATTTGGAGCTGTTTGGGTGTGACAAAACTAAAATTAAACATTGAATAAGCAGGTTATTTAATAAGGCAATCATTAGGACCTTTAATGATCTGCTTGATTACAGGAAATGCAAGAGAACATAAGAGAGAGAAATCAAGAGGGCACAAAATGGACATGAGATTGCTCTGTTAGACAAGATGAAAAAGAATCCCATGTGCTTCTCAAGCTGTATTAAGAGCAAAATGACATCAAGGAACAAAATTGGACCACTTGAAGATCAGCATGGTCATCAATGCATGGAGCTGAAAGAGATGGGAGAGGTCTAAAATGAATTTTTTGCATCTTTATTTACTCGAGTGATAAACCCAGTCTATAGAACCGTGGCAAAACAATGGTCGGGTCATGTATTTTATTTGAATTATTGAAGAAGAGGTGCTTGGTCTCCTGAGACCTGTTAGGGTGGATAAATCCCCAGGGTCTAACAAGATGACCGCTCGGACCTTGTGGGAGACTTATGCAGAAATTGCAAGAACCCCGGCAAAGATATTTTAAAAATCTTAGCTACAGGTGAGGTGCCGCAGGACTGGAGGATAGCTCATGTTCAGTTGTTTAAAAAGGGCTCTAGGAATAAACTGGAAAATTATAAGCCAGTGAGCCTGCCATCATTTGTGGCTAAATTATTGGAAGGTATAAGGGACAGGATATATAAATATTTGGATAGACAACCTGATTAGGGATGGTCAACATGGTTTTGTGACATGATCATGTCTAACCAATCTTATAGAAGTCTTCCAATGTTAATAAAGGGAAGATGGTGGATGTTGTCTACGTTGACTTAAGCAAGAGCTTTGACAAGACCCGCATAGGAGGCTGGTGTAGAAAGTTCAAGCACTTGGCATTCAGGATGTAATAGTAAACTTGACTTAGCAAAAGAAGAGTGGTAGAACATGTTGAGTACCCCTTATTCGAAACTCCAAAATCTGTTTTTTTTTCCGAGTGCTGATAATGACGTTACAAATGGAAAATTCCACAAGGCACTGGGAAGGTTCCCTGACAATGCCCAGGTCTCTTTGCATCGCAGACAGTTCTGAGAAGTAACCTCATATATGCAATGAACAGAAGTTAATGGAAAAAGAAAATCACTGCATAATGCAAAAAATGAAGATCTTGATCGTGCATTGAAAGAATACATTCATCAGCACAGGAGTGAACATATGTCGCTTAACAGTATGCCGATCATGAAACAAGCAAAGATCTATCATGATTTTAAAAAAAAATTTAAAGATAAAGCATTTACTAGTCACAAAGTATTGATAAGTTTACAAAGATCATTGCTCATGAAAATCTAGCACCAGAACAAGTCTATAATCCTGTTGGTTTTTATACCTTACATAAAACCTAAAACAAAGTGCAATGCAAATACAATGTAATGTAACCTTTTAATCAAAACGCGATAGCGTAGGTGGTGACTGAAAACCTGTTGTTTGTTGTTCAACAGCTGATTCAGGTATTATCCCGATGATGCTGTGCTGCTTTTGTTACCCACTAGATGATAACAGTGAAAATTATGACATACCATTAATATGATGAAAATATTAAGTACATATATGTGATGAACAAGTGTAAGACAAAATTCAGAGTTGGAAATGATGGCGATCCCAAGCTATCTCATTGTATATTCCAAAATCTGAAACACTTCTGGCCCTAATCATTTTAGATCAAGGATAGTTAGCCAAAAATGGTTTTTTTCTTACTGTAAGTCTGTGACTAGTGTTTTGCCACAGGGATCGGTTCTGGATCTGTTGTTTATCATCTACTTTAATAATTTAGATGATAATGTGGTACACTGGATCAGCAAATTTGCAGGTGACACCAAGATTGGAGGCATAGTGGACAGCGAGGAAGGTAATCAAATTTTGCAAAGTGATATGGATCAGCTGGGAAAGTGGGGTAAAAATGGCAGATGGAATTTAAAACATGTGTTTTTCAACTTCTGCAGAATCTCAAACTGCTGGAGGAAAATAAATAGTTGACGGTTCAGTTTGACCCTTCATTAGGACTGGAAGGAAGGTAGTACAGGCCAGCAGGTGATAGGTGAAACTGAGGGGGAAGATGGGTGGGTGGAGGAGTGGGGGGGGGGGGGGGGGTCTGAAGAAGAAAGAATCTGAGTGGATAGGACAGAGGACCGTGGAAGAAAGGGGAAGTTGAAGGGCACCAGAGGGAGAAGGGGTGAGATGGGAATCAATGGGGAAAGGAAAAAGAGAAGGGGCAGAGAGAGAAAATAATGGAAGTTTGAGAAATCCGTGTTCATGCCATCAGGTTGGAGGCTATCCAGACAAATATGAGATGTTACACTTTGGAGGACAAAAGTCTTTGTAAGACTTATGAGGCCCCTCATTGGTCAGGGTTGACCATGGATATTGCATCTTAGATGGCAAACCATGCCAGTACAATATGGAAAATATGTTGTTGCCTATGCAGCAGGCTCACCCTCTCCATGCAGCTGATGAATCTAAATGAACAGCAGAGACCAATACCATTTGGCACTAGCGGCTGACAGGAAGGTGACAGTAACTCAGGTAACTATGTTTTACAACAGCAGTGTGCTTCAGAGCATCTCTGGATGCACAACACATCGAACATTGAAGTGGATGGGCTAGAGAAGCAGAAGATGACACCAAGTTCCATCTAATACAGGAGTGGAACCTGGTTTTGTGTAAAAGGTGAAATATTTAAGGCGAATTTGAGGTAGTCCTCTTTCACTTAGAGGGGCAAAGGTGCAATGAGCTGCCAGTAGAAGTGGAAGATGCAGGTTTAACTGTAACCTTTAAAAGAAGTTTCAATGAAAGATAGGGAAGGTTGTGGTCCAGGTGTAGGTAGATGGGACTAGATAGAAAACCAGACTGACAGGATAGATAGGCTAAAGGGCTTGTTTCTGTACTGTAATGCTATATGAGCCTATGAGCATTGTAGAAAGGCCACATATCAGCACTTCCAAATATATCTCAAGGGATCAATGCCACATTCTTGAATATTGCAGCAACACATACTTTACAAGTATACAGTCCGAGGTAAGTGGCTACATATGTACTCAGATGTTACTCCCAGCAAAGTATTATAAGGCAGTAATATTTAAGGATACTTATGGCATGCCACACAGGCCTCATTGAAATAAGGATCCTATATTGTGAGGACTCAGTAGACTTGCATCCTTGTGAGTCAGTCAAAGCTTGTAGTTGGGCACACACTAATAATCTTCATTGTTACAGGTGATTCGAGTCTTTATTGAAAACTTCAACACTTGTATACATGTTCAGGTTTATTGTATTCTGACTGTACATACTAAATATACAGTCAAATGAAATGACATTTCTCTGGACCACAGTGTGGCCACAATACATATATCACGCACAACAAAACATCAAAATATCACTGTAAATAAGATAATAAAATATTCAAAATGCATGCAGTTCACAGTACAGGTAAATGGCACAGTTGAACAGCTTGCTGCTTTAGGTGGCAGTGTGTACCAAAATAAGCAAACTGTAAGGTAATAATGATTCTAATCCTTGGGACTGGGATGAAGACACCAAGAAACATACACAAAATGGCCTTACTTCACATTAACTTAATTTTCAACATAATCAAAGACTCTTCCCACCCTGGTCACTCTCTCTTCTTCCCCCATCCACTGGGAAGAAGATGGAAAAGCTCGAAAACTCAAACAACTGAACTCATTGATAGCTTCTATCCTGCTGTTATAAAACAATTGAATAGACCTATTGTACAATAAAGATGAACTCTTGATCTCTCATTCTACAGTATCATGTGTTTTGTTTACCTGTACTGAACAACCTCTGTAACTATAGCACTATATTCAGCATTCTGTTATTGCTTTCTCCTTTATACAGTTTCAACGTACTTCGGTTTTGAAATTACTTAGCTCAATAGCATGCAAAACTACTTGTTTACTATATCTAAGTGCATTTGACAATACAAACCAATTTCCAAGATATTTTTATTCTTTGATGCACAGACAAGAATTAGTTCTTATCAAGTCAGAGTCGAAAGATTTTTGGCTGCATAGGATCATGCAGGTTCTCGGCAAAACAATCCCATTAGTACCTTTCTGTTCTCCTTAATTCCCTTTACTTCTGAAATTGATTTTTCTCCTGTATGTCACTTCTAGTTTGATTCCTTTTACTACTTACCTAGTTTAGTTGATACTAATAAGTTGTACAGCATAGAAACAGGCCCTTTGGCTCACCACATCCATGTCAGCCTTTCTGCCCATCTATTCTAATCCTATTTGATGCTACTATCCCTATCAGAATCAGGTTTATTATCGCTGGTGTTCACGTGAAATTTGTTAACAGCAGCAGTTCAATGCAATACATAATATAGGAGAGAAAAAATAAATAAAACAATAATAATAAGTAAATCAATTACAGTCTATGTACATTGAATAAATAAACACACGAAAACAGAAATACTATATATTAAAAAAAGTGAAGTAGTGTCCAAGGGTTCAATGTCCATTTAGGAATTGGATGGCAGAGGGGAAGAAGCTGTTCCTGAATCACTGAGTGTGTCTTTAGCCTTCTGTATCCTCAACCTGATGGTAATAGTGAGAAAA
Source organism: Hypanus sabinus (assembly GCF_030144855.1). Taxonomy (NCBI): domain Eukaryota; kingdom Metazoa; phylum Chordata; class Chondrichthyes; order Myliobatiformes; family Dasyatidae; genus Hypanus; species Hypanus sabinus. Next base: position 128,358,269 of record NC_082712.1, read on the forward strand.
GGGCATGCCCTGGGGGCTGGTAGTCCTTAATAATAGACGCTGCCTTTCTGAGACACCGCTCGCCGAAGATGTCCTGGATACTTTGTAGGCTAGTACTCAGGATGGAGCTGGCTAGATTTACAACCTTCTGCAGCTTTTTTCGGTCCTGTGCAGTAGCAACCGCCCCCCCCCCCCAAATACATGACAGTGATACAGCCCGTCAGAATGCTCTCCACGGTACATCTATAGAAGTTTTTGAGTGCATTTGTTGACATGCCAAATCTCTTCAAGCTCCTAATGAAGTATAGCTGCTGTCTTGCCTTCTTTATAGCTGCTTCAATATGTTGGGACCAGGTTAGATCCTCAGAGATCTTGACACCCAGGAACTTAAAACTGCTCACTCTCTCCACTTCTGATCCCTCCATCAGGATTGGTATGTGTTACCCTTCCTGAAGTCCACAATCCGTTCTTTTGTCTTACTGACGTTGAGTGCTAGGTTGTTGCTGCGGCTTTAGGTGGTCTAAAGCTGCATGGAGAGCCATTGAGATTGCATCTGCCATTCACCTATTGTGGTGATAGGCAAATTGCAATGGGGCCAGTTCCTTGCTGAGGCAGGAGTTCAGTCTAGTCATGACCAACCTCTCAAAGCTACTGGGTGATAGACATTAGGGCAGCTCACATTATTCTTCTTAGGCACTGATATAATTGTTGCCTTTTTGAAGCAAGTGGGAACTTCGGACTGTAGCAGTGAGAGGTTGAAAATCCTTGAATACCCCTGTTAGTTGGTTGGCATAGGTTTTCGGAGCCTTACCAGGTACTCCATTTGGACCTTCCACCTTGCAAGGGTTCACTCTCTTTAAAGACAGCCTAACATCAGCCTCTGAAAGAGATCACAAGGTCATCAGGTACAGCAGGGATCTTCACAGCTGTAGTTGTGTTCTCCCTTTCAAAGTGAGCATAGAAGGTGCTGAGTTCATCTAATAGTGGCAATATGTTCAAAATGCATTAGTTTCTATTGAACATCATGGCCTAAAGGGAACAAATAGACTTGGCACATGAGTGAATGATAGATGTCATCCATGGAATTTCGAGCAATTTTCCCCAGCATCACATTTAAAGTGGTTCAGTTCTAATCCTTAAATTCTAACTTTCTCATCCTGCAGCATAATTTGGAAAACTCAAGAACTGACTATTCTTCATTCAGTTGACATTGCATTAACTCTAACTCTCATCTTGATCAATGCTGATATTGTTGTTATTCTTAATATTACATGGCTTTCAACTTTATCTGTACTTCCCCATTTCTGTCCAAAGGACGAGTAAACTTTACATAATCTATACTTGATCAAAGTCAAGGTCACATGCACAAGCACATGTATGCTCAGGCATACTTGGAGCAACTTACTTGGAACAGCATCACAGGCACATAGGATTAAAGGCATAACATTTACAAAAAATATATAAATTGAACACAAATTATACAAGAAAGAACACAATTAGAACAAAAACTCGATTGTAGTGCAAAGTGGTCATAGTGTTGATATTACTGAGCGAGTGATTAGAGTCATACAGATTGGTTCTAGAACAGAATGGTTGGAGGGAAGTATCTGTTCCTGAAGGTGGTGATATGGAAGTTAAGGCTTCTGTACCTCCCGTCCAATGGTAGCTGCAAGAAGGTGGATGGCTCGGGTGGCTAAGAGGGTAAAAAGGGATTATTCTGACATGGTGGGGCCAGTGTTTCCATCCAATTCTGAGTGTGGCAAAGGATAAAAAAAACTGTGTACTAAGTCATTTTTATGATGATCTATGCTGGTGTTGCAGAATAAGGTGAAGAGCATGCAAGTGTTTTCACGTGATGTTAAATATGCCAGCTGGCTTCAGTTTATCAGTGATAATCTCTTTGTACTTCCAACCACCACCCGTCTGCAACACTAAACTGATTTTTTATCTTGCGTTCTTAATGCTGATGAATGGTTCTCGACCTGAAACATTAAATCTACATTTCTTTCCACAGCTAATGCTTGGACTGCTAAGTCTTTTTAGCAAACACAGTAATTTTTCTTTAAGATTTCTCAAGCAATAGGCCAGCACAATCTCTATATCTTAGATCATCTTCACTATAATCCTACAATTTGATTCCTGTTTCAGCTTGTTTTAGATCATGCATTGCCATGATATACTCACTGAACAGGTTGAATGAGTGCTAAATAGACTCATTAAGTAATACAATATGGAAACTGGCCCTCAAGCCAACCAAGATACCCATCAAGGTTAGTCCTATTTTCCCATGTTTAGCATGTATCCTTCTAAACTTTTCCTATCCATGTACCTGTCCAAATGTCTTTTACATGTTGTAATTGTATCTACCTCAATTACTTCCTCCCTCTGCACGCTTTGAGTGGAGAAACAGCACCCAAGGTCCCTTTTAAATCTTTCCCCTCCCACCTTAATCCTGTGCCCTCTAGATTTTGATTCCATTTTCCTGAGAAAAAGACAGTGTGTTTTCACCCTGTCTCTGCCCCTCATGTTTTTATACTTCTCTATAAACTCAGTCTCCTATGCTCAGAGAAACAAAGTCCAAGCCTGCCCACCCCCTCCCTGCCCCTCAATTTCTGGCAAAAATTCTTGTGAATTTTCTTTGCACTCTTTCCAGCTTAATGATACCTTTCCTATAAAAGGCAACTAAAACAATAAATAACATACTCCAGGGAAGAACCCACCAACACCTTATACAACTGCTACATCACATCCTGATTAATGAAGGCTAGTATGCCTGATGGCTTTTTCACCACCTCATCTATCTGTGTTGCCATTTTTAGGAAACTATGTGGTTGTACTTGGAGGTCCTTCTGTTCTGCAACACTCCCCAAAGCACAACTGTTCACTGTAAATGTCCTAACTAGGCATAGCTTCCCAAAATTAAACCCCTTGCATTTATCTGAATTGAATGCCATTTGCCTTTTCTCAGTCCACTTGCTTCTCTGATCCGCTGTAAGTTTTGGTAACCATCTTCACCGTCTATGGTGCCACCTGCTTTAATGTCATCTGAAAAGTTACTAACCGTGCCTAGTATATTCTCAGCCAAATTGTTTAAATAAATGTCGAACAACACTAGGCGCTGAAGCCCCATGGTACCACACCAGACACAGGCCAAAAAAAACCTACCACCATCACCCTCTGCTTCCTACCATCAAATCAATTATGGCTCTCCCTGGATCCCACGTGATCCAACCTTCCAGACAAGTCTTTCCTATGAGACCTTGCTAAAGTCCACATAGGCATCCTCCAGTACTTTTCCCTCATCAATCTTCTTGGTTACTTTTTTTAAAAACAAGCTTTAATAGATATGTGAGACTCAATTTTTCATGCATAGAGCCATGCTGGCTATCCCTAATCAATTCTTATCTATCCATGCAGTATACCTGAAGCATCTCTTGGGATTTTCTTTAAACTTGCCTACAGATGCTTCTCATGCCCTCTTCCTGCCCTCCTGATTTCCCTGCTAAGTGTTTCCTATATTTCTAATCAAGAGATTCACTTTATCCTCACCCCTAAACCTGATGTATACCTCTTCCCTTTTCTGTCAAGAGTCTTGATATCTCTTGTCCACTAAGATTCCCTAAACTTGCCAGCCTTACCCTAACAGGAACATGCTGTCGCTGACTCTGGATATCATACTTGTAAAAACTTTCCACATAGCAGATGTCCCTTTACCTACAATATTCTCACCCAGTTGACCTCCACCTAATGCCTTCAAAAGAACCCCTGTTCCAATTTAAGCCGTTAAATTCCTAGCTTTCTCCATAACTATTTAAAAATTATTAGAACTATTATGGTGACTGGTAGCACTATACTCCTCCATTGATACTTCAATCACCTGCCCTACCCCATTCTCTTAAGAGGAGGCCCATTGTTGTATCCTCTCTACCCTCTGTGTATTGATTATCTACACGTCTAGGTTTTGCTCACTCCTCAGTACTTCCGAGCGCTGCAGACATACATCAGGTCAGATTTTCTATGTTAAAAAAACTGATTAGACAATGCAACTACCACTCACCACAAATACTGACTTCCCCGAACTCTCTCTCGAGCTGCTCTCTTGTTCAATCTCCCAGCCATCTTCACCTTGGAATCAATTCCTCTCCACCAAATCTGCCCCACCTCCAATCTCCGAAAACAAATCTACTACCTTTTTAACTTTGAGGCTGTGGGGTGGCACTCAGGAAATGCTCAAGTCCATTCTCAAATGTGTGTTGTATTTAGTCTGCCTTCTTTCAACCCCTGGCAGCTCTACTGAAAAGAGAGTGGCCAACAGTAGGATAGAACAACTTCCCAGAAAGTCAAAAATAGAACATAGGAGTGACTGGCGTGACTTCAACAAAATCTGCCTTCTTTAACAAAATGGCATGCAGCCAAAGGATTACTTAATTGTTGTCATAGGTAGCATTTGGGAAGTGAGTCCCTGATTTCATTGGACTCCAGCCACTAGGTGGAGTACTCTCTCAGCAGATCCTAGTGGATGAGCCACTGGAAGAGAAAAAAAGACAAAAAAATAGGGTGGAGATGGCAGGAATTATTATTAAATTGACCAGTGACGAAGAGCAATACAGTTCATCTATAGTAGGGTTTCTCAACTGGGGTTCCATGAGATAGCGCAAGGGGTTCTGTGGGAGATTGTTATTATAAAAAACATCATTTTTTGAACTTCACACATTGCGTGATGTAGCGCGATGTAGTGCTCACAGTGGTAAGCAGTGACCAAGCAGTCCCGTTAGCAATCTCATTAGACATCTCGCATGGTATAGCAGTACGCACATGCACCCTGTTTCTTTGGTTGAGTCCCTTCTCAGTTTTTGATGCGAGATAGGGGAGGCCATTGATAATTAGTGAGTGCTGTATTGCACAGAGGGAAGGATTGTAGGCTGATGAGCATGAAGTGTGTTTTCCGAGCATTGAATGGATTTGGCAAACTTGGGCTGCGAAGTCAACCTCTCCCTCTTGAATTACCTTCCCCAACTTCCCCTTACGTGCTGCCGACTGACTTACGGGAACAAACTACCAGTGTAGTAGAAAATTGGAGGGAAATTTTCATTCTAAAGATGGTCCAGTCCAGTGTTATTGTCCAGTTTACGGACAACTCTGATAAGGTTAATGATGAAAAATTACAATCTTCTGAGTCATTTCACTGCACTAATTCAACAATGGACACAAAATGTCAGTCTTCACAATGAAAGCTACTGATCAATGGGTTTTACATGGACTGGTGACCAAGTTGTCCTATTCCATTGTGCCGAGTCTGTGGCAAACAACTCACTAATGTAGCAATGGCTCCAGCAAAGTTGAACAGACATTTACCTACAAATCACAGCCATATGACACGTAAAAGTGCTGGTTACTTTAAACAACTATTGGAATCTGAAAACAAACAGATTAAAGTTTTTGAAAATAAATTCATAGTCGATAGAAAGATTCAGGAAGCAAGTTATTTAATAGCTTTAAGACCAGTTCACTAGAGAATGTTTAAAAAAACTGTGTGAAAACCTGGACAAAGTGCACACCAATCTCCTGTTACATAGAAACATAGAAAACCTACAGCACAATACAGGCTCTTTGGCCCACAAAGCTGTGCCGAACATGTCCCTACCTAAGAACCACCTAGGCTTTACCCACTGCCCTCTATTTTTCTAAGCTCCATGTATCCATCCAGGAGTCTCTTTAAAGACCTTATTGTTTCCACCTCCACCACCGCTACTGGCAGCCCATTACCACTCTCTGTGTAAAAAACTTACCCCTGACATCTCCTCTGTACCTACTTCCAAGTACCTTAAAACTATGCCCTCTCGTGCTAGCCAATTCAGCTCTGGGGAAAAGCCTCTGACTATCCACATGATCAATGCCTTTCATCATCTTATACACTTCGATCAGGCCACCTCTCATCATCTGACGCTCCAAGGAGAAAAGGCTCAGTTCACTCAACCTATTCTAATAAGGCATGCTCCTCAAACCAGGCAACATCCTTGTAAATCTCCTCTGCACCCTTTCCATGGTTTCCACATCCTTCCTGTAGTGAGGTGACCAGAATTGAGGACATTATTCCAAGTGGGGTCTGACCAGGGTCCTATATAGATGCAACATTACCTCTTGGCTCTTAAACTCAATCCCAAGATTGATGAAGGCCAATGCACCGTACGCCTTCTTAACCACAGAGTCAACCTGCGTAGCAGCTTTGAGTGTCCTATGGACTCGGACCCCAAGATCCCTCTGATCCTCCACACTGCCAAGAGTCTTGCCATTAATGCTATATTTTGCCATCATATTTGACCTACCAAAATGAACCGCCTCACACTTATCTGGGCTGAACTCCATCTGTCACATCTCAGCCCAGTTTTGCATCCAATCAATGTCCCATTGTCACCTCTGACAGCTCTCTACACTATCCACAATACCCCCAACCTTTGTGTCATCAACAAATTTACTAACCCATCCCTCCACTTCCTCATCCAGGTCATTCATAAAAAATCACAAAGGGTCCCAGAACAGATCCCTGAAGCACACCACTGGTCACCAACCCCCATGCAGAATATGACCCGTCTACAACCACTCCTTGCCTTCTGTGGGCAAGCTAGTTCTGGATCCACAAAGCAATATCTCCTTAGATCCCATGCCTCCTTACTTCTTCAATAAGCCTTGCATGGGATACCTTATCAAGTGCCTTTCTAAAATCGATACACACTATATCTACGGCTCTACTTTCATCAGTCTGTTTAGTCACATCCTCAAAACATTCAATCAGGCTCGTAAGGCATGACCTGCTTTTTGTCAAAGGCATGCTGACTATTCCTTATCATGTTCTGCCTCTCCAAATGTTCATAAATCCTGCCACTCAGGATCTTCTCCATCAACTTACCAACCACTGAAGTAAGACTCACTGGCCTATAATTTCCTGGGCTATCTCTACTCCCTTTCCTGAATAAGGGAACAACATCTGCAACCCTCCAATCCTCTGGAACCTCTCCTGTCCTTATTGATGATGCAAAGATCCTTGCCAGAGGCTCAGCAATCTCCTCGCTTGCTTCTCACAGTAGCCTGGGGTACATCCCGTTCGGTGGCAGTGACTTATCCAATTTGATGCTTTCCAAAAGCTCCAGCACATCCTCTTCCTTAATATCTACATGCTCAAGCTTTTCAGTCCACTGTAAGTCATCCCTACAATCTCCAAGATCCTTTTCCATAGTGAATACTGAAGCAAAGTATTCATTAAGTACCTCCGCTATTTCCTTTGGTTCCATACACACTTTTCCACTGTCACACTTGATCTCATTCTATTCTCTCACGTCTTATCCTCTTGCTCTTCACTAACTTGTAGAATGCCTTGGGGATTTCCTTAATCCTTTCCGCCAATGCCTTCTGGCTCTCCTAATTTCCTTCTTAAGCTCCTTCCTGCTAGCCTTATAATCTTCTAGATTCCTATCATTACCTAGTTTTTTGAGCCTTTCATAAGCTCTTCTTTTCTTCTTGACTAGATTTGCAACAGCCTTTGTACACCAGGGATGTTGTAGCCTACCATCCTTTCCATGTCGCATTGGAAAGTACCTACTCAGAACCCCATGCAAATATCCCCTGAACATTTGCCACATTTCTTCTGTATGTTTCCCTAAGAACATCTATTTCCAATTTATGCTTCCAAGTTCCTGCCTGATAGCCTCATATTTCCCTTTACTCCAATTAAACGTTTCCCTAATTTGTCTGTTCCTATCCCTCTCCAATGGAGAGGTAAAGGAGATAGAATTGTGATCACTATCTCCAAAATGTTCTCCCACTGAGAGACCTGACACCTGACTAGGTACATTTTCCAATACCAGATCAAGTACAGCCTCTCCTCTTGTAGGCTTATCTACATATTGTGTCAAGAAACCTTCCTGAACACACCTAACAAACTCCACCCCATCTAAACCCCTCAATCTAGGGAGATGCCAAAGACCCTGTTATTATTACTCCTTTCCAGAATCTGTCTCCCTATCTGCTCTTTGATGTCCCTGTTACTATAAAACAACACCCAGTGGAGTTATTGACCCCTTTCTATTCCTAACTTCCACCCACAGAGACTCCATAGACAACCTCAACATGATTTCCTCCTTTTCTGCAGCCATGACACTATCTCTGATCAACAGTGCCATGCCCCCACCTCTTTTGCCTCCCTCCCTATCCTTTCTGAAACATCTAAAGCCTGGCACTTGAAGTAACCAATCCTGTCCCTGAGCCATCCAAGTCTCTGTAATGGCCATAACATCATAGCTCCAAGTGTCGATCCACGCTCTAAGCTCATCTGCTTTATTCATAATACTCCTCGCATTGAAATAGACATATCTCAAACCATCGGTCTGAGTGCGCCCCTTCTCTATCACCTGCCTTTCCTCCCTTTTGCACTGTCTCCAAGATTTTTCTATTTGTGAGTCAACCTCCCTTTTCTCTGTCTCTACAGTTCAGTTCCCACCCTCCAGCAATTCTAATTTAAACTCTCCCCAATAGCCTTAGCAAACCTTCCCGCCAGGATATTGGTCCCCTTCAGATTCAAGTGCAACCCGTCCTTTTTGTACAGGTCACACCTGCCCCAGAAGAGGTCCCAATGATCCAGAAATCTGAATTCCTGCCCCCTACTCCAATCCTTCAGCCACACATTCCACCTCATTCTACCCCTACACTCAATGTCATGCGGCACAGGCTATAATCTCTAGATTACTACCTTTGAGGTCCTGCTTCTCAACTTCTTTCCTAACTCCCTGTAGTCTGTTTTCAGGACCTTCTCCCTTTTCCTACCTATGTCATTGGTACCAATATGTACTACTTCCCACTTTCCTTCCCACTTCAAGATATCGTGGACGCAATCAGAAACATCCCAGACCCTGGCACCTGGGAGGCAAACTACCATCCGCATTTCTTTCCTGCGTCCACAGAATCGCCGATCTGACTCCCTAACTACTGTATAGAGTCCACTATCACTGCTGCCATCCTCTTCCTTTCCCTACCCTCTGAGCCACAGGGCCAGACTCTGTGCCAGAGGCGTGACCGCTGTTACTTTCCCCAGGTAGGTTGTCCCCCTCAACAGTACTCAAGCAGGAGTACTTATTATGAAGGGGGACAGCCACTGGGGTACTCTCTAGCACCTGCTTCCATGTAGCCAACAAAAAGGCTTGCATTACTGGGACCCATAGGAGCCAAAGGAAAAATTATAAAGAATGAAGACAAGTTCTGCTTGATGGAGGAGAGCTATGGTGGAGAGGAACTGGTTGGGTCTGGTGTCCAAAAAGAAACGGAGAGCTTTGAGACCTTCCTGGTGGGGGATGGAGGTGCAGAGGGACTGATTGTGGAGGCACTAGAAATGATTTTCCAAAAAGCATCGGACTCTGGCATGGTGCCAGAAGACAGGAAAATTGCAAATGTCACTCCACTCTTTAAGAAAGGAGAAAGGCAGCAGAAAGGAAACAATAGACCAGTTAGCCTGACCTCAGTGGTTGTGAAGACATTGGAGTCAATTGTTAAGAATGAGGTAATGGAGTTCTTGGTGACACAGGACAAGATAGGATGAAGTCAGCTGGGTTTCCTGAATGTAAAATCTTGCCTGACGAACCCGTTAGAATTCTTTGAGGAGACTACACATAGGATAGATAAGGGGATGCAGTGGATGTTGTATATATGGACTTTCAGCAGGCCTTTGACAAGGTGTCACACATGAAGCTGCTTATCAAGTTATGGGCCCATAGCATTACAGGAACGTTACTGGCATGGTTAGAGCTTTAGCTGATAGGTACAAGGCAGCAAGTGGGAATAAGAGAATCCTTTTCTGGCTATCTGCCAGTGAGTAGTGGTGTTCCGCAGGGGTTGATGTTGGGAACAATTCCTTTTATATCAATGATTTAGATGATGGAATAGATGGCTTTGTTGCCAAGTTTGCAGATAATATTGTTCCATACCCCGTAACTGGGTGTCTGACCAGCAGAGAAAGAAGTATCCGTTGGAGTCTGGTGGTACTATTTTCAGTGTTTATTAGTAAAATATACAAATCAATATCAACAATGCAAATATACAGATAATACACGTTAGCAACACTAAACCTAAAAGTGTGGGTATAATAATGATCAATAATAAACAAGCTCTATCGATGTCTAGGGGATAATGAATTGTCATATGTGAATATAAAGTTCAGTTCAGTTCATACGTGCTGAGGTAGTTGTTGGTTCTTGCGTTTTAATCGGAGGAGAGAGAGAGAGAGAGCAAACAGTGACAGCTACAGTCAGGCAAACCTTCCTTTACATTCTTGATCCGTTGATGTGTTGTTGTGGCCATTCACGTATGACCCCTCTGTCCTTCAGCTAGACCGTTCTTCTGTGGTGGACTCGTCACCCAGGCAAGGGTGGACACACACCCAAGCCCCCACCGGCCCTGCTAATAACACTGTGAGTTAAACTGACCGATCCTTCGTTCAGTCTCCGATGCCCCACACCTTCTCGTGGGTTCCAACACTCAAGCAGTGCTCACTAGTGTGTCTCCTGGTGTGTCTGAGGGGTGCCTCCCCAGACCTCACTTTTATCCCCACTCACAGGGTCTCAGGTGTCAATCAGTTTTGAATGGCTTAGTCTATCAAACCAGCCCACTCCGGCTGTCCTCTGAGGAATTTTAATGAACAGAATGGTACCAAGTAAACAGCCCTCTCCCGAGTCATAAGTCTTTCAGGAGTCTTAATATGGTGGAACAACAAGTCTCTCTCTCCCGGTGTTATCTCTCCCTTATCTGAAGCAGATGTTCCAGTCCCAGTATGTTTTCCCTTTGTCTCTCTTTCTCTCTCATTAGCAGTATGGTAACAGTAACAATTTGTGATTCTCCCGGGGTGGTGGGGGGGGGGGATATGGGCATATGGGCAACTCTGCACCCTTCTGCCCATAAGAGCTGTTCATCCTTCGTAACAATATGAAGATTGGTGGAGGGGCAGGTAGTGTTGAGGAAATAGGTAGGCTGCAGAAGGACTTAGACAGATTAGGAGAATGGGCAAGAAAGTAGCAAATGAATTACAATGTTGGAAAATGCATGGCCATGCACTTTGTTAGTAGAAATAGACGCGCAGACTATTTTCTAAATGGAGCAAAAATCCAAAAGTCTGAGATGCAAGGGGACTTGGGAGTCCTTGTGCAGAACATCCTAAAGGTTAACTTGCAGGTAGAGTCAGTAGTGAGGAAGGCAAATGTAATAATAGCATTCATTTCAAGAGGGGTTGAATACAAGAGCAGGGATGTGATGCTGAGGCTTTATAAGGCATGGTGAGGCCTCACCTTGAGTACTGTGAGCAGTTTTGGGTTTCACATCTAAGAAAAGATGTGATAGCATTGAGAGGAGGTTCATAAGGATGATTCCAGGAATGAAAGGGTTAACATATGAGAACCATTTGATAGCTCTGAGTCTGTACTTGCTGGAATTTACAAGAATGAGGGGAGATCTCTTTGAAAATTTTTGAATGCTGAAAGGCCTAGACAGAGTACATCTGGAAAGGATGCTTCCCGTGGAAAGGATGTTTCCCGTGGCAAGGGAGTCTAGGACAAGAGGGCACAGCCTCAGGATAGAGGGGCATTCACTGAAAACAGAGCAGTGGAGAAACTTCTTTCTGAATCAGAATCAGGTTTATTATCACTGGCATGTGACATGAAATTTGCTAACTTAGTAGCAGCAGTTCAATACAATACATAATCTAGCAGAGAGAAAAATAATAATAATAAAACATAATAATAAATAAACAAGTAAATTAATTACCTATATTGAATAGAATAAAAAATGTGCAAAAACAGAAATACTGTATATTAAAAAAACTGACGTAGTGTCCAAAGCTTCAAAGTCCATTTAGGAATCAGATGGCAGAGGGGTTCCTGAATCACTGAGTGTGTGCCTTCAGGCTTCTGTACCTCCCACCTGATGGTAACAGTGAGAAAAAGACATGCCCTGGGTGTTTGACATCCTTAATAATGGACGCTGCCTTTCTGAGACACTGCTTCCTAAAGATGTACTGGGTACTTTGTAGGCTAGTACCCAAGATGGAGCTGACTAGATTTACAACCCTCTGCAGCTTCTTTTGGTCCTGTGCAGTAGCCCCTCCATACCAGACAGTGATGCAGCCTGTCAGGATGCTCTCCACAGTGCAACTATAGAGGTTTTTGAGCATGTTTGTTGACATACCAAATAAAGTATAGCCGCTGTCTTGCCTTCTTTATAACTACATCAATATGCTTGGACCACGTTAGATCCTCAGAGATCTTGATGCGCAGGAACTTGAAGCTGCTCATTCTCTCCACTTCTGATCCCTCTATGAGGATTGGTATGTGTTCCTTCATCTTACCCTTCCTGAAGTCCACAATCAGCTCTTTTGTCTTACTGACATTGAGTACCAGGTTGTTGCTGTGGCACCATTCCACTAGTTGGCATATCTCACTCCTGTACACCCTCTCATCACCACCTGACATTCTACCAACAATGGTTGTATCGTCAGCAAATTTGTAGATGGTGTTTGAGCTATGCCTAGTCACACAGTCATATGTATACACAGAGTAGAGCAGTGGGCTAAGCACACACCCCTGAGGTGTGCCAGTGTTGATAGTCAGCGAGGAGGATATGTTATCACCAATCCACACAGATTGTGGTCTTCCGGTTAGGAAGTCAAGGATCCAATTACAGAGGGAGGTTCAGAGGTCCAGATTCTGTAACTTCTTTAGCTAGAGGGTGGTGAATTTCTGGAATTTATTACCACAGGCAACTGTGGAAGCCAAGTTGTTGGGTGCATTTAACACAGATCTTGATAGGTTCTTGACTGGACATGGCATCCAAGGTTACAGGGAGAAGGACGGGGAGTGGGGCTGAGGAGGGTAAAAAAGGATCAGCCATGACTGAATGGTGGAGCTGACTCAATGTGCCAAATGGCCTATTTGTGCTCATATGTCTTATGGTCTAATTCCCTGTCTCTGTTGGTGATAGAGGTGATGTGTTTGGTCCACATTGTTGGAATTGCCAGGCAAGTAATTGCAGTACAACTTGCAAATGGTACACACTGATAGTTGAGGGAATTCATGTTTAGCGTGGTAGATGGGATACCAGTCAATTGAACTGCTCTGACCTGCAGAAAGAACGATGAAAGAGAGCCAATAATTTACATAGGTTGACATCAAAAGCAGGTTCCTCTGCTCAAGTGGATGTATCTGGGGAGCCTGAACACTGGCTCCAAACCACACATGGTCCAAGCTAAGCACCTGCAACCACACCAGATATGATGATAGTTGCATTACACTCAGTTGAAGATTGTGGCCCGCAGAGCCAACGTTTGCTGTTTTATAAGAAAAGAACTGGGGCTTGCCAGGGGGTTAGTTTGGGGAGGGGTGGGAGAGGTGGAAATGTCAAGGAGTGCAAGGGTATCATTGGGAAATGAGAAATAGCTAGGATTAAAAAAAAATTCTCTTTTACATGGCACTTAATTGACAGAATGTTGGGAGAATTTCTGCCTGAACACCCTCATTAACATCCATTTTGAAGAAATTATTAAAATTACTAAGTTGTACTGATTTCCCAAACATTTTTGCACTGAAGACAAATGGAGTACCACCTGGGAGAGATCATTTACACACTGTCTTTTCCTTCTAGGTACATTTCCAAAGCTTGATATTCATCAGCTTCCCTTGCCAGTATATAGTGGGTGGGTGTCTAGAGGTGACACATTGCAACCTCTTCCTTAATTAACATCTGAAATGGATTTTATATGAATTATTGCATTTATTTTATTGATATTTGTGCAAATCAAATAGAGTCCATGGTTGGAATAATTCACAATATGACAAGTAAACAAGCATAACTTTAAAAGAATTGGCAGTTAGAAGTAAACATTTTGTAAGCAAGATTTATGCATCGAATGTAAGGTATAAGCAGATGTACAAAACTTGGAGCAAAAATGATTTTTACAATGAACATTTAGGATAGATCATAGAGGATGAAATTATCATCAGGAAAACAAGCTACAGTGCTGAGGATGCTGACCCAATGAAAGTGAAACAAAATTGGCTGATGTGATTATTCATTGAATACTCCAACAAAGCAACAACATCTTAAAATTTAAATACCCCAGTTATCCAGGAATTGGGATAAATCCTAAGAATCAAAAGACCCACAGTCCTCTTAGTCTATGTTATAATGTTTCCTTACATTAACAAGAGAGTAAATTTTGCAGATTTAGTTTATAAAAACACATCTGATCCCAAAGTAATGAGGTCTTAACCCCAATTTCCATTCCTGGACAAACAATTGGATTGTTGACATTAAAATTTCCCTTGCATTTAGCATCAAATTTCACATAACACACTTTAAAATACATTAATACATGCATGGAGAGGAATTAACCTATTTGCAGCAGCAAAAGATAATCTTAAATGTGTTTCATAGTTTTTCCTTCAGACTAATCAGACATGGAAACATTGAAAGGGCAGGCTTGCTGAAACAATATTTTACTAAACCAGGAAAATCATATAATTGTGTTAAATGGCACATTTCCACAGTTATAAATAACATAAGAAATTATTTAACATTTCATGCTGAAGTCTATAATGTCACAGTATGCACCTTTAGTGCCGATGCACCTTGGAGATAAATGGCTTGTGTTACTGGCTGTTATAAAGTCCCATAGTTTATTACCTTGCCACCTCAAATTTCAGCTCAACCAAAACTCTGCTGACAATATCTTAATTTACATCACATCCCATTTCCCTATTAACTCTGCCTTGCTTACTTGGTTCATGAATTAGCAATGATTCAAATTTTAAAATCTCATTCTTCTTTTCAGAATGCTCAGTGCCCTCTTTCTGCCCAGATCTGCATTCTTTCCCAGTGTATCTTCAAGATTGGGAAGTAACAGAGTAAACATAGTAATTATCGGTTATATCTATCATTTCTTCTTCTTTCAGATTTCAAGCATCTGCAGTTTTTTTTTCCATTATGCACTTCTCCTTACTTACACTTCACTAGAGTCCCTGCCCTGTACCAACACAATGAAAACTGCCAAACATAGATCAGCCAAAATATTTTCTAACTTGTATCAACATGCTTTTAGCTTTATTTGTTACAGCAATCTTCCCTTCAGAATCTTCCTTTGCAAGTATGAATACACTGCTGTAGAGTTGTGATTTAACATATTTTGTTCAGTAAGTGTCAGAGCTTGTGGTCTTTGTTGGCCCTAGTTTTCATCATCTAGAATTCAGAATCAGCTTTATTATCAACTGCATGTGTCATGAAATTTATTAACTTAGCAGCAGTAGTTCAATGCAATACATATTATAGAAGAAAAACAGTAAAAATAAATAAGTAAATCAATGACAGTATATGTATATTGAATAGATTAAAGATCATGTAAAAACAGAAATAATATATATTAAAAAAGTGACGTAGTGTTCATTGACAATGTCCAATTAGATATTGGATGGCAGAGGGGATCCTGAATCCTGCCTTCAGGCTTCTGTAGCTCCTACCTGATGGTAGCAATGAGAAAAGGGCATGCCCTGCCCGCTGGGGGACCTTAATAATGGACGCTGCCCTTGTGAGACACTGCTCCTTGAAGATATCCTGGGTACTTTGTAGGCTAATACCCAAGATGGAGCCGACTACATTTACAACCCCCTGTGGCTTCTTTCGGCCCTGTGTTGTAGCCACCCGCGCCCCCCCCCCCCCCCCCAATACCAGATAGTGATGCAGCCTGTCAGAATGCTCTCCTCGGTACATCTACAGGAGTTTTTTGGGTGTATTTGTTAACATACCAGATCTCTTCAAATTCCTAATGAAGTACTGTCGCTCGCTTGCCTTCTTTATAGCTGCATTGATAAGTTGGGACCAGGTTAGGTCCTCAGAGATCTTGACACCCATGGACTTGAAACTGCTCATTCTCTCCACTTCTGATCCCCCTATGAGGATTGATATGTGTTCCTTCGTCTTACTCTTCCTGAAGTCTTACTGACAATCAGCTCTTTCGTCTTATTGAAGTTGAGTGCAAGGTTGTTGTCACGACACCATTCCACTAGTTGGCATATCTCACTCCTGTATGCCCTCTCGTCTCCATCTGAAATTCTATCAACAATGGTTGTATTATCAGCAAATTTATAGATGGTATTTGAACTATGCCTAGCCACACAGTCATGGGTATAGTGAGAGTAGAGCAGTGGGAAAAGTACACACCCCTGATGTGCACCAGAGTTGATTGTCAGCGAGGAGGAGATGTTACCATCAATCCGCACAGATTGTGGTCTTCTGGATCCAATTGCAGAGGGAGGTACAGAGGACCAGGTTCTGCAACTTCTCAATCAGGATTGTGGGAATGATGGTGTTAAATGCTGAGCTATAGCCAATGAACAGGATCCTGACATAAGTTTTTGTCTGTTAGCCATTATCAATACCATGAGATGAAAATCCATTTTGGGAGCACAAATACATATGTAATATTTATATTTAAGCCTAAACTTTGAAAAAGGTCTTGTGCATAATGCATGAATAAGAATGCTTCAACATTAAAGCTGTTTTAAGTAATAGTACAATATGTTACTATGAAGTGGAGAAAAGTTACCCCTCGTTCCAGAATGACAGTTTTGTGGAATGAGGACAGGTTGGGTACATTAGGCCTCTATTTCTAATTTTTTACAGAAGGCAGAGTAGAGTTTGAGATCACTTGAGCTATTGTTTGTGGTGAGTAAGTGTCAGATTTAAAAATGCAAGCAGATCATGTTGGGAACTTTCTTTGGAGCTTGGGATCATTTGGGTTATTGGACACTTGACTGGGGCATTGAAAAGATGTTAGGTTTAAACAGATCAGCCATTTTTTGGAGGGGGCCCCGGTTAGAGTGGGAAGGTGAAGCTTTGGCTCAAGAGGCTTCAGCTAGGAGGAAAGGAGACTAAGATAAGTTTCTGATTTCTTTCTTTCCTTCCTTATTTACTTCTTCCTTTCCTTTTTTGTTTCTTCTTTCCTTCCTTCCTTCCTTCCTTCCTTCTTTCTTTCTTTTTTTCTTATGCACAGTCAGAGCAGTGGGAATGTTAGGACAGTAGGAAGACATGGAGACCTCCAGTATGCCTGACCATTACATTTGCAAGAAGTGTTTCCATCTGCAGCTTCTTATAGACCGTGTTAATGAACTGGAGTTGAAGCTGGATGAACTCTGGATCATCAGGGAGGTTGAAATGGTGATTGACAGAAGATACAGGAAGCTCAGTACATTTAAGGTGCAGGACATTAGAAACTAGGTGACTGTCAGGAGAGGGAAAGAGAATAGGCAGCCAGTGTAGGGTACCCCTCTGGCTGTTCCCCTCAATAGCAATGATATTGTCTTGAATACTATTGGGGAGAGTGACCTAGCAAAGGAAGACCACAGCAGTTCGTTCTCTAGCACTGAGTCTGACTCTGTGACTCAGAAGGGTAAGGGGGTGGGGAGAGAAGAGGCAAACAGTCCCGAGCCCTCCATTTGTCAGGGTTGACCGTGGATGTTGTGCCCTAGCTGTCTATGTGATACACAAGCTAGTATGCAATCCAGCGAAGGACCATATGAAGAGCAAGCTGTTACTCATGCAGTGGGCTCCCACTCTCCACTTAGCTGATGAATGGCAGAGACCAATAAGTTTGAAACCAGCGGTGTCACAGGAGTTGCCAGTCAGCATTGAACTCGATGTAGAACTGCTTGAGTGACACCAGCTCCAGATTTTTCCTCTGAGTGGGGATAGCATGGCAGTGGAGGTTTGGTATCAGAGTTTTCCTTCTCCTAGGTGAGCTGTCAACTGTGGCTGACAAGCTCCATCTGGAAAGAAACATACCATTTAAGAATCTCATTCTCTTCCATATGACCTTCTGTCTATTTGTTTCCTTAACCAGTAGTGAAAGGGGATTCATTAGTTAGGGAAATGAACAGACAGGAGATCATATGGAAGAGAAAGAGATTCCTGAATGGTATGTTTCCTTCCAGATGGAGGTTCAAGTATAGCTTGGATCAAGTCCACAACATTCTTAAGGGGAGGGGGAGGAGCCAGAGGTTGTAGTCCATGTTGATATTAATGACATAGTCAGGAAGGGTAATGGGGTCTTGCAAAGGGTGTTCTTACCATTGTTGCCCGTAATCATCTCCAAATGGGGCTAGAAATAGGAATATAGTACAGTTTAACATGTGGCTAAGGAGATGGTGCAGGAAGGAGGGCTTCAGATTTTTGGACCACTGGGCTCTCACCTAGAGTACATATGGAACAGTTTGCACCTGAACTGGAAGGGGACTGATAGTCTTGAAGGAAGGTTTGCCAGTGCTGCTTAGGGTAGGGGTGGGAAGCTTTAAACTAGAGTTGCCCGGGATGGGAACTAGAGTGCGAGGGCAGCTAGTGGAGTGGTTGTGGGAAAAGTAGATGTTAAGCCTGCAGACAAAGGTGAGCATGGTGGGACTAATGTTCTGGGTTGTGTCTGTTTCAGTGTAAGGAGTATTGAAGATGAGAGAGCATAGTTCAACATGTGAAATTATGATATTGTAGCCAGTAGTAAGACTGCTTTCAGGAGGAGCAGGACAGGTAGCTCAGTGTTCCAGGGTTCCATTGCTTTAGACATGGTAGAGGGGGAGGCATTATTCGGCAGGGAAAATGTCATGGCAGCGCTCAGGCAGGTTAGACTGGAGAGTTCATCTGCAGAGGCTATATAGGTGGAAATAGGAATTAGAAAGGGATCTCCACATTATTGGGATTATATTATAGACCTCTAAATAGTCAGCAGGATTTAGAGAACAAAATTTGTAGAGAGATAGCAGAATAACCTCAAGAGAAATGAGGTTGTGATAGCAGGTGATTTTAACTTTCCAGATATTGATTGGGACTTTCATACTGTAAAAGAACTAGATGGGATAGAGTTTGTCAAATATGTTCAAGAAAGTTTTCTTATTTGTTATATAGAGGTCCCAACCAGAAAGAGTGTGATACTGGAGTTCCTATTATGGAAAGAGAGAGGACAAGTGACAGCAGAGTGAGTGGGGGAACACTTTGAATCTAGTGATCATAATTTCACAATAATTATGGAGAAGGATATGTCTGGTCCTTGGGTTGAGATTCAAAATTGGAGACAGGCCAATTTTGCTGGCATCAGAAAGGATCTGGCAGAAAGAATGTGGATTGGGAGAGGTTGTTTTCTGGCAAATGGATGCTTGGCAAGTGGGAGGCCTTCAAAAGTGGAATATTGAGTGTGCAGAGTTTGTATGTTTCTATTAAAATAAAATACAAGGCTTACAGGTTTAGGGTACCTATGTTTTTGAGGAATTTTGAGGCCCTGGTGAAGAAGAAGGAGGTGTATAGCAGATATAGGCAGCAAGCGACAAATGAGGTGCTTGAGGATTACAAGTGATGCAACGGAACATTTAAGAAGAAAATCAGGAGGCAAAAATAAAGCATGAGGTTGCACTGGCACACAAGGTGAAGGAGAATCCTGACCTATCAAGAGTAAAAGGGTAGCAAGGATCAAAATTAGTCCACTTGAAGATCAGCATGGTCATCTAAGTATGGAGCTGACAGAAAGGAGGATGATCTTAAGTGGATTTTTTCTTCTGTATTTACTCAGGAGATGAGCCAACTGAAAAAAAATTTCAGTGAAGTGATGGACCATGTCCAGATTACAAAAGAGGGAGTGCTTGCTGCCTTGAGGCAAATTAGGGTGGATAAGTCCACAGGCCTAACAAGGTGTCCCCTCAGTCCTTGTGGGAGGCTAGTACAGAAATTACAGGGGCTCTAGCACAAGTATTGATATGTCCTTAGCCACAAGTGAGGTACCAGAGGTTTGGAGGATAGCTAATGTTGTTTCGTTGTTCAAGAAAGGCTCTAAGAATAAGCCAGGAAATTATAAGCCAGTGATTCTGATGTCACTGGTGGATGAACTATTTGAAGGTGTTAAAGGAATAGGACATATAAGTGTTTGGTTAGACAGGGTTGGAATAGGGATAGTCAACATGACTTTTGCATGGTAGACCATGCTTAACCAATCTAATGATCCAACCTGTTTTTCGATGAGGTTACTAGGAAAGCTGATGATGGAAAGGCAGTGGATACTGTCTACATGGACTTTAGCAAGGCCATTGATAAAGTCCCACATAGGAAGGTACTCCAGATTGGTAAGTCACTTGGCATTCAGGATGAATTAATAATTTGGATTTAACATTGGTCAAATCCATAGAGTGGTAGAAGATGGTTATCTCTCCGAGTGGAGGCCAGTAACTGGTGGTGTGCAGCGATCACTGCTGGGTCTGTTGCTAGTCATTTATATTAGTAATATGGATGATAATGTGGTAAACTGCATTTTGCAGATGACCCCAAGATTCAGGGTATCGTGGACAGCAAGGAAGGCTATCATAGCTGGCAGCGTGATATGGATCAGCTGGAAATATGGTGTAAAAAATGGCAGATGGAATTTAATGCAGACAAGCGTCAGGTGTTGCACTTTGAGAGGGCAACCCAGGGCAGGACATACACAGTGAACTGTAGGGCATTGAAGAGTGCAGTAGAACAGAGGGATCTGGGAATACAGATCCATAGTTCCTTGAATGTGAAATCCCAGGTAGATAGGGTCATAAAGAGAGCACTTAGCACATTGGCCTTCATAAATTTGTGTGTGAATGTCTTTATCTGAACAAAGGTGACTGAACATTCAGAGGAGTCTTGTCATAGTATGCTCCCATTGTAATAATGAAATTCAAAAGAAGCATTTGTCAAACACAAAATATTGAAGTAGATAGTATCATAATAGCTACTGAAGTCGTATTGAGTTACCTGCTATTTGTTCTTAGGAATATAAAATATCTGATGTACTTTGTGTTCTGGGAGACTACACTGAAGTATGCACAATACTCTTGGTGTGGCCTCACCAACACTTTGTACAATTGTAATAAAATTCTCACGTTTCTAAATTGCAACCCTTTTGCAATAAAAGCCAATATGTCATTTGCTTCTTAACCACTGCTAATCTTGTGGCTCATGTGCAAGTACACCTAGACCCCTTCACGCTTCACTTCTTTGCAGTTCCTGTTTAGATAATAGTCTGCCCTTTGGTTTCTCTCACCAAAGTGCATTGACATTACCTGTGTTCCCTTTTCTTTTCCTTTTCAGTAATTCAAAGTATTTTAACAACTCCTAGTTCTGTTGAGAATTTAATTTGTTTCACCCTCTGCTCTCTGATCTGCTGGATACTTCTTACAGCACCAACCACAAGATTCACAGGTTTTCGACCTTTCCTTCTTTGTAATAGCCCACATCAGCACGCTTCATGAACGGCTTATTGCCATAGCAACCCTACATTCAGCTAGAGTTGACAATGCTAGATGCACCCCTCCTGATTTGTGGTTACTCATTTTCAGTCAGAACAAAAGAAAACAACTCCATACTTCATTAATAACACTTTTTTTGGTAAACGATCGCTGTAATTCCCCTTTCAGAATTGAGCTCTTGAACAGCTTGCACAACCTAGCATTTTTGTCTTGAAGGTGCATTATGGTTGTGACATAGTGGGCCAAATTGAGGTGGTGGAGCCCGGCCCTGAGAGGAGGGAATGAGCCAATGTTTGGCCATTGCTGGAGCAGACTTGGAGGTAATTTGATGTGGCAGAACTGAGGAGAGGCAGAGTCGATGCAGAGCCTGGGCCTGAGAGCAAGGAAAGACTCAATGTTTGATCAACTTAAGCGCAGAGCCAAATTGGAAGGGTCGTGTACAGGCCGATTTGAGGCAGCGGGGCACCAGCATATTGAAGCGGCAGGGCCTGGGTTCAAGACTAAGGAACAACTCAAGGTACAGATGATTTAAGCAGCAGGTTAGATCGAAAAGGTCAGGGTGTTGAGGCCGGAGGCAAGGGAAGGGCCAGTTCAGCTCGCTGCTCCACATTTACTCGGCTCTGCACTGCATTGAGGCTGAGGCCTGCTCCTGAATTGGCTGCAGGAATGCCTTGTTTTGTGTCTATGGATTCACTTACATAAACTTCAATTCTGGATGCTATTTGCTTACTTTTATGGTTGCATAATTTGTTTTTTTTTTTCTCTGAATATTGGGTGTTCAATGGTCTTTTTTTAAATGGGTTCTGCTGGGTTTCTTTGTTCCATGGTTGCCTGTAAGGAGACAACTCTCAAGGCTGTATAAGGTTTACACAGTTGGAGTGAGTTGTTCTCCGATCTTGGCAATTTGTGTTGGTGATAGAATGCCACAAAACACTGGTGCTTAAATTCTGATGTTTACAGCTTACAGTTACCATTTTATAGATTTACTGTACGCCCACAGAAAAAGAAACTCAGAATTGCATGTGGTAGCATGTATGTACTCTGATAATAAATTTTACTTTGAACTTTAATTGCAATAAACCGAGATAGATTGCTGATAATTTCCAATTAAGGTTAATTTTTTGCAGGAAGGTTACTCTTTACATTTTTATGTTTATTGAATGTGTGTATTATAATTCATAACACTACTCAGAGTTCAGAAGAGAAGAAGGAAGCACATTAGAGATTTGGCGTTCACTGTACCTTGCAGATTGTTGGGTTAGCTCCATCCATGGCTGAAATCAATATTATTTAAAACAGAAGCAGGAAATACTCAGCAAGTCAGAATGAGAAATAATATGGAGTTACTATAGGACAAAGGACCGGGGTAAGTGTAGTTCAGATCATTGTGGGGATCTATGGATTTGTAATGGGTGTTAACCATCAACCTGGCTTTCTTGGAGATGGCTGTCTGAGATTAAACAAGAGAAAGTGAAAGCAGTTAGTTTTGAGTTCTGTATGAGAGCGGGAAAGAGCGCAAGTATAGTCAGCAAAATACTGGAAAGATAGCAGTGGAGTGACTAAATTTGGGGATGCTCAGGAAACCTAAACTAGAAAGGTTTGGAGAGCTGAGGCTGATAGAGGCTGAATGAGGTCATAGAGGAAGGAGAAAACAGAGAAGTGAAAACAATGTGAGTTTTGAAAACCAGCAATTTTCAATCATCATCAGAATTATGGCAGTTGTCATCAACTTGCTATGGAGCAGCACTTATGCACATTAATAGAAGGCTAAGGTTTCATCAAAGACTCCTCAAAACTCAAACCATGATCATTGGGAAACAAAAAGGCAGCAGGTAGACAGGAATGCCATCAACTGCAATTTCCTCTCCAAATTATGTACATAAATTGGGCAGAATTCACTTCAAGATATTACTATCTTGATTTTCCTTCATTGACTTGAATGTTCACAAATGACAGCTGCAGTCTGATCTCCCTGTTCCAGTTGTCAGGGAAGCAGATGCATCATTAGGATAGGTTAAGCAAAAAGAAGAATTTGAGAGCAGTGCAGAGAAGGCAGAAGTTCAAACTACCTTGATTTGCAAATATTTCACTCTCCCTTCATTGTCGCCTAATCTAAATAATGGAACTCTTTATCAGTAACATTATGGGGATACCTTCTTTATAAGGACTAACTCAATGTTGAAAAAATGAAGGAGTTGATCATGGATTACAGGAGGAATGGAGACAGGCTAGGTCCTATTGACATCAATGGAACTGCAGTTGAGAGGGTGAGTAGTTTTCTCAGTGTACACATCACTGAGGATCTCACCTGGACTGTACATACCAGCAGAGTGGTGAAAAAGCACAACAGTGCCTCTTTCACCTCAGGCAGCTGAAGAAGTTTGGCATGAGTCTCCAAATCCTTATGATTTTCTTTAGGGGCACAATTGAGAGTATACTGACTGGCTGTGACACCGCCTGGTACGGGAACTGTATTACCCTTCATCGCAGGGCACTGCAGAGTCTGCACTGGTGCAGACAGCCCAGTGCATCTGTGGATGTGAACTTTCCTATATTCAGGCCATTTACAGCAGCAGGTACATAAAAGAGGCCCGCAGAATCATTAGGGACTCAAACCACCCCAACCACAAACTGTTTCAGCTGCTACTTTCTGACAAACGGTATCACAGCATTAATGCAAGGACCAACAGGCTACAGGGCAGCTTCTTTCACCAGGCCATCAGAATTATTAATACACAGTTATCTTTTTGCATATCTGACTGTACATTGTGTCTGACTACATACATGATAAAAAACAATTAGGTATACAATCTTAGTGTTTGGGCAGTATCCTCCCACATTTCCCTTCCCTATTGCTTGAACATTACAACGGAGATACAATATAAAGATTTTTTACTCTCTCATGTTGTGAGATGGATGTAATAAAAAAATTCTAATTCTAAAACTTCCTAAAGACGTTAACAACTTATAATAAAAGCTGAACTTGCCAGTTATTCCTACATCCCAAAAATCAGGAGTACCTGAGAATTTAGGCCTAGACTTTGGAACAAAAGTATGACATGCTGCTCCCTAATACAAACACGTGCATGATGCAGCTTTTCCACAACATTTGTCTGACGTGGATACAGATGACATCCTAGTTGTTGTTTGGAAGGTCTTCTCTCCAGATTTCATTGTACCTCTACCCAAGCTGTGCCAGTTCTATTACAGCACTGGCTCCTACCTGACAATATGGAAACTTGCCGATATTCATCACAAAAAGCACAGCAAATCCAATCCAGTTAATTACCGTTCAAACAAACTATTCTCAATTATCAGCCTAATGATGGAAAGGGATAACAGCAGTGCTATCAAGTGGCATTACTCTCTAATAATCAGTTTCAGTAAGATCACTCAGTTCTAGGTATTTTCATAGTGAGAACTGAATTCCTGATGTGAACTGAATTGACAGCTATGAGTCAACTGACCAAGAGTGGCACCAAAGAGCCCAAGTAAAATTAAAGTCAGTGGGCATCAAGGGGAAAGGATCTCAAAGTCTTTCAGAGATATACCTCCCACAAAGAAAGGCAGGTGTGATTGTTGAAAATCAATCATTTTAGACCCAGGAAATCACAGCAGAGGTTCCTGAGGGCAGCGTCCTAGCCCAACCATATTCTGTTGCTTCATCTACGACCTTCCAACCATCAGAAGGCTAAAAAATAGATACCTTACATCATACCCAATTTCATTTGCAATTCTTCAGCATTTAAATCAATCCACACCTCAACCTAGAGCAAGACAACATTCAGGCTTAGAATGATAAGTAGCAAATATCATCCATTCTACAAACCTGCCAATATGAAATAAGTCTAACTGGCTTTGGCTTACTATCAATGTCCTGTGATTGCCACAATCCTAGTATTAAGTGGAATGGACACATAAATAACGTGGCTACAAGAATAGTGCAGAGATTGTTTATCCTGCAGTGAGTGACTTACCTCCTGACCAATTACAATGCAGCAATCAGGACTTTAATGGAATGTTTTCCACTTACCTGGGTGAATGTAGCTCCAATGACACTTAAGGGGATTGACACCATCTAGGTCAAGGCCGCTCACTTCATTGGTACCCAAACCCCACCTTTACACTTTACACTTGCAAATTACACTTGCAGACACTGACTTAGGCTCCTCCTAAGTTCACAGCCTTTAACACCAACAAATGAGAGGGACACATGGAAAACCACCCGCGTCAGATTTCCTTCTAGGCTGCACCGTTCTGACTCGGATGTTATTGAGTTTCCTTGGTCATCAGTAACTCTAAATCCTGTATCTCTCTCCCCAACAATACCATGATAGTGCTTTCACTATAAGGACTGTAGTGGTTCAAGAGGGCAGATAATGTCATCTTCTTAAGGACAATCAGGGTCACAGAAACATGCTTTTCAGCCCACCGAGTCTTTGCTGATCACAAAACATTCATACCCAATAACCTTACATAAATCCCATTTTATTTTTCTCCCATTCCCATCAACTCACCCCAGACTCTACTGCTTACCCACACAATAGGAGCGATTTACAGTGGCCCATTAATCTACCAACCCGCATATCTTTGGGATATGAGAAGAAACTGGAGCGGGTGGAGGAAACCCATGTAGACAAATTCCACACAGATAGCAACAGAGGACTGAAATATACCTAGGTAACCAGGAGGTGCTCCAGGGTTGGTGAATCTAAAACTAGAGGGTGCAGATGCAAGATAAGAGGGGAAGGATTTAAAAGAGTGCTGAGAGGTAACTTCTCTATGGTTGTAGTGAGTATCTGGAAAGATACTGTAGGTACATGGAGTGAAGGGCTTAGAGAGTTATGGGCTGAATCTAGACAACAGGGAGGATCCTCTAGTCGGTGTAGACTGGAAGGGTCGTGGGAGCTGCTTCCATGCTGTCTTGCTATATAGCTCTTAGGACAGTGGCTCTACCACTCGACCCAACTGCACCAATGTGGTGTCCAAGTACAAGCAATAATTGCTGGCTTGGCTTGTGACATATAGATTCCATTTAAAAGATAATCAAACCTTGGCATTCAATGATGGTACCATTCCTGAGTCCTCTGCTATCAACAGCTCCGACCAAAAGCTCAACTGGACTAAGGTACATAAATACTGTGGTTACAAGAGCAGGTCAAAGCTGTTGTTCAGTAATGAACAACAAAGCCTTTAGTCTGCCTGTAAGTCAGGAGTGTGATACAATACTGTGTATTTGCTTAGGTATATGCAATTGTAGCAATATCTAGGAGAATGGCATTTGCTTGCTGGCATCCTGTCACACTCTCCTAACCATTTTATCTTTTCACCCTTAGTGCACTGTGGTATCAGTAAGTCACACAAGGAAGAAACCATCTCATGTAACAATCTGTAGCACCTTACAACCATTGGATTGCTATTGAAGATCAGTTAAAGTAGGTAAACATTACATTTACGCAAGGCAGATTAAAGTTTAACCACACAACCTCTTGTAGGAGTAAGGAAGACCAGCATATTCCTGCTCTGTTTTCTGACATTTAATTATTTCTTTATCCATGATACTGAGTAGTGCTCCAGGCCCAAATTCCCTGACCTTAAATTTTAGAAAACATACAATGTACAGACAGATTTCAGGTGATATAATTTAGCATTTAAGTTAACCTTATATGAAATTTATCATGTTTTCCAGGTGAGGCAACAGTTTACTTGCAAACTGCTGCAGTTGTCTTTTGTGTCCGGTACTCCTGATGTGGCCTCCTCTACACTGGTGAGACCTGTCGTAAGTTGGGGGACCGTATTGATGAGTACCTCCACTCCCTCTGCCAAAAGTGGAACTTACCAGTGGCCAAACATTTCAATTCAGATTCCCATTTCTATTATGACATGTTGGCCTATGGCCTCCTCTTGTGCCATGATGTAGTTACCCCAAGGGTGGAGGAACAACATCTTATATTTCTCTGGTAGCCTCCAACCTGATGGCATGAATATTGATTTTTCATTCTGGTAAAAAAAAATTCTCTCCTCTTCCCCTGTTCTTCCATTTCCCACTCTGGCCTCTTATAACTTCTTACCTGCCTATCATACCCCACAGTGCCTCTCCTCTTATCCTTTCTCCTATGTTCCTCTCTCCTATCAGATTCCTTCCTCTCCAGCCCTTTACCTTTCCTATCCACCTGGCTTCATCTATTGCCTTATAGTTATCCTCTTTCCCCTCCCCCAACCCTTTTATGCTGGTGTCTTCTCCCTTCCTTTCCAGTCCCGAAGAATCAAAATATCAATTGTTTGTTCATTTCCATGGATGCTGCCTGCCCTGCTGAGTTCCTCCAGCATTTTGTTTGAGTTGCTCTGGATTTCCATCATCTGCAGATTTTTTTGTTATCAAGTGCAGTTTATTGTCATTCAACCATACACTTGTATGCCACCATAATAATGAAGAAACAATGTTCCTTCAAACCAAGGTTCACAACACAGGACATATAATTTACACACACAACACATAAAGTAATATTACCACAAATAAATTAACAAATAATGAGGTGCATTTATGACACAAGTTAAAAAATAAACAGTACAACAATACTGATGCTTCTTATGTGATGAGACCTGGCTGTGGCAGGAAGACCTGGGTTATATGCTTTCAGAGTAACTTACTAAACACTTAATATTTATATCTCCTACACTGAAAAAAATGTGTTGTGACTCACCAAGTCTATTTTTGAGGACATATTTGAGAGTATTGACTGAGCAATTTTAATAGACTG
Organism: Hypanus sabinus; assembly: GCF_030144855.1. Classification (NCBI taxonomy): domain Eukaryota; kingdom Metazoa; phylum Chordata; class Chondrichthyes; order Myliobatiformes; family Dasyatidae; genus Hypanus; species Hypanus sabinus. The sequence goes on from NC_082712.1 coordinate 128,386,335, forward strand.
ATAGTTTGACTGGTTTCTACATGCATTATGTGAACTACCTTGCTCCCTATCGTAGAGTTATACAGCACAGAAACAGGCCCTTCAGTACAGCTAGTCCATGCCGACAACTGCATCCTCCCTGCTAGTCCAAGTTGCCCACATTCAGACCATAACCCACCACAACCCTCCCCTCCATGCACCTATCCAAATGCCTCTTAAAAATTGTAATTGTACTTGCCTCAACCACTTCTTCTGGCTGTTCATTCCAGGTACTTGCCTCTCTCTGTATAAAAAGGTCAGTTTTAAATCTTTCCCTCTCATCTTTTATCTGTGCCCTCTAATTTTGGACCCCCCAACCCTGGGGAAAAGACTATAACAGTCCAATATCCATACTCCTCATATTTTATAAACTTTTATGAGGCCAACTTTTCTTCCCCTGCACTTCAGTGAAAAAATATCCAGCATGGCCAACCTCTCCTTGCAACTCAGACCCTCTAGTCCAGGCAGTATCTTCGTAAATCTATTCTGCACCCTCCCCATCAGATAGTCTTTCCTCTAGCAAGGCGACAAAACTGTACACAATATTCCAAGTGCAGTCTCACCAATAACATGCTGTACATAAATGTGACATAATGTCCCTACTGCCAGTATGCAAACCACCTTCTTTATCACCTGTCAACATGCATGGCGGCTTTTAGCAAACTGTGCACTTGTCCTTTCATGTCCCTTTGTTCCACAGTACTCGTCTGGACCCTGCCATTCAAAGTTCAAAGTATGTTTTATTTTCAAAATATGTATATATTATACAACCTTGAGATTTACTCCTTACAGGCAGCCATGAAACAAAGAACACCAAAAGAACCCAGTAAAAACAAACACCCAATGTGCAAAGAGAGGAAGAAAAAGCAAATTGTGCAAACAATAAAGCAAGCAAACAGTATTCAGAACTGAAGTTCGCAATGCCAGGCATTACCAAACTGATTCAGAAGCTTACTAGCTGCAAGCCACAGCGTCAGTCCAGCACAGATTCAAGCAGATCCCCTAGATCAGCAAGCTGAACCAGTCCGTCTCTTGCCTTCGACCCCGACACCACAAGCATTGCAACCTGGCTCAATACGGCCAATACCCTATCTTTCCAATTTGACTCAGCACTTAAATCAATCAAACTTCAGATCTTCCCCTGCCTCCCCTGGCTCTGCCACATCCAATTATCCACCCTTTCCAATTTGGCTTGGCCTTTAAATCAATTAAGCCTTGGATCTTTTCATACTTCACCTGGGCTCTGCAGCATTGAATGGCCTCCGAGTCCGCTCCATCAACTCCAGTCCAGACACGTTGCAACTGTCCTGCTCCAGCGAGACTCTAGCCACACAGCAAAAATGCCAGTTCGTACAAGTGATTCAGATCTGCTCCAGCAGGGACCCACTGGCCATTGTTTGCTATGTTCATTTACCAGAAAAAGTGTGAATAATGAAGCACTTAGTTGCTTTTTTGTTTCATTGGCGTCCAGCAAGTTGTCACTCAAACCAGTAAGTAGTGCCAGACTTAAATCTTCTCTATATAAACCCTACAGTGGTTTGACTCTCCAAAATGCATCACCTTACCTTTAGCTAAGATGAAATCTAATTGCCATTCCTCAGCCCATGCCCATAAATGATCAACCAACTTCACAGTAACAAGACTCCCTAATTTAGTTTCATCAGTAAACTTGCTAATCATGCCGTGGACATTTGTAGCCAAATCATTTACACAAATGAGTAATACATGTTCCAACATTCCCTGTGGCATCCCACTAGTCACAGGCCTCAGTTGGAAAATTGACATTCAACCATTACCCTCTGCTTCCTATCATTAAACTAATACTGAATACTCACTAGTTCCCCCTCAATCTAACCTAGATCAGCCTACCATGCAAGACCTTGTCAAAGGCCTTACTAAAGTCCACATAGACAACAGCTACTGCCCTACCTACCTTCATTTATCCTCTTAGTTAACCCTTTGAAAAACTCCAAAAGATTCATTAGACATGGCCTTCCACGCACACTTACTATTCCTGATCGGACCTTGACTTACCCAAGCAATGGTAGATTTTGTCCCACAGAACTAGTAACTTACCTTTAACTGAAATCAGGCTCACTGGCCTGTAGTTCCCTGGCATGTCCTTGCTACACTTCCTGAAGAATGGAACAACAGTGGCTACCCTCCTATCTTCTTGAACTTTGCCAGTGACTAATAATGAGGCAAATATCTCTACAAGTGCTTCTCTGGCTTCTCATAAGTTCCATGCTTGCACTTGGCAAGGTCCTTGGGATTTGTCCACCCTGATGTGTTTCAAGTGCTCTTTCTTCATAACATGTAAATGATTCAAGACCTCCCTACTTATTACCATCATTTCTTCAGCATCCATGATATTCCCCTTAGTAAACAGCGAGGAGAAATAGACATTAATAACCTCAGCCATCTCCTGTGTTTTTATAGATAGGTGGCCCTGACATCTACACCCTCATTCTGGTACCACCTCATTATGGTCTCCATTCCATCACAAACTTTCTGTTTGCTCTATTGGCCTCTCTCCCAATAATTGAACTTCCAAATTTTCCCAAATGTTGAAGTGGAAGGTCATCAACCTGAACCATTAATTCTGTTTCCCTGCACACAACCTGAATACCACCAGATCTATGAATGTGGAAATAACTAAAGTACACCTCAGCTTTCAATCACTGGGTAATGAAGGGAAGCAGGAATGGGTGACGGCCATTTCCTTGGGGGATGAGGTCAATTACTTTTGGAAAGCATTGTAGAACTGTAACCCCACTCCTCTTCCTCATAATCTCCAATGCTAGAGTTAAGCCTTACTCATCTCTAGCAAGAATGGGCGTCTACTGGAAAATTCTCAAACCAGGATCTAGATATAGATGTTATACGCTAATAACTTATACGCAGATTTCCCTCCAATTAGTTTCATCTTCCCTAAATGGTGGAGGCTCCTTGACACCATGTGCGATAGAAAAGTGAATCTAAATTAGTAACGGGATTCTGCGATCGCGGATTGTCACAGATGCTGCACGTCTCTGATAATTTATTATCTGGCTATTCAGGGAAATTTCCAAGGAACCGGGCTTTTCACTCCAAGCTTGAAACTTAAAGTAGGATGAAAGAGCACTGAGGTTCGCATGAGATTACTCAAGCTGCACGGTCCCGGAATGAGGAAGTCGTAGCCGAGGGTTGTTGGGAACATAAGGCTGTGCAACTGAGAGGTTTCTCGTAGCTATCAGAAGGCTAAGAAAACAGAAGCGGTTGTTAGCCAAATGGATGAGATGTCCCTCGAAGGGAGCTACAGCTAATTCCAATCTGGACACTGATCATTGGCAGGATTCAAACTTAACCTTTAGTTTGGGAACACTCCAGCGCACGAGATCGCACTCAGAGATAATGGAGCAGGTAAGTCTACAAATATACCAATTGTTTCCGTCAAACTTCAGGCGCTTACCTGTCTCGAACCGCGGTTATTCCGTCAGCACAAACGCCCTAGTTTTTAATAAATAAAGCTTTCAAACATAAGGGTGTGACAGGTACTTTGAACCTATTGACTAGGAGAAATAGAATTACGCCTCTCGGTTTCAATATATTCATGTATTTGCTTTTTTTATTTACCAAAACCGGAGAAAAATAAATGTGAAGATAGGGGCTGAGTGTTATTTTCCGGGTCACAGCGAAGGTTAAAGTGTTTGAAATATCACGTACAATTGTGAAAATGTTTTGAAAGACTGATTTGTTGGGAAGGAAACGGAAAGAGCGACAATTATTGATTTCAGAGCAGGATAGTCTGACGTTGAGCCCTGAAAGGGAGATTGCCCTGCTCCCAGTTTCCTGGGCATTCCGAGTATAGGCTGGTACGGAAGTTGGCCGATACTTCACCAGGATAATGTGCTCGGCCTCCTTATCAATTCGCGCACAGCTGTTCTCAAGTCCAGGTAATTCAGTACAACGAGATAAGCAGTAGGAAGCGCCCGACTTTGCAAACCTATCGCGACTAATAAAAGTTCAATTTCGTTTATGTTTTTCTGTCAGGATATCATTTAGCTTCACGTGCACAATGGTACATAGTTGAATGAAATCGGAGAGTTAAATTTGTGGTAGTGCAGTTCTTGCGTTAGCGAACCTTTTGTAAGGGAAGAGACGGGCCAATGTGCAGCAATGCTTGACAAAAGGGGAGTTTACAGAAAAGAATAATGCAACAATGCAGCAGCCGTGTTAAATAAGGAAAGTTAGTAAAATGTCAAAGATAAAGGGATTTTAGCTTAAGCGAAAAAGCAGTGTTAACAAGGTAGGTGAACTAAACTGAACAAATGGAAATACAGGAGTTTGACCTAATCACAAGTAATTCTGCAGATGCTGGAAATCCAGAACATGCTGGAGGACTCAGTAGGTGAGGCAGCATCTGTAGAAGTGAATAAACAGTCGACGTTTCCGGCAGAGACCCTCATCAGGACTGGAAAGGAAGGGGAGGGGGAAGATGCTAGAAGGTGATAGGTAAAGTCCAGATAGGTTGCCCCCCCCCCCCCCACTCCCAGAGGGAATGAAGTAAGAAGCTGGGAAGTGATAAGTGGAAAGGCAAAAGGCTGGAGAAGAAGGAATCTGTTAATCTAATTGGAGAGGAGAGTGGACCATGGGGGAAAAAGGGAAGGGGGATGGACACCAGGGATAGGTGATAGGCAGGGGAGGAGAAGAAGTAAGAGGCTAGAATGAGGAATTGAACCAGAGGGAAGGGGGAAGGGGAAGGGAAAAATTACCGGAGGTTGGAGAAATTGATTTTATGCCATCAGGTTGGAGGATATCTAGATGGAATATGAAGTGTTGGTACTCCAACCTGAGAGCAGCCTCATCATGGCAGAAGAGGAGGCCATGAACCATCTATGTCAGAACGGGATTGGGGATAGGAATTAAAATGAATAGCCTCCAGGAAATTCCATTACTTTGCAGATGAAACAAATCGACAAAGCAGTTGATTAGGTTTGAAATAATAGCCTTTACACACACAGCTGCCAAATGAACAAAGGCAGGAATCTTTACACAAAAAAGGTAATAGGATAATCTTGGGCAACTTTAATATTCACACACAATCAAACTGGTAAAGGCTGATTTGTGGATGATTTAATGAAATACTTTATGACAGTTTGTTATGGTGGACTCTTCAAGTGAACAGGCTGCTTTAGAACTAGCAAGAAACAAATAATGTTATAAAGGATTATTTGTAAATGTATTTATAATATAGGATTTTGCATTCTGTTTTAGTGACAAACATCAGTCCAAATCTAGAGTGTTAAACTTAAAGTTATTAGGTATGAAGGAAGAGTAATTGATACCTGGTTTGTTATTATCACAGATACCAAGATGCAAAGATAGGGAGCCACAAGGAGTGGCGCCATGTTCATACAATGTAAAGTTATAGTAATGCATTAAATAAAGGTACCAAGGGTCATATATCTGAGTTGCAGATGACACTGAAATAGGGAGGGAAAGAAAGTGTAAGGAGGACACAAAATGTTTGCAAAAGAAACTGAAGAGATTAATTGAATGCATAAAAGGATTGTAGGATGAGTATAACGTGTGGAAACATGGCTATCCACTGGAAGGAGGGATCAGAAATACTTTATAGGTAACTGGGAACATCATGAATGCTGATGTTTGTGATTTGGGTGTTCAGGAAAAAGGTCAGGGTGGAGTGGAGAAACAACAATTGATTAGGAATAGAATGTTGACTTTATTGCAGGAGCTGTGACTTAAAACACTGAAACGTCTTGTGTGTGTTTGAGAAGTCTTGTTACAGTTGTATGAGGCTTTGATAAGACCACACATGGAATACTGCATTCATTAATCTCACCACTTAAATAATATTAATTTTACCAGTGTGGACAATCTCACAGTTTCCTACATTATACTCTAGTTGCTAACATTTTGCACATCCCGTTAGCCTACTATCTATTCCAGTGGTCCCCAACCACTGGGCTGCAAATCATATGCTACCAGTCCATGAGGAGACGATAATGATTTGGTGATATGAAACAATATGAGTCAGCTGCACCTTTCCTCATTCCCTGTCCCGGCCATTGTTGAACTTGAACGCACAAGAAGTCATCAGTCGCCTAAACGCAGTGACACCCTAGCGCCAGGGATCACTGGTTGGTCTCGGGTAACCAGCCACCTTGTGCGGCCGGCGAGAAGTGCTGTTGCCATGGGCCTGGAGCGCGGACAGATGGACGCCGCCTCTAAACCTGTTTACCACACCGAGTGTTCGTGGGGAACCGGGTGCTAAAATATTCACAGACGACCTAATTCGGGCTCAGGGTTTCATAAGTAGCAGAGCAGCTACCTCATTGGGATCTACTGACAGTCATCCCTCGAGTCAAACTGTTGTCGGCCGATCGATCTTACCTACCTACAAGGGGGGCAGGCGCGTGCCCTGTCGCACTCCTGCTCGCTCTCTCCAGGCTGTGACCACCACGGGGACCTCCGGCCTTATCCTCTCACCCCACCCACAACCAGCCACACCTGGCCAAGGTGTCTGGCGGCGGGCGGGCGGGTGGGAGGCTGTCTAATGAGGCAATGAATCCCTCAAAACTGCTTCAGTACCTTGAGGCCAAGCACCCTGCACTTAAAGACAAACCCGTTGAGTTTTTTGAGCGGAAAAAAATGTGAGCAAGCGGGACAGAAGCAAGTGCTGAGAGCCATGAAAACTAAATTATGGAATAGACTGGACACAAGGAACCCCCTTCAAGTATCACTGTTACCCATCAACCCTCGATGGGACCATGTTGTTGCAGGGAAATAAGCCCAGGGCTCCCACTGATTCAGCGATATTGATGTGTTGCAATGATTTTATATGTTCATATGAGGAAAATATGAGCTGTGTGTTTAATATCCAAAATGTTATGATGCTATTGACTTATAAGTGACTAGTAATTGATTTATCACTATATTCATGAGAGGAAAATAAGTGCTGTGTGCTTAATATTAAATTTCTTAGATAAACCCTTTTAGAAACGAAATTGAGTGTATTAGCCACTTATAAGTGACTTAAGTAGTCGCCTATATTCCAGTCGTGATTAACAACCACCACCCATCCCCCCGTCGACTGATCTGCAAGAATAATGTCTATATTAAACTGGTCCATGGAGCAAAAAAGCGTGGTGACCCCTGATCTATTTTCTTTGAAGACTTTTTTTTGTCTTTCCCACAGTTTCATTTCCCATCTACCCTGGTGTTATCAGCTAACTTGGATATTTACAAATAAGTCGATAATATAATTTTAAATTGCCAAGACACTGGAAGCAGTACAATTCGATTAATATCTAGGGACATTGCCTTACTGAGGAAATACTGGCCTATATTCTCTGGCCCATTTAGAAGACTGAGGGATGATCATATTGAAATAAGAGGATTTGACAATCTATATTTCCGTGCTGTGATTGTTATATGGTTATATGTTTTGATGGCCACCTAGCTGAGAATTGTTTCTGTGGTAGGGGAAATTCAGAACATGAAGGCCAAAAAGGTGAGAAATTTGTTTTCCAAGAGGATTGTAAGTCTTTGGAATTCTCTACCATAAAGAAAGTGGGTGCTAACCAGATTCACATATTGAGCCTGGGCATGAATGAATTTATTCTTAGCTTGCTGTTCTGCAGAGAATTGCCACCGAGTACATTCTTTATTTCTGCATTGGTATAGCACTAATCTGACCGAACTGCAGATCAGAGGCTGGCTCATTTGATTGGGCACCAGAGTTGGCATTCGGTGCAGGTGCATATACCAGAGATGTTTGGAAAACATCTTCCAGTAATTATGAGAAGTGCAGTAGTAAATCTACAACTGTTGTGCATCCTAGTTGTTTTCTCTTTTGTGATCTACTAGTTACTGCTTAGAGTCAAAAAAATTCTACTTAATATTTCCCGTGTTGCAGGGCAAGGGGTGGGGGAGGGAAATAGTTACTATAGATGCAGCTGGACTGAGTTGATGTTAAAAAGATAACGCAAGTCAGAAAATGATTTCTACTTTTTGGAAATCAGGAACTATTTTCCCAGAATACTCCCTTGAGTATTCACATGTGAAAATAAATTATTCAGCTAGAATGCTCAATAGGGAGATAATATGAGGATGTTGTGGGAGAAATGTGCTGAGCGTTCTTTGCCTAGTGCTTTTTTAATGTTGATGTTGCTTGTAATTATCAGCAATGAACAAGATAACTACACTCTGCATTTGCCATCTCTTTGAGTGCATTATATAAGATGGAATAAATAGAATGACCACGCTAACCATTTATGTATCCGTTAATCATCCAATATTTTGTAATTTACTCTTTTTACCAAATAGGTCAACCTAGAAGTGAGACTTTAGAAATACTGGGTCCATAGAACACTCAAAGAATAATTTTATCTTTTACAGAACGTAGATGGATGGGGTACAACCATTGTAAAAATAAATAGGCAAAATACATGGTGTAAATGCTGGCAATCTGAAATAAAAACAGAAAATGCCGAATTAGTTAAAAAATGGGTATGAAAATTTTGTCAATGAGAAAATTTTTAATTCATTAAAAGCAGTGAGGAAAACTGAATAACCTGGAGGGCTTTTGTAAGCTTATTGTGGAAAGTAGGTTGAAAAAGCAATGTCCATTTATTAAGTAATAGTAATTGCCCAAGGAATGAAAGGTGTATATGGATATCAGTTTACTGAGCAGGCAGAATGAAACCATTAACCTGTATGGGATTAACCCAAGCCAGTATTTATTTGACAATGGAAGTAAACGCTGCTATACTCTCCATATACTCATAACTATGTAGCTAAGCACAGCTCGGCTGAATGGTGCTACAGCATCAACTTCTCACTCAGTGACACTTCAGGAAGTGAAAATGCGGCAGGCTAATCCAGACATCAGCAGTGGGAAAGTGTTAGCTGTTTAAAGTTCTTCTGCAATCACATATCAGATGACTTGTCATGGGCCCAGCACACAGAGTAGTCACAAGGAAGGCACACCAACATCTTCACTTACTTTGAAGGTGAAGGGCATTCAGCATGTAACTGAACACTCTAACACACTTCTACTGATGTACTTTTGACTGTCTGCTAACTGGTTGCATTGTGGTCTTGTAAGGCAATCCAATGCAGAGGAAAATAAAAAGCTGCAGCCCTACCATCAAAAAGTAACTACAGGATGCAGTATATCACACCAGCCGACTATCACACCCCATCCCTTCCCACTGATCTCCCTCCTGGCACTCATCCTTGTAAGCGGAACAAGTGCTACACCTCCTTTTACACTTGCTCCCTCACCATCATTCAGGGCCCCAGACAGTCCTTCCAGGTGAGGCGACACTTCACCTGTGAGTCGGCTGGTGTGGTATACTGCATCCGGTGCTCCCGGTTTGGCCTTTTATATATTGGTGAGACCCGACGCAGACTGGGAGACCGTTTTGCTGAACACCTACGCTTGGCCCGCCAGAGAAAGCAGGATCTCCCAGTGGCCACACATTTTAATTCCTGATGCACCATCAATAACTCACACTGAGACGTAGGCGAGATATCGGCTTTTATTGACTGGAAGAAGGAACCAGGAGTGAGTGTCTATCATACAAGGTCTTGGAGACTGAGGCCGAGCGTCAGGCCGCAGATCTCCTTTATACAGGGGCCTGTGGGAGGAGCCACAGGAGCAGTCAGCAGGGGCGTGTCCCGACAGGCACATAGTTCACCACATTTCCACGTCCCATTCTCATTCTGATATGTCTATCCATGGCCTCCTCTACTGTCAAGATGAAGCCACACTCAGGTTGGAGGAACAACACCTTATATACTGTCTGGGTAGCCTCCAACCTGCTCTCCATCTTCCTTTAGTGCTCCCCTCCCCCTTTCTTTCTCCCTAGGCCTCCCGTCCCATGATTCTTTCCCTTCTCCAGCTATGTATCCCTTTTGCCAATCAACTTTCCAGCTCCTCCCCCTCCTTTCTTCTATCATTTTCGATTTCCCCCTCCTCCTCCCACTTTGAAGTCCCTTACTATCTTTTCTTTCAGTTAGTCCTGACAAAGGGTCTCGGCCTGAAACGTCGACTGTACTTCTTCCTATAGGTGCTGCCTGGCCTGCTGCATTCCAACAGCATTTTGTATGTGACACTTGATTCTTAACTTTCCTTGGAAATGGTACAGCAATTTTTTCTGTTCCAAGCAGATAAATGTGTAGGAGCTGGTGGAGAAGTAGGTATAGAATGAAAATTCTGAAGTTTATAGATAAAGTATAAAAACCAACTTTTAATCTTAGACAAATAAGCCCATCAAACATATTGTTTGAAGTTTAAATGTTGTCTTCGGGTTGTGATAGAAAAAGCTGCTCAGCTCTAATCTGGGGCCAGAATCAGGATGAGAGAGAATGGTGTTCACTAGTATTTACACACAAATGTTAGACCTATCTTAGCTGAGGGAAGGTCTGTAGCTTACAATAAATTCTATTAGTTTAGGAAAAATGCCCTCTTATTTGATTTTGTTGTTTTATTTAATTGTTTGAGTTTTAATTGTTTTTAGGTTTGTAAGGATGGTCTTGGAGACAGAGAGAGGAGTTATGGGTCAGGTTAGAATTTAGGGACAGGGATGAGGGGGAGTTAGAGGTCAGGCTGGAGTCTAATTCTCTGATCTACATTCGAAGACCAGCGGACATGGACATAGGACATCTGTGATTGGATGTCGGACTTTGGACCAGCAGAGAGTGGACAATGCACCCCCTCCCATAGGTCAGCAAGTTGTTGGTGGGTTCTGGAGCTGGATTTCGTGTGGGGAGGAGAAACAAATTCAGATGACCCTCTACGTTTGTGAATCAGTGAAAACAGAATTTAAGGCCTAGTGTTCGGGGTCCTATAATCCTGTTTCTATACACCTCCGTTTTAAATGATTGGCCTCTTACTTATGTCCTCTTGTTCATGGCACTTCCATTAGAGAGAAAAGGTAAATAGGAGGGTTTGTTTTCCCTTTGCTGCAGCTTCAATGAACACCAAAAAGCAATGATTTTTTTCAGATGTCTAGAAAATCATTTTAATGTTACTACTTCTTCTATAGTTTTGGCATCTTTAATTTATTACAATGTTTTCTTTGATAAAGTAAAGAAGCCATCTTTTCTTTGAACACTGTAAGAGTCAATAAAAATCAACAATGCAAAAAGGAAAGCAGATGTTCACAGCTGTAAAAAAAGTGGATTTATCATGGTGCTGAACCCATCAAAACACAAACTCAGCCACTAGACTTTTAGAGCTGGGGCTTATCATTTCTTGAGTGAGTTTGATCACTGTCAGCAGCACCTCTTTTATGGATTTTAAGGATTTGTAATCCTGTTGACTCTAATAAAATAAACTAAGATTAATTAATATCAATGTAGGTTGGCTTGATGGATGTGGTCTTGGAAATTGACAACAGAATCTTACAACCAAGCCTCGGGACCCCTTCTGTATATGCATAAATAACTATCTATCCAAGTAATGAAATAAACACAATATACTTGCATAATAAGAAAAACATAAAAGAAACATGAGAAATTCTGCAGATGTTGGAAATTCAAAGCAACACACATACTCTGCTGGGGAATATTTGCAGGTCAGGCAGCATCTATGGAAATGAACAAATAATCCTATTTTAGAATTATACTTATTGTAATGAAGCATGCTATAAAGTTATAATGAAGCAGAAGCTCAATTTATTCCAGTGAGCAATATGTTCAAACATATACAATAAAGTGACAGTAAGTTTGACTTATTTTGAGGTCATAAATAGATGAAAGGGATGTGATAGAGCTTGCATCTGAAATTCTTCAACTAAAAAGTACTGAATAGCTGATAAAGTAACCCTATAGAAACAGGGTGAAACCCAGGCTGAATCAAAACAGGAAGCTATGTGAGGCATTGATCATTTCTTGTAAGCAACAAATTCTCTCAACCTGCAATGTGATGAAACTTTCTGAAACATGTCTCTTCTTGTCAGTGCTTTTCTTAACTACCACAGATTTGCATAAGTTAACATAGAACATAGAAACGTAGAAAGTCTACAGCATATTACAGGCTCTTCAGGCCATAATGTTGTGCCGACCATGTAACCTGCTCTAGAAGCTGCCTAGAATTTCCCTACCTCATATCTCCCTATTTTTCTAAGCTCCATGTACCTATCTAAGAGTCTCTTAAAAGACCCTATTGTATCCACCTCTACCACCTTCGCTGGCAGTGCATTCCACGCGCCCACCACTCTCTGTGTGAAAAGCGTATCTCTGACGCACCCCTTGTATCTACTTCCAAGCACCTTAAATCTTGCCCCCTTGTGTTAGCCATTTCAGTCCTGGCAATCCACACGATCAATGCCTCTCATCATCTTATGCACCTCTATCAGATCACCTCTCATCCTTTGTCGCTCCAAGGAGAAAAGGCCAAGTTCACTCAACCAGTTTACAAACCCAGAATCCCCCATTATAGCATCTAATAATTTAATAAATATTGATAGGGTACTTGATAGGACCATGTTGATGGAAGTATCTTTGCAATGTTGAGCAACCTGTCAAAAAAATCTATTGTTAATCTTCCCTGAAAAATTGATACAGATCATTTCATTACAACAGTGTATTTTGTACAAGGTGAAATGAAGTGTGTAGAGTAAAGTGTTACTGTGACAGAGAAAGTGCAGTGCAGGCATGTAATAAGTGGAAGGCCATAACAAGGTAGACGGTGAGGTCCAGAGTCTATCTTATTGTACAAGGAGACTGTTCAATAGTCTTTACCAGTTGAATACAAGCTGTCCTTGAATCTAATGGTACATGGTTTCAGGCTTTTGTATCTTCTGCTCGGTGAGGGAGAGCAGAAGGGAGAACATCTATGGTGGTAGAGTCTTTCATTATGTCGGCTGCTTTAGCGAGGCAGAGAAAGCTGTAAACGCAGCGGAGGTTGGCTTCTGTAATGTGCTGTGCTGAGTCTGCAATGCTCTACAGTTTTGTTCAGTCACGGGCAGAGCAGTTGCGTGGGCTAGTGGGGCCCGGCCTTTTTGGAGTTGCAGAGACATTGGGCAGGCTGCGCGAATGCTTCTACTGGCCTGGTACAGGCAGGATGTGGAGCTGTTCTTGCACTGCTGTGATGGTTGCACATTACAGAAGAAGCCGGGCTAACAATCTAGGGCACCAGTGAGCAGTACATGGTGGGGGCCCCAGTATGGGTCTACTGCCCCTCCCAGAAGAAGGAGCTATCCCCCAGGCTGGGAAGCCACTGGAAGGGGCTGGGAGAGGTGCTCAACTGCATCTCTCATGTGGAATATTGGGTGCGGTTGCTTGAACAGCGGAAGGCAGTCGTGCTGCACCAGGACCGGCAGGCAACATGACGGCCCTTGCCAACACTAAGTCACACTCTGGACTTTGTCATTTATGGACTCTGGGGTTGCTGACCCCTTGGGTGGGGGCAGTGGCACTTTGGGTGGGTGGGGGGTGATCGACAGCCTGCCCCTGCATTTCTTTTAATTGTTCTTGTGTCAAAATGCCTTTGTGGGATTGTGGTGGTAAGTTCCAGTTTACTTATTGTTACATTTTAGCTTGGGTTATTGTAGCTTAGTTATTCACTTGTGTATTTATGGGTCACCCTAACTGTAATCAAGGTGTGTGATGGCTCATCTCCCCCATCTGTATGAGACTGGTTGGGGTCATGGTGCCTGGTCTGTTTTTGTGTTTATCACAATAAAACTGTTGTTGAGTTTAATGAGCTTCCTCGTGTGTCATTATGGACCAAATGCTCGCCGCAGTATGATATATCTAGGTGTCTTTAATTGATAAAAATAACTGTTCTAACTAACTGTTCTAAATCACACTCAGCTTTATTATTACTGACACTTGCTGTTCGAACAAATTTTGTTCCTCAATGGTATCTCAAACCTCAATTTGAATTTTAACTTCCCTGTGAATAATTCAAATAAATTTGAATAGCTGCAATTCCCCATAAGAGTTGCAGAATAATTTGGCTTCCATCAGGTTTTTGTGGCTTACTTGGGATACATATTTTCCACAAATGCCAAATGCTTGCACACGTGCCAGTCAGCCGTGTATATTATGTCCTAGCTGTCTATGTGATCTACAAGCCAGGAGAGTACAATATGGAGAGCAGGCTGTTGCCCATGCAGCTGGCTCCCCCTCTTCGTGCAGCTGATGCATCTAAAGGAACGGCAAAGACCAATACAACACACTCAAAATGTTCGAGGAACTTAGCAGGTCAGGCAGCATCCATCCATCAGTGTTGAATCAGCGTTGGACTCAACATAGGACTGTCTTAGGGACTCCAAGCTAACCACACGTGAAGGCCTGCATCTAGACTTGTGTGTCAGAGACTATTTGAGATGCATGGCATTGGGAGCATTTAATAGAGGGAGCTTATCCCCATTACCTCCTCCGGCTATGACAACTTTAGGAATCAAAGAAAAAATTCTGGTCATTGTGTAAAAACTGTCCCAATGTCACTGTACTGATTTAATTCAGCTGAAATCGTGGAGTTTTTGAATTACATTTAACTTCCCCTTGAGCATTTCATATCTTGCAAGCTTGGAAAAAAAAAGTCAGTTTAAAAATTCAGCACAATTATAATCATACAAATCACAATTGAAAACTGAATTTATCTAGTGATTACACAAGGAAATCTGCAGATGCTGGAAATTCAAACAACACACACAAAATGCTGGTGGAACATGATCCTTTCCCTTCTCCAGCTCTGTATCACTTTCGCCAATTACCTTTCCAGCTCTTAGCTTCATCCCACCCCCTCCGGTCTTCTCCTATCATTTCGCATTTCCCCCTCCCCCCACTACTTTCAAATCTCTTACTATCTTTCCTTTCAGTTAGTCCTGACGAAGGGTCTCAGCCCAAAACATCGACAATACTTCTCCTTATAGATGCTAACTAGCCTGCTGTGTTCCACCAGGATTTTGTGTGTATTATCTAGTGATTAGCATGTGAAATGTACCATTGGTAACCATCTTCAACACAAGTGTCTGGGATCACCCCATCAACTTGCTGATAAACAAGCACAAACTGAGCCAGCAATGTCAACACAGTGAGTACAAGAGCAGATCAGATGATGGATGTCCTACAGTGGGTAACTCATTACTTCACACCTCATAGCTTCTCCATAACTCACAAGGCAGGTCTGAAATGTTTTCTGGCATGTCCTCTGCTCTGCAGAATGAGTACAGCTGCAGCAAAACTCAAGATGGTCCACACCATCTGAGACAAAGTAGCTGACTTGATTGAAGCAGAGTCTTCCATCCTAAATATTAAGTTCTGTCACCACCAGAATACCATAGTCAGAGAATTACCATCTACAAAACCTATTGCCCATGTATATTCTGCTCATAAAATGCTGGACAAATCCAATCTGGTTAATTACAGCCCAATCAGTTTTCTCAAAGTGATGGAAGGTTTCACCAACAATGACAAATATTCATCAAGGATCTGCTCAATAATATCCTGTTTGAATTTCTCCACAACTATTAATTTCCTGCTCCACCTCTACTGGTCATCTCTAACACTAAGAAATCAAGGGCTTCAGGTGTTTGGTTACATTACCAATTGCAGGTTCTCTTTAGTTACACACTATCCTGACTTTAAAACATATTGCTAATCCTTCATTGTTTCTGGAACACCCTACCAAAAGCATAGAGGAAATATCTTTAATAAAATTATTGCAACAATTCAGAAAGATGGCTCACCATTTCCTTTTCAACATACATAGTTGAATGATAAAATTCTGGTCTTACCCAGCCCAGTTCCTGAAAATGAATAAGCAAAGGAAAATAAGAAATTTGTAGCTGTTACGCCAAACAATTGGGCATTACTGGAATCTTTATATCTTTCTCTTTAATGCTGAGCCTTCCATTTTAATTAATTTGCTGTTCACTTCTGGTGTAAGCCATATTCCTCAAACTAAATGATCTCTCAGTGCATCATTAAGCCCATTACTGAACTGATAATGCTCCTTCAATTGACAATCCTGACAATCCCTTCAATTCAGCCATGTAAGCTGAAGCGGACTCTCCTATTTGATTCCACTTATGAAACCTAGAGTGTTCTGCAATAAACAATCGCTTTGGTTCTAAGTGTTCCTGCACTACTTTTACAATAGCAACAAACCTAATTTCTGATGGTTTGGTTGGAGCTGTCAAACTTCGAAGCAAACTGTATGCCTTGAAACTCAATGCACTCAGCAAAATTAGCATTCGACTCTCATTGGCTTTTTAATTTGCTTCAAAATACTGTTCCAATAGTTCAGTACACTTGAGCCAACTACCCACTGAGCAATCAAACACACCTTCCCTTCCATAGAACATATGCTGGCTGCTTTTTTAAAAAGTCAACCATCTCTCCATGTGCTGGGCTGTGCTTATTTTACTCACAGTTGCTCTCGCTGCATTTATATTTAGTTCGAAAGTCTTACTGCGCTTGAACAGGTTGGTAGCCACCATGGGTCTGTTTTAAAATTCAAAACGTTACTTCACACTTTATATTACTTGGGTCTGTTTAACTTCAAAACATTAAACTATTACAAAGGAATCTGAAAATGTGGGTCTAACTTCGAGCTTACTTCAAGCAAGGCATGTACATATCACGCCGTAGCGTGATGATGTATGCAATTAATGTATTTATACATATAATTCATAATGATTATTTTAAACAAACAATAATGCTTTATCAACAACAAATTTACAAGTTTACTCAAATGTTACTTAAATATTAAATATTCAACACTCTCCTCCCCAGAGCTGGTGCAAGCAGTTTTATTTTTCTCTTATTTTAAAGTTCATATTATCTTATAATTGTTCAGTGAAAAAGGAAACCTAGTTATATTTTCATGATAACACACTTAAACAAAGGATGAGTTGATGCCATATGGAGGAAGGAATATTGATATTGAATTGTTGTGCTCTTGGCAATTTTTGATAACATTTTTCTGGATTAGTGTGCAGGATCTATCAATCATATAATAAGTTTGATGACTTCCTTTAGTTTATCCCAGAGTCTACAACAGGAACTGTCCTTGTTACTCATTACCAGTAGGTATGTTTGGGCTTGCAGATATTCAATCGACCTTGAACGTATCAGACTTTTCATATTGGGGTTTATGAGCTTAAAAAATAAACTTCAAAACACTATTTGTGTGTAGATATTTAAGCTGGATATTTAAGTTTTATGCTGTGCTTGGAGATCCACTTAATGACTTCAGATGAGGATGTGTAACTGCTAAAGGATTGTTTAGGACAACAAATTAATTTGCTAATCTTTTACTTTAAAAGACCACATTAGCCTTTATTTGCTCTCAGTTCCTATGATTTAAAAAAAAGGCAGAATTAAAGTTCCATGTCATTTCCTTGTTAGTAATGGCACTTACATTCTTCAGATATTTTATCCAAACTTTCGGTGTGAAAGGTAATCAATAGAATAAAAATAGCATGTCATTTTATTATTAAATAACCTGCAGCTTTTGGAATTTAGTACCTTAGGCAATGATATCCATGAAGATTCTATATTTACAGATGTGAACACTAAACTGCAGCATATATATCAGTTTATCTAATGTTTCTTTTACCAGAATGAAATGATTAACATTGTACCCTGCAGTGAAGAGGAGGGCCCACTAATTGAGGATAATAATATACAGGTAATTTTATTTTTAAAATATTTAAATAAATCATAAAAAAATAAGTAATTCTGAAAATTGTGAATGCTGTCATTCTACTGGCATGAATTCTAAAGGTTGTGACCCATAGGTGCTCACTTGTTCTACATCGAACTATAAGTATCTTAATGGAGCTATTGACATTCCCAATCATCACTGAAGAGTAGGTATCATGTTTTTTTTTCTTTTCTCAGTTGAACATTGTCATTCAGTCTTCAGAAATGTGGCTTCATTCTTATGCCTCTTGGCTGTTCCCTTGGTGGCCAGTTGGAGTGTGTGAGTGGCGACCTCTGCTGCGTCCACCACAACAGACAGGATCTCCCGGTTCCCACTCACTTCAACTCTGCTTCACATTCCCATTCGGATATGTCCATACATGGCCTCCTGTACTGCCATGACGAGGCCAAACTCCGGTTGGAGGAGCAACACCTCATATACTGTCTGGGTAGTCTCCAGCCCCTTGGTATGAACATCGAATTCTCCAACTTCCGGTAATTCCCTCCCTCTCCCTTCCCCATCCCACTTTCACTCTGCCTCCTCTTCTAGCTGCCTATCACCTCTCATGACTCTGCCTTCTTCCACTACCCATAGGGCTTTCCCCATAGATTCCTTCTTCACCTCTCCGGCCTGTCCCCTCCCTACTTCCCCTCCCCCACCCCCTTGATCTTTCCTCTGATTGGTTTTTCACCTGGCACATTCCACCCTCCCCCCACCTTCTTTATAGGGCCCCTGACCCTCCTTCTTTAGTCCTGACGAAGGGTCTCGGCCCAAAACGTTGACTGCTAATTTCAACGGATGCTGCCCAACCTGCTGAGTTCATCCAGCTTGTTTGTACGTGCTAATTTGACCACAGCATCTGCAGTGTGTTTTGTGTTTGAGACTTTTCACTTGGTTTGGTTTTTGTCTGCCTTGCACATTCTCTCTCTGTGACCTTTTCTGTGACACTTTCTGCAGACTTTTTCTCTGAACCAGCAGTCATTTGCAACATGGAAGGATTTACCACATTGATAACATCTTTGGCTTTGTGCACCATTTTGTCCATTTCACATTCTAACCACCTTTACTGTAGTTCTGCTCTGGGCTCTTAACGATATTGCAATTGTCAATGCCTGTTCTGAGTCTAGGTCGCTTTCTACCAGTAACCTCAGTTGAGTGCTTTGACTATGCATGCCACATACAAGCTTGTCTCTTCATGCATCAGAAGGTCCATCTATAAAGTCCCTGCACTGGGAAAGGTTACGCAGTTTTGCAATGTATTCAGAAAGGCTTTCATCTTTTGACTGGTTCCTTTTGTAAAATCTAAATCTCTCTAGGACTCAAGTTACTTTGTAAAGTTGTAACAATTTCATTGAATGTCTTGCTTGCTGGCTTTTCAACGGTTACCAAGTTGTGTAAGAGACTGTACATTCTTGCACCCATTAAGTTAAGAAGTGTAGAGGCGCTTTTTTTTTTGCTCCTCTATGTTGTTCCCATTACAGTACAGTTCAACCCTCTTGTTATATGTCTCCCAGCCTTCATTAGTGCTATCAAATTTGTCAACTTCCCCAAATGAAGCCATACCTACATTATTTTCACTTTAAATTTAGCGTGTCTTTCACTGTTACTATGCATGGTACTCACCCGTTTGTTAGTGTCTGTGACAACCTTCTTGTGCCGTTTAACTCTTCGTATTTAATCCCGTAACTGTCGGTGCCGTTGGTGATATTCTCTGACATTCAGATTTGTACCTGTCGGCAATTTGTTGTGTCTGTACACAAATACACAGCAACTAAATGAAAACACGCACACAGGAGATGGCTTTAACTGATCTATTCACATTGCAGAAAGGGAGAGAGGACAACGAACATGCGTAGACAACAGATTAATATGTAGTGATAAGGTGGTGGTGGGGGGGTGTCATTGCTCTAAAAGATACAGATGCATACATTACATTTACAAAGGTCTTTCACATACTGTATCATTCTATCCCTGAAACACCCAGTTCACCAAAACCCACAATTACCCAATAAATGAGTCACATTGCTTGCTCCATCAATAATTAGTAGGGGGTGAAACCCAGCATGCGGTTTGGGGTTGCTTCTAATCTCATCAGGATTCCTGGTAAAACATCAACCCGTGTCTTTCCTGTCTAAGCAATAGCTTTGGCTAAGGTGTTCTTGATTGTTAGGTTCATCCTTACTACCATTCCCGAATTCTGAGGGTGGTAGGGTACATGGAACCGTTGTCAAATCCCTAACAGTTGGTACATTTCCTTCATTGCTTGCCCTGTGAAATGTGTTCCCTGCTCTGAGTTTACCTGTAGTGGTGCTGGCATTGCAGTTCCTTGTTGGAAAAGCCCCTACCCACCGGGTGATGTGATCCATGATTACTAGATAGTAGCTTCTCCTCCTGCTGTTTAGCAGAAGTCTATCTGGATGTTTTCCTGGGTCCCCTCAGCTGTGGCTGGTTTGCCAGCTGCAGCTTTATGCCTCCATAGGGTTATGCTGGGTACAATTGACACAATGGTGGCATAATTTCTCAACATTCCCTTCCCTGGCACCACAAGTCCTGCAGGAGGGTTGAGATCATGCTCTGCCTTCCCTGATGTATCACCTCATGATATAACTTCAGTAGTATCTGCCTAATACACGGTGGGTCCACAGAGACTCCTTCCTCCCTGTGTGTCCAGCTCCCATCTAGCTCCTCCTTTGCTCCCTTTTTCCTTCTCTTCTGCCAAACCTTCATATAATCTTGCTAAACTGACTTCAGTCAGTTCTTCCTGCACACTTGCAATTTCAATGGCCTCTTGTTCCTCTGCTGCTTTCTCCACACTGTTGTCTGCCCACTCATTTCCTTTCTGTTCCTTACCCTCCCCTTTCTGGGGAGCTTTTACTTTAATTACTGCCACCCCTCCTGGCAGACTCACTGCTTCCAGCAGTTGTCGTATTAGGTGCCTGTGCTGAATACCTGCCTTTCTGCTGTTGGTGACTGCTCTCAGGCTCCCTGTATTCATGAGCTCTACAATGGTATGGGGTGTGTGTAGTATGAGTTGTCCCATCATTACAGCTGGTTCACTTCTCTCAGGGCCCAGGTAGTGCAGTCTAAAGCTGCTATGCAGCCCGGACGTTCTACTGCAATGGGTGTCTCTTTTGTTGAATAATATGCCACTGGTCTTCTTGTGTCCCCGTGGCCCTGCACCACTGCACTTTAGTACCCTCCCTCATTGCTGCCATCTAGATGAAAGGAGTGAGCCACACGCACTAATCCTAGCACAGATACAGAGACCATGGCTTTTCTGATATCTGAAAAGCCTTCCTGAACTCACACCCATCTTGCTTCTTCCAGAGGGGGCTTCCCTCCTTTAATCGAGGCCTGTATCTGGGCTACTAGTGCAGAGAACACAGGTATGAAAGTATGCAGTAATTGAATAGACCTATTACCTTACTCACCCCCAATACTGGCTGGGGCATGAAGCTGATTGCCAATGTCTGTCATCTGACATGTCCTTCCTCCTCTGTGAAGTGATGTAGCCGAGATACTGTCCGGTTTGTTTTCCTATCTGAGCCTTGTGTGGACTGACTTCAAACCCCTTGTCTCACAGTATCTCTAAAACACTGGCTATCGCCCCTAAATGACCTGCTATTAAGGGCGGCGTAGTCTATTGTTAACCAAAATGATCCATCAAGCTTCTTTACTGGCCGTATAGGTGAGTTAGTAGTTGACACAATCTCTCTAAGTATCCCCTGGCATTTTCATTCTTTCACTATACCCTGAATTGCTGCCAGTGAAGCTACACTGGCTATGTTGTGTTCTTTGTTGGTTGTACATGTTCACTGCCCCTGGCTTGTCCATACTATTTCTCCCTTTCCTGAATCTATAATGGCCCCTGCTTCTCTTAGGATGTCCAGTGCAAAGATAGTGCCCTCATTAAAACCTAGAAATACACTGGAACCTACATTCCACCGACTTTGAGTATCTGTGACTCACTTCTTCCTTATTTCACTGATTTTCCTCCTACACCTGTAAAATAAGTTGTCTGTCCGGTTGTTGGCAAGGGTAGGTCAGTTGTCGATACCGATGTCCCTGTGTCCACTAACATATCACATTGCCAGCACCCTAACAATGCCCTTGTGTACATCCACAGTCACCAGCACTGGCAGTGGGGGCTGCCGCCACATCTTTTTCTGACTTACGCGCCGACGTCAGCAGCTCTTTGATACATAAGGAATAGGAGCAGGAGTAGGCCATCTTCCCATTGAGGCTGCTCCACCATTCAATCTTCTCAATCTCCACCTACCTACCTTTCCTCATAAGCTTTAATTCCCCTACTATGCAAAATTCTATCCAAACTTGTCTTAAATATATTTACTGAGGTAGGCCCTACTGCTTCATTGAGCAGAGAATTTCATATATTCATCAGTCTCTGGGAAAAGCAGTTTCTCCTCATCTCCATCCTAAATCTACTCCCTCAAATCTTGAAACCACCTCCCTAGTTCTGGTATCTGATCAACAGTCAGATTGGGCGTTGGTGGAATGAGCAATTGTGTGTTGGCTGTGACTGTTACCTGTTCTTCTTTCCTCTTTTTTTGAACACTGGCACCAACCATGTCCTGTTAGGACACAGCTGTAGTATATCACCGGATTTACCCTCCCCCACCTATTCCAGCAGTTCCTTGCTACGTGTCGTGGCTGCCAGCACACAAAATAAACCTTCTGCAACATCACAGCAACTGCATCCACTGTAGCTACTTTATGAATTCTCTTTCTTTCTTTGGTCTATCTCTCAGGCCCCTGAAACTATCGCAGAGTAGGTCAACCCCACTGCTATCCCTAAATCTAAAGCTTCCCAGCGGGCTGAGCTCAGGCCTACCTTCATCATTTTCAGGAAGACTGGGTTGTCCCTCACTGGATTATCCAACCCTAAATATTCCTCATATGCTCAATATTTAGGATCTGCATAATCCATGGCTGTCTCATCATCTCTTTGAATCATTGTTATTATTGTTTCCCAGTTACTCTCACCTCCCCACAGTCACTGCTTCACTTCCCCCTTAAAAGGGTGAAATCGTTCTTCATTTCTGGCGTTCCTGGTAGTTGCCCATGTACCATTCCACTCTTGACACCAAATGTTGTGTGAATGAAGTCACCTGAGAAAAGTACTGGTAGATATGAAGCAGCCTCTTTATTTGACGAAACAAGATACAACAGGCATCAAATGGAGAAGCTTTCGGTCAAAAAGTCTGCCTGTGCCCTGCACTACACACATCTTATGTGCATTCAAAGGACAATTCCATATTTACAATGCTTTCTTTGAGACTACACCCAAACTTCACGCTCCTGATTCACACCCACACCACAGTCAAATAAATGAATTTTAATCAGCATTGTCTGGTCTCTTGTTTCATGGCTTTTAGGAAGGTATTGTTCATTTAAATTAAATCTACAATTAACATTCCGATTTGAAGATTGGTGATTGCTAAATGTAAATGTTCTAAACCCAAAAATCACTCTAACAGTAGGTATCATGTTTTCTCTCTTTACTCAGTTGAACTTCGTCATTCAGGTTCATTGACTAGATATGGAGAACCCCAGTTGCTCTGTAACCACCTAAAAACTTTTCTTAACTCAGTAATTACTTTCAGAGTTCAACTCATGCTACATTGCTCTGAAATAGTATTCCTGACAGATAAATCATAAAAAGAGATGCAAGATGCTGTGTACAAGAACTTCACCAACTGCTGTCATTTTGGAGAAGATTTGGGCTTTTACACAGACCACTGATATAGTATGGAATAGTTGACCATTCATGTGATTTTTGAGTTCAATGCAGAAAATACATCACTTTATATGCTCTAAAGAACACTATCAGATCAGTCTGGAAATAAGCTTTCCTGTGTATTACCCCAACGTTAGCCCTTTATGATGAAGAGCAGGAATTTGAGCTCCCTTTATATTGACACTTCAAGCATTCTCGGAGTAGAATTTGCAGGACGTCAGCACTGGCAAACATGCTCAGTCCAAATGAAATACAAGTTTGAAGGGAGATGGAGCTCTGTAGGAAAATGTAAATGTTTGCTATGTTTTGACACTCTAAACCCATTTTCAGAATCATTATGTATTTATTTTTCAGAATAACATTGACTTTGTCCTAGTAGCAAAAAGAACAGAGAATGCCAATGACAAAAATAAAAATAATAGGCAACTTTATCTGAGAAAATTAAGTGAAAAGGGCTTCCGAATAATGGTGAGTAGAATTATATCAATGTGAAATCTGAATGAATTTAACTGTAAAAGTTATATCTTAAGATTTAAAATTACACTTTCATTGAATAGAATTTTGACACAGATTTAATAAATAATGACTGGTTGAAAGACTTAATGTAAATTCAACTGATAATGATTTTTGTAAGGATTTTTGAGAGGAATTTTAAAAGTGTAGAGCTGATGAGATATACAAACAGGGCAGAAGGACTGTATTGACTGGATGGTCCTAATCCAAGTTCCATTATTTGTTTGTTCAAGTTAGGAATCCACTTGAATTTTACAAGCATGGATCAGTAAAAGTTTCAAAAATAATCACAGTCCACTATATGTTAAGCTATTTTTCTACTCAGAGATGAATAAGACAGGCAATTCCATGGACACGAAAAGGAAACACAGATGGTAGTTTGCCTCCCAGGGGCCACCATGTTTCTGAACATGTCCACAAAATCCTGAAAAGGGAAGGTGAGCAGCCAGAAGTCATGGTACATATTGGTATCAACGACATAGCTAGAAAAAGAGAGGAGGTCCTGAAAGCAGGATACAGGGAGTTAGGAAGAAGCAGGACCTCAAAGGAAGTAATCTTGGGACTGCCGCCTGTGACACAGATGGTGAGGATAGGAATAGGATCAGGTGGCAGATAAATGCATGGCTGAAGAATTAGAGCAAGGGGCAGGGATTCAGATTTCTGGCTGAATGGGACCTCGTCTGAACCAGGTGTGAACAGTACAAAAGGGATGGGTTGCGCTTGAATCGGTGGGGGGTCCAATATTCTTGCGGGCAGGTTAACTAGAGCTGTTGGGAGTGGTTTAAGCTATTAGGTCAGGGGTTGGGAACCAATAGACCTGAGGATGAATCAACTGGTTTACAAGTGGATGATAAGTGCAACGTGAACATAAGGAAGGACAAGCCAATGAATGGGTACAACTGCAGACAGAGCAAAGGGTTAAATTGTGCCATAGAGGCAAAATTCGTAAGGGTGAAGAATGCAAGACTGAAGATGCTGTATTTAAATGCAAGTAGCATTCGGAATGAGGTGGACAAACTCATGGTGCAATTAGAGATTAGTCAGTATGATGTTGTGGGCATCACTGAGTCATGGCTTGGGAGGCCATAGTTGGGAGCTTAACATTAAAGAATATACTTTGTACCAAAAGGACAGGCAGAAAGGCATAGGCAGTGGTGTGGCTCTGTTGGTAAAAGATGGAATTACATTTTTAGAAAGAGGTGACATAGGGTCAGAATGTTGAATCTTTGTGGATGGAGTTAAGTAACTGCAAGGGTGAAAAAAACACTGGGAATCATATATAGACTTCCAAATAGTAGCAAAGATGTGGGCTTGAAATTGCAAAGGGAGCTGGAAAAGGCATGTAATAAGAGTAATGTCACAATTGTAATGGAGGACTTCAATATGCAAGGAGATTGGGAAAATTAGGTTGGTGTCAGATTGCAAAGCAGGGAATTTGTTGAATGCCTATGCGATGGCTTTTTTGAGCAGCTTGTACTTGAGCCTACTAGAGGAAAGGCTATCTTAAATTAGATGTTGTGTAATAACCTAGATCTTATAAGGGAGCTTAACGTAATGGAACCCTTAGGAGGCAGTGATCATAATATGATTGAATTCATGCTGCACTTTGAGAGGGAGAAGCATAAGTTATGTGTATCAGTATCGCAACAGAATAAAGAGAATTACGGAGGCATGACAGAGGAGCTTGCCCAGGTGGATTGGAGGAGGCCACTGGCGGGGATGACGGCAGAGAGGGGATGACTGAAGATAAAATGCTTTTGGGATTAGAGGAAGTAACCTGGCATGGATAGGCTGACAGGCAGGAGGCAGTGAGTGGGAATAAAGGGGAGCTTTTATGGTTGGCTGCCAGTGACTAGTGGTGTTTTTCAGGGGTCAGTATTGGGACCGGTACTTTCA
The DNA here is from genome assembly GCF_030144855.1 of Hypanus sabinus. NCBI lineage: Eukaryota > Metazoa > Chordata > Chondrichthyes > Myliobatiformes > Dasyatidae > Hypanus > Hypanus sabinus. The sequence goes on from NC_082712.1 coordinate 128,412,194, forward strand.
CATTGTTTGTCAATGATTTAGATAATAGAATTGATGTCTTTGTGCCAAAGTTTGTGGATGAAACAAAGATAGGTGGAGGGATAGGTGGAGGAAGCAATGCAATTGTAGTAGGACAGACAAGTTGAAAGAATAGGCAGATGAAATACAGTGTTGGGAGATGTATGACAATGCCTTTTGGTAACAGGAACTATTATTTAAATGGGGAGAAAATTTAAACATCACAGGTGCAGAGGGAGCCCATAAGACATAGGAGAAGAATTAGACCATCTGGCCCATTGAGTCTGCTCTGCCATTCAGTCATGGCTGATCCTTTTTTAAAATCTTCTCCTCAACCCCAGTTCCTGGCCTTCTCCCTGTAACCTTTGATGCCATGTCCAATCAAGAACCTATCATTCTCTGCCTTAAATACACCCAACGATCTGGCCTCTACAGCTGCATGTGGTAACAAATTCTATAAATTCACCACCCTTTGGGTAAAGAAGTTTCTCTGCATCTCTGTTTTGAAAGGGCACTCCTCTATCCTGAAGTTATACCCTCTTGTCCTAAACTCTCCCACCATGGGAAACATTTTTTCCATATCTACTCTGTCTAAGCCTTTCAACGTTTGAAAGGTTTCAATGAGATCCCCCTCATCCTTCTGAATTTTAGCGAGTACAGACCCAGAGCCGTCAAATATTCCTCTTATGATAACCCTTTCATTCCTGGTGCAAGACTCCCAGAAGGTTCATTAATGGAGTATCACTGGGTTAAAGGAGGGGTGAAGAGTGCTTGTGCAAGACTCACAGAAGGTTAATTTACAGGTTGAGTCTGTGGTAAAGAAGCAATGTTGGCATTTATTTCAAGGGGAGTAGAATATAAAAGCAAGAAGATAATGCAGAGATTTTATAAGACACTAGTCAGGCTGTACTTGGGTACTGTCAACAGTTTGGGTCCCATATCTCAAGAAGGGTATGTTGTCATTGGAGAGTCCAGAGGAGGTCCACAAAGCTGATTCCGGGGATGAAGGGGTTAAGATATGAGGAGCATTTGGCAGCTTTGGGCCTGTACTCACTGGAATTTAGAAAAAAGTGAGGGGATGTCACTGAAACCTACAGAATGTTGGAAAGACTAGATAAGGTGGATGTAGAGTGAATGTTTCCTATAGTGGGGGTCCAGAACAAGAAGGCACAGCCTGAAAATTGATAGAGTGCAGCACATGTTCTTTGGCAGGGAAGGCACGATAATTTTTTTCAAAAGTCGGAAAACAAGAATTCAAATGTTCATAAACAGTGAATACAGGGTGATAATAATCAGAGAAAAGCAGAAATGGCTGGCTATATTGGAAAGATTGACATGTTTGATTACACAATGGGTGTCTGGCTCATGTATACTGAGTTAATTCAACAATATTTTGAAGCAAATGAAATAACCACTGAGAAACAATTTTGCTGAATGCTTTGGGTTTAAAGGCATACAGTTTGCTTTGAAGTTTAACTGGTCCAACCAAACCATCTGAAATGAGCTTTGCTGATATTGTCAAAATAATGCAGGAACACTTAGAATCGAAACCAGTGTTGACTGTAGAAGACTTTAGGTTTCATAAGCAGAACCAAAAGGAAGGGGAGCATGAACAAAATTTCAGCATGTAGACAGAAACCAGCCTGGCTGAATACATTGTGTACTTTTGTGGCAGGGGTTTATATATACCAAAGAAATGCAGATTTAAAGCCGAAACTTGCAGAAAATGCAACAAATTTGGACACCTTACAAAGAACCTGTTGTGCAGACAAATTAAATGAACTGCACAGAGAAAAGAAAAAGCAAAAAGGTCAAATTGCAATTCCAGGAAAAAGCATTGATCTGCATGCTGTTGACGAAAAATCTGGTTTTCTTCTTATCATGTCCACGGACAGTCTATATGTGGCCCAGCCAAAACTGGACACATTTTGTGCCTTGTTGTTGAATCTGGTAATGATCAGAGAGACACAGGACTGTGTAGCCTTAAGATTTATAGTATGGTAATTAGTAACAGGCAAGCAATATGGCTTACAACAGAAGTGAATGTCAAATTAATTAAAATGTAATTGGACACTAGTTCATCTATTTCAGTCATTCCACAAAATGAATTTGAGAGGCATTTGAAAGATTGTAAATAGAAGTCTGCAGGCATTCATCTAAGAACTTATACAGTAATAAAGGTAACTCATATGGAAATGACATTCATAACTGTGAAATACAACAGCCAACAAGTCACATTGAACATTTATGTGATACAAACAGAAGACCAGCATTGTGGAGGTGTGATTGGCTGAGGCAACTACAACTTGGCTAGAGATCTATCCATCTCCTATACCGCATATATGCCACATCTCCTATAATAAAGTCAACTGAAAGCAATTTAAGAAAGATTTTGGATGATGTCATGACCTTGTTCATGCCGAACACCATGAACTTCTGCCCAACAGAGGACAGTTGTTGGTGCTAATCTCTGTGCCACTGTTCGGGAAGCACATTGGACCAAGGAAGGACCTTCAACGACAAAGTAATGAAAGCAGTGGTCTGACTACACCAGTTTTTGTCTGCAACGAGAAAGCTTCTGATATATTAATCAGGCAATTACTTGTGAAATGTGGCTTGGCTTTAAGCTGGAAGCTCGAGGAGCTTCAGGAGAGTTGCAAGCTTTCAGCTTTTGTGAGTACAAGGAACCAGAATCTACTCTGCGTGCATTTAAGGTTATTGCATTAACTTCAAGTGGGAGGCAAAAAGCTGTTTCTGAGAGTAAATGTAAAGACTAAAGCCCAGCTGGTTGAATGAAAGGCCAAAAAGAGAGGAGTCAAAGGAGATACAAGAACAGAGGATTAGCCAGAAAAAGTTGTGGATGAGAGAACAAAGAAATCAGATCAAAACGAGAGCAATAGAAGGATTAATAAGAATTAAATGAACCTTCCTAATATCAAGATGCACAAACTAGAAGATGTAAAAGGAAGAAGAAAGGTGTCCAGAGCTGTCAGAATCACTCCCACAACCACCATGGAGGAGGCACCAGAACCTGGGATTGTTTTCACAGCCACAAGTCTTGCCTGACAAGCAGGGAGATTCCCCCTTGTCATGAACAACGTTACCCCACAACACTAAGAAATCCTCCACAGCAATTAAATCTTTCAACCTGAGTGGGACGACTTAAACATTTACTATGCTGTGGATGTCTGTATTGCAGTTGTATTATATAATATACTGAGAATATAGTTGAGATGCATTCTTATTTTCCTGCAGTTTATAGCAAAGCAGGGAGGAGTGTTGTGTATTTAATATTTCAGTAATGTTTGAATAATCTTGTATATATCCAAATCAGATCAGAACCAGGTTTAATATCACCACATATGTCATGAAATTTGTTGACTATGCAGCAGCAGTACAATGCAATACATAACAATGGGAAAAGACTGTGATTTAGAGTAGGTATATATATTAAATAGTTAAATTAAGTAAGTAGTGCAAAATGGAAATACAAAAGTTAGTGAGGTAGTGTCCATGGGTTCAGAGTCCATTCAGAAAACAGATGGTAGAGGGGAAAAAGCAGTTTCTGAATCTTTGAGTGTGTGCCTTCAGGCTTCTGTACCTGCCTCCTGGTGGCCACAACAAGAGCAAGTTATCACCTAGATGATGGGTGTCCCTAATGATGGACACTGTCTTTTTGAGGCATCACTCCTTGAATATGTCTTGAATACTGTGGAGGTAGTTCTCATGATGGAGCTGACTAAGTTTACAACTCTCTGCAGCTTACTTTGATCCTGTGCAGTAGCCTCCCCATACCTGACAGTGATGCAGCCAGTCAGAATGCTCTCCACAGTACATCTGTCAAAAATTTCAAGTTGTTTTGGAGACATACCAAATCTTCTCAAACTCCTGATGAAAAGTAGCCGCTGTCATAGCTTCTTTATAGCTATCTCGATATGTTGTGTCCAGGTTAGACCCTCAGAGATATTGACACCTAGGACTTTGAAATTGCTCACTTCTTCCATTTCTGATCCCTTTATGAGGACTGGTGAATGTTCCCTTGTGTGTTTATCCTTTATGAAATCCACAGTTCTTTGGTCTTGCTGATGTTGAGTGCAAGGTTATTGTTACGAAACCGCTCAACTAGCTGATATTTCTCACTCTGGTACACCACCTTGTCACTATCTGAAATTCTGCCAACAATGATTGTATTGTCAGCATATTTATAGATAGCATTTGAGCTGTGCCTAGCCACATAGTCAGAGGTGCTTGAGAGATTAGAGCAGTGGGCTGAGCACACAGCCCTGAAGTGCGACAGTGTTGATTGTCCGTGAGGTGGAGATGTTGTTTCTAATCCGCATAGATTGTGGTCTACCGGTTCTGAATTCAAGGATCCATTTGCAGACGAAGGTACAGAGACCCACGTTCTGGAGATTTATGATCAGAACTGTAGAAATGATTGTGTTAAATGCTGAGCTGCAGTGAATAAACAGCATCCTGACATAGGTATTTGATTTGTCCAGGAGAGTTAAGGCCACTTGAAGAGCCAGTGAGGTTGTGTCCACTGTAGACCTATTGTGGTGATAGGCAAATATATCGTTTGATAAAGCATTCTGTTCACTTAAATAATTTATTATGCGTTCCATGTAAAAATGTTAATCACATATGTCATCATACTACCACGTGGTATGTGCTTGCTTCGCTTAAAGTAAACATTAAATTCAACCCTCATTCCCAGAATCCTGTGTCTTCTTTTAATGCTTTGAAGTTACAAATCATAGTAAACCAGGAAGCTGCATAGTTCTGTAAAGGGATAACATAAAGTGAACTTAATGTTAACTTGCTCGCTTTGTCTTTTTGAACTCACTTGCTTAATATTTTGACAATCCCATACTCAATAAATCTGAAATGCTCATGCAGTACATTCTATGATAACTCTTGCAGTATTTTGTACTCCTATACCAAACTTCTGTTTACTTATTAGCATATTCTGAATGCGGCAGTAGCTTCTAAATGTGGTGGTAGGGTAGCTTAGTTAGCACAATGTTTTACAGTACAGGTGCCTCAGATTCAATTCCACTACTGCCCGTAGGGAGTTTATACATTCTCCACCGTGCCCCTCTGAGTTTCCTCCGGATGTTCTGGTTTCCTCCCACAGTCCAAAGACATACCAGTTGGTTGGTTAATTGTCCTTTGATTAGGCTAGGATTAAATTGGTGGATTGCTGGGCAGCATGGCTCAGAGGGTTGAAAAGGCCTATTCTACACTGTACATCAATAAAATAAAACAAAATAAAATCACAAGGGAGCTGTAGATAACACGGCTGAATCACTTCTCCATCCTGACCTCCAGTGCTGCCTCTGCGGAGTTTGCACATTATCTCTGTAATTGATCGGAATTTGCTCTGATGTGTTGTCTCTCCCTATGCTCATTTTAGGCTAACTGACTACTATGTATTGCCTCTCATATTAGTTGGTGCAGAATTGATGGTGATATGACAAATAAGTCACAGGAAGATAAGTGAGGAAATTAGAATAATGAGGTTTCCCTGAAAGCTAGTATGGACTTGATGAGTCAAATGGCTTCCTTCCATGTCATGGGGAAGTCTCTTTCATAAGCAGTTGTGGAATACTAGAACTGGTAACCCAGGAAGCTGTTTGCTATTTTTCACTATTACCTCCACTTGCTCTGTCTGTTTGAACTATACATTCACAATGTCACCTCCCCAAGGTTTATTAAGACGATTTCTATGGGTAAATTGACAGATTTCGAGAATGAAATTGAGGCATAGCACCACTTTTTATCCACTCTATTTTCTACCATTATATTTACTGACTGCAGTAAATGTTTATCTCTTTTCAGATGTTTCCTTACAAGGGAAACAAAGATGACAATCTCCTCATGCATATGTTCCGGTTAACCAACACTGAGTTCCAAGTAGTGTAAGGACCCAGGTGGAAAATGAATTGTCATTTTTTGAGCGTACATTGGGGTTTATTTGAACTGTACGGAAAGCCAAATACAGATAGATCAAAGACTATGGGAATGCCTATGAGAACTAAAACAATAGTTCACTGAAATCTTAGCATTATATTCATGCACTGAACAAAGAGGTTCTGCAAGGTAATTACTCAGTCTGGTTTTGGTTTGTCCAGTTGAGAGGGCATACTGAATTTAATACTCTAAAAATGAAAGAAGTGCAAGTGAATAGTTGCTTCATCAGGAGAGACTGCCTGGATCCCTGGATGGTGGGAAGGGGTGAGGTAGTTGGACAAGTGTTACATTGCCAGTGGTTGAGAAAGTATGTACCATGAAAAAATGCTGCCTGTTATGCTGACATCTCTAGAACTTTCCTGTTTCTATTTCAGATTCGCAGCATCCATAGTTTTTGGCATGCAATACAAAAGAGGGATCCAGTTTTCCTAAATCCTCAAACAATTTCTATTGTTTACTTTCATAAAAGTGATACTTAAAGTGTAAAAACATGCAAACTAATTTAAGGAAGCATAACAGTTTCCTTCTATCTCAGAAAAAAGAAGATTCCGAGAATGAGTATTTTGGAATTGAAGCTCATGAGGAGATCTTTAAGGAGTACATTCATCACACAAATGTGTCTCAGGGAAGATATGCAGATCGTAAATTGCACAGTGTCACAGAATCAACCAGGTATTGACATTATCTAATTATTTATATGTACTCAATAATTTGTCAAGTATGTCTGATTCATATCATTATACAAGGTGCAGTAATGGAGTTAGACAGATCATTTTGGAACCATAATGTGCAATTTGACTACGTGATAATTTTGTATTTGATCATTGAAAAGAGCAGTTAAGAATACTCATCATCTCTAAATAGTTATGTAATATTGTAGACAGATGTGGAACATCAATTTCATGGCTGTTTCACCTCCCCACCATCCACCCTATGCCATGTTTCCAAAGTGCTGACCATATTTACCAATCTTTTTTTTTCAGTGCCTGGCTGTATGTAACTTGTAACTCTTCAAAGTCTCTGAGGTTCCTGTTTAAATGTCCCTTCTTTACATTATTCTTGTAAGAGACTTTATCCTTGGTAAATGAGCTACGTGTCTTGGATGACTTCAACTCTACTATCAACCGTGCAACATTGCTTTCCACTGTTCATTTACTGCTGGGTTTTTTTTCTCTGTCCTCTCCTGGGATCCTAATGATACTGTTCAGTCAGAGCAATATTGGGCCATATATAGGGCAAATGGTTGAGTCTGATTGTATTTTTTCAAACACACCATTATACATGTCATATCCCTTGCTTGCCATCATCGCTGCTATATATAAGGAATCCTATTCTTTATTCTTATCACACTCACTCCCATTCTTTTCCTCAAAATCTTCTTCACCACTGTAGTATTTAGAGGCTGCTGCTTAAGAAAACAAATAACAGAAGCAAAGCTAGTAACAAAACATGCAGGGACAACAGATCTTTTATTAAAGGCAGTCAAAGCAGAATTAAATGCATTGGGAACCCATCTGGGAAAATGGCTCTACCTAATCATTTAGCAGTTTTAAGTGTGCATGTGTGTAAAATATATCTCTCTAACCTGCCCTCCAAAAGCTGTCAAGATTTCATAACCCTTGATGACCATTTCCATTCCACATGTGCATTTACAACCCCACACATCCACCCATATGGTGGACTTGTTACTCATTAACACATTTCTGTTTCAACTTTTTAAAAATGGAATGAATGACCTACTTGGTCTCTCTCTCTCTCTCTCTCTCTCTCTCTCCCTCTCTCTCTCTCTCTCTCTCTCTCTCTCTCTCCCTCTCTCCCTCTCTCCCTCTCTCCCTCTCTCCCTCTCTCCCTCTCTCCCTCTCTCCCTCTCTCCCTCTCTCCCTCTCTCCCTCTCTCCCTCTCTCCCTCTCTCCCTCTCTCCCTCTCTCCCTCTCTCCCTCTCTCCCTCTCTCCCTC